>NC_083344.1:82268411-84953411 GCF_019175385.1 Lycium barbarum
TTTAGTAACGTACATCGTTCTCCTACCTCTTCTACCCCTTTGTACTCATAAATAATTAGTATATTTATATTCAAGGGTCATATTTAAGCATATACTTATCCCTTCCATTTTTTGCTTCGAGAAAAAGTTACATCCCCCATCTAATCATACTGACATCTCATTAATGAAACACTTTTAAAGTTTTGATCGACTCAAGTTTCGCCCCATCCGACTAGCAATAAAAGGAGTAACATATAACAATGTAGAACCCGGATCAACTAATGCATACACATCATGAGGAAATACGGACAATGTACCTGTAACAATATCGGGTGAAGACTCCAAGTTCTGTCGACCAGTTAATGCGTAAATACGATTCTGAGGACTGCTCAAGCTGGATGCTCCTCCTCTGCCTCTGCCATGGCCTGCTGGAGTCTGAGAGGTCTACCCAGGAGGGCGCACGGACGATGAAGAACCAACTTCAGAACCCGTCGGTTGAGCCACACCTCCACCTACTCTCAAAGGACAATCTCTCATAACGTGGCCTGGCCACCCACAAGTATAACAAACATTTAAACACAAGCGACATTGCCATGCATGCAACTTGCTGCGTTGAGTACATCACGGTGAAGATTGCCTCGCTTGGCTGGAATCACCCCTATAATGGGAACCCAAAATCCTGGAGCTCTGGCTCGGTCCAGAATAAATAGAACGATCAAATCTCTTATCCGCAAATCAAGGAGGTGCACTGGCCATTGATTGGCCTGAATGCCTGAAATAATGCTGCCTTTGACTCCCTCTGAACTCACTAGCAGCACCGGAAGATCTGGCCCTCTTACTATACCTTTTATCAAAATCACGCTCACCCCTTTATGGCTGCTGCTGTTCCTCCAAATTTTGAGCTTGGGCCTGAATATGAGCAATATCCATCCCATCTTATAGTGAGGCCGTCAAGCACTCCTTAATCAAATGTGGCCCCAAACCAGCCACGAACCGGTGTACGAGGTCCCCCATATCGGCTACCATGGCTAGAGCATAACTTGCTACGGAATTAAAGCGAAGACTGTATTTTTGAGCACTCATATTCCCTTGCCTAAGATTTAAAACATGTTGGCTTTGGCCCGTCGAACCTCGACTGGAAAATAATATCAGAGGAAGGCATCTATGAACTTTTGCCATACCGGGAAAGGTGAATTTACCCCTCTCGAAGTCATCTAAGTGTTGTACCAATGAACGGCCACATCCCGCAATCTATAGGAAGCCAATTCTATTGACTCAGTATCAGAAGCATGTATTATCCGCAACGTCCTCAGCATCTCGTCTATGAAACTCTGTGGGTCTTCATCCAATTTTGACCCATAGAATTTTTTAGGGCTCAGACTAATAAAATCATGGGCCCTAGCACTAACCGCTCTGTCACCATGACCCGTACCCTACCGCTGAGCTTGCGCGGAAACTAACTTGGTCAGCAACTGAATAGCCTCTCCCATCTCTTGACCTGAGGCATCTGACAGAGGAACTGGGGGTACTGGAGCTGAGGCCCCTTCATGTTCCTCTGAAATGGGTGGAGTATGAGAGGTCCAAGACGGAACCTCATAATGGGACTCACCCTCCTTTATATCTACCGGCTGCTCTCGTTTCTTCCTTCTTCCTGCTACTGTCTTGCCCTTCTGGGCTATTGTAGCTTTCCTCTTCACAGGCATCGCTGAAATCATAACACACGATTAGGGAAAAGGGAATCCTGATAACACAGCTCTATCGCACGATCTAAGATAAGAAAGAAGGTCAATTATTCCTAAATTCTCTACAGCCTCCAGTTTATAAGTGTGGCGCGCTTCACACCCATAAACAAGACTCTACTGGACACGGCTCGTAGACATACCCTAGGATGAACTGCTCTGATACCACTTTTGTCATGACCCAACCAGAGGGCCATGACCGAAACTCGGAGGTAAACCACCGAGCTCCTCTGAGCATACATCTCATAATTATTTCTAGGTAGACCATAAAAATAGCTCATGGGATATCTGGGTGGACCACAAAAACCCACCAATCCATAAATATATTATATTATCATTATATACCCATATATCCCGCGTCTCGGCATCCTGCAACCAGGACGATATCATAGTATACCAACTGATCAGGTGGTTATGCGTATATAACGTCGTCACCCTTTTCCTATACCCCATATATATATATATATATATATATATATATATATATATATATAATATACGCGTATATAATGCCGTCATCTTTTCTTATATCATATATACATACATAATATAAATAGCATGCATGAGAGCCCAAATAAAAGTTACTACTTTATCGGAGTGACGTAAGGTCGGTAACCTCCGATTATATCCTGGAACAATCATCATCGCTACATCTCAACTTGAAAGGACAAGTAACATACGGTGAGATCAACAACAATGAATAAAATCAAGAAAATCATGAAATATCAATAATCTCATAATAGCATCAAGACCATAAGCTTTGGGATCTCTAAAAATGGAATCATCATTATCATCATAGCAAACATCTATCTTAAGCATCACAAGAACTTTGAGAATCATGAACTTCTAGCTTTTTGGGAATAAGGATGTTATGGAAAGCATGTGTGGATTCATAAGAAAAGAATCATGCCTTTACAAAGAAAGGGACTAGCCTTAACATACCTTTTTGGCCTTCTTAACTACTTAACGCTTATCCTCCCAAGCTCGTAAATCTACATTCAAGAGAATTCATATTATTGTTAGGCTTATCGTCATATTCTTATCTTAAGCCTTCAAATTAAACCCTTTTAGAATTTGCCGAAATTCGGGCAGCATCTCCCCTGTTTATATCCCTAGCCCGAAATCACAATACCAAGAACCAAAAAGAACAAAAACAACACTAACATCAACAACTTTATTATCAATACCAAAACATCCCATATGATGTTTACCCGATTTCTCAACCAACTAGTTCATTATCCAACTATTTAATAGCTCTATCTCCGTAAATAAGCCTAAATCAATATCAATAAGGAGAGACTCTTACCTTATTCCCACTAGAGCCGCAATATCTTCAATATTCACCTTAATTTCAAGCAAAGATTCACCGCAATATGGTATTATAATCGCAACTACACACTATCCGAACCTAAATCCCGTGATTTATTGATTTGGACTAAAATTTTATGGGTGGAAGTTGGGGTAATGTTCTAGAGAGTTTGGGATAGTTTTAGGGGTGTTTGGATGAAAAATAAGGGGTTAAACCCCCTTTTATATTGTTCTAGAGTCAGTTGGCATCGACCTAGAATTTTAGCGCACTGTAGCTGGCGTGTCTCTGCTCCGCCAGCCTAACTTGTAACGTTCATAACTCTCTACTCCGATGTCATATCGACGAGCGATTTGTTTCATTGGAAACTAGACTTCATGAACTTCATTTTAGGCTTTTAATTTACTTCAAAACTCTTAATATGCTAAAAGATATTCTTTCCCCAAATTGGCTCAAAATTATCATACGTAATCTTGCCCATCCTTTCTCAAAAATTCCAACAACTTAGTTTCCTTGCTTCACATGTTCTCCAATCCTTCCATGACCTATTAATGAACTTAAACCTCCATAACCATAAGATAGGAATATATAATCTCATATATCCTAGGAAATATCTCCAATGTCTACAATTGAACAACAAACACCTAACGAATCTCAATGTACAAAACTACGAGGTGTAACACTCACAATAGACACCGTACAAATAATACCTCCAAATCTTCAATGCAAAGACCACATGCAACAACTCCAAATCATGGGTAGGATAATTCTTCTCATGAATCTTCAACTGACGGGAAGCATAAGCTATCGCTCTACCCACCTACATCAACACAGCACCCAAACCCATACGGGATGCATCACAATAGATTGCGAAATCCTTACCCTCTATGGGTAATGCTAAGATCAGGGCTGAAGTAAAAAAGAATCTTTTTCTTTTGAAACCTCTCCTCACAATCATCGGACCACTAGAAGGGAACATCCTTTTGTGTCAATCTGGTTAAGGACGAAGCAATAGCAGCATAACCTTTCACAAAGCGGCGGTAGTAGTTGGCCAAACTAACAAATCTACGAACCTCGATAACAGTCCTGGGCCTCTCCCAACCCCTCACAGCCTCAATCTTCTGTGGATCAACCATAATCCCATCCTTAGACACAACATGGCCCAAGAACACCATAGACTCCAACCAAAACTCACACTTCAAAATTTTAGCAAAAGAGCTATGCTTCTTCAATAGCCCAAGAACAGTATGCAGATGGCGCTCATGCTCGTCTCTACTCTTGGAATACACTAAGATACCATCAATAAACACAATCACGAAAGAGTCAAGGAATGACCTAAAGATGCCATTCATCAAAGTCATAAATGCAGCGAGGGCGTTGTTAAGCTCAAATGACATCACCAGAAACTCATAGTGTCCATATCTCATCCGAAAGGTTGTCTTCGGAATATCGTCAAGCCTGATCCTCAACTAGTGGTAGCTTGAACGCAACTCAATCTTCGAAAACACTGAAGCACCCTGAAGCTGGTCAAACAGATCATCAATACGAGGTATAGGGCACTTGTTCCAAATAGTAACCTTGTTCAGCTGGCGATAATCAATGGACATCCTGATGGTTCCATCTTTCTTCTTCACAAATAACACAGGAGCACCCGAAGGGGAGACACTCGGTCTAATGAATCCCTTACTTTATAAATCCTATAACTACTCCTTAAGCTCTCTCAACTCATCAGGTGCCATCCAATATGGCGGAATAGAAATAGGGCGAGTGCCAGGATCCATGTCAATACAAAAGTCCATGTGGCGATCAGGTGGTATACCTAGCAGATCGGTCAGGAATAACTACGCGAACTTGCTCACAATAGGAATGGACTCAAGTGGTGGAGATATAATAGTCATATCACGCACGTGAGCCAGATAAGATAAACACCCTTTGTTGACTAATATCTTCGCCTAAAGGAAGGAAATGATCTTCTTCGGACCGAGGCAAAGAGTACCCCTCCACTCAAGTGTAGGGATGCCTGACATGGCTAAGGTGACTGTCTTGGCATGCCAATCTAAGATCACGTGATAAAGAGAAAGCCAGGTCATACCTAAGATAATATCAAAGTTCACCATATCAAGAATCATCAAATCTACCCAAGTGTTATACCCCATAAAAGTAACCAAACATGACCGATAAACTTGATCCACGACAACAGAATCTCCAACCGGAGTAGACACATGAACAGGTACGACTATGCTATCACAAGGAAAATTCCAAACAACAGCATGATATGTAGACACATACGAATAAATTGATCTTGGATCAAATAACACAGATGCTGCTCTATGACGGACAGAAATGGTACCTGAAATAACAGCATCTGAGGCCTCTACCTTGGGCCTACTAAAAAATGAGTAACAATGGACCTCACCACATACAGTCTGAGATCCCCCTCTCACACTCTAGGACCCACCTCTAACTGCCTAGGATCCACCTCTAGAACCTTGAGAACCACTGCGGCCTAACTATGTACCGCCTCTCTGAGAAGTACCATCTCGACCACCAGACGATATCGGAGTCCTTTGTGGCTGATAATCCCGCTTGGGTTGGGGAAATCTCCTAGCAATATTTCCAATCTATCCACATCCAAAATAAGAATGAGAGGGCAGAGACTGATAAACCGAAACTGAGGACCCGAATGAAACAACCCTGTCTACCGATCGAGAAAACAAACTCTTAGGAGCTCTCTACCTGGGTAGCTCATTGGAGAAAGCCTGCAAAACTGAATGCACAGGATGGCCAGAATATGGCTGGTACGACCTAGAAAACTGACCAGCCCCCCTCGAACTAGAACCACCTTACCTCCCAATCTGATGTTGCTTCTTCTCACCGCCACCTCCAAATGCACTAACCTTAGCGGCCTCAACCAAAGAGGCATGCTCAACGATGGACTGGAAGAAAGCCCCACAGCCTCCATCTGAAGGCACGGAATCTGAAGAGAACTGACTAGCCCACCAATAAAATGCCTAATTCTGTCAGGCTCAGTAGGGATCAAGAGAGTGGAATAATGGGGCAGATATAGATACCGGGTCACATAGGCCTCCACAGACATACCCCTCTACTGAAGACGTAAAATTTCATCCCTACATGCCTCCCTCAAAGCCCGGGGCACATACTTCTCAAGGAAGGCCTGGTAGAACTGAGTCAAAGTTAAGAGAGGAGAGCCCTCAGGTCTACAAGCAACAAAATACCTCCACCAAGTCTTCGCGTCACTGCGAAACTGGTAGGACACATAGTCAACTCCATGGGACTCTTGGATCCCCATCCTATGCATCAACTCATGCATATCCAAGATGAACTCATAAGCGTCCTCCGCAGAAGTACTTGAAAACCTCGGCGGCTCCAACTTCCTAACCCTCCCAACAAGATCCTGGTCAGATACGGTCATAACAGTACTCTCTACGGGTCTAAGATCATCTCCCGGGGCTGGTACTGCATCAATACAAGGAGCCATAGCTGTAGCGGGGTGTGTAACTCGAGTAGGTCTTTGCGCCCCAACTCTGTATGTGAACCTTTGCCAGGAGTAGTAATACCAACGACAGCCTGCTGGGCATCTAGATGGAGAAAAACACGGGCCATAGTATCTTGCATAGTCTGATCAGAAGTAATCGCGGGCTGTGTCCGTGCTGGGGCCACACCCTCCTCGGCGGCCTGGTCTCGATCCTCCTGATCCTCAGGCTCTGGAGACGGAGATCTCTCATGTCACTGTCCTACCATAGGAGCCCTATCCTTGGCTGGAGCAGCCCCGTGGCCTCTAGCTCAGCCGCGCCCTCTGGCTGTCGCTCACCCTCTAGTGCCAGCCGCAGCTGCAGGCTCTAGCGCCAGACCTCGGGCTGTAGTAGCTCGACTCCTCACCATATGTGAGAGAAGTGATAAGAGTCAGATACCAATTTGATTGTTCCAGATACCAATTAGAATAAAGTAGCACGACAGATTGAAAGAAAGTGAGATTTTCTAAATGTCCTTTAACCTGTCGCAGATAAGTACGGATTTCATCATACCAATCCACGAGACTCCACTAGACACGCTCTTATATTATAGATCGGGTAACCTAAGGCTCTGATACCAACTTGTCATGACCCAATTTATCTAAGTCGTGTCGGCACTTACCATTCCCACCTTGGTAAGCGAACCCTCAACCCAATGATAGTAAAAGCGTAAATGAATAATTAAATAAGCGAAAGAGAATAAATCAGGTAAGTCTGACGACAATAGCATAGAAAAGTGCGAAAATAAGAAAATACACCTCAGAGTCTGGTCTAATCCATACAAGAGCATCTAACTATTTTATAGAAGTCGGGAATATAACAATACATCAAGTCTGAATATGTCTCAGAATGGAATATAAGACATAAATAAGGAAGAATCTTCAAGGCCGCATACATCTCGTGCTCACCCTGTAGACTCTAGGCAACCCTGGAAGCGACTATTAACTACGAGAGATGGAAGTAGATCCAACCTTAAATTCTGCATTCATAAAAGAATGCAGCAAGTGCAGGTCCATACAAAACCACAGTACAGGTAGGTATCATAGGCCGACTAAGTATAGCTAACATAATCCAGACAATAAAGCAAGATAAGCATATAAATCAACAACTATAAGTCAAACACAAGTCAGAACCAAGTACACGTTATCACCTAGGTTGCAGCCTCTAAACCCAAGTGTGCCAAGTGTCAAAATATCCAATCCGAATCAAAATAACAAAATAAATCACCAGATCATCACAATATAAGCAATAACGTAATGCAATGCAATAATGTATGAATGAAAATGCAATGCAATGCTACGCAACGCTGTGTACACATGTACTCCGGACGGAAGTATCGACCTCTCGTTAACCCAACCTATAGGGACTCGCAAAGTCCATGCACCACTCATTTTGGATCTTTGCCCAACGGTCGAACGAGACTCCAGATCTTTTCCCACGGAGGATTTTCATCAGTACAACTCATGGAGGATCTGTGGCATCCATATACCTCATGGTTCGGCGATAGCCTGGATACCGCTACCACTCAACCACGATTTCGAAACAACCATCGGATATCGGACCTCACGTCACCCTCATCCAAACTGGCCCAGCACATCATAGTGCTTTCTCATGTATTATCAATGTATCAACAGTATATCATGAAGGATCAGAATGCGTGCAATGCATGAGTCAACTTCAATAATCCGATCAATATCACAAGTACCAAGCATGGGTACGCCAACAATACCATGAAAGATTACACAAGTCATGTAGAATACTATCTTCGTATCAAACATCAACAAGTAAGGTACCAAAATATACTGAACAAGATATATAAATAGTCTCCAATATCTACTATTACCACGCGACATCGAGCCGACAACAATAGAACAATTAAGTCACAACACAACACGGTGGCTAGCCCCAATCACACAACAGGGCCCAACCTATGACAATATCGAACCTAACTTCATACTCGAAGGTTTACATGATTTTTCCTATAATATTATCAAAATATATGCTTCGTTAAACGAAGTATCACCATAGGGTAAATCATAACCTGCTTGGAAGGCCGAACAACAATAACACCAACGGTCACTCCTTAGCCTTTCCTTTTCGCTGAGCCTCAATATCAAGAAAGTCTAAGCATATTCAAATAGTTGAATTAGAATTAAGAAGAACATTGAAACCAACCCCACTTCTATCAAGACCCAAATCCCCCAACCTAGGGAATAGGGTTCATGAACTAGAACCATGAAATAAGGGATCTAAAGGTGCCAACATGAAATTAAACCTCTAGATGATCAATTCCCACCATTAGCAAGCTAGAACAATCAACAATTTACTATAATTTGGGTTCTAGGCAAAATCCCCAAATGTAGGTATAAACCCTAACTTCTAAATCCATAAATTAGCATCTAATTAGGAAGAAGTTATGAAATAAGGGTTCTAATCGCAGATTCAATGCTCAATGAAGCTAACATAACCCACAAATCATGATTTAGAAGCCTAGAAGGAATATTCATTAAACCCACTTTTAACCTTCCAATGCTTAATGAACTAACAAGATGAAAAGGATTCTAAGATGATTAGGGATAATAAATTAGCAAAGAGATTAGAAGGACTTAACACCAAGAATCTTCTCCAAGAATCCTCTAGAATTTCTCCCAAAAGCTCAATTTTTGGAATAGTAATAAATGATAGACTAAGGGTTCTTAATACATACTTAATGAATATAACAGGCCCGATACCGATACGGTGGCATTGGAACCTCTACGATGGTACCGCCCCGACGTCCACTCACACCGTCGAGACTGTCAGGCCACAAAAGAACATGGTTGTCCCCGCAGCCCATCCCACCGCTATGGCGGTGCCACTGGGACGGTAATGGTGCTACCATAGCGGAAACCAGCACCAGAATTTCCTAAAAGTAATCTTAATCTCAACAGAAATCCCGGCTAATACCCGAGGCCATATTCACGCGAACCACATACAGAAACACACATAAAAACACACAACAAAATCACTCGTGGCCTAGAAATTCCCAAAGGAGGTCTCGCTGACCGAGTCAACTTTCGATACCTCAATTCCCACTTCCCAACCAAAGTCAAAAAATACATTCGAGTGTATTAGGAACCGAGATTACACCGTGCCTAGATGGTCAGATATGTCACCGCGAAGGAGGGCTGCATATGATTACACCGTGCCTAGAGAGCCGGACATGACACCACTAGTGGGCGGTGTGCGATGGTTACCCAGACGCGGGTTAATGATGATGGTAGACAGGGAGACGGTATGTTCATGCCCACAGGTAGATAGGGAGATGGTGCAGACCCATAGGAATTTACTCTGCGCGAACACGCCAGGAAGCTGCGCGATTGTGCTGAGTATTTTTGAGTCAGTGCAGGCAGATTGTAAAATGTTATATAAAGGGCCTTATCCCCTTATTTTCTGACCAAACATCCCTAAATGTTCCCAAAAACTCTAGAGAGTTCTCCCAACCACCAATCATCAAATTTTAAGCCCAACTCAAGTATATCCCCGAATTCCAGTCCAGACAGCATATAGTTTTGATTATAATATCGTACTGTGAGAGATTTTGGCTTGAATCTAAGGTGGATAGTAATGATATCCTGGTTCTAGCAGGAGTGAGGTATGAATTCTTCCTTATTAGTCTTAATTTAAGTCTACATACGGAGGAAAAGTTATTAAATGATTGTATAACGAATTTATGGGTTGAGAAATTTGATAAAACACCGTGTGGGATGTTACGGAATATATTGGTATTGATTATGATGTTGTTGATGTTGGTATTGGTATTGTTGTTGTTTGTTTTTGGTATTGTGATTTCCGGCTAGGCATATAAACAGGAGAGATGCTGCCCGAATTTCGGCAGATTCTAAAAAGGATTTAAATTGAACGCTTCAGACAAGCGTATGACAATGGGCCTAACCATAGTATGAATGGTTTATATGTAGATTTACGAGCTTGGAAGGGTAAACATTGAATCGTTAAGGAGATCGAAAGGTATGTTAAGGCTAGTCCCTTTCTTTCAAAAGGCATGATTCTTATGTTGTGATTCCATATATGTTTCCATAACCTTCTTTCTTCCAAAGGTTAGAAGTTCATGATTCCTTAGAGCTTCCTAAGATACTAAAGATGACATGTTTTCCATAATGTCCTTATACTCAAAAGTTAGAGATTCATGATTCCAAGAGTTTCTTATGACGCTAAATATGAGTATGCTTTATCAGGATAAAGAAGATGAAATGTTTTCTATGATGAGCATGATGATGATCATTTTGATTTTAGAAGTTCCAAAGCTTACGATTTTAATGCCATTATGAGATCATCGAGCTTATTTCATGATTTTCTTGAATTGCTGATTGTTGTTGGTCTCACCTCATCAATTGTTCCTTCGAGGTGAGATATAGCAATGATGATTATTCCATAATATAAATTGAAGGTTACCGAGCTTACGTCATTCCGATAGAGTTGTAGCTTTCACTTGGGCTCTCATGCATGCTTTATAATTATGTATGTATTTTAATAACACCGTGCCTACATGGCCGGGCTGTATAACACTACGCCGTCCAATAGGCACCCGGGAAGACACACCACTGCAGTGGGCAGCTTATGATTACCCCGGACGCGGGAGGCCTGGACGCGGGCTAATGATGATAACACCGTGCCTGAATGGTCGGGAAGCATAACACCGTCCCTATATGGTCGGGCAGTTTACTTGTATATATTTATAATGTTGCTTCAAAAAGTTAAAGTTAGCATGCATAATATCCACCTTAAGAGGCAAACAGATGTACAGGTTATCTCTTTACTTTATGCTATATTCATGTCTCTCACTATGATATTATCCATACCTTACATACTTAGTACATTGTTCATACTGACGTCCTTTCTTGTGGACGCTGCGTTCATGCCCACAGGATCAGGTAGCCAGCCAGACGATCCAGATCAGTAGGACCTCCCCTCAGCGATCGTCAGCGTGCTCCATTGATCCGGAGCTGCAGCCCTTTTGGTATACTGTTTTGATATATATATATATGGATATGGCAGGGGCCTTGTCCTGTCTTTTCTACAGTCTATATTCCATAGAGGTCAGTAGACAGTGATATGTAGCCGTGATGTTATGCAGCCTCATCGGCGCTTGTTTTGTTATACAGTATATGTAGCGGCGTAATCCGCTCGCGCTGTTACTCTCAGTATTTATGTTTATATGTATGTGTTGGCCGTGAGTTCTCAAGACGGTGTTTCTTGTGTTGATTGTTCAGGAGACAGTATAGCTCAGTAATAGATTTTGTATGGGCCCAGGTTAACCAGTGAGAAGTAAATGCAAGCCTAGGAGTGCTTGGCCGGTAGTGGTCGGGCACTCATCGCGGCTTATCATTTTGGGTCATGACAAAAGTGGTATCAGAGCAGTTCGTCCTAGGGTTTTCTACAGACCATGTCCTGTAGAGTCCTGTTTATGGGTGTGAAGCCAGCCATACTTATAAATAGGAGGCTGCAGAGCATTTAGGAATCATTGATCTTTCCTTCTATCCTAGATCGTGCGATAGAGCCAGGGTCTAGGAAAGATCATTTCTAACCCACTTTCCCTGTATGTAGGTGCAGCTTGATAAGAGATGAAGAGATCGGCCTCAGATAGTAGGGGTGCCAAGAAGGCCGCAGAGTAGATTCAGGACCACAGGCTCCGGAATCGAGCAGGAGGAACCTTAGCTATTCCATGGAGACCGATCCCTCTGAGGACCCCACGTCGATTCCTCCAGAGTTTCTGACTTCTATAGAGGAGGACCCATCAGAGGACAGTTATGACACGGACCCGTCTGAGGGTTCGTATGAGACAGAGACGCCAGAGGAGGAGATTCCTGAGGCTGTACCAGTGCCAGAGCCGACTCCTCCAGCTACTCATATGATGGAGCACTATGTTAGACCAGCTACACCGGTGAGTGTTAATGATTACTCTAGCCCTTTATCTTGGCCATCAATAAACCAGGAGCTACCCGAATATCTGTATCCCTCAGACTCAGATGAGAGAGATAAGGAAGGCCAGACTAGCAGATGGCGGGAGGACAATGAAGAGGACACTTCCCTTTATAGCCCTCCAGACTAAGCTCAGGATAGGTCGACTATAGGTATATGAGTCTTTTATTGAAATTACCTATGTGTGTACAATTGTTGCAGGATATCATTAATATGTGAAAAATGGGAGTTTTAGAGAAATCGATAACCGAAGTACTCATGGATAACTGCAACTAAGATGTTTTGGCCACTACTAGGAATCTTAAATTTAGAAATGGAAAGTAGCTGTATGTGTTGATTGATGGTTATTATTGGGAGTTCCAACGGCTAAAGCAACATTTGCTCGGTCAGAAAAGTGAGGAACTTTTCTAATTCGGAGGGAGATGCATTACCGAAATTTTTATTGGGATCCGTTAGAATTTCAACTTATTTTAGGTCACGTGATAAAGGCCACACAGTAGAATAGATGTGATCATACCAGCACTAATGCACCGGATCCCATCAGCACTTCGAGTTTAAACGTGTTTGGGCCAGAGTAGTACTAGGATGGGTGACCCCTTGGGAAGTGTGCTAAGAAGTCCTACAGATTCAGACATAAGAGAAAGATGAGGAACTAGAATAGCCTGAGGGAAATTAGAAGCGTGTGAACCTCACGGTTGGAAATTCTAAATGATTACGAGAGATGAGGCAGACATGCTTGACAGAGATAGAGAGAGAGAGAAGATGTATTACAGCTACAGAATTAGGACGGGTTTGAATAGCATTGGATATACTTGGTGAGTAAAGTGTTAGTAAAGACACACGATATCTTATGTGTGGTTATGTTAGTCAGCATGTGCGCCCTGATGCGATATGTTAAAGGTACTGATTGAACAGGGTATTGAAGTTCAAGTGGCAAGTGCTATCGGGCGAATTGACATTATTTTCTCTAAAGGTTAGAGTTGGATAAGCCTGACGCAATAACATCAGGGAAAAGAAGAAAGTGAGTATATAAGAGTAAGAAGATTTGGATGCCCTGAGAAAAGGGGAAGTATAAGCAACGGAAGTATGTTACCAACGAAGGTCAAGTAAAGCGACTGAGAAAGAGAGTTTAGGACGACGAAAGAGATAAAGGACCATTCAAGCGAATTTCAAAGGTAAGTATACAAAAAGAATGGAGTATGTAGTATGGAACACAAGATAAAGGTAAAGGGTTCGAAATTAGATTCTGATAAGTGGAACTGGAGGGCAGTAACAATGAATAAGGATGTGAATTGGGAGAAAATAAGCAGGTTTTGCAAAAATGCCAAGGGATTTCTGGCTCTTGAGAGGCATTGAAAGGGAAAAATGCAGTCATATTGACACGATTACCTCGGAAACGGAAAAGCCTCCTAAAAGAGGATCTAGAAATAGAATGGATTTGCACTTCTGAGAGGACATTCTACGAACTTCCGGGCTAATACTATAAAATGACAAGTAGAGAAGAGCACATCGAAGAAAAAGAGACTCAAGGAAGGCCCTGAGGATGAAAGTAAGAAAAGTACACTAATGGAAAGTTGAGCAATGATCAAGGATGAGAGAGAGGATGATAGGTTAAGAAAGCTGACTAGGAGGCAATAAATCAGTGACATGGGATATGAATCTCTGCAAAGAGTACAAAAATTATGTTATAAAGGAAATACGATGTATGGGGAACATTTATTAATACGAACTAGCTTTAGCGGCAAAAGAAGGATGAAGACCCGATAAAAGAAGAAAGCAGGGAGTGTATTTTATAAGGATTTCATGATAAGAACAAGAAGTGGCAGAACACTGGAAGGACTCTGATGCATAGCAGTGATACAAACAAGTAGTTAAGCGAAATTATGGACAAAGGATCTAAGCAAATAAAAGGATGACACGTGGGAATTGATGTTATGGAATATCAACTTTTAATAGTTTAGTATAGACCTAAATCAGAATTGGGAACCCAGAGAAAGGAGAATTTCAAGGGTGCTAAGTAGGTGGTCGTGGAAAAAAGAGACTAGGGTTGAAAACACGAGGCATAATCAGACATTCCATAAAGAGCATAATGAATTCCGCTGTCCCCGCTAATTCATTTACTCGTGGAATTACTAGTCATGAAAGATAGAAGTGAAAAGACGATAAAGGAGGCACCCGCATTGGATCTAATATATAGGAGCATTTTGATTTGATACAAGGCTTCAACTAGCAGAAAGGGAAATAAGTCAAACCAAGCGATGAAAGGAACTCCAGCATTATAAGGAGCTGAGGGGTAGAAGGATAGTTAAGGTCGGCCAGGTGATTATTAAGAATGATTAATATTCAAAGGTTACTGGAGTATGAGAACATCCTTAGGGGGGGGGGGGGGGGGGAGAGCAGATTTAGTCCTGAAATGAAATATGACCTTCCCAAAATTCCAAAGAACGAAATGTGTTAGTTTGAAAAAGCCAAAGTTCGAGAATGTATCAGGATAAAATAAGAACGGATTGAAATTATGTATGTTATGGGCAGGTATGGGAAAGAATGTATGATAGGAAAATAAGGAGATTACCGGGTCAAAAGAAATAATTTTTGTTGATGTGAGATTTGATGATTCTAGGTCGCGGGTTGAAATAGCTCATATTGGGGAAAATCATGATCGTATGTAATTCCACAGTAACGTACCCCGAAGGGTAACAAACAGAATAAGAAAGGTTTGCAATGATCTAGAAAGGGAATACGAGAGCAATTGGATTATAGCAAAAAGGAATCTTAGCGCCAGAAGAAATGATAATCCCACAAGGTGTGGCAATCTCTAGAGAGAGGGAAAGCAATGTTCTTATAGAAACAAAGATAGCAGTACTGCCGGAGATTAGAAAGCATCTCACGAGTCACTAACCATGCTGAATATGAAAGTGTGTATTATAGAACTACATGAACCAATAACGTGGGGTTGTACCCAACAACATGGTGTAAGGACAGCGATGGAAAGCCAGAGAAGAATAAAGGCTAAGGAAATGGTCACCAGTACAAGAGAACTGAGGATGAGCATCCTCGTGTTGAAAAGGGGTTATGAAAAGTTGAGGTTTTATCTCAATCCTATGCTTATAAATTTATGTTGCAAGATTTGAGGAGAATAAATTAAAGGAAAAGTTCCAATATGGGTTCGAAGATATTTGAGCTACAGATTTGTTTGAACTATGATTATTAGTTTATCATAAGTGTAACCCTGCTATGAGGAATGATAATGATGGTGGGGAAACATTATATATATACGTGTAGAAGAGATGATTTGAGGTAACTAACTACTAAGAATCGGGATTCATTAGCAAGGAAATGCTATTACAAGTCATCTGAGCGCTACCACAAGTGAAACTATGATGAGATTGTAAAGGATCAAGGAGCTTGACTAAGGAGTCACAAGGAGACAATATAGGGCATATACGAGATTAGCGAGTACGAGAAGGGATTGCCAAGATAGGCCCAAAAGAGTAAGCAAAGGAAGGTGCCATAGTCGAATAAGGGAGTTGTCCACTAATAGGGAAATGAAGAGCAAGTAAGAGGGAGTACTTGCAAGTCGGCGAGTAGCCGTAGCCATGGAGAATCAAGACCTCCTTGACGGGAATAGAGCATTAATTGAATAATAGTTCAGTCACAAAAAACAGAAGGCTATAAAATTTATGAAAGAGTTCAATAAAGAGTTAAAAGAGGACGAGAAGAGGCTAACCAACTCATAGTATAAGGATATAATAATTGGGATCCAAGGGATGGCAATCACATAAATAAATCAGTGAACATGTCATGGGGGTTACAAACTACAACATTCGAGGACGAATATTTCTAAGGTGGGAAGGACGTTACACCCCCGAAAAATTTCGCGTTACCAAGACTGTAGACGGCTTAGTATGAGCTCAAGGGAGAGTAAAGTTATACAAGGATTAAGGATGAGGATTATATTATATAAGTATGATAATAACATGTATATATGACATTTGGAGACCGTATGGTGTAAATCAGTTAATACATTACTTGATGAGTAGCCCTCGTAACTGTAAGTAAGGTGGGGCCCACATGCTAGGGTTTTATAAAGGACATATGAAAAGTTATATGAGTAGCACATGCGAAGTTGAACAAGTCTTAAGAAGGATCCTTAAGCCAAATATGGGTATAAGCCCTCTAAAAGGATGATTTAAGGATACGCTTTCAGATGATTTGACTTGAAGAGGCCAAAATGCCATTATAAGTTTGGAATTTAAAAACACACAAAAATGAACGTTGTAGATAATTGAATTCTCTTTCCAACCATAGGTCGTGGGACCTCATATGATATCAGGATCAAACGTTATGAGCATTTTAAGACAGACTGTCAGAGCAGAGGAATTTACTCTGCGCGAACACGCTAGGAAGCAGCGCGATCGCGCTGAGTACTTTTTGAGTCGGTGCAGGCAGATTCTAAAATGTTATATAAGGGGCCTTATCCCTTTATTTTCAGACCAAACACCCTTAAATGTTCCCAAAAACTCTGGAGAGTTCTCCGAACCTCCAATCATCATATTTTAAGCCCAACTCAAGTATATCCCCAAATTCCAGTCCAGACAGCGTATTATTGTGATTATAATATCATTCTGCGAGAAATTTTTGCATGAATCTGAGGTGCATAGTAAATATATCATTGTTCTAGCGGAGTGAGGTATGAATTCTTCCTTATTAGTCTTGATTTAAGTCTATTTACGGAGGAAAAGTTATTAAATGATCGTATAATGAATTTACGGGTTGAGAAATTTGATGAAACGTCATGTGGGATGTTTACGGAATATATTGGTACTGATTATGATGTTTTTGATGTTGGTATTGGTATTGTTGTTTGTTCTTGGCATTGTGATTTTCGGCTAGGCATATAAACAGGGGAGATGCTGACCGAATTTCGGCAGATTCTAAAAAGGATTTATATTGAAGGCTTAAGACAAGCGTATGAAAATGGGCCTAACCATCGTATGAATGGTTTATATGTAGATTTACGAGCTTGGAAGTGTAAACGTTGAATCTCTAAGGAGACCGAAAGGTATGTTAAGGCTAGTCCTTTTCTTTCAAAAGGCATGATTCTTATGTTGTGATTCCATATATGTTTCCATAACCTTCTTGCTTCCAAAGGTTAGAAGTTCATGATTCCTAAGAGCTTTCTAAGATACTAAAGATGAGATGTTTTCCATAATGTCTTTATACTCAAAAGTTAGAGATTCATGATTCCAAGAGTTTCTTATGACGCTAAAGATGAGTATGCTTTATAAGGATAAAGAAGATGAAAAGTTTTCTATGATGAGCATTATGATGATGATTTTGATTTTAGAAGTTCCAAACCTTACGATTTTAATGCCATTATGAGATCATTGAGTTTATTTCATGATTTTCTTGAATTTCTCATTGTTGTTGGTCTCACATCATGAATTGTTCCTTCAGGTGAGATATAGTGATGATGATTATTCCATAATACAAATCGAAGGTTACCGAGCTTACGTCATTCCGATAGAGTTGTAGCTTCCACTTGGGCTCTCATGCATTCTTTATAATTATGTATGTAGTTTAATAACACCGTGCCTACATGGCTGGGCAGTATAACGCCGTGCCATCCAATAGGCGGCCGGGCAGACACACCACTGCAGTGGGCATCTTATGATTACCCCGGACGCGGGCTAATGATGATAACACTCGTACCTATATGGTCGGGCAGTTTACTTGTATATATTTATAATGTTGTTTCAAAAAGTTAAAGTTAGCATGCATGATATCAACCTTAAGAGGCAAACAAATGTACAGGTTATCTCTATACATTATGCTATATTTCATGTCTCTCACTATGATATTATCCATGCCTTACATACTCAGTACACTGTCCGTACTGACGTCCTTTCTTGTGGATGATGTGTTTATGCCCGCAGGATTAGGTAGCTAGCCAGACGATCCAATCAGTAGGACCTCCCCTCTGCAACAGTCAGTGCGCTCCATTGATCCGAAGCTGCAGTCCTTTTGGTATACTGTTTTGATATATAGATATATGGGTATGGCAGGGGCCTTGTCCTGTCTTTTCTACAGTCTGTATTCCATAGAGGTCTGTAAACAGTGATATGTAGCCGTGATGTTATGCAGCCTCGTTGGCACTTGTTTTGTTATAGAGTTTATGTAGTGGCCTAATCGGCTTGCGCTGTTACTCTCAGTATTTATGTTTATATGTATGCGTTGGCCGTGAGTTCTCAAGACGATGTTTCCTGTGTTGATTGTTCAGAAGACAGTATAGCTCAGTTCTAGATTGTGTATGGGCCTAGGTTAACCAGTGAGAAGTAAATGCAAGCATAGGGGTGCTTGGACAGTAGTGGTCGGGCACTTGTCACGGCTCATCAGTTTGGGTCGTGACAAATAAGTAGGTCAGAGACACAGTATTGTACATAGATGTAGTTAAGCATAGGAGAGTGTAGAGAGACATACATGCTAGATTCTCATTGGTAAGTCAGAAACGCCAAATTGATTCTTATCCTTCTTCTTTACAGTATATGTTTATTATGTTACATTTTTTGTCTTACATACTCAGTATATTATTCTTACTGGCGTCCTTTTACTGGGGGCGCTGTGTTTCATGCCCGTAAGTCTTGATATATAGGTTGACGGCTCTCCTAGTAGGATATCAGCTCAATAGGCAGTGTCGTAGCACTCCACTTGCTCTGGAGTTGTTCTATGAGTTAGCATGGTTGCATATGCATTTGCATGGGTATGGCGGGGCCCTATCCCGGCCACGTTATGTCATGTACTCCAGCAAAACGCTTGTACGCAGTATGTACAGTTAGATGTATGTGACAGTCTGGTCAAACTTGTATACTTGGGATTATCGTGATGATGTATGTATATTGTCTTTTGGGCTTGTATCCCATACAACTTATGGTATCTACGAGATAACATTATAGCCCACTCAAGTATGACTAAGAGTTGCATGTATGTGGTGCTCTATAGGTTAGCTCTGGTGCCTGTCATGGCCCTCCGGTTAGGTCGTGACAGTATGTAATGCATGTCGTGCACTTTGTCAGCCTCAATTAAACACATCAATCATAAAAATCCTCAACTATATATTGTAACATGCAGATCAACATTCCAATTCTTGATAACAACATTCCTCATTTATATGACAAAGGGGTAACAAGAGAGAGAGAGGCAAGTATGTCAGTCACATGAATATCACACATAGACAGTAAGGCGACAGGCCCAATCATAACAATCAGGGTGACGAGCCTACATAGTCAATCAATAATAACAACCTAAGAATATCCACCCCAACTTCATAACCGAAGGCTTAACATGCTTTCTCCATCAATATCTACTTCTACATATGCTTTACTAATTGGAGTCTAACCAAAGGTAAGCCATAACCTACCTCGCTACCAAGCTGGACCCACGAACATTCATATTTGAGCCTTCCCCTTCTGAAAAGCTTCCGAATACTCAAAGTCTATCCAATATTTAATTCTAAGTTAGAAATGAGAAACAACGGTACCCATATTGTTATACATTCGTTCGAATCATAATCAACTAAGTAAAATACGAAAAATGGGCCCACAAGGGTAAAACATGTATTTCAAAGATGGAATAGGTGACCCAACGTTCTAAAAGTTCAACGATACACTCCAATAGAAAATTTAGCCTAAGTATTTATCAATTTCATCATTCAAATCAAAATTCCCAATTTGGGTATAAACCCTAACTTTCAGCGTTTCAATTTCTCAACTAGAAAGAAAGATTTAAGCATATTGGTTACTAATTAATGATATTTCTTTCTTATATTAGTCAAATCCATCAATCAATCTCATATCAGAAGACTGAATTTGAAATAATAAAGAAAAAGTCAAAACCTATTTTCTTCCTTTATTTATCTAGATTTTCTTCCATAGATTTAAACATAGGAAAGGAAATAAAAGAAATCAAGGTTAGAAAGACATACCCCAAGAGGAATCCACCTAGAACGTCTTCAAATCGCCTTAGACACACTTAGGAGAAATAATATTTGGAATGGGAAATGAAAGGGTTTCACTAAGGATTAAATAGAATCTGTTTTCGCATTTTCCACCACAGTGGTAAGGGGTCCGCTATAGCAGGACTGCTCCCACGACACACACACTACTAAAGCAAGTCTGCTCCAACAGAGCTTAGTCCGTTGAAGCGGATTCCCAAGACTTCGTCTGACCCGCGCCCACAGATCAGGCCACGTCGAGGCAGGTCGACTGTGGCGTACAACGTCTCATCCCAAAACACGAAAATCATCTGAGACTTTCCAGATGTTAAACAGACATGTAAATATACATAAAAAAACATGCTACAGACAAACTCGTTGTCTCGGATTTCCCAATGGAGGTCTATTTGATCGGGTCAATACCCATGGCCAAAGATCAAATTTCTAACCAATAGCCGAAAACGCTCCTAAGTGCCATTATTACCGAACTGAACATCCCACTAAGACATAATTGACCCTCCGGACCTCTTAGAATAAACGGATTCTTGAAAAAGGTTCGTCTACCTCAAAGTCAACTATTGGTCAGCCGTTTTCAACTTTAAGGCTCTATTTCTCATAAGTCATCATAAATCTCGCTTGATTACCTCAAGAACTATTGCACCCATCCTCGTAGGTCAAAATCATACTAATAGTGTTGACAAAGGGTCAACAGGGGTAAATAGTTCAAAAGCACTATAACGACCAAACGGGTCGTTACACCTTGAGTCATAGAGCATCTCTTAGGACGAGTTATGCTAATATAGAGATGCACGGGTCTTCATAAGAGTGTAGCAGTCTGTGAGATTAGAATATATGTTATGAACCATGAATGTCTAGAGCTTACATGTGTTGCAATTTCATGTTATAAGTTCCATAAGTTTCATAAGAGATAAATAATGTGTTTATAATTAGTTGTCACTCAAGCGTATTATTCTTAAAACTCGAGTTTGGAGAAATCAGGAAGGAAATAGAGTTTTCCCTTAGGTGGGATTATATTGATAGCTTGTTGAAGATTATTAGAGGGGTTGTAGAATGTTGTCTAAGATGAACGATAATTAAGATTAACTTTTGTGATGATTGTTAAAGGATAGTGAGAAGTTATTAACCTATTAGATGTGGTAAAGTATGTGTTAGCTGTGAGTTGTATTAATAGGGCAGTAGAGTGTCAGCTAAGACGAATGCCACCTTATGGCTAGTGTTCATGTGATGGTTAAGAGTTTATAGAGTGTAGCGTAAGGCGAATCACGATTGATGATACTTAGGTTGTTATTGTTGGGTCGTAGACCGTGAATCATGTCAATATGGTTAAGTATGAGATCTATGAGAGTATAATGATCCTTTATGGCTAGAGCATCGATTTGAGGTACCAAATGAGAATCCTTGAGGTGTAAATGTTTTTGTTCCTGTATTATTCCCCGACATGAGTTAAAGTCATATGTTCCTTCTTCATTATGAACTCCACAGAGTGGAGAATGACAGTTTTCTAC
This sequence comes from Lycium barbarum, assembly GCF_019175385.1. Classification (NCBI taxonomy): domain Eukaryota; kingdom Viridiplantae; phylum Streptophyta; class Magnoliopsida; order Solanales; family Solanaceae; genus Lycium; species Lycium barbarum. The sequence goes on from NC_083344.1 coordinate 82,290,464, forward strand.
TTGTATACAGTTGTTTCCCTTCATATGATCTCATGACTATGGTATCAAGTGTTCGTATGGTTGTATAGCCTTTCAGGTCTAGTAAAAATGATAGCTCCATCATCTCAGTAATCGATATGTTCTGTATGCGTTGTAGAGGAACCAGTCCCTCAAACAAGTGTCCTTACAAGAACCATAAAAGAGTAAGAGTATCACCCTTCGTGCAGTTAAACAGAACTATATTTGTCTAGCATGAAAGACATGTTCCTTTTCCCAAGTGATCTATATGTTCTAAATGTATCGAGTGAACCAGAGCTATAAGTATGCAGCCTAATAAGAATCATGTATACTGCTTCCATAAGCTAACGAATAGAGATTCCCAGAGTGCTTACTGTATATTTGCATATGTATTTTATATGAGAAGTCATTTTCATTTGCATCATGTTCATTGCATGTTCAGATATTAGATGCCCTATGGATGGACTATGATCCTAGTAGGTGCACAGTTGTTTAGAGATTATATGCCCTATGGACGGACTATGATACGCATAGGCGCACAGTCATGGTTGACTATGGACGGTCTAAAGATTAAACACATAGTCAGATCTAAATGTAGTGGGTCCTACGGAGAGTCTATGAAACGCATAGGTACCACCTCAGAGCACTCCATATGCACAACATTGCATTCATATTGTATGTTGATTTCCATCTAGCCTAGTATGGCATACAGGTACTACATAAAGTAAAGAAAGAATTTAATGAACAGTGATCCCAAGTGTTACAGTGAACAATCCCATAACAACGCTCCACATAGCGACCCAAAGATATTATCAGAATGATCCTAATGAAAATTCAGAAAGACAAAAGTACCGTAAGGTTCAGTAAGTGTCCCTATAGAGTGTTTTAGAGCCTTCAATTGTATTTGCTCAATTATAGTTCAATTTTCTTTTCTACGAGCTTCAGTTTATTTTATATGTTTCATGTCTGCCTTATACACTCAGTACAATATTTCTCTTCTGATGTCCCTTGGCCGGGGTTGTTGCATTTATTATGTTTCACATTGCACGTTCAGATTTACATGTTGACAGACATTCTTTCTAGATGATACATATTTTTAGTGAGATGGTGTAAGCTCCACTTCCCTCTGGAGCTAAGTCAGGTCTATTAATCTTATTGATGTTATAGATTACGGATAGGTTAGGGCTCTGTCCCAACACTTTTGAACATAAATGCCCATGATATACAACTTAATACAATTGACACACACGTACTATCTATGAAGCCTCTACGAATACTTTCAACTAGAGGCCAGTGGCCACATTTATGTTCAAAAGTTATTTACAGTTGTTATTAGTCTCTCAAGTTACATTATACGATATAGTACAGTTTCACTGTAGTTGCATAAAGAGCATAGTCCACATTCAGATTTGGGGTGTGACAAAGTGGTATCAGAGCAGTTTAGTCCTAAGGAGTCTATGAAGCCGTGTCTAGTAGAGTCTCACTTATGAGTGTGTTGCGCGCCACACTTATAATTGGGAGACTACAGGACTATCATGACCCATCACACAGATCATGATGGCACCTACACTATCCCTCCGGTAGGCGAACCATCCCCAATTCATCAATCATTTTTAGGGATATTAATGTGGAAGTTAAACATAACAAAGTACTTCTTTACAATCTTAGAAATAATAATAAGTGTAGAAGATACTTAATATTACAATTCCCAAAACAGCGTCTAAACATTTATTACAAATCCTGAATAATGGAAAATAAAAACTGTCTTGAAGGAAAGTAAAGATAGAAATGAGATAGAGAGAGATCCAGGGCTGCTGATGGGGTCTGACGGCTTACCATGATAACTCCAAATCAACTACCACAGGATCAAATGCGAGGCCTAGAACTAGAGCACAGAGCAGTACTAGCACCCATAAAGATGCAGCAAGTGTAGTATACGTACAACACTAGTACTCATAGGCATCATAGGCCAACAACGAAGGTCAACACATATACAAGATATAAAGAGTGAAACTAAACACTCGTCCCCACGCTTCAAATTATCTTCAGAAGTATTCCCAATAGTACAACATCACAAATAAGCACATAACACATGAGACAGTCAAGGAATGATGAATGTATAAAGGTAAGAATGCAACACAGTGGCCAATATAAAACATGGTACACACATGCTATGGGCTTTGCCTCGTAGTCATAACCCATGGGTGACTTTCGAGATCCACATACCCTGTTATGGCGTGAAACCCGATCCTATGTTGCGGAGTGCAAACCGATCCTAAATATATATATGTTGCGCCGTGCAACCCGATCTCAAATATATATATGTTGTAGCGTGCAGCCCGATTCCAAGTATCATAACCAATTGAAAATCTCAATCTTCCCTTGTTCATCACTTATCCATCATTATGTATGAATGAATGCATGTATACAGCAGTATCAAGTTTCATAAGTCATATCTGCGAAGATAGTTCAGCATAAGTATATTATAAACATCTCAAATACTTCCACACAAACACCAAAAGGGTTCATTCTTCCGTAATTCATATAGAACATGGAGTGATGTGGTAAACGATATCAAATAATGGCCAATATTAACCAATCACGGCTCTCATGGCCCACATAAATAGCAACTAAACCAAACCAGTGGATTTAGCACCAAAACCATGCCCGAAAGCCCTTATATGCATTCCCCATCTCAATCACTAAGTATAACAACAACCTATATAATAAGACCGGTACCCAGCCAAGTGCTCATTACAGTCACTAAGGTTGGACCCCCATCATCCCCAATACCTTTTCAACATTCATGAACGATATATGTCCTCCAATCGAAGTCTAAATATAAACTGTAGCCTATCTCAAAGCCGAGCAGGCGCCACGAACCCTCAAGCCAAAGATTTATCCTTCCGAAGTGCTTCCGAACGATCGAGGTCTAACAAACATAAATTCTCTTTCAATATATGAACCTAAGGATACTCAATAAACCATAAAAGGATCTAGGTCCAAAATGTCAACCCAAAAACCGGTCCCAAACTCCGAAGGTCAAAACAATAATTTATCGTAAAATTCAACTCAACATAGTCAAATTAGTAATCTATAAGGTCATACAAACCCAACAATACCCATATTGATATACTTAAATTGAAACCCAAAAACGAACCCAAAATAACCAACCCCGAGCCCCCTAGGATAAAACTTGAAATTGAATTTAAAATCATATTGCCAATAGTCTAGATAGTTCATAGCTTAAATTTGATGAGAATCTAACCAGAAATTAGCCTTCAATTCCACTATTTTGTCAAAAACCACAATCTATAGAAAACCCTTATTTTCCTATGTGGATTCATGGATTAGAAGGGAAATTGGAGGATGAATTCATGTACTAAAGTCTAAAAGAAAGTTATAAACTTACCCCAATTAAGAATCTTGACTTTGGAGCTTCGAATCACCCAAACCCAGCTCTAGAACTTAAAATATTTGAGAATGAAGTCCCTCTTTGAAAATTGGAACTAAATCACTTTTACGCGAATGTGAAGCACTCTCGCGATTGCGATGACACACGACCGGGAAAAAAGAGTAGTGATGTCATAGTCCTTCAGAAGCTCCATCCATCGGCACTGCTTGAAATTAAAATCTCTCTGGGTAAACACGTGTTGACCAAGAGACACCATACAAGTAATGCCTCACAATAGACACCATACAAGTAATGCCTCCAGTTCTTCAAAGCAAAGACCACAACTAACAACTCCGAATCATGGGTAGGGTAATTCTTAGCATGGATCTTCAATAGACGAGAAGTATAGGCTATAACTCTACCCGCTTGCATCAAAACAATACCAGAACCCACACAGGATGCATCATAATAAACTGAGAAATCTTTACCCTCCACGAGTAATGCTAGAATCAGGTCTGAACTCAAAAGGGTCTTGATCTTTTGAAGCTCTCCTCACAATCATGAGACCACTGGAAGGGAACATTCTTTTTAGTCAATCTGGTCAATGGCGAAGCAATAGAAGCAAAACCCTTAACAAATCATTGGTAGTAACTGGCCAAATCCACGAAACTACAGATCTCGGTCATAGTAGTAGGCATCACCCAATCCCTCACAGCCTCAACCTTCTGAGGATTAACCATAATCCCATCCTTAGACACAACGTGGCCCAAGAACGCCAAAGACTCCAACCAAAACTCGCACTTTGAAAACTTAGCAAACAAACTATTCTTCTTAAACAACCCAAGCACAGTGTGAAGATGGTTTTTATGCTCTTCTCTACTCTTGGAATACACTAAGATATAATCAATAAATACAATCCCAAAGGAGTCAAGGAATGGCCTAAAGATGTCATTCAACAAAGTCATGAATGCAGCCGGGGAATTGGTAAGCCCAAATAACATCACCAGAAGCTCATAATGCCCATATCTCATCCAAAAAACTGTCTTTGGAATATCCTCAGCCTTGATCTTCAGCTGATGGTAGCCTGGATGTAAGTCAATCTTCGAGAACACTGAAGCACTGTTACACCTAGAAAAATCTTCCGTTGATGCACAGTGAATAGACTAACAAAGGGCATGAAGTATACGACGTTTCGATAAGTAAGAAGTATCATTTTATAATCCAAATTGAGATTTCAAAGACATTCGAGGTAAGAGAAGAAAGTTTACCAAGAAAGGCAAGGCATACGTTATGTATAGGAAGAGATTTATGAGTAACAAGTTAATGATGACTTAATAATGTCTTGGAGAAGAATTATAACGTCCCTTAGATTGTTAATGAGGTGCTAGAAAAGTGTTAAGAAGGTTCCATAAGGATTGGAGATCAAACGAGTCGACGAGAATGAGTTCGGAAAAGCTGGGCATTATACGACCCAACATACTGGCCGTATGTTAGGCCGTATATCTTGCCCAGAATGGCAGCCCTCATTGGACCAAATGTACGGCCAGAAATACGGTCCATATAAATTATACTAACCGTATGGTGGTCCATAAAACTGAGCGGGACAGATTTTAAGTAATTAAAAAGGGGACCAAGTTCATTCCGTTCATTTCATTTTCTCACTCCACACATCAAGAACTCTCTAGAAATATCTCCACACTTCTTCCACAAGAACGCAACAAAAATTCATGTTCAACTTCATCAAACCAAGAGAATCAATTGTAAGACACATTAGGGTTCATCCAAGTCAAGAAATCCCATTGGAAGTGAACTAGGGTTTTGGCTCAAGTGCAGTATTTCCACTCAAAGCTCATTTTTACACTATCTAAGGTAAGTTTTATGATCATTCCATGTTGTTTAAGGTATTGAGAGGTTGAAAGACTTAGATTATGAAAGGAGATAGAAATTGGGTTACAAAGATGAGAATAATGAGATTTTGAGTAGTAGTTGGGAATGAGTCATGATTCATGATATTTTGTGATTACAAGTATGTTATAAATGACATTAAGAGCCTGTTTGGATGGGCTTATGCCTATAAGCTTCAAACAGCTTATAAGCTAAAACAAATAAGTTGGGGTAGTCTAACTTTTCTTTTTTGCTTATAAGCTGTTTTCAGCTTATAAGCTGCTTTAGATAAGCTAAGTCTATTGGGCCCAATTATTTTTTTGAGCTTATTTTAAGCGTAAAATGACTTTAAGCTGGCTAGCCAAACACTCAAAAAAGCTGAAAACAGCTTATAAGCAACTTATAAGCCAATCCAAACGGGCTCTAAGAACATGGGATAAGCATTATATGTGAGAAAACGTACTAGTGTACTATGACCATGATTATGGATGAATTGAAGCGAAATTGTGAAATGTGGATAATGTAGATGAATGAATATTGTTGGTTATAATATTGTGAATGTATTATAAACGTTTGGGAGTTGATATGTAATATGAGGGAAATTGTATAAAAAAAGGAAATGCTGCCCAATTTTCTCTAGCTTTAGTTGAGCATGTTCATGTGATCGATTAGCTAATGTTAATACAAACTCTCTTGAAGGTAGAAATGTGAGCATTGAAGGAGAACGATCAAGCGATAGAATAGCTAAACTGAAAGGTATGTAAGGAAAGTCCTTTCCTCCTAAGGCATGACTCCATGGCATGAATCTTCCTATCTTTCTATGACTTCTCTAAATATATGTATATAACGAAAATCATGAGTCTATGTTCATAAAGATCCTTATATGAAATGAAGTAAGATAATGACGATGATGAGCTTAAGTCTAAAGATTCTAAAGTTTATGATATGATGCTTCTATAAAGCTAATGATTTTAACTGTGATCCATTGATGTTGTTTATTGTATACACTCACCTTATATGATAATTCCTTCAAGGTGAGGCAAAATGTTCATGAATGCTCCATAATGGAATTGGGGGTTCACGACCCTATCTCACCCCGATAAAGTATAATTGTCTTTGAGTTTCTATGCATGCATTATGATGAGTACATGATGATGATATTACACCGCGCCTATATGGCCGGGCAAACATCACTAAAGCAGGCAGCGTATACACCATGTCCCGATGGCATGGGCAGACACCACTAGTGGGCGGCATGAGATAGTTACACCGGACGCGGGAGGCCTGGACGCAGGCTAATGATGATCACACCGTACCTATATGGTCGGGCAGCTTATACATACATACATACATATATATATATATATGCATACATGATATGATGATGATGTTTATGAAGTAAGTCAGCATGCATTATTTCTATTAAAACTGACAGTCAGTTTCGGATTGTTCTTCATTTGATATCCCCCTATTTCATTAATGCATTGTTATTGTTTATGTCTTACATACTCAGTAAAATGCTCGTACTAACGTCCTTTTCTTTGGGCACTGTGTTCATGCCACAGGTAGATAGGGAGGTGATCCAGATTCATAGGAGCTATCAGCAGACGTTTAGAGCACTCTATTGTTTTGGAGGTTCCACTGCTTATTATTTTGTGTGTATATATATTTTGGGCACGACGGGGTCCTGTCTAGTACTCTAGTAGAGGCTTGTAAATACGTATGTGTGGGTAGTATGGTCTCACGATTTCCTCATTATATATATATATATATATTATTGTGATAGCCGAAGGGCTTATGTATATAAGGGTAAATATGTTTCAAGTGAAAATGGTTCTTCTATGATTATAAGCATGAGATTAATTAATGATCACAGGATGAGCATGATTACTAGTAGTATGAGCGATGCTCGGTGGTTAGCCCCGGGTATCCGTCATGGCCCCTGGTCGAGTCGTGACAAAAGTGGTATCAGAGCAGTTCAGTCCTAGGAAGTGTCTACGAGTCGTGTCTAGTAGAGTCTTGTTTATGGTGTGTTGCGTGCCACACTATTAAACAGGAGGCTACAGGGCATTCTGCCTAATCTAGAAGAAGAAGAGGGGGCTTCAGCACCAGCTCCTATGCCTACAGTTCCTCCACTGACTGCTTCGGGTCAACAAATGACCGAAGCTATCTATTTATTGACACAGTTAGTTGCCGCCCAGGCACAGCGGCAGAGTTTGATTCCAAGTGACAGGGCAGATAGTACTAGATCCCGTGATTTCATGAGTTTGAGTCCTCCGGAGTTTTTCGGGTCAAATCCTGATGAAGACCCGCAAGGTTTTATTGATGAAATGTTGAGAACATTGAAGATTATTCATGCCTCCGAGACTGAATCTATGGAGTTAGCATCTTATAGTCTCTGGGATGTGGCGGTCTTATGGTATAATAATTTCATAGCCTCAAGGAAAGAGAATGCATCTCCTCCAGTTTGGCAAGAATTTATATATGCCTTTATCCGCCACTATTTGCCACCCGAGGTCCGTCGAGCTAGAGCGGATAGATTCTTAAATCTAAAACAAGGAAATATGAGTGCCTGAGAGTATATCCTTTAGTTTAATTCATTGGCTAGATATGCTCCGACTATGGGGGCTGACATGGGAGATAGGGTGCATAGGTATGTGAGTGGCTTAGGGCCACATCTATTTAAATATTGTTTAATGGCTTCATTGCAAGATAGGATGGATATTTCCCGCATTCAGGCCCGTGCCCAGAACGTAGAAGAACAACAACATCCACAAAGGGGTGAGTGTGACATTGATAGAGGGAAAAACAAGAGGGCCAGATCTATGGCTGCAGGTAGCGACTATAGAGCGTGTTCGAGGCAGCCATATCCTAGACACTCAGGCCAATCGGTGACTAGTGGACCTCCATGATTTGTAGGTAGGATATTTGACCTCTCCACTCATTCAGGGCAGGGTCAGAGTTCGAGAGCCTCAGGTTCCCTGTTTGGGGTTAATTATGGCCAGAGGAGACCACCAGTAATGCGATGTACCCAGTGCGGTAGATTACATTCCGGACAGTATCGCCGGGGTTTAGATGCTTGCTATGCCTGTGGCCAGGTTGGGCACATGATGCGAGATTACCCATCGATGAGTGGTAGAGTTGGGGTTCAGCCCACAGGATAAGTGGCTGGTTCTTCCTCTATGGGCCCGGTAGGTCAGACTCCCCAGATTCCCACAAGTCGAGGTAGAGGCAGAGGGGGAGCATCAAGTTCGGGTGGCACTCAGCCCCTTATCTATGCTTTAGCAGAACGACAGGATCTTGAGTCCTCCTTGGATGTGGTTACAGGTATATTATCCGCATTTTCCCATGACGTATATGCATTGATAGATCCGGGTTCTATCTTATCTTATATTACTCCGTATGTTGCTAGTTGTATTGGGGGAAACTGAGCCAATTAAACCTTTTGAGGTATCTACTCCGGTTGGTGACCCCATGATAGCTAGACAAGTATACAAAAATTGGGTAATTGTGATATGTGACTGCCAGACTAAAGTTGATTTAGTTGAGCTAGAAATGTTAGATTTCGATGTAATTATGGGTATGGATTGGTTGGCCTCATGTTATGCTAATGTTGATTACCGAATGAAAGTAGTTCGATTTCAATTTTAAGGAGAGGCCGTGCTTGAATGAAAGGTTAATACAGCATCTCCTAGGGGTAGGTTTATTTCCTACCACAAGGAAAGAAAGATGATAGCTAAAGGCTATATTTATCACTTATTCCGAGTTCATGACATCGAAGCAAAGTCGCCAACTTTCCAATCTGTTCTGGTAGTGAATGAATTTCCGGATGTTTTTCCAGATGAACTCCCAGGCCTTCCTCCAGAAAGAGAGATTGATTTCACCATTGATGTGTTGCCAGACACCAAGCCTATTTCTATTCCTCCTTACGGAATAGCTCCTACAGAATTGAAATAGCAAAAGGCACAATTGAAGGATTTACTTGAAAAAGGATTCATTAGGCCTAGTTTCTCACCGTGGGGAGCACCAATCTTATTTGTGTGAAAGAAAGATGGTTCCCTACGGATGTGCATCTATTACAGGCAGTTGAATAAGGTGACGATAAAGAATAAATATCCTCTTCCGAGAATTGATGATTTGTTTGATCAATTCTAGGGTGCCAAGTGGTTTTCCAAAATAGATCTAAGGTCAGGTTATCATTAAGTGAGAGTTAAAGAAGAAGATATTCCCAAAACAGCTTTTAGAACGAGAGATGGCCATTATGAATTCCGGGTGATGTCATTTGGGTTATCTAATGCCCCATCATTGTTTATGAATTTGATGAATAATGTAATTAGGCCTCTTTTGGACCTATTTGTGATAGTGTTTATCGATAATATTCTGGTATATTCTTGGACATAATAAGAACACGTAGACCATTTACGTATTGTTCTTGGAATTCTTTGAACTCGAGAATTGTATGAAAATTTTTCAAAGTGCGAGTTTTGGCTGAATTCTATGACGTTTTTAGGCCATAATATTTCAGATGATGGCATCCGAGTGGATACTCAAAAAATTGAAGCTGTGAAAACTTGGCCAAGGCCTACAACGCCCACGAAAGTCCGTAGTTTTCTGGGATTGGCAGGTTACTATAGGAGATTCGTGGAAAGGTTTTCCTCTATTTTAGCCCATTGACGAAGCTAATCCAGAAGTCAGCTAAATTTCAGTGGAATGATGCTTGTAAACGCAGTTTCCAAGAGTTGAAGGACAGATTAACTTCAGCCCTAGTCTTGACACTCCCAAAAGGGTCAAAAGGTTATGTTATATATTGTGATGCTTCTGGCGTTGGATTAGGATGTGTATTGATGCTGCACGGTAAATTTATTACATATACTTCGAGGCAGCGGCGGAAACATAAAAAGAACTACCCAACTCATGATCTTGAAATGGCTGCAGTTATTCATGCACTAAAGATGTGGAGACATTACTTGTATGGTGTTCACGCTGATATTTACACAGATCACAAGAGTCTTCAATATATTTTCAAACAGAAGGAGTTAAATCTGCGGCAGAGGCGGTGGTTAGAATTATTGAAAGATTATGATGTGAGTATTTTATACCACTCTGGAAAGGCAAATGTAGTAGCTGATGCGCTTAGCCGCAGATCAATGGGCAGCCTATGTGAAGTTCCTCCGGAGAAGAAGGAATTAATTCGTGAGCTCCACTACCTAGCTAATTTTGGATTTCGTCTAATTGATTCAGGCAGTGCAGGAATTGATATCAATAATCCAACTGTTTCATCCTTGGACTTGGAGGTGAAAGAGCGTCAATATGAAAATCCTCAATTGAGCCACTACAGAGACACATTTCATGAAACAAAGAAGTCTCCATTTGAAAATTCTATAGATGGAATTCTTAGATACCGAGGCAGGCTATGTGTTCCAAATGTTGCAGAATTACGTCATCGAATTCTAGAAGAAGCTCATTATTCTAGGTATTCTATTCATCCAGGTGCAACAAATATGTATCATGACCTCAAGTTAATGTATTGGTGGGATAGAATGAAGAAAGAGATAGCAGAATTTGTAGCTCAATGTCCAAACTGTCAACAAGTGAAAATTGAACATCAAAAGCCAGGAGGATTATTGCAAGCAATGGAAATCCCCACTTGGAAATGGGAAGTTATCAACATGGATTTCATTGTGGGATTACCTCGTTCCCGAATCAAATATAATTCCATATGGGTGTTCGTGGACAGGCTCATGAAAGCAGCTTATTTTCTTCCAGTTAGAACCACGTACTTAGCAGAAGATTATGTAAGGTTGTACCTTAAGGAGATTCTGAGACTTCATGGTATTCCGATATCTATTATCACAAACAGAGGGGCACAATTTATAGCCAAGTATTGGAAGTCTTTCCAAGAAGGTTTGGGTACTCAAGTAAAGCTTAGCACGACATTTGATCCGCAAACTGATGGGCAAGCCGAACACACCATCCAGGCCTTGGAAGATATGCTACGGCTATGTGTACTAGATTTCGGTCGTAGTTGGGATGACCACTTACCCCTTATTGAGTTTGCATAAAACAATAGCTACCATTCCAGTATCCAAATGGCTCCGTATGAAGCTCTGTATAGCAGGAAGTGTAGACCCCCGATTGGGTGGTTTGAAGTAGGAGAAGTATAGCTAATAGGCCCTGAGTTGATTCAACAAGCAGTAGAAAAGGTCAAGGTCATCCGAGATCGGTTGTTGACAGCCCAAAGTCGCCAAAAATCTTATGTGGACAACCATCGACGAGACTTACAATTTCAAGTTGATGATTGGGTATTCTTAAAGGTGTCGCCAATGAAAGGACTGATGAGATTTTGTAAGAAAGGGATGTTGAGTCCTCGATACATTGGACCTTATAAGATTGTCCGCAAGGTGGACCAAGTAGCCTATGAATTGGACTTATCCTCGGAACGTGAATCAGTCCATCCGGTTTTTCATGTATCAATGCTCTGTATGTGTGTTGGAGATACTACGAGGATTGTTCCAATAGATGATGTTCAAGTGACAGAAAGGTTGGCTTATGAAGAAGTACCCATTGCCATACTAGATAGGCAAGTACGGAGACTTAGAAATAAATAAGTAGCCTCAGTTAAGGTCTTATGGAGAAATAACAACCGAGAAGAAATGACTTGGGAAGCGGAAGAAAATATGAAGTCCAAGTACCCGTGCCTATTTCAGCCCCCAGATGAGATCCAGGATGAAATATCAAGATTATGACGTATGCATGTTTTCTTTTTATGCATATAGGTCGTGTGTGGCAAAAGTTTATTGCTATTATGTTGTGGATCTGTGAGGCATTGTTATTATGGGCTGTTGTGACATGATGGTAGTGCCATATTATAGGGGAAACACTGGCAAAATTTTCGTAGAATTCCCGAGAACTTAACATTCGAGGACGAATGTTCTAAAAAGGGGGGAGAATGTTACACCTCGAAAAATATTCCATTGATGCACAGTGAATGGACTAATGAAGGGAACGAAGTATACGATGTTTCGATAAGTAAGAAATAGCATTTGATGATCCTAATTGAGATTTCAAAGACATTCGAGGTAAGAGAAGAAAGTTTGCCAAGAAAGGCAAGGTATACGTTATGTATCGGAAGAGATTTACGAATAACAAGTTAATGATGACTTAATAATTTCTTGGACAAGAACTATAACATCCCTTAGATTGTTAATGAGATGTTAAACAAGTGTTAAGAAGGTTCCATAAGGATTGGAGATCAAACAAGTCGATGAGAACGAGTTCGGAAAAGCTGGGCATTATACGGCCCAACATACTAGCCGTATAAACTATACCGGCCGTATGTTAGGTCGTATATCTTGCCCAGAATGGCAGCCCTCACTGGACCAAATGTACGGCCAGACATACGGTCCATATAAATTATACGGACCGTATGTTGGTCCGTAGAACTGAGCGGGACAGATTTTAAGTTATTAAAAAGGGGACCAAGTTCATTCCGTTCATTTCATATTCTCACTCCACACTTCAAGAAATCTCTAGAAAGCTCTCCACACTTCTTCCACAAGAACTCAACAAAAATTCATGATCAACTTCATCAAACCAAGAGAATCAATTGTAAGACACATTAGGGTTCATCCAAGTCAAGAAATCCCATTGGAAGTGAACTAGGGTTTTGGCTCAAGTGCAGTATTTCCACTCAAAGCTCATTTTTACACTATCTAAGGTAAGTTTTATGATCATTCCATGTTGTTTAAGGTATTGAGAGGTTGAAAGACTTAGATTATGAAAGGAGATAGAAATTGGGTTACAAAGATGAGAATAATGAGATCTTGAGTAGTAGTTGTGAATGAGTCATGATTCTTGATATGTTATGATTATAAGTATGTTATAAATGACATTAAGAACATGGGATAAGCATTATATGTGAGAAAATGTACTAGTGTACTCTGACCATGATTATGGATGAATTAAAGTGAAATTGTGAAATGTGGATAATGTAGATGAATGAAGATTGTTGGTTATATTATTGTGAATGCATTATAGACATTTGGGAGTTGATATATAATACGAGGGAAGTTTTATAAACAAAGGGAATGCTGCCCAATTTTCTCTAGCTTTAGTTGAGCATGTTCATGTGATCGATTCGCTAATGTTAATGCGAACTCTCTTAAAGGTAGAAACGTGAGACTTGAAGGAGAACGATCAAGCGATAGAATAGCTAAACTAAAAGGTATGTAAGGCTAGTCCTTTCCTCCTAAGGCATGACTATATGGCATGAATCTTCCTATCTTTCTATGACTTCTCTAAATATATGTATATAACGAAAATCATGAGTCTATGTTCATGAAGAGCCTTATACGAGATGAAGTAAGATAATGACAATGATGAGCTTAAGTCTAAAGATTCTAAAGTTCATGATATGTTGCTTCTACAATGCTAATGATTTTAACTATGATCCATTGATGTTGTTTATTGTATACACTCACCTTATATGATAATTCTTTCAAGGTGAGGCAGAATGTTCATGAATGCTCCATAATGGAATCGGGGGTTCACGACCTTATGTCACCCCGATAAAGTATAGTTGTCTTTGAGTTTCTAATGCATGCATTATGATGAGTACATGATGATGATATTACACCGCGCTTATATGGCCGGGCAGACACCGCTAAGGCGGGTAGCGTATACACCATATCTAGATGGCATGGGCAGACACCTCTAGTGGGCGGCATAAGATGGTTACCTCGGATGCGGGAGGCCTGGACGCAGGCTAATGATGATCACACCGTACCTATATGGTCGGGCAGCTTATACATATATATGTGCATACATGAAATGATGATGATGTTTATGAAGTAAGACAGCATACAGTATTTCTATTAAAACTGACAGTCAGTTACGGATTGTTCTTCATTTGATATCCCCCTATTTCATTGATGTATTGTTATTGTTTATGCCTTACATACTCAATACAATGCTCGTACTAACGTCCGTTTCTTTGGACGTTGTGTTCATGCCCACAGGTAGACAGGGAGATGATCCAGATTCATAGGAGCTATCAGCAGACCTTGTGAGCACTCCATTGTTCTGGAGGTGCCATTGCTTATTATTTTGTGTATATATATATTTTGGGCACGACAGGGTCCCATCCCGTCCATATGTCTGGTACTCTAGTAGAGGCTCGTAGATACGTATGTGTGGGTACTATGGTCTCATGATTTCCTCATTATATATATATTATTTTGATAGCCGAAGGGCTTATGTATATAAGGGAAAATATGTTTCAAGTGAAAATGGCTCTTCTATGATTATAAGCATGAGATTAATGAATGATCACAAGATGAGTATGATTGCTAGTAGTATGAGCGGTGCTCGGTGGTTATCCCCGGGTATCCGTCATGGCCCCTACTGGGGTCGTGACAAGCACCCTGAAGCTGGTCAAATAAATCATCAATATGAGGCATAAGACACTTGTTCCGAATAGTAACCTTGTTCAGCTGGCGCTAATCGATGCACATCTTTATAGATCCATCGTTCTTCTTCATAAACAACACAGGAGCACCCCAAGGGGAGACATTTGGTCTAATGAACCCCTTGCTCAATAAATCCTGCAACTGCTCCTTAAGATCTCTCAACTCGGCGGGTGCCATCCGATATGGCATAATAGAAATACGGCGAGTGCCCAGATGCAATTCAATATCACGATTGGGTGGCATATCCGGTAGATCGGACGGGAATACCTCCGCGAACTCGCTTATAATAGAAATGGACTCAAGGGGTGGAGATGCAACAGTAGTGTCACCCACATGAGCCATATAGACTAAACACCCCTTGTTGACTAACTTCTTTGCCTGAAAAAAGGAAATAATCTTCTTTGGAGCGGGAGTAAGAGTACCCCTCCACTCAAGTCTAGGAATGCCCGGCATGGCTAAAGTGAGTGTCTTGGCATGACAGTCCAAGATCACATGATAAGGAGAAAGCCAGGTTATATCAAAAATAATATTGAAATCCACCTTATCACGTATCATCAAGTCTACCCACGTGTCATAACCCATAAAGTAACCGAGCACGACCGATAAACTATATCAACCATAACAGAATCTTCGACAGGAGTAGACACATGATTAGTTATTGCTATGCTATCAGAAGTCAAGTCCTAACCAACCACATGATATGCAGACACATACGAAAAAGTGGATCCCGGATCAAATAATACAAATACTGCTCTATGTCGGACAAAAACGATACCTGAAATGACAGCATCTGAAGCGTCCACCTCGGTTCTACCTGGAAACGAATAACACTGGGCCCTACCACGGCCAGACTATGATCCACCTCTCTAGCTCTGGGACCTACCTCTACCGGCCTAAGGCCCACCACTAGAAGTCTGTAGACCACCGTGGCCTGATCGAGCACCGCCTCTCGAAGAAGCTCCACCTCGGCTACTTGAAGCTACCGAGCCCTCTGGGGCTGATAACCCTGCCTAGGTCGCTTACAATCTAGAGCAAAATAACACATGTAAAACAAGCCTTAGGAGGAAGAGTCTGATGAACCAAAACTGAACACCCAACTGGGACAACTCTGTCTGCTAGTCGAGAATATGAGCTCTCAGAAGATCTCTGCCTGGATGGCCCACTAGAAGAAGCCTGCAATGCTGACTGCACAGGGCGGCTGGAATAGGACTGATACTGCCTAGAAGACTGTCTGGCACCCCTCGTGTTGGAACCACTATAACCCCCAAATTGTTGCTACCTCTTCTCACTAACCCCTCTAAATGCGCGGGCCTTAGCAGCATCGACTAAGGAAGTATGCTCAACAATGGACTTGAAGGAACCACCGATGCCATCAAGCTGAAGGCATGGGATCTGAAGAGTAGTAGAGAGCCCACCAACACTGAATAGGAATCAAGGGTGCTGAATAACATGCTAAATGGAAATTGTGAGTCACATAAGCATCAACATACAATCCCCTTTGCTGCAAGTGGAGGAACTCATCTCTACGTGCCTTTCTCAGGGCCCAGGGCAAATCCTTCTTAAGGAAGGACCGATAAAACTGTGTCCAAGTAAGTGGAGGAGAACCCTCTGGTCTGCAAGAAATGAAGTTCCTCCATAAGGTCTTCGCGTCTCCATGGAACTGGTACGACACATAATCGACTCCGTGGGTCTTAACAATCCCCATCCTGTGTAATAACTCGTGCATGTCAAATATAAACACAGATGGATCCTCTCCAGATGTTCCAGCGAATCTCGGAGGCTCCATCTTTCTGAACCTCTCTACCAGCTCCTGATCAGTCAAAGTCATAGCAGGGCCTGCCTTGGGTCTAAGATCATCTCCCGAGATTGGCACTACATCCATTCGTGGAGCTACAGCTGCAGCAGGATGCGTTGCACGAGTCTACTTCTGCTAGGGGGTTTGCGCCCCATCTCTAGTCTGAGATCCTCCACCCAAAGAAGTAACACCAGTTGCAGCCTGCTGGGCATCCAAAAAAAGTAGAACACGAGCTATAGTATCCTGCATCATCTGCTCTGAAGTAGCCTCGGGGTTTACCTGTGCAGAAGCCACATCATCCCGATGGCTGGATCTTGAACCTGCTGAACCTCAGTCTCTGGAGATGGAGATCTCACATGCCGCTGCCCTACCGTAGGATCCCCGCCTCTGGCTGGTCCAGCCCCATGGCCTCTAGCTCGACCGTATCCCCTAACTGTCGCGGGTCCCCTTGCTCCAGCCAGAACTACAGGCTCCAGCACATGATCTCGAGCTATCGTGGCTTGAGTCCTCACCATCTGTAAAAGAAGAGATAAGAATCAGATACCAATATTATTGTTCCAGATACCAATTAGAATATGTAGCACGAAAGAATGAAAAAAAGTGAAGTTTCCTAAATGTCCTACAACCTCTCGCAGATAAGTACGAAGCTTATTGTACCGATCCACGAGACTCTACTAGACACGCTCTTGTATTATAGACTGGGTAACCTAGGGCTCTGATACCAACTTGTCACGACTCAATTTTGCTAAGTCGTGTGGGAAGCTACCTTTTTCACCTCGATAGGCGAACCCTTAACTCAATAATCATAAATGATATAAAATAGCGGAAGAAAGTAAAATCACATAAGTCTCACAATATAATATAGATAAGTGCAGAAAATAATGAAATCCACCCCAGTATTTGGTCTAGTCATACAAGAGCATCTAACTAAATACTACAAGTCTGAATAATAATATACATAAATAGTCTCAAAATCATATCTCAGAATGGAAAGTAAGAAATTATAATAGGAAGAGTCTTCGGGCAGTGAACGACCTCATGATCACCATGAAGAGACTCGAATTAACAGTCCTCGAATATCAGCCACGAGGAGTAGAAGTGAATCTATCCTGGTACTCTGCATTGATAAAATAATTCACCAAGTGCAGGTCAGTACAAACAACAAGTACATGTATGTATCAAAGGCCAACTAAGACTAGCTAATGTATATAAAGACAACAAAGCAAGATAAACACGTCAACCAACAAGTACAAGTCAACACAAATCTATACCTACGGTACAAGTCATCACCTATGTTATAGCACCTAAACCCAACTGTGCCGAGTCTCTGTATAAAAAATCCGAACCAGTACATCACAATTATATCACAACAAGTCATCACCTATGTTATAGCATCTAAGTCCAACTGTGCCAAGTCTCAGTATAATCATTCTGAACCAGTATAATCATTCCGAACTAATATATCACAATCGTATCACAATATATCACAGGAAATCAACAGGTGCAATGCAATGCAATAATGTATGTCTGATGAATGCAATGCATATGCACCGTACATATGTACTCCGACAATGGAACATCACATCTTGGCAGCACAACCCATGGGGGACCCGTGAAGTCCATGTACCACTCGTCCCGGCAACAACCTCAGCAACGAGCACTATCTTGATCCCGGCGAGAAACCTTGGCCATCGATCACTTATTCATTCTCGGCAAAAAATGTCGGGCAACGTACACTCCTTCTGCTCCGGTAAATGACCTCGGATCACGAACTCTCATCTCTTTTTTACGCTCTCCGACAAATACCTCGGAGGCAACACTCTTTCACTTATCATCATCATCACCATAACCATGCAATATCAATATATCATGGAAATCAGTATGAATACGATGCAATGTACTATCAACAACCAATTCAATCGCAAACCGTACCACACAGGGCACACAAGTAATATCAATATTAAGGCTACACAATAAGCCACAATGAAATCATAATTCTTATCTAAATATCAATCAAGTAAAGTACCACAATATTATAGTCATGATTTATCACTAGTCACAAATACCCAATAAGTAAATAGATCAAGATAAGTGAACAACACAACGGGGTGGCTAGCCCTCAAATCATACAACAAGGCCCAGCCTAAGATAATATGCAAACCAAACATCATACCCGAAGATTTACATACATTCTCCAATAATATCATCTAAACATACGCTTCGCTAATCGAAGTCTCGCCATATGATAAAATGTAACCTACCTGGATAGCTAAACAACAAAGTCTCCAATAATCAAACCTTAGTCTTTACCTTCGTTTGAGCCTTGAGATAATGGAAGTATAAACATATCCAAATCATGAAATTATATTCAAGAAGAAACATCATTCAAACCTTACTACTATTCAAGACCAAAATCCCAACCTATAGAATGGGGTTTATGAATTAAAAGGATGAAATAAGGAATCTATAGGTCTCAACATGAAATTAATGTTCTAGGTGATCAATTCCAATAAATTATAAGGTAGAAAAACAAACAAATCACTTAGATTCGGATTCTAGGCAAAACCCCCAAATTTGGGTATGAACCTTGACTTCCAATTCCATCAATTAGCCACTAATTAGGAAGGAATCATGCAATAATAGATTCTAATCATCTATTCCATGCGTAATGAAGCTAACTCAACAAATATATCAAGATTTAATAGCCTAGAATGAAGAATCCATTGAACCCTCTTTTAATCCTCAAGCTCTTAATAAAACTAGCATGATAAAGGATTCCTAAGATGATTAATGGAATATGGAATAGCAACGAAGATGGAAGGACTTACCACAATGATTTTCACCCAATAACTGCCCGTCACCTACTTTCGTGCTTCAGCGGCACCGTTTCGCCTGCCCATGACCGCTACAGCGATCCTGCCCAAAGTCACACAAGCCACGACAACGGTAGGGTAACTGCTTAAGCGGTACCGCTTAAGAGGTCCTGGTGCCGCCATAGCGGGCACCAGACACAAGAAATTTCCAAGTTTCACAAATCCAACCCGAAATCCTGACTATCAACCGAGGCCTTCTCCTCACATACCAAATATGCAAATATACATAAAAACATGCTACGAATGCACTCGTGGCCTCAAAATTCCCAATGGAGGTATCGTTGACTGAGTCAACCCCTGATACCTCAAAACCATCTTCCCAACTCAAGTCCCAAAATGTACCTAAGTGCATTAGGAACCGAACTGAATATACACATAAGTTCTAAAAGACCATTCGGACATCTCGAAATCGACAGATTCCCGAAAAAGGTCCATTTACCTAAAATTCAACTTTGAGTCAACTTTTGTTTTTTGCTTTAAGCCCAAATTTTCTATAAAGTTACCCAAATCATATCCAAAGACCTCGGGAAGTGTGTCAACAGTCCCCTCGAGTCAAACAATGGTTGGTCTGGTACCTTTTGATAGAAAGGCATCGGGAAGTATAGAATATGTCTTGCGTTTGAGTTAGGGGAACATTAAGTTTTATGGTTCGAGCAAGGAAAAGGGACTTTCATACGCTCTAGATCGGGTCTTACTACTATCTCTATGATTGAGTTAGCTATTTTTTCAAAGATTTATGATATCTTGATTCACCCCACGAGTGGGTTTGAGTAATTTTAAGTTGATGAAAATAAAAGAGATCTTGAATGGAATATAGAAACTGAGGATGTGAGATAAAGTGTCACAACCCAACCCGCCATGAGTGGCACCAACACTAACTCCTAGTGGGCAAACCAACACATAAGCCATGTATTCATTCAAGTCCATTTTTATATTAACTAATTAAATCAGTTATTAACCATTCAAGCACAAGATAAATCAAATTAAGTCATGCCATAAAATAATGAAATAAATGCGGAAGTCGTAACTATTACAAACCCCAAAATTCGAAAGTTACCGTACAAGGACTCTAATCTAAAACATGTCTAAGGAATATAATTTGTCTAAATAGATAACCAACAATGTCCGGATTAGAAATAGACATCATAAATCCTCGAGCGGCCTGGCATGGATAGAAGCTCACCCTAAATCTGTCAGCAAACAGCCTCAACGCTAAATGTGAGGTTGAGTAGCAGTCTTATCACAATCGGCTCTCAAAAGAATGCAGCAAGGTAGTATCAGTATAAACACTATGTACCGGTAGATATCATAGGCTGACTAATAGTAGTATCATGCATACATCATAAAATCAATTAAATAGACAAGCCAGCCAACAACACGAAATCAATAATCCAACAACAAGTCAACCAAGGATATTACGAATCAAGTCGCCCAAGGATATCAAGAATCAAATCAACAGAAACAATAAACGGTAACAAGTCTACCAACAATCACCATATACTTGTTGTACACATATGCTAACTGATGTCATTGCTCAGTAGTCATGGCCTGCAGGGGGCCAATGGTGCCCATGTACCACTCGTTCTGAATACTCATCGGACCCAAGCCATAAATCCTCCGCTCTGGAAAGAACCTCATATGCGGATCCACATCATGTACCACCGGTTTTCGTAACGAACCTCGGACACGAGCTTATAATCTAGGTAACATCCTCACCCCCGGTCAAATGTGCCTTTTCATATATATTTATATATATATATATGTATATATATATATATATATATATATATATATATATATATATATATATATATATATATATATATATATATATAGTATTTCTTGTCCTCTTATTTTCAATAATCGAATCATCATTTTATATCCCAATTTCACCGAGAAGATCATATTAACTTCACAATACAACAACATCGAACTGTAGGTTCCAACACAATGAATAGTGTCATGAAGCCCACGTAGTCACTCAAACAATTGCAGATAGGATTTCAACCACACACATATATCATGTTAGAAGAATAGACATGCTTTCTCCTATCGAATTCACAATGCATGCAATCAACTAATCAAAGTCTTACTCAAGTAGACTATAACCTACCTCAAACGTAGAGCTGGAACAAGGCGAATCACTCTGCTACAGCTTTTCCCTTCCGTAAAGCCTCAGAAGGCTCAAAGCCTAGAAATTAGAATGCTCAATGAGTCATAATTACTCTAGTCAACAAATTAATTCAATAACACCCTTCCCTTTAGCACTATTCCCATGGGTGAATAATTTTTAGGTGTAAAACAACCTAACAATGGCCTTAATAACCACCAATCATCAACTTAAAAAACTATTTAATCAAAACATCGATGACAAGTAGTTTCCATGGTCAAGCTACCATTTTTATGAAACCCTAAGTCTCAATTTCACTTAGTTCATGGCTCTAATGGTTCAATTCTTGATTAAAAGGAGTTAAACCAAGCCATTAGATGTTAAACACATGATACCAATCATAACCCATCAATTATAGAAGGTTTATTAGGTTCTAGGGTTACTATTACTAATTCACCAATAGAGACCTATGAAAGGGATAATAACCATGAAGGATGATAACGTAAAGATTGAAAGGGATGGTTGAGACTTACCTCTCAAGAATATTCTTTCCCTAACTTGAAAATTTGCCTTAGGTGCTTGTGAGGAACTGTTTTGGAGTTTTATGAATAAAGAATTCGGAACTAAGTGTTTAAAAACGGAGATTCTGCCCTACTCTACCGCTGCCACGACCTGTCTAGGGGCCGCGACGAGCGCCCGGTGCTAGCCCACTCGGGCACCCCTTGGCTTGCACTTACACTTACATCTAGGTGAGCCACATAATTAAACATATATTTCTATTCATCAGTCATACTTGTCCCATTGGACAACAATGCTTTTATATCATCATTGGCATCTATACCACGTCAATGTACATGAGCCGACAAGGCTAACAAAATGATATACAAAATATAGGCCGACAAGGCCAAACACGTCTAACCACGTACACATGTCTATGAGCCTCTAAGGAGGGTGTGTCATATCACATAAGCGGGACAGGACCCCGCTATGCCCATAATTATATACACAAAAGAATAAGTACCCAAAAGCTATAGCTCCGAATGAAATAGAGATCTGCTATGTAGTCCCTGAGAATGTAGCTATGGGTCAATCCTGTCTCCCTGTGCACCTGGGGGCATGACGCCACGTCCACAAATAAAAGGACGTCAGTACGAAGAATGTATTGAGTATATAAAGCATGATCAATATTAATGTAGAAACATAATAAGCAACATGAAATATAACACGGGATGGGAGATAGTAATATCATCGTCATAGGCACTTACTTGCCTTTCATAGGAACTTTCCATTCTAATGCGTATTTGTGTACATATATCCATATCCGTATCCATAATCGTATCTGTTCCATATTTGTACTCATATTCGTATACATACTCTTATTCACATTCATATCGTATCATATCCGTATCCGTACTCGTATCTATATCATATACATAATCATATCATATACATAGCATTTACATAGCATACCCGACCATGCCGGATCGGTGTTTCATACATACTTGGCTAGCCAAGGCTCAAGGTTACACATACCTGGCCCTACGAAGGCTTCAGGTTTATATCTACCTGGCCCTACCAAGGCGTCAGGGTTATCCGTACCATCTGCAGAGGTGTGCGCGCATTGCATAATCATATAGATATTTATTTACATATCCTACCCGGCCTCATAAGCTCGGGGTTCCATAATAGTCATACATAGATACATATACATAATAGCCCATAGGCATCTCTACTACTAACATCATTATCATCATCGTCATTATCATCACGTCTATCTTTATAGGCTTACTCGTCATACGAGGAACTTAGTACAATCGTAGCGTATTAAGAAATCATGGGCTTGCTTGCTCGGAAGATCAAATCATTTGAAAGACATCATGGACTTATGGAATATTTAGACGTTTGGCCAAAGAACCATGCCTTATGAAATAAGGGTTAGCCTTACATACCTTTCCATTCAATTATTTATCACTTGCGCGTTCTCCTCCAACGCTCGCGTTTCTACCTTCATTAAAGTCATACTATCATTAGAAATCGATAGCTAGCATATATGACTAAAACTAGAGAAAATCGGACAGCATCTCCTTCATTTATACGACGTTCCTCTATAGCGTATATCAACTCTCAAACGTCAATAATACATTCACAATACTATAACGATAGTCATTATTCATCCACATTATCCATGGCCATAACACACAACGATGTACATTCTCATACATTGCTCATCTCATGTTCTCAACATCATTTATAACATATTTAAATCACAACCCATCAAGAATCGTAACTCAATTTAAGCTATTTCTCAAAATGGCACTACTCCACATTCATGACCCATTTTTCTATACCCTTCTACAATCCAAGTATTTCAACTCTCAAATACCTTAAAAAACATAGAAATATCATAAATCGTACCTTAGATGTCGTACGAACAAGCCTTGGTTGATAATGCTCCACTTGAGCAAAAACTCTAGTTCATCTCCAATGAGATTTCTTGACTTGTATGATCTTTAATGGATTTTCTTACACTTGATTCACTTTGTTTATGTTGTTGATCACTAATAATCCCTAAATTCTTGTGGAATAAATGTAGAGAGATGTTTTAGAGAGAAGGGGTGAAATGTGGAAATGAAATAATAAACTTGGTCCCCTTTTTAATAACCCAAAATCTGATCTGAAATGAACAGTCGTCGAAAGTGCAACAGTGGTCGTAAACTCAGTTTACGGTCCGTATTCCAGTTTACGGGCCGTATTTCGTGGACGTATTTAATCATAACAGAACCAAAAAGTTAGGCTGAGACATGGTGATTTACGAACACAGTTTATGGGCCGTATTTCAGTTTACGGTCCGTATTTCAAGTCGTTTTTAACCATTCAAGCATTTGACAGAAAGTTGATGTTTTGGAAGTTGAAATACGACATGGCAGTTTACGGCCCGTAAACTACTTTACGGTCCGTATTTTATTTTACGATCAACTGGCCAAAGTGCAAGTCTGTAACTTTCCACATTTTCAGAACCTATAGTTAGTCATCATTGAGCATAACCTATCTCTTATTGCAGTTGCCTTTGGAATCTTACTTAGGGTCATCAAACGTCGTTCCCTTCTTATTAATACATCGTATACGCTATGCCCTTTGTTAACCTATCCACTGTACGTTCGCGGGAAAATTTTTAAGGTGTAACATTCTTCCCCCCTTTTGTAACATTCGTCCTCGAATGTTAAACACTCGGGATCCTGCGAAAATTTCACCAGAGCTTCCCCTATAATTTGGAACTACCAACCTGTCACAACAACCCATAATATCATCGCCTCACAGGGCTACATCACAATATCAACATATCTATGGCCACACACGACCAAAAGCATAAATATTAAGCATATATACCTTATATCGTTGGTGTTTCATCTCGAATCTCTTCTGGGGGTTGGAATAAATGCGGGTATCTGGATCGCATACTTTCTTCCGCTTCGCATCTCATTTCCTCTCGATTACTACTCCTCCAAAGAACCTTAACTGAGGTCGCCTCTTTGTTTCTAAGCCTCCGTACTGGCCTATCTAGTATGGCAATGGGTACTTCTTCATAAGTTAACTTTTCTGTCACCTGCACATCACTTATTGGCACGATCTTAGTAGGATCTCCAACACATTTCCGAAGCATCGAAACATGAAAAACTAGATGGACCGACTCCAAAAACGGAGGTAAATCTAGCTCATAGGCCACTTTGCCTGTCTTTCGTACAATCTCATAGGGCCCAATGTATCGGGGACTAAGCTTCCCCTTTTTGCCAAATCTCATGACGCCCTTCATTGGCGACACTTTCAAAAATACCCAATCTTTAACCTGGAACTCTAAGTCTCTTCGACGATTATCCGCATAGGACTTTTGATGACTTTGGGCTGCTAACAACATATCTTGTATGAGCTTGACTTTATCTATAGCTTGCTGGACCAAGTCTGGCCCTATCAACTTAGCCTCTCCTGGTTCAAACCACCCAATTGGGGATCTACACTTTCGCCCATATAGAGCTTCATACGGTGTCATTTGAATGCTAGAGCGATAGCTATTATTGTAAGCAAATTCAATGAGCGGAAAATGGTCATCCCAATTACCTCCAAAATCTAGCATACATGCCCATAACATATCTTCTAGAGTCTGAATGGTGCGTTCAGCTTGCCCATCGGTCTGTGGATGGAATGCCGTGCTAAGGATCACTTGGGTCCCTAAACCCTCTTGGATTCTAAAAATTGGCTGTAAACTGAGTCCCTCTATCATAGATAATAGATACTGGAACACCATGGAGTCGCACTATCTCTTTAACATAAAGCCTTGCATAATCTTCTGCCACATAAGTCGTTCTGACCGGTAAGAAATGAGCTAACTTTGTGAGCCTACCCACAATCACCCATATAGAATCATACTTACGTCGAGAACGGGGTAAGCCTGCAATGAAGTCCATGTTAAATTACTTCCCACTTCCAAGTTGGAATTTCTATGGCTTGCAACAATCCACTCGGCTTTTGGTGCTCGATTTTCACCTGTTGACAGTTGGGACATTGAGCTACAAATTCCGCTATATCTTTCTTCATCCCATTCCACCAATATAGAGACTAAAGATAACGATACATCTTCGTCGCACCGGGGTGAACAGAATAACGGGAACAATGAGCTTCTTTCAATATCTAGTGGCGTAAACCTGCCACATTGGGAACGCATAGTCTGCCTCGACATCGGAGAACTCCGTCTCTTGAAAGCTCAAACGATGACTTCTCTTTCTGATGGAGTGTATCTATGTAATGCATTAGCATTGAATCTTCGTATTGTCGCTTCTTCACTTCTACTACTAATGACGAGACTGCTGAATTCTGAATAGTAGTTCCCTTGCTACCTGAGTCCACTACTCGAACTCCTAGACTAGCTAGTTGCTAGAGCTCACAAGCCATTTCTCTTTTCTCTGGTCGTACATCACATAAACTTCCCATAGATCTGCGGCAAAGGGCATCAGCCACAACATTTGCCTTTCCGGGGTGATACATAATATCGATATCGTAGTCTTTCAGCAATTCCAACCATCGTCGTTGCCGCAAAATGTCCACATGGACACCATATAAATAATGCCTCCATATCTTTAATGCATGAACCACTGCGGCCAATTCTAGATCATGGGTTGGGTAATTCTTCTCATGTTTTCATAACTACCTTGAAGCATACGCAATCACCTTACCATGTTGTATTAATACATAGCCTAGCCCAACACCTGAAGCATCGCAATAAACAACATATCCTTCCAATCCCTCTGGAAGTGTCAAGACTGGGGCAGAAGTCAATCTATCTTTCAACTCTTGGAAGCTACGCTCACAAGCACCTGTCCATTAAAACTTTGCTGATTTCTGGGTCAACTTTGTGAGTGGTGCAGAAATAGAAGAAAAGCTCTCAACGAATATCTTGTAATAACCTACTAAGCCCAGAAAGTTACGAACCTCTGTAGGAGTTATGGGCCTTGGCCAAGTCTTCACGGCCTCAATCTTTTGACTATCCACTCGAATACCATCGGCGGCAACAATGCGCCCCAGGAATGCCACTGAGTTCAACCAAAACTCACACTTGGAGAATTTTGCAAACAACTCTCGAGTTCAGAGAACTCCAAGGATAGTACGCAAATGATCCGCATGTTCTGCCTCGGATCTAGAATATACCAAGATATCATTGATGAATACAATCACAAGTAGATCTAGGAAGGGCCTGAACACATCATTCATCAAATCCATAAATACTACCGGTGCATTAGTTAGCCCAAATGACATTACCCGGAACTCAAAAGGACCATATCTTGTTCTGAAGGCTATCTTAGGAATATTTTTTTCCCTAACTCTCACTTGGTGATACCCGGACCTCAAATCGATCTTTGAAAACCATTTGGCTCCTTGCAATTGGTCAAATAAGTCATCAATCCTCGGAAGAGGATATTTGTTATTTGTTCTTAATCGTCACCTTATTCAATTACCGATAGTCAATGCACATTCTCAATGAGCCATCTTTCTTTCAGACAAACAATACTGGTGCTCCCCACGAGGATGAACTAGGACTAATAAAGCCTTTATCAAGCAAGTCTTTCAACTGCTCCTTCAACTCTTTCAATTCTGCGGGTGCCATTCTATAGGGAGGAATAGATATAGGCTTGGTGCCTAGCAACACATCAATAGAAAAATCAATCTCCCGCTCGGGAGGAAGGCCTGGAAGCTCTTCCGGGAATACATCCGGAAATTCATTTACTACAGGAACTGACTGAAGAGTCGGTGATTCAGCTTCTACATCTTGAACCCGAACTAGATGATAGATACACCCTTTTGTGATCATTTTCCTTGCCTTTAGATAGGAAATAAACCTACCTTTTGGTGATGTCGTATTTCCATTCCATTCTAAAACTGGTTCTCCCGGAAATTGGAAACGAACCATTTTCATTCTACAATCAACATTGGCGTAGCAAGAAGCCAACCAATCCATGCCCATAATAACATCAAAATCCACCATTTCTAACTCATGCAAGTCAATCATGGTACGGTGATCACAAATCACAACTACACAATTTCTATATACTCGGCTAGCTATTACCGATTCACCAACGGGTGTAGACAGCTCCAAAAGGTTTGATCGACTCCGATTCAACTCTAAATCGACCCGCAATATATGGAGTAACATATGACAATATGGAACCCGGATCAATCAAAGCTTATACATCATGAGAGAATACCGATAATATACCTGTGACCACGTCAGGAGAAGACTCAGGATCTTGGCGTCCAGCTAAAGCATAAACACGGTGTTGAGGACCGCTAGAACTGGGGACTCTCCCTTTGCCTCTACCATGGCCGACTGGCACATGTGAACCTGGCCCCATAGGGCGCACAGATGCTGAACATCCGGCTGCCGACCCTGAAGGCTGGGTCCTACCTCTACCATGAACTGAGGGGCAATCACACATGATATGGCCTGGTCGACCACATGAATAGCAAACATCTGAACCCAATCGGCATCGACCCCAATGCAACTTCCCACACTGGGAACATCGTAGTACGGATCGCCTTGCCTGACCCTAATCATCTCTAAACTGAGACCCCGAATAACTCTGACTCGGCCCGGAACGAATAGATCTATCGAATCTCTGGCCGGAAAACTGTGGTGGTGTACTAGTCATAGAATAGCCTGAGTGCCTAGAAATCTGCTGTCTGTGCCCACCTCTGAACTCACTCATCGGACCTGAATATCTGGCCCTCTTGCTATGACCTCTATCCTGCTCGCGTTCACTTCTCTACTGTTGTAAACTTTCTTCTAAGTTCTGAGCATGGGCCTGAATGCGTGCAATATCCATGTTGTCCTGAAGGGACGTAGTCAAGCACCTATCCATCAAATGCGGCCCTAGGCTCTTCACAAATCGGTGTACCCGGTCACCCATATCCGCTACCATAGCCGAAGCATACCTAGCCAAGGAATTGAAGCGGAGACTATACTCTAGACCACTCATGCTACCTTGCCTCAAATTTAAGAACTTATCGGCTCTAGCGCGTCGAACTTCTGGAGGTATATAGTGTCGGAGGAAAGCATCAACAAACTCTTGCCATACCGGGGGAGGTGCACTGGCCCCACATGAAGCCATCCAAACCGTGTACCATTGGATCGAGACATCTCTCAATCTATACGACGCTAACTCCACCGATTCGGTGTCCGAAGCATGTATCAGTCGAAGCGTCCTCAAGATACCATCAATAAAATCCTGAGGGTCCTCCTCTGGCTTTGATCCAAATAATTCTGGAGGCTTCAAAGTAATGAAGTCACGGGCCGTTGCACTAACAGTCCTATCACCTTGCCCTGCACTTTGCAGTTGAGTCTAGGCAGCAACCAATTGAGTAAGCAAATGTATGGCCTCTTTTACATCGTGGCCTGAAGCATCCGGTGGAGGAGCAGGAGGTGCTGGAGCTGGGGCTAAGGCTTCCTCACGCTCCTCTAATATAGGTACTGAACGAGAGGACTGGGATTGAGCCGCACTCCGGGACTCACTTTCCTCTACTACCGGTGGCGGTGCTCTTTCAGCCCGCTTTTCTGCCACCATCTTGCCCTTTTGGGCTACTGTAGCCTTTCTTTTTACAAGCATTTCTGAAATACACAACACACGATTATGGAACAAGAATTTCTTATATCATACCTCTATCGCACGATTCTTATGAGGAAAGAAGGTCAATCATTCCTAAAATGCCCGCAACTTCTTGTTTATAAGTGTGGCGCGCAACACACCCATAACCAAGACTCTACTAGACACGGCTCGTAGACACACCCTAGGACTGAACTGCTATGATACCACTTTTGTCACAACCCGTCTAGGGGCCGCGACAAGCTCCCGGTGCTAGCCCACCCGGGCACCCCTTGGCTTGAATTTACACTTACATCTAGGTGAGCCACATAATTAAACATATATTTCTATTCATCAGTCATACTAGTCCCATTGGACAACAATGCCTTTATATCATCATTGGCATATATACCACGTAAATGTACATGAGCCGACAAGGCTAACAAAATGATATACAAAATATAGGCTAACAAGGCCAAACACATCTAACCACGTACACATGTCTACGAGCCTCTAAGGAGAGTATGTCATATCACATAAGCGGGACAGGACCCCGCTATACCCATAACTATATACACAAAAGAATAAGTACCCAAAAGCTATAGCTCCGAATGAAATGGAGCTCTGCTACGTAGTCCCTGAGAATGTAGCTATGGGTCAATCCTGTCTCCCTGTGCACCTGCGGGCATGACGCAACGTCCACAAACAAAAGAACGCCAGTACGAAGAGTGTACTGAGTTTGTAAAGCATGATCAATATCAATGTAGAAACATAATAAGCAACATGAAAGATAACACGGGATGAGAGATAGTAATATCATCGTCATAGGCTACTTGCCTTTCATAAGAACTTTCCATTCTAATGCGTATTTGTGTACATATATCCATATCCGTATCCATAATCGTATTCGTTCCATATTTGTACTCATATTCGTATTCATACTCTTATTCACAATCATATAGTATTATATCTGTATCCGTACTCATATCTATATCATATACATAATCATATCATATACATAGCATTTACATAGCATACCCGACCATGCCGGATCGGTGTTTCATACATAATTGGCCAGCCAAGGCTCAAGGTTACCCATACCTGGCCCTACCAAGGCTTCAGGGTTACATCTACCTGGCCCTACCAAGGCGTCAGGGTTATCCGTACCATCTGCAGAGGTGTGCACACATTGCATAATCATACACATATTTATTTACATATCCTACCCGGCCTCATAAGCTCGGGGTTCCATAATAGTAAAACATAGATACATATACATAATAGCCCATAGGCATCTCTACAACTAACATCATTATCATCATCGTCATTATCATCATGTCTATCTTTATAGGCTTACTCGTCATACAAGGAACTTAGTACAATCGTAGCGTATTAAGAAATCGTGGGCTTGCTAGCTCGGCAGATCAAATCATTTGAAAGACATCATGGATTTATGGAAGATTTAGCCGTTTGGCCAAAGAACCATGCTTTATGAAAGAAGGGTTAGCCTTACATACCTTTCCGTTCAATTATTTATCACTTGCGCGTTCTCCTCCAACGCTCGCGTTTCTACCTTAATTAAAGTCATACTATCATTAGAAATCGATAGCTAACATATATGACTAAAACTAGAGAAAATCAGACAGCATCTCCTTCATTTATACGACGTTCCTCTATAGCGTATATCAACTCTCAAACGTCAATAATACATTCACAATACTATAACGATAGTCATTATTCATCCACATTATCGATGGCCATAACGCACGACGATGTCCATTCTCATACATTGCTCATATCATGTTGTCAACATCATTTATAACATATTTACATCACAACCCATCAAGAATCATAACCCAATTTAAGCTATTTCTCAAAATGGCACTACTCCACATTCATGACCAATTTTTCTATACCCTTCTACAATCAAAGTATTTCAACTCTCAAATACCTTAAACAACATAGAAATATCATAAATATTACCTTAGATGTCGTAGGAACAAGCCTTTGTTGATAATACTCCACTTGAGCAAAAAACCCTAGTTCATCTCCAATGAGATTTCTTGACTTGTATGATCTTTAATGGATTTTCTTACACTTGATTCACTTGGTTTATGTTGTTGATCACTAATAATCCTTAAATTCTTGTGGAATAAATGTAGAGATATATTTTAGAGAGAAGGAGTGAAATGTGGAAATGCAATAATAAACTTGGTCCCCTTTTTAATAACCCAAAATCTGATCTGAAATGAACAGTCGTCAAAAGTGCAACAGTGGTCGTAAACTGAGTTTACGGTCCGTATTCCAGTTTACGGGCCGTATTTCGTGGACGTATTTAATCATAACAGAACCAGAAAGTCAGGCTGAGACATGGTGATTACGAACACAATTTACGGGCCGTATTTCAGTTTACGGTTCGCATTTCAAGTCGTCTTTAACCATTCTAGCATTTGATAAAAAGTTGAAGTTTTAGAAGTTGAAATACGACATGGCAGTTTACGGCCCGTAAACTACTTTACGGTCCGTATTTCTGTCACGACCCAACTCCGTGGGCCGCGACCAGTGCCCTAGCTGGGCACCTATACGTACCCGATACCCAATTTAGCATATTATCAAAATAATGTAATATAATAGCAACATTAGTGGATGCTACAGAATTTAGCAGAAAAGCAGACTTGGCACACAGAAGCCGATAAGGCTGTCATAAAACCAAAACATCCAAAACATATGTACAGAACCCACACAGATGTATCCACAGACCTCTACAGAACATATCATAATCAGAAGACGGGACAGGGCCCCGTCATACCCTGAACAAAGTACATATCCAGATAGCAGTGACAGACTGTACCAAAAGATGGGCTCTGTAGAAGAGAGCGCCCCAAAATAGCAGAAATGGGATCCTAAACGTGCGGATCAGCAAACCTGTCGTCTGTACCTGCGCGGCATGAAAACGCAGCCCCCGAAGAAAAGGGGTCAGTACGAAATATGTACTGAATATGTAAAGCGGAATCACAGAAGTCAAATCATAATGATTACAGAAAATGGGTACAAAATCCAGAGTGTCAAATGCATATTTCCAAATCAGACAGAATGTGTACAGAAACATATGTCATATCATATCCGATCCCTACCACGGGACTCGGCAGACAGAACGTGGTCACCCTCCCAACACTGGTGCCACAATACAGAGGAATCAGAAAAGGGGGCGTGGCCCCGTATCATAAAATGTCATATCAGAATGGCCATAACAGATCAGATCAGAATAGGCGGACATGGCACATCATACTCCACAGACCCATGTACGCGTATACCTGCCCCCTCACATCGGGGCGCGGCGAACAATGCAGAGAATTACGCTTGACAACATATCCTGGCCCGGGCTCAGTATGGGAAACATTGGGACATCCACGAATGGAGTAGTGAGAGACTAATGCAATTTAAAAATATCATAAGTATTTTCAAAGACTCGATGAGGCGTAGCAAAGACAAACAAATCAAATGGAGTCGGACGGAATCAGAATTATCACAATTCGGATATCATAATAATTTACAGAAATATAACTTTACTGAAGTCATTCCGAGTGTCAAAATAATTTATAAGATTTAATAGAATATCTAATATAATATTCGTTAAGCGATTAATAGGGTAAATAAAACATTTCTTTCAAAAATCGCTTAAAAAGAAAGCTTTAGCATATTAGGGGCAAAACCGTAAATAGTGGGCCCGCCTCAGAACAAATAAGGCGGCGGGCTCAAATTGTGCCCTCTAAACATATAATATCATCTACGAAGGTTATACAGACATCCTATGACTTTCTGAGTAATTTAGAGCACAATTACATAATTTCCGAAAAAGCGTATCAAAATGGTTCAATTCTACTGAAGGAAAAACTGAAATTTTGTCTTGCGGATTCCGAGGGCCAAGAGGTCCTTCGAGGCCCGGATCCGACCCTAATACACTAAGGGCATGCCAAGGGAAGAATTGGGTTTGCTTTACATACCTTTCACGCTCCTTAAGCCTTTCCAAACTCACTTCCCGTTTCGTCGAAAAACTGCAATTGGTCAAGTTTACCAATTGTGAGTTATGAATACCAAAGTTCCAACTTAATGCATATTTGGCTACCGAAATTTCGGCAGCACTTCCCCTATACATATAGCACCCCGAGAATTCAACTCGGCTATAATTCATCAACAACAACCCAAACGACAACATCACTAAATATCCTTCAACTAGTCATTTTTCTCTCAAGTTGACATAATCTTCAATTCAACCCAAACTTTCGAACTAACATCATGATTTCACATCCATTATCACTCAAGATCATCACAATATAGATTTAGAGACATTTCATTTCATTTTCCTTAAGATATACACTCGATATCCATAATATACAACTTTCCGCCAAAGTCTTAACTTATGCAAAACATCAAATCTTTGGCATACAATTTCATAACATGTTTCCAACTTCCAAATTCATCAATGATCATCACAACTAACAACCAAACAACTTCATTTCCTTAATGTCGGAAAATCATACTAAAACGACATAAGTTTCTACATTCCAATTCAATACAAACTTATATCATTCTAACTTCATTTCCATGCCAAGCATTACAACAACACTCCAATACACTAAACAAACTTAGTCAATTCCATTCCATAGCCAACATACCACACGGCCATATGCTATATTTCCATATCAACTAAATTCATCCAACTTTCAATTCCCATATGCATTTCATCACAAATACAACTAGAATATAACATAAATTCAACACAACTTGGCTATACAACATACATATACACACGGCTACAAGCCATATACCAAACCCACATTGCAAACTTCCACTTTTCCATACAATCAACACATTTCTACATACTACAACACAATCAAAACTTCATAAAACAATAAAAAGGTAGAAATTCTTACCTTTTCTTCAAGTCTTCTTCACTTGGAAATATGATCACTTTGGTGATTCTAATGCTCCCCACTCCAATCCAACTATACCAAGTTACAAAGGAACCTTGACTTAGTAGGAAATCAACAAGAAAAGAATTTTTGAAGCAATATTTTTGGTACCTAAATTTCCAAGGCAAACCCGAAACCTCTTGCTCTCTCTTCTTTTTTTTTCTTTGTTGTTCTTATCTTCTAATTCCTTAAGTCTTCTATGATATATGTAATTGAAGTGCTTGGTCACATGACCAAGCACATGACCAACTAAAATTGGGCTTGGGTCAAGGCCTTGTATGGCCGGCCATGACCCCTATTTTGGGCCTCAACTCCAATTAAATTTTTGAGCCCAATAACTTATAATTCACATTTTGTAATTCCCAAAACTAATTTCCAAAATTCCAAAATTACCCTTAACCTTGTCCCACACTTTCATGACTCTATTATTTCATGCATAACTCCTATGTTCAACAAAATATCAAATTGATCTTATATCTCAAGAATCCAATGTAATTCAAGTCTTTTCCAAACGTGTGAAAACACGGGTCATAACATCCTCCCCCCCTTTAGAACATTCGTCCTCGAATGTAAAATTAATCTTATAGGGTTGGAAAATACTTTGGGGGAGTTCATGCTTACAAACAACATATAAGACATACGATTGACATTGAAATGAAATTAAGCAGGATTTAAGGTTACCTGTGGGCATAGGGAACAATTGAGGATATTTCTTCTTCATTTCTTCCTCAGACTCCCAGGTCATTTCCTCCCGGTTATTATTCCGCCACAGTACCTTAACGGAGGCCACATCTTTATTCCGGAGCCTCCTTACCTGACGATCCAAGATAGATACGGGCTGCTCCTCGTACGATAACTGCTCCGTCACCTGAATATCATCAGCGGGGAATACTCTGGAAGGGTCACCAATGCATTTGCGGAGCATAGACACATGGAATACCGGATGTACCGCTTCCAAATCAGATGGCAAATCTAACTCATAGGCGACATTTCCAACCTTCCGAACAATCTGATAAGGCCCAATATAACGCGGACTGAGCTTACCCTTTCTGCCGAACCGCATCACGCCTTTCATAGGCGATACCTTCAGGAATACCCAGTCGCCTACCTGAAACTCCAATGGTCGACGCCGTTTATCCGCGTATGACTTCTGTCGACTCTGGGCTGCCAACAGTCGCTCTCGAATAAGTTTTACCTTGTCCACGGCCTGCTGGACCATATCTGGGCCAATCAACTCTGACTCGCCAATATCAAACCAGCCAATCGGCGATCTGCATTTCCTGCCATATAGAGCCTCGTACAGAGCCATCTGGATGCTGGAATGGTAACTGTTATTATATGCGAACTCAATCAACGGCAAGTGATCATCCCAGCTGCCTCTGAAATCAATAATGCAGGCCCGCAACATATCCCCCAGCGTCTGTATAGTGCGCTCGGCCTGCCCGTCGCTCTGAGGATGAAATGCGGTGCTCAGACTCACCTGAGTCCCTAGTCCCTCCTGAAAAGATCTCCAGTATGCGCCGTAAACTGGGCGCCTCTGTCAGAAATAATAGATATAGGAACCCCGTGAAGCTTCACAATCTCCTTAATATAGAGCCTGGCATAATCCTCGGCGGAATAGGTAGTCCTGACGGGAAGAAAATGGGCTGATTTCGTCAGCCTATCAACGACGACCCAGATGGAATCATACTTCCGTGGAGTGCGAGGCAAACCTGTAATGAAGTCCATATTAATAACCTCCCACTTCCAAGTCGGGATTTCCATCTCCTGCAACAGTCCACCCGGCTTCTGATGCTCAACCTTGACCTGCTGACAATTAGGACACTGGGCAACGAATTCTGCAATATCCCGCTTCATACCGTCCCACCAGTATAAGCATCGGAGATCATGGTACATCTTCGTAGACCCAGGATGGACCGAATAGCGAGCATAAAGTGCCTCGCTCATAACCTGCTGCCGAAGGCCTGCAATATCAGGTACACACAACCTGCCTCTGTATAACAAAGTGTCGTCCGGTGGAAACTCGAACGGAGTCTTCTCCTTATCATAGGCTGTGTCCCTGTACCGAGCTAAGACAGGATCCTCATACTGACGCCGCTTAATATCGTCCCTGATGGACGACTCAGAAACCCCTCGAACAGAAATCTGGGTATCTCCAGAATCGGCCAGACGAACCCCGAGACTAGCCAACTGCTGAATATCACGGGCTATCTCTCTCCTGTCTGGCTGTAAGTCGGCCAAACTGCCCATCGACTTCCGACTGAGCGCATCTGCAACAACATTAGCCTTACCCGGATGATACAGAATATCCACGTCATAATCTTTCAGAAGCTCCAGCCACCTCCGCTGCCGCAAATTAAGCTCTCTCTGTCTGAAAATATACTGGAGACTCTTATGATCAGTATAGATATCCACATGAACGCCATATAAATAGTGTCTCCATATCTTCAGAGCATGAATTACCGCTGCGAGCTCCAGATCGTGGGTAGGATAATTCTTCTCATGCTTTTTGAGCTGCCGGGAAGCATACGCTATAACTCTGTCGTGCTGCATCAATACACAGCCTAACCCCATACCAGAAGCGTCACAATAAATAACATACCCGTCCGGTCCCTCTGGAAGAGTCAGAACTGGGGCTGTAGTCAGCTTCTCCTTCAGCAACTGGAAGCTCCGTTCACAAGCGTCAGACCACTGGAACTTAGCTCCCTTCTGAGTCAGCCTTGTCAAAGGCGCTGAAATCGAAGCAAACTTCTCCACAAACCTCCTGTAATAACCTGCTAACCCCAGGAAACTGCGTACCTCTGTGGGCGTCGTAGGTCTGGGCCAATTCTTCACGGCCTCAATCTTCTGTGTGTCCACCCGGACACCATCAGCTGCAATAATATGCCCCAAGAAAGCCACTGAAGACAGCCAAAATTCACACTTAGAAAATTTCGCATATAATTTCTGATGCCGGAGTACCCCTAATACCGAGCTCAGGTGATTTGCGTGCTCTGCCTCCGACCGAGAATAAACTAGGATATCATCAATGAATACAATCACGAACATATCCAAGAATGGCCTGAATACCCGGTTCATTAAATCCATGAATACTGCGGGGGCATTAGTAAGCCCAAAAGACATAACCCTAAACTCATAATGCCCATATCGGGTCCGGAAAGCTGTCTTAGGGATATCGGCCTCTCGTACTCGCACCTGGTGGTAACCGGATCGAAGATCTACCTTCGAAAAACACTTAGCGCCCTGCAGCTGATCAAACAAATCATCAATCCTGGGGAGGGGGTATTTATTCTTTATAGTTACCTTATTCAGCTGCCGATAATCAATACACATACGCAGCGACCCGTCTTTCTTACGCACAAATAATACCGGGGCTCCCCAAGGCGAAGTACTGGGTCTGATGAAACCCTTATATAACAAATCTTTCAGCTGCTCCTTCAACTCCTTTAATTCTACAGGCGCCATTCTGTACGGAGGAATAGAGATAGGCTGAGTGTCTGGGAGTAAGTCAATAGAGAAGTCTATCTCTCGCTCTGGAGGAAGACCTGGAAGCTCGTCGGGGAAAACATCTGGAAACTCATTAACCACGGGGACTGACTGAAGTGTCGGCATCTCGGCGTCCAAGTCTTGCACCCGAACCAGATGATAGATATAACCCTTTCTGATCATTTTCTTTGCCTTAAGGTATGAAATAAACTTACCTTTCGGCGATGCTGTATTACCAGCCCAATTTATAACTGGCTCCCCGGGAAACTGGAAGCGAACTACCTTATTCTGGCAGTCAACATTAGCGTAACAGGAAGCTAGCCAATCCATACCCATAATAACATCAAATTCAGTCATATCTAACTCTACCAGATCTGCCTTAGTGTCACGGTCACAAACGATCACAGAACAGTCTTTATAAACCTGTTTCGCTACAACAAAATCCCCTATCGGCGTGGCTACCTCAAATGGCTCTATAGGTTCAGACATAATACCAATTTTACCGGCAACAAGGGGTGAAATATATGATAAAGTCGAACCTGGATCAATTAGTGCATACACAGATCGAGAGAAGACCAATAAAGTACCTGTGACGACATTAGGAGATGCCTCCTGATCCTGGCGGCTGGCCAAAGCATAAATGCGGTTCGAAGGACCGCTAATACCAGAAGCTCCACCACGGCCTCTGCCGCGACCTGCTGGTGCTGGAAAACACTGCCCCGTAGGGCGCATAGCCACTGACGACGATGAAGACCCAGCGGCTGATCCGGTAGGCTGCGCTGCACCACCCGAACTACCCTTATACGGGCAATCTCTCACAGAATGGCCCTGACGGCCACAAGAAAAGCATGCACCGGTGGCTCTGTAGCACTCTCCCGTATGGTATCTGCCGCAAAAAGAACACTGAACCCTGGGTGGCCTCATCTGACCAGAACCCCTATCTGTCCGCGAACCTGAAGCCCTGGAGCTCTGGCCTGCTCCTGAATACCCTGGGCTATCGAACCTGCGACCTGTAGGCTGGGGAGGCGCACTCTGCGCTGGCTGAGATGAAAATCTGCTAGGCTGCTGCGGCTGTTGGGGCTGTCTGCCCCGAACATCTCCAGATGACCTGGCCCTCTTGGGCTGTCTCCGATCCTGGCCCCTGTCAGGCTGGTGTCCTCCTCTGCCCCGATCCTCCATACCCTGGGCATGGGCTTGGATACGGGCAATGTCCATACCGGGCTGAGCAGCCAATACTAAGCAGCTATCAACAAAATACCGATCCAGCCCCATAATATATCTGTGCATCCGGTCCGCCATAGTAGCCACCACAGTAGGTGCATATCGGGCCAAGGAATCAAACTCCAAACTGTAGTCCCGGATACTGCGGCCCTTCTGCCTCAATAATAAGAATCTATCAGATCTGGCTCGTCGCAACTCTGGGGGCAGAAAATGTCCAAGAAATGCCTGAGAAAAATCGCCCCAAACTGCTGGAGGAGCGCCGTCCCCCCTGGATAGCCCCCATGACTCGTACCAGTTTGCCGCCACATCATATAACCGGTACGAAGCTAACGCGACTGACTCTGTCTCGGAAGCATTAATCAAATCTAGACTGCGTCGCAACTTCCTGATAAACTCCTCAGGATCCTCCTCGGGCTTTGTCCCGAAGAACTCTGGAGGGTTACAAGTCAAAAACTCACGGGCTCTCGAACTATCACGCCTGACTGCCCGGTCACCTCCCAGTCCATGCCCCTGAACCTGCCCTGCCACAAGTCTCGTCAGCAACTGGACTGCCTCCCTCATAGACTGTTCCTCAGTGCCTGGCCGTGGAGCTGGAGGCTCAGGTACTGGAACTGCGGGAGCTGGCGGTGGAGCCGCCCCCCGATCTGCGGCTGCGGCCGCCCCAATCTCCTCCACGAGTGGCGGTGTAGACGAACCCTCTGTCTGGGGCAAAGCCCCCGGAGCAATATGTGCCTGGGCCCTGGTAATCCTCTGGACCTGGCTAGTCTCTCCCAAGGCTGCTGACTTGGCCTTTTGGGCCGCTGTTGCCTTTTTTGGAGGCATATCTGCAAACATAGCCACTCGTTAGGGAGGGGTCATCCTGATAACACAGCTCTATCGCACGATCTAAGACAGAAAGAAGGGTAGTATCCTAAATGCCCTGTAGCCTCCTGTTTATAGGCGTGGTGCACAACACACTGATAAACAAGACTCTACTAGACACGGTCTGTGGACATTCCGAGGACGAACTGCTCTGATACCACTTTTGTCACGACCCAACTCCGTGGGCCGCGACCAGTGCCCTAGCTGGGCACCTATACGTACCCGATACCCAATTTAGCATATTATCAAAATAATGTAATATAATAGCAACATTAGTGGATGCTACAGAATTTAGCAGAAAAGCAGACATGGCACACAGAAGCCGATAAGGCTGTCATAAAACCAAAACATCCCAAACATATGTACAGAACCCACACAGATGTATCCACAGACCTCTACAGAACATATCATAATCAGAAGACGGGACAGGGCCCCGTCATACCCTGAACAAAGTACATATCCAGATAGCAGTGACAGACTGTACCAAAAGATGGGCTCTGTAGAAGAGAGCGCCCCAAAATAGCAAAAATGGGATCCTAAACGTGCGGATCAGCAAACCTGTCGTCTGTACCTGCGCGGCATGAAAACGCAGCCCCCGAAGAAAGGGGGTCAGTACGAAATATGTACTGAAAATGTAAAGCGGAATCACAGAAGTCAAATCATAATGATTACAGAAAATGGGTACAAAATCCAGAGTGTCAAATGCATATTTCCAAATCAGACAGAATGTGTACAGAAACATATGTCATATCATATCCGATCCCTGCCACGGGACTCGGCAGACAGAACGTGGTCACCCTCCCGACACTGGTGCCACAATACAGAGGAATCAGAAAAGGGGGCGTGGCCCCGTATCATAAACTGTCATATCAGAATGGCCATAACAGATCAGATCAGAATAGGCGGACATGGCACATCATACTCCACAGACCCATGTACGCGTATACCTGCCCCCTCACATCGGGGCGCGGCGAACAATGCAGAGAATTACGCTTGACAACATATCCTGGCCCGGGCTCAGTGTGGGAAACATTGGGACATCCACGAATGGAGTAGTGAGAGACTAATGCAATTTAAAAATATCATAAGTATGTTCAAAGACTCGATGAGGCGTAGCAAAGACAAACAAATCAAATGGAGTCGGACGGAATCAGAATTATCACAATTCGGATATCATAATAATTTACAGAAATATAACTTTACTGAAGTCATTCCGAGTGTCAAAATAATTTATAAGATTTAATAAAATATCTAATATAATATTCGTTAAGCGATTAATAGGGTAATTAAAACATTTCTTTCAAAAATCGCTTAAAAAGGAAGCTTTAGCATATTAGGGGCAAAACCGTAAATAGTGGGCCCGCCTCAGAACAAATAAGGCGTCGGGCTCAAATTGTGCCTTCTAAACATATAATATCATCTACGAAGGTTATACAGACATCCTATGACTTTCTGAGTAATTTAGAGCACAATTACATAATTTCAGAAAAAGCGTATCAAAATGGTTCAATTCTACTGAAGGAAAAACTGAAATTTTGTCTTGCGGATTCCAAGGGCCAAGAGGTCCTTCAAGGCCCGGATCCGACCCTAATACACTAAGGGCATGCCAAGGGAAGAATTGGGTTTGCTTTACATACCTTTCACGCTCCTTAAGCCTTTCCAAACTCACTTCCCGTTTCGTCGAAAAACTGCAATTGGTCAAGTTTTCCAATTGTGAGTTATGAATACCAAAGTTCCAACTTAATGCATATTTGGCTACCGAAATTTCGGCAGCACTTCCCTTATACATATAGCACCCCGAGAATTCAACTCGGCTATAATTCATCAACAACAACCCAAACGACAACATCAATATCAACAATAAACATTAAAAACACAAATATCCTTCAACTAGTCATTTTTCTCTCAAGTTGACATAATCTTCAATTCAACCCAAACTTTCGAACTAACATCATGATTTCACATCCATTATCACTCAAGATCATCACAATATAGATTTAGAGACATTTCATTTCATTTTCCTTAAGATATACACTCGATATCCATAATATACAACTTTCCGCCAAAGTCTTAACTTATGCAAAACATCAAATCTTTGGCATACAATTTCATAACATGTTTCCAACTTCCAAATTCATCAATGATCATCACAACTAACAACCAAACAACTTCATTTCCTTAATGTCGGAAAATCATACTAAAACGACATAAGTTTCTACATTCCAATTCAATACAAACTTATATCATTCTAACTTCATTTCCATGCCAAGCATTACAACAACACTCCAATACACTAAACAAACTTAGTCAATTCCATTCCATAGCCAACATACCACACGGCCATATGCTATATTTCCATATCAACTAAATTCATCCAACTTTCAATTCCCATATGCATTTCATCACAAATACAACTAGAATATAACATAAATTCAACACAACTTGGCTATACAACATACATATACACACGGCTACAAGCCATATACCAAACCCACATTGCAAACTTCCACTTTTCCATACAATCAACACATTTCTACATACTACAACACAATCAAAACTTCATAACACAATAAAAAGGTAGAAATTCTTACCTTTTCTTCAAGTCTTTTTCACTTGGAAATATGATCACTTTGGTGATTCTAATGCTCCCCACTCCAATCCAACTATACCAAGTTACAAAGGAACCTTGACTTAGTAGGAAATCAACAAGAAAAGAATTTTTGAAGCAATATTTTTGGTACCTAAATTTCCAAGGCAAACCCGAAACCTCTTGCTCTTTTTTTTTTTTTCTTTGTTGTTCTTATCTTCTAATTCCTTAAGTCTTCTATGATATATGTAATTGAAGTGCTTGGTCACATGACCAAGCACATGACCAACTAAAATTGGGCTTGGGTCAAGGCCTTGTATGGCCGGCCATGACCCCTATTTTGGGCCTCAACTCCAATTAAATTTTTGAGCCCAATAACTTATAATTCACATTTTGTAATTCCCGAAACTAATTTTCAAAATTCCAAAATTACCCTTAACCTTGTCCCACACTTTCATGACTCTATTCTTTCATGCATAACTCCTATGTTCAACAAAATATCAAATTGATCTTATATCTCTAGAATCCAATGTAATTTAAGTCTTTTCCAAACGTGTGAAAACACGGGTCATAACAATTTCATTTTACGATCAACTGGCCAAAGTGCAAGTTTGCAACTTTCCACATTTTCAGAACCTATAGTTAGTCATGTCATGGAGAATAACCTATCTCTTATTGCAGTTGCCTTTGGAATCTTACTTAGGGTCGTCAAACGTCATTCCCTTCTTATTAAAACATCGTATACGCTATGCCCTTTGGTAGCCTATCCACTGTACATTCGCGGGAAAATTTTCAAGGTGTAACAGTTTCCATGGTCAAGCTACCATTTTTATGAAACCCTAAGTCTCAATTTCACTTAGTTCATGGCTCTAATGGTTCAATTCTTGATTAAAAGGAGTTAACCCAAGCCATTAGATGTTAAAAATATGATAACAATCATAACCCATCAATTATAGAAGGTCTATTAGGTTCTAGGGTTACTATTACTAATTCACCATTGGAGACCTATGAAAGGGATAATAATCATGAAGGATGATAACGTAAAGATCGAAAGGGATGGTTGAGACTTACCTCTCAAGAATATTCTTTTCCTAACTAGAAAATTCGCCCTAGGTGCTTGTGAGGAAGTGTTTTGGAGTTTTATGAATAAAGAATTTGGAACTAAGTGTTTAAAAACGGAGATTCTGCCCCCCTCTAGCGCTGCGGCGATCAAATCACCGCTGTAGCGGTCTCGCTATAGTGACCAAGTGCTCGCTATAGTGGACCACAGAGAAACTGACCTCTGCCACGGCGGGCCATATCCCGCTATAGCGACATCGCCATAGCGGTCCATTGCCCTCCACTGCGGACCCAACGAATATCGACTGACCGCTTGCGGCAAGAAGCTCACCGGTATAGCGGTTCCACCGTAGCAGTACCTCCCCCGCCGCAGCGGTACCACTGAGACAGTAGGCT
This sequence comes from Lycium barbarum, assembly GCF_019175385.1. Classification (NCBI taxonomy): domain Eukaryota; kingdom Viridiplantae; phylum Streptophyta; class Magnoliopsida; order Solanales; family Solanaceae; genus Lycium; species Lycium barbarum. Next base: position 82,334,693 of record NC_083344.1, read on the forward strand.
CTCAATTTTTCTCAGTTTTTCACTCTACCACCCAAGATTTCATCCGAGGCCTTGCAAACACAAACAAAACATGCACGTAGACATAAAAACACCATACGAACCCACCCGTCGCCTCAGAATTTCCAACAGAGTTCTAATTTCCTACATCACCCCCTGATGGACTCAACACAAACAAAAAACAATCACAACAAGTCAAGTTTTCAGTTCTTAGACTTATACAATCGAGTTTCTATTAGCTCGTTCTACCCTTGCGAAGGTTCTATTGGTGGGGTGATCCTATATTTTCTGTAATGACCGAGAGGGTTGTTACATAAAGACAACTTGCTATCCGATTTGGGGGATTAAGCTTCATAAGACTTGAATTTGAAGCAGCGTGACAACTTGAATCATGTACAGGTTGTGGTGTCATTATACTACATCATTCAGATAGGGTGTAAAGGGGATGGGTATGATTGAGAGACTTTATGGACAATTTGACTTAATATATGGCAAGTGTCAACGGGTATTGATGAGGAGGTAACTTGTGTAGTACCAAGATGGATAACTTTCATGGCATCCTTCAATGGACAAGCTAGAGTTGATTAATAAGGTAAAATCTCTACGATGGAAAGTTGGAGTCACAAGTTTAAGGTAAGACTATGTCAGTGGTGGTAGACTGTGTCAAAATGATGGATTGGTAGTTTGGTGGAGTATTCCAAATACGAATGACATGAGAGTATTTGTGCGAGATAAGGCTCATGGATTCTAAGATTGATACTTTTGGATTTGCTAAAGGTTTAATAAGTATTGTACTCAGAGATTTTATGGTTATAAAGGGTGAAGTATGGGGCTACAAATCTTACGTTGAAAATTTTGAGGGGATGAATGAGTTTAGTGGGATTACAAAGGGGAGAGTTCGATGTAATTAGATTCTATAATGCTTATCGTGTTTAGGAACGGCAGCGCGAGGTTGAGTATTCAGGAGCAGCGGGTTAGAATGGGTCTATGCAGATGTGTATTGATTATAGGCAGTTGAACAAGGTCACCATAAAAAACAAGTATCCCATTTTTCGGATTGATTATCTGTTTGATCTTCTTCAGGGAGCATCAATCTTCCCCAAGATCAATTTGAGATCCGCTTATCACCAATTGAACATTAAGGGGGAGGATATCCCTAAGACAGCCTTTAGGACCCGTTATGGGCACTATGAGTTCCTAATTATTTCTTTTGGGTTTACCAATGCCCTAGGACAAGGCCCTGCCATACCCATATATGTACATAACAAGATAGCATACCAAAAAGGCTGCAGCTCTGGATCAATGGAGCGTACTGACTGCCGCAGATGGGAGGTCCTACTGATATGGGTCGTTTGGCTGGCTATCTGATCCTGCGGGCATGAACGCAGCGTCCACAAGAAGAGACGTCAGTACGAATAGAGTACTGAGTATGTAAAGCATGAATAATAATATGTGATAGAAATATAAAGCATATCATGAGATAAAGGAGTAACTTGTACATCTGAGTGCCTGGCGGATACCATGAATCCTTAGCTTTTTATAAAATCGTTCTCATGCATATATATCATGATAGTGCTGCGGAACGTGCAGCCCGATCCATATATATATATATATATATATATATATATATATATATATATATATATATATATATATATATATATATATATAACAGTGCCGAGGAACAAACGGCCCGATCCATTTAACCATATATCCCGCGTCCGGAACGATATCATATTATACCAACTGATCAGGTGGCTATGCGTCTATAGCGCCTCGCCTTTCCCCATATCCCTTATATACATATACATATATACATATACATATATCATACACATATATAATATAAGTAGAATTCATGAGAGCCCAAAGAAAACTATAACTCTATCGGAGTGACGTAAGGTCGGTAACCTCCGATTATATTATGGAATAATCATCATCGCTCTATCTCACCTTAAAGGAACAATTATTATAAGGTGAGACCAGCAACAATGAATAAGACTGAAAAAAAGTCAGGAAACTAGCTCAGTATTCTCACACTATCATTGATCTTATAACTCGAGACTTTTAACCGTAAGATCACCATCATCATAATCATCATAGAAAATATTCTCATCTTTGAAATCATCACTATCATTGTGAAAACATGTTAATCGTTGTTATCATAGGAGCTTACAGAATCATAAATCTCTAGTTTGGAAAATACAGGCATTTTGGAAAACATGTATGGATTATCGGAAAAAGGAGCCATGCCTTAAGTCAAGAACTTCCAAGTTTGACAACAAGAACATTATGGAGACATTTAAGGAATCATAACATGGGAATCATGCCTTTGAAAGAAAGGACAAGCCTTAACATACCTGTTCAGCCTCCAACTACCTACCCTTGTCCGTCCGATCCCGCAAATCTACGTATAAGACCATTCATATTACGATTAGGCCCGTTGTCATATACTTGTCCTAAGCCTTCAAATAGGTCTTTCTAAAATCTGCCGAACTTTCGACAGCATCTCCTCTGTTTATATGCCTAGCCCGGAATTCCAACTTAACAACCAACAATAACAACAACAATACCAACATTAACCATAATATTTCCAATACCAAAATACTTCACAAATATCCCATATAGTGTTTGTCCCATATTACCACGACATAATTATTTTATAACTATTTAACAGCTCCATCTCCGTAAATAAACTAAGATTAATGTTAATAAAAAGATATTCATACCTTTCTCTCAATAATATTACTATACCTTCACTTCTCCACCTTGAGCTTAAGCCACAACGCGCCGCTATACAATTTTGTAGTCGCAACTATACGCCGTCTTGACCGAAATTTGAGAATTATACCTGATTTTGGCTTACAAGTTGGTGTTGGAATGTTGGAGAAATATCCAGAATATTAGAGGGAGTTTTGGGGTATTTGGTTGAAAAAATGAGGGGGTAGCCCCCTTTATATAACGGTCCAGGTTCTGCAACCTGGACCAACTTAAGATTTGCTCAGCGTGATCGCGCTGCCACATGGCGTGTTCTCGCTGAGTCACAGGGTCCTGCCCTGCGCGTTCGCGCCACCTTCTGGCGCGTTCGCGCAAGGTTAATTTCCTACCCTAACAGCCGATCTTAAAACGCTCATAACGTTTTATCTCAATATTGTATGAGAGCCCACGACCCATGGTTGGAAAGCTATTTCAATTATCTACAAATTTCATCTATGTTTTTTCCAAATTCCAAACTTATAATGGCGCTTTGGCCTCTTCAAGTAAGATCGTCCGAAAACATTTGCTTAAATTATCCATTTGGAGGGCTTATGCCCATATTTGGCTTAAGGGTCCTTCTTAGGACTTTCTCAACTTCTCATGCACTATTCATATAATTTTTCATATGTCCTTTATAAAATCTCGGCATGTGGGGCCCACTTAACTTACAATAACGAGGGCTTTTCGTTAAGTAACATATGAACCGATTCACCCCATATGGTCTCCAAATGTCATACATATATATTTTCCTATACTCAGATCATATAATCTACATTCCTAATCCTTGTAGGACTTTACTCTTCTCTGAGCTCGTACCAAGCCATCTACAAATCTTGGTAGCGCAAAGTTTTCCAGGGTGTACCAGGTATCCTATGTGTTGTATTTTCCTCCTGGTGTGTTAGGTGTTCACCTTGTGTTTTATATCTCCATGCTAAAAAAGTATCATTCTGATGGTTCGCATCAGTGGAATGTAGTATTGCTTGATCATAATTTGACTTCCGAAGAAGAGCCAATTGCTATTTTGGATAGACAGATCCGGAAGTTGAGGTCCAAGTAGATTGCTTTAGTAAAAGTTAAGTGGAGATATCGTCAGGTTGAGAAGGCTACATGGGAGACTAAGTCAGATATGCAGATGAGATATCCCTAGCTTTTGAGTGATTTAGGTATTTCATCTCTTTCATGTTAGAGTACGAACATTTATTTAAGTGGTAGATAATGTAACGACCTGTTAGGTCATTTTGGCTATTCTGACTATTTTACCCATGTTGACCCTTTTTGTAGCTTTATTAGAGCATATTTAGCTTATGGGGAGGATTGGCGTGATTACCGAGGCATTCAGATGTGATTTGGGTGAGAAAATGGAAATTTGGGAAATCCTTAAGTGTTCGGTTGACCCAAGTCAACATCGGGGTAATTGGGTCTTTTTCGAAATTATATCGACTCCATTAGATCAAGAATATCGATTATGACTTAGTAGAGTAGTTGGTTTTTTTCCCGAGGGACTCGGGAGCATTTTGGTTATTTGGTTGGAAAACTAGTTTTAAGGCATTTGGGGTTGATCGGGTCAAGATGACTGTGAGTGAGTTTGTAGTGTGCTTTTTAGTTAAGATGCATATTTGGTTTGTATCTGGCAGGTTCCGGATGAGTCTCAAGATTTCGGGGGGAAGGAGTGAAAAACCAGATTTTTCTAGTTTAGCATTTTTTGGTTTCCTTCTATGTGTTTGGGTTGTAGGGCCACATTCACGAGCCTGGGTGGATACAGAAGGGTCGCAGTTGTGTACTGTATCGAGGGGTCAGGACTGGGCGGTTTCACCATCGCGTTCGAGGATGGCTCATACCGTTCACGAAGCTTTGTGATTCATTGGATAAGGTCAAGTTGATTCAGGAGGGGCTTCTTAAAGCTCAGACTAGACAAAAGAGTTATACAGACCGAAAGGTTCATGACTTAGATTTTATGGTGGGAGAGCGGGTATTGTTGAAGGTCTCACCCCTGAAGGGTGTGATAAGGTTTGGGAAGAAGGGAAAGTTGAGCCCTAGGTACATTGGTCTGTATGAGATTATTTGGCGCATTAGTAAGGTAGCCTATAAGTTGTCTTTTCCTCCTGGTTTGTTGGGTGTTCACCTCATGTTTTATATCTCCATGCTAAAAAAAGTATCATTCTGATGGTTCGCATAAGTGGGATTTAGTATTGCTTGATCAGAATTTGACTTTCGGGGAGGAGCCAGTTGTTATTTTGGATAGACAGATCCGGAAGTTGAGATCTAAGTAGATTGCTTTAGTAAAAGATCAGTGGAGATATCGTCCAGTTGAGAAGGCTACCTGGGATACCAAGTCAGATATGCGGATGAGATATCCCTAGCTTTGTAGCGATTCAGGTATTTCATCTCTTTCATGTTAGAGGACAAACATTTATTTAAGTGGTAGATAATGTAACGACCTGTTAGGTCATTTTGTCTATTCTGACTATTTTACCCATGTTGACCCTTTTCGTAGCTTTATTAGAGCATATTTGACTTTTGGGGAGGGTTGGCGTGATTCCCGAGGCATTCGGATGTGATTTAGGTGAGAAAATGGAAATTTTAGAAATCCTTAAGTGTTCGGTTGACCAAAGTCAACATCGGGGTAATTGGGTCTTTTTAATATATCGATTCCATTAGTGTCACGACCCGACTAGCGGCCGTGACGAGTACCCGATACTTGTACCGAGCACCCCTTAGCTATCCTGTATAAACAGTGCCATATTTTTTTTTCTAAACATTAACATTTGCAGTAAACTTTCTAATATCGCGTTACACCAGAACGCGAACCATTCGGAATACAATACATTAAACTGTACATAGCTGACTGTGTATATCTGTCTACGAGCCTCTAGACATAGTACCGTTATACATAGAAAGGGCCGAGTATTGTCGCGCCGAAAATACATACACAAAATAGTACCAATGATATGAGGCTCCGGAACGACTGGAGCGCTGCCCAATGCTGCAGATAGAGCCCTAGAGACCCGGTCCGTATACCTGCTAACCTGCGCGGCATGAACGCAGCGTCCACAAGAAGGGACGTCAGTACGAATAATGTACCGAGTATGTAAGGCATGGAAAACAATGCAAGCAGTAACATAGAGTACAATCAATAATAATATCACGGAGCCATAGGGCGTATAACGAGGCAAGAACGTAACCTGTTCATAGGAAGGCCCCTCTTTAGGCCGGCTGTCATGTAGGCTTGTCTTTTCATCTTTGAAACGTTTCTTTTCATGGGCATAGGAGTCAACATTTTTATATTTCTTATTCTCGTGTGCAGAAAACAGTACATTTCAATAACGGTATCTTTCATTTACATTTACAGATGCCGAATACAATTGGCTCTCCCAACCCCCTCCCCAACGATGACCCAACATATTACATCACATATGTATCACACATTATATATATATACAGACGCCGCGTACGGCTCATCCCATATCCCGCGTCCGGGCATCCCGCGTCCAGGATGGAATCCAGCTGAATCAGGTGGTGATATAACAGTGGCCCTTCCCTTTTTCCCCACATACACGTACATTTACTCATCCTTTATGCATATACATGTCTTATATACAGTTACTTTGTCATATACATATACATACCCATACACGTATACCCGTTTTATATATATACATATGTCATATAAGCGCACAAGAGAGCCAAGGAAAATCATGTATCCATCGGAGTGACATAAGGTCGGTGACCTCCGATTACATTACGGAATGCTAGTGATAGCTTTGTCTCACCTTGAAGGAACAAGTATTTTAAGGCGAAACTATCAACGGAAAATAGTGTTACAGTAACCGAAAATGAAATCTTAGGTATTTTAGAAAATAAAGTTATAACTAGAAAATATAAATATGATTCAAAAATTAGTTTATCGCTTTCATGTTTATATGAAGCACTTGGCTTAGTCGTAGAGTCGTTCCGGTCGTACTTATCATAGCTACATTCTCTTGTCCGACATTGTCATTATCATTATCATCATAGAAACACTCCCGCTGGAGTAGTCATAGTACTTATCACTTGGTGACGAAATCGGGATCAAAGGCCCCCTTTGGATTCACTTCAAGTACGTTAACCAAGATTATAGGAAGATCCGAGAGTAACGGGCCCACCTCGGGCCGGACGAGGTAGCGTATACAATTTACCCATATTACGTGTCATAGCGTTACTTGTATGAGTCTTAGGGTAATCGGGTCCCACTTAGGCAAGTTATAGGGGTCTAGAAGGTCTTTTCATCATTTTGCACACTTTTTACTTCAATTCAATTGAACGAAAAGTTGAAAACTTTAGGTGCGGATTCCGGGGATTAGGGTTGTCCCCGAGACTCGTACCCGACTTCTTTTAGTTAAGACATGCCATAGAAAGAAGGGTGAAGCCTTACATACCTCTTTCCGCTCCTTTAGCTATTCCAAATTCACGTCACAATTTCGTCAAAATCTGCGAATTGGTCATTTTTACCAAAACTTCCATTAGTATACTTAGAGTCAAAACCTTAAGGAAACATTTTGCTACCGAAATTTCGGCAGCATTTCCTCTGTAAATATACCATCCTCAACATTCAATTTAGTCAAATTCTCATCAAACACAATCCGGGAATTCAAACCCGGCCAAACTATTAACATAATTCAACAATCACACTAGCAATTCACATATTCCATTCAATATACATGATCTCAATTTACTACTTTCTTCAAAACCTTCCGACTTCAATGAAAACAATAGCAACCTCATAATCTATATTCCAACAGCATCATACTAACCACATTACCTTCCATGCATGCAAGAACATTACATTCCATTCATATAACTTCTAAAACAAGTCTCCACTACTACAACTTCACTAAGGTCCTTAGACATTCATTAGCAACATAGAGTCCACAACATAACAACAAGCAAAATATTAAATAAAATTGACTTATTCTCTTCCATCTTCCACCATAACCATACGGCCAACACCAACATACACACAACAACCTCTCAAAATTCATTCAACTTCCATTATCAATATAGTATTTACAACAACAACAACCCAACCAAACACTAAACAAAATAATTGAAATATGATTCCTACACATATACATATATACACGGCCACATACCATATTCCTCTCTTTCATGAATTTCATCCATTTTAACTTACTACAACACATATAAACCATGTACAACACATAAAGAAAGATCAAAACTCACCTTTCTTCTTCAACTTCTCACTTAACTACAACTTAGCATCTTGTATGATTTTGAATCTTTCTTGTTCCAACAACAACTCCACCTTGTTAAGCACCCTTTACTTGGTAGAAAATAATTTTTGAAGAGTTTTTATCAATTTTTCCTTGGAAATTTGATCTTGGCCGAAAGGCCTTGAGGGTTTTTCTCCTTCTTTATTTTGTTCTTCTTTTCTTGAAGATTCTAGAGGAAATAAGATGAATAAATCATCTTTCCACAAGTATATATACTTAGTCCCTTCCAATAGTAATTAAACATTTTGCCCCTAGCTTGGCTTGATTTCATTTGGCCAAGTTGAAAGTGGGGTCCATGGCCAAGTGGCCCCTTTTCTTGAAAATTCTAGCAAATTTCCTCTAATTCATGAAAAATTATGTTCCAAATCTCAAATTTGCCCTTCGTCTTCCTCCATATTTTCACGAGTCATATTGCAAATTTCCCTTTATGCCCTTGACCTTCCTCATTAATTCTACTTAATTTTTTTTTTATAAACAACTTGTACACCAATAAGGTCAAAATTATAATCTTGCTCTTAATCTCCCGCAATTACCTTAAACTATCCGAATGCGGAAAAAAAATGCGGGATATAACAATTAGGTCCAGAATATCGATTATGACTTGGTAGAGTAGTTGGTTTTTTTCCCGAGGGACTCGGGAGTATTTTTGTTATTTGGTTGGAAAACTAGTTTTAAGGCGTTTGGGGTTGATAGGGTCAATATGACTGCGAGTGAGTTCGTAGCTATCACTCCCCAAAACCCATCCTAGATGTGACCGGCATCCGACATCATGAACAACATCGGAAGAACCTAAAAGATGCACAATGACACTTAAAACCATCAGGTTCAATAATCACCTCCAACAGTTTATAAAATAAATTTAAACAAGTCATGATGTAAGAATAAAATCAGCGGAAGTCTTTATAATTTAAATAATTCAACCAAAACATGACAGTGTGCCCGAAAGAGTTAAACAACAACTCTTCTTCTACCCACATTCGAATGTATACTAAGGAGCTTCTAAGAATAAGGAATAAACGTCTAACTCATCGGGACGCAGCCCGGAAACTAATATAAATAAATGGAATCAATAAATGGGGTGTCCCACGAACAAGCATGTGGGCTCACCAAATCAGCAAGTTCTCCTAAACATTCTGAATGTCACGAACCTGCTCTTCTTCGTTACCTAACAGACCATCAAAAATAACAATGGTATGCCTGAGTACTCAGTGAATGCCTCGGGGACAACAAGTGATATGAAAATAAAATGTAATAACATATAAAGAAATCAGTTCTAAGGATAGTGTGACACAATATGGAAACAGTTATTCAGCTTGTTTATTTCAATGAAAGACAATTATCAAAAACATGTTATAAAGTCCTTATCAAGTTCCAACCTCCAAATATGCCATTTAAGTTGATCATGATTATTAACAACAGTTCCATTAAAAGATAGGAATACCACACTTGCTAATACAGGCCCAAAAATCAATCATAACGAAGGGATGACCTTTGAGGTTCCCTAATCATAACAGCGCATCACACCGGAATATGAAATTCAACAGTGGCTATCCTTCCTCCCAAATAGCTAGGCATAATCACACCTTAGATAGCGAACCCGAAAGTGGCCACTCTTCCTCCCGAATGGCTAGGCATTATCACACTAGGATCCATAGTGGCTACCCTTCCTCCCGAGTAGCTAAGCAAAATACAACAACCAGTTTTCATAGCATAGAAGCCAATTCATAATTCATTTATAATGTAGTCACATCATCAATTGTCATTAAGGTTCATCATGCAATATTGAAAGATTAAGCCATTTCAATCAATGTTTTGAAAACTTTTGACTTCTTTATGAAAGATTTCCATGTCCTAATTCATCAATGAGAATATCATTACCAACCTTTAACCATCATTATTAAGCATCTCTTACAGAGGAAAACGTTCATAATATCATATACATATATAGGGTTTTTTAGAATCTATGTTTAATGTGGGTTTGTCCCCTCACACACATTAACCACCATTTATACATGAATTAGAGTTCAAGAAGCATGAAAATATTACTTTTCTTTTTATTCATTAAAGAGCTTTGAATGAAATTTATACTTCCAACAATTGTTTCAAAAAGTGATTTTCATTCAAAATAAGTTTTCAAAAGAGAGACATACCTTAATATGTTAAACTAAGTTTAACAATTCACTTTTCTAATGAAGAACACCCAAAACCCTAGCTTGAATCACTTTAGGAAGAATTATGTTGCAACCCCTGTTGTGGGAGGTTGATAAGAGAATAACACGTTATAGGGTTTAGAGAATGAGGGAAATCTATTTTTTCGAGTTAAGAGATGAATTTATATAACTGGAAAATTGGACCCCCTAGCTCGCCGAGCTATCCCCAAAGCCAGGGGTAACCTCGCTATAGCCCTCGCTCGGCTAGGCCCTACCTCGCTTTGAGCCTCGCTCAGCGAGCTCACCCTCAAAAAAGGACTTAGTCAATTTTTCTTAAGTTTTCACTTTTGGACCCCCCTACCTCACTGAGCGAGGGCTATGGCGAGCCCCTACCTCGCTTTGGTCCTAGCTCAGCAAGCTCCCCCATCCATTTCACACTTAGCCAAAATTTTACGATTTTTGACTGCTTCGACAATGCTTAGTAAATTGGTCATAACATCTAGAATAGAGCTTTGTTTGAGCTCCACAATATACCGTTGGAAATATATTTCAAAGATATACAACTTTTATTGAGGAAGTGTTTCTAAATTCCCAACCCATTTTGACAAAACTGGCTTAGAAGTCAGACCTACTGAAATTTCGACGAGTTTGAGAACTCTTACGAACTTCACTATTTGGGGTGACTCAAAAATGATTGCTTATCACCCACATTCATCCTGAATGGATTAATATAGTTAAAATATCATCTTATTACTAGTTCTACACTTTCACACCTAACTCGAATTTCAAGAGTGTTACAGTAGCGTTCATTTTAGTTAAGATGCATATTTGGTTTATATCTAGGAGGTTCTGGATGAATCTCAGGATTTCGGGGTGAAGGAGTGAAAAAACAGATTTTTCTGGTTTAGTTTTTTTTGGTTTCCTTCTATACATTTGGGTAGTAGGGCCACGTTGTGAGCCTGGGTGGATGCAGAAGGGTTGCGTTCGCGTACTGTATCGGGGGGTCTGGGCCGGGATGGCTCACCATCGCGTTCGCGGATGGGCATCCCGTTCATGAAGCTTTGGGCCGGGTCAGCTCATGCGTTCGCGATGCTATGTCGCGTTCACAAAGAGTAAAGTTCATCTGGACAAATTTTAAAACCCCAAATCGTGATTTGACTCCTCATTCACATAAAATTCATTTGGGATCTCATTTTAAGGGAATATGGAAGATTTTGCAAAGTACATCTATTGGGTAAGATTGTAACCCTCCTTTTATGATTATTTCATCTATCAGTAAAGGTTTTCATGCTAGGAATCATGACTTAGATCGGGGAAAGAGGGGACTTATGAACCCTAGGCTTAAACTAAGATTTTATTCAATTAATCATTAATTTGTGGGTATATTTCATCAATTTTTGAGATACAGACTCTATAAATCAGGGGTAAAGCTGAATTTCCTAGTTTGCCCTTTTTGGCTCGGAATCCTATTTTGGGTGACTTTTTGGGATCGGATTTAAAGTATGCTAATATAGGTATCATTAGATTTGTATGACTTCCTAGAATAATAATTAGACCATATTGAACCTGATTTTCCAACGAAACTACAGATTTGACCTTTAGGCTTAGAACGAGATTTATAGTGTAACGACCCAACTCCGTAGGCCGCGACTAGTGTCCGTGCTGGACACCCAAACGTACCCAATAACCCAGACTAGCATATTAGCAGAATATTTTTAAATGTAAAAGTCAATTGGCGTTAGTAATCATCATAAATGAACCGACATAGTACATGGGAGCCGATAAGGCTGTCACAGATCATATCATCCCAAAACATATACAAAACCCACACAAGTATGTCTACAGACCTCTACAAATTATAACAGAATCATATGACGGGACAGGGCCCCGTCATACCCCTGAATAGCATACATATATACAATAGCAGCAGACTGTACCAACATATAGGCTCTGGACAAAAGAGCACTCCCAAAATAGCAGAATAGATGTCCTAGGCAGGCGGGTCAGCAAATCTGTCGTCTGTACCTGCGCGGCATGAAAACGCAGCCCCCGAAGGAAGGGGGTCAGTACGAAATATGTACTGACTATGTAAAGCACGAAACGTAGTAAACAAAGTCATAATCGAAGCAGAAGATACGGAAAATGAACTGAATATCCAGATTAGCAAAATGCTGATCAAATAGCATAAATAGTATTCGCTGAAAACATATGTCGTACCTGGTCCCATTACGGAACAAGATCATAACCGAAACAGAACTTACAGAGAAGTGAGTGTAACATCCGAAGTATCAAATGCATATTTTCAAAACATGAGGAGTGTGTACAGAAACATATACCATATCATATCCGACCCCTGCCAAGGGACTCGGCAAACAGAACGTGGCCAGCCCCCGACGCTGGTGCCACCACACATAAGGAGCAGAATAGGGGATAACCCCGTAACATAACATATCATGTCAGATGGCCATATCAGATCATATCATATCAGAATGTGTGTACATGGCACAACATACTCCACAACCCATGTACATATATACCTGCCCCCTCACATCGAGGCACGGCGAACAATGCAGTGGAATACGCTTGACAACATATCCTGGCCCGGGCTCAGTGGGGGAAACATTGAGGCATCCACGAATGGAGTAGTGAGAAACTAAATGCAATAAAAATACCATATATTTCCAGAGACTCAATGAGGCATATCGGATGACAAATCAAACCAATGAAATCGGACAGAATCATAGTAAGTGTATGTCGTATGTCATAATGAGTTACGGAAGAATAATCCTTCTGGGATCATTTTCATATTCCAAAATAGTTTACCAGACTCGAGGGAATCATTAAAACAATTTTCCTTAGTAGTTAAAAGGATAGTTAAAACGTTTCATTTTATATTGTTCGAAAATAAGGTAATAGTACACTAAAAGGCAAAGCGGGAATAGTGGGAGACTAAATGAGACACAAAATATCATACCTTTACAAAGATTCAATAAAGTATTTAGAATAAATATCATTGGTAGTTAGAAGAGTAGTTAAGGCGTTTCCTTTAGAACCGCTTGAAATTAAGTTATAAACACAAAAAGGGTAAAGTCGGAAATAGTGGGCCCACCTCGGGACAACCGAAGCGGTGGGCTCAAATTACGTATATTAAGCTTATGGAGTCACCTACGGAGGTCCTAGGGACATTTCATAACTTTCTAGACAATTTGCGGAAGTTTACACAATTCTTTAACAAAACATACTTATAGGGTTCAATTCCAGTGAATGAAGAAGGGACAATTTGAAATGCGGATTCCGAAAGACAGAATATTTCCCGAGGCTCGAATCCGATCCTAGTACATCTATGACATGCCAAAAGAAGAATTGGGATAGCTTTACATACCTTTTATGCTTTTTACGCCTTTCCAAGTTCACTTCCCGTTTCGTCCAAAATCTACAAATGGTCACATTTACCAAATGTTAACCCTAAGACTTTAGGACTTAAATATCAAATCAACACTTTTCTACAGAAATTTGGGCAGCATTTCCCCTATACATATAGCATCCCCGAGAATTCAACTCGGCCAAAACAATGAACAACAACCCAATAACAACACAAACAACAACAACAACAATAACTACAAGACACAATATGGCACAACTAGTTCCCTTTCTAACATAGTGCGATACTTCCATTTCAACTTCAAATTTCCAAACAAATCTCAAGGGTTTCACATTCATCATTAATCAAGATCATCACAATATAATTTGGAAGCATTTCATATCAATTCCACAAAATATTCACAAGATATACACAATATACAAGCTTTCCACCAAAGTCATAATTCCACCAAAACTTCTAATCTTTAACAAACATTTTCATAACATGTTTCTATCTTCCAACTTCATCAACAATCATCATAATTTACACCTTACGACTTCATTTCCACAATATCATAAAATCATATTAGAATGACATAACATTTTACATTCCATTTCAATGCCAACTTAAATCATATTACCTTCCTTTACATTATAAGGATCACAACAACACAACCAACATATTAAACAAAATTAATTCATTCCCATTCTAATCTCCATATACCACACGGCCAATACTTATATTTCCAACTTCAACCAAATTCATTCAACTTTCATTCTCAATATGAATTCCATCATACTCACAACTAGAATACAACATAAATTTAACTCACCAAACGTATATAACATACATACACACACGGCTACATGCCAACTTACATACCCACTTTGCAAACTTCCATATTTCCATACTTTCTACTCATTTCTACATACTACAACACAAACAAACCTTCATAACATAATAACATGGAATGAATTCTTACCTTTTTCTCCAATCTTCTTCACTTAACCAAAGTGCGGAAACGATGAAACGGATGAACCATCTTCCGAAATAATCATACCACGTTGTAGAGGGTACTTGAATTGGTAGGAATACTACAAGAAAACAATTTTTGGAACAAGATTTAAGGTACTCAATTTCCATGGGTCTTGGCCGAAATGACCCTTTGTTTTTGTTCTTCATCTTTTGTGTTTCTTGAAGATTCTAATGGATAAAGTGATAATATATGGTCCCTTTCATCTATTTTAACACATGGAAAATTCATTAATTTTTTTGTGGGTTTGGGCTATGGATTTGGACGGCCACCCTCTTAAACTTGGGCCTCATTTTTTTTTTTCATTTTTCTTGGGCCAAACCGGTTGGTCCCGAGTTGGGCATAGCCCACTGACCTTTCGACCTTAAAACGTCCATATCTCCTTGTACCGACTTCACCTAGGAACCCACGACCTATGGTTGGAAAGCTAATTCAATTATCTATAACTTCTATCTCTTGGTAGTTTTCAAAATTCCAAACTTATAATACCTTTTTTGCCCCTCCAAGTCAGGTCACCCGGAAACGTTTTCTTAAAAATATTCGTTTGGAGGGCTTCCACTTTGATTTGGCCCAAGGGTCCTTCATGAGTTGTGTTTAACTTTACATATGTGATTCATATAGCTTGTCACATGTTCCAAAAAAAATCTTGACGTGTGGGCCCCACCTCAGCTTGCAAATAATCCGACGTTCAAAAATACGGGATATAACATCCTCCTCCCCTTTAGAACATTCGTCCTCGAATGTTAGATTAGTCTTATAGGGTCTGTAAGTACTTCGGGGGAGTTTATTTTTATGGTCGGCTCATGTGATACACATTCATTATTGAATACAACCAAATAAGGATATTTCTTCTTGATTTCCTCTTCAGTTTCCCAGGTCATCTCTTCCCTGTTATCGTTCTGCCACAACACCTTAACGGAAGCTACATCTTTATTCGGCAATCTCCTTACCTGGCAATCCAGAATGGCTACAGGCTGCTCTTCGTACGATAGCTCCTCCGTCACCCGAATATTATTTGCTGGAAATATTCTAGGAGGACCGCCGACACATTCGCGGAGCATAGATACATGAAATGCCAGATGTACCGCTTCCAAATCAGATGGTAAATCTAACTCGTAGGCGACATTCCCAATCTTTCAAATAAGCTGATAGGGTCCGATATATCGCGGACTGAGCTTACTCTTTTTGCCGAATCGCATTACGCCTCTCATAGGCGATACTTTCAGAAATACCCAATCGCCGACCTGGAACTCTAAGGGTCGACGCCGTTTGTCAGCATACGATCTCTGTCGACTCTGGGCTGCTAATTGTCTTTCTCAGATGAGTTTCACCTTATCAACGGCCTGCTGGATCATATCGGGACCGATTAACTCTGTTTCGCCGAAATTGAACCAGCCGATCGGTGACCTGCATTTTCTGTCATACAAAGCCTCGTATTAAGCTAGAATCGTAGCTGTCATTATAAGCAAACTCGATCAACGGCAGATGATCGTCCCGGCTACCTCTGAGTTCAATAATACAGGCCCGCAACATATCTTCTAGCGTCTGTATAGTGTGCTCGGCCTGTCCGTCGCTCTGAAGATGGAATACTGTGCTCAGACTTACCTGAGCCCCTAATCCTTCCTGAAAACAAATCTCCAGAAATTAGTCATAAATTGAACACCTCTGTCAGTGATGATAGATATAGGAACTCTGCGGAGCCTCACTATGTCTTTAATACCTAGCCTGGCATAATCCTCAGCTAAATAAGTGGTTCTGACGGGAAGAAAATGGACTGATTTTTTTTTGTCAGCCTATCCACAGTAACCCATATGGAAATCATACTTCCGTGGCGTGCGAGGCAAACCTGTAATGAAGTCCCTATGAATTATCTCCGATTTCTAGGTCAGAATTTCCATTTCCTGCAACAATCCACCCGGCTTCTGATGTTCAATTTTGGCCTGCTGACAATTTGGGCACTGGACGACGAACTCTGTGATATCCCATTTCATGCCATCCGACCAATATAGACATCTGAGGTCATGGTACATTTTAGTGGATTCAGGATAAACAGAATACCGAATATTATGCGCTTCGCCCATAATTGGCCGTCGCAGCCCTGCAACGTTAGACACACATAATCTGCCTCTATATACTAATACCCTACCGGGTGAGACCTCAAAATGGGTCCTTTCCTTATCAAAGGTTGTATCTCTGTACCATACCGGAATAGAATCCTCGAACTGGCGCTGTTTTACCTCTTCCATAATCGATGATTCAGCAACTTCTCGGACAAAAATTTCAATATCTTCTAAATCGACCAAACGGACTCCAAGACTAGCTGACTGATGAATTTTACAAACCAATTCTTTGTTTCTGAATGTACGCCGGTCAAGCCGTCCATAGATTGACGACTAAGTGTGTATGCCACAACGTTAGCTTTTCTAGGGTGGTACAAAATATTAACATCATAATCTTTCAATAATTCGAACCATCTTCTCTGCCGCGAATTCAGCTCTTTTTTCTTAAAATATATATACTGGGGGGCTCTTAGGGTCCTTATAGATATCAACGCGGACCCCATGTAAGTAATGCCGCCATATCTTTTCTTTCTAACCTACAACTTGATTTTCTCTGTACGAGACCTTAACAGAATCACAATTATATAGTACACAACCTTATCCGATAGCTGGCACTCAAGTAATATACTTAATGTTGCTGTTTATATCTTAGTAATCACCTTCTTCCTTCATACCCATTCTTTATCTGTCGTTCTATTTTCTCGATAATCGAATAATTCGATATTCACATGATTCATCATTTCATGCCATAAGTTTTCCTTTGCCCTGCGCTATTTCATTTTAGTTCTCTTTCGCAATTAACTTCGTGCTTTGCCCGTCGACTCTTTTAGAGGCTCCGCTTAATTACGTTTCTTACGGTTCACTTTTTTTTTGACATTTTGATCTCCTTACCTTCCACTCAATTATTCTCTTTTCTTTCCAAACATCGTTGTATTAGAATCTTCCAATCTCAACCAGTAGCAAAATAAATATCAATCTACATCGTAACATCTATACCATACCTTTCCCCTTTTCTCGTAAATTCTGTCCAGTTAATGTTTTCCATATATTACAACACTGGCTATTAGGGTTCACCAATCAATCGACATATCATAAATGGGGGGGGGGGGGGGGGGCTACACATACGTATATATATATCACTGCCATTTCTTTTACAATACATCTTCAATCACTTGTTCAAATTGACTCTAATTTCAGAGTTGCGCTGCTTTTTCTTCCTTTTTAGCAATCTAATCCGTCTCAGCTCGTGTGACCCCTATAAAGTTTCTTACCTTTCCACATATCCTAATTCCCTTTAGATTACCCCGAATTTCCTATTCGTCTCTTATATCTATGTTTGCGAAAATATTTGTACATTTCCCAGGGGGTCACCCATCCCAGAATTGCTCTGGCCCTGGCACGCTTAACCTTACAACTTTAATGCATTTAAGCATGTTAAGGCCGGTATAAGTACACCAATTGCCCCGCACATCCTTTGTCACGCAATTTAAGACAAGTCGGGGTCTTGACAGCTTTTCCGAACGTTCTCGTAGCGGGTCTCACCCCGACCTAGCGAGAATTCTTTTATTTTTCTGACTATATCATCTTCAATATTTACCTCCATGTATATATATTATATATATTTGAGTCGTGAGCGAACCACTCAATTCCCGACTGCTTGTCATACACTTTGTATCCTTTCAATTAGAGGAAACTTGATCGTTGGACATTTTTGCCCTTCCACATATTTTTCCCTTCACATGGGCTGTGCTAAAACAAAAAGGGGGTTGGAACATAATTCTAGTCCATTTAAATAAATTGCGAATTTGATACTCATATATACTTTCTCGAGATAAAATTTTCCAAATAAGGGTAATGCTTCTTACAAATGACATGGAGGGTATCTCTTAAACTTTAATCCAACACAGTAGGTTTGCCCTATCGGTATCGACCCTCAAGACATGTTAAGAATTTATATCTCATTTTCCTCTTCATATTCCTAGAAAAATTTGGGCAGAGGTTCCTCTGTATTTCTTACTATCCCAAAACCTGTACACAGGAAATACCAACCATGCCTCACAAGGCCAACACATATACGTATATACATATCATATCATATCGCATCATAGCCACACGGGGCTAACAATTTCAAATAAAAGTATAAAGATGCCGAGGCTTACCTCACATGCCCAACTCAAACTGCACCTACTACACTTTCCTGTTTATTTTTTTCTTTCCAATCTTCAGCTTCATGTTTCAATCGTATTTCAAACACCTTACCCAGCATACATCTTTCATACCATTACTTTCCTGTGTACTGTGTAGCTTCCAATATCATCAGTAACTGTCTTACGTCGATACCGTTCTCCAGCTGAAATCAGAGGTTAGTAAAAAAAAAAGGAATTCATTTCCTACAGCTGGCTCTATCGCACGATCTAAGATTCAAAGAAAGGTAACACCCTAAATGTCCTGTAGCCTCCTGTTTATAGATGTGGTGCACAACACACCGATAAACAAGACTCTACTAGACACGGTATGTAGACACTCCGAGGACAAACTGCTCTGATACCACTTTTGTAACGACCCAACTCCGTAGGCCGCGACTAGTGTCCGTGCTGGACACCCAAACGTACCCAATAACCCAGACTAGCATATCAGCAGAATATTTTTAAATGTAAAAGTCAATTGGCGTTAGTAATCATCATAAATGAACCGACATAGTACATGGGAGCCGATAAGGCTGTCACAGATCATATCATCCCAAAACATATACAAAACCCACACAAGTATGTCTACAGACCTCTACAAATTATAACAGAATCATATGACGGGACAGGGCCCCGTCATACCCCTGAATAGCATACATATATACAATAGCAGCAGACTGTACCAACATATAGGCTCTGGACAAAAGAGCACTCCCAAAATAGCAGAATAGATGTCCTAGGCAGGCGGGTCAGCAAATCTGTCGTCTGTACCTGCGCGGCATGAAAACGCAGCCCCCGAAGAAAGGGGGTCAGTACGAAATATGTACTGACTATGTAAAGCACGGAACGTAGTAAACAAAGTCATAATCGAAGCAGAAGATACGGAAAATGAACTGAATATCCAGATTAGCAAAATGCTGATCAAATAGCATAAATAGTATTCGCTGAAAACATATGTCGTACCTGGTCCCATTACGGAACAAGATCATAACCGAAACAGAACTTACAGAGAAGTGAGTGTAACATCCGAAGTATCAAATGCATATTTTCAAAACATGAGGAGTGTGTACAGAAACATATACCATATCATATCCGACCCCTGCCAAGGGACTCGGCAAACAGAACGTGGCCAGCCCCCGACGCTGGTGCCACCACACATAAGGAGCAGAATAGGGGATAACCCCGTAACATAACATATCATGTCAGATGGCCATATCAGATCATATCATATCAGAATGTGTGTACATGGCACATCATACTCCACAACCCATGTACATATATACCTGCCCCCTCACATCGAGGCACGGCGAACAATGCAGTGGAATACGCTTGACAACATATCCTGGCCCGGGCTCAGTGGGGGAAACATTGAGGCATCCACTTCCACGAATGGAGTAGTGAGAAACTAAATGCAATAAAAATACCATATATTTCCAGAGACTCAATGAGGCATATCGGATGACAAATCAAACCAATGAAATCGGACAGAATCATAGTAAGTGTATGTCGTATGTCATAATGAGTTACGGAAGAATAATCCTTCTGGGATCATTTTCATATTCCAAAATAGTTTACTAGACTCGAGGGAATCATTAAAACAATTTTCCTTAGTAGTTAAAAGGATAGTTAAAACGTTTCATTTTATATTATTCGAAAATAAGGCAATAGTACACTAAAAGGCAAAGCGGGAATAGTGGGAGACTAAATGAGACACAAAATATCATAACTTTACAAAGATTCAATAAAGTATTTAGAATAAATATCATTGGTAGTTAGAAGAGTAGTTAAGGCGTTTCCTTTAGAACCGCTTGAAATTAAGTTATAAACACAAAAAGGGTAAAGTCGGAAATAGTGGGCCCACCTCGGGACAACCGAAGCGGTGGGCTCAAATTACGTATATTAAGCTTATGGAGTCATCTACGGAGGTCCTAGGGACATTTCATAACTTTCTAGACAATTTGCGGAAGTTTACACAATTCTTTAACAAAACATACTTATAGGGTTCAATTCCAGTGAATGAAGAAGGGACAATTTGAAATGCGGATTCCGAAAGACAGAATATTTCCCGAGGCTCGAATCCGATCCTAGTACATCTATGACATGCCAAAATAAGAATTGGGTTAGCTTTACATACCTTTTATGCTTTTTACGCCTTTCCAAGTTCACTTCCCGTTTCGTCCAAAATCTACAAATGGTCACATTTACCAAATGTTAACCCTAAGACTTTAGGACTTAAATATCAAATCAACACTTTTCTACAGAAATTTGGGCAGCATTTCCCCTATACATATAGCATCCCCGAGAATTCAACTCGGCCAAAACAATGAACAACAACCCAATAACAACACAAACAACAACAACAATAACTATAAGACACAATATGGCACAACTAGTTCCCTTTCTAACATAGTGTGATACTTCCATTTCAACTTCAAATTTCCAAACAAATCTCAAGGGTTTCACATTCATCATTAATCAAGATCATCACAATATAATTTGGAAGCATTTCATATCAATTCCACAAAATATTCACAAGATATACACAATATACAAGCTTTCCACCAAAGTCATAATTCCACCAAAACTTCTAATCTTTAACAAACATTTTCATAACATGTTTCTATCTTCCAACTTCATCAACAATCATCATAATTTACACCTTACGACTTCATTTCCACAATATCATAAAATCATATTAGAATGACATAACATTTTACATTCCATTTCAATGCCAACTTAAATCATATTACCTTCCTTTACATTATAAGGATCACAACAACACAACCAACATATTAAACAAAATTAATTCATTCCCATTCTAATCTCCATATACCACACGGCCAATACTTATATTTCCAACTTCAACCAAATTCATTCAACTTTTATTCTCAATATGAATTCCATCATACTCACAACTAGAATACAACATAAATTTAACTCACCATACGTATATAACATACATACACACACGGCTACATGTCAACTTACATACCCACTTTGCAAACTTCCATATTTCCATACTTTCTACTCATTTCTACATACTACAACACAAACAAACCTTCATAACATAATAACATGGAATGAATTCTTACCTTTTTCTCCAATCTTCTTCACTTAACCAAAGTGCGGAAACGATGAAACGGATGAACCATCTTCCGAAATAATCATACCACGTTGTAGAGGGTACTTGAATTGGTAGGAATACTACAAGGAAACAATTTTAGGGAACAAGATTTAAGGTACTCAATTTCCATGGGTCTTGGCCGAAATGGCCCTTTGTTTTTGTTCTTCATCTTTTGTGTTTCTTGAAGATTCTAATGGATAAAGTGATAATATATGGTCCCTTTCATCTATTTTAACACATGGAAAATTCATTAATTTTTTTGTGGGTTTGGGCCATGGATTTGGCCGGCCACCCTCTTAAACTTGGGCCTCATTTTTTTTTTTCATTTTTCTTGGGCCAAACCGGTTGGTCCCAAGTTGGGCATAGCCCACTGACCTTTCGACCTTAAAGCGTCCATATCTCCTTGTACCGACTTCACCTAGGAACCCACGACCTATGGTTGGAAAGCTAATACAATTATCTATAACTTCTATCTCTTGGTAAGTTTCCAAATTCCAAACCTATAATACCGTGTTTTCCCCTCCAAGTCAGGTCACCCGGAAACGTTTTCTTAAAAATATTCGTTTGGAGGGCTTCCACTTTGATTTGGCCCAAGGGTCCTTCATGAGTTGTGTTTAACTTTACATATGTGATTCATATATCTTGTCACATGTTCCAAAAAAAATCTTGACGTGTGGGCCCCACCTCAGCTTGCAAATAATCCGACGTTCAAAAATACGGGATATAACATATAGGGTTGACTTTCAAATCCTGAATCCTGTAAAAGGAAAAATGTTATAGTTTGACTCGTATTCTTTCATATAATCTGTATTTGAACAGAGTGGGATTGCTCGGAGGCTCCAAGGATGGGCAAGGCTCTACGATGATTGTTGGACTTATAATTCTAGGCAAATTGAGACTATGAACCTTAACTTAAGCGTCCTGGTTGGTTAAATTAGACTAATAAAAGGGAAATGGGATAATTAAACAGGGTCTTGATACTTGCATTGTGACGAGCACATGTATCGGCTACCGATGCCATGTTAAGGGTGTTTGTGTAATTTGAAATGTATAGTTCGGTCTGAACGCCACGCTTTTAGGCATTAGCTGATAGCATAGATTGATTTTTATCTGTGAGTGGGATAGGATATGAGGTCCCTTACTTGCTACTTCAATGCTTAGTACCTGTCTCATTCAGGTTATATGTTTCTCATCACTCCTAAAAACTCGTTTAAAAGTGGAAAAGAGGTAAAGATTGAGTCTTTATTACTTACTTAGCATTGGTTGTTTATCATGTTGCATGTCATATTCATTTTTATCATAGTATCTCAAGTGCATTTGAGATTAGGGAAAGTTCTGATGCAAAATGATCCCGGACAAAGTGATGATGGTATTTTGAGCCAGATTGGCTATATGACATGTAAGTGGGCCTAAGGGCTAAGTATTGTGATTGGAAGCCTAAAATAGCGAGGACTAGATATGATCTGGGAGATCTAAGAATGTCGGGTTGGTGTATGGACTTCGCAAGTCCCCATAGGTCATATTTCGTTAATGTTCGAACGTGTGTGTGCCGACAGATGGAAAGAAGCCTTGATTACATGATTTGTCTTATTTGTTTACATAGAGGCTTAACGGACTTGTGGATTAGGAGCTTTCACCTAGGCTTATAATTTGATGTTGTTGGGATTATTATGAATATTATTTTGTGGACTAATAGCGGTTAAGTATGGAAGTAGTAATCATAGGCCAACCCTAGTCTCTGTTTTCGTTAGGGGTTGGTCGAAGATGTTGCTGAGTGCACGTTGTTTCCCGTACTCACTCTACACTTGTTGCACGATGTCGGGACGCTGCTGACCATTGAGGAGACTATTTAGGCGATTTGGGGTGAGCCATCAGTAGATCCATGGCACTGGATCTTCTTTAGTTATCTTTACTTATGTCTTTTGTTTCGGACAACTTATGTATTCTCGGGATGTATTCCCAGACTTATAATCCATTTAGTTCGTTCTTGTGCTAGTGACACCAGATTTTAGAGGTTGTAACACTTTATCAAGTTTTTCTATGACTATCAACTTATTTAGACTTTAAAATGACTTGTATTATTTCTTTTAGTAATTTAATTTACTTATAAATTTCCCTAACATGTAGTGGATGGCTTACAAACTTGGTCGGAGTTAGTGCCTTCACAGCTTACTAAATTAGGTCGTGATATATAGCCTCTCGAAGATAAGTATAGACGTCTCTGTACCGATCCGGAAGACTCTACTAGACATTGCTCTTGTACTCATGGGATTGGTGAGCCTAAGCTCTGATACCAATTTTTCACGACCCAAATTCCAAAACCGTGAAGGCACCTACTCCTGCCCGGTAGGAAAACCATTCATAACCCATTTAGCCAATTTTAACAAGCATATTGTATGGAAAGAAATAATTTATTCTGTCTTTTCTTCTATTCATAAAGTGTATTCAGATGAGATTGGTGAGCCTAAGCTCTGCTTAATTTTGATATCATCTGAATACACTTTATGAATAGAAGAAAAGACAGAATAATGTAAAAGAGAGAGAGAGAATCCGGCGCCACGATTAGCTAGCAGCTCACCCTGAAACCTCCAAGACAGGCTCCTTAACGATCGGTGAATCCTCGAGCTACATTAGTGCTAGAGACAGACTCTATGCACCAAAAAAAATATGCAGCAAGTGTAGAGTGAGTATGGGAAATCTACGTGTACTCAGTAACATCGTCGACCCGACTCTAAACTACAACGGAGATGAGGGTTGGTTTTCAAATATTACTTCCACACTTAACTGTTGTTAGTCTATCATAATGATTATCACCGGTAATAAGCCTAGTTAAGAAGCCTCTAAGTCCTCAAATCTGCCTAAGTAGCCAAATAAGCAAGTCAATTCAATTTAATCAATAGTTTAAGCACGTCATCTAAACAAGGAACCAATGAGATGATATGCTATGCAAATGATATGCAAACAAAGGCGTTTCCATCACTGGTACTCATACGTTCAAATACTATGAATCGTGACCTATGGGAGACTCAGGAGGTCCATATACCAACCCAGAATTTTCCATCGGGTTCACACCCACTTTAGGCTTCCAACATAACACTTAGCCCCGTAGGCTCCAAATCACAATACTCAACCCTTGGGTTCGCATTACCTATATCTAGCCAATTAGGCTCATAAAATCATCACTCCATCGGGAACCATTTCCCCTTGGACATCACGCATGTATCCTCAAATGTGCATGAGATATCATAAAATAGCATGAATATGATATGCAACATAATAAGGAAGCAAGATAAGCAATAAAGACTCAACCTTTAGCTCTTTTCCACTTTTATAACTAGTAATTTAGGGGTGATTAGAACATAAAATCATAAAATAAGGCAGGTAAGAATGGAAGCAATAAATAAGGGACCTCATATCCCAATCATAGACACAAATCAGTCTATGTTATCAGATAATGCCTAAAGCGTGGCATTCATACGGGATACAACTGCTCGTTACCTCACAAGTATTGAGACCCCCTTAATTGAGCCATTACTCCATTTAGTTAGTCCTACAATTAAGACGACAACGACACTTTAATTAAGGTCATAAAGGTCCCAACTTGCCTAATTTGAAGTCCAAAGCTTAAGGGATCATTACACGACCTTGCCCTTCTTCAAAGCCTCCGAACGATCCCAAACTGTTCAACTATGTAATCTACATAAGTATACGACTCCGTAGACACCGACAGTGTTATGATAATAATTTGGGTCCAAAAAAGTCACCCAAAATGTCAATCCCGGGCTTCGAAGGTCAAAACTGTAATGATAGCAAAATTGGGTCCAATATAGTCAAAATATTATTCTACAATTTTAAACGAATCCAATGATACCCATATTGTTATACTTTAATTCAGAATTCAAAAATGAACCCAAAAAGGTAACCCCAACTCCCAAGGACAAAACTGGAATTTTATTGCAAAATGGTTTACCCATAGCTTAATTAGTCTAAATCAAGAAAATGCATTCAAAAACCCTTCATCTTGATCCTCAGAACCATGGTTTATCGCTTTTTAACTTTTTGGGTTCCAAACCTCAATTTCTACAATCCAAACACGAATAAAAATGATACCAACGAAATTAATCATGGGAAAACACCAAAAAAAGGTTAGATACTTACCCCCTCATTGAGATGAGAAACAACGCTGTGAAAATCACCCTAAACGGAACTCTAGAACTCAAAATATGCTCAAAATACTAAATATTACGGACTGCTCAATTTATACACTGTCCAGACATTTCCCTTCATGGCGATCACGATGCCACAGTATCGCGATTGCGAAGAACATTTTGTTTTTGGAAAACGTGAAAATACTTCAGCTTTGCGATTTAGAGCAGATATACCCTCATTAAAAAAGTAGTGTATATATACCCTTATCATTACAAAATAGTGCAAATATACCCTGCCCTTACACAAATAGTGCAATATACCCTTTTCGCTCACGGGCATTTTTTTTCAAATCATTTAGCTTATTTTTTAATTAAAAAAATGCCATGTGGCTTTACAAAAAAAAATTCTACTCATTATTTTTAGTAGACATATTACCCGGAAGTAAAGAATGACGGTTCGACGAGCTCTTATTCGCCACTAGCGGACCTGTATACTCTTGTCTTGTTGGGTTTCTAACGCCACATGGTAAATTTTGTTTTGGTGGGTTGAGTCAAGTTTGTTTAAAAAATATCTCTGTGGTTTTAAAAAAATAAGTCTACCTATCTTTTTAAACCAAACCAGACCTGATCCATCAGGAAAAAAAAAATTATCATGTGACTTTAGAAAAATATGTCTACTCAAAAAAGAAAATGGGTAGAATTTAGTTTTTAAAGACACGTGATATTTTTTTAATTAAAAAATAAACTAAATGATTTTTAAAAAAAAATTGGTCAGCAAAAAGGGTATATTTGTACCATTTTGTAACGACAGGGATATATTTACTCCACCTTTATAAAATGCAGGGTATATTTTCTCTAAATCACAAAGTTGAGGGGTATATTTTCATCTTTTCCCATTTTTTTACGCCATAGAGATATTTTTTTTAAACGAATCAGATCAGACCCACAAAAAACGTTTTTTACCATGTGCCGTTTAAAAAAGATGTTTACTCAAAAAAAATTAATAGACTTTTTTAAAAGCCACATGACATTTTGTTAAATAAAAAATAAGCTAAATGATTATTTTTTTTAATCTCGTTAGCGAAAAGGGTATATTTGCACTACTTGTTTGAGGGCACGAGTATAGTTGCACCATTTTGTAACGACAAACATATATATACACCACTTTTTAATAGGGAAATATGTTCTCTAAATCGCAAAATTGAGGGGTATATTTGCACCTTTGCCCTTTTAATTTACATCAGAAAACCAACAACGCGTCTTTGAAGTAAAATGATCATATCTCCCTCATAAGATGGCGAAACGCAATGATTCTTGTTGGAATAGTTCCAAATTTATGATACGGATCTAAGAGTTCATTCGAAACACAAATCAAAGGTCATTTTATCAATATGGTACCCTTTTTGCTCAAAACAACGTCAAAAAAAAACAAACACCATAATCTGAATCTAATCAAAATTTGTGGACAGTAAAAAATCATCATACGAACCTGCTCGAACTCTCAAAACATCGACACGGGGTCATATTGACGCGATGTTGACCGTGGTCAACTCCAAATCATCTTAAAAGCTAGTTTCTCAACCAACCACCTAAATCACACCCAAACCTCTCGGGAACCGAACAAACGACTCGCCTAAGTCATAAATTACATTTCAGACCTGATGTAATAAAAAAACTTTGAAAGACTCAGTTACCTCCGGTGTTGACTTTTGTTAAACTTTAACTTAAAGATTTTTAAAATATCTTTTTCCTTACCCAAAACTCACTCGCAAGCCTCGAGAATGACGTTACCCATCCCTGCAAGTCATGAACATCAATGTGAAGCTAATGGAACTAACAAATTTCAAATCTGGGTCTTATTTCTTTCTGTGACCATCTTTTCACCATAACTAGGCATATAAAATGCTAAAACTGACTTAATTGTCAGAAACCAATCAAACGAACTCTATAATTAGCTTAGTCAATACTACAGGTCTTAAATAATATGAAAAATCTAACGAAATTTTCAGATTGCCAATCAGAACACGTTTTTCCCAAACGATAAATTTATCCAAATAATTGAATATCGAGATTTCCCAAATGAAACCTTCTCCCAAAGTGAACCAAATGACAGATCTGTTTGACTTTAAATTTCGCAAGCAAGTCAAAATAATTATTATGGAGCTTCTAGAATAGACGAAATGCAAAACAGAACATCAGTTCTCACAACAACCGACTAGGTCGTTACATCATCCAGCACTTTAAACACCTTAGTCCTCGAACGTAAAGAGAAAAAAGGTATCTGAACTATCGATAAGCTGGGGTAATCCACACCGCATGTCTGACTCAGTCTCTCAAGTAGCCTCCTCGACCGGATGATGCCTTTATTTAAGCTTCACTGAAACTAACTTTTTGGATCTCAACTGTTGAATCTGCCTATCCAAAATGGCTACTGGTTTTTCCTCAAAAGTCAAATATTAGCCAAGCAATATTTAAACCCATTGAATCACATGATAACCATCCGAATTGTACTTCTTGAGCATCTAAATACAAAATACGGTGTTGAACACCAACAAACAAGGTGGCTAATTCATGGGCCACCTCGGCAATATGTTGAACAATCTCAAAGGGACCAATATACCTCGGTTTCAACTTTGCCTTCTTTCCCAACCTCATAACTCCCTTCATGGGTGAAACCATCATCAAAAACCTGTTCCCCAACCATGAACTTCAAATCAAGGACCTTCCGATTGGCATAACTCTTTTACCTACTTTGAGCTATGAGAAGCCTCTTCTGAATCAATTTGACCTTGTCCAGAGAATCCCTCAATAAGTCTGTACTCCTAGGCCTACCTTGAACTCATCGACCAACCAACTGGAGAACGACGACATTTCATACCATGTAATTTCTCAAATGGTGTCATCTCAATGCTCGAATACCATCTCAATGCGCAAACTCAAACTCAGCCAAAGGCAAGAACTGATCCCAATGACCATAAGGGTTAGTCATACAAGCCCACAATATATCCTCAAGGACTTGAATAGTCCGCTTAGACTGGCAATCTATCTAAGGGTGAAATGACATGTAAACACCATCCGAGTTGTAAGTAGTCTGATCCGGTGAGAAAAGAGCCGACTTAGTCAAACGATACACAATGAACAAATAGCACCAAATGTTCCCAAAGTCCATGGTAATCATTATTGACACCTAATTTTCACCTCATAAAAAACGTATTTTTATTTTCACATTTCTTGAGTCCAAGACGGAGTAAGGATGCCCTTTAAGAATTTAAAAAACCCTGAGAAAATTGCAAACAATTGACATTTAATTATTATTTCCATAAAAATTAACAATTACAAGAAATTATGAGTTATTTACTTTCGCAAACTTAATTTGAAAAGATGACACATATCCTACTTCGTCTAACTCGGGAAATTGTTAATTAAATATGTTGTATAAGTTACGGCTAATTTTGATCGCGTTATTCACATTCTTGAATATCCTCCAGAACTATATCAATATTTCCAAGTTCATTTTCCCAGGAATCTGTGTTTTTATACCTAATTGAATCCTAATTTA
This sequence comes from Lycium barbarum, assembly GCF_019175385.1. NCBI lineage: Eukaryota > Viridiplantae > Streptophyta > Magnoliopsida > Solanales > Solanaceae > Lycium > Lycium barbarum. The sequence continues at coordinate 82,364,338 of NC_083344.1, forward strand.
GGAAGTTACTCTAGGTTCCTTCTTGCAGTGGTTGCCATGGGCAGAGCCATGAGCTCTTTGCCATCTTGTGCCCCATAACACTTAAGGAATGAACCTAAGGGGGAATTTCCTACATGGGTTAGTGGTTGGGTATGATTTTGAGGGGATTCTATCTTATTTGTACTATGGTACCGTTAAAATGTAGCATTTTTGTTTTATTACTGATGAGGCGTACTATCCTATTTTTTCTGATTTTATTTGAAATTTTAGGGTACAATTAGTGAGATTATAGCTGTCTTATGTGATTTATATGAGGTTTTGTTGGATATGGCATGAATTAGTACAATTTGCTAGAAAAAATTGTTTGTCATTTACTGAATTTTGAAATTGTTTGAATTAGGGTTTTTTTTTTTTTTAAAGAATTGGGGGGAAACATCTAAAATTCTTTCCATTTCTATCTCTAAACCCTATTCTAGTGCTATAAATAGAAGAGTTTGTTTGCCATTTAGGGGGACCTTTTTTTTCAGAAATTTTTTGGAGGATTTGAAAAGGTTTCTCCAAAAATTTAAGCCTTCTACTATCAAAAATACTATCAATATACTATCATTATACCAAGAAATACTACAATATACCAATATAATATATTATACTATCAATATACTAGCAAAAAATCAAAAACCAAGGGCTGTTTTTCAAAGGATAAGTGTTGGTGTTGAAGTGTGTTGATCTAACTCCTGCCCTTTGATCTTTGGGTTGCCCTACGAAAAGGTAATACCCTATACTAGTTCATCTTCTTCATGTTTTTCAATCTATTTGATGCACTATCTTGTTCATATTTTATTTTAAAGTTGTTTTCAAGTTGCTGTTTTTTAGAATATAGCTTGTATACCTAGAATAGTGATGTTTATGTTAATGTAAGAGCTGATTGGTTACTGTTTTATTGAAAATTTAAGGATGTTATGTTATAATGCTAGTATAATGTGGCTTAAAAGGATTTTAAGTGTCAATTATTAGGTAATAAGGTTAAAACAAGTTAAGAAGAAGCAGATGTTGGTTCTAGTTGTTGTTTACTATTTCATTGAAATTTTTGGTGTACTATGTTATAATAATAGTTGTAATGGAGTCTAAGAGTTGTTAAATGTTAGTTGTTAAGTTTTTAAGACTAAAACTAGTAAAAATGAGTTAAGTGTTAGCTTAGGTTCTTGTTTACTGCTTCCTTAGTTGATCTTAAGGGATTGGGGAGCTATTCTTCCATCTTAGTGATTGCTCAATTATTGTTCTGTGATTTCTAAGTATCCTCAGTTTTGTTCTAACTACTTTAGTGCATTTAATGCATTAACTTGACCAGACTTGTTTAAAGATGGTTTTGAGTCACTATTCTTAGATCATAGTTTGTATACACGTATTAATGCTATTTATGCTAGTATGAAAGTTGTCTAGTTGCTGTTTCATAGAGTTTGACCTATTTGTGCATTTAATGTGGTTAACATTTGCTTAAAGGTTGCTTAGTAGTTTGTGTGTTGGTCTGGTAAAGCTGCTATGCTACTATGCTATAATGTTACTATGATAAGGTTAAAAGGATTTTTAAGTATTAAATGGATGATTTAAGGTTAAAGTGAATTTAAAATGAAGTAGGTGATAGTTTTGTTTCTTGTTTATTGTTTCATTTGTTAGTTTTAAGGAACTGGGGTGATATCTTTCCATTTTTTAGACTGTTTGGTTACTGTTTTGTAGTTTCTGAGCACCCTTAGTCCTATTATGGTTATTTAGTTCATTTTTTCTAAGTTTGTTAGATGGCCCTTAATGAAGTATAGATCATTTGGTTTGCTTTATAAGATGTTTGCCATGTGTTTATCATCTAAAACTGCTTAGGGTCTTTTAAAAGAAGAGCTTGATGCTTTGAAATGACTCTAAAATGGTCAAGTGACTTTGAAAAGTAGGAGTTTAAGCCTTTATCTTCCTTTGAAGTGGTCTGTTTGAGTATATTTTGAAGATTGTGAGGTCTGTCACTTGTCTTAGACTTATATGACCCTTTATGATCTATTCAGAAAACCTGAAATATGATGTTTGTTCCTATATTGTTTACATATATTGAACTAGAAGGTATTTTTGTTTTAATGAAACCACTAAGTATTACTTATTGGAGGGGTATTATTAAAATAATAGTTAGTTCAAACAAGAAAAAACAAAAGGAAAAGGACCCGGATAATATGGATCCGATCCAAATAGAACAACGAAAACAAAATGATGCAGCCAAATAGTCAAACCCTTACTACTCCATTTAGGAAAATACTCGATCTGTCTTCTACACCGGAACAAAGTCTAGACTTTCCTTTATGTGAGTAATTGAAGATTATATTAGGCTCTTCTCTTAATGTGACCTCCGGGTTAGGTTGTATTGTTGATGGACCCTTCGATTTGCTATAAACGATGAAACTGTCCAAATATCACATTGTAATGACGCAGCTAAATAAGAAAATTTTAATCCTCTACCAACCTAGATAATTTAGGCCTTTGGTTTGCTTGTCTTATTTATGTCTATGTTGAACTTGTTCTCACTCCTTTAAGATTGATTCTTTTTAGAAAAGAAAAGATTTGCAAAAAATAGTTTTCAAACCCCTAAACCAACAGATCTGTCTATAAAATCTTATGAACCTTTAAAAATTTTAAACCTCTGATTCCTCTATTCTTCACTAAATGGATGTCAAGACAATAAGAAGAGGACTTGTATGTTTTGTGACTGTTTGGCTTCACTTTTATGCATTTTGTCTTTTTTAGATCTTGCTAGGCACTTGAAAAGTAAAAATCATTAACTTGTTTGCTCTGCGAATCCTGAAACTACTAAGCATGGTTTGAAGTCTTCTAAAAGTTGAGAGTTTTTGTTGGAAAAGAAATCAAGACTTGAAAAGTTTATGCTGATTCTGGGAAAGTCTAAGTCTTGTTTGGTCTTTTGTGTGTGCTGATCATTTGTTTTGAGAACTATAATAAGGAAATACCATCATGGAAAGTAGAAGAATTGATAGATAAAAGGCTAGGCTAGTTGTTTTGAGTTTGTAGTGTGTTGTTCATGATTCTGCTATAACTTATCCTTTCATCCAAACTTGTTTTCTATGTGGTTGATCCTAAAACTTACATATTCTATTCCCCGCTTGTCTTTTGAACCTTATGTGTTTTGGATGGTCTAAAACTGATCCCTTAAAGTTCAACAACCCAATATTCAAATCTAAGCCTTCAGATCTTCCATTTTTTGTCCAATTTAAACACACGTATGCACTCAAGACTTTTATCTAAATTCAACAAATCATTTATCAAGGCATTCAGGATCTCTATTTCATGTTCCTAAGTTCACATAATCACAATCACAGGGACCCTAGTGAGTATGTACCACAGATCATGGAAAGTACCACGGTGCCCTTTATGTGGAGGGAAGGTGTTATGAAACAAGCAGTGCTTGGTTCTCCCTTGACCCTCTCTCAAGGGCACCTTTTAAAAAAGGCTCATTCCCAATCGTGAGACTTTAACTCATTCTAGGTCCTTTGTGATCATGAGGACTCTATTACTTAGGCCATTTATAACTAAGTGTCAAATACAATGCAAATACAAGGGATCACAACCACAGGATCACTTAAACACAAATGAGGATCATTTTTTATTCTTAAGGTCTAGTTCGGTTCACACAGAGAAAACAAGATGGATCAGAGCATTTGTACAGAGTCCTTCAGGTCATTTTTAGCTCCACAGGTTATTGCAAACATATATAGTTACTCAGTCAAGTCAAGTAATGCTTAAGTCCTTTCCAACAGATACACATGTAGTTTGAGTGGTCAAGATATAATAATCAAACATGTAGGCAGGGGATTCTCCGAGGTGGAAGATACTAAACAATCAAGCAATAATATTAGGTCATATAGGTCAATCATCAGAATTTAGCTATAAACTCAAAGCAATTTAAGAATAGTCATTTGCAAGCAGGTTTTTACTGATCCAACTTACTTTGGAAGACTATAAGTGATTTACAATAGGTATTCATATTATGGCACATTGTCTTAGATCTTAAAACATCAAACAACCATACATTTTGAAAGAAACCAATTCCATTCAAGAAGAGGGAGAGACACATACAAAACAACAGTAAAAAATGCTTAATTATGAGTTTATTTTGCAGTACTGACCCTTTAAACTTTTGTCTAGAATGGTCAGCTTCTTAGAAGCAGAATACCAACATTAGATAAGCTCTAAAATGCAGTACACAAATATACATATAAAGGGAAAACATGATATTCATGCGCACATATATGTTCCAAATCAATCATTCAGGTTTTGATTCAAATTCAGGTTTCTAACTTTGTTAGATGGCCCTTAATGAAGTATAGATCGTTTGGTTTGCCTTATAAGATGTTTCCCATGTGTTTTTCATCTAAAACTACTTAGGGTATTTTAAAAGAAGAGCCTGATGCTTTGAAATGACTCTAAAATGGTCAAGTGACTTTGAAAAGAAAGAGTTTAAGCCTTTATCTTTTTTGATAGTTTCATGCTCCTTTCTTTTGTTAATTCATTGATCCTGTCTTGACTACCCTTTATGGCCTATAAGACCTTGCTTGATCCTGCATTTGCGTTTGGACCTATCTATTTAATTATGGGATTGAGACTAAGTTAAACCATCATTTTTAAAATTCTGCATATGTTCCTTTGAGACTGTTTTTAGATTAAAATGATCCTTGAATTATTAATTGAGACCTTTGTGACCAAATGATAGAACTTAGAATAGGATCCAGAGAACCTGGTAAGTAATTGGTGAGCCTGCACCCTGTATTGCTTGATACCTAGACCTGCTTAAGTCAAAACTGGTAGAAAGAGGACCTTAGATCCTAAACTAGTCTCTGTGACTTTTTGGTAAGTGAGGAATGGGCTAAAAATGGCTTTCTGGCATTGGTTTAGCTTCTTATTGACTAAAAAATGAACTCTTGATCATCCAATTCATTGCCTTATCTTTCTTAGCTACTGATTCCCTCTAAAAAGCTAGGAATTAGGACCATGAGTATGTTAATTGTTGCCTCTACCTTGTTTTTTTCCCCTTCACCTCTTGGTTCTGTACTTCTTTGCTTCATTATTCCTCCACTGTTGCTGCTACATGTTTTGCCATCTTGAAACCTATCCTGCTCCTCTTGACTGCGCTACTGCTATTTCTGAACTTTGACACTTAATATGCCTTGCACCATAACTCTTATCATTTCTAAAACTACCTGATTCATCTGTTTCTGTGACTAGTTGAGCTATTCTGTGACTTTCCTCCGTTATATGCATTGAAAATTGACATTAAGTTGCATTATTATTGAATCTTTGCATGCTTGATTTTCCTTGGATGGTAATTGGAACTTGACCTTGAAATTGGGTGGATTTCTGGGGAGGTTTATGGCTTGCATATGACCTGAATATGGTGTTCAGAGTTGAGGTTAATTGAATATTGCAATGTATATCAAGTGCATATGGGGGTTATACCCTTCAAAGGGTTTTGTTCCTCATTATTTAATAATATCCTAGTAAGTATATCGTGTATATTACAACTTTGACACTTGGAAAAAATTTGAGAAGAAATGGGGGGTATTACACCAGTGGTATATCATGTATACCACCCTTTTGAAATGGTTTGGGCTTTGGGCCAGCTATTAGCGTCTTCATGCTTGCCTTAGTATTACTACTATTTTGGGTCTATTTTATTACTTGGGCTGCCTGATTACCTACTAGTATCAGTTATAATAAATGGGCTTGGCCCAATAATGTTGTGATTCATTTTTGGCTATGTAGTAATTATTCTGCGTTTCAATTCCTAGTTAGTTCAATTTATGAATGTATACTAATATTGTGTGTATCCGTTTGCATCTTTGTTCACCCAACAGGACCCACTAACGTATCTAGATCGAGTCAACCCAACTTGGAGCGAAATGGAGCATACGTTGGAATTAAGACGAACCCAATTACATAAACATTTCTCTTTTGGGCTTGGTCGGCCCAAATTCTCTATCTCCCATAATTACATACTTTAAATTATTATTTGTCTAATTATTATGTCATTGGAACCCTTATGAGATTGTCGTATTTTAAAAGTCGCCAAAAAATGAATTTGCCACAAATTTAAGACTAGTTCTAAGGTGCTAATGCAAGTTGGGACTGATTTGATTAAATGGACCGAAACTGCCCATTTTTTATGAAATTTGGGATTGATCTGAACTTTTATGAAACCTGTAGACTTATGACATATGGACTGATTTGGACCAATATTCAAAGATTGTGGGACTAATTATAATTATTTGGACTTACACTAAAAAATAAAATTTGGCTAAAACTTGGTAAAAGGTAAAAATAAAGAATGGATTATATATGTAGTATACTATTAATATATGGACTATAATAGTATGCCTAAAAAATATTTTTCTTTAAAACTATTTTCTATACTAATATATATTCAAAAAAACTATTTTTGGGTGGACTTAAATAGAGTCCTACTTAGGCTAAGTGCCTTCGGGTATAAGCCTAAGTGTTCTAGTTCGACACCCTAAACGCCCAATTTTGGGTAAAATTTTTACCACTTTTGATTCTTGAAACACAATATATTTTGCATGAATGACTAACTTCTATTTGCGGAAATATGAAACAAAAACTGTTTTTATTCCAATCAATTTATATTTACAAAGGCGTATTAAAACACATAGGTCAACCGTATTTTACGGATCTTTAATACTGGGGGACCTAACACCTTTCCCGGGGGATCACCAGAACCCTTACCAATACTTTGGTTTGATTAGGATTCTTTTAAAATTTAACCATTTTGAATGAACCCTTTTCGAACTGGTTTTCCTAATTTCCTAAAAATTAGGTGGCGACTCTAAAATAAGTCCATTTGTGGTATGATTGATAACCGTCCTTCCCTAGGGCACATTCCTTTTTAAATAAGGCAAGTGCAAATACGAATCGGAAAAAATAGAACAGCTACAATCATACCACAAATTCCATAGAAATTTGCTTGTTCACTTAATCTGTCAAAACTTCCTTTAACTTAGCTCAATAGTCTGATTCTCACATTTAATCCGACTCCACTTGAAATACCTGCTTTAGTTACAACCATAACTCTGAATGCAACTGGCTGATTCCATAATTATCATCATAGTCCCCATGATCCTTTAGCTGAAGCCGCAACCCATTGTCAACCCTATCCTGGTAATATATGTTACGGTTCGCATTTCACGGGCCGGGTTAGCGCTTGGAAAGCTACTTCGAACTTGTTGGTGCTCTTTAGGACTTTGTTTTACAAGAGTCGCCAACTAATTTTTAGGAAATTAGGAAAACCAGTTTTTCGAAGGATTTATTCATATATAGTTAAAAAGCCTTCGTAATCAAAAGTTCTAGGTAAGGGTTCTGGTGATCCCGGGAAGGTGTTAGACACCCTAGTATTAAGGATCTATACTATACGGTTGACTTTCGAATTCCAATGTATGAGTATTTGCATGAACTGTTTATTTAGTATTTATTCCCGCATTTATAAAAGGCTGTCATTTGCATATCATTTTCTTGGAAATAAATTGAATATATTCCCTTTATATATATATATATATAGTACTTAGGTTAGGATTTATGATATTTGGATATAACTAGTTTCCTTTTATATATAAGGATTGTATTAATTTGAAAAGATATGAAGAGCTGCTTATTTAAGTGTAGAATAAATAGGCTTTGTTCCTGCTTGACTCATACACGGTTCAGGTTAATCAATTTAGCACATTTTAGAACATCCTTATCTAGAACTTTTATGTTCACGAATGGTTTATATGGGTTTTAACTTATAAACATGAAAGGTTTTGCTTTCATTGTAAATATACATAATTGGATTTCATGTTGGGCTCAGCCCAAACTTTCAAAATTTTCCTTTGGTTGTGAATACTGAGTTTAAGCATGGCCCAGAAAAAAGGCGTTGGTTTTTAGTCGGGCCTTAGCCCCAGAATTCTTATTTACTTGTTATTGGGTTCGGTCCAGAACATTTGAACTTGTTGCTCGTTTAAATCCAGAAAACAGAAGCTAAGTTTTAACTTTATAAAAGAAGTTGTATTTTTTCTTAGGTGCATTTTTTATTAGTTTAAAAAATGATCTCTATCCAGTTTTTTAAGAAAATATGGCAATGTTTATAACATCGTGACTTTTTCCTTATTCCCTGTTTTAACTTGTATTGAAAACGGATTTAATTTATCCATTTTGATTTGAAAACTCATTTATGTAAGCACGGCTTTGAAAAATCATTTTTTGGGGGACCTAAAGTCGAACTAAATGGAGTAGGCACCGTTATCCTAAGATGGCTAGTTCAAACAATAAAAGATTCCAATATAATATGTGAGTTTTTACAACTTTATTCAAATATACAACAACATTGCATTTTCAAAAGCTAATCAAAGTAAATAAAATGCAAGAGAGGGAAGGCTAGGGGTGTACCAAGCCCCTAGTTAGCCATTTTCACCCATGGCTGGGCCTTCTTTGCGTCTTTAACAATATTAGCTTCCTTTTTCCTTTCTCGGACTCGATAATATTTGAAAGAATTTTCCTATTCGGCCTTTGGCCCAATAGGGTGGCTGGACCTTGGCCCGAGTGGCCATGCAGTGAAGAGGGGAAAAAAAAAGGGAGCCCGGTTAGCTTATATTTACTGAACTTATCATATATGTAATTATACACATATGTATCACACCCATTCACAATTAATGTGATTAAGGTATTTATATATATTCTATTGGACCTTAATGACAGAGATTTAGACAATAAAGGGGTTATCACAATCCGTATCCCCGATGCTGCACAAAAAAAAAGTTGCATGAACCTTAGGCATGGAAGGCTATCGAGGGAAGGCTAAACCAACCGCAAGTTTGCCTTGATTTCTCAACCATTTGTAGTAGCAGGGAAGAAGAATGATAGCACAGCATTCATACTCAACAATGGCATGGTCGAGACAAGATGTAATGTCTTAAAACAGAGCACAGCAATTTGCAGTCGAAGCACATAAGCATAGTGTAGACAAAACAAGCTGGGACACATAGATATGATATAGGAAAAAATAAATTGTAGCATGTAGATATAGTATAGACAAGAGAAAACTGCAACATATAGATTTGGTATAGACAGTAGCAGACTGAAACATATAAACATAGTGGAGATAAAAGCAAGCTGAACCATATAGACATGGTACGGACAAGAGCAGACTGAAACATATAAACACAGTAGAGATAGAAGCAAGCTGAACCACATAGACATGATATGGACATAAGCAAATTGTAGCATATAGACATAGTGTAAGCAGGAAAATATTGGAACACATAGATATAGCATGGACAGAAGAAAACTACAAGCTTGACATTCATGGGAATAATACTAAGTCATTCACATAATGACCATAATACAGAGAAAAAATGTATATGATTTAGGCACAGCCAAAGCAGACACACACATAACTGAATCATGGCAATGCCTTAAACTTAGAGACCCTTACATAGAATATAAATGGTATGTAGGAAGATATTTTTGTGATTTCAATAGACATGGCATAGGTAGGACTAAACAGATAGGATCATATTTCTCTTGCTTAAGCAAACATATTCAAAATACATGAGATACATGAATCATAGTGAGGATGAAAGGTCAAAATAGATGGAAGCGGGTGTAAAGCATAAACAAGACACGCTCTTATGGAAGGACCCTTCAGGAAGAATATCCCATGATCCCTTAAAGTTCAACAACCCAATATTCAAATCTAAGCCTTCAGATCTTCCATTTTATGTCAAATTTAAACACACGTATGTACTCAAGCCTTTTATCTAAATTCAGCAAATCATTTATCGAGGCATTCAAGATCTCAATTTCATGTTCCTAAGTTCTCATAATCACAGGGACCCTAGTGAGTATGTACCACAGACCATGAAAAGTACTATGGTGCCCTTTATGTGGAGGGAAGGTGTTATAAACCAAGCAGTGCTTGGTTCTCCCTTGACCCTTTCTCAAGGGCACCTTTTAAAAAAGGCTCATTCCCAGTCATGTGACTTTAACTCATTTTGAGTCCTTTGGGATCATGAGGACTCTGTTACTTAGGCCATTTATAACTAAGTGTCCAATATAATGCAAATACAAGGGTTCACAGCAACAGGATCACTTAAACACAAATGAGGATCATTTTTTATTCTTAAGGTCTAGTTAGGTTCACACAGAGAAAACATGATGGATCAGAGCATTTGTACAGGGTCCTTTAGGTCATTTTTCGCTCCACAGGTTATTGCAAACATATATAGGTACTCAGTCAAGTCAAGTAATGCTTAAGTCCCTTCCAACAGATACACATGTAGTTTGAGTGGTCAAGATATAATAATCAAACATGTAGGCAGGGGATTCTCCGAGGTGGAAGATACTAAGAAATCACGCAATAATATTAGGTCATATAGGTTAATCATCAGAATTTAGCTATAAACTCAAAGCAATTTAAGAATAGTCATTTGCAAGCAGGTTTTTACTGATCCAACTTACTTTGGAAGACTATAAGTGATTTACAATAAGTATTCAGATTATGGCGCATTGTCTTAGATCTTAAAACATCAAACAACCATACATTCTGAAAGAAACCAATGCCATTCAAGAAGAGGGAGAGTGAGACACAAAACGACAGTAAAAATGCTTAATTATGAGTTCATTTTGCAGTACTGACCCTTTAAAATTCAGTGTAGAATGGTCAGATTCTCAGAAGCAGAATACCAACATTAGATGAGCTCTAAAATGCAGTACACAAATATACATATAAAAGGAAAACATGATATTCATGCTCACATATAAGTTCCAAATAAATCATTCTGGTTTTGATTCAAATTCTAAGGGCTCAACTCTTTCAGGTTCAGTCTAGATCATTAATAGTTTTACCTCTCTAAGGGCACCCCTTCTTTCAATCAGCTAGTGCATACAAGGTTCATGTTAACCTAAGTGGTTCCCTTTCTTCACTTTTCCCCCCTTTAGTCCTACTCTATTGTAGAAACAGATTAATCTCATAAGATAATGTGCCTATCTAACAGATTTTTTATAATTAGTAGCCGGCTCCTAATTCACACCCTTTATTTTGACAGTTTCTTAATTAACTTAAAATCATCCCTAAACTCACTTTTATTACTATCATGTCTTGACTGACCCCTAATGATATTCTAAAGGCCAGCAAATTATTCAAATAAAGTTAAGTTCACCCATTACACACTGATTAGGTTCATGCTATTGAGTCTAGGACCATATCTCAAATGTTTAAGGCATTGCGCCTTATTTGAAGTACAATAGAATAACTAAATGCATCCCTATATCATCATACTACTAAGTTAGGCTATTATCAAACTATTTCAAACATTTTAACACAGTTATAACACTCGTATCAGCAACCACCAAACCAGTAACCAAATCAACACTTAAAATTACGCATAAGCTAGGCAGAAATTAAACAAAAAGCTAGAAAATGTTAGGGAATTACCTTTTTAGTGCACAGCCGTGTTCAAGAATGGATTTGGAGCCTTTGTGCTTCCAATTCTCGTACTCAACCACACAAGAGAAAAAGTAAATACATATTTGGACTAGAAGACTCCACTTAACAGTTAAGTCTTTAAAATTTTTAACTAAAAGCTCAAAATTTCAAGTTTTTGTTCACCCAAAGTTCAAGCTATGGATGTTCAAACTTGTTAAAAGTAAGGGTTGGGGTGCTATTTATATAACCCCAACGTTTATACAAAGGGGTAAAACCAACGATGCGTTACAAAGTAATTTTTAGATGCAAACATTCAATACCATGAAATTAATGGGTAGGATCTATAGAAAGACAAACGTATGTGGCTGGATCTGACCCGTTCTAGGTCAATCCGAGCAAAACCTTGTGAATCAATGAAAATCGAGTTCATACATTCACAGTACCATAAAAAACACAGAAATTCGTATTGTTTGACTTGAAATTGAAGAAAAAGCAAAAAAAGGGATTAATACCACGTTTGGAGTTATTCTCGTGAAATCGGGTGGAAACATTAATTGTTTCACCATAATTGTCATGCAAAAGTTGTAGTCTCTCTGTAACCTCTGCGTTTTTTTCCATTTTTGGCGGAGAGTGAGAATAGAAAAAGGTGAGGTGGCATTAGGGTTTAGCTAGAAAGAGATGAGAGAGGGGAGAGAAAAATGTGTCAGGTCTATTTGGTGTATGTGTGTGTGAATATGAGGGTATAGGGCCTTTTGCCCTTCTCAACCTGACCAAGATTGGGCTGGGTCATGCCAGTTAGGTTGGACTCGTGTAACGACCCGACCGAGCACCACTCATTATGCTAATCATCATATCCCACCTGAACACATATACTCTCCAAAGGTAACATATACATATATACATATATATACAAAGCCTTCATGGCTACAAAAATGATATACAAAAATGCACCGATATATCCATAAGACATCAACTACCCACGCATCTGTATCTACGAGCCTCTACTAGAGTACTGTGACAAAAGGACGGGGCACGACCCCGTTATACCCAAATACATACACAAAATAACATGACCGCAAGTAGCACCTCCGGAGTAGTGGAGTGCTCCGGTGAATCCGCTAATAAGCTCTTACGGGTCTGCACCATCTCCTTGTCTACCTGTGGGTATGAACACAGCGTCCAAAAGGAAGGGACGTCAGTACGAAAAGTGTACTGAGTATGTAAGGTATGAATAGTAATAGCATAATAAGAAACAATGAAACATGAGATGAAGATATAACCTGCTTAACCTTTAAAGGAAAACACATGTATGCATATCATATATACCATCATCGTTAACCCGCGTCCGGGTAACTATCACACGCCGCCCACTAGTGGTGTCATGCCTACCTGGTGTATGCATACCTGGTGTGGAAAACACATGTATGCATACCTGGTGTGGAAAACACATGTATGCATACCTGGTGTGGTTTATTCAGCAGAGTTAAAGCTACAGAGCTGTTGGTATCTCAGTTGAGTGTACAACTGGAGGAAATTACAAGAAAGGGGCCTGTTTGTTTTGTAACAGGTATGGGAGTTAGAATAGGGCAGCAGCAGCAGGTTCTACTACTGCTGGCCTCTCTCAAACATGCATCAGAGGAGCAGCCTGGTGCTGTCACTTTGCAGCCTTGTTGCTGTTGGTGCACAAGGTGCTGTATGGAGACTAATAGGCACAAGGTGTGTATAAATGCAGCATTTGTTGCTGCTGGTGTGCACCAGGAGGGGAACACACACAAAGAAAAAAAAAGCCTAAGCCCAAGGAGTGTTTTCAGGAAACTTTGCACAAAGCATGCACTGGTCATGTGCAGAAGAACCTTATGCAAAGGGTTCATGTGCTGGTTTTTGTGATGACACTAGGGCCTTGTAGGTAATATGTATTACTGATCCACTCCATGTTGGAAATGACTTAATACATATTTAGTGGATGAGGACAACTAGTGAAGTGGAGGTGCTGAGTTCAGAACTGGTGGTGTATGTAGTACTGGTTTTTGGTGTGATCACAATATGCTGGTGTGAAGAAAAGGAATATGGGAAGGGATTTGGTATTTGATAACTACTGGAGGAGGACATAATGATAAACTGACACTACAGGCTAGAAACACCAGAAAAACAGCACAAATTCACAGTTTCTGGTTGATGCTAGTTGTTGTGTTGATAACTGCAAATGGTGATGAGAGTAATGTCAAGTGCATCAGTGTAGCAACACCAGGTGTTGCTGATTGTTGCAGCATGAGGTTCCTGATGCTATCAAGAGGAGAATTCCTTGTTGCCATCATGCTCAAATCCTTTGGGAAGAGAGTATGATGATAAATTTTTGCTAACCATGTGTTCTTTTTGCAGGTATTGGAAAATGTGGTGCAACAAACTCAAATATTTGTTCTGATGGCTACTCATGGATTCATATGCATCAAGATGGGAACAGATACAGCAATCCATGGGCAGATACACAAAGAAAGAATTCACAGGATCTATTACAAGCTCAAAGGCTTCAAATGTGCAGTTCTGTTGAAGAACTACAGTCCTGGTCTGCAGGTGACAGGCTAAAAATGATGGTGGTCTGGTGCTAAGTCATAACCTACTTCCTATTGATTCTAATTTCTTAGAAAATGATATGGTAATTACTGGAATTCAAGAGAAGAAAGGCAATATAGGCTGCAGAGACACAGGAACTTTACTGATATAATGTGCAGCTGAAGGATTATAGCTGTAAACAACAGGAAGTGAGAGATGCATCAGCTGCAACTGATCAGATGCAGCAGAGAAATAAGTGCAAAAATCCAAGTGGTTTGCAGCTGTAGAGACATCAGAAGCTACAGAAGCAGTTTCTTGTTATGCAGGAGGGACTAACAGGTTGATAATCCTGCACTGTTGTAATTTGCAGGAACTGTTTATGTTGCAATATCTATCATGGAAATTGCAGTATAACATCTATAAATTGCAACTGGTTGGAGGCACAATTGACAACTATGGGACATGAAGTGGAATTGCTGCTCTTAATGATTGGGCACATGGAACACTACAGACCTTTTGAGTACACATGGGCATACAATTTCTATTTAGTGGCTGGTTCTTAATTGGTGGTATTAGCACCCCGGATGCTCATCCTACTGAGAACTGGTCAATAGTTAGAGAATGTAATGCCTTGGTACATATTGAGGGCCACATATAGAGCATGTGAGATACAGAAACAGAAGTTCTTTATGGAGCAGGTGTTTGGTTTTATTTGATCATCAGCTGCTCATGATCAAGTTATTCATTACATTTTTCAATTTCATTCTATTAGTTAATTTTTAACAATTTGTAATATCAAATTAAGACAAGTTATAAGTCTTAATTTGATCATTAGTTTAAATTTTACATCTTCCATTAGCCCTTTTGGCTACATTTGTACAGACTTCTGGATTTTTTGATAAAAAATTTATAAAATTATCCCTAGACCAAAATCCTAGTGGACTTTATTAAAAAAAAAAAAAAAAAAAAACCGTAAACCCCAAAACCCAACGGCTACCTTGAGAGCTTCTCTCTCTAGGCGAATTGGCGACCTAGTGAAAGAGTACAACTTTCAGGCCATTTATGGCCTCTACGGCCACCATGCAGCCACCACAAGAGGCTGCGCCACCCACATTACCACAAACAATACCATGCAAACCCTAGACTATGCCAAAATATTGAAAGCTTCCACCTTGAATGCTAGTAAGGCTAAACAGTCGACAGCCACGACTGTTTTACCTATTCTAATGAAGCCTATCGTGTATCACCATGGTGAACCAAAAATACAATATATACCATGGAAGAAATAGAAAGAATGATAGTTCATGAGAAGCTACAATATGCAGTAGTGGGAAAATTTAGCTATGGATTGCCAGATTTGCATGCACTATGTACTTTGATTCCAAAACAATGTGAACTAAACAGTACTGCTACCATTGGACTCTTATGCAATAGGCATTGTTACACCTCGAAAAATCTTCCGTTGATGCACAAGTGGATAGAATAGTGAAGAGTATGAGCATACGGTATTTCGATAAGTGAGGAAAGACATTTGATGACCCTAGTCAAGATTTCAAAGATGTTTGAGATAGGGGAAGAAAGTTGGCCAAGAGAAGGCAAGGCATACGATAGGTATCGGAAAGGAAATACGAGTAACGAGTTAACGAGGCTTTAGTGATGTCTTGGAGAAGAGTGATAACGTCCCTTAGATTGGTATTGAAGTGTTGAACAAGTGTTAAGAAGGTTCCACAAGGATTGGAGATCAAACGAGTCGACGAAACGAGCTTCGGAATCACTGGGGATTATACGGCCAAACATACTGGCCGTATAAATTATACGGTCCGTATGTTGGGACCGTATAATCAGCCCAGAATGGCATGACTTTCTGGACCAAACATACGGCCCGTATAATTTTACGGACCGTATATCGGTCCGTATATACGGTCGGGACTGAAATGGCTCATTAAATAAAGGGACCAAGTCTTATTTCATTTCACTTTCATATCACACCCCTTCTCCCTAAAAAAATCTCTCTACATTTATTCCACATGAATTCAAGGGTTATTAGTGATCAACAACATAAACCAAGTGAATCAAGTGTAAGAAAACCCATTAAAGATCATTCAAGTCAAGAAATCTCATTGGAGATGAACTAGGGTTTTTGGTCAAGTGGAGTATCACCAACTAAGGCTTGTTCCTACAACATCTAAGGTAAGATTTATGGTGTTTCTACGTTATTTAAGGTATTTGAGAGTTGAAATACTCGGATTGTAGAAGGATATAGAAAAATGGGTCATGAACGTGGAATAGTACCATTTTGAGTAATAGCTTGAATTGAGTCATGATTCTTAATGTGTTGTGATATAAATATGTTGTAAATGACGTTGAAAAACATGGAATAGGCAATGTATGTGAATGAACGTAGTCGTGTGTTATGACCATGGATATGGGTAATTGAAAGTGGATTGAGAAATGTGGATAATGTGGATGGATAATGACTATTGTTATAGTATTGTGAATGTATTATTGATGTTGGGAGTTGATATATGCTATCGAGGAATGTCGTATAAATAAAGGAGATGCTGTCCGATTTTCTCTAGTTCTAGTCATATATGCTAGCTATCGATATCTAATGATAGTATGACTTTAATGAAGGTAGAAACGTGAGCGCGGGAGGAGAACGCGCAAGTGGTAAATAGTTGAACGGAACGGTCTATAAGGCTAACCCTTCTTTCATAGGCACAGTTCTTTGGCCAAACATCTACATCTCTATAAGCCTATGATGTCCTTCAAACGACTTGATCTTCCGAGCTATTAAGCTCACGACTCTTGATATGCTACGATTGTACTAAGTCCCTCATATGACGAGTAAGCCTGCAAATATAGACGTAATGAATGACGATAATAGTGATAATGATATTGATGACGACTATAATAGTAATAGCTATGACGATAACGATGACGATGATAATAGTAAAGATGATTATGAGCTATTATGTATATGTATCTATGTATGACGCTTATGGAACCCCGAGCTTATAAAGCCAGGGAGAATAAGTGTGTATATGATTATATAATGCGCGCACACCTCTGCAGATGGTACGGATAACCCTGACGCCTTTGTAGGGCCAGGTAGATGTAACCCTGAAGCCTTGGTAGGGCCAGGTATGTGTAACCTTGAGCCTTGGCTGGCCAAGTATGTATGAAACACCGATCCTTCCTGGTCGGGTATGCTACGTAAATGCTATGTATATGATATGATTATGTATATGATATAGATACGAGTATGAATACGAAGATGATACGATTACGAATAAGAATACGTGCATGATACGAATGTGAATAAGGATACGTAATTGGGTACGGATATGAGTATGGATACGGATATGGAGGTATGTACACAAATACGCATTAAAATTGAAAAGTCCCTATGAAAGGCAAGTAAGTGCTTATGACGATGATATTACTATCTCCCATCTTATGTTATTTCTTATGTTGTCCATTATGTTTCTATGTTGATGTTGATCATGCTTTACATACTCAGTACATTCTTCGTACTGACGTCCTTTCTTTTGTGGACGCTGCGTCATGCCCGCAGGTGCACAGGGAGACAGACTTGATCCATAGCCATATTCTCAGGGACTACATAGCAGAGCTCCATTTCATTCGGAGTTATAGCTTTTGGGTACTTATTCTTTTGTGTACATAATTATGGGCATAGAGGGGTCCTGTCCCGCCTATATGATATGTTATACTCTCCTTAGAGGCTAGTAGACATGTGTATATGGTTAGATATGTTTGTCCTTGTCGGCCTATAATTTGTATATCCTGTTGTAGCCTTGTCGGCTTATGTACATGGGTATGGCATAGACGCCAATGTTGATATAAAGGTGTTATCGTCCAATGGGACTAGTATGATTGATGAGTAGAAATGTATGTTTTATTATGTGGCTCACCTAGATGTAAGTGTAAGTGTAAGTCACGGGGTACCCGGGTGGGCTAGCACCGGGTGCCCGTCGCGGCCCCATTAGTTAGGTCGTGACAAAAGTGGTATCAGAGTAGTTAAGTCCTAGGGTGTGTCCACGAGCCGTGTCTAGTAGAGTCTTGGTTATGGGTGTGTTGCGCGCAACACTTACAAACAAGAAGCTGCGGGCATTTTAGGAATAAATGACCTTCTTTCTTCATAAGAATCGTGAGATAGAGCTATGATATAAGAACTTCTTGTTCCTTAACTGTGTGTTGTGTATTTCAGAAATGCCTGTAAAGAGAAAGGCTACGGCACCCCAAAAGGGCAAGACGGTGGCAGAAAAGCGGGCTGAAAAAGCACCGCCACCGGTAGTAGAGGAAAGTGAGTCCCAAAGTGCGGCTCAATCTCAGTCCTCCCGTTCAGTACCTATATTAGAGGAGCATGAGGGAGCCTCAGCCTCAGCCCCAGCTCCAGCACCTCCGGCTCCTCCACCGGATGCTTCAGGCTAAGATGTAAAAGAGGCCATACATTTGCTTACTCAGTTGGTTGCTACTCAGACTCAGCAGCAGAGTACAGGGCAGGGTGATAGGGCTTTTAGTGCAAGGGCCCGTGACTTCATTACCTTAAACCCTCCGGATTTTTAGATCAAAGCTGGATGAGGACCCTCAGGATTTTATTGATGGTATGTTGAGGACGCTTCGATTGATACATGCTTCGGACACCGAATCGGCGGAGTTAGCATCGTATAGATTAAGAGATGTCTCGATCCAATGGTACACGGTTTGGATGGCTTCACGGGGAGCCGATGCACCTCCCCCGGTACAGCAAGAGTTTGTTGATGCTTTCCTCCGACATTATATGCCTCCAGAGGTTCGGCGAGCAAGAGCCGATAAGTTCTTGAATTTGAGGCAAGGTAGCATGAGTGCTCTAGAGTATAGTCTCCGCTTCAATTCTTTGGCTAGGTATGCTTCGGCCATGGTAGCGGATAAGGGCGACCGAGTGCACCGATTTGTGAAGGGCCTAGGGCCACATTTGATGGATAGGTGATTGACTACGTCCCTTGAGGACAATATGGATATTGCACGCATTCAAGCCCATGCTCAGAACTTAGAAGAAAGTCTACAACAGCAGAGAAGTGAACGTGAGCATGAGGGCTAGATCTTCAGGCCCGATGAGTGAGTTCAAAGGTGGGCACAGACAGCAGATTTCTAGGCACTCGGGCTATTCTATGACTAGTGCGCCTCCACGGTTTTCAGGCCAGAGACTTGATAGATCTACTCGTTCCGGGCAGAGTCAGAGTTTTTCGGGGTCTCAGTTCAGAGGTGATTCGGGTCAGGCGAGGCCACCCATACCACGATGTTCCCAATGTGGGAAGTTGCATTGGGGTCGATGTCGATTGGGTTCAGATGTTTGCTATTCATGCGGTCGACCAGGCCATATTATGCGTGATTGCCCCTCAGTTCATGGTAGAGGTAAGACCTAGCTATCAGGGTCGGTAGCCCGGTCTTCAGCATCTGTACGCCCTATGGGGCCAGGTTCACATGCGCCAGTCGGCCATGGTAAAGGCAGAGGGAGAGTTCCCAGTTCTAGCGGTACTCAGCACTGTGTTTATACTTTGGCTGGAAGCTAAGATCTTGAGTCTTCTCCTGACGTGGTCACACGTATATTATCGGTATTTTCTCATGATGTATATGCTTTGATTGATCCAGGCTCTACATTGTCATATGTTACTCCGTATATTGCGGGTCGATTTAGAGTCGAACCAGAGTCGATCAAACCTTTTGAGGTGTCTACACCCGTTGGTGAATCGGTAATAGCTAACCGGGTATATAGAAACTGTGTAGTTGTGATTTGTGACCGTCGTACTATGATTGACTTGCATGAGTTAAAAATGATGGATTTTGATGTCATTATGGGCATGGATTGGTTGGCGTCTTGCTATGCCAATGTCGATTGTCGAATGAAAATGGTTTGTTTCCAATTTCCGGGAGAACCAGTCTTCGAATGGAAAGGGAATACGGCGTCACCCAAAGGTAGGTTTATTTCCTATCTAAATGCAAGGAAAATGATCACGAAAGGATGTATCTATCATCTAGTTCGGGTTCAAGATGTAGAAGCTGAATCGCCGACTCTTCAGTCAGTTCCTATAGTAAATGAATTTCCGGATGTGTTCCCGAAAGAGCTTCCAGGTCTTCCACCCGAGCGGGAGATTGATTTTGCCATTGATGTTTTTCCATTCTATTCCTCCTTATAGAATGGCACCCACCGAATTGAAAGAGTTGAAGGAGCAATTAAAAGACTTGCTTGAGAAAGGCTTTATTAGGACTAGTTCATCCCCGTGGGGAGCACCCATATTGTTCGTCCGAAAGAAAGATGGCTCCTTGAGAAAGTGCATTGATTATCGGCAATTGAAAAAGGTGACGATTAAGAATAAATATCCTCTTCCGAGGATTGATGATTTATTTGATCAATTGCAAGATGCCAAATGGTTTTCAAAGATCGATTTGAGGTCCGGGTATTATCAAGTGAGATTTGGGGAGAAAGATATTCCTAAGACAGCCTTCAGAACAAGATATGGCCATTTTGAGTTCCGGGTAATGTCCTTTGGGCTAACTAATGCACCGGCAGTATTTATGGATTTGATGAACAATGTGTTCAGGACCTTCCTGGATTTTTTTGTGATCGTATTTATCGACGATATCTTGGTGTATTCTAGATCCGAGGCAGAACATGCGGATCAATTGCGTACTGTCCTTAGAGTTCTTCGAACTCGAGAGTTGTTTGCAAAATTTTCTAAGTGTTAGTTTCGGTTGAACTCAGTGACATTTCTGGGACATATTGTTGCAGCCGATGGTATTCGAGTGGATAGTCAAAAGATAGAGGCCGTGAAGACTTGTCCAAGGCCTACAACTCCTACGGAGGTTCGTAGCTTTCTGGGCTTAGCAGGTTATTACATGTGATTTGTCGAAGGTTTTTCTTCTATTTCTGCACCACTCACAAGTTTGACCCAGAAATCAGCAAAGTTTCAATGGACGGATAATTGTGAACATAGCTTCCAAGAGTTAAAAGGTAGATTGACTTCTGCCCCAATCCTGACACTTCCAGAGGGATTGGAAGGTTATGTTGTATATTGCGATGCTTCAGGTATTGGGCTAGGATATGTATTGATGCAACATAGTAAGGTGATTGTGTATGCTTCAAGGCAATTATGGAAACATGAGCAGAATTATCCGACCCATGATCTAGAATTGGCCGCAGTGGTTCATGCATTGAAGATATGGAGACATTATTTATATGGTGTCCGTGTGGATATTTATACAGATCATAAGAGTCTTCAGTATATCTTCAAGCAGAAAGAGTTGAATTTGCGGCAACGACGATGGTTGGAACTGCTAAAGGATTATGATGTTGATATCTTGTATCGCCCCGGAAAAGTGAATGTTGTGGCTGATGCTCTTAGCCGTAGATCGATGGGGATTTATGGGTGTACGACCAGAGAAAAGAGAAATGGCTCGTGAGCTCCAGCAGTTAGCTAGCCTAGGAGTTCGAGTAGTGGACTCAGGTAGCAGGGGAACTACCATTCAGAATTCAGCAGTCTCGTCACTAGTAGCGGAAGTGAAAGAGCGGCAATACGAAGATTCCACGCTAATGTATTACAGAGATACGCTCCCTCAGAAAGAGCAGTCATCATTTGACATTTCAGAAGACGGAGTTCTTCGATGTAGAGGCAGATTATGCATTACCGATGTGGCAGGTTTACGCCACCAGATATTGAGAGAAGCTCATTGTTCCCGTTATTCTGTTCACCCCGGTGCGACGAAAATGTACCATGATCTTAAGTCTATATATTGGTGGATTGGGATGAAGAAGGACATAGCGGAATTCGTGGCTCAATGTCCCAACTGTCAACAAGTGAAAATCAAGCACCAAAAGCCGGGTGGATTGTTGCAAGCCATAGAAATTCCAACTTGGAAGTGGGAAGTAATTAACATGGACTTCATTACAGGCTTACCCCGTTCTCGACGTAAGTATGATTCTATATGGGTGATTGTAGATAGACTCACAAAGTCAACCCATTTCTTACCGGTCAGAACGACTTATGTGGCAGAAGATTATGCAAGGCTTTATGTTAAAGAGATAGTGTGACTCCATGGTGTTCCAGTATCTATTATCTCACATAGAGGAACCCAATTTACGGCCAATTTTTGGAAGTCCTTCCAAGAGGGTTTAGGGACCCAAGTGAGCCTTAGCATGACATTTCACCCGCAGACTGATGGACAAGCTGAGCGTACCATTCAGACTCTTGAAGATATGTTACGGGCATGTATGATAGATTTCGAAGGTAATTGGGATGATCAATTACCACTCATTGAGTTTTCTTATCACAATAGTTATAATTCTAGCATTCAAATGGCACCATATGAGGCTTTATATGGGTGAAAGTGTAGATCCCCAATCGGGTGGTTTGAAACAGGAGAGGCTAAATTGATAGGGCCAGAATTGGTCCAGGAAGCCATAGAGAAAGTCAAGCTCATACAAGATCGGTTGTTAGTAGCCCAAAGTCGTCAAAAGTCCTATGCGGATAATCGTCGAAGAGGCTTAGAGCTCCAAGTTAAAGATTGGGTATTCTTGAAAGTGTCGCCAATGAAGGGCGTTATGAGATTTGGCAAAAAGGGGAAGCTTAATCCCCGGTACATTGGACCTTATGAGATTGTGCGCAAAGTAGGAAAAGTGGCCTATGAATTACATCTACCTCTGAATTTGGAGTCAGTCCATACAGTTTTCCATGTCTCGATGCTTCGAAAATGTGTTGGAGATCCTACTAGGATCGTGCCAATAAATGATATACAGGTGATAGAAAAGTTGACTTATGAAGTGGTGCCCATTGCCATACTAGATAGGCAAGTACGGAGGCTTAGGAACAAAGAAGTGGCCTCAGTTAAGGTTTTATGGAGAAGCAGTAAGCGAGAAGAAATGACATGGGAAGCGGAAGAAAGTATGCGATCCATATACCCGCATTTATTTCAGCCCTTGGAAGAGATCCAAGATGAGACGTCAAGATCATAAGGTAAGTATGTTTCCCTTTTATGCTTTTTGGTCGTGTGTGGCCAAATTTTATTACTATTATGTTGTGGCCCTGTGAGGCATTATTATTATGGGTTGTTGTGACAGGATGGTAGTGCCATATTATAGGGGAAACTCTAGCGAAATTTTTATAGAATACCCGAGGACTTAACATTCGAGGACGAATGTTCTTAAGGAGGGAAGCACGTTACACATCGGAAAATCTTTAGTTGATGCACAAGTGGATAGACTAGTGAAGAGTATGAGCATACGGCATTTCGATAAGTGAGGAAAGACATTCGACGACCCTAGTCAAGATTTCAAAGATGTTTGAGATAGGGGAAGAAAGTTGGCCAAAAGAAGGCAACGCATACGATAGGTATCGGAAAGGAAATACGAGTAACGAGTTAACGAGGCTTTAGTGATGTCTTGGAGAAGAGTGATAACGTCCCTTAGATTGGTATTGAATTGTTGAACAAGTGTTAAGAAGGTTCCACAAGGATTGGAGATCAAACGAGTCGACGAAACGAGCTTCGGAATCACTAGGGATTATACGGCCAAACATACTGGCCGTATAAATTATACGGTCCGTATGTTGGGACCGTATAATCATCCCAGAATGGCATGACTTTCTGGACCAAACATACGGCCAAACATACGACCCGTATAATTTTACGGACCATATGTGGGTCCGTATATACGGTCGGGACTGAAATGGCTCATTAAATAAAGGGACCAAGTCTTATTTCATTTCACTTCCATATCACACCCCTTCTCTCTAAAAAAATCTCTCTACATTTATTACACAAGAATTCAAGGGTTATTAGTGATCAACAACATAAACCAAGTGAATCAAGTGTAAGAAAACCCATTAAAGATCATTCAAGTCAAGAAATCTCATTGGAGATGAACTAGGGTTTTTGGTCAAGTGGAGTATTACCAACCAAGGCTTGTTCCTACAACATCTAAGGTAAGATTTATGGTGTTTGTACATTGTTTAAGGTATTTGAGAGTTGAAATACTCGGATTGTAGAAGGATATAGAAAAATGGGTCATGAATGTGGCATAGTACCATTTTGAGTAATAGCGTGAATTGAGTCATGATTCTTAATGTGTTATGATATAAATATGTTGTAAATGACATTGAAGAACATGGGATAGGCAATGTATGTGAATGAACGTAGTCGTGTGTTATGACCATGGATATGGGTAATTGAAAGTGGATTGAGAAATGTGGATAATGTGGATGGATAATGACTATTGTTATAGTATTGTGAATGTATTATTGATGTTGGGAGTTGATATATGCTATCGAGGAATGTCGTATAAATAAAGGAGATGCTGTCCGATTTTCTCTAGTTCTAGTCGTATATGCTAGCTATAGATTTCTAATGATAGTATGACTTTAATGAAGGTAGAAACGTGAGCGTGGGAGGAGAACGCGCAAGTGGTAAATAGTTGAACGGAAAGGTCTGTAAGGCTAACCCTTCTTTCACAAGGCATGGTTCTTTGGCCAAACATATACATCTCTATAAGCCTATGATGTCCTTCAAACGACTTGATCTTCCGAGATATTAAGCTCACGACTCTTGATATGCTACGATTGTACTAAGTCCCTCATATGACGAGTAAGCCTGCAAATATAGACGTAATGAATGACGATAATAGTGATAATGATATTGATGACGACTATAATAGTAATATCTATGACGATAACGATGACGATGATAATAGTAAAGATGCTTATGAGCTATTATGTATATGTATCTATGTATGACGATTATGGAACCCCGAGCTTATATAGCCGGGGAGAATAAGTGTGTATATGATTATATAATGCGCGCACACCTCTGCAGATGGTACGGATAACCCTGACGCCTTGGTAGGGCCAGGTAGATGTAACCCTGAATCCTTGGTAGGGCCAGGTATGTGTAACCTTGAGCATTGGCTGGCCAAGTATGTATGAAACACCGATCCTTCATGGTCGGGTATGCTACGTAAATGCTATGTATATGATATGATTATGTATATGATATAGCTACGAGTATGAATACGAAGATGATACGATTACGAATAAGAATACGTGCATGATACGAATGTGAATAAGGATACGTAATTGGGTACGGATATGAGTATGGATACGGATATGGAGGTATGTACACAAATACGCATTAAAATTGGAAAGTCCTTATGAAAGGCAAGTATGTGCTTATGACGATGATATTACTATCTCCCATCCTATGTTATTCCTTATGCTGTCCATTATGTTTCTATGTTGATGTTAATCATGCTTTACATACTCAGTACATTCTTCGTACTGACGTCCTTTTGTTTATGGATGTTGCGTCATGCCCGCAGGTGCACATGGAGACAGACTTGATCCATAGCCACATTCTCAGGGACTACATAGCAGAGCTCCATTTCATTCGGAGCTATAGCTTTTGGGTACTTATTTGTGTACATAATTATGGGCATAGCGGGGTCCTGTCTCGCTTATATGATATGTTATACTCTCCTTAGAGGCTCGTAGACATGTGTATATGGTTAGATATGTTTGGCCTTGTTGGCCTATATTTTGTATATCCTGTTGTAGCCTTGTCGGCTTATGTATGTGGGTATGTCATAGACGCCAATGTTAATATAAAGGTGTTATCGTCCAATGGGACTAGTATGATTGATGAGTAGAAATGTATGTTTTATTATGTGGCTCACCTAGATGTAAGTGTAAGTGTAAGACACGGGGTGCCCGGGTGGGCTAGCACCGGGTGCCCGTCGCGGCCCCCTTAGTCGGGTCGTGACAGGCATGTTCTGATCAGATGTGAATTATTTGAAGATTATGTAACCCTCTTGTCGAAACCTGCCTTTTGGATCAAGGAGAGTGGATGGTATTATCCCATGATGACACTTAAGTGGGATCTTTGGTTTAATCCTGAGGAGGAGACTTCCATTACCATGTCTTGGATATCGCTTCCTACATTAGCACCAAACTACTTAGGCCAGTCGCAGTTGTTTTCAATGGCCTCAGCAGTAGGCAAGCCATTGACCTTGGATGTGGCAACCATAAATAAAACGAGGCCAGGCTGTGCACGTGTGAAAGTTAAAGTGGATTTATTGGCTGAGCATCCTAAGTGTTACACCTTGGGAAATTCCCCGTACATGTACTGTGAATAGGATAACGAAGGTCATGGCGTATACGGCATTTCGATGTGTGAGGAATAGTATTTGATAACCCCAAACGAGATTTCAAAACCCTCCGAGATAAGGGAAGCGAGTTATTAAGGAAGCGAGTCGTATGTTGTATATCAGATAAGAATAACGAGCAACGATTTGGTGAGGGAATAATGGTGTCTTAGAGACATGCAATGACGTCCCTTAGATTGGTATTGAAGTATTAAACAAGTGCCAAGAAGGTTCCATAAGGATCGGAGATCAAACGAGACAACGAGAACGAAAACGGAACCACTGGGCATTATGCAGTCCAATCTACGGACCGTATAAATTATACCAGCCTTAGATTTGGCCGTATAATTGGCCAAAGGAGGGACCAGCCACTGGACCAAATGTACGCCCAAACATACGGTCCGTATAAATAGTACGGACCGTATGTTGGTCCGTATAAGTTGGCTCGGCCAGCTTTTTAAGTTTGAGTGTAAGGGTCCATTTTATTTCATCCATTTCATTTCCTCCACTCTCCAACTCAAGAACTCTCTAGAAAAGTCTCAAAACACTTCCACCACAAAAATACCAAGGAAATCAATGATCAATAACATCAAATTCATGAATCAAAGCGTATGAAAATTAAGTAGAGTTCATCTTCCTCAAAGAAAATCAAAGGAGGTGAAGAAGGGTTTTAGTGCTAGAGGAGTATTCTCATTCGAGGCTTGTTCAACCAACATCTAAGGTATGTTTCATGACTATACCATGTTGTTCAAGGTATTGGAAGGCTTAGATACTTGAAATATAGAAGAATATAGAAAATGGACCATTATTGAGTGAATAGTGTCGCAAGTGAATGATAGTGGAATGGAATCATGAATGTTGATGCGTTATGGTTATGAATACGTTATAAACGATGTTTAGACCATGAAATGAGTATTATATAAGAGAAAACGCGATAACGAGCTATAACCATTAAATGTGAAAAAATGGAGAGAAATGGTGGATTTTACTCAATGTAAATAAATGATCATTGTTGGTCTCTATATCATGGATGTTGTTGTGAATGTTGGAGTTGATATAGAATATGGGAAAAGTTGTAGAAATAAAGGAAATTCTGCCCAATTTTCCCTAGAAATCACAATGCGTTCTTGTGGTCGATTAACTAACGTTAGCCCAAATTTTCCCGTTAAGGTAGCGACGTGATACTGAAAGGAGAACGAGTGAACGATAGTGAAACTAAGCGACAAGGTATGTGAGGCTAGTCCTTCCTTTCTAATGGCATGAATCCTATAGCATGAATTCCTTTCCTCTTCATGAATTCCTATATTCCGGAAAGCTAAAGGCCTATATCCATAAGTGCCCATATAAGATAAAGAGATATGATATGATGATGCCATGTTGATAAAGATGTTATTTATTGTTCACACTCACCTTATGTATTATTTCCTTCAAGGTGAGGCAGAATGCTCATATATGTTCATAATGGAATCGAGGGTCCACGACCTTACGTCACCTCAATAGAATGCAGTTGTGCTAGAGTCTTTATGCATGTATGATGACAAGTATATTTTGATAAGCATATTATTATAAGTATTTTATGATGAGCATGTCACGATTGCATCACACCGGGCCTAGTTGGCCGGGCAGTCACCGCCAAGGTGGGCAGCTATACGGATACACCATGACCTTTTGGCATGGGCAGACACCACTAGTGGGCGACATGAGATGGTACCCCAGACGCGAGAGGCCTGGACGCGGGCTAATGTTATTGATTATTACACCATTCCGATACGGACAGGCAGCTTACATATTATGCATGCATGACATGATGATGAGCATGAGTAAGACAGCATGCATTACTTCTGTTATGATTATCATTCGGATCCAGATGTTTAACAGTGATGTCTTCATTATATTATTGTTGTCTTTCTTCATTGTTTATGCCTCTCATACTCAGTACAATATTCGTACTGACGTCCGTTTTCTTTGGACGTTGTGTTCATGCCCACAGGTAGACAGGGAGGTGAGCTCGATCCAGATTCATAGTAGCTGTCAGCCGATAGAGAGCACTCCATCGTTCGGAGGTGCTTATGGTTACTCTTTTGGTATATATGCATATTTTGGGCGCGACGGAGTGTTGTTCCGTCTATGTATATAGTATGTCAGTAGAGGATCGTAGATACGCAGTGTGGGTTAGATGGTCTCACAAGATGTTATCATATGTATATATTATTTTGATGGCCGAGAGGAAATTGTATATAAAGCATTTATATTTCTACATAAAAATATATTTCCTATAATTTCGTGTACAAGTTGATAAAAAAGGGCATTAAATGAGTAAGATGAGTAGTAGACCAAGCGGTGCTCGGTGGTTAGCCCCGGGTACCCGTCGCGGCCCTAGCTGGGTCGTGACAAAAGTGGTATCAGAGCGGTTCAGTCCTAGGAAGTGTCTACAAGCCATGTCTAGTAGAGTCTTGTTTATGGTGTGTTGCGTGCCACGCTATTAAACGAGAGGCTACAGGGTATTTAGGAAAATGACCATCTTTCTTCTTATTAGATCGTGCGATAGAGCCATACATAAGATTTCATTTTTCCTAAAAGTGTGTTGTGCTTTCAGAATGCCGCCAAAGGGGAAAGCTACAGCCGCCCAGAAGGGCAAAGCTACGACGAAAAGGCGGGCGGAACGAGAGCTCCCGACGAATGTAGGGGAAGGTGAATCACAAAATGAGGCCTCGCCCAATGTAGAAGAGCAAGGAGGAGCCTCAGCTCCGATTCCTCCACCGGGTGCTTCGGGTCAACAAGTGACCGAGGCCATACATTTATTGACACAATTGGTTGCCGCTCAGGCACAACGACAGAATGCGGGCCCGAGTGATCGTTCGGCTAGTACGAGAGCCCGTGATTTTATGACCTTAAATCCTCCGGAGTTCTTAGGGTCGAAGCCGGACAAAGATCCACAAAACTTCATTGATGAAATGTTGAGGACCTTAAAGATTATTCATGTTTCTGAGACCGAATCTGTGGAGTTGGCCTCTTATAGACTCCGCGATGTGGCGGTATTATGGTATAACAATTGGATGGCATCAAGAGGAGAGAATGTGCCTCCTCCCGTTTGGCAAGAATTCGTGGATGCCTTTATTCGTCATTACTTGCCACCCGAGGTCCGTCGAGCTAGAGCGGACAGGTTCTTGAACCTAAAGCAAGGAGGTATGAGTGCTCGAGAGTATAGTATGCAATTAAATTCTTTGGCTAGATATGCCCCAACTATGGTGGCCGACATGGGAGTCCGGGTCCATAGATTTGTGAGTGGTTTGGGGCCACATTTGTTTAGAGATTTTTTGATGGCCTCTTTGCAAGACGGGATGGATATTTCCCGAATATAGGCCCATGCTAAGAATCTTGAGGAACGACAACAGCTGCAAAGTAGTGATCGTGATAGTGACAGAAGACAAGGTAAGAGGGCTAGATCTATGGGAGCGAGCAGTGAACATAGAGGGGGATCGAGACAGATGCACTCTAGACACTCAGGTCAGTCGACTAGTGTGCCTCCCAGATTCTCAGATAGGACGTTTGATCGTTCTTTCCAGTCAGGACTGGGCCAGAGTTCGAGGGCCTCAGATTCTCAGTTCAGGGGAGATTTTATTCAGCGGAGACCTCCAGTACCACGGTGCAGCCAGTGCGGTAGATTGCATTTCGGGCAGTGTCGTCAGGGTTCGGATGCATGTTATGCCTGCGGGAAAATTGGCCATATGATGAGAGATTGTCCTTCAGCGAGAGGTAGAGTTGTCCTTCGGCGAGAGGTAGAGTTGGGACTCAGCCTACAGGATCAGCAGCTGGGTCTTCTTCAGTACGCCCGATAGCACAGACTTCTCAGACTACAGCAGGTAGAGGCAGAGGTAGAGGGGGAGCATCTACTTCAGGTGTTGTTCAGCCCCGCGTATATGCTTTAGCTGGGCGACAGGATCTTAAGTCTTCTCCAGATATTTTCACAGGTACATTGACTATATTTTCCCGTGATGTATATGCTTTGATCGATCCAGGTTCTACTTTCTCTTATGT
This sequence comes from Lycium barbarum, assembly GCF_019175385.1. Classification (NCBI taxonomy): domain Eukaryota; kingdom Viridiplantae; phylum Streptophyta; class Magnoliopsida; order Solanales; family Solanaceae; genus Lycium; species Lycium barbarum. The sequence goes on from NC_083344.1 coordinate 82,394,610, forward strand.
CACTCCGTATATTGCTGATTGTATTGGGGTGCAATCCGAGCCAATTAAACCTTTTGAGGTATTCACTCCGGTTGGTGATCCGGTAATAGCGAGGAAAGTATACAAAAACTGTGTCATTGTGATATGTGATCGTCAGACTAAAGCCGACTTGATTGAGCTTGAAATGATAGATTTCGATGTAATTATGGGTATGGATTGGTTGGCCTCATGTTATGCTAATGTTGATTGCCGGACGAAGATGGTTCGATTTCAATTCCCAGGAGAGCCCGCGCTTGAATGGAAGGGTAATACGGCGTCTCTAAAGGGTAGGTTTATTGAAAACTGATAGCTAAAAGTTATATTTATCATCTAGTTCGGGTTCATGACACAGAAGCAAGGGTGCCAACTTTCCAGTCTGTTCCGGTAGTGAATGAATTCCCAGATGTATTTCCAGACGAACTTCCAGGTCTTTCTCCGTAAAGAGAAATTGACTTTGCTATTGATGTGTTACCTGACACTGAGCCTATTTCTATTCCTCCTTATCGAATGGCTCCGGCAGAACTGAAAGAGCTGAAGGCACAATTGAAGGACTTGCTTGAAAAGGGGTTTATAAGGCCCAGTTCATCGCCATAGGGAGCACCGGTCTTGTTCGTAAGAAAGAAGGACGGATCTCTACGGATGTGCATCGATTACAGACATCTGAATAAGGTAACAATAAAGAACAAGTATCCCCTCCCCAGAATTGACGATTTGTTTGATCAATTACAGGGCGCTAAGTGGTTCTCCAAGATAGATTTGAGATCTGGTTATCATCAAGTGACAATTAGAGAAGGAGATATTCCCAAAACAGCCTTCAGAAGAGGTATGGCCACTACGAGTTCCTAGTGATGTCGTTTGGGTTGACAATTGCCCCGGCAGTGTTCATGAATTTAATGAATAATGTGTTCAGGCCATTCTTGGATCTCTTCGTGATAGTATTTATTGATGATATTCTGGTGTATTCTCGCACAAAATCGGAACATGCAGATCATCTAAGAATTGTCCTTGGTGTCTTCCGAGCTCGGAAATTATATGCAAAATTTTCAAAGTGCGAGTTCTGGCTAAATTCTGTGGCATTTCTAGGTCATGTTATTTCAGATGATGGCATCCGAGTTGACAGTCAGAAAATAGAAGTTGTGAAGACTTGGCCAAGGCCTACAACGCCTACGGAAGTTCGTAATTTCCTGGGTTTGGCGGGATATTATAGAAGATTTGTAGAGGGATTCTCGTCTATTTTAGCTCCATTAACGAAGCTAACCCAGAAGTCGGCAAAGTTTCATTGGAACAATGCTTGTGAGCGTAGTTTCCAAGAGTTGAAAGACAGATTGACTCCAGCCCCAGTGTTAACACTTCCAGAAGGGCCAGAAGGCTATGTTGTATATTATGACACTTCCGGTGTGGGGCTAGGATGTGTATTGATGCAGCATGGCAAGGTTATTGCATATGCCTCTAGACAATTGCGGAAACATGAACAGAATTATCCAACTCATGATCTCGAATTGGCTGCGGTTATTCATGCTTTGAAGATATGGAGGCATTATTTGTATGGTGTGCACGTCGATATCTATACAGATCACAAGAGTCTCCAGCATATCGTCAAACAGAAGGAGTTAAATCTGCGGCAGAGGCGATGGTTAGAACTACTGAAGGATTACGATGTGAATATTTTATATCATCCCGGAAAAGCGAATGTGGTAGCCGATGCGCTTAGCCATCGAGCAATGGGTAGTTTGTGTGAATTTCCTTCAGAAAGGCAAGAAATGGTTCGTGAGCTCTATCGATTAGTAAATCTCGGAGTACGTGCAATTGATTCGGGCAGCACAAGTATTAGCATTAATGACCCCACAGTGTCATCTTTGAGTATACAAGTGAAGGAACAATAATATGAAGATTCTCAGTTAAGCCATTACCGAGACCTATCTCGTGAAAAAGAGAAGTCTCTATTTGAAGTTTCCATAGATGGGGTCCTTAGATATCAGGGCAGGCTATGCGTACCGGATGTAGCAAATCTGCACCAACGAATTTTAGAGGAAGCACGCTATTCTCGGTATTTTATTCATCCGGGTGTGACCAAGATGTATCATGACCTCAAATCACTGTATTGGTGGGATGGCATGAAACGGGACATAGCGGAATTTGTAGCTCAATGTCCAAATTGTCAACAAGTAAAGGCCGAACATCAGAAGCCAGGGGGCTTATTACAGGCAATAGAGATTCCTACATGGAAATGGGAAGAAATTAATATGGATTTCATTGTAGGATTACCTCGCTCCCGAGGTAAATACGATTCTATATGGGTGATCGTGGATAGATTAACCATGGAAGCTCACTTTCTTCCAGTCAGGACCACGTATTCAGCGGAAGATTATGCTAGGTTGTACTTGAAAGAAATTATGCGACTTCACGGAATTCCATTAGCCATTATTACAGACAGAGGGGCACAGTTTACAGCCAAGTTTTGGAAGTACTTCCAGGAAGGTCTAGGTACCCAAGTCAAGCTCAGTACGGCGTTTCATCCACAGACGGATGGACAAGCCGAACATACTATTCAGACCTTGGAGGATATGCTACGAGCGTGTGTGTTGGATTTTGACGGTAGTTGGGATGAGCATTTACCCCTTATAGAATTTGCATACAACAATAGCTACCATTCCGGTATTCAAATGGCTCCATATGAAGCTTTGTATGGAAGGAAATGTAGATCTCCAATTGGATGGTTTGAGACCGGAGAGACACAATTAATAGGCCCCGACCTGATTCAACAAGCAGTCGAAAAAGTCAAGGTGATACGAGATCGATTATTGACTGCCCAAAGTCGCCAGAAGTCTTATGCGGACAACCGCCGACGAGACTTGGAATTCCAAGCCAATGATTGGGTATTCTTGAAAGTATCGCCAATGAAAGGGGTAATGAGGTTTGGCAAAAAGGGGAAGTTGAGCCCAAGATATATTGGACCTTATAGAATTATCCGTAAGGTGGGTCGTGTAGCATACGAACTGGACTTGCCTTCAGAGCTTGAGTCCGTACATCCAGTTTTTCATGTTTCGATGCTTCGCAAGTGCATCGGAGACCCAACAAGAATAGTTTCGGTCGATGATGTCCAAGTGACAGAGAAATTGACATATGAAGAAGTGTCGGTTGCTATTTTACATAGACAAGTGCGAAGACTTCGAAATAAAGAGGTTTCTTCAGTCAAAGTCTTATGGCGAAACAATAATCGGGAAGAAATGACTTGGGAAGCGGAGGAGAATATGCAAGCCAAATATCCGCATTTATTCCAACCCCCGGAGGAGACTCAAGATGAAAAGTCGACGAGATGAGGTACGTATGCTTTATTTTTATGCATTTGGTTATGTGTGGCCATAAATATGTTGATATTATGATGTAGCCCTGTGAGGCGATGATATTATAGGTTGTTGTGACAGGTTTTTAGTGCCCAATTACAGGGGAAACTTTGGCGAAATTTTCGTAGGATCCCGAGTGTTTAACATTCGAGGACGAACGTTCCAAAAGGGGGGAAGAATGTTACACCTTGGGAAATTCCCCGTACATGTACTGTGAATAGGAAAACGAAGGTCATGGCGTATACGGCATTTCGATGAGTGAGGAATAGTATTTGATAGCCCCAAACGAGATTTCAAAACCCTCCGAGATAAGGGGAGGAAGTTATTAAGGAAACGAGTCGTATGTTGTATATCGGATAAGAATAACAAGAAACAATTTGGTGAGGGCATAATGGTGTCTTATAGACATGCAATGACGTCCCTTAGATTGTTATTGAAGTGTTAAACAAGTGCCAAAAATGTTCCATAAGGATCGGAGATCAAACGAGACAACGAGAACGAAAACGGAACCACTGGGCATTATACGGTCCAATCTACAGACCGTATAAATTATACCAGCCTTAGATTTGGCCGTATAATTGGCCAAAGGAGGTACCAGCCACTGGACCAAATGTACGCCCAAACATACGGTCCGTATAAATAGTACGGACCGTATGTTGGTCCATATAAATTGGCTCGGCCAGCTTTTTAAGTTTGAGTGTAAGGGTCCATTTTATTTCCTCCACTCTCCAACTCAAGAACTCTCTAGAAAAGTCTCAAAACACTTCCATCACAAAAATACAAAGGAAATCAATGATCAATAACATCAAATTCATGAATCAAAGCGTATGAAAATTAAGTAGAGTTCATCTTCCTAAAACTAAATCAAAGGAGGTGAAGAAGGGTTTTAGTGCTAGAGGAGTATTCTCATTCAAGGCTTGTTCAACCAACATCTAAGGTATGTTTCATGACTATACCATGTTGTTCAAGGTATTGGAAGGCTTAGATACTTGAAATATAGAAGAATATAGAAAATGGACCATTACTGAGTGAATAGTGTCACAAGTGAATGATAGTGGAATGGAATCATGAATGTTGATGCGTTATGGTTATGAATACGTTGTAAACGATGTTTAGACCATGAAATGAGTATTATATAAGATAAAACTCGATAACGAGCTATAACCATTAAATATGGAAAAATGGAGAGAAATGGTGGATTTTACTCAATGTGAATAAATGATGATTGTTGGTCTCTATATCATGGATGTTGTTGTGAATGTTGGGAGTTGATATAGAATATGGGAAAAGTAGTAGAAATAAAGGAAATGCTGCCCGATTTTCCCTAGAAATCACAATGCATTCTTGTGGTCGATTAACTAACGTTAGCCCAACTTTTCCCGTGAAGGTAGTGACGTGATACTGAAAGGAGAACGAGTGAACGATAGCGAAACTAAGCGACAAGGTATGTGTGGCTAGTCCTTCCTTTCTAATGGCATGAAACCAATAGCATGAATTCCTTTCCTCTTCATGAATTCCTATATTCCGGAAAGCTAAAGGCCTATATCCATAAGTGCCCATATAAGATAAAGAGATATGATATGATGATGCCATGTTGATAAAGATGTTATTTATTGTTCACACTCACCTTATGTATTATTTCCTTCAAGGTGAGGCAGAATGCTCATATATGTTCATAATGGAATCGAGGGTCCACGACCTTACGTCACCTCGATAGAATGCAGTTGTGCTAGAGTCTTTATGCATGTATGATGACAAGTATATTTTGATAAGCATATTATTATAAGTATTTTATGATGAGCATGTCACAATTGCATCACACCGGGCCTAGTTGGCCGGGCAGTCACCGCCAAGGCGGGCAGCTATACGGATACACCATGACCTTTTGGCATGGGCAGACACCACTAGTGGGCGGCATGACATGGTACCCCGGATGCGGGAAGCCTGGACGCGGGCTAATGTTATTGATTATTACACCGTTCCGATACGGACGAGCAGCTTACATATTATGCATGCATGACATGATGATGAGCATGAGTAAGACAGCATGCATTACTTCTGTTATGATTGTCATTCGGATCCAGATGTTTCACATTGATGTTTTCATTATATTATTGTTGTCTTTCTTCATTGTTTATGCCTCTCATACTCAGTACAATGTTCGTACTGACGTCCGTTTTCTTTGGACGCTGTGTTCATGCCCACAGGTAGACAGGGAGGTGAGCTCGATCCAGATTCATAGTAGCTGTCAGCCGATAGAGAGCACTCCATCGTTCGGAGGTGCTTATGGTTACTCTTTTGGTATATATGCATATTTTGGGCACGACGGAGTCTTGTTCCGTCTATGTATATAGTATGCCAGTAGAGGCTCGTAGATACGCAGTGTGGGTTAGATGGTCTCACAAGATGTTATCATATGTATATATTATTTTGATGGCCGAGAGACAATTGTATATAAAGCATTTATGTTTCTACATAAAAATATGTTTCCTATAATTTCGTGTACAAGTTGATAAAAAAGGGCATTAAATGAGTAAGATGAGTAGTAGACCAAGCGGTGCTCGGTGATTAGCCCCGGGTACCCGTCGCGGCCCTAGCTGGGTCGTGACACTAAGAGAGTGCAACTACAGACTGTGGATAGTACAACTGGAGAAATTAAGTCAAGTTGGGTGAAAATTTACTATGACTTCATGCCTAAGTATTGTAAAGAATGTTGCTTGCAAGGCCATGATGAGGAAGGATGTTGGAAGCTGCATCCTGATTTGTTACCAGATAAGGAGAGTGAGGAGGAGGTTGAAGGTGATAATGTTGATGAAGGGAAGCAGGCTGCAGTCCCTAACAATGTGAGGAAACCAAACAAAATGGCAAACAAGGCAAAACAGCCGAACAATAAGTAGGCAAACCATGCAAACAATAGAAATCCTAGGCAGGTGATCAAGGTGTTGGAGAGTGGCAAAGTGGTTGGTGATGTGCAGGATTTGTATAAATGGAAGACTCAAAAAGGAAAGAAGCAGGTGGAGATTGGAAACAATACTCAAAAGCAGGTTTCTTTGACAACAGGAAAGGAGAATGGTGGTACAAGTAAACAAGGTGAACTACAGAAATCTGATGTTGTTCAAATAATTAACAAGTATGCAGCATTAGAAAATGATAATGGTATACAAGAAGGTATTGTGATGGTCTTTGATGAGGTCCAAGAACATCAACAGAAGGATGAAGTGTGGAATGCAATAGATGCTCAGAAACAGTTGGTTGTGGCACCTGTTGATAAGGGGGTTGCAGCTGGTTTTCATGGTGCTGAGAAGGCCTTGAATATCAATGCAGTTGTGTTTACTCCTGGTAAGAAGCAATCTTCACCTCTCAAGACTAAAGAGTGAGTTGAAACATCTTTTTAATCAGGAGTGGACAAGGTTACCACTAACCAAGCCTGTCATGATATTCCTTCAACTACCTTTGCTGAGGATAGAGGCACTAGTAGTGAAAGGAAGTTATGGAGTGAACAGGTTGAGGAAGAGAGGGAAGAAGGTGAAATTGTAGGAGGCAAAAAAGCTGGTGCTACACAGTCTATTGACTCTATTTCATCTTCATAAGAAATCAACAATAAGTTTGAAAGGGTTGATGATGATATGGAGGAAGATAATGGCACTCAGAAGCAACATGATAAAATTAATAATGGGAATAAGGGACAAAATCAAGTTGTGCAGTCTTCAGCAAATCAGGTGAAGAATGATGTTCATGCTCAGCTGATAGATGGTGCTAACGTACAAGACTGTGCAAAATCACAGTTCATAGATAGTACACAGGAGTATAGCCAGGATGAAAGTGTAGCAGGTGCTCAGGCTAATGAAACTCCAAAAAAAGGTCCAAGCAAGCAACAGCAAGTCCTGAATACAGATGTAGTGCATGAATCTAAGAGTAGTGTAAAGAGGCAAGCATATGCCTCTAATCAGGCCTTTCATGCTAGAAAGGAGAATACTGAAGTGCTTAGTCAACAAAAAAGCAAATGCAATACAGGTGGAAAGCAACAGAATCAGAACTTTGCAAAATTACAATTATCAGGAGGGGCTCTTAATACTCATGTGCAACAATCAAATTCCAAGGTTAGTAAGCAGGATCAAATTGCAAAGGTAGACAATGAAAACTTGCAAGTGGAAATAATTGGAAGGGAGGAGCCAAAAATAGATTTGGATGAGGAGTCAACTGCTCAGAACTTTATGAATGCTGCAAGGGAGGGAGATTTGCCTCCCAAGCAGGTAGAGAAAGTTATTAGCAAAGGAAGGAGAAAACCAGTCAAAGAAAATCATGCATCTCACACCACTGGGGTGCACACAAGGAGAACTGCATTTAAATCCCAACTTTAGTGATGAATGCACTAATTTTGAACATAAGATCAGTAAACACTAAAAAAGCTTTTAAAAGGTTCTTAACAATGCATACAAAATATAAGTTCTTTCTTATAGGCTTGATGGAACCATTTCAACAAGCTTACAAGCTAGAATCTTACAGGAGAAGGCTTGGACTTGAGACTGCTCTGAGCAAGGTATCAGGAAAAATCTGGGCTTTCATTGATAAGGAATATGAAGTCACAGTGTTAATGGACACTAATCAGCAACTTACCTTGAAACTATTCAATTGGGATACTGATCTTGACATGATTGTCACTTTAGTATATGCTAAGTGTGACAGAATTGATAGAATTGAATTGTGGGATTCCATGTATAACCTTGCATCAGACATGTCTATTCCTTGGCTTGTTGATGGAGACTTTAATGTCGTTGTGGATGAGGAAGAGAATTATGGTGGCCTGCCTGTCACCTTAAATGAAGTGGAGGATTTCAGACATTGTATTCAGACTTGTAACCTTAGTGACTTGGGTTATAAAGGAAGCATCTTCACCTGGTGGAATGGAAGGTCTGCAGATGAATGTGTGTTCAAGAGATTTGATAGATGTTTGGGAAATATTGAACTTCAAGAACTATTCCCAGGCCTGGAAGTTAGTCATTTGATCAAGCTGGGATCTGATCATTCTCCACTCCTGTTAGAATGTAAACAAGAGGTTCAACAATTTAAGAAATCCTTTAAGATCTTAATTTTTTGGACAAAACATGCAGAGTTTCTAGAGGTTGAAGGATAATTGGGAGACAAATGTGGTGGCTAATTCTTTCATGACCTTTAATATCAAGCTAAAGACGTTGAAGAAGGTGCTGTCTCAATGGAGTAAAACAACTTATGGTGACTTTTTTCAGACCATCACTAATCTTGAAGAAGTCATCAAAACTCATGAGGCACTGTTTGAGGCAGATCCTTCTCATGCCAATAGGGAGAAACTTCAGAAAGTGCAAGCTGAGATGACAAAAGTATTGCATATAGAGGAGGAATATTGGAAGCAAAAAGCTGGCATGACCTGGTTCCAAGAAGGGGATAAAAATTCCAAGTTCTTTCATGCACATGTTAAAGGAAGGAGAAAAATGTTGCAATTAAAAAGAATTCAGAACTCTCAAGGTCTATGGCTTGAGAATGAACAAGAAATTGCTGACGAGGCTGTTAGGTTCTACCAAGCTTAATTTCATGAAACAGTGGTTCCTACTCAATTTGAAATCTTGAAACATATTCCTAGCTTGGTCACAAATGAGCAAAATGAAGAGTTGACTGCTGATCCTACCATTGAAGAAGTCAAGCATGCAGTTTTTAGATTGAATAATGCAAGTGCTGGTGGGCCTGATGGTTTCACAGGCATATTCTTTCAGGCCTGTTGGGACATTATTGGAGGGGATATATTCAGTATGGTGTGGGATTTTTTCAGAGGTCATTAACTTCCAAGGTACATTACTCACACAAATATGGTACTTTTGCCTAGGAAGCAGGATTTTTAGACTTTTGGTGACATGAGACCAATAAGTTTGAGCAACTTTGTTAATAAAATTTTCTCTACAGTTATACATGAAAGGATGGTTCACCTACTGCCTGACTTGATTTCCCAAAACCAAGCAGGATTTGTAAGGGGTAGGCGTATAGTAGAGAATATTTTGTTGACACAAGAGATTATTACTGATATTGGACTCAGAAACAAGAAAAGGAATCAGGTTGTGCCTAATGTAGTTATGAAACTTGACATGACAAAAGCCTATGATAGGCTGTCATGGATATTTCTCACAAATGTGATGAAGAAAATGGGATTTTGTGAGATGTTCATCAGCTTCATCTATGAACTAGTTGGGAATAACTGGTATTCAGTGCTTATCAATGGCCAACCACATGGTTTCTTTCATTCAACTAGGGGTGTTAAGCAGGGTGACCCATTTTCTCCTACATTATTCATCATAGCTGTTGAAGTATTGTCAAGGGCCTTGAATTTTTTGCATAATAACTTGTGGTTTACTGGTTTTGGCTTGCCTAAGGGGAGTCTAAAAATCAATCATCTTGCCTATGCAGATGATACCATCATTTTCTCATCATCATGTGAGATTTCACTTGGCTTGATCATGAAGGTGTTGTCTGAATATGAAGCAGCTTCAGGACAGTTGATTAACAAAGCAAAGAGTTCTGTGTACCTACATGATAGGGTGGATGAAGAAGTATTTCAAAAGGTGGAAAGGGTAACTGGTATTTCTAGGAAGGAGTTTCCTTTCATGTACCTTGGTTGCCTTATATACTACAGCAAGAGCAAGATGGCATTCTACTCAGAACTGATTTTAAAGGTAAGAAACAGGCTACAGGGTTGGAAAGGAAAACTTTTGTCCTTTGGAGGAAGGGCAATTCTCCTAAAGCATGTACTGCAGGCAATGCCTATGCACTTGTTGTCAGCTGTTGACCCTCCATCATTTGTTATTGAGAAATTGCACAAGATCTTTGCTCAGTTTTACTGGAGTAACAATATAGGAGAGAGTGGCAGGCACTGGGCAAAATGGAAATATGTTTGTCTGCCTTTGGAGAAAGGAGGCTTGGGCTTCAGAACACTTGCAGACATTTCAATGGCTTTGTTTGCAAAGCTGTGGTGGAATTTCAGGACAAAACCATCATTATGGAGTGCATTCATGAGCAACAAATACTTGAAGAAGAATAATCCAATCTTAGTTTTTTGGAAGGAAGGATCTCATATATAGAGGAAAATGTTGCAGGCAAGGGACTTGATTGACCATCAAATCTGGTGGCAATCGAGAATAGGATCATCATTATTTTGGTTTGATAATTGGTCTGGACTAGGCCCATTATACTTCATTGTTCCTCCTGAATTTCAGTGTAATGAAGCCATAAAGAATGTTTCTGATGTAGTTACTGATGGTAGGTGGCATGTGACTGCCATTAGAAACAATTTACCTGAAGACTTGGCCGAATACATCTTGAATGAGGTATAGCCACCTGCTAAACCTGGAGAGATTGACAAGCCTCGGTGGATGTTGGAGACAAATGGAGAATTTAGTGTCAAATCTGCATGGGAATATATAAGGAGCAGAGGTGAAAAGAAAGAGGTTTACAAGAAAATTTGGGTCAAGGGATTGCCATTCAAGATAGCATTTCTTATGTGGAGAGTATGGAATTTCAAAGTCCCTCTTGATGATGTAGTGAAGAGTTGGGGATACCATATGCTTTCTAGGTGCTCTTGTTGTGTAGAACCAAAAGAAGAGACTGTACCTCACATATTCTTGAGATGTGCAACTGCTCAAGCAATATGGACATACTTTGGTGCAGCAGCTGGAATTAAGATTGATGGAATGCACTTGCATCAGGTAATCATGCAATGGTGGACTACTGAAGTTCCATCTAAACTTCAGAATATTTTCTATGCTATGCCATCCATCTTAGTTTGGCAGCTTTGGAAGAAAAGAAATGGAGATAATCATAGGGATAAGGTGTCAACTAGTAGAGTTATTTACCAGGCTTCTACTGATATACAACAGCTGGTGAGAATGAGGAAGTCTGGGATCCAAGTAGTTCCACATAGATGGCAGGAAATTCTGAGGATTTTGGAATAATTTGTACCAAAATTACAAGTCACCAAGGTCATGAGGAAGTTTCCACCTGGGGATACTTGGAAGTGCAACACATATGGGGCAACTAGAGGCAACCCTGGTAGAAGTTCCTTTGCCTTTTGTGTCAGAATTTCATGTGGAGATTTGATACATGCAGAGGCTAGGCCAATGGGAGAATGTACAAATACTGAATCTGAGGCACAAGCACTTCTGCAGGCTGCTAGATATTGTTTGTCCAACCATGTTTACTCCTTTATTCTTGAAACTGATTCTTTATTGTTGAAGAATATCTTGGATAGAGAATGGAAACCTCCATGGAACATTGCATTTGTGGTTGAGGAGCTACTAGAGATCATGGACCATGCAGATGTACAGGTTTTGCATATTATGAGAGAGGGTAACCAGTTGGCTGACCATCTTGCTAACTTTTCCCTTGATCATGGAGAGGTAGATATCAACTCATTTGCAGAACTTGATTCAAAGGGAAGAAAGATTCTTAATAGTGACAAACTTCAGTGTCCCTAACTAAGAATCAGGACAAAACGAAGATATTGAGGATGGATTCTGGTTCTAAAATAGGCAGTAGGAAGAATTTCCAAGGCATCATGAAGGTCCATAATTTGGATCATATCTGTCATGATATGGTACAGATGTGGTTCAAAGAAAATGAGGGCAATGCTACTTTGATTCTTGCACAGAATATGATAAGTATGCAATTTTTTCAGTACACCAAAGGTGTTATTTGGCTGCACATTTGGATTCTAGCATTAGCAAAGATTCTGAATGGACAAGTCATCACAGATTACTGGTTTACAGTTCAACTTTGCTGGTTTTTCATGGATTCAAAGAAATATGATATGGAAAGCCTGGAGTACATGAAGTCTTTGGTATCAAGGCTGCAGTGTGTGGTATTGGCACTTAGTGCTCATTCCACTGCAGTTTTGGCATTAAGGAAGAAGTGTGGTGAGGCTCAAGATGGATTTAGAGGATCCTGGATGTATATTGAGAATTCAAGTAAAGGCAGCTGCTTTGAAACTGAGTTTTCTGGTCCCTTGCAACAATGTGACAATGGCAAAATGTTGAGTTGTTGTTGGTGCTGTGCTGATACTTTTCATTCATCATGTTCAAGTCCTTTAGGAGGATAACATGATGAGTCCTTACACACTAACAATATTTTCTATTTTGCAGGCACACATTATGCATGGAAACTGGAAACTTACATTTTTTCTGGAATTTCTACTAAGTTTTGTATCATTGATCCTATTAAATCTGGAAAGGATATAATGCATACTGAGTGGGATTCCAACTTTTGCAAAGCTATTCATATGCTTTGCACCATTGATCCTACTCACATAGCAGATGACATGGTCCCTCTACTAGCTAACAAACACCAGAAGATCAATCTCCTGAGAGTAACTTGGAATTTTGGAAAGGATAAATTTCAAGTTCTAAACAAAGCTGATCACATGCTTTTTCCTATTGATCCTATTCACATAGGACATGATATGGGAATCTCAGAAGTTGATTGGATGGTAGTACTGGATTAATACAACAAAGTGACAAGATGGAATCAAGATTGCTTTGTAAGAATACTTCTTGGGAATAACATGGTTGACTATATATTATATTTTACAGGAATTTGGTATAATCTGCACAGTGGTCACTTGAGGATGGTAGGTTTTCATGATATTTCAGAGCTGGTGTCATGGGAATTAAGGCAAATCCTTACAGTGTCAATCAGTTCCTATATGTGAACAAATCTTTGTGCAGTGGTATTAGCACTTTGTGCTCAATCTGCAGAGGAGATGACATCATATGGAGACTGATTTGGCTGCATTAAGGAAACTTTGGGCATCAGTGGTGCAAGCTCTAGATTATATAGAATGTTTCAAGCATGGGATTCAGATTTGGGACTTTCTATCAGTGTAGAAGCACAAATGCAAGAAAATGAAGAGAAGAAGCTGAGGTGTGCACCAAGGGACCAAACTTGGGACACATGTGCATCAGCAGCTGTCATTGCATCAGTACATATACACCATATATGCAGGCATGTGGAAATGCTGTTTTTGCATTCTCTGGTGGCAGTTTTGTGTGTATATGTATTGACATAAAGGCACAACAGGAAGGTACAACATCACAGTGAAAAGCAGGTGGTCATGAGCACAAAAGGACATGCATACACTACAACAGGCACATATCATAAAGGAGAAGCTACAAGAGCACAATAACAGTTTTGTTGCCAAATTCTGGGCAAAATCTATTTTTTCTAATTTTAGATTTAATTTCAGATTTTTAGTTTTAGTTGCACTATCATTTGGTAATACCAACTTAAGATATCTTATAAGTCTTAAGTTGGTCATTAGCTTAATCATGCATTTTATTGGCCTATATAGCCACATTTGTAAAGACATTTAGCTTGTTTTGCTTTGAGAAAATATATAAAATTAGCCCTAGGCCAAAAGCCTAGTGGACTTTATTTTAAAAAAAAAAAAAAAAAAACTCACTCCCTTGCCTTTCCTTTCCACTGAACCTCAGAACCAAAGTAGTCTAAGTATAATCGAAATCTAGATTAGAAATCTTGAAGAATGCTACTAATATTGCTCCCATTCAGTTTAGGTCAATTCTAACCCTAGAATTTGGAGAAACGGGCCAACAAGGGAAAAACGAGAAGTTCGGAAGCAAAAAGTCAAATTAAGTACTAGGGGATCATAACCCAACCACTAATTGCTGATTTCACTCAAGGATTAGCCTAATTTCCGATTTCAAGCAAAACCCCCAATTTGGGTATAACCCCTAACTCTTTGATTTCGAAATTCAACACTAGAAATGGAATATATACGATTAAGAAGCTTAGATTTATCAAAATCTAACATAAACCCCATCAATTTCATCATTAATAAGCCTAGGGAAAATGTTTATCAAAATCCTCTTCCAACTTCAATTACTAAGGGATTATTAAAGGAAAGGGGGAATCTAAGATGATTATGATTAAGGGAAGAGTAAAGGAATTAGCAAGATTTAACTCCAAGAATATTCCCAAAATATCTCCAAGAACAGTTCCCCAAAGCTTTAATTTCGAAATGGAAATAAATGAGGGTCTGAAGGCTTTTAACACATCATTAATTATAAAAACTGCTCGTAACCCGCTTTAGCATCATTGGGACCGCCCCAGCAGAGCCGCTTCAGCGATCACACGACCGCGTCAGCGGTCAAGGCAAAAATTCTTGGACCGCTCCAACAGCAGGGGTACCGCTCCAGCGGTACCGCTGTCGCGGTGCTGGTGCTGCCAAAGCGGGTACCAGACACCAGAAACATACCCAAGTTTCAATATTTGATCAAATTTTCAGACTAGTTCTCGAGGCCATCTGCTCACATACCAAACACATACACACATAAAAACACGCTACGAACACGCCCGTAGCCTCGGAATTCACAACGGAGGTCTCGTTGACCCAGTTAACCCCCAATGCTTTAATTTCAATTTCCCAACCCAAGTCCCAAATTGCATCCGAGTGCATTGGGAACTGAACCAAATTCACACACAAGTTCTAAATGATCATCCGGGCCTCTCGGAATCGACGAAATCCCGAAAATGGTCCGTTTATCCAAAAGTCAACTTTAGTTCAACCATTTTTCACTTTAAGCCTATATTTCACGGAAGTTACCCGAATTCGGTCTAGACACCTCGAGAAGCGTGCCAATGGTCCCCTGGGTAAAAAATGAGCTAATCAATGCTCGGGAAAGGACGAAAATATCGAAAAAGACTATAACGACCAAACGGGTCGTTACATATTATATTTTGATTAATGGACAACAGCAGGGTTTTTATCAATCTTCTAGAGGGGTTAAGCAGGGAATCCTTTATCACCCACTTTATTTATTGCCATTGGATGAGGTGTTGAAGAAGATGAATATAAATTTGGCATCAAGATGTTGGTGTTGTTCAAGTCCTAATGAGGAGACAATTCAACATCTTTTTGTCAAATCTTATTTGGCTATCAGGACATGTCACGACCCAACCCGCCATGACTTACACCCACACTAACTCCTAGTAGGCGAACCAATACGCCAACACCAAGTAAATCAATGATATTAACAATCAAGTCAACGGAAACAAGCAATGGAATAAACCTCCAAACAACATTCTCACGTACTCATCCACTGATCACTCATGTACATACATGCTAATTGGTGTCTTTGCCCAATAGCCATGACATGCAGGGGACCCATGGTGTTCATGTACCACTCATTCCGGAACTGACCTTGGACTACGAGCCTATAATCTAGGTCATGTCCTCACCCCTTGTCAAATGTGCCTTTTTATATCTAGGTCACATCCTTACCCCTGGTCAAATGTGCCTTCTCGTATATATATATATATATATATATATATATATATATATATATATATATATATATATTGTCACATCACTTTCAATGATCGATTATCAAGTAGTATCTTGATTTCATCAAGAAGATCATATTAACTTCTCACCACAATTGTCATCAAAATATATATCACAACACATCGAATAATGGCATTAAGCCCAAATTATCACTCAATCAATAGCATATAGGAATTCCAACCACACATGATGCCCGAAGACTAGAAATGCTTTCTCCTATCAATCTCATAACGCATACAGTCAACTAATCAAAGTCTAAATCAAGTAGACCGTAACCTACCTCAACTGCAGAGCTGGAACACTGCGAATCACTCGACTATGGCCTTTCCCTTCCGTAACGCCTCGGAACGCTCAAAGTCTAGCAATTAAGATGCTAATTAAGTCACAATCACTCTAGTCAAAAATATAAATTCAATGAACACCCTTCCACTTTACCCCTTTCTAATGGGTGAATGCTTACTAGGTGTAAATCATCCTAACATTGGCCTTAGAAACCATAAACTTTCAATTCATAAGGTTATTCACTCAAGTTATCTCTTACAAGAAATTTCTATGGTCAAGCTACCATCTTTATGAAACCCTAAGTCTCAATTCACTTAGTTTATGTCTCTAACGGTTAAATATTTTGTTAGAAAGTGATAACCCAAGCCTTTAGATGATAATCACACAATGACATTCATAACCCACCAAAAGTCGATTAAGTTCTAGGGTTTCTAGTCCCAATTCACCATTATAGACCCATTAGAATGATGAAAATCTTAAAGAAGAAAGGGTAATGAAGAAAGGGATAGTTCAGACTTACCTCTCAATAATATTCTTGCCCTAGCCTTAAAATTTCGCTCTAGGTGCTACTTGGGAACTGTGTTGGAGTTTTATGAATATAGAATTCAGAACTAAGTGTTTAAAAATTGGGATTCTGCCCCCGTCGATCGCTGCGGCGGTCATTTTGTCGCTGCAACGGTCTCGCTATAGCGAGCAAGGGCTCGCTGTAGCGGACCTCCACTAATGCTACCTTCCGCAGTGGCAAGCACGGACCCGCCATAGCGCAACCTCTACAGCGGTCCAGTGTCCGTCATAGCGGACACCGCACTTCGTATAAGTCCGCGGCGGCGAGAGATCCGCCCCTACAGCGGCCCCGCCGCAGTGGTGCCACTAAACTAGTGGGCTCGCTAATTTCTCCAGTTTTTCACTCTACCATACTACACTTCATCCGAGGCCGCACAAACACAAACAAACAAGCACATTAATGTAAAAGCATCATACAGACTCATTTGTGGCCTCGGAATCCACAATAGAGATCTAATTTCCTATGTCACCCCCCAATGGACTCAACACAACCAAACAATAATCACAAACAAGCTAAGTTTTCAATTTTTAGGCTTCTACATTTGGGCCTCTATTAGCTCGTTCTACCCTTGGAAGGGTTCTATTTAGTGGGTGATCCAAAATTTTCCATAACGACCGGGAGGGTCATTACATCGAATACCAATTAAAACACCGTTCATCCCCGAACAGACAAGGATGAGGAATCTGGGAAAAGTACCTGTCTCGGTGAAAAGCTGAGGATACTTGCTATGCATATTCGATTCTATTTCCCAAGTAGCTTCCTCAACTGGGTGATTTTTCCACTGAACTTTCACGAAGGCTATTTCCTTCGACCTCAACTTGCTAACTTCTCTACCTAAGATCGCGATAGGCTCTTTCTCATAAGTCAAGTTCTCATCTAGTAAAACTGAATCCCAACGAATTATGTACAAACCATAGCCATAATACTTCTTCAACATCGAAACGTGAAATACCGAATGAACGCCTGATAAGCCCGAAGGTAAAACCAACTCATAAGCTACCTCCCCCACACACTTGAGCATCTCAAATGGCCCAATAAATCTCGGGGTGAGCTTGCCCCACTTCCCAAACCTCATCACACCCTTTATAGGTGAAATTTTCAACAAAACTTACTCTCCCTCCATAAACTCAAGATCTCGGACCTTTCGGTCCGCATACTCTTGTTTCCAACTCTGGGCAGCCAAAGGCTTTGCTTGAATCACCTTCAGCTTCTCTAAGGCCTCTCTCAGAAGGTCTGTACTCCAAGGTCTCACCTCAAACGTATCGAATCAACCAATAGGAGACCTATACTTCCTCCTGTACAAGGCCTCAAATGGAGCCATGAGGATGCTCGAGTGGTAGTTGTTGTCATATACGAACTCTGCCAATGGTAAGAACAGATCCCAGTTACCACTAAAATCTATCACACAAGCTCGAAGCATATCCTCAAGAACCTAAATAGTTTGCTCGGACTACCCGTCAGTCTAAGGGTGGAAAGCTGTACTAAGGTTCAACCTAGTACCAAATTCCTCATGCAGATGTTTCCAAAATCGAGATGTAAACGTCGCGCCTCTATCGGATACGATGGAAATAAGAACCCCATGCAATCTAACAACCTCACGAATGTAGACCTTAGCTAGTTTCTCAGCGTCATAAGTTATCCGAACCAGAATAAAATGAGCCGACTTAGTCAGCCTGTCAACGATAACCCATATGGAATCAAATTTCCCTAACGTCTTTGGAAGACCAACCACGAAACCCATTGCTACTCTTTCCCACTTCCACTTACGAATGGGTATTCTCTAAAGTGTACCCCCAGGTTTCTGATGTTCATACTTCACCTGTTGGCAGTTCAAACACTGAGCAACGAACTCCGCTATGTCACGCTTCATCCTAGCCCACTAATAATGTTGTCTCAGATCTCAATACATCATAGTAGCGCCAGGATGAATGGAATACCTCAAACTGTGGGCCTCTGCAAGAATAGTCTTGACAAAATCACCCACATGTGGCACGCAAACTCGCCTCTTAATCCGTAACACTCCCTCTTCATTAATCACGGCCTCCTTGGCCTCACCACGCAACACCTTGTCACGGATTTTACACAACTTAACATCCTCAAACTGCTTGGCCTTAATCTGCTCGAGAAATGATGACCTAGCCTCAACACAATCCAACACTTTGCCCGTGCTAGACATATCTAGCCTCATAAAACTATTAGCCAGAGTCAGAACCTTTCTAGCTAGCGGACACTCCGAAGAGATCAAACAAGCTAGACTTCCCATACTGGCTGACTTCCTACTCAACACGTCGGCCACCACATTCGCCTTACCAGGGTGGTACAGAATGGTGATGTCATAATTCTTCAGTAACTCCATCCATCTTCGCTGCCTAGAGTTCAGATCCCTCTAAGTGAATACATGCTGCAAGATGCGATGATCAGTGTACGCCTCACAATGGACACCATACAAGTAGTGCCTCCAGATTTTCAGCGCAAACACCACTGCTGCCAATTCTAAATCATGAGTAGGATAGTTATTCTCATGCACTTTTAACTTTCTAGAAGCGTAAGCAATTACCTTCTTTTCCTGCATCAAAACAGCACCTAAACCAGAGCGTGAAGCATAACAATAAACAACAAAATTCTTGCCCGCCACGGGTAATGCTAGAATATGAGCTGTCGTCAATAAGGTCATGAGCTTTTGAAAGCTCTCCTCACACTCATCGGACCACTGAAACGGTACCTCTTTCTGGGTCAAACGGGTTAAATAAGAAGCAATAGAGGCAAACTCCTTCACAAACCGATGATAATAGCTAGCCAGACCCACGAAACTATGGATTTCGATTACTGTCGTGGACCTAGTCCATTCCCTGACTGCCCGAATTTTCTGCGAATCCACCATAATACCCTCCTTCGAAATTACATGTCTCAAGAAGGACACAAAAGACAACCAAAATTCACATTTGGAGAACTTAGCCTACAACTTCTTTTCCCGCAATACCCCAAGAGCAATGCTCAAATATTTCTCATGATTCTCCTTACTTCTAGAATACACCAGGATATCATCAATGAACACTATCACAAAAGAATCTAAATAGGGCTTAAAACGCTGTTCATCAAATCCATGAATGCAGCCGGGGCATTGGTAAGCCTGAAAGACATAACCAAGAACTCATAATGTCCATACCTGGTCCTGAAGGCTGTCTTAGGAACATCTTCTACCCGAATCTTTAACTGGTGATACCTTAAATTTTAGAGAACACAGAAGCTCCTTGTAGCTAATCAAACAAATCATCAATACTAGTTATGGGATACTTGTTTCGGATAGTAACCTTATTCAGCTGACGATAACCAATTCACATACACATAGACCATTTTTTTTAACAAACAACACGGGAGCACCCCAAGGAGAGGCACTCGGGTGAATAAACCCCTTACTCAAGAGATTTTGCAACTGCTCTTTCAATTCTCTTAACTCTAATGGCGCCATCCTATAGGGTGGAATAGAGATAGGATGAGTCCCCGGGTCTAAATAATTCGAAAGTCAATGTCACAGTTAGGTGGCATACCTGGCAAGTCCGCGGGAAACACATCCGCAAACTCGTGTACCACTGGAACTGAATCAATAGCTGGAGTATCTGTGTTGGTATCACGGATATGTGCCAAATAAGCTGAACAACCCTTCTCCACTAGCTTCTTACCACGAATGAAGGATATAACTTTCTCATAGAGGGGAGTAAGGTTACATTTCCACTCAAGTCTAGGTATCCCGGGCATAGCTAAGGTAACTGTTTTAGAGTGACAATCTAGAATCGCATAATGCGGGGACAACCAACTCATGCCCGAGATGACATCAAAGTCTACCATGTCTAGGATCATTAAATCCGCCCAAGTACTATACCCCATAAACGTAACAGCGCAAGAACGGTAGACTCTATCTACCACCACTGAATCCCCGATCGGAGTAGACACATGAATAGGGGCATCAAGTGTATCACAAATCACATCCAAACCTACAACAAAATATGAAGACACTTATGAAAAAGTAGAACCCGTATCAAATAAAACAGAAGCCATCCGGTCAAAAACTGAGATAGTACCTGTGATAACGGCATCGGAGGCCTCAGCCTCAAGTCTTCCTGGGAAAGCATACAAGTGACTGCGGCCTCCTGTAACCTGTGAACCATTGTGATTACCCTATCCAGCCTGAGCCCCACCCCTGCCGAGCTTCTATCCACCTCTGCCTGGCTGAGATCCGCCACAGTTAGGTTGAGCACCACCCTTACCAGTGGTGTGGCCACCCCGCCCTACCTGTACTATTCTTGCCTCCTTTATGTGGTGCGAATGGAGCTCGGGAACCTTGATACTGAGCCCCCTGACCACCATGTCAGAGTCTGGGGTAAAACCTCTTAATATGCCCTTGCTCACCACACTAATAACAAGAACGGTCCAGCGTAGGTCGCAGAATAGAAGCTTATGAAGCGGTGTAGCCCCCATGTTGTCTCGAAGAATGATAATTGGCCCCTGATGGGCCCCCAGCAGACACCTGCATAGCGGACTGAATCGGACGCCCTGAATACACCTGAGAACTCTGACCCGTAGAGAAGGAGTAACTGAAATTTTTGACGCTTTCAAGCCTTCTTCTCTGCCTGCTTTGCATAACCCTCCTGTCTAATCCCCTCAACAACACAGACATGCTCCACTATCTCCTGGAATGAAGCCCCAGTGGCTACAAGCTAAAGAACTGATAGTTGAAGTCCAGTGTTCAATCCTTTCACAAAACGTCTAATCCTCTCCTCCTCAATAGGCAGCAACTAAAGAGCATATCGAGATAAGGAATGAAAACGGGACTCATAAACAACAACAACAGATGAGTAGCCTTGATCAATATTAGCAAACTCATCCTTCTTCCTGTCCCTCAAAGTACGCTAAACATACTTCTCTAAGAACACTTAATAGAACTGAACCCAAGTCAACAGAGGTGACCCAGCTAGCCTGCACTCTACATATGACCTCCACCACAATTGGCATCACCCAAGAACTGAAAAGTCACAAACTCAATGCCATACTTGTCCACTGCTCCCATCTTATGGAGCCTCTCATGATAATCTATAATGAACTCGTACGCATCCTCTGACTCAGTACCATAGAAAACTGGAGGCTTCATCTTAGTGAACCTCTAAAATAAATCATCCTCCTCACCAGTCATCACCGGCCCTGCAACTGGCCTCAGAAATGCCTCGAAGCTCGGAACTTCATCCAAGCAAAGAGCTATGGTTGCGGCATACTGAATTCCTGGAGCCTGAACTCTGTCCGGACCTAGGGCTGCTATCCCTGCACCCCTACCTGCTAGAACGGCCAGTATCACTCTGATCTGTGCTAACCCATATAACCAGTTCAGCACCTGAGCCATCGTATTTGGTAAACCTGGAGCAGCTGCAGCCCCTAGCTAAGCTGGAACTACCGATGGCTGAGCTGGTACGGTTGCATCTCCCGCGGCCTCATTAGGAGCAACTGGAAGCATGGGATCAACTGCTGGGACTCCGCCCCCAACAGGCGTTGCCCCTCTACCTGCTCCTCTACCTCCACCTCTACCTCTGGCTGCTGCCGCATGTGTTCTCTCCATATGCGAGAGAATGAAGGATAGTTAGATACCAATTTGAATCATCCAGATGCCAATTGGAATCAAGTAGCACGAAAGAAAGAAAGAAAAGGGAACTTTCCTAGTGTCGGGTAGCCTCCCGATGATAAGTACAGACGTCTCCTTACTGATTCGCAAGACTCTGCAAGACATGTCCTTGTACGACGAGATTGATGAACCTAATGCTCTGATGTCACGACCCAACCTGCCATGACTGGTACCGACACTAACTCCTAGTAGGCGAACAAGTACGCTTAACCATCTACTCATTCAAAGTCCATTTTTATTTAGCTAATTCATTCAGTTTACAACAAATTAAATGCAAGATTAATCAAAAGTAGTCATGCCATAAAACAATAATGTAAATGCGGAAGTCCTACCTATTACAACCCTAAATTCCGAAAGTCACCGTACAAGGACTCTAATCCAAAACATGTCTAAGGAATTCATACTGTCTGAAATAAATAAACATCAATGTCTGGAGTGGAAATAGAAATTAGAATAAGGAAGATCTTTGGGTGGCCTGGCACAAATAGAAGCTCACCCTCAATCGGTCAGCAAATGGCCTCAAGCTAAATATGAGGTCGAGTAGCAGTCTCTGGGTCACAATCTTCACTCAGAAGAATGCAACAAGGTAGTATCAGTACAAACATTATGTACCAGTAGATATCATAGGCTGACTAAGATTAATAACATGCATGAATCATAAAATCAATAAAAGAGACAGACCAGTCAACAACATATAATCAGATAGCCAACACCAAGTAAATCAATGATATTAACAATCAAGTCAACGAAAACAAGCAATGGAATAAGCCTCCCAACAACATTCTCACTTACTCAGCGACTGATCACTCGTGTACATACAGGTTAATTGGTGTCTTTGTCCAATACCCATGACCTACAAGGGACCCATGGTCTCCATATACCACTCATTCCGGAACTGACCTCGGACCATGAGCCTATAATCTAGGTCATATCCTTACCCCTTATCAAATGTGCCTTTTTATATCTAGGTCACATCCTCACTCCCGGTCAAATGTGCCTTTTCATATATATATATTGTCACATCACTTTCAATGATAGATTATCAAGTAGTATCTCAATTTCACTAAGAAGATCATATTAACTTCTCACCACAATTGTCATCAAAATATAGATCGCAACACATCTAATAATGGCATTAATCCCATATTATTACTCAATCAATAGCATATAGGAATTCCAACCACACATTATGCTCGAAGACTAGACAAGCTTTCTCCTATCAATCTCATAACACATTCAATCAACTAATCAAAGTCTAACTAAAGTACACCGTAACCTACCTTAACTGCAGAGCTGGAACAATGTGAATCACTCCGCTATAGCCTTCCCCTTCCGTAACGCCTCGGAACGCTCAAAGTCTAGCAATTAAGATGCTAATTAAGTCACAATCACTCTAGTCAAAAATATCAATTCAATGAACACCCTTCCACTTTACCCCTTTCTAATGGGTGAATGCTTACTAGGTGTAAATCATCCTAACATTGGCCTTAGAAACCATAAAATTTCAATTCATAAGGTTATTCACTCAAGTTATCTCTTACAAGCAATTTCTATGGTCAAGCTACCATTTTTATGAAACCCTAAGTCTCAATTCACTTAGTTCATGTCTCTAACGGTTCAATTCTTGATTAGAAAGTGATAACCCAGGCCTTTAGATGATAATCACACAATAACATTCAAAACCCACCAACTATTAAAGGTCTATTAAGTTCTAGGGTTTCTAGTCCTAATTCACCATGTTAGACCCATTAGAATGATGAAAATCTTAGAGACAAAAGCGTAATGAAGAAAGTTATGGTTGAGACTTGCCCTCTCAAGAATATTCTTGCCCTTGGCTTAGAATTTCGCCCTAGGTGCTCCTTGAGAACTGTGTTGGAGTTTTATGAATAAAGAATCGGAACTAAGTGTTTAAAAATCGAGATTCTGCCCTCGTTGACCGCTGTGGCGGTCATTCTGTCGCTGCAGTGGTCTCGCTATAGCGGGCAAGGGCCGTTGTAGCGGACCTCCACTAATGGTACCTTCCGCTGAGGCGAGCACAGACCCGCCATAGCGCAACTGCTACAGCAGTTCAAAGTCCACCATAGCGGACACCCCACTTCTCAAAAGTCCATGGCGGCAAGAGATCCACCGCAGTGGTGCCACTAAACTAGTGGGTTCGCTAATTTCTCCAGTTTTTTACTCTACCAAACTACACTTCATCTGAGGCCTCACAAACACAAACAAACAAGCACATTAATGTAAAAACACCATACGGACTCACCCATGGCCTTGAAAACCCCAACAGAGATCTAATTTCCTACGTCACTCCCCAATGGACTCAACACAACCAAACAATAATCACAAACACGATAAGTTTTTAGTTCTTAGACTTCTACATTTGGCTTTCTATTATCGTTCTACCCTTGGAACGGTTCAATTTGGTAGGGTGATCCTAGATTTTTCATAACGACCGGGAGGGTCGTTACAGGACTTGATCCTATTTTCTTTCCGTTGCAGGTCTGAATATAGAAGGACTACAGTTACAACAAATCATAGTGAAATGGTGGATAGCCCCTGTAGCGCAGAGACTTAAGTTAATATTTCATGATATGCCTGCCATTGTAGTTTGGAAAATATCGAAGAGAAGAAATGCCATGAAACATGGAGAACATAGATCAATGGGTAGATATATCTATCAAATTTTCTCTACTATTCATAGGTTGGTTCAATACAGAAATCCCTCTATCAAGAAAATTCCTCATAATTGGAATGACATGATTCTGCTAGAGGGGTATAAACCAAGATAAAGGGTCACTAAGATAACATAACAACCACCACCACAAGGTTGGATTCCGTGTAACACATATGGAGCATCTAGGGGCAATCTAGGCAGGGGAGCATATGGTTTTTGTGTGAGAAATACAGAAGGAAATCTAATATATGCTCAGGTAGAGGAAACAGGGTATCCAACAAACATTGACACTGAGACTTTAGTAATTTTACAGGCACTGAGATGGTGCATACAACAACAGCTAGATCAAATCATCATGCAAACTGATTTACAATTAATTCAAAGGATTGGAAACCACCATGGTCTTTAGCAAGCTGGATACAGGAGATTCGGGTTCTAGGAAGGAGATTACAAACTAAATTCACTCACATTTTGAGGGAAGGAAACAAGTTGGCTAACTATTTGGCGAATCAAGCAATGGATGAAGTAGAAGTGAGATATCAAACATTTAGGGAGATGGATGTGGCAAGAAAGAGGATAATCAATAATGACAAAAATTAGATACCTTATCTGAGAATTAGAGTACTGAGATGAGAACTACAATGCAATAATACCAAATGGAGAGGCCGAAAATCATTTTGTCTAATCAATTTTCTTTGCAGAGATTTTGTTACATGGTGAAACACATAAGTTCAAAGAAATACAAGCAGCTGAGGAAAACAAAACTTGTTATGCAAGGTTTGGTGATTCACAAGAACAGATAAAGGTCAACAACTCCTGAACGAGTTAGATTTGTACCTGAAGATGCAGCGAGTGACGGTCAACACAAATGGTGAGGATGATTCGATGAAACAATTGGAGGATCCTTCAACATTAACAAGCAGAGGTGCGAATTCAAAGAAACAAGAAGAAGATAGCGACGGAGTTTCACCTGTGATGGTGAAATCACCGACAAAGGAGAGAAATTTTAGGGCATCAATTCGTAGACTTGCCTATTTGGGCACACAAATGTTACAGCTTTATTTTTGTTTGCTTTTTAGACCTTTTTTTTTGTTTGTTCGTTTTGGACCTTTTGGATTGCAGAATTTTATAAAAAAGCCCTTTTAGGCATAATTTTGATTGAAAAAAAAACACATCAAATTGGGTGTACTCAAAACGTCAACTTTACTAGAAAATATAGGGTTTCATTCATCTCTCACCAGATCAACAAGAGGAAAAATCAAGAGGAGAAGAAGAAAAAAGATAAGCAAAGTTTAGGGTTTCAAGAAGTTCTAACCTCAAGGAAAAAACACTGGATCAAAAGATTTTTCACTGAGTTTGTCCCTGGAAAAAAAAAGAGTCTTCTATTCTTTACCTTACAAAATAATCGTATAAGCACATCTGACTTTCTGTATGTAGAAAAGGGGAGTAATTCAGGTAGGGAGTGATAAAGGGTAGTGTTTTTATTTCAAACTTTTTATTCATGTATTAGTTATAGGGGTATTAGCTATTTTATATTCTATCCCGCATAAAATAATACATATATTAAATCATAACTTATACATGTATTAGTTACACGGGTTTGAAAATTGCAAATCAAACGTCATATTAATTTTATACCTAAATTACTTATCTACTAACCAGCTACCAAACGTTATATAAGTTATGTAGAGAATAATACATGAATAAGTGGTCTCTTAACAAGCTACCAAATGACCCCTAAATGTACAGTTGATATTCGGCCAAAAATGCATATATTTACTCATTGTTTTCTCACATTCTAGTACTTTTAATCGTCGTTTGAGTATTAATTATAATGATTTGTGCTTAATATTATAATTTTACTAACGGGATGAAGATGAAGAGATTTGTAGCAAAAATTGAGCAAACGAGGAAGAAAAAGAAAAGAAAGGAAAAAAGGGAGACAAGGAAAGGGACATAATGATTACAACATGATTTTATGATAGATTGAATGGAAAAAATGTTTCAAAAGTAATAGAGTGTAGATTGAAGATTAAAATTGAATTTGTGCGTGGCAACCAAGTGAAGACGAAAGAATAAAGAAGAAAAAGAAGCAAAATAAAAGAGAAGAGAAAAGTCAACACTCGCACCTGGCAGCCAGGAATATTGTTCACTGGAATTGTGGCTGTGCGCGACGCACTACGGGACATGGGCCTCATCGCGCCAGGGTTATTCCAGCAGTTTTTCCCTATCCGAGTTGGAATTGGTTTTTGAAAAGCCCAGGCCTTTTGGTACCCTATAAATACATATTCTATACGGTTTTTATAGAACTTTGGACCTAGAGAGAGCTCGAAGCCGCCGTGAAGGCTGTAGTTATAGGGTTTTACCTTCTCTTCTCTATAATATTCATTTTTACGTTTTTATTCGGATGATTTGTTGTTTTTCCTCCATGCCTATGTGGAGCTAAAATCTTTAGTTCTAGGGTTTTGACACAAACATGAAAGTTGACGTTTGATTATTGTTTATATCTATTGAATTTCCATCTTTGGGTTACTTATTTATTTTTGTGCTTAATTGTTTGATTATTTGGCCAATAGTTAGACACTATCTGTGGTGCGTGAGTTGGACTTGAAAGAAGGAATTCATATACGTAATAAGAATAAATAGAGTTTGTTCGATTTAATCATTTCGCTACTGCGGATAAAAATATACCCTTTAGCCCTACTGAGTTGGATACGGAGATATAAATGTGTTCTTGTTACTTCTTGTGATCATAGAAATACAGACGTTAAGAGTAGCATCTACAGGCTTGTGAGTAGTTCGAAAGAATATCATAAAGTTAACTTCAACCCGTCAATTAGTAACCCAAGAAATAAAATAGGTATAGCAATTGGAAGACTCAATTGATTGTTTGTGGTCATAACCCTAGATCTATCTCTTCTCCGATAAAAATTCGATCTTTCTTGGTTGAAGTTCATTATTTGCTTTCTTTTATTTTTAGTTAGTTAATAAATATAACTTTGGATTTTATTCTTGTTTAGATAATTAGCATTAGTTTAATTTAGTAAATAGTTAATCATAATTCCTTGTGGGTACGATATTACTTGTATGACCGCATATACTTGCGTGTACGTTTGGAAGCAACAACAGTTAAGACCACAAGAATCTAACTATTAAAACTCAAGAACAGTATGAATAAATCTTGATAGAAACAGGTTATTCTTCATTGTTGAAGTTGATTCTTCTTGTTCTTCTTATTCAAGACACCCGTTTAGATATCTCTCCTATTTTAGTAGTCTGTCTTTTGTGGCGATTTTCAAAGCATCAATGCACTGTTTATATTGGAGTAGAATAGAAACTTGTTGTTTTCCAAATCCAATCAAGACTTGGTTCAATAATTCAAGAAATCAATCCCAGTTTGACTTGCTTAGAAATCTTGTTGTCAGCTTCACCAATTCCTTTTGGAGATCTATTAAGGACGTGGTTCTTATACATATTTGTCCATTCTTCTTGAACACTAATCGTCACTTGTATGTTATTTGTCCATTATCAAAACTTCACAAGATTTTTTCTTAATTCAATAAATAAAAGCACCACTAACAAATCTTAGTGGAAATTTATTTTTATTTTTAAAATACTTCATGTCACAACCCATTTAGCCTAGGTCGTGCGGGCACTTACCTTCTCGCCTCGGTAAGCGAACCCTCATCCCAACAATGAACAAATACATAAATTGATGAAAGTTAAGTAGCGGAAATCAATAAATACATAAGTCTCACGATATGTATAAATATAGATAGTAGCAAAAGTGCGGAAGAGAGTAAATACCCCCAGGGTCTAGTCTGAATAATACAAGAGCAACTAAGGGAAGAGTACCACCTGGATTACTACTACATAAATGTCTATATCTCTGAAATAAAAATAAGACATATGATAGGAAAGTCTTCAAGGTCAGCGGACGCCATGCTCACCGTGGAAACTCGAGAGAAAGCTGAAGAGTCGATCGGCCACGGGTCACAGAAGTAGATCCGACCTGGTACTCTGCATTCATAAATGCAGCAAGAGCAGGTCAGTACAAACAACAGTACTGGTAAGCATCATCGGCAGACTAAGTATAGTTAACACAATTCAGAAGATAAAGCAAATAAGCAAGGAATCTAGCAAGTATAAAACAATATAATCACAACCAAGTATCCGTCATAGCCTATGTAAAGCATCTAAACCCAAATACGTCAAGTCCAAATATATCCGACCCAATCCAATCATCAAGCATTCTAATCACCAAGTATCTCAATCAAGTCATAATGCAATATAGTGCAATGATGGAATGAATGAAGTGTAATGCCATGCAAATGAGGTGGACACGTGTACTCTGGACGGAAATATCGACGTCTCGGTAGCACAACCCAGCATGACTCGCGAAGTCTAAGTGCCACTCGTCCCGGATCTTTTCCCAATAGACAGACAGGACCCTGGCTAATTTCTCACAGGGGGAGTCTCACCGACACCACCCTGGGGGACCCGCGGAGTCCATGCACTAACAACGATTCCAGGATATCATCGGAATCGGCCATGCAACAATGATGCCAGAATAGAGCATCGGACATCGGCCATCTCACAATCACTCGAGTAAAAGAGTCTGTCAAATATCGGTCTCACACAGTCAAGGATTTCAGAATTGAACCTCGAACATTGGCCTTCTCACAATCACTCAAGTAAAAGAGTTTATCAAATATCGATTTCATACAATCAACGATTCCGGAATTGATCTTTGGACATCGGCCTTTTCACAATCACTCAAATAAAAGAGTTTATCAAAATATCAGTTTACTCAATCAACGATACCGGATCATCACCGGGTATCGGCCAAGCATTCGTGAATGTGTGAGAATGTGTGCATGCGTATATCAATCATCAACAATCAAGTTCAATATCACAAGTACCAACAATTGGGTACACCAACAATGTATCATATCACAATACCAACACTGGTATGCCAATAATATGTCAATATCACAAGTACCAACAGTTGGTATGCTAACAATGTATCATATCACAATACCAACAATGGTATGCCAACAATCTATCAGTGTCACAAGTACCAACAATGGGTACGCCAACAACTTATCCAAGTACAAATACCAATAACGGGTAGGGCAATTCTATCTCAATCAAGACGATAACAATATCTACCAACTACTCACGGCATCAAACCATCACAATGGAACAATCAAGCACACATAACGGGGTGGCTAGTCCCAACACACAACAGGGCCTAACCTAAGGCAATATCCAACCCGACTTCATACCCGCAGGTTCACATGTTGTATCCAGTAACCTAAATATGTGCTTCGATATACGAAGTCTCACCAAAGGTAAGCCATAACCTACCTGGATTGCCGAACCGCAACACCAACAACTCACTCATTTGCCTTTCCCTTCCGCTGAACCTCAGAACCAAAGTAGTCTAAGCATAATCGAATTCTATATTAGAAATCGTGAAGAGAATGATACCCATATTGCTACTATTTCAATTCGGTCAATTCTAACCCTAGAAATTGGGAAAACAGACCCACAAGGGCAAAACGGGAAATTCGCGGGCAAAATACCAAATTAAGTACTAAGCAATCATAATCCAACCATAAAGCTTAGATTAGTCAATATCTAGCATGAACATCGCCAATGTTATCATTAATAATCTTAGGAACAATGCTCTTCCAAACCCTCTTTCAACTCTTATCACCATGGGTTCATTAAGGGAAAAGGGGAATCTAACATGATAATAGGTTTAAGGAAGAATGAAGAATGGGCAAGATTTACCTCCAAATATCCTTAAGAGCAGTTTCTTCAAGCTCAAATATTGAAATGGGAGATAATGAGGGTCTAAGACTTATTTAAGGCATACTTAAATGAAAACACTGGCCCGTCACCGCCACAACGGTCGAGGGGCCGCTACAGCGGTGCCGCTACGGCTGCTGGGAGGCCGCCACAGCGGTATGCCCAATAATTCCCATGGACGCCCTAGCGGCTAGCATACCGCCACAGCGGTGCCGCTGTTGCGGGCACCAAATACCAGAATCCCCCGAATTTTCTAAGTCTTCAATGGAAATCACGGGTTATTCCCGTGGCCATCAGCTCATGTACAAAACACACAGACCTACACAAAAATACGCTGCGAACGCGCTCGTGGTCTTGAAATTTCCAATGGAGGTCTGGTTGACCGAGTCAACCTCCGATGCCTTAATTTTAATTTCCCATCCCAAGTCCCGAAATGCATCTGAATGCATTGGGAACCGAACCAAATGCACATACGAGTTCTAAACGACCATCCGGACCTCTCAGAATTGACGAAATTCCAAAAAAGGCCCGTTTTCCCAAAAGTCAACTTGGGTCAAACCATTTTTCACTTTAAGCTTATATTTTCACCAAAGTTGCCCGAATTCGGTCTAGACACCTCGGGTAGTGTGTCAACGGTCCTCTCGGGTCAAAAGTGAGCTAATCAATGCTCGGGAATTTGAGAAAACACCGAAGAGACTATAATGACCAAACGGGTCTTTACACTTCACAAGACCTTGAAGTAAGATTCAGATAAAAGCATCTCAAAATTTTTTAATCAAACACATCAACTGCTTAATTATTATTAATTTCAACATTTTTGTCCAGACACGTAACTGCTTATTATAAATTTAATCTCAGCACATAATATTGTTTATCAACTATTTATAATCATCTAACCTGAACGGACTCTTAATCATTTCTAAAGAGCCCTCCAAAGACAACATCTTCAGGTTGTGTCTTTGATACTACCACAACAATATATTCAGTGTAGTCTCACAAGTAGGGTCTGG
Organism: Lycium barbarum; assembly: GCF_019175385.1. Taxonomy (NCBI): domain Eukaryota; kingdom Viridiplantae; phylum Streptophyta; class Magnoliopsida; order Solanales; family Solanaceae; genus Lycium; species Lycium barbarum. The sequence goes on from NC_083344.1 coordinate 82,426,361, forward strand.
AAGGATGGGGTGTACGTAGATCTTACCTATACCTTTATGGGGTAGAGAGGTTGTTTCTGATAGACCCCCAGCTCGCGAAAAATTTATTTCAAAACATGTTTGAAAAATAATGTAGGAGTAAAAGCTACGATGAAATACTGAAGAAAGAAGAGTTATGACATAAAATATAGTACATATAACCAAAGTAAAAGAACAACAATAGTAATAAAATTGAAGAATAAACTAATGCTAGCATAATTACACTAAAACTGATAAGGGAGCAGATAGTTTCTCCAGACTAGGACCTTGCTCTATCACTGGAAAGAGTAAAATCGCACGACTACCTACTAACTGTCAACTCTAATCCTCAACCTTCATGCTTTCCTATCTAGGGTAATGTCCTCGATGAATTGGAGTTGTGTCATGTCCTGTCTAATAACCTCTCCCTAATTTAACCTCGGTTTACCTCTATCTCTCGTTAGATCCATCACCGCCAACCTCTCGTACCTCCTTACTGCGCATCTGTGCTCCTCCTTGTCACATGTCTGAACCATCTCAGCTTTGTTTCCAGTATCTTGTCCTCCACAGAAGTTGCTCCCACCTTGCCTCGTATATCTATGTTCCTAATCTTGTCTCTCCTAGTATTTACACACATCAATCTAGGCATCCTCATTTCTACTACCTTCATCTTCTGAACGTGAAATTTCTTGACTGGCCAACACTCCACCTCATACAACATAGTCAGTCTAACAAAACCATTTAATTCTATCTTTCCCACACAAGGTGGAGACCAAATTATTGATTTAAATTTTTTGAGAACATGAGTTTGACCAGGAAACACTTCAACACTTTTCTTAGCATAATCCATGATATGTTTGGGTAAATTTATTTTTTCAAGAAAATTTTTATTCTGCTACAAAAGAGTTGCCAGACACTATTCATAATATCATCAAACCATTTTGTCACGACCTATTTTCACTAAGTCGTGCGAGCACCTATCTTTCTCATCTCGATAAGCGAACCCTTATCCCAACAATCATAAAAACATAAATAAAGATGAAGAAGATAGAATAACATAAGTCTCACGATAATAAAATAAGAAAATGCGGAAGTAAATGAAATACACCCTAGTATCTGGTCTGGTCATACAAAAGCATCTAACTAAATACTACAAGTCTGAATAATAGTACTACATAAATAGTCTCAAAATCATGTTTCAGGATGGAAATAAAGACATAATCGAAGGAAGAGTCTTCAGGCAGCGAACGTCCTCATGCTCACTCTGAAAGACTCGAATCAGCAATCCTCGAATATCAGCCACGAGGAGTAGAAGTCGATCCCATCGGGTACTCTGTATTCATAAAAGAATGCAGCAAGTGCAGGTAAGTACAAACAACAAGTATTAGTAGGTATCATAGGCCGACTAAGACTAGCTAATGTATATAAAGACAACAAAGCAAGATAAACACATAAACCAAAAAGTACAAGTCAATACGAATCTATATCCACAGGACAAGTCATCACCTATGTTATAGCATCTAAACCCAACTGTTCCAAGTCTCAGTATAATCAATCTGAACTAGTACATCACAATCATCTCACAACAAGTCATCACCTATGTTATAGCATCTAAGCCCAATTGTGCCAAGTCTCAGTATAATCAATCTGAACCAGTACATCGCAATCATCTCACAACAATTCATCACCTATGTCATAGCATCTAAGCCCATTGTGCCAAGTCTCAGTATAATCATTCCGAACCAGTATATCACAATAGTATCACAACATATCACCAGAAACAAAAGGTACAATGCAATGCAATAATGTATGTATGAACAATGCAATACATATGCACCGTATACATGTACTCCGACGGTGGAACATCACACCTCGGCAGCACAACTCATGGGGGACCCGCGAAGTCCATATACCACTCACTCCAAAAAGTGACCTCGGCTCACAAGCACTCTCTCGATCCTGGAAAGAAACCTCGGGCATCGTACACTCATTCGTTCCCAGCAACAAACCTCGGGCAACGTGCACTCAATCCTCTCCAGTAAATGACCTCGGATCAAGTATTCTCATCTTTCTTTTACAATCTCCAACAGAGACCTCGGAAGCCACACTCTCTCACTTATTATCATCAGTACCAAAATCGGGTAATATCAATGTATCATGGAAATGAGCATGAATACGATGCAATGTAATATAAACAACCAATTCAATCCCAAACAGTGCCACACAGGGCACATCAGTAATATCAATAATAAGGTGTCACGACCAAATTTAGCTAAGTCGCGCGGGCACCTACCTTTCCCACCTCGGTAAGCGAACCCTCAACCCAACAATAGTAAAAGCAAAGACAAATAATTAAATAAGCGAAAGAGATAAAATCACGTAAATCTGACGATCATAATATAGAAAAATACACGGAAGTAAGAAAAATACACCCTAGTGTCTGGTCTAATCCATACAAGAGCATCTAACTAAAATCTATAACTCTGAATATCAATGATACATCAAGTCTGAGTATGTCTTGGAATAGAAAATAAGACATAAATAAAGAATAATCTTCAAGGCAGCGGGCGTCTCGTGCTCACTCTGTAGACTCTAAGTGTCACGACCCAACCAGAGGGCCATGACGGGCACCTAGTGCTAACCCACCCGGGCACCTCTTATCGTACATTCACATTCACATCTAGGTGAGCCACATGGCCTACACATGATTTCTATACATCAATAATACTAATCTCAATGGGAAACGACACATTCATATCATAATCAACAACTATGCCTGTATCCATATACACAAGCCGACAAGGCTAATAAAATAATGTACAAAATATAAGCCGACAAGGCTAAAAGACATCTAACCATACGCAAATGTCTGCGAGCCTCTAAGAAGAGTATGTAACATCATATAGACAGGCCAGGACACCGCCATACCCATATATATGTACACAAAAGAATAATACCAACGGCAGTAGCTCTGAATGAATTGGAGCTCCTCTATATAGTCTCTGAACAAGAAATCTATGGATCAAGCCTGTCTCCCTGTCCACCTGCGGGCATGACGCGGCGTCTACAAACAAAAAGGACGTCAGTACGGATAATGTACTGAGTATGTAAAGCATAATCAACATCGTAGTATGAGCATAAGAAACAGCATAAGATAGAAGAATCAGGAGGTAATATAGCCATTTGTACCTCTAGTGGCCATCATCATATTTACTTACTTATCTTTCAGGGGGGACTTCCAATTCTATTGCTTACTCATGTACATATACATATATTTAATAGCATCATACCCGACCATGAAGGTTCGGTGTTTCACGTACCCGGCCATGTCAAGGCTTGGTGTTATACATACCTGGCCCTACCAAGGCTCAGGGTCATCCGTACCCAACTGCAGAGGTGCGCGCGCGATAAGTATCATACCCGGCCACATAAGCTCAGTGTTACATAATAGTCATACATACGTAGACACGTATACATAAGAGTCCATAAGTATCATCAACATCATTACCATCATCGCTTTCGTTACATCTATCCGTAGAGGACCAACTATCATATTAGGGAGGTGGTAGTATCGTACAAATATCGAGAATCATGAGCTTTAGTAATTTTGGAAATAGAGTTCTTTGGAAGACATTATGGAACTCATGAGATGGTATATAGCAAAGGAATCATGCCTTAATGAAAGAAGGGTTAGCCTTACATACCTCTTGGTCTTCTTGACTACTTAACGTTCATCGTCGAAGCTTGAACAATCTACATTTAGAAGGATTCATACCATAGTTAAGCCTTAATGATACTCTTAAATTCAAACTAGAATAATTCATGATCTAATGAAAATTGGACAGCATTTCCCCTATTTCGTCAACTTCCACCGTAGTACAAAACAACTCCCAAACATCCATAATAACACCCATAATATCATAATCAAGTAATCACATTCCATTAAGCCTTCAAAATTCATTCTAATGCTCAACTTATACTAACAACTTCAGACCCATTCTTAGCACATTTTCATACAATGCCTCCTCATCACTATTTCTACCTTCCATAACAAGATCATACTCATGTCATACTAAGAATCATGACTCAAGTTAGCTTATTACTCAAAAACATCATAAAAGCTACATTTTGCCCTCATTTTCTACCTTCTTCTTCTACCCAAGTTGTTCAACAACAAAGCATTCATGATAACATAAAATAAGCATGAAAACTAATCTTTAATCTAATAGGAATGAGCTTTGGAGCAGCTATCAACTCATGAGAAAACCCTAGCTTCAATACCCAAGAATCTCTTGTAGTCTACTAACCCTATGAAGCCTTCTAACACATGAACACTTTGATTCTTGCCTCTTGATCTTTGTTTTCTCTTGGGTTGGAGTGGAATATGCTTGGAGAAGGGTTTGGAGTTCTAAAGACTTGTGACAATATGAAAAATGAAATAAAAGAACAAGGGCTATCTATTTATACAAAAAATAAAAATCTGCCTGATGGACTTATACGGACCACTTATACGGTCCGTATAAGTTGACCGTATAACACCACCAAAAAAACGTCCCTTTCTGTAAAGGTCATGTTATACGAACCCCCCGTATACAGACCATATAAAGTTATACGGACCGTATAAGTGTCCGTATAACTCTCAGTTAGGTGAAACTTTCTCTCGTTGATTCGTTTGACTTCTAATCCTCGTGGAACCTTCTTGGCACTTACATAATACTTCATTAACCATACAATGGGCCCTATAGCAGCTCCTCAAGACATTACCAAATTAATATTAGCTCAATTATAGCGGAAACCTTTTCGAACACAACTTACTTTTCTCTTCCTTCAACAAACTAAACTTAACATATTCACATGACTTGAAAATCTTATAGTATGCACTTTAAGCTATCTAATACTTCCCTCAATCTTGTAAGGATTTCATAATCAGCTTAAGCTCATATTAGCCTATTCACAAGGCAACAAATCTGGAATTTCTGTGGTGTAACATTCTTTCCCCCTTAGGAACCTTCGTCCTTGAATGTTAGGTCCTTGGGGATTCTAGAAAAAATTTGCCAGAGTTTCCCCTATAATATGGCACTACCATCTTGCAATAGCAACCCAAAATGCATCGCCTCACAGGGCTATAACAACAACATCCATAACCATGGCCACACACGACCAGGAAAGCATCAAGGAAAGCACTATATACCTGAGGATAATGGCGTCTCTGCCTGAGTCTCCTCTGGGGGTGAAAATAAATGCGGGTACCTGAACTTTATGTCTTCTTCTGCTTCCAAAGTCATTTCCTCTCTATTATTAGTTCTCTATAAAACTTTTACTGAAGCTATCTCTTTAGTTCTGAGCTTCCGTACTTGCCTATCTAGAATGGCAATAGGGACTTCTTCATAAGACAATTGTTTGGTAACCTGGACATCATCTATTGATACATTTCTGGAAGGATCTCCAATGCACTTACGAAGCATCGATACATGGAAAACTGGGTGAACTGACTCCAAGTTCGGAGGTAGATCTAATTCGTAAGATACTTGGCCTACCTTGCGTACAATCTCATAGGGTCCAATGCACCGAGGACTAAGCTTGCCCTTTTTGCTGAATCTCATAGCGCCCTTCATTGGCGACACCTTCAAGAATACCTAATTTTTCACTTGGAACTCTAAGTCCCTTCGATGATTATCTGCATAGGACTTCTGACGACTCTGAGCTGTTAATAATCGATCTTGTATAAGCTTGACTTTCTCTATTGCTTGCTGGACCAAATCTGGCCCTATCAATTTAGCCTCTCCTACTTCGAACCACCTAATTGGAGATCTACACTTGCGCCCATATAAAGCCTCATACGGGGCCATTTGGATGCTAGAATGATAACTATTGTTATAAGCAAATTCAATAAGCGGTAAGTGATCATCCCAACTACCTCCAAAATCCAAAATACATGCCCATAGTATATCCTCAAGCGTCTGGATAGTACGCTCAGCTTGTCCATCTGTTTGTGCGTGAAATATCGTGCTAAAACTCACCTAAGTCCCCAAACCTTCTTGGAAAGTTTTCCCAAAATTGGCTGTAAATTGAGTCCCTCTATCGGAGATAATAGATACTGCAACACCGTGAAGTCGCACTATTTCTTTAACATAAAGCTTCGCATAATCTTCTGCTACATACGTAGTTTTGACCGGTAAGAAATGAGTTGACTTCGTAGGTCTATCTACAATCACCCATATAAAATTATACTTACGTCGAGAACGGGGTAAGCCTGTAATGAAGTCCATTTTAATTACTTCCCATTTACAAGTTGGAATTTCTATAGCTTGCAACAATCCTCCAGGCTTTTGATGTTCAATTTTTACTTGCTGACAGTTAGGATATTGAGCTACAAATTCCGCTATATCCTTATTGATTCCATTCCACCAATATATAGTTTTAAGATCATGATACATTTTCGTTGCTTCGGGGTGAACGGAATAACGGGAACAATGGGCTTCTTTCAAATATTTGGTGGCGTAATCCTGTAACATTAGGAACATATAAATTGCCTCGGCATCGGAGAACTCCATCTCTAGAAATCTCAAATGATGACTTCTTCTTCTGAGAAAGTGTATTTCTGTAATGAACTAGCATGGGATCTTCGTATTGACGCTCTTTCACTTCAATTACTAGCGACGAGACTGCTGAATTTTGAATGATAGCTCTCATACTGCCTGAGTCCATTACTCAAACTCCTAGGCTAGCCAACTGCTGGAGCTCACGAGCTAGCTCTCTTTTCTCTGGTTGAACATCGCATAAACTTCCCATGGATCTACGACTAAGAGCATCAGCCACAACATTTGCTCTCCCGGGATGATAGAGGATGTTAACATCGTAATCTTTCAACAACTCTAACCATCGCCCTTGCCGCAAATTCAATTCCTTCTGCTTGAAAATATACTGGAGGCTTTTATGATCTGTATAAATATCAACATGGACGCCATACAAATAATGTCTCCACATATTCAATGCATGAATCACTGCAGCCAATTCAAGATCATGTGTCAGATAATTTTTCTCATGCTTCTGTAAGTGTCTTGAAGCATACGCAATCACCTTACCATGTTGCATTAACACACAGCCTAACCCAACGCCTGAAGCATCACAATAGACAACATAACCTTCCGGTCCCTCTAGGAGTGTCAGGATTGGGGTAGAAGTTAATCTATCCTTTAGCTCTTGGAAACTACGTTCACAAGCATCTGTCCATTAAAATTTAGCTAATTTCTGGGTTAACTTCGTGAGTGGTGCAGAGATAGAAGAAAAACCTTCTACAAACCTCCAGTAGTAACCTGCTAAGCCCAGAAAATTACGAACATCCATAGGTGTTGTGGGCCTTGGCCAAGTCTTCACGCCCTCAATCTTTTGGGTATCTACCCGAATACCATCGACTGAAATGATATGCCCTAAAAAGGTCACTGAATTTAACCAAAATTCACACTTAGAAAATTTGGCAAATAACTCTCGAGTTTGAAGAACTCTAAGAACGGTACGTAAATGATCCGCATGTACTGCCTCGGAACTAGAATATACCAGGATATCGTCAATGAACACGATCACAAACAAATCTAGGAAAGGCCTGAACACATTGTTCATCAATTCCATAAATACTGCCGGCACATTAGTTAGCCCAAATGACATTACCCGAAACTCGAAATGGTCATACCTGGTTCTGAAGGTCGTCTTAGGAATATCTTTCTCCTTAACTCTCACCTGATGATATCCAGATCTCAAATCTATCTTTGAAAACCATTTGGCGCCTTGTAATTGATCAAATAAGTCATCAATCCTTGGGAGAGGGTATTTATTCTTGATCATTACTTTATTCAGCTGCCGATAGTCGATGCACATTGGTAAGGAGCCATCTGTCTTTCACACAAACAGCACGGGTGCTCCCCACGGGGAAGAACTAGGCCTAATAAAATCTTTTTCATGCAAGTCCTTCAATTTCCCCTTTAACTCTTTTAACTCTGCGGGAGCCATCCTTTAGGGAGGAATATATATGGGCTTGGTATCCGGTAGCACATCTATAGCGAAATCAATCTTCTGCTCTGGAGGGAGACCCGGAAGCTCTTCCGAGAATACATCTAAAAACTCATTCACCACGTGAACAGACTGAAGAGTTGGCGATTCAGCTTCTACATCTTGAACCCGAACTAAATGGTAAATACAACCTTTAGCAATCATTTTCCTCACCTTGAGATAGGAAATAAACCTACCTCTCGGGGACACTGTATTTCCTTTCCATTCTAAAACTAGTTCTCCCAGAAACTGGAAGCGAACCATTTTCATTCTACAATCAACATTGGCATAGCAAGAAGCCAACCAATCCATGCCCGTGACAACATCAAAGTCCACCATCTTTAACTCTTGTAAATCAACCATATTACGGTGGTCACAAATCGCAGCTACACAATTCCTATATACACGGCTAGCTATTACCGGTTCACCAACGGGTGTAGATACCTCAAAAGGTTTGATCGACTCCGGATTGACCCTAAGCCGACCCGCAATATATGGTAACATATGACAATGTGGAGCCCGGATCTATCAAAGCATATACATCATAAGAAAATACCAATAATATACCTATGACGACATTGGGGGAAGGCTCAAGATCCTGTCGCCCCGCCAATGCATAAATACGGTGCTGGGGACAACTAGAACTGGGAGCTCTCCCTCTACCTCTACTATGGCTGACTGGCGTCTGTGAACCTGGCCCCATAGAGCGTATAGATGATGAAGACCCGACTGCCGATCCTGAAGGCTGAACTCTACCCCTTCTACCAACCGAGGGGCAGTCACACATGATATGGCCCGGCCGACCACATGCCTAGCAAACATCTGATCCTAGTCGACACTAGCCCCAATGTAACTTCCCGCACAGAGAACACCGTGGCACGGGTGGCCTTGCCTGACCCGAATCGCCTCTGAAATAAGAACCTGAAGCCCCGAAACTCTGACTCGGCCTGGAATAAGTAGACCTATCAAATCTCTGGCCTGTAAACCTTGGAGGCACACTAGTCATAGAATGGCCCGAGTGCCTAGAAAATTGCTATCTTTGCCCTCCTCTAAACTCACTCGTCGGACCCGAAGATCTAACCCTCTTGCTATACCCTCTGTCATGCTCACGCTCACTTCTTTACTGTAGTTGGGTTTCCTCTAAATTCTTGGCATGGGCTTGAATGCGTGAAATATCCATGTTGTCCTGAAGGGACGCAATCAAGCACTTATCCATCAAATGTGGCCCTAGGCCTCTCACAAATCGGTGCACTCGGTCAACCATATCCGCTATTATGGCCGGAGCATACCTAGCCAAAGAATTGAAGGGGAGACTATACTCTAAGGCACTCATACCTCCTTGCCTAAGATTCAACAACTTGTCGACTCTAGCCCGCTGAACCTCTAGGGGCAAGTAGTGTCGGAGGAAGGCATCCACAAAATTTTTGCCATACCGGGGGAGGTGCATTGACTCCCCGTGAAGCCATCCAAACCGTGTACCAATGAACCGCAACATCCCGCAATCTATAGGACGCTAACTCTACCGATTCAATGTCTGAAGCATGCATCAACCGAAGTGTCCTCAACATCCCATCAATAAAGTTTTGAGGGTCCTCATCCGGCTTTGACCCGAAAAACTCTGGAGGGTTCAAGCTAATACAATCACGGGCCCTTGCACTAACAGCCCTATCACCTTGCCCTGTACCTTGCCGCTGAGTCTGAGCGGCAACCAACTGAATAAGTAAATGAATGGCCTCTTTCACATTGTGTCCTGAAGCATCTGGTGAAGGAGCTCGGGGGTGCTGGAGCTGGGGCTGAGGCTCCCTCATGCTCCTCAGAAATAGGCACTGAGTGAGAGGACTGAGATTGAGCCGCATTCTGGGACTCACCTTCCTCTATATCCGTTGGCGGTAATCTTTCAGCCCGTTTTTCTGCCACTGTCTTGCCCTTTTGGGCTGGCGTAGCTTTTCTCTTTACAGGCATTTATGAAATACATAATACACGATTAAGGAACGAGAAATCCTTATATCATTGCTCTATCGCACGATTGTATGAAGAAAGAAGGTCATTTATTCAAAAAATGCCCGCCGCCTTTTGTTTATGAGTGTGGTGCGCAACACACCCATAAACAAGACTCTACTGGACACGGCTCGTAGACACACCCTAGGACAGAACTGCTCTGATACAACTTTTGTCACGACCCAATCGGAGGGCCATGACCGGCACCCGGTGCTAACCCACCCGGGCACCTCTTATCGTACATTCGCATTCACATCTAGGTGAGCCACATGGCCTATGCATGATTTATATATATCAATAATACTAATCTTAATGGGCAACGACACAATCATATCATCATCAACAACTATGCCCATATTCATATACACAAGCCAACAAGGCTAACAAAATGGTATATAAAATATAATCCGACAAGCCTAAAAGACATCTAACCATACACAACTGTCTACGAGCCTCTAAGAAGAGTATGTAACATCATATAGATAGGACAGGACCCCGCCATGCCCATATGTACACACACAAAAGAATAATACCAACGACAGTAGCTCCGAATGAATTGGAGCTCGTCTATGCAGTCTCTGAACAAGAAATCTATGGATCAAGCATGTCTCCCTGTCCACCTGCGGGCATGACGCAGCGTCCGCAAACATTAAGGACGTCAATACGAATAATGTACTGATTATGTAAAGCATAACCAACATCGAAGTAAAAGCATAAGACTTAGCATAAGATAGAAGAATCAGGAGGTAATATAGCCATTTGTACCTCTAGTGGCCATCATCATATTTACCTACTTGTCTTTCAGGGGGGCCTTCCATTTCTATTGCTTATTCATGTACATATACATATATTTAATAGCATCATACCCGACCATAAAGGTTCGGTGTTTCACGTACCCATCCATGTTAAGACATGGTGTTCTACATACCTAGCCCTACCAAGGCTCAGGGTCATCCGTACCCAACTGCAGAGGTGTGCGCGCGATAAGTATCATACCCGACCATATAAGCTTGGTGTCACATAATAGTCATACATACTTACACACATATACATAAGAGTCCATAAGTATCATTAACATCATTACCATCATCGCTTTCGTTACATCTATCCGTAGAGGACCAACTATCATATTAGGGAGGTGGTAGTATCGTACAAATATCGAGAATCATGAGCTTTAGTAATTTTGGAAATAGAGTTCTTTGGAAGACATTATGGAACTCATGAGATGGTATATAGCAAAGGAATCATGCCTTAATGAAAGAAGGGTTAGCCTTACATACCTCTTGGTCTTCTTAACTACTTAACGTTCATCGTCGAAGCTTGAACAATCTACATTTAGAAGGATTCATACCATAGAAAACCCTAGCTTCAATACCCAAGAATCTCTTGTAGTCTACTAACCCTAGGAAGCCTTCTAACACATGAACACTTTGATTCTTGCCTCTTGATCTTTGTTTTCTCTTGGGTTAGAGTGGAATATGCTTGGAGAAGGGTTTGGAGCTCTAAAGACTTGTGACAATATGAAAAATGAATAAAAGAACAAGGGCCATCTATTTATACAAAAAATAAAAATCTGCAAATAAAAATCTACCCGATGGACTTATACGGACCACTTATACGGTCCTACAACATTATACGGTCCCTTTCTGTAACGGTCATGTTATACGGACCCCCCTTATACGGACCGTATAAAGTTATACGGACCGTGTAAGTGGTCGTATAACTCACAGTTAGGAGAAACTTTCTCTCGTTGATTCGCTTGACTTCCAATCCTCGTGGAACCTTCTTGGCACTTACATAATACTTCATTAACCATACAATGGGCCCTATATCAGCCCCCTCAAGACATTACCTAATTAATATTAGCTCAATTATAGCGGAAACCTTTCCGAACATGACTTACATTTCACCTCCTTCAACAAACTAAACTTAACATATTCACATGACTTGAAAATCTTATAGTATGCACTTTAAGCTATCTAATACTTCCCTCAATCTTGCAAGGATTTCATAATCACCTTAAGCTCACATTAGCCTATTCACAAGGCAACAAATCCGGAATTTTCGAGGTGTAACACTAAGCAAATCTCGGAGCGACTATCAGCCGCGAGAAACAGAAGTAGATTCTACTTGGAATTCTGCATTCATAAAAGAATGCAGCAAGTGGAGGTCAGTACAAAACCACAGTACTGGTAGGTATCATAGGCCGGCTAAGTATAGCAAACATAATTCAGACAATAAAGCAAGATAAGCAGATAAATCAACAAGTATAAGTTAAACACCAGCCAAAACCAAGTACACGTCATCACCTAGGTTGAAGCATCTAAACCCAAGTGTGCCAAGTCTCAATATATCCAATCCGAAACTAAACAACACAGGTAAGTCACCAGATCATCACAATATCAGCCATAATGCACTGCAATGCAATGATGCATGAATGCAAATGCAATGCAATGTTGTGTACACATGTACTCTGTACGGAAGTATCGACGTCTCGGTAGCACAACCCAGGGTGACTCGCGAAGTTCAAGTACTACTCGTCCCAGATCTTTACCCAACAGACAGACGAGACTCCGGATCTTTGACCACAGAGGATTTTTATCAGCACAACCCATGGGGGACCTGCAGAGTCCATGTAACTCACGGCTCCGGCACAAACCTCTGCAACCGCCATCACTCAATCCACGATTCTGGGCCAACCATCGGATATCAGACTCTCACGCCACTCTCATCCAAACTGAGCCCAGCTCATCACAGTGTTTCCTCAAGTATCATCAATGTATCAACAGTATATCATGAAGGATGAGAATGTGTGCAATGTATGAGTCAACATCAATAATCAGATCAATATCACAAGTACCAAGCATAGGTGCGCCAACAATATCATAAAAGGCTACACAAGTTATAGAGAACACTATCCTTGTATCAAATGTCAACAAGTAAGATGCTACGATATCATGAACAAGATAGATCAATGGTCTCCAATGTTACCATCACTACGTGGAATCAAGCCAACAACAATAGAACAATCAAATCACACACAACGAGTGGCTAGCCCCAATCACACAACAGAGCCCAACCTAAGACAATATCCAACTAAACTTCATACCTGAAGGTTTACATGCTTTCTCCAACAATATTATCTAACTATATGCTTTGCTAAACGAAGTCTCGTCATAAGGTAAGCCATAACCTACTTGGATAGCCGAACAGCAATAACACCAACAATCACGCCTTAGCCTTTCCTTTCCTTTGAGCCTCGGGATCAAGAAAGTCTAGTCATATTTGAAATCTAGATTAGAAATCATGAAGATCGATACCTATATTGCTATCATTCAAATTGGGTAAAAAAAAAACCCTAGAATTTGGAGAAATCGGGCCCACAAGGGTAAAATGGGAAATTCGGTGGTAAATTATCCAATTAAACACTACCTGATCAAAATTCATAAACTAATTGCTAAATTAACTCAAGGATTCATCCAATTTCGAAATCCAAGCAAAACCCCCAAATTTTGGATATAAACTCTAACTCTTAAATTTAAGAATTCATCACTAATAATAGAAGGTATATGATTAACAACCTTAGATACATCATAATCTAGCATAAACCAAATCAATTTCATCATTTAAAGAAACTTAGGAAGTCTAACCAATTTTATGAACATCTCAAGAAAGATCCATTAAACCTTCTTTCATGAAAAATCCCAATTTCCTACTTTTAGAATCATAGATTTAATCTTAAACCAAGGGAATGAATCAAAGGGATATACTTAGATTATGGTTTAGACCTTACCCCATGCAAGAAACTTGAAAAACATCCTTGAATTCTCCCAAACCCAAGCTTTCAAGATGAGAGAAACTCCAAACAACATTAAATAGCAAAAACGTTCAGTTGTTCCGCCTCGTTTCTGGTACCAAACGATCCCAAAACTTGGTTTTGATGCCTCCAATGGATTCCTTGAGAAATTTCCTTCAAGTTAGGTTTTTGAATCACTCCATTTGACCTTATAATGAATGAGATATGGTGGTTTCAATATTTGGAAAAGTGCAGATTTTTAAATACGAATTCAATGGCAGTTCCATAATTAATCTGAAAAATCTGGCAACTCAATTCTTAGTAAAATGACCATAATTCCCTCATAAGATGTTAAACCTTGATGATTGCAGTTGTTATGGTTTCGAAATTACGATACGGATATAATGATTTAGTCGAAACACGAATCAAAGGTCGTTTGCTCAATATGGTACCCTTTATGCTCAAATCGACGTCGAAACCGAAAACAATCACCATACAGTCCAAACTTATCCAAAACTCATCGGAATCTAACCAAACTTTGTGAACATATCCAAAATCGTCATGCAAACTTATTGGACTTTCAAAACATCAACACGGGTTCATCTTGACCCGATGTTGACCGTGGTCAACTCTAATTCTAACTTAACCAGTTCTCAACCAATGATCCAAATCACACCCGAACCCTTTGGGAACCAAACCAATGACACCAATAAATCATAAATCACTTTAAGACCAAATTTTCTAAAAGTCATTCCAAAACCCAAAACGATGCCTAGGGAACTATGCCACCGGTCCCCGCGGATCAAAATAGTACTAACAAGGCTAGGGGATGAGTTAACGGGGACAAAAATGGTAAAAACGCAATAACGACCAAATGGGTCGTTACATAAGGCTACACAATAAGCCACAATGAAATCACAATCTCATCTCAATGTCAATCAACTAAAGTATCGCAATATCATAGTCATGATATACCACTAGTCACAATTACCCAATGGCTCAATGTGGCAACGAGCCAATAAATAAATAGAACAAGATAAGTCAATCAACACAATGGGGTGGCTAGCCCCAAATCATACAACAAGGCCCAACCTAAGACAATATCCAACCTAACTTCATACCCTAAGGTTTACATGCATTCTCCGACAATATCATTTAAACATACACTTCACTAATCGAAGTCTCACCATAAGGTAAACCATAACCTACCTGGAGAGCCGAACAACAAAAGTCTCCAATAATCAAACCTTAGTCTTTCCCTTCCTTTGAGCCTCGAGATAATGGAAGTCTAAACATATCTGAATCATGAAATTAGAATCAAGAAGAACATCATTCAAACCTTACTTCTATTCAAGACCCAAATCCCAACTTATAGAATGGGGTTTATGAGCTAGAATGATGGAATAAGAAATCTATAGGTCTCAACACGAAATTAATATTCAAGATGATCAATTCTCATCAATTATAAGCTAGGAGAACAAACAAATCACTTAAATTCGGATTCTAGGCAAAACCCCAAATTTGGGTATAAACCCTAACTTCCAATTTCATAAATTAGCCATTAATTAGGAAGGAATCATGCAATAATAGATTCTAATTATCAATTTCATGCTTAATGAAGCTAACCCAATCAATAAATCAAGATTTAATAGCCTAGAATGAAGAACCCATTGAACCCTCTTTTAATCCTCAAGTTCTTAATGAAACTAGCATGATTAATGGATTCCTAAGGTGATTAATGGAATATGCAATAGCAATGAAGATGGAAGGACTTACCACAGTGATTTTCCCCAAAAAATGCTCTCAATAGTTCTATTTTCGGAATGGTAATGAATGAAGGACTTAGAGCTTTTAACACTCATTTAATGAATCTAACTACCCGTCACCCGCTTCTGCGCCCAAATTACTGCTTCAGTGGCACCGCCTCTGCGGTACCATGACCACTTCGGCGGTCATGATCAAATCACCCAGACAACTATAGTGGCAGGGTCACCGCTAAAGCAGTACCGCTGCCACGGTCCTGGTTCCGCCATAGCAGGCACCAAACACCAGAATCCCCCAAGTTTCATAATCTCAACCCGAAATCCCGACTATCACCCGAGGTCATCTGCTCACATACCATATATGAAGACATACATAAAAACACTCTACGAACGCACTCGTCGCCTCAGAATTCCTAATGGAGGTCTCGTTGACCGAGTCAACCCCTGATACCTCAAATCCAACTTAACCCAAGTCCCAAAATGCATCCGAGTGCATTGGGAACCGAACCGTATATACACACAAGTTCTAAAAGATCATCCGGACCTCTCGGAATCGACGGATTCCCGAAAAGGGTTCGTTTACCCAAAAGTCAACTTTGAGTCAACTCTTTTTCGCTTTAAGCCCAAACTTCCCATAAAGTCACCCAAATCATATCCAAAGACCTCGGGAAGCGTGTCAACGGTCCCCTCAGGTCAAATGTGAGCTAAACAAGCTCGAAGAAGGGTCAAAAGTATCGAAAATACTATAACGATCAAACCGGTCGTTACACATTCAAGTATTTGCATAACGTCCAGAGCATCAATCTCATTTAGTGGGATGAACTTATTCGCTCCATATTTATCTAGATTGTGGTCAGTCCAGATAAGAATCTTCCACGTAACCATCACCTGGTTCATGCTTTGGCGACTCAATAATTTTCCTAGTGGATCAGACCTTATTTAACATTAGTCTATTATGTACACGCCGTATAAATTATTTTTTCTTAGTAATGTGTCTTTTCCACATTGTGAGTCTTGTCATTTGAAGTCGTTCATCACAAACAATCTTATATGTTTACTAGAGGGTGTATGCCTGTGCTGCGCACGGGCCCAATATTTTGGATTATAGCGTATTTATATATATATGTAATTGCATATAATTGTAAATATTTATGTATTGAATAGTGTTATTTGGTAGTGTTATTATGGTTAATTTTCAAGTAGTTATTGCCATTTAGGATTTAAGTCACATCTGAGGTAAATGAAACTGTGCAAGTGGAGAATATCTATGGGTTTACTAATACATCAGTAAACCCATATATGATATCCTAAAAGATGAAAGTGAATAAATATAAAGGCAAGCATACAGGCCAAACTCACCAAAGTGGAGCTCAAAAACTAAATATTTCTTCTGATGCTAATGCAAGTGATTTCCATCGATCTTAAACCCGTCTTTATTTGAAATATCAACTACATGTCATGGAACATTAAGCTTTAGTCTCGTTGTCAACCTTCCGGTTAACTAAAAGAGAGAATAAATAAAACAGGGTACAGACCACAGCAGATAGTTAAACACACATAGTTCATAATGATAACTTTCGGTTTTCAAAAATTTTAGTACCTGCTTGCTTATCTGTTGCAGTTATCTGTACCATATTGCAAGAGCAACTTTTTAAGCACATCACCTAATTTCCCTTTCAACCAGATAATTTTATTCAGACTTCAGTCACAGAGTGATGATTAGAATGAGTGCTCTTTGTGTTCATCTCTAGGGTTATGTCTCATATTCAAAGTTATGATACTTTTTGTACCTACGTAACCATCAGACTAAACAATTACCAAAAAAATCACATACATTGTGACTTTGTTAATACTGCAATCATATACGCACAAAAATATTTCCATCCCACTCCTCCATATCAGCATTGGTAATATGTGACAACAAAGGGGGAAAATCGCATACCATTATCGTAGTTTACATTCAACAGCTACAGAGATATGGGATATAGCGATCGCCGATAACATACATCACTATGCAGAAAGAACATTCATAATATTCATCTGATCTGGAAAAAAATGAACCTGAAAGTTTTTTCATTGTTCCGTAAATTAACTATAATGGCAAAGTACCTCTACCCAACAAAATGCTCAGAATTGTCAATCCAGTAATATCGAATCGCCAAATGTCACAGAAACCACACGAAAAGTAAGATATATAGTTGTAAAGCCTGAGACATAATATCATTCCTAAACTGGAAAAGAAACTACATGGATATAAATATGTTTCATCTGGGGCAAACTATTCCCTTGAAAACTCCATTCGGATATCCTACATGCCTCAGTGGTCTACTTGATAAGAATCAAGAACTAAAACTGATACGCTAAAAAGGAAATCTAGTTGTATTTAAATGATAACATTATTTTTCCAAGGACAGAAAAAACAATTAAATGATACACAAAGCTAACTTTGAATCAGCTATTCTTAAATGTGTGCAACTAACTCTGCGTTTTCACGCTACCTGACAAAGCCAAAGCCTATATCATGACAAACAGGCACAAGATCAAACCAGTCAGATCAAGAAAGTCAGAGATGACCTCGTCCTCCACATTCTAAGCACATTATGTTACCAGAATCTCCACAACCTACAAGGTCAAAGTCAGAGTAAAATATCTTGCCGTTTCCAGATCTTTGTCAGCACACATTGACAAAGATTGAAGGAAATCCAAATTGAAGGGAAAGAGAGAAGAAAAGAACTTACCTAAGCATCTAACTTTGACAATTATCCCCTGGCTTTCCATTATACAATCAACATATAGGCCCGAACCCGAGCAGTTAGCACAAAGGACAGCACCTTTTGCTTCACACTCGGGACAATGAGGATTATCTCCAGTATTCTTCTTGGCCAAGGACAATCCAGTTGGCTTCTCAATTCTTTCCTCGGGTACAGATTTATCATAGCAAAACAGAGATTCAAGACTGCTTATTTTTCTGTGAGCATCGCCTAAAGCATTTGGCATTGCCTGCAAAGTCAATACAATATATGTTATATTAACAAATGATAGCAATGACCATGTTCTATACACTACTAAAAGGTAAATAACAACTATTGTGTTGTACCAAATGATAGGCTCAATTCACAGAAAAAGCCTTTTCAATCACTTCATCATAGACTACATTATAAGTAGAGTGATCGTCGTTGTCCTCAGCTGTAGATGGTCTAATTAATACTTTGACACAGTTAGAACTTTTGGCTGATGATAAAGCAACATATAATTGACCATGGGAAAATGTTGGCTCACGTAGGTAAATACCAACAAAATCTAACGTTTGACCTTGCGCTTTATTTATAGTCATGGCGTAACATAATCGTATTGGAAATTGTGTTCTTTTAAACTGAAGAGGTAATTTTTCATCTTGTGATGTTAGGAGAGGGATTCGTGGAATGAATACATGTTTGTTTTTAAAATCCCCACTTGATATTGTTGCACTGATGATATGACTTTTGAAATCATTACATATTAATCTAGTTCCATTACATAGACCATCACAAGGATTTAGATTACGTAATAACATAATTGGACAATTTTTTTGTAATGTCAACTTGTACGGAGGTAAACTTACAAGATTTAAACTGTGCATGAAATCTTCATATTCGCTTTGATCTTTTGGATCAATTGTTTCATCAATAGCTAAATAAATTTTCGGAGGGGTTGAGTATTGTGTTATTAACATATTGTTAATTTCATCAACAAAGTCATTTTTTGTTGTTAAAACAGCGCGGGAAGTAATAAATGAAGAATCTGAATGATGTACATGTAAATTGGGATAAGTAACTCTAAATAAAAGCTGCAAGGATTCTTGTTCGGAAGTAAATGGAATAATTAAAGAATGAGGAATTGTAATTTTTCCTTGAGTATTTTTCTTTTCGCTTCCATTACCAATTCGCATTAGGTATTCGCAGAAAGCAGGATCTGTTTTTGCACGCATATTTTCTGTTAATTGCAATTTTTCAAGTTGATTCCAAATATCAGAGCACAATAAACTCTCACGAATAAAATCTTTTTTTTTCCACTACGTACCACGGGAAGGGTCTGTCTAAAATCACCGCTAAAAACAACTACTTTTCCACCAAATAGTATATTTGTCTCCATTAAATCTTTTAAAAGTAAATCTAAAGCCTCAACCATTTTCTTTTTTGCCATTGAGATTTCATCCCATACAATTAACTTAGCGTCTCGAATCAAAGAAGCTAATGAACTTTGTTTGCTTATATTACAATTAAAATTTTCTTCAATGTTAATAGGTATTTTAAAGCGTGAGTGAGCAGTTCGACCACCGGGAAGGAGTGAAGCTGCAACACCTAAGCTTGCTGTAGCTAAAGCTATGAACCCGCTATATCTAACAGTAGCTAATAAAGCACGATATAAGAAGCTTTTGCCTGTTCCACCGGGGCCATCAATAAAGAAAGCACCCGATTTGTTTGAAAATATTCTTTCAAGTATGACATGGTAAGCTCTTTTTTGTTCGATATTTAATTTTTTTTCTAATAATAAATCTTGTTCGCTAACTATAATACTTCTTTCGAAATGAACATCTTTAGCTTCTTTTTCTATCTCAGTGGGTTTTATCATTTCTGGTATAAGTTGGAATTCGTTGATATCACGACCCATTGAATGTAAAATATCATTAATATGATTTAATACTCTAAAACGTATATCTCGTGTGCCTAAGTTGGTATATTTATGAAAATTCTCAGACAATGGTTTCTCAATTTTTTCCCACAATTCTCTTGGATTAGTAGGATTGCAATAAATTAATAATGTAGCAAATAAATGCCTCAGACTGTATGGCATTTGGTAGCTTATAGCTTCAGACATACATTCTATCAAATTGTTATCGCAAAGTAAGAATCCTTTTTTTTCAGCTGATTCTCGAAATGTATTGTATAATATTCTATTTACAGTTCGCAAATCTTCATAAGATTTTGGTCCTCTAACATTCATTAGTAGAAGTCTAAGATAATATCTTTCTCCTTCTGTTGGATGACATGTTACAACGCGACCAATAACTTTTCCTTGTTTGCGACGGGACCACGTTTTATCTGTTGACCACACAAAGTATTCTGGAAATTCTTGATATAGTAAATTAAGATTTTTAGCATCTTCATCTTCAGCATTCATTAAGAAGAATTCTGTCAACATTGTTTTCCCGATTGTAGGATTATTTAGAATTTTAGTAATGTTATCAGTACTTTTGAAGGAAACAAATTGTTGTCCTTCTAAAGGTACTTGAAAGTGATATACACTTGGAATCATTTCACTGATATGGAAAGCAAATATACGCCATGTAGCTTCTGGCGGTGATACCCATCTAGCAGATTGATATTCTTTTATTTCATCTATTTCTATATTTGTATCATTTGAATGTACATTAAATGCAATTTTATCATGTCCTTTGCAGATATACTTATAAATGTATTTAATAACTTTTATATCTGAACAAATCTCTACATTTATATGACAGCTAAATTTACAAAGTAAAGATGGATTATAAGGAACAACCCATGAATTATCAATTAGATGTTCTCTAATTTGTACACTTTTTCCGGTATTTCGTCTTTTATAAATTGGATATGAATTTTTTCCCTTGCTTGTTTGTTCAACAAACTCTTTTGGATACTTAAACTTGAAATACCCTTTCTTTCTAGTACACATACTCGTTGGATTTAACGCACCACAAGGACCATGAATCATATGTTTTGTAACAAGTGCATATAATTCAGGTTTGGTATCAGGATCTGGTAATTCAGCACAAACATATTTGTCGTATGCTTCAGGAGTCAATAACTTGTATTTTTCCTCTAATATAATGAGAAAATGAGCATGTGGAAGTCCCCTTTTTTGGAATTCTACAGTATACATAAATGCCGCAGCTTTACCAAATATATTTCTTCTTGAGATATCTTTTTTTAACTCTTCTAATTTTTCATGAAATATTCGACTAACTAAATCCGGTCTATTTTGTACTTCATCTGTTTGTAGGATATTAGCTTTTATTTCAGGCCATGCAGGATTACATGTCATAGTCAAAAATATATCAGGTTTTCCAAAACGTTGCACCAATGCAATAGCATCCATATATCGACAGCGCATATCTCGTGGTCCTCCTGTAAAGCTGTGAGGAAGATATCTATTTCTACCTATTTGCGAAGCTTCTCTTTCGCCATGACGTAACATATCTAAGAGTCCTTCTAGCATATCTATTCTAAATAAATCTTGATTAAGTGAAGCAAAATCTAATCGCTGGCTTTCAATTTTAATCCATTCATCTACTGTATATTGTTGAAATAATCTTCCAGAATGCAAAATTATATTTTCATCATTTCTTATTTGTAGTTTGTAACAATAATACTCACGGCAAGAAACAGTATTTCTTTTGCGTTTTCCTTTTTGCATGTTTTCAGCTTCCATATGAAGAAAACAATCTATTGAACATATATTTTTTACATTGGGCAATTCTTCGTGTTCACAATACATTAGGTTGTTAGGTCTCACACTTGAAGGTTTTATTTTTTTAATGCCACAGTGCCATCCATTTTGACCGTAAGGCAATAGTAATGGATATTGTAATGAATCATAACAACCATAATAGTAATTAACTATTTGACTTCTATTGCTTTCTGTATATATGCGAATATGTGGTGCGGATACACAATTATTATTATCATTTTCTACCCATATTCCACCAACTTCTGAAACTGTTGGTAAGTTGTAGATTTGTTGATCTAGACCAGCATCACATCTAAGGGCAATGTAGAAATCAGACAATTGCGAAATGTTTATTAAAGATGTCAAAAACTTAGAGTAAGGATTGTAAGATTTTAAGATGTCCATCAAAGATTTCACAATTTTTTCATTAAGCTTGTTTGAGCATGCCATTCGATTTTGTAGTTCGTTTTCACTGTCAAAGAAATACAATTGTAAGTTCTTTGCCCTTTGATTAGGTGGAACCAAATCATTTATAAAATGGTACATTTGTCCTTGGACTTTGAAGGTATAAACTCCATTACTTCGTTTTGCTAAATGTTTATCATAAGTTACTCCGAGTGATGTGAAAGCGAATGTGTTATTGTATGTTCTAATGTAAGTTCGAAATTCCTTTGATTCCTTAGTGTTTCCCAAATACAAATTTCTTAACTCTTGTGGCATTTGATATGAAATTAAGTGAATCGAACCATTACTATAACAAAATGCAGGCGGTTCATATTCAAACTTTTTGGCTCCACAAAATTCACAATTTGGAACATCTTTCAAGCTAATATAGCTGCTTTTTGCTTCTGCACTACTTAAGGTACCAACTTGTATGAAATCTCTTTCTGCTGCCTTTAGCTTATATAACTCCCGTCGTCTAGCTAAACATGCCTCCTTTTTTTTCCAGGTGCCATTAGTTTATATAACTCCCATCGTCGAGCTAAACATGCTTCCTTTTTTTCAGGTGCCACAACCTTATTTTTTTTAGCATTTATGGTTTTAGAAGTTTGATATTTTGTACATTTATCGTCTGACATTGCTGCAATTTTAGTTGTTATAGCCCGTATTTTGCACGTTTGGATATTTTAAAGTCGTCGTGGAAAGTTAAAGGCGAGACCATTTTCAAAAAAAAAATTGTGCACAAGTTAGTTATGAATATCATTTATGAATATTATTGGACGGAAATATTGAGAAAGGTTAAGGGCAAAAAGGAGAAATTTCAAAATGGTAAATGGTAATATTGAGGAAAGTCGAGGGGAAAAATGAGAATTTCACAAGGCATTCAAGAAAGTTCTTGAGGGACCAAAGTGTACATGGTAAGATATTAGGTCATCTTTTATTCTAAGAAATATTCAAAAAACAAAAAAGGGGGAATTCTCTAGAGAAAGAAAGGATGGCCAAGTGTCCACATTCTTACTTAAGGGGCCTAAGTGTATATATAAAGAAGTGGTGGCTAAAATGAAACAAGTAAGTCATCTTTTATTTAAGAGAATTCAAGAAAAAGGATGAAAGCTCTAGAAGAAGAAAAACAAAATGAATAAAGAGAGCATGTGCTTCTCACATGCTTGAAGAAGCCAAGTATATATATAGATAGGAGAGGTCATCTTTTTAAATCAAGAAGTTGTAGAGAAAGAAAGAAAAATATAGAAGAAGAAGAAAGAGGATAGGCCAATTCGGCCAAGAAGGAGGAGAAAGAGAAGACCAAAAATCTTGCCCCAAAAATTTATTTCTCATAGTATTTCTACTAATTCAAAGATGCTCTCCAACATGGTATAATTGTTGAAGCAAGAGAATTATTCTTTGGTGCAAAACTCCAACCTTAGCTAAGTTGAGAAGTTGTGAAGGAAAGGTAAGCATTCATCTCCTTGATTGTGTTATGAATGGTTTGGTATGTTGTAGTATGTGGGAAAGAATAGAATTCATAAGAAAATATGGATGTTGAAATTGTAGCCGAGCATGGTGTGTGTGTGGCCTTGTATGTGTTGTTGAATGTAAGTATAATGAACTAAATTTATGTAGTAGGTTGGTTGTTGTTGTAATGCATGAAAAAAAAATGAAAATCCATGGAAATATGCATGATGTAGTTGTGGCCGACTAAGGGGCTGTTTTGGTAGCTATGGTAAATTGATTTTATTTGATATTCTAGTTGTTGTTAATGTGGATTCTATGATGAAAATGATGGTTTGGTAGTTTGAAATGAAGTCGTCAACGTGTAGATTGTTGATGTGGTTCTTGAAGTTAAAGGTAAGAAATGTGTTATTGATGTTTCATTTAATTTGGAAGGTTGCGGATTATGTTGTGGTAGTTGGTTGGAATCTAAACAAAACGCCGTTGAATTATGTGAAACGAGTTATTAATGTTAGAAGATGTTTTGAGTAAAATTATTGAAATTGTTGGTATGATTGTTGGCATTGTGTTGATAGTTTGGCCGGGTTGAATTCCCGGATTGTTGTTGATTGAAATTGGCCAAGATAGATTCTTGGGGACGATGTATTTACAGGGGAAATGCTGCCGAAATTTCGGCAGACAAATGTTACTTTAAAATCCCACTTCTAAATGCTCTAATTAAGGTTTGGTAAATGTGATCAATTTGTAGATTTTGGTGAATTTGGAGCTTGAGTTTGGAGAAGCAAAAGGAGCGGAAAAGGTATGTAAGGCTTCACCCTTCCTTCTTTGTCATGTCTTAGACATAATAGGTCGAATACGAGCCTCCGGGACAACTCTATTCTCCGGAATCCGTGCCTAAAGTTTCCCTTTTTCATTCAGTAGAATTGAATTAAAAAGTGTGCAAAATGTTGGAAGAATTTCCTAAACCTCTAGAACTCGCATAAATAGGACCCGACTACCCTAAAACCCTCACAAGTAACGCCATGACATGTAACATATGTAAATTTGGTACGCCGCCTCATTTGATCCGAGGTGGGCCCACTGGTTCCCGGATTTACCTTATTGTTCCGCTTGACTTACTTTGAAGTTGAATCCAAAAGAAACCTTCGATCCTTATTCCATTACCAAATGATAAGTACTGTACCTATCCCAACGAGAATACTTCCATGACGATAATGATAACGATGATGTCAGAAAAGAGAATATGCCTATGATAAGTACGACAAGAATGATTCCACGACTAAGAGCCTTGAGCTAAAAATCCAATGTGAATATGAAAGTGTTATACTAGTTCTTGAACCTTAATTTTATTCCGTAGCTATGACACTAGTTTCTAAAAGACTTCAAAGCATATGAATTGACGGATATAATGCCCATGATTTCATTCTATGCTCTCTCTTAAGGCTATTTTCCGTTGGTAGTCTCGCCTTAAAATACTCATTCCTTCAAGGTGAGACAAAGTGACCATGATTATTTCATAACGTAATCGGAGGTCACCGCCCTTACGTCACTCCGATGGACACATGACTTCCTTTGGGCTCTCATGCATGCCAATTGTATGACATATGTATATGAATGTGAATATGTATATGTATATGTATATGGGGAAAGGGGAAGGGCCACTGTTATATCACCACCTGATTCAGCTGGATTTCGTCCCGGACGCGGGATATGGGAGAGCCGGATACGGCGTCTGTATATGTGATATATATATATAATATGTTGGGACACTGTTGGGGAGGGGGGTGGGAGAGCCGATGTACTCGGCGTCTGTGAATGTAAATAAAGGACACCGTTTTCTGAAATGTTCTGTTTTCTGTACATGTAAATAAGAAGCACCGTTTTTTTGAAAAAGAAACTAAGCATGCATGGCATCCGCAGAAAGGCATTCATATGTACAGGTTACTTCTGTTCCAAGATAAGCTCCATATGTCTATTCCGTTATTATTCATACTGCATATTCCTTTATTATGTCACTATTCATGCCTTACATACTCAGTACATTACTCGTACTGACCCCTCTTCTTCGGGGGCTGCGTTTCATGCCGCGCAGGTACTCCCAGATGATTAGAAGACCTTACTAAAGATGTTCCAGCGGAGATGGCGAACTCCACTTGTCCCGGAGAATTGCCAAGTCCAAGTATATGCTATGATGTTCTGTTCTATGTTAGAGACTTTGCAGACAAAGCAATGGGTATTGGGTTGTCAGTCTGTAAGCGGCTCCAGTAGCCGATATGCTATTATGTTTTATGTCACGAGTCTTACATGATGTAAGAGCTTACTTATGAAAAGAAAAAAAAATATTGGAGAGCTTACTATGTATTTCTTTCTTTACTGATTCAAGGGTTTCTATACGTAACAAGAGTCAGCGGGTTCGCCCGGCTCCAGTTATGGGGTCGGGTGCCCATCACACCCTAGTAAAGTCGGGGTGTGACATTAGTAATATTTTTTAGTAAAGAGACTTTAATGAATGATAATTTTAACAAAACAATTCAAACATTAACCTTGGTTTGTAGTCATCGCTGACTTTTTACCATGATGTGTAGGCTTTGTGCCTGATGACGATCCTGTTTATTCAATAAACGAAACTTTTTAGCTTAAGTAATTTTTTTAGGTAAGGTTGTAAGTTGTAGAAAAATTGTGTAACTTGTTTCACCAAGAAGCAGTGACCGTCTTACAACGGAGGAAGCCTGCTCTGCGAAAGAAGTGCTAACTTCAAAGGATGATGGATTAACTGAAGTAGCTTTGGTTGTTCGTTGTTGAGCTAAACATGCCTCCTTTTTTTCTGTTGCCTTTAGCTTATATAACTCCCGTCGTCTAGCTAAACATGCCTCCTTTTTTTCAGGTGCCATTAGTTTATATAACTCCCGTCGTCGAGCTAACCATGCTTGCTTTTTTTCAGGTGCCATAACCGGCCTATCATTTTTTCTAGCATTTATGGTTTTAGAAGTTTGATCTTTTCTACATTTATCGTCTGACATTGCTGCAATTTTAGTAATATTTTTTAGTAAAGAGACTTTAATGAATGATAATTTTAACAAAACAACTCAAACAAATGTACAATACATACTTTCTATACTCAAAGTAAATAAACGACAAATAAAGACACAGGCAAATGCTATAATTATAACAACAAAATAAACTGAAGAAGCAATTAGACAATAATCTAACAATGCAGAAGAGTGACACTTACTTAAATCAAACAAACTGAACATGCATATGTACAAAATTACTGCAACACAGAGTCAAACCTGCAACAAATAAGATCAAACGTAGAACTTATTGACATAAGCATTTGTGATTGAAAGTTTCAAATTTATAGTAATGGCAAAATTCTGACAACATTGACACTATTATGTACTTCACACAACATAAACACTATTGAAAAGTAGGCATCGATAGAAATAGAATTACAACAATAATTTGTTTCACCTAAAGTTTATTAATCTTTCCTTCAAAAGCCACGAAATTCAATCACGAAAAATGTGAAATTGAACAGAACATGAAGAGTAAAAAAAAAAAAAATATATTGTACCCACTTGTTTTGGTGCTCAAATAGGCTGATAAAGTTTGATGGTAAAATCAGAAAGAAGTTAGGGATTTTGAAGAAAACTACAACCACGTAATTCAGCTAAGAAAATGAAAATTTTGAAGAAATCTTGAAAAGGGAAAGAAAGTTCAGAAGATGATGGAAAAAAAGAAACTGAAGATTACGCAAAAACTAAAGAGGGGAATACCTGAACTTGTATCAACCAATTGATAAGATGAAGAGAACTAAAAGAGTTTCTTCTGGAAGTTTGTAGAATTTGAGTAGACGGTTTTGTGGAGGTTGAACGGATATTTCCAGATACTATGATTTTGTGCGGTGCAGTAAAAAGCCACTTGGAGTGGTTTGTAGCTGACACCTAATAAAAAGTATACAGTCGGAAAAAGTGTAATTACAATAGCTCATTGTGCAACTTACAAGAATGCCTTTGGTCGTCCTATAGGCATGTCGACCAACTGGTGCTTCTAAATAGTTAAAATAAAATTTTGGTACTGAATGCTTCATAATTATTTTATTCAAGTCATCTTATCTATAAAAAACATTGTCGAAGATAAATAAGATAAAATAGTATTTATGGCGGAAGGGCTACCGAAAGGGGCCATATGTAAATCTCATTCTCCATCCAACATGATATGGAGCCAGTTTGGATGAGCCTAAAAAAGCTGCTTATAAGCTGTTTTCAACTTATAAGCTGCTTTAGATAAGTTAAGCTAAATGGGCTAATTTTTTTTTTTAGCTTATTTTAGCACAAAATGGCTTATAAGCTGACCAACCAAACACTTAAAAAAACTGAAAACAGCTTATAAGCAACTTA
Organism: Lycium barbarum; assembly: GCF_019175385.1. Classification (NCBI taxonomy): domain Eukaryota; kingdom Viridiplantae; phylum Streptophyta; class Magnoliopsida; order Solanales; family Solanaceae; genus Lycium; species Lycium barbarum. Next base: position 82,454,719 of record NC_083344.1, read on the forward strand.
TAAGCCAATCCAAGCGGGCTCATACAAGAGCACAACTATTATAACAGATGGGTCAACTCGGTTAATATCAATACTAATTATGTCAATGAGTGACATGTCATCATCGCACCAATCAAGATAAAAGTTTATTTGTCTTCTGCGAGAAAAATACCATTATGCCCCTTTAAGCATGATATTTTAAATTTTCGTAAGACTTTTCATGAAATATGATCATTTTACTTAGATAATCAAGTTGATATTTTTATTTTTATTTTGACAATACATATTTCTAATTAGAATTTAAAGATTATTTTAACTTGTGTCGAGTCGTTGTACAAGCAAATAAATTCTCACAGACCTGGTATACCTTAGGTATTTTATAATATTAATATTTTAAATGTCTCTAAAATCGAAAAACCCCCTTAAATGCCATTTTTTTTAAATGTAGGATGGTATAATATGTTAAATAATTTTTTTTAGAAGTTCAAAAGCTCTAAAAAAACTAATTTATGAGTTTTTGAAAGAGTTGAAAACGTTATATTAAAATACCAAAAGCTGATTTTGTTTTTTCTTAAAAAATATCTAACGGCCATTTTTAACAAAATACCCAAAAACTGAATTGTTGAAACCTTCAAACATACACCATCTTAGCTTCTCCAATTTTCTTCTATTTTACTTTCTTTTATTTGATTTGTTGAAAAAAAGAATCTACTTACTTTTCTTGTAAAGTGAAATTAACCACTTAATTTTTTTTAAAAAAAAATATCAGGTTTTGGGCCCCAAGTTTATGGATGATCCACCCCCAGAAAACGCCAAAATCATCATTATATGATCATACAGATTACAGATTATAATTTTCACCTCAAACCCTTTCCTTGATCATCAAAACCAAAAATCCCCTCTTTATCAATTCGGTTTAAAATAAGCATATTCTTCCCCAGCCCCGCCCTCCCCCCCTCCCCCTCCCAATTTTTTTTTCTTCTTATTTTCCTGCTGTGTCATTTTCTTGCATTTCCTCTTGTCCCATCTCTCTCTCTTTTCCATGTTTTCATCATCATTGTTAGTAACGTCCTCATAAACTTTACACTTATCTCCAACAACCCATTTCAAGAAACTGCAAAATATTTCCATAGCACTAAAAAAAGTGGGAAAAAAGAAGAAAAAGGTCAATTTTTTTTTTTTTCATTTTGTTGGTGTGAAATCATGGATCTTTGGTCAGTACATGTAAAGAACACCAATCTGCTAATCAGAAATGAGAAACCCTTTGTTTCTTGCCATTTGAAAAGTGTCAGAGTTGATAATTGGAAGGTGTTCGAGATCAGAGTACCTAAAAGACAGTCTTACCCTTTACTTGTTAAAGCTATGGGTAAGAAGAATTCTGATAATTCCAATTCCTCATCTTCTTCAGGTACTTTTTTTTTTTCCTTTTTTTGGATTTAAAGTTCACATCTTTTCTTGAATGTATGAGGTTTTCTTCATTAAGTGAAAACATTGGTGTTGTTTCAATTGTGAATTTTAGTATTATGACTTGACAATCAGGTGAATTTGTAATGAGAAATATGATGTGCATTTTGGGTTACTGAAAGACTTGACTTTTATTTTTCATGTTTGTAGATGAGGAAACTTAGTTGTCACTAATTTCCTTTACCTTCATTTTCAGTGTATCCATTGAACAGGCCACACTGTCAGTTTCTCTATGGCCTTGTACTTGTGGTTTAGATTAAGAGCCCGTTTGGATTGGCTTATAAGTTGCTTATAAGCTGCTTTCAGCTTTTTTGAGTGTTTGGCTGACCAGCTTAAAGTCATTTTGTGCTTAAAATAAGCTCAAAAAAATAATTGGGCTCATTTGACTTAGCTTATCTAAAGCAGCTTATAAGCCAAAAAAAAAAAAAGTTAGACTATAAGCTGTTAGCAGCTTATAGGCATAAGCCCATCCAAACATGCTCTAATACTCCCTCCGTCCCAATTTAAGTGTCCTACTTTTCTTTTTGGTTTGTCCCAAAAAGAGTTTCCTTTCCTATATTTAGTAAGTGGACAATTCAAACATCTTACAGGGCAAGCTTAAAACCACAAGATTCAAATGACATTTTAGTACGTGATACACATCTTTAATTTAGGACAACAAGATTTAACAGTCTCTTTACTTATCAAAAAATCAAAATTAAAAGTCTCTTTTTTTATTCCTTAAATATTGTGCCAAGTCAAACTAAGACACTTATTAAATTGGGACGGAGGGAGTAACTGATTTCGTCGTTATATTGTTTGTTCACCTTGTTTGAACACAAGCACTTGTTGATTGCTGTTATGATCGGTTTCTAATTTTTGTGGGGGTTCAGCAAAAAACTGTGTTTTTATTACTTATCAAAATGATGAAAATTTTAAAACAGATTGCTTTTCCCTTTAAGTTACATCATATGCTAAGAATTTGATGTGAGGATCGCGATGAATCTTTTGCTTTCAACTCTTTCTTGGAAGATATTGTGAAAAGAAACATGGAGGAATTTTGTCGAATTTATACTCTGGAAAAGGGATAATGACTATAGGGACATTACTTGAGAACATATTTAAGCCAGCTAGCTTGTATGCAGGGATGGATAAAAATGAGACTTCTTTAATCATCGAAGAGGCAGACACCAACAACTTTGACAAGACTTATTCATTAGAAAGATGAAAAATGTAAAAGGACTGTTCTTCTTTTCTTCATAATTTTTGTAAAACCCCCAGAATTGTTGTGAAAGATTGGATGAGCCTTTTGCTTTTAATTCGTTCTTAGGAAGCATTATGAAAGCAAACATTGAGGAAGTGTTTCTGAATCACTCTGGTAAAGAAAACAATGCCTACAGTGACAATTCTTAAGACTGTCTCTGAGCCAGTTAGCTTATATCTTGGCTTGAGAAAAGTGGAACTAATTTTATCATTTTAAGAGGCATAGGCCGAGAACTTAAATAACAAGAAACATTGTTGGTTCTGTTGTAAACTTCCTGCTATGAATTCGCCTTCTTATCAATAATCTGCACAAATGCATATCTAACACCACATAGACTGTGGATTGAGTGGGATGATTCATCACAGTCCTCAACTTCCCCAACTTCTCGAGGGCGAAAGAAATCATAACCTAGTTAGAGGAATTTTGGGTCACATGGAGTGTCGTATGTTATTTGTACGAGATCTTTAGGTATGCAGATATGATTTAAGTGATTGGCTTCTCTTTTCCACATTTTCTGCTCTTGCACTTGAATGTTATGAGTCGGTTGCTTCCCTTTTCAATGAAAGCTGGTGTCGTGGAAATAAATTCAACTTGAATCCCTATATTGATAGACCTAGTAGTGGATTGGACGACATGGTACCTTAAGAAGGACGATGCAGATTTTAGTTTGTACCAAAATTCTATCTTTTTAATCAATTAGAAGGCAGCTCTATTCATCAGACTCTTCACCAAGAAAATGCAGCATATGTACAATCTAGGAACACTCTGCATCCTCTTATAAATGCAGGAAGCTTAAGAAATATGATAGTCTATGACATAGTGTTGTCAAAGGCGCGCTTAAGCTCTGAAGCGAGGCTCAAAACATGTGGAGCGCTTCGCCTCGCTTTATGTGCGCTTCAGTGTCATCATCAAGGCTCTAAGACACACTTTTCCTTGCCAATGAGCCTCTCTTGAAGGGGTGACACTAGATAATTCATATTTCACTTTATCGTAATGTTTTTACAATTCCTTTATCCATATATTTGTTATTCATGCTTATTATTATTAGTCTTGGACTAAACACATATAGATTTCTATTTTTGCACCATTGCGCCTTTTTTCATTAAAGCCCACGCTTTATTTTTGCTTTGCACTTAAAGCCCCAGCTGACCGTAGAGCTTTCTTGCGCTTTTCGCTTTTGATAACGCTGCTATGACATAGACATTCAGTTCTTTTCACCAAAGAACGAACAAATTGGGCATTTCTATCTAATTCTATGGACAGGTTCTGCCTTCTTTTCAAAACATCTCTGGTTTCTCTTCCACCAAATAACCAAAAATTGCAAACTGGAATGGTACACCACAATCTTTTGATCTCTCTGGTAAATTTTCTTCCTTGCCAGCTTAATAACAGCTCTTTAACTGTCTCAGGCATCAGCCAGCAGATTCCCAAAATGTTTAGTAACATATTCCAGATCTGTCTTGTTGTCTTGCAGTGAATCAGAATGCAGTTGACATCTTCTGCCTCTGATTCACAGACAAAATACATACTGCATGATCTGAAACATCCTTTTTGTGATTTAGATTGAGTCAAGCAGGTCTCATGTGATGGTAACCAGCAAAAACCAACCACTTTTCCTCTTCTTCTTCTTGTGTGAAAGCGGGCTTGGACTAGTTTGGGATTGAGGCATAGTTGCTGTTGTTGTTATTTGATTTATAGGAGACCTGGCTGAAGAGTTGACTTCAACTGGTAGATGTAATTGAGAGGCTATTTTGTATACTAAAGTGTCAAACATCTGTAGTCTGATGACTAACTGGATGTTTCATTTGCCAATAAATAGGTAGATAAAATTGAAGCCTGTGATGATTAGTTATGAGAACTGAGAAGAACAAATCTTAAGCAATGATAGGTTAAGGCAAGCCTAAAGGAGGCTGGTAGACAATGGGAACCTTGTCATTGAACCTAGGTTGCAAAACCTTTTACAGTATCTGAGAAGTTATGACTCTTGCAAGCGTCTCCGCTTAGAGCCTTGTGTAGAAGTTAATAAGTTGGTTGTCAAAGACCCACTGCGAGGCTGCTTGTGGCATGAGGATGATGTTTTCGTGTTCTCTTATAACATATCCGTGGTGTCTTATTGGTCTTAGGTGTTGATCTTTTGAAGGTGCATTTATAACCCTAATGGCATCCATTGCAAGGAATCTTGAATTACCTGCCTTGGCTTTCTGTTGGTCACTTGGTCTTGACTTGGACCATTCCTTGTTACAATCTTATTAAACCATTGGGTTGGTTTGAGAGGGTTTATGCCTTGGTCTTGGGTTACACTAAGCAAATCTATATACTCTTATGATTGCAAAATGGAGTTTTATTCCAAAAGTCTTCATGCGTTGATTATGGATCCACCTATTTAATAGTTTAGCTGGATGAACAATGACTTGTTTGTAATTGTTAAATGGAATTTTCCTCCTTTTACTTTGCGAGTCCCGTTTAGTATCTAACATAACGTGCCTATAGGACCAAGTGAGAACCTAGTTCTCCGATTCTCCTTCCAGCCACCGTTCAATGCTATATTTATGGTGAAATTACTTCATCAAAAAATATTTAAGGTGAAATTACTAAGGCATGCAACATTTGAGGCAGTCTTTTAATCATTAACTTGGCTTGTACCATGGTGCTTTCTAATTTATTCCTCATCTAACATTTATGATGACTTGGCTACAAGCTCTGGTTAAACTTTAAACAACTTTTCTGCCAAAACTTATTGATCAAAACAAGGAAAAGAACTTTTTACATCGAAAAGCCATTTTCCATTAAAGAATTGATTGCTCTATTTTATTCAAATATAATTTCATATTGTTGTTCATAGTTATCTAACTTTTTTGGAAGGGGAGCCTTGGCGTAACTGGTAAAGTTGTTGCCATGTGACCAGGAGGTCACGGGTTCAAGCCGTGGAAACAGCCTCTTGCAGAAATGCAAGGTAAGGTTGCGTACAATAGACCCTTGTAGTCCGGCCCTTCCCCGGACCCCTCGCATAGCGGGAGCTTAGTGCTCTGGGCTGCCCTTTTTTTTAGTTATCTAACTTTTTCTAGTTAGGGTATATTCTGTAATGGAACAGCATAGCATTTTATAACACACAGGATATAATTTTATCCCGTGTTAAGATTTTTTACTTCATGAGGGATTGACTTTCCTCAGCTAGCAGGCACTAGCTTGTTCTCAAGCTTCATCACTAATTCATCGACTCAGTGAATGCTAGGATACATAAAATCTTGTTGAATGAAAGAATTTTTAAATAAAAAATCTAGCATTTGAAAACTGCACTTGCTTTCTGGTGGAAGTATCAGGATTACTGCTGACCTATCAGTTATCACAAAATCAAGGTATCAGGTTTGTGCAGTAGGCGTGAGGAGTATCGATATATTTGTTTGAATGAAATATTGGCAGATTAATAAAGATAATCTGCTGTACTCATCTATGCTTTGAATTATACGATTTTCATTCATGCTTAGATGATCATTGGTTAGTACAGACAAGTAATGATGATAGTGTTATACTTGCAAATAATTAATTTGGATTAGCCAATAAAAATCATTCTAGGACTATTTTTTGACTGGTTGTAGTAAATGCCAATGCACCAATTTATTGATGGTAGTGTTATACTTGCACATAATTGATTTTGGATAGACAAATACTTACCCTCTTCTCAAACAAATGATTTTTGATAAATAAAACTTTACTTTATTTTTCCAAATCTTACCTTATCAAAAAGACAGAACTTCGCTTTTGAGGATAATCATAATAGAGGTTAAAGTAAGAAAAACAAAGCTAGTGTGATCCCACAAGTGGGGTCTGGGGAGGGTGAATTGTACATAGACCTTACCCCTACCTTGTGAGTTAAGGTAAATATTACCCCTATAATATAATTTTGTTTAAAAAGGTTAACAGTTAATTGGTTAGAAACATGTGACTACAGCAGTGGCCATTTTCCTTAAATGGGATCTAATATCAGCTCGAGAGGTGAAAAGATTTGCTAGGAAATTAGATCAATGACTTGGTGTTTTCCAACTCTGTCTATTGTCAGTTTGGTTGATTAATGTAACATCGGCTAGCATATTGTACGTAACTTCTCTGGTTTTGGTAGAGTGATTCATTCACAATACATCAATCTCTTCTATGAGCTGAAAATATCTTTCTTATCCTATGAAGAGAGAGGAGAGGGAGGGAAGAAGCGATACAAGGGGAATGGGGTGGGAGGGAGGAATGATTAATATTGTCCATTTTTTGTAATTCACTTTAGTATGCCATTGTAATTTTGTCATAATGATTAATGACGACTTTATCAGTTGCAATGGATGCAATTGCACCACCTTGCACTTTTAAGCGTGTACATGTCAATGGAAAACTGATATTTTTTCCTTCTCCTGCAGTGATGGGTTATTAGATTGATTTTTTTTCCCCTAATTGTTACCTAGGTTTCTCGGTTCAAAAAAAAAAAAGCCCTAATTGATGCTTCTCATCGTGTTTTATGATTACATGTATTTAATATCACCTTGATCAGGTTTAACTTGTTCCTCTCTCTAATGTGGATTCTCTTATACTGAAGGGAAGGGCCCAGAAGACGATAACCTAAAAGGGAGCAACCCATCTTCTGATGCTCAGAAATCTCATCAGAAGCCCTTGGACTGGAGGGAATTCCGAGCATCTCTCTACATTCAGGAGCTGGTATGGTTTCTAGCACCTCCCTTTCCTTTTAGCATGATGATATTGCATGTTGATAAACTTTTCTTAATGTGTGTCAAACGACATGATTCACCGTGTACTCCTGTTGGAGGCATGTTGATCTTCTCTAGGATACTTCCAAGTTCCTTAAATTTTGTTTCTCTTGTACGAATGGCATAACATTCTGCCAAGACTACACACTTCTTTTTTTGGATAACCGTGGTGTCTAGGCCCTACTTCTTCAACCTCTCCAGTTATAGCTAGTTCTTCTGCTTCTTCAACCTCTACAGCTATGGCTAATTCTTTCTCCCTAATGCCTTCCCCCCCCCCCCCCCCCCCCCCCCTCTCTCTCCCTCTCCCCAACATCAAAAATCTGGTCCCTACTGTTCTTGATTATACCAATTACATGCCACGGAGAGAACTTCTAATCCCAGCCGGAGGCAAATATACTAAGGTGTTCTTATCATCTGTCCAAGCCTCAGTGGACAGATTTAATTGTTAATGTGCTAGTGGAGGTTGCAAGTACATGGAAATAGTCGAGGTATGCAAAAGATGGAGTGGAAGAAGATGGTGCCATGATCTGGAGAGAAGAAGAACGTACGGAATATAAAACCTAAGCAATCTGATACCATGTAACAAACTATATTTCTAGATAAATTGGTGTACATTTACACAGATATATATATAGTATACACATTGATGTATAAAGAGTACTCTACCCTTATAAAGATATGTACAAATAATACTTTAATACTTATTGCTAGGACTGCACACCTGATGTCCACTGCTGCTGTCTGATATCTTCCACAAAGTAAACATGTTGGAATGAGTTATGGGTCCTCTCTAGGATAAACTTCTTCGCTCCTGTAATTTTCTTCCCTAGGACACATACGAGATCATTCTGTTAAGAGTGCCTATGTGATTACGGTCTTGTGAGCATATCATTGAAGCATTTATCTATTTTTTCCTTTGCTTTTCTATATCGAAATCTTCTTTCTCTTTCTCTATCGGAGTTTGTCAAATCATAATTTAAATATACTAAAACTTGTGTTTAAAGAATAGGGTTTCTTCTAACACTCTTACAGCAGGCGGCAAATGCAGTCTCTGACACTCGCAAGCAAGAGGGAACAAGTTTTGGTCCGAAAGCTCTTCCCTTGAAGTGGGCACATCCAATTTCAGCACCCGAGAATGGCTGTGTTCTTGTTGCCACTGAAAAGCTCGATGGAGTTCGTACTTTTGAAAGAACGGTAGTTCTCCTCCTCAGATCTGGAACCAAGCACCCACAAGAGGGTCCATTTGGTGTAGTCATAAACCGGCCACTAGGCAAAAAGATCAAACACATGAAACCCACAAATCTCGACCTGGCAACAACCTTTGCTGATTGTTCCTTGCACTTCGGTGGGCCCCTTGAGGCAAGTATGTTTTTACTAAGATCAGGGGCTGGTTCAGAGCTACCTAGATTCGAAGAGGTGGTTCCTGGTGTGTGCTTTGGTGCTCGAAACAGTTTGGAAGAAGCATCTGCATTGGTAAACAAAGGGGTGCTTAAACCTCAAGATTTCAGATTCTTTGTTGGCTATGCAGGATGGCAGCTTGACCAGTTGAGGGAAGAGATTGAATCCGGCTATTGGTACGTTGCCTCTTGTAGCGCAAATCTGATTTTTGCAGGTTCACAAACTTCGTCATCAGAGAGTTTGTGGGGAGAGATATTACAGTTGATGGGTGGTCAGTATTCGGAAGTAAGTCGGAAGCCTAAGCAAGACATATAAGCTTCTCAATGAGCATTCAGGTTTGATAGAAAGAGAAGTTTGTGTGAAAGTCAAATGTACATAATGGTGGCACAGGTCCTAATCTAGTAGAGCTCTCGTCTTCCATTTCTGCTTTCTCTCCTAGACCTTGCTAATAAGTTATGATCAATGTATGTAAATGAATAACTCTTTGGAGGATCCTAGTATTATGATTAATTTAACGTCTCATTGCTTCTCTAATTCTCTCCTTCCATTTCTCGTTTTAATAAAGAATTTGTGCAAACTTCTTTTGGTTCATCTTACAGGCCTCCATTCCCCAACACCCCCGAAAAGAAAAAGATGGTAGCATTTTAGCTATATCCGTTTCTCAATAGGTACTCCCTTAATCTCAAATGTAACACTATCAGAGAATCACAGTAATCCAGTTGGCTGACTACGTAAATGTTCATCTCGTTGGTGATACACTATGGATACTTAAAATGTTAATTTGATTTTATATAAGTTGTATAGGACAAGGGACTTGATACTTAGAACTAGATGACATCATAATATGGTCGATGGAAAATGAAAAAAATGTAACTTCAAATTATGAGAGAACTATAAAAGCTCGAAATTTAGAACTAAAACCGACATCATAAATTACGAATTTTGCCAAATTTTTGCAAGCGGTCCTTTTCAAATTTCAATTACATACAACGATTAATTCCAGTACCTCACTGTTTTCCATCTGTATACGGTAAAATGGAGTAAATATCGCAGCTGTCCGGTGCGAGGTCGAAGAAGAACGAGTTCGTTAGCCTCGGGTAAGTTCGAAGGGAACGAAGGCCGAGGAGTTGTGAGTCTTTCCAACTAAGTGTCAGAAACCGAGGGTATGTTGATAAGCACAGAAAACCCGAACCTGAGGGGAAGACACTCGACATAGGCTCGGAGTATCCGTTACGGGCTAGGCTACACGTCACCTAACAGTTCCGCCATTTGCACTAACATTCGTATGGATGTCAAAACATCCGTACAGACTCCGTCTTATCTATTTTAGGGTTTTCTTAAAAGGCCTTTTTTAGGGTGTACTAAGGCCCATCTGTTTGGAGCTATAAATAGGGGTGTACCCCCTTTATTTTAGGGCTAGTTTTTTTTTACTATTCATCATACTTATAATTTTTTTTTAAAAAAAGAGAGGAGTTTTATTACTGATTGGCTCGGGCTATAGAAGCAATTTTCAAAACCGGACCAATTCTCAGAGCCCACAATTTGATTTCTTAAGCTTTACTTTCTCTTATTCATCAATATACGTTTATCATTTGCATGTTATTATTATACATAACTTATTAATCTAACCACGTATCCTATAAAACCACTTACAAATTTAATTGTTACCATTTTAAGGGTAAACAGTTTGGCGCCCACCATGGGGCATAGGATAATAGTGGTGATTAATTTACAACTCCATCGTTCACTTGTTCTTTGAAAGTTTGTGTTTCAGAAAACTCAAGATGGCAAGCAGTGGTCAATCTGGGCATGTGAACAACAACGAGCTACTCGGTGAAAACGACAACAACAATAGGTTACCGAACCCGAACACACCCCCTACTGACCCGGTCAACCCAAATGCTGTCAACTCGACCGAAAGCCTTAACAACAATTCAGCGACTTTGCTTCGGGCGCAAGCCCGAAAGACGCCAGATGTCGTGGAGGAAATTAACTTACGTTTGGTATTTGAAATGTTGCAGAAACAATAGGTGGCTATAGCCCAACTCCAAAAGAAAGACAACGGAACAGTCTCGGCAGGGCCAAGTCGGGTTACCGAGCCAAGGCAAGAGGAAGACTGGGTCGTTGATAGTGACAATGGTTCGGAGTCCGGTGCGTCTGTCGAGGTCCTGAAAATGCTCGAAACATTGGCTAAACGGGTCAAATCTACTGAGAAAAGGGTGGAAACATATAATTCTCGAGTGGACCAGATCCCGGGGGAACCTCCAATCCTGAAAGGACCGGACTCAAAGAGATACATTCAAAGGACATTCCCTCAGAGTGTGGCCCCGAAGTTGATCCCGAAAAGGTTCAAAATGCCTGATATCCTGAAATATGATGGGACAACGAACCCGCAGGAGCATGTGACCTCGTATACTTGTGCCATAAAAGGCAACGATGTTGAAGAAGATGAAATCGAATCAGTGTTACTAAAAAAGGTTGGTGAAATGCTATCCAAAGGGGCACTGACCTGGTACGACCATCTACCCAAGCATTCCATCACTTCTTTTGAGATGCTCACAGATACGTTTATCAAAGCCTATGCTGGAGCCAAGAAGGCACAGGCAAGAAAAGCAGATATCTTCAGAATCACCCAAAGGGATAACGAGCTACTTCAAGAGTTCGTGAATAGGCTCCAAAAGGAACGAATGGAACTCCTTCCGGTTCCGGAATAATGGGCCGCTCAAGCCTTCACTAAAGGTCTCAACCCCCAAAGCTCCACCTGTTACACCTCGGAAAATCTTCCGTTGATGCATAAGTGAATGGGCTAGTGAAGAGTACGAGTATACGATATTTCCATGAGTAAGAAACGACGTTTGACGACCCTAAGTAAGATTCCAAAGGCAATTGTAATAAGAGATAGGTTATGTTCCATAAGGATTTACTATAGGTTCTGAGAATGTGGAAAGTTGCAGATTTGCACTTTGGCCAGTTGAACGTAAAACGAAATACGGACCGTAAAGTGGTATACGGCCCGTAAACTGCCAGGTCGTATTTCAACTTCCAAAACTTCAACTTTCTGTCAAATGCTTGAATGGTTAAAAACGACTTGAAATACGGACCGTAAACTGAAATACGGTCGTAAACTGTGGTCGTAAATCACCATGTCTTAGCCTGACTTTCTGGTTCTGTTATGCTTAAATACGCCTACAGAATACGGACCGTCAACTGGAATACGGCCCGTAAACTGGGTTTGCGACCACTGTGCACTTTCGACGACTGTTTATTTTAGATCAGATTTTGGGTTATTAAAAAGGGCACCAAGTTCATTATTTCATTTCCACACTTCACCCCTTCTCTCTAAAACATCTCTCTACATTTATTCCATAAGAATTCAAGGATTATTAGTGATCAACAACATAAACCAAGTGAATCAAGTGTAAGGAAACCCATTAAAGATCATAGAAGTCAAGAAATCCCAATGGAGATAAACTAGGGTTTTGCTCAAGTGGAGTATTATCAACCAAGGCTTGTTCCTACGACATCTAAGGTAAGATTTATGATATTTCTATGTTGTTTAAGGTATTTATGAGTTGAAATACATGGATTGTAGAAAGGTATGGCAAAATGGGTCATGAATGTGGAATAGTGCCATTTTGAGAAATAGTTTGAATTGAGTTATGGGTCTTGATGTATTGTGATGTAAATATGTTATAAATGATGTTGAGAACATGAGATGAGAAATGAACGTGAATGGACATAGTCGTGTGTTATAGCCATGGATATGAGTAATTGAAAGCAAAATTAAGAAATGTGGATAATGCGGATGAATAATGGCTATTGCTATGGTATTGTGAATGTATTATTGACGTTTGGGAGTTGATATACGTTATAGAGGAATGTCGTATAAATAAAGGAGATGTTGTCCGATTTTCTCTAGCTTTAGTCATATATGCTAGCTATCGATTCTAACGATAGTATGACTTTAATGAAGGTAGAAACGCTAGCATTGGAGGAGAACGCGCAAGTGTAGAATAGTTGAACGAAAAAGGTATGTAAGGCTAACCATTCTTTCATAAGGCATGGTCCTTTGGCCAATTACCTAAATCTTCCATAAGTCTATGATGTCTCACAAATGCTTCGATCTTTCGAGCTATTAAGCTCACGATTCTTGATATGCTACGATTGTACTAAGTTCCTCGTATGACGAGTAAGCCTATAAAGATAGTTGTGACGAATAACGATAATGATATTGATGACGACTAAAATGGTAATAGCAATGATGACAGTGATGATAATAGTAAGGATGCTTGCGAGCTTATGTGTATGTGTGCCTATATATGGCTATTATGAAAACCCCGAACCTGTATGGCCGGGTAAAATATATGTAGATGTATATGTATGTATGTTTATGTAAAGCGCGCACACCACTGCAGTTGGGTACGGACAACACTGAGCCTTGGTAGGGCCAGGTATGTGTAACACTGAGCCTTGGTTGGCCAGGTATGTACGATCACCGAGCCTAGCTAGGGTCGGGTACGTGAAACACCGAACCTTCGAGGTCGGGTATGTTATGCAAACGATATGTGTATGATATGGTTATGTATATGATATATATATGAGCATGAATACGAATATGAATAAGGATATGTATACGAACACGATTATGGATACGAAATGTAAAGGAATACGAAGGTGCGCATAGATACGGATACGGATGTATGTACACAATTATGTGCTAGAAATGGGAAGTCCCTATAAAAGGCAAGTAAGTGCCCGTGACGACGATATTACTATCTCCCATCTTATGTTATTTCTTATGTTGCTTACTATGTTTCTATATTGATATTGATCATGCTTTACATACTCAGTACATTCTTCGTACTGACGTCCTTTTGTTTGTGGACACTGCGTCATGCCCTCAGGTGCACAGGGAGACAGACTTGATCCATAGCCACCTTCTCAGGGACTACATAGCAGAGCTCCACTTCATTCGGAGCCATAGCTTTTTGGTACTTATTCTTTTGTGTACATAATTATGGGCATAGCGGGGTCCTGTCTCGCCTATATGATATGTTATACTCTCCTTAGAGGCTCGTAGACATGTGTATATGGTTAGATATGTCTGGCCTTGTCGGCCTATATCTTGTATATCATTTTGATAGCCTTGTTGGCTCATGTACATTGACGTGGTATAGATGCCAACCTTGATATAAAAACGTTGTCGTCCAATGGGACTAGCATGAACGATGAATAAAAACGTATATTTAATTATGTGGCTCACCTAGAAGTAAGTATAAGTATAAGCCAAGGGGTGCTCGGGTGGGCTAGCACCGGGCGCTCGTCGCGGCCCCATAGACGGGTTGTGACACTAACGCCCGTTCAAATTAAAAGAAAACTTATTAGAATACGAGGCAGTAACTTGGGCCGATGTTCATAACAGGTACGAATCCAAGATTCGAGTAGAGGATGACCAACTTGAACTTCCCCATGGCCCGATAAACGGAAGTAAGAATTCTGAAAGGTCGATGAGGACGAATTCTGAAAGGTCGATGAGGACTTTTGAACCGGAGATAAGGCCACCGAAGGATAGATACCGACCTTATGCTCAACCGGAGAAATCTAGCGCTAAGTCGGACAGGGAAAGGAACGGTCCCCATCATCATTCGGGTAGGAGTGACAAGCAAGCTGATCACGGATCAAGCGGTCGAGGTTTGCTGTTCAGAGGTGATACCGGTGGGTCAGCCAAAAATGGGGACAGCCCGAGATTATCAGAGTACAACTTCAACATTAACACCACAGATCTTGTCTCGTCCATTGACCATATCAAATATGTCAGGTGGCCGAGACTATTAAGATCTGATCCAGCTCAAAGAGATCCAAGCGTGATGTGTGAGTATCATGAAACTCACGGACATAGGACCGAAGACTGTCACCAACTGAGAGAGGAGGTGGCTCAGCTGTTAAAAAAGAGTCACCTTCGCGAATTCTTGAGTGACCGAGCCAAAGGACATTACAAAGGCAGGGAAAATCACAAAGAGGTGAGCCCGTGGAGCCTCAACATGTGATCAATATGATAATAGGATGAACGGAAATGCCACGAGGGCCACTAATGAAGAGGACAAAAGTTTCAATTGTTCGAGAGAAATGAAGCAGGGAATATGTACCCGAAGGATCTATTTCTTTCAATGATGGGGACGCAGAAGGCATCATTTAGCCACACAACGATGCTTTGGTAATTTCTATCCTAATTTTTATATCTTAAGTTAAACGTCTTTCGATTGATCTAAGTAGGTCGGCCAATATTATTCGATGGAGAGTGGTAGAACAATGTGCCAGAAGCTCGGGTACTCAGTGGATTCAACATGGCGAGCGAAACTACTAAGGCAGAAATCTCTTTGCCGGTAAACATTGCCGGGACTATTCAACAAACGGTGTTCTACGTTATGGAGGGGGAGATGAAGTACAATGCGTTGCTCGGTAGGCCATGGATTCATAGCATGAGGGCAGTACCCTGACATTACATCAAATTTTGAGGTTCCCAACCTCGGAAGGGATAAAAACGGTCAATGTTGAGGTTCCCAACCTCGGAAGGGATAAAAACGGTCCATGGTGAACAACTCGCGGCAAGGGAGATGTTCGCGGTCGAAGAAGTACCTCCCACTCAGAAGAATCACCCGTTGAAGCTGCTGAATAGACCAAAGTCAAAGATGTTAAATAGCAATTAAATAAAAGAGGCTCAGTCAGTTCGAGTGAAGAAAAGGAAGAGATGAGCCCGAACTTCGAAGAGGACGATTTCGGTGTGTCCAGATCATTCGTGCTACCGGATGATTCAGATGCAACCAAGTCTATAGTAGAAGAGCTGGAACAGATTCTCTTGTTTGTGCACCTGCCTGACAGAAAAGTATACCTGGACAAGGGGTTAACCTCGGAGCTCAGGAGTAAATTAATTGAATTTCTTCAAGCAAACGTCGATTGTTTTGCTTGGTCCCATTTAGACATGACAGGTGTTCCACCGGAGGTAACAACGCATAAATTAAGCATCGATACAAAAATTTCCCCGGTGAAACAGAAAAGGAGACCGATATCCTAGGTGAAGCATGCCTTCGTCAAGGAAGAAGTAACAAAGCTTTTAAATAGAGGTTCCATCCGGGAGGTTAAAAACCCGGACTGGTTAGCTAATGTTGTTGTCATGCCAAAAAAGGTAATAAATTCATAATGTGCGTTGATTATAAGGATTTAAACAAAGCATGCCTGAATGATTCATTCCCTATGCCTCACATTGATCGAATGATCGATGTGACAGCCGGGCATGAGATGTTAAGTTTTCTCGATGGGAATGAGATGTTAAGTTTTCTTGATGCATACTCCGGCTACAATCAGATTCGGATGAACCCAGAGGATCAAGAGAAAAATTCTTTTATAACCAGATACGGGACATATTGCTACAATGTGATGCCATTCGGACTAAAAAACGCCGGTGCAACTTACCAGCACTTAGTTAACCAAATGTTCGAAGAACAGATAGGTAAAACAATGGAGGTTTATATTGATGATATGCCAGTTAAGTCCTTAGAAACAGAGGACTATTTAAAGCATTTGCAGGAAACCTTTGACATACTTCGCAAATACAACATGAAGCTGAACCCGGAGAAGTGTGATTTTGGGGTCAGATCGGGCAAGTTCTTGGGCTTTATGGTTTCGAACCGAGGAATTGAAATCAACCCAGAAAAAATTAAGGCCATCGAAGGCATCAAAGTAGTTAACAACGTGAAGGCAATGCAAAAGTTAACCGGAAGGATAGTGGCTCTGAGCCGATTCATTTTGAGGTCTTCGGACATAAGTCATCGGTTCTTTTCGCTGCTGAGGAAGAAGAATGACTTCGTATGGACATCGGAATGTCAGAAAGCTTTGGAAGGCCTAAAACGGTACTTGTTGAGCCTACCTTTGTTGCACACACCAAAGGCAGACGAGCAGTTGTTCTTGTACCTTGCAGTATATGAAGTTGCGGTAAGCGGCGTTTTGGTCCGAGAAGAAGAAGGTACCCAATTCCCTATCTATTATGTCAGTAGAAAATTAGGGGATGCAGAGTCACGTTACCCTCACCTCGAAAAATCGGCTTTAGCTTTGGTAAGTGCTTCTATGAAACTGAAACATTATTTTCAATGCCACCCCATATGTGTAGTAACCACCTACACGTTAATGAATATCATGCATAAATCGGAACTATTAGGAAGGTTGACTAAATGGGCCGTAGAAATAAGCAGTTATAACATCGAGTTCAAACCTAGAAAGGCTATTAGATCCCAAATTTAGCCTACTTTGTAGCGGACTTTACACCTACAATGGTTCCTGAGGTAGAAAAAGAGCTTTTGCTAACCTCGGGGAAAACTGCAGGTATCTGGACTTTGTACATGGATGGAGCATCGAACGTGAAAGGGTTCGGATTGGGAATTTTTCTAAAGCCCCCCCCCGCAAGTGATATTATAGTCAATTAGAACTCTACAATTGACTAACAATGAAGCCGAGTATGAGGCTATGATTGCAGGTTTGGAATTGCCTCGAAGTTTAGGGGATGAAGTCATTGAAGCAAAATGTGACTCCTTTCTGCTTGTGAATCAAGTCGATGATGTTTTTGAAGTCAAAGACAAACGAATGCAGAGATAACTGGAAAAATTTCAATTAATCCTACATCAGTTCAAAGAATGGACTATACAACACGTACCGAGGGGACAAAACAATGAAGCAAATGCATTGGATAATTTAGGTTCGTCGATCGAAGCGGAGGAATTCAATTCTGGTACGGTTGTTCAGTTGATGAACTCGGCAGTGGAAAGTGGCCATACCGAGATAAACTCAATAAGACTAACATGGGATTGGCGCAATAAATACATAGACTACTTGCGAGATGGGAAGCTCCCGGCAGACTCTAAGGAGTCGAGGTCCCTTCGAACCAAAGCTGCAAGATTCTGCTTGGTCGATGACCATTTGTATTGCCGATCCTTCTACGGACCTTTGGCTAAATTCTTGGGGCCCAGAGAAACAGATTATGTGATACGGGAGGTACACGAAGGGACTTGCGGAAACCATTCGGGAGCCGAAGCTTAGGTCTGAAAAATAATCAGAGGGTGATACTAGATGGAAGAGGACGCGAAAATTTTTGTCCGAAAATGCGATGGATGCCAAAGGCATGCACCAATGATACACCAACCGGGGGAGTTGCTGCATCCAGTTCAATCAACTTGGGCCTTCATGAAATGGGGAATGGACATCGTCGGACCTTTGCCATGGGTCCCAGGTAAGGCTCGATTCATTCTATGTATGACTGACTATTTTTCTAAATGGGTTGAAGCACAAGCCTATGAGAAAGTCAGAGAGAAGGAAGTCATTAAATTTATTTGAGACCACATCGTTTGTCGGTTCGGCATCCCAGCTGAGATCACTTGCGACAACGGTCGACAGTTCATAGGTAGTAAGTGATACGCTCAAATTACAACTATGAGTGGCGTGAAGCGGTCGTTGTCAAATATAATAACCCAAACAAGGTTGGGGTCGAATCCCACAGAGAATATGGAGAGAAAAGGGTACTAATTGTATGCGATACTAGTCTTTAAAGGCTTTAATCCTATTCCGAATAGTTTGAAATATTTGTTTTGTAATGTAATTGAATACTTTGACTTGAATTGTACTTAATGCGAGAGAGAGACTAAGGTTGAGTTCCCCACTTTGATTAGATATTATGCTTCAGGTTTCAATGTGATATACTTCTAATGGTTGTTCTAAGAGTATGCACTTGATCTCTTAAGGACTTCCTAATGTTTCCCAACAGTTAGGCCATATTTCCTCTTTATGATTTTTCCAAATGTGACAGAGTTGAACTCGAAGAGCGACCAATAATGCTAATTAGACTTGTTCTTATCCTTAAGTTAGTCTATTAAACGAGGGTTAACGTCCCGAGTCATTGTTATTCAATCTTACCAATACTAACTCTCTTTCCCAAGAAAAGTTAGTATAATGGCTTAGGCTAATGCTTGCAATCATTACCCAACGCTAACACACAAAGATAGAATAAATACCAACAACCATTATGCATATATCAATAGTAGAAACTCATTCACATAATTCCCATCATGGGGTCCACAACCTTAGAATTAAAATTAGCTACTCATCATTTTGGTTAACAAAGAAAGCTTAAAAGTTAACATAATGTACTTACAATGTTAATACAATGTGGAATGAAGGCGAAGTTGGTGCTTGAAATGCTCCAACCACTTCACAAATATCCAAGGCTTAAAGTTAATGCTCCAAAAGATCAGAATTCAATGTTAAAAACCTAACTTTAAGTATTTATAGGGCCAAAAATTGCGCCAAAGTTCTGGACAAAAACACCCTTTCGTGGCATCGTTACGGACCGTAACACAGGTTACGGTCCGTCCTTTGTCAGCTTGATATAGGTCAACCGTTATGTCTTATTGCGACGGACCGTAACACAGGTTACGGTCGATATCTTCCAGCGGATCATGGATTCAGTGTTCAGTGGCCAATGCGTTACGCTATGATGTTACGGACCGTCCTTCTGGGCGTAACATGTGACACTACTTAGGCTTCTTACTGGAAATTTCCTTCAGATTACGGTACATGTTACAGCCCGTAACATGAGTTACGGACCGTCCTTTATGGGTACACGTATCTGGATCTTCCTCTCTGGGTACGGATCACGTTACGGTCCGTAACTCGAGTTACGGATCACGTTACGGTCCGTAACTCGAGTTACGGACCATTCTTTTGCTCCAAGTTGTCCATTTTTCAGCATTTCTTATCATTTCCGTCCCTTAGTCAACCAACCCTACTAAACACCAAAATAACATAAGAAACGATGTAACAACCCTTAAAAACAAGCAACACTTCTAGTGAAAAAGACATAAAATGTGCCAAAATTCACGGCACATCAGTAAGGTCAATGACTTCCTCGAAGGATTGAAGATCAAGAAGAGTTTTCAATTCCATATCACCCAAGTGAAAACGGACAGGCGGAGCCGACGAATAAAGTCATAATTCAAAATCTAAGAAAACGACTAGAATCATAGAAGCATAAATGGAAGGAAAATTTACCAGAAGTACTATGGGCCTACAGAACGACATCGAAGTCAAGTATTGGAGAAACACAGTTTTCTCTGGTTTAGGGTTTGGAAGCATTGATCCCTGTGGAAGTCAGAGAACCGAGCCTAAGATTTTGGTATGCGACGAATGAGTCAAATGAAGAGGCTATAACCGTGAAGCTTTACTTAGCGAACGAACTTCGCGAAAATGCGTTGGTCAATTTAGCAGCTCAAAAACAACGAATGGGGAGATATTAAAATCGGTGAACAAACCTTTGACATTTCCAAGTTGGGGACTTAGTGCTTCGGAAAATTACCCTGCACACTATGAATCCTGATGATGGAAAATTGGGCCCGAACTGGAAAAGACCGTATAAAATAACTGAAATAAACGGCAAAGGATCGTATCAACTAGAAACGGAAGATGGTCAACAGCTACACAACAACTGGAACGTGGCACACTTGAAAAAATATTACTGCTAAGGAACGAGTTACTAACCTTTTGTGAATTTCAGTGATTTTCACCTTTTTCTTACAGGTTCAAACCGGAGCGAAATTCGAAGAAAGTAGAATTAGGTCTGAAAACACGTGTTGCACTCTTTTTTCCTTAGCTCGGTTTATCCCGAAATGGGTTTTCTAGCAAGGTTTTTAATGAGGCAACAGTGTACAGCGTGTTAATTTAGAATTCAAAAATCGGGCTAAGTGTCATGAACTCGAAGACCAGCTAAGTACTGGGGACTTGATATTCAACAACACCGTTTTCTGTAGCGTTTCTCCGTTCATGCTTCACGAACAAACACTAGGGGGCTATGATACCCTCGCCAGGAATGACAAGGTCGAAGAAAACCTCAAAGAAGTGAAGTAAGAAGTGAAGACAAAGTAGAAACACTTTTTGTTTTTGTATTTGACCAAACCTTCTGCATTAGGATTCATTGTAAGGGCCAAACGATCGAATGAATCGTGCCCACATAGTTTTGCTACGACAAAAGGCAGAAGGGGTCGGA
The DNA here is from genome assembly GCF_019175385.1 of Lycium barbarum. Taxonomy (NCBI): domain Eukaryota; kingdom Viridiplantae; phylum Streptophyta; class Magnoliopsida; order Solanales; family Solanaceae; genus Lycium; species Lycium barbarum. The sequence goes on from NC_083344.1 coordinate 82,475,633, forward strand.
TGAAGTCCTTAGTTTCTTGTACGAGATAATTATTTGAAATATGAAGAAAAATACTTCGGTAAAAATACGCATCAAATATGCTCTCTTAGGAAAGTACCCGAGAGTAACTATTTATTAAAGCCCATAGGCTACCCTCGACTGGAGACTTCGGTCACAAAATAGATGAAGGCACTAAGGTAAAAATGAACCGAGCCCAACTTACAAAGACTTTAAACAGTCGAAAGAGGGGGTAATAAAAGTCCTCGACTCATTCACAAAGCATAAAAAGGCTTCTGCGAACAAGCCCTCATTAAGATATCGGATAAAAAGAAAATTGGTATAAGTAGAGCCCAAAATTCATAAGTTGTTAAGGGCCAAGGTCAAACCTAAGCCGTTTCAAACGAAACAATATCAAAAATTCTATCCGACTCAAGGATCTGTTCACTTAACTCAAGTCTCATATGACTAAGTATCAGAAATAATCAAAGTAAATACTGGCAAAGGAGAGCCCATGCAAATTTTATATCATAAAAGGCCAAGCCTGTCCTTGTAAAGATTTACAAAAGATTGAAACAAAATATAAAGGTCCTTTAAGCCTATTAAATCTGCCGCAGAAGAACCCGAGTCATCAGAGCCGGACCCTTCAGGGTCTTCCTCGGAACTATCTACAAGTGCTTTCTTGGCTTTGTTCCTCGAGTACCTTTGCCTCGGCAATCCGAGCAGGGATATCCACAATGCCTCATTGAGCCGCCTCGAGCGTAGACCTTCGAGACTTCCACTTCTCATATTCTACTAGAAGGATAGACCGAGCCTCAGAAACCTCAACTTCATCATGGGCTTCTTTCAGGTAGTCCTGAGTCTTTTTTAATTTTTTTCTCCAGCTCCGACCTCATATCGCTCAGAGTAATCTGAATCTCGTTAGAAGCTTCCAGCTCGGCCTGAAGTCCATCATTGTCTCGAATAGCGGCCTCAATCTCACTCTTAAGTTTCTCATTGGCCTGGGCTCGACTCTCGGCTTTCTCTTAGGAAACCTTCAAGGTTTCTTTCTCAGCGGCCCTTTTGAACTTAGCCGCCTAAACTTCTCCTCCATGTTTTCGGCCTCGCCTTTGACAAAATCTAGTCGCTGCCTCAATTGGATAATAATGGCCTGTAACTCACTGAGCTTTGAGATGTACTCATAGTTCCCCCGGTTGAGCTGCTTATTGTCCTCTTCTAGGACTTTATTTTTGTGGACCGAATCATCGAGCTCATTTTTTAACGGAAGGTTCTCCTTCTTAACTTCTTCGAGTTCGGCTCGGAGGGTCGAAGGACTGACTATTTGGCTCAATTAATCTTCTTTTTTGTTGAAGGAGAAGTTTAAACTTCTTAGTTTCTTGACTCTAGGCATCCAACTGGGCCCGTAAATCATCTATCTCATGCTGAGCTTGAAGAAAACCCTCATTCACGAGCACGACAGCCTGTAAAAAAAAAGGGGGGGGGGGGGGTGTGGGGAACAAGGTTAGAGATCAGCAAACAATGAAGGTTACACCAAATAAATTAAAACTTATTGGAAGAAGGGAGAAAAAATATTCACCCGATTGCAAGCATGCATACCCTCGTTGAGAAGGCACTGTCACGAGAGTCCGATCATCTTCTGTTTGTCGGACTCCGACACAAGAGGTCAGCGATAACTGGCCACCCCCACGGGGCGAGACAAAAAACTGCAGTCTTTAGAAACGGTGACCATGCTCGACCTGGTCCTCCCCGGCTCTGCACTTGTAGTCGAAAATATATCTACAAGTTAAGATCTCGAACTAGACTCAGTAGACCGAGTAGGCCTCCTCGATGCTTGTGGAACAGGGAGGTGTCCGAACCCCGAGGCTTCAACTGTTGCAGGAGGATTATCGGCAAATATGTGATCAAAACTCTCGTGCTCCGAGGATGGAGTAGGAGAAGGAGGTGAAGTTGTTTCGGCCCATCTGGCTCTTTTTTCCGAGGGCTCTACCTTAGGAGAAGTGTCGCCCGTAACATCGATCATCTCGACGGCCCTTAAAGGGATTAGGGGTTGGAGATAGTCAGTTACCGAGGGTAAAGGGGTCTCAACTTCCCCACCTATGGCAGAGCCGGGAAGATTAACTATGGCGCTCTCCTCCGGTATCTCCACCGGAGTCGTCTCAGCCTCGGTAGCAGCGATAGAAGGTTTTGGGCCAATTCTAGTGACCCAAATGTCATCATCAGGCTCATCCCTCAAACCTCGAGCTCCGGATGCACCCGCTGCATCCTTCGAACTCTTCTCCGGATGCACCCGCTACATCCTTCGAACTCTTCTTTCTTTTGTGGTCCTTAGAGGACTTGGTTATCTGTTTCTTCTTTTCAGCCTCGGTTATAAGCCGTGCTGATCCTGAAATATCAAAATCTAAACCCGGAGTGGAGGGTTCACCAGCTGGTGCCAGGCGTGGGATCGAAGAGCCTTTTGCTTAAACTGAATATCGAAATGGTTAGATCGAAAAGGAGTTAAACAGAAGAAAAAATAACACAAAGCGAAGGAAAGAGTAAGATACCATGATTTTGTGCTACCCACCTGTCATGGGACAAATCTTTCTATGCCCTGGTGCGGATATTGGCTAATAATGCTCTCGATCCACCTAGTGAATCGGGGGATCACCTCCAGAAGCCATCCATCAGCTGAAACATCGGAAATAGTTAACAGAAATGTTCAAAGGCACATAGAAAGGGAATAAGCCCTATAAGAGTTACGTTTATCGTTCCATCTTTTGGGGGAAGGCATGTACTCTGCTGGTATAATATATGCGTTCCTAACTCGGACGAGATGCTCGTACTAGCCCCAATCTTTGTTCTCATCAATGCAGGAAAGAATAGGGTTCCTCCCTCATTTGGCCAGCATTATAACTCCGCCACGAAAGATCCTCGCGTAGTATAGCCGGATCAGATGGTGTAGGGTGAACTTGGCATTCGCATTGTTGGCTAGAAGGAGAAGGCAGGCCACAATCCTCCAAACGTTCGGACCAATTTGAGCGAGGCACACTTTATATGTCCGACACATCTCAAGGATAACCGGATCTATCGGGGGGTCGAGCTTGAGAGTGAAAGGATATGTGTAAATGTACAAAAACGCTCCTTAAAGTCGGTGATTGCTTCATCATCACCGGTAGCAATGATATCTATAGGGAGGTTATCCCAACCGCACTCAGTTCAGACTCTGGGAAGATGCGCCTCTTTGATTGATGAGGGGTAACGCTTGATGTCGAAACCCCGATCAACCTTTTTTATGGCCGTCTCCACGGCGAACTCATGATTGAAATTGTATCTCCAGAGGATTATGTCCTTGGCCTGGGATTCGAAGGAGCTGGCTTGTGCTTTGCCTCCGGGGCTGGTTACAGCCTCGATATTCGGGGAAGAAACTGAAGGAACGTTTTAGGAAGTAGAATCGATGTTCGTTGCCATATCATAAGTTCTGAAGATTGGAGTATGAAGATATGAAGGTTCGAAGATGAAAAAGATAAAGATATGAAGATTTGGAGACTAAAAATATGAAGATATGAAGATGAAAAGATGAAGTTATGAAAGATTAAAGAAGATTTTCTAAGAAAATGAGAAGATTTTGAGACCTCGGATAGAAGTTCCTCAGAAAATATCAAAAGCTCAAAAATTCGAGAAAAAGTTGAAAGAGAGGAGCAAGAACAGAGAAACGATCAAGGGAGGTAAAAGGTAAAAAGTAAAAAATGAAAATCACTGTAACGCCTTTTACAGATAAAACTTTGAGGCAGTTAGCAAAGTCGTCAACCCAAGAGAAGACACGTGTTCGAAGTCAAAGGGACGTGAAATAAAGAGACGTATCGTTTCCCGCCTATTTTCAAAGGGAAACTTTCTAATCACTGAGGTTATCAATCCACTTCCCGTCACTTCGATAAAATTTCGGTCCGAGTAGTGTGGGGACTATCTGTATACGGTAATACCGAAGCAATTTGTACATGGTAAAAACCGGAGTAAATATCACAGCTGTCCGGTGCGAGGTCGGAGAAGATCGAGTTCGTTAGCCTCGGGTAAGTTCAAAGGGAACGAGGGCCGAGTAGTTGTGAGTCTTTCCAACTAAGTGTCAGAAATTGAGGGTATGTTGATAAGCATTGGAAACCCGAACTTGAGGGGAAGACACTCGACATAGGCTTTGAGTATCCGTTACGGGCTAGGCTACACGTCACCTAACCGTTCCGCCATTTGCGCTGACATTCGTACGGATGTTCTGACATCTGTACGGACGCCGTCTTATCCATTTTAGGGTTTTCTTAAAAGGGCTTTTTTTAGGGTTTACTAAGGCCCATATATTTGCAGCTATAAATATGGGTGTGCCCCCTTTATTTTAGGGCGAGTTTTTTACTATTCATCATACTTGTAATCAGAAAAAGAGAGAGAGGAGTTTTATTACTGATTGATTCGGGCTATAGAAGCAATTTTCAAAACCGGATCAATTCTCAAATCCCACAATTTGATTTCTTAATCTTTCCTTTCTCTTATTCATCAATGTACGTTTATCATTTGCATATTATTATTATACATAACTTATTAATCTAACCACGTTTCCTATAAAACCACTTACAAATTTAATTGTTACCATTTTAAGGGTAAACACCATTATTTCTATCCTGTAAATGAAACATCCTCAGTGTTACCACAAAAACAAATCTCAATCATGTGATGAACACGAAGTTAAATGTTCTCTTCGAATAATTTTTTTAGGTCATTTGATCACTTTTTTCATATGGATTTTCTGACAGAGTACTTACGGTTTCTAGTATCCTATCCAGTCATATAATTCGAGATGAATTTAGAACGTTGGAACAAGCCTTAAAAACCTTTAAAATAATACTACAACAAGATAAGTAACAATTTTAGTTTTAAAAGTCACCATATAAGATATTAAATTGTTTAATTTGAACACTACTGCAAGTATACATAACATTATCTACTCTATTGTCTAGGCTTTTAGAGGAGAAAATTAGGTGGGTTGGCCACTTTTTAGACCATTTATTAATCTTTAGCTACTGTTTGAAATGTAATTATGAAATAGGCACTCTTTTAACACAAAATAATATTTGAACAAAAATATCCCTACTTAAAACACGAAAAAACTCCAGAAACGACTAATGAAATTTGAACATAATTCACTTCAGACTCCGTTAATTTTTCATGGAGTTTGAAATGTATGGCTTGAAGTATGCATGTCTAACCCGTCAGCCAGCCCGTTAATAGCCTGGACCAGACCAACCCGGTATAAGGAGCCGAGGCTGGACTAGGCTATTCAAAGAGGGGGTGAAGGGGGGGGGGGCGGGGGTGATGCTCCCCGCTTTCCTACCAAATCGGACGACCAGGATTGTTTAAGCCGGATTTATGAGAAATCAGGTACACATCCGGATCCAATTATGATCCGTCAGAAATTGCGCAGCTGGTCAATTTATGGCCTTTCCCATTTGAAAAAAAAAATATGAATAGTCACCCATCAAAATAATAGCCAACAAATATATCCTTTTATATCAATGCATAATTTGTATAAAATATATATTTATACATAATAGTGTATATTTTATATATTTGGCTAGTGAATGTAATTATTTTTTACCAAACGACCAAATGCGTAACTTTCCCTTTAAATACTAACCGCCTCACCCCCCCCCCCCCCCCACCGCCTTTTATAACACAACTTTTTCTCGCTCTCTCAATTCTAATTATCTCCTTTAGATCTTAAATTGCTAATAAGTATTTGCTCTCGAGTATTAATTTTAAATTTATTTACGGTCAAGTGTATCTCAATGAAATTGATGCTCTAAATTTATATCTTAATAAGAAGTCTCAAGTATATTCAATTTAACTAAGCTTTTATGTGCGTCACACGTGCATCTCGTGCGCCATACGTGCATTTTGCGTGTCGCGTGTGCATCCCGTGCACCGTACGTAAAATTATTTTAAAACAACATATATATTATTGCTAAACATGTGTGTGATATATACATTTGATCACAACCCAAACTGGAGGCCATGACCGGCACCCAGGCCCTACCTGCCGAGCACCGCTAAACATATTTTTATATCATAATCATAAACAGGAGTGGACCTCGGGGGTCACCAGATGAAAGTCTGCTAAATCATATGAGAAATATACTGAGAAAGGAATGAGCCTAAGAAGACATACTATGCAAGCCGACAAGGCCACTGAGAAGTACTATACAGCGAAAATATAGGCAAAAAAGGGCCATACAAAACCTAGCTAAACCGTGACTGTCTACAAGCCTCTACTGAAGTATCTGACATAAAAAGGTCGGGATAGGGCCCCGCCATACCCATATGTACACAAAAGAATAACATAACAAAAGTACAACAGCAACTCCGGAACAAGAGGAGTGCTCCAATGTCAGTTTAACGGCAACTTACGGAGGCAGATCACCAAACTATCTATCTGCACCTGCGGGCATGAAACGCAGTGTCCCTCTCGGAAAAAGGGGCGTTAGTATGGACAAAGTACTGAGTACGTAAGGCATGAAAGAGCAACATAATAAAGACATGAAAATAACATGAGATGAAAGAGAGTCAACCTTTACATTTGAGTGCCTCTGAGGGTGGATCACATGCATGCTTTTTTTTAAAAACATCTATATATATATAAGCCACTCTATGGGGCTATCATCATCATACTATCGTACTCGACCTTAATGGGACTCGGTGTCATCGTACCCAACTGTAGTGGTGTGCACAATAGGTGTCGTACCTAGCTAACTATAACGCGGCTCGGTGTTATAAAATAAATACATATATATAAAGCATGCATGAGAGCACAAAGAAGTGTTACGACGCTATCGGAGTGACGTAAGGCCGTTGTACCTCCGATTATCATTATGGAACTATCATCATAAACACAACTTACTTTGAAGGATCAATAATCATAAGACAAAATCAATATCATCATAAAGAGGTCAAGAACAAAAGCTTCTAGCACATCTATGAGTTATAGATCATGCCAAAATGAAAGAAGATTTAGCCTTAACATACCTCAAGTCGTCCAAATAATCCAACAACAAGCTTATCACCACTAGAGCGCCCCTGTTATGACAAAGGAATACATATACAACTTAGATGGGGCTTACATATTATGTATGTCAACGATAACTCAATTCTAAAGTGAAATGGACAGCCTTTCCCCTATTTCTTAATCATCACCACAAAATCCACAATCAACAATTAATATAACAACCTTGTACGATCTCCTTTAAACTCATATTCACCACATATAAAGCTATACCATTGAGCAGCCATATATACATTTTTATACAACACTTCCTCAACATTAACTATTATCCTTCATAACAAGATTTTTCCCAAAACACACTAACAATCATAGCTCAAGTTAATTACACTCAACATATCATCAAGTTCATGTTTGAAAATTTCCTCCAAATTTTTTCCCTCAAATCTTAGCATAGTTACCACATAAACTCACAAACATGGAAATAAGATGAAATCTTACCTCAAGAACTCCAAAAACAGTTCAATTCCAAGATCACTTCACCTTGAAATACCCTTCAAAGCTTCTACTAGAAGAAGAGACAAGTTTCAACCACACTTTGAAACCCTAAGCACTTTAATTCTCTCTTTAATCTTTGATTCTTGTTTAGCGAAGTGATTGAATATGTTGGAAGAGGTTTCTAGAGCTTTCATGAACTTAGGGTTAAGTTAAAATGACTTAAAATGAAGGGAGGTCGTAACATATAAAACCAGCAAATCCACCGACTCAAAAAATACTGACCGTATATACTGGCCGTATAAAATTATACGACCAACATTTTGTCCGTATAATTTTATACGGACCATATAATTGGTCCGTATTTTACCACCTCAAAATTCTGCCTTCTCTGTAAATTTTAAATCCTTAAATACGGTCCATATCTCAAAATACGGTCCATATCTTATAAATACGGTTCGTATTCCACATTTTCAAAACCAACTTTTGTCAAAACGTATTCTCTTCGATTTTCTTATTCTCTAATCCTTCCATAACTTACCAAACATGAACTTAAACCCTTATAAGCATAAAAAAGGCATGTCCAACCTCATATAACCTTGAAGACAATCCTGGTATCCAAAACTAAGACAACTAACGTATGACGAATCTAAATGTATAAAACTACAAGGTGTAACACATCTAAAATAAAAGGAAATTAGTGAAAGCTCAAAATGATGAAGGATGATCTTATTTCAACAGACTTGATAGTTAAACTCAAAATTATTGGAAGTTGTTTCAATTTGGGACAGTTGTTTCTTAGAATAGTTTTCTGAGCATAGAAAATGATTTCTATGAACTATTTTCTAGCTTAATTCAATATTTTTTAAAGAAAAAAATCCTATACACCTAACTCTACTTTTAGCAACTATTGAACTTAGTGGCTTGTGTATTGAGTCGGCCTGATCGTTATTGCTGAGTTTTATCTTGTGAGATGAGTATTTCATTTGGGTTTGGTCTGATCAAATTTACCAACAAATAATGGTGGGAATCAATTTCCTTTCATTAAATGTATATATCTTCCCTTTATTTTTCTAGTTGTCTTCGATTTGCAACTAATTTCCTTCTTTTTCTTTTTGAGATTCGTCGAGCATTTTCTTTCATAAATCCTATCGCTTCAACCAGTGGAGAATTTGGCACTACGAGGAAGGAAGTTGTTTCAACAATGATCGGGATCTTCACAATTACTATCGTGATCGTCTTACTAAGCGTGCTTTCTTTTTACCATACTGTACTGAAATTAGGATCCTAACTATTCATCGTAGGGTTGTGGGGTTATTTCCTTGCATCGGATATTCTATATGAAATGACTAAATCATTAGCGATATGACATGCAACATATGCTTGTCAGATTTTGTTCAAAACGAGTCTGTGTGCATGTTGTTGACACCTAATTTTCACCTCATAAAACGCGTATTTTAATTTTTAAAATTTCCGAATCAATGACAGAGCAAGGATGCACCTTCAAAATTAAAACTAAAATTGCAAAAAATTGACATTTTATTAATTATTCTGTGAAAATTGACAATTACAAGAAATTACAAGTTATTTACTTTCACAAACGTGATTTGAAAAGAAGATACATATCCTGCTCTGTCTAACTTGGGAAAATTGTTAATTAAAAATGACGTATGAATTACGGCTCATTTTGACCGCATTTTTTCACCTTTTTAAATATTGCTCGGAAGTATATTGATATTGGGCTCGTTTTAAAGCTCGTATTTTAAAATGGCGTATTCCAAATTTTGTTTTTATATAAAATAAGTTTATGTTGGGTTTTTAGACGAATACATATTTTTGCGAAATTAGGTACTTATTCAAAATGGAGTACAACATTTGAAAAGTGTGTGTTCTAAGCATGGGGGCCTTTTTAAATAATTTAAAAACTTCTGGGGGGAATTTAGATTTTAAAAGGGGGTTGAAAGTTTTTAAACAAAACTTCCAACCCCCCGCCCCCCCCCCCCCTTTTATTTCATTTACACGGAGATCATCGTCTCCTTTCTTCTCTCACAAATGGTGACTTAGGGTTTTATTTGCGATTGATCATCGAGCCATTTTCATGGCTATTCCACGGCTAATTTTTGAGGGGTTTTGTTCCCCTTTCTATCCTAATGCTATTATCAGGTTTAGCTTTATGTTTTACTTATGTTTTCATGTCTAATTGAACCCCTAATACGATGTTACCCTAAAATTCTTCCGTGTCATGGGAGCCATGGACAGAAGCCATTGAGCTTGCTGTTATCTTGAGCACTATGACACCAAATGGAAGTTTTTTAAATGGGAAACTTCCATTGGATTAGGGTAAAGGGGATTCTAGGGGATTTTATCCAAAATTAGTACTATTGTAACGTTGGTTGTACTATTTTTGGGTTGTATATGTGACTCACTGTACTATCCTAGTATTTAGGGATTTATTGGATATTTTGTGTGTAAATTCTAGTACTATCCGTTGGAAATTATCTGATTTTGTTAAAATTGTTGAATATAGGGTAAGGTAGTACAATTCTATTGGGAATAATCTGGTCCTTTACTCGAATTTGAATTGGTGAGATTGAAATTAGGGTATTTTGGGGGGAAATTGGTTTGGATGAATGGCATTCCCTCTTTTGTCCCTAAAGCCCTAATTATTTGCTATAAATAGAAGGCAATTGTGCCATTTTGGGACCCCGACCTTTTGGCTAAAAATTCTAAGTATTCAGAAAATATACAATTCTCCTACTACTCAGATACACTAAAAAAACCAAAATATACTATATATATACTACCTAAATACTACAAATAGACCACTACTTTAAGAATACTATAAGATATACCTACTTATACTATTCTAATATACACATATTATACAAATATTTAAGAATAAAAAGGTTGTTTTAAAAGTTTTTCAAGTGTTGGTGTTTGAAAGTTGACTCAATCCCTCCTTTGATCTTTAGGTTGCCCCAAATAAAGGTAAATCCCATTCTAATCCTTATTCGTATTTCCAGTCATGATATGCTTTGTTTAAACTTGTTTACTATTTGAAATGCCATGAATGCTTAGTCTAGTACTCAATATTGTTATTTATGTGCTTGTTTTATTATTTTAAGTTATAAAATGAGCTAAGTGTTGGGATTATGTTATGCCAAATAGATATTATAACTTACTAGTTTAAAACTAGGAGGAAATAACTGAATATGGGGGGTCTAAGGTTTCTTAAGTTTGTTTTGAGGGTAGCTGGTTAGATGTTTAGGACAAAAAGTTTAGTTGGCCATAATCTATATTTGAAACTGTAATCTCATGTTCTTTTTTTTTAGCTTTGTGTTTTGAAACTGTGGTGGTTTTGGAGACTATTTGATAGGATAGGAATACTTAGCTATGATTTTGGGTAAGATATAGTTGTTCTGAAATCTGGGAATTACTCCTATGCAACTTAGAATAAGCTGTTGAATTTGAAATATTGAATCACTATTTTCTCCTATTTGTCTCTACTTGAAAATGCTTAGAACCTGCAGAACTGTCCCACTTAGTTAACTCTAGATGATATCTTGTGAGTTTAAGAATAGCCTGAGTCCAAAAAAAATGCATTTTTGAAATCTCATAGGTCTGTACATTGCTTGGATGATTTTTGACACTAGTCTAAGTTTGGACCCTAGGAGTAACCTTACTTATTTTCATCCCTGAATCTCTTAAAATCAGCTGAACTTGAACAGAAAACTTTGTCTATGACTGAGTTTGAGGAATCTGCATTTCAGCTTTAAATTTGCAAGGTTTTTTGAGAACCTTGTTTTGTGGAGTCTCTTTTTGTCACGACCCAACCGGAGGGCCGCGATGGGCACCCGGTGCTAGCCCACCCGGGCACCCCTTAACATACCTTTACATTTACATCTAGGTGAGCCACATATTAAATCATACATTCTATCCATCAATCATACTAATCCCATTGGACAATCAGTACATTTATATCATCATTAGAACCTATGCCCATATCAATGTACATAAGCCGACGAGGCTAACAAAATGATATCCAAAATATAGGCCGACAAGGCCAAATACACCTAACCATATACACATATCTACGAGCCTCTAAGAAGAGTATGTCATATCATATAGGCGGGACAGGACCCCGCTGTCACGACCCAGCTAGGGGCCACGACAGGTACCCGGAGCTAGTTACCGAGCACCGCTCATTCTACTGCTTATCTTGCTCATTTAATACTCTTTTATCAATTTTACATACCAATTGTAGGAAAATCATATTTAATCAAAACATAAATACTTTATATACATTTGCCTTTCGGCCATCAAAATAATACACATACATATGAAAACATTTTGTGAGACCATCTAACCCACACTTCGTATCTACGAGCCTCTACTAACATAATGAATACATGGACGGAACAAGACTCCGTCATGCCCGAAGTATGCATATATGAATGTACATCAAAAGAATAGTCATAAGCACCTCCGAACAATGGAGTACTATCTATCAGCTGACAGCTACTGAGGACCTGGGCCAAGCTCTCCTCCCTGTCTACCTGTGGGCATGAACGCAGCGTCCGAAGAAAGGACGTCAGTACGAATATTGTACCGAGTATGAGAGGCATACATAATGAAAGGAACATCAGTAATATGGGAATAACATCAACATGAGACATATAGATCTGACTGATAATCATAAATGAAGTAATGCATGCTATCTTACTCATACTCATCATCATAACATGTATGCATCATATGCAAGCTGCCCGTCCATGTCGGAACGGTGCGATAATCAATAATATTAGCCCGCGTCCGGGGTACCATCTCATGCCGCCCACTAGTGGTGTCTGCCCACGCCCGTAGGTCGTGGTGTATCCATATCGCCGCCCGCCGAAGCGGTGTCTGCCCGGCCAACTAGGCCCGGTGTGAAATGCTCATGACATGCTCAATATAAATGCTCATAGTAATATGCTTATCATAAAATACTTATCTTATCATAATACGTATATAAGACTCATGATCAACTTTACTCTATCGGGGTGACGCAAGGTCGTGATCCCCCGATTACATTATGAAACCATCATGGACATTCCACCCCACCTTGAAAGGACTAGTACATAAGGTGAGTGTAGGAAAGGAATATCATCATCCTCATTCTAGTGTCATCATATCGTATAACTCATCTTATATAGGCATTCATAAGTATAAGCTTTTAACTTCTTAGAATGCAAGAACTTATGAAAGGAATAGGGATTCAAGTTAAGGGATTCATGCCATTAGAAAGAAGGACTAGCCTCACATACCTTGGTCGTTTAGCTAAGATATCGCTCACTTGTTCTCCATCGATATCACGTCGTTACCTTCATAAGAGAATTCGTATCACCATTAGTAAACTAACTATAAGAACGCGTCGCTAATTCTAGGAGAAGTCGGACAACGCTTCCTTCGCTCATACTACTTTTCTCACGTTCTATATCAACTCCCAATATTCATAATATTATTCGCAATATCATGATCGACAATCGTCATTTACGTACATTTGGCAAAATCCACCATTTTCCTCCAATTTTCCTTTATTTCTACTTCTAGCTCATCCTTGCGTTTTCATGCATTTAATGCTTGTTTCATGATAAAAACATCATTTATAACGTATTAGTACTCACAACACTTCAATATTCATGGTTCAATTCCACTATCATTCATTCATGCCACTATTCACTCAATAATGACCCATTTCTATGTTCTTCTACATTTCAAGTGTCTAAGCTTTCCAATACGTCAAACTACATGGAATAATCATAAAATTTACCTTGGATGATGGTTGAAAAATCCTTAAGTTGAAATGCTCAAATTAGCCAAAACCCTAGTTCCACCTTCTTGGGAATTTCTTGACTTAGAAGATCCTTTGATGTGTTCTTACACTTACTTTTATGAATTTGGTTTTGCTAATCTTGATATCTCCTTTGGTTCTCTTGAATTCTTGTGGAGGAATTATTTGGAATATTCTAAAGGTCTCTTGAGTTGTTGGATGAATAATGAAGTAATATGAAGCCTAAGTCCCTTTTTAAAATCACAAAATCTGATCTTTAATGAATTCTTGTCGGGGTGAACAGTGGTCGTAAACCACCATATACGGACCATGTTTTGATTTACGGTCCGTCCACTGTGGTTGTGTTTAAGCATCCCAGAAACAGAAAGGTTGGCTGGGGATTATGGCAATTTACGACTGAGGTTTACGGTCCGTAAACCAGTTTACGGGCCGTCCTCCAAGTCGTATTTAACCATTCAATGACAAAAAGTTTTGGTTGATGGACATGGTAGTTTACGACCTGTTTTACGGTCCGTAAACCAGTTTACGGGCCGTAAACTGGGTCGTATTTAACCATATACAACATTTACAGAAAGTTGAGATTTTTGACAAGTTGGAGGACGACTGCACTATACGGTCCGTAAATCACTTTACGGGCCGTATAGTGCCATATACGACCACTGTGCTGAAAACTTTTCCGCGACTTTCTTATTTCCAAAAATTCTTAATTAGCCATTCCCGACTTAATAAAACATCATTCACTCAATTTTCATCATTCCACTCATCACACAAGTACGGAGAAATTTCCGAGGTGTAACACCCGCTATGCCCATAAATATGTACACAAAAGAATCAATACCAAAAACTATAGCTTCGAATGAAATGGAGCTCCGCTATGCAGTCCCTGAGAAATATAGCTATGGATCAAGCCTGTCTCCTTGGCCACCTGCGGGCATGACGCAGCGTCCACAAACAAATGGACGTCAGTACGAAGAATGTACTGAGTATGTAAAGTATGATCAATATCATTATAGCAGCATAATAAGCGACATAAGAGATAGCATAATATGGAAGATAGTAGTATCATCGTCATAAGCACTCACTTGCCTTTCATAGGGACTTTCCATTTCTAATGCGTGATTGTGTACATACATCCATATCCGTATCCGTATTCATATCCGTACCCATTTACATTTCTTATCCATAATCGTATTCATATACGTATTCTTATTCGTATTCGTATCATATTCGTATTCATACTCATATCTATGTCATGTACATATCCATATCATATACATAGTAATATCATATATATATCATTTACATAGCATACCCGACCACGAAGGTTCGGTGTTTCACATACCCGACCATAGCGAGGCTCGGTTATCATACATACCTGGCCAACCAAGGCTTAGTGTTATCCGTACCCAGCTGCAGTGGTGCGCGCGCATCGTCATATATATATATTCTACCCGGCCATATAAGATCGGGGTTTCATAATAGCCATACATAGGCACACATACATATAAGCTCAAAGGCATATTTAGCATTATCACTACTATCATCGCCATCCTTATCGTTATCGCTATTATCGTCGTCATCATTATCATCATTACCATTATCGTCGTTCATTACATCTATCCTTATAGGATTATTCGTCATATGAGGAATTTAGTACAATGGTAATACATATCAAGAATTATAAGCTTTGTAGCTTTTGAAGATAGAATCATTTGGAGAGCATCATAGGCTCACAGAAGAATAGATATTTGGCTAAAGAACCATGCCTTATGAAAGAAGGGTTAGCCTTACATACCTTTTCCGTTCAACTATTCTATCACTTGCACGTTCTCCTTCAATGCTCACGTTTCTACCTTCATTAGAGTTATACTATCATTAGAAATTGATAATTAGCATACACGACTAAAACTAGAGATAATTGGACAGCATCTCCTTTATTTATACGACTTCCTCCATATCATATATCAACTCCCAAACGTCAATAATACATTCACAATATCATAACGATAGTCTTTATTCTCCTACATAATCCATATTCTTCCATTCACTTCAAGTCACCCATATCTATGGTCATAGCACACTATTACATTCGCTCATATACAATGTTTATTCCATGTTCCCAATATCATTTATAACATGATTATATTCATAGCATATCAAGAATCATTACTCAACCCAAGATATTACTCAAAAATGACACTATTCCCACATTCAAGACCCATTTTCTATATCCTTTTACAATCCAAGTGTTTCAACTTTCAAATACCTTAAACAACATGGAAATGCCATAAATCTTACCATAGATGTTGTAGGAATAAGCTTTGGGTGGAAATACTTCACTTGGGCCAAAACCCTAGTTCATCTCCAATGAGATTTCTTGACTTGGATGATCTTTAATGAGTTTCTTACACTTGGTTTGCTTAGTTTGATGAAGTAGATCATAGATTTCTCTTGTGTTCTTGTAGATGATGAGTGGAGAGGGTTTCTAGAGAGTTCATGAAGTGTGGATGAAAAATGAAATGAAAATAATGACTTGGTCCCTTTTTAATAGCGTGAAAAATCTGATATGTCGGATAATTATACGGACACTTATACAGTCCGTATAAGTGACCGTGAAATTACCCCTATTTCCACTCAATTCTTTGCTCATTATACGGCACATTATACGGGCCGTATAATTTTATACGGTCTGTATAAGTGATCGTAAAATCTCCTCTTCAACACCTTGCCTCTGTGACCATTATACGGCACATTATACGGGCCGTATAACTTTATACAGTCCGTATAAGTGACCGTATAATCCCACCCATGAGGGACTTCACTGTGACCATCCTGCGGTCCATTATACGGACCGTATAACATTATACGGACCGTATAATCGACCGTATAACTCGTCTTTTCACTAATCTTTTTCTTGTCAGTTCGTTTGATCTCCAATCCTTAGGGAACCTTCTTAGCACTTGTTTATCACCTCATTAACAATCTAAGGGACGTTATAACTCTTCTCCAAGGCATCATTAAATCATCATTAACCTGTTACTCATAATTCTTTTTCGATACATATCGTATGCCTTGCCTTCTCTTGGAAAACTTTCTTCTCTTATATTGAATGCCTTCGAAATCTTAATTAGGGTCATCAAACGTCATTCCTTACTTATTGAAATATCGCATACTCGTACTCTTCGTTTGTCTATTCACTGTGCATCAACGAAAAATTTTCCGAGGTGTAACATTCTTCCCCCTTTAGGAACATTCGTCCTCGAATGTTAGATTCTCGAGGATT
Organism: Lycium barbarum; assembly: GCF_019175385.1. Classification (NCBI taxonomy): domain Eukaryota; kingdom Viridiplantae; phylum Streptophyta; class Magnoliopsida; order Solanales; family Solanaceae; genus Lycium; species Lycium barbarum. The sequence continues at coordinate 82,492,232 of NC_083344.1, forward strand.
CTATAAAAATTTCACCAGAGTTTCCTCTGTAATATGGCACTACCATCCTGTCACAACAGCCCACAATAACAATGCCTCACAGGACCACAACATAATAGCAATAGAATGTGGCCACACACGACCCAAATGCATAAAAAGGAAAACGTACATACCTTATGATCTTGATGTCTCATCTCGGATCTCTTCTAGGGGCTGAAATAAGTGCGGGTACTTGGATTTCATAATTTCTTCCGCCTCCCATGTCATCTCTTCCCGGTTATTGTTTCTCCATAAAACCTTAACGGAGGCCACTTCTTTGTTTCTAAGCCTCCGTACTTGCCTATCTAATATGGCAATGGGTACCTCTTCATAAGTCAGCTTTTCCGTCATTTGAACATCATTTACTGGAACGATCCTAGCAGGATCTCCAACACATTTACGAAGCATCGAGACATGGAAAACTGGGTGAACTGACTCCAAATCAGGAGGTAGATCTAATTCATAGGCCACTTTGCCTACCTTACGCACAATCTCATAAGGCCCAATGTATCGGGGACAAAGTTTTCCCTTTATGCCAAATCTCATTACACCCTTCATTGGTGACACTTTTAAGAATACCCAATCTTTCACTTGGAACTCTAAATCCCTTCGACGATTATCTGCATAGGACTTTTGACGACTTTGGGCTGCTAATAACCGATCTTGTATGAGCTTAACTTTCTCTATGTCTTGTTGGACCAAGTCTGGCCCTACCAATTTAGTCTCTCCTACCTCGAACCATCCAATTGGGAATATACACTTTCGCCCATATAAAGCCTCATACGGTGCCATTTGGATGCTAGAATGATAACTATTATTATAAGCAAATTCAATGAGTGGTAAGTGATCATCCCAATTACCTCCAAAATCTATCATACATGCCCGTAACATTTCCTCAAGAGTCTGAATGGTACGTTCAGCTTGTCCATCAGTCTGCGGATGAAATGTCGTGCTAAGGCTCACTTGAGTTCCTAAACCCTCTTAGAAGGACTTCCAAAAATTAGCTGTAAACTGAGTTCCTCTATCTGAGATAATAGATGTTGGGACACCATGGAGTTGCACTATTTCTTTAACATAAAGCTTTGCATAATCCTCCACCACATATGTCGTTCTGACTGGTAAAAAAATGAGCTGACTTCGTGAGTCTATCCACAATCACCCATATAGAATCATACTTACGTCGAGAACGGGGCAAGCCTCTAATGAAGTCCATGTTAATTACTTCCCACTTCCAAGTTGGAATTTCTATAGCTTGCAACAATCCGCCCGGTTTTTTGTGCTCGATTTTCACTTGTTGACAGTTGGGACATTGAGCTACGAATTCTGCTATATCTTTCTTCATCCCATTCTACCAATATATAGACTTAAGATCATGGTACATTTTCGTTGCTCCGGGGTGAACAGAATAGCGGGAACAATGAGCTTCTTTTAATATTTGGTGGCGTAAACCTGCCACGTCAAGAACACATAATCTGCCTCGGCATCGGAGAACTCCATCTCCTGCAATCTCAAATGACTCCTCCTCCTTCTGAGGGAGTGTATCTCTGCAATGCATTAGCATGGAATCTTCGTATTGTCGCTCTTTCACTTCCGTTACTAGCGACGAGACTGCTGAATTTTGAATGGTAGTTCCCTTGCTACCTGAGTCCACTACTCGAACTCCTAGGCTAGATAACTGCTGGAGCTTGCGAGCCATTTCTCTCTTCTCTGGTCGTACATCATACAAACTTCCCATAGATCTACGGCTAAGAGCATCAGCCACAACATTTGCCTTTCCGGGGTGATATAGGATATCAACATCATAATCTTTTAGCAATTCCAACCATCGTCGTTGCCGCAAATTCAACTCTTTCTGCTTGAAGATATACTGAAGGCTCTTATGATCTGTATAAATATCCACATGGACACCGTACAAATAATGTCTCCACATCTTTAATGCATGAATCACTGCAGCCAATTCTAGATCATGGGTTGGGTAATTTTTCTCATGTTTCCGTAATTGCCTTGAAGCATACGCAATCACCTTACCATGTTGCATCAACACACAGCCTAGCCCAATGCCTGAAGCATCGCAATAGACAACATATCCTTCCAATCTCTCTGGAAGTGTCAGGACTAGGGCAGAAGTCAATCTATCTTTTAGCTCTTGGAAACTACGTTCACAAGCATCTGTCCATTGAAACTTTGCTGATTTCTGGGTCAGCTTTGTGAGTGGTGCAGAAATAGAAGAAACACCTTCAACAAATCTCTTGTAATAACCTGCTAAGCCCAGAAAGCTACGAACCTCTGTAGGAGTTGTGGGCCTTGGCCAAGTCTTCACGGCCTCAATCTTTTGACTATCTACCCGAATACCATCGGCTGCAACAATCTGCCCCAAATAGATCTAAGAAGGGCCTGAACACTAAGGACGGCATGTAAATGATCCGCATGTTCTGCCTCGGATCTAGAATACACCAAGATATCATCGATGAATACAATCACAAATAGATCTAAGAAGGGCGTGAACACATTGTTCATCAAATCCATAAATACTGTCGGTGCATTAGTTAGCCCAAATGACATTACCCGGAACGCAAAATGGTCATATCTTGTTCTGAAGGCTGTCTTAGGGATATCTTTCTCCCTAACTCTCACTTGATGATACCTGAACCTCAAATCTATCTTTGAAAACCATTTGACACCTTGTAATTGGTCAAATAAGTCATCAATCCTCGGAAGAGGATATTTGTTCTTAATCGTCACTTTATTCAATTGTCGATAGTCAATACACATTCTCAAGGAGCCATCTTTCTTTCAGACAAACAATACGGGTGCTCCCCACGGGGATGAACTAGGCCTAATACAGTCTTTCTCAAGCAAGTCTTACAATTGCTCCTTCAACTCTTTCAATTCTACGGGAGCCATTCTATAAGGAGGAATAGATATAGGCTTAGTGTCTGGCAACACATCAATAGCAAAATCAATCTCCCGCTTGGGAAGAAGGCCTGGAAGCTCTTCCGGGAATACATCCGAAAACTCATTCACTACGGGAACTGACTAAAGAGTCGGCGGTTCAGCTTCTACATCTTGAACCCGAACTAGATGATAAATGCACCCTTTTGTGATCATTTTCCTTGCCTTTAGATAGGAAATAAACCTACCTTTTGGTGACGCAGTATTCCCTTTCCATTCTAAAATCGGTTCTCCCGGAAATTGGAAACGAACCATTTTCATTCTACAATCAACATTAGCATAGCAAGAAGCCAACCAATCCATGCCCATAATAACATCAAAGTCTACCATTTTTAACTCATGCAAGTCACTCATAGTACGACGGTCACAAACCACAACTATACAGTTTTTATATACTCGGCTAGCTATTATCGATTCACCAACGGGTGTAGACACCTCAAAAGGTTTGATCGACTCCGGTTCGACACTAAACCGACCCGCAATATATGGAGTAACATATGACAATGTAGAGCCCGGATCTATCAAAGCATATATATCATGAATACCGATAATATACCTGTGACCACATCAGGAGAAGACTCAAGATCTTGGCGTCCGGCTAAAGCATAAATACGGTGCTGAGGACCGCCAGAACTAGGGACTCTCCCTTTGCCTCTACCATGGCCAACTGGCGCATGTGAACCTGGCCCCATAGGGCGTACAGATGATGAAGATCCGGCTACTGACCCTGAAGGATGGGTACTACCTCTACCACCAACTGAGGGGTAATCACGCATAATATAATCTGGTCGACCACATGAATAGCAAACCTCTGAACCCGATCGGCACTGACCCCAATGTAACTTCCTACACTGGGAAAATCGTGGTACGGGTGGCCTCGCCTGACCCGCATTACCTCTGAACTGAGATCCCAAAAAAATCTGACTTGGCCCGGAACGAGTAGATCTATCGAATCTCTGGCCTGAAAACCGTGGAGGCGCACTAATCATAGAATGGCCTGAATGCCTCGAAAACTGTTGTCTGTGCCCGCCTCTATACTCACTCATCGGACCCGAAGATCTAGCCCTCTTGCTATGTCCCCTATCATGCTCACGCTCACTTCTTTGTTGTTGTAGGCTTTCTTCTAAATTTTGAGCATGGGCCTGAATGCGTGAAATATCCATGTTTTCTTGAAGGGACGCAGTCAAGCACCTATCCATCAAATGTAGCCCTAGGCCTTTCACAAATCGGTGCACTCGGTCACCCATATCCGCTACTATGGCCGAAGCAGACCTAGCCAAAGAATTGAAGCGGAGACTATACTCTAAAACACTCATGCTTCCTTGCCTCAAATTCAAGAATTTATCGGCTCTAGCTCGCCGAACTTCTGGAGGCAAATAATGTCGGAGGAAAGCAACAACAAATTCTTGCCATACCGAGGGAGGCGCATTGGCTCCCTGTGAAGCCATCCAAACCGTGTACCAATGAACCGCAACATCCCTCAATCTATAGGACGCTAATTCCACCGATTCGGTGTCCGAAGCATGTATCAAGTGAAGCGTCCTCAACATTCCGTCAATAAAATTCTGAGGGTCCTCATCCGGCTTTGATCCAAAGAATTCTGGAGGGTTCAAGCTAATGAAGTCACGGGCCCTTGCACTAACAGTCCTATCACCTTGCCCTGTACTTTGCCGCTGAGTCTGGGCAGCAACCAATTGAGTAAGCAGATGAATGACCTCTTTTACATCTTGGCCTGAAGCATCCGGTGGAGGAGCCGGAGGTGTTGGAGCTGGGGCTGAGGCTCCATTACGCCTGTCAGAAATAGGCACTGACGGGGAGGACTGAGATTGAGCCGCATTCTGGGACTCACTTTCCTCTATAACTGTTGGCGGTGCTCTTTCAGCCCGCTTTTCTGCCACTGTCTTTCCCTATTGGGATGCCGTAGCCTTTCTCTTTACAGGCATCTCTGAAATACATAACACACGACATAGTTAAGGAAAAGAAGTTCTTATACCATAGCTCTGTCGCACGATCTTATGAAAGAAAGAAGGTCAATCATTCCTAAAACGGAAAAGGGCCAAAATTACCCCTGAACTTTGGGAAATAGTTCATCCATACCCTTCGTTATACTTTAGGATCAATTATACCCTTATCGTTATACTATGGGGTCAATTATACCCTTATGTCTAACACCTTTCACGTGGCATCATCCTAGCCCTTCAAAATTATTTTCCCCTAAAATAATTTTTTACCCACTAAAATAACCCAACCAGACCCGATTTTTTTTCCAGCCAATGGGTAATGGGTTGGGTCCGTATCACTTTGACTGGAAAAAAAAAATCGGGTCGGGTCGGGTAGGGTTGGGTTATTTTAGTGGCTAAAAAATTATTTGAGGGGAAAATAATTTTGAAGGGCTGGGATGATGCCACGTGGCAGTTGTTAGACATAAGGGTATAATTGACCCTATATTATAACGGTAAGAGTATAATTGGCCCTAAAGTATAACGAAGGGTATGGATGAACTATTTTCCAAAGTTCAGGGGTAATTTTGGCCCTTTTCCGTTCCTAAAAATGCCCGCAACCTCTTGTTTATAAGTGTGGCGCGCAACACACCCATAACCAAGACTCTACTGGACACGGCTCGTAGACACACCCTAGGACAGAACTGCTCTGATACCACTTTTGTCACGACCCAACCGGAGGGTCGCGATGGGCACCCGGTGCTAGCCCACCCGGGCACCCCTTAACATACCTTTACATTTACATCTAGGTGAGCCACATATTAAATCATACATTCTATCCATCAATTATACTAATCCTATTGGACAATCAATACATTTATATCATCATTAGCAACTATGCCCATATCAATGTACATAAGCCGACGAGGCTAACAAAATGATATCCAAAATATAGGCCGACAAGGCCAAACACACCTAACCATATACATATGTTTACGAGCCTCTAAGGAGAGTATGTCATATCATATAGGCGGGACAGGATCCCGCTATGCCCATAAATATGTACACAAAAGAATCAATACCAAAAACTATAGCTCCGAATGAAATGGAGCTCCGCTATGAAGTCCCTGAGAAATATAGCTATGGATCAAGACTGTCTCCCTAGCCACCTGTGGGCATGACGCAACGTCCACAAATAAAAGGACATCAGTACGAAGAATGTACTGAGTATGTAAAGCATGATCAATATCATTAGAGAAGCATAATAAACGACATAAGAGATAGCATAATATGGAAGATAGTAGTATCATCGTCATAAGCACTTACTTGCCTTTCATAGGGACTTTCTATTTCTAATGCGTGATTGTGTACATACATCCATATCTGTATCCGTATTCATATCCGTACCCATTTACATTTCGTATCCATAATCGTATTCATATACGTATTCTTATTCGTATTCGTATCATATTCGTATTCATACTCATATCTATGTCATGTACATATCCATATCATAGACATAGTCATATCATTTACATAGCATACCCGACCACGAAGGTTCGGTGTTTCACGTACCCGACCATGGCGAGGCTCGGTTATCATACATACCTGGCCAACCAAGGCTCAGTGTTACACATACCTGGCCCTACTAAGGCTCAGTGTTATCCGTACCCAACTACAGTGGTGCACGCGCATCGTCATATATATATATATATATGTATTCTACCCGGCCATATAAGCTCGGGGTTTCATAATAGCCATACATAGGCATACATACATATAAGCTCATATGCATCTTTAGCATTATCACTACTATCATCGTCATCCTTATCGTTATCGCTATTATCGTCGTCATCATTATCATCATTACCATTATCGTCGTCATCATTATCGTCGTTCATTACATCTATCCTTATAGGATTATTCGTCATATGAGGAATTTAGTACAATGGTAATACATATCAAGAATTATAAGCTTTGTAGCTTTTGAAGATAGAATCATTTGGAGAGCATCATAGGCTCATAGAAGAATAGATATTTGGCTAAAGAACCATGCCTTATGAAAGAAGGGTTAGCCTTACATACCTTTTCCGTTCAACTATTCTATCACTTTCACGTTCTCCTTCAATGCTCGTGTTTCTACCTTCATTAGAGTTATACTATCATTAGAAATCGATAGTTAGCATACACGACTAAAACTAGAGATAATTGGATAGCATCTCCTTTATTTATTCGACTTCCTCCATATCATATATCAACTCCCAAACGTCAATAATACATTCACAATATTATAACGATAGTCTTTATTCTCCTACATTATCCATATTCTTCCATTCACTTCAAGTCACCCATATCCATGGTCAGAGCACACTATTACATTCGCTCATATACAATGTTTATTCCATGTTCCCAATATCATTTATAACATGATTATATTCATAGCATATCAAGAATCATTACTCAACCCAAGCTATTACTCAAAAATGACACTATTCCCACATTCAAGACCCATTTTCTATATCCTTTTACAATCCAAGTGTTTCAATTTTCAAATACCTTAAACAACATTGAAATGCCATAAATCTTACCTTAGATGTTGTAGGAATAAGCTTTGGGTGGAAATACTTCACTTGGGCCAAAACCCTAGTTCATCTCCAATGAGATTTCTTGACTTAGATGATCTTTAATGAGTTTCTTACACTTGGTTTGCTTAGTTTGATGAAGTAGATCATATATTTCTCTTGTGTTCTTGTAGATGAAGAGTGGAGAGGTTTTTTAGAGAGTTCTTGAAGTGTGGATGAAAAATGAAATGAAAATAATGACTTGGTCCCTTTTTAATAGCGTGAAAAATCTGATCTGTTGGGTAATTATACGAACACTTATACGGTCCGTATAATTTTATACGGTCCGTATAAGTGACCGTGAAGTCACCCCTATTTCCACTCAATTCTCTGCTCATTATACGGCACATTATACGGGCCGTATAATTTTATACGGTCCGTATAAGTGACCGTAAAATCTCCTCTTCAACACCTTGCCTTTGTGACCATTATACGGCACATTATACGGGCCGTATAAATTTATACGGTTCGTATAAGGGACCGTATAATCTCACCCATGAGGGACTTCACTATGACCATCCTGCGACTGTATAACATTATACGGACCGTATAATCGACCGTATAACTCATCTTTTCACTGATCTTTTTCTTGTCACTTCGTTTGATCTCCAATCTTTAGGGAACCTTCTTAGCACTTGTTTATCACCTCATTAACAATCTAAGAGACGTTATAACTCTTCTCCAAAGCATCATTAAATCATCATTAACCCGTTACTCATAAGTCCTTTTCGATACCTATCGTATGCCTTGCCTTCTCTTGGCAAACTTTCTTCTCTTATATCGAATGCCTTTGAAATCTTAATTAGGGTCATCAAATTTCATTCCTTACTTATTGAAATATCGCATACTCGTACTCTTCGTTAGTCTATTCACTGTGCATCAACGGAAATTTTTTGAGGTGTAACACTTTTAGGCTAAGTAGATCATGTCCTATTTGAACAATAATTTGGCATAAAACATGCTTTTTATACTATGTCCGAATACTGTTTCTTGTGGCCTGTTTTGGATTTAAGACTGTTTGGTTCTCTGCTTAGTCTTAGATTGAATTTGGAGATGTTAACGTATCTCTTATTTCTCATCACCCCTGAATCTTATAAAAAATAGGCTGAGTTGATTTGAAAACCTTGTTTGTAAACTGTATTTGTGAAAATTGTGTATCAACTTCCTAAAACTGAAATTTTGAAAAGCTTTATTTGACTAAGTGTTGTTGTTGTTGTTGTTGTTTTTTTTTTTTTAAGTCTATATTAATCCCTTATAAGGTGCAAGATGTTACACCTCGAAAATTCTGGATTTGTTGCCTTGTGAGTAGGCTAATGTGAACTTAAGGTGGTTATGAAATCCTTACAAGATTAAGGGAACTATTAGATAGCTTAAAGTGCATACTATAATATTTTGAAGTCATACAAATATATGTGAAATTTAGTTTGTTGAAGGAAGTGAAATATAAGTCGTGTTCGGAAAGGTTTTTGCTATAATTGAGCTAATATTTATTTGATGATGTCTTGAGAGGCTTCTATAGGGCCTATTGTATGGTTAATGAAGTATTATATAAGTGCCAAGAAGGTTCCACGAGGATTGGAAGTCAAATGAATCAACGAGAGGAAGTTTCGCATAACTGGGAGTTATACGGCCACTTATACGGTCCGTATAACTTTATACGGTCCATATAAGGAGGGCCCGTATAACATGACCTTCACAGAAAGGGTCATTTTCTTGGTGGTGTTATACGACCACTTATACAGTCTGTATAAGAGGGTCCGTATAACTTGACCTATTTTAGAAAGGGACTTTCCCACGGTAGTGTTATACGGACCGTATAAGTGGTCCGTATAAGTCCATCGGGCTGAATTTTTATGTTTTGTATAAATAGATGGCCTTTGTTCATTTATTTCATTTTTCATCTTCCACAAGTCTTGAGAGCTCAAAACCCTTCTCCAAGAATATTCCACCCCAATCCAAGAGTCAGAGATCAAGAGACAAGAATCAAGGTACCCATGTGTTAGGAGTCTTGCTAGGGTTAGTAGACTACAAAGAATACTTGAGTATTGAAGCTAGGGTTTTCACCTAAGTTGATAGCTGCTCCAAAGCTCATTCCCATGAGATAAAAGGTTAGTTTTCATGCTTATTTCATGTTATCATGAATGCTTGGTGGTTGAAGAACTTGGTTAGAAGAAGAAAGTAGAAAATGAGGGCTAAGTGTAACTTTTATGATTTTTTTGAGTAATAAGCTAACTTGACTCACGATTCTTAGTATAATATGGATATAATCTTGTTATGGAAGGTAGTAATGGTGATGAGGAAACATTGTATGAAAATGTGCTAAAAATGGGTGTGAAGTTGTTAGTATAAGTTGAGCCTGAGAATGAATTTTGAAGGCTTAATGGAATGTGATTACTTGATGATGATATTGTGGGTGTTATTATGGATGTTTGGGAGTTGTTTTGTAATATGGTGGAAGTTGACGAAATAGGAGAAATGCCGCCCAATTTTCGTTAGATCATGAATTATTCTAGTTTGAATTTAAGAGTATCATTAAGGCTTAATCATGGTATGAATCCTTCTAATGTAGATTGTTCAAGATTCGACGGTGAACTTAAGTAGTTAAGAAGACAAAGAGGTATGGAAGGCTAACCCTTCTTTATAAAGGCATGTTTTCCTCATTTTGCGTCTATACGAGATATTCACGCTACTCCTATTCCTATAAATATTGTAAGCTCATGACCCTTGAGATTCTCTTGATATTGTTGACAATGTTTCTTGTGATGATAATGATAACGATTATGATGACAAGGTGAATTCTAGGGATGCCATCTAAGATATTTGAAACGTTCTATTCCTAGAAATGTTAGAATGTTCATGACTTTCGATATTTTGAAATACCTTCGGTGAAAGTTCTTCAAAGTGATGATGATAATAACGATGGTGATAATAGTAATAATGGCAAGGATGATGATGATGTTGACATGACTTAAGCACACCTACGTATATATATATAAGTATGTATGGCTATTGCATAACACCGACCTTGTATGGCCGGGTATGATAGCTAACGCGCGCGTACCACTGCAGGGGTACGGATGACACTGAGCCTTGGTAGGGCCAAGTACGGATAACACTAAGCCTTGGTAGGGCCAGGTACGTATAACACCAAGCTTTATTATGGCCGGGTAAGTGAGACACCGAACCTCTGTGGTCGGGTATGATACTACTATATGTACAAATGTATGAAATGGAAGTTTCCCATTAGAAAGAGGATAAATAAATTTAACGAACGTCGCTAGAGGAGTACCTAGCTCGTTCATTTCATAACTCGTCCATCTTATGCTATTTCTTATGCTTTCATTATGTTATTGATCATGCTTTACATACTCAGTACATTATTCGTACTGACGTCCCTTTGCCTGGGGGCGCTGTGTTGCATGTCACACAACCCCATATTGCTTTGCAGGAAAGTTATCCAGAAGTTTGACTGTAGGATGTTCCAGGCTATCAGCTGGATTGGTAAACTCCATTCAGTTCGGAGTGATGCCGCGTCGGAGTATTCCCGTATGAGCTGAGTCATATACATTATGGGTATGTTGGGGTCCTGTCCCAACTTAGATTTTGATGTCATATCTTACGTTAGAGACTTTTGCAGAGAGAGTCATGTATACAGTACATCAGCCTTGTAAGCAGCTATGTAAGCCGATGTATCATTATGCATTACATTACAGATTTCACTTGATTTGAGAAAGACAAAAAGAATGTTTTTTTTTTTGAAAAGCTTTCACCATGCATTTCATCTCATGATTTAAGAGTCCAGTGAGACTATGAGTATAACGAGAACCAGCGGGTTCGCTCGGCTCTAAGTAAGGGTCGGGTGCCCATCATGCCCTATCACGATTGGGGTGTGATACAAGAACTTAGCTCTGGACCTGTTTTTAGTAGCTAAAACCATTTGGTACGACAATTAGCTTCAAAAAAACTTAAGGCTTTAAAAAGGAATTTTGTGAAAATCCTGTTTGTCTTGCTTGCTGAGTTACTCTGACTTGAAGTTTGAATATTATTCATGTTTGGTTTGATATATGTTCTTACTTAACTTGGATGCTTAAATACTGATTTGAAAGGTTATAGTATAGGAAGACATATTGGACCTATGATCTGCTTGGAACTGGCTTTAAATCTTGAGAATGGAGTTGGCTTACTTACTTACTCCCCTACTTGCAACCCCTAAGTTATTTTAGTTTGACAAATTGAAGTTTGAATCCTATCTATCATTGAAAATATGGTTGAGGATGTGTTAGTGTAGATGCTGCTAGCCTGTTTTGATTCTTTGGCTGATGTTCTGATCATTTGACACTATTAATCTAAAAGGAAGAAGAACTAGAAGTAACTTTGATTAGGAGTTGAGTGCTATATTTGTTTATTTGCTACCTTGTCTCTTTCACCTCCCAAAGTGATTTTAAGGCTTACTTTCATGCTCTATGTGTGACAAACTTTTACTGAAAAATCCTCATGAATTCTGTTTAACTTGGGATATTGATGAGTTAAGAAAGGATAAAAAATGAAATGGTGAGTTCAATAATTATAAGTATCTTATGCATTTGTCCTTTTTCCCATTTCCATTACTTGGTGATTCTGCTTATATATTCCTGTTTCCTAGATGCCATTTAAGACCTAGGATGATTGTCATGAGACCTATCCCCCCCCCCCCCCCCCCCACTTGATTAAGCAAATCAGATTTGAGTATTTTACTATGGACTTGTCCTGTTATGACCATATGTGACCTCTACTTGTGCCTTAGTTCATTTGAGTAGTCCTAGAAACAAGTTTGAGACTAAGATACCACTTAAAACCTTTGCAACTGTCCTATATGATCTACTACATGTTGGAATACCCTATGACTTTCTAGACCATTTCTGCAGTCTATCATGAGTTCTTACATTATGCCTTTTAACTACTTGTGCATTCTGGGAACTAACTTGTGGCTAAATCATCATTTGAGACCTTCCTTTGCGGCACATTATAATTTGGCATGGCCAAAGATAACTTCTGAAAGCTGTTAAGTTCAAGCTTGGAAAAATTCAAAGTTTGGAGCTCTGATAAGCCTCAAAACTAGCCTTGTTTTGTCATTTTGATTCTACAATAGATTAGTATTGATTAAAAGTGGCAGACCATACCTAGACTACCATATCTATGCATTTTCTCACTTTAAAAGATAAAATTTAGCCCAACATGTAGGGAGCTTAGAAATACTTGTTTGAATTTGCTTGATCTTCACCCTACATCACTAATTAGCTAGCTATCCTAAAACCAAAGTCAATATGACTTTTGTGTCCTAGCTACTGTGCACAGTGCTATTCTTTTTTGTATCCCCTGTTATCCTGTCATTTCTGTATTGCTTTCACTCTGAATTTGTTGATAGTTTACTTCTAATTTGGATGATATAAAACCTCAGAGAGTTTGTTTGGTCTTTGCTGGTAGTTAAGTGTTGACATGGGCTTGAAGGTGAACTGTTTGGAACCCTTTAAAATTCTTAAACTAATTGTGTGTTGGCACTAGTCTTAAGACCTGTTTGTGATGATTAAAAGTTAACTAGCAGCATGAGATTTTGGTCTAGCTGTGTACATGTTTATAGGATTTGAATCGACTAAGTAAGAGGGGGTGTATATCAGGTATATGGAGGGTATGCAATTGTGATTTGCTCTCCATTAGGTGTATATTATGTATATTCAGTTTTGAATGGCCGGGCCAGTCGGGCTTGTTCACTATTTCAGCCGACATATGTTTTAAAGAAATGTCCTTTTTGCATAACTATCCCTTCCCCATTTGTTTAAAAGTTATGGGCCTAGCCCAATTCTGTTGTAATTTAAATTTTTGGCCTTGTAATTTAATGTATGTCCTTGAGCAAAAACTAATTCAATGTATACTCATGTTCATTGTAAACCCCTATCCGTTGGTGGGTCCAACGGGGCCCACTAACTTTCCTAGATCGAGTCAGCACAACTTGGAGCAAAAAATAGAGCATATGTTGGAATTAAGACGAGACTGATTGCACAAATATTTTCTTTTTTGGGCTTGGTCGGCCCAAATCTCTACCTCATTTAAATTATGTACTTTAAATTATTATTGCATAATTATTGTACCAATTGGAACCCTTATGAGATTGTCGTATTTTAAAGTTGCCAAAAAATGAATTTGCAACAAAAATAAGACATAGTTGTAAAGTATTAATGCAAATTAGGACTGATTTGATTAAAGGACCAAAACTGCCGACTTTGTGAAATTTGGGATTGATTTGAACATTTACGAAAACTTATGGACTTGGACGTGTGGACTGATTTGGACAAAACGTGTGAGACTAATTATGATTATTTAGACTTAGGCTGAAAAAACAAAATTTGACTAAAACTTAGCAAACGATAGAATAATATATATATATATATATATATATATATATATATATATATATATATATATATATGGACTATAATAGTATACCTAAATTATTTTCTTAAAAACTCTTTTCCTATACTCTAAATGTTTTTTCAAAACTATTTTTTGGGTGAACTTATGTAGAATCCTACTTAGGCTAAGAGCCTTCGGATATTAGCCTAATTGTTCTAGTCCGACACCCTAAACGCCCAATTTTGAACAAAATTTTATCACTTTTGATTCTTGAAACATGGTATATTTTGCATAAATGACTAATTTCTATTTGCGGAAATATGAAATAAAAAAACTGTTTTTTATCACAATCAATTTATTTTTACAAAGGCATACTATTAGAACCCGTAGATCAACCATATTTTACGGATCCTTAATACCGGGGTGCCTAACACCTTCCCCGGGAGATCACCAGAACCCTTACCCATACTTTGGTTAGATTAGGATTCTTTTAGAACTTAACCGCTTTAAATGAACCCTTTTTGAACTGGTTTTCCTAATTTCCTAAAAATTCGGTGACGATTATAAAATAAATCCATTTAGAGCACCATCCATGTAGAAGTATATTTTTTCCTTTTTCCCGATACGATTGACAACTGTACTTCCCCGGGACACTTTCCTTTTAAAATGAGACAAATGCAAATACAAATCGGAAAAAATAGAATCGCTACACATGTTACCCTGCAATCATGTTTTTCATCCTAACAGCATATATCAGCCTCAATGGCTAGAAATATAATTATCTGTCATCGGGATTACATGCATATTGTGCCTGAAAATATAAGCTGTCCTGATTGTCCTAATTCAGTCTTATCACTAATTTATTTATTTATTTTTAAAATGTTTGTATTATTAAACTCTTGTATAATACATCATTATAGACTTAATAGTTAAATCTCTATTGAAAATGGGATACTACAGTTACAATGAAGTACAATTAACTATTTGTTATTCGGGTTCAGTCTTATCATATTCTTTTCTCGATAGATAAATTATCCATAAATTATGAATATAGATAAATTATCCATAAATTATGAATTGAAAATATTTCTACGTACTCCCCATTTTTGTCTTATTTATTCAGTTGCTAAAAGTATTGTAACACTAAATATGAAAAAATAGCTAATGTCATTAGTCATTTGATTATGTAAATCATTTCATTTTACTACATAATAGTTTCTATAGATATACATGCAAAATTAACATATGTCTTTAAACCTCGCAACTCACGGCTACCATCAAAACCGACTTGCGAACTGGTTCTTTAGAGCCTGTTTGGATGAGCTTATGCCTATAAGGCTATAAACTGTTTGCAGCTTATAAGCTAAAAAGAATAAGTTGGGGTAGTTTAACTTTTTTTTTTTTTTTGACTTATAAGCTGCTTTAGATAAGTTAAGTCAAATGGGTCTAATTATTTTTTTGAGCTTATTTTAAGCACAAAATGACTTTAAGCTGGTCAGCTAAACACTCAAAAAAGCTGAAAACAGCTTATAAGCAACTTATAAGCCAATCCAAACGGGCTCTTATTCTAACTAGAATTATCGAACAAAAGCCACTTGCTCAGTCAAACATTGGGAATTACTTTGGGAAACAATTTGTCTGGGTAAAACATTTCCATAATAAGCCTTTACATTATATTAAATTTACATACATTCATAATACAAGAGAGACTGGCAGATCTAGAATCAATACATTAGTATTTCTTCATTACCTTTTTGTTCTCAGTCAAATTTAATTTGCTTGAACTGGAAATGTTCATCCTTTTTATTTAAACATTGTAATAAAAAAGCCAAAATAGTTTACAAAATGAAAAATAGAGAGAGCAAATGAAAGAGGGTATAAATGGGGAAGGGCGGAGCAAGGCTTGATACGGTAGGGCAGGAGAAAATTTTGCAAAAATAATAAATGGGGTAGAGCAGGGCGGGTCAAAGTCTTAATGGATCAAGGCTTGCCCCTCCTTGCCCTGCCCTATCCCAATTGTGATCCCTACCTATAATTAATAGGGGTATAAGATATCACACTGTATACATTTGGATAGAGTAGGAAGAAATAAAAAAATCTCTCATGTCCGGTTTCTCTATTTCTATTGCTTTCAACTTTTAGTAATTATTCTTATTTGCTCTCATTTATAATAATGAAGAATGAAATGAAAAAAATCTTGCGCAAATTATCATGGTCTATAAGTTCGTTTTGACTCTCGTCTTTGAGCCCGTTTAGATTGATTTAGAAGTAGCTGAAAACAGCTTATAAGCTGTTTTTAGTTTTTTTGAGTATTTGGCTGGCCAGCTTAAAGCCATTTTGTGCTTAAATAAGCCCAAAAAAATAATTGGACTCGTTTGGCTTAACTTATATAAAACAACTTATAAGCTACAAAAAATAAGTTGGGCTACTCCTTTTTTTTTTTTTTGGCTTATAAGCTATTTTTTTTAAGCCCATCCAAACAGGCTCTTTTGTCATAATTCTTGTCGGGCAATTAGCAGGAATGCCCTTATTACGGGGTGGTCTTTAAGTTTTGCCCTTCAAAATGGCGGTCTTTAAAGTTTACCCTTCGATAGGGATCACTTGGTCACGGGTTCAAACCCCCACTCAAGCGAAAATTAAAAAAAAAATCGCAAGGCATAAGTTCAGAAAAAAGGACAATTCTGCCCATTTCTTCCTCAAGGCAGAAATTCTGCTTTTTTTTACAACTTCTATCTTGCGATTTTTTTTTTTTTAATTTTCACTAAATGAAGGTTCGAACCCGTAACTAAGGGATCCTTAGCGAAGGGCAAACCTTAAAGACCAACAATTTGAAGGGCAAAACTTAAAGACCACCCCAGATGAAGGCCAATCGACGCAAAAAAAAAAAAAAAAAAAAAAAATTATTGTCTACAAGTGTGTTCCTATATTTCCTCCTTGTATATATCTTTTCGTATAAAGATAATTTTGTTTTTCCTTTTCCTAAGAAATGCAACATATCAATATCACATGATATATTCATTCAACAACAAACTGCTTGGCTTTTGACATTTGTAAAGTTGCAATAATTGAATCACAGTTCATTGCACGTGGCTTTGCAAATTTCGGTAGTTGTAAATAAACTAGTTACAAAATCCCATGCTATGCAACGGCCAACACATGTGAAAATGTTGAAATTGGTGATTCAATTTTCTTTGAATTTACATTATCTCTTTTTATTGATAATGTAAAAAAAGTGTAATTAAGTTACAAATTTAATATCACTTTTTCTTTGTTTCTTGTTCTACCAAATGTATATTATGAATTAATGATAAACCTTAAACCCTAAATCGGTCGCTAAATGATAAATTGAATAAAATGTTGGGTAAAATGAATAAAGTATTGATGAACTTAAAGTAATTTTGTTTCAAGACAAAGATGTATTTTTTTTGTTCCAAAAATAATTTTACTTCTGATATACGAAAACAATTATAACTTTAATATTCTTATTTTATCTCTAATGAGATGATTTATAGTTACATAATATATTTGATATGTTTTAAACCAGAAGTTAAAATACTTTTCCTTCTTAAAGTTTGTGTCTAGTAAAAAATAATGCCACACAAATTGACATGGAGCTAAAATTCGAATATTCATTGTGTTGTAATTCTATAATCTAATATGTCCTATAAATTTTTAAAAGTTAAATTCAAAACTCAATATTACAAAAATAAATAAGAAATTAAATTCAATATCACAAGTAAATTGTCATATAAAATCATTTCAGTAAATGATATAAAAAATTAATCCCAAATTTCTTTTATAACGTAATAAATCAATTATCTTATAAAATAATTTCAATTTAATCCCAATTTTTTCTTTTTATAGCTGAAGTGAAATCAAAACACGAATGAATTCAATTCTTTAGTCTAATACACAGTTTATTGAATAATTAACTACAAAAAAGTCATTTGCCACAAAAATCAACAAGTTATTATAACAAATACTTCCTCTGTTTCAATTTATGTGAATCTATTTCTTTATTAATCTGTGCCAAAAAGAATGATTTCTTTCTATATTTGAAAACACTTTACCTTTATGTAATGATTTACGGTCACAAAAAATAAATGTGACTCATTTAAGATCACAATTTTTTTTTTTTTTAAAATTTATATTCAGTCAAATAAATTCACATAAATTAAAACTGAGGAAGTAGTTGTTATGTACAGAGCACTAAACACAATATGCAAAATAAGAGATGAGGTCCACGAGTGTTCAAGGATAAAATAAATGCAAAGAAAAGCAAATGGGCCCCAGAGGTGTAGAAAAACTGAAGTATGTAAAGCTTTTTGGCAGGGTAATAAATGGAACATAAGCAGGTTGTTTTGTCCATATCTCAAAACGTACATCTATAAAGCAATATGGTACAGTCTTTTGAGCTATCAAAAATACGAAATACCGAAAATATCTTTGAATGCTGAAGCAAGAATGTGGACGCCCAGCTGTGTGCTTATTCGCATTTCTTAGATCGTGTACATAAAATACTCTTTAATACTCCTTCCAATTCATAATAAGTAGCCATTTAATTCATTATCAAAAAAAAAAAAATGTAGCCTTTTAATTTTTTTATTTTGATTTAAAATATGTGTTCACTTATATAATTAAGAAATAATTAATTATTTTCTTTAAATTTTCTTCTATTTATGTAAGTGAGTTTTTATATAATCAAGATACTATATTAATTTGGTACTAGTATTCAATTAAGAATTGTTTAATCAAAATAATAATATTTTTTTAGGAGTTAGTATTTTTTTAAAGGGTGTGCTAAAGGCTAAATGAATATTTATTTTGACCGGAGGGAGTATTTTTTAATTTTAATTTATATATTTTACTTTTATTTTAATTTGCTTAAAGAAATATTTTTATATTTAATAATCTTTAATGTTAACATTTACATAGATTTTTCGGATCACAAATTTCTAAAATATTTTAATATATATTATACTCATCTTTAGTTTAAATTATAAATTCAAAACTTTGACTCAATTTCATGCTTAATTAAGGTAATACATATGAAACAAAACAAAATACTCGCTCCATCTATTTTTACTTATCTGTTTATTAAAAAAAGTTCCATTTTACTTGATCATTTTGAAAAATTAAAAAATAAGTTATCATTTCATACCTATTTTATTTTTATTATTAATTATTGAATTGATAAATTTAAAAAATTCTTAATGACTGTATAATTTTTAAAATATATTTTATTAATTTTAATCATTAAGTTACTTTGCAATAATTAGGAATAATATGGTAAATTTTCTCTAACTTTTGACTTCGTTAATAAGCGTATCAACCCTATACATAACATGTACTTAGTTGCCAATTGCGACAACTTTGAGTCCACCTACTGTGTTAGGCGTTACAAAAAGCTTCAGGCTATCAAAAAGAGCAGCCGCAATACACTCACAGAGTTCCAGAAAACAGAGGGAATTGGAAAGGAAATAATTAGAGGAATTAATGGAAGCTGAGCATTCTAGCATGATGTTACCCAACAAACAAGTTGTGTTCAAGAATTATGTTGAAGGGTATCCTAAAGAGACTGATTTTGAACTAAGAAGTTCAATGATAAGTTCCCAAATACCTCAAGGGCCAAATGGTTTGTTTGTAAAGAATCTTTACTTGGGTTGTGACCCTTACATGAGACACAAGATGTCTGCTCATAAGTCTAAGGATATTTCTTTACTGGCCTCATTCCAACCTGGTTCTGTAAGTCCAATTTTCTTCACATTTACTCATTGCATTCTTGAGTGTTGTTCTAAGGTTTGTTTGTTTGGGTGGGTGGCTAAATTTTAACCATTAATGTAAGATGATTTGATTTGGATTCTTGCCTGTGATATTTTATTTCCCTTTGTATTTGGGTAATCTTTTAGGCTGTTATGCTTGGTGTGGCAGAGGTGATAAAGTTAGCAAAAATTGATTTTTAAGAGGGGCATTATGTGTAAGTAATTATTGGTTAACAACAAGTTGATTCCTAATTAAGAGCCTGTTTTTGATTGACTACTTTAAATGCTTTTAAGCACTTTTGTAGTGTTTGAGTAAGATAAAACAATGTTTTTAAGCACTTGTTTTAAAGCTAAAATAACAAAAATGAGCCAAAAACAATAATCTAGGATTCCTAACATTTGGCTTACGCATGTAAGTCATAAGTTATTAGCCCATCCAAACAGGCTCTAAGTCTATCTTGTCGTTTTACCAATGGATTCTTGAATGCTGCTAACTTATTTTTATGATTACTGTTGAAGAGTCCCACATCGGATAAAAAAGGAATGACTGGTCTCCTTATATGTACTCGGGAATCCTCCCCTCGTGAGCTAGCTTTTGGGGTTGAGTTAGGCCCAAGATTCATTTCTTTAACAGTTACTGGGTGAATTAGGTGGGTTGATGGGGGACGGAGGAGAGGAGTAGAGCAAATAAACCCCTTAATTTTGCTGTTTCAATTTGGATTCTTGATAGTGATTTCCCCTTTGAGTTCGGCTAATTTTGGCATCATTATTGTCCTTGTACCAAATTAGCAAATGCATATTTTCAAAGGGGCATTAAGTTTAAGGAATAAATTATAGCTTGTTCGATATTAGGTCTATCTCCTTCACATATTACCCATGAATTCTTGAATGCCACTTTTGATGTTTTTTGGGTTCCTGAATGAGTAGAGTTTTGATTTCTTGATAGTGATTTTCCAATTTGAATTTGGATAACTTTTAGGTCATTATTGGACTTGGTGTGGCAAAAGTTATTAAATCAGCAAATGCAGATTTTGATGAGGGGGATTATATCTGGGGAATGACTGGTTGGGAAGAGTATAGCTTGATTCTTAATCCAAATGGACTTTTCAAGATCAAATATACAGATGTGCCTCTCTCATACTATGCTGGAATTCTAGGTACCAATTTCTATTTATATTTCCTAATTATATGCCCGTTCCCCTTTTATATAGTCACTTGCAGGTTGTTCTTTCTGATAAAACACGCGATGTCACCATAACAATGAACTTACAGGTATGCCAGGACTTGCAGCCTATATTGGCTTTAATAATGTATGCTCTGCTAAGGAAGGAGATATAGTGTATGTCTCCTCTGCAGCAGGAGGAGTTGGTCAGCTTGTTGGACAATTCGCAAAAATGAAAGGTTGTTATGTTGTTGGCAGCGCTAGTACTGATGAAAAGGTAATATTCCACTTTTGAGTTTATATGCAAGTAGGCATTATTAAAGAGGTGCTGCACCTGTTTTGCAGGTAAATCTTTTAAAATCAGAACTTGGCTTCGATGATGCTTTCAACTACAAAGAAGGGAATGATTTTGCTGGAGCCTTGAAAAGGTTGGCAATTGCTATTATCTTCTTTTATAACTTAAATATATATAGAATTTGCTTCTCGTGCTAACGAAGACACTGAAACACATAGAATGAGCTTAGATAAGACCTCATTTACAGACAAATGTTGAAGTTAATTATCGAATTTTATGAGTCTAAAACTAGTAGTTGTTAAATTTGGGTTATGGGTAGAAATACATTTCAGAACATCACTTTTCTGTATAATGGTTTCTTCATCTGTCTGCAAAGTGAATTGACAAATGCTGAAATTTATTTTCGAATATTATGAGTCTGAGACTAGTTTGCTATGTTAAATTTGGTTAAGGTAAGACATGCTTTTTGCAAAATTCACTTTCTGTGGAATGACATGTTTCTTTAACTGTCTATGCAAAATGAAGGCACTTCCCCAAAGGTATTGATGTTTACTTTGAGAACGTTGGAGGAAATATGCTGGATGAGGTACTTTTGCACATGAATCTCTATGGTAGGATTGCAGTTTCTGGGATGATCTCTCAGTACAATTTAAAGAAACCAGATGGTATTCACAATTTGTTTTGCCTTATCACGAAGAGATTACAAATGGAAGGTTTTTCTGAGTTTGACTTCCGGCACAAGGTTCCAGAATACCTCGAGTTTGCTATTCAGCTTATAAGAGAGAAAAAACTGGTTTTTGTAGAAGACATTGCTGAGGGTTTAGAAAATGCTGCATCTGCTTTCGTTGGTATTTATCACGGGCGAAATGTCGGAAAGCAGATTATTCAGGTTTCAACTGACTGAGAACTTGAATGAAAACAAAAAATTTCTGTATTTCATTCATCCTTCCTATCAAACGCTGTCAAAGCAATATACTGATGATATTGATGTAATCCTCCTTTTGAATAAATTGTTGTATTAGTTTTCTGGTGAAAACGTTGTGGAGTTTCAAAATATGACATAATGTAAGAGTAAGAATGAGGGTTGTATTTGAGAAGCAAAAAAGTGATAATTTTTGCAATGCTTAATACATAGATAGCCCCTTAAACTTTTTAGGATATTCCATTTAGACACTCGTACTAAGCCTTGTTTCAATTGTACACCTCAACTCCAAATGAGGTGTTCCAATTAGACACTTCCGGTTCAAATTTTGAAAAATATTTTGCGTGTGTTTTCATTCGTGTATTAGGTAGTTAAGTTAACCACGCATTCGCCTCAATAAGCCGTAAAAGCTAGGGATATTCTACTTGAGGTTGATGTAACTTAACTAATAAAACACGTGCAATTATTTATTTTAACCAAAAGTATCTAATTGGAACACTTTATTAGGATTTGAGGTATTCAATTGGAACAAGGCTTAGTTTGAGTGTTTAAATGGAATATCCTGACATTTAAGGAACTGGATATGTATTAAGCCATTTTTTAACTATGAAAATAAATGGTTGAAGGCTAACATGAACTAGGATTTAGGCTTCTCTCCCGTGTAATAATTGATTGGAAGATCATATGACACGAAGCCTTCTAGTCAAGTACGCAGTCTTGGTCTAAAATTGTATGCTCGTAAATTAGAAGATAACTCAGCTAGGGGTCTGAAGGTTCAAGTGACCATTTTGAAACTGACATGACTTCTAAAGAATAAAAGTAGTCCTCCAGTTATTTTGCACAGTTGAGAATTACTACTAGTATATTCTTGCTTTTCTCTTTGTGGTGAGAAAGTGCAGTGATGGCTGTGGGATTATTGAAAGTGCATGCCCAATAAAATATTAAAGCATATTACATATAACATCTATGTTTATTCATAGATAGAGCTCTTCTTTTTTATTGAATAAGCTAATTCGGAAAACAGAATAGACAAATACCAAAAAGTTGTTCACTTTTAGTAATAGTAATCCAAAACTTTAGGCATAGGTTTCTTCCTATGGTACGAACTATCCACTATTTCTTAGAGGAACAAGGATATGCTATAACAGGAAGCACTTAGGATCAAGCGATAGGGGAGTAGAGATGTGAAGAGAGTCTAGGTACCAAGATAGAGATGTGAAGAGAGTCTAGGTACCAAGATAGAGATGTGAAGAGAGTCTAGGTTCCAAGATCACTGGAACAGGAAACTTAGGATGTGTGGTGAGCCCATAATGTTCTTCCACACTTATGCCTTCTGGCTTCATACTTTCAGGTAGTTTCCAGTTGAATGCATGCAACATGTTGGCTAAAGTTGCTCGGACAACCTTAAGTCCCAAGCTATAGCCAGGGCACCTCCTTCGCCCCGAGCCAAATGGCAAGAAAGCAAAGTTATGTCCATCCATGTCAATGTTCTTTTCTAAGAACCTCTCGGGGAGAAACTCTTGTGCTCTATCCCAGTACTTGGGGTCCCTTCCAATTGTCCAAGCATTCACCAGAACGATCGTTCCTTTCTCTATGTCATAACCGGCCACGTTACAATCTTTAATAGCACAATGTGGTGCTAGCATAGTTCCAAGAGGATGTAACCTTAGTGTTTCCTTGATGATTGCTTCAATGTAACACAGCTGTGAAAAATCTCTCTCTTCTACCCATCTCTCCTTCCCCACAACCAGGTCAAGCTCGTCGGTTGCCTTCTCAATAACCCTTGGCTGTCTAAGAAGTTCTTGAAAAGCCCATTGCACTGCTGCTGTCAAGCTATCTGTTCCTCCAGTTAGTAGATCCTGCCATAGTTTAGCAAGGTTAGAAGTTTGTCTAAAACAAGAGAAAATCATGAGAGATTGTAATGGTGAAAAACACACCTGAACTATCATTTTTTCATGTGTTTCCCACCCCAACTATTTCCATTTTCCTACCTAAACTATCACCATCTATTTATTACAATTTAAAACACACCTTGAGTAGATGATGATAGTTCAGTAGGAAAGGGAACATTTAATAGTTGGCATAGTCAGCTTCAAGGTGTGTTTTAATATATAGATGGTGATAGTTCAGGTAGGAAAAAGGAACAACTGATAGTTGAGGTGTGAAACACGCGAAAAAGTGATAGTGTGTTTTTGACCATGAACACTAGTAGGAACTAACCTGCATTAACCCTTTCACACAGTCATTAGTGAGTTTGACTTCCATAGTAGGGTCTTCAGCCATCTGCAACAAGACATCCACCATATCCTTTGGGACAAAGTTCTTTTCCGCATTCTTCTTAGCCCTGTGGTCATCTAGGACAATGTTGTGGAACTTATCAAAAGTTCTTTTCAAAGCCTTCATTTGTTTCACATAGCCCTGTAGGTCCAAGAAGCTGAGCCATGGAATCCAGTCTCCAATATTAAAAGCACCATTAAGTAAAAACCATTGGTCTACCAGGTGCTGCAAATCTTCCGCCCTAACTGTTGATTCACCAAAATACTTGTTCCTCATAACCATCCTTGTCATGCTGCTCAGGCTAAACCGTGACAAATGGTCTTTGAGGAAAAACGGCTTTCCAGCATGGGCATGTAGCTGGGAAATTAAGGCCTGCCTTTCTTCAACACGAATGTACTCGAACGAGTCTAGCCTTTTTGGGGTAAATATCTCGTTGAGGTAAATTCGTCGTGCTTGGCGCCAATAGGGACCATAGGGTGCCCATGTCATGTCACAATAGTTATAGCTTGTATACTTTCCACCAGCTAGCAGAGGACGGGAGGCGAAATTTGCATCATGTATTTTTAGAAATTGTTTTGCCATTTCAGGAGATGATGCCACAAGTACCGGCCTGGAGCCAAATTTCAGCAGCATCAACTCTCCATATTTCTTGGAAAGCAAGTCAAAAGATTGATGCGGGATGGAACCAAGTAGGTTCAAATTTCCAATGATGGGCCATGGTTTTGGACCTGGTGGTAGCTTCCGGTTATCCGGGCGTCGGGTAGTGGTAAGTTTACAGAGAAAAGCTAATGCAGCTAGCCCTACCAAGGCTAGAAAAAACCAAGAATTCTCCATATTTAATTGGGTAAGGGATGATGAAGGTTGAAAAAGTTTAGTTTAGTTTGTAAAGAAATGAGAAATATTTATAGAAGAAGTAGGTGGGACTTGGATTGCACTGAAATTGAGACCTTGACCATGTAGTCCAATTTCTATACAGTGAAAATGACTCTTGTAAACTTCTACTAAATCATACAACTATTGACCCCTCAGAGCACAAGATTTGAAAAGTAAGCACCAGTCATTTGTATTGTCATTAATTTGTAGTTTCCTCGAAAGTGTAGGGCAAATAGTATCAAGGAAATTTTTGTGAATAAGAAATAGTATCAAGGAAATTAGACCACAAAATATCGTAAGGAATTGAACGTAGGACCTTTTGTCTTTAATATCTCCTTTTCATTTATAGATAGTTTAGGTCTTAAAATGATTATTTTGTCTTATCAAGCATATAAAATTTACAGTGCTTTTCTTCCCTAAAATGATCTTCAAAACAAAGTTTATTTTTTTTATCTAACGTTCAATTCTGACTTGCAGTTGCACACTTGTCTCCTAAAGATGTTTTCATTATATGGGAATTGTCTTCCATATTTTTGACATAAATTATACAGTGTTTAAATATAAGGTTGTCTAAAATTGAAGCTGATTTTCACGATCAAGATATGTACTTAATGTTACCGTGCAGTAGTATAGGAACTACTTGCTTACTGATAGTTACAGAGCACGTCTATTCAAAAGTTATATAAAGAGGATAATTCGGTGCACAACCTTATCTTACATTTTTGCAAGAGGTTGTTTCCATAAGTTGAACCTACGACCTATTTAACTAGTTACACGATGGCAATTCTTAATTACCATGTTCTTAGGCTTCCCTGTAAAAAAAAAACATTTTTTTGCGCGGATTGCCCTTCTTTTGGGGTGGTCTTTAAATTTTGCCCTTCAAATTTGTGATCTTTAAATTTTGCCCCTCATATTTGTGGTCTTTAAGTTTTGTCCTTTGCTTGGAAAGGTGGGCGAATACATGAAGTTCTGGGTTCGAACCCCCGCTCAGGCATAAAATAAAAAAATAATTTCGCCAGACAGGACTGGGGGAGTGTATGCCGGATCCAGCATACAATCTTTAAGGAAAAGCTAAAGTTATGCCCGATCCGGCATAGCTAAAAGTCTGCCCCATAAGGCAGAATTTTTCCTAAGACATAGTTTAGTTATGCCTTATGGGGCAGAGTTTTAGTTAAGGCATAACAAAATTATGCCCCATAAGGCAAGAACTTTTCTTAAGGCATAGAAAGTTTAAGTTATGCCTTAAGGAAAAGTTCCGCCTTATGGGCATACTTTTAGTTATGTCTTTGGGGCACACTTTTTAGTTAAGGCATAACTAAAAGTTTACCTTGAAAAGTAATATATATATATATATATGCTTCAAGGCAAAGTCTGCTGGAGGGGGCAGACTTTTAGTTAAACACAACTAAAAGTCTGCCCCCTCCGGTAGACTTCTAGTTAAACACAACTAAAAGTCTGCCGGAGGGGGCATAGCAAAATTTAAACTTTGCCTTATAAGGCAAACTTTTAGTTATGCCTTAAGGAAAACTTACGCCTTATGGGGCATACTTTTAGTTATGTTTTATGGGGCACACTTTTAGTTAAGGCATTACTAAAAGTTTACCTTGAAAAGTTAAAAAAAAAATACGTATATATGCTTCAAGGCAAAGTCTGCCCCCTCCGACAGACTTTTAGTTAAACATGACTAAAAGTCTGCCGGAGGAGGCATAGCGAAATTTAAACTCTGCTTTGCAAATTTTTTAAAATTTTTTGACTGAGCGGGGGTTCAAACCCGGAACCTATGGGTTTTAGCCGAAGGACAAAATTTAAAGACCACAAATATGAGGGCAAAATTTAAATACCACCCCCAAAAAAAGGGCAATTCTGCGAATTGCCCGTAAAAAAATTATGTGAACACTGTTAATTATGATTTTTGTAGGGAATAAAAAATTCATAACCTCAATGCCAAT
Organism: Lycium barbarum; assembly: GCF_019175385.1. Taxonomy (NCBI): domain Eukaryota; kingdom Viridiplantae; phylum Streptophyta; class Magnoliopsida; order Solanales; family Solanaceae; genus Lycium; species Lycium barbarum. Next base: position 82,519,390 of record NC_083344.1, read on the forward strand.
GGAAAACTTCTCTCTTTTTTTTTTTTGGAACAGTTAAACCTCATTGACTTTTCTTTTTCTTACTATCAAGTATCAAAACATTGAAAAGAAAATTAACAGCCAAAAGATTGCTTTTGCTTGTCACCTTGTAAAACTTGTGTCTAAATCTTTTGACTCTTTCAAAGTGTATGTGTTGCCTCTCTTTGTTAAATAGTTTTCCCTTGACTTTTCGAATAGACAATCCTGCCTTGTCTCGCACGGAAAAGAAACAAAGCTTGGAGCTAGTGATTATATATTCACAATTCATAAGATGCAAATGAGAAAAAAGAAAAAATAACAGTAAAAAATCCCAATTTATTCAAGGAATTCACGTGGAGCCACAGTGAACGAAGACAGGCAGAAAATACATTGACATGTACACATTTAATTCAAATCCGGCTCCTCTCCATTGTCATTTAATTCAGATCCGGCTCCTCTTATCCTTTTTCCCCCTTTCATCAAGTACACATCTAAATGTGAGGCATATGTCCTATTTAATTTTTAAAGATCAAGATTTAATTACGTTGACAAGTATCATAACCATAGTTAAGTGAATAAGTTTTGAAACAAACTAAGAACGAAAGTAAGACATATAAAAAGAAACGGAGGATCATTTTTATAGAAACACTGAATAAGTTTTGAAACAAACTAAGAACGAAAGTAAGCATATAAATAGAAACGGAGGATCATTTTTATAGAAACACATAATTTTGGGGATCACCAACGGAAGAGCAAATAAAAAAATAAAAATAAAACACTTAAAATTTAATGACAGAAAGAACCAGATTGCACACTTGAAATATGCTTGATGTGTATTATCGTATTATCTGTAGTATGAAGGAAATGTTTTCCGTGTCTCCTTTCATTCCTTGACTAGGTTAATATACAAACTATACAACCGTAATGTTAGGCTAGAATTAAGGAGCTAATTCTACCAAATAATATGTTAAGCAAAGCTAACCTAAAATAGGAGATTACAAAATATTCGAACCTAAAATAGGAGATTACAAAATATTCTAACTAATATTTACATAATCTATCACACCCCCGCAGTCGAAACGGGAGGTTTATGAACGCTGAGACTGTCCCGAAAATCTTCAAATAAGACTTGTGGTAGTCTTTTGGTGAAAATATCGGCAATATAATAACGTGATGGAACATGAAGGACACGAACCTGTCCTCGCGCAACCTTCTCACGAACAAAGTGGATGTCCATTTCAATGTGCTTGGTGCGCTGATGTTGCACTGGATTTCCAGAAAGATAAATGACACTTACATTGTCACAATATACCATAGTAGCCTTATGAATAAGACAATGTAATTCTAACAGAAGATTTCGAATCCAGCATGACTCGGAGACAACATTAGCAACCCCCCTATACTCCGCCTCAGCACTCGAACGAGAGAGGGTAGGTTGGCGTTTCGAAGACCAAGATATCAAGTTATCTCCAAGGAAGACACAATAACCAGACGTCGACCGACGTGTGTCAGGGCAGCCCCCCCCCCCCCCCCCCCAATCCGCATCAGTGTAGGAAAGTAGGTTAGTAACTGAGGATGGATAAAGATACAAACCATAATCAAGTGTACCCCGAATATAACGGATGATGCGCTTAAGAGCATGCATATGATCATCTCGCGGAGCATGCATGTGTAAGCATACCTGTTGAACAGCATAAGATATATCCGGCCTTGTGAAAGTAAGATACTGAAGTGCACCTACGAGATTGCGATAGTGAGTCGGGTCATCATATGGAGCACCCGATGTGCTGCTCACCTTCGGTTTAGTATCAACCGGAGTAGAAGTAGCCTTACAAGAAGACATCCCAGCTCGATCAATAATTTCTTCCGCATACTTACGTTGCGAAAGAAACATGCCATCCTTATGGCGAGTGACATGAATGCCAAGGAAATAATTCAAAGGACCCAGATCCTTCATAGCAAATTCCGAGGCAAGGAGAGCCATAATGGAGCATCGGAGATAATCTGAGGAAGCAGTAAGAATAATATCATCAACATAAAGTAAAATGTATGCCATCTCGGACCCCTTGTTGTAGATGAACAAAGAATTGTCAGATCTGCTGTTTGAAAAACCAAGAGAAGAGACATAATCTGCAAAACGCTTGTACCATGCTCGCGGGGCCTACTTAAGTACATATAAGGACTTACGGAGTAAACATACATAATCCGGATGAGTAGGATCTCTGAAACCCATAGGTTGATGCATATACACTGTTTCCTTGAGCTCATCGTGTAAGAAAGCATTCTTGACATCTAGCTGATGAATAGTCCACTTCTTTGATAATGAAAGGCTGAGAATGGTACGACTCGTATCCGGTTTGACCACCGGACTGAAGGTCTCACCACAATCAATGCCAACCTGTTGAGTCTTTCCATCACCTACAAGACAGGCTTTATGCCTCTCAAAATCACCATTAGACTTTTCTTTATGAGTGAAAATCCACATAGAACGAATAACATTCACATTAGGTGGACGGGGCACCAACTCCCACGTCTTATTTTTAATAAGAGCATCAAATTTATCATCCATAGCCATTTTCCAATTCGGGTCACGAAGGGCGGTCACAGGGTTATGAGGGAGAGGGGATCTGGTAACCATGGTATTCAAGTTAAACGTACGTTTTGGCTTAAAAATACCATGTTGACTCCGGGTCACCATTCGCAGCTGATTGGTAGATTGGGGCGGCTGGGGTGGTGTTTGTGTGGGTGTGGGAGACGGAGCAGATGGTTGTTAGCCCAAGGCAGAGGGGAGAGGGGAAGGTGGATTTGTTTATGGAGTTATCAACGGAGGGGGTTCGGCGGCAGGGGAGGCGGCTGGCCCATGCGCTGCCAATAGAGGGGAGGCGGCAGTACGATCCACGGTGGGAGGGGGGATATTCGGCTGGGTCACGGGTGCAGCGTGGGGTGGTCGGGGCTGAATATCCAGATCAGTAGCCATATAATGCAACCAAAATGGGGAAATCCCATCATCCAAAAAATCATAAGTAGTTGAAGTGGGAGAATGTAAATTGGAAAATGGGAAAACATTCTTATCAAAAATTACGTGACGAGAGATAATGATTTTGTTGGACGATAAATCATAACATTTATACCCTCTATGATTCGTAGGATACCCCAAAAATACACACGGTGTAGACCGAGCTTGCAATTTGTGGATAGTCGTAGAAGGAAAGAGGGGATAGCATAAACACGCAAAAACCCAAAGATGAGAGTAAGATGGCTTTCTTTGGTATAGCACTTGAAGAGAAGAAACATGACCCAATAATTTGCTTGGTAAAATATTAAGAAGATATGTTGCCATTTGTAAGGTGTGATGCCAAAACGAAGGGGGAAGAGAAGCATGAGCAAGGAGAGTCCGAGTGATATTATTGATAGATCAGATTTTTCTTTCGGTTTTCCCATTTTGTGAGGACGTATGTGGACAAGAAAGACGAAATGACATCCCATTAGACTCACAAAATTTCCCGAATTTACCATTATCATATTCCTTCCCATTATCAAATTGGACATTTTTAATATGACGTTCAAATTGGGTATGAATGTGGGCTTTTAAAAGTAAGAATTTCGCATACACATCGGATTTCTTAGCTAAAGGAAAAGTCCATAAAAACTTCGAAAAATCATCCAAAAAAAGAACATAATACTGATGACCCAATGAACTTAACATGGGAGAGGTCCACAAATCACTATGAATAATATCAAATGGCATCAAAGTTTCGGAAATAGAAGAATCAAACGGCAACTTAATATGTTTACCAAGAACGACAAATACTAGAATGACTAGATTTATTACATTCAATGCTCTTATTGAGCCTAAGACAATCCAAAATAGAATTTCCCAGATGACCCAAACGATCATGCCAAAAAGAAGAGGACAAAGCCGCAAAAGTTGATGGAGTGGTGGTTGGATATTTGATGGTGGTGATTGGATAAAGATCTCCCTGACTATCACACCGCATTAGTGCCATCCCCGTCTGAAAATCCTTCACAGAAAACCCATATGGATCAAATTCAACAGTCACAGAATTATCAGTAGTAAACTTCCGTACTTAAATTAAATTCTTAATGAGTTTAGGAGCATGTAAGCCATTCCGTAAGGATAAAGGGGGGTTTGGGAGAGGCAAACTAGTATGACCACAACCACGAATTGGAATCGAATGACCATTTCCCACAACAATACCATTATTTTGATTGCTCAAATTAAAATAAGACGAGAGATTACCGTTCGAGGATGTCATATGAGAAGTGGCCCTGGTATCCATGTACCAATTTTGATCGGGTGGGTTCAAGGTCATGGTATGCATTGCGGACTCGATGTCGGTTGGAACATACGACCCATGAGGTGCTACGGCTGCCGTGTATAGCTACTGGGCTGGAGGAGGGCCCAATATACCTTGCTATCGTGGTGGTCCAGTTGGGGGACGAGCCCAAGAGGTGGTCGGGTACAAAAATGGGGGAGGAGAAGCCACCTATCGAGGCTGCGGTACCCACTGCCAGTGACCAAGTTGTCCGGCATGCCACTGCTGCGAAGAGGAGCCCGCTGGCTGTGCACCACCTGTTACACCTTGGAAATTTCATGTCGTCGCATAGTGAATGAACCAACGTGAGCTTAAGGATAATAGGAAGTTCTTAAGATTATAAGATGGATAATTAGCGGTTTTGGAATGCATACGTTGAGATCTTGGAGCTATATGAATTAATGGAATAAGGATTGATAAGAATAAGTGGAGTATAAGTGAGGTTTGGGAAAGGTTTCGTAAACTATTGCGTTAAGAATTGTTTGGTTAGGTCTTGAGGATGAGTTATAGGGATGTTTAGATCATTAATGAAGTATTAAACAAGTGTTAAGAAGGTTGTATAAGGATTGGAGATCAAACGAACGACGAGAACAACTTCGGAAGAAGCTGTAAGTTCCACGACCATGTTTCACGGTCCGTGAAACCTTCCACGGACCGTATACTGGTCCGTGGAATACCCAGCAGAGATGATGACTGGCCAGTGGTGAACCATGACTAGTTCCACGAACCGTGAAATGTTCCACGGACCGTGAAAGTGTCCGTGGAAGTCCCGACGAGCTGAATAAGTTCTGATTTTATATATGTGATCCCACTTCATTTATTTCATTTTCACACGCACTTCTTCATCTCTCAAGACCTCTAGAAGGTTCCACAAACTTCATCTACAAGAATACAAAGGAAAACAAAGATCAATCTCAAGAATTCAAGTGAATCAAGTGCAAGGAAGCTCACTAGGGTTCTTCCAAGTCGAGAATTCTCTTGGGAGTGAAGTCAGGGTTTTCTCCAAGTGAAGTATTACCAACCAAAACCCGTTCCTACGCATTCAAAGGTGATTTTCATGATTATTCTATGTTGTTTAAGGTATGAAAAGGTTGAAACACTTGGATTATGGAAGAAAATGGAAAATGGATTACAAAAGGTGAGATTAGTGACAATTGTGAATAATGGATTAATATGAATTATGAATCTTGATATGTTGAGATTGTAATCACGTTATGAATGATGTTAGGCGTATGAGAGAAACATTAGATGAGAATGAATGTAACGTTGTAGTATGATTATTACTATGGATGACCATGAGAGTAAATTGTAGGAATTGAATAATGACGATGATATTATGAATGCTATTATTGACGCTTGGGAGTTGAAATATGACATGGGGAAAGTAGTATAAACAAAGGAAATGCTGCCCAAATTTTCCTAGAAATAGTAAGCACGTTTAAGTAATCGATTGGCCAACGTTCATGCGACTTCTCTTGAAGGTAGAAACATGGGCATCAAAGGAGAACAAGCAAGTGATATATTAGTTAAACAACAAAGGTATGTGAGGCTAGTATTTTCTTTCTATGGCATGAATCCTATGGTATGATTTTCCTTCTTCTCTACGAATTCTCTATATCCCGGAAAGCCAAGAGCCTCTGATCATGAATAGCCAAATGAGATAAGAGATGTGTTATGAGTTCAATATTGATGATGATGAGTTAAGTATAAAGATTCTAGAGTTCATGATATGATATTCCTCTAACGCTAATGATGTCGTACGTTGTATACACTAGGTTTGCGATCAATGCCCCTCTCTCTCTACATATCTTCCTTTCACTCACCTCATACATTATTTTCTTCAAGGTAAGGCAGAATACCATAAGGCTAATGAAGTCATTCATTGTATCCACTCACCTTATATGTTACTTCCTTCAAGGTGAGGCAGAGTACCATACAGTTAATGGTGTCATTTATTGTATACACTCACCTTACATAGTATTTCCTTCAAGGTGAGGCATAATACTTATAAATGCTCCATAATGGAATCGGGGGTTCACGACCTTATGTCACCCCGACATAGCCATAGTTGCTTTCAAGTTCTAATGTATGTTTCAATGATAAATTTATGATGATGCTAAGTCATGATAGGTCTATAAAATGATCAATAAAGTAAGTTGTAATATGCCTATGCTAAGTATGAAAATGTGAATTACGATGAGTATATGATGATATGATATTACACCGTGCCTATTTGGACGGGCAGACATACACACCACTATAGTGGGCAGCTTACATCCCGGACGCGGGAGGCCTGGATGCAGGTGAATTATTATCACACCGTACATATATGGACGGGCAGCTTATACATTATCACACCGTACCTATATGGACGGGTAGCTTATACATTTATGCATATATGATATGATGATGGATATAAAGTGAGTCAGTATGTGCTTTCTTTTATAAGTGACAGTCATATACAATTGCTCCTTATTGATGCTTCCTTGATCTCATTGACGTACTATTATTGTTTATGCCTCTCATACTCAGTACAATGTTCGTATTGACGTCCGTTTTATTTGGACGTTGTGTTCATGCCCACAGGTAGATATGGAGGTGAGCTTGATCCAGACTTGTAGGAGCTATTAGCTGATTTGAAGAGCACTCCATTTTTCGGAGGTGCAATTGATTATTCTTTTGGTATATATGTATATATATATGTTTGGGCACGACGGGGTCCTGTCCCGTCCTTATGTCTAGCACTCCAGTAGAGGCTCGTAGATGCGCAGTGTGGGTTATATGGTCTCACAAGGTCACTACTGTATATATGTATATATGTGTATATTATCATTTTGATAGCCGAGATGCTTATGTATATAAAAGTATTTATGTTCTCAAAAGAAAAATGATTTTCTTATGATTTGAGTATAAATTTGATAAAAGGGCATTAAATGAGTATGATGAGTAATAGAACGAGCAGTGCTCGGTAGTGAGTCCCGGGTACCCGTCGCGGCCCCTAGTCGGGTCGTGACATCACCGCTGCTACGGCCCGAACCACCGCGTCCGCTGGAGGTGTTTTTACCGCCCCCTGAGCCGCGGCCAGAACCACCCTTACGGCCATTCCCAGAATTGTGCATTGGGAATTTTTATTTTTCCCTCGGTGTGAGCTTTTGTTTTTAGAGTGCAGTGCAGCGTCGTCGACCGCGGCTACCATAGCCGAACCAGACCCGTGTGACACCATGGCCGCAAGTTCACGTTCTTCCAAAACAAGGGAAGACCGAGCCTCTGTGAATGGGGGAAGAGGCTTAGCATGGCGAATTTGTGTCCCAACCCCTTTGTACGCTTCTGTGAGACCCGAAACCAGTTGAAGGACAAGGCGGCTATGCGTCACGGGAGCCCCGACGTTTTTCAATTGATCCGCAAGGCTCTTTAGACGTTGACAATAGGCGGGGGCATTGGGAAAATCCTCCATACAAGTCGTTGTGAATTCTTGTTCGAGAGTCACCGCACGAGAGTTTTGATGATCTTGGAATATATCACGCAAGCCAACCCAAGCGTCCATGGCAGTAGCGTCTGGTTCGATGATGGTGTTTAACAGATCATTCGAAATTGTCGAATATATCCATTGAAGCACGGTGGCATCAATGGTCGTCCATAATTCGACTTCCTCATCAGTTTTGGGAGTCGGCTTCTCCTTACCTGTGGGGGGAGGAATAATGTGATGAAGGGCCTTGTGAGAACGAGCATGAATCTTGAAAAGCTCGGCCCATGTTCCGTATTGTGAGTTCTCCATCTCAAGAATAACAGAGATGTGATTCTTGATATTCGAGACCGCGAGGGCCGGGTGGAACGAGGACTTAACCGAAGTGGGTGTTGCATCGCCCATGGCAGATGTATTAGAGAGTGAAGGTGACGGAAAGAGGAAGAAGAAAGAGGGACTAGGGCGTAGCAGAAGAAGGAAGAAGAAGAAACCCTAATATGATACCATGAAGGAAATGTTTTCCGTGTCTCCTTTCATTCCTTGACTTGGTTAATATACAAACTATACAGCCGTAATGTTAGGCTAGAATTAAGGAGCTAATTCTACCAAATAATATGTTAAGCAAAGCTAACCTAAAATAGGAGATTACAAAATATTCTAACATAAAATAGGAGATTACAAAATATTCTAACTAATATTTACATAATCTATCAAAATCATCCATTTTTGGCAATTTTTATCTCAAAATTCTTCTTAGTGGTGGACCCTGGGGGCAAGAGAAGGGAAAGGAAGAAAATGATGAAAATTAAAACTTAAGCCGACAAAATACATGGTATCGTGTTCAACTAAAGAATTACCAATTAAATTCTCTAATGAACAAATACTGATACACATATTCACGACTTCCTAGTACATTTATTTAAATTTAAAAATTGTTAGGTTATGGATCCACCTAACTCCTAAGTGGATAAGTGTTTTGTAACTTCGCGCCAAAGCTTATTTGGTGTAACAAAAACTTTGTTTCCTAATAGCATTTCTATAATATAATAATAATACTATCTATTTGAATTTGAATTGGTCACCGATGGATATGCAGGTAAATTTTTATTGCCAATTTGTGCTAACCTACTTTTACTTCAATTAAATTTAAAACTTAGATAAACGCATTATAATTATTTTCGAGTTCTTCATCAGAATTAGACATGGCATAAGGAAGCAAGACATCTGAAGAAAGGGAAGAAATAAGCGGCTGGGAAGTCAAATTATCGTGGAAGAAGTGACTAAAAAAAAAGACGACGATTGAATAGGTTTTGGATTGCCCTGAACGTCTGATATCATGTACAGAGAATTAGTATAATGTGATAACAATCGCTGGGTATATTTATTCATATATATATATATATATATATATATATATATATATATATATATATATATATATATATATATATATATATATAATGAATACAAAGGAATAATGATAAGAGAAATAGGTAACCTAGTACAATACAAATACACGGACTATGAGTCCTACATCTACACCGACTATGAGTCCTAATAATCGTGTTGTAGTCAATATTAATTTGTATATAGGCATTATTCCACATTTGGACCTGAAACTCTTTGTCCGTTATAAATAAGTTCCACATGTTTATGCAAGTAGCAAAGCAACCCCTTGATTCTCTTAAACATGATGCACAATACTGCTTTTCCACATTATGACGTATTTAAAACCCTTGTTCACCATCAACTTCCACAAAAGATTGAAAAAAAAAAGAGTAGCAAAGAAAATAAAATCTACATGCCTTATGGTGTTCTAAATTTAGTGGCGGGCCTAGAATTTTGTATCAGCGGTGACGGAAGCCTTCGATATCATTTGTCAATAGAAGCAACACTAGCTTAACAAATTGGTTTTACCCTAGGCAATTTGCACGATTGCCCTTATTTGGGGGTGGTCTTTAATTTTTGCCCCTAAAACTGCTGGTCTTTAATTTTTATTCTTCACCTAAAAAACTCATGGGTTTCGGGTTCAAACCCCTGCTCAGTCAAAAATTAAAAAGAAAATCGCAAGGCAAAGTTTGAATTCACAAGGCAGAATTTGCCTGCAAAACTCTAATTTAAGGCAGGCAAATCTCTACCTTAAGGCAGAGTTTGAATCCAAAACTCTGCCTTGCGAATTCAAAACTCTTCCTTGCAATTTTTTTTTAAAAAATTTTTGACTGAGCAGGAGTTCGAATCCGGGACCCATAAATTTTTAGACAAAGAACAAAAATTATAGAACAATAATTCGAGGGGCCAAAATTAAAGACCAGTACCTTTGAAGGGCAATCTGCCCAAAAAAATGTTTTACCCTCCACTCTTTATTTTGGTTCAAAAAAGAACCTCCAAAAGAGTTTTCTCCACTATTCTTTCTTTATTTAATAATTTGAGGCCGCACTTTAAGAAAATTAATAAAAAAAATAAAATAAAGTGTAATCAAAATTATAAATTGTAGATCTATTTAGTTTGTTAACTTTGAAAATTTATCTAACTTTAGAAATTTTTAAAAAAAATTACTTAACAAACATCAATATAATTTATACCTAAATGCTAAACTCTACTTATTTGTTAAATTTAACTACGCACTTAACAAACTCCAAAATTTTCTTGGTAATAAACTAATAATGGAAAACTATAACTACCAAGCTAACTAAATTAATAATTCGTAAATAAGAATTCCGAAACTATGAAAATAAATTAAATTAAAACAAGTAACTAAGAAAAACAAAGAAATGATGTCTAGTCGACAACGAGAAAGAGGCAAGTAGAGTAGTTTAAAATATTTAAAACATATCAAATAAAAAAAGTATGAAATTCAGATAGAAAAGTAATTGAAGAATTTTTTTAAAAACAAATCATTATATATACATTTATATAAACAGTAATATATACACATTTGGGGGGTAAATATCTCAAAAGGTCACTGAACTTTGAGAATTTATGTAGTACAGTCATTGAATTTTGTTACATATCAATAAAATCACTCAACTATATATGTCATCAAAAAAATCTGACATGAAAATATTAATTAATTATTTTATGCCATGTAAACGTGAGCCCCACAATAAAATAAAATAAATTCATGTCTTTATACCCACACTCATTCACGGACCCACAAGGGTTTCATTTAAAAACCCTTTCCCCCTTTCTCCCTCCACTTTTCTTCTCTTTGTTTCTTTAATCCCCAAATGTTCTCACCAATTATGCCTAAGTATGTTGTGTCTTCTCTTTTATTGTTGGCAAACATGGTGCTCATAACAGCCAAAGTTATATGTAATGAGGATTAGGGCTCTGACTCTACAATTTTGTGTGGTTAATGTTATATGTGTATTTGTTAACTGATTTGTAGTGGTAACAGTTAACTGTGGTTTAGGGTGTATCGTGGTAATATTTATGATTGCTGGGGGACTAGTAGTACTATGTGTATCTCACGCAACATATTAACATTAATCACGCAAAATTAATTAATATTGCCATGTCTAGAGTGTTCATAATGTTTTAAAAAAAAATGTGACGTCAATATACAGAGGTTATTTCAATTAAAAAAAAAATAGAAAAAAGGTTATTCTAATCCGTCTAATATTGCTCCATCCTAGGAAAAAAAATACTTACTCACATTCAATATTTATAATAAATCATACTAATTTACTATTTGAGATATAAATAGAGAGGATAATGCATAATAATTAACTATGATTAAATTATAAAGTTCATGTAGAAACAAATGTCATGTAAGTATCTATTACTTTGACAAATTTTGAGTTCATCTAAGTTTTTTCCTAAAAGATACAGCATGTTTTACGATCATTAATTGAGTGTAGACAAATTGGAGACAAACTTCTACGGTAAATGTAATCTCAAGAATTTCTCAAAGGTGCATCTGAAATCCTCCTAATGTAAAATTGTATTTTATTTTATTTTTCTAAGTATTGACACAATTCTATTTCGAACGTTATCTTCCTTTGAACGAAAACAACGATATTATGTATTTATCTAACATTTCATCAGGTATGATTAGATTCAAAGTTTTTAATGCTCGTCAACGTCTAGTTTTATGAAAAGGATGCAATTAAATTTCCTGGTCATCTTTGGTCGAAATTAAACAACATTCTCTTTTTTTTTTTTCATCATATGGTGTTGCAAGGAGCCACAGAAGAAACCAAAAATGAACAAGAAGACAACATGTGGCAATACAAACGACAATTCATCATTTTAAAAGCGGAAAAGGCTCAAAAATGCCCTTAACATATTATAAATGGCTCAAAAATGTTTCCCTTCCACCTATTAGATTAAATATGTCCATCTTTCACCTATTTGGATAAAAATGCCTTTAATGTTAAATTTAAGTCTAAAATTATCCTTCCTTTTAACAGAAACTGACGTGGAATATGAATTTTTTAATTAAATATGTGGCTTCATTTTTATTGGTCCACATGTAATTAGACCAAAATTCATTCACCATCCAACCCATTTAACCCAAACCCATTTTCAAAAGACCAACACTTCTTTTAATTCTGGAAGAAATATTTGACAGATTAAATAAAAAATTGATCATATAGTTCTGCTATCAATTTTGGGGAATAAATGATACTGCTTCAAGATTTATTCATTTGTTTGGAGGAGAACTGGAAACAAAAAACATAAACTAAAAGATTATATATTCAACGTTAGCTTTTGTTAATAGGAGGGGCAATTTTAGATTTAAATTTAACTTAAAGGGTATTTTTTTTTCCAAAGAAGGAAAGGCAAATTTAATCCAATAGGTGAAAGAGGACATTTTTAAGCCATTTCTAATACGTTAAGGACACTTTAAACCTTTTCCGTTTAAAAAGTAATTGTTGGAGGTCCTACCCCGTGCCTCCATTGTTCTTTGTTTTTTTAATTTTATTAAAATTCGGCTCTTATCTTATATATATAAACTCTCATATGTGTGTCTATATATATATATATATATATATATATATATATATATATATATATGGGTCTTGCTAACATAAAGTCACCATTTTTCATTTCTCAAAAAAATACCCTCTGCAGCACGTTAAAACATCAAAACTTGAGGGCCATTTTAGAGCCTCTTTGGACGGGCTTAAAAAAAGCGGCTTATAAGCTGCTTTTTTTAACCTAAGCCAAACAGATCAACTTATTTTTTTGAATTTATTTTAAGCACAAAACGACTTATAAGCTGGCCAGCCAAACACTAAAAAAATTAATGTTAGGATAAGCAATTTAACCCAAACTCACTTATAACAGCTCTTTTATATATTATTTTGTATAACAAGCTTAGATATAGGATTTAAGAGGATGAAGATCTATTTTATGTTTTTTGTGAAATGCATGGTCGATTTAGATTGGCCTTCCAAATCTGAACTTTAAACATGAAGATGATGTCGGGATTGTTAAATAAAATGCAATAATATTAAATCTGGTATCATTCGTAAACTGAAGTTTGTTGAATTCAACCGGACTTGATTCAAGAGCTTCTCAGATCTCTCAAATAGGAATTTATCCTTTTTCTTTTACTGATTGTTTGGATAGAATGAAGAGAGGAAAGAGGTCATGGGATTCTGACGGGAAGGGGGAGAAGAACAAGATGGACATATTTTTTGTACCTTCAGTAATCCAATAGTCAATATTAAGAAGAAGAAAGACACCAAAATAAATCTTTTGCATGTTAGACAAGAGTCAAAAACGCCACGGCTGGAGCTTTGGCCTTTGGGTGCTCGTGACAGTGACATAAAAGGAAATCAAACAGTAGTACTGAATTGTTTTTTTATGCAATGACAAGAAGGTCCTTATTTAATGCTTTGGTTTTTTTTTTAAATCAAATTTTACCCGGATGGACCTTTTATTTATTCAGAAACGTAAATAGTTCAACAAATGGGTTGAGCCCATAATCGGGCCCAACCCCAAATAAACGAAATAGGAACTGAAACGGACATAAGCTTTGTCCTAATTCTAGAATTAGGAAAGTCTCTAGAAAAACTCCGCCTGTGTGAGCTCGCTCACATTGCCGGTCCCAAGCCCGGATAAAGGAGGAGGGTTGCCGAAGGTCAATCGGAAACAGCCTCCCTACCCAGGTAGGGGTAAGGCTGCGTACATCTTACCCTCCCCAGACCCCACTATTGTGGGATTACACTGGGTAGTGACCAAGACCAAGGAAAGTCTCTAGAAAACCTATATGTATTTGTTGTCTTCTTCTTCTCAATGCTTCTCCTCTGATGACGGCGCCGTTGTGGATATGACTGATCCACCCTTCCATTTCGTGCTCATCTTCCGTCGCTGATGTTGATTGTCATGTAAGTATATACCTATTTTGCCCATTTTAGCTTGAGAGTACTGATCTTGATTCACCAACTGAACTTTGTGTTTTTTTCTTGCTTCTCATGTACTAAAACTGAGTTGTTTCTACTCCATTGTTGCTGATTCGATCTGCTAAAGTGTTTCCAGCTCTGCACCTCTTTCTCGATTTGCTTCGATCCCTGTAAACATCTCTTTTTTTCTGCTTCTTCTTACACCTTCATGTGCCATGTTTATACTGAAAACCTTTGATGTATTGCGCTTTTGCTTGTTTATCTAATGTACCCAGCTTCTAAACTGCTGCTGCTGCATTTTTATCATTCTTAGCTCAGTTCCTCCCTTTCTTAGTATCGAGATCTGATTCTTAGGTAAGGAGTTTGAGATTTATCACTGTTTAGAATCTTTCTACACTTTGTACTCAATTCTTGAAAAGTTTGACACTGAACTAAGGCTTCATCTAAAACCTAGTTTGCCAAAGCATCTGCCAAACTATTTTCCTCTCTCAAAATATGACTGAAAGTGACATTAATGCCCCTACTCATAGTCAATATCTCCTCAATCCCTGTTGCAATGCCCCATGGTGGCTTCCAACCCTATGATAGGATTTTGCACACCATTTCTGAGTCAGTCTGAATTATCACATTGTTGAACTCTTTTTCCCTGCACACTTTCATAGCTTCCTAAATTGCAGTCACCTCAACTTCTGTATTGTAATTCCAATTTCTCCAACCTGAGCATATACTAAATTTCCTTCAGAATCCCTTATACAAAAACCATAGGAGTTTCTCTCTGGGTTGCCTCTTGAAGCCCCATCTGTATTACATATTAACCAATTTGTAGGAGGAAATTTCCACAACTTTAGATACTTTAAGAGATGATGTTGCTCCTTCGAACCATTTAATCAAACCATCCCAACTATTAGGCAATCTCTGAATAGATGGGTTTCTTCGTTGCATTAATCTCTGCAAGGTAGAAAAAACTTGATGAATTACTCTTCCCAAAGATCTTGATTCTCCGTGTTTGATGCTATTTCTTCTTGTCCATAATTCCCAAAGAATTACAGCTGGAACTGCCTTAAATAGTTGTTTCAATCTCCCTATCACTGGTGCTTGCCACCATTTGATTATCAATTGTTGTAACTGTGGGCCCTCCATAGGTATACCTGCAAAAGAACAAAAGTAGGACCAAGTCCTGTCAGCGATAAAAGATGTGGCAAATAGATGCTGGATTGTCTCCTCTATAGGATTTGAACAACACCAGCATCTAGATACCATTTGATACTTTATAGTCTTCAGCACATCATCCAAAGGCACCTTAAACTTCCAACATCTCCAAATGAAAAATGATATTTTAAAAGGAAGCCCTTTCACCCACATATTCTTGTATGCATCCATTTTCTAGCCCCATAATCTCATAAACTCCCAAGCAGAATTGACTGAGAATTCTCCCTTGTTATTCAGTAAACACCATGGTCTATCCCTGCCTTTATGCTCACTAAGAGGTGATATTGTGCTTGTAATATGCTGAATAATGTCTTCTGGTATCAACTCTGCCAACTTATTGACATCCCAATTTTCATCAACAACCACATCCCTCACATGTTGAACTTTATCATCATACATTTCCCCAGAAGCTGCATAGTATAAAGTCACCATCCCTGTCCAATTATCAAACCAAAATAGAGAATTTCCCATCTTAATCTGCCACCATATTTGATGTTCTACTCTATCTCTAGCTTGAAGCATCTTCTTCCAAGTTTGAGAACCATACTTCCACTGTACTACCATAGCATTTTATTTTCTACAATATTTATTGCTGATAAAAACACTCCAAAAGTGAGGACTTAGTTATGAAATTCCACCATAATTTACAATACAAGGCCAAAGATACATCATGTAAAGATCTAAACCCCAACCCTCCCTCATTTGTGGGTAAGCAAAGGTGATTCCATGAAGACCAATGTCTGCTCTTACCCTTTATATTATTATTCCAAAAAAATTGTGCAAATATCCTATGCATCTATTTTATCACACAGTCAGGAGGGTTGACTGTAGATAACAGATGTATTGGTATGCTTTGCAGCACATGTTTAATCAGAGTCGCTCTTCCCCTAAAAGATAACATCTTGCCCTTCCACCCTTGAAGTCTGTTCATTATTTTCAGTAAAATCCCGTTGAAGAAATCCTTCCTTCTTTTAGTGTGAAAAATTAGACAGCCCAAATATGTAAATGGAAATGCCTTCCTGCCAATTCCAGTTACAACTTCAACAGTAACACTGATATCACCTGGGACATTTTGATGCATATACACAACACTTTTTTCTTTGTTAATCTTCTGCCTTGACACCTTTTCATACTTCTGTAACACCTCCATAAGCAGTTGTAAGGATAGTACATCTGCTGATGAAAAAATAATCATATCATCAGCATATGCTAGATGATTTACCCTGGGGCTCCATTTCGGCATTCCAAATCCCTTGAACTGATTTTTTTGATGCAAAGCATTTATATTCCTTGAGAGAACTTCTGAGGTTAATATGAACAAAGTGGGAGACAAAGGGTCCCCTTGTTTTACTCCCGTGGATGACTGAAAGAAACCATTCTGTTGCCCATTTATCAGCACTGAATACCAGTTGTTGCTGATAATCCTAAAAACCATATCAATCAGTCTTTCTTTGAATCCCAACTTCCTTAAGACTTTGGTTAAAAACAACCCGGATACCCTATTTCACCACCACATTAGCATCCTTGGTTCTTAATCTGATGTCAGCTACAATTTACTGAGTAAGTAAGATATTTTCCACTATACTCCTCCCATTTACAAAACCAACTTGATTTAAAGAGAGAATATCTGTCAATCTCTTCACCAATCTCTCATGGATCAATCTGGAAAAAATCTTATTCACAAAATTGCTCAAACTAATTGGTCTCATCTGAGAGAATGTTGTGGCAACATCTTTTTTTGGTAACAAGACCAAATTAGTATGAGTAATGAATCTTGGTAATTCAGCTCCACATAAAAAATCCCTTATCATATTAACAATATCCTATTTGATGATATCCTAACAAGACTGATAAAATAACCCTGTAAAACTATCTGGACCTCTTGCACTCTCTCCATTCAGATTGAATACAATGAATTTGATCTTTTCTTCAATTGGCATTTCCTCCAACTCAGAATTCATATCTTCAGTAATAAGTACTGGGACATGATCAAGCATTTCAAAGTCATTAGGATCCTCATCCTTAGTGAACTGGTCTTGTCACGACCCAAGCCGATGAGTCATGACGAGTGCCCGACCTCTAATGACCAGACACCCATATACCTGCTTAACTATCACATAACAACAGGGTGGCCTAAATCTGACTCATATCCAACTGTATATATATGCAAAATACCGAAATAACAGTGCAAGACGACTAGGCTGCTATATATACTGTACACAAAAGGAATGAGAGTCGACAAGGCTACCTCATGTACCAACTACATACAACTATCTATAGACCTCTAATGGAACAGAAAGGACGGGATAGGGCCTCGTCATACCCATATATATGTACATCTCAAAAAGGCATACCAAATGAATCGCAACTCTGAACCAAGTGGAGTGCACTGACTATGGCTGAATGGAGGTCCTACTGAGTTGGGTCGTCTGTCTGTCTACCTGTACCTGCGGGCATGAACGCGCCCCCCCGAGAAACAGGGAGTCAGTACGGATAATGTACCAAGTATGTAAGGCATATGAACAACATATATACATAAGAATCATGAATAAGATCTGAACTCATAAACTGAAATGACTAACTGCATGTACTTGTATGAACTAGTATCTGCATAAATCTGTATAATTGACAATGCCACTGTGGGCACATAATGTGCATACTCATGCCTATCAATGAAGGTCATAATATAACTGATAATGCTGTGGAACGTATAACCTGATTCATATATAATATACTAGTAGTGTCGAGGAACGTACGACTCAATCCATAACATAAGCTGAGGCCACATATCCTGAATGTAATCAAGAATTATCTAGCACGCTCAGACATAAGCTAAGGCCACATGTTATGTAGCACGCTCAGCCATAGGCTGAGGACACATATCGTGTAGCACGCTCAGATATAAGCTAAGGCCACATATTCTAAACATAATCAAGGATTATCTAGCACGCTCAGTCATGTCATGAAATCATCTAGAGCCTTAGGCTTTGGAAATCTCTAGGATTGGAGTTATCATAAGAATCTTCAGAATTATAGACTTATGGAATTTCTAGGAGTAAAAATATTATGAATGTCATGTATGGAATCAAAACATAAGAGTCATACGTCTTCTAGTCACGGGTCAATGTGCATATGAATATGGATGCAATGCATAAATGAAATGAATACATAGAACTCTCGGAGTGACATGAGGTCGTACTATCACCGATGAAAATTCTTTGAGCTAACAGCATCAATATAAGAAACCTCAAGACCCATGAACAGAAGGAACAATCATAGACTGAAGTACTCCTAGTGCTTTTAAAAGTAGAGTAATATGGAAGCTCGTTTACTTGCTTGTTCGTTCATTTTATAAGATCATGCCAAAATGAAGGAAATGTTAGCCTTAACATACCTTGGAATATACCTAATGTCCGATGAGTACTTCTTGAGCTTGTAACACTACAACCAAGATAACACAAATTACAATTAGGCCATATGCATCCCTTACTACCCATTTCAAGTACGTATGAAACTTAACGGAATTCGGGCAACATTTCCTCTATAATTCTTACTCCAATCCAACTCCCAAACGGTGCACAACACATAAAACATCATCATCAACAACAATTACCATATACAACAACATAAACAAGTAGAAATCTCTCCAGAAATCCAATCGAAACAGCCTTCAAGGTAACCACATCAACAAGCTAGTTTAGGTCTGTCATATCATGTTTTCCTTTACTGTAAACTAAGGAATTCCTTCACCTACAACTTGTGTCGATACTTTCATATCCAAATATAATCAAATCCAAGCTAAAACATCTCCCAAGATAGCCCCTAATATTGGTTTGACTCAATTAACTCACCACTTCCATAACTATATTTCCTTCACTTTAAATCACTAAAACTCTTGGTAATCAACTTAATAGAAAAGATAAGAATAATATACATACCTTAAAGGGGATGGAATTCCAAGAACCAAACTTCAATTCCAACTCCTAAGCTCAACAACTTCAATAGAAACCCTAGGAACAACTTCCCCCTTCGCTAGCTCGGGTTTTTGGGGCTCGGATCTTACTTGAATGATAAATCAAGGTTTGGAGAGGATAGATGAGTATTAGGGAGAGTTTAGGGTCTGTTTGTGGGACTTGAAATGAAAAAATCACTAAATAGATGCTACATCAGCTGCACTGCCAGAAAATTGACGGGTCGTCGATGTGCATTGACGGATCGTCGACACTTCACGGTCCATAAATCCCAGTGTCGATATTAAAATTCAGATCTGTCAGTTGCGTTGAAAATTAGACTCGCCGAACTTATGAATGCATAGGTTATGGGTTCCGTAAATCCTTGTATTCTAGGAGATATGCCTCCCCAAAGGTTGACCCAAAATTTCTGTCCGGAATTCTGCCGAATTTTCCCAAAGTTCCAACAAACTTAATTTCTTCGATCTGCTTGACATCCAAACTTCCCGATACTTACTAAAAATGATACAAAGCTCTCATGTATGAAGAATGAGCATGAATAATTCCTTATGACCTTGACGACAACCTCGCCTTTTAAGTCTTCGTCAACTAACTCTCGGCAAAACTTTACATATAAAAGTACGGGGTGTAACAAGTTTCTATAAAATCTAATAGCTTCTTCCACTATTTCTTCCTTTTCTTCAAGCCAGTTTCCTGTCTGATCCTGAATCCTCTTTAGTTGTAATCTCTTCCTTCTTCCCTGTACATAGGCATGAAAAAACCTAGTATTTCTGTCTCCATCTTGAAACCACTGCATCCCAGCCTTTTGTTTCCAGAATTCCTCTTCCAAATGCAAAAATCTATTCTGTTCTACCTGAACTCTTTGAAGATTTTCCCTGTTGATAGGAGATGGATCTATTTCAAGTTGCCCTTCATGCACTTTTATAACATCCTCCAGTGTTTCAATCTCATTAAAAAAATTACCAAAAGTAGCTTTGCTCCACTGTGTTAATCCAGTCTTCACTTTTTTCAATTTATGGTGAAAAATTGTGAATGGATTTGCCATTAAATCTACAGTCCAGAAATCTTTCACTGCATCCAGAAAACTGTCCTGTTTGACCCAAAAATTCAAAAACTTACAATATGTTCAGTATTCCTTGCGTATGATATCAGTAGAGGAGCATGATCAGACATTGTTCTGATTAAATGAGTGATATCAATTCCCGAAAACTTATCCTTCAAAGCTTGATTACCCAAACATCTATCTAGCCTTTTGAATATGCAATCTTCACTACTCTGCCCATTCCACCAAGTATAAGTGCTTCCTTTATATCCCAAACACTCCACATCACAGTTCTGTATGCAACTTTTAAAGTCTTGAATTTCATTTATTGAAACAGGTAATCCCCTATATTTTTCAACATTAGTTACAATAGTGTTAAAATCTCCACCTATTAACCAAGGTTGCTGCATTGTGATAGCCATATCTTCAAGTGATTCCCATAGTTACATTCTCTGACCTTGAATACATTTAGCATAGACCAAAGTAACCACCATTTCCTCATAATTCCCAATTACTTTTAGTCTCAGAATCAACTATTGTGGATGATCAATCAGAACAGATACTTCAAACATGTTACACCTCTCGCGTTCTTCGTAGTGAAACCTATGGTTTCCTAGTCGGGTATGCCTTTGGAGTAGAAACCTGAGCCCGATCTTGGAGGTAGAAGGTGCCTTGCCCCATGTACATGGGTACCAGCAGGTATTCCTGGCAATTTATGGAGTTAGAAGTTGAACGAATCAAATCGACGCGATCTGAACTGAATCTGACGGGTCGTCGACATGTTCGACGGACCGTCGATGTGCGGCGTCGACAGGGCTCGGTAGCCTTGCATCTACAGGCACAGGTCGACGGGTCGTCGACCTGCTCGTCGAACCGGACCGCTGTAGCCTTTTTAATTTCGAGTATAAATAGGTGGTTACGACCCTTTTTCATATTTTCTTCTTCCAAATCAAAGAAAAACCCTAATATTTCTCTCCCAACATTTTCGATCATATTAATGATGATTTGGCAAGATCCGAACCCTGTAAACCCGAGCTTATAAAGAAGAGGGTTGATTCTAGGGTTTCTCTAAGGTTGTGAAGATTAGGAAGTTGGAGTTCAAGTGATTCTTGGAATCTTAGACCCCTCAAGGTATGTGAAGGATTTCTACCTTTGTATTTAAGTTATTTATCAAGAGTTTTAGTGATTCTAAGTAAATAGAGGGTAATTGTGGAAGTGGTAAGTTGATGAAGGGTAATGTAGTGACTTGAGGCTAATTGAAGAGATGATGGGGATAAATTTGAGTATATATTTATATATATAAGTGTTGTTATTATTATTGTGGTTAATGTTGGATTGAATTGGAAGTTGAAGAGTTGTAAGCTTACAAAGGAAATTATTGTCTATAAGTCGTTAAGCTTTATATGTATTTGAGGATGGTTAGTAAGTGAGGTAAATAGTCTAATTGACGCCTATGTTATTTTAATTGTAGACTTGTGAGTTCAAGAGGTAGAAGTTGCGCAATTTGATATACGTCAAGGTATGTAAGGCTATCCTTTCCTTCTTTTGGCATGATCTTACGATATGAACCGACAAACGAGTAAGCGAGCCGCCATATTACTCCACTCCTAGAAGACTAGGGAGTAACTCAATCTTTGATGTTCATGTACCCCGTTTATGATTGTTCCTTCTGTTCATGGGTCTAGCTTTATGTATATAGTTATTCATGCATTACATTCATTCATATATATGTATATTGACCCATGACCATAGGGCGTTATATACGCAAGTATTATATGTATACGGGGTATGGAAAATGGGTAGGCGTTATATACGCATTACCCCCTGATCAGCTGGTGCACTTTGATGATGATATATGGATCGGGTCGTACGTTCCTCGGCATTAATATTATATGGGATATGGATCAGGCTGAACTTTCCTCAGCACTATGACCTATATTTATGTATATGAGCACGATTATCATTGAGAGCATGCATATTGTGCGCCCACATAGGCATAGTCAGTTATACAGGTTTATGTAGAGACATACAGATACAAGTTCATACAAATACATGCAGACAGTTATTTCATCTTATGAGTTCAGATCCTATTCATGATTCTTATATGTACATGATTGTTCTTATGCCTTTCATACTCAGTACATTATCCATACTGACTCCTCGTTGCTCGGGGGGAGGGGGGTTTCGTTCATGCCCGCTGGTTTAGGTAGACCGACAAGTGGTCTAGCTTAGTAGGGCTTCTATCTAGCAGTGGTCAGTGCGCTCCATTGATCCAGAGTTTCAGTCTATTTTGGTATGCTAGCCTTTTTGGATGTACATGATATGGGTATGACGGGGCCTTGT
The DNA here is from genome assembly GCF_019175385.1 of Lycium barbarum. Taxonomy (NCBI): domain Eukaryota; kingdom Viridiplantae; phylum Streptophyta; class Magnoliopsida; order Solanales; family Solanaceae; genus Lycium; species Lycium barbarum. The sequence goes on from NC_083344.1 coordinate 82,542,105, forward strand.
CCCGTCCTTTCTACAGCTTTCATTCCAGTAGAGGTCTGTAGACAATTGTATGTATTAGTCAGATGATGTAGCCTTGTCGACTCCCATTCTTTTGTGTACAATATATGTAGCTGCCTAGCTGGCCTGCAGTGTTCTTCAGTATGTATGTGTATATATAGATTGTACAGAGTCTTTATAGTTCTCTTTTATGAGATCAGTTTATGCAATTTATGGGCCCTTGATGTGCCGTATGGTTCAGATACGTGTTTAGGGGTGTTTGGTCACTAGAGGTCAGACACTCGTCACGACTCATCGGTTTGGGTTGTGACAGAAGTGGTATCAGAGCAGTTCCGTCCTAGGGTTGTCTACAGACCGTATCTAGTAGAGTCTTTTTTATGAGCGTGTTATGTAACACACTTATAAACAGTAGGCTACAGGACATTTAGGATGATGTCATTCTTTCTCTTCTAGATTGTGCGATAGAGCCATATGTTAAGTGTTTGCTTTTGATGAATCGTTCTGATTTTAGCGATGCCCGGCAAGAAAGCTACAGCTGCCTAGAAGGGCAAGGAAGCGACAGGTGAGGCCACTAGCCGCACTCGGTAGGATACTAGGGCCCAGGATGAGACTCAGAGTGAGGGCCATCTGAGACATCGCATACCCTACCTCCAACACCTGTCCCAGTTCCTCAGCCGGATGCACCAGGCCAGGATGTGCGGGATGCTATACAGCTATTGACCAGATTAGTAGCCGCCCAGGCTCAGCGGCAGGGAGTTGGTGTTGACCAGGAAGATAAGACTGGTAGTTCGAGGGTTAAGACCTTCCTTGGGTTAGGTCCTCTAGAGTTTTCCATGATAAAGCAGAATGTGGACCCCCAGGATTTCATTGATGGTATGCAGAGGACCTTGAGAGTTATGCACGCGGATGAGGTCGAGTCTATGGAGTTGGCTTCGTATAGGCTCCGTGATATTGCAGTACAGTGGTATCAGACTTGGGAGTTATCTAGGGGAGAGAATGCCCCTCTAGCCGTTTGGCGAGAGTTCTCGAATGCTTTTATTTGCCATTATCTACCTGTTGATGTCAGGCGAGCCCGAGCAGATAGATATCTACGTATTGAGCAGGGCAGTATGAGTGTCCAGGAGTATTGCATTTATTTTGATTCTATGGCCAGATATTCCCCAGTCATGGTGGCTGAGATGGAGGACAGTGTTCACCGTTTTGTGGCTGGTCTAGGGCCACATTTGATAGATGCTTGTATGACTGCTGCGTTACAGCCACGCATGGATATCTCCCGTATACAGGCATATGCACAGAATCCGGAAGATCGCAAGCGTTAGAGGAGGACAAATCGTGATCATGACCGGGGCTATGGCAAGAGGGACAGGACTTTAGAGATTGGGGGTGAGTCTAGGGGAAGACAGAGACCGCAGTATCCCCGGTATCCATTCCATTCAGTAAGGAGTGCGCCTCCGTGGTTTTCAGGTCCGAGGTTTGATCGGCCTTCTTATTCCGGAGCGGGCCATAGTTTTAGAGCATCAGGCTCTCAGTACAGACCGGAGTCAGGCCAGATGAGGCCCCCTTTGCAGCAGTGAGCCCAGTGTGGCAAGTTACATGCCGGTCAGTGTTGGATGGGCTCAGATGTTTATTATACTTGTGGCCAGCCAGGTCATAGGATGTGGCAGTGTCCGATATGAGAGAGTGGGGGTATGGTTCAGCCCACAGGGTCTGTGGCTGGTTCTTCTTCTGCAGTGTGCCGTTCAGGGCAAGTTTTGTCAGATGCCAGCAGGGCGAGGTAGAGGGAGGAGTGGAGCATCCAGCTCGAGCAGTCCTCTGCACCGCGTGTATGCATTGGCTGATAGACAGGACCGCGAGACATCTCCTGATGTTGTTACAGGTATATTATCAGTTTCCTCTTATGATGTTTATGCACTACTTGATCCAGGTTCTACCTTATCATATGTTACACCATTTGTTGCTGGCAAGTTTGGGATAGAGCCCGAGTTGATTAAATCTTTTGAGGTGTCTATGCCAGTTGGTGATCCAGTTATAGCTAGGAGAGTATACCGGGACTGTGTTGATATAGTTTGTGATTGTCACACAGTAGCAGATCTGATTGAGTTACATATGATTGATTTTGATGTTATTATGGGCATGGACTGGTTGTCTTCTTGTTATGCTAATGTTGATTGTAGAGCAAAGATGGTTCGATTCCAGTTTTCAAGCGAGCCAGTCCTAGAGTGGATGGGCAATGCTGCTTCGCATAGGGGTAGGTGTATTTCCTACCTTAAGGCAGAGAAGATGATCAGAAAAGGGTATATTTGCACCTAGTTCGAGTTCAAGATGTGCAAGCAGAGTCGCCGACTTTTCAGTCTGTTCCTGTGGTTAATGAATTCCCAGAAGTGTTTCTAAATGAGCCTCTAGGAATTCCCCCAGAGAGGGAGATTGATTTCACTATTCACCTATTGCCAGACATTCAGCCGATATCTATTCCTCCTTATATTATGGTACCTACGGAGTTGAAGGAATTGAAGGAGCAGTTGAAAGATTTGTTTGAGAAGGGCTTTATTAGGCTTAATACATCGTCGTGAGGAGCACCAGTGTTATTTGTAAGTAAGAAGGATGGCTCTTTGCGAATGTGTATTGATTATAGACAATTGAATGAAGTGACTGTAAAGAATAAATATCCTCTCCCGAGGATCGACGATTTATTCGATCAGTTGCAAGGCGCTAAATATTTTTCAAAGATAGACTTGAGATCAGGATATCACCAGGTCAGGGTAAAGGAAGAGGAAATTGTCACGACCCAACCCCGTGGCCCGCGACCAGTGCCCGAGCTGGGCACCTATACGTACCCGATACCCAAATTAGCATATTAACGAAATAATATAGTAATAATATTAGTGGACGCTACAGAATTTAGCAGAAAAGCAGACTTGGCACACATAGGCCGATAAGGCCATCATAAAACAAAATATCCCAAACATATGTACAGAACCCACACAGATGTATCCACAGACCTCTACAGAACATAACATAATCATAAGACGGGACAGGGCCCCGTCATACCCAGAACAATGTACATATCCAGATAGCAATGACAGACTGTACCAAAAGATGGGCTCTGAAGAAGAGAGCGCCCCAAAATAGATGAAATGGGATCCTAGACGTGTGGATCAGCGAACCTGTCGTCTGTACCTGCGCGGCATGAAAATGCAGCCCCCGAAGAAAGGGGTTCAGTACGAAATATGTACTGAATATGTAAAGCGGAATCACAGAAGTCAAATCATAACGGTTACAGAAAATGAGTACAAAATCCAGAGAGTCAAATGCATGTTTCCAAAACAAACAGAATGTGTACAGAAACATATGTCTTATCATATCCGGCCCCTGCCACGGGACTCGGCAGACAGAACGTGGCCACCCTCCCGACGCTGGTGCCACAATACAGAGGAATCAGAAAAAGGGGCGTGGCCCCGTATCATAAAATGTCATATCAAAATGTCCATAACAGATCAGATCAGAATAGGCGGACATGGCACATCATACTCCTCAGACCCATGTATGCGTATACCTGCCCCCTCACATCGGGGCGCGGCGAACAATGCAGAGAATCACGCTTGACAACATATCCTGGCCCGGGCTCAGTGTGGGAAACATTGGGGCATCCACGAATGGAGTAGTGAGAGACTAATGCAATTTAAAAATATCATGAATGTTTTCAAAGACTCGACGAAGCGTATCAAAGACAAACAAATCCAATGGAGTTGGACGAAATCATAATAGACGTATTTCGGATATCATATTAATTTACAGAAGTATAGCCTTCCAGAAGTCATTCCGAGTGTCAAAATAATTTATAAGACTTAATAGAATATTTAAAACAATATTCGTTAGGTAATTAAAAGGGTAGTCAAAACGTTTCTTTCAAAAATTGCTTAAAAAGAAAGCTTTAGTACATTAAGGGCAAAACCGGGAATAGTGGGCCCGCCTCTGGACAAACAAGGCGGCGGGCTCAAATTATGCCCTCCAAGCTTATGGAGTCACCTAAAAAGGTTCTACAAACATTCTGTGACTTTCCAAGTGATTTAGAACAAAATTGCATAATTTCAAGAAAAGCATACCAAAATGGTTCAATTCTACTAAAGGAAAACTGAGAATTTCTCTTGCGGATTCCGAGGGCCAAGAAGTCTTTCGAGGCCCGGATCCGACCCTAACACACTAAGGGCATGCCAAGGGAAGAATTGGGGTTGCTTTACATACCTTTCAAGCTCTTTACGCCTTTCCAAACCCACTTCCCGTTTCGTCAAAAATCTGTAATTGGTCAAGTTTACTAATTGTGAGTTATGAATACCAAAGTTTCAACTTACTGCATATTTGTCTACCGAAATTTCGGCAGCACTTCCCCTATACATATAGCACCCCGAGAATTCAACTCGGCTAGAAATCATCAACAACAACCCAAACGACAACATCAATATCAACAACGAACATTAAAAACACAAATATCCTTCAACTAGTCATCTTTCTAACAAGTTGACATAACCTTCATTTCAACCCAACTTTCAACTAATATCAATAATTTCACATTCATCAACAATCAAGATCATCACCATATAGTTCTAGAAACATTTCATATCGTTTTCCTCAAGTTATACACTCGATATACATAATATACAACTTTCCGTCAAAGTCATAACTTATGCAAAACATCAAATCTTTGGCATACAACTTCATAACATGTTTCCAACTTCCAAATTCATCAATGATCATCACAATTAACAACCAAACAACTTCATTTCCTTAATGTCGGCAAATCATACTAAAACGACATAAGTTTCTACATTCCAATTCATTACAAACTTATATCATTTTAACTTCATTTACATTACAAACATCACAATAACACACTAACACACTAAACAACTTAATTCATTTCTATCCCAAATCCAACATACCACACGGCCAAGAACCCTCTTTGTCAACTTCAACTAAATCATTCAACTTTCAATCCCAATATACATTTCATCACAATTACAACTAGAATATAACATGAATTCAACACATTGTGGCTATACCACCTATATATACACACGGCTACACCTCATATTCTAAACCCACTTTGCAAACTTCCATTTTTCCATACAATCAACACATTTCTACATACTACAACACAAACAAAACTTAACAACACAATAAAAAGGTAGAAATTCTTACCTTTTCCTCAAGTCTTCTTCACTTGGAGATATGATCACTTTGAAGAATCTAAAGCTTCTCCCTCCAAAACAACTATACCAAGTTACAAAGGAACCTTGGCTTAGTAGGCAATCAACAAGAAATAAATTTTTAGAACAAGATTTTTGGTAGTTGATTTTCCTCCTCCAAACCCGAGACCCTCTATTTTCTTGCTCTTCTTTGGCTAGTTTGTTCTATGCTTATCCTAAGTGTTCATCTTCTAGATATATAATTGAAGTGCTTGGTCACATGACCAAGCACATGACTACTAATTGGGTTTGGGCCAAGGCCCTTATGGCCGGCCACCCCCATTTTCTTTGGGCCTCAATTTGCTTCTTATTTTACAAGCCCACTAACTTGTGAATCACAATTTTGTAATTCCCGAAACTAATTTCCAAAATTCCAAAATTGCCCTTAGCCTCGTCCCACACTTTCATGACTCTATTCTTTCATGCATAACTCCTAAATTCAACAAAATATCAAATTTGACCTTATATCTCAAGAATCCAATATAATTAAAGTTTTTTCCAAACGTGTGAAAACACGGGATATAACATCCTCCCCCCTTTAGAACATTCGTCCTCGAATGTAAAATTAATCTTATAGGGTTGGAAAATACTTTGGGGGAGTTCAGGTTTATAGACAGCACAAATGACGCACATTCATTATTGAAACAGAATTAAGTAAGGGTTCAGGATTACCTGTGGGCATAGGGAACAGATGAGGATATTTCTCCTTCATTTCCTCTTCGGCTTCCCATGTCATTTCCTCCCTATTATTGTTCCGCCACAGTACCTTAACAGAGGCTACATCTTTATTCCGGAGCCTCCTTACCTGACGATCCAAAATAGATACGGGCTGCTCCTCGTACGATAGTTGCTCCGTCACCTGAATATCATCCGCAGGGAATATTCTGGAAGGGTCACCGATGCATTTGCGGAGCATAGAGACATGGAACACCGGATGTACCGCTTCCAAATCAGATGGCAAATCTAACTCATAGGGAACATTTCCAACTTTCCGAACAATCTGATACGGCCCAATATAACGCGGACTGAGCTTACCCTTTCTGCCGAACCACATCACGCCTTTCATAGGCGATACCTTCAGGAATACCCAATCGCCTACCTGAAACTCCAACGGTCGCCGCCGCTTATCCGCGTATGACTTCTGTCGACTCTGTGCTGCCAACAGTCGCTCTCGAATAAGTTTCACCTTGTCCACGGCCTGCTGGACCATATCCGGGCCAATCAACTCTGTCTCGCCAATATCAAACCAGTCGATCGGCGATCTGCATTTCCTGCCATATAAAGCCTCGTACGGAGCCATCTGGATGCTGGAATGGTAACTATTATTATATGCAAACTCAACCAACGACAAGTGATCATCCCAGCTGCCTCTGAAATCAATAACGCAGGCCCGCAACATATCCTCCAGCGTCTGAATAGTGCGCTCGGCCTGACCGTCGCTCTAGGATGAAATGCGGTGCTCAGACTCACCTGAGTCCCTAGTCCCTCCTGAAAAGACCTCCAGAAATGCACCGTAAACTGGGCGCCTCTGTCAGAAATAATAGATAGAGGAACTCCGTGAAGCTTCACAACCTCCTTAATATTGAGCCTGGCATAATCCTCGGCAGAATAAGTAGTCCTGACGGGAAGAAAATGGGCTAATTTCGTCAGCCTATCAACAACGACACAGATGGAATCATACTTCCATGGAGTGCGAGGCAAACCTATAATGAAGTCCATATTAATAACCTCCCACTTCCAAGTCGGGATTTCCATCTCCTGCAACAGTCCACCCGACTTCTAATGCTCAATCTTGACCTGCTGACAATTAGGGCACTGGGCGACGAACTCTGCAATATCCCGCTTCATACCGTCCCACCAGTATAAGCACCGGAGATCATGGTACATCTTCGTAGACCCAGGATGGACCGAATAGCGAGCATAATGTGCCTCGCTCATAACCTGCTGCCGAAGGCCTGCAATATCAGGTACACACAACCTGCCCCTGAATAATAAAGTCCCGTCCGGAGTGAAATCGAACGGAGTCTTCTCCTTATCATAGGCTGTGTCTCTGTATCGTGCCAAAACAGGATCTTCATATTGATGCCGCTTGATATCTTCCTTAATAGATGATTCAGAAACCCCTCGGACAGAAATCCGTGTACCTCCAGATTCGGCCAGACGAACCCCAAGATTAGCCAACTGATGAATGTCACGCACTATCTCTCTCCTGTCTGGCTGCAAATCTGCCAAGCTACCCATATATTTCCGGCTAAGCGCATCTGCCACAACATTAGCCTCTCCCGGATGATACAGAATATCCACATCATAGTCCTTCAGGAGCTCCAGCCACCTCCGCTGCCGCAAATTAAGCTCTTTCTGCTTGAAAATATACTGGAGACTCTTATGATCTGTATAGATATCAACATGAACGCCATATAAATAATGTCTCCATATATTCAGGGCATGGATCACCGCTGCAAGCTCCAGATCGTGAGTAGGATAATTCTTTTCATGCTTTTTCAATTGCCGAGAAGCATAAGCTATAACTCTGCCGTGCTGCATCAATACACAACCCAATCCCACGCCAGAAGCGTCACAATAAATAACATATCCATCGGGTCTCTCTGGAAGAGTCAGAACTGGGGCTGTAGTCAGCTTCTCTTTCAGCAACTGGAAGCTTCGTTCACAAGCATCAGTCCACTGGAACTTGGCTCCCTTCTGAGTTAGCCTTGTCAAAGGCGCTGAAATCGAAGCAAACTTTTCCACAAATCTCCTGTAATAGCCTGCTAACCCCAGGAAACTACGTACCTCTGTGGGCGTCGTGGGTCTGGGCCAATTTTTCACGGCCTCAATCTTCTGTGTATCCACCCGGACACCATCAGCTGCAATAATATGCCCCAGGAATGCCACTGAAGCCAGCCAGAATTCACATTTAGAAAATTTTGCATATAATTTCCGATGCCGAAGTACCCCAAGCACCGCTCTCAAATGATCTGCGTGCTCTGCCTCGGACCGAGAATAAACCAGGATATCGTCGATAAATACAATTACGAACATGTCTAAGAACGGCCTGAATACCCGGTTCATTAAATCCATGAATACCGCAGGATCATTAGTCAGCCCAAAAGACATAACTCTGAATTCATAATGCCCATATCTGGTCCGGAATGCTGTCTTAGGAATATCAGCCTCTCGTACCTGTACCTGATGATAGCCTGACCGAAGATCTATCTTCGAAAAATATCTGGCGCCCTGCAACTGATCAAACAAGTCATCAATTCTGGGGAGGGGGTATTTATTCTTTATAGTTACCTTATTCAACTGCCGATAATCAATACACATACGCAGCAACCCGTCTTTCTTACGCACAAATAATACTGGGGCTCCCCAAGGCGAAGTACTGGGCCTGATAAAGCCTTTTTCTAATAGATCCTTCAACTGCTCTTTCAGTTCTTTCAATTCTGTCGGTGCCATTCTGTACGGGGGAATAGATATCGGCTGAGTATCTGGAAGAAAATCAATAGTAAAATCTATCTCCCGCTCCGGAGGAAGGCCTGGAAGCTCATCTGGGAATACATCCGGAAATTCATTAACCACGGGAACTGACTGAAGAGTCGGCGTTTCTGCTGTCAAGTCTTGTACCCGAACCAGATGATAAAAATAACCCTTTCTGATCATTTTCTTCGCCTTAAGGTATGAAATAAACTTACCTTTCGGCGATGTTGTATTACCGGCCCATTCTATAACTGGCTCCCCGGGAAACTGGAAACGAACTACCTTATTTTGGCAGTCAACATTGGCATAACAGGAGGCTAGCCAGTCCATTCCCATAATAACATCGAACTCGACCATATCTAACTCCACCAGATCTGCCTTAGTGTCACGGCCACATACAATTACAGAACAATTTTTATATACCTGTTTTGCTACAATAAAGTCCCCAATCGGTGTGGCTACCTCAAACGGCTCTATAGGTTCAGACGTTATACCAATTTTGCTAGCAACCAGAGGCGAAATATATGACAAGGTCGAACCTGGATCAATCAATGCATACACAGACCGAGAGAAAACCAATAATGTACCTGTAACGACATTAGGCGATGCCTCCTGATCCTGGCGGCTGGACAGAGCATAAATGCGGTTCGAAGGACCGCTAGAACCAGAAGCTCCACCACGGCCTCTGCCGCGACCCACTGGTGCTGAAGTACCTGGCCCCGTAGGGCGCATAGCCACTGATGAAGATGAAGACCCGGCGGATGATCCGGTAGGCTGCGCTACACCACCCGAACTACCCTTATACGGGCAATCTCTCACAGAATGGCCCTGACGGCCCCAAGAAAAACATGCACCGGTGGCTCTGTAGCACTCTCCCGGATGGTATCTACTAGAATAGGAACACTGAGGCCTAGGTGGCCTCGTCTGACCAGAACCCCTGTCTGTCCGCGAACTTGAAGCCCTGGAGCTCTGACCTGCTCCTGAATACCCTGGGCTGTCAAATCTGCGACCTGTAGGCTGTGGAGGTGCGCTCTGTGCCGGCTGGGATAGATGTCTGCTAGGCTGCTGCGGCTGCTGAGGCTGTCTGCCCCGAAAATCTCCAGAGTACCCAGATGATCTGGCCCTCTTTGGCTGTCTCTGATCCTGGCTCCTATCAGGCTGACGCTCCCTATGCCAGTCCTCCATGCCCTGGGCGTGCGCCTGAATCCGGGCAATATCCATGCCGAGCTGAGCAGCCAATACCAAACAGCTGTCGACAAAATAACGATCCAGCCCCATAATGTACCTGTGCATCCTGTCAGCCATAGTAGCTACCACAGCAGGTGCGTATCGGGCCAATGAGTCGAACTCCATACTGTACTCTCGAACACTGCGACCCCTCTGTCTCAGCAATAAGAATCTGTCAGCGCTGGCCCGCCGTAACTCCGGAGGCAGAAAATGACTAAGAAAAGCCTGAGAAAAATCATCCGAAACTGCTGGGGGAGCGCCGTCACCCCTAGATAACTCCCATGACTCGTACCAATTAGCCGCCACATCATACAACCGGTATGAGGCCAACACAAGTGACTCTATCTCGGAAGCATTAATCAGCTGTAAAGTGCGCCGCATCTTCCTGATAAACTCCTCAGGATCCTCCTCGGGCTTAGTCCCGAAGAACTCTGGAGGACCACAAGTCAAGAACTCACGGGCTCTCGAACTGTCACGCCTGTAAGCCCGGTCACCTCCCAGTCCGTGCCCCTGAACCTGTCCTGCCACAAGTCTGGTCAATAGCTGGACTGCCTCTCTCATGGACTGATCCTCAGTGCCTGGCCGTGGAGCTGGGGGCTCAGGTACTAGAATCTCGGGAGCTGGTGGTGGAGCCGCCCCTCGACCTGTAGCTGCTGCTGCTCCAACCTCCTCTACAAGTGGCGGTGTGGAAGAGCCCTTTGCCGGGGGCAAAATATCAGGAGCAATATGTGCATGGGCCCTGGTAACCCTCTGGGCCCGACTAGTCTCTCCCACAGCTGCTGCTTTGGCCTTTTGGGCCGCTGTCGCCTTTTTTGGAGGCATAACTGCAAATGTAACAATTCGTTAGGGAGGAATCATCCTGATAACACAACTCTATCGCACGATCTAAGACAGAAAGAAGGGTAGGATCCTAAATGCCCTGTAGCCTCCTGTTTATAGGTGTGGTGCATAACACACCGATAAACAAGACTCTACTAGACACGGTCTGTGGACATTCCGAGGACGAACCGCTCTGATACCACTTTTGTCACGACCCAACCCTGTGGCCCGCGACCAGTACCCGAGCTGGGCACCTATACGTACCCGATACCCAAATTAGCATATTAACGAAATAATATAGTAATAATATTAGTGGACGCTACAGAATTTAGCAGAAAAGCAGACTTGGCACACATAGGCCGATAAGGCCATCATAAAACAAAATATCCCAAACATATGTACAGAACCCACACAGATGTATCCACAGACCTCTACAGAACATAACATAATCATAAGACGGGACAGGGCCCCGTCATACCCAGAACAATGTACATATCCAGATAGCAGTGACAGACTGTACCAAAAGATGGGCTCTGAAGAAGAGAGCGCCCCAAAATAGCAGAAATGGGATCCTAGACGTGTGGATCAGCGAACCTGTCGTCTGTACCTGCGCGGCATGAAAATGCAGCCCCCGAAGAAAGGGGGTCAGTACGAAATATGTACTGAATATGTAAAGCGGAATCACAGAAGTCAAATCATAACGGTTACTGAAAATGAGTACAAAATCCAAAGTGTCAAATGCATGTTTCCAAAACAAACAGAATGTGTGCAGAAACATATGTCTTATCATATCCGGCCCCTGCCACGGGACTTGGCAGACAGAACGTGGCCACCCTCCCGACGCTGGTGCCACAATACAGAGGAATCAGAAAAAGGGGCGTGGCCCCGTATCATAAAATGTCATATCAAAATGGCCATAACAGATCAGATCAGAATAGGCAGACATGGCACATCATACTCCTCAGACCCATGTACGCGTATACCTGCCCCCTCACATCGGGGCGCAGCGAACAATGCAGAGAATCACGCTTGACAACATATCCTGGCCCGGGCTCAGTGTGGGAAACATTGGGGCATCCACGAATGGAGTAGTGAGAGACTAATGCAATTTAAAAATATCATGAATGTATTCAAAGACTCGACGAAGCGTATCAAAGACAAACAAATCCAATGGAGTTGGACGGAATCATAATAGACGTATTTCGGATATCATATTAATTTACAGAAGTATAGCCTTCCAGAAGTCATTCGGAGTGTCAAAATAATTTATAAGACTTAATAGAATATTTAAAACAATATTCGTTAGGTAATTAAAAGGGTAGTCAAAACGTTTCTTTCAAAAATTGCTTAAAAAGAAAGCTTTAGTACATTAAGGGCAAAACCGGGAATAGTGGGCCCGCCTCGGGACAAACAAGGCGGCGGGCTCAAATTATTCCCTCCAAGCTTATGGAGTCACCTAAAAAGGTTCTACAAACATTCTGTGACTTTCCAAGTGATTTAGAACAAAATTGCATAATTTCAAGAAAAGCATACGAAAATGGTTCAATTCTACTGAAGGAAAATTGAGAATTTCTCTTGTGGATTCCGAGGGCCAAGAAGTCTTTCGAGGCCCGGATCCGACCCTAACACACTAAGGGCATGCCAAGGGAAGAATTGGGGTTGCTTTACATACCTTTCAAGCTCTTTACGCCTTTCCAAACCCACTTCCCGTTTCGTCAAAAATCTGTAATTGGTCAAGTTTACTAATTGTGAGTTATGAATACCAAAATTTTCAACTTACTGCATATTTGTCTACCAATATTTCGGCAGCACTTCCCCTATACATATAGCACCCCGAGAATTCAACTCGGCTAGAAATCATTGTCACACCCCATTTTAACCGGGTCGATTTAAGGTATGACATATTGGGGATTCCTATATTATTTGTTTTAAGGAGTCGCCACCTAATTAATTTAACGATGAATTAGGACATCTAAATGTTAACTAAGGTAAAGTTAAAACTAAACATCCGTTAATAGTCTGCTTAACCAATGTGATTCTAGGTAAGGGCTCTATCTTATCCTAAAGGGAAGGGGTTAGGCATCCTTTAGAATCCGTTAACTTACGGTTATCCGACCAAACTTAGGTTAATTAATTGATGATAAATAAGACATTAAACCTTAAGGAGAGTAAAAGAAAGCTAAGAAATATTGCTAAGATTTTAAGAAAATACAAGAATGTTGCTTAAGATGAAATATGATAAAGAAGATTTCAAATGCCGTTTAAAACAAGATTGATAGAAATTGATAAAACTTTAAATAGAAACGCTATTTAGAATGAGATTTGTAGAAAAGCATGATGATTTACATGAAAGGGAACTTCAAATGCCATTTAAAGTAAACTCTTGAATGTTGATATGATTTTGAATACTAATGCTATTTAAACTAACTTGTAAAAAATTGCACGGTAATTCATTTAAGATAAGCTAATAAATGTTATTAAGCTTTAAATAATAATGTCATCTAAAAAAGAATTAGATTTTGCAAAATATAATGATTCGCATACGAATAGACACTTTTAGATAAGACTTAACAAATTGAACCTTAGAATAAAATTATATTGTATAAATGTAGTGGCGTAGAACATCTGAACCTATTTTGAATTGGATGTAAAGTAGATAAGTTTCGTTTCTCTAACTCTATTAAATGCATTTGATTTAAAACTTGTATGATTAGAAAAAATCTTGAAACAAGGTTTATAAAATATGCTTAAGTTATTATTTAATGACGTTGTGAAATCTTAAAATGGTAAGAATAAAAATATGATTTATTTTACTTAAAATATATAGTCATGGAATTTTGCAAATCAATTATCCCAAACAAAATGAAACATAAAAAAAGTATAACTTACGGAATTAACTGTTAATCTTCCTTAAACTAACTACCCATTACTAAAACTAAATCTACTAAATCGTTAGGATTCCATCTAAGTTAATGAAATAAGATAAGGTTAGTCATACAAAACCAATCAAAATACGCAACAGTAAAAAATAAAATAGAGGGGAAGAAAGTTGAATGGATCAGGCCCATCTTCTCGGCCTAGCTGCTGCACACTATGTATATTACTGGGCTTTGGCCCAATAAATTTTATATATATTGATATTGCAGATTGGCTTGATGGGAAGCTACTCGAGATGATTTCGTTGGACTTTTAGCCCAACAACGCACGCAGGAGAAGAACGAGTCCCTCGGACTCGTATGCGAGTTCATGCGAAAGATGAAAGGGAAAGGATTAGTATACACTCAAAGAATATGGTAAAACATATAAAGGCGTAGGCTCAAATCAGATCAAAACATGGTATCTTTTATAATTTAGACATGTAGAAATTAACAGATTCAGGAATGTAATATCCCCACAGAACTAAAATTCATTTCCAAATTTGCTCATACAAATTGAACAAACCGACTAAAAGTCATACATCTAATGACAATATATCAAATGACAATCCGAAATGGGCAGGCAACATATTCAAAATTTCTTGGCATATACTTGCAGCAGGTCAAACAGAATGATGCAAATATGGGAACCAAAGTGTCATGCACTTGGGGGCAACTACACAGTTATCTGGAAGGCAGAAGCTCATACACAGGTAATCCAATGGAAAGACAAGCATTTTTTTTTTTACCAAGACTATCTCAGTTGACATCCAGTAATTTACAAGTGACAGGGGGGAAGTGGAAAAAGATCGTATCTATTTATCTATTGTTAATCATGTATCTCGAGTTAGAGCACAACCTATTTGAATCTAATAAATCGTTTCCAGGTGTTCCAATAAATATTGCTCTTGGTTTCGACTTAAACATGCATTAAGCATATTAACGATCAGAAAAACTCATTTGATAAAATACAAGGATGCACTCTTTGTTATCTTAGTCCTATCATTTAAATTCTTAAACTAACTGTAAGAGAGGCACACAAAAAATCAAATTCCAGATAAACTTATCCTTGAACTCATATGCTATTCATGTTTTTGTTCCTTAATCCATTTACTTAATCCAGATAGCAGCGAGAGAACTAGACAATACAGTTTACAGTAATTTAAAGGAAATGGATATATGCTTCAGGTTTCAACAAAAAGCAGCATAGATGATTGACACTTCAACCAGATGTTCAGTATCAATGAATAATGCATTTTGAACATTAGGGAATCAAACTTAACAGATTTAGCTTACATTATGACAGAACATATTTCAAGGAAGTCCTCTCCTTAACTAGACATTAGTTTATCCAAATGACTGCCTTAAACCAATCAAATCCACAATTTGGAAGCAATTAAATCCCAAGCACAGAGATAATCCTTAGAGGAGAACGAGCTAGTCTATTACTAGAAGCCCTTAACAGAATGGTGATAAAAGAAGGGGAGGTACTACTGATATGCCAAAAAGGAAAACTGCTCAAGATGAAAAGCTTTAAATCACTGGATGAAACACTTCTAGTGGATTTTAATAAATTTGGACTATTTTAAAACCAAACAGGACAGAACCGTATCTGAGACTAAATCTCTTTCACGTATGCGCTTTCAGGAAATCCTTTAGGACTCAACAAACTGAAGATAAACAACATTCAGGCAGACAAATTCTATACGTCAACTCTTAGCTTAACAGATATGGATAGCAGCAACAACTATGCGTTTCAATGGAAGCGAGCATACAGAATCCTTGCAGTGTCATATGACATGTTGATTCTAACTTGTTAAGTTATGTAAACGTGTGACCAGATTCAGACGATTTTTTAACCAAACATATACTTAGTAAGATTTAAGACGAATAACCTTTAATCTGTGCCACAAAGCAGCTAAACAACAAACCAAAGCATACTTGACTATGAAATATGTCGATATAGCACATAACTAAACTGCAAATAGCTGAAAAACCGAACAAAATGTAAAACGATAAAAAACAGGGAAGGGGAATTACCTTCTTCGGGTGCAGCGGAACGAGGCGCGGAGTCTCGATTTATCCTCGAACACTACTAAATCCGAACTTGTGCGCGCCCAAATTCAAACAAATATTAAAATAAAAACAGAAGGGAATTTAATGATTGGAGACAATATCTAGAAAAAATGGAAAAACTGATATTTTACAGGGAACCTCGTACGATTAGGGACTGGAATTTTAGAGGTATTCAAAGCTAAAAAACTGAATATTTTGGGAATTTTCGTGACTGAAGAAGAAGACTTAGTTCTTGAGGGATCGAAAAAATACTCCAGTCTCTTTGGGGCTTTCACCGATCCAAAATCGATTCTTGGGGATTTACCAAAAAAAATCTCAGATTCTAGGGGGGTTTCGCCTCTCCCCAAAAATCCCCCCTCTCTAATCGATCCTGAAACCACACTTATAAACTGATTTTTGTTTGAGTTTCAGAGGAGAGGGAACAAAAGAGAGTGGAGCGCAGAGGCCCTGGCGTAGGGAACAGGAAGGAATGGGAAGTAGCAGTGGCGACAGAGGGGAGTGGGGGTAGCAGCGAGCATGGGGGACAAACGGAGGTGGGGATGGCAGAGGAGCGTGGTGGGAAGATGAAAGTGGTGACGACAGAGGAGAGTGGGGGTGTCAGAGGCGTGAGATGGAGATGGAGGGAGAAGAGAGACGAAAGGGAAGAGAGAGAAGGGGGCGGGGGAGGCGGCTGGTGGAAGGTGAGAGAGAAATGAGGGGAAACCCTAAAAGGTTCCCCTTATTTTCAATGAAATGGGTCAGACCCGGTTCATTTACGGACCGGGTCAATTTTTACACCGGGTATTAAAAATGGGCTAATGAATTAAAAATATGGACTGGTCTAAAAATTGAGATAAAAAATATGATCCAGTCGAAAAAATGTTAGGAGTTAATCGGACTTTGATTTGAGGTCCGGTAAGTCAAAATACGGACCAAGTGCAAGAAATAGTTTGGCTTTTAAATTTGAATAAAAGACCCATTTTAATTAATGATATACCGAGGGTGACAAAATATTACTTAATACCAAAAATGTGTGATTATTAGACTCGGGTAATAAGATCATATGGTGTTATAATAGCCGTGTAATAATATATATTATTTTTTCTTCGAAAATCCGCACTAAAATAAATACTTTTTATTTAATTATGCAAAGATAAATGCGATGCGTGCGCGTAAGCTGATAAAATGCCGAAATGCTAAAAATTGTGAATAATAATAATAATAATAATAATAATAATAATAAAATAAAATACGGTAAATAATAATAATTGATAGAATGATACAATGGCGGTATTGATAAGAGGCTAATAATTATAGTAAACATAATATTTATTTATTTTTTCAAAAAATATTAGAAGCTTAAAAATAGGTATTTGGCAGAGAGACGGGACAAAATTGGGTGTCAACAACTTGTCCCTCTTTGCCCGGTAATGATGAAAAGAGTTGTCGGGCAAAGACGTTGACTCAATAGCCTATTTTGTCCCGGCTAAAGGAAATCTGAGAGGATTATGACCGAACTCCGGTCTCTGAGTTACCTACATATCTCGGGCTGCACGAGAATCAGGTCAAGTGTAGTTCTGGAACAATTACGACACCTGAACCCGATTAGCGCGAATCTTGCAAAATATTGTCCCAGTGCTGAAATATGATAACACTGGGTATTATGATAGAAACTTGAGAATTCTGAAAATTGAATTGTTGGAACGCAAGAGAATACTTGTAATTAGAGACGAGTGTTCGAGGTAGATCTTTGACCCGTGTCGGGAAGTCTGATTATCCTTCCCGACAACTTGCCCCAGTTCGCTGCAGAAGAAATAGTTCCACGATTTGATGTGTGATGCCAACTTCGATATTTGTTCAAAGCCACCAGCTAAAAACAATTGTTAGCAATAAAGAAATATAGGTATAAATAAGACAGAGTTGGAGAAGTTACACTTGCAACCCCTGTTTCGAAAGTTGAGTCCACATTCGGAGGTGGGTGCCCGAATTGAAATATAAAATACCCGCATTCGGAGGTCGGTGCCTGAACTTGAATATAAAATACCCGCATTCGGAGGTGGGCGCCTGAACTGAAATATAAAATACCCGCATTCGGAGGTGGGCGCCTGAACTGAAATATAAAATACCCGCATTCGGAGGTGGGTGCCTGAACTGAAATATAAGATACCCGCATTCGGAGGTGGGCGCCTGAACTTGAAATATAAGATACCCGCATTCGGAGGTGGGCGCCTGAACTGAAATATAAGATACCCGCATTCGGAGGTGGGTGCCTGAACTTGAAATATGAGATACCCGCATTCGGAGGTGGGCGCCTGAACTGAAACATAAGATACCCGCATTCGGAGGTGGGTGCCTGAACTTGAAATATAAGATACCCGCATTCGGAGGTGGGTGCCTGAACTGAAATATAAGATACCCGCATTCGGAGGTGGGCGCCTGAACTGAAATATAAGATAACCGCATTCGGAGGTGGGTGCCTAAACTTGAAATATAAGATACCCGCATTCGGAGGTGGGCGCCTGAACTGAAATATAAGATACCCGCATTCGGAGGTGGGTGCCTGAACTTGAAATATAAGATACCCGCATTCGGAGGTGGGCGCCTGAACTTGAAATATAAGATACCCGCATTCGGAGGTGGGCGCCTGAACTTGAAATATAAGATACCCGCATTCGGAGGTGGGCGCCTGAACTTGAAATATAAGATACCCGCATTCGGAGGTGGGTGCCTGAACTGAAATATAAGATACCCGCATTCGGAGGTGGGTGCCTGAACTTGAAATATAAGATACCCGCATTCGGAGGTGGGTGCCTGAACTGAACATTGAAATACCCGCATTCTAAGGTGGGTGCCTAAATTGAAAATTGACATACCCGCATTCTAAGGTGGGTGCCTAATTTGAACATTGAAATACCCGCATTCTAAGGTGGGTGCCTGAATTGAACATTGAAATACCCGCATTCTAAGGTGGGTGCCTGGATTGAAATTGACATACCCGCATTCTAAGGTGGGTGCCTAAATTAAATTTTGAAATACCCGCATTCTAAGGTGGGTGCCTAATTTGAACATTGAAATACCCGCATTCTAAGGTGGGTGCCTAATTTGAACATTGAAATACCCGCATTCTAAGGTGGGTGCCTGGATTGAACATTGAAATACCCGCATTCTAAGGTGGGTGCCTAAATTAAATTTTGAAATACCCGCATTCTAAGGTGGGTGCCTAAAATTGAAAATTGACATACCCGTATTCTAAGGTGGGTGCCTAAATTAAATTTTGAAATACCCGCATTTTAAGGTGGGTGCCTATATCATGTCCACTTCCCATGGTGCAAAAAATGTAAATCCATATCCACTTTCAGGGTGCAGAAAAATAAATCCAAGTCCACTTTCACAGTTCAAAATATAAATTTACGTCCGCATTTCACGGTACAAAATATAAATCCACGTCGACTTTGACGTCCGTATTATACGGTACAACAGTAAATTTACATCTACTTTCACGTCTGCAATATACGGCGCAAAAATAAATTCACTTTTACTTTCGAAAACATAAATATGTATCCACTTTCTACAATTATATGTATATTTTTTTTGTAATATAATTCTATTTCCACTTCCATGCTCGCATCCACAATGTAAATGTAAATCCACGTCCACTTTAGAGATAATATCGTAAAAAGATATCCACATCTTACTCCATGTCCCATTGTGACGGAAGTTAAATATATAATTAACCCCCACAATTTGATATACGATGCAATATTTCGATCTTGTTATCTTATTAACATACTTCATTCTAAAAGAATTTGATAATGATTTGAACATGTATGAAGTGATGACGAAATTGAGGAATTCTAACCAATAACAGGTGATCAAGGTCAGTGTCCATGATTATATGTATTCGATCCATCGATGAATGTCACGAGCTAAAAGAACTGTTAGTGATAAGAATCAATAGCTGGGTCTAAAAGAATTATACTTACAACCCTTGGTTGAGAAGATGAACTTGTATCCACTGTTGCAATTGAAATTTCGTGATGAGTGGAACGACGCCCACCGTTCGGCATAAGCTACCTTTGCATCCACGCTGAAGAGTATTTGCATTTTGAAGAAAGTTAACTTTTTGATCACGCCCATAATTTAATACATGCACCGTGTTCATGTTAATTGGACCTGTCTCAACAAAGAAAAATTGTGAGTTTAAAAGAAAATTGGTTGACTTGTGCATGTCGGGGAACTTGGCCCTTGAATTGACTTTTGTCTCGGTCGCGTCCACGTTCTTCGATGTCTCACCACATATCTTGCTTTGCCGGGGAGTTTCAGTTATAAAAAAAATGTATTTTGAAAATAAAAGTAATGAGATTTGGATGACTTTGAAAGGAAATACTTAGTGGCTCTAATATGTAACATGATTAAGAAGACTCGATTTTTGAATTTACTCACATTTTAGAAATATGGATGGACTTTTGTTTAAGACCACTTTTATGCTACTTCTAAAAATTTGTCCCAGTTTCAGTCTTAGAGATGCTTGATTCTGGACAATTGAAAAAATAAGAACTAATAATGAAAGTTTTCGAAAGTGATTTGACCGACTTCGAAATTTGTCCCAGTTTCAAGTCCTGGAAACGCTTGGTTCTAAACGATCGAAAAGTGAGAAAGTTGTAATGAAAAAATTTTGAAAGTGATTTGACCGATTTCAAAAATTTGTCCCAGTTTCAAGATACTAAAACACATGAATTTAAACGGTGGGAAGACCAAGTCTTGTATAAAAATCCTTATGTATTTTATAGGAACCAAAATGTTTGGACAAACTGAAGATAAAAATTTTAAGATAGAAGGGCCGAACCCGCCTCGGGTTGCCTACGTATCCCCAAAGGAATCAGGCCAGACGTAGTTCGTGATGAACATAAAGATTTTTGAGTTTGTTTTGTTTTTTAATAAAGGGGCCGAACCCTATGTGGGTTGCCTACGTATCCAAAAGGAAATCAGGCCATACGTAGTTCCACTCATACAACAAAAACACTGAAATATTTTGAAAAAGTGGCCGAACCCGATGTGGGCTGCCTACGTATCCAACAGGAAGTCAGGCCAAACGTAGTTCCAACCACAAACAAAGATACTGAAATGATTTGAAAAGAGTGGCCGAACCCGATGTGGGCTGCCTACGTATCCAACAGGAAGTCAGGCCAAACGTAGTTCGTTACAAACAAAATGACAGAATCTTAATTTAAAAAGGCTGTAACAAAACATAGAGGCAACATGACAAAAGGAACTAAATGTTCTAGTTGATGCCTCCGGCCTACTACAAAAAGGAAATTTAAACTTAAAATACTGAAACTCCCGGCGAACCGGGGCTAAGATAGAAGTCCAATTTTGCAACTCAGGTCCTGGCTCACCAGCCTATAAAGTCAATAATTCAGCAAAGTCTTTGATTATCATAGCATGATCATCTTCATCTTCCACGAACAGGTTTTTGACTCCTTCCACGATATCATCATAGGCAACTTCAACAATCAGATCTGAAGGTTTTGAGAAAGTTTGATCAATGGTAGGAATAGGTTTTGGCAATGCAATCTCCTTCATTTTATTTTTTCGTGCTTTCTTCACTTCTTCCTCAGTTGGCTCATATCCCAAACCGAATGTAAACTGTTGCGTAGGGAGAACGACTGGCTCAACCCGCCCATTTAGTGTTTTCCCTAGCCCAAATCCAGGTTGGTACCCATTTCTCACCATTTCTTTTGCAACCATAATTGCGGCACATGATCTTTTGAACTCTTGAGTTTGACATACTTCACTCTCCTTAGTGACATTCACAACCTCCCAAGCGTGGTAAGCTGCTCCGTCGAACCCTCCTTCTGCCTCGACGAATGGGGTGGATTGCTCTAAATAGAAAGACGTGTCTCCTTCTCCGTGTATACATATTTGTTGCTGATCCCACTCGAATTTGACAGTTTGGTGCAAAGTAGATGGTACGGCCCCAACCAAATGGATCCACGGTCTACCTAACAACATGTTGTATGTCGTGGAAATATCAAGTACTTGAAAATCCATAATGAATTCAACAGGGCCAATCAACACTTTCAACTCTATTTCCCCAATAGGGCGCCTTTGAGCCCCATCAAATGCTCGAATATTCATATCACTGGTCTTGAGCTCACTAACATTATATCCGATCTTCTTCAGACTTGCTAATGGACAGATGTTGAGTCCAGAACCCCCATCAATCAATACTTTAGCCACAAACATGTTACGACACTTGACAGTTATATAGAGTGCTTTGTTATGCATACATCCTTCTGGCGGCAGTTCTTCATTATCGAAGCTGATTCGATGGCTGTCAAGTACGCGCTCAATCATCCCAGCTAACGCCTCACTAGTTGTTTCGCTTGGAACATACGCTTCATTCAAGATCTTCAACAATGCATTCCTGTGCATATCTGAACTCAAAAGCAAAGAGAGAATAGGAATTTGAGCATTGGTCTTTTTCAACTGATCCACAACTGAGTACTCACTAGCTTTAATTTTCCTCAGAAATTCTTCTGCTTCGAATTCAGTCACGACCCTTTTGGGAGGTACGTTGGTTTCCTTAAGTTGCCCCAATCTAACTAGTTCTTCTGGAGAATAGCACCTCCCAGACCTTGTCATTCCTGACGTCTTAACCTTGTCAGTGATCGTGTCCTTTCCTCGACATTCCATCACAGTTTGTTGATAATTCCATGGTACGGCTTTTGTATCGAGCACTGGCAACTGATTTGGTGCTCGAACTACTTCCCCAGGTATTGATGAAGCTCCTAATATCTCGACAGGCACACAACCCTTTATCACTACAGCCGGAGAAGCAACGGCTACAAGATCATGATCCTCCACACGATCCACAGGCACTATAAATTCGGCTGGGTCATCAACATTTTCATCTATTCCAATCATATTTATCGCGGCCCCATCATGGGTCGGGAGTGGATTGTTAACCACATTTGGTGTTGGTGGTTTGACCGTGATCTGTTTTACTTCAATAAGATCCTCAACCTTATGCTTCAATGCGTAACAACGATCAGTGGAGTGGCCTTTTACCCCCGAATGATATGCACATGTCTTAGTGGGATCAAAGCTTCTGGGTAATGGATCTGGAATTCTACCTTCCACAGGATATACTAAGCCTGAAGCTTGCAGCCTTTCGAAAACAACGCTCAGTGGTTCTCCCAATGGTGTGAAATTGCGAAACGGTTTATTTGGGCGAGGTGCGGATGCATTGTTTGGATGATGAGGTTGTGATGGTGGAGCTGGATATGTTGGTGGTTGTGGAGCTCGATATGCTGGTTGTGTGTTGTAAACGGGGTAAGATATTTGTGGTGATTGAGGTTGGTAAGATGACAAAGTTTGGTCGTATGGATTTGGAGAATATTGGAAATACTGTGAGTGAGGAGCGTTAGGCTGGTATCGTGGTGGTTGTTGATGGCGGTACGAGGTGTTTCCCAAAGCCATTACCGAGGCTGCTTCCTTTTCTTTTTTCTTTCCGTTTCCGAGAGTACCTGTTTGTATAGCCCTACTAGTAGACTGCAAAGCCGCAAGACTTGTTATTCTCCCTGTCTTAATGCCATCTTCGATCATGTCCCCAGCTTTGATCACTTCTGCAAAAGTTTTTCCACCCATTGTCACCAAACGTTCATAGTATTCCGGTTCTAGTGCTTGAATGAAGAAAATAACCATTTCTGTCTCCTCCATGGGTGGGTGTACCCTAGATGCTTCTTCTCTCCACCGTATAGCATATTCTCGAAATGATTCGATCGACTTTTTCTGCAACTTTGTAATTGAGATTCTATCAGGAGCGATCTCAACATGAAACTTGTAGTGATCCACAAAAGCATTTGCCAAATCATCCCAAGTACGCCATTTGGTTGTATCTTGCTTGGAATACCATTCCAAGGCTTTTCCACTCAAACTTTGATTGAATAGTTTGACTCTTATCCCTTCATTCTTTCCTACGCCAATCAACTTTTCACAATAAACTTTCAAATGAAAGAAAGGGTTTCCCGACCCATCAAACTTCTCAAATTTTGGGATCTTGTAACCTGGTGGCAATTCTACCTCAGGAAATGCACATAATTCTTCATATCTCACGCTTTGATTACTACCCAGTCCACGCAAACTTCTCATGGCATCTTCCAAACTTTTGAGCTTTCTATTTATCATTTCATCATTAACTGACCGTGTCTCATTTTCAACTTCGACATAATGATCAACATCTGTGCGACATTGTCCTTGAATCTGTGTCATGGGTGGAGCTGTGGTATAAGTATACACTGGCGAAACTTGATGTGTGTCATGTGCTGGCGGTATGAATTGAGCTTTTGAAGAGGTGGTTGTAAATAAAAAGGGAGCATTTTGAGTGAGGTGTTCGGAACGAACTGGCTGAGAAGTGGTGAAATAATTTGCTTGGTTAAATTCGTCCAAATTTGGGAATGGAGGTCGCACAGGCAAAGTCTGACGAACTCCCTGGGACGGAGTCATATGTGGCGGTGTTTGAGAAAATGACCGGTTATGAAGTACCATATGACTTAGTTCGGCAACTCGTCGCTCCAGACGAGCAATGGTCTCCAAATGTGTTTCTGGTTCATTAGAGGATGTGGGATCACTCGTGATTGGTAAACTAAGAGATGGCTCAGATGAAGTGGTTGCATTGATCAAACTTTGCTCCATTTTAGAACGAGTCCTTTTAGTTAACCAGACGATTAGTGATGAGTCAGAGTCTGATTTCTTGGCTCTAGACCGTGTGAAATATGGATGTTCCGCCAGTTCCCCTTTAGCACAAGTCAACCTTTTTTGTTTTGAAAATAAGTTTAAAAAGAAAAAAGATAAAAACAAGAAAAAGAAAAGGAAAATGAGTCAGTATACGGTAAGGATAATATTATTGCATATAAACACATTATTGCACATAATACATCGCTTTTTATAATGCAAGGGACCTCTTTATGCCAGAGGTAGGCCTAACGAACATTGAAGGACAAACATGTCTTTTATGTATCATTCCATAACTCTTCTTACAACTAATTTACAAGAAAATAAAATTTATTACATGCCAGTTTAATAATACAATTTAAAGTTGATCTAGGATATCTAACGCTTTATCTCCACTAATTTCTTTTAATTGTCTTCAACCTCCGGCATTAATTTTAGATGCTCCACGTCAACCTGCAACAAAAGGTCAGTTTTTCTTGAAATACTTATCTATAGAGTACTAGGTCTACATATTCCACATATTTGTCCTTCAAATAATGCACATAGATAGTGAGTAGTGTCACTTAGAGTCATAGACTCTTTTGGACATTTGGTAAGGTTGACTAATGAACTTAATACACCAAGGGTATTAAGCCTCCTAGGTTTAAAATGATGCATGTCCTTACAAGGTTTTGGCTTCGCTCTACCCTAAGTAGACTAAGAATGGGTTTACTAGACGCAAGGTTCCCAAGCGGACTGCTCGAGTGAGAAGGCTACGCGGTCCCCGTTACTCGGGCACCCCGCGTATACGCCAACTCTCCTAAAATTTGGATTCTACGAAAGAAATTTGCGGGTGCGCAAAACACACCTTTCGTGTACGTGTGATAGTGTGAGTTTCCAGAAGTGGAAGAAATATGAACGGAATGACAGTTTAAGGAAAGCAGTAATGTACATATTACATAGAAAAAATGCACATAAGGAATGAAATACAAACATTTAGAAGTATATAAAGCAACAATATAAGGAAAATAAAGCAAAACAAATAAAGTGTCCCACAAATTATTTATTAACCTAAGTTGTTATGGTTAGAGCCTAAAGTCCCCAGCGGAGTAGCCAAGCTGTCACACCCCATTTTAACCGGGTCGATTTAAGGTATGACATATTGGGGATTCCTAAATTATTTGTTTTAAGGAGTCGCCACCTAATTAATTTAACGATGAATTAGGACATCTAAATGTTAACTAAGGTAAAGTTAAAACTAAACATCCGTTAATAGTCTGCTTAACCAATGTGATTCTAGGTAAGGGCTCTATCTTATCCTAAAGGGAAGGGGTTAGGCATCCTTTAGAATCCGTTAACTTACGGTTATCCGACCAAACTTAGGTTAATTAATTGATGATAAATAAGACATTAAACCTTAATGAGAGTAAAAGAAAGCTAAGAAATATTGCTAAGATTTTAAGAAAATACAAGAATGTTGCTTAAGATGAAATATGATAAAGAAGATTTCAAATGCCGTTTAAAACAAGATTGATAGAAATTGATAAAACTTTAAATAGAAACGCTATTTAGAATGAGATTTGTAGAAAAGCATGATGATTTACATGAAAGGGAACTTCAAATGCCATTTAAAGTAAACTCTTGAATGTTGATATGATTTTGAATACTAATGCTATTTAAACTAACTTGTAAAAAATTGCACGGTAATTCATTTAAGATAAGCTAATAAATGTTATTAAGCTTTAAATAATAATGTCATCTAAAAAAGAATTAGATTTTGCAAAATATAATGATTCGCATACGAATAGACACTTTTAGATAAGACTTAACAAATTGAACCTTAGAATAAAATTATATTGTATAAATGTAGTGGCGTAGAACATCTGAACCTATTTTGAATTGGATGTAAAGTAGATAAGTTTCGTTTCTCTAACTCTATTAAATGCATTTGATTTAAAACTTGTATGATTAGAAAAAATCTTGAAACAAGGTTTATAAAATATGCTTAAGTTATTATTTAATGACGTTGTGAAATCTTAAAATGGTAAGAATAAAAATATGATTTATTTTACTTAAAATATATAGTCATGGAATTTTGCAAATCAATTATCCCAAACAAAATGAAACATAAAAAAAGTATAACTTACGGAATTAACTGTTAATCTTCCTTAAACTAACTACCCATTACTAAAACTAAATCTACTAAATCGTTAGGATTCCATCTAAGTTAATGAAATAAGATAAGGTTAGTCATACAAAACCAATCAAAATACGCAACAGTAAAAAATAAAATAGAGGGGAAGAAAGTTGAATGGATCAGGCCCATCTTCTCGGCCTAGCTGCTGCACACTATGTATATTACTGGGCTTTGGCCCAATAAATTTTATATATATTGATATTGCAGATTGGCTTGATGGGAAGCTACTCGAGATGATTTCGTTGGACTTTTAGCCCAACAACGCACGCAGGAGAAGAACGAGTCCCTCGGACTCGTATGCGAGTTCATGCGAAAGATGAAAGGGAAAGGATTAGTATACACTCAAAGAATATGGTAAAACATATAAAGGCGTAGGCTCAAATCAGATCAAAACATGGTATCTTTTATAATTTAGACATGTAGAAATTAACAGATTCAGGAATGTAATATCCCCACAGAACTAAAATTCATTTCCAAATTTGCTCATACAAATTGAACAAACCGACTAAAAGTCATACATCTAATGACAATATATCAAATGACAATCCGAAATGGGCAGGCAACATATTCAAAATTTCTTGGCATATACTTGCAGCAGGTCAAACAGAATGATGCAAATATGGGAACCAAAGTGTCATGCACTTGGGGGCAACTACACAGTTATCTGGAAGGCAGAAGCTCATACACAGGTAATCCAATGGAAAGACAAGCATTTTTTTTTTTTACCAAGACTATCTCAGTTGACATCCAGTAATTTACAAGTGACAGGGGGGAAGTGGAAAAAGATCGTATCTATTTATCTATTGTTAATCATGTATCTCGAGTTAGAGCACAACCTATTTGAATCTAATAAATCGTTTCCAGGTGTTCCAATAAATATTGCTCTTGGTTTCGACTTAAACATGCATTAAGCATATTAACGATCAGAAAAACTCATTTGATAAAATACAAGGATGCACTCTTTGTTATCTTAGTCCTATCATTTAAATTCTTAAACTAACTGTAAGAGAGGCACACAAAAAATCAAATTCCAGATAAACTTATCCTTGAACTCATATGCTATTCATGTTTTTGTTCCTTAATCCATTTACTTAATCCAGATAGCAGCGAGAGAACTAGACAATACAGTTTACAGTAATTTAAAGGAAATGGATATATGCTTCAGGTTTCAACAAAAAGCAGCATAGATGATTGACACTTCAACCAGATGTTCAGTATCAATGAATAATGCATTTTGAACATTAGGGAATCAAACTTAACAGATTTAGCTTACATTATGACAGAACATATTTCAAGGAAGTCCTCTCCTTAACTAGACATTAGTTTATCCAAATGACTGCCTTAAACCAATCAAATCCACAATTTGGAAGCAATTAAATCCCAAGCACAGAGATAATCCTTAGAGGAGAACGAGCTAGTCTATTACTAGAAGCCCTTAACAGAATGGTGATAAAAGAAGGGGAGGTACTACTGATATGCCAAAAAGGAAAACTGCTCAAGATGAAAAGCTTTAAATCACTGGATGAAACACTTCTAGTGGATTTTAATAAATTTGGACTATTTTAAAACCAAACAGGACAGAACCGTATCTGAGACTAAATCTCTTTCACGTATGCGCTTTCAGGAAATCCTTTAGGACTCAACAAACTGAAGATAAACAACATTCAGGCAGACAAATTCTATACGTCAACTCTTAGCTTAACAGATATGGATAGCAGCAACAACTATGCGTTTCAATGGAAGCGAGCATACAGAATCCTTGCAGTGTCATATGACATGTTGATTCTAACTTGTTAAGTTATGTAAACGTGTGACCAGATTCAGACGATTTTTTAACCAAACATATACTTAGTAAGATTTAAGACGAATAACCTTTAATCTGTGCCACAAAGCAGCTAAACAACAAACCAAAGCATACTTGACTATGAAATATGTCGATATAGCACATAACTAAACTGCAAATAGCTGAAAAACCGAACAAAATGTAAAACGATAAAAAACAGGGAAGGGGAATTACCTTCTTCGGGTGCAGCGGAACGAGGCGCGGAGTCTCGATTTATCCTCGAACACTACTAAATCCGAACTTGTGCGCGCCCAAATTCAAACAAATATTAAAATAAAAACAGAAGGGAATTTAATGATTGGAGACAATATCTAGAAAAAATGGAAAAACTGATATTTTACAGGGAACCTCGTACGATTAGGGACTGGAATTTTAGAGGTATTCAAAGCTAAAAAACTGAATATTTTGGGAATTTTCGTGACTGAAGAAGAAGACTTAGTTCTTGAGGGATCGAAAAAATACTCCAGTCTCTTTGGGGCTTTCACCGATCCAAAATCGATTCTTGGGGATTTACCAAAAAAAATCTCAGATTCTAGGGGGGTTTCGCCTCTCCCCAAAAATCCCCCCTCTCTAATCGATCCTGAAACCACACTTATAAACTGATTTTTGTTTGAGTTTCAGAGGAGAGGGAACAAAAGAGAGTGGAGCGCAGAGGCCCTGGCGTAGGGAACAGGAAGGAATGGGAAGTAGCAGTGGCGACAGAGGGGAGTGGGGGTAGCAGCGAGCATGGGGGACAAACGGAGGTGGGGATGGCAGAGGAGCGTGGTGGGAAGATGAAAGTGGTGACGACAGAGGAGAGTGGGGGTGTCAGAGGCGTGAGATGGAGATGGAGGGAGAAGAGAGACGAAAGGGAAGAGAGAGAAGGGGGCGGGGGAGGCGGCTGGTGGAAGGTGAGAGAGAAATGAGGGGAAACCCTAAAAGGTTCCCCTTATTTTCAATGAAATGGGTCAGACCCGGTTCATTTACGGACCGGGTCAATTTTTACACCGGGTATTAAAAATGGGCTAATGAATTAAAAATATGGACTGGTCTAAAAATTGAGATAAAAAATATGATCCAGTCGAAAAAATGTTAGGAGTTAATCGGACTTTGATTTGAGGTCCGGTAAGTCAAAATACGGACCAAGTGCAAGAAATAGTTTGGCTTTTAAATTTGAATAAAAGACCCATTTTAATTAATGATATACCGAGGGTGACAAAATATTACTTAATACCAAAAATGTGTGATTATTAGACTCGGGTAATAAGATCATATGGTGTTATAATAGCCGTGTAATAATATATATTATTTTTTCTTCGAAAATCCGCACTAAAATAAATACTTTTTATTTAATTATGCAAAGATAAATGCGATGCGTGCGCGTAAGCTGATAAAATGCCGAAATGCTAAAAATTGTGAATAATAATAATAATAATAATAATAATAATAATAAAATAAAATACGGTAAATAATAATAATTGATAGAATGATACAATGGCGGTATTGATAAGAGGCTAATAATTATAGTAAACATAATATTTATTTATTTTTTCAAAAAATATTAGAAGCTTAAAAATAGGTATTTGGCAGAGAGACGGGACAAAATTGGGTGTCAACAATCATCAACAACAACCCAAACGACAACATCAATATCAACAACGAACATTAAAAACACAAATATCCTTCAACTTGTCATGTTTCTAACAAGTTGACATAACCTTCATTTCAACCAAACTTTCAACTAATATCAATAATTTCACATTCATCAACAATCAAGATCATCACCATATTGTTCTAGAAACATTTCATATCGTTTTCCTCAAGTTATACACTCGATATACATAATATACAACTTTCCGTCAAAGTCATAACTTATGCAAAACATCAAATCTTTGGCATACAACTTCATAACATGTTTCCAACTTCCAAATTCATCAATGATCATCACAATTAACAACCAAACAACTTCATTTCCTTAATGTCGGCAAATCATACTAAAACGACATAAGTTTCTACATTCCAATTCATTACAAACTTATATCATTTTAACTTCATTTACATTACAAACATCACAATAACACACTAACACACTAAACAACTTAATTCATTTCTATCCCAAATCCAACATACCACACGGCCAAGAACCCTCTTTGTCAACTTCAACTAAATCATTCAACTTTCAATCCCAATATACATTTCATCACAATTACAACTAGAATATAACATGAATTCAACACATTGTGGCTATACCACCTATATATACACACGGCTACACCTCATATTCTAAACCCACTTTGCAAACTTCCATTTTTCCATACAATCAACACATTTCTACATACTACAACACAAACAAAACTTAACAACACAATAAAAAGGTAGAAATTCTTACCTTTTCCTCAAGGCTTCTTCACTTGGAGATATGATCACTTTGAAGAATCTAAAGCTTCTCCCTCCAAAACAACTATACCAAGTTACAAAGGAACCTTGGCTTAGTAGGAAATCAACAAGAAATAAATTTTTAGAACAAGATTTTTGGTAGTTGATTTTCCTCCTCCAAACCCGAGACCCTCTATTTTCTTGCTCTTCTTTGGCTAGTTTGTTCTATGCTTATCCTAAGTGTTCATCTTCTAGATATATAATTGAAGTGCTTGGTCACATGACCAAGCACATGACTACTAATTGGGTTTGGGCCAAGGCCCTTATGGCCGGCCACCCCCATTTTCTTTGGGCCTCAATTTGCTTCTTATTTTACAAGCCCACTAACTTGTGAATCACAATTTTGTAATTCCCGAAACTAATTTCCAAAATTCCAAAATTGCCCTTAGCCTCGTCCCACACTTTCATGACTCTATTCTTTCATGCATAACTCCTAAATTCAACAAAATATCAAATTTGACCTTATATCTCAAGAATCCAATATAATTAAAGTTTTTTCCAAACGTGTGAAAACACGGGATATAACAGAAATTCCGAAGACGGCATTCCGGACTAGATATGGCCACTATGAGTTTCGTGTTTTGTCGTTCGGGCTAACCAATGCCCTAGCCGTATTCATGGATTTGATGAATCATGTATTCAGACCCTTCCTAAATTTGTTCATGATTGTGTTTATAGATGATATTCTGGTTTATTCGCCGTCTGAGGTTGATTATGCAGAACATCTACGAACAGTGCTTTGAATTCTTCGAGGTAGAGAGTGGTACGCCAAGTTTTCCAAGTGTGAGTTTTGGTTGAACTCTGTGGCTTTTATGGGTCACATTATTTCAGAGGAAGGCATTAGAGTGGATGCCCAAAAGATTAAGCCTGTATAGAATTGGCCAAGGCCCACGGTACCAACGGAGATACGTAGCTTCTTAGGCCTGGCAGGGTATTATAGAAGGTTCGTAGAAGGATTTTCCTCTCTTTCAGCCCCATTTTCTAAGTTGACTCAGAAATCAGCTAAGTTCCAGTGGATAAATGCTTGTGAGTAGTGTTTTCAGACGCTAACTGATAAGTTGACTTCAGCACCAGTTTTGACTCTTCCAAAAGGAGCAGATGGCTATGTGGTATATTGTGATGCTTCAGGTATTGGATTGGGCTGTGTGTTGATGCAGCACGGTAAGGTTGTCGCTTATGCTTCTAGGCAGTTGAGGAAGCACGAAAAGAATTATCCAACCCATGATCTTGAGTTAGCGGCAGTGATTCATGCCTTGAAGATATGGAGGCACTACTTATATGGTGTCCATGTTTATATCTATACTGATCATAAGAGTCTCCAGTACATCTTTAAGCAGAAGGACTTGAACTTAAGTCCAAGGCGATGGCTAGAGTGGCTAAAGGATTATGATATGGATATTCTATACCATCCTGGGAAAGCTAATGTTGTAGCCGATGCCCTTAGTCGTAAATCCATGGGTAGCTTGTCATATGTACCACCAGAGAAAAGAGAAATGATTCGTGCAGTTCATCAATTTTCTAGCCTCGGAGTTCGATTGGTAGATTCAGGTGATGCAGGAGTTACTGTTGAAGACACAGCGGTGTCATCTTTGGTAGTAGAGATAAAAGAGCATTAGTATGAGGATTCTATTTTAGTTCATTACCGAGATACAACACCTCGGAAAGAAAAGGCATCGTTTGTGATTACAGGCGATGGAGTACTCAGGCATCGAGGTAGATTATGTGTCCCTAATATTGCAGGGATCCGTCAGCAAGTTATGGGGGAGGCACATTACTCCCGCTATTCTATTCATCCAGGCTCAACAAAGATGTACTGTGTTCTCAAGGAAGTTTATTAGTGGGATGGTATGAAAAGAGATATAGCTGTATTTGTTGCCCAGTGTCCAAATTGCCAGCATATCAAGATAGAGCACCAGAAGCCTAGAGGTCTATTGCAGGCTATGGAGATTCCGACATGGAAGTCGAAAGTAATTAATATGGATTTCATTACAGGTTTGCTCCGTACTCCGTGGAAGTATGATTCCATATGGGTTGTAGTTGATAGGATTACAAAGTCAGCCCACTTTCTGCCTGTTAGAACTACTTATGCAGCGAAGGATTATGCAACGCTTTATCTCAAGGAAATTGTACGACTTCATGGTGTTCCTACGACCATTATTTCAGATAGGGGATCACAGTTCACAACTAAATTCTGGAAGTCTTTTCAGCAGGGATTGGGGACTCAGTTGAGTCTTAGTATTGCGTTTCATCTGCAGACAGATGGACAAGCAGAGCGTACTATACAGACCCTTGAGGATATGCTTAGAGCTTGTGTGCTTGATTTTCAAGGCAGTTAGGATGATCATTTGCCTCTTATCGTGTTTGCATACAACAATAATTACCATTCCAATATTTAGATGGCTCCGTACGAGGCTTTATATGGTCGGAGATGCAGGTCGCCCATAGGATGGTTTAATGTCGGGGAGAATCAGTTAATAGGCCCAGACTTAATTCAGCAAGCAGTTGATAAGGTGAAAGTTATTAGAGGGAGATTGCTAACAGCTCAGGGTTGACAGAAATCCTATGCGGATAATCGGTGACGCAAGCTAGAGTTTGAGATAGGCGATTGGGTGTTCCTGAAAGTTTCGCCTATGAAGGGAGTGATGAGGTTTGGTAAGAAGGATAAGTTGAGCCCTCGATATAGTGGGCCATATACGATCATTCGTGCAGTGGGCACGGTGGCATATGAGCTAGAATTGCCTTCTGTGTTAGAATCGGTACATCCGGTATTTCATTTATCTATGCTTCGTAAATGTATCGGAGATCCTTCGAGAGTTGTACCGGTGGTTGATATCCAGGTGACTGAGCAGTTATCATACGAAGAGGTTCCAGTGGCTATATTGGACAGGCAGGTTCGTCAGTTACGAACCAGGAATGTAGCTTCAGTTAATGTTTAATGGAGGAATAAGAATGTTGAGGAGGTGACTTGGGAAGCGTAAGAGGCAATAAAGGTTAAGTACCAGCATTTTTTCCCAACAGTGCAAGAGGTGCAGTCAGAGGCATCATATTCCCCAGGTATTATTTCATTTCGGTTATCGTGATTAGTTGTGTGAGGCCTTAGTATTGTATGTTATAGTATGTGGCCCTGTGTGGTAGTATTTTGGATTGTTGTGTGCAGGTTGTGTTGTATATTTACAAGGGAAACTCTGCCGAAATTTTATAACGCATGACTGTTCGAACATTCGAGGACGAATGTTCCTAAGGGGGGGAGGGGGGGGGGGGGGGAAAGTGTTACGCCTCTCGCTTTCTTCGTAGTGGAACCTATGATTTCCTAGTCGGGTATGCCTTTGGAATAGGGACCCGAGCTCAAGTTTGGAGGTATAAGGTGTCTTGCCCCGTGTACAAGGGTACCGGCAGGTATTCCTGGCAATTTATGGAGTTAGAAGCTGAACGAATAGAATCGACGCGATCTGAACTGAATCTGAGAAAATCTGTAGACACCAGTCATCGTAGACGGGTCGTCGACATATTCTACGGACCGGCGATGCGCGGCATCGACAGGGCTCCGCAGCCTTGCATCTGCAGGCGCAGGTCAACAGAGCAAGTCGAAGGACAGTCGACACGTCAACGGGTCGTCGACCAGCTTGTCGAACCGGACCACTGTAGCCTTTTTAATTCCGAGTATAAATAGGTGGTTTACGACCCTATTTCATATTTTCCTTCTTCCAAATTAGAGAAAAACACTAATAATTCTCTCCCAACATTTCCTGTCATATTAATGAAAATTTGGCAAGATCCGAACCCCGAAAACCCGAGCTTGTAAAGAAAGGGGTTGATTCTAGGGTTTCTCCAAGGTTGTGAAGATTAGGAAGTTTGAGTTCAAGTGGTTCTTGGAATCTTAGACCCCTCGAGGTATGTGAAGGATTTCTACCCTTGTATTTAAGTTATTTATCAAGAGTTTTAGTGATTCTAAGTAAATAGAGGGTAATTGTGAAAGTGGTAAGTTGATGAAGGGTAGTGTAGTGACTTGAGGCTAATTGAAGAGATGATGGGGATAAATTTGAGTATATATTTATATATAAGTGTTGTTATTGTTGTTGTGGATAATGTTGGATTGAATGGGAAGTTGAAGAGTTGTAAGCTTACAAACGAAGTTATTGTCTATAAGTCGTTAGGCTTTATATGTATTTGAGGATGGTTAGTAAGCGAGGTAAATAGTCTAATTGAGGCCTATGTTATTTTTAATTGTAGACTTGCGAGTTCAAGAGGTAGAAGTTGGGCAATTTGATATACGTCAAGGTATGTAAGGCTATCCTTTCCTTCTTCTGGCATGATCTTACGATATGAACCGATAAACGAGTAAGCGAGCTTCCATATTACTCCACTCCTAGAAGACTAGGGAGTAACTCAATCTTTGATGTTCATGTACCCCGTTTATGATTGTTCCTTCTGTTCATGGGTCTAGCTTTATGTATACAGTTATTCATGCATTACATTCATTCATATATATGTATATTGACCCATGACCAAAGCGCGTTATATACGCAAGTATTATATGTATATGGGGTATGGAAAATGGGTAGGTGTTTTATATGCATTACCACCTGATCAGCTGGTGCACCTTGATGATGATATGTGGATCGGGCCGTACGTTCCTCGGCATTACTATTATATGATATATGCACTGTTCTTCAGTATGTATGTGTATATACATATTGTATAGAGTCTTGATGTTTCCCTTTTATGAGATCAGTTTATGCAATTTATGGGCCCTTGATGTGCAGTATGGTTTAGATATGTGTTTAGGAGTGTTTGGTCGTTAGAGGTCAGACACTCGTCACAACTCATCGGCTTGGGTTGTGACAAAACATATCATCTATAAAGACCCATATATTTCTCGATACATTAACCATCGCATGACTTAGACCTATCCTTCTTCTATACTCTTCAATTTTGCCAGCATCTTGAAAAGGTTCCATCAACCCCACAAAACCAAATTGGTATTTTGATGCATCTTTATCAATCTTGTAGAAGCTTCCATTGTGTTAACAGATCTAATATTCCAAATATGGGCATTCATTAAGGATTATTAGATTTACTCAAAGCCCTTCTAGTTTGAACCTCCCCTCCAATCGGTAAGCTACTATCCTTTGTTACTTTCTTCTTTCCCCTGCCCATGCTTTTTTCAATCAAACTGGGAGAGACATCTTCAGCTCTAGCCACTGCCTTTAGATTTTTCTCCAAGGAATGAGAATCCAAGTCTTTGTTTCCAGTAACCCCATGCAATTTGATACCAATTCCAGAAGGAACAAGTTGTCCCTTCTTTACATCACTACTGCTTTGTTGTGCATTCATGTCTGTGCTTATATTTCCTTGCTTATATGTCTGCTCTAGATACTTTATCTTTCTTGAACATGCTTCTTGCTCATCTCCATGATTTATGTCTTGTCTCTGCATTCCCTTTTTTGCCTTCTCATCTGTTTATTTCCGTGTACCATTTGGAATGCTACCTGCTGCCTTTACATATTCCTCTTGCACTCCCCTCTCTTCTACTTGATGATTATTCAGAGTATGTTTCTCCTTTTCAGCACATTGTGACCCTGCTGATAGAATTGAAAATTTATTTGGACTTAACTCCTTGCCTTCATTAAATTTGACCGGACTGCTAGAATTGGTACTATAAACTTCTTTGTTATGGTCCTTGCTTTGCACTGTACTCCCCTTGGCTGCACCTCCTTTATTGATGTTTGATCCATTACTTTTGTTAGATCCCCCTCCCTCATTTTTGTTACTGCATGAACTAACTTCTTTGTTTTGATTATGACTTGGACTTGTAACCTTACTAACCTGCTGTTCCTTTGAAGGGCTAAGAATTACATTATGTTCTAGTTTTTTCCTCCTGATTCTCTAAATTGGTACTGCTTGAACCCCTTTCTCTTCATTTGACTATGCTGCGGACTTGTAGCAGTATTGACTTGTTGTTGTTCATGTTGTTTTTCAGGGTTGTCTACTTGCAATTCTACTTCCAGATTCTCCTCTTGGTTCTCCCTTTCAAGTGCCTCAAATGCATTTTGAGTCACAATGTTATATCCTGTTCCTTGATGGTATGATCTCCTACTTCTCCAAAATAATTCCACTTTAATCTCTAATATATCTGTTCCTTCTTCTCTACATCCATTCTAGTTTGGCTTGGGTATTTCCCCTTACTCTTCCTTGATTTCCTTGTTTCCTCTATTGTGCTGCATACTTGTTTCCTCCATTTGTCTCTTTTCATTGCTTTCCTTTTTCAATTCCTCCTGATATTGCTTTTCTAGTTCTAGCTGTAAAGCTCTACACTCATTTTCATCATGTCCTTGTAGTTTAAAATGTGTGCAATACTTGGGAAGAAAGTCATAATTAATAGTAATCCATTGTGACTGTTTTTTGACTGTTTCATCATCTTCCTCTGCAATTTCCACTTTGACTTTGGCACAACTTGGTCTTGTTCGATTTGTAGTGGATAGATCAACTACCAAGGGTTTACCAATTGCTGATGCCATGGAGAAGACTGCATCCTTTGCAAAAAAGTTTGGTGGTAATTCAGGGAAACTTATCCATGCTGCTGCTATAGATGTCTTTTCTTTGGGTTTGAACTATGGGTAGAAATGTTTGTAAGGGTAATTTTCAGAAATAAAAAGTGGGTATCTTGCTAACTATATATGGTAAAAACTAATGCAACTTGTACCTGGTAAGAATTGGGATAAAGTTTAAAGCCATATGATATGGAATCGAGAAAGATTAAGGTCGTTGGCAATCAAGGGGGACGAAAATCGAGGGTACATGAGTGCATTCAACTCTGTGTCAAAATCGAGGGTATGTTGATCGGAACAAAAAACCCAAGCCTGAAGGGAGCACGCTCAATATTGGTCCGAAGAATCCGTTATGTAACAAGCCACGCGTCACCTGGCCGTTCCGCCACTTGCGCTGACAACAGTGCGGGTGTCAGACCATACGGACGCAGCCTTATCCATTTTAGGGTTTTACTAGAAGGGCCTTTTCTTACATTGTGCTAAGGCTCATTTATTGTTAGCTATAAATAGAGGACTACCCCCTCCTTTTTTGGGTTAGCTTTTTCATTATTCTATAAATTTGTAATCAGAAAAGTGGCAGTGAAATCTTCTTAAGTACTTTGGCTCGGTTAAAGAAAGTAACTTCCGAACCGGACTCGTTCGCAGAGCTCACAAGCTTGACTTCCTACATTTCCCTTACTATTATTTATCAATCTACTGCTATTTAGTTGATATTATCTTATACTATAAATTAATCTAACCACATATCCTATTAACCACTTACAAATTTAATTGTTATCTATTTTTAAGGGAAAACAGTTTGGCGCCCACCGTGGGGCATAGGATAATAGTGATGGTTTAATTCGCTACTCCCTCTTTCACTTGTCTTTTGAAAATTTGTGTTTAAGATACGTTCGAAATAGTGAGCAGTGGCAATTCCGGCCACGTGAACAACCGCGAAATAGTCATTGAAAACGAGAACAACACCATACTCCTGAGTGACCCGGCCAACCCAAATGCTATCAACTCGGCTGATGGCCTTAACCATCAGAATACTGTCAACCAGGAGAATGCTGCCCTTCTGCCCACAGATCCTTTGAATAGCAATAACTTAACTACTTTGCTTCGTATGCAAGCCCAAAAAATGCTGGATGTACCGAATGATATTAGCTTACGTTTGATATTTGAACTGTTGTAGGAACAACATATTGCTATAGCTCAGCTCCAGAACAAAGACAACAAAGCAGCATCAACGAAGCCAAATCGGCCTATCGAGCCAAGGAGAGAGGAGACCCGTATAGTCGAAAGAGATGGATCCGGGGATGGTTCATCTATCGAGGTTCTGAAAATGCTCGAAACTTTGGCAAAGTGGGTCGATTCCACAGAGAAAAGAATGGAAACATACAACTCTTGGGTGGATCAGATCCCGAAAAAACCTCCGATCTTGAAAGGACCGGATTCAAAGAGATACATTCAAAGGCCTTTCCCTCCAAGTGCGGCCCCGAAGCTGATCTTGAAGAGGTTTAAGATGCCGGATATTCCGAAGTATGATGGGAAGACGGACCCGCAGGAGCATGTGACCTCGTATACTTGTGCCATAAAAGGAAATGATGTCGAAGAGGATGAAATAGAGTCGGTGTTGCTGAAAAGGTTTGGTGAAACATTATCCAAAGGTGCATTGACTTGGTACGACCATCTGCTCGCACATGCATTTATCAAAGCCCATGCCGGGGCCAAAAAGGTATAGGTAAGAAAGGCAGACATTTTTAGAATCACCCAAAGAGATAATGAGCTGCTACGAGAGTTAGTGAATAGGTTCCAAAGAGAACGAATTGAGCTTCCTCCGGTCCCAGAAGAATGGGCGACTCAAGCCTTCACTAAGGGACTCAATCCTCGAAGCTCAACTGCCTCGTTTAAATTAAAGGAGAACTTATTGGAATACGAGGCAATAACTTGGGCCTATGTCCATAACAGGTATGAATCAAAGATTCGAGTAGAAGATGATCAACTTGAACTTTCCTCCGGTCCGATAAGTGGAAGCAAGAACTCTGAACGATCGAAGAGGAATTATGAACCGAAGACAAGGCCATCGAGAGATAGATATCAGCTGTATTCTCAACCGGAGAAATCCATCTTTAGGGCGAATAAGGGAAGAAGCGGACCTAGTCATCTCTCGAATAGAGGTGATAAGCGAACTGATCATGGATCAAATATCGGGGCTGCTGTTTAGAGGTGATGTCGGTAGTTCAATCAACAATAGGGACATTTCGAGGTTATCCGAGTACAACTTCAACATCAACAACACAGATCTTGTTTCGGCAATCGGCCATATCAAGAATGCCGGGTGGCCGAGGCCATTAAGATCGGATCCGGCCCAAAGAGATCCAAGCGAGATGTGTGAGTACCATGGGACTCATGGCCATAGAACCGAAGATTGTAGCCAATTGAGCGAAGAGGTGGCTCGATTATTAAAGAACGGTCACCTTCGTGAATTCCTAAGTGAGCGTGCCAAAGGCCATTATAAAGGTAGGGAAAATCATAAAAAGGTCGAGCCCGTGGAGCCACAACACATGATCAATATGATAATCGGGAGAACAGATACACCACGAGGACCGATGATGAAAAGAACAAAGGTTTCAATCATACGAGAGAAGCGGACCAGGGATTATGTGCCCGAGGGATATATTTCCTTCAACGATGAGGATGCAGAGGGCATCATTCAACCACACAATGATGCGTTGGTAATTTTTATCCTTATTTTTAAATATCAAGTTAAACCTATTTTGATTGACCCTGGTAGTTCAACTAACATTATCCGATAGAGAGTAGTATAACAACTGAAGTTGCTGGAGCAAATTATTCCGGTAGCTCGAGTGCTCAGCAGATTTAATATGGCAAGCGACTACTAAGGGTGAAATTTCTTTGCCGGTCAGCATCGAAGGAACTATTCAACAGACTGTGTTCTATATCATCGAGGGGGAGATGAAATATAATACGCTACTCGGCAAACCGTGGATTCATAGCATGAGGGCAGTACTGTCGACACTACACCAGATGTTGAAATTCCCAACTCCGAAAGGGATAAAGAAGGTCTGTGGTGAACAACCCGCAGCAAGGGAGATATTCGCGGTTGAAGATGCCCTCTCGTCCTAAAAGAACAGGTCCAAAAAGCTGTTGAATCAACCAAAGGCAAAGACACCAAATAGTAATTAAAGAATGCAGGCTCGGATGAAGGGAAGGAAGAGACGTGTCCGAGTTTCAAAGAAGATAATTTCGGTGTGCCTAGATCGTTCGTGTTATCGGATGATTCGGATGCGACCAAGTCTATCGTAGAGGAGTTGGAATAGATTATCTTGTTCGTGCACTTGCCAGATAGAAAGGTATATCTGGGCACGGGGTTAACCTCGGAGCTCAGGAGAAAATTAATTAAATTTCTTCAAGTATTAGCCAATTATTTTGCATGGTCCCATTTAGACATGACAGGTGTGCCACCGGAGGTGACGACGCATAAGCTCAGCCTCGATAAAAAATTCACTCCGGTTAAACAAAAAAGAAGATCGATGGCCTAATGAAATACCTTCGTAAAAAATGAGGTAACAAAACTTTTAAAAATAGGTTCTATCTGGGGGGTTAAATACCCGGACTAGTTAGCTAATGTAGTTGTTGTGCTGAAGAAAGGTAACAAATTTAGAATGTGTGTTGATTATAAAGATCTAAACAAAACATGCCCGAAGGATTTGTTGACACCCAATTTTCACCGCATGAGACGTATAGTTTAAATTTTCATATTTCTCGAGTCCAAGATGGAGTAAGGATGCCTTTTACAAAAAACTAAAAAATAAAAATAAAAATCCCGAAATTGCAAAAATTCACGTTTTATTATTATTTGCGTAAACTTAACAATTACAAGAAATTATGAGTTATCTGCTTTTACGAATTTGATTTTAACATATACATTTCGTTCCGTCCAGCTCGAGAAATTTTTTAATTTAAAACTACGTATGAACTATGGCATTTTTGACTGCATTTTTCGCATTTTTAGATGTTGATCGGAATCATGTCAATATTGGACTCATTTTGAAGCTCGTATTTTTAAATGACGTGTTATGAACTTTTCTTTTTAATTTTTCCGAACTTACGTGTTAAGTTTTATACGAATATATGTTTTTATAAAATTGTACATGTTTATTTAAGTTTTATGCAAGTGACCTTTAAATATTGTTTTAAAACTCAAAGGTTTTTTTTTTTTTTTAAAAAAAAACTTGCAAAATATTTTTTTTGGGGGGGGGGGGGGGGGGCGGCTATATTACGTAGAAGACCAAAGTTGTAATTGAGCAACTTTGGTCCCCTTCTATTCCCGTCTGTGTATCTCTCTGTCTCTAAGCTCTAATGGCGATTTCAAGGGTTCTGGTTTCGCAATCATTGCCATGGCCATTTCATGGCTGCTTTCGGGTAAATTCTTGAGGGGTTTGCTCCCCTTATCTTCCTAGCCCTAATGGCAGGCTTATTTTTAAGTTTTAATTATGTTTTCATGTTCGATTCAAAATCTTAATTGGGAGTTTACTCTTGTTTTCTTCGTGTCATAGGAGCCATGGACAGGGGCCTTTGAGACTGTTGTTAACTTGGCACTATGACACAATGGAAGGAATTAAATGGGGAAAGCCCAAGGGATCCGAATCGGTTAGGGATTTTGGGAATTATATCCTTTAAATGTACTATGTGAACGTTGTGTTGTACTGATTTTGGCTGCTTGTGTGACTCACAATACTATCTTAGTATTTCCTATTTTTGCTCAATTTTTATTCGGATTTTTAGGGTGTAATCCATAAGAGTTTTGTCTTGTTGTGTGATTTGTACAAAATCTGATAAGGTTATAGTACTGTTGGTACGAATTTGTGGAGAAATGGTTTTGTCTTTTATTAAATTTGAATCTGTTCTATTTAGGGTTTGAGAATGAAGGGGAGAATCTGTTAAATTCTGGTTTTACCTCTTTTGTCCCTAAGTCCTACTCCTATTACTATATATAGAGGGTCTTATGACCATGGAAGGATCCAGAATTTTTGTTTCAAAAAACCCTTTGAGTATCAAGAGTTCTAAGAAGTCTTAAATATTCCTCTCCATATACTACACAAATATCTGAAAATATTACTACTATACTATATATAAGAATGCTATAAAAGCTTACGCTACTTTTGGAATAGATATTTATTACACAAAAAAAATACCAAAACAAGGCTGTTTTAAAGTTTCTTTGGGTGTGGATATTTGAAGTGTTGATTCAACCCCTTTCCTTTGATCTTTTGGTTGCCCTACAAAAAGGTAATACCCTATACTATTTCATCTTTTTCCTGTTTTCAGTCTATTTGATGCACTGCCTTGTGGATATTTGATTTAGAAGTTGTTTCAAGTTGCTGTTTTTTTATGTAGCTTGTGTATCTGAAACAGTGTTGTTTATGTTAATATAAGAGCTGATTGGCTACTGTTTTATTGAAACTTTAAGGCTACTATGTTATAATGCTAGTATAATGACGCTTAAAAGGATTTTAAGTGTCAATTAATAGGTGATAAGGTTAAAGTTAGGAAGAAGCAGGTGTTGGTCCTAGTTGTTGTTTGTTGTTTTCATTGAAATTTTTCTGATCCGCTATATTATAATGATAGTTGCAATGGAGTTTAGGAGTGGTTAAATGATACTTGCTAAGGTATCAAGGCTAAAACAAGTAAAAATGAGTTAAGTGTTGGTTTAGGTTCTTGTTTACTGCTTCATTAGTTGATCTTAAGGGATTGGGGAGCTATCCTTCCATCTTATGACTGCCTGATTATTGTTCTGTGATTTCTGAGCATCCCCAGTTTTGTTGTAGCTATCTTAGTGCATTTTTATGCATTAACTTGACTAGACTGGTTTAAAGATGGTTTTAAGTCACTATTTTTATAGAAAATAGTTTGAATACATGTATTAATGCTACTTATGCTAGTATAGAAGTTGTTTAGTTGCTGTTTATAGAGTTTGACTTATTTTGTATAGTTGATGTGGTTAACATTTGCTTAAAGGTTGCTTAGTAGTTTGTCTGTTGGTCTGGTAAAGATGCTGGGCTGTAATGTTACTATGATGAGGTCAAAAGGACTTCAAGTATTAATTGGTAGAT
This sequence comes from Lycium barbarum, assembly GCF_019175385.1. Taxonomy (NCBI): domain Eukaryota; kingdom Viridiplantae; phylum Streptophyta; class Magnoliopsida; order Solanales; family Solanaceae; genus Lycium; species Lycium barbarum. The sequence continues at coordinate 82,585,678 of NC_083344.1, forward strand.
TTAAGGTTAAAATGAAGTTAAAATGAAATGACTGATGGTTTTGTTTCTTGCTTATTATTTCATTTGTTAGTTTTAAGGGGCTGGGGTGATGTCTTTCCATTTTTTTTAGACTGTTTGGCTACTATTATGTAGTTTCTGAGCACTCCCAGTCCTATTATGGTTATTTAGTTCATTTTTTCTAAGTTGTTGGATGATCCTCAATGAGGTATAGATCTTTTGGTTTGCCTTATAGATGTTTGCCCTGTATTTGTCATCCAAACTGCTTAGGGTCTTTTAAAATAAGCTTATGTTCTTGTATTTACTGATTAGTAATTTAGGTTTAGTCTAAATGATGTTTTGAAATGACTCTGAAGTGGTCAAGTGATCTTTAGACAAGAAATGACCCCTGAAAAGAAGGAGTTTAAGCCTTTTATCTTCCCTCGAAGTGGACTGTTTGAGTGTATTTTTAAAGATTGTGAGGTTTGTCACTTATTTAGACTTATATGACCCTCTATGATCAATTCAGACTTAAAAGACCTTGAAAAATCTGAAATATGATGCTTGCCCCTGTATTGTTCACATGTATTGACTAAAAGTTACTTAGGCCTTTGGTTTGCTTGTCTTCTCTATTTCCATGATTGAACCTGTTCCCACTCCCTTAAGACAAGGGGAATTTGCAAAAAAATATAGTTTTCAAATCCCTAAACCAATAGATCTGTCTGTAAAAGCTTATGAACCTTTAAAAAAATTCAAACCTCTAATTCCTCTACTCTTCATTAAATGAATGTCAAGACAATAAGAAGAAGATTTGTATGTTTTGTGACTGTTTGTCTTCACTTTTATGTACTTTGTCATTTTGAGATCTTTTTAGGCTCCTAAAAAGTAAAAGTCATTCACGTATCTGCTCTGTGAATCCTGGAACTGCTAAGCATGGTTTGAAGTTTTTCTAAACACTGAAAGTTTTTTGTTGCAAAGAAATCAAGACTTGAAAAGCTTATGCTGATTCTAGGAAAGTCTAAGTCCTGTTTGGTCCTTTGTGTTTGTTGATCATCTGTTCTGAGAAGTATAATAAGTAAATAAATCATGGGAAGTAGAAGAATTGATAGATAAAGGGTCAGGTTAGTTGTTTTGAGTTTTGTAGTGTGTTGTTCATGTTGCTTCTGTAACTTATCCTTTCATCCAAACTTGTTTTCCATGTGGTTTATCCTGAAACTTACATATTCTATTCCCTGCTTATCTTTTGCACTTCATGTGTTTTGAATGGTCTAAAACTGAATCTAAGTTTGGCCTGTATCTTCTTTGTTTACCATGTGGGCATCTGGCCATTTTTGTGCATTATTATAGCATTGAGGTTAATTGAATATTACAATGTATATCAAGTGCATATGGAGGGTATGCCCTTCAAAGGGTTTTGCTCCTCATATTTTAGTAATATCCTAGTAAGTATATCATGTATACAGAGCTTACAGAGCTTTGACACTTAGAAAAATTTGAGAAGAAATTGGGGGGGGGGGGGGGGGGGGTAGTATACTAGTGGTATATCATGTATACAAAGCTTTGACACTTATGAAAATTTTAAGAGGGAAAAACAGTTTGGGCCTTGGGTCAGCTGTTAGCGTCTCTACGCTTGACTTCATGTTACTAGTATTTTGGGTCTTTTTTTTTTTTTTAACTGGGCCGCTTGATTGCCTACAGTTATTAGTTATAATAAGTGGGCTCGGCCCAATAATGTTGTGATTCATTTTTGGCTATGTAATAATTATTCTACATATCAATTCTTAGTTAGTTCAAATTATGAATGTATACTAATATTATGTATACTCGTTTGCATCCTTGTCCATCCCAAACCCATTGGTGGGCCCCCATGGGGCCCACTAACGCATCTAGGTTGAGTCAAACAAATTTGGAGAAAAATGGAGCATACATATGGACTGAGGGACCAACTTGCATAAATATTTCGTTTGGACTTGGTCGGCCCAAAATCCTTACTCTCTACTTTATGTGATTTCCGTATTTGTGTCTTTAAATTCAATATGTTGGAACCTTTATATGATTGTCATATAATTTAAAGTCGCTAAAATTGATTTTTAAAATCCAACTCGTGAAAAAATAATAATAACAAAATGGACCAAGAAATTATTTTGGACTTAGAACGCTGGACTTAGGAAAATTATTGGACTAAATTGACATTATTGGAACTTTGAGACTGAACTGCCTGGGACCGTTTTTGGACTGTTTTAAACTTGCGGTCTGATTTTTTATAGTAAGGACTTATGCAAATATGTATAAAAAATAGGATTGAAATTTTGGTTAGACAAAGAATATAATTGATAGATTAATAACACAACATAATTAATTACGGTATATATATATATGTATATTATGATAAAACTATTTTCGTAAAACTATTTTCATAACTTAAAATTCCCTTTTTCAAAAAATATATTTTTGGGTGGACATACGTGGAGTCCTACCTAGGCTAAGAGCTTTCGGGTATTAGCTTACGTGTTCAAGTCCGACACCCATGCCCAATTTTGAGTGGAACTATACTTCGACGATTTCTTAAAAAATGAACTTTTACATGTAAATGACACCCTTTTATTGCGGAAATCTAGGTTTAAACAATTTTTGTCCAAAATGATTTATAATCATAAGGTCAAACTATTAGAACCCGTAGGTAAACCGCAATTGAGCGGATCCTTACTACCGGGGTGCCTAACACCTTCCCCGGGGGATCACCAGAAACCTTACCCAGACTTTGGTAGATTATGATTCTTTTAAATATTTTAAATGAACCTTTTTCGAACTGGTTTTCCTAATTTCCTAAAAATTAGGTGGCGACTCTAAAATATGTCCTTCATAGCACCATAAGTGGTTGGCGGGTTTTTCAACTTTTCCGGTATGATTCACAACCGTACTTCCCCGGGACACCTCCCTCCTTTCATGAGGTATGTGCAAGTCGGTTAAACTTAGAATCTCCCAATGCCCGCTACATATGGCGACTCCACTGGTGACAATCTAAGGTTCTAACCATAAGGGTTCCAATATTGTTTGCCTTGTATGATATTAATTGTTTATGTGATATAAATTGTTTATGTGTTTAATTTTCCGCAAAATATAACTGTCATTCATGCATGCTTACTCTGCCACTCCTGCCATTTATATGCTTTGTTCTAAGGGTGACGACGCGGGATGAGCTGCGGTCACACCTTCACTAAAAAACCCTTTAAAATATTCTTTGGAGGTCTCTAAGGTCGAGTGGGTATGCGGTCATCCCACAGCCTTAGAGAACCCACTCCCAGCTTGTCCGCTCGGGTAACCTATGTCATTCGTTTGAAAATCACTCTAGAATAATTAGCGTAGAGCTAAGCCAAATCCTTACTGATATAGCGCATACTGACCATAGACCGGTTTGGGTATCTCAGACCTACCTAAATAGGACATGAAAGACACCTTACTGTGCTCGGACGGTGTAAAATCGGAAGGCACTGCATCCCACTATTTGCTATTTAGAAGCATTATTGTGCCAAGTGTAAAACAAATTGTTGTTCCTGGGGGCGGGGAACTAACAGTGTTTTGTCTTACAGATGTCTCATGATGTGCAGTTTGACATGGTTGTGGGTCCACCACCGGGTTTAGTGATATGGTGGAAGGGTTTGACTAATGATCAGAAGAAAGAAATTAAAAGTTGTGCGGGGCATCTGCCTTCATTGATGAATATGGTTAAGGATTCGAGTTTGCTAGAGATCATTACTGGATATTGGGACAACAACTGAATGGTATTCAGATTCGGAGAAATTGAGATGACTCCCATTTTAGAAGAAATTAGAGATGTTTTGGAAGGTGTTGGAAGTGCTAACAGATCCAAAAAGAAACCATCACAAAATATCCTTATCCCTCACAAACCTACCCCAAAAGAAATAAAAAACATGTTTGCTGTCAACAAAGCTGATTGAGCACAAGGACCCACTATAGCCTTCAGGGAGTTGTATAGGAAGTATACATCCAAACAGGGGTACGAGGATTATATCCTTGAGTTTTCATCACCCCAATCCTGGGAAGCCAACTGAACATTAGCATTTATCACTTGCCTGTTAGGAACCATGGTATTCCCGCAAACTGCCTCTCTAGCTATTGACACCCGGGTTGTCTTTGTTGCCCATGATATTCTTAGGGGAGTCACAACGAATGGGGTTACCAAGTATTTTGACATCACCCCTATTATTCTATCAGACATATATCGAGCTTTAGGAAAATGTGGTAACCATTACTACTACTTACAAGGGTGCAACCTCCTAGTCCAATGGTGGATACTTAAACATTTGGATATGAACGGCTTACCTACTCGCCGAGATCTGGCCCTAAGAGAGGATGATTTGGGAATCACTGCTACGCCTTGCGAGGTTCAGGATAAAAAAGAATGGGCCCACATCTTCTCCAGATTAAGAGAGGAACACATCAGATGGAGGGTGCCTGATGTTTATTCCAAGATTGTTTGCATTAAAATCCGTCGGCATCCATATCTACCACTTATGGGCATTAGGGGAATCAGACCTTACGCGCCATTGAGAGTACTCAGACAGTTTGGCATGAGGCAGGTTTTTCCAAGTGTGGGTATTATGGGAGAATTTCTACGCGATTATGAGGAAGGACGTATACAAGGTATAAAAGGTGCTCAGAAAGATTGGAAGAATGTGATAAGAGAAGATGAATTGGACAAGGATCTAAACAACCCAAGTCATGATGAAAATTACTACGAGTGGCTTAGGGCTGAGTTAGCTGACACTGCCACTCCAGGACCATATCTGTTCAAGTTCCCCAAAGATAAGGAAGCTGCGAATGCAATCCAAGTTAGGAGAATGAAACGACGAATAAAAGGAAGAGAAATGGATCATCAAGCACAAATAGAATATGATCAGAAAATAATTAAGAGTTTGACAGATGAGGTAGATGCTTCATTGAAAATCTTAAAATGGCTTGACACCTTTGTTAAGAAATCCATAGATACGGGGTCCTCATTGGCTGATGATCAGATGGGTCAATGGATCGGGACAGCATTGATGCCAACACATGTAGCCATTCAGACTGCCCTTCAGAGGACCAAAAAGGCGCGAGATGATAGAGAGCAGATTTCTGTCTGTGAAGTGTACTTTTCTTGATTACTGCATTTACTTTAAAAGCCTTGTAATCCCACTTGGGAAAATATCATTAATGAAAAGCAATGGATTTTTTTTTTTTTTGGAACAATACATTTGTTTTACATGTGGCACAATTTTACTTCATACACTAGTAGCCTCGGAGCAACGAGGCATAGGAAAACGAGTTATATGCTGCCTAAATGCTTATTTGACATAACTGTTTTGTGTGAAAAATCCTATACAATGTCAAAATTCTCGATTGATTCACATTCCGGCCACTACCCTAAAGAAAAACCAAGGAAATAACCATCAAAACAAATTTGTATCCACGTTAAAAGGTTGATTTGCTAATAGGAAATGGAGACTCCAGATAGCATGAGTGCAACTTCGCCCTATGTCAACCTAGTCAGTGATGATGAGGGTACAGAAGCAGCAAGTGAGAAAAACCGGCAGTGGGATGAAAGAATGGCCTTAGCCACTGCTCGGATGAAAGAAGCAGTGCAAACTACTAAGGCGGCCAATGAGAAAATGAAAGAAGCGGAAGCCCTCTATGCTTCTGTTGAGGAACTGACAAAACAACACCCCGCTAATCGGGTGACATGGGGGAAGGCGCCTGAAGCACCACTTGGGAGTTACGTCCCACTCAGCCAACAAGAAAGACTTGACCCTATACCTTATGGAGAAGATGAGCTACTTATTCCCAACCTGAAGACTTATGGAAACCCATGCAACTGCCAACTCGAGGAGCCCCCTGTCTCTTGCACAATTGGTCTTAAAGGCACAAGATCGCACAATTGGGGTGCGCCAGTGGAGCTGTCAAAACAAGAACTTCTGGAAACTTTGGGGAACATTGGGGTGTATGCGCAAAGCCCAAACTTGCTGCCACCATGCGCTCCTTCTATGGGTTACAGAAAATGCCTCTACCACCGAGGTCAATCGGGTCGCACCGCTAATGAGTGCGTAGTATTAGAAAGAAAGATTACCCAATGGATCGATCAAGGCAGGATTAGTCAACTATGGGGGCCCCACTCTTTCTTGCCTCGTGACCAAAGAAGAAATCACCCAGAAAGTATATCAAAGGTTAGGATCTGGAGATGTGATATTTCCAAATTTGAGGAGTCATATGCCAGGATTCACTTTTTACTGCGTAGCGTAAAAAAGAGAAGGGCAGTGCCCCAAACCTACCGGGGTCACCCAGGATCCTCGGAAGAAATAATTTGCATGTATCACCATGGCCGCCCGGGCCATGACATTGAAGAATGCATGGACTTCAAGCTCGAATTAGAACATCTCGTGAATGAAGGCCATGTTTGGGTTGTCGCAGGAAGATAAGGATGGAAATGAAGATCGAAGGAGATATGAAGACTTGCTTAGCATGGTTGGGTAGAAAACATAAGTATCCCTTTACTGCTTTCAATAAGATAAAGTATCCTTTCCCTTTTTTATAAATGGAACCATGCCGACCTGACGTCCCATTAGTGATACGTGGGAAGCCTATATAAGGCCTGGTCAGGGTAGAAAATTAAGTCTTGGGTAGCATAGGAAAAACCTTTCTTTGTATGCCTGAACTACGGATGGACCTAATTTCCCTCTAGTGGGATACGTAGCCAATCTATTTAAGAGTCGGTCCTTTTATAATAAAAATTTAAATTCCCCTTAGGAAAGGATGGGTAGAAGCAAATTAACCGTACAAACATTTTACCCCAAGCCAGACTAAAATGCCCTGGAATGTGAATCAATCAAGGAGTTGAAACAAAGTATATGATTCCATGTGTTATAAACTGCAAACAACGTGATATCTTGTATTTCGTGCTTAAGCCTGATGCTAACTTAAAAGCTTTTGAGTTGTTTTTCTCTTATAGACAGGGGTCGATCCGCTGGCACCAGTCACTTGATCAAAAGCTGTTGCAGCGTCCTTAAATCCTCAAGAAGAAAACATGCCTGAAACTCCACCACCAAACATGAATTCTTTAGTAGAAGGTACCCTAACCGGGGACATAGCCGAAATGTCTCTGGAAGAGGCTGTCAGCCTACTGATGAGACAATTGGCTAAGGCTAGAGAAGAGGCGGACCGCCTAAGAGCCGAAAAAGAAAATACTACTAATGCTGAGGCTAGGAGACCTCTATCCACTTTCTCAAACCTGGATTTACCAATTCCTGATCACATTCCTCAAACCTAGGCTGGGGATCCCTTCCAGACTCCATTACGCCGAAATGCCACCCATGTGGGGAGTTCGTCCCACCATACCCCGGTTTTTCAAACATCGGCTTATGCAACAAATGCAAATGCTTATCAAGCCCCTCGGGAAACAGGGGTTCCAGTGACTCATCCGACGCAACCAAATGTCAACTTCCAAGAGCATGTCACTCATATTGACTCTTTGCTAGAATTGGAAAATTTGAAAATGTTCTTCGAGGCCAGAATAGACAAAATAGAGAAAGAGATGGGCAAGAAGATTGCCGAGCTAGAGCATGGCTCCAAGAAGAAAGAAGGGTTGAGGTATTCTGACCTGTGCATCCACCCAGACTTGGGTCTGCTAGAAGACTTTACCATTCCCAAATTTGACTACTTCAATGGGTCTGGCAACCCCATAGCCCACCAAAGTGCTTGCTGCGATCAGCTGGTCGGAAGTGGCAGAAACGAAGCCTTTCTTATGTAGTTATTTAGTTGAAGTCTGCCAAGAACAACTATGGAATAGTTCGTCTCTCAAGATATTAGCCGTTAAAAAACATGGGAAGAAATGGCGGGATCGTTCATGGAAAGATTCCGCTTCAATGTCGAAAACGTACCTGATCGTTTCTCACTGGAAAAACTTCATTTGAAATCAACTGAAACCTAATGAGAGTATGCTAGCCGCTGGAGAGATATAGCGGCACGGTTACAACCTCCCATGACTGAGGCTGAGCTATTAGCCGCATTCGTACGATACCAAGAAGCCGATTGCTTTGATAAGATGATAAACATGAAGGGGAGCTCCTTTGCAGATATAGTTGCTGTGGGGGAAGATATCGAAGATGACCTTAAAACTAGCAGGATTGTTAGTTTACTAAACAGGCCAGGCGCGCCGGGAACCATGAGTGGCAAAAAGAAAAAAGAAGACACAGCCTGTGTTTCTAGAACTGCTAGTCCAAAAAGTCAAGGGAAAAAGATAGTCCACAAAAATTCAGATAGCTACCAATCACATCACCAACCAACTACACAATCACCTCACCCTAATATAGCCCAATGACTGTTTGCTACATACAACCTGGCTACTCAGCTCCACAACCAAGCTACCAAATACTAGCACCAAGCAACCGAACCCCACGACCAAATTATCGAATGCCAGCACCTAATAACCGAGCTCTACAGAACCAAACTTTCTAGAACCCCCTTCACCGGCAAACTATGAAATGCTTAAAAAAAAACCTACGAGTGCATTCACTCCTCTGCCGGAATCAAGGAAAAGCCTATTTGGCAAACTAAGGAATGCCGAGAGAATAAGTGCCATCCCAAAACCTGCTAACCTTGCTGATCGATGGTACAGGCCGGATCTCAATTGTGCCTATCACTCCAATAAAGCGCCATGCCACTGAATATTGCATAAACCTGAGACACAGGCTGCAGGACATGATTGACAATTGAGAACTCGTCTTAGAACCAACACCACCAAGTGTAGACACAAATTCGCTCCCAAAACATAGGGAGAACCAAATTCACATGATAGAGAGAGGGGATGAGTGGGAAGAGAGCCCAACTAAAATTCATTCAGATATGGGAGGATTAGAGAGCACTATCGCATCATTGTCACTACAAGAGCGAAAAAAAGTGATAAACCCTTTGATAAAGGGATCCGAGATATCTGCCCTTATTGAAAGAGAGCCTTTTGTTCTTAGGTGCCTCTCAACTGTGGCTCGAATTCATAACAAGCCCTGCATACTCAGAACATCAGGATTAATTGAGAATGAGCCCTTTGTGATCAAACTACCACACCAAATGATGATCAGCAAAGATAAAGAAATAGCTGCTGTGGTTCACGGTATGACCAAGTCAGGAAGGTGTTACACCCCAGAAGAACCTGTGTGTGAAGCACCTCATCGTGAAAACCCTCAGAAGAAACCCATAACTGAGGGTGAAGCTGAGAACTTCTGGAGGCAAATGTCGGTCAAGGATTATTCGATTGTTGAGCACCTGCATAAAAATCCTGCAAGGATATCAGTAATGTCACTATTACTTAGTTCATCCCAACACCGTTGGTCATGATGAAAGCCTTGGACGAAGTCCAAGTACCTGCTGACACCACGAGCGAAACATTAGCCAAAATTGTGAGGTATGTTGTGCGGGCTCATAGGCTGTCATTCTCTAATGATAAATTACCAAGGGAGGGGAAGTCCCACAATAAAGCCCTGCACATAACAGTCAAATGCCGTGACAAGATTATTCCACAAGTACTGATTGATGGAGCAGGTAGGCTGAATGTATGCCCTGTGACGACTCTGAAGCAGCTTGGATACGATATTGGTAAAATCCGCCAGAGTCGGACCAATGTAAAGGCTTATGATAGTGCAACCAGTGACCCGATTGGGGAAATATATTTACACATACAAATGGGCCTCGTGGAGTTCGTGGTGGAGCTTATCATTATGGACATCAAAACAAGCTATAACTTGTTATTGGGACGACCTTGGCTGCACGCTGCTGGAGTTGTAACATCTTCGTTACACCATTCTCTCAAGTTCATATGGGATGATCAGGAAGTCGTCATTCACGGCAAAGGAAGTGTCCACAATTATCAAGATAACTTTGTGCCGGTCATAGAAAAATCACTAACATGCACTGATTTTCGTACTGTTGAGCTAGTCGTGATAAGTTGTAGGGGAGATGATGAAGATGTACCTATACCACCGGTTTACAAGATGGTTGCTACAGCTATGATGAGGAATGGGTTTGAGCCCGGGAAAGGTTTGGGAAAGAACTTACAAGGAATCACAAAACTAGTAAGTATTAAATATGGGAGGTATCGGTTTGGGGTTGGATGCAAGCCATGTCCGGTAGAAGAAGAGGAAGCAGGGTATGGGCCAAGAGGTCCCGTCGAAATGAGAAAATCATTCCTTCATCTCTACCAATCCTTCATTACATGCGCATCGAGCCACAACGGTGGAGATCCAGAAGAGGGTTTGAGGACGCTGTTCGGAGAAGGAGAATGTGCAGCCATCATCGAAGAATGCTTTGAAGCATCAGAAATTCTCCTTGCTGAACCAGGAGAAACAACATGTGGATGGACTTCTACACCATTGTTCACTCTGCGGCAGAAAGAATGCTCATTTTTAGAAAACGGCGGATGTCGGCTTTGAGGCCCGGCTTATGGCCTTTTTATGTTTTCTTATTTCATGTGTTGTTTAAATAATTGGCTCGATGTTCCATTCCGAGTTAGGACCGTCATTTGTACTGCCTTTTAAATTTCAATGAAAATGCCTCAAAGTTTGCAATAAAACAAAATTGTTTTACTTCGCCTATATAAGTATATATATGATACAACTATATATTAATGCATAATTAAGATTGCGTCTAATGAATAAAAACCATGCTATTTTGTTTTACAGTAATAATACAGAGGCCACAAATACTGTCATGACATTTTACAAAGCAAGTGAAAATGACGATCAAGGAGAAGAGACGACCGAACCAGAGAGGTCAATAGATGTCGAAGAAGAATATGAGAACATACCCACGCCAAACCTAGAGGAAACAGAAGTAGTTAATCTAGGAAGTGAAGAGTTGGTAAGGGAGACCAGAATAAGTGTGAACTTGGCAGAGGCCGAGAAGGAAGGGTATCGGAGTCTACTAAAAGAGTATGAAGATGTTTTTGCTTGGTCATACACCGATATGCCGAGTTTGAATACGAATATTGTAGCCCACAGGTTGCCAATCCTTGAAGGGTTCATCTCAGTAAAATAGAAAATCCGGCAACCTAAGCTTGATGTTAGCATTCAGATTAAAGAAGAGGTAGAAATACAGAATCAGTCAGGGGTCATTGAAGTAACACCATACCCGACATGGTTAGCAAACATAGTTCCAGTGCCAAAGAAAGATAGGAAAATAAGGATTTGCGTGGATTACCGTGATCTCAACCGCGCTAGCCCGAAGGATAATTTTCCACTCCCAAATATTCATATACTCATTAATAATTGTGCCAAGCATGAGGTACAATATTTTGTGGATTGCTACGACGACTATCATTAGATATTGATGGATGAAGAAAATGCTCAAAAAAGGGCATTCATCATACCGTGGGGGTGTATCATTATCGGGTAATGCCTTTCAAACTCAAGAATGCAGGCGCCACTTACCTAAGGGAAATGACCGTCGTCTTTCATGATATGATGCATAAAGAAATCGAGGTATATGTAATGTTGTTGTCAAATCCCGAATAGGTGAGGAACACCTCGAACATTTGCGAAAATTCTTTGATAGACTTTGCAAGTACGACCTGAAGTTAAATCCAGTAAAATGTGCATTTGGAGTGCCTGCTGGAAAATTACTAGGATTCATAGTCAGTCATCGGGGAATCAAGTTGGACCCCACCAAGATCAAGAAATCCAAGGGGTACCACCTCCTGGAGCAAAGAAAGAGGTCATGAGCTTCTTAGGAAGATTGAATTACGTTGGACGCTTCATCGCCCAGTCCACAGTGATCATAGAACCAATCCTCAAGCTTGTCAAGAGTGACCACTCCGAGAATTAATATTATCTATCTTTACTTATGCATTGCATTCATTTATACATGCACATTGACCCATGAACAGAAGAGAGTTATATACGCGTATATTATATGTATATGGGGTATGGGGAAAGCGAAGGCGTTATATACACACCGCCACCTGATCAACTATTACACGATGAAGGTGATGATGATGATACCCACAGAGGCCAATATGATATAATGGGATGCCCTCAGAGGCTTGATGATGATATATGTGCACATATATATATGCATGACCTGACATTTCGTACACATATGCATGATATTTACGTATTTCATTGTTATATCCCGTATTTTCGTGTATTCAGGAAAATTCAGAATAATTTTGATTTGTAAGGAATAAGGTCATATGTTGGTTTGAATTAATAAATGTGTGTGTTTTTCATGAAAAATATTGGTGTAGAAACTCCGAGGGAGGCCAAGGGCAAAAATTGGAATTTTGGAAATTAGTTTCGGGAATTTTAAAACAAGGATTTTAATCCATTGGGCCAAATAATTAAAAAGAAAATAATGAGGCCCAACGGGGGCATGGGTGGCCGGCCATATGGCTAGCCCAACCCATGGTCCCTTAATAATTTCCATGTGCTTAAATTGGTCTTAAATAATAGAAGTTTCAAGAGAAAGAATAGAAGGAGAAAAACAAAGAAGATAAGAAGAGCAAGAGGGAGGCATTCGGCCATACCCCTCCATTTTACCCCCTTGAAATCTTGCTTCCAAAATTGTTTTCTTGTGGTATTTATACTAATTCAAGGTCCCTCTACAACATGGTGCAATTGTTTGGGAGAATAGAGCACTAGTTCCTTCAAAATGACAACATGTTTGGGTGAAGAAGATTGGAGAAAAAGGTAAGAATTAATTCCATGTTATTGTGTTATGAAGGTTTGTTTGTGTTATAGTATATGGAAATGAGTAGAATTCATGAAAACATGGAAGTTTGCAAAGTGGGTATAAAGTGTAGTATGTGGCCGTGTGTATATGTGTTGTATGCATATGATGAGTTTAAGTTTATATTGTATTCTAGTTGTGTGTATGATGGAATCCATATTGAGAATGAAGGTTGAACGAATTTGATGGAAGATGGAAAGTGTATATGTGGCCGTGTGATGTTTGAGGTTTGGAATGAGAATGAATTAATTTGGCTTGACATGTTAGTTGTGTTATTGTGATGCTTGCAATGCAAATGAAGATGAAATGATATAAGTTTGCATTGAAATGGAATGTAGAAGTTTATGTCGTTTTAGTATGATTTTATGACATTATGAAAATGGAGTTGTTAAGGTGCAAATTATGATGATTGTTGATGAATTTGGGATATGGAAGCATGTTATGAAGAAGTATGTTAAAGATTATAAGTTTTGAATGAATTATGACTTTGGTGGAAAGTTGTATATTTTGTATATCGAATGAATATTTCGTACAAATGATATGAAGTGTTTCCAAATTATATTGTGATGATTTTGGTTAATGATGAATGTGAAATCCTTGAGACTTGTTTGGAAATTTGAAATTTGAAATGGAAGTATTGCTTTATGTAGAAAAGAAGAATATTGACGTTAGAACCATTTTGATGTGATTCGTGATAACTTTGGTATTGTGGGTTGTGTTGTTGATATTTATTGAGCCGAGCTAAGCCTCGGGGATGTTATATGTATAGGGGAGGTGCTGCCGAAATTTCGGCAGACAAACATGAAGTTAAGTGAATTCTTAAGTTTTGCAATTCCTAATTGGTAACAATGACCAATTGCAGATTTTGGACGAAACGGGAATCGAGTTTGAACAAGCGTAAGAAGTGAGAAAGGTATGTAAGGCTACCTCATTCCTTCTTTTGGCATGTCCTAGGTATACTAGGTCGATATTGGAGCCCCGGGGCCAATTCTGTTCCTTGAAATCCGAAATGGAAATCGAGTACTATTCATTCAATTGAATTGAACTATAAAACTCATATTTTGTTGGAAAGTGACCATATGTTCAAAACTTTTGTAAATGTAATCGATTTGCTCCGAAACCTCCATGTATGATTCCATAGACCCCAAATGTCTGCGATTCATGTCCGCCACCTCGACTTGACCCGAGGTGGGCCCGCTAACTCCGAGACTCTTTTGTTTGTTCTATTAGTCTCATTTTTGTATAATGTCGGCAAAGGATTTTCGTTTGTGAATTTGGCTATCGAAAAATAATATTTTGATTGCCACGATATCCTAAATTATATTTTGAACCATAATTACCATTTTGGAAATACTTTTGTGAAATGAACCCCGTTTTGATTAATTGTTCGAACTATTTTGACTAATGAGTCAACATATGATTTGATCAAGTTTGCAAGAGTATTTTGATATATAAATTGCACTGTTTGCTCACGACTCCGCTCGTGCCCTTATTATGATTTCGTCCACCGGTTCCCGGGCCGGTTATGGTTCGTGCGCCCTATGATAAATTCGGCCGTATGCTGTGTTACGGTTCCCGAGGCCTCGCCATAGGGCCGGGTTCCGTTTGGAGTTATGCTGTGATATGGCTGGTGATATGTTATGATGATATGTGTGTTCGGGGATGTACGGAGATTTGAACCTTCTGGTGTTATGCTGTGTGTGGCACCTGCGTCGGAGGGGTGACCACGTTCCTGAGCTTTGCATGATTTTTATCTGCATTATGTACATATGTTTTTGGTACAGATTTTGATATACTGGTCAGTATTCCCCTTTTTGTATCCTGTTTGTTTTCAGTTATGGTTTACACTTCTGCACTCTATGCTTTACATACTCAGTACATCTTTCGTACTGACCCCCTTTCTTCGGGGGCTGCGTTTCATGCCCGCAGGTACAGACGCCGGTGATCCACCACTGTAGGCTCCCCGTCCTGCTATTACAGAGTACTCCTTTCGATTCGGAGCCCATATGTCGGTATATATCTTTTGTGATGTATATGTATCTGTATATTTGACTATTTGGGGTACGGCGGGGCCCTGTCCCGTCCCATGTTTTCGTTTTGTATTTGTAGAGGCCTATAGTCATATTTGTTGGTCGAGGGTCCTGTATGTGTCTGTTTGATTACGATCTGTGTCTTAATGCGGTCCGTCTGTTATGGTGGCCAAAATGGCCCTTATGTCTATATTTGTACATATGATCGGCGATGTGCATTCCGCCGCTTCTATCTGTTCCGATATGATATTTTGGTATGCACGACCGCTTAAGACCAGTTTTGATTTAAATTCTGTTTAACATAACTATTGTGAACTCTGAGCTAAGTTTGGATATGATAATTGGATATGTAAGTCTGGCTGGGTGCCCAAGTAGGGTGCGAGTCATGGCCCACGGGGTTGGGTCGTGACAAAAGTGGTATCAGAGCGGTTTGTCCTCGGAATGTCTACAGGCCGTGTCTAGTAGAGTCTTGTTTATCGGTGTGTTGTGCACCACATCTATAAACAGGAGGCTACAGGACATTTAGGGTGTTGCCTTTCTTTGATTCTTAGATCGTGCGATAGAGCCAGCTGTAGGAAATGAATTCCTTTCTTTCTAACCCTTGATTGCAGTTGGACAGCGGTATCGACGTAAGACAACGACTGCTGATATTGGAAGCTACACAGTACTCATGTAAGCAATGGTATGAAAGACGTATGCTGGGTAAGGTATTCTGAAGTACGATTAAAACATAAAGTCGGACATTGAAAAGAGAAATAAACGGGAAAGTGTAGCAGGTGCAGTTTGAATTGGGCATGTGAGGTAAGCCTCGACATCTATATACTTCTCTCTGTAATTGTTAGCCCCGTGTGGCTATGATGTGATATGATATGATATGTATATACGTATATGTGTTGGCCCTGTGAGGCATGGTTGGTATTTCCTGTGTACAGGTTTTGGGATAGTTAGAAATACAGAGGAACCTCTGCCCAAATTTTTCTAGAAATACGAAAAGGGAAATGAGATATAAATTCTTTACCTGTCTTGAAGGTCGATACCGATATGATAAATCTATTATGGTGGATTAAAAGTTTAAGAGGTACCCTCCATGTTATTTGTAAGAAGTATTACCCTTATCGGGAAAAAATTCTATCTCGAGGAAGCATATACGAGTAGCAAATTCGTAACTTATTTGGAGGGACCAGAAATATGTTCCAACCCATTTTGTTTTAGCACAGCCCATGTGAAGGGCAAAAATGTCCGACGACCAAGTTTCCTCTAATTGAAAGAATACAAAGCGTATGACAAGCAGTCGGGAACTGAGCGGTTCGCTCTCGACTCCAATATATGGATATATATATATATATATATATATATATATATATATATATATATATATATATATATATATATATAAACGTGGAGGTAATTATGTGAATTAAGTACTAAAAGATTCCGCGAGGTTCGTGGGACTCTAGCTTTCTTTTGCTGGTGGTCGGAAGATATCCTACAGTAATATTTTATTAGCTTTTTCTCGACTAATTGGAGATGGAATTTGTGGAATATGAATTTAAACTCGTGGGCTGTCTGAAATTATATATATACGCATGAAGGTAAATATTGAGGATTTACAAGGGGCGACACGGTAATCATAAAGTTAGAAAAGTAATAGAATTCTCGTTAGGCCGGGGTGGGACCCGCTACGAGGACGTTTTGAAAAGTTGTTAAGGCCCCGATTTGTCTTAAATTACGTGACAAAGGTTGTGTGGGGCAATCGGTGCAATTATACCGACCTTAACGTGCCTAAATTCATTAAAGTTGTAAGGTTAAGCGTGCCGGGGCCAGAGCAATTCTGGGATGGGTGACCCCCTGGGAAATGTACAAAAATTTTCGCAAACTTAGATATGAGAGACGAATAGAAAATTCTGGGTAACCAAAAGGGAATTAGGATGTGTGATATGGCTAGAAACTTTATAGGGGCCACACGAGCTGAGACGGGTTAGATTGCTAAAAAGGGAAGGAAAAGCAGCGCAACTCCGCAACTAGGGTAAGAATGAATAAGTGATTGAAGATGTATTGTAAAAGCAATGGTAGTGATATATATATGTATGTGTAGGGCCCCCATTTATGACCGTGTCGATTGAGTGGCGAACCCTGATAGCCATTGTTGTAATATATGGAAAACATTAACCGAACAGAATTTATGAGACAAAGTGAAAGGTATGGCACAGATGTTACGGAATAAACTAATATTCATTTTGCTACCAGTTGAGATTGGAAGATTCTAATACGACGATGTTGGGAAAGAGAAGATAATGATTGAGTTGAAGGTAATCCAAAATGTCAGAAAGAGTGAACCGTAAGAAACGTAATTAAGCAGAACCCCTAAAAGAGTCAACGGGTAAAGCCCGAAAATTATTTACGAAAACAAACTAAAATGCAGTAGTGCAGGACAAAGCAAACCTATGGTATGGAATGATGAATCATGTGCATATCAAGTAATTCGAATATCGAGAAAAACAGAACGACGGATAAGGAATGGGTATGAAAGAAGGAATAACTTGGCTAAATCATCCAATGAGGAAGGATACGATTATTAAAAGATAAATTGCTATGTTAATTACGATATCTGAGTGTCAGCTATTGGATAAGATTGCGTGCTATGTAATTATGATTCTGTTGGGGTTTCGTACGAAGATAACCAAGTTGTAGATTAGAAAGAAAAGATACGAATATGGTGTAAGTATAACCCCAAAGAGGGGTAACGAAGGAGAGTGAGCAAAGTAACTATACATGAAAACAACTGACATACATAAGACTGAAGCGATAAAGGACTAGCCTAGGCCTTCGACATCGACTGAAATATGTAGTTGTCTGGAAGTGGTCGGATTATAACCTATGTTCCCCGGCAGCTCAGACTGCACGAGGGAAAATTATTTCGCTCATGAACTGGAATTAGCTACGGTGACTCATGCTTTAAAGATACGGCGGCATTACTTACACGGGGTCCGCATTGATATTTACACGGACCCTAAGAGCTTTCAGTATATATATATATATTTTAAGAAAAAGGATCTGAATTCGCGGCAGAAAAGATGGTTCGAATTATTGAAAGATTATGATGTTAATATTTTGTGCCACCCTAGAAGGGCTAACGTTGTGACAAACGCACTTAGTCGTGAACCTATGGATGGCATTGACCGGCGTACGTTCGGCAACAAAGAATTGGTTTGTAAAACTTATCAGTCGGCTAGCCTTGGAGTCTGTTTGGTCGGTTCTGAAGATATCGAAATTTTCGTCTGAGAAGTTGCAGAATCATCGATTATGGAGAGGTAAAAACAGTGTCAGTTTGAGGAGTCTATTTGGTATGGTAGAGAGACGACCTTCAACAATGAAAAAGACCCAGTTCGAGGTTTCACCTGATGGGTATGGTTATACGAAGGCAGACTATGTGTGCCCGACATCGTAGGGCTGCAACGACCAATTCTGAGCGGAGCGCATAATATTCGGTATTCTGTTTATCCTGAATCTACTAAAGTGTACCATGATCTCGGATGCCTATACTGATGGAATAGTATGAGACAGGACATCGCAAGGCTCGTTGCCCAGTGCCCGAATTGTCAACAAGTCAAAATTTAGCATCAGAAACCGGGTGGACTGTTTCAGGAAATAGAATTCTGATTTGGAAATGGGAGATCATTAATATGGATCTCATTACGGGTTTGTCTCGCACCCCGCGAAAGTATGATTTCCATATAGGGTATGGTTAATAGGCTGACAAAACCAGTCCATTTCCTTTCCGTCGGAACCCCCGATTCAGCTGAGGATTATACCAGACTATATGTCTTAAAGGAATAGTGAGACTCGATGGAGATCCCACATTTATTGTCACTGACAGAGGTACTCAGTTTATGACTAAGTTTTGAAGATTTGTTTTCAGGAAGGATTAGGGGCTCAGATAGGTCCGAGCTCAGTATCCCAACCTCAGAGCAACAGACAGGCCGAGTACACTGTACAAACGCTAGAAGGTATGCTGCAGGCCTGTATTATTGACTTCGTCGGTAGCTGGGATGGTCACCTGCCATTGATCGAGTTTGCTTATAATAACAGCTACTATTCTAGCATCCAGATGGCCCCTATGAGGCTTTGTATGGCAGGCAATTCAGGTCACTAATCGGTTAGTTTGATATTGGCGAAACAAAATTAATCGATCCAGATATAATCCAGCGGGCCGTTGATAAAGTAAAACTTATCCGAGGGGGACAATTAGCCACTTAGAGTCGACAGAAATCGTGTGCTGATATACGACGTCGACCATTGGAATTTCAGCTTAGTGATTGGGGGTTTTTGAAAGTATCAACTATGAAAGGTGTAATGTGATTCGGCAAAAAGAGTAAGCTCAGTCCACAATATATCGGACTTTATTAGATTGTTCGAAGAATTGAGAATGTCACTCACGGGCTAGATCTACCATCTGATTTGGTAACTGTACATCTGGTACTTCATGTATCCATGCTCCGCAAATGTGTCGGTAATCGTCCCAGAATATTTCCAGCAAAAGATATTCAAGTGACGGAAGAGCTGTCTGATGAAGAACAATCTGTAATTAGTCTGGATCGCCAGGTATAGAGATTACGCGCTAAAGATGTACCTCCTATTAAGGTCTTGTGGCAAAACAATAATAGAGAAGCATTGACCTTGGAAAGAGAGGACGGAATGACAAAAAAAAAGGAAGTGTCCACACTTGTTTCTTACGCCCACAGGTAATCTAAACTTCTTAGTTGGCTATATTCAAAGATGAATGTGTATCAATTGTGTTGACCATAAAAAGAAACTCCCCTGAAGTAATTACGGACCCTATAAGACTAATCTAACATTCGAGGACGAATGTTCTAAAGGGGGGGAGAATGTTATATCCCGTATTTTCGTGTATTCGGGAAAATTCAGAATAATTTTAATTTGTAAGGAATAAGGTCATATGTTGGTTTGAATTAATAAATGTGTGTGTTTTTCATGAAAAATATTTGTATAGAAACTCCGAGGGAGGCCAAGGGCAAAAATTGGAATTTTGGAAATTAGTTTCGGGAATTATAAAACAAGGATTTTAATCCATTGGGCCAAATAATTAAAAAGAAAAGAATGAGGCCCAAAGGGGGCATGGGTGGCCGGCCATATGGCTAGCCCAACCCATGGTCCCTTAATAATTTCCATGTGCTTAAATTGGTCTTAAATAATAGAAGTTTTAAGAGAAAGAATACAAGGATAAAAACAAAGAAGATAAGAAGAGCAAGAGGGAGGCATTCGGCCATACCCCTCCATTTTACCCCCTTGAAATCTTGCTTCCAAAATTGTTTTCTTGTGGTATTTATACTAATTCAAGGTCCCTCTACAACATGGTGCAATTGTTTGGGTGAATAGAGCACTAGTTCCTTCAAAATGACAACATGTTTGGGTGAAGAAGATTGGAGAAAAAGGTAAGAATTAATTCCATGTTATTGTGTTATGAAGGTTTGTTTGTGTTATAGTATATGGAAATGAGTAGAATTCATGAAAACATGGAAGTTTGCAAAGTGGGTATAAAGTGTAGTATGTGGCCGTGTGTATATGTGTTGTATGCATATGATGAGTTGAAGTTTATATTGTATTCTAGTTGTGTGTATGATGGAATCCATATTGAGAATGAAGGTTGAACGAATTTGATGGAAGATGGAAAGTGTATATGTGGCCGTGTGATGTTTGAGGTTTAGAATGAGAATGAATTAATTTGGCTTGACATGTTAGTTGTGTTATTGTGATGCTTGCAATGCAAATGAAGATGAAATGATATAAGTTTGAAATGGAATGTAGAAGTTTATGTCGTTTTAGTATGATTTTATGACATTATGAAAATGGAGTTGTTAAGGTACAAATTATGATGATTGTTGATGAATTTGAGATATGGAAGCATGTTATGAAGAAGTATATTAAAGATTATAAGTTTTGAATGAATTATGACTTTGGTGGAAAGTTGTATATTTTGTATATCGAATGAATATTTCGTACAAATGATATGAAGTGTTTCCAAATTATATTGTGATGATTTTGGTTAATGATGAATGTGAAATCCTTGAGACTTGTTTGGAAATTTGAAATTTGAAATGGAAGTATTGCTTTATGTAGAAAAGAAGAATATTGACCTTAGAACCATTTTGATGTGATTCGTGATAACTTTGGTATTGTGGGTTGTGTTGTTGATATTTATTGAGCCGAGCTAAGCCTCGGGGATGTTATATGTATAGGGGAGGTGCTGCCGAAATTTCGGCAGACAAACATGAAGTTAAGTGAATTCTTAAGTTTTGCAATTCCTAATTGGTAACAATGACCAATTGCAGATTTTGGACGAAACGGGAATCGAGTTTGAACGAGCGTAAGAAGTGAGAACGGTATGTAAGGCTACCTCATTCCTTCTTTTGGCATGTCCTAGGTATACTAGGTCGATATTGGAGCCCCGGGGGCAATTCTGTTCCTTGAAATCCGAAATGGAAATCGAGTACTATTCATTCAATTGAATTGAACTATAAAACTCATATTTTGTTGGAAAGTGACCATATGTTCAAAACTTTTGTAAATGTAATCGATTTGCTCCGAAACCTCCATGTATGATTCCATAGACCCCAAATGTCCGCGATTCATGTCCGCCACCTCGACTTGACCCGAGGTGGGCCCGCTAACTCCGAGACTCTTTTGTTTGTTCTATTAGTCTCATTTTTGTATAATGTCGGCAAAGGATTTTCGTTTGTGAATTTGGCTATCGAAAAATAATATTTTGATTGCCACGATATCCTAAATTATATTTTGAACCACAATTACCATTTTGGAAATACTTTTGTGAAATGAACCCCGTTTTGATTAATTGTTCGAACTATTTTGACTAATGAGTCAACATATGATTTTATCAAGTTTGCAAGAGTATTTTGATATATAAACTGCACTGTTTGCTCACGACTCCGCTCGTGCCCTTATTATGATTTCGTCCACCGGTTCCCGGGCCGGTTATGGTTCGTGCGCCCTATGATAAATTCGGCCGTATGCTGTGTTACGGTTCCCGAGGCCTCGCCATAGGGCCGGGTTCCGTTTGGAGTTATGCTGTGATATGGCTGGTGGTATGTTATGATGATATGTGTGTTCGGGGATGTACGGAGATTTGAACCTTCTGGTGTTACGCTGTGTGTGGCACCTGCGTCGGAGGGGTGACCACGTTCCTAAGCTTTGCATGATTGTTTTCTGCATTATGCACATATGTTTTTGGTACAGATTTTGATATACTGGTCAGTATTCCCATTTTTGTATCTTGTTTGTTTTCAGTTATGGTTTACACTTCTGCACTCTATGCTTTACATACTCAGTACATCTTTCGTACTGACCCCCTTTCTTCGGGGGCTGCGTTTCATGCCCGTAGGTACAGACGCCGGCGATCCACCACTGTAGGCTCCCCGTCCTGCTATTACAGAGTACTCCTTTCGATTCGGAGCCCATATGTCGGTATATATCTTTTGTGATGTATATGTATCTGTATATTTGACTATTTGGGGTACGGCGGGGCCCTGTCCCGTCCCATGTTTTCGTTTTGTATTTGTAGAGGCCTGTAGTCATATTTGTGGGTCGAGGGTCCTGTATGTGTCTGTTTGATTACGATCTGTGTCTTATTGCGGTCCGTATGTTATGGTGGCCAAAATGGCCCTTATGTCTATATTTGTACATATGATCGGCGATGTGCATTCAGCCGCTTCTATCTGTTCCGATATGATATTTTGGTATGCATGACCGCTTAAGACCAGTTTTGATTTAAATTATGTTTAACATAACTATTGTGAACTCTGAGCTAAGTTTGGATATGATAATTGGATATGTAAGTCTGGCTGGGTGCCCAAGTAGGGTGCCAGTCGTGGCCCACGGGGTTGGGTCGTGACATTCATGATGCCAAGAGACATTCAGATGTACATGCTGACTCTAATTGCCTCATGGTTAATCTATGGCTCTTATATACTATTTTCGTGCCTTACATACTCAGTACATTATTCGTACTGACTCTCTTATTTCCTTGGGGACTGCGTTTTATGCCCGCAGGTCTTGAGGTATAGGTTAGTGACTCGTCCAGTAGGATATCAGCTCGGCAGCCAGTGTTGTTGCACTACACTTGTTTCGGAGTTTCCGTGAGTCAGCATGATTATAGATACATATATACATGGGCATGTCGGGGCCCTGTCCTGACCACGTTATGTCATGTATTCCAGTAAAGGCTTGTAGACAGTTATGTACAGTTAGATGATGTCTAGTCTTGATGTTTCACATGTTGTTATGCAGTTGAGTATTTACAACCTATTATATTTCAGACATGACATCCCTATGAGTCTGTAGAGTATCACATGGCGGACCTATTAGCCCATCTATGTTTTTATGTTACAGATGTACGTCAAGCGGTACTTGGCTAGTACGGTCCGGTGCCCATCATGGCCCTCCGATTTGGGTCGTGACAAAAGTGGTATCAGAGCAGTTTTATCCTAGGGTTGTCTACAAGCCATGTCTAGTAGAGTCTTGTTTATACGTGTGTTGCATGCCACACTTATAAACAGGAGGTTGTAAGACATTTAGGATGGTTACCTTCCTTTTCTATTCTAGATCATATGATAGAGCTAAGTTGTAGGATATGAGATTCCCAATCCTAACCCTGATTGTTCCGTAGTTGGAAGATGACTTCTATGGGAAAGAAGACTCCTGGTTCAAGGGCTTCAAGAGTGAGTTATTCTTATAAGACAGATCCATCTGAGGACATGCCCTCTATTGATACAGATCCATCTGAAGTTATGTCTTCTATAGAGACAGACCTAATGGAGCTTTAGAAAGAATTGACAGGTCATGTAAGGAGCAGGAAAGCGATGGAGGTTGATCTCCATACCCTATGTTATGATAGATTATTTGATGAGGCGAGGTCTTCTACGAGGTCGAGGAATTTAAAGATAGGGAATTCGTTTAACCCAAGTTTGATGGTATCTACGGAACGAGGTTCAAATGAATATAGTGGTAGAACTGGAAGGATTAGTATAATTGGTACATTTGCAGAAGGTATGGGTACTGCTGAGCAGCTTGTAGAAGGAAGACAAGAGGGAGAACTTCCTCAACTACTGTTGGATCAATTTGTACTGGATCAAGGTTCTAGAGCAGGATCAAGGAAAGGACT
This sequence comes from Lycium barbarum, assembly GCF_019175385.1. Taxonomy (NCBI): domain Eukaryota; kingdom Viridiplantae; phylum Streptophyta; class Magnoliopsida; order Solanales; family Solanaceae; genus Lycium; species Lycium barbarum. Next base: position 82,609,648 of record NC_083344.1, read on the forward strand.
TCGATCATTGAAATTTTCAAATTCGAGTGATAAAATAAGAACGTAAAGCCTCCCTCTTAATGAATATTACAATGCTTTAGGTAAGTTTGTAAAACGTTTGAGTTAACATCGGTGATGAAATGCAGAATTGATTGTTAATTATTTCAGAAAGAAAGTAAGTGATTATCTACACAATAGATGATTTGTAAGTAGATAAGCCTCTGTGTGAGGGGATTGATTGGAGTTTTGTGAAAAGATGTTCAAATGTGATATATGAGACGAGCATTACTGCATCATATTGTTTTCATGTTAAAAAGCCCTGTATGGTTGAGTTGTATGTTATGTTCGCTTCTATATTTGGCCTTTTGAGGTATTAGATGCATTTTCTGGGCTGTGTGCAGGTTTGGGATAGTAATGATTATAGAGGAAACTCTGCCAAAATTTCTCAAAACCTAAGGATAACTACCGGGCAAGTGTGCGCAGTACAGGTGAGATTGTTACGGTAAATAAAAGAAGCAAGTAGTTAGAGGTGATGTGGGAACCAATTTTGGTATATACTTTAGTAGATGACCTTAGGTTGGGGAGAATGAATAGTGAGGTAATGTGACAAGTAAAGGAGAATAGGTTAGAAGGGTGCAAAGAGGAAGTAATATGTTACTTCTGACCAGAAAGTTGAGAAAGATGTGAATGCTTATATAATGAGGAAGTCAAAGAGACAAATCGCTCCGAAGGAAGTTTATACATTAAGAAAAAGTTGACTGATCCTTATGTACTTTCGTAAGATTGAGATATAAGATGAACTCGATATATATATATATATATATATATATATATATATATATATATATATATATATATATATATATATATATATATATATATATATATATATATATATATATGTATATATATAGTATGGATATAGGTTGGCAAGTCAGAGCTCGGCCCATGATTGTGGATAAAAGCATATCTGTTTGTACAGACCAGCCCTATGGACCCTTAGCAAAGCCACAGGGCAATAGACCAAGAAAAGGGTTTCATGGAATTTAGAATTTACTAAGGATGGTTACATGAAAAGGGGTCATTACTATTGATACGAAAGGAAGGATAAGTAAGGAAAGAAAGTGACAGAATAATATGATAGTTGGAAGCAAGATAAGAAGAAAAAACATGGTAAAGGGGATGGCGAAAAGCGAGTGTCGAATATATGAAACGTATGTGACTAAAAGAAAGGAAACATCTTATGAACAGAAGAAGAGAGGTTTGAAGAAAAAGGTGAATAACAAAACATCTACCCGTTATGACGACTTCGATAAGTAGAGTATGAAGGAAATGCATCCCTTATGAGTACTTCAAGACGATTGAGATATGTGATAAGTATTCATTTCAATCGAGACACGAGACGATAAAATTATTGAGTACCTCATTTCTCCATATATCAGTTAAGGACAACTCTAAACCTATTTTATGCTTCTCCGATGATTCCTCCAGACTTCTAAGAGATCCCTAAAAGGACTACACTTCGCCACATCAATGGTACACTAGAATAGCAGAGAAGTATACGTCTACAGTATTATGAGTTGATTGAGGGAAATTGAAAAATGACCTAACCCTGAGTTTTAAAACAAGTTGTTGCCAAAGGTAAGTTTAAGGTATTAATGGTTGTGCCTAAGGTTATCTTACTGCGGATTGTGTTATTTTAGTAAAAGAAGACTGAGCAAAACATGGAAATGAACGAGATATTGTTCTAGTGTTCGTTGGACCATTTTAAGTATTTGTAAAGGCGGTTATAAATGGAAATCATAGTTAAGAACTCAAGTAAGTTGTTCCTAATGTTGTGATGCCTTGAGAGCAGATCACTAAAGGGAGTAGAAACCCAAATACGAGTACGAAAGCATGGTTCTAGATTATGTTGGAAAGGAATTATGGGATAATTATGGGTTTTTTCGGATAAGATGACTTATGCATTAAATGATTTATATGTTGCAATCCCTCGAGATTTGAAATCGTAGCGAGAAATATTATGAAAAGAGGAATCTACTATATAGTTTAGTAACCGCTAGAGTCCAAATGATAATGCAGAGATTAACCCCCAACATCATAAAACAATGTTAACGTATTGAGATATGAGAATGAAATGGCAGAAGGTACAAATTGGCGGAAAAAAGCGAGACGTGAAAATCCCTAAATAGCAACAAGATAGAACCAGTTATGAGACATAGTTAAGGGATCGATATGAGTTATTAATATCAGCGTAAGACTGGACATTGTGCAGAGAGTTATTTATACAGTGAATGTTGATCTGATATGGTAAGCAGGTATATATATAAGTGCTTGCTAACTATACGACAACAGACTCCCGTGAATAATTTAGTAAATGATTGGAAGGGTGATGACGACATAAGAAAGGATAAACGGTGAAGAGCATCCATAATAACCCAGCGTGGAAAATGAACAACACATTACGATATCAAGTAGAGTAAGGGTAAGCAAATAGCTACCGATTCATCCTTTAAGTTATTGAGTAAATACTCAAAGGATATCAAGAAGAGATCAGCGGAAAATAGTTAATGCATTAAGATTACGAAAAATCCCAGTTGGCGACAAATCACGGACTTAAGTTTTAAAATAATACGAGCTATAAACGATGCTTTATGAGGGGGAACATATGACCAAGCATGACTTATGAGAACTTTGGGAGAATATGATTTGTTCGAGTGATGAAGAGACAAACATTAAATGACCGGTTCAGAATGATCGTAAGTCATGAGGACATGATTATGACCTATGCGCAGTCAAAAGAGAATGAGAAATATTCAAAACTAAGCAAAGGTTTAGGCAGGACAAGAGAGTAAAGACAACAACATCGAATCGTTAGTAAGAAAGACACAATTTTAGACTATATTACATGAGGATTGTCATTTAGAGAAGTCGGCATAATTGTTCATAAATAAGGAAGCGAGGCTGAAGTGAACCATTTCAAAAGGACTACAGGACGCTGGAAGGTGACCTAGTTTAATGCTAGAATTAGAAGCAAGAGGAACTACAAGGACCGAGGAGGTGACGCTGAATAACGAAGTATCGGACAGTAGGTTCACCTAAAGGTGGGAAGAATCCAGTTACGACTTGCATATGAAAATAATACCTCCCAAATGAAGCGCAAGTAACATCCAAGAAAGGTTATCAATTTCAAATGGTGAGCTGGTAAGCGAAGAGCCTCAAGGAAGGTGTAAGTTCAGTGAAAAATGTTATATAAGGAAATAAAGTACGGGGAAATTCCAGCATAGCCTCAAGGAAATGAAGTACGGGGAAATGACCAAGTTAACATCAAGGGCTATGGTAAGGAAGGAGAGAAGAATTACTATAGGAATGCGATGAAGGATAATGGAAGAGCTACTGTTAAAAGATACTGGAAATCGCGATAAATAAAGACCAAGACACACAACATTCAAACATCCTGAGTATCAAAAGTCTAGGATGTGAAGATCGATGCGGCAAGATGAGAGCTATTTTATGAGTTTAGGCACATATGGAATAACATTGACGTTCAAGACGATAATAACACTAATTCAACATTCAAGAAAGAATGTTCCTGGGGGGGCGGGAAGGATGATACACCCCGTACTTTTATACGTTGCATTTCGTCGTGAGTTAATCGACGTAGATTGAGAAAGAAATTTTTTGTTGAGGTCATAAGAGATTTTACATGATAATCCTATGCATATGAGAGTTTATAATCATTTTTGGTAAGTGTTGGGAAGGTTGGGCGTAAAATGAATCGGAAAGAATAAGTTTTGTCGAAAGTCAACAAGTTTGCGAATGTTATAACTCGTACTTTTGGGGTAAGACTAGGGGTGCTTAACATTCTAAGAAGGTCATTTCATGAGGTATTTTAGTCATATGATAGTCGTGTGTTAAGTTTTGAAGTCAAGTGAGTTGTAAAATAAAAGTCGACAAAAGTCGTCACAAGTTACATTCATAAGTTTGCTTTAATTTGGGTCAGATGTCACTGAGCATTTCTCCCAATTTACTTGGAGTTACGGGGTGATCCACTATCAAATTAAAGGTCTACGAGTCTAGTTTCTAACACATTAAACCGTTTACCAATACGATGTCGGAGTAGAGAGATATTCATGTTTTCGTGAGACTACGCAGACAGACTCTTTGGGGCCCACATTGGCGGTGGAATGTTCCACCGTTCTATTTAAAATGGTGGCACCTCCTCTCACTTCATAATTCGATCAAGACAGATCCCCAAGACCCCTATAATCTCTCCAAGAGTCTCCAAACCTTCTAAGAGAAGATCCAAGGGGTTCCAACCCAATTTTCCCTTCGGAATGTTCGTAAAGATCGTGTAGTTCATCTCGTTCTTCTTATTGTTGGGATGGAAGTTCTTCTAGGTTGAAGATGGTTTGAATAAGGTTTTATTCTTGCTGGATTCAGGTAATAAATCTTCTCCTCTTTATATGTTTGATCTTATTGGAGTCTTAACTAAGTTGCGGAAGTAAGAACTCATGAAGAAATGGCCTGAAAATCGATTCTAGGTTGTTGTAATTGCTGGACTTTTTTGGAGTTGTGTTCTTGGTGTTTTATGGCCAGAAATCAGTTAAAAGAAACTACGAATACTATTGTTATTGTTATTGATGTGATTGAAAGAAAAGAGAGCTTAGAGAAGCATTATTCGATGTTGCAAATCCTAGCTCGTTGCTCGTTTGTGGTTGTTGATGTTACGTCCTTGTTGGGCTGTTTTGAGGGTTCAATTGTTGCTATTGAAGGATTATTATTGTTGAGAAAGGACTGGTAGAGTTATTAGTATTGGTGCCTTGTGATTAGAAGAAAAGAGAAGTTGGGAACTTGTCGTTTAATAACTTTAAACCGAGCTTGTTGCTTGTTGAGTGATATTGGGCTGTTGATTATGTTGTGGTTAGTTTGCTGGTTATGTTGTCTCGCCTATTGTCGGCTTGAGGAAGTAATAAGAACAGGGGAGATGCTGTCCGTTTCATTATAGGATAAGTTAACTTTCATTATACGATTAAGAGGTTCATTTGTATGATTAATGATAGTATTATTCTTATTATTGTATTGGTTGAAGGGCAAACCATAGCAAGTTTGTTCATGGTTGAACTACGACCAGGTATGTTAAGGCTAACCCTTTCTTTCTTTTTGGCATGATCCATATGATACCAACGGAATAAGCGAATGAACGAACTCCAATATGACTCTATTCTTAGAAGTACTAGGAGTACCTATGTTCTTGAATTCCTATACCCTTTATTGTCATTTCTTCTGTTCATGGGTCCCGTGGATATGTCTATTGATGATGTTAGCTCAATATTGTTAATCGGAGGTAGCACGATCTTATGTCACTCCGAGAATTCATAGCATTTATCTTTACTTATGCATTGCATTCATTTATACATGAACATTGACCCATGACTAGAAGAGCGTTATATACGCATATATTATATGTATATGGGGTATGGGGAAAGGGGAGGCGTTATATACGCACCACCACCTGATCAGTTGGTACACGATGATGATGATGATGCCCATAGAGGCCGATATGATATGATGGGATGCCCTCAGAGGCTTGATGATGATATATGTGCACATATATATGTATGACCTAACATTTCGTACGCATACGCATGATATTTACATATTTCTTGATGCACAGAGATATTCGGATGTATAGGCTGACTCTTATTGCCTTTTGGTCTATGCCTCTTATATGCTATTTTTCATGCCTTACATACTTAGTATATTATTCGTACTGACTCCCTTATTTCCTTGGGGACTGCGTTTCATACCCGTAGGTCTTGAGGTACAGGTTGGTGACTCGTCTAGTAGGATATCAGCTCGGTAGCCAGTGTTGTTGCACTCCACTTGTTCCGGAGTTTCCATGAGTTAGCATGATTATATATATACATATGCATAGGTATGGTAGGGCCCTATCCTGACCAGGTTATGTCATGTATTCCAATAGTCTCGTAGATAGTTATATACCGTCAAATGATATCCAGTCTTAATGTTTCACATATTGTTATGCAGTTGCGTATTTACAACCTATTATATTGCAGACATGATATCCCTATGAGTCTGTAGAGTATCACATGGCGGCCTTATTAGCCCACCTATTTTTTATGTCACAGATTTACGTCAGGCGGTACTTGGCTAGTACAGTCAGGTGCCCTTCATGGCCCTCCGTTTTGGGTTGTGACACCCCTGTCAAGCCTCTATGGGCATCCCATTGTACCGTATCGGCCTCTGTGGGCATCATCATCATCGTAATCGTCATATGACCAGCTGTTCAGGTGGTAGTGCGTATATAACGCCGTCACCTTCCCTATACCCCATGCAAATATACATAATACATAATATACGCGCATATGGTGCCTGAGGGGTCACAGGTCTTTATATGCATATATATAAATGAAATGCAATGCATGATCATGATAAAAGTACGAGTAACTCTAGAGATCATACCGAATTTGTAGGAAGACTTCCTGAAGATACTTTATGAAATATGAATCAAGTGGATCACCCCTAACTCTAAGAGTAGAACCATTATGGATTAACGTTACGTGTACGTCTTGTTCATATGGATCATGCCAAAAAGAAAAAAAGGGATAGCCTAAACATACCTCGTCATCCTCTTAACAACTCAACGTCTGTCTTCTCGAGCTAGCAAATCTACATTCAAAATGATTCACAATCAGGTTAAGTCATTGAAGCACTTATAAAGTCAAGCTAAACTAATAGGTGAGCTAACGAAATTTGAGCAGCATTTCCCCTACATTACTTACTTCTATCAATCTTCAAAACAACCCCCAAACATCATTAACAATACCATAGCCAAAAGCTTACATTCAAACTAAACTCAAATCAGTCCTAAAACTTCCTTTCATAATCAATCCATAACAAATACTTCAACTCAACACCTTATAACCTTTCTTCCATAACTATTTTCACATTTAAGACTTCCGAAGTCTTCATATCAACTCAAAATAAGAAATAAATTGAGAATCATACCTTATAATTGGAATAAATTCACCCTACACAATTTACTTTAAAGCTTATCCACCATAACTTCAACCAGAAGCAAGAACAAGTTCCTGCCATAAACTAGTGAAGGATTTTAGGCTTAATCTTCTCTTGAAATAGCTTGGGATGTTTATGGATGATTTAAGATGGTTGAGAGAGATTGGAGGTCTAGAAGAATATTTTTTTGGGTGAAATAATGACCCAAGGTCATGCCCCTTTAGTTTATAACAAAAGAAAAATTTCCACTGCCTCAATTTCAAGGTCACTTTCACGAAAAAATTCGTTGGCTGTGAAATCAGTCCAATGGCTCCTCTCCACTTCCTCCAATTCACGGTGGCCAACCACCATTTTCACGGCCCGTGAAATTATTCACGGTCAGTGAAAATGGTCTCCATCCAATTTTCTGACGAAACGTATTCTCTCTGATTCTTTTAACGTCTAAACTTTGTAATCTTATTCAAACATGTTTACGGACTTATCCATCTCCGTGATACACCGTTAGTCCTTGTACACAACCCTCTAATGATTTCTAGTATGAACCTATGAAGACCGAATTAAAGCAAAACTTTAACATATACTAAAGGCGAGGTGTAATATTCTTCTCCCTTTAAGAACATTCGTCCTCAAATGTTAAGCTCCTAGAGGTCTTATAAAATTTTTGACAGAGTTTCCCCTGTAAATGTACCACTACCAACCTGTCACAACAACCAAAAATATACAACGCCACATAGGGCCACAACAAGAAATAGCAACAATAGCCTCACACGATCAATACTCACAAGAAATGAAACACCACGCACCTGAAAGCAATGGTACCTCTATCTGGGTCTCCTCTGGAAGTGGAAATAAGGGCGGATATCTAGATCTCATATCTTCCTCAGCTTCCCAAGTCATCTTTGACATTCCTATTGGTCCAAAGAACTTTAACTGAAGCTACATCCTTAGTCCTCATTTTTAGAACTTGTCTATCTAGTATAGCACTGGAATTTATTCATACGATAGTGCTCAGTAACCTGAACATCATCAACGGGTAAAAGTCTTGAAGGATTTCCGATACACTTATGAAGCATCGACACAAAGAAGACCGGATGGACTAATTCTAAGTCCGAAGGTAGATCAAATTCATAAGCTACCTAGCCTACTCTATGCATAATCCTGTAAGGCCCAATGTACCGTGGACTAAGCTTACCCTTCTTACCAAATCTTATGACACCTTTCATAGGGGATACATTTAAGAATACCTAATCATCAAACTGAAATTCTAAGTCTCGTCGGCGATTATCTGAAGAAGAATTCTGACGACTCTAAGGTGCCAGTAATCAATCCTGAATGAGTTTGAACTTTTCTACTGCTTGTTGGATCAAATCTGGCCCTATTACCTTAGATTCCCCTACTTCAAACTATCCATTGGTTGACCTACACTTCCGCCCATATAAAGCCTCATATGGGGCCATCTGGATACTGAAATGATAGTTATTATTTTATGCAAACTCAATAAAAGGCATATGATCATCCTGGCTACCTCTGAAGTCTATCACACATTCCCTTAGCATATCCTCGAGTGTCTGAATAGTATGCTTAGCCTGTCCGTTTGTCTAGGGAGGAAAATGTCGTGCTAAGACTCACCTGAGTCCCCAAGCCCTTCTGGAAAGACCTCCTGAAGTTAGCTATAAACTGTATACCCCTGTCGAAGATGATGGATACCGAAATACCATGAAGTTAGACTATCTCCTTAATAAAAAGCTTCGCATAATCCTCAGCTGAGTAAGTAGTCCTGACCGGCAGAAAATGGGCTGATTTGGTAAGTCTATCAACAATTACCCATATGAAATTAAACTTACACTGGGAATAGGGCAAGCCTGTAATGACATCCGTATTAATTACTTCCCATTTCCACATCTCAATAGCCTGCAATAATCCACCGGGACTCTGATGTTCAATCTTCACCTGTTGACAATTAGGGCACTGGGCTACGAACTCTGCTATGTCTTTCTTCATTCCATCCAACCCATAAAATTCCTTAATATCATGATACATCTTCATTGTCCCTGGATGAATAGAATAACGGGAATAATGAGCCTCTTCCATAATCTGAAAATGTAATCTGGTAACATTAGGAACACATAGTCTGTCTCGATATCGGAGAACTCCATCTACAGAAATCTCAAATGGTGACTTCTTCTTCTGAGGGGTTGTGTCTCTATAATGAACCAACGTGGGATCCTCATATTTGTGCTCTTTGACCTCGGCTATCAATTATGTTACACCTCGGAAAATCTTCCATTGGTACGCAAGTGAATGAACTAGTGAAATACGAGTATTGGGTTAATGATGACTTAAGGGCATTTTGGGAAAGAGTTATAACGTCCCTTAGATTGCTAATGAAGTGTTAAACAAGTGTTAAGAAGGTTCCATAAGGATTGGAGATCAACAAAGTGACGAGAACAAGTTCAGTGGACTGGTGAGTTTTACGGCACATTATACGGACCGTAAAACCATCACAGCGAAGGTTGCTCACTGGTGCGATTTTACGATCAATTATACGGACCGTATAATTTTTTACGGCCCGTATAATGAACCGTCAAATGGTCATAGTGAAGGGTGAAGGAAAGGCACGTTTTACGGTCAATTATACGGACCGTATAATGGACCCAACAGATCAGTGAATGGGTTATTTAATAGGGACCAAGTTCATAAAATCATTTCCACATTTCATCCCTTCTCTCTAAAACATCTCTCTACATTTATTACACAAGTTTTCAAGGATTATAAGCCATCAACAACATAAATCAAGTGAATCAAGGGTAAGGAAACCCATTAAGGACCATTCAAGTCAAGAAATCCAAATGGAGGAAAACTAGGGTTTTGCTTAAAGTGGAGTATTATCAACTAAAGCTTGTTCCTACAACATCTAAGGTAAGATTCATGATATTCATATGTTGTTTAAGGTATTTGAGAGTTAAAATGCTTGGTCATTAGAAGAGTATAGCAAAATGGGTTATGAATGATAAATAGTGACGTTTTTGAGAAATAGTTTGAATTGAATCATGATTGTTGTTGTGTTGTGACATGAATGTGTTATAAATGACGTTAAGACCATGAAATAGACATTGTATATGAAAGGACGAAGTTGGGTGTTGTGACTATGAACATGGACAAATGAAAGTAAATTGAGAAGCCTTGATAATGTGGATAATGTGGACGACTAATGGCCATTGATATGATATTATGAATGTATTGTTGACGTTTGGGAGTTGAATTACGATATGGACAAATGTTGTATAAATAAAGGAGATGCTGTCCGATTTTCTCTAGCTTTGTCCATGTGTGTTAGTTATCGATTCTAATGATAGTATGACCTTAATGAAGGTAGAAACGTGAGCACCAAAGGAGTACGTGCAAGTGTAGAATAGTTCGACGAAAAGGTATGTAAGGCTAACCCTTCTTTCATAATGCATGGTTCTTTGGCCAAATTTCTAAATCCTCTATACGAGTATGTTGTCTTCAAATGATTGATCTTCCGAGCTCGTAAACTCATAATCCTTGATATGTACTACGATTGTACTACGCTCCTCATGTGACGAGTAAGCCCATAAGATAGACGTAATGATAATAATGATGATAGAAATGTTAATGATAATAATAATGATGCTAAAGGTGCCTATGGGCTATTATACTTATGTGTGCCTATGAAGGGCTATAATGAAACCCCGAGCTTATAACGCCGGGTAGAATATATTTATATGTATGTATACGATTACGTAACGCGCGCACACATCTGCAGATGGTACGGATAACCCTGAAGCATTGGTAGGGCCAGGTAGATATAACCTTGAGCCTTGGTTGGCCAAGTATGTATGAAACACCGAACCTCTATGGTCGGGTACGCTATGTATGCCTGTATATATATATATATATATATATATATATATATGCTATGTATATGACATCATTAAGAGTACGAATATGTTATGAATATGAGATGTACATGATCATGAGGGTAACCAAGTACGAATATGGGTATATGTATGCAGATACGCAGTAGAAACGGAATGTCTCTATTGAAAGTAAGTAAGTGCCATGATGATGATATTATTGACTCCTCCCCTATGCAACTTCACATGTTATTCATTATGCTTCTATATCGATGTTGATCATGCTTTACATACTCAGTACAATCTTCGTACTGACGTTCTTTTGTTTGTGGACGTTGCGTCATGCCCGCAGGTGCACAGGGAGACAGACTTGATCCATAGCAGCTTTCTCAGAGATTACATAGCAGAGCTCCATTTCATTCGGAGCCATAGCTTTTGGGTACTTATTCTTTTGTGTATATAGTTAAGGGCATAGCGGGGTCCTGTCCCGCTCATGTGATATGTATACTCTTCTTAGAGGCTCGTAGACATGTGTATGTGGGTAAATATGTTTGGCCTTATCGGCCTATGTTTTGTATATCATTTTGTTGGCCTCGTCGGCCTTGTACATTTGATGTGGCATAGATGCCTATGATGTTATCCAAGATGATTGTCGCCCAACGGGACTAATATGATTGATGACTAGAATGCATGACTTGATTTATGAATCGCCTAGATATTATGTGAATGTGTGTTAAGGGGTGCCCTGGTGGGGTAGCACCGGGTGCTCGTCGCGGCTCCCTAGTCGGGTCGTGACAAAAGTGGTATCAGAGCAGTTCAGTCCTAGGGTGTGTCTACGAGCTGTGTCTAGTAGAGTCTTGGTTATGGGTGTGTTGCGCGCCATACTTATAAACAGGAAGCTACGGACATTTTAGGAATAAATGACCTTCTTTCTTCATAAGAATCGTGCGATAGAGCTATGATGTAAGATATTCTTGTTCCTTAATAGTGTGTTGTGTATTTCAGAGAATGCCTGTAAAGAGAAAGGCTACAGCGGCCCAAAAGGGTAAGACGGTGGCAGAAAAGCGGGCTGGAAAAGCTCCGCCACCGATAGTAGAATAAAATGAGGCCCAGAGTGCGGCTTAATCCCAGTCCTCCCAGACAGTGCCTGTTACTGAGGAGCGTGAGGGAGCTCGAGCTCCTCCCCCGGATGCTTCAGGCCAAGATGTCAAAGAGGCCATACAATTGCTTACACAGTTGGTTGCTGCTCAGAGTCAGCGGCAAGGTACGAGGCTGGGTGACAGGACTGTTAGTGCAAGGGCCCGTGATTTCATTACTTTAAACCCTCCGGAGTTCTTTGGGTCAAAGCCAGAGGAGGATCCTCAGGACTTTATTGATGGTATGTTGAGGACGCTCCGATTGATACACGCTTCAGACACCGAGTCGGTGGAGTTAGCGCCATATAGATTGAGAGATGTCTCGGTCCAGTGGTATACAGTCTGGATGGCTTCACGGGGAGCCAATGCACCTCCCCCGGTGTGGCAAGACTATTTTGATGCCTTTCTCCATCATTATGTGCCTCCAGAAGTTCGGCGAGCTAGGGCCGATAAATTCTTAAATCTGAGGCAGGGTAGCATGAGTGCTATAGAGTACAGTCTCCGCTTCAATTCCTTGGCCAGGTATGCTTCGGCCATGGTAGCGGATATGGGTGACCGGGTACACCGATTTGTGAAGGGCCTAGGACCACACTTGATGGATAAATGCTTGACTGCGTCCCTTCAGGACGGTATGGATATTGCACGCATTCAGGCACATGCTCAGAACTTAGAAGAAAGCCTACAGCAGCGGAGAAGTGAACGCGAGCAGGATAGGGGTCATAGCAAGAGGGCCAGATCTTCAGGCCCGATGAGTGAGTCCAGAGGCGGACACAGGCAGTAATTCCCTAGACAATCAGGTTATTCTATGACCAGTGCATCTCAACGGTTTCCAGGCCAGAGCCTTGATAGATATGCTCGTTCAGGGCCGAGTCCTAGTTATTCAGGACCTCAGTTCAGAGATGATTCAGGCCAGTCAAGGCCACTTGTACCACGATGTTCCCAGTGTGGCAAGTTGCATTGGGGTCGATGCCGATTGGGCTCAGATGGTTGCTATTCATGTGGTCAACCAGGCCATATCATGCGTGATTGCCCCTCAGTACATGGTAGAGGTAGGACCCAGCCATCAGGGTCGGTAGCCGGATCTTCAGCATCTGTACGCCCTATGGGGCCAGGTTCACATGAGCCAGCTGGCCATGGTAGAGGCAGAGGGAGAGCTCCCACTTTTAGCGGTCCTCAGCACCGTATTAATGCATTGGCTGGACGCCAAGATCTTGAGTCTTCTCCTGACGTGGTCACAGGTATATTATCGGTATTCTCTCATGATGTATATGCTTTGATTGATCCGGGCTCCACATTGTCTTATGTTACTCCTTATATTGCGGGTCAACTGAAGGTCGAGCCGGAGTCGATCAAACCTTTTGAGGTGTCTACACCCGTTGGTGAATCGGTGATAGCTAGCCGAGTGTATAGAGATTGTATAGTTGTGATATGCGACCGCCGTACTATAGTTGACTTGCACGAACTAAAGATGGTAGATTTTGATGTTATTATGGGCATGGATTGGTTGGCTTCTTGTTATGCCAATGTTGATTGTAGAATGAAAATGGTTCGCTTCCAGTTTCCGGGAGAACCAGTTCTAGAATGGAAAGGAAATACGGCATCACCAAAGGGTAGGTTTGTTTCCTACCTAAAGGCAAGGAAGATGATCACAAAAGGGTGCATTTATCACCTAGTGCGAGTTCAAGATGTAGAAGCTGAGTCGCCAACTCTTCAGTCAGTTCCCGTAGTGAATGAATTTCCAGATGTATTCCCGGAATAACTTCCAGGCCTTCCTCCCGAGCGGGAGATCGATTTTGCTATTGATGTGTTGCCAGACACTAAGCCTATATCTATTCCTCCTTATAGAATGGCACCCGCAGAATTGAAAGAGTTGAAGGAGTAATTGAAAGACTTGCTCGAGAAAGGCTTCATTAGGCCTAGTTCATCCCCGTGGGGAGCACCTGTATTGTTTGTCCGAAAGAAAGATGGCTCTTTGAGAATGTGTATTGATTATCGGCAATTGAATAAAGTAATGATTAAGAACAAATATCCTCTTCCGAGGATCGATGACTTATTTGATCAATTGCAAGGTGCCAAATGGTTTTCAAAGATTGATTTGAGGTCCGGGTATCACCAAGTGAGAGTTAGGGAGAAAGATATCCCTAAGACAACTTTCAGAACAAGATATGGCCATTTTGAGTTCCGAGTAATGTCGTTTGGGCTAACTAATGCGCCGGCAGTATTTTTATGGATTTGATGAACAATGTATTCAGGCCTTTTCTAGATCTATTCGTGATTGTATTCATCGATGATATCTTGGTGTATTCTAGATCCGAGGCCGAGCATGCAGATCATTTGAGTATTGTCCTCGGAGTTCTTCGAACTCCAGAGTTGTTTGCGAAATTTTCTAAATTTGAGTTTTGGTTGAACTCAGTATCATTTCTGGGCTATATTGTTGCAGCCGATGGTATTCGGGTAGACAGCCAAAAGATTGAGGCCGTGAAGACTTGGCCAAGGCCCACAACTCCTACGGAGGTTCGTAGCTTTCTGGGCTTATCAGGTTATTACAGGAGATTCGTTGAGGGTTTTTCTTCTATTTCTGCACCATTCACAAAGCTGACCCAGAAATCAGCTAAGTTTCAATGGACAGATGCTTGCGAACGTAGTTTTCAAGAGTTGAAAGACAGATTGACTTCTGCCCCAGTCTTGACACTTCCAGAGGGATTGGAAGGATATGTTGTTTATTGCGATGCTTCAGGCGTCGGGCTAGGCTGTGTATTGATGCAAAATGGTAAGGTGATTGCGTATGCTTCAAGGCAATTACGGAAACATGAGCAGAATTATCCAACACATGATTTAGAAGTGGGTGCAGTGGTTCATGCATTAAAGATATGGAGACATTATTTATATGGTGTCCATGTGGATATTTATACCGATCATAAGAGTCTCCAGTATATCTTCAAGCAGAAAGAGTTGAATTTGCGGCAACGACGATGGCTAGAGTTGCTAAAAGACTATGATGTTGATATCTTATATCACCCCGGAAAGGCAAATGTTGTGGCTGATGCTCTTAGCCGTAGATCGATGGGAAGTCTAAGTGACGTACGACCAGAGAAGAGAGAAATGGCCCGTGAGCTCCAACAGTTAGCTAGCCTAGGATTCCGAGTAGTGGACTCAGGTAGTAGAGGAGCTACTATTCAGAATTCTGCAGTCTCGTCGCTAGTAGCAGAGGTGAAGGAGCGACAATATGAGGATCCCATGCTAATGCAGCACAGAGATACACTCCCTCAGAAAGAGGAGTCATCATTTGATGTTTCAGGAGACGGAGTCCTTCGATGTCGAGGCAGATTATGTGTTCCCGATATGGCGAGGCTACGCCACCAAATATTGAGAGAAGCTCATTGTTCCCGTTATTCTGTCCACCCCGGAGCGACGAAAATGTATCATGATCTAAAGTCTGTATATTGGTGGAATGGGATGAAGAGAGATGTCGCGGAATTTGTGGCTCAATGTCCTAATTTCCAACAAGTGAAAATCGAGCACCAAAAGCCGGACGGATTGTTGCAAGCTATAGAAATCTCAACTTGGAAGTGGGAAGTGATTAATATGGATTTCATTACAGGCTTACCCCGTACTCGACGTAAGTATGATTCCATATGGGTGATTGTGGATAGACTCACTAAATCAGCTCATTTCTTACCAGTCAGAACGACGTACGTGGCAGAAGATTATGCAAAGCTTTACCTTAAAGAGATAGTGAGACTCCATGGTGTTCCAGTATCGATTATCTCAGACAGAGGAACTCAGTTTACAGCTAATTTTTGGACGTCTTTCCAAGAGGGTCTAGGGACCAAAGTGAGCCTTAGCACGGCATTTCACCCACAGACCGATGGGCAAGCCGAATGTACTATTCAAACTCTTGAAGATATGTTACGGGCATGTATGATAGATTTTGGAGGTAGTTGGGATGATCATTTGCCACTCATTGAATTTGCTTACAATAATAGTTATCATTCTAGCATTCAAATGACACCGTATGAGGCTTTATATGGGAGAAAATGTAGATCCCCAATTGGGTGGTTCGAGGTAGGCGAGACTAAATTGGTCGGGCCAGACTTGGTCCAGCAAGCCATAGAGAAAGTCAAGCTCATACAAGATCGGTTGCTAGCGGCTCAAAGTCGCCAAAAGTCCTATGCGGATAATCGTCGAAGGGACTTAGAGATCCAAATTAAAGATTGGGTATTCTTGAAAGTGTCGTCAATGAAGGGCGTTATGAGATTTGGCAGAAAGGGGAAGCTTAGTCCCCGGTATATAGGGCCTTATGAGATTGTGCGCAAAATAGGCAAAGTGGCCTATGAGTTAGATTTACCTCCAGATTTGGAGTCAGTCCATCCAGTTTTCCATGTCTCGATGCTTCGGAAATGTGTTGGAGATCCTACGAGGATCGTCCCAGTAAATGATGTTCAAGTGACAGAAAAGTTAACTTATGATGAAATACCCATTGCCATATTAGATAGGCAAGTACAGAGGCTTAGAAACAAAGAAGTGGCCTCAGTTAAGGTTTTGTGGAGAAATAACAATCGAGAGGAAATGACATGGGAAGCGGAAGAAAATATGCGATCCAAATACCCACATTTATTTAAGCCTTTGGACGAGGGCCAAGATGAGACTGTCACGACCCGTCTAGGGGCCGTGACGAGTACCCGATACTTGTACTAAGCACCCCTTGTCTATCGTTTTACCTTTACCTCTTAGCAAGCCATGTAAACAGAGCCATATTTTTTTGAACATTAACATTAGCGGCGTCATTCTGAACATAGACTAATAAACTTCGTTATCACTTTCTACAACAACATTAACATGCTAGAACACCATATATCTAAATGTACCTGACTGACTGTACATATCTGTCTACGAGCCTCTAGACATAGTACACTTATACATAGAAAGGGTCGAGTACTGTCGTGCCCGAAAATACATACACAAAATAGTACCACGAAAGTGGGGCTCCGGAACAACTGGAGCGCTGTCAACACTGCTGGTAAGGCTTCTAAGGATCAAATCCCCCTGTCTGCTGACCTGCGCGGCATGAAACGCAGCGTCCACAAGAAGGGACGTCAGTACGAATAGTGTACCGAGTATGTAAGGCATGAATAGTAGCATACGGAAAGTATAAAATGGAAATAACGACATAAGAGGATAATAGCACATGTCCTGAGGTAGAAACATAACCTGTATATATATATACCCTTGGCAGGTGCTATGCGTACTTAGCTTTCCTTTAAGAATCTTTCCTTGTTCATATACACATATATATAAAATAGGACATCTCATATTGCCGAGGCGTCGGCAGCCGATCCATTTAACCATAAATATAAACATCCCGCGTCCGGGCATCCCGCGTCAGGGACGATATCATATCATGTAATGCCAACTGATCAGGTGGATATGCGTTCATAACGCTCTGCCCTTACCTCCATTTCCCCCGTATACATATGCATATATCAACGTCTATAGCACTCTAGCTCTTTTATCATATACATATACGTGTGTCATGTGCATGTATCAGCGTCTATAGCGCTCTAGCTCTTTCGTCATGTGCATATTTTAAAAATATATACACATATCTTACATACATTTACATGTCTTATATGCATTTACGTATCCTATATACATATGTCTCATAGGCACGCAGGAAAGCCCAAAGAAGAATCATGTAGTCATCGGAGTGACGTAAGGTCGGTGACCTCCAATTATATTATAGAACACTCGTGATCGCTTTGTCTCACCTTGAAGGAACGAGTATTTTAAGGTGAGACTATCAACGGGGAATAATATTAAAGTAAACGTAGAATGAAATCGGGGCATCATAGATGACAGTTCATAGACTTTGAAATCTTTTAGAAAATAAAGTCATAGCTAGGAAATATAAATAATATTCAAAAATTAGTTTATCATTTTCATGTTTACATAAGATACTTAGCTTAGTCATCTTAGTCATAGAGTCGTTCCGGTAGTACGTATCATAGGCATATTCTCTTATCTAACATCATTGTTATCATTATCGTCATGGAAGTGCCCTCGTTAGAGGAGTCATAGTATTTATCATTTGGTAACGAAATCGGGATCAAAGGTTCCCTTTGGATTCACTTCAAGTAAGTCAAGCAAGACTGTAAGGAAAAATCCGAGAGTAGCGGGCCCACCTTGGGCCGGATGAGGTAGCGTATACGATTTACGTATGTTACGTGTCATAGCGTTACTTGTGAGGGTCTTAGGGTAATCGGGTCCCATTTATACAAGTTCTAAGGGTGTAGGAGGTTTTTCCAACAATTGGCACACTTTCTAGTTCAATTCTATTGAACAAAAAGTGGAAAACTTTAGGTGCGGATTCCGGGGAACCGAGTTGTCCCCGAGGCTCGTACCCAACTTATTTCAACTAAGACATGCCATAGAAAGAAGGGTGAAGCCTTACATACCTCTTTCCGCTTCTTTTGCTATTCCGAATTCAAGCTGCAAATCCGCCAAAATCTGCGATTTGGTCACATTTACCCAAACTTTCATTAGGGTACTTAGAGTTAGAATCTTAAGGAAACACTTGGCTACCGAAATTTCGGCAGCATTTCCTCTGTAAATACACCATCCTCAACATTTACCTAGCAAGTTTTCAATCAACAACAACCCGGGAATTCAAACCCGGCCAAACTATTAACATAACTCAACCACACTAACAATTTCCATATTCAATCCAAGATACATTATAACAACTTAATCAACTTACTACTTCTTTCAAAACCTTCCAACTCCAATGAAAACAATAACAACCTTATAATATATATTCCAACAACACCATACTAATATCATTATCTTCCATACATGTAAGAACATAATATTCAATTTACATAATCTTCCAAGACAAGCCTCCAACTACTAATACTTCACTAAGCTCATTAGGCTTTTGTTTGCAATATAAAATCCACAACACAACAACCAACATACTAAATAAAACTTGCTCACCATGCATTCATGATTCACCAAATATACACGGCTATACATGTGATATACAACTCACTGCCACACAACTATATTCTTGCTATTCATGAATTTCACTCACTTTTGCACACTACAACATGCAAAAATATCCATAACATGTAAAGAATAAGTTCTTACCTTCTTCCTTGATCTTTCACTTAGCTAAGTCTTGCAACTTGCTAGAATATGAATGTTTCTTGCTCCAAAGACCACTCCACCTTGCTAGGAATCCTTTAATTGGTAGAAAATAATTTTTGAAGAAATTTTTGTCAATTTTCTTGTCAATTTTTGCACTTGGACGAAATGGCCTTGGAGATTTCTCCTTCTTTCCTTTTTCTCAAGTGTTCTTGAAGTTTCTAATGAGATATGACTCATTAATTGATCCTTTATATTAATTATCACATGGATAATTAATAAAATCATGGGCTTGGGCCATGTTGGCCGGCCATCCCTCACAAATTTGGGCCTTATTATTTTTTTTTTGATTTGTTTTGGGCCAACCCGGTTGGTCCCGAGTTGGGCCTAGCCCACTGACCTTTCGACCTTAAAACGTCCATATCTCCTTGTACCGACGTCACCTGGGGACCCACGACCTATGGTTGGAAAGCTAATTCAATTATCTACAACTTCTATATCTTGGTACTCTTCCAAATTCCAAACTTATAATACCGTTTTCGCCCCTTGAAGTCAGATCACCCGAAAACGTTTTCTTAAAAATATTCGTTTGGAGGACTTCCACTTTGATTTGGCCCAAGGGTCCTTCTCGAGTCGTGTTTAACTTCTCATATGTGATTCATATGAATTTTTTTAGATGTCCCAAAAAAATCTCGATGAGTGGGTCCCACCTCAGCAATTAATCTGACGTTCAAAAATACGGGATATAACATTCTCCCCCCCCCCCCCCCCTTTAGAACATTCGTCCCCGAATGTTAAACTGGCCTCATAGTGTATCATAATACTTCGGGGAGGTCTTCTTCGTAGACATCTCACATGTCGCTTAGGTCGCTTTTATGTCGTAAGTTCATTGAGTAAGCTCCGAACGTTGGCCCCACGTTAATAAGTCCCCTTTCTGTCACGCTTTCTCCTCTTCCGTTAGTCTTGTCCGTCTCAGCCTACATGAATTTTATAGGGTTTGTAACCACTCCATACACTCTAATTTACATTGGACTACCTAGCTTCACATTCGTCTCTTGTTCCCACATTTGTGAAAATGTTAGCATATTTTCCAGGGGGTCACCCATCATGGAATTGCTCCCACCTGAGCACGCTTAACCCAAAAGCTTCACTGAAATTCGGTGCCTTGATGCCGATATTTTCGCGTAAGCTTCCTCACATGACCTTTATTGCATGCTCTGGAGCAAGTCAAAGTCTTACAGTTCCCAAAACATTTTCGTAACACGTCCCTTCTTTTGTAATTACCGTTTTACCCTTTTGGTTCCCGATGTTCACCTTCCGCCTGTGTGTATGACCACCTCCTGGCTTGGGCTTCCAGATTCCCGATTATAGTAATCGCACCTTCGTCTTCATGCCAAACCCATAACCTTTCTGGAACAACGCATCTCACCTATTGCCGGTTTGCAATATTTCCTTTCCACGCGCCTTCCTGTTAGGCGTATCCATTCTTACGGAATCTTCTTTACCATTCCTACTCTTCACAGTCTGTACATAACAAATATCAATAATACTTCACAGAACATGCGGCTATATATCATATTCCCACCGTCCAGGACTTCCAGTTCCGAGTAACAGAACAATTATCCAGGCTTACCTTTGTAACTTGCCATCTCGTCACTAGTCTTCTTTCGTCACCACTAGGCGTCTACGAAAATCGACGGTTAGTATAAGGAATCTTATTTCCTATGACTGGGCTCTATCGCACGATCTGAGACAGAAAGAAGGTCAACATTTCCTAGATGCCCTGTAGCCTCCTGTGTATAAGTGTGGCGCGCTACACACCCATAAACAAGACTCTACTCGACACGGCTCGTAGACAAACTCCTAGGACCGAACTGCTCTGATACCACTTCTGTCACGACCCGTCTAGGGGCCGTGACGAGTACCCGATACTTGTACTGAGCACCCCTTGTCTATCGTTTTACCTTTACCTCTTAGCAAGCCATGTAAACAGAGCCATGTTTTTTTTAACATTAACATTAGCGGCGTCATTCTGAACATAGACTAATAAACTTCGTTATCACTTTCTACAACAACATTAACATGCTAGAACACCATATATCTAACTGTACCTGACTGACTGTACATATCTGTCTACGAACCTCTAGACATAGTACACTTATACATAGAAAGGGTCGAGTACTGTCGTGCCCGAAAATACATACACAAAATAGTACCACGAAAGTGGGGCTCCGGAACAACTGGAGCGCTGTCAACACTGCTGGTAAGGCTTCTAAGGATCAAATCCGCCTGTCTGCTGACCTGCGCGGCATGAAACGCAGCGTCCACAAGAAGGGACGTCAGTACGAATAGTGTACCGAGTATGTAAGGCATGAATAGTAGCATACGGAAAGTATAAAACGGAAATAACGACATAAGAGGATAATAGCACATGTCCTGAGGTAGAAACATAACCTGTATATATATATACCCTTGGCAGGTGCTATGCGTACTTAGCTTTCCTTTAAGAATCTTTCCTTGTTCATATACACATATATATAAAATAGGACATCTCATATTGCCGAGGCGTCGGCAGCCGATCCATTTAACCATAAATATAAACATCCCGCGTCCGGGCATCCCGCGTCAGGGACGATATCATATCATGTAATGCCAACTGATCAGGTGGATATGCGTTCATAACGCTCTGCCCTTACCTCCATTTCCCCCGTATACATATGCATATATCAACGTCTATAGCACTCTAGCTCTTTTATCATATACATATACGTGTGTCATGTGCATGTATCAGCGTCTATAGCGCTCTAGCTCTTTCGTCATGTGCATATTTTAAAAATATATACACATATCTTACATACATTTACATGTCTTATATGCATTTACGTATCCTATATACATATATCTCATAGGCACGCAGGAAAGCCCAAAGAAGAATCATGTAGTCATCGGAGTGACATAAGGTCGGTGACCTCCAATTATATTATAGAACACTCGTGATCGCTTTGTCTCACCTTGAAGGAACGAGTATTTTAAGGTGAGACTATCAACGGGGAATAATATTAAAGTAAACGTAGAATGAAATCGGGGCATCATAGATGACAGTTCATAGACTTTGAAATCTTTTAGAAAATAAAGTCATAGCTAGGAAATATAAATAATATTCAAAAATTAGTTTATCATTTTCATGTTTACATAAGATACTTAGCTTAGTCATCTTAGTCATAGAGTCGTTCCGGTAGTACGTATCATAGGCATATTCTCTTATCTAACATCATTGTTATCATTATCGTCATGGAAGTGCCCTCGTTAGAGGAGTCATAGTATTTATCATTTGGTAACGAAATCGGGATCAAAGGTTCCCTTTGGATTCACTTCAAGTAAGTCAAGCAACACTGTAAGGAAAAATCCGAGAGTAGCGGGCCCACCTCGGGCCGGATGAGGTAGCGTATACGATTTACGTATGTTACGTGTCATAGCGTTACTTGTGAGTGTCTTAGGGTAATCGGGTCCCATTTATACAAGTTCTAAGGGTGTAGGAGGTTTTTCCAACAATTGGCACACTTTCTAGTTCAATTCTATTGAACAAAAAGTGGAAAACTTTAGGTGCGGATTCCGGGGAACCGAGTTGTCCCCGAGGCTCGTACCCAACTTATTTCAACTAAGACATGCCATAGAAAGAAGGGTGAAGCCTTACATACCTCTTTCCGCTTCTTTTGCTATTCCGAATTCAAGCTGCAAATCCGCCAAAATCTGCGATTTGGTCACATTTACCCAAACTTTCATTAGGGTACTTAGAGTTAGAATCTTAAGGAAACACTTGGCTACCGAAATTTTGGCAGCATTTCCTCTGTAAATACACCATCCTCAACATTTACCTAGCAAGTTTTCAATCAACAACAACCCGGGAATTCAAACCCGGCCAAACTATTAGCATAACTCAACCACACTAACAATTTCCATATTCAATCCAAGATACATTATAACAACTTAATCAACTTACTACTTCTTTCAAAACCTTCCAGCTCCAATGAAAACAATAACAACCTTATAATATATATTCCAACAACACCATACTAATATCATTATCTTCCATACATGTAAGAACATAATATTCAATTTACATAATCTTCCAAGACAAGCCTCCAACTACTAATACTTCACTAAGCTCATTAGGCTTTTGTTTGCAATATAAAATCCACAACACAACAACCAACATACTAAATAAAACTTGCTCACCATGCATTCATGATTCACCAAATATACACGGCTATACATATGATATACAACTCACTGCCACACAACTATATTCTTGCTATTCATGAATTTCACTCACTTTTGCACACTACAACATGCAAAAATATCCATAACATGTAAAGAATAAGTTCTTACCTTCTTCCTTGATCTTTCACTTAGCTAAGTCTTGCAACTTGCTAGAATATGAATGTTTCTTGCTCCAAAGACCACTCCACCTTGCTAGGAATCCTTTAATTGGTAGAAAATAATTTTTGAAGAAATTTTTGTCAATTTTCTTGTCAATTTTTGCACTTGGCCGAAATGGCCTTGGAGATTTCTCCTTCTTTCCTTTTTCTCAAGTGTTCTTGAAGTTTCTAATGAGATATGACTCATTAATTGATCCTTTATATTAATTATCACATGGATAATTAATAAAATCATGGGCTTGGGCCATGTTGGCCGGCCATCCCTCACAAATTTGGGCCTTATTATTATTTTTTTGATTTTTTTTGGGCCAACCCGGTTGGTCCCGAGTTGGGCCTAGCCCACTGACCTTTCGACCTTAAAACGTCCATATCTCCTTGTACCGACGTCACCTGGGGACCCACGACCTATGGTTGGAAAGCTAATTCAATTATCTACAACTTCTATATCTTGGTACGCTTCCAAATTCCAAACTTATAATACCGTTTTTACCCCTTGAAGTCAGATCACCCGAAAACGTTTTCTTAAAAATATTCGTTTGGAGGACTTCCACTTTGATTTGGCCCAAGGGTCCTTCTTGAGTCGTGTTTAACTTCTCATATGTGATTCATATGAATTTTTTTAGATGTCCCAAAAAAATCTCGATGTGTGGGTCCCACCTCAGCAATTAATCTGACGTTCAAAATACGGGATATAACAGAGACGTCAAAATCATAAGGTATGTATGATTTCCTTTTTATGCTTTTGGGTCGTGTGTGGCCAAATTTTAAATGCTATTGTGTTGTGGCCCTGTGAGGCATCGATATTACGGGTTGTTGTGACAGGTTGGTAGTGCCTATTATAGGGGAAACTCTGGCGAAATTTCTGTAGAATCCCCGAGTGCTTAACATTCGAGGACGAATGTTCTTAAGAGGGGAAGAATGTTACACCTCGAAAAATCTTCCGTTGGTACGCAAGTGAATGAACTAGTGAAATACGAGTATCGGGTTAATGATAACTTAAGGGCATTTTGGGAATGAGTTATAACGCCCCTTAGATTGATAATGAAGTGTTAAATAAGTGTTAAGAAGGTTCCATAAGGATTGAAGATCAACGAAGTGACGAGAACAAGTTCAGTGGACTGGTGAGTTTTACTGCACATTATACGGACCGTATAATGTTTTACGGACCATATAATGGACCGTAAAACCATCACAGCGAAGGTTGCTCACTGGTGCAATTTTACGATCAATTATATGGACCGTATAAATTTTTACAGCCCATATAATGAACCGTCAAATGGTCACAGTGAAGGGTGAAGGAAAGGCACGTTTTACGGTCAATTATACAGACCGTATAATGGACCCGACAGATCAGTGAATGGGTTATTTAATAGGGACCAAGTTCATAAAATCATTTCCACATTTCATCCCTTCCCTCTAAAACATCTCTCTACATTTATTACACAAGTTTTCAAGGATTATAAGCCATCAACAACATAAATCAAGTGAATCAAGGGTAAGGAAACCCATTAAGGACCATTCAAGTCAAGAAATCCAAATGGAGGAAAACTAGGGTTTTGCTCAAAGTGGAGTATTATCAACTAAAGCTTGTTCCTACAACATATAAGGTAAGATTCATGATATTCATATGTTGTTTAAGGAATTTGAGAGTTAAAATGCTTGGTCATTAGAAGAGTATAGCAAAATGGGTTATGAATGATGAATAGTGACATTTTTGAGAAATAGTTTGAATTGAATCATGATTGTTGTTGTGTTGTGACATGAATGTGTTATAAATGACGTTAAGACCATGAAATAGACATTGTATATGAATGGACGAAGTTGGGTGTTGTGACCATGAACATGGACAAATGAAAGTAAATTGAGAAGCCTTGATAATGTGAATAATGTGGACGACTAATGGCCATTGATATGATATTATGAATGTATTGTTGACGTTTGGGAGTTGAATTACGATATGGACAAATGTTGTATAAATAAAGGAGATGTTGTCTGATTTTCTCTAGCTTTGGCCATGTGTGTTAGTTATCGATTCTAATGATAGTATGACCTTAATGAAGGTAGAAACGTGAGCACCAAAGGAGCACGTGCAAGTGTAGAATAGTTCGACGAAAAGGTATGTAAGGCTAACCCTTCTTTCATAAGGCATGGTTCTTTGGCCAAATTTCTAAATCCTCTATACGAGTATGTTGTCTTCAAATGATTGATCTTCCGAGCTCGTAAACTCATAATCCTTGATATGTACTACGATTGTACTACGCTCCTCATGTGACGAGTAAGCCTATAAGATAGACATAACAATAATAATGATGATAGAAATGTTAATGATAATAATAATGATGCTAAAGGTGCCTATGGGCTATTATACTTATGTGTGCCTATGAAAGGCTATAATGAAACCCCGAGCTTATAACGCCGGGTAGAATATATGTATATGTATATGTATATATACGATTACGTAACGCGCGCACACATCTGCAGATGGTACGGATAACCCTGAAGCCTTGGTAGGGCCAGGTAGATATAACCTTAAGCCTTGGTTGGCCAAGTATGTATGAAACCCCGAACCTCTATGGTCGGGTACGCTATGTATGCCTGTATATATATATATATATATATATATACTATGTATATGACATCATTAAGAGTACGAATATGTTATGAATATGAGATGTACATGATCATGAGGGTAACCAAGTACGACTATGGGTATATGTATGCGGATACGTTGTAGAAACGGAATGTCTCTATGGAAAGTAAGTAAGTGCCATGATGATGATATTATTGACTCCTCCCATATGCAACTTCACATGTTATTCATTATGCTTCTATATCGATGTTGATCATGCTTTACATACTCAGTACAATCTTCGTACTGACGTCCTTTTGTTTGTGGACGCTGCGTCATGCCCGCAGGTGCACAGGGAGACAGACTTGATCCATAGCAGCTTTCTCAGAGATTACATAGCAGAGCTCCATTTCATTCGGAGCCATAGATTTTGGGTACTTATTCTTTTGTGTATATAGTTATGGGCATAGCGGGGTCCTGTCCCGCTCATGTGATATGTATACTCTTCTTAGAGGCTCGTAGACATGTGTATATGGGTAGATATGTTTGGCCTTGTCGGCCTATGTTTTGTATATCATTTTTTTGGCCTCGTCGGCCTTGTACATTTGATGTGGCATAGATGCCTATGATGTTATCCAAGATGATTGTCGCCCAACGGGACTAATATGATTGATGACTAGAATGCATGACTTGATTTATGAATCGCCTAGATATAATGTGAATGTGTGTTAAGGGGTGCCCGGGTGGGGTAGCACCGGGTGCTCGTCGCGGCCCCCTAGTCGGGTCGTGAAAAATTATAAGGTCGCTGAGTCCTGAATGGTAACTTCTGCATCGCCAGAATCCAATAATCGAACTCCGAATCTAGCTAACTGATGAGATCATGTGATAATTACCATTTCTCTGGCTGAAAATAAGATAGACTACCCATGGATCTGCGGATAAGGGCATCAACCACTACATTCGCCTTCCCTGGATGGTACAGAATGTATTAAAGACTCTTATGATCGGTGTAGATGTATATGTAAACCATATAAGTACTGCCTCCACATTTTCAGCGCATGAATCACTGCAGTTAACTCCAAATAATGTGTTGGATAATTCTTTTCGTGCTTCCTCAATTGTCTCGAAGCATAAGCAATGACCTTACTATGTTGCATCAGCACACAACCCAGTCCGACACTCGAAGCGTCACAATAAATAACATAACCCTCAAATCCTTCTGGTAGTGTCAGGACTAGTGTCTAAATCAATTTATACTTCAATGTTTGGAAACTTTGCTCACAAGCATCTATCCAATGAAACTTAGTTGCCTTCTAAGTCAGCTTCATTAGTGATGCAGAAATAGAAGAAAAGCCCTCTACAAATCTCCTATAATAACCTGCCAAGCCCAGAAAACTACTAACCTCTGTTGGTGTAATGGGTCTAGGTTGATTCTTCACGGCTTCAATCTTCTGTGTAGCAACCCTGATACCTTCTTCTGATATAACATGCCTCAAGAAAGCCACAGAGTTCAACCAGAATTCACATTTAGAGAAGTTCGCATATAACTTTCGATCCTGAAGAACTTTGAATACTGCACGCAAATGATCCGCATGCTCAGCGTTTGATCTAGAGTAGAATAGAATATCATTATTGAATACAATCATGAACTGATCTAAGAAAGATCTAAATACACGATTCGTCAAATCCATAAATACTACTGGGGCATTAGTCAAACCGAATGACATCACACGAAACTCAAAGTGGCCATATCTGGTCCTGAAAGCCGTCTTAGGAATATCCTTCTCTTTGACCCTAACTTGTTGGTACCCTAATCTTAGATCTATCTTCAAAAAACATCTGGCACCTTGCAACTGGTCAAATAAATCATCAATTCTTGAAAGCGGGTACTTATTCTTTATCGTCACCTTATTCAGCTGCCTGTAGTCAATACACATCTGTAACAAGCTATCTTTATTTCTTACAAACAACAGGGGTGATCCCCACGGTGATGTACTAGGCCTAATAAAGCCTCTCTCAAGCAAGTCCTTCAACTTCTCTTTCTGCTCCCTCAACTCAGTTGGTGCCATTCTAATAAGGAGGAATATATATTGGCTTAGTATCTGGTAATACGTCGATGGTAAAATCAATCTCCCACTTTGGCGGAAGACCTAGAAGCTCATCTGGAAATACATCTGGAACTTATTAACTACTGAAACAGATTGAAGAGTCAGTGGCTTTGCTTCTGTATCCTGAACCCGGACTAGATGATAAATACAACCCTTGGCAATCATCTTCTTTGCCTTGAGATAGGAAATAAACCTACCTCTTGGTGATGTTGTATTACCCTTCCACTCTAGAACTGGCTCTCCCGAAAATTAAAATTGAACCATCTTTATTCTACAATCAACACTCGCATAAGAAGAAGCCAACAAATCCATGCCCATGATAACATCGAAATTTACCATATCTAGCTCAATCAAATCTGCCATAGTATGATGATCACAGACTATAACTATGCAATTTATGTATACTCATCTAGCTATCACTGGCTCTCCCAAAAATTAAAATCGAACCATCTTTGTTCTACAATCAACACTCGCATAAGAAGAAGCCAACAAATCCATGCCCATGATAACATAGAAATTTACCATATCTAGCTCAATAAAATCTGCCATAGTATGATGATCACAGACTATAACTATGCAATTTATGTATACTCATCTAGCTATCACTGGATTACCAACAAGTGTAGACACCCCAAAACGTTTAATACACTCAGGTTTCACCCTAAACTGGCCAGCAATAAAATGAGTAACATACGACAATGTAGATCCTGGATCTATCAATGCATACACATCATGGGAATAAGCTAATATGATACCTCTGACAACATCAGGCGAAGACTCGAGATGTTGTCGACCAGCCAATGTATAGATGCGATTTTGAGGACCGCTCAAACTGGACACTCCACCTTTGCCTCTACCACGACTGGCTGGTGTCTGAGAACCTTGTCCAGGAGGGCGTACATACAATGAGGAATCGGCTGCAGGCCCTGTTAACTGAACTATACCTCCACCACCTCTCAAGAGACAATCTCGCATAATGTGGCCTGGCCGACCACAAGTATAACAAACATCTAAACCCAAGTGACACTGCCCAGCATATAACTTCTCACACTGAATACATCATGGTAGAGATAGCCTCATTTGACTAGGACCACTCCTGAATTGAAAACTGGAAGCGTTGGAACTCTGGCCTGGCTCAAGATGAATAGGAATCAAACCTGGGTCCTGAAAACTATAAAGGCGCACTAGCCGCTAAATAGGCTAAACACCTACCGAACTGTTGACTCTGACCACCTTTGAAGTTCCTGAAAAAACCTGAAGATCAAGTTTTTTTACTCTGGCCCCTATCATGCTCACGTTTGGTCTTCCGCTGCTGCTGACACTCCTCAAGATAAATATCTATACCTGTCTGAAGTGAGGCCGTCATGCAGTCATCAATCAAATGTGGCCCCAATCTACTCACAAACCGATATACACGATTCTCCATCTCAACTACCATAGCTGGAGCATACCTAGCCAATGAATTAATGAAGGTTGTACTCTCGAACACTCATGCTCCTCTGTCTATGGTTCAGGAACTTATCAGCTCGGGCTCGTCGAATTTTTAGCGATAAGTAATGCCGAAGAAAAGCATCTGTAAACTTTTCCACACTGGTAGGGGTGCATTAACCCCTCTGGATGACACCCAGGTCTCATACCAATGAACAACAACATCTCGTAGTCTATAAGAAGCCAGCTCTACTGAATTAGTGTCTGAAGCATGCATTACCCGCAACGTCCTCAACATCCCATCTATAATGTTCTACGGGTCCTCATCTGGTTTAGATCCAAAGAATTATGGAAGTTCTAAATTAATAAAATCTCAAACCCTGGCACTAACAGCCCTGTCACCATCACAGGCATTATTGAAATCATAATAGACGGTTAGGAGAAAGGGAATCCTCATAACATAGTTGTATCGCATGATCTAAGATGAGAAAGAAAGACAATTTTCCTAAATGTCCTGCAGCCTCCTATTTACAAGTGTGGTTTGTTGACACCTAATTTTCACCTCATAAAATGGGTATTTTAATTTTCAAATTTTTTGAGTCCAAGACGGAGTAAGGATGCCTTGAAAAAAATTAAAAATTTAGAAATCCATAGAAAATTGCAAGGATTGACTTTTAATTATTATTTTCCTAAAAATCAGCAATTATAAGAAATTACGAGTTATTTACTTTCATAAATATAATTCAAAAAGAAAATACGTATCCTGCTCTGTCTAGCTCGGGAAAATTGTTAATCAAGACGACGTATGAATTACGGATCATTTTTTATCGCATTTTTTCACATCCTTTAAAATTATCTTGAACTATGTCAATATTGGGCTTATATTAAAGCTTATATTTTAAAACGACGTATTCTAAATTTGGATTTTATAAAAAACGGGTCTATGAAAGAGTTTTAGACGAATATGTAGTTTTGACAAAGTTGAGTATTCATTTTAAAAATTGTGTACAGGGGTCCTTAAAAAAATACTTTCTAAACATGAGGGGCCTTTTTATTTTTATTTTTAATTTTTTTTTGGGGGGTACTATATATTTAGGAAGGGACCAAAGTTATCAAAAGATAATTTTGGCCCCCTCATTTGTCTTCTCTTCTCTCCTCACTCGCGGCGATTAGGGTTTCTCCACCGCCGCCATTAATGGACTTTTCTTATCATTTTCCAATGATTTTCATGAGGGTTTTCACCCTCACGTTGGGTTATTATAGCTCCTCAGGTAAATTTTACGTTTTCTCGTTTATTTCACATATTATCGATCCTAAACTAGGGTGTTACCCAAATTTCTTTAAGTAACTCTTAGCAATATTGTGTTACACAATACAATATTAAAGGAATTTAGGGGGAATTCTCTATTTGGATTCAGTTGGGGTGTGATTTTGGGAATTCTATCCTAGTTAGTACTATTTGTTTACGTTGGAATTCCTTGTTTATACCTATTTGATGACTAAGCGTACTATTTTCTATTGTTCCCTAATTCTGTGGGATTTCTTTGGGGTAGATTCTGATACAATGGGCTGTATTTTTTTTGTATTGATGAGGTGTTTCATTTTTGATTGGGTATAGTACGCATTTGATATTTTGTTGCAAATATCCTCTTGTCCTTTGACAGAACAGGACCCCGCCATTCCTATATGTACACAAAAGAATAATACCAGCTAAATTGTAGCTTCAGAAAAATGGAGCGCTCCTGTGTAATCACTGATATAGCAGCCTAGAGGTCTGGTCCGTCTCCCTGTCTACCTGTGGCATTAACGCAGCGTCCACAAACAAAAGGACGTCAGTACGAATAATGTACAAAGTATATTGTTCATACTGACGTTCTTTTGTTTGTGGGAACTGCGTTCATGCCCGCAGGTAGACAAGGAGACAGACCAGAACAGTAGGTTGCTTCTTCAGTGATTGCATAGAGGTGCTCCATTTGATCAGGAGCCAAAATAGTTGGTATTATTCTTTTAGTGTACATATATGGGCATGGCGGGGTCCTGTCTCATCGTTATGATTTTATGTACTCTTCTTAGAGGCTCGTAGACAATCGTGTATAGTTAGGTATCTCTCAGCCTTGTCGGCTTGTGTATATATGGGCATAGTTGATGATGTTCATATTAGATGGTGCCTTAGTCCGATGGAAATTGTGTTATTGATGCACAGAACTTATGAGTTAGCCATATGGCTCACCTAGGCATGATTATGAAAGTATGATGACAGGTACTCAGTAGGTTAGCTCCGGGTGCCCGTCATGGCCCTTCGGTTGGGCTGTGACAAAAGTGGTATCAGAGCAGTTTGTCCTAGTGTATGTCTACGAGTCGTGTCCAGTAGAGTCTTTTTTGTGGGTGTGTTGCACGCCGCACTTATAAATAAGAGGCTGCAGGTATTTAGGAATGAATGACCTTCTTCTTCATCATAGATCGTGCGATAGAGCCATGATATAAGAGTTTCTCTTTCCTTAATAGTGTGTTATGTTTTCAGTGATGCCCATAAAGAGAAAAGTTACAGCAGCCCAAAAGGGCGAGACAGTGGCAGGAATGCCGACTTAGAGGGTACCGCCGACAGATATAGAGACGGGTGAGTCCCATAATGAGGTTCCATCTCGGTCCCCTCACACACCGCTTGCTTCAAAGGAACATGAGGGAGCCTCAGCTCCAGCTCGAACACCCCCAGTTCTTCCACTAGATGCCTCAGGCCAAGAAGTGAAAGAGGCTATCCATTTATTGACTCATTTAGTCACCGCTCAGGCCCAGCGGCAAAGTACCAGTCATGGTGATAGAGCAGTCAGTGCCAGAACCCGTGATTTTATTAGTTTGAAGCCTCCAGAATTCTTTGGGACGAAATCGGATGAGAATCCCCAGGGCTTTAGAGATGGAATGTTCTAATTATTTGGCTAGGTATGCTTCGGCCATGGTGGCTAATATGGAAATCGGGTACACTGGTTTATGAGTGGCTTAAGGCCATATTTGATTGATAAATGCTTGACAGCCTCAATTCAGGACGGTATGAAAATCTCTCGCATTCAGGCCCATGCCCAGAATTTAGAATAAAGGCAAAAATAGCAAAGGAGTGAGCATGAGCATGATAGGAGTTATAGTAAGAGGGCTAGATCCTCGGGTCCGGCTAGTGAGTCGATTGTCCATCGATAGGTGGTAGGGGTAGGGTCTAGAACACAGGGTCAGCAGCTGGTTCTTGATAATCCATGCGCCCTCCGGGGCAAGGTTCACAGAAACCATCTAGTCATGGTAGAGGTAGAGGAGAAGCGCCCAGTTCTAATGGTCCTCAGCACTGTATTTATGCTCTGGCGGGGCGATAGGGTCTTGAGTCTTCCCCCGATGTTGTCACAGGTATATTATCGGTATCTTCTCATGATGTATATACATTGATTGATCCGGCTTCTACATTGTCATTATTACTCCTTATATTGCTAATTGTAGTGGGGTGAAACCTGAACCAATTAAGCCTTTTGAAGTGTCTACGCCCATCAGAGACCCAGTGATAGCTAATCGGGTATATAGAAATTGTGTGGTTGTGGTTTGTTACCACCATACTATGGCTAACCTACATGAGTTAAAAATGGTAGATTTTGATGTCATTATGGGAATGGATTGGTTGGCTTCTTGCTATGCCAATGTTGATTGTAGAACTAAAATAGTTCGTTTCCAGTTTCTGAGAGAACCAGTTTTAGAATGGAAGGGAAATACAGCGTCTCTAAGAGGTAGGTTTATTTCCTATCTCAAGGCAAGGAAAATGATTGCAAAATGTTACATTTATCATTCAGTCCGGGTTCATGATATAGAGGCAAAGTCGCCGACTCTTAAATCTATCCCCGTGGTGACTGAGTTTCCAGATGTGTTTACAGATGAGCTTCTAAGCCTTCCACCCGAGCGAGAGATTCATTTCGCTATTGATGTGTTGCCGGATACTAAGCCTGCATCTATTCTTCCTTATAGAATGGCTCCTGCAAAGTTGAAAGAGTTGAAGGAGCAACTGAAGGATTTTCTTGAGAAGGGCTTTATTAGGCCTAGTTCGTCACCTTGGGGAGTACCCGTACTGTTTGTAATAAAGAAATATGGCTCTTTGCGAATGTGTATTGATTACAGACAATTGAATAAGGTGACGATCCAGAATAAATATCCGCTTCTAAGGATTAATGATTTATTTGATCAGTTGCAGGGTGCCAAATAGTTCTCAAAGATAGATCTAAGATTCGGGAAGCACCAGGTAAGAGTTAGAGAGAAAGATATTCCAAAGACACAATCCCGGGAAGGCGAACATTGTGGCTGATGCTCTTAGCCATAGATCTATGGGAAGCTTATGTGATGTTTAACCAAGCAAGAGAAAGTTAACTCATGAGCTTCGGCAGTTAGCCAGCCTCGGACTTCGGGTAATGAACTCAGGCAATATGGGAGTTTCCATTCAGAATTCAGCTGTTTCGTCATTGGTGGTTGAGGTGAAAGAATGCCAGTATGAGGATCCCATATTAGTTCACTACAGAAATACACTTCCTCAGAAGAATAAGTCATCCTTTGAAATTTTTGCAAATGGAGTTCTTAGATGCCAAGGCAGATTATATGTTCCGGATGTTGCAAAATTACGTTATCAGATTTTGGAGGAAGCCCAATGTTCCCGTTATTTTGTTCATCCGGGAGCGACGAAAATGTATCATGATCTTAAATCCATATATTGGTGGAACGGAATGAAGAAAGACATAGCAAAATTCGTAGCTCAATATTCTAACTATTAGCAGGTAAAGATTGAGCATCAA
Source organism: Lycium barbarum (assembly GCF_019175385.1). Lineage (NCBI taxonomy): Eukaryota > Viridiplantae > Streptophyta > Magnoliopsida > Solanales > Solanaceae > Lycium > Lycium barbarum. The sequence continues at coordinate 82,644,177 of NC_083344.1, forward strand.
AAGCCCGGTGGATTGTTGCAAGCTATGGACATTCCGACTTGGAAATGGGAAGTGATTAATATGGATTTCATCGCAGACTTACCTCGTTCTCAGCATGATTCTATATGGGTCATTGTAGATAGACTTACGAAATCAGCTCATTTCCTACCAGTCAGAACTACATGCGCAACTGAAGATTATGCAAAACTTTATGTCAAAGAAATAATACGACTCCATGGTGTTTCAGTATCTATTATTTCTGATAAGGGGACACAATTTACGGCTAATTTCTGGAAGTCCTTCCAAGAAGTTTTGGTGACTCAAGTGAGCTTTAGTACAACATTTCATCCACAGACTGATGGACAAGCTGAGCATACCATTCAGACTCTTGATGATATGTTACGGGCATGTGCGCTAGATTTTGGAGGTAGTTAGGATGATCACTTATCCCTTATTGAGTTTGCTTAAAACAATAGTTATCATTCCAGTATCCAAATGGCCCCGTATGAGGGTTTATATGGACGCAAGTGTAGATCACCGGTTGGGTGGTTCGAAGTAGGAGAAACTGCCAGACTTGGTCCAGGAAGCCATGGAAAAGGTCAAGCTTATTCAGGATCGATTATTAATAGCTCAGAGTCGTCAAAAAATCTGTGCAAATAATCGCCGACAAGACTTAGAGTTTCAAGTGAATGACTGGGTGAAAGGCGTCATGATATTTGGAAAAAAGGGCCAGCTTAGCCCTCGGTATATTGGGCCTTACAATATTGTATGCAAGGTAGGCCAGATGGCTGATGAGTTAGATTTGCCTTCAGACTTGGAATCAATCCACCCAGTTTTTTATGTGTCAATGCTTCTCAAGTGCATTGGAGATCCTTCCAGAATTGTACCTATAGACGATGTTCAGGTCACAGAACAACTATCTTATGAAGAAGTTCCTATTGTTATTCTAGATAGACAAGTTCGGAGACTCAGAACCAAAGATGTAGCTTCAGTTAAAGTTTTATGGAGAAACAATAATAGGGAAGAAATGACTTGGGAAGCTGAGGAAGATATGAAGTTCAGATATCCACATTTATTTCCACCCCCAGAAGAGATTCAGACAGAGGCACCATTGTCCTTAGGTATGTAATGCTTCCTTTTAATGATATCTTGGTCGTGTGTGGCCATTATTGTTGTTGGTGTTGTAGCCCTGTGAAGTGTGGCATGTTCTGGGTTATTGTGATAGGAGGGTAGTGACATATTATAGGGGAAACTCTAGCGAAATTTTTATAAAATTCCTAAGAGCCTAACATTCGAGGACGAATGTTCCTAAGGGTGGAGGAATGTTACATCTTGGAAATTTCGTGTCGTTTGCGTCATGAGTAAGATAGCACAAGCCTAAAGCATAAATGTATCCCTTTAAGGCTAATAATGTTATCCTACAATTCCAAGTATGTACCTTAAGGTTTCAGGGTCATATGAAGTAGTAGAAGTTTGTTGAAAGATTGGAATTTGAGTCATTGTTTGAGAAGATTTTTTATTGTTTGAGTTATGCATTGTGTGGTAATACCTTGAGGGGAATCTATAGGGTCCCTTATATGGTTAATGAAGTTTTATGCAAGTTCCAAGAAGGTTCCATGAGGATTGGAGGTCAAACGAATCAAAAAGAACGCAATTTCGCGAAAACGGAGAAATTGAGGCAGTGTGCGGTCGCATATTGAGTGTGCTGAGCCGCATACTGACCACCAACTCCCCATTTTGGGTGTAATCACTGGCCAACACCACCCCCAAGTTGTGGAGAGGGTGTGCGGCCGCACACTTAGTGTGCTAGGTCGCATACTTACCGCCAATTGAGTCGGGGGCGATTTTTGCCACCTTTATATATCCCCATGGAACTCATTTTCATTCCAAACCTCCACACATATTTACCCCATTTATAGAGACTTATTGAGAGCTCTTGAAGGTTCCCTCACACTTCACACCTTCCCATCTCATCTAAAGAGAGAATCAATATCAAAGCTCAAAGCTAATCCATGGAAGGTGATAGTTCTTGCTTCCTTTCAAAGTTGTGGTGAACTTGATCTTGGAGGGACTTGAGTGAGGTGAAGATCCTTGATTATAAGGTATGTTCTTCATCCTATTCATATAGTTGAGTTGATGTAAAGGTTTAGTACCCCTTAGAAAGGAAAAGAATTAAAGTGGAGGAGCTATGAGTGTTGTAATGAAGAAGATGACTTTGAGGTGAACTCAAAAGGGGATTTTGGTTAAATTTGAGATTTAATTGAATATATCTTCTTGATTATGATATTATGGATGTTTTTAATGTTTTTTGGGGGCTATTTTTCCATATGGTGGAAGTTGGTGAAATAAGGGAAGTGCTGCCCAAATTCCTTTAGCCTTTTAGTTGCTCTAGTTTGAACTTAAGCATGTTTACAATGACTTGACCCTACTATCAATTTTCTTGAATGTAGAGTTTTCGAGCTTTGGGGGAAGAACGTTAATTAGCTAAGAAGACGTAAAGGTATGTAAGGCTAACCCTTCTTTCTAAAGGCATGTTTTCCTCGTTTTGAATCTATCTGTGATATCCATGATATTCCTTTTCCTATAAATGCTATAAGCTCATAATCCTCAAGATTTTCTTAATATTGTTGACAATATTCCTTGTGATGATAATGATGATGATTATGATGATGAGTTCAATTCTAGAGATGCCATTTAAGATATTCATAATGTCCTAATCCTTGAGATGCTAGAAGTTCATAACTTCCAATATTCTTGAAATACTTTGGTAAAAGCTCTTCATAGTGATGATGATAATGATAATGATGATAATAGTAATGAGGATAACGATGATGGTGATTCAATAATCGAAATCGGGGGTTTACCGACTTTATGTCACCCCGATAGTGTTGTAACGTGTCTCTTGGATGCTTTTGTATGTCATAAATGTATGAAGCTATGTAGTGACACCGAGTTTATATGGCCGGGTATGATATCTATTGCGCGCACACCACTGCAGTTGGGTACGGACAACACTAAGCCTTGTTTTGGCCGGGTATGATGTCACCGAACCTATATGGTCAGGTATGGTATCATTATATGTAGATGCATGAAATGTTTTATTCGAAGGAAGGTTAAGTAAACATAAAAAAACGTCTTAAGCGGTATAAATGATTCATTTATCTCATGTTATTCTTCATACTTGTATCATGTTATTATTCATGCCTTATATACTCAGTACATTGTCTGTACTGACGTCCTTTTATTTGTGGACGCTGCGTTCATGCCTGCAGGTAGACAGGGAGACAGACCAGACCAGTAGGTTGCTTCTTCAGTGATTGCATAGAGGAGCGCCATTTGATCCGAATCCGAAATAGTTGGTATTATTCTTTTGGTGTACATATATGGGCATGGAGGGGTCCTGTCCCATCTTTATGATTTTATGTACTCTTCTTAGAGGCTCGTAGATAGTCGTGTACAGTTAGGTATCTCTCAGCCTTGTCGGCTTATATTGTGTATATCATTTTGATAGCCTAGGCTTGTGTATATATGGGCATAGTTGATGATGTTTATATTAGATGGTGCCTTAGTCTAATGGAAATTGTTTTATTGATGCACAGAAATTATGAGTTAGCCATGTGGCTCACCTAGGCATGATTATGAAAGTATGATGACAGGTGCTTGGCAGGTTAGCCCCGGGTGACTGTCATGGCCCTCCGGTTGGGTTGTAACATTACCAAGCTCCCGCACCCACTTACCGAGCTCCACAAAATAACCAACCATCAAACTACCAAAACCAACCACCTCTAAAAACATATAATCTGTCGTGTCCTAACTTAGAGAAGAAGCCTCCTCGTGTTTTCACTCCATTAATTGAAACGCGAACTCGATTATTCAAGAGATTGAGCACTAGTGGTCTAATCCATACCGTTCCTCCAAAACCTACCAATCTCGAAAATTGCTTTTTTTGAGTTGATCGGACATATGCTTATCATTCTGGCGGGAATGGAGACAGTATTGACGATTGTATCAACCTGAAGTATAAGAATCTGATCGATAAAAGAGAGATCACTCCTTAAATAGCTGCACCAAATGTGAATACCAATCCTCTGCCTAATCATGGTAATACCACTATTCACATGATTGAAAGAGAAGAATATTGGGCTATGTGCAAGACATTGATTCAAGACCCTGTCAAGGCACTTGAGTAGACTGTGGCATTACTCACAATTCAAGAGCGGCCACAATTCAAGGTATTGATCCCTGCATCGGTCATGGCACCAATATCCCAAGAGATAGTACTGGCCCCAAGGAAAGAATTTGTAGTCCAAGCGGCAGTTGCCCATGGTATGAATCGATCTGGGAGATGCTACACTCCCGAAGAATTGGCCCAAGGAGCCCCAAGAAAGGAAGGAAATCAAAAAAGATCCATCACTGAAGGTGAGGCCGAAGACTTCTGGGGCAGAATGCAACCAAAGAAATACTCCATCGTTGAACATCTAAAGAAGACGTCGGCCCAAATATCTGTGATGGCATTGCTACTAAGTTCTCCACAACACCATCAAGCTTTGATGAGGGTGTTGGACGAAGCTCATGTCCTCGTGGGCATAAGTAGTGAAAATCTAGCCGATATGGTAGCCCATGTCACAGGAGAGCATCAAATCTCCTTCACTAAGGAAGAATTGCCCAGAGAAGGAATGACACACAACAAGGCGCTATACATAACTATCAAGAGCTGAGATAAAATCGTGACCCGAGTGTTGATCAACAATGGGGTGGCCTCAATATTTGTCATGTGTCTACCCTCAGCCAATTCGGTTATGACCTTGAAAAGATCCGCCAAAGCCGCACAAATGTGAGAGTGTTCAACGGAGCCCAATGTGATCCTGTTGGAGAAGTCGATCTTTGTGTCCAAATGGGACCTGCTGAGTTCACCATTAAATTTCAAGTCATGGAAATTACTGCCAACTAGAATCTGCTACTGGGAAGGCCATGGATCCACATGGCTAGAGTCGTACCTGTCATGATCCAGCTGGAGGGTCATGACGGGCACCCGGAGTTGGCCTACTGAGTACCTCTGAACATATACCTCATAATCGTTACTAGGTGGGCCATAAGCTAACTCATATGCATCATACTTTGTAAGGATGAGAATCACAAGGTAATGGTACATTATTACTATACACCAATATGTACTGACGAGGCTACGAAATGTCTAGATACATGCACCGGTCTACGAGCCTCTCTATATATAGAATACAAGAGTCCATAAGGACAGGGCAAGACTACGCCGTGCCCAAGTATATACACAAAAGGGAAGTACCAATAAGCTGCAGCTCCGGAACGACTAGAGCCTTTCTGGAACTCAGCTGATAAAGCTCCTAAGGGGCAGGTTTGTTTATCCGTCCACCTACGGGCATGAACGCAGCGTCCACAACAAAGGACGTCAGTACAAATAATATAATGAGTATGTAAGTCATGAATAATATCACAATGAGAAACGTGAAACACAACATAAAGTAAACAGATAACCTGTACATCTGATTGCCTCTTAAGGCGGATGTCATGCATGCTAACTTTAACTTCTTTTAAACAACATTATAAATACATACAAGTAAACTACCCGACCATATAGGTATAGTGTCATGCTGCCCGGCAATTTAGGCACAGTGTTATCATTATTAGCTCGCGTCCAGGCCTCCCGCGTCCGGGGTATCATAAGCTGCCCACTGCAGTGGTGTGTCTACCCGGCCGCCTATAGGGCAGCGCGGTGTTATACTGCCTGGCCATGAAGGCACGGTGTTATTAAAATACATACATAATTATAAAGCATGCATGAGATCCCAAGTGAAAGCTATAACTCTATCGGAGTGACGTAAGGTCAGTAGCTTCCGATTTATATTACGGAATAATCATCATCACTATATCTCATCTCGAAGGAACAATTCATAAGGTGAGATCAACAACAATGAGTTGTTCAAGAATTCATGAAATAACTCGTTAATCTCATAATAGCATTAAAATCGTAGCCTTGGAACTTCTAGAAATAGAATCATCATCATTATCATTATCTTCATAAAACATACTCATCTTTAGCATCATAAGAAACTCTTGGAAACATGAATCTCTAACTTTTGAGGATAAGGACATTATGGAAGACATCTTATCTTTAGTATCATAGGAAGCTTTTAAGAATCATGAAGTTCTAACTTTTGGAAGTAAGAAGGTTATGGAATCATATATGGAATCATAACATGGGAATCATGCCTTTTGAAAGAAAGGGACTAGCCTTAACATACCTGATTGATCGACTACTCAACTTAACTCTTATTCTTCCGGGCTCGTAAATCTACATTCAAAAGAAAGTATACTACCGTTAGACTTATCGTCATTCTCCTATCTCATCTCTTTAAATCAAACTCCTTTAGAATCTGTCAAAATTCGGGCAACATCTCCCCTGTTTATATTCCTAGCTTGAAATCATAATTTCAGATACCAACACAACCACAACAACAACAACAAGACCAATAACATCATCTTCAATACCAAAATATTCCATAAACATCCCACACAATGTTTATCATTTTTTCAACCAACAAATTCGTTATACGACTACTAATAACTTTATCTCCATAATTAGACTTAAATCACTACCAAAAAGGGAAGATTCATACCTTACTCCCGCAAAAATCATGATATCTTCAATATTCACCTTGAATTCCCAGCCAAGATTCACTACAACACGATATTATAATCGCAACTATACGCCGTCGGAACCTGAATCTGGAGATTAAACTTGATTCGCGTTGAAATTTGAGGTTTGGAGCTTGGGAGAATTTTCCAGAAAATTAGAGAACTTTTGAGAATGTTTTGGATCAGAAATGAAGGGGTGAGCCCCCTTATATAATGTTCCAGATTCTGTCCAAACCGACTTAAAAATTACTCAGCGCGTTCGTGCTGAGTTGTCCCCTGGCTACTCTGCGCGTTCGCGCCACCCCTAGGCACATTCTCCCCGACTTAGTCCCTACTCTGGCAGCCTGTCTTAAAATGATCATAATTCTTGACCCCGATGTCCGATCGTTGTACAGTTTATTGCGTTGGAAACTAGACTTCCCGAGCTTCATTCTAGGCTTTTACTTTTCTCCAAAACTCCTTATATATTAAACGATATCTTTTCTCCAAGTTGGGCCAAAATTACCCCTCATAATCGTAAGTTAAGCACACATGATCTTATATATCTTTGGAGGTAACTCCAGTGTCCACAATTGAATAACTAGCACCTAGGGAATCTCAATGTACAAAACCTATCAGGTGTAACATTCCTCCCCCCTTATGAACATTCGTCCTCGAATATTAAGTTCTTAGGGATTTTTACAAAAAATTTGCCAGAGTTTCCCCTGTAATTGCACCACTACCATCCTATCACAACAACCTAAAATATACCATGCCTCATAGGGCTATAGAATCCATACCCATATTGGCCACACACGACAAAAAAGTCATTCAAAGAATCATTACATACCTGAAGGTGCTGGTGTCTCTGTCTGGATCTCCTCTGGAAGTGGAAATAGGTGCGGATATCTAGATTTCATATCCTCCTCTACTTCCCAAGTCATTTCCTCTATATTATTAATTCTCTATAAAACTTTGACTGAGGTTATGTCTTTGGTTCTAAGTCTTCGAGCTTGCCTATCTAGAATGGCAATAGGTACCTCTTCATAGGACAGTTTCTCAGTAACTTGGACATCGTCTATAGGCACAATTCTGGAAGGATCTCCCACACACTTCCGAATCATTGATACATGAAACACTGGGTGCACTGCCTCCAAGTCCGAAGGTAGATCTAACTCGTAAGTCGCTTGGCCTACCTTATGCATAATCTTGTAAGGCCCGATATATCGGGGACTAATCTTGCACTTCTTGCTAAATCTCATTACGCCTTTCATCGGTGACACTTTCAAATATACCCGATCATTAACTTTAAACTCCAAGTTTCGTCGACGATTGTCCGCATATGATTTTTAACGACTTGAGCTGTTAGTAGTAGATCTCGAATGAGCTTGATCTTCTCTACCACTTGCTGGATCAGATCTGGGCCTACTAACTTTGTCTCTCCTACTTCGAACCATCCAATAGGTAATCTATATTTCCTTCCATATAGAGCTTCATAAGGGGCCATCTGAATACTAGAGTGGTAGCTATTGTTGTACACAAATTCAATAAGCGGTAGATGATCATCCGAGTTTCCTCCAAAATCTAACACACATGCCCTCAACATATCCTCAAGGGTCTGGATAGTGCGCTCAGCTTTCCCATCAATCTATGGATGGAATGTTGTACTAAGCTTGACTTGTGTTCCTAAACCTTCTTGGAAGGATCTCCAAAAATTAGTTGTAAATTGTGCTCCTCTGTCAGTAATGATGGATACCGGAACACCGTGAAGTCGCACTATCTCTTTGTATACAACTTTGCATAATCCTCTGCTGAGTACGTAGTTCTGACTGGCAAGAAATGGGCTGATTTTATGAGTCTGTCCACAATCACCCATGTGGAGTCATATTTACGTCAGGAACGAGGCAAGCCTGTAATGAAGTCCATATTAATCACCTCCCATTTCCACGTCGGAATCTCTATAGCTTGCGGTAATCCCCCAGGCTTTTGATGTTCAGTTTTCACCTGTTGACAATTAGGAAATCGAACTACAAACTCCACTATATCTTTCTTTATTCCATCCCACCAATATACAGATTTAAGATCATGATACATCTTTGTCGCTCCTGGGTGAACATAATAACGAGAATGATGGGCTTCTTCCAAAATCTATCAACGTAATCCTGCAACATCGGGAACACATAATCTGCCTTGATACTTGAGAACTCTATCTGCAGGAACCTCAAATGGTGACTTCTCTTTCTGAGGAAGAACATCTCTATAATGAACTAACACGGGGTCCCCGTATTGGCGCTTCTTTACCTCCTCTACTAAATATGACACCGTTGGGTTCTGGACAGTGATTCCTGTATTGCTCGAATCCATTATGCGTACTCCCAGGCTGGCTAGCTGGCAAAGATCGCAAATTAACTCTCTTTCCTCCGGTTGAACATCACTTAAACTACCTATGTACTTGTGACTAAGAGCATCGGCTACTACATTTGCCTTTCCCGGATGATACAAGATACTCACATCATAATCTTTTAATAGCTCCAACCACCGCCTTTGCCGCAAGTTCAATTCCTTCTATTTGAAAATATATTGGAGACTCTTATGATCCGTATAAATGTCCACATGAATACCGTATAAATTTTGTCTCCATATCTTTAGTGCATGAATAACCGCAGCCAACTCTAGGTTATGAGTCGGGTAGTTTTTCTCATGTTTTCGCAGTTGCCTTAAAGCATAGGCAATAACTTTACCATGTTGCATCAGCACACAACCTAGTCTAACCCATGAAGCATCACAATAGATAACATAGCCCTCTGATCGTTCAGGAGTGTTAGGACTGGGGCTGAAGTCAACCTATCCTTCAACTCCTAAAAACTGCGCTCACAAGCGTAAGTCCACTAGAATTTAGCCGATTTCTGAGTCAGCTTCGTCAGTGGTGCTGAAATAGAAGAAAATCCTTCTAAAATCTCCTATAGTAACCGGCTAACCCCAGGAAACTACGGACCTCTGTAGGCGTTGTAAGCCTCGGCCAATTCTTCACAGCTTTAATCTTCTGGATATCTACTCGAATACCGTCAATTGAAATAATATGCCCCAGAAAAGCTACAGAATTTAGCCAAAATTCACATTTTGAAAATTTGGCATATAACTCCTGAGATCGAAGAATTTTAAGGACCATACGTAGATGTTCTGCATACTCTGCCTCCGATCGGGAATATACCAAAATACCATCAATGAACACAATCATGAGCAAGTCTGGGAAAGGCCTGAATACATTATTCATCAAATTCATGGATACCGCCGGAGCATTAATCAATTCAAATGACATCACCCGAAACTCATAATGACCATATCTAGTTCTGAAAGCTATCTTTGGGATTTCCTCTTCCTTTACTGTCACTTGATGATATCCCGATCTTAGATCTATTTTTTAAAACCATTTAGCACCTTGCAGTTGGTCGAATAAATCATCGATCCTTGGGAGTGGGTATTTATTCTTTATAGTCACCTTGTTTAATTGCCTGTAATCAATACATATCCTTAGGGAACCATATTTCTTCCTCACGAACAACACTGGCACTCCCTATGGCGATGAACTACGTCTAATAAAGCCTTTTTTCAAGCAAATCTTTCAGTTGCACCCTTAACTCCTTTAATTTGGCAGGGGCCATTCGATAGGGAGGGATAGATATGGGCTTAGTATCTGGCAACAGATCAATGGTAAACTCAATCTCCCGTTCTGGTGGAAAACCTGGAAGCCCATCAGGAAACACGTCTGAAAATTCATTCACTACGGGGAGAGATTGGAGAATTGGCGGTTTTGCTTCTGTCTTGACCCCGAACTAAATGGTAAATATAGCCTTTAGCAATCATCTTCCTTTCTTTGAGATAGCAAAATAAACCTACCTCTCGCGGAGGCTGTATGACCTTTCCATTCTAGACTGGTTCTCCCGGAAACTGAAATCAATCGACATTAGTGTAACAGGAGGATAACCAATCCATCCCCATAAGAACGTCAAAGTCTACCATTTTCAGCTCATGTAAATCAGCCATAGTATGGCGGTTGCAGACTATAACCACACAACTCCTATATACCTGCTTAACTACCACTAGTTCCTCTACCGGTGTAGACACCTCAAAAGGTTTGATTGGCTCAGGTTCCATCCCAATACGGTTAGCAACATAAGGAGTAATATACGGCAAAGTAGACCCCGGATCAATTAATGCATACACATCATGAGAAGATACTGACAGTATACCTGTGACAACGTCAAGGGAAGTTGAAGATCTTGCCATTCCGCCAGTGCATATATATGATTCTGAGGGCCGCTTGTACCGGATGCTTGTGAGAATTTTCCAAAAAAATTAGAGAATTTTTGGAAATGTTTTGGATCCGAAATCAGAAATGAAGGGGTGAGCCCCCTCATAAAATGTTCCAGATTCTATCCAAATCGACTTAAAAATTACTCAGTGTGTTCGCGCCACCTTGGGGAACGTTCGCTATGAGTTGTCCCCTGGCTACTCTGTGCGTTCGCGCCACCCCTAGGCGCATTTGCGTAAAGCTAGTCCCTGCTCTGGCAGCCTGTCTTAAAATGATCATAACGCATGACCCTGATGCCCGATCGTTGTACGATTTGTTGCGTTGGAAATTAGACTTCCTGAGCTTCATTCTAGGCTTTTACTTTGCTCCAAAACTCCTCATATATTCAAAGATATATTTTCTCCAATTGGGCCAAAATTTCCCCTCATAATCATAAGTTAAGCACACATGATCTCATATATCTTTGGAGGTAACTCCAGCATCCACAATTGAATAACTAGCACCTAGCGAATCTCAATGTACAAAACCTACGAGGTATGACAATACCATCATATCTTCACCAATCTGTGAAATTCTTATGGGGAGGCCATGAAGTCTTAATCCATGTAGAGGTTAGCCTTCACAACTACCCAAACAATTCTGTGTCGGTAATCGAAGAAGCTCTGAAAGGGACAGATTTCCATATGTTGGAACTAGTGGGGGTCGGTCATAAAGAATATTCTGCACAAGCTCCCATGCCAGCAGTCTAAAAAATGACTGCATCCACCATGCTTCTAAACAAGTTTGATGGGAAAGGATCTACATAGCATAGTAGACCCAATCCCGATCCTTCAAGACAACTTTTGCATTGGGCTGGGATATGTTCCCAATGCTGATGAGGCCTTTGAAGCCAACAGAAAGAGGAGGAATCCTCCAAACCTGTGCATGCTAATTCCGAACCTGTTCCAATCATTCCCAGTCTGAATGCTAATGCCTTATGATGCAAATGCTGAGAAAGGGTTATTTATGTTGTTCCAAGAGGAAGATTGCCTGGTGATACTAAAAGAGTGCGATGAAGTGACCACATTCCGAGATGCTGATCTAGATGAGCAACTATCCAATTGGACCTCTACCCCGCTCTTGACTTTTCAGTAGAGATGATGAATTTAAATGCTTTATGAAATCGGCGAGAATGGGTCAAGGCCCAATTACTCACCATTTGCACTTTAAATACGTCATGATGTTTTAAAAATGGAAATGACTAGATGTTGATCCGAGTCAAGACCACAGTTTGTACTTCTTTTGTTAAATTAATAAAGCATCGGTTTATGAGAAGAACGACTTTTTTCTTTACATACGCATATGTTTTATTCTAACCATGCTTTGTCTTGCTTTTTTATGTTGTAATAATGATAAAATAACCCTAAATGTCATGACATATCAAAAACGAGTGAGTTAGGTGACATAGATGAAGAGGAATATGAATAGTACAATGAGGAAACAATGTTACCTGAGGGCTTTTTCGAAGAGGCAGAACAATTTGAGAACGAGAAAAAACCCAACCTAGAGGAAACAGAAGTGATTAATCTAGAAGATGAGGAAACCAGGATAAGCGCGCATTTAGAAGCACCCCAGAAAGAAGAATTAATAGAACTGCTGAGAGAGTATGTGAACATCTTTTCCTTGTCATATGCTAACATACTTAGGTTAAGCACTAACACAGTGGCCCACAGATTACCCATCAATGTAGGTTTTGCTATGGTTAAGCAAAAAACTAGGCAGTTTAAACTAGATTTGAGTATCCGAATCAAAGACGAAGTGGAAAAACAAATTAAATCCGGGTAGTAAAAGTAACTTCGTATCCGACAAGGTTGGCCAACATCGTGCACGTACCAAAGAAGGACGGGAAGATCTGAATTTGTGTGGACTACCGTGACCTCAACAGAATTAGTCCCAATGATAACTTTCCATTTCCGAATATCCACATACTCATTAACGATTGCGCAAAGCACGAGTTGTAATCATTCGTGGACTGCTTCGAGGGATACCATCAAATCTTGATGGGTGAGGAAGATGCAGACAAAACAACCTTCATCACCCCATGGGAAGTGTATCATTACCGAGTTGTCATGACCCAACCGGAGGGCCATGACGGGCAACCAGAGCTAACCCATCGGGCACCTCTCATCATACTTTCACAATCATATCTAGGCGAGCCAGATGGCCTACTAAAAATCTCTATGAATCAGTAATACTATTTCAATTGGGCTAAGGCACTTTGATATCAACATCAACAAACATGCCTATATACATATATACAAGCCGACGAGGCGTGTAACATCATATAGACGAGACAGGGCCCCGCCATACCCATATATACACAAAAGAATGATACCAACAACTGCAGCTCCGAATCAAGTGCAGCTCTTCTAAGTAGTCTATGAATAAGCAGCTTAAGGATCAAGTCTATCTTTATGTCCACCTGCGGGCATGACACAGCATCCACAAACAAAAGTACGTCAGTACGGATAATGTACAGAGTATGTAAGGCATAATTAATAACATAATAGAAGCATGAAAGATAACATAAGAAAGAAGAGTCATGGGATGATAGAGCCATTTATACCTCTAGCGACATTCATCATATTCACTTACCCTTTTTCTAATGGGAACCTTCCATTACATACACTTATATATATAGTAGTATCATACCTGACCATAGAGGTTCGCTGTCTTATATACCGGACCATGACAAGGTTCGGTGTCTTACATACCGAACCATGACAAGGGACGGTGTTATCCGTACCCAACTGCAGTGGTGCGCACGAAATAGATATCATACCCGGCCATATAAGTTCAGTGTTACTTAATAGCCATACATACATATACATATATATATAGGAGTGCATAAGTATCGTCAACATCATCATCATCATCATCACTCTTGTTATATCTTTCCTTAGAGGATCAACTATCATAGGATGGATCCAACAGTATCATGAGAATGTCAAGAACTATGAGCTTTAGTGATTCTCGGAATTGTAGTCATCGTAGAAGACATTATGGAATTCACGTGAAGGTACACGACAAATGGGAACATGCCTTAAGAAGAAAGGTTAGCCTTACATACATTTAGGTCATCTTAACTACTTAACGTTCACCGCCAAAGCTTGAGGAATCTACATTTAAAAGGATTCATACCAAGGTTAAGTCTTAAGGATACTCTTAAGTTCAAACTAGAATAATTCATGAGTTAACGAAAATTGGACAACATTTCCCCTATTCATCGACTTCCACCATATCGCAAGACAACTCCCCAACAACAATAATAACATCCACAATATCATAATCAAGTAGTCATATTCCATTAAGTCTCAAAATTCATTCTCATATTCAACTTATATCAACAACTCTACACCAACCCTTTGTACAATAGCATACAACACTTCCTTGTCATTATTATCACCCTTCACAATAAGATTATACTCATAGCATTCTAAGAATCATATCTCAAGCTAATTTACTACTCAAAATATCACTAATTCTACATTTGAAATTCATTTTCCTCTTTCTTCCCTCACCTAAGTTATCCAACAACCAAGCATACTTAAAACATGAAATAAACATGAAAACTAACCTTTTATCACCTAGGAATGAGCTTTGGATCAAGTTACCAACTTGTATGAAATCCCTAGCTTCAGTACCAAAGGAATTCTTGAAGTCTACCAAACCTATAGAGTCTCCCAACACATGAATATCTTGATTCTTACTATTTAATCTTTGATTTCCCTTGGGTTTGAGTGGAATATACTTGGAAGAAGGTTCTAGAGCTTTTAAGAGTTTGGGAGAAGTGGGAAATGAAAAATAGGAACAAGGGTCGTCCCTATATAAAAAGAGAAAAAACTGGTCCGACCCAATTATACGGTCCGTATAAATGGACCGTATAATCCCACCATGATTTCACCCATCTCTGGAATGGTTATACGAACCATTTATACAAGCCGTATAACTTATACGGTCCATATAAGTGGTCATACAACCCAAATTGTTTTGAAACTTTCTCTCGTCGATTCGATCAACCTCCACTCCTTATGGAACCTTATCGACACTTGTAAAACACTTCATTAACCATCTAAGAGGATCTATATCCCCTCCTCAAGACATTCCTAATTAAATATTAGCTCAATCATTGCGAAAACCTTTCCAAACATGACTTGCATTCCACTTTTCTTCAACGAACTTAGTTCCACTTATTCATATGACTTCAAAGTCTCATGGTGCGCACGTAAAGCTATCGAATAATCTCCTTAATATCATAAGGAATTCATGTTCATGCTAAGCTCATGTTAGTCTACTCACAACGCAACAAATCCGAAATTTCCGAGGTATAACATTCCTCCCCTCTTAGAATCATTCGTCCTCAAATGTTAGACTCTTGGGGAATCTACAAAAATTTCGCCAGAGTTTATCCTGTAATATGGCACTACCATACTGTCATAGAAACTCAAAATATATCGCCTCACATGGCTACAAAAACAACATCAACAACCATGGCCATACACGACCAAGAAAGCATCAAGGAAAGCATTACATACCTGAGGACGATGGAGTCTCTACCTGAGTCTGCTCTGGAGGTGGAAATAAATGTGGGTACCTGAACTTCATGTCTTCTTCTGCTTCCCAAGTCATTTTCTCTCTATTATTATGTCTCCATAAGACTTTAACTGAAGCTACATCTTTGGTTCTGATCCTCGTACTTGCCTATCTAGAATGGCAATGGGAACTTCTTCGTAGGATAATTGCTCAGTGACTTGAACATCATCTACCGGTACAATTCTGAAAGGATCTCTAATGCACTTATGAAACATCGATACATGGAAAACCGGATGGACTGACTCCAAATCCGAAGGTAGATCTAATTCATAAGCCACTTGGCTTACCTTGCGTACAATCTCATAAGGTCCAATATACCGAGGACTAAGCTTGCCCTTTTTGCCAAATCTCATGACGCCCTTTATTGACGACACCTTTAAGAATACCCAATCTTTCACTTGAAACTCTAAGTCCCTTCGATGATTATCTGCATAGAATTTCTGACGACTCTGAGCTGTTAATAATCGATCCTGTATAAGCTTGACCTTCTCTATAACTTGTTGGACCAAGTCTGGCCCTATTAATTTAGTCTCCCTTACTTCGAACCACCTAAATTGGCGATCTGCACTTGCGCCCATATAAAGCCTCATATAAGACCATTTGGATGCTAGAATTATAATTGTTGTTATAAGAAAATTCAATAAGCGGTAAGTGGTCATCCCAACTACCTCCAAAATCCAATACACATGCCCGTAGCATAGCCTCAAGAGTTTGGATGGTACGCTCAGCTTGCCCATCAGTTTGTGGATGAAATGCTGTACTAAGACTCATCTGAGTCCCCAAACCTTCTTGAAAAGATTTTCATAAATTGGTTGTAAATGGTGTCCCTCTATAGAAAATAATGGATACTGGAACACCATGGAGCCGCACTATCTCTTTGACATAGAGCTTTGTATAATCTTCGGCTATATATGTAGTTCTGACTGTTAGGAAATGAGCTGACTTCGTAAGTCTATCCACAATTACCCATATAGAATCATATTTATGCCTAGAACGAGCCAAACCTGCAATGAAATTCATATTAATCACTTCCAATTTTCAAGTTGGAATTTCCATAGCTTGCAACAATCCACCGGGTTTTTGATGCTCAATTTTCACTTGCTGACAATTAGGACATTGGGCCACGAATTATGCTTTGTATCTCTTCATCCCATTCCATCAATATATGGATTTAAGGTCATGATACATTTTCGTTGCTCCGGGATGAACAAAATAACGGGAACAATGGGCTTTTTCAATATTTGATGGCGTAATCCTGCGACATCAGGAACACACAAACTGCCTCGACATCGGAGAACTTCATCTCCAGAAATCTCAAAGGATGGCTTCTTTTTCCGAGCAAGTGTATTTCTGTAATGAATTAGCATGGGATCCTCGTACTGGTGTTCTTTCACCTCAACTACTACTGACGAGACAGCTGCATTCTGAATGGTAGCTCCCATATCGCCCGAGTCCATTACCCGGACTCCTAGGCTAGCTAACTGCTGGAGCTCACGGGCTAACTCTCTTTTCTCTGGCTGAATATCACATAAAATTCCCATAGATCTACTGCTGAGAGCATCAGCCACAACGTTCGCCCTCCCGGGATGATATGGGATGTTAACATCATAATCTTTCAACAATTCCAACCATCGCCGTTGTCGTAAATTCAATTCTTTCTGCTTGAAAATATACTAAAGGCTCTTGTGATCCATATAAATATCGACATGAACATAATACAAATTATGTCTCCACATCTTCAATGCATGGATCACTGCGGCTAACTCAAGATCATGGGTTGGATAGTTTTTCTCATGATTTCGCAAATGCCTTAAAGCATAAGCAATCACCTTACCATACTGTATCAACACACATCCTAACCCAACGCTTGAAGCATCGCAATAGACAAAATAGTCTTTTGATCCCTCTGGAAGTGTCAGGCATGGGGCAGAAGTTAATCTATTCTTCAACTCCTGGAAATTGTGCTCACAATCATCCGTCCATTGAAATTTATCAGCTTTCTGAGTTAGCTTAGTTAGTGGTGCAGAGATAGAAGAAAACCTCTACAAATCTTCTGTAACAACTTGCGAAACCCAGAAAACTATGAACCTCTGTGGGTGTTGTAGGCCTCGGCCAAGTCTTCACAGCCTTAATCTTTTGGGTATCTACCCGAATACCATCGGCCGAAATAATATGCTCCAAAAAGGTCACCGAATTCAACCAAAATTCACCTTTTGAAAATTTTCCAAATAGCTTTCGAGTCTGAAGAACTCTAAGAACGGTACGTTAATGATCTGCATGTTCTACCTCTGACTGAGAATATACCGGGATATCGTCAATGAACACAATCACAAATAAATCTAAGAAAGGCCTGAACACATTGTTCATCAAGTCCATGAATACTACTAGTGCATTAGTTAGCCCAAATGACATTACTCGGAATTCAAAATGACCATATCTTGTTCTAAAGGCCATCTTAGGAATATCTTCCTCCCTAACTCTCACCTGGTGATACCCGGATCTCAAGTCTATCCTGGTGATACCCGAATCTCAAGTCTATCTTTGAAAATCATTTGGCACCCTGCAAATGGTCAAATAAATCATCAATCCTTGGAAGCGGATATTTATTCTTGATCGTCACCTTATTCAGTTTCCTGTAATCAATGCACATTCGCAAGGAGCCATATTTCTTCCTCACAAACAACACGGGTGCTCCCCACGGGGAAGAACTAGGCCTAATAAAGCCTTTTTCAAGCAAGTCCTTCAATTGCTCCTTCAACTCTTTCAACTCTGCGGGAGTCATTCTATAAGAAGGAATAGATATGGGCTTGGTATCCAGTAGCACATCAATAGCAAAATTGATCTCCCGTTCAGGAGGGAGGCCTGGAAGTTCATCCGAGAATACATTCGGAAACTCGTTCACCATGGGGACAGACTGAAGAGTCGGCAATTCGGCTTCTAAATCTTGAACCCGGACTAAATGATAAATACAACCTTTAGCAATCATTTTCCTCGCCTTGAGATAGGAAATAAGCCTACCTTTCGGGGACGCTGTATTTTCTTTTCATTCCAAAACTGGTTCTCTCGGAAACTGGAAGCGAACCATTTTCGTTCTACAATTAACATTTGCATAGCAAGAAGCCAACCAATCCATGTCCATAATAACATTAAAGTCCACCATTTTCAACTCATGTAAATCAACCATAGTACGATGATCACAAATCACAACTACACAATTTCTATATACTTGACTAGCTATTACCGGTTCACCAACGGGTGTCAATACCTCGAAAGGTTTGATTGACTCCGGTTTGACCCCAAATCGACCCGCAATATATGGAGTAACATATGATAATATGGAGCTCGGATCTATCAATGCATATACCTCAAGAGAAAATACCAATAATATACCTGTAACAACATCAGAGGAGAAATCAAGATCCTGCCGTCCAGCCAAAGCATAAATAGGTGTTGAGGACCACTAGAACTGGGAGCTCCTCCTCTACCTCTACCACGGCTGACCGGCACCTGTGAACCTTGCCCTAGAGCGCGTATAGATGATGAAGACTCAGCTACCGACCCTGAAGGCTGGACCCTACCCCTACCATCAATCGAGGGGCAGTCACGAATGACATGGCCTGGACGACTGCATGTATAGCAAACATCTTAACCTAATCGACACTGGCCCCAATGTAACTTCCCACACTGGGAACATCGTGGCATGGGTGGCCTTACCTGACCGGAGTCGCCTCTGTAATAAGAACCTGAAGCTCTAAAACTCTGGCTTGGCCAGGAATAAGTAGATCTATCAAATCTCTAGCCCGTATATCGCCGAGACGCAGTAGTCATGGAATGGCCTAAATGCCTAGAAAACTGTTGTCTTTGCCCTACTCTAAACTCACTAGTCGGACCCAAAGATCTAGCCCTCTTATTATATCCTCTGTCAAGCTCACGCTCACCTCTTTGCGGTTGTTGGTTTTCCTTCAAATTCTGGGCATGGGCTTGAATGCGAGAAATATCCATATTATCCTGAAGGGCACAGTCAAGCACTTATCTCTTAAATGTGAACCTAAGCCACTCACAAATCGGTGCACTCGATCACCCATATCCACTACCATGGCAGGAGCATACTTAGCCAAAGAATTGAATTGGAGACTATACTCTAAGGCACTCGTCCTTCCTTTCCTAAGATTCAAGAACTTGTCAAACCCTAGCCTGCCGAACCTCTGGGCGCAAGTAATATCGAAGGAAAGCATCAACAAATTCTTGCCATACCGGGGGAGGTGCATTGACTCCCCTAGAAGACAATCAAACTGTATACCAGTGAACCGCTACATCCCACAATCTATATGGTGTTAACTCCACCGATTCAACGTCGGAAGCATGCATTAACCGAAGTGTCCTCAACATTCCATCAATAAAGTTTTAAGGGTCCTCATTCAACTTTGACCCGAAGAATTCTAGAGGGTTCAAGCTAATAAAGTCACGGGCTCTTGCACTAACTTCCCTATCACCATGACCCATACCTTGTCGCTGGGCCTGAGCGGCGACTAACTGAGTTAACAATTGAATGGCCACTTTCATCTCTTGGCCTGAAACCTCTAGTGGAGGAGCTGGAGGTGCTGGAGCTGGGGCTGAGGCTCCCTCATGCTCCTCTGAAGCAGGTAATGAGTGTGAGGATCGAGATGGAACCTCATTCTGGGACTGACCTTCCTCTATATCCATTGGCGGTAATCTTTCCGCTCGTCTTTCTGCCACTGTCTTGCCCTTTTGGGTTGTCGTAGCTTTTCTCTTTACAGGCATTTCTGAAATACATAACACACGGTTAAGGAAAGAGAAATCCTTATATCATGGCTCTATCGCACGATCTATGTAAAAAGAAGGTCATTCATTCCTAAAATGCCCGCAGCCTCCTGTTTATAAGTGTGGCGCACAACACGCCCATAAAAAAAACACTACCGGACACGGACTGCTCTGATACCACTTTGGTCATGACCCAACCGGGGGCCATGATAGGCTGCCGGAGCTAACCCACCGGGCACCTCTCATCATACTTTCACAATTATATATAGGTGAGCCACATGGCCTGCTAACAATCTCAACGCATCAGTAATACCATTTCTATTGGGCTAAGGCACTTTTATATCAACATCAACAAACATGCCCATATACATATATACAAGCCTACGAGGCTGACAAAAGGATATACAAATATGAGCCGATAAGGCTAAAAGACATCTAACTGTACACAACTATCTACGAGCCTCTAGAAAGAGTGAGTAACATCATATAGACAGGACAAGGCCCCGCCATGCCCATATATACAGAAAAGAATAGTACTACCAGCTGCAGCTCCGAATCAAGTGGAACTCTTCTAAGCAGTCTTTGAATAAGCAGCCTAAGGATCAAGTCTATCTCTCTGTCCACCTGCGGGCATGACGCAGCACCCACAAACAAAAGGACGTTAGTACGGATAATGTACTGAGTATGTAAGGCATAATCATTAACATAATAGAAGCATGAACAATAACATAAGAAAGAAGATTCATGGGATGGTAGAGCCATTTATACCTCTAGCGATGTTCATCATATTCACTTACCCTTTTTCGAATGGGAACCTTCCATTACATACACTTATATATATAGTAGTATCATACCCGACCATAGAGGTTTGATGTCTTACATACCCGACCATGACAAGGTTCGGTGTTATACATACCTGGCCCTACCAAGGCTCATTGTTATCTGTACCCAACTGCAGTGGTGCGCGCGCAATAGATATCATACCCGGCCATATAAGTTCGATGTTACTTAATAGCCATATATATATATATATATATATATATATATACACATAGGAGTACATAAGTATCGTCAACATCATCATCATCACTTTTGTTATATCTTTCCTTAGAGGATCAACTATCATAGGATGGATCCAATAGTATCATGAGAATGTCAAGAACTATGAGCTTTAGTGATTCTCGGAATTATAGTCATTATGGAAGACATTATGAAATCCACGTGAAGGTACACGACAAATGGGAACATGCCTTAAGAAGAAGGGTTAGCCTTACATACCTTTATATCGTCTTAACTACTTATCGTTCATCGCCAAAGCTTGAGGAATCTACATTTAAAAGGATTCATACCAATGTTAAGTCTTAAGGACACTCTTAAATTCAAACTAGAATAATTCATGAGTTAACGAAAGTTGGGCAGCATTCCCCTATTTCATCGACTTCCACCATATCGCAAAACAACTCCCCAAAAATTTTAATAACATCCACAATATCATAATCAAGTAGTCATATTCCATTAAGTCTCAAAATTCATTCTCATATTCAACTTTTATCAACAACTCTACACCAACCCTTTGCACAATTGCATACAACACTTCCTTGTCATTATTATCACCCTTCACAACAAGATTATACTCATAGCATTCTAAGAATCATATCTCAAGCTAATTTACTACTTAAAATATCACTAATTCTACATTTGAACTTGATTTTCTACTTTCTTCCCTCACCCAAGTTATTCAACAACCAAGCATACTTAAAAACATGAAATAGACATGAAAAATAACCTTTTATCACCTAGGAATGAGCTTTGGATCAAGTTACCAACTTGTATGTAAACCCTAGCTTCAGTACCAAAGGAATTCTTGAAGTCTACCAACCCTAGAGAGTCTCCCAACATATGAATATCTTGATTCTTGCTATTTGATCTATGATTTCTCTTGGGTTTGAGTGGAATATACTTGGAAGAAGGTTCTAGAGATTTTAAGAGTTTGGGAGAAGTGGGAAATGAAAAATAGGAACAAGGGTCGTCCATATATAAAAAGAGAAAAAGCTGGCCCGACCCGGTTATATGGTCTGTATAACTTATACGATCCGTATAAATGGACAGTATAATCCCACCATGATTTCACCTATCTATGGAATGGTTATATGGACCATTTATGCGGGTCGTATAACTTATACGGTTCGTATAAGTGGTCGTACAACCCAAAAAATTTTGAAACTTTCTCTCGTCGATTCGATCAACCTTCACTCCTTATAGAACCTAATTGACACTTGTAAAACACTTCATTAACCATTTAAGAGGACCTATAGCCCCTCCTCAAGACATTCCTAAATAAATATTAGCTCAATCATTACGAAAACCTTTCCAAACATGACTTGCATTCCACTTTTCTTCAACGAACTTAGTTTCACTTATTCATATGACTTCAAAGTCTCATAGTGTGCACTTAAAGCTATCGAATAATCTCCTTAATCTCATAAGGAATTCATGTTCACGCTAAGCTCGTGTTAGTCTACTCACAACACAACAAATCCAAATTTCCGAGACGTAACACGGGTAATGCCATTCGGCCTCAAAAACACCGGTGCCACTTACATGAGGGCTATGACTGCTATTTTCCATGATATGAACCACAAGGAAATTGAAGTATACGTGGACAACATCATTATTAAGTTAAGATAAATCTCAGAGCATACCACACACTTACGGAAGTTCTTTGACAGACTCTGAAAGTTCAATCTGAAACTAAACCCAGCTAAGTACGCATTTTGAGTGACTGCGGAAAAATGCTCGGGTTCATAGTCAGCCGAAGAGGTATAGAACTATACCCTTTGAATATCAAAGGTATCCAAGAGTTGCCTCATCCAAAGACCAAGAAAGAGGTCATGAGTTTTCTAGGAAGATTAAATTGCATTGGTAGGTTCATAGCTCAGTCCACTGTGATTGTTGAACCCATTCTCAAACAACTAAAGAAGGACACACTAACGGAATAGACTGAAGAGTGTTAGAAAGCATTTGACACCACCAAAACGTACCTTTCCAACCCACGATCTTAGTACCTCCTAGGTCGGGGAGCCCATTATTGTTATACCTGTCGGTATCAGACAACACTTTCGGATGCGTGTTAGGACAACACGATGAAACATGCAAGAAGGAGCGTGCAATTTACTACCTGAGCAAGAAATTCACCATCTGCGAGGTGAGGTACATTTTGGTAGAAAAGACGTGTTGTGCTTTGACATGGGTAGCCCAGAGGCAGAGACACCGCCTATCAGCATACACTACTCATCTCATATCCAAGATGGATTCCCTGAAGTACATCTTCCGCCAACCCATGCCTATAGAACGAGTTCGACATCACATACATGGTGCAAAAGTCCATCAAAGGAAAAGCACTGGTCGACCTGCTGGCAGAAAGCCCAGTCAACAAAGATTTCAAACTACTTCGAACTTGCTTCCCAGACGAAGAAGTATTAACGGTGGACGAAGACATAGCTGATCCCTATTCAGGCTAGAGATTGTTTTACGATGGTGCGTTCAACTACAAGGGTTCAAGAATCGAAACAGTCTTGGTATCAGAAATAGGACAATATTATCCTATGGCCGCAAAACTCAAGTTCCAATGCACCAACAATATGGCAGAATACGAGGCATGTATCCTAGGCCTTTGAATGGCCCTTGACATGGACATACATAAGTTTTTGGTAATAGGCGATTCAGATCTACTGATTCACCAAGTACAAGGAGAATAGGCCACTAAGAATGACAAAATCTTGCCCTATGTAAACCTCGCACAAAGATTATGCAAAAGGTTCACGAAAATCGAATTCAAGTATACGTCAAGGGCTCAAAATGAATTCGTCGATGCTCTTGCTGCCATAGCATCCACGATACATCATCCTAAAAGAGGCCACATTGACCCACTTGAGATAAGCCTGAGAGAAGAACACTCTTACTATTCTCATGTGGAGTTGGAACCCGGTGGCAAACCATGTTACGGCGACGTAAAGACATACTTGGAAAAGGGAGAATATCCCAAAAATGCCATGAGCAATCGAAAGAAAACCATCTGGAGAATGGCTAGCGGATCTTCCTGAACAAGGAAACACTCTACAAGAGAACGCCAGATCTCGGATTACTCAGATGCGTGGATGCCCCCGAGGCCACGAAATTACTGGAAGAAGTGCATGCTGGGATTTGTGGGCCTCATATGAATGGGTTCGTTCTAGCTAAAAGATCTTATAAGCAGGCTACTACTAGATTACAATGGAAATTTACAACTGCAAGTTTGTGCAAAGATGTCATCAATGCCAAATCCACGGAGACATGATCAGAGTCCCACCAAGTGAACTTAATGTCATGAGCTCACCTTGGCCATTCGTCGCCTAGGGCATAGACGTCATTGGACCCATGGAACCAGCCACATCTAATAGACACCAATTCATTTTGGTCGCCATAGATTATTTCACCAAATGGGTAGAGGCCACATCACACAAATCAGTGACAAAGAAGGTAGTAGCTGATTTCATGAGAAATAACATCATATGTCGATTCGGCATACCAGAGTCCATCATCACGGACAATGGAGAAAATCTGAACAATCATCTAATAAAGGATATCTATGAGCAATTCCGGATAACCCATCGAAATTCCATCGCCTATCGGCCACAAATGAATTGAGCTGTAGAGGTAGCCAATAAGAATAGCAAGAGGATATTGAGGAAATGACGGATGACTACAAGTGCTGGCACGAACAATTTCCCTATACGTTACTTGGATACCAAACAACAACTCGGATTTCAACTAGGGAAACCGCATACTTACTTGTCTATGGCAGCGAAGCAGTCATGCCTGCTGAAGTGGAAATACCATCACTCAGAATCATTCAAGAAGCAAAGTTGGTCAACGGATAATGGGTCCAAAACCGATACGAGCAGCTGGCTTTAATCGACGAGAAAATAATGATCGTCGTATGTCACGGCCAATTATACCAACAAAGAATGGCTCGTGCCTTCAACAAACGAGTTAGAGATCGACTTTTTGAAATAGGACAGCTGGTGCTCAAATGAGTTTTCCCACACCAAGATGAGTACAAAGAAAATTTCGCACCTAACTGGCAAGGCCCTTACGTGGTCCGCAAGGTACTCTTGGGAGAAGTAGTGATATTAGCTGAGATAGACGGCCAAGAATGGCCCAAGGCAATCAATTCAGACGCAATCAATTGATACTACGGGTGAAGACACGCTTTTTCAATTTGTAATCGTTCTTTTGCTTGTAATCACTACATTAAGACCTATCACTTATGGCAGAGATACGTAGAAAATTGCATATTGGATTTGGTCTTCCTTTAGTAATAGATAGAAAAAACCAAGTGATTTCCTTGTAATATGTGGTGACACCCAACTTTGGCTCGCAAGTACTTAAAAATAATGTATAAGGGAGCCCTGATCGGAATATATATATATATAGCAATTTTTACACATTTTTGTATTTTCGGAAATTTATTTATAATTATCTATATTTTAGGAATTTTATCAATTTATTGTCAGTTTAAATCAGTTTCCAATCATCATTATTTTCTACACATGTAAAGCGTAGTGCTACAATTTTTGTGCAGTTAATAATTGTTTCTCAATTTTTACGATAAATTCATGTTGACACCCAATTTTGACTCTTTGTGCTTAAAAGTTAACTTCTTCATGCTTCCAAGTTAATAGCATAATATTCTATTTTTATACTTTTCTTTACTTAAAATAATTTATTGAAAATTATCCTCGTTTTGTAAATATCTATATTTTTATCTATTTATCGTTATTTAAATCAATTTCAATTATCATTATTTTTTTGCAGTCATCTGCAAGTACACAGCACAACACTACAATTATATTTCAGTAAATAATTACTTTTTGAATTCTTAACAACACAGTACATTTTTCAAGTATCAGTAACATTTTTTATTTGCATGTTAATGCTTACATTTTTATATGTACATTCGTTATATTTTAATACATACCATCAGTACAGGAAAGCCGAAAGAGTGTATTGCAAACAGAATTAATTTATTGGATATTCAAAATTTTCCATGTCCTCGCTTAGTGTGTAATTAAAATCTCACCTACCTCTAGTGAGATTTCTTTCTTCTCTTTTTCTTATACGGTCTCATTATACTCCATCCGTTCACTTTTACTTGTTTATTATAGATTTTGCACACTTTTTAAGAAATAATAAATAAAGTGCATAATTTATTATAATACTCATATTAATTGTAATATATTTTTAATGAATTTGAAAAGTAATTTGAAATGAATAATTAATACTATGGATAAAATAAAATAAAAAGAAATTATCTTCACTTGATATGTCAAAACTGATAAATAAAGTGAAAATTTATTTTTAAAATACTCAATAAGTAAAAGTAAACGGAGGGAGTAATTTATTTATTTTGACTTTCCTCTCTTCCTCCATAAATTTTTACGATCTCCTTTGATTTTTTTGAGCTCGTCTGATTTTTCTCTCTTTCTCCTGACATTTTGTTTGTCATCTTTCCTCGAAATTGCTCTCCCACTGAACTCACTTTTCTGTGTGCCCCTCTTTCTTTTTCTTCCTTTTTCAAATAAAGGCCCCACATGTTTTTGTCTTTTTTGACTTTTCTTTCTCCTCCCTAAACTCACACTCTCTCTCTCTCCACATTTTTTCAAATCATCCGTCCAATTCACCCTTTCAATTCTTCTTCCTTTTTCAACTCTCTCTCTCTCGCTTTCCCTTTTCAACTTTTCTCTTCCTATCCAAACCACCTGGTAATTGGAATTGGTGTAACTACTAGGTTAGTAATTACACAGCTTGATATTTATATAATATTGTAATAATAATGATTTATTTTTTTGTCATTACATAATTACAGTATAATTACAAATGTATTGTTTAATTGCACAAGTGTAATTATATTGTTACTTTAATATAAAAACAAAATTTCTTATCAAAACTTTAAAATTAATCTTTGAAAAAATATGTGCATTTACGGATGATATTAAATTATGTATTTAATAACACATTATTTCTTGAAATATATTAATTACTAATCATATATTTGTAACTAATATTGTAAAAAATAATTGATATATATTTTTCAAATTAATATTTTAATTTTAATTAATTATAAAAATTAAAAATCAGATTTTTTGTGATAACATCATTGATATGTTTGACAAAAAAAAATTAATATTTATAAATTTAATTCCATAACATTATTCAAATGTTTGATTAAAAAAAAAACAAATCTATCAATTGTAAGTGAAACATCATGTAATGTGAAATAATAAGTCAATAATACTAAAGCAAATAAAGTGAAATTGAAAATATAACCTAAATTCAAATCTAAAAAAATTTAACATAATACTTTTATGTCAAATTTCAACATTTACATAAGTTCCAACGTAACTTAAGTAAATATAATTTAAAAGAAAGGGAAAATATAAGCCTATATATAACCTCATTCATAACGAAATTCTACTTTAATAACATCATTAATTATATGTGAAGTTTGTTAATGACTCATTCTTTCTAATAATGAGAGTGGTAGTTTCAAAAATTAGAATATAACACAGTTATGCTAAATGAATAAAATAAAAAAATATGAATAATTACATGGAATTACAAGAATTAAAAATTGGGAATGAAAAAAAAGGGAATGAACGATAAATAATATATATATATATATATATATATATATATATATATATATATATATATATATATATATATATATATATATATATATATATATATATATATATATATATATATATATATATATTTTTTTTTTTTTAAAATAAAAATAGTTTAAAAGTAAAAATAAAAAAGAAGTTAAAATAACAAATATAAAAATAAACTAAAAAAAGAAATTAAAATAAAATGAAAAATAAAGAAACAAAAAAGTAACCCTGTACCTGTATTACAAGGTGTAATTACACTCAATTCTCAACCCTCCCCTTAGAATTGAAAAGTATAATTATACCCAATTTCTACCTAACTAAGTAATTACTTGATCAAACAAACATATCAAACTGTGTAATTACACTCAATTAAACTCAATTCCAATTACCTGGGTGGCTTCCCAAACAAGCCCTTAAATTCCATCTCTCTCATTTTTTCCTCACAGAGCCTCCACCCATTCCCCTAATCCCAAAAACTCTTATACAGATATTGGCTCTCAATTCCACCACCTCTCGTTTTTCTTTTTTAATTTTTTTTTTTTTTTGCTTAACTCTCATCTCTTTTATATATATATATATACTAGTGTCGTTTGGCTCGTGCTAAGCCCGGGCCCAAACTACATTAAAATTTATATTTACAACCTTTTTTTGTGTGTTTTTTTTTGCTACTCTTGCTTTTTATTTTGCTTTTGTAACATTATATTAGTTGTAAAAATAGTTCGACACTTTCTCAATGTTTCTAATATTGAATCATATAGAAGTTTTTGTAAGTTAGAAAATAATATTTTTCTTAGAGTATATCTAGACTTCCTTTTTATTTTCAAACAAATGCATGCACTTTCCAAAGTTTCTTAAAATTTGCCAAAATGTACAATGACAAATAATATGAAAGGTAATCTAATAGTCGACTCGGTCTATATTAGCTTGGGCACACCCCTTAAGAAATCACTTATCCTTAGAAAGTAAAAAGCATTTTTACTAAATCATCTTAATTAAAGAGTGCCCATTTAATATGATTTTTTAGTTGTGTATAAATTCACTTATCTAAATAATGATAAATTTGATATATAAAACTATCAATATCTTCTTAATATATAAAAAAATATTTATTTGGACTAAATATAAAAGCTAAAAGTACCATATAAAAAAGATTCACAAAAAGTATTATAACTATTAATATACACCAATTTTAGGAACTCACATAGAAATGGACAAGAAAATAGAGTAGAAAATGATAATAGGCTAAGAAAGTCAAAAGGAAAGCCTAACCATTAGTTAGAATTTAACTAAATGACTACAAAATCTTTAGATTCCCCCTTATTACAAATAAATAATAAATATATATAAATAATATAAAGCACTGAAGTAATAAAATGGAAAGCAAAGGGTCAAAGCACTGAAGTAATAAAATGGAAAGCAAAGGGTCATAAATAGCAAGTGGACTTGAACGTGGCCCCACTGCAAACAAGAGATTAGCAAATGCAAGGAACTTAAATTACAGCAGCCACGTGTTTAGTTAGCAAATCTAGCCAAATACAAATCCTTGTAGTTAGCAAATAACCCAACCAAATGGTTGAGATGTAATCAGGGACGACAAAACCCATTTGATTCTCCCTTATTATATATAGTAATATATTCACTTCAAGAACATTCTACAATAATCGAAGAGCTCACCATGAAAATGTGATGGAGTAGCTTTTATTTTGTACCGATATACCAAACTTGCTTGTTTCAGAATAAGTTCAATTCTCTCCTTCTTTTAGTTGTCTAATACAATTTTTTTCTTTTAATTTGGCTTAGTATGCATTTTAATTGATAGTGTCATTTTGATATATTTTAGTCCTATCCTCTGGTGTTCAATGACTAATAAGAGAGGATGAATCAAATTTTTTCTTTCATATATATTTTGCTTGTTCATTTTTTGGTGATGTAAAATTTAATTGATATTGTCAAATATTAACTTTACCATCTTTGTTCTTAAAAAATCATACTCCCTCTGTCTCAAAAAAATCGTCTTCCTTTCCTTTTTAGTCTGTCTAAAAAAGATTGTCGCATTTCTATATTTAGAAATAATTTAACTTTATGACATGATTTACAGCTACACAAATATCTAAGATTTGTTTTGGACCATACATTTCAAAAGTCTTTTCTTTATTTCTTAAATTTTATGTCAAATTAAAGGAGAACAATCTTTTTGGGATGAAGGGAAAGAAGTTTTCATTTAAAGAAGTAATGAACTAGCTCGTATTTAACAGCTCTTGAACTTCATTTTTTAATATTTGATTCTCATCTAACAAAAAATATCATTTTTTTTGTAAGAACTATTCTAAATAAAATTAAGTGAGATTTTGGAATTTTTTTTTTCTTTCTAAAAGATCATGTAATGCATTTGTCTCACATCATAAAACATTTTTTGACCTTTCCCATACTCCCTTTAATAACACATGTTTAACTTAACATAGAAATAACTTTGAAAAATCTCTTCAAATTTCAAGCTTAAGTTGTCTTTTCTTTAAACAGTTTGAGCAGCAATATTTTTTATTTTAACTATACGAGTGAGTATGATGTAGGGATCGACGTACCTACTTGCCGTGGAATTGACAGAAATAGCTTTTGATTCGGGGGCTATTTTCGCAATTTCCATGTTCATCTTCTTTCAAAAGATGTTGTACTTGTGTGTAGGTCCCACCTCAATTTCCTATGTACTTGCAAGCTTTTTGAACTAACTAGTTTACTTTTATTAAAATGTGATCCCGCTTAATTTTTCATTTGCGAGAAAAGTTCTGTTTCTGCCCCTCTCCCTCCATAGCTTTTTGTTGTTTTTAAAAGTAGGAGCTCTATTTAAATATCAATATGTTATGGTTTTGCTTAATAAGCTTTTTGTTCAATTTATTATTAATAGTATTTATTTAAATGAGTGAGAAAAGTTTTGTTTCTCCCCCTCTCTCCATATCTTTTTGTTAATGTTTAAAGTAGGAGCTCTATTTAAATATCAATATGTCATGGTTTTGCTTAATAAGCTTTTTGTTCAATTTATTATTAATATTATTTATTTATCTGAGTGAGAAATTAGATAAAAAGAAGGATAAAGAGTTTTGTAAGCATACAAATATAGTGACATATTTACAATTGCAAGTTCTACAACATATTCAAAAACCACACACTCGAAATTGTACTTCTTTTACTAAATAAGGAGTATCTTATATTATCAATTCAAAATTCGTTAAAAACTTAATCATTGATTTATCAATATTTTTACATGTGTTTGGGCCCGTGCATAGCACAGGATTTTATAGCTAGAAACATGAGTTTCAGAAGTGGATCGTCGACATGCTTGCTTGCACAGAGGGGCAGTTTTGGTATTTTGTTTTTATTTTTATTTTAGAGATATTGTACTCAATTGTTTTATGTATGTACTTTTTCTATCTTGAACAATTAAGTGCCTACTAGTGACTTTAGTGAAAGTGTGGGTCCGCCTTGGATTTCGAAGCCACGCGCTTCATTTGCACACTTCTCAAATGACTCCTCTGCACCATTTAAACATTTAAATGACAATCTGGATTTGCATCTTTTACTTCTTTCTTTCTCCATAACTTTTTCAGTAAGTATATATCCTACCTATAGTTAATATGTTAAATAGGTAGAGAAACACCGGTTAGAATTATTTTATAAAATTAATTTTTAGTTTGAAATAAATATCTTATTAATAGACTTAATTTTTAAAAGTTACAACTGGTTAAAAGTTGTAATAAATAAGGATTAATATTTGAAGAAACAAGTATAATTAGGTAACAGGACTAACTGTGATATTGTAATAAAACTAATTAAATATGTTTACGAAATAAATTACTCTGTTCTTATTGCAATGTTTAATATTCCGAAAATAAACTAATATAAGTTGGCATTTTCCAATGTATTAAATTTCCAATTATAAAGCATCAAAATAGCCAATATAATTTATTAGTAAATACATAATTATGATAGTTCACGTAAAAATAAAGATACAAAGAGCATCATATACCACACATATAATTATATGTCTGTGTTATATCATACAATAGAGACATATAATTACCATACATATATGTGAAGTTTTAAAGATTATACTACTCCAGAAACATTTCCTGGAGTTCCTGCATTCCAAGTACATATATGTGAAGTTTTAAAGATTATCATGTTTTAGTCTAGGGGTACGGTCGTTAAATGATGTTTACTGATTTTAAAAAGTAATTAAAATTCAATCAATCTTGAAATGGCGGTTAAGGTTTGATTAACGGTTTAAAATGATTATTGGCACATATCTTCAAAAAAAAAAAAAAAAATAAGGTCACATAACTTGAAACAAAGAAAATATATAATGACACAAATTATTGAACTCTTGCTCCTAAAGCTTTTATTTTTCCACATGTAACTTTCAAAAAACATCATAAAATATGTTGAAGGAGTCTTATTATTGCATAAAAATAAAATAATTAACATATGTTGGGTGTCACGCCCCGAACCATGGCCTGGGCGTAACACGACACTCGATGTGTGATTGCATGTGACCGAGCGAACTACATGGCTTGCTAAATCATTATGAGTCATACATGAGCGGAAATACAACATGAGACATGATGAGCTTTAAGAAAACACATGAAGTCATAATAATTTCTAAGGTACTTGTTTAAAAACATGGACACGGATAATATCATAACTGAGCCAAAATGGCTAATCGACACTGAAAGTTTGACATAATATACTGACTTGTCTAGTCTATGAAACTTCTATCATGAGTCTGACTGGAAAAAAATACTTGCTGGTACAAGGCCCCCAACAATCCTTTACTACATAAATGACATAAAGTAAACAACTGACTAAACCCAAAAGAGAATGGGGCTCACCCAAAAGCTGATACGAGAGTCGTCCTACTGAGCAGATGCGTTGTCCTGTAAATCAGTACCTGCATAGTGAAATGCAGGCCCTCAAGGCAATAAACGGGGACGTCAGTACTTTGAATATACTTGTATGTAAACACATGAGAGAATAAACAGGCACATAATACATAGGCATGAAATTAAAACTGAAACTGATTACTGAAATCGAACATGAACATGATTACTGTAAAACATGAAATAATCTATGACTGAGATGAAAGCATGATAATTACTGAATACCGACATGAACCACCATGGGGAGAAACGTGGAGTCTAATCTCGGCCCGATCAGCTAAGTCATCTCATACCTTGCCAAGGTACAAGACATGAACATGATATGAATGGATCCAAAATCCCTCAATGGGGAAAACATGAAGGAATCGTCCTAACTGGGTGGAGCGATCCTTATCCTACATTGGCATACGTAGTTTTAGGCTATCTGAGCCTTCTCGGTATTAATACAACTCCCAAACATGAAATATAACTGAAGACATGATTTCTGATTCTTAACATGAACATGGATACATGATGACATGACAATAAATACGTATATACAAGCTTTTCATGGAAATAAGCATAATATCTCATATCTTGTGTTATAGAACCCATGGGATGCAAATTATGGGTTTCTCATAGATTACGGACTGAGTCTCAATCACCAAAACAGTAAATTAAGACTAATCAAACGAAGTTATAACTGATAATATAATATATCATGGTTCAAGTGTCTAGGGTTTATCATGAATATACCTGAAATCCTAAATCTAGTGTGTGTAATCATGGAATATCGAAGCATGGGGAAGAACAAGGATGTTCCCACACGTGGATAGAATCTACATACCCTAATTTCTCCAAGACTTGAATTAAAGACTTGAACTTTGAAGATGATTTCCAAAATCTTGAGTCTTGAACCTTGAGGTGGGTTTTCTTGAAAACCCTAGGTTAGGAACAATGATTTCTTGTTTAGATTACAAGGATATATATTAGAATTGACTTGGAATGATTAGAGTAGGTTTACCTTGGTGTTCTTGATGATGGGAGAGGGTAGGAGGTCGCTCCACGGCTTGAAGGAATGAAACTTGTGAAATAAAACTGAGTTTTTTGTCTTTTAATGGTCTTAGTTGCGGCACCGTTATGGACCGTGTTACGGTCCGTAACACTGGACCCTAACATGGGCCAAAATTCCAGTGAGCATCTAAGTTTTTTGTTGGGTTACGGTCACCCGTTACGGATCGTAACTCGTGTTACGGTCCGTAATGATGAACCGTCATTTGGTCCAAAAGTTATGAGACGGTGATTTTCAAGCACACCCGTTACGATATGAATGGCAGTCCATAACACATGTTACGGTCCGTCCCTTGAGGCGTAACACTAGGTTTTCTGAACTGAAACATATTTTCGACTCCAACACCCTCCTTCTTGAATTTCTAGCCTCCTGAGTCATGAATATGATTTAGTACAGATTTACGAGGTGTTACAATATCTCCCCCTTGGGATCATTCATCCTCAAATGATGGGTCATGGTTAATATTGAGACTGGACATGGCTTGAATACATGAACGCGAAAGAAACATGACATGAAACATGAGACATGAAATGACATGATTACATAGAAACATGAATACTGAAGCATGTGACATGAGACATGAGCGCTGGATACAAGACATGAGCATGAAACATGAGACATGAAATGACATGGACTATGGAAATTTGCCTTGAGCGTCCTCTGTTTGCTCCCCGAACAAATGAGGGTATTTGGATTTCATATCCTCTTCTGCTTCCCATGTAGCCTCTTCAACTTTCTGACTCCTCCACAGGACTTTCACTGAGGCTACTTCCTCAGTTCTCAACTTGCAAACATGACGGTTAAGAATGGCAACGAGGATCTCCTCATAGGTCAAACCATCCTTAACTGTTATAGCATCAGCAAGAACAACCAACAACGGGTCTCCTACACACTTCCTCAACATGGATACATGAAACACTGGGTGTACAACAACTAAATCTTATGGTAACTCAAGTTCATAAGCTACTAGACCGACCCTTCGCTGAATTCTGTAGGGTCCAATATATCTAGGACTGAGCTTCCCTTTCATGCCAAATATCATAACACCCTTCACGGGTGAGACTTTAAAGAACACCCAATCATCCACTAAAATTTCTAAGTCCCTTCACCTCACATATGTGTAAGACTTCTGGTGACTCTAAGCCGTTTTCAAACGCTCTTGAATTAACTTGACTTTCTCCATAGACTGATACTCCAAATCTAGTCCTAACAACTCTGCTTCACCAACTTCAAACCAACCAATCGGTGACCTACATCTTCACCCATACAGAGCTTTTCAAAATGGTGCCATTCCAATGCTAGCATGATAACTGTTATTATAAAAGAACTTAATGAGGGGTAAGTGATCATCCCAATTACCTTTGAAATCTAGGACACATGCTCTCAACATGTCCTTAAGGGTCTAAATATTACGCTCTGCCTAGCCATTTGTCTGTGGATAAAAAGTTGTGCTGAGATTCACCTTGGTACTCAATCCTTTCTGAAAGGATTTCAAGAAGTTCGCTGTGAACTGGGCACCACGATCTGAAATGATAGACACTGGGGTCCCATGAAATCTGACAATTTCATTAACATACAACTTGGCATAATCTTCTGCTGAATCTGTGGTCTTGACTGGCAAAAAGTGTGCCAACTTAGTAAGCCGGTCAACGATTACCCAAATGAAGTCATGCCTTCTAGCTGAACGAGGTAGACCTGATACAAAGTCCATATTGATCATTTCCTATTTCCAGACAGGAATATCAATATTCTGAGCCAAGCCACCAGGCCTCAGGTTTTCGGCTTTCACTTGCTGACAATTCGGACACTTAGCTACGAAATCTGCCACATTCTTCTTCATATCATTCCACCAATAAATCTCTTTAATATCATGATACACCTTAGTAGAACCTGGGTGAATGGAATACCTGGAGTTTTGAGCTTCTGACATGATTCGATCTCTGAGTCCATCCACATCAGGAACACATAATCTGCCTCGGTACCTCAAGGTACCATCATCTCCCTCTTGTTCAAAGGCCGTATTCTTATGCTTGTGAATCCCCTCCTTCAGCTGCAATAAATGGGGATCACTAAACTGTTTTTCCTTGACTTTAATGACTAAAGAGGAAAGAGCTATGTTCTGAACAACCACATCGCCATCCTTGGAGTCCAAAAGTCGAACTCCAAGACTGGCCAAACGGTGAACTTCCTTGGTCATAACTGTCTTATCTTCATTAGCGTGGGCTAAACTCCCCATGAAAAGCCGACTAAGAGCATTGGCTACAACATTCGCCTTCCCCGGATGATAGAGAATATCCACATCACAAACCTTAAGCAATTCGAGCCATCTCCTCTACCTAAGATTCAACTCCTTTTGCTTAAAGATATACTGCAGGCTTTTATGATCTGTGAAAGTATCAACATGCACTCCATATAAATAATGATGCCATATCTTAAGTGCAAAAACTACAGCCGCCAACTCTAAATCATGAGTCGGATAATTCTTTTCGTGAACCTTGAGCTGACGAGATGCATAAATTACAACCTTTCCATGCCGCATTAAGACACATTCGAGACCAACTCCCGAAGCATCATAATAAACCACGAACCCTTCAGTTCCTTCTGGTAGCATCAAAACTGGAGCAGAAGTTAGTATCTTTACAAACTCTTCAAAGATTCGCTCACAAGCATCAGACCATTGAAACTTAACCTTTTTCCAAGTCAACTTAGTCAACGGAGCAGAGATAGAAGAAAATCCTTCTATGAAGCGTCTATAATAGCCTGCCAAACCCAAGAAACCTCTTATATCAGAAACTGATGTGGGTCTGGGCCAACTCCTCACGGCATCAATCTTCTGAGAATCAACTTTAACGCCTTCACCTGAGATCACATGGACTAAGAACGCCACTGACTTAAGCCAAAACTCACACTTTGAGAATTTTATAAAAAGTTCACGATCTTTAAGATTCTGTAACACTATTCAGAGATGTTCTGCATGATCAGCCTCACTACGGGAATACACCAAAATATCATCATTGAAGACAATGACGAATAAGTCGAGATAAAGCTTGAAGACCCTGTTCATAAGATCCAGAAAACCAGCTGGCGCATTTGTCAACCCAAATGACATGACAAGAAATTTTAAATGACCATAACAGGTTCTAAAAGCGGTCTTTGGAATATCAACTTCCTTTACCTTTAACTGATGGTAGCCTGATCTGAGGTCAATCTTGGAATAACATTGGGCACCCTGAAGTTGGTCAAACAAGTCATCTACTCTAGGAAGAGGGTACTTGTTCTTACGGTGACTTTGTTCAATTGACGGTAGTCAATACACATGCGTCAGGAGCCATCCTTCTTTCGGACAAATAAAACTGGCGCACTCCAAGGTGAAACACTGGCCTAATAAATCCCTTGTCAAGAAGGTTTTTCAACTGGGCTTTTAACTCTTTTAGCTCTGCTAGAGCCATTCTGTATGGTTGAATAGATATTGGATGAGTGTCGGGAAGTAGATCAATTCCAAATTCAATCTCCTTGTCAGGAGGGACTCCTGGAAGATCTTCGGGAAAGATCTGTGGAAATTTATTTACAATTTGGACAGACTGGAGAGTTGGAGCCTAGGCATCTGGATCCCTAACTCGAACTAAGTGATAGATATAACCTTTGGAAATCATTTTTCTGGCTTTTAGGTAAGAAATAAATCTACCCTTGGGTACTATTGAATTACCCTCCTATTCTATGACTGGTTCATTAGGAAACTCGAATCTTACCACTTTGGTTCTACAGCATACCGTGGCATAACATGAAGCTAACCAGTCCATACCCATGATTACGTCAAAGTCTACCATCTCTAACTCTGCTAAGTTAGCTATAGTTCTGTGGTGATAAAATAGGACTGGACAACCCCTATAAATACGTCTAGCTATGACTGACTCTCCCACTGAGGTGGATACCTTATAGGGTTCATGCAACTTTTCTGGTTCAAAACCAAAATTCTTAGCAACAAAAGGGGTTACATAAGATAAGGTGGATCCTGGGTCAATAAGGGCATATACGTTAAAAGTGAAAACTGTTAGTATACCAGTGACAACATTTGCACGAGCTTCTGTATACTGACGACCCGTCAACGCATAGAAACAATTTCGCCCACCACTTGCATTTCCAGACTTAGCTGCAGTGTGCCCCTGCTGGGCTTGATTCTTACGATGGACTGCCGAATTCGTGGACTGCGCCACATTATCTCCGGTACCTTGCCTAGCTGACAAAAAATCTCTCTGAAAATGACCTCTCTGGCCACAACCATAGCATATATCCGAACCCGTACGACACTCACCTGAGTGTCTCTTATTACATTTGCTGCATATCAGATTGGAATAAGTCGACTGACCCACACTTGCCTGAGATTAAGAACTTGATGGCTTGAAATTCTGCTTCCTGTCATTACAGATCTTGGGAACTGGGGTACTTGCTGTGGATGGAGTAGGTCTTGCTGACCTGTTCTTAAAGAATTTCCTATTTTCGTTCCCGCTGAATTGTCCGATAGACTTGACCCTCTTGCTGAATTCGTTGTCTTTCTCTTACTGCAAGGCTTCCGCCTCCTTTAGCCTTGTATCATTCCCTTGTACGAAAGCAACTATCTTGGAGACAGTCATCCCCCCATTCTGTGCAACAATATTGGCCCCATCATAGAAATGGAAATCAAGACCTCCAACAAACCTTCTCACTCTTTCCCTAATGTTCAGTACCATATGCGAAGCATGCTTAGCCAGACTGACAAATTCTAAATAGTAGTCCTGAACTGACTTTCCATTCTGTTTAAGCTTCAGGAATTGCTCAGCCTTAGACTCTCGGATTTCTATTGGCATGAAGTGGTCTAGGAATGCGCTTGTAAATTCATCCCATGTAGCATTAGGTGCATCCTCACCTCGGGATAATTCTCAAGATTCATACCAAGTGTTAGCAATGCTCTGCAGTTGATGAGCTCCAAAAGTAACTGACATAATCTTGAAAATTTTATGAAGGGCATCAATGTAGTCTTAAGGGTCTTCATCCTTCTTTGTCCCCGTGAAGACTGGGGGATTCATCCTGAGAAAGTCCTTAGTCTTAGAAGACTCTCCATTATTCTCTGAACTTGACCCAGATTCCTGACGTTGGGTCTGAGCTGCTACCAGTTGTGTGAACATATTGATAGCGGTCCAAACATCCGCATCTGAAGCACTAGGAGGTGCAACGGTAGGAGCGGTTGAAGCTGTTGTCTGAGTCGGAACGGTCTCTTCGTGAGCTACATCCGCGGTAGCCCTCTGGCTGGTGGCTGCGTTCCTCTTCGTGTACTTTCTTTTCGCGGGCATTTTCTAAAAATACAGACACACATGAATTAGAAAGGCATCCTAAGAGTACTGCTCTAACTGCACGATCTAGAGTATGAAAGAAGTGAGACAAGAGTACTACTCTAACTGCACGATCTAGAGTATGAAAGAAGTGAGACAGTCCTAAATGTCTTGGCGGTTAACTGTTTATATGTATGGGGCCCTTACACATATAAAGTGACCCCACTGGACACGGTTTCATAGACTCCCTATAGACGCTAGAACCTAGGCTCTGATACCAAGCTTTGTCACACCCCGAACTATGACCTGGGCATAACACGACACTCGGTGCGTGACTGCATGTGACCGAGCGAATCACATGGCTTGCTGAATCATCATGAGGCATACATGAGCAGAAATACAACATGAGACATGATGGTCTTTAAGAAAACACATGAAGTCATAATTTATAAGGTACTTATTTAAAAACATGAACACGGATAATATCACAACTGAGCCGAAATGGCTAACCGACACTGAAAGTATGACATAACATACTGACTTGTCTCGTCTATGAAACCTCTATCATGAGTTTGACTGGAAAACATACTTGCTGGGACAAGGCCCCTAGCATACCTTTCCTGCATAAATGACATAAAGTAAACAACCGACTAAACCCCGAAGAGAATGGGGCTGTTACACCTCGTTGTTTTGGACGTTGAGGTTCGTTAGGTGTTAGTTGTTTTAATTGCGATCTGAAGTGATATGCGCCTATATTATGGTTATAAGGGCTTACGATCATGTATGAGAAGTATTGGGAAGGATATGTTTTGGAACTTGACGAGTTTTGAGACATTGTAAAAGCCTAGAGTGAGGTTCATGAAGTCTAGTTTCCAACACAACAAACCGCTCCTCAATAGGACATTGGGGTAAGGAGATATGGACGTTATGAGTTGAGATGGCAGGCCAGGAAAATAGCCTGCGCGAACACACCGAGGAGTGGCACTAACGCGCAGGAGGCCAAGGGCCAACTCAACGCGAACGCGCCACCAGAGGGCGCGAATGCGCTGGGCAAATTTCAGGCCCGGGCCAGGGATGAAGATTACATGATATGAGCATAAGAATATATATATATATATATATATTATATATTACATTTGGAGATCGTATGGTGTAAATTAGTTCATACGTTACTTGATGAAAAGCCCCCGTAACCGTAAGCTAAGGTGGGGCCCACATGTCGATGTTTTATAAAGGACATAAGAAAATTTATAAGAGTAGTACATGGGAAGTTGAGCAAGTCTTAAGAAGGACCCTTAAGCTAAATGTGAGCATAAGCCCTCTAAAAGGATGATTTAAGGATACGGTTTCGGATGATCCGACTTGGGGAGGCCAAAACGCCATGATAAGTTTGGAATTTGGAGTTACACCAAAAATTAAAGTTGTAGATAATTGAATTATCTTTCCAACCGTAGGTCGTGGGCCCTCACATGATGTCGGGATCAAAAGCTATGACCTTTTTACTGAACGAACGCACACGTAGAAAATTAAGCCAGCGCGAATGCGCCAGAAGGCACCGCGAACGCGCTGACCAAATTTTAGGTCGGTTTGGGCCGATTCTGGAACTCTATATAAGGTGGGCTTAC
Organism: Lycium barbarum; assembly: GCF_019175385.1. NCBI lineage: Eukaryota > Viridiplantae > Streptophyta > Magnoliopsida > Solanales > Solanaceae > Lycium > Lycium barbarum. The sequence continues at coordinate 82,685,164 of NC_083344.1, forward strand.
CCCCCCCCCCCCCCCCCTTCTTCATCCAAAACACCCAAAACACCCCCAAAATTCTGGAAACCTCCCATAACGCCTCAACACCAAATTTTATCCCGGATCTAGTATAATTCCCGAATTCCGGTCCAGGTAGCGTATAGTTGCGATTACAAAATCGTATAAAAACGCGTTTGCCCTGTCCAAAGTGGGAAAAAGTGTAGATATAGCAATATTATCAGGAGGAAGGTATGAATCTCTTATTATTAATGCTAATCTTGGTTTACTACGGGAGTAGAACGATTAGGTAGCCGTATAGCGGAGTAGTTGGTTGAAAAATCAGATAAATACCATATGAGGTGTCTTATGGAGTACGTTGATATTAGTGATGTTGTTGTTGTTGTTGTTGTTGGTTGTTGGTTGTTGGTAACTGTGATTCCGGGTTAGGGATACAAACAGGGGAGATGCTGCCAAAATTTTGGCAGATCCTAGAAAGAGTTAATTTAAAGGCTTAGGATAAGCATTTGGTAACGAGCCTAACGATGGTATGAATTCCCTTGATTGTAGATTTGCGAGTTCGAGAAGTAGAAGTTGAGCGAATAGATAAGTTTCAAGGTATGTAAAGTTATCCCTTTCCTTTTTTTTTTTGGCATGAATTACATAAAGTGAGCGAACAACGTACATATATGACTCCAATGAACTCTAGTTCTCAATGGTACTTGACATGAAAGTTGTCTTTGATTCTCAAGTGTTGTTCATTCTAATTATTCTATCAAGTCTCAAAGGATGATTCAATTTGTACATGATTGCTCGTAATATTCTATTCATACACATTGTTATGGCCTCATTTCACTGAGTCCCTCACTAGAGGGCCGGGTACGGTATATATATGATTATTTCACCGAGTCCCTCACTAGAGGGCCGGGTACGGTCTATATATGATTATTTCACCGAGTCCCTCACTAGAGGGCCGGGTACGGTATATATATGATTATTTTACCGAGTCCCTCACTAGAGGGCTCGGCACGGTATATATATGATTATTTCACCGAGTGCCTCACTAGAGGGCCGGGTACGGTATATATATGATCATTTCACCGAGTCCCTCACTAGAGGGCCGGGTACGGTATATTATATATATGCTTGACTCTCATCTCATAAGGCACAGATACATTGGTATCCTTGATTGTCATACTTGCCTCTTGTCATCTTTTACTCAGTCATGATCTTCTTTATTGTACTTCATGCTTTACATACTAAGTACATTTTTCATACTGACCCCCTTTCTTTGGGGCTGTGTTTCATGCCCGCAGGTACAGACACTCAGTTCGGTGATGCTCCGGTCTAGGACTTCTATTCAGCTACTTGGAGAGCTCTATTATTTCGGAGCTTGAGTCATTTTGGTACAAATCCTTTGACATAGGCTGTTATACTCTTAGAGGTCTGTAGACATGTGTGGGTTATGTATTTGGTTTGGTTAGCTATACAGATATAGTTCGTTTTGGATATTCTCGTGTATATTGGCAGCCTTGTCGGCTTGCGTATTTTGTTATGTTTGGTTAACTGTGACTCCTTGGGAGATAGGTTCATTTTAATATATGGCATTATGAGTCTACAACATGTTTTTACATATTTCCACATTGTCCTTAGTATCACTCTGATTATATCTAACAAGTTCGTATACGAGTGTCCACTTTGGGCACTAGTCATGGCCCATCGGTTTGGGTCGTGACAAAAGTGGTATCAGAGCAGTTCATCCTCAGAGTGTCTATAGACCGTGTCTAGTAGAATCTTGTTTATCGGTGTGTTGTGCACCACATCTATAAACAGGAAGCTACAGGACATTTAGGATGTTATCTTTCTTTCTATCTTAGATCATGCGATGAGTGCCAAGTCATAGGAAATGAAATTCATTGTACTAACCTTTAATTTCAGCGGAAGAATGGTGTTGACAAAGGAAGAGGATGATGATATGGGGATTACAGAGATGACAGAAGTTGAAGGAATCAGTACAGAGGCAAGTAATGGTAAAAAGGATTATAAGTCAGATATGGTAAGAATGTTGCAAGTATTATTGAAATGTATAGCCTATGAATGGAAGAGAAAGTGACCAGGGAAATACACAAGGACGATTGATAAAAGTTCAAGTATATTCTGAATTCTGACGCATGAGGTAAGTTTCGTCATCTTTGCATTTCTGTTGGATATTGAGAGCCTTGTGAGGCTAAGGTATGTCACACATGTGTATATTTGGCCCTCTGAGGCATTTCATATATTTTCTGGGCTGCGTGCAGGATTTGGATAGTAAGAAGTATAGGGGAAGCTCTGTCAAAAATTTACAAAAATTTAAGGACGAGAACCAAGGATTTAAGAGATAACAAAGATTATACGTCTATGATTGCTATGGATTGACTAAAGGGAAAGTATAGGACACGTTGATATGGGATGATAAAATAAAGATGACGCCACAAGTGGACATCGGGCATCAGTTATTGGAATCAAAAGTACTATTCCGGCTAGACAAATAGTTGGGCAAATCACTACTTCAACTATACCCATAAATTTCGATCGAGAATGGCAATGAAATACAACACTATAAGGTAAAACCTTTGAGGGGGGAAACAAGTATGCTTGAGTAGGAGCACAAGGACTGACTATGGTATTGGAGGAATTATGACACCCGGCAATGGGGTGATCGAAAAGTAATAGGGAGTTATGAAGCAAGATGAGCTAAGGAAATGCAAGGAGAAGCCATGAAAGTAGACGGAGATAAGATCGCAAGAAAAGGATTCAAGGATATTGCGCTGGTCGAAACGAGCTGGTGATAATGAACCCTTGTGAAATTTCAAGCCGCTAGTTATATCAATTGCGAGGGTATATGACATAGAACCATACAAACAATCTCCATGATGAGATGGCTAACAGAATGGTGCAAACACGATGAAGAGGACACTTCACTCTATAGCCCTCCTGTCACGACCCGTCTAGGGGCCGTGACGAGTACCCGATACTTGTACCGAGCACCCCTTGTCTATCGTTTTACCTTTACCTCTTAGCAAGCCATGTAAACAGAGCCATTGTTTTTTTAACATTAACATTAGCGGCGTCATTCTGAACATAGACTAATAAACTTCATTATCACTTATACATCAACATTAGCATGCCAAAACACCATATACCTAACTATACTTAACTGACTGTACATATCTGTCTACGAGCCTCTAGACGTAGTACACTTATACATAGAAAGGACTGAGTACTGCCATGCCCGAATATATATACACAAAATAGTACCAAGGAAGTGAGGCTCCGGAATAACTGGAGCACTGTCAACACTGCTGGTAGAGCTTCTAAGGATCAAATCCGCCTGTCTGCTGACCTGCGCGGCATGAAACGCAGCGTCCACAAGAAGGTACGTCAGTACGAATAGTGTACCGAGTATGTAAGGCATGAATAGTAATATACAGAAAATATGAATCATGTATAATGACATAAGAGAGTTACAACACATGTCCTGGGATAGAAACATAACCTGTATATATATATACCCTTGGCAGGTGCTATGCGTACTTAGCTTTCCTTTAAGAATCTTTCCTTGTTCATATACATATACATATAAAATAGGACATCTCATATTGCCGAGGCGTCGGCAGCCGATCCATTTAACCATAAATATACACATCCCGCGTCTGGGACGATATCATATCATGTAATGCCAACTGATCAGGTGGATATGCGTTCATAACGCTCTGCCCTTACCTCCATTTTCCCCGTATACACATGCATATATCATGTACATATATCAGCGTCTATAGCGCTCTAGCTCTTTTATCATATACATATACGTGTGTCGTGTAGGTACATCAGCGTCTATAGCGCTCTAGCTCTTTCGTCATGTGCATGTTTTAAAAAAATATATACACATATCTTACATACATTTACATGTCTTATATGCATTTACGTATCCTATATACATATGTCTCATAGGCACGCAGGAAAGCCCAAAGAAGAATCAGGTAGTCATCGGAGTGACGTAAGGTCGGTGACCTCCAATTATAATATAGAATACTCGTGATCGCTTTGTCTCACCTTGAAGGAGTGAGTATTTTATGGTGAGACTACCAACGGGGAATAATATTAAAGTAAACGTAGAATGAAATCGGGGTATCATAGATGACGGTTCATAGACTTTGAAATCTTTTAGAAAATAAAGTCATAGCTAGGAAATATAAATAAGATTCAAAAATTAGTTTATCATTTTCATGTTTACATAAGATACTTAGCTTAGTCATCTTAGTCATAGAGTCGTTCCGGTAGTACATATCATAGGCATATTCTCTTATCTAACATCATTGTTATCATTATCGTCATGGAAGTGCCCTCGTTAGAGGAGTCATAGTATTTATCATTTGGTATCGAAATCGGGATCAAAGGTTCCCTTTGGATTCACTTCAAGTAAGTCAAGCAAGACTGTAAGGAAAAATCTGAGAGTAGCGGGCCTACCTCGGGCCGGATGAGGTAGCGTATACGATTTACGTATGTTACGTGTGATAGCGTTACTTGTGAGGGTCTTAGGGTAATCGGGTCCCATTTATACAAGTTCTAAGGGTGTAGGAGGTTTTTCCAACAATTGGCACACTTTCTAGTTCAATTCTATTGAACAAAAAGTGGAAAACTTTAGGTGCGGATTCCGGGGAACCGAGTTGTCCCCGAGGCTCGTACCCAACTTATTTCAACTAAGACATGCCATAGAAAGAAGGGTGAAGCCTTACATACCTCTTTCCGCTTCTTTTGCTATTCCGAATTCACGTTGCAATCTCGTCAAAATCTGCAAATTGGTCACATTTACCCAAACTTTCATTAGGGTACTTAGAGTTAGAATCTTAAGGAACCACTTGGCTACCGAAATTTCGGCAGCACTTCCTCTATAAATATACCATCCTCAACATTCAACATAGCCAAATTCTCATCAATCACAATCCGGGAATTCAAACCCGGCCAAACTATTAACATAATTCAACAATCACACTAAAAATTCACATATTCCATTCAAGGTGCATTCCAACACTTCAATTAACATTCTACCTCCTTCAATACTCTCCAATTCCAATGAAACAACAATAACCTTATAATACATATATTCCAACAACATCATAGTAATACCATTACATGTCTTCCATACAAAAACATTATTTTCAATTTACACAAACTTCCAATTGCCAATACTTCACCAAACTTGTCAAGTCTTTATTTGCGATATAACATCTACAACACAACGATTAAGATATTAATTACAACTCGCTCATTATTCTTTCACAACTCACCAATATACACGACTATACATCAAGTATACACGGCCACATATACCATGCACACTCACACGGCTCCAACATGTATACACCACTACAATCTCTCCAAACTCATTCAACTTCCATTTTCCACATATCATTCACACCAATAACAACTAAACACTTATTAAAATAATTGAAGCATGACTCCCACACACATATATATATATATATACACGGCCATATACTATATTTCTCTCCTTCATGAATTTCATCCATTTTAGCATACTACAACACATATAAACCATATATAACACATAAAACAAGATCAAAACTCACCTTTCTTCTTCAACTTCTCACTTGACTACAACTTGACAACTTGTATGATTTTGAATTTTTGTTGCTCCAACAACAACTCCACCTTGTTAATCACCCTTTACTTGGTAGAAAATGACTTTTGGAGAATTTTTGCAAATTTTTCTTGTGAAAATTGCTCTTGGCCGAAATGGCCTTAAGTTTTTCTCCTCTCTCTCTTGTTCTTGCTTTTCTTGAAATTTCTAGATCATTATGTGGAATAAGATGACTTAGTCATCTTATTTATTGACCAAATTTTATTTAATATGGGCTTGGGCCATAACCATGGCCGGTTGGGCCTCACAAATTTGGGCCTTATTATTTTTTTTGATTTTTTTGGGCCAACTCGGTTTGGTCCCAAGTTGGGCCTAGCCCACTGACCTTTCGACCTTAAAACGTTCATATCTCCTTGTACCGACGTAACCTGGGCACCCACGACCTATGGTTGGAAAGCTAATTCAATTATCTACAACTTCTATTTCTTGGTACTTTTCCAAATTCCAAACTTATAATACCGTGTTTGCCCCTTGAAGTCAGATCACCCGAAAACGTTTTCTTAAAATATTCGTTTGGAGGACTTCCACTTTGATTTGGCCCAAGGGTCCTTCTTGAGTTGTGTTTAACTTCTCATATGTGATTCATATGAGTTTTCAGATGTCCCAAAAAAAATCTCGATGTGTGGGTCCCATCTTAGCAAATAATCTGACGTTCAAAAATACGGGATACAACATTCTCCCCCCCCTTTAGAACATTCGTCCTCGAATGTTAAACTGGCCTCATAGTGTATCATAATACTTCGGGGAGGTCTCCTTCGTAGACATCTCACATGTCGCTTAGGTCTCTTTTATGTCGTAAGTCCATTGAGTAAGTTCTGAACGTTGGCCCTACGTTAATAAGTCCCCTTTCTGTCACGCTTTCTCCTCTTCCGTTAGTCTTGTCCGTCTCAGCCTACATGACTTTTATAGGGTTTGTAACCACTCCACACACTCTAATTTACATTGGACTACCTAGCTTCACATTCGTCTCTTGTTCCCACATTTGTGAAAATTTCAGCATATTTCCCAAGGGGTCCCCCATCATGAAAATACTCTCACCCTAGCACGCTTAACCTTGAAACTTTAGTGCATTTCAGCGTCTTAGTGTTAGTATTTTCGCCCGCACTCCCTCGCACTACTTATATCACATATTATGGAACGAGTTGGGGTCTTAGCAGTTTTCGAAACGCCGCGTAACACATCTCTTCTTTTATTTACGGTTCTAACCTCCGCAATCTCTAGTATGCGTCTTTTTACCTGTGCGTATGGCTACCTTTCGTCCTAATTTCTGAATTCTTAATATGATCAGCAATATAAAGGCAACGTAGGATAGGATAGAATCTGAATCAATTAACATACACATCATAGAAGGTGCCGAAAAAGTACCTGTGGCCGCGTCTGCGGAAGGCTCAGGGTCCTGTCGTCCTGTCAATGCATATAGGCGGTGCGGAGGACCAGCTGAACTAGGTGTCCCTCCTCTACCTCGGCCGCGGCCCGCTGGAGCTTGGGAGGTCTGTCCAAGAGGGCGTACGGTCGACGATGAACCAACCGCGGACCCGACGGGCTGGGTTTGGTCTCCCTCATACCTCAGTGGGCAATCACGCATCAAATGGCCAACCCGCCCACAAGTATAACATGCACCTGTACCTGCGCGACACTCTCCAGAATGTGGTCTACCACATCGCGCACACCGTGGCGGGGGTGGCATCATCCTGCTAGAATCAGCTCTATACTGGGATCCTGACGCCTTAGTACCCTGATCTGGTCGTGAGTGAGTAGAACGGTCAAGTCCCCTATCCGTAAATCGAGGCGGTGCACTGGCCGCCGGTTGTTCTGAATGCCTGAATAGCTCTTGTGCCTGTCCCCCTCTGTACTCGCTTCTAGTCCTGGAAAACCTGCCCCTTTTTCTGGAACCCCTATCTGGGTAACGCTCCTCTCGCCGTGGCTGATATTGTTCCTCCAGATTTTGGGCGTGGGCCTGGATTCCAGTAATAGTCATCCCGTCCTGGAGTGAAGATGTCAAACATTCCTTAACCAAATGTGGCCCTAGCCCACTCACAAATCGGTGTACATGATCTCCCTTATCCGCTATCATGGCTGGGGCATACCTGGCTAATGAATTAAAACGGAGGCTGTATTCTCGAACGCTCATATTTCCCTGTCTCAGGTTCAAGAACATATCGGCTCGAGCCCATCGAACCTCTGGCGGTAGGAAATGTCGCAGGAACGCCTCAGTGAACTCCTACCAAACCGGAGGGGGTGCATTTGCTCCCCTCGATGATATCCAGCTACTGTACCACAGAACTGCCACATCCCGCAACCTGTATGAAACCAACTCTACGGACTCCGTATCCGAAGCATGTATGATCCCCAGAGTCCTCAGCATCTCATCTATAAAACTCTGCGGGTCCTCCTCTGGTTTTGATCCATAAAATTCTGGAGGCTTCAGGGTGATAAAGTCGCGGGCCCTTGCACTTACCGCTCTGCCTCCCAGGTCTACATCTTGCCGCTGATCCTGTGCGGCAACGAGCTGGGTGAATAACTGGATGGCCTCTGCCATCTGCTGGCCCGGAACTGCTGGCGGTGGAACTGGAGGTGCGGGGGCTGGAGCTGGAACTATTTCCTGCTCTGCTGGTGCAGGGGGAGCAGGAACAGTCTGAGGGGGAGCCTCATTATGAGATTCTTCTTCTTCTAGCTCCCGTTCAACTCTGCTGGCCGCCACCCCCTTGGCTTTCTCGGCCATCGTAACCTTTTTCTTCGGCGGCATTACTGAAACCATAGCACAGGTTTAGGAAAAGGAATATGGAAGCCTGACAACTTAGCTCTATCGCACGATTTCAGAATGCAAAGAAGGTCACATTTCCTAAATGCCCTGTAGCCTCCTGTTTATAAGTGTGGCGCGCTACACACCCATAAACAAGACTCTACTGGACACGTCTCGTAGACAAACCCCTAGGACCGAACTGCTCTGATACCACTTCTGTCACGACCCGTCTAGGGGCCGTGACGAGTACCCGATACTTGTACCGAGCACCCCTTGTCTATCGTTTTACCTTTACCTCTTAGCAAGCCATGTAAACAGAGCCATTTTTTTTTTGAACATTAACATTAGCGGCGTCATTCTGAACATAGACTAATAAACTTCGTTATCACTTATACATCAACATTAGCATGCCAAAACACCATATACCTAACTATACTTAACTGACTGTACATATCTGTCTACGAGCCTCTAGACGTAGTATACTCATACATAGAAAGGGCTGAGTACTGCCATGCTCGAATATATATACACAAAATAGTACCAAGGAAGTGAGGCTCCGGAATAACTGGAGCACTGTCAACACTGCTGGTAGAGCTTCTAAGGATCAAATCCGCCTGTCTGCTGAACAAAAAGTGGAAAACTTCTAGTTCAATTCTATTGAACAAAAAGTGGAAAACTTTAGGTGCGGATTTCGGGGAACCGAGTTGTCCCCGAGGCTCGTACCCAACTTATTTCAACTAAGACATGCCATAGAAAGAAGGGTGAAGCCTTACATACCTCTTTCCGCTTCTTTTGCTATTCCGAATTCACGTTGCAATCTCGTCAAAATCTGCAAATTGGTCACATTTACCCAAACTTTCATTAGGGTACTTAGAGTTAGAATCTTAAGGAACCACTTGGCTACCGAAATTTCGGCAGCACTTCCTCTATAAATATACCATCCTCAACATTCAACATAGCCAAATTCTCATCAATCACAATCCGGGAATTCAAACCCGGCCAAACTATTAACATAATTCAACAATCACACTAAAAATTCACATATTCCATTCAAGGTGCATTCCAACACTTCAATTAACATTCTACCTCCTTCAATACTCTCCAATTCCAATGAAACAACAATAACCTTATAATACATATATTCCAACAACATCATAGTAATACCATTACATGTCTTCCATACAAAAACATTATTTTCAATTTACACAAACTTCCAATTGCCAATACTTCACCAAACTTGTCAAGTCTTTATTTGCGATATAACATCTACAACACAACGATTAAGATATTAATTACAACTCGCTCATTATTCTTTCACAACTCACCAATATACACGACTATACATCAAGTATACACGGCCACATATACCATGCACACTCACACGGCTCCAACATGTATACACCACTACAATCTCTCCAAACTCATTCAACTTTCATTTTCCACATATCATTCACAACAATAACAACTAAACACTAATTAAAATAATTGAAGCATGACTCCCACACACATATATATATATATACACGGCCATATACTATATTTCTCTCCTTCATGAATTTTATCCATTTTAGCATACTACAACACATATAAACCATATATAACACATAAAACAAGATCAAAACTCACCTTTCTTCTTCAACTTCTCACTTGACTACAACTTGACAACTTGTATGATTTTGAATTGTTTTTTCTCCAACCACAACTCCACCTTGTTAATCACCCTTTACTTGGTAGAAAATGATTTTTGGAGAATTTTTGCAAATTTTTCTTGTGAAAATTGCTCTTGGCCGAAATGGCCTTAAGTTTTTCTCCTCTCTCTCTTGTTCTTGCTTTTCTTGAAATTTCTAGAACATTATGTGGAATAAGATGACTTAGTCATCTTATTTATTGACCAAATTTTATTTAATATGGGCTTGGGCCATAACCATGGCCGGTTGGGCCTCACAAATTTGGGCCTTATTATTTTTTTTGATTTTTTTGGGCCAACTCGGTTTGGTCCCAAGTTGGGCCTAGCCCACTGACCTTTCGACCTTAAAACGTTCATATCTCCTTGTACCGACGTCACCTGGGCACCCACGACCTATGGTTGGAAAGCTAATTCAATTATCTACAACTTCTAGTTCTTGGTACTTTTCCAAATTCCAAACTTATAATACCGTTTTTGCCCCTTGAAGTCAGATCACCCGAAAACATTTTCTTAAAATATTCGTTTGGAGGACTTCCACTTTGATTTGGCCCAAGGGTCCTTCTTGAGTTGTGTTTAACTTCTCATATGTGATTCATATGAGTTTTCAGATGTCCCAAAAAAAATCTCGATGTGTGGGTCCCATCTCAGTAAATAATCTGACGTTCAAAAATACGGGATACAACACCTCCAAACCGAGAGGAGGACAGGCCGGCTACTGGTATATGAGTCTTTATTGGAACTTTTATGTGCGTACAACTATTTCAGGATACCATTGATAGTTGACAAATGGAAGTATTGAAGGGACCGATAACAAAAGTACCTAGAGATAACTGCGGCTAAGAAGTTTTACCGCTGCAAGGAATCTTAACATTTAGGAATGGAAAGCAGTTGTATATGCTAATTGATGGCTTGTCATCGAGAGTTCCAAAGGCTAAAATAGCATTTGCTTCATCGAAATAGTATGAAATCCTTTTAATCTGGAGGGAGATGCATTACGAGAATTTATCGGAATCCGTTAGAGTTTCAGCTTTTTCTAGGTCATGTGATAAAGGTCACGCAGTAGGGTGGATGCGATCATACCAGCACTAACGCACCAGATCCCATTAGCACTCCAAGGTTAAGCGTGCTGGGGTGAGAGTAATACTAGGATGGGTGACCCCTGGGAAGTGTACTAAAAGTCTTACAAATTTGGAGATAAGGGACAGATGAGAAGCTAGAGTAGCCTAAAGGAAATTGGAGCATGCAGAGTGGTTGGAAACCTTAAGAGGTCTCGAAGGACAAGGCGGACTGGATCGTTGGCGAGAAAGAAGGTGCATCACAACTCTAGAATTAGGATGAGTTTGAATAGTATTTGGAGATACTTTGTAAGTGAGGGGTTAGTAGCCACATATATGCATAGGTATGATATCCCATATGTGACCGCGCCAAATTGGTATGTGTGTCCCGGCAATCGGCGTTGCTATAGACTAAAGGAATTAATCAAACAGGGTAGGGAAGTTCAAGTAACAAATGCTACAAGATAAGTGGATGATATTTTAACTACAAGTTAGAATTGGAAAGTCCTAATGCCATAACTCCAGGAAAAGGAAGAAAGTGAGTATATAGAAAGTAAAAGGGTTACGAGTTGGGATGGCAGACCAAGAAAATAGCCTGCGCGAACGCGCAGGAGGCCAAGTTCCAACTCAGCGCGAACGCGCCACCACAGGGCGCGAACGCGCTAAGCAAATTTCAGGCCCAGGCCAGGGATGAAGATTACATGATCTGAGCATAAGAATATATATATATATATATATATATATATATATATATATATATATATATATATATATATATATATATATATATATATGTGACATTTGAAGATCGTATGGTGTAAATTAGTTCATACCTTGATGAAAAGCCCCCGTAACCGTAAGCTAAGGTGGGGCCCACATGTCGGGGTTTTATAAAGGACATATGAAAAGTTATAAGAGTAGTATATGGGATGTTGAGCAAGTTTTAAGAAGGAACCTTAAGCTAAATGTGAGCATAAGCCCTCTAAAAGGATGATTTAAGGATACGGTTTCGGATACGCGTTTGGCCAGTCCAAGGTGGGAAAAAGTGAAGATATAGCAATATTATCAGGAGGAAGGTATGAATCTCTTATTATTAATGCTAATCTTTGTTTACTACAGGAGTAGAACGATTAGGTAGCGGTATAGCAGAGTAGTTGGTTGAAAAATCGGATAAATATCATATGAGGTGTCTTATGGAGTACGTTGATGTTAGTGATGTTGTTGTTGTTGTTATTGTTGTTGTTGTTGTTAGTTGTGGGTAATTGTGATTCCGGCCAAGGGATATAAACAGGGGAGATGCTGCCGAAATTTCGGCAGATCCTAGAAAGAGTTAATTTAAAGGCTTAGGGTAAGCATTTGGTAACGAGCCTAACGATAGTATGAATTCCCTTGATTGTAGATTTGCGAGTTCGAGAAGTAGATGTTGAGCGAATAGATAAGCTTCAAGGTAGGTGAAGTTATCCCTTCCCTATTTTTGGCATGAATTACATAAAGTGAGCGAACGAGGTACATACATGACTCCAATGAACTCTAGTTCTCAGTGGTATTTGACATGACAGTTGTCTTTGATTCTCAAGTGTTGGTTCATTCTAATTATTCTATCAAGTCTCAAATGATGATTCAGTTTGTGCATGATTGCTCCTAATATTCTATTCATACACATTGTTATGGCCTCATTTCACCGAGCCCCTCACTAGAGGGCCGAGTACGGTATATATATGATTATTTCACCGAGTCCCTCACTAGAGGGCCGGGTACGGTATATATATGATTATTTCACCAAGTCCCTTACTAGAGTGCCGGGTACGGTATATATATGATTATTTACGTACTCAATACATTTTCCGTACTGACCCCCTTTCTTCGGGGGCTGCATTTCATGCCCGCAGGTACAGACACTCATTTCGGTTATACTCCGGTCTAGGACTTCTACTCAGCTGCTTGGAGAGCTCTATTGTTTCGGAGCTTGAGTCATTTTTGTACAGATCCTTTGACTTAGGCTTCGTTATACTCTTAGAGGTCTGTAGACATGTGTAGGTTATGTATATGGTTTGGTCAGCTATACAAATGTAGTTCGTTTTGGATATTCCCATGTATATTGGCAGCCTTGTCGGCTTGCGTATTTTGTTATGTTTGGTTAATTGTGACTCCTCAGGAGACAGGTTCATTTTGATATATGGCATTATGAGTCTACAACATGTTTTTACATATTTCCACATTGTCCTTAGTATCAGTCTGATTATATCTAACAGATTCGTATACGAGTGTCCAACTCGGGCACTAGTCATGGCCCATCAGTTTGGGTCGTGACAGGGGCTCACCCAAAAGCTGATACTAGAGCCGTCCTACTGAGCAGATGTGTCGTCTTGTAAATCAGTACCTGCATCGTGCAATGCAGGCCCCCAAGGTAATAAACAGGGATGTCAGTACTTTGAATGTACTGGTATGTAAATACATGAGAGAATAAGCAGGCACATAATACATAGGGATGAAATTGAAACTGATTATTGAAACCAAACATGAACATGAGTACTGTAAAACATGAAGTAATCTGTGACAAAGATGAAAGCATGATAATAAATATAATACCGACATGAACCACCACAGGGAGAAACGTGGAGTCTGATCTCGGCTCGATCAGCTAAGCCATCTCATACCTTGCCATGGTACAAGACATGAACATGACATGAATGGATCCAAAATCCCTCAATGGGGAAAACATGAAGGAATCATCCTAACTGAGCGGAGCGATCCTTATCCTACATTGGCATACATAGTTTCAGGCTATATGAGCCTCCTCAATATTAATACAACTCCCGAACATGAAAGATAACTGAAGACATGATTTCTGATTCTTAACAAGAACATGGATACATGATGACATGACAATAAATATGTATATACAAGCTTTTCATGGAAATAAGGATAATATCTCATATCTTGTGTTATAGAACCCATGGGATACAAATTATGGGTTTCTCATAGATTACGGACTGAGTCTCAATCACTAATATAGTAAATTAAGACTAATCAAACGAAATTATAACTGATAATATAATATATCATGGTTCAAGTGTCTAGGGTTTATCATGAATATACCTAGAACCCTAAACCTAGTGTGTAATCATGGAATACCGAAGCATGGGGAAGAACAAGGATGTTCCCACACGTGGATAGAGTCTACATACCTTAATTTCTCCAAAACTTGAATTAAAGACTTGAAGTTTGAAGTTGATTTCCAAAATCTTGAGTCTTGAACCTTGAGGTGGGTTTTCTTGAAAACCCTAGGTTAGGAACAATGATTTCTTATTTAGATTACAAGGATATATATTATAATTAACTTGGAATGATTAGAGTTGGCTTACCTTGGTGTTCTTGATGATGGGAAAGGGTAGGAGGTCGCTCTAGGGCTTGAAGGAATGAAACTTGTGAAATAAAACTGAGTTTTCAGTCTTTTAATGGTCTCAGTCGCGGCACTGTTACGGACTGTGTTGCAGTCCGTAACATAGGTTACAGTTCGTAACACTAGACCTTAACATGGGCCAAAATTCCAGTGAGCACCTAAGTTTTTGGTTGGGTTACAGTCACCCGTTATGGGTCGTAACACGTGTTACGATCTGTAACGATGAACCGTCCTTTGGTCCAAAAGTTATGAGACGGTGATTTTCAAGCACACCCATTACGGTATGAATGACAGTCCGTAGCACATGTTACGGTCCGTCCCTTGAGGCGTAACACTGGATTTTCTGTACTGAAACATATTTTCGACTCCAATACTCTCCTTCTTGGATTTCTAGCCTCCTGAGTCATGAATGTGAATTAGTATGCGCTATCTAGTTAAAATAATATGTGCAAGTGGGTGAGAGTTTGGTATCGAGAATAGAGACGGAGAGTATTGTTTCTCATGGGCAGTAAAAAAATAACCGTCGATTTTTTAGGCTTTCATTTTTAAAAGACGGATATATATTAGTTTTATCAAGGATGTTGTTCCAAAAAAATCTTACATTTAATAGTTTTTTTCTGTCAATGGTTTGCATTTTATTTATTTATATGTACCTTTTTTTTTTTTTTACTAACATATTCGTCTGTTTTATTTTGCGAGTTACCCTTTCAAGTGGATTCATTTTTTTAAGCCGGACAAGCTTAAGATATGCTCCGTTTACCTGTCTAGTATTTCCCATTCTGTCTTGTATTTCCCATTCTTAAATATATACAAAACTTACAAGTACCGTGGATATGAAGAGTACATGTTTGGCTAATTAATCTGTTGGTTTTCTTTGGGTTGAATAAAATTGAACTTAGAACAACTTCACGTGCATTCCTTATATCTTTTCATTTACTCAAGTTAATGAATCTGTAGATAATTTTTAGGTTAATTCTTTTCATATCACATATATTCTTTACTCTCTTTTTCATTCAAAAGCATCATTCAATGTAAAAAAAAAACATACTTTCATATCATATTCTTTTAAAGCTGAAACTTTTAGTCACTTTAATCGTATGTTCTATTTACTTGAAAATAATTCTTTTCATACTATATCTGTTCCTTAATTAAAATCCTTTTTGTTAGCTACTTATTCATTATAAATTTTCTTTCATCCTTAAAGCTTTCTTTATATATTTTATTTAAATAGTAAATTGTATTCTTTTATTCTTCAGAACTTAAAAATCTTCAAACTTTATTCACCAACATATATTCATTACTTATTTTTCCCCCAAATGCTTTTTACATATTTTATTTATTGACATTATAATACTTGTTTTATACATATGCAAATATTTGTAACTTTTACTATATAAAAATTCATGTTAATTTCGCTTTTATTCAAATTCTCTTTATAGTTTTTATGAATATATATAATAATCAATCATTTATGCATATCTCTCGTATAGTTAAAATGGTCCAGCCGGGAACCGCATTTTGTGGATTCTAAAGGATGCTTAACACCTTTCCTTTGGAATAATTTGAACCCTTATCTAGATTTTTTTTTTTTTCATAAGTTACTCTTTTAAAAACAAATACGTTTAAACCCGCTGGTAACGGCAGTTGCAGATTTCTTGGGGGTGCTTAACACCTTCCTCAAGAAATCATCAGAACCCTTACTTTTCTCTGATTTTCAAAAATAACCTTCCACGAGGAATCATTAGAACCCTTATTTTTCTCTGGTTTTCAAAAATAAGGTTTCGTAATTCCTTTTCAAAGAATGGTTTCCTAATTCCCTTAAAAATTAGGTGGCGACTTTGTATTCACTCAAATAACCAAGTTATGGACGTTCTTACCACAAAAGTAAAAAACGGATCGTTATAGATGACGACTCTGCTGGGGATTTATCCAGGTTCTAACCAAAAGGGTTTTCGTGACATTTTTGTGGCTAACTTTTAATTGCTTTATGTTACGGTTCACTTTTACACGGGTGCATAAAAGCTACTAAGAGGCTATGGATTCTATTTGGATTTTCTATTTTTTTAGAGTCACCACCTAATTTTATAAAGGAAATTAGGAAAACCGGGTTAAAGGGTTTAGTCAAACAAGAGGTAAATCCTTTAAGACCAGAGTTCAAGGTAAGGGTTCCCATAGGGAAGGTTTTAAGCATCCTAGTATTAAGGATCCGTAGAATACGGTTGACCTACGAGCTTCAATGTGTGATTATTTGCTAAAATGTTTTCTCTCTTGCAAAATCGTCATGTCAATATCATAACTCCATTTTGTTTTTGGAAATATTTTTAAGGAAAAAATAGTTCGTTTCTTTCGAAAAAATGTTTAGAAGGGTTTATATTCACTTCATTTTCGGACCAAAACCCACCTAAGATTTTCTCTTAAGTAGAGTTCCTACTAGTTTGGTCAAATGTCATGATTTAATCCTTATAAGTCTTGGGTACATATATGTAAGAAATAAATGGAGTATATCTCCCTTGTAAAATACAATAGGTTTTTATATATATGTATAAATAAAGGGATTTTTACTTATTATTTTCATCCTTTTTACCTCATTTGGGTCAACCATATTCTAACCAAAGCCATCTTCTTCTCAAAATCAAAGTCCAAATATACCCTTTCTTGTTTTATTGCCCTAAGGTTTGGGATTAGGCTCCAAAAGTCTTAAAAATACCTCTAGTCAACACAAGTTAGAAAGTGTTCATTTTTTCTATATTTTCTTGGAAACCTGGTTTTGTTCCAATTTGTCCAAAATTAACCAAGTTCCCAACTTTGTAAATAAGGCCCAAAATGTTTAAGTCCGATTTTTATTAAGTCCAAAATGGTCCGCATCCGTTTCTGGTTTTTTTTTTTTTTTGCAAAGGGTTTAAGGCCCAAATCTCTTTTCTGTCCAAATTCGCTTATGCCATTCAACTTATCAGTTTAAAATTATGAAAAATATCTATATTTTTGCAAAATCCAGAGTTCCTCGATTTCATGCAATTATCATTCGAACCGTGCTTAGCTTGAAAATCATTTTAGTAATATGGTAAGCCAACTACCCGAGCTTCCTAAGTTCTAATCGCATTTTTGAGTTTCAATAATAACATCTATATGCGGGAAATGCGACTGAGATGGTTTGGGCATGTGAAGAGGAGAGACATAGATGCCCCAGTGCGGAGGTGTGAAAGGTTAGCCATGGATGGTTTCAGAAGAGGTAGGGGTAGGCCAAAGAAATATTGGGGAGAGGTGATTAGACAGGACATGACGCAGTTACAGCTTACCGAGGACATGACCTTAGATAGGAACGTGTGGAGGACCCACATTAGGGTAGAAGGCTAGTATATAAGTCTCGTTATCTTTCCTTATTAGTAGGCGCATTAGTGCATTATAATTTCTTGTGCTTTGATTTATGTTATTATTTGCTACTTTCTGTACTTTGATTACTCTATTTTATCTGTGCCGCTTTCGTGATTTGCATTTCCATATCGCTTTGAATTCCTTGATTATCCTGTTTTACTGTGTCGCTTGCATTATTTCATTGCAATATCGTTTTAAATCTTTTAACCTTATCTGACCCCCTTTTTATGCTTCTATTGAGCCGAGGGTCTCTCGGAAACAGCCATCCTACCTTGGTAGGAGTAAGGTCTGCGTACATTATACCCTCCCCAGACCCCAAGATGTGGGATTTCACTGGGCTGTTGTTGTTGTTGTTGTTGTAATAATAACATCTATGTTATATATATATATATATATATATATATACACACACACACACACACAAAATAATGGATGGAGACAGAGTTAGGCTGGTGGGCCTACCAGTTGACCATTTTCACTCATGGTTGGGCCTTCTTATTTTCGTCTTTGGTTCGGACTTGATCAAGAAAAAAGAAAGTTGGGCCTCTGGCCCAACAAGCTTTGACTGAGGAGACTGGCCTAAGTGGCCCGTGTAGACAATTCCATGTAAAAGGGAGAGGGGAAAAGGAAAATTGTGCTTAGAAAGCATCTGAACTTAGAAAATAAAGGAAAATTGCGCTTAGAAAGCATCTAAACTTAGCAAATAAATCAATAAGAATTTAAAAGGAAGACACAATCATATGCACAAACATATGCGTGTGTATCTGTCCAGTATATTTTCTACACTTATCAAAATAAAACGTGCCAGAGTAAAAGCCCAAATTATGATTAAGGTGAAAGAAAAACCAAAGGAGCAGGCCCAAAATATCATAACATGAAGACAAGCAAAGCCTAGTTTAGATAATATGAAAAATATCATAAAGGGGTAGGCTCAAATTCAATAATAAAAGGGGGAAACAAATGAGAAGGCGAGCCCAAATTATTGACAACATTAAAACCCAAGTTCTGGAGGTATTCCTCCCATATACAAGATATGCCTCCTGATATGTACCAATGCATATATGAACTGTATGTATCATATATATTACATGTATTTTATGTAGCAACAACATAAAATCAAGGACAGGAGATAAAGCAAAGTAGTCTCATGTTAAGCCTATATCTAGATGTACTTATAATGTGATGTGCTTGACACACACTTTACTCATATACTCATTAAGGGGGATCCTAAAACATCTTCAATATTATAATGGTATGCAACAGGCCCATACTAAATGCCAATCCTCACACATATAACATATCTCTCAACATTACTATGCCAATACTCAGTGATATAGAAGAAATAAAACTAGTGTTTGCATAGCTTAGACTTTATATGAACCAGTATACTCATGCTAAGAAATGAATGCAACCAATGGGGTGTTTATTTAAATGTTATCAATCATGGTTTCCTTCAGCATTATCAAGCAGGAAAGACACAGGGGATAGAAAAAAAAAGGGAGATGGATAGATATCATGCAGTCAGTTCAAGTGCAGTATTCTAGTCAAGTTGAATCAATCTACACCTGAGTTCTCATTTATACAAGGAAGCTTAATATTACACTCAATCTTGTTCATTTGTCATTGTGCTTAAACTTTATAGGGAAGTACATATAGAGGATGTTCAGCACAGACCAGGAAAGCATAAAGAACTCTAGGTAGTCAAAATAAGCATGCATTTGGACTAGCATTTTAGACATGGCATCATATGGTGAAAACACTATATCATGGTTCAAAGAATGCCAAATGAAATGTACAGTTACAAAGTGTGAGCAAAAATGAACGTACAAGTTGCCATTGTACTATAGACAGACATTGCAAGGTCTTACACAAAACATATATGCTCATCTAGATACATGAATTGTCCCCCTTAATGGTCCAGTGTTAACAAACATGCTCAAGTATGGAGATAAAGAACATTCAAGGTGTGCGTAAATCATTTCATAGTTAGAAATCAAGGTGGAACAAGACATTTTGGGCTACACAACAACCACTATCTATTGAGTTTTTCTCATGGAAGGCACCACATGAGTACAGGGACTGCATAAGTTCATCACATAATCAAAATAGGCATTCTTAGCTCACATTAAACTTATGCTGATAATCAGACTTGACGACACAGTCTAGTTAATTATGAAACAATCTATCAGTTCTAATTTTCATATGGTGACCTCACATAGATACATCAATCTCTTAACACACTAAAATATCAAAGTCCACAGCAACACCCATGTTCATACCACATTACATCAATAGCCTCCACAGACACAGACAGTAAACCAAGCAGATAGACTCAAAACATGGCATTCTCATATTTTAGACACACAACATAATTTACTTATAGGAAAAGGGTCAAATATTTCAGGCAGGATAGGCTTGAGGGTAAAACTGATAACACAAGACACAAAAGACAGGACTATTAATGTGCATACATACCCATGCTAACAAACACAAGGTCACTTATAAGGCTACACAGGTCCTTATATTTCATATTAAGCATAGGTCAGTGAAGATAACTATAGAGGGTTCATTCAGGGACTATTAGAAAAGACATGTTCACTCAGTCATAAAAAACATTAAGCTGTATCTATTAAAATATTTCAAATCATGCCCAAGTAACTATTCAAAACACTTTATGCCATCTTATTTCATCCTAGCATGTACACTCTAGGTGGTTGGACTGAGTTTATGCATTGAACATGGATTAGGCTAGATCTACTAATGAACCACCAAACAATAAACCACATAGGCATTTGAACAGACTAAGTGTCGAAAACCCTTAATCATGTTAACAATGGGATTAAATTAGCAGCAGTAACCAAAAAGTAACAAAAATTCATGCCTATTCCAAGCTATGCACATGAGTAATTAGTCACTGTACCTATTTGTCTAAAATACTAACTAGGTCAGAAAATAAACTAAACTACTACCATCCAACAAGAGACTACAATAAACAAACTGAAACACACACAATAGAATTACTTTCTGATTTATCTTGACAAATACTTTAATATTAACAGTAAAATATGTAAATTATTTTTAAATGAAGTACAATATATAGTTGAAGTTATTTTGCCAAATAAAAATGGAAAAATATTATTAAAATAATTTTGTAAAATCGTTTTGATTTATAAAAATACATATTTCTCTCCGTTTGAGATCCAGGAATTCAGAATGATTAAATAGAATTATTGGAGGTCAAAAATTAAGTTTCAACAACTGCCCCTTCAGTGTTCGGGGATGGCGGGCCCATCCCTGATCATCGAATTTGACAAACCTAATTTTTTTGTTGACCAATTTAAAAATATCTCTCTTTTTGATGCAATTTTCAAATATATGGCTGGGCCCTGGTTCTTGAGTTTCCATTAGACTCCATTAGACTTCTAAATGCAATATTCAAACAAATTTCAGAGTTCTCGATTAACAAAACTGTGAAACCTGGAGTGATTTGTTGGAGTGTGACTGAATATATGGTATTGAGTCTGCCTACATATCCCTGGTTTTGGCAATCAAGTCACTTGTAGTTCGACTCGATAGAAGGAAAAGGATATCCCTTACGCGGGAATGCCCTTGTATGTGCCGCTGTGTACCCGACCGATTGCGGAAAATTTTAAAAGAAATCAAGCAAGGCAAACAAAACAAGTTGTGTGGCTGAGCATGAGATGGAGCGATCTTCCAATTCCTGGCCGGAGAGCTTGACTCTCATGGGCACCCTATCTCGACCGGCTGCTTAATAAAAAGTTCCACATTTGTTCTGCATGCGTCTGGATCTGATTTGATCAGCCTACTTCTCTCTTTGGCGGCTGCTAATCTGCTTCCATCTGCTGGGTAATGTTTTGGTGGACCTCTTTATCCTGTTTCTTCTTGTACCATCTAGGTGTGTTTTCAAATATACTTTCTTGGCATCGTCTTCGTTCGGTCACCTTTTAGGCGCTTCTGGAATCTAAATGGCCATCTGGGCTCTGTATCTTTGCTTTATCACTTGCGTGGTTTTGATGGCCCTCTTGGCTGTTTTCTAAAGATAAATGACCTTCTTGGTATTATTCGCTTTGTTGGACCTCCTCCGGTCTTTGTTTGCATGAAATGTCCCTCCCGACAGTTTCGTTTGAATGGCCTTCTAGCGATTTGTATGAGTAGCCCTCTCGGCAGTATGGCCCTCTTGGCAGTTTGGATGAATGGACCTTTTGGCTATTTGGATGAATGGCCCTCTGAATGACCCTTGTGGCAGTTTGGATGAATGGCCCTCTTGGCAGTTTGGATGAATGACCCTCTCGGCAGTTTAATATGAATGGCCTTCTCGATAGTTTGATACGAATGGCCCTCTCGACAGTTTGATATGAATGGCCTTCTCGGCAGTTTGTATGAATAGGCCTCTTGGCAGTTTGGATGAATGGCCCTCTCGGTAGTTTGATATGAATGACCTTCTTGGCATGTAAATGACAGATGTGGCCCCTTTGGCTAAATCGTCTTTCTTTTGTCCTTTGTATTGATTGTGACCCTTTTGGCCTGATGTTTGCCCTTATGGTGTTTGTCCCATGTAGCCCTTGTGGCTAGATATTTGTCCTTGCGACATTTTGACCCTTTTTCAGCTCTTTCTGGTTAGATGTTTGCCCTTGTGGCATTTTAGTCCTTTATTAGCCATTTCTGGCTATATATTTTCCCTTATGGCATTTCGATACTTTTATAGCCCTTGCAGCTAGATATTTGCCCTTATGGCATTTTTTCAACCCCTTTGATTTGGCTGTGGTTTCGATCTTTATTTGATAAGTTCTCTTTCCCTATTACAAACAAAATAGAGTTAGAAGAATGGTCGTCCCCTTGACGACACTAGAGACCTGCATCAGAAAAATGTTAGTTTTCTATAAAGTTGATGCATGTTTTTGTCTCCGGTTGTGTCTTGGCTTTGCCAGCTTGGTTTGCTCTTCTTAGGTTCGAACCTTTGGGTTCAATGTTCAAAGATGATTTTTTCTTAACATAAAAATTATTTTCATAAATCGTTGATCATAAATTGTTTCAACCTTTATTTATAAAAGATATAGTTTTTAGAAAATTGTTTAAGTTGACTGTCATTACGTGTGTGTCTGAGTGAGGACTCTTTTACCCTCTACTGCATCGGACGGTTGAAGCTTCAAGCTCCTTTGTGCTGAATTTTTGAGACCATCTCAAAAATTCTGCCCCAGTTTAAATCTTGTTTTGGCGAACTCTCGCGTTGAGTCTTGATGTAAGAAATCTTGAGGTCCTCTGAAAATTTCTGCCCCAGTTTAGGGTGTTGAGTCGGTTAACTCTTAAGCTGAACTGCTTCATCTCAAAATTTCTACCCTCGTTTGAGGCTTTGGATTGGCTGACTCTTGGGCTGGACTTTCTGAAGGAATTTTTGAGGTCCATCTAAAAAATTCTACCACCAGTTAGGTATGCGGGGTAATTTCTTTGCCTATTCCAAACTATCTTTGAAATCTCACCCATGGCTTTATAGGGTTTCTTTGTTTTTTTTTTTGGTACGACCGAGCTTAAAGAATGCCTACGTATCATGTCGCAGCAGGAATCACGTCGAATGTAGTTCAAAATAAAGTAATTGAGTTTTGTGTTTTACTAATAATGTGACCGAGTCCCAAATGGATTGCCTACGTATCTCACTGTGGGGGAAGTCAGGTAATTGCGTAGTTCATATTACAAGGAAATCATTTGGTTTTTTTCTAACTATTACAAAACGATTACAAGCAAAGCAATAGCTATTACAAGCAAATAAATAACTAATACAACTAGAAAGCGTGTCTTCATGCATAGTACCACTTGATTGCATCTGAGTTGATTGCCTCAGGCCACTCTTGGCCATCCATTTTTGCTATTATCACCGCTCCTCTGGAGAGTACTTTTCGGACCACATACAGTCCTTGCGAATTAGGTGCGAATTTTCCTTTGTACTCGTCTTGATGTGGGAACACTCGCCTGATTACCATTTTGCCCTATTTTGAAGAGTCGAGCTCTAACTCATTTGTTGAAGGCATGAGCTATCCTCTGTTGGTGTAATTGACCGTGACATACGACAATCATCCTCTTTTTGTCAATTGGAGCCAGTTGCTCGTATCAGCTTCAGACCCATTCTGTGTTGTCCAACTCTGCTTCCCGAATGATTCTTAGTGATGGTATTTTGACCTCAGTAGGTATGACTGCTTCAATACCATAAGCGAGCAAGTACGGAGTTGCCCCTGTCGAAGTTCGGGCTGTCGTTTGGTATCCCAGCAATGCATAAGGCAATTGTTCATGCCAGAACTTGTAGTTATACATCATTTTTCTTAATATCCTTTTGATATTCTTATTGTTCGCTTTCACCACTCCATTCATTTGTGGCCGGTAGGCAGTTGAATTCTGATAGGTGATTTGGAATTGTTCACAAATATCCTTCATCAGGTGATTATTCAAATTCGCTCCATTGTCTGTTATGATGGACTCTGGTATGCAAAAGCGGCATATGATGTTGTTTCGTACAAAATCAGCTACCACCTTTTTTGTCATTGATTTGTGCGATGTAGCTTCCACCCATTTCGTGAAGTAATCTATGGTGACTAAGATGAATCGATGTCCATTCGAGGTGGTAGGCTCGATGGGTCCAATAACATTCATGGCTCAGGCGACGATCGGCTAGGGTGAGCTCATAACATTGAGTTCGCTCGGTGGGACTCTGATTAGATCCCCGTGGATTTGGCACTGATGGCATCTTTGCATAAATTTGCGGCAATCATCCTCCATTATCATCTAGTAGTAACCCGCTCGAAGGATTTTCTTGGCCAGAATAAAACCATTCATGTGAAGCCCACAGGTTCCAGCATGTACGTCTTCCAATAGTTTCGTGGCCTCAGCGGCATCCACATATCGGAGAAACCCTAGGCTCGACGTTTGCTTATAAAGAATTTCTTTTTTCAGGAAGAATCCGTTGGCCATTCTCTGGATAGTCTTCCTTTGGTTGCTTGTGGTATTTTCGGGATACTCTCCCTTTCCAGATACATCTTGATGTTAGTGTACTATGGCTTGTCGTCGGGTTCCGCTTCCATATGGGAACAATAGGCGTGCTCTTCTCTCAGAATTATTTCCAATGGGTCAATGAAACTGCTTTTAGGATGCTGGATCATTGATGCTATGGTGGCCAAAGTATCAGCGAACTCGTTTTGAGCTCTCGGTGTATGCTTGAATTCGATTTTTTTTGAATTTCTTGCACAACCTCTGAGCGAGATTCACATACGGCAAAATTTTGGCATTCTTGGAGTCCATTCTCCTTGTACTTGGTGGATCAGCAGATCTGAGTGTAATAACCCTTTTAGTCATTACCGTAATTTCTAAAGATTCGCAACTTTGACATCCTGGACTTGTTCGGTTCGTTACGTATCTCCAGTGAACATCTAGCCTAATTGGACTCATCGTGTGAGTAGGAATTAAAATATTGAATTTTGGCCCTCAGACCCAGTTATACCGCCCCAGCGCTAGGATGACCGCCATAGCGGTCATGCCTCAGCGTCCCATTCATCGCTAAAGCGAAGGCGGGAAAGATTTCAGTAGACCGCTTCCGCGGTTTCGATGCCGCTGAAGCAGTGCTGCTATAGCTGTAGCCTGACCGATGAAGTGTTAGATGACCAGTGGTTGACCTATTTAAAGCCCCATTTACGGACTTGACCTAATATTTCATTTCCCCAAAGTTACAGCCGCCACAAGGAGGATTTTCAGCCTTAGAGACTTGAATGCTTGGAGGTAACACCCTTTAATTCCCCATTTCATCTCTCAATAATTCTTTCTCCCTTCTTACATTATTTATGGTTATGGGAAGTCATTAAATGGAGATTCCTTCTCATTTTCTAAAAGGCTAATTGAGATAAAAGAGGTATTCTTGACCTAGAGTAATTGGTAACTCAAAGATGGCTTATTTATTTCAAAACCTAGATTAATAAGAAGTTCTAAGCCTAAATCCTTCTATTTCCCAATGGGTTAACTTGTTAGGCTTTGATAATGAGGAATGTGAATTAGTGAGGTAAGTTTGACTTAGGTAAACCTTGATTTCTATAAAAGGAGGTTAAATAACAATAAATTGAGAATCAAGATGTTATTGAGAAATGACGATTTTACCCCTATGAACCCAAAGTCCTAAATTGTTTCTTACTTGAAATTATCCATCGTTCCTTGACCTCTCGGATCTACAAATTCCCTACAAAGATGGAAGATGGAGTCCAAGTGGATGTTTGTGCACCTTTCGGCCTTGAGGTAGGTTATGACTTCTCTCTTTTGGTAGACTCCGATTAGACATTCATATACGCGTGTTAGATGAAGTGGAGAATGCATGTATAGGATTTTGGAGATTGGGATGGATACTTTAGATTGATAACGTATAAGAAATGGTGGTTAGTGTGTATTACTAATATAGTTGTAGATTTATGATGACCTTATGGTGAGACTTCGATTAGCGAGGCATATGTTTAGATGATATTGTCGTAGAATGCATGAAAACCTTAGGGGATGAAGTTTGGAATGTATATTTCCTTAGGTTGGGCCTTGTTGAATTATTTGGGGGCTAACCACCCTATTGAGTTGTTGACTTATCTTGTTCTATTTTCTTATTGGCTCGTTTCCACATTGAGAAATTGGATATTGGTGATTAGTGATATATCATGATTATGATATTGCGATACTTGACTTTGATTGGATATTGAGAAGAGAATTATGATTCCATTGTGGCTTATTGTGTAGCCTTATTATTGATATTGTGTGTATGCTATGTGTGGTACTGTTTAGGATTGAATTGGTTGTTTGATATTACATTACATCGTATTCATACTTATTTTCATGATAGATTGAACTCGAGTTACCACTTTGTTTCGGCACATGACGATTATATGTAGTGCTTTGTTGTGCGTTATTCCTTCTTTGGGAAGCTCTTTACTAGTGAAAGCAATCTGATGCTCTTCCATGACATTTACGACCATCACGGCCAAATTCTCACTGCTTGTCCCTGCGGGAACATTGGCTTCTTCTAACACTTTCATTTAAGCCAGAAAGTGTTGAGGCGAGCTCAACAATAATGCTAGCACGAATATCTGAGCTGATGTCTTCTTCAAGTGTTCCACAATGGAGTATTCTTTTTTGGCTGCATGCTTTACCAGAAATATTCAGTCTCACCCTCGAAAATGGGCCTCATAAGGTCACTACTAGAGTACTAGACATATGGACGGGACAAGACCCCGTCGTGCCCAAAATACAAATACATATATATATATATACACAAAATTATAAACCCGATTAGCACCTCCGGAACAACGGAGTGCTCCTGAAAATCTGCTGATAGCTCCTATAGGTCTGCGCCGTCTCCCTGTCTACCTGTGGGCATGAACACAGCGTCCAAAGAAAACATACGTCAGTACGAACATTGTACTGAGTATGTAAGGTATGAATGAAATAAACATGATAGAGAATCATAAGTCATGAGGTGAAGGAAAAACCTGCGCGACCTTTAAGGATGAATGCATTTCATACATACACCACATATACATAACCGTCGTACATGAATCATCACAGCGTATACGTCATCACGTCATATAATTCAACATCATAATACTGTATCTACTCATACACATAAAATGTTATCTGTATTCGGCCACTTAGGGCTCGACAATATCCGTATTCGGCCACATGGTGGCTCGACAGTATCCATATTCGGCCATGTAGTGGCTCAACCGTATCACACACATATCTTCCATATTCGGCCACATAGGGGCTCGACCATGTCACATGCACCACACAAGGATCAATATATCTCATCATCATCATTGTCATCGTATACATCTCATAAGCTTATCGCAACCTTTCATTAATGCACACATTTAAATTAAAGACAATTTATGAAAGTAACATCGTATTCGTAGCATGAATTTCATGTAATTATCATATGATAGTCTTTATATAATTTAGGCTTAAGCAAAACATTACCACTATAGTTTATATAGCATATCTCTTACCTTTATCTCATGTGAAATCCTCTAAGAATATATATTCATAACTCTGCGGAACATTGGTCATAGAATATGCATTAAGGCTTATGGGCAATCTATAACAATGTCGGGGTGACATAAGGTCGAGAACCCCTGAGTCCATTATGGAGCATTTATAAGCATTATGCCTCACCTTGAAGGAATTAGCATATAAGGTGAGTGTAGTCAATGGACAATATCGATGGATCGTAATGTGGATCATTAGCCTTGTAGAACTATGATATTGTAGGCCTTAGTATCTTTAGACTTAGACTCATCATCGTCATTACCGCATTCGTAACATGCCTCTTATCTTATCCCATATGGCTATTCATGAACATAGGCTCTTAGTTTTACGGAAAGTAGGAAAGTCATGGTAAGGTAAGGAAAACACTATCATACGAATCATATAAGGATCATTAACTTCGTAGGAATATCATATCATGAGCTTTATGACTTCTAGACTTAGATTCATTATCAACATCGTCATACTCGTAACGTGCCTCTTTTCTTTATCTTGTGATGCTCTGTATAATCGTAGACTCATAGTTTTTGATACGTAGGAAAAATCATGAAGAAGGAAGGAATATCATATCATGGGATTCATGCCTTAGAAAGAAGGGACTAGCCTTACATACCTTTTCCTTTATCTATTCTACTGCTTGATCGTTCTTCTTCAATATTCGCGTCTTTACCTTCAAGAGAATTCGCATCAACGTCAGTTAATCGACTATAAGAACGCGTGACTATTCTCTAGGGAAAATTGGGCAGCATTTTCTTTGTTTCTACTACTTTTCCCATGTTTCATTTCAACTACCAAACATTCACAACAACACTCACAATATCGTATCAACAATCGTCATTCATATACTTTGAGCAAAATCCACCATTTTTCTATATTTTCTCCACATTTATGGTTGTAGTTCGTTATCACGTTTTCTAATATATAATGCTTATTTCTTGGTCTAAACATCATTTACAACATATTCATAATCATGGCACATCAACGTTTATGGTTCCATTCAACTACCATTCAATTATGACACTATTCTCCCATTTAAGACCCATTTTCCATGTCTTTCTACAATTCAAGCATCTTAACTTTCCAATACCTTAAACAACATGCTAAAGTCATAAAACTTACCTTATATGGTGGTGGAACAAGCCTAGAGTGGAGTTCTTCCTCCTTTCTCAAAACCCTATTTTTCCTTTCTTGGAATTTCTTGGTTTGGATGAACTTCACTTGAGTTTCACACACTTTGTTTCATGGATTTGGTGTTGTTGATCTTGATCTCCCTTTGATTCTCTTAAATTTTGTGGATGAAATGTTTGGATAAGTTCTAGAGGGTTCTTGAAGGTTGTAGATGAAATATGAATGAAAATGAATGAGAAAGTCACTTATAATAATCTCAAAATCTGATTTTTTAATGAACAATCGTCGGGGTGTACAGTGGTCGTAAACCACAGTTTACGGACCGTATACCAGTTTACGGGCCGTATAACGTGGTCGTATTTAAGCATATCAAAAATAGAAAGGTTTGCTGGAGGTCATGATGGTTTACGGCCACAGTTCGCGGGCCGTATTTCAGTTTACGGTCCGTAAACTGGGTCGTATTTTACCATTTAAACTGTGGACAGAAAGTTGAAATTTTTGGAACGTTGGAGGACGATGGAAGTATACGGTCCGTAAATCACTTTACGGGCCGTATTCTATTTTACGACCTCTGGCTGAATTGAAATTCTACAACTTTCTTATTTCCAAAAATTCATGAATGGTCATTCCCTACTTAGTAAAACATCGTACACTCATACTCTTCGTTGGTCTATTCATTGTACGTTCACGGAGAAATTTCCGAGGTGTAACAGACGACCTTTGGTGGGACCGTTTGGATCATTCCTGAAACGTTTTACCTTTCAAACAATTTGGTTTTTGTTTCTAGAAATGAGGTAAACACCCGGGCAAGCTGCTTTTCAAAATTAGGATGTGGCAAATTGCAAGCATTTGGCGGTGGTTGAATTTTGTAATTTTCTAGTGGGTTATTTTGTGGAGCTCAGTATACAGGTGAGGGAGCTTGGTAGTTTTGGGATGGTTTCTGGAAGATTGTTTGTAGGGTTTGGTAATTTGGTAGCGGGGTTTGGAAACTTAGTTGTGCGTAATAAATAGGCACAGGGTTGTATGGTATGGGTAAGTATGCATTCAATGGTGGTGATTGATAGATTTCGACGGGAGATCGCAGTTCTTCCCTCTTTTGGGGTTTTGGGCTAGGAGTGTGGGAAACGTTTGGCACATCCTCTTTCTATTTTCTGGCGAGTTCCACAGTGCTTTGTCCGACAGCTTTGCCAGCTACGTTTATGATTCTTCCGAATTTGAGACTATCTTCTACGGCCTCTCCTATTTTTACTAATTAATAGAATGGACTCCCGGCCATTTACAACATGCAATCATAGAAATCAATCTGTTGTGACTGGATAAACACGGAGACAAACCCTTCCTCGCTCATTAGCGGTTGTACTCGGGCAGCTTCGGCCTTCTATCTACTTGCATACTCGCGGTTGTTTTCCGTTGACTTCTGTTTGATTTTCTCTAAGTAGTAATGGTCTGGTACTGTTTTAACATTGAATCAAAACCTTTCCATAAAGGACTCCGCCATGTTTTCCCAGGAGGCCCATCGACGCATATCTTGTGTGCTGAACCATTCAGATGCTTCCTTGATTAAACTTTGGATGAAAAGCCTCATGATCAGTACTTGGTTGTTTCTTACTCCGACCAGTTGGTCGCAATAGGATCGTAGATAGGCCTTGGGGTTGCCTGCCCCATTGAACATTTCGAATTTGGGCACTTTGAAGCCCTCGGGAAGATCCAAGCCTGGATGAAGACAAAGGTCATCATAGCTCAACCCTATTGCTTTTCGGGTATCTCTTGTTGATTGTGCAAGCATTTTTACCACCTTGCGCTTACTTTCTTTATCGCGCTTATCCTGCTCGGCTCTTCTGGCCTTTTCCATCTCCTCATAGTGATCAAGTTCTTGATGATCTGGGAGAACGCACTTTGCGTGACAAGGGTATGTAAAGAAATGACTAGATGTGTGGGGTGGATTTTGGCTGTGTAGGTAACCTTAATTGTTGGTAAATAGACGATGCTTGGACGCACGGTAGAGTGGGTGTGAGTGGGCTGAGGTTCTTGGTATGATGGTACTGAGTGGATGGTTCCAGGAATTTGGACAGTGTTGAGTGGTGGTGGGGTGTGGTAAGATGTACTTATGTTTGCAGGGTGTGGTATTGTTCGAGCAGGGTAAGTGGGAAAATTGTCGGGTAATAGTGAGCATAGAGATGGAAAAGGCGGAGGAGGCCTCTTTTCTTCAGCAGATGTCTCTTTAGCCATTTTTGCTCTTGTGACCTTCTCCTGAAGATCAACGACTTTCTCCAACAGCATGTTTATCACTTCCTCAGAGTGCTAGGATTCCTTTGGGTTTAACGGGGGAGAGTCACTGATGATGAGTTCATTCTAATTGTGCTCGTTTTTTGAGGTACCAATCATTATCGCTTTGCCTTTGTCTTGTTGGGAAAGGGATGCTATTGCAGCTTTGGATCTGGTGAAGTATGCCAGCGTGGAACAACACGGATCAACCTCTTTCTATAAGAGAAAAACAACTCAAAAGCGAATGACCTTAGTGCGTTAGACAATAAATAGGAAAAACAGGATATTGCACATAGTTGGCACATAAGCACATAGAGCACACAAAAATCATGTATTTTATTTAAACATTTGGTTGATCCTTAGTTCCAAGGTTTTTGGGTATTTCGGCCCTTTGAGTCACTTTGGATCTTGGTATGATAGTCTATGGTTGACTTGCTTTGGACAGTCTTCTTGACGCCTGCTTGTGCTAAATAACTATGGAAAAATATATATATTTTATATAATATAGGGACCGAGTCTTACGTAGACTGCCTACGTATCT
Source organism: Lycium barbarum (assembly GCF_019175385.1). Taxonomy (NCBI): domain Eukaryota; kingdom Viridiplantae; phylum Streptophyta; class Magnoliopsida; order Solanales; family Solanaceae; genus Lycium; species Lycium barbarum. The sequence continues at coordinate 82,717,100 of NC_083344.1, forward strand.
AGTCATGTAAGATATTTCTAAACCTAGACTACCCAAAATCTTTCCCAGACCAGGCCTGATAAAGGCTTCCTACATATCCCTCCTTGGGACATCAGGTTGAACGTAGTTTCTTTTACAGATAAATAAAAAGGGAGCAGGACAAACCTTGGCAATTTACAAAAAAGGGCCCTCCCTTAAGTCTAAGCAAAAGTGATATGTTCTCGAGATTAAAACGGGTTACTGTCCTTGCACCATTGGTTTGGCCTAAGGCCCTATTTCCTAGTAACAAGGTGGGAGTACTACCCAAATCCCCCCAGTATGGACTGGGTGCTCTAATTTGAATTTGAAAGCCTCGCACTTTTCAATATCATGCCTCGGTGATCCTGAGTAGACAAGCTAATACTTTGTTGACTTGATCCACTTGATGAGGGTTTCCAAGAGGCCTTGACTTGACTGACCTTCCCAGTACTTGCTAATTTCTAGAAAATACTGGCGTACGAGTCCTTAAAGATGGTGAAGTCGTAACGCCAAACGTGGGTGTCCAAAGTGATTCCTTCATTTGGAGTGACCCTGTCGTGGACTAACAAAGGTTGAGGTCCCCATAAGTTGTGTATTGTCTTGTTGTCAATCATTCTCACAATCCTTTTTCTTAGGGCCAAACACTCGTCTGCAGTGTGGCCGGGTTGAATCTTATGAAACGGACACCTCTTGTGCGCATAATTGGAGCTCAAGGTGGTAACTTCTCATGGCTAGCACATGTAGCACCCACACTCTTCATTTTCTAGAAGATTCTTCGCCTCATATATGCTTTTGTGTGACACAGTAAGGACAAGCAATGGCCTTAAGAATAATTGCCCACGAAGTTGGTGGTGGTGGATGAATGAGTTCTTGGGTTACGGCATTTTCCTCTTCTTGAGCCGCAGAGGCGGCAGTGGTGGCTTGTTTAGATGGCCATGTTGGCTCTTGTGGTTCAGACTCCTTCTTGGGATCCTCATCTTTTCCCTCGAGAGTCTCGATTTTGACTATCGAAGGCACGTAGCTTGGTGCCATTCCTTTGGCCTTATTTGATGAGCTCTCTTGGCAACGGTCCAATGCGGCAGTCTCTTTTGATGGATTGTCAACTAGGTTCAAAATTTGGTCGGCCTCTTTGATCTTGGCTCGGACCAATTCGATATTTTCCTCTAGCTTGTGAATCTTCCAACTAAACGATCCTTCATTCTCGCTAGCGGTGTGCATTGACTTCTTAGTCCATCCATTGGTAGAAAATCAACCCTTTTAGGAGGTGTACAGGGTTAGTTTTCCTATGTTCGTTGTTACACCTCTGAAATTTCCATGTTGTTGTATAGTAAATGGACTAACTCCGGGTAAGTATTATACAATGTTTTTATTAGTAAGAAAGGTTATTTAATAATCCTAATTAAGATTCCAAAGACGTTGGAAGTAAGAGGAGAAAGATCCTTGAGAAGGGCAAAGTATATGTTGCGTTTTGGAAAATAGTTCCGTAAAGTACCGAGCTAATGTTGACTTGATGATGTCTCAAAGAAGAGTTATAATGCTCCTTAGATTGGTAATGAAGAGTTAAACAAGTTCCAAGAAGGTTCTATAAGGATTGGTGATCAAACGAACGACGGAAATCATTTTAGGAAAATGGGGTTATATGACCGCTTATACGGTCCGTATAACATTATACGGTCCATATAAGGGTCCGTATAAAACCCAACAGAAATGTTGTTTCTCTGATGGTGAAGTACGGTCACTTATACGGACCGTATAATGCTGTACGGACCGTACAAGTGTCCGTAGAACACCCGACGGGTTGAGTTAAGTTCAAGTATTTAAATGTGATCCCACTTCACTAATTTCATTTCCCACACTTCTCCATCTCTCTCAAGGCTTCTAGAGAGTTCCAAACACTTCTCCTACAAGGATTCAACAAAAACTAATGATCAACTTCATCAAACCAAAAGAATTAAGTAAAAGAAACTCATTAGGGTTCATCCAAGACAAGGAATCTCATTGGAAGTGGAACTAGGGTTTTGCTCAAGTGAATTGTTCCCACCCAAAGCTCATTCCTATTCAATCAAAGGTAAGTTTTATGATCATTCCATATTGTTTAAAGTATTGAGAGGTTGAAAGAACTAGATTATGAAAAGAGGTTGAAGATGGGTCATAAATATGAGAATAGTGACATCTTTGAGTAGTAGCTTAGAATGAATCATGATTCTTGACATGTTGTAATTATAATTATGTTATGAATGATGTTAAGAACATATGAGTGACATTAGATGAGGATGAATATAATGTTGTATTATGATCATGATTATGGATGACCTTGAGAGGGAGTTGTGGGAGTTGGATAATGATGAACTTGACAAAAGTTATTGATTAAGATATTATGAATGTTATCATTGATGATGGGGAGTTGATATATGATATGGAGCAAATTGTATAAACAAAGGAAATGCTGCCCAATTTTCTATAGCTTTAGTCAAGTATGCTAAGCTATCGATTATGTAATATTAGTATAAACTCTCTTGAAGGTAGAAACGTGAATACTGGAGAGGAATGTTCAAGTGATAGAGTAGCTAAACGAAGAGGTATGTAAGGCTAGTCCCTTCTTTCTAAGGCATGACGCCTATGGCATGAATCCTCTTATTTTTCCATAACCTTCCTACATATCGGAAATTATGAATCTATGATTATAAGGAGCTTCACATAAGATAAAGAACGGAGGTATGTTACTAGTATGACAATGATGATGATGAGTCTAAGTCTAAAGAATTCTAAAGCTATGATATGATGTTTCTACAATTCTAATGACCCTAAATACGATCCCTTGATGTCGTTCATTGTGTTACACTCACCTTATAATGCTAGTTCCTTTGAGGTGAGGTATGATGCATATGATCACTCCATAATGTAATCGGGGGTTCTCGACCTTATGTCACCCCGATATAGTTATAGATTGTCTTTAAGCTCTAATGCATGTTCTATGACAAATGTATGATGATGATAAGTTTATAATGAGTATATGATGATATGATTACACCGAGCCTATAGGGTCGGGCATGACACCGCTAAGGCGGGCTATATATGATTACACCGAGCCTATAAGGCCGGGCATGACACCGCTAAGGCGGGCTGCATATGACTACACCGAGCCTAGAGGGCGGGGCATGACCCCACTAGTGGGCGGTGCATGATGGTGCCCGGATGCGGGTTAATGAGGATGATATGTTAAAAATGCATTTACTCTTAAAGGCTAAGCAGGTTATATCTTCACCTTATGTTTCACGATTTCTTTATTATGCTAATTTTATTCATGCCTTACATACTCAGTGACGTCCTTTTTCTTTGGACGTTGTGTTCATGCCCACAGGTAGACAAGGAGGTGATCCAGACTCATATGAGCTATCAGCATACTTTGAGAGCACTCCATCGTTCAGGAGGTGCCATTGATTTATTGTTTTGTGTATATATACATGTGTTTTGGGCACAACGGGGTCCTGTCCCATCCATATGTCTAGTACTCTAGTAGAGGCTCGTAGATACGTATGTGTGGGTACTATGGTCTCACGATTTCCCTCATTGTATATATATTATTTTGAAAGCCGAAGGGCTTATGTACATAAAGGTAAATATGTTCCAAAGTGAAAATGGTTTTTCCTATGATTAGAAGCATGAGGACAGTGAATGAATGCAGGCTGAGTATGATGAGTAGTAGTATGAGTGGTGCTCGGTGGTCAGCCGCGGGTACCCGTCATGGCCCTAGTCGGGTCGTGACAAAAGTGGTATAAGATCAGTTCAGTCCTAGGAAGTGTCTACGAGCCGTGTCTAGTTGAGTCTTGTTTATGGAGTGTTGCACGCCACATTCATAAACAGGAGGCTACAGGGCATTTAGGAAAAATGACCATTCTTCTTCTTATGACATCGTGCGATAGAGCCGTGTTATAAGATTTTCTCCTCCCTAATTGTGCGTTATGATTTCAGAGATGCCGCCAAAGAGAAAAGCTACAGCCGCTTAGAAGGGAAAGACTACGATAGAAAGGCGGGTAGAAAGGGAGCCGTCAACGAATATAGAAGAGGGTGAATCACACAATGAGGCTCCATCTAATACTTCTCCCACTCCGCCTAACTTAGAAGAACAAGAGGGGGCTTCAGTTTCAGCTCCTATGCCTACAGTTCCTCCACCGACTGCTTCGGGTCACCAAATGACCGAAGCTATTCACTTATTGACACAGTTAGTTGCCACCCAGGCACAACGGCAAAGTTCGGGTCCAAGTGACATGGCAGTTAGTACTAGAGCCCGTGATTTCATGAGTTTGAATCCTCCGGAGTTTTTTGGGTTAAAGCCGGATGAAGACCCGCAAGATTTTATTGATGAAATGTTGAGAACATTGAAGATTATTCATACCTCCGAGACTGAATCTGTGGAGTTGGCATCTTACAGACTCCGGGATGTGGCGGTCTTATGGTATAATAATTGGATATCCTCAAGGAAAGAGAATGCACCTCTTCCAGTTTGGCAAGAATTCGTAGATTCCTTCATCCGCCACTATTTACTACCCGAGTTCTATAGAGCAAGAGCAGAGAGATTCTTAAATTTGAAGCAAGGGAATATGAGTGCCCGGGAGCTAGAGCAGATAGATTCAGTTTAATTCATTGGCTAGATATGCTCCGACTATGGTGGCCGACATGGGAGATAGAGTGCACAGATTTGTGAGTGGCTTAGGGCCATATTTGTTCAAGGACTGCTTGACGGCTTCCTTGTAAGATGGGATGGATATTTCCTGCATTCAGGCTCATGCCCAGAACCTAGAAGAGCAGCAACATCCGCAAAGGGGTGAGCGTGATATTGATAGAGGGAAAAGTAAAAGGGCTAGATCTGTGGGTGCCGGTAGCGACTATAGAGGGGGATCGAGGAAGTCATATTCTAGACACTCAGGCCAGTCGGCGACTAGTGCGCCTCCACGATTTGCAGGCAGGAGATTTGACCGCTCTATTCATTTAGGGCAGGGTCAGAGCTCGAGAGCTTCAGGTTCCCAGTTTGGGGGTGATTATAGCCAGATGAGACCACCAGTTCCATGATGTAGTCAGTGCAGAAAGTTACATTCGGGGCCATGTCGCCAAGGATCAGATGTTTGTTATGTTTGTGGACAGACTGGGCACGTGATGCGTGATTGCCCCTCGTGACTCTTTTCTATACCAGTTGTTGAAGCTTGAGGGCTACTTTCGAAACTCCACTGAAAATGACCCTAAACATCATTTGCAGAATTTTATGGATGTGCATGTTAATCACATCAAAAACTACATTCCACAAGATGCTATTCGGCTGAGGTTATTCAAATATTTCTTAGCTGGAGATGCAAGAGCATGGTTCGAGAAGCTGCCCCGGAATTCTATTACTACATGGGCAGAAATGGCTGCAGTCTTTCTCAAGAAATGGTACCCTCCTAGCAAGAAGGCTGAGATTTGTAACAAGATCTATGAATTTAAGCAACGACCGGGGGAACAGTTATATGAAGCTTCGGAGAGATTCAAAGAGTATTTGCAAAAGATTCCAAATCATGATTTTTCGAAGAACATATCAATGGAGAAGTTCTACCGAGGGCTGGATCCAGTGACACAATCAGTTGCTAACAATGCAACTGATGGTTGTTTCGTGAATAAATCTTATCGACGAGTGACTAACATGCTTGACGGGCTGACTACTCACAATCAGGATTGGCACTCAAACACTGCTGATGTTGTGCCTTATGGTAGTGTTATGATCTAGAATATGGTAAAGGAGAATCTAGATACCCAGCTAACATTGGCTGAGCTTGCAATAAATATTTCCTTACTAACAAAGAAATTTGATGAGACCCACATTAAGAAGGTAAATGTTTGTGAAGATGATGCAGGTATGCCAAAAGGATTGTACCAGACTCAAGAGGGTTCGTTTCATGATAGACCTCTTATGCAGATTGAAGATGCTAACTATGTGAATAACTCTCAAGGGGGTTATCAGAGACAGAACTACCAAGGTGGTTATCTGAATCAAACCAATGGAGACCTCAGCAAGGTCAAGATGCTTATAATAACTCAAGGAACTACAAAAATAATTATGGTGATGCGAACCAAGGGAGCTACAACAACAGTAACAATTTTGGGAACAAGAGTTCCAATCCTTATATACCACTGAAAGGGCAGTCAACAGAGCAAGGTAGTTCGAAGGTTGAAGCAACGCTTGAGAAGATTCTGGAAAATCAGTCTAAGTCTGAGAGGACTTTATCTGGACTGACAGAGACAGTGGGTTCCCATACAGCGGCTATTCAGAAGCTTGAGTCACAGATGAGGGATATTTCTAGAGAGCAGCATGCTTTTAAAAAGGGAGGACTTTCGATTGATACTATTTCGAATCCTAAGAATGGGGGAAGCGGTGTAGACCGTGTGTTTGCCATCACTACTAGGAGTGGTAAAACACTCCAAGGGGCTGATAAGAAGGTTGTTGATATTGAGCTGATAGATGAAGAGGAAGAGGTGCAGTCTGAAACACCAATTATTGTTGATGAGAATCCTACTGACAAGAAGGTTGCTGATATTCCAAAGATTGTAAAGGAGGCTAATGACTCGAGCATGCAGACTGTGAAAGGGGATCTCCGCCCTTTGACTCTGCTTTTAGAGTCTAAACCTCCCTTTCCTAAGAGGTTGGTAAAGAAGAAGGAATATTCTAAGTTCGAGAAGTTTTATGATCAGTTGAAGCAGTTATCTCTAAATTATCCTTTCTTGGAAGCTGTCAAGGAGATGCCCGATTTTGCTAAATATTTGAAGGACCTACGGACCAAGAAGAAAACGGTGCAACATGAAACTGTGAGTTTAACTCACACTGTGAGCTCCATCATCTCAACTACTACTATTCAGAAGAAGGGAGATCCTGGGGCTTTCACCATTCCTTGTTCTATTGGGCACCATGATTTTGCTCGTGCTTTGTGGGATAATGGGGCGAGTATTAATTTGATGCCTCTTGCTATATACAAACAATCACGTTTGGGGATGCCAAGGCCAACTACTATGAGGTTACAGATGGCTGATAGGTCTATCAAAAGGCCTGATGGTGTGGTTGATGATGTGCTTGTGCGGGTTGGTGAATTTATGTTGCCCGCTAATTTTTTGATTCTTGTCTGTGCTATTGATCGGGACATTCCTATTATTTTAGGTAGACCCTTCCTTTCTACAGGGAGAGCTCTGATGGATTCGGAGAAAAATGAAATCAAGTTCCGAATCAACGATGAAGAAGTTACTTTTTAGGCTAGCAAGGGGATGAAGTTACCAAGTGCTTACGAGAGCATTTCGGTAATTAATTTGTTTGATGTTGTTGATGAAGCGGTGGAGTTCAAGATGGAAGAAGAAAGTTTGGGTGAAGCTCTAGCTGGTATTCTTATGAACTTTGATGCTGAAGACATGAAAGGTTATGTGGAGACAGTTAATTCACTTGTTGGGTTGGTTTCATATTCTTACCACCCAAAGAAGCTAAATCTTGATCTGGAAAATAGAACAACTCCTCCAGCAAAGCCTTCGATCATTGAGGCACCTAAGTTGGAGCTTAAGCAGCTCCCATCACATCTGAAGTATGAGTTTCTTGCTCCGAACAATACATTGCCAGTGATTGTTTCAGCCCTACTGACTGAGGAGCATATTCTACAGCTTTTGGAGGTATTGCGGGAATATAGGCGTGCTATTGGTTAGACCATAGCAGACATTCGTGGAATTTCATCTGGGATCTGTGAACATAAAATCCAGTTGGAGGAGGATAGCAAACTTAGTGTAGAGCATTGAAGGAGGTTGAATAAGAATATGCAAGAGGTGGTCAAGAAAGAGATCATTAAATGGTTAGATGATAGAGTGGTTTAGCCGATTGCTGACAGTAAATGGGTGAGCCCAGTTTAATGTGTTCCTAAGAAGGGCGGTATCACAGTTGTGCCCAATGCAAAGAATGAGTTGATTCCGACGAGAACTGTAACCGGATGGAAAGTTTGCATGGACTATCACAAGCTCAACACTGCCACATGTAAGGATCACTTCCCTATGCCTTTTATTGATCAAATGCTTAATCACCTAGCAGAGCGTTCTTATTATTGTTTCCTTGATGGGTTATTTGGGTTACAATCAGATCAACATTGCGTTGGAGGATCAAGAAAAGGCGACGTTTACTTGTCCTTATGGGACGTTTGCATTTAGCCGGATGCCCTTTGGGTTGTGTAATGCTCCAGCCACTTTTCAGAGGTGCATGATGTTGATCTTTTCTGACATGGTAGAGTACCACTTGGAAGTGTTCATGGATGACTTCTCAGTTGTGGGTGATTCGTTTGAGGATTGTCTTGGCCATTTGGGTCAAGTGCTGAAAAGATGTGAGGAGACAAATCTCATGCTAAATTAGGAGAAGTGCCACTTTTTGTTGAAGTAAGGGATCGTCCTCGGTCACAAAATCTCTGAAAAGGGAATTGAGGTCGATCAAGCGAAGATAGATGTGATTGTGAAATTTCCTCCACCTATCTCAGTCAAGGGTGTCCGAAGTTTCTTGGGACATGTTGGGTTCTACAGGCGCTTCATCAAGGATTTCTCCAAGATTACTAACCTGATGTGCAAGCTTCTTGAAAAAGAGGCTAAGTTTGTGTTTGATGATAAGTGTCGGAAGGCGTTTGACGAGTTAAAGGAGCGCCTCAATACTGCTCCTATTATTGTTACTCCTGATTGGTCCTTGCCCTTAGAATTGATATGTGATGCTAGTGGTTTCGCGACAGGTGCTGTGCTTGGCCAGAGGCACAATACAATTATGCACCCGATCTATTATACAAACACAACACTGAATGCTGCCCAGATGAATTACACAGTAACGGAGCAAAGGCTTCTTGCAATAGTATTTGCTTTTGAGAAGTTTCATGCCTATTTGTTAGGGTCCAAAGTCATGGTATACACTGATCATGCAATACTAAGATACCTTATGGCGAAGAAGGAAGCAAAGCCGCGACTGATCCGATGGGTGCTATTGCTGCAAGAGTTTGATTTTGAGGTGAAAGATCGCAAGGGGACTGAGAATCAGGTTGCTGACCATCTCTCTTGGCTTGAAGAAGCGGGGAGACCTTCTGATGAGCTAGATATAGATGATGTGTTTCCAGATGACAGGGTGTTGGCTGTGTCAATGGAGGTAGCACCGTGGTATGCTAACATTGCCAATTATTTGGTGACAGGAATAGTTCCAGAAGAGATCAAAGCTTACCAAAAGAGAAAGTTCTTGCGGGATTCTCGCCAATACTATTGGGATGAGCCTGATTTGTTCCGAACATGCACTGACAACATCATTCAGCATTGTGTTCCCGAAAGTGAAGTGATGACGATTCTTAAGGCATGCCATGACTCTCCTGTTGGGGGTCATAATAGTGGTAACCGGATTGCGTCTAAGGTTCTTGAATATGGTTATTACTGGCCGACTATCTTTCATTATGCAAATCTATTGGTGTGGTCTTGTGATCAATGTCAGAGGCAAGGGAATATAGGCAGAAGGCAAGAGAGGCCTATGAATTTTGTGATAGAGGTAGAAGTGTTCGATGTCTAGGGAATTGACTTTATGGGTCCCTTTGTGAGTTCTGGTGGCATGAAATATATCTTGGTTGCTATGGACTATGCGTTGAAATGGGTAGAAGCGGTGGGTTTACCTAACAATGAGGCCAATAATGTCATGGGGTTCCTCAAGAAGAACATATTTACTCGATTTGGTACTCCGAGGGCTATAATCAGCGATGGTGGGTCTCACTTTTGCAATAGAGCTTTCGCGGGATTGATGGAGAAATATGGTGTAAAACATAGGGTGGCAACACCTTGTCATCCTCAGAAAAGTGGGAAAGTTGAAGTATCCAATCGGGAGATCAAGAGTATTCTAGCTAAAATGGTGAATGCAAATAGGACTGATTAGGCCTGCAAGCTCGATGATTCTTTATGGGCATACCAGACTGCTTTCAAGACTCCGATTGGGACTTCACACTTCAAGCTCATTTTCAGAAAAGCTTGTAACTTGCCGGTTGAACTTGAACATAAGGCTGTGTGGGCTTTGAAGAAATTGAATATAGATTGGGACGAGGCGACCAAGCTAAGGTTGTTTCAACTCAATGAGATGGATGAATTTCGGTACCAGGCATATGACAGTGCAACACTTTTGTCACGACCCGACTAGGGACCATGACGGGTACCCGAGGCTAACCACCAAGCACCGCTCATACTATTAGCCATCGTACTCATCCTGCGTTCATTCATTATTCTCATACTCAAAATTATAGGAAAACCATTTCCATTTTTGAAACATATTTACCTTTATATAGATAAGCCCTTCGGCTATCAAAATAATATCTATACAATGAGAAAATTGAGAGACCATACTATCCACACATACGTATCTACGAGCCTCTACTAGAGTACTAGACATATGACAGGACAGGACCCCGTCGTGCCCAAAATATATATACACAAAATCATAAGCAATGGCACCTCCGGAACAATGGGGTGCTCTCAAGTCTGTTGATAACTCCTATAAATCTGGATCACCTCCCTGTCTACCTGTGGGCATGAACACATCGTCCAAAGAAAGTGGACGTCAGTACGAGCATTGTACTGAGTATGTAAGGCATAAAAAATAATAATACATCAATGAAATAGGGATATATCAAATAAAGAACAACCTATAACTGACTGTCAATTTTGATAGAAATAAAACATGCTAACTCACTTCATAAACATCATCATATCATGTATGTATATCTATATAAGCTGCCCGACCATATAGGTACGGTGTGATAATCATTAGCCCGCGTCTAGGCCTCCCGCATCCGGGGTAACCATCTCATGCCGCCCACTAGTGGTGTCTACTCAAGCCATCTAGACATGGTGTATACGCTGCTCGCTTTAGCGATGTCTGCCCGACCATATAGGCGCGGTGTAATATTATCATCATGTACATCTCATAGGCTTATCATAATCTTGTCATACTCTTATCATAATGCATGCATAGGAACTCAAAGACAACTATACTTTATCGGGGTGACATAAGGTCGTGAACCCCCGATTCCATTATGGAGCATTCATAAGCATTCTGCCTCACCTTGAAGGAATTAGCATATAAGGTGAGTGTATACAATAAGCATCATCATTATCATAATCATCATTATCATTATTATAACGTATCTCTTATCTTTATCTCATATGGCTCTTCATGAACATAGACTCATAATTTTTTGAATGTAAGAGGGTCATGGAGAGTAAGGGAAAATCATGCCATGGGAGTCATGCCTTATAAAGAAGGGACTACCCTTACATACCTTTTCGTTTATCTATTCTATCGCTTGATCGTTCTCCTTCAATGATCGCTTGATCGTTCTCCTTCAATACTCACGTTTCTACCTTCAAGAGAGTTCGTATTAACATTAGCTAATCGATTATACGAACGTGCTTACTAAAGCTAGAGAAAATTGGGCAGCATTTCCTTTGTTTATACAACTTTTCTCATATCATATATCACTCCCAAACGTCTATAATAACATTCACAACATTATAACCAACAATCTTCATTCATCTACATTACCCACATTTCACAATTTCACTTCAATTCATCCATAATCATAGTCATAATATACTATTACATTTACTCAAAATATAGTGCTCATCCCATGTCCTTAATATCATTTGTAACATAATCATAATCACAATATATCAAGAATCATGACTCATCCCAAGCTACTACTCAACATCTCATTATGCTCATCTTTGTAATCCATTTTCTATCTCCTTTCATAATCTAAGTCTTTCAACCTCTCAATATCTTAAATAACATGGAATGATCATAAAACTTACCTTAGATAGTGTGGGAATGAGCCTTGAGTGGAAAGACTTCACTTGAGCCAAAACCCTAGTTCACTTCCAATGGAATTTCTTGACTTGGATGAACTCTAATGGGTTTCTTACACTTGATTTCCTTGGTTTGATGAAGTTGATCATGAATTTCTCTTGAGTTCTTATGGAAGAAGGATGGAGAGCTTTCTAGAGAGTTCTTGAAGTGTGGAGAGAAATAATGAAATGAATTAAATGAGATTGGGTCCTTATATCAAATATTAAAATCTGTCCCGACATGAACATACAGACCAACATACGGTCCGTATCTTTTATATGGACCGTATGTCTGACCGTATGTTTGGTCCAGTGAAGGTCCCCGTTCTAGGCAGAACATACAGATACGTCCAGTATGTTTTATACGGTCCGTATTTTGGACCGTATATTGCCCAACTTTCTGAAATTCGTTCTCGTCGGCTCGTTTGATCTATAATCCTTATGGAACCTTCTTAACACTTGTTTAACACCTTATTAGCAATCCAAGGGACGTTATAACTCTTTTCCAAGACATCATTAAGTCATCACTAACTCGTCACTCGTATATCCTTCCCAATACATAGCATATATCTTGCCTTTCTTGGCAAACTTTCTTCTCTCACCTCGAATGTCTTTGAAATATCAATTAGGATCGTCAAATATTATGTCTTACTTATCGAAACATCATATACATTGTGCTCTTCATTAGTCTATTCAATGTGCATGAACGAAATTCTTTTCGAGGTGTAACAACTTTATAAAGAGAGGATGAAGCAGTATCATGACAAGAAAATCCTGAAGCGAGAATTATACAAAAGTGATCTCGTCTTGCTGTTTAACTCTCACTTGAAGTTGCTACCGGCAAGCTAAATTCAAGGTGGTCTGGTCCGTTTGAGATGGTAGGTTTTTTACCCCATAGGGCGATTGAACTGAAGTCCGGAGATGGAACTCGGACATTTAAGGTGAATAGGCAGAGGGTAAAGCACTATCATGGGATGGTTGATGGGGATATAATTGTTGATCGATACCTGTTGAACACCTCTGAATGAACGCTGACCCGGTGTTCGCTGATAAGGAGTGAATGGGTACCACTGTCGTGCCACGACGTTAACTCAAGTGCTTCTTCGGAGGCAATCGAAGTGTTTTGTTTATTTTCTTTTTGCTTGTTTTTTATTACATATAGGGTAATAGTTGTTTTGATGTAGGAATATATTGCAGAAAATTTTGTTGAATAGCAGGTAAGTTAAGTCGTAAGCGAGACTATTTCTTAACATTGAAAAATACGCTTGCATTTTACGGACCGTATTTCATAATACGGCTCGTAAAACAGGGCGTATTTAACAATGTGACAAAATTGTAGCACTGTACTGTACCATGAAAATTTACTTTTGTCACGACCCGTCTAGGGGGCCGCGACGAGCGCCCGGTGCTAGCCCACCCGAGCACCCCTTAACTTACACTTAAGCTTACATCTAGGTGAGCCACATAATTAAACACATAATTCTACTCATTCATCATGCTAGTCCCATTGGAAGACAATGCCTTTATATCATAATTGGCACCTATGCCACGTCAACGTACAGGAGCCAACAAGGCTATTAAATTGACATACAAAATATAGGCCGACAAGGCCAGACATATCTAACCATATACACGTGATTACGAGCCTCTAAGAAGAGTATAACATATCACATGGGCGGGACAGGACCCCGCTATGCCCATAATTATATACACAAAAGAATAAGTACCCAAAAGCTATGACTCCGAATGAAATGGAGCTCTGCTATGTAATCTCTGAGTAAGCAGCTATGGATCGAGCCTATCTCTCTGTACACCTGCGGGCATGACGCAGCGTCCACAAACAAAAGGACGTCAGTACGAAGAATGTACTGAGTATGTAAAGCATGATCAATATAAATGTAGAAGCATAGATAGCAACATAAGAAATAGCATCGAATGGGAGATGGCAATATCATCGTCATATGCACTTTCTCGCCTTTCTTAGGAACTTTCCATTTCTAATACGTGTTTGTGTACATACATCATTATCCGTATTCATAATAGTACCCGTACCATATTTGTGCTGGTATTCGTATACATGCCCCATATTCACATTCATATAAATAGTCATATCATATTCATATTCATATTATTTACATAATCATATCATATACATAGCATTTACATAGCATACCCGACCACGTAGGATCGGTGTTTCATACATACTTGGCCAACCAAAGCTCAAGGTTACTCATACCTGGCCCTACCAAGGCTTCAGGGTTACATCTACCTGGCCCTACCAAGGCGTCAGGGTTGTCCGTACCATCTGCAGAGGTGTGCGCGCGTTACGTAATCATATACATACTTATTTACATATCTTACCCGGCCTCATAAGCTCGGGGTTCCATATTAGTCGTAGATAGACACATATACATAATAGCTCATAAGCATCTTTATTAATTTACATCGTTATCACAATCTTCATCAACATCATTATTACTACTATCGTCAACCATCACATTTACCTTAATAGGCCTACTCGTCATACGAGGAACTTAGTACAATCGTAGCATATCGAGAATCATAAGCTTAGTAGCTTTGAAGATAGGAGCATTTGGAGAATATCATAAGCTCGTAAAAGATTTAGATGGTTGGCCAAAGAACCATGCCTTATGAAAGAAGGGTTAGCCTTACATACCTTTCCGTTCAACTATTCTACACTTGCGCTTTCTCCTCCAATGCTAGCATTTCTACCTTCATTAAAGTCATACTATCATTAGAATCGATAGCTAGCATATATGACTAAAGCTAGAGAAAATCGGATAGCATCTCCTTTATTTATATGACATTCCTCCATAACGTATATCAACTCCCAAACGTCAACAATACATTCACAATACCATAACAATGACCATTAATCATTTACGTTAACCACATTATCTAGGTTTCCCAATTCGCTCCCAATTCACCCATATTCATGGTCATATCACCCGACTCTGTCCATTCATATACAATGCCCATTTTCATGATCTTGACACATTTATAACACATTCATATCACAAAACGACAAGAATCATGGTTCGATTCAAACTATCTCTCAAAATGTTACTATTCATCATTCATGACCCATTTTGCTATACTCATCTGTTGTCCAAGCATTTTAACTCTCAACTACCTTGAACATCATATAAATACCATAAATCTTACCTTAGATGTTGTAGGAACGAGGCTTGGTCGAAATACTTCACTTGAGCAAAAACCCTAAGATTCCTTCAATAAGATTTTCTTGACTTGAATAATCTTAATGGGTTTCCTTACACTTGATTCACTTGATTTGTGCTGTTGATGACTAATAATCCTTGAAATCTTGTGGAATAAATGTAGAGAGATGTTATAGAGAGAAGGGATGAAATGTGGAAATGAAATAATAAACTTGGATCCCTTATTTAATGACTTAAAATCTGGTCTGGAGTGAACAGCACAGTAGTCGTAAACTTGGTTTACGGTCCGTATTCCAGTTTACGGACCGTCCTTCGTGGTCGTATTTAATCATAACAGAACCAGAAACTCAGGTGAGACGTGGTGATTTACGGACACAGTTTACGGGCCGTAAACCACTTTACGGTCCGTGTTTCATGTCATATTTAACCATTTGATCATTTGGCAGAAAGTTGAAGTTTTTGGAAGCTGAAATATGACATGGCAGTTTACGGGCCATATACCACTTTACGGTCCGTTTTTTAGAACCTATAATTATTCATTATGGAGCATAACCTCTCTCTTATTGCAATTGCCTTCGGAATCTTACTTAGGGTCGTCAAATGTTATTTCTTACTCATGAAAACTTCGGATACTCGTACTCCTCGCGGGTCCATTCACTTGGACAACAATGGAGGATTTTTCCGAGGTGTAACATTTTTCCCCCCTTAAGAACATTCGTCCTCGAATGTTAAAGTCTTCGGGGATTCTATAAAAATTTCGCCAGAGTCTCCCCTATAATATGGCACTACCATCCTGTCACAACAACCCAAAATATCATCGCCTCACAGGGCTACATCACAATATCAACATATCTATGGCCACACACAGCCAAAAGCATGAAAAGTAAATCATACATACGTCATACCGCTGATGTTTCATCTTGAATCTCTCCCAAGGGCTGAAATAAATGAGGGTATCTGGATCGCATACTTTCTTCCGCTTCCCATGTCATTTCTTCTCATTTACTTCTTCTCCATAAAACCTTAACTGAGGCCACTTCTTTATTTTTAAGCCTCCGTACTTGCCTATCTAGTATGGCAATGGGCACTTCTTCATAAGTCAACTTTTCTGTCACTTGCACATCGCTTATTGGCACGATCCTAGTAGGATCTCCAACACATTTTCGAAGCATCGAGACATGGAAAGCTGGGTGAAGTGACTCCAAATCCGGAGGTAGATCTAATTCGTAGGCCACTTTGCGCACTTTGCGCACAATCTCATAAGGTCCAATGTACCGGGGACTAAGCTTCCCCTTTTTGCCGAATCTCATTACACCTTTCATCGGTGACACTTTCAAGAATACCCAATCTTTCACTTGGAACTCTAAGTCTCTTCGGCGATTATCCGCATAGGACTTTTGACGACTTTGGGCTGCTAATAACCGATCTTGTATGAGCTTGACTTTCTCTATGGCTTGCTGGACCAAGTCTGGCCCTATCAATTTAGTCTCTCTGGTTTCAAACCACCCAATTGGGGATCTACACTTTCGCCCATATAAAGCTTCATACGGTGCTATTTGGATGCTAGAATGATAACTGTTATTGTAAGAAAACTCAATGGGTTGCAAATGATCATCCCAATTACCTCCAAAATCTATCATACATGCCCGTAACATATCTTCAAGAGTCTGAATGGTACGTTCAGCCTGTTCATCCGTTTGTGGATGAAATACGGTGCTAAGGCTCACTTGGGTCCCTAGACCCTCTTGGAAAGACTTCCAAAAGTTAGCTGTAAACTGAGTCCCTCTATCGGAGATAATAGATACCAGAATACCATGGAGTCTCACTATCTCTTTAACATAAAGCCTTGCATAATCTTCTGCCACATAGGTTGTTCTGACTGGTAAGAAGTGAGCTACCTTTGTGAGCCTATCTACAATCACCCATATGGAATCATACTTACGTCGAGAACGGGGTAAGCCTGAAATGAAGTCCATGTTAATCAGTTCCCGTTTCCAAGTTGGGATTTCTATAGCTTGCAACAATCCACCCGGCTTTTGGTGCTCGATTTTCACTTGCTGACAATTAGGACATTGAGCTACGAATTTCGCTATATCTTTCTTCATCCCATTCAACCAATATACAGACTTAAGATCATCATACATCTTCGTCGCACCGGGGTGAACAGAGTAACGAGAACAATGAGCTTCTCTCAATATCTGGTGGCGTAGACCTGCCACATTGGGAACACATAATCTGCCTCGACATCGGAGAACTCCGTCTCCTGAAAGCTCGAATGACAACTCCTCTTTCTGAAGGAGTGTATCTCTGTAATGCATTAGCATGGGATCTTCATATTGTCGCTCTTTCACTTCTGCCACTAGCGATGAGGCTGCTGACTTCTGAATAGTAGCTCCCTTGCTACCTGAGTGCACTACTCGAACTCCTAGGCTAGCTAACTGTTGGAGCTCACGAGCCATTTCTCTTCTCTCTAGTCGTACACCACATAAACTTCCCATAGATCTGCGGCTAAGAGCATCAGCTACAACATTTGCCTTTCCAGGGTGATACAAAATATCGACATCATAATCTTTTAGCAATTCCAACCATCGTCGTTGCCGCAAATTCAACTCCTTCTGCTTGAAGATATACTAAAGGCTCTTATGATCTGTATAAATATCCACATGGACACCATATAAATAATGTCTCCATATCTTTAATGCATGAACCATTGCGGCCAATTCTAGATCATGGGTTGGATAATTCTACTCATGTTTCCGCAATTGCCTTGAAGCATATGTAATTACTTTACCCTGTTGCATCAATACACAGCCTAGCCCAACACCTAAAGCATCACAATAGACAACATATCCTTCCAATCCCTCTGGAGGTGTCAAGACTGGGGCGGAAGTCAACCTACTTTTCAACTCTTGGAATCTACGTTCACAAGCATCTGTCCATTGAAACTTCGCCGATTTCTGGGTCAACTTTGTGAGCTGTTAGACCCTGTATTTTTGGACTAGGAAATTAAACCGTCCAACATGAGCGATTTTACGGAGGATGTAGGATTTGATCATATTCAAGTATGCAAATTAAGAGCTCGGTATATCCAAGGATGAGGTCCTGAAATAATTTAGGACTTAACAAGTGTGACGACGGTGATCGGAAATGATATTTGGTGTATGTGTAAACAGGCTATGGACTAAAGTCCTACCACATGATTATGGTAATAAATATATGAGATGTGTCAAAAGTGGTTCATGTTTAAGTGGACTGAGATCAAGAAATTATTTATGTGGGTAATTGGTTAATAGTGGAATAAAGTGGGAGAGTATGGAATAAATTGTGGTATTATTAAAAAAAATTAGTGAGCTAATGTTGGCAATGGGCTGCCACGTGGCACCAAGTAGGATGCCACGTGGCATCAATTGGTCCTAATAATATCATTAACGTGCCAATTAAGTGGATGACTCAAGGGTCACCTAAAGGGAGGTTCTTACACGTATGTAAAGCACACTTTCCACTTTTGAATATTAACATTCAATGTTGCAAGAGTTCATTTGATTTAGTTCAACTAGGTGTTGACATAAGAAATCAATTCGGTCAAATTGTTCTTGGAGGAAAACGTTTACAAGGGTATTAGACATTCAGGAACATATTCATTGAAGATATATGTACATTCTCAGCAACGCCATTCAATCGTGTTACGGGTTTTGCTCACAACTTTGATCTCGTTGTACCACTTTATTGTATTGTTAGACCCGGACTTTCTTCAAAATTAAGTAAAGAGGAAGGAGAGGAGTTTTTGTCAAACAAGGTAAGAATTCTCCTCTACTAGATATATTTAAAATTCGTCCAGGTCATAGTTAAATTGAGAGACGGGAATTACGAAATTAATTGCGGGAAATCGGATAAATTGTTATTGTCATCATGTGGACTGTTGGTGGTTGTTATAAATTGTTTGGTGTGCTGTGGTTGTTGTTGTTATGTTTGTTGTTATACTATGTATATATAGAAATAAGGATGTGTATACAAGCATCGGTGTAGGAATTTGTATTGGGCTGTTTTGGAAGTGACTTAGGAATGGAATTGATTCTACTTGAATATGTATTTGTTAATATTGTTATTGGTATTGTGATTGATATTTTGGCTAAATTGTGGGAATTGATGAAATAAACCCGAACTTGAGAATAAAATCATCACTTGGAAAGAGTTGAGTTGGTGGGCTGTTTTCTCGTTATAATCATATGATATAAGGATAGAATTTGTCGTAAACAACTTCCTTATCTTATTGAGAATGTTAATAAGTTAAGAAAGAAGCATGCAAAAGGTGACGTGGGTTGTACAGATCCTACTTCAAGCTTGACGATCATTATAAAGTATTATGAGGTCATTATGGATATATACATGTGGTGTTGTGGAGATCTATTTTTGTCATTTTGGCTGTTATTGTGATATATGGAATTGGGGAAAAGCTACCTGTTTCGTTTTAGGATCAAATTATCAATTGATATACACGATATACGAAAGCCATCTAAAGTCGTACATGTATTTCCTTGTTATAGGATTAGCATCAGCATTAAGACGAGTTCGTTTTGGGTTATATTGGCAACCTAAGGTATGTAAAGTTATCCTTTCTTTCTTTTTAGCTTGATCCTTATCATATGAACGAACACAGTGAGCAAGCAAGTTCCAAAGACTCTGTTCTTAGAGAGTGTAGAGATATTTGTATCGTTGGCCTCCTATGTTTTATGTCCATAACTCCCAGAGACTTTTCATACTAGCTTCTTATGTCACCAGAAGGGTTCAGAGTATCCTTTTCCGAGTTCTACATGCATTTATACATATTATATTTATGGATCGGGCCGTACGTTCCTCGGCACTAACATATTATATTATATATGGATTGGGCAGTACATTCCCCGACACTAAAATATTATATTATATATGGATCGGGCTGTACGTTCCTCGGCACTAACATATTATATTATATATGGATCGGGCCGTACGTTCCTCGACACTAACATATTATATTATATATGGATCGGGCCGTACGTTCCTTGGCACTAACATGTTATATTTATGAATCGAGCCGTACGTTCCTCGGCACTATTATATCATATATGGATTGGGCCGTACGTTCCTCGACACTATTATATTATATATGGATCAGGCTGTACGTTCCACAACACTATCAGTTATATTATAATCTATGCCTATCATACGCCGTAGAGTCAGTTTCTGTCATATAGAGTTATGCAAATATTCTCAGATGTTAACCACAGATGCATTCTATTATTGAGGCTGGTTTTCATGATTCATCTGTACTTGATGTTCTTATGCTTTATATATTCAGTACATATTCCGTACTGACCCCCTTTCTTCGGTGGGCTGCGTTTCATGCCTGCAGGTACAGATAGGCGGTTTGGTGACCCTTCAGCATCAGACTTTTACTCAGCTGTCTTGGAGAGCTCCGTTGTTCCGGAGCCTAGACCTTTGGTACAAATCTTATGATGTATATGTATATGGTTATCTAGGGGTACGGCGGGGCCCTGTCCCGTCATATTTCACTATCGATACTCTTAGAGGTCTGTAGACATATGTGTGGGTTGTGTATAAGTTTGTTCAGCTGTGTCTATACGATGTGCTATGGATATTGATATGTTGTGGCAGCCTTGTCGGCTTGCGTATGATATTGATATGTAGTGGCAGCCTTGTCGGCTTGCGTATCATATTATGTTTTGATTAGTTGTGACACCTCAGGAGACAGGTTATCTGAGTGTGTGTATATATAATGACGTTATGAACCTCTGGGGTTCCTTTGCAAGTTTCCATATTGATTTTAGCTTCAGTTTGACTATGTATAACAGGTACGTATATGAGTGTCCAGGTCGGGCACTAGTCATGGCCCACGGGGTTGGGTCGTGACATGAGCGGTGCACAAATAGAAGAAAAACCTTCAACAAATCTCCTGTAATAACCTGCTAAGCCAAGAAAGCTACGAACCTCCGTAGGAGTTATGGGCCTTGGCCAAGTTTTCACGGCCTCAATCTTTTGACTATCCACTCGAATACCATCGGCTGCCACAATATGCCCCAGAAACGCCATTGAGTTCAACCAAAATTCGCATTTCGAAAACTTTGCAAACAACTCTCGAGTTCGAAGAACTCCGAGGACAGTACGTAAATGATCCGCATGTTCTGCCTCGGATCTGGAATACACCAAGATATCGTCAATAAATACGATCACAAACGAATCCAGGAAAGGCCTGAACACATTATTCATCAGATCCATAAATGCCGCCGGCGCATTAGTTAGCCCAAATGACATCACCCCTAACTCAAAATGACCATATCTTGTTCTAAAGGCTGTCTTAGGGATATCTTTCTCCCTAACTCTCACTTAATGATACCCGGACCTCAAATCAATCTTTGAAAACCATTTGGCACCTTGCAATTGATCAAATAAGTCATCAATCCTCGGAAGAGGATACTTGTTCTTAATTGTCGCCTTATTCAATTGCCGGTAATCAATGCACATTCTCAAGGAGCCATCTTTCTTGCGGGCAAACAACACGAGTGCTCCCCACGGGGATGAACTAGGCCTAATAAAGCCTTTCTCAAGCAAGTCCTTCAATTGCTCCTTCAACTCTTTCAATTCTGCGGGAGCCATTCTATAAGGAGGAATAGATATGGGCTTGGTGCCCGGCAAAACATATGGTAAAATCAATCTCCCGCTCGGGAGGGAGGCCTGGAAGTTCTTCCGGGAACACATTCAGAAATTCATTCAGCACTGGAACTGACTGTAGAGTCGGCGATTCAGCTTCTACATCTTGAACCCGAACTAGATGATAAATGCAACCTTTTGTGATCATTTTTATTGCCTTTAGATAGGAAATAAACCTACCCTTTGGTGACGCCGTATTCCCTTTCCATTCTAAGACCGGTTCTCCCGGAAATTGGAAACGAACTATCTTCATTCTACAATCAACATTGGCATAGAAAGAGGCCAACGAATCCATGCCCATAATGACATCAAAGTCTACCATCTTTAGCTCATGCAAGTCAACTATAGTACGGCGGTCACAAATCAAAATTATGCAATTTCTATATACTCGGCTAGCTATTACCGATTCACCCACGGGTGTAGACACCTCAAAAGGTTTAATCAACTCCGGTTCGACTCTAAATCGACCCGCAACATACGGAGTAACATATGACAAGGTGGAGCCCAGATCAATCAAAGCATATACTTCATGAAAGAATAACGATAATATACCTGTAACCACATCAGGAGAAGACTCAAGATCTTGGCGTCCAGCCAAAGCATAAACACGGTGCTGAGGACCGCTAGAACTGCGAGCTCTCCCTCTACCTCTAC
This sequence comes from Lycium barbarum, assembly GCF_019175385.1. Taxonomy (NCBI): domain Eukaryota; kingdom Viridiplantae; phylum Streptophyta; class Magnoliopsida; order Solanales; family Solanaceae; genus Lycium; species Lycium barbarum. Next base: position 82,739,551 of record NC_083344.1, read on the forward strand.
CGTGGCTGACGGGCGCATGTGAACCTGGCCCCATAGGGCGTACAGATGCTGAAGATCCGGCTATCGACCCTGAAGGTTGGGTCCTACCTCTACCATAAACTGAGGGACAATCACGCATGATATGGCCTGGTCGACCACATGAATAGCAAACATCCGAACCCAATCGACATTGACCCCAATGTAACTTCCCACACTGGGAACATCGTAGCGCGGGTGGCCTTGCCTAACCCGAATCATCTCTGAACTGAGACCCTGAATAACTCTGACTCGGCCCGGAACGAGTAAATATGTCGAATCTCTAGCCTGAAAACCGTAGAGGCGCACTAGTCATAGAATAGCCTGAGTGCCTGGACATCTGCTGCCTGTGCCCACCTCTAAACTCACTCATCGAACCCGAAGATCTGGCCCTCTTGCTATGGCCCCTATCTTGCTCGCGTTCACTTCTTTGCTGTTGCAAGATTTCTTCTAAGTTCTGAGCATGGGCCTGAATGCGTGCAATATCCATGTTGTCCTGAAGGGACGCAGTCAAGCATCTATCCATCAAATGTGGCCCTAGGCCTTTCACAAATCGGTGTCCCCGGTCACCCATATCCGCTACCATGGCCGAAGCATACCTAGCCAAGGAATTGAAGTGGAGACTGTACTCTAAAGCACTCATGCTACCTTGCCTCAAATTTAAGAACTTATCGGCTCTAGCTCGCCGAACTTCTGGAGGCATATAATGTCGGAGAAAAGCATCAACAAACTCTTGCCATACCGGGGGAGGTGCATTGGCTCCCCATGAAGCCATCCAGACTGTGTACCATTGGATCGAGACATATCTCAATCTATACGACGCTAACTCCACCGACTCGGTGTCCGTAGCATGTATCAATCGAAGCGTCCTCAACATACCATCAATGAAATCCTGAGGGTCCTCCTCCAGCTTTAATCCAAATAATTCTGGAGGGTTGAAAGTAATGAAGTCACGGGCTCTTGCACTAACAACCCTATCACCGTACCCTGTACTTTGCCGCTGAGTCTGAGCAGCAACCAACTGTGTAATCAAACGTATGACCTCTTTTACATCTTGGCCCGAAGCATCCGGTGGAGGTGCTGAAGCTGGGGCTGAGGCTCCTTCGCTCCCCTCTAATATAGGTACTGAATGGGAGGACTGAGATTGAGCCGCACTCTGGGACTCACTCTCCTCTACTACTGGTGGCGGTGCTCTTTCACCCCCTTTTCTGACACCGTCTTTCCCTTTTGGGCTGCTATAATGTCCACAACTTCTTGTTTATAAGTGTGGCGCGCAACACACCTATAACCAAGAGTCTACTAGACACGGCTCGTAGACACACCCTAGGACTGAACTACTCTGATACCACTTTTGTCACGATCCGTCTAGGGGGCCGCGACGAGCGCCCGGTGCTAGCCCTCCCGGGCACCCCTTAACTTACACTTAAGCTTACATCTAGGTGAGCCACATAATTAAACACATAATTCTACTCATTCATCATGCTAGTCCCATTGGACGACAAAGCCTTTATATCATAATTGGCACCTATGCCACGTCAATGTACAGGAGCCAACAAGGCTATCAAAATGACATACAAAATATAGGCCGACAAGGCCAGACATATCTAACCATATACACGTGACTACGAGCCTCTAAGAAGAGTATAACATATCACATGGGTGGGATAGGACCCCGCTATGCCCATAATTATATACACAAAAGAATAAGTACCCAAAAGCTATGGCTCCGAATGAAATGGAGCTCTGCTATGTAATCTCTGAGTAAGCAGCTATGGATCGAACCTGTCTCCCTGTGCACCTGCGGGTATGACGCAGCGTCCACAAACAAAAGGACGTCATTATGAAGAATGTAGTGAGTATGCAAAGCATGATCAATATAAATGTAGAAGCATATATAGCAACATAAGAAATAGCATCGAATGGGAGATGGCAATATCATCGTCATATGCACTTGCTTTCCTTTCTTAGGAACTTTCCATTTCTAATACGTGTTTGTGTACATACATCATTATCCGTATTCATAATAGTACCCGTACCATATTTGTGCTCGTATTCGTACACATGCCCCTTATTAACATTCATATACATAGTAATATCATATTTGTATTCATATCATATACATAATCATATCATATACATAGCATTTACATAGCATACCCGACCACGTAGGATCGGTGTTTCATACATACTTGGCCAACCAAGGCTCAAGGTTACTCATACTTGGCCCTACCAAGGCTTCATGGTTACATCTACCTGGCCCTACCAAGGCGTCAGGGTTGTCCGTACCATCTGCAGAGGTGTGCGCGCATTACGTAATCATATACATACTTATTTACATATCTTACCCGGCCTCATAAGCTCGGGGTTCCATATTAGTCGTACATAGACACATATACATAATAGCTCAAAAGAATCTTTATTAATTTACATCGTTATCACAATCGTCATCAACATCATTATTACTACTATCGTCAACCATCACATTTACCTTAATAGGCCTACTCGTCATACGAGGAACTTAGTACAATCGTAGCATATTGAGAATCATAAGCTTAGTAGCTTTGAAGATAGGAGCATTTGGAGAATATCATAAGCTCGTAAAGATTTAGATGATTGGCCAAAGAACCATGCCTTATGAAAGAAGGGTTAGCCTTACATACCTTTCCGTTCAACTATTCTACACTTGTGCTTTCTCCTCCAATGCTAGCGTTTCTACCTTCATTAAAGTCATACTATCATTAGAATCGATAGCTAGCATATATGACTAAAGCTAGAGAAAATCGGATAGCATCTCCTTTATTTATATGACATTCCTCCATAACGTATATCAACTCCCAAACGTCAACAATACATTCACAATACCATAACAATGGCCATTAATCATTTACGTTAACCACATTATCTAGGTTTCCCAATCCGCTCCCAATTTACCCATATTCATGGTCATATCACCCGACTCCGTCCATTCATATACAATTCCCATTTTCATGATCTTAACATCATTTATAACACATTCATATCACAACACGACAAAAATCATGGTTCGATTCAAACTATCTCTGAAAATGTCACTATTCATCATTCATGACCCATTTTTCTGTACTCATCTAATGTCCAAGCATTTTAACTCTCAACTACCTTGAACAACATATAAATACCATAAATCTTACCTTAGATGTTGTAGGTACGAGCCTTGGTCGAAATACTGCACTTGAGCAAAATTCCTAAGATTCTTTCAATAAGATTTTCTTGACTTGAATAATCTTAATGGGTTTCCTTACACTTGATTCACTTGATTTGTGTTGTTGATGACTAATAATCCTTGAAATCTTGTGGAATAAATGTAGAGAGATGTTTTAGAGAGAAGGGATGAAAAGTGGAAATGAAATAATAAACTTGGATCCCTTATTTAATGACTTAAAATCTGGTCTGGAGTGAACAGCACAGTAGTCGTAAACTTGGTTTACGGTCCGTATTCCATTTTACGGCCGTCCTTTGTGGTCGTATTTAATCATAACAGAACCAGAAACTCAGGCTGAGACGTGGTGATTTACGGACACAGTTTACGGGCCGTAAACCACTTTACGATCCGTATTTCAGGTCGTATTTAACCATTTGATCATTTGGCAGAAAGTTGAAGTTTTTGGAAGCTGAAATACGACATGGCAGTTTACGGGCCATATACCACTTTACGGTCCATTTTTCATTTTACGTGCAACTGTCCAAAATGCAGATCCGTAACTTTCCACATTTTTAGAACCTATAATTATTCATTACGGAGCATAACCTCTCTCTTATTGCAATTGCCTTCGGAATCTTACTTAGGGTCGTCAAATGTTATTTCTTACTCGTGAAAACATTGGATACTCGTACTCCTCGCGGGTGCATTCACTTGGACAACAATGGAGGATTTTTCCGAGGTGTAACAACGACCATGGAATACGGATACGGTCTGTAAATCTGATCGTAATCTTTCATGAGACAATACAGTGTTCTGCCCACAAAGATATCTCTAAATACGGGCTGTAAATCACTCTACGGACCGTATTTAGAAAAAGAAAAAAAATATAAGGGCGGGCAGCATTTAAATTACGGGCAGAGAGAAAGCAGGTATATCGCTTAAATTATACATCCCACGATCCAAAACCATAACTCCCCTCCTTCCATCACAACCCCATGACTTCCCACTAAAAACCCATCATCTTCCACCTCATAAACTCCATAAATACACCAATACACACTCTGAAAACCATCCACTCTCACAAAATTTGAAATCTCTTTGCCCTAGGCTTAAATTGTTTGGTATTGAATTGTTCTCTCAAAGTCCTTCAAGTTGTCATCTGTTGGTTCATCATTAAAGGTATGACTGACACTCTCCACTCTTATTTTACTCAATGGAGTATGAACTTGTTAGTAGGTGTTAATTAGACTAGGGTTTTGTGCAATTAAGTATGAACATGTCTTGGTTAATGATCTTGTGTGGGGATAATGATGTTTAAGTTTTTAAATTCTCTTGGGAAGTTTGTTAGTAAGACCCAAATGGGTTGGAGGGCATTCCACACCTTGGATTTCAAAATTCGAGGTTTTGGTATGCTCACCAATAGCATGACTCATGAGAAATTAATGAGAATTTGGTAAAAAATTGGGTGAAGTCTGAGTAACCCAATCCCCAAAACAATGTGAAACCAGGATTTGCAATGAACTTCAACAACCAAAACATGTTCTATGTCTGTGACTGTGAGATGCGAAATATGATCTCAGTTTACGAACCATATTTCAGTTTACGGTCTGTCTTTAAGCATTTAACTGAGGAACAGAAAGGACACCCAAAGAACAACCAGTTTACGATCTCAGTAAATAGACCGTATTTCAGTTTACGGTCCGTCTTTTACATTTATGGTCACAGACAGAACACAGTTTTTGTGTACAGCTATTTTGTTTTTGTTTTTGATTAGTTGTTCCATTTTAGCTAATATGATATGTCTTTTGCAAGAATGGGTCAGAAAAGGAATACACCGAAAGTGGGGGCCAAACGCAAAGGTACATGAAAGAAACTGCTCTCGGACTTTAATTTGATAGATGAACCCTCAAATTCGGAAATGGGAAACAACAGGATCCAAGTGCGCAGAAGTTATACCGCCACTGAAGGTCAGAGGGGCCCCCCACACAAGACACATCGGTAAGGCCATCTACGCCCCCAACCATGACACCGTCCAGGTCTGCGTCGGAAGCCTCCCAGTCTGAAGAGGGGGATCCTGATGCGAAAGTATCAAGCAGGGGGGCAACCCAACAAATAGAACAAGAGAGTGGCTCAGAAGAGCCAAATGCTGGTAATGCTCCGGATGATGTTACACCGCCAAAGGGTCGTAAATTAGCCGTCCGGACCAAACGACTAGAGGAAGAAAAACTCCGATTCTCGGTCAAAGGGTCAAAGAAATTGTATGATCAATGGATGGCCGGGACAAAAACTGGGGGACAGCCGCAGAGGAAAATATTCGAGGAACGGTGACTAATTTTTGATGGTGTCGCAGCGCACCCACAGCTAGACGAGACCATCAAGATGTACAAGCTGAATGTTTTCACCCACGAACCAGCAGAGTATGCTCCACACATTGCAAGGGAATTTTATGCATCATATGAGGCTGTGTTGCTGTGTATGAAGAAGTCGAGTCGTGCTTGGGATTAAATACCTATATTGGAGAATGTGACGGTCTGGAACTCCCTTGTCGATATTTCCTCCAAGGCCATCAACATAGTGCTATTTGCCAATGATTTTGTGGCACCTACTGATCTGAGCCTATACCTAGACAAGAGGGATAGGAAAGACAGGAAATCTGTGAGGGAATGGTCTGCCGCTACTATCACATCTGAGCCACATAAGAAAAAATGGACAACTGATGGAAAAGTAAAAATTGCTAAGAGTTGCTTGTCGGCGGAAGCTAAGTTTTGGTGGACGTTGCTTGGGTACCAGATCACTCTAACCTAGGCAGACAACACCCTCTCCACCAGTCAGGCAGTCACTATTGCCTTATTCATGTCAAAGTACCAGATGAATATTGGAGAACTTATTGCGGAGGAGCTGCATGTGAGGGCACACAAGCCCAAACAAACCATGGTATTTTCGTGTCTTGTCACGGAATTGTGTAGACGGGCAAAGATATTTCAGCTCCCGAAATGGGACTGCACCATTATAGCTGCCTCTGTGGGAGATGGAGGAAGAATAAGGTGTCGGGAAAGAATGACCAAGAGGCAGATCAGTCCGGTGATGGCGACGACAGTCAGTTAGAGTTGAGTCCGAGCCATGCTTATAGGACTGATCCAGTAGATCCCAATATTGGTGTTGCTGCTACTGAAACTATATCTCCCACTACAGGTGTCCCAAATACTGTAGATACATCGATTTCTGTAGTTGAGATAGATGCTTCTGAGGCACCACTACCTCCTGCCACACAGGGCCCTCCTTCGGGGTCTGCCACTACTGCTAAGTCAGCCGATCCTGAGTTGGAGTTGCTTCACTTCGGCCATGCTAATTACAGCCAGATTGCAATCCAGACAGTAAATGCTGAAAGGCAGGAGGGGAAAATTTTGCAATAGTTCAAGCCGAAAGTGGTGAAAATAGTGCAGCAGTTGGTTACAGAGGCTTCCACAGAGATCCGTGCAGACTTCGAGAAAAATCATGAATTGTACTAGGCTAGACTGGATAGCTTTGAGTCAAAATTAGTGACTCGAGAGTAGACCACACCCGGTGGGGAGTCTGCCTCGTTGAGGAGTGAGTTGGATAGGCTGAAGAAAGAGCTTGAGGCACTCAAAGCGCAAGGTACGGTAGTCGCACCAGCTCCAGCACAACGTCCACTTTGCCTAGTACATTTAAGGTGCTGGATCTATTGGATTCTGAGGAGGAGGCGGAGGATGCCGAGCCCCGTGTGTGAGATACAGGAAAGAGGGTTAGTGAGACATCTGAGGACCTCGAGGAGTTGGCCAAGAGATTGAAGAAGATGGAGGAAAAAGAGATGCAGCAGTCCATCCTTAAGTCTTTAGTCGAGCCGCAGCGCTGACCAGGAGAATCCACTAGTTAGCTACCTGATGCAGCAGGCTAGTCTTGAGATACGCACAGCGCCTAGGGCGCCAAGGTAAAACCTATTTCCCTTGTTCTTATAATTCAGGCACTGGGGACAGTGCTTGATTTTTCTGTTGGGGGTGGGAGTGTTGGTATTGTTGTATTGTAAATATATGCTTAGGAACCCACTCGATTTTTCTTAGCTAGAGTTCTTTTCCTGAGGGGATTTGTTTTTGTTGAAACGTGCATGTTTAGGTTGTTTCTTAGGGTGAATAGAGTAGTTTTGACTTATTTGGTGTTGCTCTGTAACTGATGGCATGTTGTTATGGTTTGTTGGAAATTTTGGGCCCCTCGAAAATTTGGGAAATGCATACTTAGAATAATTATTGGTTGACATGATTAATTCTTTATATGACCTTATGATTATTTGGGTATTGTGTGGGATCAATGACTACTTAGGAGGTCACAAGTGTAAAAATAATTGTCCTTATGCCAATGTGTGCGTGAGTTGTTAGTTGGTTTTGTTTATGCATGTACAATCTAGAACTTGCCCGGTTGGTCTTGTTTGAAATAGGAAAGTTAGTTTGGTTGTGAGATGATCTTAGGCTTTCTTTGCTTAAATAGTCAGTTTGCCTAAAGAAGCCTTACCAAAAAATTGCAAATATCCCTAGTTTCCCTTTTTGAGCTTTTTGACCTTTTTCTTGGCTAGCCAATTATGAAACCTTACCCTTTGTGAAATTAATCCATCTTCGCATCCGTACCCTCCTTGATGCTACTAGATAGATGAGGCAAAATACCTAAGTTGGGGGTGAAGTAAATGTGGAGTAGATGTTAAAAAAATAAGTTGGGGGTGGTGGAGTTTGCTAGTGGAGAGTCAAAGTGGTAATTGCAATAGATATGAGAAAAAAAAAAGGAAAAAAAGAAGAAAAGAAATCAGAAAATTGTAACACAAAAAGATTTGTAAGTTGGATAGGAATAAACCCACATCGAGGTCGAAAACTTGAAAGAAAATAAAGGGGTTGGAAAGAAAAGAGGTGAATTAAGGTTATGAAATGTTGTAGTGTTCAAGGAGGGTGAGTTACTAAGACCCGAAAAGTATCCTACCCGTCCCTAAGCCTACAGTACAAGCCAAAAAAAGTCCTAATGTGATCACAACCGAACGAGCCTAGGCTGAAAACATAGAAAATAAAGGCAAGCCTATGGTATTTGCATGTGTAGATATGAATATCTTTGTGAGTATGAATGTGTTTTCTCTGCTCTTTCATCTTCGTCCCATTCTTGTTGTATATATGTGTGTTGGGACGTTCTTTGGTCTATGCGAGGGCATAAGAATGAGAATTTAGCAAAATAAAATGACCACCTAAAGTAGCATTTGTGTGCATCATAACATGTTCGATAACGTAATGTCATGCATTGAAGCTTCATTGTTAGTCATAGAATTCTTGAGTTGTGTATATTGCTTTTAAATAGAAAATTTGGGGGGGTCCTTGGAAGAAAACATGCAGGCCGGTAGTTGAAAGTCAAAACCAATGTAGACACTATTACTCTGTGATATCTAGGTGTTAGATTGAGTCGTTGTATTGTATGGCTTGCTTAAGGACAAGCAAAGACTTTAAGTTGTGGGTGTTGATGTGCCGGGAATTTATGGCACATTCCCAGGCCTTTTTACAAGAAGTTTACTTGTTTTTAAGCAAGTTAGTGTCTAGTTAATGTGTTTTTAGTGTTGTTTAAGTAACCGAATAGATTTGGAATGAAAACAGTTAAAAGTGCAGAGCTGGTCGTAAACTCAGTTTACGGATCGTATTCTCAAATACGGGCCGTATTCCATGGGCATATTTAAGAATAAGAAGAACCACAAAGGAAGGCTAAGGAAATGATAATTTACGAACAACTTTTATGGACCGTATTCCACTTTACGATCCGTATTTCAAAGCGTATTTAACCATTCAAGCATCTGGCAGAAAGTCAAAATTATGGAATTTGAAAGACGACTATGCAGAAGATGGACCGTAAATCAAAATACGGTCCGTATTTCAATAGATTGCAGTTGCTCTAGTCTTGAGGGAAGACCTGGTTGTAAACTGGTTTACGGTCTGTATTTCAATTTACGGACCGTATTTTGTATCGACGGGGACCAAAGTGCAAATCTGTAACTTTTACATTTTTACAACCTATAAATAGTCATTGTAGGGTTTTAATTGTTATCAGATATTATATTTTGACTTTTGTCTTAGAACATTAAATACTCTCTAGTTTTTGAAGGTTCAAACATCAATTCAAGCATTATCAATTCCTCTTTTCTTCCAAAGTAAGTGATTATGAATTCTTCAATTTCTTATTTCTTGTTTTTTGTCATGAGTAGCTAAATTCCCTTACTAAGGTTGTGAACCCAATGATGGGTGCTTTGTGATTGAGTTTGTGATTGATATACACATAATGGATTATTAGGGTTTATTTATTCTTCATTCTTCATTCATAATTAATGGTTGCAAACATTAATTAAAGCCATAAACCTTAATTTATTTGGGAAAATAATTAGGGTTGGTAAGAATAAATAACAAGGACTCAAAGCTTTAATCTTTGTTTAATAAATTCACTTAGGAATAAGAAGAATTTACTTGGCATAATTAATCGTTCTTCATAGTTACTTCCTTATATTTGGGAAAATCATAGAAAGAGATAATCTTTAGTTATTGGGAAATAATAGAGATTCATATAGAGGTTAAGTGCATTCATATAATGATCCATTAGAAGTATACCAAGATCAATACCTATGGTCATACACCTTATCTGAAGGGGACACAACCTTGGTTCCTTTTACCATAAATTACAACCCAAAGCAATTAGTTAGCAATTAGTCATAAAAAACCCAACTTTTACAAAGATCATCGGATTAAGACATTAGACCTAAATTAAGCATTCTACGAGTTTAGTAACCTTTTCACACCCTATTACCTGTGGGATTCGACCCCAACCTAGTTGGGTTACTATATTTGACATCGTCCGCTTTATGCTAATTAAAGGTGTAATTTAAGCGTATCACATATACATATATAAATGTTTTCAAAAGTACATTATGCATATTCATGGTCCTTAGTGACAGTCACAGGTACAAGTTGACTCTTACATTCTTCTTATCATTTGAGTATTGATATGTTGTTTCATTTCCGCCTTACATACTCGGTACACTATTCGTACTAACGTCTCTTTGCCTGGGGGCACTGTGTTTCATGCCACACAGGTGTACATAGATAAGTAGAGGACTCTTGTTGTAGGATGTTCCCGGGCTATCAGCTGGATTGGTGAGCTCCATTTCTATTCGGAGTATTGCCGAGTCGGAGTATATATGTTTATATATATGTGTCATATGCATTATGGGTACGTTGGGGCCCTGTCCCGACTTATGTTATGGTATCTTTGTCCATGTTAGAGACTTTGCAGACAATGTCTTGTGTATAGTGTGTCGAGATGTCCATAGTGTCTATAGGGTCATATAGATCTGCATATTCATGTATATTCTCTACGAAGAGTTTTGCTCAGTTTTATGATAAGTCGATAACACGTAAGAATAAACGGTTTATGGGCTCATATAAGGATAATGGAAAAGAATGAATAGTATGGTGACTCTCGGTCAGGCAGGGCATCGGGTGTTGGTTGCAGGCCTTTGATTTGGGTCTTGACAGAAAGGTAGGTGCTCGCACAACTTAGTGAAATTGGGTCGTGACAGAACCCATAAGTCCTCCTAGAAATATGCACATAATCCTCCAGGCTCTAATCGAACAATTCTGACCTGGTATGGATGCACAACCCTTGAATATCACCAATAGTCACCTGAACTGACTCCACACCTTCCGAAACCAATCATAGCCCTATCACACATCTGTGGTGACCAATTCTAATCTTTTCCTCATGCATAATCCATCATGTTTATCACCCTATACTAAAAAATTTGAGTTCTATCCACGTTGTCAACTTAGTAACGAAAAGCTATACCTTAAGATCGCAATCTTCATGTTTCTCAACCATCACCCGGTACACAAATCTGATAGACCTCATGAGCCTTAAATACATCAAATCTCCTTGTGTTTCCCCTTAACTTGCTCACGATTCCGAACGTTTGAATGCAAACCTGTGGCCTCATTTAATACATATTTAACCATTGAATCATCATATGTGACACCTTGATATGCCCATAACAATTTTGGAAGTATCTATTCTTGCAACCTCTGCTCTATCCCTCACGCAACTACTTCCAAGTCCTTAATGTCCAAAAGTGCTCATCCAAGCTATTCAGTTAATAATACTTACAACATAATACACTTTCGTGAATGCGGTCTCGTCTCGAAAATATAACTCTAGCCTTCAAATTATAGATATTCCCAAAATTCCTTTCTGTTAAACCACACTAGCTCATCCATATGCCTTAACATGTCGGTTACCTGAAATTTGCTTCTCAATAGTCGCTGATCATGAAACTACACGAAACTTCTTCATATCACTTAGTCCATTTATGCAGACTTCCTTCTTTAAGCGTACTCAACAATCACACCTCATCTAAAAAGTGCAAGACGGCAACACCACAATCTATATTGACCCTAGTAATCGCGAAGATGTACCTTATTCCTACTGATTCTCTATCAACTATACCTTTTCTTGACTTTTTAGGTCCTCAATTTCCATCAGTTCACATTCACAACCATTACTCGAACCCACTCAATAGTGTGCCGCATAATCGTAAGTCTTGCAAACTAGCCGAGTCAATCATGGAGATACTAGTATGCCACACACTTTACACCCTGGAGTTCCCTTACCTCACTGAACTCTAAAAGTGATTACTTTCTCAATACAGCGTATCACATACACAGTCCTACTAATGTCTTCATATATCTCCACTAAGGTGCCCTTGCTCAAATTTCCTGTACTTAATTTCTGAAATGTTCTCCACAACTTGAATTAATTCAAACCCATCATTGATCTACCACTTCAAATGTCTTTAAAGGCTACTCATCCGTGAAGAATCACCTACTGCCTTACTTGTTAAACTAGAACACCTCTAACCATTCGCACGATAATCCCCTTCATTCAATCAACTTAGCCGAGTAATAACACCAGTAGTAGCAGGATCTAATCGAATGTTACATAACAGATACAAGGCCTTCAACCGTAGTTCAAATTTAGATGCAGCACCCAATAACCCTCTGAGTACCAAACTTATACTGGCTCAACACTTGAGTTATTTCCATTAGTCAACCATTGGCCCCTATTAGCCTATGACATAACCAAACATATCAACTCAACATTGACCTATTATGTCTATTCCACCGTGTATGACCGCAACATAACTCTCAGATCAACTAGCTCTCGATTCAACGATCTCTTTACCACACCTCTAAACACGACGACCCAGCGAAGACACCATTTACTGAAGGATCAGGACCACAACTACCCGATATCTTAAGTCTCCACTTGTCACAAGTAGCCTTATTTTTCTATCTAGAACCGATAACCATTTTCTTGAAGGAAACCACAAACCACTAGTTCTTACTCTACCACTATCATATTTCCACATCGAAGCCCAACTTAACTTTTCAAGACTGAATCTGAAGTCCACTCTCATACAAATTGCAACCTTATCTTGACGAGCACGTCATATACCAATTGTCCCCTTCCTAATAGCGGAGATTGATCTATCCAAATCCTCTTCCCTTACGCCTCCGTCCCATCATACAAATAGTACTCTCACCAATATACCCTAAAAAATATTACTTCGCTACACGTTTTCCACAAAAGTCTTCATTCATGTCATTATTCTCAACTTCTCTTCTTTATTACACGCGGTCACTATGCTCTTGCCAAATCCGATGATCCTTATCAAACTTACACTCGTCCCCACATATTGACATCTAATACACTGCCACTACTGAAACGTTGACGTGCCATTAGTACACCCATGCCACGCAAACCATCACAATACCTTGACGATGTTGAAACTTTTCCCAAACCAATCATACCTCGAACAAGTCATTCTTGTTAAGTCGACTTCCAAGCAACCTAATGCTGAAAACATGGAGATCATGTGACCCTCTGTACCATCTCTCCCATATCTCAAGAAAACCCCCATAATAAACAAGTCTTAACCACGATCCCACACAACTGAATCCTCAAGCCATAGCTAGAAACTGAACTTGGTCACGCATCCGAATCAGGATGACACATTTTGTACCATATCACAACACGTCATAATAAAACCGTTCGCATCAGAATATAAGGACAAGTTTCCCCTATCCGTGAGAGAATAAGGGAAAGAAATTCAGATGCCAATTTGAGTCAACTAGAACCAATTTGAATGAAGTAGCATGAAAGGAATGAAAGAATTGGATGTTTCCGAAATGTCCCATAGCCTCTCGTAGATAGGTACGGAGCTCATCATACCGATCCACAAGACTCTACTAGAAATTCTCTTCTACTTGTAAGACTCGGTAACCTAAGGCTCTGATACCAACTTGTCACGACCCGGCTTGTGGGTCGAGGGAGTACCCACGCTAACCCCTCCGGTGAGCAAACCCTTCCCTTATTTAACATTCAAATTAAGCATACCAAAAGAAACAAAATTATCTAAGTAGTATCCATATCATATAAAGTATATAAGTGCGGAAATACAGCAACTACCTAAGGAATCTGGTCAAGTCGCAATACTAGAGATACTAAGTAAGTGCATAAGTCTGAATAGTAGAAATACATCAGGTCTAAACAATGCCGTCTTGAATACAATGGATGTATATCATGATAGAAGATTTTTTCGGGTAGCGGATCGGAACATGGCACACCCAGAATGCCTCGGGAAACTCACTCATGAGGGCCTGATGTGGAATCTATACCAAACTTTGCACTCAGAAAAGAATGCAATAAGGCAACATCAGTACAAACAACAAGTACTGGTATGCACCACAGGCCAACTAATATTAGTTTATGCATATAAGGCACAGAATCAACAAGATAAATAGATAGGCACATAATAGCCACTTAAGTCACATAATATCACATAACCAAATCATCGCCTAAGGTGAAGCACCTAAACATAAATCTGCCAAGTTTCCAATATTGCCTCATAGCAACCACATTAACAAATACAACCAACAAATCCAATCAATCGATGTAAAATTTGATGATGATGTATGCAATGACATGGACGTCATGCAATGCAATTGCCAATATCTCAATCTGTACACATATGCTCCGGATGGAATATGGACGTCTCGGCAGTTATGACCTGTAGGGGACCCATGGCGTCCATGTACCAGCCACTTCATACCAAGCCCAGAGATGACTTTCACAATACTAGCCACTCCGCACAAAGCCCAGAGATGATTTTCACAAAACTAGCCACTCCGCACGAAGTCCAGAGATGACTTTCTCCTTTCATTTTATTTTAAAAAAATTTCATAACTTGTTTCCATCAATTGTTCCACGATTCTTTTATCAAATCTTTTTCCACAACATTTCCATCATGCATGAATGTATGAATGCAAAAAATGAGAAATCAATACAATCAATGCAAATGAATATGCTATGGAGATCACAAAGCACTATAAGCCATATCAAGTCTTGCATAAATCACAAAAATCGTGGAATGAAATCAACATCAAGTTTCAAGAATCATAGTGAATCTATCACATCACATCACATCAATCCAACCACATAAACAAGTACACACCATATGTCACAATGCGTAAAATAACGACGACTAGCCCACAAATCAGAAGTCATACCAACCTACATGTATATCCATCCCAACATCATGTCTGAATACCTAATCATGCTTTCTCCCATCAATTTTACGCATACATACGTTTCACTAATCAAAGTCTAACTAAAGTAAGTCGTAACTTACTCAGTACCGAGCAGGTTCCACGAACAATCACACGTGAGCCTTGCCCTTCCAAATAATCAAAGTTTAGTCAACATCAATATCTAAGCTAGAAAGGGGAAACAACGGTACCCGTATTATTGCGATTCATTCATTCGAATCAAAATCAACTAAGGAAAAGAGGGAAATCGAGCCCACAAGGGTAAAATGGGTATTTCAATGGTGGAATTGGTAACCCAACATTATAGAAATTCAATTCTACTCTCCAATTGCTAATTTAGTGCAAGTATTGATCAATTTGATCATTCACAGCAAGACCCCCAAATTAGGCATAAACCCTAGCTTTTCCTTATTCAATATATTAACTCAAATGGAAGATTCAATCCTATTGGTTATTAATTAATGAAATTCCATGCTAAAATTAGACACATCCATCAATTAATCTCACATTTGAAGCCTAAAATTCAAATAATAAAATTAACGTTGAGACTCATCTTCTTCAACCAGCTTTGTAGATTTTAACCGTTGATTAAAGCTTAGGAAAGGTAAATAATGGATAATAAGGTGCAAGAGACTTACCCTGAGAAGAATCCACTTAGAAACACATTAAATCACCCTTAAGCCACTTTGGAGAAATAATTTTGGGAATGGGAAATCAAGGGTTTAACTTAGGCATTTAATGAATTTGGAAAAGCGCCTTCCGCTCCAGCGGAAGAAGTCCCGCTGCCATGCATTCGCCTTAGTGGAATACAATTCACTGGGGTGGATTCTAATAGAATCCACAACTTCCGCACCGGCGGACCATGCTTCGCGTAGGCGGGTCCGTTGGGGCAACCTTAGTCTCACTGGGGCGAGAGATCAGAAACTGGTAATTTACGATTTTTCATCAAGTTTTCCCCACATCCCGACAATCACCCGAGACCTCCCAGATACAAAACAGATATGCACACATACATAAAAACACACTGCTGACTCTCTCGTGTTCTTTGAATTCCCATCAGAGGTCTATTTGTCGGGTTCAACCCCCATCGACCAAACACCAGCTCTCAATAGCCTAAAAAGCTCCCGAGTGCCTCGAAAATCAAAACAAAACATCCCACCAAGTCATAATCGACCCTGCTAACCTCACAGAATCGACGAATTTTCGAAAAAGGTTCATTTACCCAAAAGCCAACTATGAGTCAATGGTTTTTCACTTAAATGTTCTAATTCTCATAAGTCATCATACAACTCACCTGATTACCTTAGAAACCATGTCGCCCAACCCCACGGGTCATAATCATACTAAACGAGCTCGAGGAAGGGTCAACAGGGGAAAATGGGTCAAAATGAATAATGACTAAACGAGTCGTTACAATGGGTGTTTCAAAACGAGCTAGATGAGCATGGGATTATTATGAGAAACAAGGCAAGGTTGGTGGCCCAACGGTACAATTAAGAAGAAGGGATAGATTATGAGGAAACCTTTGCTCCCGTGGCCAGGCTAGAAGTGGTAAGGCTTCTTATAACCTTTGCCTTATACATAAAATTCACTCTATATCAAATAGACGTGAAAAGTTCTTTTTTCAATGGTTATTTGAAAGAGGAAGTGTATGTCAAGCAGCCTCTAGGATTTGAAGATGATCAACACCCAAAATATGTTTACAAGCTTGATAAAGCTCTATATGGATTAAAACAAGTGCCAAGAGCATGGTATGAGAGACTATCAAAATTTATCATAGCAAATAGTCACACTAGAGGAAACATAGAAAAAACTATGTTCTTGAAAGTAAAAGGAAGAAACCTGCTGGTTGTGCAAGTCTATGTAGATGACATCATTTTTGGATCCACAAATGAATCAATGTCAAAGGAGTTCGTTGCACTAGTTTGAGATGAGTATGATGGGAGAATTAAATTTTTTCTTGGAATTGCAAATCAAACAAACGGCAATAGTCACTATGATCCATCAACAGAAATATGCCAAGGAGCTGCTAAAGCGATTTAAAATTGAAGTCTCCAACCCAATTGATACTCCTATTGCTATTGCAAAAAAGTTCACCTTAGATGAATATGGTACACTGGTGGAGCAGAACCTTTACAGAGGCATGATTGCTCTCTCTTATATCTCAAAGCTAGTAGACCTAACATAGTATTCAGTGTGGGATTGTGTGCAAGTTTCAGTCTAATCCTAAGAAGTCCCATTTAAAAGCAGTAAAAAGAATTTTGAGATACCTAAAAGGAGCGAGCAAACTAGGAGCATGATACCAAAGAGGCAATAATTTTGACCTGGTAGGATATGCTGAAGCTGACTATGCCAGATATACGGTGGATAGAAAAAACACTACACGAATGGCACATTTTTTAAGGTCATGTTTGATCTCGTAGGAAACAAAGAAACAAAACTCAGTGGCGTTGTCCACTGTTGAGGCTGAATATGTTTCTGCTGCTATATGTTGTGCTCAATTTCTATGGATCAAGCAACAGTTAAAGGATTTTGGTATGGAAATTGGGTGTGTACCTATATTTTGCGAAAATACTAGTGCAATCAACATCAGAAAGAATCCAGTCCAACATATAATGAATCACTTCTTGAGGGACAATGTTGAAAAGGATCTGATATCTATTCAGCTCTGCGACATTGAAAAACAAATTGCAGACATTTTCACAAAAGCCTTAGGAAGAGATCAATTAGAAAAGAATAGGTTGGAGATGGGGACGATTAAGGCCACATAATCATTCCTCCAGGGTTAAGTAGAATAATTGCTTCTTTCATTAAAACTGAAAGATATTCTACTCAATCCAAATAGTCTTCCCTATGGTATATGATTACTTTTTAATAATGACAAAAGGGGGAAGAGTGAAAAAGGTCAAACTGGTTCAATACAATTCATAGCAGAGTTTGTCATCATAAAAAGGGGAAATTATTGATAATATTAAGTTTTGATGATTGAGAAAGGGAATCAAGTGCCCAGCCACCAGGAATGTTCAGTGTACAGCATGGAGAATGATTCACTAAATAGAACAACTAAATAAGGTAGCAAAGGGAAGGAAGTTGAGAAGGCAGGTGACTGATAACGTCCAAATACACTCCTCAAAGAGAAAGTGTACACGGTCGTATGCAATATATTTACCCAACTATGAGTCGGGGTCGATCCCACAGGGAACAATATTCTAGGCGATTAAGAAAGTAAGGAACTTTCACCAACTAAGCTAAAGCCAAACGATAGATAATATTTTAGTTTTTGTTTGAGAAAATTATAACTAATGCGGAAATGTAAACTTAATGCGGAAATGTAAACTAACCTAGAAAGCGAGTAAAATGATCAATGGCCACAAGCATGGATAATAGGAGATTACACTCAAGTAACGATCCAACGTATTTTACGATTTTACAACTAAGAGCAGGTTTGTGTTGATAGATAATGATATCTAAAATCTCATTGAAAGGCTTCCAACCAAATCAATGAATTTTACTCTAAGATTTTCCAAGCCTTAGAGTGTGATATTAGGCACAATCAATTTAACCTCAAGTAACTATCCTCTTCCGAGCACAAGTTATTAGATGAGTTTAATGACCCAAATTCTTGTTAATTAATCTTTCCCAACCTAGATTTCCTATTCCAAGCTCAATCTAAGTAAATGGGTGAGTCCTAGGGTTAGCTAATCCCTTTGGAAACATTCAAGAACGAGATTAATTAAAGAAACAATAACCCACTTCATTAGGAATAAAAATCATTCAATACATAAGCAAAATGAGAGATTCATCCAAACCAAACATATGAATACTTGCATAAACAAGATTCAAGTAATGGAATAGAAAGCTACACACTTAGATATACAATACAAAACAAGGAATTGAAAAAAAGATTAAGAAATATCTCATTGAAGTGCTTCCAATCTTCTCCTCCAATGGTGTAGAAAAACCCTAGCCTCCAAGCTTGTAAGAAAAATGGCCAAAGATAATCTGTTTTCCCCCCAAGTCTTCCTTTTATGTTTCCCAATTTTTCCAAGTCCAAACAATGACAAAATAAACCCCAAAGTTTCAGTTTTGCAAATCTGTCCCGTTTTTGCAAAACTGTCCAGTTTTGACAGTTTTGCAAAAATGTCCAGTTTGGCCTCTTTTTGACTTTCTTTTCACTTGGTTTCTTCCGATCACTTCTAAATCACATAAAACTGGATAGAGCACCAATATCTCATAAATCAGCCGAGGTGCAGCATCTGCGACACAGGATGCGACTCGCGGGTTCCACATGCGAGTCGCATGTGGTGTCCCATGTGTTGCATCATTGTCTTATTTTATTTGGCCATTCTCTGTCAACAGATGCTGCACCACCTGCGACTCGCATGTAGTACCTGCGATTCGCAGGTGGTGCTCTGGTTCATTTCAGCTATCTTCGTATGTTTTGCTCTATTTTGCTCCATTTTGGTCCATTTTGCTCCGTTATGCTCTCCGGGCATCTTATCCTAAAAAACAACATAAATACACAAAAAGTAACAACAAAAGTGCTTGAAGAGTCACAAAAGCTTAAGGAATTAGCATCGAATATCCCGTAATTTCACGGCTCATCAACACCCCTAACTTAAAGTCTTTGCTTGTCCTCAAGCAAATCAAAACAAAAATCTCAATGAGGATCCACTTTAAGCACAAAAACATGACTTTGGTTGGTACCAACAATTAGGCTACAAGCATGTGAAGCTTCAACCAAATAACTCCCTCATTTCAAAATACAATTTCAAGAATGAAATAGAGATTTAAAACCATCAAGCAACTACACTCAAGCCTCAATAAGTGACTCAAAACCACTAGCTTACTAGATATGCTCAGTTGACTCAACTTTGAATTTTTCAACATCACCAATCTATCGTAATCCATATGCCCTCACAAGAAAGAAAGTCCCAAAATCACTATATTCAGAACAATAACGCAAGGGACAAATACACAAAGTCACTCACACTCAACAAAGAAATTCTAGTGCTTACAAATATCACACCATAAGCTTGCCCTTATTTTCAATCATCACTAACTCAAGAACATTCAGTTGGAGATCACATACGGACTTTTTAAGCTCGTTATGTAGGCTTAGGAAAGGGTAGGATAAGTATTTGAGATACAAGTGACTACGCCCTCCTTGAACACTACACATACTTTTTGTCCACTTTCCTGTTCATTTCAAAACATCACTCCTTCCTTTGCATACTAGTTTCCCCAATTATTCAATTATTTATTTATTTTTTTGCACAAAAAGTTTGCAACCTTTTTGTATTTTTCAAATTTTCTTCCTTTCTTTTGACTTTTCCACAACATCAACCTTCACCACTCTCAACCAACACTAACACCCCCAACTTAGGCTTTTGGCCTTAAGTTCACAATTTCATGTTCAAGGAGGGAAAGGTTCAAAAGAGAGACTTTTCATCAAAAAGGGTAAAAGCTTGTAATGTGGCAATAAAAGAAAAGGTCGTAGGCTCAAATGGGGTTACTAGTGATATTATTTATGCAATGGTAGGCTAGAAAGGCTAAAGAGGCTTTTTCAAAAATCACAAAGATAGCCCAAGGTCATCTCTCCAACCAACATAATCAAAATTAGCATTGAACGACTAACCGGGCAAGTTCTAGATGATAAAAGTAAACACAAGAATTATTCAACAAACACTCACCACACATGGCATATGAACTAGTTAAGATGGATCGATTTCACTTCCTAAGCAAAAACAACTAGTGTAATATCTCATAATCCAAAGTAAACACAACTAGTAGGTAAAGAGTCACCAAATGAGCCAAAAAGTTATCACAAAGATCATTCTTTCCTATGCACCTTGTTTTTTTTTTAACTTTCACAAAACAATTTGGAGGGGTATTCGCATTTCAATTTCACATGCAAGAGACTAACTCTATTAGTACCAAACAAGCCAAGAGTTTTCACATTTTTCCTCAAAGAAAATAAAATAATAAGAGTGACTAATCCACAACATGTCAAAAGAACAACATTTCAAAAAATTTTGAGCAAGTTTCAAATTATAATGTGCTACCACGTGCCACCCCCAACTGTAAATATTGTAGCGTCCTCGCTGGACATAATCAAAACAAGACATAAAAATAGAAAGGAATTTTTTTTTTTATTCTCTGGCACGACCTGCAACCCAACCTGCGATTCGCAGGTATGACCTGCGAGTCACAGGTGATGTCACCTGAGAATTTTTTTATTTATTTTTTTGCGATCTGTCACGACATGCGACGTGACCTGCGACTCGCAGTTCAGACCTGCGATTCGCAGGTTATGACAGCTGAAAAAAAAATTTAGCAGCTTTTACTGGTTTGGGGGCTATCCGGAAATCCGATATGCTCAAAACAACTCCAAAAATTCTGAAACTTTGCGGATTAGTCAAAAACTATAAACTAACTTATTCTAAAAAATAAAAATTCAAGAATGATTTAAAATTTTTAAAACGATGGGTTACCTCCCACCAAGCGCTTAATTTAACGTCGCGGCACGACGATTACCTTTACCACTTTTCCTTCCATTTGGAAGATATGAATTTGCGCCCCAACTTTGAATCAAGATTATGATGACGCTCATGGGGCGGTGGTAGAAAAGCAAAGAGGCCAACTCTCAAATGTCGCATTTTTCACTTCTTGGCCCTTAAGTGAGGTATGCCATTTTGTCTTCTTGGCATAGCAAACTTCAAAATGAAAACGTTTTCTTCTTCATCTTCAAAATTCTCCATTGGCTTGATTGGTTCAACTTTCATATCATCAAGCAAGTACAGTGTTGAAAAATAGTTGGAATGTGGTCCAATGCGCTTCAATTTCAAATTCACTTCATTTTTGGCATCCTCACCCAAAAATGAACTAGAGTCTTCAAAAACCATTTCATGAATCTTTTTATGCAACTCTAGTATCATTTCTTCAATCTTGGCATCTTGCATTATTTTTGGATTGGTCGGTTGGCAATTTATCATTAGCTCTTGAAAATCAATGTTGATCACTTTTTCATTGGAAACTAACTTAAAACTACTATCCATGACTATTTGATGTTGAGTATTGCATACCTCAACTTTTGCATTCAATTCGGCTTTCAAGTCACGGATAGCAATTTCAAGTTTCTTCAACTCTTGACTTTGCTCAACATGGATTTTTAAAAATTCTCCCATCATGCTTGAAATGCCTTCACGATGAGCTCCATAGGCTCCAAGTTGTTGAGCTTGAGTCATAAGCCAATCTTGGCTCACAATTTCCACTTTGTCAAGGCTTTCTTCAAATTGAGGGTCATTCAAAGCTTGTAAAAATTCACCCTTGGAGACATTCACGTTTTGGCCACTCACTTGCCTACTTTCAACACCCTCAAGTTGTTGAGCATTATGAGTATGAACCAATGATTTCATTTGATTTTCCAAGGTGTGAATAGCTTTGTCATTGCAATTAATTGCTTGCCTCAAGTCATCAAGTGGTTGCCTCAAGTCCTTAACCGCTAAGTCCTGTTTTTCCACTTTTTCAAGGATGGTCTCCAACATGAGAATTATCCTCTCATTTTGAGCATTTGAGGCTTCTTCGACTTCCATATCCCTACTATCATCAAAATCAAAACTAGAATAGTCATAGTGGGGGTTCGGGGAAGGGAAGGACAAATAAGCACAATCATCCCAATGATTATTTTGACCACCACACCTATCACAAATACTCCACTCATAGGTTTGGGATTGTGCGCACAATCCGCCCCCGGGAGAATTCAAACAATTTTGCCATGAGTGTGGTCCTCCACAGTAAAGACAAGGGTCATCAAAGTATGAACAACTACCATCCGACCAATTTTCATTATATGATGCCATTTTTTTTTTCAATTTATTTTAGCAAAAGCAAAAACTGGACAGTTTTGCAAAGGCAAAAACTGGACAGTTCTGCAAAAAAACTGGACAGTTTTGCAGAAACAAAAACTGGACAGTTTTGCAGTTTTTTTTTTTTTTTTTTTTTTTTAAATAAAGCAAAGAAAGTTTGGACCAAAGCAAGTTAGCTTAAATCCAAAACTAACCCAAATACGCCAAATTGTTCCCCGGCAACGACACCATTTTGATAACGTCCAAATACACTCTTCAAAGAGAAAGTGTACACGGTCGTATGCAATATATTTACCCAACTATGAGTCGGGGTCGATCCCACAAGGAACAATATGCTAGGCGATTAAGAAAGTAAGGAACTTTCACCAACTAAGCTAAAGCCAAACGATAGATAATATTTTAGTTTTTGTTTGAGAAAATTATAACTAATGCGGAAATGTAAACTAACCTAGAAAGCGAGTAAAATGATCAATGGCCACAAGCATGGATAATAGGAGATTACACTCAAGTAACGATCCAACGTATTTTACGATTTTACAACTAAGAGCAGGTTTGTGTTGATAGATAATGATATCTAAAATCTCATTGAAAGTCTTCCAACCAAATCAATGAATTTCACTCTAAGCTTTTCCAAGCCTTAGAGTGTGATATTAGGCACAATCAATTTAACCTCAAGTAACTATCCTCTTCTGAGCTCAAGTTATTAGATGAGTTTAATGACCCAAATTCTTGTTAATTAATCTTTCCCAACCTAGATTTCCTCTTCCAAGCTCAATCTAAGTAAATGGGTGAGTCCTAGGGTTAGCTAATCCCTTTGGAAACATTCAAGAACGAGATTAATTAAAGAAACAATAACCCACTTCATTAGGAATAAAAATCATTCAATACATAAGCAAAATGAGAGATTCATCCAAACCAAACATATGAATACTTGCATAAACAAGATTCAAGTAATGGAATAGAAAGCTACACACTTAGATATACAATACAAAACAAGGAATTGAAAAAAAGATTAAGACATATCTCATTGAAGTGCTTCCAATCTTCTCCTCCAATGGTGTAGAAAAACCCTAGCCTCCAAGCTTGTAAGAAAAATGGCCAAAGATAATCTGTTTTCCCCCCAAGTCTTCCTTTTATGTTTCCCAATTTTTCCAAGTCCAAACAATGACAAAATAAACCCCAAAGTTTTAGTTTTGCAAATCTGTCCCGTTTTTGCAAAACTATCCAGTTTTGACAGTTATGCAAAAATGTCCAGTTTGACCTCTTTTTGATTGTCTTTTCACTTGGTTTCTTCCGATCACTTCTAAATCACATAAAACTGGATAGAGCACCAATATCTCATAAATCAGCCGAGGTGCAGCATCTGCGACACAGGATGCGACTCGCGGGTTCCACATGCGAGTCGCATGTGGTGTCGCATGTGTTGCATCATTGTCTTATTTTATTTGGCCATTCTCTGTCAACAGATGCTGCACCACCTGCGACTCGCATGTAGTACCTGCGATTCGCAGATGGTATTCTGGTTCATTTCATCTATCTTCGTATGTTTTGCTCTATTTTGCTCCATTTTGGTCCATTTTGCTCCGTTATGCTCTCCGGGCATCTTATCCTAAAAAACAACATAAATACACAAAAAGTAACAACAAAAGTGCTTGAAGAGTCACAAAAGCTTAAGGATTAGCATCGAATATCCCATAATTTCACGGCTCATCAGTGACTCAGTCACAAAGCAGTTCATTGAAGAAATAGAACAAGTGTGCAAACATATTTCATACCAAAGAGTCATCATATGTAGAAGTGGGATGATCACAGGTCATCTGGTGTAATTGATGACTGACCTAGAAGTGATTGGTGGTGAAGAAGTGGAGAAGACCAGTTGTGGACCATGAAACAGTTATGTCAAAATGTTCTAGCCAAGATCGCTGAAGCAGTTCAAAGGCAGATGCAAAAGAGAGAGAATTGGTGGAACAGGTACATCAATATGTTCCAGCTCATAAATATGCAAGTTTAGTGATGGACGAACTAGGTGGAGGTTCGTGAACATGTTCCAAACAAATCCAGCAGCAAGGATTGTAGAAGAGTTATGGTAAATACTTGACGGTCAAGTATGAAATATTCCTCGCCATATTTGTTGAGATTAGTAATCCTTCTACAAGTAAAAGAAGTGGACTCAACAAGGAAAGAATCCAAGAACAACACCAAACCTTATGCGTGTTATTGTCCAACAAGGAGAAGGTTTATCAATTGACCTGCGGAGCTACAAGTGTTATAAATACCCAAGTCTTACCAAGAAGAAGTTTTGCTCACCTAAAAAGAGAGAATTCAAAATATTGAACGAAGAAGTTATATCAAAGAATATTATGGAATTCGGGGTTGCGTCCGTAGTGCTAGAAGAAGACTAAAAAAGCTATAGAATTGAGTTTATATTTAACAGACTCACTAGAAAACTTGTATTAGGTTCGGGGTTATCGAGTTGTATCTAATCCGCTTAGTTAGAAGCATAAAAATTCAATACAAAAATTGTAACGTCAAGTAGGTGTTTACTACTTGAAGAGTAGCTTGCTAGTCAGAGTTTATGACTCCAAGGATGTTGTAATTGGGATTAGGTTGCAGTGTTTGTAACATAATTTGCAGTTGGATCAATTGTAGTGGAGTTTGAGGAAAATCCTGCAGGTCTGTAAGTCGTGGGTTTTACCATCTTTGAGCCGATTGGTTTCCACGTAAAAAATCCTGTGTCCTTTACTTTCCTGTTTGTGTTTATTCTGCAAATACGTTTATAGAACATGTTAGGTAACATTTTTTTCCATAGGAAAAAATTGAATATATGGTAGGAAAACACCTAGTTCGTGACAATCTAACAAAGTTCGATGCTGCAGAACAGCCAAGTAGCTCACCCCATGAACTTCAACAAGCAACTCTTGGATAAAAGGGGCCCGCGTGCTCCACGGCTACATAGATCTGAAATATGCACAAAAGGTGAAACAATTGTAGCATAAGTATGGAAAATTAAATTGTACTTAACAACTATATATATATCATTGACCGATCCTAAATGAAATAGTGGTGAGGATGGGCTCAGGAAATACTTGCGGTCCACACTTCCAAATTTATAAGCCTTGTCAGATAAGTAACTAATAACCAAGGATCAAATAACCCGACTGAAACAGTAAGATTACAATACTAATATATAAGAGAAAATGCACACAAGATCATCTCAAGGCACAATATGATTATCAACTAGATTCAACACGATAATATTCGAATGAAATGCATCAATTCAAGTACTCGCAACCATACGCACGCACTAATTTCACGGGGTTATTCGAGAGCGTGGCCCATGAGGTACAATTGTGTTATCCATGTGGCGCAAGGACAATCTCCATGTTCAAGTACGGACGGTCTCAATGTACTCTCAAGCTCATAACCAATGCTCAATCTCTGCAAAAACAGTCTCAGCGTGCTCATTTTATGATCATCCTCGGATCATATATAATTTCATGCCTATGCACAAATATCAATGTCAAATAAAAGAGCATCAACCATAGATGCTGCACATTAAACATTTTAGCTTTAAATGAAGCCCATCATGACAACGTTTATTCTATCATATAATTTTTTATGCATGAATCACATAAAAACATGAATGCCCATAAATAATCATAACCAGCCGCTTAGTCGTAACATTAGAATGCAGGACCCTCTTTACCCATATATGTACCCACATATGTGCTCGTCACCTTTAACGACCCATTTGGTCATTTTAAGCGTTTTACTCTTTTCTTCCTAAAATATCCTTCTCGTAGTCTCTTTTCTGTATTCATTAATTGCAGAGATGGGTGGCTTGATTTCCAAAGCTATCGGGTGAGTCTTGGTTGGTCTTGAGGATTCTAGAGTTTTCTAAGTTGAATAAGTGAAAAAGAGTTGACCAATAGTTGACTTTTAAGAAATTACATTTGGAATTGAGTTCTGACAGTTCTGTTAGGTCTGGAAAGTTCTTTTTGACTTAGTTGAGCTTTTGGTTTGGGCCCCAAGACGTCCTTTTGGGTTTTGGGTCGTTGATTGGAAAGGGTGGTTTTGGTTGGTTATAGTCGAATTAGGTCAATAATAGGTCAAGGAAACATCTTTTATAAAATCTGAGTAAGCGAGCAAGTTCGCAGCGTGATTTTTGATGAGTTAGTATGTTTGGTTTGTGTTCGTAGGGTTCCGAATGAGTTTTGGATGTTGGACCGGACTTAGTGAAAACAAAAAATTTCTGGTGTTGGCGGGACCGAACCTGTCAGCCCGTCTCTGCGGGGTTTAGTCTGCAGGTGTGAGAAAACATGGGTCTGGGTGGGCCGCATCTGCAGACTCTTCCACGCACCTGGGTATTTTGTACTCTAAGTGATGATCGCATCTACGGCCTTTTCTTCGCAGGTGCGAGCTTCACTTGCGAGAAAAGGTCTAAAGAAGTGAAAACAACAGAGCCTTATATTTCCAAAAATGAACCTAGACTTCATAGGTTCATATTTTTGGTTGACAGCTCTTGTGGAGGTGAATTAAGGTGTTTAGGCTTTAATTCTTCTTGGGTGTAAGTGTCTAAGCTCTAAATTTTCATTTTCCACTTGTTTCATCCCTTATTTAACCTTGAGATTATGTTGGGTTAGTGCAATTAGGGGTCTTAGCCTAAATCCTAAGAGAGGGTTTTTCTAGAAATTGAAGATTATTTGGATGGCTTTTTAAGGGGGTCTTTTGAATTTAGACTAGCCTTTGGGTAAACTACTTTTCAAATAAAATTCCAGATTTACCTTAGGGGCTTGGGTCACTTTTAAGCTCATTTTTCAGTTCGAATTAGATGTATGGCAATATGGGTATCCTCATATTCGTATACTTACGTAGAGTACTTATTTGACAGACTGCATATGCTCAGAGGCTCTTTGCAAGGAGAAAGCATTGGCTTGATTGTTCATGACTCCTGTTCGACCTTCGAGGTAGGTTCTTACCTTTGTTAGACTCTGATTAGCGAATCATATGTAGATGGTAGATATTGACGGGGAAAGCATGATAGGCCTTCAGACATGGTTGTGGTAATGAATTTATTGGCTTGGTATGGATGTTGTTATGTGGGCTTGTCGCCATATTTTCTAATATGTTGTGATTGTTGATTTATTTACCTTGTTACTTGATATCTCAATTATCTCATGAAAGGGAAGGATAATATTAACCACTTGAGTTGTGTTTAGCATTCACGACAAACATTTGTTGGTTTTATGATTTTCGATATTGTTTGTATTTGATCCCAAGCATTGACATACCATTAATTTGCATACATGATTGTCTCCAATGGTGAGATAATGATGACAGCCTGTGTGGAAATTGATGAGAATGATAGCCTGTGTGGCAATTGGTAAGAATGATAGTTTGTGTGGCAATTGGAAAGAATGATAGCCTGTGCGGCAATTGGTAACAATGATAGCCTGTGTGGAAAATTGATACATAGACTTCATGGGTCCCCCATGGGTCATGACTTTGAGGCATAACCCTTAGCATGTGTGTACGAGAGTGGAGAGTTGGCTTGTGTGGCATTGCATTCATTCACGTACTGTTGATTGTTTACTTGGCTTTTTATATACTTATTTTGAACTGATACTTGAACATGCTTTCATGACTGTAGTTGATTGCCTTATCTACTCTACATGTCAATTTCTCCATTTTATATGTGTTAGCTAATCAATGTCAGCTTATGATGCCTATGAGTAATGGTGTTGTACTCATACTAATCGTGTTCTACTCTTTATGGGGTGCAGAGTTGATCCAGGTTCTTTTTCAAGACCTTGTGCTTGATCCTGATAGGAGAATTTAGGGTGAGCTACTTGCCGGATCTGCAGCCCTGAATCCCTTCCTTTGGTTATCTGTTGTGATTCCACAGAAAGTTTCTACTTATGTATTTTGAAGACTAATATTAGAAAATCTTGTACAAGTTAAGACCAGGTTTTGGGGTTGTAACGCTTTTAAATATTTCCACACTATTATGCATATAAAGTAAGTCTTTTCACTATAACGTTCATTTTTTTTTTCTGTATGTCCTTCTTTAAATGATGTGATTAAGGGAATGGGCTGCCCACTAGGGGGGATAGTGTAGGTGCCATCATGACCCGCTAGATGTGTCGTGACAAGTTTATATCAGCGCCCTAGGTTCACCAGTCTCACGAGTACAAGAGCGATGTCTAGTAGAGTCTTTCGGATTCGTACGTAGACGTCCGTACCCATCCTCGAGAAGCTGTAGGACATTTAGGAAACTTCCATTCTTTCAATCCTTTCATGCTAATTCTTTCAAATTTTTATCTAGTCAATTCAAATTGGTATCTAGCCGATTTTTCAAATT
This sequence comes from Lycium barbarum, assembly GCF_019175385.1. Lineage (NCBI taxonomy): Eukaryota > Viridiplantae > Streptophyta > Magnoliopsida > Solanales > Solanaceae > Lycium > Lycium barbarum. The sequence continues at coordinate 82,768,660 of NC_083344.1, forward strand.
GGTATCTAGTCAAATCTATTGACATCCATGCATAAGATAAAAGCCCGACAAGAGCACAAGTCTAGCATAAAATAAATGGGCTGGCAAGGGCACAAGTCAAGCAAAAACAAATGCAAACGCGCACAACATCCCCAACTACAACATTACAGGGGCATCACTGCATATAATTTAAACAAAAGCAAAGGAAATAGTTTGAAGGATTCCAAGAAGACTACATCAGACTAGCAGACTGCGGAAAGGTCTTATCCCTACTGAGCCGAGATCTGGCCTCATCATCACCATCATCATCACTATCATCATTAATTGAATCAGCATCATCCTCTGACAGGAAGGAGTACACCTCATCGTCATCCGCATTCTTAATTGGAAATCTCTTCTGTGGATTTTCCCATTTGAAGATTGACTTGATGCCTCTCCACATCTTCACCATAAGCTTACCCTTATTCTTATTCTTCTTCTTCTTCTCCTTATTAATGTTCTGTCGAAGGGTGGCATGTGTAGTGGCCATAGTGCCATAGGCTGACTCAAGTATGCTGACAGAATTTGCAAGCTTCTTGTAAGAATCCGCCTATTCCTTTTGCGCACAAGTACCTCTGCATCTCAGCTCTAGTGAAGTGGTCAGGACTAGCCTCTTAGGGTCCACTGGGAAGCTTGGACACTAAGTCCCGGATAGTATGCAACTGAGAACCCAGTGCCCTGAAGGGTCACTTTGGCTGGGAAGAGGATTCATCTTCTACATTTATCTTTATCTCCCTCTTCTTATTCTACAAAGAGCTACCCTCTCTCGTGACTCCCAATGGGTGAAATGGTTTTTCTGGTGGTACCCACTGATCGGTAGGAAGTTCAGTCACCCCAGCAATCTTGAAAAGGTTATTAATCAAAGGAAGGAAACATCAAGCTTGGACTATTCAGAATACTCTTTTACTCCCAGATGACGTAATGGTCAATATTTATAGGAATGCCATCAACCATTCAAGCAATCATTAGAGCACGGATATATGTGCAATTAGAAGTGTTCGCGAAAGGAGACAACCTACCAAAAAGAATGTACAACCACGTCTTTGTCTCAGCTATAAAATATGCAGACTTGATACCCTCTTCTTGTTAGCCCATGTAACCTTCTTGCCAGCAGGACACAATTTATACACTAGCCAATCTCCAGAACAAGTATTTTTCGCATGCATTGGCTCAAATGGGTGGTTAGGAAGGTTTTAGATAGCATTTATTTGTTCACGGCCAAATTTCACTATCTTGTCCCTTATGATAAGCTCTGGATTGTCGAACCTCGTATGCTTCAAATTTGCATAAAACTCCCTCACCCATTCCTTGTTATCCTTGCACGGAGATGAGATGAAACATGTCCAACCGGCAACCTTTATACGACCATTGAAGAGAAGAAGCTTGGGCACCCTTTCCATAAATATCCTTTTTTTTTTTTTTTTCAGGTAGTAGTTTCTTGGTAAGCAAGTTTCATAGTAGCGATGATGGTAATCATGGGACATGAACCTAGTAGCGTCATACTGCTCCTCCGCAACCTCTTCTGTAATTTCTTAACCGTATGCCCCATTTTCATTCATGTTTGGGTCCATTTTCACACTCTAAGCACCTAAAATAACCAAAACCAAGTCAGTTAACAAAACAGACCCAACAAACACTAGTTTCAAAGCTATTGGTTTGCAAAATTCTGCCCAATCGCACCTGTGGAAGTAGTACAGCAGATGCGAGATTGCTTTTGCAGAAAATTTTTCGCATCTGTAGAATTGATTTTCTCAACTGCCACAACACTTGCATGATTTTTCGCGCAGATGCGGGACCGCACCTATAGAACTTTTCTAGCAGGTGTGGAGCTTGTCGAAATTTTCAAAACCCAGAAACCGCGGAGTTTCATCAATTTCATTATGGTTTTTAGTCAAGAAATTTAAACGCTAGACTTCTAATTCTCCAACTATACAAGCATACATGATTATTATACTCAATTGATCAGGATTTAACGGCAAACAACACCTAAATTTTAGAAATTCTACCAAATCCACATGAGTACCCTAACTCAAAATTTCTCCATTTAAAACCAAATTTGAACCCGTATGAATGCCATAACAGTGGTAAAACATGATTGATACCTTCTGAATCCGTTCTAATTTGAAGGAAATGTAGATGAATGTGGCTTCTCTTTCTTCATGATTATGACGGTTCTCCCATAAAATATTGGTTTCTTTTCTTTGTAATGAGTGTTTGTGAGAAATTGAGGGGCTAAGAATGTTGGAGATTTGAGAGTGGGAAGGTGGGTGGGGGGGGGGGGGGGGGGGGGGAGGGGGGTTGGAACAATTTGTGTGGCGTTGTGAATGTTTTAAGAGTTTGGGAAAAGACTCTTCATTTACCCATTTTGAAACTACCCCGATGGACGCATCTGTGAATTCTAGCCACATTTGCGCAATCACTCTTGTGAATAATTATCCACTTCTGTGAGTTTTCCTCCATCCAGTGACGTCCGCTTTGCAGGCAATTACCCGCATTTGCAACAAATATTCGTAGGTGCGCTCACTGCACTCTATATCAGAAAACTCTAGTGGCCACTGTTTAGCTTAAAATCTAGCTCCTCAACCTATATGGGAGTCATTGTGAGTATTCGTGGATCAACATAGTATCAAACATGTGTTCAATAAACATATCAAAATTCTAGATAGGGTAGGTGGATAGAGTTGCGCAAGGATTACGACATTACCATTCTTTATCATCCAGGCAAGGGAAGTGATTCTTGGTGGCAAAGGGGTTTGAGGATAAAGGGTTTATTTGTGTTCCTCGTATGGGTGGTTGATTAGGTTGATTTTAAAGGAGGCTCACATTTCTAGATATTCTATCCATCCTGGTACAACTTAAAGGTATCGTGACTTGAAGCTTACTATGGGTCTGGTAGAATGAAGTGGCACATCGTGGAGTTGGTATCTCAGTGTTTGAATTGCCAGGAGACTAAGTATGAGCGTCAGAGACCTGGCGGTATGACTTTGGGTTTGCCATTTCACAGTGAAAGTGGGTAAGGATTGCTATTGACATAGTGGTAGAGTGTGCTTACAACAATAGCTATAACCTGAGTATTGACATGGCTCCAGTGGAGACCTTGTATGGTAGGAGGTGTCATTCTCCGATTGGTTGGCTCAATGCGTTTGAGGTGAGTCCTTGGGGTACTGATCATTGAGAGAGTCCTTGGATAAAGTGAAGTTGTTTCAGGAGAAGCTCCTTGCAACTCAGAGCAAACAAAAAGAAGGGAAAGTTAGGCCCAAGGTTCATTGGCCCTTTTTAGATTATTCGACGTGTTGGTGAAGTGGCATATGAGTTGAGATTTCCACCAGATTTAGTGGATGTTCACCCGATGTTTCATGTTTCCATGTTGAAGGAATACCATTCATACATATATTATATCATCCTTTGGGACTCGGTACTGTTTGATCTGAATCTATCCTTAGAAGAAGAGCCGGTAGCAATCTAGATAGGCAAGTTAGAAAGTCGAGGTCAAAGGAGAGAGCTTCACTAAAGGTACAGTGGAAGCACCGTCAGGTTGAGGAGGCCACTTGGGAGACCATGACTGATATGCGTAGAAGATATCCAGCTCTTTACTGATTCAAGTACCTTCTCATAATTGTTTTTCGTTCAAGGACAAACAATTATTTGATGTAACGATATGTTTGGTAGTTTAAGGCATTTTACTCTTTTCATCCCGAAATACCCTTCTCATAGTCTTTTTTCTGTATTCATGACTTGTAAGGATGGGTGGCGTGATTCCCAAGGCTATCGGGTGAGTGTTGATTGGTCTTGAGGATTCTAGAGTTTTCTAAGTTGAATAAGTGAAAAAGAGTTGACCAGTAGTTGACTTTTGAGAAATGGCATCTGGAATCGAATTTTTATTGTTCCGTTAGGTCCGAAAGGTGATTTTTTACTTAGTTGAGCTTTTGGTTTGGGCCCTGAGGCATCTATTTGGGTTTTGGGTCGTTGGTTGGAAATGTTGGTTTTGGTTGGTTGGAGTCGACTTGGGTCAAAATCGAGTCAAGGCAACCTCTTTTGAGAAATCCGAGTGCAGGAACGAGTTTGTAATGTGATTTCTAATGAGTTTTCAAGCTTGATTTGTGTTCATGGGGTTCCGAATGAGTTCTTCGTGTTAGTTCCGGGGGTTAGAATTTTCTGGTGCTGGTGTGACTGCACCTACAACAAAGGACTGCACCTGTAGGGCCGCCTCTGCAGGGTTTGATCCGCAGGTGTGAGAAAATGTGGGTCTGGGGTGGGCCGCATTTGCGGACTCTTCCCCGCAGCTGCGCATTTTGTACTTTTAGTGACAACCTCATCTGCGGCCTTTTCTCCATAGGTGCGAGCCCGCACCTGCGAGGAAAGGTCTGCAGAAGCGGATATAGCAGAGATCAGAACCTTTTTATTTCCAAAAATGAACCTAGACTTCAGAGGTTTATAGTTTTGGTTGAGAGCTCTTGTGGAGGCGAATTCAGGTGTTTAGGCTTCAATTCTTCTTGGGGGAAAGTGTCTAAGCTCTAAATTTGTATTTTCCACTATATTCCCTTATTTAACCTTGAGATTATGTTGGGGTCGTAGACCTAAATCCTAAGCGAGGTTTTTCTTGAAATTGAAGATCTTTTGGATGGCGTTTTAAGTGGGTCTTTTGGATTTAGACTAGTAAGGCTTTGGGTGAACTAATTTTCAAATAAATTTCAGATTTTCCCTTATGGGCTTAGGGTCACTTTTAAGGTCGTTTTTTTAGTTCGAATTAGAAGTATGGCAGTATGGTATCCTTAGGTTCGTATACTAGTGTTGAGTACTTATTTGATAGACTTCGATCGTTCAGAAGCTCTCCGCAAGGGGAAGGCATTGCCTTGATTGTTCGTGACTCCCGCTCGGCCTTCGACGTAGGTTACGGCTTACCTTTGTTAGATTCCGATTATAGAATCGTATGTAGATGGTAGATATTGACGGGGAAAGCATGATAGGCCTTCGGGCATAGTTGTGGTGATGAATCCACTAGCTTGGTATGGATGTTGTTATGTGGGCTTGTCACCATGTTTGCTAACATGCTATAATTTTTGATTGATTTACATTGTTACTTGATATCTAACTTATCTCATTAAAAGGGAAGGATAATATTAACGACTTGAGTTGTGATTAAAATTCATGACAAACATCTATTGGTTTTATGATTTTCGATGTTGTTTTTATTTGATCCCATTCATTCGCATACATGATTAGTTACTATGGTTAGAAAGTGATGATAACCTGTGTGGCAATTGATAGGAATGATAGCCTGTGTGGCAATTGATGAGAATGATAGCTTGTGTGGCAATTGATGAGAATGATAGCCTGTGTGGCAATTGGTAAGAATGATAGCCTATATGGGGATTGGAAAGAATGACAGCCAGTGTGGCAATTGGTAACAATGATAGCCTGTGTGGAAAATTGGTACATGGACTTCGCGGATTCCCATAGGTCATGACTTTAAGGCATAGCCCTTAGCATATGTGTACGAGAGTGGAGAGTTGGCCTTTTGTGGCATTGCATTGATTCACTTACTCTTGATTGTTTACTTGGCTTTTTATATACTTATTTTGAACTGATAATTGAACATTCTTTCGTAACTGTAGTTGATTGGCTTATCTGCTCTACTTGTTGATCTCCATTTTACATGCGTTATCTAATCATTGTCAACCTATAAGTACTAGTGTTGTACTCGTACTACTCTTGCTGCACTCTTTGCGGGGTGCAAAGTTTATCTAGGTTCTTGTTCGAGACCCCGTGATTGATTCCGAGGCCATTATCAGAGATTTTAGGGAGAGCTACTTGTCGGAGGTGGAGCCCCGGATGCCTTCCTTTGATTATATGTCTAGTTTTTATTCCCCAGACAATTTTTACTTATGTATTTTGCAGACTTGTATTCCAGTATTTCAGATGTTGTATTAAGTACTAGAAGCTCTTGTACATGTTAAGACCTGGTTTTGGGGTTGTAACATTTTTAAATATTTCTGCACTATTATGCATATAAAGTAAGTCTTTCCGGTATAACTTTCGTATTTTCTTCTGTATGACCTTCTTTAAATGATGTGATTAAGGGAATGGCCCGCCCACTAGTTGGGATAGTGTGGGTGCCTCATGACCCGCTAAATGGGTCCTGACATCACCCGCTAAAAGGGTCCTAACATCACCTCATAAATGCAGGATCCTCTGTACCTTTACACTTATTATCATTTAATTATAAAAAAAATCTCCAATTAGAGTGTTAAAAGTCTTATCTTGCGATAAATCCAAAGTACCAGGACTCACAAAACATGCTTGCCTTTCCTAGACGCCTATGAATGCTTCAAACCTCTCAAAATACAAAATCTACATGAGTATACGAGTCTATTAATACCCATATGGCATATAATTACCTGGTCAAAAGTCCATGAACAATTAAACCCCAAGCCCTGAGTATTTCATCCTAAATCAGATTACTCATAGCCCACTGGTCTGAAATCTTTAATTTTTTCCAATTTCATTCATAAATCGGGCTTCAAATCATTAATTTACATTCTCTTAAGTTGCAGTGCAAAACCCCAAAATCCCCAATCATAACGGATAAATTCACTAATAAATGCACGAAATATTGAGTAATACCAAAATAGAGGTTACATTCTTACCCCCAGTTTAAATTGAGAAGAACGCAGCGAATATCGCCAAATCCGAGCTCCCTTTCTTCCAAAGCATATAGTAAAATCCCAAAATCTGCCGATTTTATACATTTCAAGGTATATCTTCACAGCAATAGCAAAGTTCAAATTTGTTTCATGAAATTTTTTTCTTCATTGCAATCGCGATGAAAAACCCACACCAGCAAATCTCCAATAACTGTTCATACAACCGCAAAATTCGACGATTCTTTTTGCTATGGTTCCAAAATCATGATACATGTCCAACGATTCTATCAAAATACAATTTAGAGCTCGTGTTCTTAGCCTGGTACCATTTATGCTCAAAGTAACGTCCAAACATCAAATAATTTTGTAACACGATCAAACTTGTCTGAAACTTATCGAAATCTAATCAGAACTTGTGTATAAGTCCAAAAGAATCATACGAACCTTTTGGAACTTTAGAATCATGAATTTTGACTCGGTCAGTCAACTATTTGACCCTGGTCAACTCTTACTCTTTGAAATTACAAGTTTCAAACTTATGCGTCTGAATCACTCCCGACCCTCTCAAGACCGGTCAAAAGTATGCCTCTAAGTATCAAATACCATATACACCTGCAGGAACTTTCAAAGCTTGATTTCTAGTTTGTTCACCCTAAATGTTGACTTTGATCAAGTCTTATTTTATTTTATTTTATTTTCTAAAAGCCTCTAGTTTCTAATTTTCTTTTCTGATACTCATCCGATCACCCGGAGAACCATGTCACCCATTTCGGCAAGTAATAAATTATCTTTTTAGCCTACAAGAAGTGTCATTTAGTGAAAAATTGTTCTAATACTCAAAACGACCAGACGGCTTGTTACATCTACCCTCGTTTTAACATCCTCAAACGTGTCTAGAATAGTGCCAAACTTGTCGAGCAACTGAAATGCCCATTATAAACCGCATGTTAGCATCCTCAGATAAAAATAACACTAATATCCATTGAGTCTTGTCATAAATAAAAACCTAACGAGTCTTAATGGTACCTACACCTAACCCGGTATGTGAATCATAAATCAATCTTTGTCCATTATGCAATGAATGAGAGAAAAAGTAAGGTAAGTTCAATAAGTAAATTATAATTGTAGTCTCATACTCATAACCACGGAAAAGTAACAAGTGCAACATCAAAACCTGGTGTCATAGGCACAAGAGCCTATAAAACATAGATATAAATATGATGATATCCCAATACAATTGTCTCGGAATAGAAAAGACAAAATAAAAGTAAAAATAGAATGGAGTCTGGTGCTGCAAATCAGCTAAACATCTCACCTTGAAATTTCCAACAAGCAATTCCTAAAATCAAGCGGCTTCGCATGCTCCACCAATACACGAATCTAACTCTGCACATAAAAAGGTGGAGCAAGTGTAGCTTGAGTAAGGGGATCAACATGTACTCAACAAGTATCATTGACCAATACTAACTGTAGTAGTGGCGAGGACTGGTCTTTGAAAACAGTTGCTTCTACACTTTAACAAATGTTAGTCTCGATAGATGAATAAAATCAACAGATAAAGTATGCACTAACTCCATAAACCCGACAAAATCTCAAGAACCCAAAGATAAGTTCAACCATTTTAATAAGATCAAATTGAATGAAATATGATACAATGCAATGGCCATTTGTATGATACCAGTATACACACTAACTCTATGGGGGTGTTTGAGAGAAATGATCCATTGGGGACCCGCGAAGTCCACATATCCAATCAGAATCAGATCCAACAAGATGACATCAAGAAACTAACCAATCAACGCTGAAAATAACATCACTCCGCCCTGAACCAGATCCAACCAGATCACATCGGGCTATAACCATATGAATCATCAAGTGATTATGTATGAAAGCATAAATGTCATATACACACAAGGCATATACACTGTACAGGAAAAATGCTTTTAGGCATCTCATTTATATCGAGTGCGTGAGATATTCAAAGTGATATATAAATACGTAACCAATTAGCATGAGAATCAACTTTAACTTCAGTTAAACATGCTTCAGAATTCACTATCATAAGAAGAAATGAAGTACAAAGTGGTAGACAAAATACCAATCCTCCTCGGTGCCGGTAGAAGAGTAAGGCAAGTAAAGCAAGGACTTGGGGCTCTAAAATTTGAGGTATTCATTTTTCACTAGTAGTATGTTCAAAAAATTTATTTTTTTCTTTAAAAAGTGGTAATGTAAGTAAAATAAATACAAAGTTTTAAGAAAAAATAAATTTACTTATTATTTCTAACTGTCGATATTTGAATAATTCGAAGCATATAAAATATATTTTGTATTCTAATGTCACGACCCAATTTCACAAAATCCTGCGGGCACCTACCTTTCCCATTTCGGTAGGCGAACCCTTAATCCAACATTCACATATGAATGAAAATAGCAGAAGAAAGTAAAATAATGTAAGTCTCACCAATATAATGTAAATAAGTGTGGAAATAAATGAAATCCACCCCGGTATCTAATCTGGTCATACAAGAGCATCTAACCAAATACTACAAGTCTGAGGATTAATACATAAATAGTCTCAAAATCATGTCTCAGAATGGAACGCAAGACATAATAATAGGAAGAGTCTTTGGGAAACGAACGTCCTCATGCTTACCCTGAAGAGATTCGAATCAGCAGTCCTCGATTATCAGCCACGAGGGGTAGAAGTAGATCCAACCCGGTACTCTGCATTTATAAAAGAATGAAGCAAGTGCAGGTCAGTACAAACAATAAGTATTGGTAGGTATCATAGGCCGACTAAGACTAGTGAACGTATACAAGTCAACACGAATCCATATCCGTAGTACAAGTCATCACTTATGTTATAGCATCTAAACCCAACAGTGCCAAGTATCAGTATAACCATTTCGAACCAGTGTATCACAATCATATCACAACAAGTCATCACCTATGTTATAGCGTCTAAACCCAACTATGCCAAGTCTCAGTATAACCATTCTGAACTAGTACATCAAAATCACATCACAACTATATCATAGAAACCAAGAGGTACAATGCAATGCAATGAAGTATGTAATGTGGATGCAATGCCAATGCAGTTTTTGTAAAACATGTCCTGGGTGGAATACCTCCACTTCTCAGCGATTATGACCCATGGGGGACCCGAGAAGTCCATGTACCACTCATCCCAGCAACAACCTTGGCGGCGAGCACTCTCTCGATCCCGGCAAGAGACCTCGGGCATAGAGCAGTCATTCATTCCTGGCAAGAGACCTCGGGCAACGTACACTCATTTTGTTCCTATAAATAATATCAGATCACAGACTCTCATCTCTCTTTTAAGTTCTCTGGCAAAGACCTCGGAGGCTACACTCTCTCACTTATCATCATCAGTACTATAAACGTGCAATATCATTGTATCATGGAAATGAGTATGTATACGATGCAATGTAATATCAACAGCCAATTCAATCTCAAACAGTACCACACATGGCACACAAGTAATATCAATAATAAGGCTACACAATAAGCCACAATGGAATAACAATTCTTATCTCAATGTCAATCAAGTAAAGTACAGCAATATCATAGCCATGATATATCACTAATTACCAAATATGTTGTCTCAATGCGGCAACAAGCCAATAAGTAAATATAATAAGATAAGACAACAACGCAACGGGGTGGCTAGCTCCCAAATCACACAACAAGGCCCAACTTCATACCCAAAGGTTTACATGCATTTTCTGACAGTATCATCTAAACATATGCTTCGCTAATCAAAGTCTCACCATAAGGTAAACCATAACCTTCCTGGACAGTCAAATAGCAAAGTCTCCAATAGTCAAACCTTAGTCTTTCCCTTCCTTTGAGCCTCAAGATAATAGAAGTCTAATCATATCCGAATCATGAAGTAGAATCAAGAAGAAACATCATTCAACCTTACTACTATTCAATACCCAAATCCAACCTAATGTTACATACCTCGTTTCGTGGTAGTAGAACCTATGATTTCCTAGTCCGGTATGTCTTTGGAATAGAGACCCAAACTCGATTTTTGAAGATAGAAAGCGTCTTACCACTTGTACAAGGGTACCGGAAGATATTCCTGGCAATTTAGTGAGTTAGAAATTGAATGAATCGAATCAGCGCGATCTGAACTGAATTAGAGAAAATCTGCAGACACCAGTCAACGTCGACATGGTAGACGGACCGTCGATGTGTGGTGTTGACAGGGTCCCGCAGCCTTGCATCTGCGGTGCAGGTCGAAGGGTCGTCGACCCGCTCGTCAAACCGGACCGTTATAGCTTTTTGCTCCCAAGCATAAATATGTGGTTCACGACTTTGTTTCATATTTTTCTCTCTTCCAAATTAGAAAAACCCTAATATTTTCTCTCCCAATATTTTCCATCATATTAGGGAAGATTTGGTAAGATCCGAGGCCTGTAAAACCCGAGCTTGTGAAGAAGAAGGTTGCTTCTAGGGTTTCTTCAAGGTTATGAAGCTTAGGGAGTTGGAGTTGAAATTATTTTGGGATCTTAGACCCCTCAAGGTATGTAAATGATTTCTACCCTTATATTTAAGTTGACTATCAAGCATTTTAGTGATTCTAAGTAAATAGAGGATATTTGTGGAAGTGGTAAGTTGATGAAGGGCAAGGTAGTGACTTAAGGCTATTTTAAGAGATGATTGGGGATAAATTTGAGTATATATATATATATATATATATATATATATATATATATATATATATATATATGTGTGTGTGTGTGTGTGTGTGTGTGTGTGTGTGTGTGTGTGTGTGTGTGTTGTTATTGTCGTTGTGGTTGATGTTGGATTGAATGGGAAGTTGAAGGGTCGTTGAGCTTACAAGGAAAATGTTGTCCATAATTCGTTAAGCTCTATATGTATTTAAAGATGGTTAATAAGCGAGGCAAATAGTCTAATTAAGGCCTATGTTATATCAATTGTTGATTTACAAGTTCAAGAGGTAGAGGTTGGGCGATTTGATATACGTCAAGGTATTTTAAGGCTATCCTTTCTTCCTTTGGCATGATCCTATAATATGAGTCAACTGACGAGTAAGCGAGCTTCCATATTACTCTACTCTTAGAAGAATTAGAAGTCCTTCAGTCTTTGATGTTCATGTACCTAGTTTACGAGTGTTCCTTCTGTTCATGGGTCCACCTTTAAGTATATAGTTATTCATGCATTACATTCATTATATATATTCATGTACATTGACCTGTGACCAGAAGGCGTTATATACGCGAATATTAGATATATGTGAAGTATGAAAAGAGATATAGGCATTATACATGCATTACCACTATGATGATGATATGAGAATCAGGCTGCAAGTACCGCAGCAATGTATATGATGATGGCCGAAGAGAGGCGGATATGAGATGAGAAAAGAGATAAGCGTTATATACGCACATATATAAGGCGTTATATATGCATATATACATAGATGTATGACCTTCATTGATAGGCATGAGCATGCATGTTACGCACCCACAGTGGCATTGTCAGTTACACAGATTTACGCAGATGCATACAGATACTAGTTCATACAAGTACATGCAGATAGTCATTTCAGCTTATGAGTTCAGATCTTATCCATGATTCTTGTGTATATATGTTGTTCTTATGCCTTACATAGTAAGTACATTATCCGTACTGCTACATGACATTTAGGGTGATGTCATTCTTTCTCTCATAGATTGTGCGATAGAGCCATGTGTTAAGCGTTCGCTTCTGATGAATTGTTCTAATTTCAGCGATGCCTGCAAGAAAGCTACAAATGCCCAGAAAGGCAAGAGAGCGATAGATGAGGCCACTAGCTGCACTCGGCCAGCTACGAGGACTCAGGATGAGATTCAGAGTGAGGGGTCGTCTGAGACATCACATACCCTGCCTCTAGCACCTGCCCCAGTTCCTTAGCCGGATGCACCGGGCCAGGATATGCGGGATGTTGTACGGTTGTTGACCAGATTAATAGATGCCTAGGCTCAGCGGCAGGGAGTTGGTGTTGACCAGGCAGACAAGGCTTGTAGTTTGAGGGTTAAGACTTTCCTTGGGTTAGGTCCTCCCGAGTTTTCTATGGTAAAGCAAAATATAGACCCCCCGGATTTCATTGATAGTATGCAAAGGATCTTGAGGGTTATGCATGCGGATGAGGTTGAGTCGGTGGAGTTGGCTTCATACATACTTGAGGATATTGCGATACAGTGGTATCAGGCATGGGAGTTATCTAAGGGAGAAAATGATCCTCTAACTGTGTGGCGAGAGTTCTCATATGCTTTTATTCGCCATTGTTTGCCTCCAGAGGTCCGACGGGCTAAGCAGACAGGTTCCTACGTATTGAGCAAGGTAGTATGAATGTCCAAGAGTATTGTGTACACTTCGATTCCTTGGCTAGATATGCCCCAGCCATGGTGGCTGAGATGAAGGATATAATTCATCGCTTTGTGGCTGGTCTAGGGCCACACTTTATAGATGAGTGTACGACTACTGCATTATAGCCAGGCATGGATATCTCCCGTATATAGGCATATACACAACATTTAGAGGATTATAAACGCCAGCGGAGGATAGAGCGTGACCGTGACTGGGGCCGTGGTAAGAGGGCTAGACCTTTTGATATGGTTAGTGAGTTCAGGAGAGGACAGAGACATCAGCATTCCAGTTATTCTTATCAGTCGGCAGTGAGTGTACCTCTGCGATTTTCAGGCCCTAGGTTTGGTCAATCTTCTTATTCCAGAGCGGGCCAGAGTTCTAGAGCATCAGGCTCTCAGTACAGACCGGAGTCAGGCCAGGCGAGGCCACCATTGCTGCGGTATGCTCAGTGTGGTAGGCTACACGCTGGACAATATCGATTGTGGTTGGATGGTTGCTATGCTTGTGGGAAGCCAGGCCACAGGATGAGGGAGTGCCCGATGGGGGTTGGTTCAGGTATGGTTCAGCCTACAGGGTCTGTGGCTGGCTCTTCTTCTGCAGTGTGCCCTTCAGGGCAAGTTTTTCAGATACCAGTAGGGCAAGGTAGAGGGAGGAGTGGAGCATCCAGCTCGATCGGTCCTCAGCACCGCGTGTATGCATTGGCTTGTAGACAGGACCATGAGACATCTCCTGATATTGCTAAAGGTATATTATTAGTCTCCTCCCATGATGTTTATGCACTGATTGATCCAGGTTCCACTTTACCATACGTTGCGCCTTTTATTGCCGGCAAGTTTGGGATAGAGCCCGAGTTGATTAAAACTTTTGAGGTATCTACGCCAGTTGGTGATCCGATTATAGCTAGGCAAATATACCGGGACCGTGTGGTTATAGTTTGTGACCGCCACGCCATAGCAGATTTGATTGAGTTAGATATGATTGATTTTGATATTATCATAGGCATGGACTGGTTGGCTTCTTGTTATGCTAATGTTGATTGCAGAACAAAGATAGTTCGATTTCAGTTCCTAGGCGAGTCAGTCCTAGAGTGGAAAGGCAATGCTTCTTTGCCTAGGGGTAGATTTATTTCTTACATTAAGGCGGAGAAGATGATCAGAAAAAGGTATATATTTTCACCGTTCGAGTTCAAGATGTGCAAGCAGAGTCACCGACTCTTCAGTCTATTTCTGTGGTTAATGAGTTTCTAGAAGTGTTTCCAGGCATTCCCCTAGAGAGAGAAAGATTGATTTTTCTATCGATCTATTACCAAACACTCAGCTAATATATATTCCTCCATATAGGATGGCACTGCGGAGTTGAAAGAATTGAAGGAGCAGTTGAAAGATTTGCTCGAGAAGGGCTTTATCAGGCCTAGCGCATCACCGTGGAGAGCACCGGTATTATTTGTAAGAAAGAAGGATGGCTCTTTGAGAATGTGTATTGATTATAGGCAATTGAATAAGGTGACTGTAAAGAATAAGTATCCGCTCCTGAGGATTGATGATTTATTTGATCATTTGCAAGGCACCAAATACTTCGCGAAGATAGACTTAAGGTCAGGATACCACCAGGTTAGGGTGAAGGAGGAAGACATCCTGAAGATGGCATTCCGGACTAGATATGGCCACTATAAGTTTCGTGTTATGTCGTTCGGGCTAACTAATGCCCTAACCGTATTCATGGACTTGATGAATATTGTGTTTAGAACCTTCCTAGACTTATTCATGATTGTGTTTATAGATAATATTCTGGTTTATTCGCCGTCAGAGGCTGATCATGTAGAACATCTACGAGCAGTGCTTGGGATTCTTCGGGGTAGAGAGTGGTATGCTAAGTTTTCCAAGTGTGAGTTCTGGTTGAACTCTGTGGTTTTTCTGGGTCACATTATTTCAGAGGAAGGCATTAGAGTGGATGCCCAAAAGATTGAGGCTATGAAGAATTGGCCAAGGCTTACGACACCAACAGAGATACGTAGCTTCCTAGGCCTGGCAGGATATTATAGAAGGTTCGTGGAAGGATTCTCCTCTCTTTCAGCCCCATTGACTAAGTTGACTCAGAAATTAGCTAAGTTCCAATGGACAGATGGTTGTGAGCAGAGTTTTCAGACGTTGAAGGATAAGTTAACTTCAACACCAATTTTGACTCTTCCAGAAGGAGCAGATGACTATGTGGTGTATTGTGATGCTTCAGGTGTTGGATTGGGCTGTGTGTTGATGTAACACGGTAAAGTTGTCGCTTATGCTTCTAGACAGTTGAAGAAGCACGAGAATAATTATCCAACCCATGATCTTGAGTTAGCGGCAGTGATTCATGCCTTGAAAATATGGAGGCACTACTTATACGGTGTCCATGCCGATGTCTATACTGATTATAAGAATCTCTAGTACATCTTTAAGCAGAAGGACTTGAACTTACGTCAAAGGAGATGGCCAGAGTTGCTAAAGGATTATGATATGGATATTCTATACCATCCTGGGAAAGCTAATGTAGTAGTCGATGCCCTTAGTCGTAAATCCATGGGTAGCTTGTCATATGTACTGCCAGAGAAAAGAGAAATGGTCCGTGAAGTTCATCAATTAGCTAGTCTCGGAGTTCGATTGATAGATTCAGGTGATGCAGGAGTTACTGTTCAAGACACAACGGTGCCATCTTTTGTAGTAGAGATAAAGGAGCGTCAGTATGAGGGATCCTATTTTAGTTCACTACCGAGAGACAACACCTCAGAAAGAAAAGACACCCTTTGTGATTACAGGTGATGGAGTACTCAGGTATCGAAGTAGGTTATGTGTTCCTGACGTTGCAGGGCTTCATTAGCAAGTAATGGGGGAAGCACATCACTCTCGCTATTCTATTCATCCAGGCTCAACAAAGATGTACCATGATCTCAAGGAAGTTTATTAGTGGGATGGTATGAAAAGAGATATAGCCGAATTTGTTGCCCAGTGTCTAAATTGTCAACAGGTCAAGAGAGAGCACCAGAAGCCCAGAGGTCTATTGCATGCTATGGAGATCCCATTATGGAAGTGAGAGATAATTAATATAAACTTTATTACAAGGTTTCCCCGCACTCAGCGAAAGTGTGATTCCATATGGGTTGTAGTTGATCGGCTTACAAAGTCAGCCCACTTTCTGCCTGTCAGAACTACTTATGCAACTGAGGATTATACGAAGCTTTATCTCAAGAAAATTATTACACCTCGGAAAATTTTCCGTTGGTACGCAAGTGAATGAACTAGTGATGAGTATGAGTGTATGACGTTCATGACCAAGGAACAACGTTTGATGACCTTAGGCGAGATTTCAAAGGAATCCGACGTAAGACGAGAAAGTTGGCTAAGATAAGGCAAGGTGAGGTGAGCAATGCATGTGCATGGATATGGGTGATCAAAATAAGAAGTCTAAGAAATTTGGAAAGTTGCAGAATTACAATCTGTCCAGTGGTCGTAAAGTGCAAATACGGACCGTAAACTGGTATACGGTCCGTAAACTGCCAGGTCGTAAACTGGCATGCCAAACTTCAACTTTCTGCCAACTGAGGAAAAGGTATAATACGACCTGGAATACAGACCGTAAAGTGATTTACGGCCCGTAAACCATGGTCGTAAATCACCATGGTTGCAGCCTAAAGCTTCTGGTTCTGGAAATGGTTAAATACGCCCATTAATGAAAGCTTGTCCCTACAACTTCTAAGGTAAGATTCATGATTTTTACATGATGTTTAAGGTATTGAAGAGTTGAAATACATAGATTGTAGAAAATATGGTCAAGTAAGTCATGAATGATGAATAGTGACATTTTGAGGAATAATTTGAATTGAATCATGAATGTTGTCGTGTTGTGATATGAATGCATTATAAATGGTACTAAGATCATGAACTAGACACTTTAGACGAATGGACGAAGTTGGATTTTATGACCATGAATATGGGTGAATTAGAGGCAAATTAAGGAATCTAGATAATGTGGATAATGTGAATGACTAATGGCCATCGTTATGATATTAATGAAGGTATACACGCTAGCATTGGAAGGAAGCGTGCAAGTGTAGAATAGTCCGATGGAAAGGTATGTAAGGCTAACCCTTCTTTCATAAGGCATGATTCTTTGCCAAACTTCTAATTCCTCTATATGAGTATGTTGTATTCAAGTGATTGACACTCCGAGCTCATAAGCTAACGATCCTTAACATGTACTACGATTGTACTATGCCCCTCATATGACGAGTAAGCCTAAGATATGGATGTTGCAATAATGATGATGATAGTGATGACGATAATAATAATAATGATGCCAAAGGTGCCTATGGGCTATTATACTTATATGTGCCTATGAAGGGCTATAATGATACCCCGAGCTTATAACGCAGTGTAGGATATATGTATATGATTATGTATAAAGTATGTATACGATTACGTAAAGCGCGCACACCTCTGCAGAAGGTACGGATAACCCTGAAGCCTTGGTAGGGCCAGGTAGAAATAACATTGAGCCTTGGTTGGCTAAGTACGTATGAAACACCGAACCTTATGGTCGGGCACGCTATGTATGTATATAAGAGTATGGCTATGTATATAATATGAATATGAATGTGAAAATACTATGTATATGATTGCGAATAAGGACATGTATACGAATATGAGCACAAGTATGGTACGAGTACTATTATGGAATACGGATGATGACGTAGGTGTACAAATACGTACGAGGAATGGAAAGTCCCACGAAAGGCAGGTAAGCGCTATGACGATGATATTATTGTCCCCCCCCCCCCCCCCCCTCCTATGCTATTTCATATGTTGTTATGATGCTTATTTATTGATGTTGCTCATGCTTTACATACTCAGTACATTCTTCGTACTGACGTCCTTTTGTTTGTGGACACTGCGTCATGCCCGTAGGTGCACAGGGAGATAGACTTGATCCATAGCTGCTTATTCAGAGGTTACATAGCGGAGCTCCATTTCCTTCGGAGCCATAACTTTTGGGTACTCATTCTTTTGTGTACATAATTATGGGCATAGCGGGGTCCTGTCCCGCTCATACGATATGTCACACTCTTAGAGGCTCGTAGTCATGTGTATGTGGGTAGAGATGTTAGGCCATGTCGGCCCATGTTTTGTATATCTTTTGTTGGCCTCGTCGGCCTTGTACTTATAATGTGGCATAGATGCCTATGATATGTTAAATGATGATGGTCGTCTAATGGGATCAATATGATTAACGATAAAATAAAAAGCACGAATTGACTTATGGTTCACCTAGATGTTATGTTATGTACGATAAGGGGGTGCCCAGGTGGGGTAGCACCGGGTACTCGTCGCGGCCCCCTAGACGGGTCGTGACAAAAGTGGTATCAGAGCAGTTCAGTCCTATGGTGTGTCTACGAGCCGTGTCTAGTAGAGTCTTGGTTATGGGTGTGTTGCGCGCCACACTTATAAACAGGAAGCTGCGGACATTTTAGGAATGAATGACCTTCTTTTATCTCTAAGATCATGCGATAGAGCTAAGCCATAGGAAATGAGATTCCTTATACTAACCCCTGATTGCAGCGGAAGGTTGGTAATGATAGAAGAAAGTGATTGATGACAATGAAAGCTACGGGGGTAAGCCCCTTTGTTGAGGCTACGTTACTGTAATATGTAATACTATGATGATGAATTTATTGGTGTGAAAGTAAGTCGGTGTTCATATGATAGAGGAATTGATTAAATGTGTCTTTTGATGATAAGTTCAACTATAAGTTGAGAACTAAGCAAATTGGATGAATCAGAACGGAGATATGCGTCGAATAAAGTAAGAATGTTGAGATATGATTGAAATGTAAAGCTGAAAGATGAAAGAGAAATAGGGAGAGGTAACAGGGAAGATCGCTACAGGATAAGGTACACCTCGAAGTGCAATATATGGGGTAAGTTTTGACGTCCTTGTGCTTTTACTTGAAAGTGGGAGCCCTGTGTGGCTGAGATATGTCGTATATTTATATATATATATTGGCCTTGTGAGGCATTGTTGGTATTTGCTGCGTGCTGGTTTTGAGATAGTAGGAAATACAGAGGAAACTCTGCCGAAATTTTCCCAGAATCTAAAGGAGATAAGATATAAGCTTACAATATGCCCTAACGGGAAAATATGATGTGCAAAAGAGTAATGGCAGAATGCGACTAAGTTAGGAGTATCGTTAATGACTATAGGAGTCGAGTTAGATAGTATTGAATTGATAGCAATGGCAGTGATGAGAGCGATATTGATACGGTAAGGAGAAATGCTAGAGTAAACAAAGGGGGGTTGGAAGGACTAAAACATGACATGGAGGAGAAAGTGTAACTCTAATAAAGTGCGATACTGGAGTAGCGATTGGATGTATAAGCACGGGTAAATTACGATAAGTTTATTAGCAAAATAAAGTAACAGCGCCCGGAGACAGAGATACGAATATGAAGGGTTATAGTGACTGTGAATACAGTGGTGAAATGCCTTACATGGTAAAGTGTAAGAGGGCCGATTAGAAGGAGTAACTGGTTGAGTATACTTACTTCGTAAGGTTTATATTATTCTGCGAACCGGCTTGCGAATGAGACCAAGAAGTGTCACTTATAGAGGTTATTATTATCAGGATATAATAAAGACATAGCGAGAATTGGGATACGGAGTAAGTAAAGTATAGCAAGGAAACGACTAAAGATGTGACATGTTCTATATGAATAAGGAGTGAATGCAAGTATGAAACCAACGAGTGAGCCCTAGAGAAGTAGATGAGAAAGCTTACAAGACCTTGCTAAAGGAAAGCCCAGCATAGAGATTCTTCACTAACAAGAAATGATAGTAAGCAATGAAAAAAAAAGGGGGGGGGGGGAGTTAACTTGAAAAGGAAATTAGAGAAAGGTGATATGGCAAAGTCGTAGTAGTGGGTGATTGGTATAATCAAGAGTACAAGCGATATCTTTAGCTGGATGTAAAAGACCAAGACGGTCGAAGAATGAATTGTACAAAGGCAACATACTCTAAAGGACAAAGCGGTGCTAAGTTGAGAATAAGGTCCCTCGTGCGAAGAATCAAGGATTGATGATAAAACGGGAGAAAACAAGATAAATTGAGGAGGAAGGTATGTAGAGGAATAAGAATGACAATAGAGAGAAAATGAAACATGCGAAATACGTGTCACGACCCGACTAGGGGCCGTGACGAGTGCCCAGTACTTGTACCGAACACCCCCCCCCCCTTGTCTGTCATTTTACCTTTACTTCTCAGCGGGCCGTAGGAGCTGTGCCATTTTTTTTTCTTTGTTACTGAACATTAGCGTTAGTAGCGTCATCATAAACATAGACTAGTACACTTTGCTATCACGTTATACAACAACGCGAACAATCCAAAATACAAACATCTAACTGTACACATCTGTCTACCAGCCTCTAGACATAGTACACATATACATAGAAAGGGCCGAGTACTGTCGTGCCTGAATATATATACACAAAAATAGTACCAAGGGACTGAGACTCCGGAACAACTGGAGCACTGTCAAGTACTGCTGGTAGGGCTTCTAGGAACCAAATCCGCCTGTCTGCTGACCTGCGCGGCATGAAACGCAGCGTCCACAAGAAGGGACGTCAGTACAAATAGTGTACCGAGTATGTAAAGCATGAATAGTAATATATGGAAAATATAAAACAGGGATAATGACATAAAAGAGTAATAGCACATGTCCTGAGGTAGAAACATAACCTGTACGTATAGGTGCCCTTGGGAAGATACCATGCATGCTTAGCTTTCCTTTGAAAATATTTCCTTATTCATATATATATAAAAATAGAACATGTCATATTGCCGAGGCGTCGGCAGCCGATCCATTTAACCATAAATGCACACATCCCGCGTCCGGGCATCCCGCGTCCGGGACGATATCATGTCAAATAATGCCAACTGATCAGGTGGATACGCGTACATAACGCTCTGCCCCTTTTTCCCATCTTCCCCGTATACATATGCATACATCATGTACATATATCAGCGTCTATAGCGCTCTAGCTCTTTTGTCATATACATATATTTGTATCATGTACATATATCAGCGTCTATAGCGCTCTGGTTCTTTTATCATATACATATATTTATAACACGCATACAACACGCTCGAGAGTCCAAAAAAAAACCAAGTCCACGTCGGAGTGACGTAAGGTCGGTAACCTCCGATTACGTTAGGGAATAATCGGGATCGCTTTGTCCCACCTTGAAGGAACGAGTATTTTAAGGCGAGACTACCAACGGAGAATAGCACTGGGAGAAAACATATTACGAAAACATAGGCATCATAGACGTCAATTCATAGACTTTGAAATCCTTAGAACAGTGTCATAGCTAAGAAGTAGAGATAAGGGTCAAGAACTAGTATAACACTTTCACATTTACATTAAATTCTTAGCTCAAGACTCTTAGTCATGGAATCATTCTTATCGTACTTATCATAGGCATATTCTCTTCCTTAACATCATCATTATCATTACCGTCATAGAAGTATTCTCGTTGGGATAGGTACAGTGCTTGTCATTTGGTAATGGAATAAAGATCGCAGAAGCACTAACAACTTACCTTATAGCACCAGTACCATTTACTTTCGCTATCATTCGGGCTTCGATTCCTTTGTTTGATTAATGCTCTCCTTGTCATAGTGCCGGTTACCGGAACTCTGCGATTCACCTATATAATCATTTTGGAACATCCTACATCTTCTCATATATATGTATATGATTACTATCAACTAACCCACAAAGTACGTCTCAGTTGTTGTTCAAGCCTATCCTAATTCCAGGGCTATGATGCCTTTTCTGTCTCTTCACCGAGCTAGTTTGTCTCGTCCTACGTGTCTTCTTATAGTCTCCAACCATTCCGTATATCCTAGTTTTCCTTAGTCTAACCTAGCTTTTCATTTGTCTCTGATGTCTCAATATATAGAATTTCTTGACAACTTCCCAGGGGGTCACCCATCATGAAATTGCTCCCACCTGAGCACGCTTAACCCAAAAGCTTCACTGAAATTCGGTGCCTTAATGCCGATATTTTCGCGTCAGCTTCCTCACACGACCTTTATTGCATGCTCTGGAGCAAGTCAAAGTCTCACACAAAACATTTTCGTAACACGTCCCTTCTTTTGTAATTACCGTTTTACCCTTTTGGTTCCCGATGTTCACCTTCCGCCTGTGTGTATGACTACCTCCCGTCTTGGGCTTCCAGATTCCCGATAGTAGCGACCTTACCTTTGTTGCCACGCCCAAATCCATAACCTTCCTGAACCAACGCATTTCAATTATTACCTACTCACAGTATCTCTTTCCCATACTTCTTCCTGTGGGGCGTACCCGTTCTGGCAGAACCTTCTTTACTGTTCCAATTATTCAAAACTTGTATGCGGCTAATGTCATCAAGGCATCACAGAACGTACGACTATATGGCACATCCCCGCCATCCAATACTTCCTGTTCAGGTAGCAGAACAATTACGTCGGGACTTACCTTTATAAGCTTCCGCAGCCTTGCTCGTTTTCGTTCGTCATACATATAGCTCATATAGGGAAATCTTATTCCTTATGACTTGGCTCTATCGCACGATCTAAGATAGAAAGAAGGTCAATATTTCCTAGATGCCCCGCAGCCTCCTGTTTATAAATGTGGCCGGCTTCACACTCATAAACAAGACTCTACTGGACACGGCTCGTAGACAAACCCCTAGGACCGAACTGCTCTGATACCACTTCTGTCACGACCCGACTAGGGGCCGTGACGAGTTCCCAGTACTTGTACCGAACACCCCTATTTTCATGAATTTCCATCCTTTTCCATACATTGCAACAACAACTAACATACTACATAGAATTAATCCATTCTCTTCCAAATCACACTATGACCACACGACCACAACTACATATACACGGACAACTATTCAACATCCATATTTTCATAATTTTCATGAGTTTCATTCACTCCTACACACCACAACATACACAACCATACATAACATATAAAGGAAGATTAAGTTCTTACCCTTTTTCTTCAATTTCCCACTTGGCTAGAATGTTGATCTTGCAACAATAAATGTTCTACTTGTTCCAATGACCTCTTCTCCTTGCTAGGGACCTTCCAATTAGTAGAGAGTAAGTTTTGAGAAATTTTTCCAAGGTTCTTGTTTCCTCCAAGCTTGGCCGAAATTGGCCCTTTATTTTTCTTCCAAAGTGTCTTCTTTTTTTCTTTGTTTCTTCAACTCTCCAAATTGATGAATTAGTCCTCTCCTTTTGTATATATATATAGTCTCCTTCCAATCTTATGTGGCCACCTATCCATCTCTAGAGTTTTCTTAATTTGGTGGCAAAGATGACTTATTTGTCATCTTTTTCTTTTTTTTTCTATTTTTTTTCCACATGGCCAACATGGCTCTTTCCAAGAATGTTCTTGAGTTGTTTGTGAAATTACCATTTCGCCCCTAGTCTTCCATAATATTACCATAGTGCCACTTTGCAAATTCCTCTTTTTATCCTTGGCCTTTCCTAATATTTCCATACTAGTAATGTTCATAAGCAACATTCATAACCGCTTGTGCATAAAAATAATTTTTGAAAATGGTCTCGCCCTTAACTTTCCCCGACGACCTTGAACTATCCCAACGTACAATGTACGGGCTATAACAATACGTATGCTTAAGAAGAAATTGTGTTATGGCTAAAGGAAGGTGCATCTCCTCCGAATATCTTATACCAAGTTAGAACGAGTAGAGTATATGAAGTAACAGTTGAAAAGAAAAGATGATCATGAGTTATGAAGCTTACCGTATGGCAGTAAATGATCGAATAAAGCTATCGCCAAGGACAAACGCCATATGATTACGATTGGTTTTGAAACCAACGTGGAGTGCAAAACAAGAGTAAAAGAGTATGAGGCATAAGGAATATTAGTTGCGCATGAGGCTTGGGTCCTGAACAGCAAAGGCGGCGTTACAGGTAAAACCCAGGGGGAAGCGAGTGAAGAGAATATAAGTGTAGAGATTGAAATGATGGACTCCATGGTGTGACAAATATAGACTCTAAAATAAAGAATGAGAGTTATGTAGAGATGAGTCTAATAACGAGTAAATAAACGAACTTGAATCGAGCAAGCATCTGACACTGTAAGGGAAATCATTTACGAAGACCTTGAACCATGTGACATTGATGAGTAAATAACTCAAGGGGTATGTAAAGGATATGTGTATGATATGATTACGAATAAGAATATGTACATGACATGCATATGAATATGACTATTGATACGACGGGTAAATGAGTACGATTACGAATACGAATACGGATGTCGATACCTGTATATGTATAGAAACGTATGTACACGAATCACACAAGAATGATTATGCCACTTGCAAGTATTGATGCGTCGCCAATGAAACCAGGTGATGTACGACCAGAAAAGAGAGAAATGGCTCGCGAGCTCCAACAGTTAGCTAGCCTAGGGGTCCGAGTAATGGACTCAGGTAGCAGCGAAGTTAGTATTCATGATTCAGCAGTCTCGTCGCTGGTAGCAGAAGTGCAAGGGCGACAGCATGAGGATCCCATGCTAATGCAGTATAGAGATACACTCCCTCAGAAGAAGGAGTCATCATTTGATATTTCGGAAGACGGAGTTCTCCGATGTCGAGGCAGGTTATGTGTTCCCGATGTGGTAGGTCTACGTCACCAAATATTGAGGGAAGCTCATTGTTCCCGTTACTCCGTTCACCCCGGAGCGACGAAAATGTATCATGATCTTAAGTCTATATATTGGTGGAATGGGATGAAGAAGACGTAGCAGAATTTGTAGCTCAATGTCCTAATTGCCAACAAGTGAAAATCGAGTACCAAAAGCCGGGTGGCTTGTTGCAAGCAATAGAAATCCCAACTTGGAAGTGGGAAGTGATTAATATGGATTTCATTACAGGGTTACCCCGTTCTCGACGTAAGTATGATTCCATATGGGTGATTGTGGATAGACTCACAAAGTCAGCTCATTTCTTACCGGTCAGGACGACCTATGTGGCAGAAGATTATGCGAAGCTTTATCTTAAAGAGATAGTGAAACTCCATGGCGTTCCAGTATCTATTATCTCCGATAGAGGGACCCAGTTTACAGCCAAGTTTTGGGAGTTTTTCCAAGAGGGTTTAGGGACCCAAGTGCGCCTTAGCACGGCGTTTCACCCACAGACCGATGGGCAAGCTGAACGTACCATTCAGACTCTTGAAGATATGTTGCGAGCATGTATGTTAGATTTTGGAGGAAATTGGGATGATCATTTGCCACTCATTGAATTTGCTTACAATAATAGTTACCATTCCAGCAATTAAATAGCACCGTATGAGGCTCTATATGGGCGAAAGTGTAGATCCCCAATTGGGTGGTTTGAAACCGCAGAAACTAAGTTGATAGGGCCAGATTTGGTCCAGCAAGCAATAGAGAAAGTTAAGCTCATACAAGATCGGTTGCTAGCGGCCCAAAGTCATCAGAAGTCCTATGCGGATAATCGTCGAAGAGACTTGGAGTTCAAAGTGAAGGATTGGGTATTCTTGAAAGTGTCGCCAATAAAAGGCGTTATGAGATTTGGAAAAAAAGGGAAGCTCAGTCCCCGGTATATCGATATTATGGGTTGTTGTGGCAGTATGGCAGTGCCATAATGTAGGGGAAACTCTGGCGAAATTTTTATAGAACCCCCGAAGACTTTAACATTCGAGGATGAATGTTCTTAAGGGGGGGAGAATGTTACACCTCGGAAAATTTTCCGTTGGTACGCAAGTGAATGAACTAGTGATGAGTATGAGTGTATGACGTTCATGAGCAAGGAACAACGTTTGATGACCTTAGGCGAGATTTCAAAGGAATCCGACGTAAGACGAGAAAGTTGGCTAAGATAAGGCAAGGTGAGGTGAGCAATGCATGTGCATGGATATGGGTGATCAAAATAAGAAGTCTAAGAAATTTGGAAAGTTGCAGAATTGCAATCTGCCCAGTGGTCGTAAAGTGCAAATACGGACCGTAAACTGGTATACGGTCCGTAAACTGCTAGGTCGTAAACTGGCATGCCAAACTTCAACTTTCTGCCAGCTGAGGAAAAGTTATAATACGACCTGGAATACGGACCGTAAAGTGATTTATGGCCCGTAAACCATGGTCGTAAATCACCATGGTTGCAGCCTAAAGCTTCTGGTTCTGGAAATTGTTAAATACGCCCATGATGGACGGTCCGTAAACTGAAGGACGGACCGTAAACCTCCATGGACGACCACTGTTCACCCAGCACAGATTTTTCAAGTCATTAAATAAAGGGACCAAGACTTGTTTTATTTCATTTCCACATTACACCACTTCTCTCTAAAACCTCTCTCTACATTTACTATATGAGTTTTCAAGGATTATAAGTCATCAACAACATTAAACAAGTGAATCAAGAGTAAGGAAACCATCAAGGATCATCCAAGGTCAAGAAATCCAAATGGAGATAAACTAGGGTTTTGCTCAAAGTGGAGTATTATTAATCAAAGCTTGTCCCTACAACTGCTAAGGTCAGATTTATGATTTTTACATGATGTTTAAGGTATTGAAGAGTTGAAATACATGGATTGTAGAAAATATGGTCAAGTAGGTCATGAATGACGAATAGTGACATTTTGAGGAATAATTTGAATTGAATCATGAATGTTGTCGTGTTGTGATATGAATGCATTATATATGGTACTAAGATCATGAACTAGACACTTTAGATGAATGGACGAAGTTGGATGTTATGACCATGAATATGGGTGAATTAGAGGCAAATTAAGGAATCTAGATAATGTGGATAATGTAAATGACTAATGGCCATCGTTATGATATTAATGAAGGTATAGACGCTAGCATTGGAAGGAAGCGTGCAAGTGTAGAATAGTCCGACGGAAAGGTATGTAAGGCTAACCCTTCTTTCATAAGGCATGATTCTTGGCCAAACTTCTAATTCCTCTATATGAGTATGTTGTATTCAAGTGATTGACACTCCGAGCTCATAACCTCACGATCCTTAACATGTACTACAATTGTACTACACCCCTCATATGACGAGTAAGCCTAAGATATGGATGTTTCAATAATGATGATGATAGTGATGACGATAATAATAGTAGTGATGCCAAAGGTGCCTACGGGCTATTATACTTATATGTGCCTATGAAGGGCTATAATGATACCCCGAGCTTATAACGCCGGGTAGGATATATGTATATGATTATGTATAAAGTATGTATACGATTACGTAACGCGCGCACACCTCTGCAGATGGTACGGATAACCCTGAAGCCTTGGTAGGGCCAGGTAGAAATAACATTGAGCCTTGGTTGGCTAAGTACGTATGAAACACCGAACCTTATGGTCGGGCACGCTATGTATGTATATAAGAGTATGGCTATGTATATAATATGAATATGAATGTGAAATGACTATGTATATGAATGCGAATAAGGACATGTATACGAATATGAGCACAAGTATGGTACGAGTACTATTACTGAATACGGATGATGACATAGGTGTACAAATACGTACGAGGAATGGAAAGTCCCACGAAAGGTAGGTAAGCGCTATGACGATGATATTATTGTCCCCCCCCCCCCTCCTATGCTATTTCATATGTTGTTCATGATGCTTATTTATTGATGTTGCTCATGCTTTACATACTCAGTACATTCTTCGTACTGACATCCTTTTGTTTGTGGACGCTGCGTCATGCCCGCAGGTGCACAGGGAGACAGACTTAATCCATAGCTGCTTATTCAGAGGTTACATAGCGGAGCTCCATTTCCTTCGGAGCCATAGCTTTTGGGTACTCATTCTTTTGTGTACATAATTATGGACATAGCGGGGTCCTGTCCCGCTCATACGATATGTCACACTCTTAGAGGCTCGTAGTCATGTGTATGTGGGTAGAGATGTTCGGCCATATCGGCCCATGTTTTGTATATCTTTTGTTGGCCTCGTCGGCCTTGTACTTATAATGTGGCATAGATGCCTATGATATGTTAAATGATGATGGTCGTCTAATGGGATCAATATGACTAATGATAAAAGAAAAAGCACGAATTGACTTATGGTTCACCTAGATGTTATGTTATGTACGATAAGGGCGTGCCCGGGTGAGGTAGTGTCGGGTGCTTGTCGCGGCCCCCTAGCCGGGTCGTGACAAAAATTGTACGACTTCATGGTGTTCCCGCAGCCATTATCTCCGATAGGGGAACACAGTTCACAACCATTTTCTGGAAGTCTTTTCAAAAGTGATTGAGGACTCAGGTGAGTCTTAGTACTGCATTTCATCCGCAGACAGATGGACAAGCGGAGCGTACTATACAGATACTTGAGGATATGTTGAGAGCTTGTGTGATTTACTTCCAAGGTAGCTGGGATGATTATTTGCCTCTTATCGAGTTTGCTTATAACAACAGTTACCATTCTAGTATTCAGATGGCTCCTTATGAGGCCTTATATGGGCGGAGATGTAGATCGCCCATAAGATGGTATGATGTCGGGGAGAATCAGTTAGTAGTCCCAGACTTAATTCAGCAAGAAGTTGATAAGGTGAAAGTGATTCAAGAAAGGTTTCTAACAGTTCAGGTCGACAGAAATCCTATGCAGATAATCGGCGACGCAAACTAGAGCTTAAGATAGGCGATTTGGTTTTCCTAAAAGTTTCGCCTATGAAGGGAGTGATGGGGTTTGGCAAGAAGGGTAATTTGAGCCTTCGATATATTGGGCCATATAAGATCATTCGTACTGTGGTCACGGTGGTATGTGAACTATAATTGCCTTTTGAGTTAGAGTCGGTACATCCGGTATTTCATGTATCTATGCTTCACAAATGTATCAGAGATCCTTCAAGAGTGGTACCAGTGGATGATATCCAGGTGACCGAGTAGTTATCATACAAAGAGGTTCCAATGGCTATATTGGACAGGCAGGTTCGTCAGTTACGAACCACGAATGTAGCTTCAATTAAAGTTTTATGGAAGAATAATAATGTTGAGGAGGTGACTTGGGAAGCGGAGGAAGCAGTGAAGATTAAGTACCCGCATTTGTTTTTAGCAGTACAAGAGGTTCAGTCTGAGGTATAATAACCCCCAGGTATTATTTCATTTCAGTTATCATTATTGGTCGTGTGAAGCCCTAGTATTGTACTTTATAGTATGTGGCATTATTTTGGGTTGCTGTATGCAGGACGGATTGGTATAAGTACAAGAGAAACTCTGCCGAAATTTTTATAACTAAATATTGTTTGAACATTTGAGAATGAATGTTCCTAAGGGGAAATAATGCTACACCCCTTGTTTCGTGGAAGTAGAACCTATGGTTTCCTAGTCGGGTATGGCTTTGGAATAGAGACCTGAGCCCGATTTCTGAAGATAGAAAGTGCCTTACTCCGTGTATAAGGGTACCAGCAGATATTCCTGACAATTTACTGAGTTAGAAGTGGAACGAATCGAATCGGCGCGATCTAAACTGAATCAGAGAAAATCTGCAGACACCAGTCATCGTCGACATGGTCGACGGACCGCCGATGGGCGGTGTCGACAGGGTCCTGCAGCCTTGCATCTGTAGGCGCAGGTCGAGGGGTCGTCGACCTGCTCGTCGAACCGAACCGCTGTAGCTTTTTTCTTCCAAGCATAAATATATGGTTCACGACCTTATTTCATATTTTTCTCTCTTCCAAATCAGAAAAACCCTAATATTGTCACGACCCGACTAGGGGCCGCGACGGGCACCCGGTGCTAGCCCACCCGAGCACCCCTTGGCTTACACTTACACTTACATCTAGGTGAGCCACATAATTAAACATATAATTCTATTCATTCATCATGCTAGTCCCATTGGACAACAATGACTTTATATCATCATTGGCATCTACGCCACATCAATGTACATGAGCCGACCAGGCTAACAAAATGATATACAAAATATAGGCCGACAAGGCCAGACACATCTAACCACATACACATGTCTACGAGCCTCTAAGGAGAGTATAACTGTTATATCCAGTATTTTTATATGACGGATTATTCGTAAGTTAATCAACATAAATCCAAGGATAAGATTATTTTTGGATATAAGACAAGGACTATTAATCCCCGATTTTAATAGGTGCACGACTTGCTTGCGATTTTATTTGGTATGGAAATAT
Source organism: Lycium barbarum (assembly GCF_019175385.1). Lineage (NCBI taxonomy): Eukaryota > Viridiplantae > Streptophyta > Magnoliopsida > Solanales > Solanaceae > Lycium > Lycium barbarum. Next base: position 82,798,965 of record NC_083344.1, read on the forward strand.
TAATGGAGATTAGAGATTAATTAACCACGATTACATTATTAAGTGGGGATTAGTGATCAATTATGATTAATTAGCCTAATTAAACCACTAAGTAGGCCCCACGACACATGGCGGAATTTAATTGGCTTGAATAAAAGTGGACACGTGTCATAAAGATGGACACGTGTCAACACAAGGGGCAAAGTATATATGTATAGATGATGACTAAGAATTAGTCACCTAATTCATTCATTTCTCAACCAAATTAAAACTACAGAGAGGAGGAATAATTAAGCTAGAGAGAGGGGGGAAAGGCTCGGCCATGGCAGCTTGTGGCAGAGCTCACGGCCGGCCATGGCAGCAGCCCCTAAACAACTCATGGCCAGCCTACTCCCTACACCATTAAATTGTTGATTTTCAAATTCAATTGGAGGAAGAAAGGAGAGAGGAAGCTCACGACCATGGTGAATAATAAGAACTTGATTTCTAAGCTAAGATTTAATTCTCCCTAATATGTTTTAGAAGTTATTTGGTCTTTATATGAATTAACGGATGTGGAATTAATTGCAAGAATTGTGTATGTTGATGTCGGATCTTGGTTGAGCCGTGTATGGACTGTTTTAAGCTAGCAAGGATGGGTTAATTTTAGTTGGTAATTTTTTTTTCTGTTGTTGTGTCATGGATTAAGTGAAGGAATTAAATAATTAAAGTTGAAGTTGTAATTGTTTGTGGGCTGTTGTAGAACTTAATGTGATGATAATGTAGTTTTCCTATATATAAATGGATGATGTTGTTGTCGTGGGTGGGCTGGTATAAATCACGAATTTGGATGAAAATATTGTATGAGATAACATATGAGAAACGTATGTGGTTTGCTTGGTGTATTCGTAGGTGTTCGTATGATTATCGGGCATCTCTTTATGTTGTGGTTAGGGGCTGTTTTGATATGTTGTTGTTGTTCTTGTTGAGCTTAGAAGATTAGTGATGATTAAGACTATATGTTGTGTTGTATGTTGGTTGGGCTACTATAGGGTTGTTTAGATGAAAATGTTATGACTATGGATCATTAAGAATAACTTGAATATGTCGTAGTTGTATGTGGATTGTTATCAAATGTTGCAAACGTGGACTATTTGCAAACGTGTACTTGAGCGTGTGGTTATTGATGTTGGCTTAGTCATTGTGTAGTTGGTTGGAATATAAGGGAAACGTCGTCTAATTTCTAGAAAGGAGTTACTAACGTTAGAATACGTTTTGAATCTCCCCGTAGCTTAACCATAGTTCTTGACGTCTTAATATAGGTTAAGACACTATTGGGCAGCGTATGCGTGTTGTGTTGCGAATAAGCGCTAAAGGTATGCAAAGCCTATCCCTTCTTTCTTTTGGCATGTCTTAGACGTAAGTGATGAATGATATAAGCTTTGGGATAATTCCATTCATAAGTTCCGAATATGATTCATGATTCTTATTCACTTCTTGATGTTAGAACTTTTAAAGTAATTAAGCTACTGCCCTCGAGTCTTATATATGATTGGATAGTAAATGATGCATAAAAGTTCCTATTCTTAAAAGGCCCTATAATGACTAATGTCATTAACATTCATAAGCTATCTCGTATTTATTTGATATCGGCCTATGATCCCTGAGACTTTATTTGCTATAGTTCATAATGATATTCAAAGGGCACTGAATATGACTATCATCGTGATACTTGAGTGTTGATTATTCTACTTATCTATTGAGTCTCAAAAGATGATTCATATGCACATGGTTACTCACTACTCTGATCATGCATACTGTTGCTACATCTTTCACCGAGTCCTGGGCCGGGTATGTTATCATGCACAGTTTTACTACATTATTCACCGAGTCCCATAATGGGCCGGGTACGGTATATGATGATATGATGATATGATTATTCACCGAGTCCCATAATGGGCCGGGTTCGGTATACGATGATATGATTATTCACCGAGTCCCATAGTAGGCCGGGTACGGTATATCACGATATGATGATATGACTATCCACCGAGTCCCATGATAGGCCGGGTACGGTATATGATAATGATATGCATGACTTAATTTGTAAGACACAGGTACAGTGATTTATTTATTATCATACTTGTCTCCTGGAATCTTTACTTTAGTTATGATCTTCCATATTGTATTTCATGCTTTATATACTCAGTAGATATCTCGTACTGACCCCCTTTCTTCGGGGGGCTGCGTTCATGCCCGCAGGTATAGATACTTGATTTGGTGACCCTCCAGCTTAGGACTTCTACTCAGCCGCCTTGGAGTGCTCCGTTTTTCCGGAGTCTAGCCTTTTGACACAGATCTGTTGATATATGTATATGTTCATTCAGGGGTACGGCAGGGCCCTGTCCCGTCATATGTTACTGTTGATACTCTTAGAGGTCTGTAGACATATGTGTGGGTTGTATATAGATGTTGTTCAGTTATGCCTATATGACTTATGTTGGGACGTTCCCGTATGTAGTGGCAGCCTTGTCGGCTTGCGTATATGTTTGGGGGTGTTCCCATACGTTGTGACAGCCTTGTCGGCTCGTGTATTATGATATCTTTTGATTAGTTATGACTCCTCAGGAGACAGGTTACCATGATACATGGATATGACGTTTTTAGATAACGTATGTTTTCACAAAGTTTCTATATGATGTTCAGATTCAATTTGATTATGCCTGACAGATATGTATACGAGTGTCCAGCTCGGGCACTAGTCACGACCATTGAGGATGTTACCTTTCTTTCATATCTAAGATCGTGCGATAGAGCCAAGTCATAGGAAATGAAATTCCTTATACTAACCTTTGATTTTAGTAGATGGACGACATTGACAGAAGGAAGTGACTGATGATATTTGAAGTTACAAAGCACGCAGGTAAGTAAAGGCATGAAAGATATATGTCGGGTAAGGTATTGAAGTACGAATTGAAATGTAAAGTTGAAAATTGAAAGGAAAAGTAGACAGGAAAGTGTAACTGGTGCAGTTCGAGTTGGACATACGAGGTAAGTCCATCATTTTCATACTGTTGTTGATGTTGGGAGCCCTGTGTGGCTGTGATATGATATAATATGAATATATATATATATATATATATATATATATATATATATATATATATATATATATATATATATATATATATGTTGGCCTTGTGAGGCATTGTTGGTATTTCCTGCGTGCAGGTTTTGAGATAGTAAGAAATACAGAGGAAGCTCTGCCAAAATTTTCCTAGAAATAAAAAGAGAATGAGATATAGGTTTGTAATATGTCTTGAAAGGTCATGCCAATAGTAATGATGGGATTTGACTAAGTTGCGAGTACGACTGACCTCGAGAAATAAGTTTTATTGCTGAATTGATAGTAATCAAAGTTATACATCATAAGGGGAAAGACATGGATATAGTACAGTACACCAAGCAAACTGGAAAAAAAAAAAGACCAGATAAAATTGAGATTGGAAATAGGGACATAGAGCAGAGTATAAACGGATAATGGTATAAGTACACCCTTAAGGTGGGAAGCGGGTGTGAGAAATGCAAGTGTAAGATGGAGGCAATTTACACTGCAATATATTTGATATAGATGTTTAAATTTCAATTGAGATCCCTTGCTAAAACAAGTTAATAAGATCTGAAAGCCAGCAATAAATGAATAGAAGCCAGGATAGTAATTGAGATAGTGTTGAGAAATAGTGGGTGTGTATAAAAAGAAAGAGTATGACAAGAGAATGGTATCGAATAACTTAAGAGATACTATAAAGGATAGCGATGCTATACTGGATTAAAGGCTAAGATGTTGGCTATAGAGTTGTTCGCTAATGATATTGCGACTTATAAGTAACAAAGGAGAAGGAATAGAAAATGTCCTAGGGTAGGAAATGAGAAAATCATAGAGTGAATAAAGGAAGGGAAAGTAGTATGACAAAATAGGACGAGCGAGTTTTAGTATGAATGAGATATGTAAAGCAGCAAAAACCAGGAGACGGAAAGACTATGTCTAAGATTGAATATACCTTATACAAATTGTATAAGAATAGTTATGCAACCTACGAATATTTGTATGTTAAGCGTAAGACCAAGTGAGTGAGTACTTGATAAGAGGAGTAAGGATTCAATAATGACAATGCAGTTATGATATTTTGGGTACGTTACAGAGAGATGCAAAGATGGTTTAAACCAAATTACCGAGATAGAATTAGTACTAAGGGCAAATAGGACATAGCCATGGTTGAACCAAAGATCTATCCCGATACCGATTGTAAGATAAGAGAGGAGAAGCCAAGGTAAAACATAAAGATTAGTGAAACGACTCTAAGGTATTTCCTGGGCTAATTTGAGTATCTTCGCATATTCTTATAAAGATTGCAGCATAATGAGTGACAGGAAGGTTAAGAGCAAAATCTGAGTAAGGAGGCAATAGAAGAGTTTGAATTAAAGACAAAGAAATGACACGAGATAATATGCCTAAAGTATTACAAGTTAGATAAAGGGAATGATAGAATGGTTTAAGAAAGACGATCAGGACTAGCTGGTTACTAAAAGATGGTGAACTTATATGTCAAATTCTTTCAGAATTATACCAGTTAATGATAGACAGAGCACAGAGTGACTATGAAAGTCATTATATGAGGAAACTTCAGCGCTACTCGGTAGCCAACTCTAAGGATTGAGATTAGAAGCCACAAGGTAGAGTACCAGTTAAAGTCTTCTAAAGAAGTCGAGAATAATACATGAGGCCGAAGATTCCAAAATATGGACTTCATTACAGAGGAAACTCTGCCCAAATTTTCCCAGAAATAGGAAAAAGAAGAGAATGAGATATAGGTTCATAACATGTCTTGAAAGTTGATACCGATACGGTAAATTTATTATGTGGGAGTGTTCTGGTGTTCTCTGAGTTTATTAGTTTAGTCAACTAATTGGAGATGGAATTTATGGAAGGAAGACTTAAACTTATGAGTTGTCTTAGATCATGTGTTTCACGTGTTGTTGATGAGATGCAAGGATAATTTGGAAGGGCTTGCGACACTAAAAGATGGTTTAGAAAAGGTGGCAAATCTTAACAAAAGGTTATATTGAGGTATCGACTAAACTGATAAGCAGGGATAAGTCACGACGAGTTTACAGTTAAAAGGAGTAGTAGTATGATTGAGATAAAAGTACGGCGGAGGAAGAATTATGACAAATTATAAAGGTATTAATAATACAGCTTGTGAGATATTAAGGATAAGATTGATCAAGAAGGGTGAAGGGTTAAGTACGCCTAGTCCTCAGAGTGTAATTAAAACATAGTATGAATCGTGAATAAGGTTAAGGAGTGTTACGTTATAGGATGGATTACGAACAGGATGTAATGTGAAGACCATAAGGATTGTTATAGAAATGAGTAAAGCCTAGCAAGGAAGTAACTAAAGGATATGATGTGATTAGTGTGAAATGGAAAAAGCAGATGTAGAAAAAATAAGAAAGACCTACCAGTCCTATAGGGAAAGTTCATAATAGAAGTCAAGTGGTAACGAAAGAGAAGGCGAGCACAGGAAGAGAAGAAGCTAATAGAAAGAAGGAGATAAGAAGAAAGCGAGTGGGATTACAGTGTAGCGATGTGTTATGACCTGTATAGCTAAGAAAACAAGTAATATAAGCGGCAGAATTGTGAAAGACCAAACTAAAGGAACATGTGCAACGGGACAGAATGAATGCCAGAAATGACTGGTATGATAAGGACAAATATAGATGAACAAAATATGTTTTGAAAACGAGAAAGGGGTTATGTAGAAGTAGTGGTTACCGAAGGATACAGGAGTAGCATGAAATTCTCCGTGCATAAAATAAAAGATGGACGTAGACTGGAGAAATGAAAGGAATACTAAAGGAAGCACCCAAGACAGACGTAATTAGTATAGGATAAAAGGGAAATATATAGCTATGGACTGAAGGTGTAGTACGATAAAAAGGTGATAAGACAAGACAACTATTAAAATGAATTCGATATGATTTTGAGTAAGATTAGAAGTTAGAGTTGGGTACACGACAAGGGTGAAGGAGCATGAGGCATAAAGGAGTACTGCGTGTGTGTGACTTCACCTCGGAGATGGTGAAATCCTTAAAGGACAAGGATTGCGGATTTGCCAAACAACTAATGTATTGTGAATTTATTAGAAGAAACAGATGATATCCGTTGGGATAAAGACGGTGTTATAGGAAAGCTTGGGACACTTATCTTTAGAATATAAGTGCTTCCGAATGGAAGACTTTGAAATGACTATAAGCACTAGCTAGTTACTGATCGGAATAAATGGAATGTGGCTTTGGATAAATTGCTACATTAATTATATTACGCGAGTACCAACCCATCAAGACGAGATTTGGTACTATATATAGAGGGTTCTCATCACCTCGTGATTGAGTTAAGATTTCGCACATAGATAATCTAAGTTATAGATGATAAAGAAAAGACATGGATATGGCGCAATATACCAAATGTATTGGAAAAAGAATCATAGGAATTTGAAAATTGGAAATGGAGGCATAGAGCGGAATATAAATAGATAATTATGTGAGTACACCGAAAAGGGGGGAAGTGGATGAGAGAAGTGCAAGTGTAAGATGAAATCAACTGACATTGCAACACGTTTAATGTGAATACATAAAACTTTAAGTGAGATCCCTTGCTGAAACAAGTTAGTGAGATTTGAAAGCCAGCAATAAATGGATAGAAGCCAAGATGGTATTTGAGACAGTGCTCAGAATTATTGGTAAAGGTCTTGGATAATATGACATCAGAAGGTGGATGCTTATAAAAAGGAAGAACACGACAAGAGAATGGTAACGAGTAACTTAAAAGATATTATGAAGGATAGCAAGGCTATACTGGATTAGAGGTTAAGATGTTGGCAATGGAGTTATTGACTAATGATATTGTTACACATAAGTAGCAAAGGAGAAGGGATAGGAAATCTCTCCTATAGTAGGATATGAGAAAACCAAATGGTGAATAAGTTCAGGGAAAGGAGTATGACAAGATAGACAGCTAGTGAGTTTTAGTACAATAAGATATGTAGAGAAGAATAAGCCAGGAGAAGGAAAGACTATGACTAAGATTGGATGCACTTTGTACAAATTGTACAAGAATAGTTATGCGACCTACGAATATTTGTGTGCTAATAATGAGACCAAGGGAGCACTTGATAAGAAGAGTAAGAATTCAGTAACAACAATGCTGTTGCAATATTTTGGATACATTAGGGAAAGGTGTAAGATGGTTTGAACAAAAGTACCGAGATGAAATTAGTACTGAGGGCAAAAGCCATAGTTGAGCCTTGATATCAATTGAAAGATACAAGAGAAGGATGTAGGGTCGGCATAAAGACTAGTCAAGCGACGCTAAGGTATTTTCTGGGCTGATTTGAGCTCCTACACACACTCTTGTAAAGATTGCAATAAGATGCGTGATTGGAGAACTAAGAGAAAATTTGAGTAAAGGGGCAATGGAAGAGTTTGAAGTAAAGATAAAGAAACGACCCGAGATGATGTGCCTAAAATATTACAAGTTGGAATAAGGGAAGTGTGAAATGATTTAACCGAGACAATCAGAATAAGCGGGTTACTGGTTACTGGATAACAGTAAAGTTATAATATGAGGGAACCCTAGAGCCATTTGATATACAACCCTGTAAATCGAGATCAAGAAGTAAAAGCAAGTGATAGTTAAAGACCTTTAAAAGAAAGTCAGAAAGTGACACATGATGCTGAGGATTCCAGAATACGGACTGTAACAGCGGAGTAAAGCAAGGATATTGGAGTACGAGAATGTTACCCTCTGGGAAATTTCGTTTTACTCGTAGAACCTGCGAAGGGTCTACAGGTTACCAGAGGCATACAATACTCCAGGGATATTAAAGTCTAATGAATCGATGGAGGATGTCTGCGCGTTACAAGATCGTGGTTAAAGACTGAGAGGTAAGATGAAGGAAACAATATCTTAAGGGAGTAACTATAGGAGAAGAAGGAGTCGAGTTAAGACTAAGCGCACAAGGGAGAGAGTAAGATTTCAGCGGAAGAGCTCGCAATACAACTGACAACCGACTACGAAATAAAGAGGAGAGCAAAGACAACGACGTAAAATAATTACCTTGAGAAGCAACAGAAGGAGGAAATATTATGGGAATGACTATGCCGAGATCTGAAACGCGTTATAATGAATTGTAGGGAATCGACCAATGGAAGAGGTATGTGAAGGGCATAATTAAATAAGAGAACACTTGAGAAGGTATTGGGAATTCAGAATCAGTTTAACATTCGAGGACGAATGTTCAAAGGGGGGGAAGGATGTTATCCCCCGTATATTTATACGCTGAATTATTCGCAAGCAAATCGACTCAGGTTAAAGGCGGAATTATTTTCGGCCACGAAATAGGAACCTTTAATTTTCAAGTTTAATTATTACATAAATTGTTTATAAATTTTATTTAGTGTAGAAATATTATTGGAGATTAGGAACTAATTAATTATGATCATATTATTAAGCGGGGATTAATGATTAATTAAATTAATTATACTTTGAGTGGGCCCCAGCCGATCCCTTTATTAAAAAAAATAATAAATGAATAAATTCAAAATGAAATGAAATAAGAGGGATGATTCATCATAGAGGGCACGTGCCATATGTTTATGCAACATATATAAGTTTACAATTCATGACTAATGTGAGGCATATTTCAATTGCAAATTCTAAGGAAGTTGAGAGAAGGAATGTAACGGCCATGGCTGCCAAGCTCACGGCTATGACAGCCACCTTTAAAAAGAAAATTGTTGTCTTGAATATCTTGATCAAGGTTCAAGTGCAATACAAATTCAAGGAGGTGATAGCAACATTGGATATTAAGTTGGAGAAAAAGAAATTGTGAAATTAGAGCAATTAAGTGCAGAAATTCCTCCGAGAAAATTAAGGTAAGATTTTATTGTTTTCTAGTATAATTGTAGTAATAGTGTTTTAAGGTAAGGATTAAAATTGGATTGGATGAAATTGGAAGTAAGAAATTGCATGAAATCGTTGTTATGCGAAATTGTGGGTTGAAAAGGATTAGGAAGGATTGTTGGGTTGTTGGAATTGTTATGGGCTGAATTGTAAGAATTTTGTATGTATATCTCTATTGTTGGTATTTCTGTGATAACAGGAGAATAATTGGAAATTCGGGTTAGGCGAATATATAAGGGAAATGCTGCCCGATTTTCGTTAAGTCCTTAAATAATGAAAAACCCTTAATGAGAAAGTATAAACCAAAGAATAAATTCTATTAGTGATGGGCTACGGATTCATGGACTAGAAAGTATAGTTACTAACGATAACGTTACTCATATATTAAATAGGCTAAAAGAGCGACAAGGCGAACGGGTTTGCGAATAGTCACTAACAAGTATGTAAAGTTATCCCTTCTTCTTTTGGCATGTCTTAGATATAAGTGACGTATGATATGAGTTGTGGGGTAATTCTATTCATAAGTTCCGAGTGTGATTTATGATCTTTATTCACTTCTTGATGTTAGGACTCCTAAGGTAATTGAGCTATTGCCCCTCGAGTCCTCTATACGTTGGATAGTAGTTGGCATATAAAAGTCCCTATTCTTAAATACTCTATAATGATTAATGTCCTAGACTTCCAATAACTGTTTCGCATTATCTTGATACATGACATATGATTCCTGAGGCTCTATTTGATATAGTTCATATTGACATTCAAGAGTACTTAACATGACTATCGCCTTTGATACTTGAGTGTTAGTTATCCTACTTATTCTATTGAGTCTCAGATGATGATTTAGTTGCATATGACTACTCATAATATTCTACTCGTGCATACTGTTATTGTATTATTCACCGAGTCCCGGGCCGGGTATGTTATCGTGCACAATGTCGCTGCATTATTCACCGAGTCCCTTACTAGAGGGCCGGGTACGGTATATGTATATGATGATATGATTATGGCACCGAGTCTCATGATGGGCCGGGTATGGTATACGTGTACACGACTTTATTCACCGAGTCCCATAATGGGCCGGGTATGGCATTTGATGATATGATAATATAACTTTATTCACCGAGTCCCATAATGGGCCGGGTACGGTATATGATGATATGATGATATGATAATATGATCTTATTCACCGAGTCCCATAATGGGCCGGGTATGGTATGTGATAATGATAAGCATGATTGTATTTCGTAAGGCACAGGTACAATGATTTCTTGATTATCATACTTGTCCCCTGGAATCTCTACTTCAGTTATGGTCCTTTTTACTGTATTTCATGCTTTACATACTAAGTACATATTCCGTACTGACCCCTCTTTCTTCGGGGGTCCGCGTTTCATGCCCGCAGGTGCAGATACTCGCTTTGGTGATCCGCCAGCTTAGGATACCTTTCTGCTGTCTTGGAGAGCTCCGTTGTTCCGTAACCTAGCTTTTGGTACAGACTTTCTGATGTATATATATATATGTTTTTGTCCAGGGGTATGACGGGGCCCTGTCCCATCATATGTTACTGTTGATACTCTTAGAGGTCTGTAGACATATGTGTGGGTTGTATATAGATGTTGTTCGACTGTGTTAGCATGACTTGCATTTTGGGACGTTCCCATTTGTAGTGGCAGCCTTGTCGGCTTGCATATATACATATTTTGGAATGTTTTATGTAGTGGCAGCCTTGTCGGCTTGCGTATGTATAGTTGGGACTTTCCCATACGTTATAACAGCCTTGTCGGCTTGTGTACTATGTTATCTTTTGATGGTCGTGACTCCTCAGAAGACAGGTTGCCTTGTTATATGTATGTGATGTCCTGAGATAATGTTATGTTTTCGCAAGCTTCCAGATTATGTTTAGTTTCAGTTTGATAATGTCTTACAGATATGTATACGACTGCCCAGCTCAGGCACTAGTCGCGGCCTACGGGGTTGGGTCGTGACAAAAAGTGGTATCAGGGCAGTTCATCCTCGGAGTGTCTACAGACCGTGTCTAGTAGGATCTTGTTTGTCGGTGTGTTGTGCACCACATCTATAAACAGGAAGCTACAGGACATTTAGGATGTTACCTTCTTTCATATCTAAGATCGTGCGATAGAGCCCAGCCATAGGAAGTGAAATTCCTCATACTAACCTTTGATTTCAGCTGAAGAACGACATCGACAGAAGAAAGCGACTGATGATATTGGAAGTTACAAAGTACACAGGTAAGTAACGGTGCGAAAGAGGCATGTTGGATATGGTAAGAATATTGATATACGATTGAAATGTAAAGTTGGAGGATGAAAGATAAGGTGGATAGGAAAGTATAACAGAACAGATCGTTAAAGGATCAGGTACGTCTCGAGGTGTGGTATGTGAGTTAAGTCCCGATACCTTTATACTTTTTCTGGAAATTAGGAGCCCTGTGTGGCTATGATACGATATGATATATGTGTATATATGTTGGCCCTGTGAGGCATTGTTGGTATTTTCTGCGTACAGGTTCTGGGATAGTAAGAAGTACAGAGGAAACTCTGCCCAAATTTTCCCAGAAATAAGAAAAAGAAGCGAATGAGATATAGGTTCATAACATGTCTTGAAAGTTGATACCGATAGGGTAAATTTATTATGTTGGACTAAAGCTTTAAGAGATACCCTCCATGTTATCCGTAAGGGGCACTATTCTTACTTGGAAAATTTTATTTCGAAAAAGCATATGTGAGCAGCAAAGTTTGGAATTCATTTGAACGGACCAGAATACTTTCCAACCACATTTTACCTTAGAAAAAGGCTTATGTTGAAGGGAAAAAAAATGTCCGGCAATTAAGTTTCACTTTATTGGAAGAGTACAAAGCATACAGCAAGTAGTTGTAAACTAAATAGTTTGCTCATGACCCAAAAAAAAAAAAAGAATTCTGAGGGTAAACTATGTGAATTAAGCGATAGAGGTCTCGTGGTGTTTGTCGGATTCCAGTTCTTCTTGTGTGGTTTCGGAGGACGTTTCATGGTGACGTAACCTTGGAGTGGGAGTGTTCTGGTGTTCTCTGAGTTTATTAGTTTAGTCAACTAATTGGAGATGGAATTTATGGAAGGAAGACTTAAACTTGTGAGTTGTCTTAGATCATGTGTTTCACGTGTTGTTGATGAGATGCTAGGATAATTTGAAAGGGCTTGCGACACTAAGAGATGGTTTAGAAAAAGTGGCAAATCTTAACAGAAGGTTATATTGGGGTATCAACAAAACTGATAAGCAGGGATAAGTCACGACGAGTTTACAGTTAAAAGGAGTAGTAGTATGATTGAGATAAAAGTACGGAGGAGGAAGAATTATGACAAATTATACAGGTATTAATAATACAGCTTGTGAGATATTAAGGATAAGATTGATCAAGAAGGGTGAAGGGTTAAGTACGCCTAGTCCTTAGAGTGTAATTAAAACATAGTATGAATCGTGAATAAGGTTAAGGAGTGTTACGTTATAGGATGGATTACGAACAGGATGTAATGTGAAGACCATAAGGATTGTTATAGAAATGAGTAAAGCCTAGCAAGGAAGTAACTAAAGGATATGATGTGATTAGTGCGAAATGGAAAAAGCAGATGTAGAACGAATAAGAAAGACCTACCAGTCCTATAGGGAATGTTCATAATAGAAGTCAAGTGGTAACGAAAGTGAAGGCGAGCACAGGAAGAGAAGGAGCTAATAGAAAGAAGGAGATAAGAAGAAAGCGAGTGGGATTACAGTGTGGCGATGTGTTAAGACGTGTATAGCTAAGAAAACGAGTAATATAAGCGGCAGAATTGTGAAAGACCAAACTAAAGGAAGATGAGCAACGGGACAGAATGAATGCCAGAAATGACTGGTATGATAAGGACAAATAGAGATGAACAGAATATGTTTTGAAAACGAGAAAGGGGTTATGTAGAAATAGTGGTTACCGAAGGATACGGGAGTAGCATGAAATTCTCCGTGCATAAAATAAAAGATGGACGTAGACTGGAGAAATGAAAGGAATACTAAAGGAAGCACCCAAGACAGACGTAATTAGTATAGGATAAAAGGGAAATATATAGCTATGGACTGAAGGTGTAGTACGACAAAAAGGTGATAAGACAAGACAACTATTAAAACGAATTTGATATGATTTTGAGTAAGATTAGAAGTTAGCATTGGGTGCACGACAAGGGTGAAGGAGCATGAGGCATAAAAGAGTACTTCGTGTGTGTGACTTCACCTCGGAGATGGTGAAATCCATAAAGGACAAGGATTGCGGATTTTCCAAACAACTGATGTATTGTGAATTTATTAGAAGAAACAGATGATATCCGTTGGAATAAAGACGGTGTTATAGGAAAGTTTGGGACACTTATCATTAGAATATAAGTGCTACCGAATGGAAGAATTTGAAACGACTATAAGCACTAGCTAGTTATTGATCGGAATAAATGGAATATGGCTTTGGATAAATTGCTACATTAATTATATTACGCGAGTACCAACCATCAAGACAATATTTGGTACTATATATCGAGGGTTCTCATCACCTCGTGATTGTGTTAAGATTTCGCAGATGGATAATTTAAGTTATAGATGGTAAAGAAAAGACATGGATATGGCGCAGTATACCAAATGTATTGGAAAAAGAATCATAGGAATTTGAAAATTGGAAATGGAGGCATAGAGCGGAATATAAATAGATAATGATGTGATTACACCCAAAAGGGGGGAAGCGGATGAGAGAAGTGCAAGTGTAAGATGAAATCAACTGACACTGCAACACGTTTAATGTGAATACTTAAACTTTAAGTGAGATCCCTTGCTGAAACAAGTTAGTGAGATTTGAAAGCCAGCAATAAACGGATAGAAGCCAAGATGGTATTTGAGACAGTGCTTAGAATTATTGGTAAAGGTCTTGGATAATATGACTGTTATATCCCGTGTTTTCACACGTTTGGAGAAACTTGAATTATATGGGATTCTTGAGATATAAGATTAATTTTATATCTTGTTGAACATAGGAGTTATGCATGAAAGAATAGAGTCATGAAAGTGTGGGACAAGGCTAAGGGTAATTTTGGAATTTTGGAAATTTGTTTCGGGAATTACAAAATACGATTCACAAGTTGTTGGGCTTGTAAAATAAGAAACAATTGAGGCCCAAAATATTAGGGGGTGGCCGGCCATGATGGCCTTGGCCCAAGCCCAAAATTTGTATTTAATTTCCATAAGATTAATTAACATAATGGCCTTGATCCAAGCCCATTTTTACTTGGTCATGTGCTTGGTCATGTGACCAAGTCTTGATATTATATGTATAAGAAGATTCAAGACATTAGAAGGCAAGACCAAACAAAGCAAAAATAAGAAAGAAAAGGGAGAGGGTTTCGGGTTTGAGGGGCAAAATTGACCCTCCAAAATCTTGCTTCAAAAATTCATTTCTTGTTAAATTCCTACTAATTCAAGGTTCCTTTGCATCTTGGTATAGTTGGATTGGAGTGGGGAGCACTAGAATCTCCAAGGTGATCATATATTCAAGTGAAGGAGACTTGAGGAAAAGGTAAGAATTTCTACCTTTTTATTGTGTTGTTGAGTTTTGTTTGTGTTGTAGTATGTAGAAATGTGTTGATTGGATGGAAAAATGGAAGTTTGCAATGTGGGTTTGGAATTGGAGGTGTAGCCGTGTGTATATATATGTTGTATAGCCAAAAATGTGTTGAAACTATGTTGTATTCTAGTTGTGAATGTGATGGAATTCATGTTGAGAATGAAAGTGGAATAAATTTGATTGAATTGCTAAAATAGCACTTGGCCGTGTGGTGTATTTGGCTTGAGAATAAAATGGATTAAGTTTGTTTAGTGTATTGGAGTGTTATTGTAATGCTTGATATGTGAATGAAGTTAGAATGATATAAGTTTGTATTGAATTGGAATATAGAAACTTATGTCGTTTTAGTATAATTTTCCGACATTAAGGAAATGAAGTTGTTTGATTGCTAATAGTGATGATCATTGATGAATTTGGAAGTTGGAAACTTGTTATGAAGTTATATGCCAAAGATTTGATGTTTTGCATAAATTAAGACTTTGGCGGAAAATTGTATATTATGTATATCAAGTGTATATCTTAAGGAAAATGATATGAAATGCCTCTAAATCTATGTTGTGATGATCTTGAGTAATTATGGATGTGAAAGTAATGATGTTAGTTTGAAAGTTTGGATTAGAAGGGAAGTTATGGCAAGTTGTGGAAACAATGACTAGTTGAAGGATAATTGTGTTGTTAATGCTTTTTGTTGATGTTAATGTTGTTGTTTGGGTTGTTGTTGATGAATTATAGCCGAGTTGAATTCTCGGGGTGCTATATGTATAGGAGAGGTGCTGCCGAAATTTCGGTAGCCAATTATGCATCAAATTGGAACTTTGGTATTATTAGCTTACAATTGGTAAACTTGACCAATTGCAGTTTTTCGACGAAACGGGAAGTGAGATTGGAAAGGCTTAAGGAGCGTGAAAGGTATGTAAAGCAAACCCAATTCTTCCCTTGGCATGCCCCTAGTATGTTAGGGTCGGATCCGGGCCTCGAAGGACCTCTTGGCCCTCGGAATCCGCAAGACAAAATTTCAGTTTTTCTTTCAATAGAATTGAACTACTTTGATACGCTTTTTCTGAAATTATGCGATTTTGCTCCAAATTACTCAGAAAGTCATAGAATGTCTGTAGAACCTTTTTAGGTGACTCGATATGCTTAGAGGGCACAATTTGAGCCCGCCGCCTTATTTGTCCCGAGGCGGGCCCGCTATTTACGGTTTTGCCCCTAATATGCTAAAGATTCCTTTTTAAGCGATTTTTGAAAGAAATGTTTTAATTACCCTACTAATCGCTTAACGAATATTATTCTAAATATTCTATTAAATCTTATAAATTATTTTGACACTCGGAATGACTTCAGTAAAGTTATATTTTTGTAAATTATTATGATATCCGAATTGTATTAATTCTGATTCCGTCCGACTCCATTTGATTTGTTTGTCTTCGCTACGCCTCATCGAGTCTTTGAAAATACTTATGATATTTTTAAATTGCATTAGTCTCTCACTACTCCATTCGTGGATGTCCCAATGTTTCCCACACTGAGCCCGGGCCAGGATATGTTGTCAAGCGTAATTCTCTGCATTGTTCGCCGCGTCCCGTTGTGAGGAGGCAGGTATACGCGTACATGGGTCTGTGGAGTATGATGTGCCATGTCCGCCTATTCTGATCTGATCTGTATGGCCATTTTGATATGACATTATATGATACGGGGCCACGCCCCTTTTTCTGATTCCTCTGTATAGTGGCACCAGCGTCGGGAGGGTGGCCACATTCTGTCTGCCGAGTCCCGTGTCAGGGACCGGATATGATATGATATGACATATGTTTTTGTACGCATTCTGTCTGTTTTGGAAATATGCATTTGACACTCTGGATTCTGTACTCATTTTCTGTAACCAATATGATTTGACTTATGTGATTCCGCTTTACATATTCAGTACATATTTCGTACTGACCCCCTTTCTTCGGGGGCTGCGTTTTCATGCCGCGCAGGTACTGACGACAGGTTCGCTGATCCACACGTTTAGGATCCTATTTCTGCTATTTGGGGCGCTCTCTTCTACAGAGCCCATCTTTTGGTACAGTCTGTCACTGCTATCTGGATATGTACTTTGTTCAGGGTATGACGGGGCCCTGTCCCGTCTTATGATTATGATATGTTCTGTAGAGGTCTGTGGATACATCTGTGTGGGTTCTGTACATATGTTTGGGATATTCTGTTCTGTGATGGCCTTATCGGCCTATGTGTGCCAAGTCTGCTTTTCTGCTAAGTTCTGTAGCGACCACTAATATTATTATTATATTATTATTCTGTTAATATGCTAATTTGGGGTATCGGGTACGTATAGGTGCCCAGCTCGGGCACTGGTCGCGGCCCACGGGGTTGGGTCGTGACAAAAGTGGTATCAAAGCAGTTCGTCCTCGGAATGTCCACAGACCGTGTCTAGTAGAGTCTTGTTTATCGGTGTGTTGTGCACCACGCCTATAAACAGGAGGCTACAGGGCATTTAGGATACTACCCTTCTTTCTGTCTTAGATCGTGCGATAGAGCTGTGTTATGAGGATGACCCCTCCCTAACGAGCGGCTATATTTGCAGATATGCCTCCAAAAAAGGCAACCGCGGCCCAAAAGGCCAAGTCAGCAGCCTTGGGAGAGACTAGCCTGGTCCAGAGGATTACCAGGGCCCAGGCACATATTGCTCCGGGGACTTTGCCCCAGACAGAGGGTTCGTCTACACCGCCACTCGTGGAGGAGATTGGGGCGGCCGCAGCCGCAGATCGGGGGGCGGCTCCACCGCCAGCTCCCGCAGTTCCAGTACCTGAGCCTCCAGCTCCACGGCCAGGCACTGAGGATCAGTCTATGAGGGAGGCAGTCCAGTTGCTGACGAGACTTGTAGCAGGGCAGGTTCAGGGGCATGGACTGGGAGGTGACCGGGCAGTCAGGCGTGATAGTTCGAGAGCCCGTGAGTTTTTGACTTGTAACCCTCCAGAGTTCTTCGGGACAAAGCCCGAGGAGGATCCTGAGGAGTTTATCAGGAAGATGCGACGCACTCTAGATTTGATTAATGCTTCCGAGACAGAGTCAGTCGCGTTAGCTTCGTACCGGTTATATGATGTGGCGGCAAACTGGTACGAGTCATGGGGGATATCCAGGGGGGACGGCGCTCCTCCAGCAGTTTGGGGCGATTTTTCTCAGGCATTTCTTGGACATTTTCTGCCCCCAGAGTTGCGACGAGCCAGATCTGATAGATTCTTATTATTGAGGCAGAAGGGCCGCAGTATCCGGGACTATAGTTTGGAGTTTGATTCCTTGGCCCGATATGCACCTACTGTGGTGGCTACTATGGCGGACCGGATGCACAGATATATTATGGGGCTGGATCGGTATTTTGTTGATAGCTGCTTAGTATTGGCTGCTCAGCCCGGTATGGACATTGCCTGTATCCAGGCCCATGCCCAGGGCATGGAGGATCGGGGCAGAGGAGGACACCAGCCTGACAGGGGCCAGGATCGGAGACAGCCCAAGAGGGCCAGGTCATCTGGAGATTTTCGGGGCAGACAGCCCCAACAGCCGCAGCAGCCTAGCAGATTTTCATCTCAGCCGGCGCAGAGCGCGCCTCCCCAGCCTACAGGTCGCAGATTCGATAGCCCAGGGTATTCAGGAGCAGGCCAGAGCTCCAGGGCTTCAGGTTCGCGGACAGATAGGGGTTCTGGTCAGATGAGGCCACCCAGGGTTCAGTGTTCTTTTTGCGGCAGATACCATACGGGAGAGTGCTACAGAGCCACCGGTGCATGCTTTTCTTGTGGCCGTCAGGGCCATTCTGTGAGAGATTGCCCGTATAAGGGTAGTTCGGGTGGTGCAGCGCAGCCTACCGGATCAGCCGCTGGGTCTTCATCTTCGTCAGTGGCTATGCGCCCTACGGGGCAGGGTATTTCGGCACCAGCGGGTCGTGGCAGAGGCCGTGGTGGAGCTTCTGGTATTAGCGGTCCTTCGAACCGCATTTATGCTTTGGCCAGTCGCCAGGATCAGGAGGCATCTCCTAATGTCGTTACAGGTACTTTATTGGTCTTCTCTCGGTCTGTGTATGCATTAATTGATCCAGGTTCGACTTTATCATATATTTCACCCCTTGTTGCCGGTAAAATTGGTATTATGTCTGAACCTATAGAGCCATTTGAGGTAGCCACGCCGATAGGGGATTTTGTTGTAGCGAAACAGGTTTATAAAGACTGTTCTGTGATCGTTTGTGACCGTGACACTAAGGCAGATCTGGTAGAGTTAGATATGACTGAATTTGATGTTATTATGGGTATGGATTGGCTAGCTTCCTGTTACGCTAATGTTGACTGCCAGAATAAGGTAGTTCGCTTCCAGTTTCCCGGGGAGCCAGTTATCAATTGGGCTGGTAATACAGCATCGCCGAAAGGTAAGTTTATTTCATACCTTAAGGCAAAGAAAATGATCAGAAAGGGTTATATCTATCATCTGGTTCGGGTGCAAGACTTGGACGCCGAGACGCCGACACTTCAGTCAGTCCCCGTGGTTAGTGAGTTTCCAGATGTTTTCCCCGACGAGCTTCCAGGTCTTCCTCCAGAGCGGGAGATAGACTTCTCTATTGACTTACTCCCAGACACTCAGCCTATCTCTATTCCTCCGTATAGAATGGCGCCTGCAGAGTTAAAGGAGTTGAAGGAGCAGCTGAAAGATTTGTTGGGTAAGGGCTTCATCAAACCCAGTACTTCGCCTTGGGGAGCCCCGGTATTATTTGTGCGTAAGAAAGACGGGTCGCTGCGTATGTGTATTGATTATCGGCAGCTGAATAAGGTAACGATAAAGAATAAATACCCCCTCCCCAGGATTGATGATTTGTTTGATCAGCTACAGGGCGCTAAGTGTTTTTCGAAGATAGATCTTCGATCCGGTTACCACCAGGTGCGAGTACGAGAGGCCGATATCCCTAAGACAGCTTTCCGGACCCGATATGGGCATTACGAGTTCAGGGTTATGTCTTTTGGGCTAACAAATGCTCCCGCAGTATTCATGGATTTGATGAACCGGGTATTCAGGCCATTCTTGGATATGTTTGTAATTGTATTCATTGATGATATCCTGGTTTATTCTCGGTCTGAGGCGGAGCACGCAGATCATCTGAGATCGGTATTAGGGGTACTCCGGCATCAGAAGTTATATGCGAAATTTTCTAAGTGCGAATTCTGGCTGTCTTCAGTGGCCTTCTTGGGGCATATTATTGCAGCTGATGGTGTCCGGGTGGACACACAGAAGATTGGGGCCGTGAAGAATTGGCCCAGACCTACGACGCCCACAGAGGTACGCAGTTTCCTGGGGTTAGCAGGTTATTACAGGAGGTTTGTGGAGAAGTTTGCTTCGATTTCAGCGCCTTTGACAAGGCTGACTCAGAAGGGAGCTAAGTTCCAGTGGTCTGACGCTTGTGAACGGAGCTTCCAGTTGCTGAAGGAGAAGCTGACTACAGCCCCAGTTCTGACTCTTCCAGAGGGACCGGATGGGTATGTTATTTATTGTGACGCTTCTGGCATGGGGTTAGGCTGTGTATTGATGCAGCACGGCAGAGTTATAGCGTATGCTTCCCGGCAGCTCAAAAAGCATGAGAAGAATTATCCTACCCACGATCTGGAGCTCGCAGCGGTGATTCATGCTCTGAAGATATGGAGACACTATTTATATGGCGTTCATGTGGATATCTATACTGATCATAAGAGTCTCCAGTATATTTTCAGACAGAGAGAGCTTAATTTGCGGCAGCGGAGGTGGCTGGAGCTTCTGAAAGATTATGATGTAGATATTCTGTATCATCCGGGCAAGGCTAATGTTGTTGCAGACGCGCTCAGTCAGAAGTCTATGGGCAGTTTAGCCGATTTACAGCCAGACAGGAGAGAGATAGCCCGTGATGTTCAGCAGTTGGCTAGTCTCGGGGTTCGTCTGGCCGATTCTGGAGATACCCAGATTTCTGTTCGAGGGGTTTCTGAGTCATCTATCAGGGACGATATTAAGCGGCATCAGTTTGAGGATCCTGTCTTAGCTCGGTACAGGGACACAGCCTATGATAAGGAGAGGACTCCGTTCGAGTTTTCACCGGACGGCACTATGTTATACAAAGGCAGGTTGTGTGTATCGGATATTGCAGGCCTTCGGCAGCAGGTTATGAGCGAGGCACATTATGCTCGCTACTCGGTCCATCCTGGGTCTACGAAGATGTACCATGATCTCCGATGCTTATACTGGTGGGACGGTATGAAACGGGATGTTGCAGAGTTCGTCGCCCAGTGCCCTAATTGTCAGCAGGTCAAGATTGAGCATCAGAAGCCGGGTGGACTGTTGCAGGAGATGGAAATCCCGACTTGGAAGTGGGAGGTTATTAATATGGACTTCATTACTGGATTGCCTCGCACTCCACGGAAGTATGATTCCATCTGGGTCGTCGTTGATAGGCTGACGAAATCAGCCCATTTTCTTCCCGTCAGGACTACCTATTCCGCCGAGGATTATGCCAGGCTCTATATTAAGGAGATTGTGAAGCTTCACGGAGTTCCTATATCTATTATTTCTGACAGAGGCGCCCAGTTTACGGCGCATTTCTGGAGATCTTTTCAGGAGGGACTAGGGACTCAGGTGAGTCTGAGCACCGCATTTCATCCTCAGAGCGACGGGCAGGCCGAGCGCACTATACAGACGCTGGGGGATATGTTGCGGGCCTGCATTATCGATTTCAGAGGCAGCTGGGATGATCACTTGCCGTTGATTGAGTTTGCATATAATAACAGTTACCATTCCAGCATCCAGATGGCTCCGTACGAGGCTTTATATGGCAGGAAATGCAGATCGCCGATCGGCTGGTTCGATATTGGCGAGACAGAGTTGATTGGCCCAGATATGGTCCAGCAGGCAGTGGACAAGGTGAAGCTTATTCGAGAGCGACTGTTAACAGCCCAGAGTCGACAGAAGTCATACGCGGATAAACGGCGTCGACCGTTGGAGTTTCAAGTAGGCGATTGGGTATTCCTGAAGGTATCGCCTATGAAAGGCGTAATGCGGTTCGGCAGAAAGGGTAAGCTTAGTCCGCGTTATATTGGGCCTTATCAGATTGTTCGGAAAGTTGGAAATGTCGCCTATGAGTTAGATCTGCCATCTGATTTGGAAGCGGTACATCCGGTGTTTCACGTCTCTATGCTTCGTAAGTGCATCGGTGACCCTTCCAGAATATTCCCTGCAGATGATATTCAGGTGACGGAGCAGTTATCATACGAGGAGCAGCCCGTGTCTATTTTGGATCGTCAGGTAAGGAGGCTCCGGAATAAAGATGTAGCCTCCGTTAAGGTACTGTGGCGGAACGATAATAGGGAGGAAATGACGTGGGAGGCCGAAGAGGAGATGAAGAAGAAATATCCTCATCTGTTCCCTATGCCCACAGGTAACCTTAAATTCCTGCTTAAATTTATTTCAATGTCAATCGTATATCCTATGTGTTGTCTATAATCAGAACCTCCCCCAAGGTATTTTCCAACCTTATGAGGTTAATTTACATTCGAGGACGAATGTTCTAAAGGAGGGGAGGATGTTATATCCCGTGTTTTCACACGTTTGGAGAAACTTGAATTATATGGGATTCTTGAGATATAAGATTAATTTTATATCTTGTTGAACATAGGAGTTATGCATGAAAGAATAGAGTCATGAAAGTGTGGGAGGCTAAGGGTAATTTTGGAATTTTGGAAATTTGTTTCGGGAATTACAAAATACGATTCACAAGTTGTTGGGCTTGTAAAATAAGAAACAATTGAGGCCCAAAATATTAGGGGGTGGCCAGCCATGATGGCCTTGGCCCAAGCCCAAAATTTGTATTTAATTTCCATAAGATTAATTAACATAATGGCCTTGATCCAAGCCCATTTTTACTTGGTCATGTGCTTGGTCATGTGACCAAGTCTTGATATTATATGTATAAGAAGATTCAAGACATTAGAAGGCAAGACCAAACAAAGCAAAAATAAGAAAGAAAAGGGAGAGGGTTTCGGGTTTGAGGGGCAAAATTGACCCTCCAAAATCTTGCTTCAAAAATTCATTTCTTGTTAAATTCCTACTAATTCAAGGTTCCTTTGCATCTTGGTATAGTTGGATTGGAGTGGGGAGCACTAGAATCTCCAAGGTGATCATATATTCAAGTGAAGGAGACTTGAGGAAAAGGTAAGAATTTCTACCTTTTTATTGTGTTGTTGAGTTTTGTTTGTGTTGTAGTATGTAGAAATGTGTTGATTGGATGGAAAAATGGAAGTTTGCAATGTGGGTTTGGAATTGGAGGTGTAGCCGTGTGTATATATATGTTGTATAGCCAAAAATGTGTTGAAACTATGTTGTATTCTAGTTGTGAATGTGATGGAATTCATGTTGAGAATGAAAGTGGAATAAATTTGATTGAATTGCTAAAATAGCACTTGGCCGTGTGGTGTATTTGGCTTGAGAATAAAATGGATTAAGTTTGTTTAGTGTATTGGAGTGTTATTGTAATGCTTGATATGTGAATGAAGTTAGAATGATATAAGTTTGTATTGAATTGGAATATAGAAACTTATGTCGTTTTAGTATAATTTTCCGACATTAAGGAAATGAAGTTGTTTGATTGCTAATAGTGATGATCATTGATGAATTTGGAAGTTGGAAACTTGTTATGAAGTTATATGCCAAAGATTTGATGTTTTGCATAAATTAAGACTTTGGCGGAAAATTGTATATTATGTATATCAAGTGTATATCTTAAGGAAAATGATATGAAATGCCTCTAAATCTATGTTGTGATGATCTTGAGTAATTATGGATGTGAAAGTAATGATGTTAGTTTGAAAGTTTGGATTAGAAGGGAAGTTATGGCAAGTTGTGGAAACAATGACTAGTTGAAGGATAATTGTGTTGTTAATGCTTTTTGTTGATGTTAATGTTGTTGTTTGGGTTGTTGTTGATGAATTATAGCCGAGTTGAATTCTCGGGGTGCTATATGTATAGGAGAGGTGCTGCCGAAATTTCGGTAGCCAATTATGCATCAAATTGGAACTTTGGTATTATTAGCTTACAATTGGTAAACTTGACCAATTGCAGTTTTTCGACGAAACGGGAAGTGAGATTGGAAAGGCTTAAGGAGCGTGAAAGGTATGTAAAGCAAACCCAATTCTTCCCTTGGCATGCCCCTAGTATGTTAGGGTCGGATCCGGGCCTCGAAGGACCTCTTGGCCCTCGGAATCCGCAAGACAAAATTTCAGTTTTTCTTTCAATAGAATTGAACTACTTTGATACGCTTTTTCTGAAATTATGCGATTTTGCTCCAAATTACTCAGAAAGTCATAGAATGTCTGTAGAACCTTTTTAGGTGACTCGATATGCTTAGAGGGCACAATTTGAGCCCGCCGCCTTATTTGTCCCGAGGCGGGCCCGCTATTTACGGTTTTGCCCCTAATATGCTAAAGATTCCTTTTTAAGCGATTTTTGAAAGAAATGTTTTAATTACCCTACTAATCGCTTAACGAATATTATTCTAAATATTCTATTAAATCTTATAAATTATTTTGACACTCGGAATGACTTCAGTAAAGTTATATTTTTGTAAATTATTATGATATCCGAATTGTATTAATTCTGATTCCGTCCGACTCCATTTGATTTGTTTGTCTTCGCTACGCCTCATCGAGTCTTTGAAAATACTTATGATATTTTTAAATTGCATTAGTCTCTCACTACTCCATTCGTGGATGTCCCAATGTTTCCCACACTGAGCCCGGGCCAGGATATGTTGTCAAGCGTAATTCTCTGCATTGTTCGCCGCGTCCCGTTGTGAGGAGGCAGGTATACGCGTACATGGGTCTGTGGAGTATGATGTGCCATGTCCGCCTATTCTGATCTGATCTATATGGCCATTTTGATATGACATTATATGATACGGGGCCACGCCCCTTTTTCTGATTCCTCTGTATAGTGGCACCAGCGTCGGGAGGGTGGCCACATTCTGTCTGCCGAGTCCCGTGTCAGGGACCGGATATGATATGATATGACATATGTTTTTGTACGCATTCTGTCTGTTTTGGAAATATGCATTTGACACTCTGGATTCTGTACTCATTTTCTGTAACCAATATGATTTGACTTATGTGATTCCGCTTTACATATTCAGTACATATTTCGTACTGACCCCCTTTCTTCGGGGGCTGCGTTTTCATGCCGCGCAGGTACTGACGACAGGTTCGCTGATCCACACGTTTAGGATCCTATTTCTGCTATTTGGGGCGCTCTCTTCTACAGAGCCCATCTTTTGGTACAGTCTGTCACTGCTATCTGGATATGTACTTTGTTCAGGGTATGACGGGGCCCTGTCCCGTCTTATGATTATGATATGTTCTGTAGAGGTCTGTGGATACATCTGTGTGGGTTCTGTACATATGTTTGGGATATTCTGTTCTGTGATGGCCTTATCGGCCTATGTGTGCCAAGTCTGCTTTTCTGCTAAGTT
This sequence comes from Lycium barbarum, assembly GCF_019175385.1. NCBI lineage: Eukaryota > Viridiplantae > Streptophyta > Magnoliopsida > Solanales > Solanaceae > Lycium > Lycium barbarum. The sequence continues at coordinate 82,824,094 of NC_083344.1, forward strand.
CTGTAGCGACCACTAATATTATTATTATATTATTATTCTGTTAATATGCTAATTTGGGGTATCGGGTACGTATAGGTGCCCAGCTCGGGCACTGGTCGCGGCCCACGGGGTTGGGTCGTGACAATGACATCAAAAGGTGGATGCTTATAAAAAGGAAGAACACGACAAGAGAATGGTAACGAGTAACTTAAAAGATATTATGAAGGATAGCAAGGCTATACTGGATTAGAGGTTAAGATATTGGCAACAGAGTTATTGGCTAATGATATTGTGACACATAAGTAGCAAAGCAGAAAGGATAGGAAATCTCTCCTATAGTAGGATATGAGAAACCAAATGGTGAATAAGTTCAGGGAAAGGAGTACGACAAGATAGACAGCTAGTGAGTTTTAGTACAATAAGATATGTAGAGCAGAATAAGCCAGGAGAAGGAAAGACCATGACTAAGATTGGATGCACTTTGTACAAATTGTACAAGAATAGTTATGCGACCTACGAATATTTGTGTGCTAAGAATGAGACCAAGGGAGAACTTGATAAGAAGAGTAAGAATTCAGTAACAACAATGCGGTTGCGATATTTTGGATACATTAGGGAAAGGTGTAAGATGGTTTGAACAAAAGTACCGAGATGAAATTAGTACTGAGGGCAAAAGCCATAGTTGAGCCTTGATATTAATTGAAAGATACAAGAGAAGGATGTAGAGTCTGCATAAAGACTAGTGAGGCGATGCTAAGGTATTTTCTGGGCTGATTTGAGCACCTACACACATTCTCGTAAAGATTGCAATAGGATGCGTGATAGGAGAACTAAGAGCAAATTTGAGTAAAGGGGCAATGGAAGAGATTGAAGTAAAGCTAAAAAAGCTAAAGAAACGACCCGAGATAATGTGCCTAAAATATTACAAGTTGGAATAAGGGAAGTGTGAAATGATTTAACCCAGACAATCAGAATAAGCGGGTTACTGGTTGCTGGATGACAGTAATGTTATAATATGAGGGAACCCTAGCGCCATTTGATAGACAACCCTATAGATCGAGATCAAGAAGTAAAAGCAAGTGATAGTTAAAGACCTTTAAAAGAAAGTCAGAAAGTGACACATGATGCTGAGGATTCCATAATACGGACTGTAACAGCAGAGTAACGCAAGGATATTGGAGTACGAGAATGTTACCCTCTGGGAAATTTTGTTTTACTCGTAGAACCTGCGAAGGGTCTACAGGTTAACAGAGGCATGCAATACTCCAGGGATATTAAAGTCTAATGAATCGATGGAGGATGTCTGCGCGTTACAAGATCGTGTTTAAAGACTGAGAGGTAAGATGAAGGAAACGATATCTTAAGGGAGTAACTATAGGAGAAGAAGGAGTCGAGTTAAGACCTAGCGCACAAGGGAGAGAGTAAGATTTCAGCGGAAGAGCTCGCAATACAACTGACAACCGACTGTGAACTAAACAGGAGAGCAAAGACAACGACGTAAAATAATTACCTTGAGAAGCAACAGAAGGAGGAAATGTTACGAGAATGTCTATGCCGAGATTTGGAACGCGTTATAATGAATTGTAGGGAATCAACCAATGGAAGAGGTATGTGAAGGGCATAATTAAATAAGAGAACACTTGATAAGGTATTGGGAATTCAGAATCAGTTTAACATTCGAGGACGAACGTTCAAAGGGGGGGAAGGATGTTATACCCCGTATATTTATACGCTGAATTATTCGCAAGCAAATCGACTCAGGTTAAAGGCGGAATTATTTTCGGCCACGAAATAGGAACCTTTAATTTTCAAGTTTAACTATTACATAAATTGTTTATAAATTTTATTTAGTGTAGAAATATTATTGGAGATTAGGAACTAATTAATTATGATCAGATTATTAAGTGGGGATTAATTATTAATTAAATTAATTATACCTTTAGTGGGCCCCACCCAATCCCTTTATTAAAAAAATATAATAAATGAATAAATACAAAATGAAATGAAATAAGAGGGATGATTCATCATACAGGGGCACGTGCTATATGGTTATGCAACATATATAAGTTTACAATTCATGACTAATGTGAGACATATTTCAATTGCAAATTCTAAGGAAGTTGAGAGAAGGAAGGTAACGGCCATGGCTGCCAAGCTCACGGCTATGGCAGCCACCTTTAAAAAAAAATTGTAGTCTTGAATAACTTGATCATGTTTCAAGTGCAATACAAATTCAAGGAGGTGATAACAACATTGGATATTAAGTTGGAGAAAAAGAAATTGTGAAATTGGAGCAATTAAGTGCAGAAATTCCTCCGAGACAATTAAGGTAAGATTTTATTGTTTTATAGTATAATTGTAGTAATAGTGTTGTAATGGAAGGATTAAAATTGGATTGGATGAAATTGGAAGTAAGAAATTGCATGAAATAATTGTTATGCGAAATTATGGGTTGAAAAGGATTAGGAAGGATTGTTGGGTTGTTGGAATTGTTATGGGCTGAATTGTAAGAATTTTGTATGTATATCTCTATTGTTGGTATTTCTGTGATAACAGGAGAATAATTGGAAATTCGGGTTAGGCGAATATATAAGGGAAATGCTGCCCGATTTTCATTAAGTCCTTAAATAATGAAAACCCCTTAACGAGAAAGTATAAACCAAAGAATAAATTCTATTAGCGATGGGCTACAGATTTATGGACTAGAAAGTATAGTTACTAACGATAACGTTACTCTTATATTAAATAGGCTAAAAGAGGGACAAGGCGAACGGGTTTGCGAATAGTCGCGAACAAGTATGTAAAGTTATCCCTTCTTCTTTTTGCATGTCTTATACATAAGTGACGTATGATATGGGTTGTGGGGTAATTCTATTCATAAATTCCGAGTGTGATTTATGATCTTTATTCACTTCTTGATGTTAGGACTCCTAAGGTAATTGAGATATTGCCCCTCGAGTCCTCTATACGTTGGATAGTAGTTGGCATATAAAAGTTCCTTTTCTTAAAGACTCTATAATGATTAATGTCCTTGACTTCCAATAACTGTTTCGCATTATCTTGATATATGACATATGATTCCTGAGGCTCTATTTGATATAGTTCATATTGACATTCAAGAGTACTTAACATGACTATCGCCTTTGATACTTGAGTGTTAGTTATCCTACTTATTCTATTGAGTCTCAGATGATGATTTAGTTGCATATGACAACTCGTAATATTCTACTCGTGCTTACTGTTATTGTATTATTCACCGAGTCCCGGGCCGGGTATGTTATCGTGCACAGTGTCGCTGCATTATTCACCGAGTCCCTTACTAGAGGGCCGGGTACGGTATATGTATATGATGATATGATTATGGCACCGAGTCCCATGATGGGCCGGGTATGGTATACGTGTACACGACTTTATTCACCGAGTCCCATAATGGGCCGGGTACGGCATATGATGATATGATAATATAACTTTATTCACCGAGTCCCATAATGGGCCGGGTACGGTATATGATGATATGATAATATGATCTTATTCACCGAGTCCCATAATGGGCCGGGTATGGTATGTGATAATGATAAGCATCATTGTATTTCGTAAGGCACAGGTACAGTGATTTCTTGATTATCATACTTGTCCCCTGGAATCTCTACTTCAGTTATGGTCCTTTTTACTGTATTTCATGCTTTACATACTCAGTACATATTCCGTACTGACCCCCCTTTCTTCGGGGGGGCGTGTTTCATGCCCGCAGGTGCAGATACTCGCTTTGGTGATCCGCCAGCTTAGGATTCCCTTTCTGCTGTCTTGGAGAGCTCCGTTGTTCCGGAGCCTAGGTTTTGGTACAGACTTTCTGATGTATATATATATATATATATATATATATATATATGTTTTTGTCCAGGGGTACGACGGGGCCCTGTCCCATCATATGTTACTGTTGATACTCTTAGAGGTCTGTAGACATATGTGTGGGTTGTATATAGATGTTGTTCGACTGTGTTAGCATGACTTGCATTTTGGGACGTTCCCATTCGTAGTGGCAGCCTTGTCGGCTTGCGTATATACATATTTTGGGATTTTGTATGTAGTGGCAGCCTTGTCGGCTTGAGTATGTATAGTTGGGACGTTCCCATACGTTATGACAGACTTGTCGGCTTGTGTACTATGTTATCTTTTGATGGTTGTGACTCCTCAGAAGACAGGTTGCCTTGTTATATGTATGTGATGTCCTGAGATAGTGTTATGTTTTCACAAGCTTCCAGATTATGTTTAGTTTAAGTTTGATTATGTCTAACAGATATGTATACGAGTGCCCAGCTCGGGCACTAGTCGCGGCCTACGGGGTTGGGTCGTGACAAAATCGATAGCTAGCACACATGACTAAACTAGAGAAAATCAGACAGCATCTCCTTTAATTATACGACATTCCTCTATAGCGTATATCAACTCCCAAACGTAAATAATACATTCACAATACTATAACAATAGTCATTATTCATCCACATTACCCACATTTCTCAATTTACTTTCAATCACCCATATATAACACACAACTACGTTCATTGACATACATTTCCTATCGCATGTTCTCAACGTCATTTATAACATATTTATATCACAACACATCAAGAATCATGACTCAATTCAAGCTATAACTCAAAATGGCACTATTCCACATTCATGACCCATTTTTCTATACACTTCTACAATCCAAGTATTTCAACTCTCAAATACCTTAAACAACATAGAAATACCATAAATCTTACCTTAGATGTTGTAGGAACAAGCCTTGGTTGGTAATACTTCACTTGAGCAAAAACCCTAGTTCATCTCCAATGAGATTTCTTGACTTGAATGATCTTTAATGGGTTTTCTTACACTTGATGCACTTAATTTATATTGTTGATCACTAATAATCCTTGAATTCTTGTGGAATAGATGTAGAGAGATGTTTTAGAGAGAAGGGGTGTGATATGGAAGTGAAATGAAATAAAACTTGGTCCCTTATTTAATGAACCATTTCAGTCCAGACCCGATATACGGACCAACATACGGTCCGTACATATTATACGGGCCGTATGTTTGGCCGTATGTTTGGTCCAGAAAGGTATGCCATTCTGGGCTGATTATACGGTCCCAACATACGGACCGTATAATTTATACGGCCAGTATGTTGGGCCGTATAATCCCAGTGATTCCGAAGCTCGTTTCGTCGACTCGTTTGATCTCCAATCCTTATGGAACCTTCTTAGCACTTGTTCAACACCTCAATACCAATCTAAGGGACGTTATCACTCTTCTCCAAGACATCATTAAATCCCCATTAACTCGTTACTCGTAATTCCCTTTCCGATACCTATCGTATGCCTTGCCTTCTCTTGGCCAACTTTCTTCCCCTATCTCAAACATCTTTGAAATCTTATCTAGAGTCATCGAATGTCGTTTCTTACTTATCGAAATACCGTATACTCGTACTCTTCACTAGCCAATTCACTTGTGCATAAACGGAAGATCTTCCGAGGTGTAACATTCTCCCCCCCCCCCCCCCCCCCCCCCCCCCCCCCCTTAAGAACATTCCTCCTCGAATGTTAAAGTCCTTGGGGATTCTATAGAAATTTCGCTAGAGTTTCCCCTATAATATGGCACTACCATCATGTCACAACAAACCATAATAACAATGCCTCACAGGGCCACAACATAATAGCAATAGAATTTGGCCACACACGACCAAAAAGCATAAAAGGAAAACATACGTACCTTATGATCTTGACGTCTCATCTTGGATCTCTTCCAAGGGCTGAAATAAATGCGGGTATCTGGATCGCATACTTTCTTCTTCTTCCCATGTCATTTCTTCTCGTTTACTGCTTCTCCATAAAACCTTAATTGAGGCCACTTCTTTGTTTCTAAGGCTCCGTACTTGCCTATCTAGTATGGCAATGGGTACCTCTTCATAAGTCAACTTTTCCGTCACTTGTACATCACTTTTTGGCACGATTCTAGTAATATCTCCAACACATTTTCGAAGCATCGAGACATGGAAAACTAGATGGACTGACTCCAAATCCGGAGGTAAATCTAACTCATAGGCCACCTTGCCTATTTTTCGTACAATCTCATAAGGTCCAACGTACCGGCAACTAAGCTTCCCTTTTTTCCCAAATCTCATAATGCCCTTCATTGGCGACACTTTCACAAATACCCAATCCTTAACTTGGAACTCTAAGTCTCTTCGACGATTATCCGCATAGGACTTTTGACGACTTTGGGCTGCTAACAACTGATCTTGCATTAGCTTAACCTTCTCTATGGCTTGCTGGACCAAGTCTGGCCCTATCAATTTATCCTCTCCTATTTCAAACCACCCAATTGGGGATCTACACTTTCACCCATATAGAGCTTCATACGGATCCATTTGAATGCTAGAATGATAACTATTGTTATAAGCAAGTTCAATAAGTGGCAAATAATCATCCCAATTACCTCCAAAATCTATCACACATGCTCGCAACATATCTTCAAGAGTTTGAATGGTACGCTCAGCTTGCCCATCGGTCTGCGGATGAAATGTCGTGCTAAGGCTCACTTGGGTCCCTAAACCCTCTTGGAAAGACTTCCAAAAATTAGCCGTAAACTGAGTCCCTCTATCAAAGATAATAGATACTGGGACGCCATGGAGTCTCACTATCTCTTTAACATAGAGCTTGGCATAATCTTCTGTCACATACGTCGTTCTGACTGGTAAGAAATGAGCCGACTTCGTAAGTCTATCCACAATCACCCATATAGAATCATACTTACATCGAGAACGGGGTAAGCCTATAATGAAGTCCATGTTAATTACTTCCCACTTCCAAGTTGGAATTTCTATAGCTTGCAACAATCCGCCCGGTTTTTGGTGCTCGATTTTCACTTGTTGACAGTTGGGACATTGAGCTACGAATTCCGCTATATCTTTCTTCATCCCATTCCACCAATAGATAGACTTAAGATCATGATACATTTTCGTCGCTCCGGGGTGGATAGAATAACGGGAACAATGAGCTTCTCTCAATATTTGGTGGCGTAAACGTGCCACATCGGTAACACATAATCTACCTCGACATTGAAGAACTCTGCCTCCTGAAAGCTCAAATGATGACTCCTCTTTCCGAGGGAGGGTATCTCTGTAATGCATTAGCATGGAATCTTCGTATTGTCGCTCTTTTACTTCCCCTACTAGCGACGAGACTGCTGAATTCTGAATAGTAGTTCCCCTGCTACCTGAGTCCACTACTCGAACTCCTAGGCTAGCTAACTGCTGGAGCTCACGAGCCATTTCTCTTTTCTATGGTCGTACACCACATAAAATCCCCATCGATCTACGACTAAGAACATCAGCCACAACGTTTGCCTTTCCGGGGTGATATAGGATATCAACAACGTAATCTTAGAAATTCCAACCATCGTCGTTGCCGCAAATTCAACTCTTTTTACTTGAAGATATACTGAAGGCTCTTATGATCTATATAAGTATCCACATGGACACCATATAAATAATGTCTCCATATCTTCAATGCATGAACCACTGCAGCCAATTCTAGATCATGGGTTTGATAATTCTGCTCATGTTTCCGCAATTGCCTTGAAGCATACGCAATCACCTTACCATGTTGCATCAATACACAGCCTAGCCCAATACCTAAAGCATCGCAATATACAACATAACCTTCCATTCCCTCTGGAAGTGTCAAGACTAGGGCAGAAGTCAATCTGCCTTTTAACTCTTGGAAGCTACATTCGCAAGCATCTGTCCATTGAAACTTCGCTGATTTCTGGGTCAACTTTGTGAGCGGTGCAGAAATGGAAGAAAAACCCTCAACAAATCTCCTCTAATAACTTGCTAAGCCCAGAAAGCTACGAACCTCCGAAGGGGTTGTGGGCCTTGGCCAAGTCTTCATGGCCTCAATCTTTCGGCTATCTACCCGAATACCATCGGCTGCAATAATATGCCCCACAAATGTCACTGAGTTCAACCAAAACTCACACTTAGAAAATTTTGCAAACAACTCTCGAGTTCGAAGAACTCCAAGGACAGTACGCAAATGATCAGCATGTTCTGCCTCGGATCTAGAATACACCAGGATATCGTCAATAAATACAATCACAAACAGATCTAGGAAGGGCCTCAACACATTGTTCATCAAGTTCGTAAATACTGCCGGCACATTAGTTAGCCCAAATGACATTACCCGGAACTCAAAATGACCATATCTTGTTCTGAAGGCTGTCTTAGGGATATCTTTCTCCCTAACTCTCACTTGGTGATACCCGGATCTCAAATCTATCTTTGAAAACCATTTGGCACCTTGTAATTGATCAAATAAGTCATCAATCCTCGGAAGAGGATATTTATTCTTAATCGTCACCTTATTCGATTGTCGATAGTCAATGCACATTCTCAAGGAGCCATCTTTCTTTCGGATAAAACAATACGGGTGCTACCCACGGGGATGAACTAGGCCTAATAAAGCCTTTTTCAAGCAAGTCTTTCAATTTCTCCTTCAACTCTTTCAATTATGCGGGTGCCATTCTATAAGGAAAATAGATATAGGCTTAGTGCCTGGCAACACATCAATGGCAAAATCAATCTCCTGCTCGGGAGGGAGGCCTGGAAGCTCTTTCGGAAATACATCCGAAAATTCATTCACCACGGGAACTGACTGAAGAGTCGGCGATTCAGCTTCTATATCTTGAACCCGAACTAGATGATAAATGCAACCTTTCATGATCATTTTCCTTGCCTTTAGATAGGAAATAAACCTACTTTTTGGTGACGCAGTGTTCCCTTTCCATTCTAGAACTAGTTCTCCCGGAAATTGGAAACGAACCATTTTCATTCTACAATCAACAGTGGCATAGCAAGAAACCAACCAATCCATGCCCATAATAACATTAAAGTCCACCATCTCTAACTCATGCAAGTCAATCATGGTACGATGATCACAAATCACAATTACACAATTTCTATATACTCGGCTAGCTACTACTGATTCACCCACGGGTGTAGACACCTCAAAATGTTCGATCGACTCCGGTTCGACTATAAATCGACCCACAATATATGGAGTAACATATGAAAATGTGGAGCCCGGATCAATGAAAGCATATACATCATGAGAAAATACCGATAATATACCTATGACCACATCAGGAGAAGACTCAAGATCTTGGCGTCCGGCCAAAGCATAAACACGGTGCTGAGGACCGCTAGCACTTGGAACTCTCCCTCTGCCTCTAACATGGCCGACTGGAGCATGTGAACCTGGCCCCATAGGGCGTACAGATGCTGAAGATCCGACTACCGACCCTGATGGCTGGGTCCTACCTCTACCATGAACTGAGGGGCAATTACACATAATATGGCCTGGTTGACCACATGAATAGCAAACATCTGAACCCGATCAGCATGGACCCCAATGTAACTTTCCACACTGGGAACATCGTGGTATGGGTGGCCTTGCCTGACCTGAATCATCTCTGAACTGAGACCCCGAAAAACTCTGACTCGGCCCGGAACGAGTAGTTCTATCTAATCTCTGGCCTGAAAACCATGGAGGCCCACTAGTCATAGAATAGCCTGAGTGCCTAGAAATCTGCTGTTTGTGCCGACCTCTGAACTCACTCATCGGACCCGAAGATCTGGCCCTCTTGCTATGTCCCTTATCATGGTCGCGTTCACTTCTTTGTTGTTGTAGGCTTTCTTCTAAGTTCTGCGTATGGGCCTGAATGCGTGAAATATCCATATTGTCCTGAAGGGACGCAGTCAAGCACCTATCCATCAAATGTGGCCCTGGGCCTTTCACAAATCAGTGCACTCGGTCACCCATATCCGCTACCATGGCCGAAGCATACCTAGCCAAAGAATTGCAGCGGAGACTGTACTCTAAAGCACTCATGCTACCTTGCCTCAAATTCAAGAACTTATCGGGTCCAGCTCGCCGAACTTCTGGAGGCATATAATGTCGGAGGAAAGCATCAACAAACTCTTGCAATATCGGGAGAGGTGCATTGGCTCCCCGTGAAGCCATCCAAACTGTGTACCAATGGATCGAGACATTTCTTAATCTATATGATGCTAACTCCACCGATTCGGTGTCCGAGGCATGTAACAATCGAAGCATCCTCAACATACCATCAATAAAATCCTGAGGATCCTCATCCGGCTTTGATCCAAAGAATTCCGGAGGATTCAAGTTAATGAAGTCACGGGCCCTTACACTAACAGCCCTATCACCTTGCCCTGTACTTTGCCGCTGAGTCTGAGCAGCGACCAATTGAGTAAGCAAATGTATGGCCTCTTTTACATCTTGGCCTGAAGCATCCGATGGAGGAGCCGGAGGTGCTGGAGCTGGGGCTGAGGCTCCCTCACGCTCCTCTAATATAGGTACTGAACGGGAGGACTGAGATTGAGCCGCACTCTGGGACTCACTTTTCTCTACTATCGGTGGCGGTGCCTTTTCAGCCCGCTTTTCTGCCACCGTCTTGCCCTTTTGAGCTGCTGTAACCTTTCTCTTTACAGGCATTTCTGAAATATACAATACATGATTAAGGAACAAAAAGTTCTTATATCATAGCTCTATCGCACGATTCTTATGAAGAAAGAAGGTCATTTATTCCTAAAATGCCTGCAGCCTCTTGTTTATAAGTGTGGTGTGCAACACACCTATAACCAAGACTCTACTAGACACGGCTCGTAGACACATCCTAGGACGGAACAGCTGTGATACCACTTTTTTCACGACTCGACTAAGGGTCGCGACGGGCACCCGGTGCTAGCCCACCCGGGCACCCCTTGGCTTACACTTACACTTACATCTAGCTGAGCCACATAATTAAACATATAATTCTATTCATTCATCATGCTAGTCCCATTGGACAACAATGCCTTTATATCATCATTGGCATCTACGCCACATCAATGTACATGAGCCGACAAGGCTAACAACATGATATACAAAATATAGGCCAACATGGCCAGAAACATCTAACCACATACACATGTCTACGAGCCTCTAAGGAGAGTATAACATATCATATAGGCCGGACAGGACCCCGCTATGCCCATAATTTTGTACACAAAAGAATAAGTACCCAAAAGCTATAGCTCCGAATGAAATGGAGCTCCGCTATGTAGTCCCTGAGAATGTAGCTATGGATCAAGTCTGTCTCCCTATGCACTTGCGGGCATGACGCAGCGTCCACAAACAAAAGGACGTCAGTACGAAGAATGTACTGAGTATGTCAAGCATGATCAATATCAATATAGAACCATAATATACAACATAGGAAATAGCATAGGATGGGAGATAGAAATATCACCGTCATAAGCACTTACTTGCCTTTCATAGGAGCTTTCCAATTCTAATGTGTATTTGTGTACATACATCCATATCCATATCCATACTCATTTACATTGCGTTCATCGCCGTATTCATATACATAGTCTTATTCATAATTGTACCATATTCGTATTCATACTCATATCTATATCATATACATAGCATTTGTATAGCATACCCGACCATGAAGGATCGGTGTTTCATACTTACTTAGCCAACCAAGGCTCAAGGTTACACATACCTGGCCCTGCCAAGGCTTCAGGGTTACATCTACCTGGCACTACCAAGGCGTCAAGGTTATCCGTACAATTTGCAAAGGTGTGCGCGCGTTACATAATCATGTACATACTCTACCCGGCCTTATAAGCTCGGGGTCCCATAATAGTCATACATAGATACATATACATAATATCTCATAAGCATCTCTACTATTAACATCATTATCATCATCGTCATTGTTTTCGTCATCGCTATTACCATTATAGTCGTCATCAATATCATTATCACTATTATCGTCATTCATCTCATCTATCTTTATAGACCTACTCGTCATATGAGGAACGTAGTACAATCGTAGCATATCAAGAATCGTGAGCTTAGTAGCTCGGAAGATCGAGTCATTTGAATGACATCAAGGCTTATAGAGATTTAGATGTTTGGCCAAAGAACCATGCCTCATGAAAGAAGGGTTAGCCTTACATACCTTTCCGTTGAACTATTTACCACTTGCACGTTCTCCTTCAACGCTCGCGTTTCTACCTTTATTAAAGTCGTACTATCATTAGAAATCGATCGGTAGCATACATGACTAAACTAGAGAAAATCGGACAGCATCCCCTTTATTTATATGACATTCCTCTATAGCGTATATCAACTCCCAAACGTCAATAATACATTCACAATACTATAACAATAGTCATTATTCATCCACATTTCTCAATTTACTTTCAATCACCCATCTCCATGGTCATAACACACAACTACTTTCATTCACATACATTGCCTATCCCATGTTCTCAACGTCATTTATAACATATTTATATCACAACACACCAAGAATCATGACTCAATTCAAGCTATAACTCAAAATGGCACTATTCCACATTCATGACCCATTTTTCTATACCCTTCTACAATCCAAGTATTTCAACTCTCAAATACCTTAAACAACATAGAAATACCACAAATCTTACCTTAGATGTTGTAGGAACAAGCCTTGGTTGGTAATACTTCACTTGAGCAAAAACCCTAGTTCATCTCCAATGAGATTTCTTGACTTGAATGATCTTTAATGGGTTTTCTTACACTTGATGCACTTAATTTATGTTGTTGATCACTAATAATCCTTGAATTCTTATGCAATTGATGTAGAGAGATGTTTTAGAGAGAAGGAGTGTCATATGGAAGTGAAATGAAATAAAACTTGGTCTCTTATTTAATGAACCATTTCAGTCCCCGACCCGATATACGGACCAACATACGGTCCGTACATATTATACGGGCCGTATGTTTAGCCGTATGTTTGGTCCAGAAAGGTATGACATTCTGGGCTGATTATACGGTCCCAACATACGGACCGTATAATTTATACGGCCAATATGTTTGGCCGTATAATCCCCAGTGATTCCGAAGCTCGTTTCGTCGACTCGTTTGATCTCCAATCCTTATGGAACCTTCTTAGCACTTGTTCAACACCTCAATACAAATCTAAGGGACGTTATCACTCTTCTCCAAGACATCATTAAATCCCCATTAACTCATTACTCGTAATTCCCTTTCCGATACCTATCGTATGCCTTGCCTTCTCTTTGCCAACTTTCTTCCCCTATCTCAAACATCTTTGAAATGTTATCTAGAGTCATCGAATGTCGTTTCTTACTTATCGAAATACCGTATACTTGTACTCTTTACTAGCCCATTCACTTGTGCATCAACGGAATATTTTCTGAGGTGTAACAAATATTTTCTCTCCCAATATTTTCCATCATATTAGTGAAGATTTGGTAAGATCTGAGCCCCGTAAAATCCGAGCTTGTGAAGAAGAAGGTTGCTTCTAGGGTTTCTTCAAGGTTATAAAGCTTAGAGAGTTGGAGTTGAAGTTATTCTTGGGATCTTAGAGCCCTCAAGGTATGTAAATGATTTCAACCCTTATATTTAAGTTGACTATCAAGAGTTTAAGTGATTCTAAGTAAAGAGAGGATATTTGTGGAAGAGGTAAGTTGATGAAGGGCAAGGTAGTGACTTGAGGCTATTTTTAGAGATGATTGGGGATACATTTGAGTGTGTGTGTGTATATATATATATGTATGTATGTATGTTGTTATTGTCGTTGTGGTTGATGTTGGATTGAATGGGAAGTTGAAGGGTTGTTGAGCTTACAAGGAAAATGTTGTCAATAATTTGTTAAGCTCTATATGTATTTAAAGATAGTTAATAAGTGAGGCAAATAGTCTAATTAAGGCCTATGTTATTTCAATTGTAGATTTATAAGTTCAAGAGGTAGAGGTTGGGCGATTTGATATATGTCAAGGTATGTTAAGGCTATTCATTCTTCCTTTGGCATGATCCTATGATATGAGTCAACAGGAGAGTAAGCGAGCTTCCATATTACTCTACTCTTAGAAGCATTAGAAGTCCTTCGGTCTTTGATGTTCATGTACCTAGTTTACGAGTGTTCCTTCTGTTCATGGGTCCAGCTTTAAGTATACAGTTATTCATGCATTACATTCATTATATATATTCATGTGCATTGACCCGTGACCAGAAGGTGTTATATACGCGAATATTAGATATATGTAAAGTATGAGAAGAGATATAGGCATTATACACGCATTGCCACTACGATGATAATATGAGAATTAGGCTGCAAGTACCGCATCAATGTATATGATGATGGCCGCAGAGAGGCCGATATGAGATGAGAAAAGAGATAGGCGTTATATACGCATGTATACATAGATGTATGACCTTCATTGATAGGAATGAGCATGCATATTATGCTCCCACAGTGCCATTGTCAGTTACACAGTTTTACGCAGATGCATACTGATACTAGTTCATACAAGTACATGCAGATAGTCATTTCAGCTTATGAGTTCAGATCTTATCCATGATTCTTGTGTATATATGTTGTTCTTATGCCTTACATACTCAGTACATTATCCGTACTGACTCCTCGTTGCTTGGGGGGCTGCGTTCATGCCCGCAGGTTCAGGTAGACCGACAGGTGGTCCAGCTCAGTAGGACTTCTAGCCAGCAGGGGTCAGTGCGCTCCATTGATCCAGAGTTGCAGTCTATTTTTGGTATGCTAGCCTTTTGAGATGTATATAGATGGGTATGACGGGGCCCTGTCCCGTCCTTTCTACAGCTTTATTCCAGTAGAGGTCTGTAGATAGTTGTATGTAGTAGTAAGATGATGTAGCCTTGTCGGCTCCCATTCTTTTGTGTACAGTATATGTAGCGGCCTAGCTGGCCTAACTGTTCTTCAGTATGCATGTGAATATACAGATTGTATAGAGTCTTGGTGTTTCCCTTTTATGAGATCAGTTCATGCCATTTATGGGCCCTTGATGTTTAGTAAGATTCAGATATGAGTATAGGGATGTTTGGTCGCTAGAGGTCAGACGCTCGTCACGACCCATCGGCTTGGGTCGTGACACCTAAGGAATGGGGTTTATGAACTAAAGAGATGAAATTTGGAATCTATAGGTCTCAACATGAAAATAATGTTCTAGGTACTCAACTCCCCTCAATTATAAGCTAGAGAAACTCATAAATTACTCAAATTCGGACTCTAGGTGAAACCCCCAATTTTGGTATGAACCCTAACTTCCAATTCTATAAATTATCCACTACCCAGGAAGGAAACCTGCAATAATAGTTTCTAATCTAAATTCCATGCTTAATTAAGCTAACCCAATCAATAAATCAAGATTTAATAGCCTAGAATGAAGAACCCACAAAACCATCTTTCAATCCAATATTTCTTGAGAAAACTAGCTTGTTTAATGGATTCCTAAGGTGATTAATGGAACAAGGAATGGAAAGGAAGGTGAAAGAACTTACTACAATGACTTCCCCCCGAGAAATCCGTTGAAATGCTCTATTTTTGGAATGGTATTGAATGAAGGACTTAGGGCTTTTAAGACACATTTAATGAATCTAACTGCTCGTTACCCGCTTTCGCGGTCCCTTTATCGCTCTAGCGGTTGCACTTCCATTGTCATTAGACCGCTTTTGTGTTTCTGCCCAAAATATACAAGGGCGCTATAGCTGCAGGGCCATCGCTACAGCGGTACCATAGCCGCGTCCTGGTGCTACTAAAGCGAGACACCAGACACCAGAATTCCCCAAGTTTCATCAACCCAACCCGAAATTCTAACTATCACCCGAGAACATCTACTCACAAATCCATATATGCTTACATATAAAAAACACGCTACGAAAGCACTCATGGCCTCGGAATTTCCAACGGAGGTCTTGTTGACCGAGTCAACCTCTGATACCTCATAACCAACTTCCCAACCCAAGTGCCAAAATGCACCCGAATGCATTGGAGCCTAATTGAATATAAACACAAGTTCTAAACAACCATCCGTACCTCTCAGAATCGACGGATTTCTGATAAAGGTCCGTTTACCGAAAAGTCAACTTCAAGTCAACGCTTCTCGCTTTAAGCCCAAATTTCCTACAAAGTTACCCAAATCAAATCTAGAGACCTCGGGAAGCATGTCAACGGTCCCCTCAAGTTAAATGTGAACTAAATAAGCTCGAGAAAGGGTCAAAAACATCAAAAAATTAATAACGACCAAATGGGTCGTTACATCAGATACCAATTAAACCATCGTTCGTCCTCGAGCGATAAGGAAGAGAACAAGGAAAAGATACTTGAGTCTGCAACAATTGGATATCTAGAACCCATAACGATGGAAGATCGGATAAACACACCTGAATGGTCTGGTAAAGAAAAACTAACTTACAGAACACAAGATCAATACCACGGATAGTCTCCAACAGGGCAAAACACCTCGGGCTCACTTTCCCTCCTTCCCGAATCGCAAGAAACCCTACATGGGTGTAACCTTTAGAATGACCTGCTCAGTCACTTTACCAATCATAACTCTCTAAACTTAGCTCAAGCTCCAATTCTCATATCTTCGTATTCGAATTCCCCCCCAGAACTGATCCCCGAATAAACGAATTTCTTTTGCTCAAATTCTTTGATTGATAAAACTGCAACTCTGAACGCGATCTATAGGTCCCTAAAACACTTTCCCAAACCAACGCAATCCTTCGAAACATGGCAAAAAACCATAGCCCATTCTGAACCGGGAAGATATTCAGATTTTCGCTAACCTTTCTTTCGCACTTGCTAAAGCCGTTTTTCGCACCGGGATTTCTTAGAAACATATGAACACATACCACAAACCTGAAACCATGACGTACTCTCGCCAGAAGAATCCTTAATTCATCTAGGTTCTCTAAGCAATTCCATCAAAATTGATCTTACTGACAGCCAACTTGGCGAGTTCCAAGTCTTCTTAAACCTTCAAATCACAATATAGGAACCATACCATTGAATATTTCGCCGAGCAAAGTCCGTCGGAACCCAAATGGTCACTATAAAGACCTCTCGTGCAATAGTTCCTCTTTAAATCTGCACTAACCTCATTGTAAACCATTATTCTATCCAAGTAACTGTTCTCAGAAGATGTCATTAAATCCACTAGAAAAACCATGACAAAGTTTAGTAAATCCGTCATACCTCAAATCTGGGCCAAAAACATCGAATCCTTAAATATCTTCTTGGAAATATAACCATAGACCATTAAACTTAAGTCGAACAATGTTGACCCGGAATGAACGCACAACTCTCGAATATCACCAATAGTCATTTGAACTGACTTCGAATTTCCGAAACCAATCACAGTCCTATCGCATATCTGTGGCAGCCAATTCTAATCTTTTCCTCACGCATAACAAATCTTGTCTATCTCCCTCGACTCCACAAGTTGAGTCCTATCCAAGTTATCAACTTTGTACCGAAGAGCTATACCTTACGATTCTAATCTTCATGTTTCTCAATCTTTACCAGACACACAAATCTGATGCAACCCCAAACTTTTTGACGCAGGACCTGAACCCTCATATAATAATCATTTAACCATCGAACCTCTCATAGTATCACCTCGATATGTCCATAAATTTTTTCGAAAGTAACAACTCTCGCAACCTCTTACGTCAACCTAGCACAACAATCTCCAAGTCCTTAGTATCCAAGACACCCAGTCAATATAACTCATAACATATGACACTTACCACGAATAGGGTCCCATCTCGAGAATATAACTCTAGCCCTCACACCATAGGGATTCCACATATCTTTTCTCTTAAAGCACGCTAACTCATCCACTGTAGAATGTTATGAAACTTATCCAACTGTGTACCACCAAGCCACTACTTATAAACCTCAACATGTCTGTTCATTGAAATATGCTTGTCACTAGTTGTCGATCATGAACCTTACGGAATATTTCGTCACATCACTTAGTCTATTGTTGTAGATTTCTTTCCTTAAGCTCACGTAACAATCACATCTCATCTGAATATACAAGACAACGATGCCACAATCTAAATAGACTTAAGAAATTTCAAGATGTACCTCATTCTTGCCGACTCTCGATCAACCATACCTTTTATCAACTCGTAAATTTCACAATTTCTAATCAATTCACGATCACCAATACTGTAATCAATCCTCGAATCCATTCAATGGAATAACGCATAATCATAAGTCTTGCAAGCTAGCCGAATCAATCCTAGAGATAATAGTAGGGCACACATTCTATATTCATTATAGTTTTCCCTTAACTCACTCAACTCTATACTAAAACTCTCTAAATCTAGCGTATCACATAATCCCAAGTCTGGCGTATCACATTGCCAATCTTAATAATATCCTCACATATCTCACTGAAGCGTCCTTGCCCGAATCGCCTTACTTAATTTCTGAAATGCTATCCAGAACTTAACTCAATTAACCCATTGTTGATCTAGCATTTCAAGCATCCTTGTTTACTAACCCCTTGCTCAATATCCTTAACGTTGCTAGTCCTCGAAGAGTAACCTCTTATCTTATTTATCGAATCTGAGCACCTCTAACCACGCACACGACTATCCCTTATATTCAATCACACAGGACGAGTAATAACACCACTAGTAGCGGAATCTTGTCAAATTTACACAATGAATACAAGGCCTCCAACCTTAGTCCAACATTAGGTGTAACATCTGATTAACCCTCCTGAGTAATTAACTATTAACTTGCCCAACACTGATAGTCGGTCCATTATTCAATCACTGGCCCTATTATCTCACGACACAATTGAAAATTCCAACTCGTCCTTAAATTCTCAAGCCCACTCTACACTGAACAATCACAACCAAGCTCTCACAACACTAATTCTTGTTTCAACGATTTTCTTTCTGCCCTTAACCTCGAAGACACCAATCAACCTCATCAGTCGTACCCCTTACTGTATGTTATGATATAATGTCTCCACAATCCAAACACGACTCAAGTACCCATACTACCTCACCTCAAGTCTTACGAACCTTGATCCCGTCAACCAGATAGAAAGATGCCTCATTGTAATTCTTCAATTCCTGTATTTCATTTCTAATCACTTTTATCACTATCAACCAACAAACACTCAAATCCATTCATCATTCTTCTAAGCCGAACGAACCACCAACAATTTAAATATTTCTCCTCAAATATAAGTGAAACAACCAGTAACTCCTTAAGTCATTAACTCATCACATTCGCCCATAATTGAAGTCATTTCTATCAGTCAATTACTAGATCTTTAGAAGTCTACAATCCAGTTAAATTTACCGATCAAATGATGTGCCCATAGCATTCACTTAATAACAGAGTAGTCCTTTAACATCAACGAGCTTATAACAAGAATGAATTTTAGTACCATATCCCCTGAGTATCACGTGAACCTGTAAGTACGATCGTTACCAAACCATGCCTAATTATTTCCACAAGATTCAATACTCCATAATACCCATAGCTCAGACATCCACTTCTATCGGTACCCTTCTTTCATGCCGAACCCTCTTTACTTTTCACAACCGAACACGGAATTCATCCTCGCATTAGTTGCAACCTTATCCTGAAAACCATGTCAGATAATAA
Source organism: Lycium barbarum (assembly GCF_019175385.1). NCBI lineage: Eukaryota > Viridiplantae > Streptophyta > Magnoliopsida > Solanales > Solanaceae > Lycium > Lycium barbarum. The sequence goes on from NC_083344.1 coordinate 82,843,660, forward strand.
TTTTTCCCTTCCCAATCTCACGAAAAGTACTCATGTCTAAGATGTTCTATGAAGTCTCGCTTCACTACACGCTTTCCACAAAAGTCTTCATTCATGTCCTTATTGTCAATCCTTTTCTTTATTACACGCGATCACAATATGTTTGCCCAAATTCGATGGTCATTACCGAACTTATATTTGTCCTCACATACCGACGTCTAATACTCTACCGTTGTTGAATCGTCGACCTATCATTAGTACACTAGTGTCACGCACACCATCATAAACCTTTGACGAAGCTGATGTTTTCCCCAAACCGATCATATCATCGAGCAAACCACTATTATTAAGCCATCAATGCACTTTGTCACTTCCGAGCAACCCAACACTGAAACATGGAGGCAATGTAACCCTTCGAACTATCTTTCCCATTTCTCATGAACTCCCACAATAAACGAGTCTAATCGTGACTCCACACAACAATCGAATCTAATCGCGACTCCACATAATTGAATCCTTAGGCCATAACTAGAGACTAAACTTGATCACGTGTCCGAATCATAATAACACATCTCGTACCATACCACAACACATCATAGATCAACCATTCGCATAGGAATTTAAGGACGAGTTTCCACCCTCCGTAGGTGACTAAGATAAGAAAGTTCAGATACCAATTGAATGAAGTCGCATGAGAGAATGAAAGAATGGAAATTTTCCTAAATTGTTTTATAACCTCTCGCGGATAGATATGAAGCTAATCGTACTGATTCACGAGACTTTACAAGACACACTCTTGTGTTATAAACCGGGTAACCTAATGCTCTGATAACAACTTGTCACGACCCAATTTCACAAAGTTGTGCGGGCACCTACCTTTCCTACCTCGGTAGTCGAACCCTTAACCCAACATTCATATACGAATGCAAATAGCGAAAGAAAGTAAAATAAAGTAAGTCTCACCAATATAATATAAATAAGTCCGGAAGTAAATAAAATACACCCCGGTATTTGGTCTGGTCATACAAGAGCATCTAACCAAATATACTATAAGTCTGAGTAATAATATATAAATAGTCTCAAAATCATGTCCCAGAATGGAAAGCAAGACATAATAATAGGAAGAGTCTTCGGGCAGCGAACATCCTTATGCTCACCCTGAAGAGACTCGAATCAGCAGTCCTCAAATATCAGCCACGAGGGGTAGAAGTAGATCGAACCTGGTACTCTGCATTCACAAAAGAATACATCAAGTGCAGGTCAATACAAATAACAAGTACTGGTAGGTATCAAAGGCCGACTAAGACTAGATAACGTATATAAAGACAACAAAGAAAGATAAACACGTAAAACAACAAAGTACAAGTTAACAAGAATCCATATCCATAGTACAAGTGTCACGACCCAACCGGAGGTCCATGACGATCAACCGGAGCTAACCTATCGAGTACCTATTAACATACTTCTCATGACCATATCTAGGTGAGCCACATGACTAACTCATAATCACCATGAACTGAAAGACACAAGCTCCATCGAGCATAGACACGTCTATATAAACATCATTAACTATGCCCATATGTATAGTCCGAAAAGTCCACCAAAAATGATATGCAAATATAAATCGATAAGGTTATGGGGTATCCATCTACGTACATTTGTCTACGAGCTTCTACATGGAGTATGTAATATCATAAAGACGAGACAGGACCCCGCCATGCCCAATTATGTACAAAAAAAGAATAATACCACTATGTACACAAAAAGAATAATACCAACTACTGCAGATCTAGATCAAATGGAGCACTCCAGTGCAATAATTGACGAAGCAGCCTAAGGGTCTGGTCTGTCTCCCTGTTACCTGTGGGCATGAATGCAGCGTCCACAAACAAAAGGACGTTAGCACGAATAATGTACTGAGTATGTAAGGCATGATATCATACTCGTCCATATAAGCTCAGAGTCACAAAATAACTATATACATATAGGACATACATGAGTATCCAAAGGAAACTGTATAAATCTATCGGGGTGACATAAAGTCGGTAAATGTTACACCTCGAAAATTTCCATGTTGTTGCTCAGTAAATAGACTAACGTAGGGTGAGAAGTATATGATGTTTCTAAAAGTAAGAAGTTGTACTTAACGGCTCTAAATAATATTCCAAAGACGTTTGAGGTAACAGAAGAGAGTTCGCTGAGAAAGGCGAAGTATACGTTGTATTTCGGAGAGGTTTTACAAAGTACCAAACTAATGTTAACTTAATGATGCCTTGAGGAAGAGTTATGATGCCTCTTAGATTGTTAATGAAGTGTTAGACAAGTGCTAAGAAGGTTCCATAAGGATTGGAGATCAAACAAAATGGCGAGAACAAGTTCAGAGAGAAAGTGGATTATACGACCAATTATGCGGTCGGCATAATGGTCCGTATAACTATTACAGTGAAGGTCCATCACTGATGAAGTTATACGATCACTTATACGGACCGGATAAAATTATACGGATCATATAAGGTACCGTATAATGGTTACAAAAATGAAGTTTTGTTGGGGAAATTTCACGGTCACTTATACGGACCGTATAAGTGTCTGTATAATGCACGATGGGTCAGATTTTTCCAATTATAAATATAAGACCCCCAAGTTATTATTTTTATTTACTCACTTCTCCACTTCTCTCCACACCTCTAGAATATTCCATACCCTTTATTTACAAGAATCCAAGATAAATCAAAGATCAACTTTATCAATTCAAGGAAATCAAGTGTAAAGAAGCTCTCTAGAGGGTTGCTTGGAGTCAAGAAATCTCTCTGAATAGAAGTTATGGCTTTCTTCAAGTGAGGCAACTCCATCCAAAACCCATTCCTACACAATCAAAAGGTAAGTTTTATGATCATCTTATGTTATTTGGAACATTGAGGGGTTGGAAAAGTTGCATTATGGAAGAAGATAGAATATGGACCTCAAATGTGAAGTAATGGTGTTCTTGAATAATAGTTGACATGAATCATAACTCTTGAGATATTATAAGTATAATCTTGTTATAAATAACACTAAGAATGTTAGAGAAGCATGATATATGAATGAATATGATGTTGGGTGACCACCATGGTTATGGATGGCTTTGAGAGGAAATTGTGAGCACTGAATAATGGCCAACTTAATAAAGGTTATTGATTATGATATTGTGGGTGTGTTGTTGACGCTTAGAAGGTATTATATCATATGGATAAATTTATAGAAACAAAAGAGATGCTGCCCGATTTTCGTTAGCTTTAGCTTAAGCTTAAGCTTAAGTACGTTTCCGATTATCTAATCTTAGCACGAATTACTTTGAAAGTAGAATTACGAACTTGGAAGGAAGCGTTTAGTCGGCAAGTTAGAAGGACGAAAAGGTATGTGAGGCTAGTCCCTTTTTTTCTAAGGCAAGATTCCTAAGACATGATTCCCTTTATCTTTGCATGACCTTTTTACATTTTAGAAACTATGAGTCTATGTTTATAAAGAGCTTCTCATGAGATAAAGATGAGAGACATGTTGTAAATACAATAATGATAATAATGAGTCTATGTCTAAAGATTCCAAAGCCTGTGATATGATATTCTTATGACCTCAATGATTCATTGATGATATTCATTGTTTTTACACTCACCTTATGATGCTAGTTCCTTCAAGGTGAGGCAGGATGATTATGACTACTCCATAATGGAATTGGGCGTTCTCGACCTTATGTCACCCTGATAGAGTTATAGCTTATCCTTGAGTTCTTATGCATGCATTATGATAAGTACATGATGATGAGATTACACCATGCTTAGACGGATGGGTAGACACCGCTAAGGCGGGCGGCATATACACCACGCTTAGATGGCCGGGCAGACACCACTAGTGGGCGGCATGAGATGGTTACCCTAGACGCGGGAGGCCTGGAAGCAGGCTAATGATGATTACACCGTACCTATATGGTCGGGCAGCTTATATATGCATACTTGATATGATGATGTTATGATGTAAGTTAGCATGCATTGTTCTGCTTTAAGTGATCCTCAATACAGGTTGTTTCCTTATTTGATGTTCTCTTATTTCTTCGATATGTCATTATTGTTCATGCCTTACATACTCAGTACAAAGTTCGTACTGACGTCCTTTCTTTTTGGACCCTGTGTTCATGCCCACAGGTAGACACAGAGGTGATCCAGATTCCTAGGAGCTACTCAACATATTTACAGGAGCACTCCACTGTTCAAGAGATGCCATTTTTGAGGTATTATTTTGTGTATATATTTGGGCACGACGGGGTCCTATCCCATCCTTATGTTACAATACTCTAGTAGAGGCTCGTAGATGCGTATGTGTGGGTGGTAGGTGTCCCATGATGACTACATTGTACATTTGTATATCGTTTTGCAGTCGTGAGGGCCTATATATATGCATGTGTTGTCATAGAGATTATATGTGTCCAGGATGAGTATGATGATTGACATAATTAGTGGTGCTCGGTAGTCTGCTCCGGGTACCCGTCATGGCCCCCTAGTCGAGTCGTGACAAAAGTGGTATCAGAGCAGTTTCGTCCTAGGGTTTGTCTACGAGCCGTGTCCAGCAGAGTCTCATTTATGGGTGTGAAGCGTGCCACACTTATAAACAAGAGGTTGCGGGGCATTTTTGAAAAATGACCATTCTTCTTCTTATTAGCTCGTGCCATAGAGCCATGTCATAAGATTTTCTCCTCCCTAATTGTGTGTTATGATTTCAGCAATGCCGGTAAAGAGAAAAGCCATAGCCGCCCATAAGGGCAAGCCTACTACAGCACAGCAAATGGAAAGGGATCCACCAACAAATATAGAAGAGGGTGAATCTCATGATGAGGCTCCATCCAATACCTTTCACACTCCGCCTGTTCTAGAAGAACAAGAGGGGGCTTCAGCTCCGGCTCCTATGCCTCCAGTTCCTCCACCGGGTGCTTCGGGTCAACAAATGACTGAAGATATTCTGTTATTGACACAGCTTGTTGCCGCTCAGGCTCAGCGGTAGAGTACGGGTCCGGGTGATAGGGCGACTAGTGCTAGAGCCCGTGATTTCATGAGTTTAAATTCCCTAGAATTTTTTGGGTCAAAGCCAGATGAAGATCAGCAAGGCTTTATTGATGAGATGCTGAGGATGTTGAGAATTATTCATGCCTCGGATACTGAATCTGTGGAGTTGGCATCTTATAGGCTCCGGGATGTGGCGGTTCTTTGGTATAATAACTGGATATCTTCAAGAAAGGGAAATACACCTCCCCCGGTTTAGTAAGAATAATTTGATGCTTTCTTTCGTCACTATTTCCCACCCGAGGTTCGAAGGGCCTGAGCTGACAAATTTCTAAATTTAAAGCAAGGGAATATGAGTGCCTGGGAGTATAGTCTTCACTTTAATTCATTGACTAGGTATCCTCTGACTATGGTGGCTGATATGGGAGATAGGGTACACAGATTTGTGAGTGTCTTAGGGCCACATTTGTTCAAAGATTGCTTGAAGAAGCTAGGAGACCTTCTGATGAGCTAGATATACATGATGCTTTTCAAGACGAGAGGGTGCTGGCTGTGTTAATGGAGGTAGCACCGTGGTATGCTGACATTGCCATTTATTTGGTAACAGGTGTAGTTCCAGAAGATATCAAAGCTTACCAAAAGAAGAAGTTCTTGCGAGATGTTCGGCAGTACTATTGGGACGGGCCTTATTTGTTCCGAAAATGCGCTGACAACATCATTCGGCGCTGTGTTCCGAAGTGATGGCGATTCTAAAGGCATGTCATGACTCTCCTGTTGGGGGTCATCATAGTGGTAATCGGACTGTAGCTAAGGTACTTAAATGCGGTTATTACAGGCCGACCATCTTTCATGATGCTAATTTATTGGTGTGGTCTTGTGATCAATGTCAAAGGCATAGGAATATAGGCAGAAGGCAAGAGATGCCTATAAATTTTGTTATGGAGGTAGAAGTGTTCGATGTCTGGGGGATTGACTTTATGGGACCCTTTGTGAGTTCAGTTGGCATGAAATACATCTTGGTTGCTGTGGATTATGTGTCAAAATGGGTAGAAGCGGTGGCTTTGCCTAATAACGAGGCCAAGAGTTTTATAGGGTTCCTCAAGAAAAATATATTTACTCGTTTTGGTACTTCGAGGGCTATAATCAGCGATGGTGGATCCCACTTTTGTAATAGAGCCTTCGCGGGATTGATGGAGAAGTATGGTGTAAAATATAGGGTGGCAACACCTTATCATCCTCAGACAAGTGGACAGGTTGAAGTATCCAATAGGGAGATCAAGAGTATTCAAGCAAAAACAGTAAATGCAAATAGAACTGATTGGACCCGTAAGCTCGATGATGCTCTATAGGCATACCGGACTGCTTTCAAGACTGCGATTGGGACTTCACCCTTCAAGCTTGTGTTCGGAAAATTTTGTCACTTACCGGTTGAGCTTCAGCACAAGGCTATGTGGGCGCTGAAGAAACTGAATATGGATTTGGAGGAAGCAACCAAACTTAGGTTGTTTCAACTAAATGAGATGGATGAGTTTCGGTACCAGGCATATGGGAGTGCAGCACTATATAAAGAAAGGATGAAGCAATACCATGACAAGAAGATCCTGAAGCGAGAGTTCTACAAGGGTGATCCTGTACTGCTGTTTTACTCTCGGTTGAAGTTGCTACCTGGTAAGCTAAAATCAAGGTGGTTTGGTCCATTTGAAGTGGTAGGTGTTTCACCCCATAGAGCGATTGAGTTAAAGTCCGGAGATGGAACTCGGACATTTAAGGTGAATGGGTAGAGATTAAAGCACTATCACGGGATGGTTTCAGAGGATAGGATTGTTGACCGATACAGGTTGAAGTACATCAGAACGAACAATGATCTGGTGTACGCAGATAAGGAGTGAATGGTTACCACTGTCGTGCCGCGACATTAAATCAAGCGCTTCTTGGGAGGCAACCCAAGTGTAATGTTTATTTTTCGTTCTGTTTTTGTTTGCAGCATATAGGGTAATGTTTGTTTTGGTGCAGAATGCAAAGGATAGACACTGGAGACGATCTACGCTAGAATCTATGGTCCGTATAAAATATACGTTCTGTAGATGGAAGCGTAGAACATAAGTCAGGTAAAATCTCTTTCTGTCCTTGATTTACGCCATAACATACGTACTGTATAATATATACGGACCGTATGTTTAAGCGTGAACCGAGGATCGTCAGATCAATTTACCATCGCAGATCTACGGACAGATCTACAGCCCGTGAAATTTATGCGGTCGTAGATGAAGAGCGTAAAGGGCCAGGTAAGTTTAAGTGAAAATTTCACAAAAAAAAAAACGCATAGGGTATACATAATAAACGACGTGGTTATTTTTGCTTCAACTTCAAATCCACAATCATCCATTTGTTTCCCTTTCAAATTTAAATACCCTAAATTCACTCCCTCTAATCCCCCCACTACCAAACCACATCCCTAAAAACACTCCCCACACATAATTACAAACCCTCCCTACACCACCATATCCACGAAACAAACCCTCCTCACCCACAACAGTTGAAGAAGAAGCAAAAGGCATTTTATTTTTATTCCTTTCCTACTAATATTCTTCAGTGAAGTTACTCATCTCCGTCCCTATCAGGTTTGTTAATGCTCTCATACCCTAGTTATGATCTCATGTGTGCTTCCTAAATACCCATATGGGTGATTTCTGGGATTTTTATTGCTAGGGGTATAGAACTTAAAATCAGATGGGGCGGGGATTTGGTTGTGTTGCTAAACATTTGAGTCATGGGAAACGAGAATTCAAAAATCCCATTGGGTCGGTGGGCATTTCGAGTGTTTATGTCTTTAATTGATATAACCATTCGTAATGCCCACCAACTGTCCGATAAAATGCTTGAATGAGAAAAAAGAGTAGATTGGGGTGAAGTCTGAGTAACCCCAAAATGATACGAGCAAAATAACAGGGTTCCATGTCTATGAACAAGTTTTGAATGCATAGGGTCAGGGAGAAGCATGGGTGACAGATTACAGAGAAAAGAATATATACGGATAAATTTACGAACCGTAGAAATTATACGGACCGTAAATTTGTGTCGTATATATACCATGTGCAGTGAGTCTCTCTGTTCCTGTTTTACCACATAACTTACGGACCATATAAATTATAAGGACTGTAACTTGTGTCGTAAAATAGTTGCCTCAGTTCCCAAATTTCCTGTCCCAAATTTACGAAGGGTTTTACGGACCGTATAACTCCATCGTAAAATCTTCATGAACAAGCATGTCATTCTGTCCCAAATTTACTGTCTGTTTTACGGACCGTATGTTTTTCACGGCCCGTATATATATAAAAAAAAATTTGCATCCTTGTCTACATGTTCATTATTACATATACTAATATGTAGTCCACAGGTATGGCTAAAACAAGAGGTCGTGCTCAGGGCACAGGACAGAGCCGAGGGCGAGGCCAAACCCAAGTCCAAACTAGGCTCCGCGATGAAGACCAGGCTCCTGTCGCACTAACCACAAGGCTGTGAAGAGCAGCCCAAACTCCGGCACATCCCCCGTCTGATAAGGGGACCAGCAGTGATGGGGAGCACTCATCAAGCTCTCCTGACCTGCCTAGTCGAGAAGAGGCGACTAATGCACCGGAAGAATATGATGCTAAAGAGGCAGCATGCCTAAATGAGAATAGAATGAAGGAGCGGTCTGAACATGCTGTTAGGTTCTCGGTCCAAGGCTCGAAAGAAATATATGATACAGGGCTAGAGCCAAAGGAAGGAGGACAAAGTTTCCGCTGGAACATCTATGAGGAGAGGCAGATCAGTTTCGAAGGGTTGGAACACTTCCTAACCATACAGGCTATCATTGATCACCATGGATGGGGATTCCTTAGCCAGCCACTCGACACATATGTACCATCTATTGTGAGAGAGTTTTACACCAACTATGCGGCAGAGACAAAAAACAGGTACAAGCCATCCCAACAAGCAAAAATAGTGGTACGACTTCAAAAGGTGACTATTAGAGGTGTAAGGATTGATTTCTCCAGCAAGGCCATCAACCGATTCTACTTCGGGGGAAACTATGAACCGCCGGCAAACACTGATGAGTTAGACCATAGATTAGCGGTGAACAGGACTGACCAAATAAGAGAAGTACCGTGGGTGGCCTCGGTGATTGCTAGAGGGAATCCAGTTTGGCGCACAAATTCTGGCGCCCCGATAAAAAAGAAAGATCTTTCAGTGGAGACACAATTCTGGTGGGGTGTCCTAATGCACAGACTACAACCAACTCAGATAGATAATCAACTCACTATAACCCAGGCGATTGTAGTGGCTTCCATCATGTCCCGGTATGCAGTTGATTTAGGGAAATTGATAGCAGATGAGGTTCGAATGCGGGCAACTCAGCCTGGCCTTTCATTGGTTTTCCCATGCTTCATTACGGCCCTTTGTCTAAAGCCTGACATACAGAAGTTTCCTTACTAGGACCATAAGTTTGAGGAAAAACACATCTACAGTTTGATAAAGAGAAAAGATAAAGAGGTTAAGAATAGGTTGGCAGCAGCCCGAGGCGGTGTGACAGCCCCAGAATTTGTACCGTATGAGTCTGATCAGATGAGGATGAGGACACGACATTAGAGGAGACCACTGAGGGTTTTGAGACTGCTGCCACGACAGTACCAGCTCCTACAGCGGTTCCGGAGTCATTGTAGGGCCCCACCTCTTCCGCAGCCCCTGGGGTTGCTACTGAGCTGGTTCCCATGACTGTACCACCTGCTACAAGAGTCACTTCCACATCTACAGCATTTCCTGGAGGTATAATGATTCCATTTAACAGACATAACTTCCATGACTCATATGTAAAGGCGGACAGAGCCGATCGACAGATCAATAGCCTATTAGGGGAGTTGGAGGAAGTTATAGCACGAGCAGTTTGGAAGGAGATGGAGCCGCTACACGAGTCCTTTAACCAGTCTCACCGTCAAGTTCACTCTAGAATTGATGGTATTGAGAGATGAGTACTTGAGTTGGAGAAAGTATCGTCATTAGCAGACCTGAAAGAAGTGAAGAAGGATATTACTCAGCTTAAGGACGACGTCCTTGCATTTCAGGTAAAGGAGGGGGGAATGTTTGAGACCCCCCCCCCCCTCCAAATCAGCTATGTTGATTAACTTGGCATCTTTGGTGCCAGTGGTGCGACTTTCTAGGGAGGAGACCTCAGCACAAGATAGAGGTAAGAGGCCGAGATCAGAGGAAGATAATGAAGAGGTCGACCTAGTGGAGTTAGAAGAGCGCCAGCTGCGGCATGCCACGCGGCAATCTATGGTTGATTTCCACTACACAGGGACATCGAGCAGTTTGGATCCCCTGTTGAGCAGACGGTACCCTACATTAAGGTACCAGAGGAGGCCGGGACTTCTATTCCACCAGCGGATCCACTCTCGCAAACTCAAACCGAGCCTCCCAGCAGTATAGTTGACCCAGCACCCACTCAGACTGATGCAGTGGAGGCTCAGCAGGAGGAGCATCGCACATAGTGTGCCTCAGGTAGTCCTATCCCTTATCTTATTTATGCTTACGCTGATGCACTGAGGGCAGTGCATGATTCTTTAGTTGGGGTGGGACTATTTAATAGCAGTGTAGTGTAAATATGTGTTTAGGAACCCCCTCGGCCTTTCTTTGGCAGAGTTCTTTTCCTGAGGGGGGTTTTTATTTTGTTGAAACTAGCATGTTTAGGATGTTGCTTAGGTTCAGTAGAGTAATTTTGACTTATTTGGTGTTACTCTGTAACTGATGGCATGTTGTTATGGTTTGTTGGAAAATTTTGGAACCCCTCGAAAAATTTGAAAAATGTATACTTAAGACAGTTATTGGTTGACATGATTGATTCTTTATATGACATTATGATTATTGGGGTATTGTGTGTGATGAATAACTACTTAGGAGGTCACAAGTGTAAAAATAATTGTCCTTATGCCAATGTGTGTGTGAGTTGTTAGTTTGGTTCTGTTTATGCATTTATAATCTAGAATTTGCCCGGTTTGTCTTGTTTGAAATTCAAAAGTTAGTTTAGTTGTGAAATTATATTAGACTTTCCTTGTGTAAATAGTCACTTTGCCTAAATAAGCCTTACCAAAAGTGGAAAAGTATCCCTAGTTTCCCGTTTTGAGCCTTTTGACCTTTTTCATGGCTAGCCAATTATGAAACCTTACCCGTTGTGAAATTAATCCATCTTCGCACCCATCCCTCCTTGATGCTACTAGACAGATTAGGAAAAATGCCTAAGTTGGGGGTGAATTAAATGTGGAGTAAATGTTAAAAACATAAGTTTTGGGGTGGTGGAGTTTGCTAGAAGAGATTAAATGTGGTGGTTGCTTATATATAAAAAAACAAAAAAAAAATCAGAAAATTGTAACACAAAAAGAATTGTAAGTTAGTTAGGAATAAAACCACATCGAGGTCGAAAACTTGAAAGAAAATAAAGGGGTTGGAAAGAAAAGAGGTGAATTAAGGTGAAAAGATGTTGTAGTGTTCAAGGAGGGTGAGTCACTAATATCCAAAAAAGTATCCTACCCGTCCCTAAGCCTACATTACAAGCCAAAACAAGTCTTAATGTGATCACAACCGAACGAGCCTAGGATGAAAACATAGAAAATAAGGGCAAGCATATGGTATTTGCATGTATAGATATGAATTTCTTTGTGAGTGTTGAGTGTTTTTCTCTTCTCCCTCGTCTTAGTCCCATTCTTGTTGTATATAAGTATGTTGGGACAATTCTTTGGTCTGTGTGAGGGCGTAAGGAAGAAAATTGGGCAAAATAAAGTGACCGCCTAAAGTAGCGTTTGCGTGCATCATAATATATTTGATAATGTATTGTCATGCATTGAAGCTTCATTGTTAGTCATAATATTCTCGGGTTGTGCATATGGGTTACAATAGAAAAATGGGGTGGTCTTTGGAAGAAAAACATGCATGCTAGGAGTTCAGAGTCAAAACCAATGTAGACATCAGTACTCTGCGATATCTAAGTGGTAGATTGAGTCATTGTGTTATGCGACTTGCTTGAGACCAAGTAAAGACTTTAAGTTGGGGGTGTTGATATGCCGTGAAATTATGGCACATTCGATACTTTTTGGCTATAAGTTTTACTTGTTTTTGAGCAAGTCTTGGTTTCTTTTGATGTGTTTGTGACATGTTGCAGATATTTAACGTATTTCGGGAGCAAGTCGTGGAAATGGAGTGAAAAGATGTTCAAAGAAAGAAATTAACTGAAGCCTGAGGTATACGGAGGAACATACGGACCGTAGAATATTCACGGTCCGTAAATGCCATCGTGGATGCTTAACAGAAAGGGTTTAGACATGAAGTGGAAGTCCAGGCAGAAGTACGGAACGTATATTATTTACGGTCCGTGAAACTCACCGTATGTTAGTTCTAGAGGAGTCTTAAAGAGAAGAGGATTTACGGGCAGGTTATACATACCGTATAATAATGACGGTCCGTAAAAGTGGATCGTACATTTGACAACTGGAGGAGATTTTACGAAAGACTGTCACTGATTCTACGGACCGTATAAAATGTACGGTCCGTACATTGGTCTGTTGAGGGCAATTTTGTCAATCCAGTTTTGCACGGCTTTGACTCTTATAAATACCTTATTTTAGGTTTCTTGTAAGGGGATTACTATAGAACTCAGTTTTATTTTCCTTAGCATTAGTTACTCATAGTTTTGAAGTCTTTTGGAGATTACAAACAATTGCAATTAATTTCTCTTCAATTCAAAGCAATCAATTGTAAGCATTATGATTCTCATTATTTCTTATTGTTTTTCTTCCTCTATGAGTTCAATTCAAAGCAATCAATTTTAAGCATTATGATTCTCATTATTTCTTATTGTTCTTCTTCCTCTATGAGTAGCTAATTTCCCTTAGTAAGGTTGTGAACCCAAATTGATGGGTGTTTTGTGATTGGGTTTGTGATTGATATACACATAATGGATTATTAGAGTTTAGTTATTCTTCATACTTCATTCATAATTAATGGTCGCAAACATTGATTAAAGCCATAAACCTTGATTTATTTGGGAAAATAATTAGGGTTGGTAAGAATAAATAACAAGGACTCAAAGCTTTAAACTTTGTTTAATAAATTCACTTAGGAATAAGAAGAATTTACTTGGCATGATTAATCGTTCTTCATAGTTACTTTCTTATATTTGGGAAAATCGTAGAAAGAAATAATCTTTATTTATTGGGAAATAGTAGAGATTCATATAGAGATTAAGTGCATTCATATAATGATCCATTAGTAGTATATCGAGATCAATACCCATGATCATACACTCTATCTAACGGGGACACAACCTTAGTTTCTTTTACCATAAATTTCCACCAAAGCAAGTAGATAGCAATTAGTTATAGAAAAACCAACTATTACCAAAATCATCGGATTAAGACAATAGACTTACAACTTAGCATCCTACGACTTTAGTAACCTTTTCATACCATATTCCCTGTGTGATTCGACCCCAACCTTGTTGGGTTACTATATTTGACAACGTCCGCGTTATACCATTAATAGGTGTAATTTGAGCGTATCATAGGGCCACACCATTCTCTGCGGCCTAGTCTTTATCCGACTGATACTTGGGCTCGGGAGCTGGAGACCTCTCTCGCTGCTGTCCCACCGCACGAGCTCTGCCCCTGGCTAGGGCAGCCTTGCGGCCTCGCTTTGCCATACCCTCTGGCTGTCGCTTGCCCTTGGGTGCTAGCCGTAGCTGCGGGCTCTGGTACCTGACCTCGAGCCATCGTAGCTCAGGTCCTCACCATCTGTGAGAGAAGAGATAAGGGTCAAATATCAATTTGACCTTTCCAGATACCAATTTGAATAAAGCAGCACGAAGAATGAAAAGAAAGTGAGATTTCCTAGATGTCTTATAGCCTCTCACAGATAAGTATAGAGCTCATCGTACCGATCCACGAGACTCCGCTAGATACGCTCTCGTATTATAGACCGGGTAACCTAGAGCTCTGATACCAACTTGTCACGACCTATTTTGCCTAAGCCGTGCAGGCACTTACCTTCCACCTCGGTATGCTAACCCTCAACGTAACAATAGATAAATTCACAAATACATAACTAATCAAGCGAAAAAGAATAGATAAGTAAGTGTCACGATATATATATATATATATATATATATATATTGTAGAATAGTGCGGAATGATAATAATAATACCCCCAAGGTCTAGTCTGAGTAATACAAGAGCATCTAAAAGGGAAATAATACAAGTCTGGAATAATAATACATAAAGTGTCTGTGTCTCTGAATAGAATAGGATATAATAGAGAAGTCTTCACGGCAGCGAACGGCCGTGCTCACCCTGGAAACTTGAAGATAAAGCTGAAGCGACTATCGGCCACGTGTCACAGAAGTAGATCCGACCTAATACTCTACATTCATAAAGGAATGCAACAAGTGCAGGTCAGTACAAAACAATAGTATTGGTAGACATCATCAGCCGACTAAGCATAGCTAACACAACTCGGATAATAAAGCAGATAAGCAGATTAACCAACAAGTATAAGTCAATGTAATAAAATCCAAGTATACGTCATCGCCTATGTAAAACATCTAATCCCAAATGTGCCAAGTCTCACTATATCCAGTCCGAATCCAACATCACAAGTACCACGCCAAAATATCTCAAAATCAAGTCATAATGCAATGCAATAGTGAATGAATGCAATGCAATGCCATTCAAATGCTGTGTACACATGTACTACGGACGGAAATATCGACATCTCTGTAGCACAACCCAGTGTGACTCGCGAAGTCTAAGTGTCACCTGTCCCGGATCGTTGCCCAACAGACCGATGGGATCCCAGATCTTTATCCATGGGGGGTTATCACCGGCACCACTCTAGGGGACCTACAGATTTCATGCACTCACGCAATCAACGATTGTGGAACCAATATCGGTCATCGGCCATCTGACATCACTCAAGTAAAATCGAGCCCAACTCATCAAAGTGTTTCATCAAGTATCATCAATATCTCAACAGTGTATCATGAAATGACAGTGCGTGCAATGCATGTATCAACATCAATAATCATGCTCAATATTGAAAGTACCAGCAAATGGGTACGCTAACAATATATCCGAGTACAAATACTAATAGTAGGTATGCCAATAATATAACCGAATCACAAGTACCAAAAGTGGGTACGCCAACAATATCATAATCAATATGATAAAACAAAATCCAATATCTATCAACAACCCATGGCATTCAAGCCAGCACAATAGAGCAATAAATCACAACATAACAAGGCGGCTAGTCCCAACACACAACAGGTCCCAACCTAAGCCAATATTCAACCCAACTTCATACCCGAAGGTTCACATGCAGTCTCCAACAATATAATCTAAATATGCGCTTCGCTATATGAAGTCTCACTAAGGGTAAGCCATAACCTACCTGGATGGCTGAACCGCAACACCAACAACTCACTCGTTTGCCTTGCCTTTCCGCTAAGCCTCAGAACCAAAGTAGTCTAAGCATAATTGAAATCTAGATTAGAAATCATGAAGAATGATAATAATATTGCTACTATCCAATCTAGGTAAATTCTAACCCTAGAAATTGGGAAAACGGGCCAACAAGGGCAAAATGGGAAATTCGGAAGCAAAATATCAAATTAAGCCCTAGGTGATCATAACCCAACAACTAATTGCTAAATTAACTCATAGATTTACCCAATTTCGAATTTGAAGCAAAACCCCCAATTCGGGTATAAACCCTAACTCTTTAATTCCGAAATTCAACACTAGAAATGGAAGAGATACGATTAATAAGCTTAGATTCATCAAAATCTAACATAAACACCATCAATTTCATCATTAATAAGCCTAGGGAAAAGTTCATCAAAACCCTCTTCCAACTTTCATTACTAAGGGATTATTAAAGGAAAGGAGGAATCTATGATGATTAGGATTAAAGGAAGAGTAAAGGAATTAGCAAGATTTACCTCCAAGAATACTCCCAAAATATCTCCAAGAACAGTTCCCCAAAGCTCTAATTTCGAAATGGGAGTAAATTAGGGTCTAAAGGATTTTAACACTTCATTAATTATACACACTGTCCGTCACCCGCTTTAGAGGCACTAGGATCCCCCCAGCGGAGCCGCTTCAGTGTTCACACGATCGCTTCAGCGGTTAAGGCAAAATTCCTGGACCGCTCCAGCCACAGGGCTACCTCTCCAGCAGTACCACTGCCGCGGTGCTGGTGCCGCCAAAGCGGGCACCAGCCACCAAAAACTTACCCAAGTTTCACCATTTGATACAATTTTCTGACTAATTTTCGAGGCCATCTGCTCACATACCATACGGATAGACAAATATAAAACACGCTACGAACGCGCCCGTGCCCTTGAAATTCCCAACGGAGGTCTCATTCACCGAGTCAACCCTCGATGCCTTAGTTCCAATTTGCCAACCCAAGTCCTAAATTGCATCCGAGTGCATTGAGAACCAAACCAAATACACACACAAGTTCCAAACGACCATCCAGACCTCTCGGAATTGACGGAATCCCAAAAAGGTCCGTTTACCCAAAAGTCAACTTTGGGTCAACTATTTTTCACTTTAAGCCTATATCACAAAAGTTGCCCGAATCAAGTCTAGAAACCTTGGGAAGCGTGCCAATGATCCCCTCGGATAAAAAATAAGCTAATCAATGCTCGGGAAAGGGCCAAAATGCCTAAAATACTATAACGACCAAACGGGTCATTACATTCACCTCACTCAACTCCCTCCAAGACCAAGTTCATCACAACTTTGGGGAGAAACAAGAACCATCATCTTCCATGGGTTTTCTTGTGGTTTTGATGTTTGATCTCCTCTCTTAATGGTATGGAAGGTTTTGGAGTATTGTAGAACTTTCAAGAACTCTCTAGAAATGTGGGGAAATAAGTGTGGGAGGTTGATATGAAATCCTTTAGGATTTAAAAAGATGTCAAACTCGCCCCCCCCCCCCCCCCCCCTAAATTTGCGGTGGAGATGCGACTCAGTATATTGGATATGTGGCCGCATCTCCCCTCCTCTCCTTGGGGAGGAGGTTGGGCAGTAAGGCTAGAAAATTGGGTGAGTTTGCTGCGAATATGCGGCCCAGCATATTGAGTAAGCAGCCACATAGGGCCCTATATTTCCCGATTTCGCGACAATGCGCTGTTTTTGATTCGTTTGACCTCCAATCCTCATGGAACCTTCTTGGCACTTGTATAAAACTTCATTAACCATCTAAGGAGCCCTATAGCTCCCCCTAAAGCTAATTCTATGCAATGTATAACCCAAATGATCCGAAATCTTCCCAAAACATGACTCAATTTCCAATCTTTCAACAAACTTACTTCTGCCGCTTCTTATGACTCTGAAACCTCAAGGTACATACTTAGAATTGTTAGGTACCCTACTTGGCCTTATAAGGGCTTCATGTCCAATTTGAGCTTACATTAGCTTACTCATAATGCAAACGACATAAAATTTCCAAGGTGTAACAACAAGTCATCACCTATGTTATAGCATCTAAACCCAACGGTGTCAAGTATTAGTATAACCATTCCGAACCAGTGTATCACAATCATATCACAACAAGTCATCACCTATGTTATAGCGTCTAAACCCAACTGTGCCAAGTTTCAGTATAACCATTCCGAACCAGTACATCACAATCACATCACAACCATATATTAGAAACTAAGAGCTACAATGCAATGCAATGAAGTATGTAATGTGGATGCAATGTCAATGCAGTCTTTGTACAGCATGTCCTAGACGGAATATTTTCGCGTCTCGCCAACATGACCCATGGGGGACTCACGAAGTTCGTCTACCACTAGTCCAGGCAACAATCTCAACAATGAGTACTTTCTCGATCCCGGCAAGAGACCTTGGGCAACGTACACTCATTTCGCTCCTGTAAATGACATCGGATCACGAACTCTCATCTCTGTTTTATGCTCTTCGGCAAAGACCTTGGAGGTTACACTCTCTCACTTATGATCATCAGTACCATAACCATGCAATATTGATGTATCATGCAAATGAGTATGAATATGATGCAATGTAATGTCATCAACCAATTCAATCCCAAACAGTACCACACATGGCACACAAGTAATATCGATAATAAGGCTACATAATAAGCCATAGTGGAATCACAATTCTCATCTCAATATCAATCAAGTAAAGTACTGCAATATCATAACCAAGATATATCACTGATCACCAGATCCGATGTCTCAACGTGGTAACGAGCCAATAAATAAATAGAACAAGATAAGTCAACAACACAATGGGGTGGCTAGCCCCCAAATCACACAACAAGGCCCAACCTAAGCCAATATCCAACCCAACTTCATACCCGAAGGTTTACATGTATTCTCTGATAGTATCATCTAAACATATGCTTCGCTAATCGAAGTTTTACCATATGGTAAACCGTAACCTACCTGGACAGCCAAACAACAAAGTCTCCAGTAGTCAAACCTTAGTCTTTCCATTCCTTTGAGCCTCGAGATAATGGAAGTCTAATCATATCTGAATCATGAAATTAGAATAAAAAAGAAACATCATTCATCCTTACTACTATTCAAGACCCAAATCCCTACATATGAAATAGGGTTTATGAACTAAAGAGATGAAATGAGGAATCTATAGGTCTCAACATGATATTAATGTTGTAAGTGATCAATTCTCATCAATTATAAGATAGAAGAACTCATAAATTACTCAAATTCGGACTCTAGGTGAAACCCCCAATTTGGGTATGAACCCTAACTTTCAATTCCATAAATTAGCCACTACTTAGGAAGGATCATGCAATAATAGTTTCTAATCATCAATTCCATACTTAATGAAACTAACCAATAAATAAATCAAGATTTAATAGCCTAGAGTGAAGAACTCACAAAACCCTCTTTCAATCCATCATTTCTTAAGGAATCTAGCATTTTTAATGGATTCCTATGGTGATTAATGGAACAAGGAATGGAAAGGAAGGTGAAATAACTTACCACAATGATTTTCCCCAAAGAAATGCCTTCAAATGCTCTCAATATCTCTATATTCGGAGTGGTATTGAATGAAGGACTTAGGGCTATTGACACACATTTAATGAACCTAACTGCCCATCACCCGCTTCCGCGGTCGCTTTACCGCTCTAGCGTTTTCGTTTCCGCGATCATTAGACCGGTTCTGTGTTCCTACCCAAAATATACAAGGGTGCTGCAGTGGCAGGGCCACCGCTAAAGCAGGACACTAGACACCAGAATTCCTCAAGTTTCATCAACACAATCGAAATTTTGACTATCATCCGAGACCATCTGCTCACAAACTATATATGCAGACATACATAAAAGCACGCTGCGAATGCACTCGTGGCCTCAGAATTCCCAACAGAGGTCTCATTGACCGAGTCAACCCTCGATATGTCATAACCAACTTCCCAACCCAAGTTCCAAAATGCACCCGAGTGCATTGGGAACCGAACCGAATATGCACAGAAGTGCTAAATGACCATCCGAGCCTCTCGGAATAGACAGATTTTCGATAAAGATCCGTTTACCCAAGAGTCAACTTTAAGTCATCACTTATCGCTTTAAGCCAAAATTTCCAACAAAGTCACCCAAATCAAATCCAAAGACCTCGGAAAGCGTGTCAACGGTCCCCTCTAGAAACTCAACAAGCTCGGGAAAGGGTCAAAAGCATCGAAAAAAAAATAATGACTAAACGAGTCGTTACATCTAATTAGAGCAAAATAACTAAAATCATTAGATGGAAAGAATATGAAAAAGAGTTAATGGCTACAAACCTCCTTAAACTATAATGTGTTTGCTCGTTTAATACTTAAACTATGTCTTGCTTCCTGAACTATAATTTGCAAGCTTTATAGCCCAACCCCCCTCCACATAAACTATCACTGTTTTGCAAATTTTGCACTTTAACTATCAAAATTTTCTTTTACCCCCTCTAAACAATCAACAACAACATCATCAATATATAGTAGGAGTTTATTGTTTAAATTGATGATGTTCGCACACGCATGATCAAAAATTGATAATATCCATTGTCATACAGTGCATGATGAAATTAACATCTTTCACGTTAGCACGGTAGTTATTACATGATTACTCCATTTCTCTCTTTTGTTCCAACCTTATGCTTAAATATACATAGTACTAATCATCAACTCCTCTAGCGAAAGGAATAGAATGTAATGATAATCAATATATATGATTTTAGTGCAACTTCCTCAATTTCAATATTTTCTCTATATTGCGTAAGGTAATTAACAATATGAAAAAAAAAATATTAGTAACAACAAATAACGCATTTCAGCAGGTGATGTTACTAGTTCGGGAAAAAAGTTTAGTGTTTGATTAAATGTAAATTATTCTTAGTTTACTGTCAATTATTCTTACATAAGAAAAGACTAATTCCTTCAATTTCATAATTAATGATTCATCCAAATAAATAGTAATCTAGGAAGAAAATCCTTACTGTTAGTATGATTCCACGAAAAAAGAGATAACTTTGATTTTGAAACTGAGAATTCAAAATTTGAAAATATTTCATGTAAAATAATAATATTTACTCAATTTTTTTTATGAAATTTATATCCAAACACGGGGATTGAGAAAATTGATAAACGTGTACTCTCATTTCTTGTTGGACCAAAATAAAGAAAAAGTTTTATTTCTTCCAAATTATTTCATCCAAGCAAACAGTTCCACAAAAATAACAATTTTGAAAATCTAATCCCTTGCCCCTCCTATATATATAATGATGCTTAAGCAGTCCCTATCATTTTAACAATGAAGAAGATGTCGAGGATGATGAAGGATTCAATTCTAGCATGAATCCACTTAATGGATTCTTCATCATTGAATCAGTGAGTCACCAAGATGTAGGTTTCCTATAGTTTCTTTACTTTATTTGATAATCAACTGTTCATTTATGTCTTAGTGCTTGTTTGGATTTGAGCACTTCTGTAATATAAATTCAGTGTTATCCTTCTTGATTCTACTGGTTGTGACAAAAAGTTGTTGATGTTGTAAAATGGTACAAAAATTCCTTCCCAAGAGAAAAAAGTGAAATCTAAGCAGTGTAAAATAGAGAAAAGGAAACTTCAGAGAGATCTCATCTCACTACCAATACATGGAAGGAAGTTATAATTTTATGGAGAAAAACTAAGAATTTAACATTAGAAAATGTTTTCCTTATATTCATATACCCATGTAATTTTTTCATTCACTTACACTCTTTCAGAATACAACAATAATGATAACAAGTCTATCGGGTAAATCATGTCCTGTGAGTCCTAGAATTTGCAATAGCGACGCGTCTTTATATGATTGTATTACAAAAGGCTGACATTATTTCTTTTTAAACAACAAGCTAAAAGTAGGAGATATTTGCATATCCAACTTAATCTCTCAAAAGCCACTCAAAATACATTGTCGTCGATGTTTGTGTTGTGCAAGCTGCATACTTTTCTTTTATTTTTATTTTTTGATTATTTACGATTTAGTATTACCTTGTCAAGTTATTTCATTAGCACTAACACAAAAATAATTAAAATAACAAAGATAAAAGAAGAGTCTACATCCCTCTTCATAACACAAACATCGACTACAGTGGATTTTGAGTCGCTTTTTGAGAGATCAAGTTGGAAAATCCAAACATCTTCTACTTTAAGGTTGTTTCTTGAAAATAACTCATTCCATACTATTATAATACAAGCATATAAAGGCTTCCCACCGTTGCAAATTCTAAGACTCAGAGGACTTGATTTACCTAACGGACTTGTTAACGTTATGGTTGTATTTCACAAGAGTTCACTCAAATGACAAAATTTTGTGGGTATTTGTTGTATTTCAAAAGAGTTCACTCAAATGACAAAATTTTGTGGATATATGCATATAAGGAGAACTATTTGTGATGTAATATTTTTTTTTAGCCATAAACTCATAACTTCCTTCCATGTAGTCTTAGTGAGGTTGATCTCCCTCAAGTTTCCTTTTCTTTATTCAATACTGGCTAGATTTTACTTTTCTTTTCTTGGGATGGAATTTCTGCACCATTTTCCAACATCAACAATATTTTGTCACAACTAGTAGAATCAAGAAGAGTAAAACTTAAATTCGTATTACCAAAAATTCGTATGACCCTGTTACACCTAGAAAACTTTTCGCGTCGTTTGCGTCGGATGTAAACCAACGTAAGTTCGGAGAGGTCATGGAACTGTTATAAGGTTAAGGAATACTTTTAACAAGTGATAAGTAAGTGTCTAAAGGTTTCGGGATCAAGCGAATCGAAGAAATTAAGTTTGTCAAAATTTTGGAAAACTTGGTAGAATTTTGGACAGGAAATTTTGGTCCAACTTGAGGGAGGTGTATCTCCTAGAATATGAGGAGTTATGAAATTCATAACCTATGTAAATTGAAGTTCATTGAGTCTAGTTTCCATTGCAATAAACAGTTAGTCGATACAATATCGGAGTGGAAAGGGTATAAATACCCCATTATCCCTCTTTCATCATCATTTTCGCTTCTTTTGAGCTCTAGAAACATCCATATACTTCTCCTAAACACTTATAGCCCCTTAGATCAAGAATTCAACAAGATTACACAAAACTAGTTCATAAACAGTGATTGTTCTTGCTTCTACTTGATGTTGTGGTGAGTTTGGTCTTGAAGAAAGTTGATGTCGCTAAAATTATTCAAGTATAAGGTTTCTGGAGGATTTTAATGGTTTAAAGTGAAGGAAAACATAGTATAAAGGTCGTAGTTTGATATGTTGATGTTGTTGGCTTATGGGCTGATTTTCGAAGGAGGTCTTGGACTAATTTGTATATGTTTGTCATTTAGTATCTTGATTATGTTATTGTTGATGTTGTTATTCATATTTGGGAGCTGTTTTGGAATTTGTTGGAGTAGATAATATAGGGGAAATGTTGTCCGAATTCCGTTAACTTATTAACTAGCAGATTTAAAGTGTGAAAGTGTTCCTATGGTCTGATTGTTGTATGTATATTTGCAGGCTCAGAAGGTAGACTTTGAGTGGCTAAGTAAGCAGCAAGGTATTTTAAGGATGTCCCTTTCTTTCTTAAGGCATTATCCTATTGTTATGAACTTTGACAAATGATGTCCATAATGTCCCTATTCCTAAAAATACTAGAAGCCTATGGTTCTTGATGTTCTTATGATATCATTGATGTTGATCTCATCTTATGATTATTTTTCCTTCAAGGTGAGATATGTTCATGGTGATAGCTCCATAATGATAATCGGAAGTATAACGACCTTATGTCACTCCGATGAATTCAGAAATGTGTTCTCAAGGAATGTTTTGTAAGACATGAACAGTATGCTAGTTATAGGATTTTCTAATGAGGTATTTAATGGTAGAATATAGGTTTATGATGCAGCCAGGAGGTGACTAAGGATTAGTTAATCAGGAAGAAGTCTTAATGGCCCGGAAATGTGTTTATAAGTTTTACGTGATTATGTAGGCATGAACAAATAAGTCGTGACCATCATAGGTATATAATAATTACTATGTTAGTTATAAGATCCCTAATAGGGCATATGATATGAAAAAGTAAAGCTGATGATGTATTTGCGAGGTAGTCAAGATTAGGTCAATTCATAAGGTATTCTAACAAGTTAGAAGTACGTTTATAAGACTAAGGGTGACATAGAAGCTAATAGATAAAGAACGAACACTAGAAGAATATAAAGAGTACCTGTAAGGGATATTTGAGTCGGGCTGCACATTCCGCAGCACATGCATTCATATTTGGATCGGGTTGCACATTTTCGCAACAAATGCATTCATATTTACCACAGGTCTACGGCCAGTTAGGCAGTTATGTATTTACCACCATGCTACGACTGGTTGGGCAGTTATTACCACCGAGCTACGGCCGGTTGGGCAGATATGTATTTACCGCCATGCTACGGCTAGTTGGGCAGTTATTACCACCGAGCTATGGCTAGCTGGGCAATTACCACTGACCAGTCAGGCAGTTGCGTTGTACCATCGGGTGATAATCAGAGACACAATATTGTACATAAATGTAGTTAAGCACATGAGTGTGTAGAGATACATACATGCTAGATTCTTATTGGTAAGTCGAAAGTGCCAGGTTGATTCTTATCCTTCTTCTTTACACTATAACCTTATTATGTCATATTCCTACCTTGCATACTCAGTACATTATTAGTACTGACGTCCCTTTGCTGGGGGCGCTGCGTTTCATGCTCGCAGGTCTTGAGATATTGGTTGACGGATATCTCAGTAGGATACCAGCTCAGCAAGCAGTGTCGTGGCACTCCACTTACTCTGTGAGTCAGCGTGGTTGCATATGCATTTGCATGGGTATGGCAGGGCCGTGTCCTGGCCACATTATGTCATGTACTCTAGTAGAGGCTCGAAGACAGATATGCACTGTTGAACGTCCAATGGCCATCTCGGTCTATATTCTGTTGTATCAGTACTATGGACAGCCTTGCCAGCATATGTACTTGGGGTTAGCTTGATGACGTATGTATATTATGTTTTGGGATTTTGTCCCATAAAACTTATGGTATCTACGAGTTAGCATTATAGCCCACTCAGGTATGATTAAAACATGCATGTATGTGGTGCTCGGTAGATTAGCTCCGAGTGCCCGTCATGGCCCTCCGGTTGGGTCGTGACATACCCAATGCTCAAATTCATTCAAGCACCAAAGCATAAATAAACAATATATAATGAAATAGAGTAAAGAAAATGAAGAGAACTTACAATCTCGGTGACTCGTTGATTCAATCTTGAAGAATCCTTGAAGAGGATTCATTTTTGAATTGAAATAGAGAAATCAATGTTTGAAATTATTTCAAGTAAAATAATAAATTTTACTCAATTTTTTATGAAATTAATATCCAAATGCAGGGAATGAGAAAATTCATAAACTTTTACTGTCATTTCTTCTTGGACCAAAATAATGAAAAAGTTTTATTTCTTCCAAATTGTTTCCTCTAAGCAAACGGTTCCACAAAAAGAACAATTTTGAAATTCTAGTCCATTGCCCCTCCTATATATATATATATATATATATATATATATATATATATATAATGATGTCATAGTAGTCTCTGTCATTTTTATAATGAAGAGAATGTCGAGGATGATGAAGGATTCAATTCCAGCATGAATCCACTTCATGGATTCTTCCTGATTGAATCAGTGAGTCACCAAGATGTAGGTTTTCTATATTTTCTTTACTTTATTTGATAATCAACTTTTAATTTATGTCTTAGTGCTTGAATGGATATGAGCACTTGAGTAATATGAATTTCAATGTTATCCTTCTTAATTCTACTGGTTGTGACAAAAAGTTTGTTGATGTTGTAAAATGGTACAAAAATTCCTTCCCAAGAGAAGAAACTGAAATCTACCCAGTGTAGAAAAGAGAAAAGGAAACTTGAGGGAGATCTAACCTCATTACCAGTACATGGAAGGAAGTTATAATTTTGGGGCGATAAAAGAATATAACATCAGAAAACGTTTTCCTTATATACATATACCACGAAATTTTGTCTTTCAATTCCACTATTTTAGAATATAACTATAATGTTAACATGCCCATCAGTTAAATCATGTCATGTGTGTCGTAGAATTTTCAATGGTTGGAAGACTTTGTATTTTTGTATTACAAGAGTATGGCATGAGTTCTTTTCAAAAAACAAACTTAAAGTAGAAGATGTTTGGATGTTTTAACTTGATTTCTCTAAATTCTTTTAATTCTTTACGAGTTAGTGCTAATGAAATAGGTTGACATGGTAACACTAGCTTGTAAATAATCAAAAAATAGAAATAAAAGAAAAGTATGCAGCCTCTACACGACACATACATCGACGAGAATAGATTTTGAGTCTCTTTTGAGACATCAAGTTGAAATATCCAAAAAACTTCGACTCTAAGTTTGTTTCCTGAAAAGAACTCATGCCATGCTCTTGTAAAGACTTCCGATCATTGAAAATTCTAAGACTCGGGGACTTGATTTACCAGATAGACCTGTTAATGTTGTATTCTAAGAGAGTTCATTCAAATGACATAAAAATGTGGATGTATGCATATAAGGAGAACTCTTTCTAATGTTTTAATCCTTTTAGCCATAAACTCAAAACTTCCTTCTTGTAATCCCCATGAGGTTGATTTCCCTCATGTTTCCTTTTCTTTATTCAATACTGGCTAGATTTTACTTTTTTTTTCTTGGGAAGCAATTTCTGCACCATTTTCCAACATCAACAATATTTTGTCACAACTAGTAGAATCAAGAAGGGTAACACTTAAATTCATATTACCCAATGATCAAATTCATTCAAGGACCAAAGCATAAAGGAACAGTACATAATCATATTGTAGACATTTAAATCTTATTGGATATAAATTCATAAATTAATTTGGACTATATTAAATTCAAGAAAATAGTTCAAGTTATGTGGCTCATATGATTGGATTATTCATCTAATCCTAAATACATTAGGCTAGTCCATTTAATTGGGCTCCAAATAATGAGGCCACTTTAATAGCCCAAGGTCCAAGCCGATCTTAAAATTTAAGCCCATGCCACATGACAAATGAGGTGGCAATCCAAGTCACCTTAATGGGCCAATCAAATCATGCCAAATGTACGGATGATAGGCTCTGGCCAAACAAATCACAAAGCAACATCTTCCCTAAATTATAAATAGGGGTCCTCATAACTCAGAAAGTGGGAGAAATCAAGAACAGGAAGCAAGAAAAGAGCTCGTGGATCAAAGTCTACATATTTCTCTATAAGCTACAAGTTCAAGCATCCAAGCAATCAAGTTCAAGCTCCAGTTCAAGTTCAAGTTCAAGATTAGGAACGAAGACAAATATCAAGGCATTTGAGATCAAGTTACTTGTTCGTAGTAAATAATCTAAGTCCAAATTCAAATACGAAGATTCAAGATTAAGCTGCTGAAGCCCTTGAATCTAAATCAAATTCAAGTTTCACCATAGTTTACATTATTGTTAGAGAATCAGAGGATTATATAGAGATTGTAACACTTAATATTCTTGAAATCAAATACTACATTTTGTTACTCAATTTTCCTGTCTTGATTATTTATTTTTCTAAGACCCGAAAATTTGTTAGTTACAAATTTCGAATACATCCCATGAAAGTCCACATATTCCAAATCCAAATCATCATACATTCGAGAAATAAGCTACTAACGGCCCTCAAATTATGGAGAAATATTAGGGGAGAAGAATCAAGAGAACAAACAGATTTGTACCCACAATATTCATTAATAAAATCTCTGTTTCAACATATATTGTTCGTGCTTTACAGTTTATTTTTCACACATCAAAAATTTGTTGCAAACAAATTGGCACACCCAGTGGGACCAAATCTGCCCTTCATCTCTTCTCTATTCGCTCACATGAAAATCGCAAAACCGCAAGCATGGACGACGCACGTGATCAGGAGCAACTCTAACAGATGAAATCTAAGCAGCCTAATTTTCGGTAAAATTGAAGTCTATCCTAATTAGATCTCTGTTTGAATTGGGTTTCTTGGATGATTATGTGATTAAAGTCCAATCAAGTTTTATCCTACGTTGATTTAGTGCCACTTCTCTAATGAAAGGAGAGATGATATCAATCTCTGTTTAAAGTGAGGGTATGCAAAGGGCAAAGGACTACCAAAAATAATTATCAAGACGGAATGGTTAGAAAACAGTGAATTGGACAGTTGGCCTTAGCATTCCGAATTAGAGCGGGAAAATTTAACAAGGATGGCAAGGGACTGTTTTCATCGTCAGTGTTACTTCAAATCTAGTCTTCGATTTCGGCAA
This sequence comes from Lycium barbarum, assembly GCF_019175385.1. Lineage (NCBI taxonomy): Eukaryota > Viridiplantae > Streptophyta > Magnoliopsida > Solanales > Solanaceae > Lycium > Lycium barbarum. The sequence goes on from NC_083344.1 coordinate 82,871,596, forward strand.
GCCTACAATCCGACAAACCTTGAAGTATGGGGCATTTGTAGGCATCGAAATTTTGTTGGACTCTACAAGATAATCCCAACATGTGTTAGGGTTTCTTGGAGGCTACTTTATGCTAAACCCTAGCTTACCCTATATAAGGGGGGCACATATTGCCTTGAAAGGGTAAGTCAATTATCCCATAAACTCTTCGGTATTTACAAAGACATCAGTATCTCAGAGATACCCCTAAACTCATAGGTATTCAAAAAGAGGTCAATATGTGACCGGATATTTCTTGACAACCAAATACTTCAAGAAGATCCACAATAAACTTTCATGGAGATCAAATACATCCCAAGAAAGTCCACATATTCCAAATCCAAATCATCATACCTTCGAGAAATAAGCTACTAACGGCCCTCGAATTATGGATAAATATTAGGAGAGAAGAATCAAGAGAACAAACAGATTTGTACCCACAATATTCATCAATAAAATCTTTGTTTCAACATATATTGTTTGTGCTTTACATTTTATTTTTCACACATCAAAAATTTGTTACAAACACATATACAACAAAGAAAATGAAAAGAACTTACAATCTCGGTGACTCGTTGATTCAATCTTGAAGAATCCATGAAGAGGATTCATTTTTTAATTGAATTCCACATTGTCATCGAACTCCTTATCATTGTTGTGAACACCCTTCATCTCAGGCGTAATAGGTAGTGTTGAGTTGAGAATGAGAGGAACTGCTACAACATCATTATTTATAGGAAAGGACTATGGTTTCTAAATGTTGTTACACACTTTCTTAAATTATGATTTTATCCCTACCTTAACACAAATTGTGCTTAGGCGGAACTGTTTGTCTGGATGAAATAATTTGAAAGAAATAAGACTATTTCTTTATTTGGTCATTAAGAAATTATAGTAAAGATCCTGATTTTTCTCATTCCGTTGCGATTATGAGTTTGGACTTGAAACAAAGCAATTTCAAACTTTGAATTAACTATTTCAAAAGTTAAAGTTATCTTCTTTGTTTGCAGAATCATATTAAAAGTGTCAATTTTCTTCCTCAATTAATATTTACTTGGATGGAACAATTTTGCGGAAATAGAAGGAATTAATCTTTTATTGTCACGCCCCGAACTTGGGCCTGGACGTAACACGGCACCCGGTACCTGACTGCATGTGACCGAGCAAACCAACTGGCTGACTGAATCAACATGTGATACCAAAACATAACTAATTTATAAAATAAAACTAACACATGCTGATTAACTAAAAGTCTCACTAAAATATCATAATGCGGAAATACTTAGACAATCTGAACATATCTGAAAGTAGCCAACATGGCTAAACCAAACAACTGAACGACTGCCAACAAGGCTAACATAATAAATATCTGACTGTCTGAACTGTGTCTATGAAGCCTCTAAGAGTACTGAATAATAAAGCTGTTTATAAACTGAAATAACTAGATAACTGACAACGCCCGAAGGAATTTGGGGCTCACCAGTAGCTGATACGTGCACCCCTAAATAACTGAATCGTCAACCTGTATATCGTTGCCTGCATCACGAGATGCAGGCCCCCAAGCAATAAAAAGGGACATCAGCACATTTGAATTGTACTAGTATGTAAAGCAACTGAAGCAATAAAATACTGAAATTGATAACTGTAACTGTAATAGCAAGGAAGTAGAGATATGAATACTCCCTGCTTTGTATCTGTGTTTGTATATGTGGGGCCTCGGCCCAATAATAAATGCACGCTATGGCCTCGGCCTAGTAGTGCGTCAGTCAATGGCCTCGGCCATGTATACGTATACACAAGACTGTGTTGTGCCCTCGGGCAAAATCACATATGTATAATTATGGTTAATTAATAAGGACTGAGACCATAACAACAATGAACAATGCTGAACTGAAATAGACATGCTGGACTGAATTGAAAACACTGACTGTTTCTGAGCATACTGAATTTCTAGACTGAGACTCATGTGGTAACAATACATAAGTCTATAAAGATTACGTGATGAGTTCATGATATTCAAATTGATAACCATGAACGAATTCTGTAACTGCAACCCTAGAAGATAACAGTTCTACAACATATCATAAAACTAGGGCTAAACTGTATTCTGAGTCAAATTACTGACAAGTATGAAGAATGAGGCGTAGGGAGAATCATGAACATTCCCTAACGTAGATAGTTAGCCTCACATACCTTAATTCCAGCCTTTGAGCATAATACAATGTTCGTCAACCCTTTCAACTTTGATCTATATCAATACAAGTCAAAGGGATTCTATATTAGCAATAATATTCATGCTTTGGTCATCTAAGCATTTTATCAAACACTTAGTGGGCATAAAGCTCCACAATCTCCATTAATGGTGTTGCTTCACCCATTTCCCAGTCTATTACTTCTAGGTGATTCTACAATCTCAATTAGATGTAATTAACATCATTCTCCATCACCCATATCATTATAACAATCTCAAGTCAACAATTCAAAACCCTACTATAGTTCGTGTAATTCTCTTTACTAAACCCATTTACTATTCTCCCAAGAACTCATCAATTCACTATTATGAATGATTATAGTGTAGAAACATTACCTTTTTGACGTTCAATCCTATTGAATTCAAGTTCTATGGTTTCCACGCCCAACAATAATGTTCCACTCATAAATTTATTGATTAGAAGGGTTTACTCAAGTTAGAAAGAGATTAGGGACTTGAATTCAACATAGAATCATGATAACACTTACCTTGTATGGTTTTTGAGGCTTGGGACTTGTTCTTGTTGACTTTAGGGTAATTTTTCGTGAATGGGATGCTGGGGAAATAAACCCCAAACCTTAGATATAACTAAAAACGCGTAACCCGAAATTTTGACCCGAATCTGACCCGATTCGCGATTGGTCCACGATGCAGGACCATCGCGCAATGTTCTGCAGCTAAATACTCAGACTTGCGCGATCGGTCTGCGATGCGGGGCCATCGCACGCGCCTGAAAGAGCGACGGGTGTCAGTTCTGCACAGGGTTCGGTAAAATGGACATAACTTCTTGTACAGAGCTCTGTTTGGGCTCCACAATATACCGTTGGAAAGATATTTCAAAGGTCTACAACTGTTATATTTTAAGATTCCTCAAATTCCGAACGGATGTTCACCAAATGTTACTGGAAGACAGACGTATCGAAAATTTAGCCGATTCTATCGAATTTTAAGTGCCTTACTATTAGCCATATTGAGACGATCATATCTCCTTGCTCCGATCTCTGATTGGCTTGGTCTTTATATCGTTAGAAAGGTATTTCTACATACTACAACTTTCATTGAGGGTACTTTCCAAAAATTCCCAACTAATCAAGGAGTTATCACTGCCCGAAGTGGGCCTATCAACCATTTTCGCAAAACGTTCAAATCTTCAGTTTTTCCACTAAAACTCTAATGATATGAGTCTAACCTTAGTTCCAAGATACGGGGTGTAACATTATCTCCCCCTTGGGATCATTCGTCATCGAATGATGGATTCTGTTAAAGAGTGATTGCCGAGACATGTGCACACTAACTGACATGAGCACATGAAAACTGAACTGAAAAGGGTCTGAACTGAATTATCTGTTGAACTGAACAACTACTAAGCTGACTGTCTAACAGGCTGAATACTGATAAAGTAGAAACTGTAGAAGGAAAGATCTGAGAAGGGAAGGTACAATACCTTCACCGGTTTCTGCTGATTCTTCAAAGAGATAGGGATAGCTGGACTTCATGTCTTCTTCTGTTTCCCATGTAGCCTTTTCAACTTTCTGACTTCGCCACAAAACCTTTACTAAGGCTACCTCCTCAGTCCTCAACTTGCGACATGACGATCAAGGATTTTCACTGGTACTTCTTCATAAGTCAAATTATTATTGGCTGTTATGCTATCAGTCGGGACAACCAATGACGGGTCTCCCACACACTTTCTCAACATGGACACTTGAAACACTAGATGCACAATAATCAAGTCATGTGGAAACTCAGCTCACAAGCCAATTGACCAACCTTTCATTGGATTCTGTATGGTCCAATATGGCGGGACTATGCTTCCCCTTCTTACCAAATCTCATGCCACTCTTCATAGGTGAGAGCTTAAGAAATACCAGTCATTAAGTTCAAACTCTAAATCTCTCTGTCTCACATTTTGTGTAAAACTTCTGGCAATTCTGAGCCATTTTCAAACGCTTCTAAATTAACTTGACTTTCTCCATAGCCTAATAGACCAAGTCTGGCCCTAACAACTCTGCTTCCCCAACTTTAAACTAATCAATCGGTGATCTACACCTTCGCTCAAAAAGGGTTTCAAACGGTGCCATCCCAATTACCTTGAAATCAAGGACGCAAGCTTACTGAACTAAATGAATACAAGATTACTAAATTGCTGAGATACTAAACTGAATGTCTACTGAACTAACTGAATACTAAGCTGACTGAATACTGGATTAACTGAATATAGAACTAGCACACTAACTGAATACTGGACTGGCATGGATACATGAGTACTGGACTGACATCTGAGTACTAAGCTGACATGAATATTATAACATTAGATCTGAATAGTGTATCTGTCTGATCATCGGTCTGCGGATGAAAAGTTGTGCTGAGGTTAACCCTCGTACCCAATCCTTTCTGAAATGATCTCTAGAAGTTTGCTGTGAACTGAGCACCATAATCTGAAATAATGGACACTAGGGTCCCATACAATCTGGCAATTTCATAAACATATGACTTGGCATAATCTTCTGTTCAATCTGTGGTCTTAACTGGCAAGAAGTGCGCTGCCTTCGTAAGTCTGTCCACAATCACCCAAATTAAATCATACCTCCTGTCTGAATGAGGTTGACCTAGAATGGTGAGCTTCTGACATAATTATCTCTCTGAGTCCATTTACATCTAGAATGCATAATCTGCCTCGGTATCTCAAGGTACCGTTATCTCCCCTTTGTTCAAAAGCTAAGGCATTATATTCGTAAATCCCCTCTTTCATCTGTAACAAGTAGGAATCACCAAACTGCTTCTCTCTAACTTTAATGACTAAGAAGGAATGCCATGTTCTGGCCAATAACTCCACCCGCTTCGGAGTCTGAAAGTCAAATTCCTAGTTTAGATAAGCGGTGAACTTCTTTCACCATAGTTCTCTTGTCTGCCTAAATCATGAGCTGTACTTCCCATACTTGATTTTTTTCTGAGATACTTTCTAAAATACTCATAGTACTGTTGTGCGCTAAGTCTATGACTAGCACCCTAAATATTAGAGTCTCATGCAATGGCACTACCCTTGTGACATACAACTGGGCATGATCTTATAGCTTTTATGTGATCGCCTAATCGATAGTAATTGAACTTGACACGATTCGTTCGACGATCATTCTACTCACTTTGGGTTTCCTCTACGTTGAGGCATATTCCTTATGGAGACTATTTCATTATGCCAACTTAACTGAACTGAGGTTCTTCATATCTCATACTTCAATTATCTCACTGGACTTACTGGCGATTTATGCATCTCCCCCTTAGACTAAGGCTAACGTCTTATACTTACAAATTCTTCTCTTTTGATGGGATCCAATTAACATTTCTTATCTTCTGTAATTCCTTTGTATTCTCCAACACTGACGACTTTTTTTTTCTTTTTTTTTGGCTCACTTCTGAGCAATTTCTCATTGGGAAAAACTAAATTACTTACATGAACGGGTTGCTACTGTATTCATAACCGGCATACTCAATCTTAACGACTTAACTCTGCTCACACTGTAAATCTTAGCACAACCCTTTTTTGACAACTCTTAAAGGTTATTCTTCTGTAGTTTGCTCTCTTACGGCTTAGCTGATTTTTTTCTTCCACTAATCACTCTACTCCGAGCTTAACTTAATCCCTTGGTTTCTAACACACATTCGGATGTATCTGAATAATCACCCACTTAAGATGTTCATCTGAATAAGGGAATCAAATCATACTTCTAATAGTTCTGCTGAAATTTCTAATGCATTATATCTACTCAAAACTTACTTACTATTTCTCTGTTAATCACCCGCTAGCTTCATATTTTCTTATTCTGCTCTGAATAACTTAAGTTATTTCTAACTCTCTCTCATCATCTGACGCTATTCTATGGTTATATACTATCTTTTCTGAACTATGGATCACACTTAACAAACTGTCATCTATCTTATACGAAAGATTGGAACAACTAAACCCAAACTTTCTATACACTTCAAAATCGTATCAGACTATACACATCAGGGATAAACACTTACTCATATAGCTTAATCGAGAACTATCACATCTTCTTATCTCATAATAATAATTACTTCTTATAGTAACTTACAACCATCGTACTCTCTAACTCTGATCTGACTAACGTAAACAAACTAAAATCATTCCCGAAAATTTAATATCATCTGCTCATGGTTCTTATTTCATACATACCTCTTTTATTAACAAGCATAGTTCGTATGAAAATCTCATCTGTGGTGATAACTGGGGATGCCTGTTTGTTCTGACTACCTGTTGAAACATCCAAGCAGTCTTCACTGAGAACTAAAATACCAGGCTTAGCTGTATTACAACCTGACTGGGCTTGAGAATTAAGAGGGGCCACTGAAACACATATCAAGGCACAAACGGTACACCCCTTTGGTGTCTCATATAACACTTGTTACACATGAGATTCTGAAAACTTCTGTGGCTCACACGGGTATGTCACTGAGAGGCTGGTGCTCTTAAAATCTGTTTCTAGCTGAACTGACCTTTTTGATCATATCTAGACCTCAAGACTAGTGCACTAGCTGCAGATGGAGTGGGTCCTGATAACCTCCGGTAGAAAACTGTCTGCCACCACCTCCTTGAGATTCTTCATGATTTACGTTTCCTGTAGACTTAGCTCCTTTTCTAATTTCTCTGATATCCTCTCCCTGTTGTATCCCATTCTCCTTTCTCAAGAACATCATTATCATTCAACCTACCATTCATTCTACAACACCCCTTCTCGGGAAACTTATATTATATTCTACTTTCAATAGCACTTGAAGTCTCATTCGTTACCAGTAAGTACTGCACAATTGTACCCCCTATGGGTAAACATCCTTACTTGGACCTTGAATTATCTGCTCGTCGCCTGCGCATTCGAAACATACGTAATTAGATTGGAAGAGAAGGTTACTTATTACTCTAAGGCATGGCACGATCTAGAATAGAAAGAAATGAGACAATCCTGAATGTCTTGGTGGTCAACTGTTTATATGTGTGGGGCCCTCACACATATAAAAGAGACCCCACTGGACACGGCTTCATAGACTCCCTAAGACACTTGAACCTAGGGCTCTGATACCAAGCTTTGTCACGCCCCGAACCTGGGCCTGGACGTAACACGGCACCCGGTGCCTGACTGCATGTGACCGAGCGAACCAACTGGCTGACTGAATCAACATGTGATACCAAAACATAACTAATTTATAAAATAAAACTAACACATGCTGATTAACTAAAAGTCTCACTGAAATATCATAATGTGGAAATACTTAGACAATTTGAACATATCTGAAAGTAGCCAACATGGCTAAACCAAACAACTGAACGACTGCCAACAAGGCTAACATAATAAATATCTGACTGTCTGAACTGTGTCTATGAAGCCTCTAAGAGTACTGAATAATAGAGTTGTCTATAAACTGAAATAACTGGATAACTGACAACGCCCCGAAGGAATTTGGGGCTCACCAGTAGCTGATACGTGCACCCCTAAATAGCTGAATCGTCAACCTGTATATCGTGATGCAGGCCCCCAAGCAATAAAAAGGGACATCAGCACATTTGAATTGTACTGGTATGTAAAGCAACTGAAACAATAAAATACTGAAACTTAAACTGATAACTGTAACTGTAATAGCAAGGAAGTAGAGATATGAATACTCCCTGCTCTGTATCTGAATCATCTATATTATCTGTGTTTGTATATGTGGGGCCTCGGCCCAATAATAAATGCACGCTATGGCCTCGACCTAGTAGTGCGTCAGTCAATGGCCTCGGCCATGTATACGTATACACAAGACTGTGCTGTGCCCTCGGGCAAAATCACATATGTATAATTATGGTTAATTAATAAGGACTGAGACCATAACAACAATGAACAATGCTGAACTGAAATAGACATGCTGGACTGAATTGAAAACACTGACTGTTTCTGAGCATACTGAATTTCTAGACTGAGACTCATGTGGTAACAATACATAAGTCTATAAAGATTACGTGTTGAGTTCATGATATTCAAATTGATAACCATGAACGAATTCTGTAACTGCAACCCTAGAAGATAACAGTTCTACAACATATCATAAAACTAGGGCTAAACTGTATTCTGAGTCAAATTACTGACAAGTATGAAGAATGAGGCGTAGGGAGAATCATGAACATTCCCTAACGTAGATAGTTAGCCTCACATACCTTAATTCCAGCCTTTGAGCGTAATACAATGTTCGTCAACCCTTTCAACTTTGATCTATATCAATACAAGTCAAAGGGATTCTATATTAGCAATAATATTCATGCTTTGGTCATCTAAGCATTTTATCAAACACTTAGTGGGCATAAAGCTCCACAATCTCCATTAATGGTGTTTCTTCACCCATTTCCCAGTCTATTACTTCTAGGTGATTCTACAATATCAATTAGATGTAATTAACATCATTCTCCATCACCCATATCATTATAACAATCTCAAGTCAACAATTCAAAACCCTACTATAGTTCGTGTAATTCTCTTTACTAAACTCATTTACTATTCTCCCAAGAACTCATCAATTCACTATTATGAATGATTAGAGTGTAGAAACATTACCTTTTTGATGTTCAATCCTCTTGAATTCAAGTTCTAGGGTTTCCACGCCCAACAATAATGTTCCACTCACAAATCTATTGATTAGAAGAGTTTACTCAAGTTAGAAAGAGATTAGGGACTTGAATTCAACCTAGAATCATGATAACACTTACCCTGTATGGTTTTTGAGGCTTGGGACTTGTTCTTATTGACTTTAGGGTAATTTTTCGTGAATGGGGTACTGGGGAAATAAACCCCAAACCTTAGATATAACTAAAAACGCGTAACCCGACTTTTTGACCCGAATCTGACCCGATTCGCGATTGGTCCACGATGCAGGACCATCGCGCAATATTCTGAAGCTAAATACTCAGACTTGCGCGATCGGTCTGCGATGCGGGGCCATCGCACGCGCCTGAAAGAGCGACGGGTGTCAGTTCTGCACAGGGTTCGGTAAAATGGACATAACTTCTTGTACAGAGCTCTGTTTGGGCTCCACAATATACCGTTGGAAAGATATTTCCAAGGTCTACAACTTTCATGTTTTACGTTTCCTCAAACTCCCAACGGATGTTCACGAAATTTTACTGGAAGACAGACGTATCGAAAATTTAGCCGATTCTATCGAATTTTAAGTGCCTTACTATTAGCCATATTGAGACGATCATATCGCCTTGCTCCGATCTCTGATTGGCTTGGTCCTTATATCGTTAGAAAGTTATTTCTACATACTACAACTTTCATTGAGGGTACTTTCCCAAATTCCCAACTAATCAAGGAGTTATCACTGCCCGAAGTAGGCCTATCAACCATTTTCGCAAAACGTTCAAATCTTCAGTTTTTCCACTAAAACTCTAATGATATGAGTCTAACCTTAGTTCCAAGATACGGGGTGTAACATTTATTTATTCAAAAATAATTTACAAAAAATAAGGATAATTTACATTTAATAAACACTAAGTTTTTTCCCTAAAATAGTAACATCACCTGATGAATTGAATTATTTGTTGTTACTAATATTTTTTTCCCAGATGATTAATTACCTTATGACTATAGAGAACATATTGAAATTGTGGAAATTGCACTGAGATGGTATATTGATTATTATTATATTCTATACCTTTCGCTGGAGGAGTGGGTGGTTAATACCATATATATTTATGGGTGAGGTTGAATAGAAATATAGAATAGATGAATGATGTAAAAACTATCCTACTAACATGAAAGACGTTGATTTCGTCAAGCGGCAATAAGCCAATGGATATTACCAATGTTTGACCATACATGTGGGAACATCATTGTAATGACCTTTTTGGTCGTTATTGCACTTTTGTTCCATTTACCCTCGTTGACCCTTCCCTGAGCCCTATTAGTGTGATTTTGACCCGCGGGGATGGGTGGTATGGTTTCCGAGATGATCAGCCGAGATTTATGGTGTCTTTTGTGAATAGAGCCTTAAAGTGAAACATATTTGACCAATAGGTGACTTTTGGATAAACGAACCTTTTTTGGGATTTGTCGATTCCAAGAGGTCTGAATGGTCAACTGTGACTTGGTGAGATGTTTGGTTCAGTTTAAGGCACTTGGAAGTGTTTTAGGTTATTGGTTAGAAAGTTAGTATTTGGCCATTGGGTGTTGACCCGATCAAATTAACTTCCGTTGGAAATTTTAAGACCACGAGTGCGTCCGTAGCGTGTTTTTATGTGTGAATGCATGTCTGGTTTGTATCTGTGAGGTCACGGGTGATTGTCGGATTTCAGGATTTAGTTAATGAAAAACTAGGGAAATTTTGGTGTCTGGTGTTCACTGTAACGACACCACATGCGCCGTAGCGGACTTGCCACAGCGAGGGCATGGTCCACTATGGTGGGTATGTTGGAATTGTGGTGAGGAGCCACAGCGGATTCCAATCCGCCGTGGCAGCTTGTGATGGCGAGTGGTCGGGTGATGGTGCAGGCCCGCTATAGCGGACTAGTGACCGCTGCAGCGGATGACGGGGACCATATTCTATTTAATGCCTAATTTAAAACCGTTCATTTCCTATCACTTCATTTATTATTACTAAGTATCTTTGAGGTGATTTGAGGAGATTCTTCGCTAATTTATATTGTGGGTAAGTTCCCTAACCTAGAACTCATTCCTTTACCTTTCCTAAGCTTGAATCCAGGCTAGAAATACTACAGAACTTAAGATGGAAGATGGGGGGCTGTCTTAATCTAGAAATGGTGAATTAATTTTAATTAGTGTTGTTTCTATTGTTGTCGTTGATTGTGTGATGAAAGTGAAGGAATTATGATAATTAAGGTTGTAGTTGTTTTATGGAATTGTTGAAATATGAATTGGATTAAATGTTCATAAAGTTGTGGGTTGTTCTTGTTGAGTTGAAAGATTAAAAGTGTGGTTTTATGTTCATGTGTTGTTGTTCTTGTTGTTGTCGTTGGTTGGTGATGTGGCTCCAAAATTTGGAGGAAAGAAGTGTATAACGTATCGTATACAAAGCGTATGTTGGTCTGTTTGGTGTATAATCTTAGATGTTAATGATTTGGATTGGAAAAGGATTAAGAAAGGTTATTGGGTTGTTTGAGTTGTTTATGGGCTGGATATTAAGGGTTTGATATGAATATTTCTATTATTGTTGTTGTTGGTATTGCTGTGATAACAAGAGATTAATTGGAAGTTCTGTTTAGGCGAGTTATATAGAGGAAATGCTGCCCTATTTCCGTTAGGTTCTTAACTAATCAAAATACTAATCGAGAAGTGGGAACTAAGAAATGGTTCCTATAAATGATTGGTTGTAGATTTATAGGCTGGAAAGTCGTAGTTTATTAACAATGGTATTACTTTCATATTAAATAGGCTAAAGGAGCAACGAAGTAAGCTTGGTTACGGTTGATCTACGACAGGTATGTAAAGCTAACCCTTTCTTCTTTTTGGCATGATCTCTATGAGACAAACAGACGACGTGTATATGATTCCAAAGAAGTCCTCTTCTTGGAGGCACTAGGATGGCGAATGTTCTTGATTTCCAGAAGCTGTTTCATTATGTCTTGATACGTGTATATGATTCCAGAAGTTCTATTTTGATATAATCCATAGTGACATTCGAAAGGTACTTGATATGACTATTGTCTTGATTTTCAAATGATAGTTCGTTTTGATTATTCTATTGAGTCTCAGATAGGACTTAGTTTGTATATGGTTGCTCACTACTCTGCTCGTGCATGCCTCAATATGTCTTTCACCGAGTCCCGGGCCGGGTATGTTTTCATGCATTGTTCACCGAGTCCCTCAATAGAGGGCTGGGTACAGTATATATATATATATATATATATATATATATATATATATATATATATATATATATATATGATGATGATGATGATATGATGATGTGATGATATGATGATGTGATTATGGCGCCAAGGATGGCATGTGATGACTTTATTCACCGAGTCCCATAATGGGCCGGGTATGATATATGATATTGATATGCATGAGTTACATTTCATAAGGAAAGTGTATTGGTATTTTTAATGCCATACTTTTCTCCTGTGATCTCTATTTCAGTCATGATCCTCTTTATTGTATTTCACGCTTTATATACTCAGTACATATCTCGTACTGAACCCCTTCTCCGGGGGGCTGTGTATAAGTTTTGTTCGGTTGTGTCTATATGGCTTGCGTATGGTATTGATATGTAATGACAGCCTTGTCGGCTTGCGTATGGTATTGATATGTTGTGACAGCCTTGTCGGCTTGCGTGTCATATTGAAATGTAGTGGCAGCCTTGTCGGCTTGCGTATCATATTATGTTTTGATTAGTTGTGACTCCTCAGGAGGCAGGTTATCTGGATATATACGTTTGATGACGTTATGAACCTTTGGTGTTCTTTTGCAAGTTTCCATATTGTTCTTAGATTCAGTCGACTATATCTAGCAGGTATGTACACGAGTGTCCAGCTCAGGCACTAGTCATGGTCCACGGGGTTGGGTAGTGACAGAAGTGGTATCAGAGCAGTTCATCCTCGGAGGGTCAACAAACCGTGTCTAGTAGAGTCTTGTTTATCGGTGTGTTGTGCACCACATCTATAAACAGGAAGCTACAGGACATTTTGGATGTTACCATCTTTCATATATATAAGATCGTGCGATAGAGCCCAGCCATAGGAAATGAAATTCCTTACACTAACCCTTGATTTCAGCTGAAGAACGGCATCGACAGAAGAAAGTGACTGATGATATTGGAGGTTACAAAGTACACAGGTAGGTAACGGTGCGAAAGATGCATGTCGGATAAGGTAAGAATATTGAAGTATGATTGAAATGTAAAGTTGAAGAATGAAAGGGAAGGTATAACAGGACAGATCGCTAAAGGATCAAGTATGTCTCGAGGTGTGATATATGAGGTAAGTTTCGATATCTTTATACTTTTACTTAAGATTAGGAGCCCTGTGTGGCTATGATATGATATAATATATACGCAAATATGTTGGCCCTATGAGGCATTGTTGGTATTTCCTGTGTGCAGGTTTTGGGATAGTGAGAAATACAGATGAAACTCTGCCAAAATTTTCCTAGAAATAAAACGAGAATGAGATATAAGTTCGTAAAAAAAAAAGCCTTGAAAGGTCATGTGAACAGTAATGATAAGATTTGACTAAGTTGTAAGTACATCTGACTTCGAGAAATAAAGTTAACGGTTGAATTGATAGTAATAGTAATTGTGAGGTCGATATCGATATGGTAAATTTATCATGTTGGATTAGAGCTTTAAGAGATACCCTCCATGTCATCCGTAAGAGGCATCATTCTTATTCGGGAAATTTTATTTGGAAGAAGCAAATATGAGGAGCAAAGTTTGGAATTCATTTGAACGGACTAGAATACTTTCCAGCCACATTTTACCTTAGAAGAGGCTCATGTTGAAGAGCAAAAACGCCCACGATTAAGTTTCATTTTTATTTGAAGAGTACAAAGCATACAGCAAGTAGTCTACGAACTAAATAGTTCGCTCATGACCCAAGAACAAATCTGAAGGTAAACTATGTGAATCAAGAATTAGAAGTCCCGTGGTGCTTGTCGGATTCTAGCTGTTCTTCTTGTGGTGGTTTTGGAGGATGCTTCATGGTGACGTAATCTTGGAGTTGGAGCGTTCTTGTGTTCTTGAGGTAACATTTCATCATATTTTTATGTCCTTGAGTTTATTAGTTCTTAATCAACTAATTGGAGATGGAATTTGTAGAGGGAAAACTCAAACTTGTGGGCTGTCTTAGATCATGTGTTTCATATGCTGTTGATGAAATGCTTGGATAATTTGGAAGGGCTTGAGATACTAAGAGATGATTTAGAAAAGGCTGGCAAATCTTAATAGGGTATTATATTGAGGTATCACTGAATTGACAAGCAGGGATAAATTACGACGGGTTTATAGTTAGGAGAAATAACACTATGATTGAGACAAGGGTACAGGGGAAAAAGAATCGCGAAAAATATGAATGTATTGGTAAGATGGCTTGTGAGGTATTGGGGTTAACATTAATCAGAAAGGGAAAAAGGTTAAGTACGCCTACTCCACGGAGTGAAATTAAACCATAGTGAGAATCGTGAATCTTTAAGATTAAGAAGTGTTACACTATAGGATTGATTACGAACAGGAGATAATGTGAATATAATAAGGATGGTGATGAAAATGAGTTAAGCCTAGCGAGGAAGTGACTAAAAGATATGATGCGATCTATGTGATTAAAGTGTAAAGGCAAATGTGAAATGGAAAGGCAAGGTATAGAACGAATGGGAAAGACTTATAAAGTTTTATAGGGAAAGTTCGAAATAAAGATTGTGCGATAACGGAAATGAAAGCGAGCACAAGAAAAGAAGCAGTTAATTAAAAGAAGGAAATAAGAAGGAAGCGAGCGAGATAATAGTGCAGTAATAGGTTATGATATGTATAGCCAAGGACACGAGTAATATAAGTGGCGGAACAGTGAAGGATTAAACTATAAAGAGACGAGCAACGAAGAAGAATGAGTGCAAGAAAATGATTTGGATGATAACAACAAATAGGGATGAACAGAATACACTTTGAAAAAGAAAAAGAGATTATGCTGGAGTAGTGGTTTCCGAAGGATACGGGGGTAGCATGAGATTCCTCGTGCACAGAATAAAAGATAGACATAGACTGGAGAAATAAAAGGAGTTCTAAAGGAAACACCTAAGATAGACGTGATTAATTGGGTACGAGTATAGACAAAACGAAAATATATAGCTATGAACTTAAAGGTGTAGTAGGACGACAAGGTGATAAGATAAGATTGTCATTAAGATGAACTCGATATGATTTTGAGTAAGTTAGAAGTTGGTACTGGGTACACGACAAGGGCAAGAGAGCATAAGGCATAAAGGAGTATTGCATGTATATGACTTTACCTCGGAAACAGTGAAATCCTTAAAGGACAAGGACTGTAGGCCTGAGGAACAAATGGTGTATTGCAAATTTATTAGAGGAAACAAATTATATAGGTTGGGATAAAGATAATATTACAAGAGAACCTTGGACACTTATCATCAGCACATAAGTGCTACCTAATTGAGAAATTGGAATGACTACAAGTACTAAATAGTTATTGAATGGAGTGAGTGGAATGTGGCCTTGGATGAGTTGCTACATTGGTTGGATTACTCAATTACGGATTAGCAGATGAGATTTTATACTATTTATAGAGAGGTTCTTGCCGCTTCATGATTTTGGTAAGATCTCGTATGGGGATAATCAAAGTTATAAATTATAAAGAAAAGATATGGATATGGTACAGTACACTAAGTGAATTGGAAAAGGGATCAAATAAATTTGAGATTGGAAATAGGGATATCAAGGAGAATACAAACAGATAATGGCATAAGTACACCCTTAAGGGGGGAAACGGGTGTGAGAAATGCAAGTGTAAGATGGAAACACTTGGCCCTGCAATATATTTGATATGGATGCTTAAACTTCAAGTGAGATCCCTTGCTGAAACAAGTTAGCAAGATCTGAAAGCCAGCAATAAATGGATAGAAGTCAGAATGGTACTTGAACAGTGCCGAGAGTTATTTGTAAAGACCTTGAACGATAAGACAATAGGAAGTGGATCTTATAAAAAGAAAGACTATGACTAAGGTTGGATATTGAGACCAAGTGAGTACTTGATAAGAAGAGTAAGGATTCAGTAATAACAATGTAGTTGCGATATTTCGGATGTATTAAGGAAAGATGTAAAGATGGTTTAAGCCAAATTACCAAGATAGAATTGATACTAAGGGAAAATAGGACATGGCTATGGCTGAGCCGAAGACTTATCACGATACCAATTGTAAGATACGAGAGGATAATGCAAGGTAAATCATAAAGACTAGTGAAACGACGCTAAGATATTTGTTAGGCTAATTGGAGCACCTTTGCATATTCTAGAAAGATTGCAACATAATGTGTGACAGGAAACTAAGAGCACGATCTAAGTAAAGAGGCAGTAGAAGAGTTTAAAGTAAAAGATAAAGAAATGACACGGGATAATATGCCTAAAGTGTTACAAGTTGGGTTAAGGGAAATTATAAAATGGTTTAAGCACGCCGATCAGAACAAGCGGGTTATGGGATGACAGTGAATTTATATGTCAAATCAAAACTTCTTTCAGAATTATACTAGTTAAGAATAGACAGATCACAAAGCAGCTATGTGAAGTTATAATATGAGGGAACTCTAGCGCTACTTCATAGCCAACCCTAAAGATCGAGATCAAGACCTAAAAGCAAAGTGACAGTTAAAAACCTGTAAAAGAAAGTCAAAAAGTGACACATGATGCTGAAGATTCCAGAATACGGACTGTAACAGCAGTGCAAAGCAAGGTTTTTGGAGTAAAATAATGTTACACCCTGGGAAATGTCATTTTATTCATAGAGTCTGTGAAGGGTCTACAAGTTACCGAAGGTATGAAATACTCCAAGGGTTGTAAAGTCTAATAAAACAATGAGGGATGTCTACGCGTTACAAGATGTTATTTAAAGATTAGAAGGTAAAGTGAAGTAGACGATACATCATCTTATGGGAGTAATTATAGAAGAAGAAAGAGTCAAGTTATGACTAAGTGCACCATGAATACAAGTCCGAATCAATAAGTGACAGTACAACTGAACAATGTGCAGAAAAGAGAGAGAGTAACATTCCAGCAGAAGAGCTCGCAATACAACTGACAACCGACTGCGAAATAAAGAGGAGAGTAAAGACAACGACGTGGAATTATTACTTCGAGAAGAAACAGAAAGAAGAAATATTACGAGAATGGTTACGTAGAGATCTGAAATGCATTATAATAGATTGAAGGAAATCGACCAACGAAAGGGGCATGTGAAGAGTATAATTCAGTAAAAGAACATTTAAGGAAGCATTGGGAGTGCAGGACCAATTTAACATTCGAGGACGAATGTTCTAAAGGGGGGAAGGATGTTATACCCCTAATTTTTATACATTGGATTATTCGTAAGCTAATCGACATAAGGTTAAAGACGAGATTATTTTTGGGATATAAGCCAAGGGCTTTTAATCCACGATTTTTAATAAGTGCACGATTGCTTGTAAAATTCAATTGGTGTAGAAATATTAGGGGATATTAAGGATTAACTAATCATGATTAGATTATTAAGTGGGGATTAGTAATTAATTAAGTGTATTAAATGGACCCCACAACAACATGGCCAAATCCGATTGGTCCATGCCATAGTGAGACATGTGTCAACATTGTGAGACACATGTCATTATGGTGGACACGTGTCACCTCATAAGGCAGCTTATAAAATCACAAATTGATGACTAATTCATCATTTTGCTTTTCACTTTCAATTCAACAAAGTGAATTAAGAGAGAGAGCTTCCATGCCATGGCAGCTCACGACCATGGCAGATTTGGAGCAGCTCACGGCCAGATTTAATGGTGAAGAAAAATAATTTATAATCCCCTAAGGTGTTTTAAACGTCAAGAAGGCAGCAACCTAAGGGTGTCGAAGTGCGGGAGATGAAGTGGTGCGAATTGAGAAAGTTATAATAGGATCTGTCCTACTCAATTCAAGGTAAGATTTCTTCATCTTGAAATGTAATTGGCGTTAAAAATGTTGTAATGGAGAGATTAATTTGTATTATATGGAATTGGATGCAAAGAATTGTGTATGATTGATGTAGAGATTTTATTTGGGCCATATGGGGGGCTGTTTTAATCTAGAAATGGTTAATTAATTTTAATTGGTGTTTTTGATATTGTTGTCATTGATTGTGTGATGAAAGTGAAGGAATTATGATAATTAAGGTTGTAGTTGTTATATGGAATTGTTGAAATATGAATTGGATTAAATGTTCATAAAGTTGTGGGCTGTTCTTGTTAAGTTGAAAGATTAAAAGTGTGGTTTTATGTTCATGTGTTGTTGTTCTTGTTGTCGTTTGTTTGTGATGTGGCTCCTAAATTTGGAGGAAAGAAGTGTATAACGTATCGTATACAAAGCGTATGTTGGTCTGTTTGGTGTATAATCTTAGATGTTAATGATTTGGATTGGAAAAGGATTAAGAAAAGTTATTGGGTTGTTTGAGTTGTTTATGGGCTGGATTTTAAGGGTTTCATATGAATATTTCTATTATTGTTGTTGTTGGTATTGTTGTGATAACATGAGATTAATTGGAAGTTCGGGTTAGGCGAGTTATCTAGAGGAAATGCTACTCGATTTTCGTTAGGTTTTAACTAATCAAAATACTAATCGAGAAGTGGGAACTAAGAAATGATTCCTATAAATGATTGGTTGTAGATTTGTAAGCTGGAAAGTCGTAGTTTATTAACAATGGTATTACTTTCATATTAAATAGGCTAAAGGAGCAACGAAGTAAGCTTGGTTACAGTTGATCTACGATAGGTATGTAAAGCTAACCCTTTCTTCTTTATGGCATGATCTCTATGTGATAAACAGACGACGTGTATATCATTCCAAAGAAGTTCCTATTCTTAGAGACCCTTGGATGGCGAATGTTCTCGATTTCCAGAAGCTGTTTCATTATGTCTTGAAACGTGTATATGATTCCAGAAGTTCTATTTTGATATAATCCATAGTGACATTCGAAAGGTACTTGATATGACTATTGTCTTGATTTTCAAATGATAGTTCGTTTTGATTATTCTATTGAGTCTCAGAGAGGACTTAGTTTGTATATGGTTGCTCACTACTCTGCTCGTGCATGCCTCAATACATCTTTCACTGAGTCCCGGGCCGGGTATGTTTTCGTGCACAGTTTCACTGCATTGTTCACTGAGTCCCTCACTAGAGGGCCTGGTACGGTATATATATATATATATATATATATATATATATATATATATATGATGATATGATGATATGATAATGTGATGATATGATGATGTGATTATGGCGTCAAGAATGGCATGTGATGACTTTATTCACCGAGTCCCATAATGGGCCGGGTATGATATATGATGTTGATATGCATAAGTTACATTTCATAAGGCAAGTGTATTGGTATTTTGAATGTCATACTTGTCTCCTGTGATCTCTATTTCAGTCATGATCCTCTTTATTCTATTTCACGCTTTATATACTCAGTACATATCTCGTACTGACCCCCTTCTCCGGGGGGCTGCGTTTCATGCCCGCAGGTACAGATACTCGATTTGGTGATCCTCCAGCTTAGGATTTCTACTCAGCTGTTTTGGAGAGCTCCATTGTTCCGGAGCCTAGACTTTAATACAGATCTTTTGATATATATATGTATGTTTATCCAGGGGTACGGCGGGGCCCTGTCCCGTCATGTTTCACTATCGACACTCTTAAAGGTCTGTAGACATATGTGTGGGTTGTGTGTAAGTTTTGTTCGGCTGTGTCTATATGGCATGCGTATGGTATTTATATGTAATGACAGCCTTGTCGGCTTACGTATGGTATTGATATGTTGTGACAGCCTTGTCGGCTTGCGTATCATATTGACATTTAGTGGGAGCCTTGTCGGCTTGCGTATCATATTATGTTTTGTTCAGTTGTGACTCCTCAGGAGACAGGTTATCTGGATATATATGTATGATGACGTTATGAACCTTTGGAGTTCTTTTGCAAGTTTCCATATTGTTCTTAGATTCAGTTGACTATATCTAATAGGTATGTACACGAGTGTCCAGCTCGGGCACTAGTCATGGCCCACGGGGTTGGGTCGTGACATAAAAGATTAAAAGTAAGGGTTTATACCCACATTAGGGATTTTGACTTGATTGGTAAAATTGATCTATTTTTGAGTTAATTTAGCAATTGAATAGTAGAATTGAACTCTAG
This sequence comes from Lycium barbarum, assembly GCF_019175385.1. Lineage (NCBI taxonomy): Eukaryota > Viridiplantae > Streptophyta > Magnoliopsida > Solanales > Solanaceae > Lycium > Lycium barbarum. The sequence continues at coordinate 82,891,794 of NC_083344.1, forward strand.
ATTGCTAGGTTACCAATTTTACCCTTGAAATACCCGTTTTACCCTTGTGGGCATGTTTTCCCCCTTTTTCCGTAGTTGATTTTGATTTGAGCGAAGTATAGCAATATGAGTATGTTTGGTTATGTCGTGGGCCAATGGGAGCCAGTGGTTGACTAGTAAAGATGACTCTGGTGTTGGACCGGTGCGAAGTTTTAGTACTCAAGGAGCTATCGTGTCTTGTATCTAATATTGGATTAGGGTTGACAGCTGCTTACCTATTGTGTAAGTTTCAACTAGTTATTGCTATTACTGGTGTTACTATTTTGTTGAGTTGCTTGAAGGTGTTCTAGTTCAACAATTGAGACTTTCGAAGTGGTAAATCGATGGTGGCGTTTGAATTAATATGAGTTGTGGGGAACATTTCGGAATTTCAAATAGGAAACTTTGAGCGAGGGCACCCTGGTGGAGGTACGGGGGGACATTAGTAGGACTGTGTATGTGATACGATGGATTTAGGGGGTATTTCAGCTTTAGAGTTTAGTGCGTTAAGAGAACTCCAGTGTGTATAATGCATGGCATACTACTATCTCCAGGTTTGACTCAACTAGTTTGCAAGATTTATGATTACGCGGTATTCCAATAAGTAGGTTCGGGTGATGGTTAGACGGTAGGTGAATTGTGATTTGATTAGAATTGGGGAATTAAAGAGTCAAGGAAAAGTATAGTTGATTGAGAATAGATAAGAATAAGGTACATCTGCGGAAATTACTTGGGTCCATATAGTTTGTAGTGTTGTTGTCTTGCATAATTCAAATGAGGTATGATTGTTGTGTAAGCTTAAAGAAAGAAGTCTACAGAAATGGACTAAGTGATATGATAGAGTTCCGTGAGGTTTTGTGATCATCGACTAGAGAGAAGAAAATTTTAGGTAACCAATATGTTAAGGCCTATGGAAGTGGTTTAACTGGTACACAGTTGGGTAATTTCGTAACACTCTTCAGTGGATAAGTTAGTGTGGTTTAAGAGAAAGGAATTATGGAAATCCCTAATAGGTGAGGGCTAGAGTTATATTTTCGAGATGAGATCGTATTCGTGGTAGTGTATTATGTTGCAAGTAATATTGACTGGATAGCTTGGGTGGGTATTGTTGGGTATTAAGGACTTGGGAGTAGTTGCTTGAGTTCTAGAGTGGTGGTTCGAAGATTTGATACTTTCGGAGTTATTATGGGCATATCGAGGTGTTGCAATGGGATATTCGATGGGTAAGGGGCTATTATATGAGGCTAAAGGTTTTGCGTCGAAAGGTTTGGGGTTATATCAGATTTGCATATCAAGTAAAGGTTGAGAAAAATGAAGGTTGCAATCATAAGGTATAGTTCTTCGGTATTAATTTGACAGCTTGGATAGACTCAACTTTTGGAGTCGAGAGTGATAGCCATGATCGATTTTCCATGAGGAAAATATTAGAATTGGCCGCCACAGATGTGTGGTAGGACTGTGCTTTCGGTTCGGAAAGTTGGAGTCAGTTCAAGTGAATATTGGTGGTATTCAAGAGTAGTTCTTTCATTTAGGGTCAGAATTGTTCGAATTAGACTATGGTTATATTTCTATAAGGACTTATGGATTTCTAGTAAATCACCTTCATGGATTCGATGAGTTCCAATATAAATTTAAGGTATGACCGGTTTACCAAGCTTTATCAGGGTTTGCGAGTGGACTTGATAACATTTTACCGAGAGCAGCTATTCGGACAGATATAATGGTTTATGTCGGTTCTTGGTAATGATTTGAGGAGGTACTATGGTTGTGAGAGATCTTTAGAGTGATCAAATGGTTTGTGGACTTTGCTCGGCAAGGTATTCAATGGTATGCTTCTTGTTGTCACGACCCAAATTACGGATCGTACGGGCACCTACCTTATCCCACCTAGTAGGCGAACCCTTCACAACTAACCCGTCAACAATACATCTAACAACATAAACTGCTAAGTAAATAGTTAACGGTAAAAGAGAAACATAAACAGAGCCCTTATTATTTAAATAACAACTCCCAAAATCGGGTCTCGACTTGTACAAGAGCTTCTACAATAACAGGTAATGAATTACAAATGAAATAAAACTTTTGTTTTAGAATAAGAATATATAGGAAGCTTTAGGATGACATCCACTAACTCATTCTTGAGTAATAACTTGAATTGAGTCATGATTCTTGATGTGTTGTGATGTAAATATGTTATAAATGACGTCGAAAACATGGGATAGGAGATTTATGTGAATGGACGTAGTCGTGTGTTATGACCATGAATATGTGTGATTGAAGGTAAATTGAGAAATGTGGATAATGAGAATGAATAATGGCTATTGTTATAGTATTGTGAATGTATTATTGACGTTTGAGAGTTGATATACGCTATAGAGGAATGTCGTATAAATAAAGGAGATGTTGTCCGATTTTCTCTAGCTTTCGTCATGTATACTAGCTATCGATTTCTAATGATAGTATGAATTTAATGAAGGTAGAAACGCGAGCGTTGGAGGAGAACGTTCAAGTGTAGAATAGTTGAACGGAAAGGTATGTAAGGCTAACCCTTCTTTCATAAGGCATGGTTCTTTGGCCAAACGTCTAAATCTTCTATAAGACTATGTATCCTTCAAATGCTTTGATCTTCCGAGCTAGTAAGCTCACGATTCTTGATATGCTACGATTGTATTAAGTTCCTCATATGACGAGTAAGCCTATAAGATAGATGTGATGAATGACGATAATAGTTAAAATGATATTGATGACGACTATAATGGTAATAGCGATAACAATAACGATGACGATGTCGATAGTGATGATAATAGTAAAGATGCTTATGAGCTTATATGTATGTGTGCCTATGTATGGCTACAATGAACCCCGAACCTATATGGCCGGGTAGTATATGTATGGATGTATATGTATGTATGTTTACGTAACGCGCGCGCACCGTTGCAGTTGGGTACGGACAACACTGAGCCTTGGTAGGGCCAGGTATGTGTAACACTGAGCCTTAGTTGGCCAGGTATGTATGATCACCGAGCCTAGCTATGGTCGGGTACGTGAAACACCGAGCCTTCGCGGTTGGGTACGCTATGTAAATGAGAAATGTATCATATGAATATGTATATGCTATGGTAGATATATGATATAGATATGAGTATGAATACGAATATGATATGATTACGAAATAGAATAGGTACACGATATGAATGTGAATAAGTATACGTAAATGAGTACGGATATGAATATGGATTCGGATACGGATGTATGAACCCAATCACGCAAGCGAAATGGAAAGATCCTATGTAAGGCAAGTAAGTGCCCATGATGATGACATTACTATCTCCTATCTTATGCTATTTCTTATGCTTCACATTATGCTTCTATATTGATATTGATCATGCTTTACATACTCAGTACATTTTTCATACTGACGTCCTTTTCTTTGTGGACGCTGCGTCATGCCCGCAGGTGCACAGGGAGACAATCTTGATCCATAGCTACATTCGCAGGGACTACACAGCAGAGCTCCATTTCATTCGGAGCCATAGCTTTTGGGTACTTATTCTTTTGTGTACATAATTGTGGGCATAGCGGGGTCCTATCCCGCTTATGTGATATGTTATACTCTCCTTAGAGGCTCGTAGACATGTTTATATGGTTAGGTATGTCTGGCCTTGTTGGCCTATATTTTGTATATCATTTTGATAGCCTTGTCGGCTCATGTACATTGACGTGGCATAGATGCCAATGATGATATAAAGGCATGGTTGTCCAATGGGACTAGCATGATAAATGAATAGAATTATATGTTTAACTGTGTGGCTCACCTAGATGTAAGGGTAAGTGTAAGCCAAGGGGTACCCGGGTGGACTAGCACCGGGTGCTCGTCGCGGCCCCTCTAGTCGGGTCATGACAAAACTGGTATCAGAGTAGTTCAGTCCTAGGGTGTGTCTACGAGCCGTGTCTAGTAGAGTCTTGGTTATGGGTGTGTTGCGCACCACACTTATAAACAAGAAGCTGCGGGCATTTTAGGAATAAATGACCTTCTTTCTTCACAAGAATCGTGCGACAGAGCTATGATATAAGAACTTCTTGTTTCTTAACCGTGTGTTGTGTATTTCAGAAATTCCGGTAAAGAGAAAGGCTACAGCAGCCCAAAAGGGCAAAACGGTGGCAGAAAAGCGGGCTGAAAAAGCACCGCCACCGGTAGTAGAGGAAAGTGAGTCCCAGAGTGCGGCTCAATCTCAGTCCTCCCGTTCAGTGCCTATATTAGGCCAAGATAAAAAAAAATTCCAAAAGCATCCACATAGATGAAAAATGACCAATAGCCGAGTCATAGCCGATGGTGAAGCACCTAAACACAAGTTTGCCAAGTATTTCACTATTTCCTCAGAATAGCCACAACACAAGTACAACTACAAATCCAACCAATAGATGTAAAATGAGATGATGCTATATGCAATGTAATGTAGTGAAATGCAATGACCAATAACACAAACTGTACACACATGCTCCAGACGGAATCTCGACGCCTCGACAGTCATGACTTGCGGGGGACCCATGGTGTCCTTGTACCAGCCACTCCACATAAAGCCCAGAGTTAACTTTCATCTTTCATATTCATAAAATCAGCCACTCCGCACAAAACCCAGGGGTGACTTTCATCTTTCACTTTCATAATTATTTCCCATAACATTTCCATCATGCATGAACGTATGAATGCTAAAATGAGATATCAATGAATCTAAAGCCAATGAATATTCTATGGAGATCACAAAGCACCATAAGTCATAACAAGACTTGCATAAATAACAACAACCATGGAAATGGGAACAACACAGAGTTTTAGTAAACATAGTGAATCTGTCACCTCACATCAACAAGTACACCACATGTCACAGTGCGTAAAATAACGGCGACAAGCCCACATATTCAGAAGTCATACCAACCTAACAGTATATCCATCCCAACATCATATCCGAAGACCTAATAATAATGTTTGGCTGGATATTAGCTAGGTTTGTATGAGCTCTGATTATTTGGGCTTGTCTCCATTATTTACGCATTGTGAAGGTGTAGTTGTATTCATATTGTGGCGATTCGGGATGGAATTCTATTAGCTCGGTTGTTGTTGATGGTGGCTTGCAGCCCTGTTATTGTGATTAGACTCACCACTTGGATGGTTGTGTGGTGATACGTGTTGTACCCAATTCACTTTTATTGTGACACATACCATCGGAGAAAGGAAAGATAATGAGTTTAGACTTGAATTGTGATATAAACTTATCATAATACGCAGATGAAAACTTGACGTATGAATTACGTTTGATGGTGATATTATACTTGGCATACATTCTCATTCCATATGTATATTGATATCGAATTATGACGTTGTCTTGATGATGATATATAATAAAATGGAGCACCTTGGTGATACAAGACTCAGTTGTGAGGTGTACTCGTATAATTGGAAGTAAAGAGGGACATAGACTCTTTATGTTGACTGACATGGTTTGAAGGATTCATTCCATGGTTGAGCTAACTTATCTAAAGTTCTGGAAGGGCTTATAGCATTGTGACTTGCACTTTTATTTACACTTAATTTCATTGATTGGTCAGGCTTATATTTGAGTCGATTTATCTTTGTCTTGATATGACTTATGGCATTATGACTTCTTGTACCTTCATTGTCTGACTTATGGCATTATGACTTCTTGTACCTTCATTGTCATTTGGTGCATTGATTTACCATATTTACACCCATTTCTGCATTTATACATTCATACATTATGGAAATAGTTTGGAATTTTTGAAAGGAAGGTGTTCATTGTTGAGTTGTCATGTTTAGTGATGCGTAATTTTACCATTTTTCCCTTGCTAGTACTTTCCCGAGGTTAGGAATGAGCGGACCTAAATAAATTGGGGTGTGCTTTATGTTCTGTTTTGTGACTTACAAGTGACTCTGTGATGTGTTATTAACTTGGTTTGTTTGTTGGCTTGTGTTCATAGGGCCTTAGAATGATTTTCAGAGACTAACTATAAAAATGTATAAAAGTTCATGCTCACTGCCTAAAATGCATTGAGCAGCGAAGGGTTGGATTTTTCACAAGCCTGCTGCAGCGGAAGTGGTTCTCGCTGCAGCGAAGCGGGGCTCGCTGTAGCGGTCCTTATTAAATTAGAAACCCTGTTTGTATACCTTATTATGACCACACTCCCCACATAACTCCATGATAGTTCCCACAAACCCTTGAGGTGAATTTTCTACGGCTAGGTCACTACTTCTTCATCAAGGTAACTTTCCACCATTAATCTTATTCGTTCTTCAATCATGATAACTTCTAGCATCAGTAAAAGCTCGTTAATGGAGGATTGAAAGGTTATAACACCTAAGTTTATAAAACCCTAGAATAATGAATGGGTTATTGATATTATTGATAATTGTTCATGTAGGAGTTTATATAATCACTTCCTAGCACGGTAATTTGATATTAAATGGTGAAATTATCGAATATAAACCTAGGGTTCTCATAAAAATGGAACCTTTGGCCTAAAAACTATGTAAGGAGGGTTAAATTGATTAGAAAACCCATTATCTGGTTGAATATGATGTCTGAGAGTAGAATTAGAATGATTATAGTCCTAAGGATTAATTAACCAACTGAAAAGAGTAGAAGTAATTTGGTCTTCTTGCCCAAATTGTTGTTCTTGTTTGAATAGAAGGTTTATCGCTTACTTAGCATCATATTGCTAGACCGTTCTATGGCGCTTCAGAATTAGAAGGCTCGTGTAGGGAAGTTCATGGCTCCGGTTCTACATTCGAGGTAGATTACAACTTACTTTAGTTAGTGTTGACAACTAATTTTTAATCTCCTATAATTTATTTTAATTACTCAGAGTCCTTGGATGACAAAAAAAATAAGGTGTGCATCTTAGAGGGTCTAAATAATTTTTTATAAAATTATTCAGGACAATATTTTACCTTTTCAAATTGATAAAGAGATTTGCAAGACATTATAAATTATGTGAAAATTAATTGAGGTTTTATAATATTTAGGGAATATTTTGTTGGAATTAATCAAAAGCAAAACAATTTTTGAATGTTTTATTTAATTAATTGTGAATTAAGGAAAAGTCAGATTAATAATAAATTATTCTATTTATTATGCAAGGTAATTTGAGTAATTAAAAGAATTAATAATTTTACTCCTCAAACTCTGATTATGTGTGTTTGCATTGTTGTTTAATTGATAAATTGCCTTGGTAATTAAATTGATTAATTATTGGGGCCATATATGCAAAATGTGTTTAATAGTCGTGCTTTAAATTAATTGAGTCCTAATTTTATCATGCTTAAAATAATTGGTTTATAATTGGCATTTTTTCAGTATGGTCCATTTATTGGACTGCACCTTTGACCCTCCATACATATATATATATACACTATATATACATATATATCTGTCAAAAGGGCCCATGCAAACAACGTATATATGTATATATAGTGTATATATATATGTATGGAGGGTCAAAGGTGCAGTCCAATAAATGGACCATACTGAAAAAATGCCAATTATAAACCAATTATTTTAAGCATGATAAAATTAGGACTCAATTAATTTAAAGCATGACTATTAAACACATTTTGCATATATAATTTTATATATCTGTCAAAGGGGCCCATGCATTTTTGTTTTTTAAAAAAGGGCCGAGCCTAGTCCATAATGGACCTAACCCGGTCCATGAAACATTTAAAGGGGGGAATACGTATATCCCCCTCCCTCATTTTATTCACAGACCCCAGGGGTCTCATTTGCAAATAAAGAAAAGGGAGACGGCTAGGGCAAACCCCTAGCGCCGCCTCCACCACTGCCCTTACCCCGCCTTTCCTCATCGCGTCCCATCATATTTGGAGGGTATAACGTGGGGAAATCAGAGGAGAGGATGAAGCATTAATGGCTTCATCCTTTTCTTCATGAAATCCAGCCAAACACCCCCTTAAGGAACAAACTTTTCCGTTTCTTTTATTTTCCGTCGATTTACAGTGGTATAGAATGAAAATGGACCATTGATTTTTGTTTTCTTTCAATCTAGACCGTGTATGTTTGATTCAAGTGAAGACTTATGGAAAATCCACAAGTCCCAGATCGTTTTTGCAAGATTTGAGACAAGCTTTGGGGGTTCTATAAATAGAACCCCATCCTTCACTAAAACAACAAGTTTGACACCTTAAAGAGGCCTGAACTTTGAGTTTTGCTCAAAAGCTAGGCTTCAGTAGTGGTATTAGACTCCAAAGAGTTCAAGTCTTTTTCTAGTTCTAAAATTTTATTTTCTTTTGCGGCTTGTATTTGGTGTGGCTGAGCTTTATTTTGGAAGCAAAATGAGGCATCCAAGTCCATTCTTGCTTCGGCTGCACTTAAAAAAGGTAACAATTTGTGTTTTAATTAGGATTTGGCAAAAAGGGTGACTTGAACTGATCTTTGAGTGTTGTTGTTTGAATAAGAGTACACTTGGGTGGTTTGAAGGGACTCTAACACTGTTCATAAAAGGTGGATTTAGGACAACCTTAAGATGTTCTTTATCTTGTCTAAAATGGTCTACCAACTAGTAAACTATTCTTGTTAAGGGGTGACAATAAATATACTTGTTTTAACTTAGTAATGAGATATCAGATTCTAAAAAATGTTATTGAGAAAGAGTTTTAGGGTGTTGGCATGTTAATATAAAACATGTGTGTGCTAAAGATTAATCATGTGTAAGTCTGTCTTGTTTTACCATGTGTGGAAGTGTCTATGTGTAGAAAAATCAGCTTTCCAAGGCTGATCACCTAACACTTGAGAATTAAAAAGATAAAAGAGAAAAGGGGAATAATGGGAAGGTCTTGGTGCAATTCTGTCTAGGCCCCTTTATGGGTTTGTTTGGTACTGCTTTTGGATGTTGTGGATTGAAATGCAAGAAATGAATAAGTAGTCATGGCTAAGGAGGAGACTAATTGTTATATGTAGGATTATGTAAAGTTGAAGTTTTTGTAGGTTGCTCTGTCTTGCTTTATTACGTGTGGATCTTGAAGGAGGACATATATGCTTCTGAGATGCTATGTGACATGAAAGAATAAAATCAGTTCAAAATTAGAATTTGGGTTGAGATGGTCTTTGAATACTGGTCTGTGTCATTGTCATTTAAATATTTGTATTGGGTCTGTTTAGTGGTCATGCATGTAACTTAGCCATAAGACTTTCAAAGTTTGGGTAAGGCTTAATGAGCCAACTGTGGTAGTCCTATGATAGTGTTAAGCTGTTCTAAACCATCCCATGCTTTTTTTTTTGGTTGTCACTGAGGTATGGGGATAAGGTCATAAGAAGGGAAAGGTCTTGGGAGAGTAAAAGTTGAGCCTGGGTATGAACTGGAGTTAGTAACCAGTGGAACCGAGGATCCCTTTTTACTGAAAGGAGATTCAGGAAACGGAGATGGGGAGGTAATAACCCCACCCTGTCCTGCTTCCTTTTCAGGACCCTGAGGCTTCTTCTCATTCTTCAGAACTTGTCCTCGTGGTCCTAGGACACACAAAGGAACTCAGATGGATTAGGAAGGCTTAGCTATATCTGGGGAAGGGGTAGACCTAGAGTTAGATAATGTTTTGTTAGTACATGTAAGGTCTAAATCATGAATTCTCACTATGTCTTCCCAAAAAGATTTTAAACTAAGGTGGTTGGTTGTCTGTGTTATTGTTGTTTGAGTTAAGTGTTTGGTAAGGAATTAGGATTGGGAAGTACACTAGTAATAATCTAAGTCAATACCATTAAGGAACTGACCAATGCCCTTGGTGTTAGTTGCATACTTTTACTTATGATCATGTGCCTCCTGTTTTCTTTAATCTGTGCATCTGCACCTTGCTTTCTTAAAATTTGCTTTTTTTTGTGATACCTAATTAAGTCTATGACTGTGGCAACCTGATTATGTTATAAACTTTCTTTTGGGAGATTTGGGGGGGGGGGGGGGGGGGGGGGGGAGGGGGAACCATTATTATGAATCAAGGCTTATCTAAGATCTCTTGACTAATTGCTTACATGATATGCTTCTCTAACCTATCTCACTGTTAAGGCCCTTTAGAATTTTGGTGACTTTTCTGTGTGTTCAAATGCATCTGCCTGGTCATGTTGGCCTACTTTCTCCTCTATGATTTAGTTAGGAATGATTCCTATCATGACACAACCTGTTAATGTTCAAACTAGCTTATGATGCCTAAGTAAAACAAAGGGTGACCTTAAGGAACCTATTAATGACAGATTGACTCATCCTATGACTCTATAGGAGCCTGATCAGGCCTTAGTAATGAAAACATAACCTAGACCTCTCCCCTTGAATGGGTCTATCTGTTTGAGCATGGGTGTACCTGAACTCATTTGAGTTCCTGGTTAGGAAATGGTTTCAATGGTAGGGTTTAGCATGGTCAACATGATTTATGGGTAGGCCAAGCCACATGGCATAAAGGAAGCCTTTTTAAAGAATGTCTTAGAGAGAGGATCAAACGGGAAGGCCCGACATAGCTTGATCGAAAAAACCTTTTCTCCACATAAATGGCACCATGGTACTCCTATAAGCCTATGTTACTACATGGACACCTCATGATCTTACAGACCTTACCATTAGACTAAGGAAGGGGGCACAGGTTGGAACCAAATCCATATTGCCACAATGACTTACTAAAACTGAATGATAAATCTATTTATACAATTTACTGTTGTAGATACAAAAGAGGATATCTTAATTGGAGTAAGTTCTAAATCATGAGCTAAATCACTAAAAGTCCATTAAAACCATTTGAAGCCTCTCTTTAGACAGCATAGCTGGTCTCTGCCCCTTTCCTCATGGTTTGAACAATAGTGCGCACGAATTCTATATGCCCGTCTGTGTACTTTCTCCCTATGCGAGGATTGACTAAGAATTGATAATTGCCTCTGTGCTGGCTTTGAATATTGAAGTTGTTTAAATCCTGTTCCGCTTGAGTTATACTTGACCCTTTTTGAATTATGGTGTTTGTATTGCTGCCTTCTGATTAATATGGACAACCCTTTTCTTATGGCCCTTCTCTATTTGTGAATATGCCTTTGCTGTTAGGTAGCATTTAATAATGTGAGCTATGAAGCTGTCTAGGTGAAGTTTAGCATCTATTCTGTAAATTGCCTGAAATTGGAGTTTATACCAACTTGTGAGAATTGCTCCTAAGATGCTCAGCTGATTGGTCTAGACTTGAGTGTGCCTTAACTTAGGTTTGATATGCCTTGGTTAGGAAATTAGAAGAGAGTTAGGAGGGTAAGGGTAATGGCAGAGGTGCACAAGTAATATACGACCAGTTTTACTCTAGGTATATATGGGAGGTTTGAGGAGAGATGGAAACAAGGGACTCCTAAATCTCAAACCCTTAATGAAATCTTGGTGTAATCAAATGACTCATTGGGCCATCGGCTTTGGGGATATGAACTTAGAGGCTAGACACACAAGGCATGTACAGGTTAGTGGAAAAAAGGGAAGGATATACATATGATATACACTTGATATATACCTCATATGGGTATATCCTAGATGTATTTTGTATATATGAGTAACAAATGAGTCTTATATAGAATATATACAGATGGAAAAAGCGGATAAAGAGGGCAATTCTGTTTTGATCTTTCTTATGAATAATGTGTTTTCCTCTTGGAGTTATTTAGTTATCTTATTGCATCCCATTTTAAAATATGTTTGATCCTCCTACTATGGCCTTGAGTTTATTCTCATGTTTGTTTTTAAATTAAATTGTTTCCGTACGTGGTGATACATGTGCATAATTATGGGACTTTGATGCATTCTTGGTCATATTGGTCTAGGCAGTTGATATAATTTGCGGATAGGTCTTAGCCACTCCCCAATGTCCAGCCATGCCTGGGGTTCATGAAACCCCGTTGAACTTGTGCGGCGTCGAGAATACGGGTGGTGACGACTGTTCTCCTTTTGTGTTGTGAAGGTCTTGACCAATAAAGCCAATAGTGTAATCAAATGCCATAATTATGTAACTTGTAAGAAGTTTGATATATAAATATGTGCGTAAGTTATACATGTGATGAGTTCAGAAAGTTATAAACTAACCGGGGTTCCTTTTTCCTTTTTCCCCTTCACCACATGACCACTCGGGTCGGGACCAGCCTGCCTATTGGTCGTAAGGCCCAACAAGGAAATTTCTTTCCTTGAAGATATCGAGTCCGCGAAGATAAAATTAAATAGCTTGGCGCACAGAAGGCCCAGCCATGGGTGAAAATGGCCAACTAGGGGCTTGGTACGCCCCTAGTCTTTCCCTTTGTTTTATTTGTTTCTTTTTTCTTCATCTTGAGCTTTCTGTGTATTTTTATAAAACTTGTAAAAACTCATGTCATAATGGAATCCTTATCGTATGAACTAGTAGGCTTAGGATAACGGTACTTATAACATTTAGATTGACTTTAAGTCCTCTAAACCATTTTAAAAAATCCAGATTTAGCGTAATGATTTTGACAAACATAAATGGATAATTAGCTAAGCTATTTTGACACGGTTTAAGTTTAACAGGAACAAAAGGATATTTCCAACAAACAAAAAAAACACAAGCGTTGCAATGTTGTTAAAGAAAAATGGACTTAGTTTCAAACCTAAACCACATACTCTTTTTAGGAATTAAACCAAGTTTTGTTTTAAAAATAAGGCCAAGGATAAATGTTTTCGATCAAATTAAACTGGCAAACTATTGGGCAAAACGCCCACTGATTTTTTAGAAAATAAGGCCAGAACTGGCCAAAATTCAGCACAAAAAGAGAAATTTTGGGCCAAAGCCCACTCGTGAATGAAAATTGATGACATCGGGTATTTAAAGCTCTATGCATAAATTCATTTTGGCCAAGCCCAGAATGAAAACAGACATACCTCTTTAAAATGGGAAATTATAAATTTGGCTACAAACCCCAATCCGAGACCAATTTCATAACTTATAACAAAAGACATATGTTTTAAAACAAAAACATTCGTATATACGAGTTCTTGGATAAAGCGTTCCAAAAATATTAAATGGATCGATCAAAATAAAGTATGAGTTAAGCATGGACAAAATTATACCCTCAAAACATAACAAGTTCATATTTTTAAATAACATGTGTAAATTGACAACTTCATACTCATTTTCCAAACGAAATAAATCATCCTTGTATACAAAAGGGAGATTATTTTATCCGGATATTATAAATCCAAATCTATGTACCGTGTATATAAAGGGACCGTATTCAAATTCTTTTCTCAAAATGACATGCAAAATGACAAGATTTTTGAGAGCATAAACACTAAATAGACAGTTCATGTAAATACTCATACATTGGAATTCGATGTTCAACCATATAGTACGGATCCTTAATACTGGGGTGCCTAACACCTTCCCCGGGGGATCATCAGAACCCTTACCTAGAACTTTAGATTATGAAGGATTTTGTACGGTATTTGAATAAACCTTTCACCTTCAGTTTTCCAAATTTCCTAAAAATTGGGTGGCGGCTCTTTTAAAACAAAGTGAGAAAGAGCACCAATAAGTTTGTAGAAGCCTTTATGAGCCCGCATAAATGCAAACCATTATAGATAGCGACTACGGTGGGGACTTAAAGGTTCTAACAAAAAGGATTCCAATATAATATGAGTATATTTTACTTAAACTGTCAATGCGTTTACTTTTTTGCAGTTATTAACTGTCATTGCATGCATATCATAACTCCACCACTCTTGGCATTTACTTTACGCTTTGTTCCAAATGTGACTTCACGAAGCACGCGGTTGTTCCTCAGTATAAAACCAAAATATTTCTTTTGGAGCAGTTATGAGGCTGGGTTGGTTCGCGGTCATCCAATAGCCCTAACGGTTCATCTCCAATTGTCCTTTTGGGTTCTCAGTCTTTCGTGGAAAATCACTCTAGTGAAAACTAGGATAGAGCTTAGCCAAATCCCTACTGAACTACAACATTTATACTTAGATGGGCCTTGGATATCTCAGACCTACCTAAGGCTCATTAAGAGAGACAACCCTGTGTTCGGACAGTCTATGACCTGAAAAACACCTCTTCTCATATATGTGCTATGTGGAAAAAATATTTGTGCCTATATGATGAACCATTGATCCTACGGAGATGGGGGAATCTTAATCGTGTTCCGTTTTGTAGATGGAACGAAGAATCCATTTTGACATCGTCACTGAGGTTCCACATTTGCTGAGAGCTTGGTATGAATGGTTGGGTGATACTCACCAGTTGCACTTTAGGACACTTACCCTCCATCATGAAAATGGAGGGCCGCCCAGAGCTGAAAGAGGTGTTGGTTGGGTATTAGGATGACAAGGAGATGTTGTTCCGCTTAGGTGATATTGGGATGACTCCTAACCTCGAAGAAATTAGGGATGATGTAGACAACAATCAAACTTATCTAAGGAGGCGACACAAGCCAAATCAAAATATGAATTTTCCACAGAGGCCTACCGTCAGCCAAATCATGAAGTTTCTTGCTTTAACTGAGGCATCCTGGGCACAAGGGCCCACTGTAGCCTTCAGGGATCTATACCGGAAATTCGGGGACGTCACCGGGTCCACTTTATATCAAAGGGAGTTCAACAGCTGAGAAGAATGGGAGACCACTATGCCTTTAGCCTTCGCCATAGCTTTGTTGGACATGGTGCTTCCACAGGACGGGTCATTGGCCATAACATCAGCTGCTGGAGGACTTTCTTGAGCACCGTTTTAGTTATTAGAAGCCCTATGTCGGCTTTGTCCTCACTTTTGTAATCCCTTCCGGGAAGATATTATTACTATTATTTATTAAATCATGATGACTTTTTGGGGGAATGGTTCATCTTCACAAATGGCGCTTACATGTTTCAAACGACTAAAAGCTTTAACTCAAAAGGGCCTTAGGGACACGAGTAGTATAAATATCTGTAAATTACGTGCTTGCTTACTACATGCTTCGCATGACTAGTTGCTATGTGTGTTGTCATATATTAAAGCTGAGTACAATTGGTCTGACGATCTAAACTACATAACCAAAAGAAAAACCATGAGGCTTAAAACGTACCCGAATTTGTCCTTACTAAAGGTTGACTTACGATGGCAAATCAAGGAAGGCAGAAAGCGTGGACTTTAGGAGAGACAACTGAGATGCTACAGGACATGGTGCTATAGATGGAAACACACCTCCTAGAAATAGAAAATAAACTGAGGAGGTAGACGAATTACTGGGCATGGTTAGGAACCCATCGGAAGGCATACCCCAAGAGCAATACTATGGAAATTATTCCTGAAGAGGTGAGGGAATTGGTGCTAAACTACATACAACTAGAGAGAAGGCTTGTAACACCCAGAGAAGGAACCCCGAAAGGGAAAAATAAGGAACAAGGAGCTGGGTCGGATCCGTGGGTGTTCACATCGGACCCACAAGAAGGAATAGAGCCCCAAGAAAAGGATCCCGAGCCCATTGAGGAAGAAGAGTTGAAGGAGGAAGAAGAAGAGCCAAAGGAGAAAGAGGAAGAGGCTCGAGACATGGAGGAAACAGAGCTTTTCGACATAGGGGCCAAAGGACGGGAGAAACCATTTGAGATGCTCCCCGAGTTTCAAGGGAACAATGCGGATGACGAATCTAGTTATTATGCCCCCACTGAGGATGGAACGGATTTCTATGCACCTTCACCTATGCCGATGCCTGCTGCCTCTACCATGGTTTCGGGGAAATTTGAAAAGGAAAACCTTCCTACACGGGCTCCGTGGAGTATAGCATTCAGAGCTCGATCTTCTCCATTCAGAGTATCTCCGTTGCTCGTCACTTGCAAGGAAGTGTTTAGAAAGATGATGGCTGCTGGGATGGATTGCACCACTAGGGCTGGACTACAGGTCCCTGACTTGGTGTATGCTTAAAAAACGTGTCTGTTTAACCTCAATCAGGTGGGCCATACCTTGAACGAATGTTTGGCGTTGAGGAGAAGGATTGTTACTTTGATTGACGACAAAATCATCGGGACTTTGTAGGGATCGCACACCTTATTGGTCCATGATCCCATTACCCCAAGAGAGGGAGTTACCCCTAAGACCCAAGTTTGGTATACGATTTGACGATTTTCAAGGAATCATACGCTTGCCTTTTCTCGACTTTGGCTTCGTTGAACAAAGATTAGACCCGTGGAACCTTTTGATGAGCCCGCACCATTAGGGGCCAATAGAAAAAAATTATGCTTAGACTACGCTGGAGCTAGGGGACATGATATTGAAGGATGCCAGGCCTTCAAACTTCAGCTCCATAATATGATCAGGACCGGATAAATATTGGTCATACTTCCACCGTGGTTTTGAGGAAAAGAAAGATTCGGCATGAGAAAGCAAGTTCGTAAGGACAACTAGTTGCAGAACTCTAATTTTGGGTACATATTAGGTGTCCCCTCTTTTGCACAAATGCTACCCCCACCCTATAAATGTAAAAGAACCGCGCCCTGATGTCCCCATGGATGGGTACGCGGGATATTTAGGAACAAATGTATATCCTTCTTTTGTAATCGAACAACGTAGGGCCTAATTTTTCCCGGCGGGATGTGTAGTCAGTCTACGTAAGACTCGAGCCCTTCATGATTTAAAATATAATCCGCCCCCCTCCCCCCCCCCCCCCCCCCCCGGCCCCCGTCCGCCCGCTTAAATTTTTATGACAGGTCGAAGGTTTCACCGTAGTAAGTCAACCGGAAAACTATCGGACCAAGACCCACCCAAATATTAAAGGCTCGTAATATCCGAGCCTTTAGAACATCAGATCAAAAGTACTTGAGCTTCGATATATGACTAGTGTGCTACTTACTCTTTAAATACCCGTATGTGATATCTTACCTTTATATTAAAATCCAGACGCTAACTTTCTTTACTGTTAAGTTATTCTTATAGAAAGGGGCCAATTAGTGTAACATTGAAAACTGGCATACTTCACGAGATCCAAGTCCACGTTAGCATCCCTCTCCGACAAAGGAAAAGAAAAAATGACTGGTACCCCCAAAGAAGCAAGAAATCAGCTCGCTCTCCACAACGGAGACACCCAGGACTCACAAGAGGCAGCATCCCAGGAGGATATGATTGTGATGTTGTTAACTACCGTCGCCACTCTCCAAGAAAAGGTGGCAAGAAGGGAGGCGGCCGATATGGAAAAGAATGCCTCCACTGAAGGAAGGAGGCCCCCTCCTCCCTTTCCCTCGTTGAGCTTTCCGATGCCCAACTATTTTTCTTTCTAGCCACCAGGAACCATACCCCCTCCACTAAACACCACTAATCCAAACCATGCTAGGCCCTCTTATTGTACCTTACCACCCGTTAAGAATGCCCATGTTCCAGGAACCACCCACTCAATCCCCTCATACAAAAACCCTCAGCCAGTATTCTTCAATCCGGCAAGCCAAGCACACGCCCCGGCCCTACTGGCTAGGATAACCACCACTATCTCGTTTAATCACCCCACTCACCAGGTGTCCTTCTTCACTCCTAACATCCCGAACGAATCTCCCCCGGGACACAAGGACTTGGATCATTATATGGAAATGGAAAGGACTTGGAGAGCCGAACAAGATAGACGTGAGAGAGACATGGCGCGGAAGATGGAAGAGTTGCTGGAGAAATCCAACAAGTCCACAAGGAAGGCCATAGGCCTAAGCTACGATAACTTGTGCAAGCACCCAGATTTGGACCTGCCAGAAGGGTTCAAAATCCTGAAATTTGAAATGTTCAATGGGACAGGGAACCCCAAAGCACACCTTCATTTGTACTGTGACCAGTTGGTCAGAGTAAAGAAGAATGAACCCTTAATCATGAGACTATTAAGTTGTAGCCTGACCGGCGGAGTAGCCGAATAGTTCGCCACACAAGACATGGGCCAATGGGCCCTTTGGGAAGACCTGGGCGAATCTTTCATGGAAAGCTTTCGTTTCAATATCGAGACCGTGCCAGACCTCTACTACCTCGAGAAGGTCAAACAAAAGTCAACAGAGAACTATAGAGAATTCGCCAGCACATAGAGGGCCGAAGCAGCCCGTGTGCAGCCGCCAATGTGTGAGGGAGAGCTAGCCTCCGAGTTCATCAGGTCACAGGAACCGGATTTCTATGATAAGATGTTTTCCATAGCCGGGAGGCTTTTCTATGAGTTGGTAAAAATAGGAGAGGCCATTGAAGATGGTCTCAAATCTGGAAAGATCGTCAGTATCTTCAACAAAGCATCTGGACAGGCCACTACGGGAGTCTTCGAGAAAAAGAAAGAGGACGTGGCGAGCATATCCCACTTTCCAAACCAAAGAACAAAAGGACCGCTAACTTCCCACAAAATGCCACCCCTCGTGAATTACTCCGCTCCTTCATACCACCCAACACCCATATATTTCGCACAACCAACCTTCACCACTACTGTACCAGCATACACGGATCCGCCCAGTGTCAGTGTGTCTGCTCAGTTTATCAAACACTACCACAACAAGCATACCAACCACCGCCCCAGCAAAACTACTGCCCTTCTCAAAACAACCCACCACAAGCTTATCAACCCCAAAATTACCAAAATCAACCACCACCCCAGCATATAATGCTCTATGTCCAGCTTTCGAGAAAAGGCAATTAAGAGAATTCACAATGCTCCTCGAACCAACGTCTCGACTCTTTGGGAGACTATTAAGAGACTATTAACTACTAGATTGATTCAGAAAGTCCCAACAAAGCCAGCACAACCCGAAAGCATATTCTACCGGGCCGATCAGACTTGTGCCTACCATTCAGGAGGGAATGGGCACGGCACAGAGGATTGCATAAACCTAAAACATAAAATCTAAGATCTGATCGACAAAAGAGAAATAATCTTGGAAATTGCAGCTCACAACGTAAACACGAACCCGGTGCCGAATCATGGAAACAGCGGGGCCACATGATAGAGAGATGAAGACTGGGAAGCTTGTGGAGCGTTGTCTCCCAGAATGACCGAGTATCTTTAACAGACAGGTGTCTCCCTCATACTCAAGGAACGTCCTAAATTTAAAATCTTGATCCCCAGTCCGAGAGTTCCCAAGGCTATACCAATGTTTAGGACCTTGGTTCCAGCAACTGTGATACCCCTGGTAGTATAACAGATTGTGCCTGACCCAAAAAAGCCAATCACTGTGCAGGCAGCTATGATCCAAGGCATGACTCATTCTGGATAATGCTACACTCCTGAAGAATTGGCCTAGAACACCATAAGAATGGAAAATACTCAAAAAAGGGCGATAACCGAAGGAGAGGCTGAAGATTTTTGGCAGCGCATGCAGCCAAAATATTATTCCATTGTTGAGCATTTAAAGAAGACGCTGGCGCAAATCTTGATGCTATCATTGTCGGCTAGCTCACCGTCATATACGGATGCCCTCATGAAGGCATTTGATGATGCACATGTACCGATGGGTACAAGTAGTGAAGATTTAACCTGGCTAGTAGCCCATATCATTGGGGAACATAAAATCTGCTTCTCCAAGAAAGAATTGCCAGTCAAAATGACCTCACAATAAAGCCCTCCATATCACCCTTGAATGTCGTGACAAGGCCGTAGGGAGAGTACATGTGGATAATAGGTCGGGCCTCAACATCTGCCCTCTAACCACATTAACACAACTCGGCTGTGACGTGGGAAAAATTCGCCAGAGCGGGACGAATGTTAGGAGGTTCGATGGATCCCTAAGTGAGTTCTTAGGAGAGGTCGACCTATAAATCCAGGTCGGACCTGCCTTCTTCACAACATAATTCCAGGTGATAGCAATCACTGCAAATTACAACATGCTCTTGGGAAGACTATGGATCCACTCCGCTGGGGGGGGGGGGTACCAGCAAGTCTGCACCAGGCCATAAAATTTAAATGGTTGGGCCAGGAAGTTGTGGTTGAATGGTAGTTGGATGGAATCATGAATGTTGGTGTATTGTGATTATGAATATGTTTAGACCATGAAATAAGTATTATATATGAGAAAACGCAATAATTACCTATAACCATAAATGTGGAGAAATCGAAGAGAAATGGTGAATTGTGGTAAATGTATACAAATGATGATTGTTGTTTGCCATATTGTGGATGTAGATATGAACATTTGAGAGTTGATATAGAACATGGGAAGAGTGGTAGAAACAAAGAAAATGATTCTCAATTTTCCCTAGAAATAGTAACGCGTTCTAGGAGTCGATTTACTTACGTTGATGTGAATTCTCTCTTGAAGGTAGAAACGCGACATTGAATAAGAACAAGCGAACGATAGTTTAGTTAAACGTAAAAGGTATGTGAGGAAATTCCCTTCTTTCTAACGGCATGAATCCTGTAGCATGATTTTCCTTTCTCTTCATGAGTTCCTATATCCCGGAAAGTTGAAAGCCTACGTCTATGAATAGCTATATAAGATAAAAGACATGTTATGAGTCTCATAACAATGATGATGAGTTAAATTATAGAGATTCTAAAATGTATGATATGATGATCCTATAACGTTAATAATGTCATTTATTGCTTACACTCACCTTATGTGCTAATTCCTTCACGGTGAGGCAGGATGTCAATGATTGCTCCATAATGAAATTGGGGGATCACGACCTTACGTCACCCCGATAAAGTATAGTTGTTCTTGAGCCTTATGCATGTATTATGATAAGCATATTATGATGAGCATATTATGATAAGCATGTTATGATGATGATATACACCGCGCCTATATGGCCGGGAGTCACCGCTAAGGCGGGCAGCGTATACACTATGGCCAGATGGCATGGGCAGACACCACTAGTGGGCGGCACGAGATGATACCCCGGACGCGGGAGGCCTGGACGCAGGATATGATTATCACACCGATCCGATATGGACGGGCAGCTTATAAATTACTACACCGTACCTATATGGGCGGGCTGTTTATACATTATGCATATATGATATGATGATGAGTATGAGTAAGACAGTATGACTTAATTCCTTTATACTTGACATTCAGACATAGATGTTCCATATTGATATTTGCTTTATGTCATTGTCTTATTTCATTGTTTATGCCTCTCATACTCTGTACAATGTTCGTACTGACGTCCGTTTTCTTTGGACGCTGTGTTCATGCCCACAGGTAGCAGGGAGGTGAGCTTGACCCAGATTCGTAGTAGCTGTCTGCTGATTTGAGAGCACTCCATTGTTCCGGTTGTGCTTAGGATTATTCTTTTGTGTATATAGTCATGTATATGTATTTTTGGGCATTACGGGGTCTTGTCCCATCCTTATGTTTAGCACTCCAGTAGAGGCTCTAGATACGCAGTGTGGGTTAGATGGTCTCACAAGATGCTATTATGTATATATATTATTTTGATGGCTGAGAGTTATATGTATATAAAAGTATATATGTTTCCATATGATATATGATTTTCCTACGATTTGAGTATAAATGTGATAAAAGAGCATTAAATGAGCATGATGAGAAATAGAACGAGCGGTGCTCGGTGGTTAGCCCCGGGTACCCATCGCGGCCCCTAGCTGGGTCCTGACAAAAGTGGTATTAGAGCAGTTCAGTCCTAGAAATGTCTACGAGCCGTGTCTAGTAGAGTCTTGTTTATGGTGTGTTGCGCACCACATCAATAAACAAGAGGCTACAGGGTATTTAGGAAAAATGACCATCTTTCTTCTATGAGATCGTGCGATAGAGCCGTGTATAAGATTTTATCCTCCCTAATAGTGTGTTGTGATTTCAGAATGCTGCCAAAGGGAAAGGCTACAGCCACCCAGAAGGGCAAGACTACGACAAAGAGGCAGGTACAAAGAGAGCCTCCGATGAATATAGAAGAAGGCGAATCGCATAATGAGGCCTTATCTAATACTTCCTCCACCCCGCCTAATGTAGAAGAACAAGGAGGAGCTCCAGCTCCAATTCCTCCACCGGTTGCTTCGGGTCAACAAATGACCGAGGCCATTCATTTACTGACACAATTGGTTGCCACACAGGCACAACGGCAGAATGCGGGCCCAAGTGATCTGTCAGCTAGTACCCGAGCCCATGATTTTATGAGTCTGAATCCTCTAGAGTTTTTCGGGTCAAAGCCGGATGAAGACCCACAAGGTTTCATTGATGAGATGTTGAGGACGTTGAGGATTGTCCATGCCTCCGAAACTGAATCCGTGGAGTTGGCATCTTATACACTCCGGGATATGGCAGTCCTATGGTATAATAACTGGGTATTGTCAAGAGGAGAGAATGCGCCTCCTCCGGTTTGGCAAGAATTTGTACATGCTTTTATTCGCCATTACTTGCAACCCGAGGTTCGCCGAGCTAGAGAGGATAGATTTCTTAATTTGAAGCGAGGAAATATGAGTGCCCGGGAGTATAGCATGCAATTTAATTCACTAGCTAGATATGCCCCGATTATGGTGGCCGACATGGGAGATAGCGTACACAGATTCGTGAGTGGCTTAAGGCCACATTTATTTAAAGATTGCTTGACGACTTCCTTACAAGGCGGGATGGATATTTCTCGAATATAAGCCCATGCCCAGAATTTAGAGGGGTGATAGCAACATTAAAGAAGTGATCGTGATATTGATAGAAGGCACAGTAAGAGGGCCAAATCTATAGGAGCAGGCAATGATTATAGAGGGGGATCAAGACAGACATATTATAGGTACTCGGGCCAGTCGGTGACTAGTGCACCTCCGCGATTCGCTGGTAGGATATTTGATCGCTCCTTCCGTTCAGGACATGGCCAGAGTTCAAGGGCCTCAGATTCCCAGTTCAAGGAAGATTATATTCAGAGGAGACCCCCCGTACCGCAATGCAGCCAGTGCGGTAGACTACATTCTGGACAGTGTCACCAGGGTTCGGATGCTTGCTATTCTTGTTGCCAGGTTGGGCACATGATGAGGGATTGCCCGTCGATGAGTGGTAGAGTTGGAGTTCAGCCCACAGGTTCAGCAGCTGGTTGTTCCTCAGTGTGCCCGGTAGTGCAGACTCCCCAGATGTCAGCAGGCCGAGATAGAGGCAGAGGGGCAGCATCTACTTCAGGTGCCACTCAGCCCCGTGTATATGCTTTAGCCGGACGGCAGGATCTTGAGTCCTCCCCGGATGTGGTTACAGGTACATTGTCTATATTTTCCCGTGATGTGTATGCATTGATAGATCCGGGTTCTACTCTTTCTTATATTACTCCATATGTTGCTGGTTGTATTGGGGTGAAACCTGAGCCAATCAAACCTTTTGAGGTATCTACTCCGGTTGGTGATCCCGTGATACCTAGACAAGTGTATAAAAATTGTGTGATCGTGATATGTGATTGCCTGACCAAAGATGATTTGATTGAGCTGGAAATGTTAGATTTCGATGTAATTATGGGTATGGATTGGTTGGAATCATGTTATGCTAATGTCGATTGCCGAATGAAAGTGGTTCGATTCCAATTTCTAGGAGAGCCTGTGCTTGAATGTAAGGGTAATGCAGCATCTCCAAAAGGTAGGTTTGTTTCCTACCTTAAGGAAAGAAAGATGATAGCCAATGGATATATTTATCATCTAGTTCGGGTTCATGACACCGAGGCAAAGTCGCCAACTTTCCAATCCATTCCGGTAGTGAATGAATTTCCAGATTTATTTCCAGACGAACTTCCAGGTCTTCCTCCAGAAAGAGAGATTGACTTCGCCATTGATGTGTTGCCGGACACCAAGCCTATTTCTATTCCTCCTTATCGAATGGCTCCGGCAGAATTGAAAGAGTTAAAGGCGCAGTTGAAAGACTTGCTTAAAAAGGGGTTTATTAGACTCAGTTCATCACCGTGGGGAGCACCAGTCTTGTTCGTGAGAAAGAAAGACGGATCTCTACGAATGTGTATTGATTATAGGCTATTGAACAAAGTGACGATAAAGAATAAATATCCTCTTCCAAGGATTGATGAGTTATTTGATCAATTGTAGGGTGCCAAGTGGTTTTCTAAAATATACTTGAGGTCGGGTTATTATCAAGTGAGGGTTAGAGAAAAAGATATTCCCAAAATAGCCTTCAGAACGAGATATGGCCACTATGAATTCCGAGTGATGTCGTTTGGGTTGACTAATGCTCCGGCTGTGTTTATGAACTTGATGAATAATGTATTCAGGCCTCTCTTGGATTTGTTCGTCATAGTATTCATTGATGATGTCCTGGTGTACTCTCGCACAGAATCAGAACATGCAGATCATTTGCGAATTGTTCTTGGAATTCTTCGAGCCCGAGAATTATATGCAAAATTTTCAAAGTGCGAGTTTTGGCTAAATTCTGTAACATTTCTGGGCCATGTTATTTCAGATGATGGCATTTGAGTCGACACTCAAAAAATTGAAGTTGTGAAGACTTGGCCAAGGCCAACGATGCCTACAGAAGTTCGTAATTTTCTGGGATTGGCAGGTTATTATAGAAGATTCGTAGAGGGCTTCTCATCTATTTCAGCCCCATTGATGAAACTAACCCAGAAGTCGGCTAAATTTTAATGGAATGATGCTTGTGAACGTATCTTCCAAGAGTTAAAAGATAGATTGACCTCAGCTCCGATTTTAATACTTCCAGAAGGGTCAGATGGCTATGTTGTTTATTGTGATGCTTCCGGTGTCGGATTAGGATGCGTATTGATGCAGTATGGTAGATTTATTGCTTATGCTTCAAGGCAGCTGCGAAAACATGAAAAGAACTATCTAACTCATGATCTCGAATTGGTTGCGGTTATTCATGCGTTGAAAATATGGAGACATTACTTGTATGGTGTACATGTTGAGATCTATACCGATCATAAAAGCCTTCAGTACATTTTCAAATAGAAGGAGTTAAATTTACGACAAAGGCGGTGGTCAGAATTGTTGAAATATTATGATGTGAATATTTTATACCACCCCGGAAAAGCAAATGTGGTAGCTGATGCGCTCAGTCGCCGATCAATGGGCAATTTATGTGAAGCTCCTCCGGAAAAGAAAGAGATGGTTCATGACCTCCACCAACTAGCTAATCTTGGAGTACGTGCAATTGATTCTGGTAATGCAGGAATTAGTATTAATGATCCCACAGTTTCGTCCTTGGATATGGAAGTGAAAGAGCAGCAATATGAAGATCCTCAATTGTATCATTATAGAGACACATCTCATGGAAAAGAGAAGTCTCCATTTAAATTTTCTATGGATGGAATTCTTAGATACCAAAGCAGGTTATGTGTGTCGAATGTGGCGGAACTGCGCCGATGAATTCTAGAAGAAGCACATTTTTCTCGGTATTCTATTCACCCAGGTGCCACCAAAATGTACCATGATCTCAAGTTATATATTGGTGGGATGGCATGAAGAGGGACATAGCAGAATTTGTAGCTCAGTGTCCAAATTGCCAATAAGTAAAAGTCGAACATCAAAAGCCAGGAGGCTTATTGCAAGCAATGGAAATCCCTACTTAGAAATGGGAGGTGATCAATATGGATTTTATTATGGGGTTACCCTGTTCTCGAGGCAGGTATGATTCTATATGGGTGATTGTGGACAGGCTCACAAAAGCAGCTCATTTCCTTCCAGTTAGAACCACCTACTCAGCAGAAGATTATGCGAGATTGTATCTTAAGGAGATTGTGCGACTCCATGGTATTCCACTATCCATTACACAGATAGAGGAGCACAATTCACAACCAAGTTCTGGAAGTCCTTTCAAGAAGGTCTAGGCACCCAAGTGAAGTTTGGCAGAGCATTTCATCGACAGACCGATGGACAAGCTGAGCGTACTATCCAGACTTTGGAAGATATGTTACGAGCATGTGTGCTGGATTTTGGTGGTAGTTGGGATGATCACTTACCCCTTATTGAATTTGCATACAACAATAGCTACCATTCCAGTATTCAAATGGCTTCGTACGAGGCTTTGTATGGAAATGCAGGTCCCTAATTGGATGGTTTGAAACAGGAGAAGCACAGCTAGTAGGCCCTGAATTGATCCAACAAGCGGTAGAGAAAGTTAGGTGATCCGAGACCGGTTGTTGACAGCCCAAAGTTGCCAGAAATCTTATGCGGACAATCGTCGACGAGACTTGGAATTTCAAGTTGGTGATTGGGTATTTTTGAAAGTATCGCCCATGAAAGGGGTGATGATATTTGGCAAGAAAGGGAAGTTAAGTCCTAGATACATTGGACCCTATCAAATTATCCGCAATGTGGGTCATGTCGCCTATGAATTGGACTTGCCTTCGGAGCTTGAATCAGTCCATCCAGTCTTCCATGTTTCGATGCTCCGCAAGTATGTTGGAGATCCCACAAAGATTGTTCCGATAGATGATGTGCAAGTGACAGAAAAGCTAACCTATGAAGAAGTGCCCATTGGTATTCTATACAGGCAAGTGCGAAGACTCCGTAATAAAGAGGTAGCTTCGGTTAAAGTCTTGTGGCGAAACAACAACCAGGAAGAAATGACTTGGGAGGCACAAGAGAAGATGAAATCCACGTACCCGCATTTATTCCAACCCCCAAAAGAGATTCAAGATGAATCCCCAACATTATGAGGTATGTACGCTTACTTTTCATGCTTTTGGTCGTGTGTGGCCATACATATGTTACTATTATGTTGTGGCCTTGTGGGGCAGTGATATTATGGGTTGTTGTGACAGGTTGGTAGTTTTATATTACAGGGGAAACTCTGGCGAAATTTTCGCAGAATTCCCGAGTGTTTAACATTCGAGGACGAATGTTCCAAAAGGGGGGGAGAATGTTACACCTTGGAAATTTTCCTGTTAGCGTACAGTGAATAAGCTAGAGAAGGGCACGACGTACACGATGATTTGATAATTAAGGGATGGCATTTGATGATCTTAATCGAGACTCGAAGACATTAGAATAGAAAGAAAGAAGTTTGACGAAGAAAGTAAAGGATATGTTATGTATCGGGTAGGAATTATGGACGATGAGTTAATGAGGGCATAATGATGTCTTGGAGAAAAGTAATAACGTCCCTTAGATTAGTATTGAAGTGTTAAGCTAGTGTTAAGAAGGTTCCATAAGGATCGGAGATCAAACGAATCGACAAAACCAAGTCTCGGAGAGCTGGACATTATACGGCCAGACATACTGGCCGTATAAAATCCACGGACCGTATGTCCAACCGTGGATTCAGCCAAGCATAACATAGCTCACTGGACAAAACATACGGTCCAACATACGGTCAGTGAAAATTATGCGGATCGTATGTTGGTCCGTATAAGTTGATCCGGCCAGCTTTTGAGATTAATATAAGGGACCTTTCTCACTTCATTTTATTTCATTCCCACTCTCCACAAGTCAAGAGACCTCTAGAACATTCTCTAACATTCATCCACATGAAAATCAAAGGAAAACCAAGATCAACTACATCAAATCCATGAAACAAATTGTATGAAACCTAGCTAAAGTTCATCTACCTGAAGAAATCGCAAGAGAAGTGAAATAGGGTTTTGGTGCAAGAAGAGTATTTTCATTCAAGGCCTGTTCCTCAATCATCTAAGGTAAGTTTCATGACCATATCATGTTGTTTAGGGTATTATAAGGTTAAGACACTTGAATTGTAGAAACATATAGAAAATGGGTCATAAAAGAGTGAATAGTGTCATGGTTGAATGGTAGTTTGATGGAATCATGAATGTTGGTGTATTGTGATTATGAATATGTTATAAATGGCGTTTAGACCATGAAATAAGTATTACATATGAGAAAACGCGACAATGAGCTATAACCATAAATGTGGAGAAATTGAAGAGAAATGGTGAATTGTGGTAAATGTATACAAATGATGATTGTTGTTTGCCATATTGTGGATGTTGATATAAACATTTGAGAGTTGATATAGAACAGGGGAAGAGTGGTAGAAACAAAGGAAATGCTGCTCAATTTTCCCTAGAAATAGTAACGCGTTCTTGGAGTCGATTTACTAACGTTGATGTGAATTCTCTCTTGAAGGTAGAAACGCGACATTGAAGAAGAACAAGCGAGCGATAGCTTAGTTAAACGTAAAAGGTATGTGAGGCAAGTCCCTTCTTTCTAACAGCATGAATCCTGTAGCATGATTTTCCTTTCTCTTGATGAATTCCTATATCCCGGAAAGTTGAAAGCCTACGTCTATGAATAGCTATATAAGATAAAAGACATGTTATGAGTCTCATAACGATGATGATGAGTTAAAGTATAGAGATTCTAAAATGTATGATATGATGATCCTATAACGATAATAATGTCATTTATTGCTTACACTCACCTTATGTGCTAATTCCTTCAAAGTGAGGCAGGATGTCAATGATTGCTCCATAATGAAATCGGGGGATCACGACCGTACGTCACCCCGATAAAGTATAGTTGTTCTTGAGCCTTATGCATGTATTATGATAAGCATATTATGATGAGCATATAATGATAAGCATGTTATGATGATGATATACACTGCACGTATATGATCGGGTAGTCACCGCTAAGGTGGGCAGCGTATACACTATGGCCAGATGGCATGGGCAGACACCACTAGTGGGCGGCACGAGATGATACCCCGTACGCGGGAGGCCTGGACGCAGGATATGATTATCACACCGATCCGATACGGACGGGCAACTTATACATTACTACACCGTACCTATATAGGCGGGCTGTTTATACATTATGCATATATGATATGATGATGAGTATGAGTAAGACAGTATGACTTAATTCCTTTATACTTGACAGTCAGACATAGATGTTCCATATTGATATTTCCTTTATGTCATTGTCTTATTTCATTTTTTATGCCTCTCATACTCAGTACAATGTTCGTACTGACGTCCATTTTCTTTGGACGCTGTGTTCATGCCCACAGATAGACAGGGAGGTGAGCTTGTCCCAGATTCGTAGTAGCTGTCAGCTGATTTGAGAGCATTCCATTGTTCCGGAGGTGCTTATGATTATTCTTTTGTGTGTATAGTCATGTATATGTATTTTTGGGCATGGCGGGGTCTTGTCCCGTCCTTATATTTAGCACTCCAGTAGAGGCTCGTAGATACGCAGTGTGGGTTAGATGGTCTCACAAGATGCTATTATGTATATATATTATTTTGATGGCTGAGAGGCATATGTATATAAAAGTATTTATGTTTCCATATGAAATATGATTTTGCTACGATTTGAGTATAAATGTGATAAAAGAGAACTAAATTAGCATGATGATAAATAGACCGAGCGGTGCTCGGCGGTTAGCCCAGGGTACCCGTCGTGGCCCCTAGCTAGTTCGTGACAGAAGGGATAATAGAGCCTGTGCCAATCCCGAAAGAAAATTACCGCTTCGGTCTAGGGTATGCTCCTAGTGAGGGCGAGCTAACGAAGGCTATCTAAAGCGAACTCAGAATAGGGAACCTATCACAGCCAATTCCGGGGTTGTACCAGTCATTTCCCAACAACATGCTAATGTTAAATACATGAGAAGTTGATGGGGTCTCAAGTTGCTTTTTCAAGAAGAGGGGTGCTACGCGATCATCGAAAAAAGACAGGAGGCGCTCACTGTAGACAGTCTGAAGCTAGGATAGCATGTCAAAAATTGGACATCTACTCCCCTCTTAACTCCTCGGTAGAGAGATGGATTTTTCTTAAAAAATCTTTTGCTAAAAAAGCGGCGACATCGGCTGAGGCCGGAATGACAACCTTTTCTAAAAAATGCTTTGTGATGTTAAAAAATGGAAATGGGACGGCCTCGTTCCAAACCAAGACCATAGTTTGTAACCAATTACGTTTGAATTAATGAAAAGCCTCGGCCCGTGAAAAACTGCTATTCTTATTAGATAACAAAGCGAAAATTTTCTAACTGTTATACCTTGGAATTTCATATCGTTGTGTCGTACGTAAACTAACGTCAGCTTAAGGTGAACGTGGAGTTATTATCACATTAAGAAGGGTATTCGGTAGTTTTAAAGTGTATGCGATAAGATTTTGAAGTTGTATGAATCGGAGGAAGAAAGTTCATCGAAGGAAAGTGAGGTATAAGTCGCGTGTGGGAAAAGGTTTCGTAAGTATCGAGTTAAAGATTATTTAGTAGGGTCTTGTGAACGAGTTCTATGGACAAAACTGAGGTGATCAATCTCAGTGACGAAAAGAATGTCAAGGAAACACAGATCAGTGCTCACTTAGGAGCGCCACAGAAGGAAGAGCTCACAACGCTATTAATGGAATATGTGGACGTCTTCTCCTGGTCATATGCAGATATGCCGGGCTGAGCACTGAATAGTGGCCCACATATTACCTATCAAGGAGGGTTTTGTCCCTATCAAACAAAAGACGTGAACATTTAAGCTAAACATGAGTATCAGGATAAAGGATGAAGTAGAGAAGCAGATTAAGTTTGGAATAGTGGAAGTGATAGCCCTCCCCACTTGGGTGGCTAACATAGTACTAGTACCCAAGAAGGACGTAAAGATTCAAACATGTGTGAACTACCGAGATCTCAACCAGACCAGTCTGAAGGACAAATTTCCCATCCCAAACATCCACATCTTAATAGATAACTGCGCCAAGCACGAGCTACAGCCATTCATGGATTGTTTCACCGAGTACCATCAAATACTCATGAACGAAGAAGACACTGAGAAGACAGTCTTTATCACCCTTAGGGAGTCTACCATTACAGGGTAATGCCGTTCGCCTCAAAAACGCCGGCGATACATACGTGAGAGCTTTGACTACCCTGTTCCATGATATGATGCATCAAGAGACTGAAGTTTATGTGGACGATGTCATCATAAAATTAAAGGAAAGCTCAGAGCATACCGTGCACTTGCGCAAGTTCTTGGAAAGACTTCACAAGTTAAATTTGAGGTTGAGCTCTGTAAAATACGCATTTGGAGTGCCCGCAGGAAAGTTGTTAAGATTCATAGTCAGCCGCAGGGGTATTGAATTGGATCCTCCCAAAATCAAAGCCATTTAGTAATTGCCGATGCCCAAGACAAAGAAAAAAGTAATGAGCTTCTTAGGAAGGTTAAACTACATTGAGCGGCTCATAGGCCAATCAACTATGATTATGGAGCCAATCCTTAAACTGCTGAAGAAACAAGCTCCCACAAATTAGACGGAGGAGTGCCTAGAGGCATTTGACAAAATCAAAAGATATCTTTTCAATCCTCCCGTCTTAGTGCCACCCAGGCAAGGGAGTCTTTTGTTACTGTACCTATCAGTATCAAAAAATGCTTTCGGGTGCATACTCGCCCAGCGTGATGAAGAGGGAAAAAAGGAACGCGCCATCTACTACCTAAGTAAGAAGTTTACATCCTGCGAGTCACGATATATGCTCGTAGAGAAAACCTGTTGTGTTCTGATGTGGATCGCCCAATATCTAAGGCACTACCTATTGGTGTTCACGACTCACCTCATATCCAGAATGGATCCATTGAGATACATTTTTCGACAACCAATGCTTGTGGGAAAGTTGGCTAATTTGATGATGCTAC
Source organism: Lycium barbarum (assembly GCF_019175385.1). Lineage (NCBI taxonomy): Eukaryota > Viridiplantae > Streptophyta > Magnoliopsida > Solanales > Solanaceae > Lycium > Lycium barbarum. Next base: position 82,923,298 of record NC_083344.1, read on the forward strand.
TCGACATCATATATGTAATGCAAAAGGCAATTAAAGGACAAGCCCTGGCTGACTTGCTAGCGGAAAGCCCTGTCGATGACGATCTTGAACCTTTACGGACTTTTTTCCCAGATGAGGATGTACTGGCTATGGAAAAAGAGGTGACAGAACCATACTCAGGTTGGAGACTGTTCTTCGATGGAGCAGTCTATTACAAGGGGTGAGGCATCGGGGCAGTGTTAATATAGAAAACAGGACAACACTATCCAATGGCTGCAAAGCTCAACTTTAGGTGTACCAACAACATGGAGGAGTATGAAGCATGTATCCTCGACCTCGGGATGGCGTGGGACATGAACATACAAGAGTTGTTGGTAATCGGAGACTCTGATTTGCTCATAAATCAAGTGAAAGGGAATTGGGTGACCAAAAACGATAAAATACTCCCACATGTAAATTTAGTGCAAAGATTTTGCGGGAGACTCAAGGATATCGATTTCAGGCATACTCCGAGGGCTCAAAATGAGTTTGCAGATGCGTTGGCTACGATAGCCTCCATGATCCAGCACCCCGAGAGTGCTCACATTGTTATTCTAGAGATCACACTAAGAGAAGAATAGGCTCACTGCACCCACGTTGAGGCTGAGCCAGATAGCCAACCATGGTATGTCGATATCAAGACATACCTAGAGAAGGGAGAGTACCTCCCAGAGAGTTCAGCAAATCAGAACAAGACCATCAGGAGGTTGGCTAATGGTTTCTTCCTGAACAAAGAAGTATTGTACAAAAGGACACCTGACCTTGGGTTAATCAAGTGCGTGGATTCCGAAAAGGCTAGAAAATTTCTGAAAAAGGTGCACGCAGGCCCATACGGACCCCACATGAATGGATTCATCCTCGCAAAGAAAATCCTGAGGACAGGATATTACTGGATGACCATGGAGAATGATTCATGCAAATTCGCGCAGAAGTGCCACCAATGCCAGATACACGTAGATCTGATCAAGGTTCCTCTTACAGAATTACATGCGATGAGCTCTCCATGGCCATTCGTGGCATGGGATGAGCATCATAGGACCCATCGAGCCTCCGGACTTCAATGGCCATCGTTTCATCCTTGTCGCCATCTACTGTTTTACCAGATGGGTAGAAGCAGCTTCACACAAGTCAGTGACCAAGAAAGTCATGGCTGACTTTGTTAAAAACAATCTAATATGTCGCTTCGATGTATCGCAATCCATCATCACAGAGAATGGTGCTAATCTGAACAGCTATTTGATGAAGTACATCTGCGAACAATTCAAGATAATCCATAGGAACTCTACCGCCTACCAGCCATAGATGAATGGAGCTGTTAAGGCTGCCAACAAGAACATCAAGATGATCCTGAGAAAAATGATCGACAACTACTGGAATTGGCACAAGCGGCTGCTTAATACTTTGTTAGGGTATCGAACAACAACCCCAAGTTTCACCAGGGCAACCCGGTGCCTCTTTATATATGGTATAGAGGCAGTCATACTTGCAGAGGTAGAGATCCCTTCACTTAGAATCATCCAAGAGGCGTAGCTAAATGATGCGGAATGGGTCAGAAACCGCTACAAGCAGCTGGCCACGATAGATGAAAAGAGAATGGTGGCGGTATGCCATGGATAGCTGTACAAACAAAGAATGTCTCGAGCCTTCAACAAGCGGGTCAGAGCCCGACTCTTTCAAATTAGACAACTCGCACTCAAACGAGTCTTGCCTCAACAAGAAGAATACAAAGGAAAATTTGCACCAAACTGGCAAGGACCATACATGGTCAGAAAGGTTCTATCAGGAGGAGCTGTAGTCCTAGCCGAGATATACGGACAAGAGTGGCCCAAATCCATCAACATGGACGCGCTCAGGAGATATTACATTTAGGATTCCATTTGCTTATAATCGCAATATCATTTCAATGTAATCGTACCTATTTTTTGTAATCAAATCTTGTAATAGCACAGGAAAAACAAATCAGCAATGTAATAAACTACGCAATGACATAACTTCCCCGTAGTGGGATACGTAGGTAGTCCAATATTGGACCCAGTCATAATATTAGTAAAACCAAAACTCAGATACTTTGTTTTGAACTACGTTCGACCTATATTCCTGCTGCGACAGGATATGTATGTGCTTTCAAGCTCGGTTGTCATAAAAGAAAAATCCTGGAAACCCTTAGGAAAACCTTAGAGACAATAAAGCAGGGGAAATCAATGAGATCAAGCTACATGGACAGACACAAAATTCAGCCAGCGTCAACCCTACACTAGGGCAGAATTTTTTAGAGGGTCTAAAAAATTCCTACCAGAAGCAATCAATAAATAAAATGGTAAAACAAAGCCATAAACTGGCATAATGAGAAAGAGCAAGGGCCGCTCAGAGCAGATCCCAAAAATTGGGGAATTGTTTTTTAGAAGATCTTGAAAATTCTACCAGTTTGAAAGTCAACGATCATACCTATTGGGAGAGCTGGAAGACCTCGTTCAAAGACACATTTCATGAGAAAGATTTTTCAAAAATAAATAAATAAATAAAAATATAAAAAACACACACTTTATAAATTTTACTTTAGATTTTCAAAAATACCCGTTATTATAAGTGCGCTCTAAAACCATATCTCGAAATACCGAGCACAAAAAGGTTCGAAGGAGCATCAAGAGGGAGCACTAGGCGGGAGGAAAACGATGCTAATTGGCCTTTTAGGAAACTCACAAGTTTTCTATGGATGCAGGCTTTTAATAGGGCAGCAGACCCGTTGTCAATCAGCTCACTCACAACGGAAGCAAAAAGCATAGCCGACCACAAAGGTCATGAAAAGAATGAATGGCAAAGACATATCTAACCACAAGGGTCATACAACAAACAAACAACCAAGACATATAAGGCCAAAAGGGTCACAATGAATAAGCGTAAAGACATATCAGACCAAAAGGGTCATGACAAAGATAAAGGGGCATATTAAACCATAAGGGTCACAACCCACACTACGGACGAAAGAAAGATTATCTAGCCAAAATAGACATATCTATCATCCCCATCATATTTTTTCCTACTGCAACGAGGGCCATTGCAGACAAACAACCAAGAGGGCTATTGCACGTTTACTTTCCTGTTGCTGAGAGGGCCATTCATACAAACTATTGTCTGTAGTTAGGGAGAAAGATATCCCTAAGACAGCCTTTAGAACAAGATATGGTCATTTTGAGTTCCGAGTGATGTCTTATGGGCTAACGAATGCGCCGGCGACATTTATAGATCTGATGAATAATGTCTTCAGGCCTTTTCTGGATTTATTTGTGATCGTATTTATCAACAACATCTTGGTATATTCTAGATCTGAGGCAGAACATGCGAATCATTCGCGTACTGTCCTCAGAGTCCTTCAAACCCGAGAGTTCTTTGCAAAGTTTTCCAAATGCGAGTTTTGGTTGAACTCAGTGGTATTTCTGGGGCACATTGTAGCAGCCGATGGTATTCGAGTGGATAGTCAAAAGATTGAGGCCGTGAAGACCTGGCCAAGGCCCACAACTCATACGGAGGTTCGTAGCTTTCTGGGCTTAGCAGGTTATTACAGGAGATTCATTGAAGGTTTTTCTTCGATTTCTGCACTGCTCACAAAGTTGACCCAGAAATCAGCAAAGTTTCAATGGACAGATGCTTGTGAACGTAGTTTTCAAGAGTTAAAGGGTAGATTGACTTCTGCCCCAGTTTCTCAGAAAGAGAAGTCACCATTTGATATTTCAGGAGACGGAGTTCTCCGATGTAGAGGCAGGTTATGTGTTCCCGATGTGGCAGATTTACGCCACCAAATATTGAGAGAAGCTCATTTTTCCCGTTATTCTGCTCACCCCGGAGCGACGAAAATGTATCATGACCTTAAGTCTGTATATTGGTGGAATGGAATGAAGAAAGACATAGCGGGATTCGTAGCTCAATGTTCCAATTGTCAACAAGTAAAAATCGAGCACCAAAAGTCGGGTGGATTGTTGCAAGCTATAGAAATCCCAACTTTGAAGTGGGAAGAGATAAACATGGACTTCATTACAGACTTACCCCGTTCTCGACGCAAGTATGACTCTATATGGGTAATTGTAGATAGGCTCAAAAAGTCAGCTCATTTCTTACTAGTCAAAACGACCTATGTGGTAGAAGAATATGCGAGGCTCTATGTCAAAGAGATAGTGAGACTCCATGGTATTCCAGTATCTATTATCTCGAACAGAGGAACTCAGTTTACAACCAATTTTTGGAAGTCTTTCTAAGAGGAACTAGGAACCCAAGTAAGCCTTAGTACGACATTTCACCCACAAACTGATGGACAAGCTGAGCGTACCATTCAGACTCTTGAAGATATGTTACGGGCATGTATGATAGATTTTGGAGGTAATTGGGATGATCATTTTCCACTCATTGAATTTGCTTACAATAACAGTTATCATTCTAGCATCCAAATGGCACCGTATGAAGCTTTATATGGGCGAAAGTGTAAGTCCCCAATTGGGTGGTTTGAAACAGGAGAGACTAAATTGATAGGGCCAGACTTGGTCCAGCAAGCTATAGAGAAAGTCAAGCTCATCCAAGATCGGTTGTTAGCAGCCCAAAGTCGTCAGAAGTCCTATGTGGATAATCGCCGAAGAGACATAGAGTTCCAAGTGAAAGATTGGGTATTCTTGAAAGTGTCACCGATGAAAGGTGTAATGAGATTTGGCAAAAAGGGGAAGATTAGTCCCCGGTACATTGGACCTTATGAGATTGTGCGCAAAGCGGGCAAAGTGGCCTACGAATTAGATCTACCTCCGGATTTGGAGTCAGTTCACCCAGTTTTCCATGTCTCGATGCTTCGAAAATGTGTTGGAGATCCTACTAGGATCGTGCCATTAAGCGATGTGCAAGTGACAGAAAAGTAGACTTATGAAGAAGTTCCCATTACCATACTAGATAGGCAAGTACAGAGGCTTAGAAACAAAGAAGTGGCCTCAGTTAAGGTTTTATGGAGAAGCAGTAAACGAGAGGAAATGACATGGAAAGCGGAAGCAAGTATGCGATCCAGATACCCACATTTATTTCAGCCCTTGGAAGAAGTCCAAGATGAGACGTCAAGATTATAAGGTATGTATGTTTTCCTTTTATGCTTTTTGGGTCGTGTGTGGCCGAATTTTTATGCTATCGTGTTGTGGCCCTGTGAGGCATCGATATTATGGGTTATTGTGACAGGACGGTAGTGCCATATTATAGAGGAGACTCTGGCAAAACTTTTATAGAATCCCCGAAGACTTTAACATTCGAGGACGAATGTTCTTAAGGGGGGAAGAATGTTACACCTCGGAAAAGTCCTCCATTATTGTCCATGTGAATGGGCCCGCGAGGAGTACGAGTATCCGATGTTTTCATGAGTAAGAAATAACATTTGACGACCCTAAGTAAGATTCCGAAGGCAATTGCAATAAGAGAGAGGTTATGCTCCACAATGACTAATTAAAGGTTTTGGAAATGTCAAAGTTGCAGGTTTGCATTCTGGCCAGTTGGTCGTAAAATGAAATACGGACCGTAAAGTGGTATACGGTCCGTAAACTGCCATGTCGTATTTTGGCTTCCAAAACTTCAACTTTCTGCCAAATGAGCAAATGGTTAAATACGACCCAAAATACGGACCATAAAGTGGTTTACGGCCCGTAAACTGTGTCCGTAAATCGCCACATCTCAGCCTGAGTTTCTGGTTCTGATATGATTAAACACAACTGCGAAGGACGGTCCGTAAACTGGAATACGGACCGTAATCCAAGTTTACGACCACTGTGCTGTTCATTTAAGATCAGATTTTGGGTTATTAAATAAGGGATCCAAGTTTATTATTTCGCTTCCACCTTTCATCCCTTCTCTCTAAAACATCTCTCTACATTTATTCCACAATATTTCAAGGATTATTAGTCATCAACAACACAAATCAAGTGAATCAAGTGTAAGGAAACCCATTAAGATCATTCAAGTCAAGAAAATCTTATTGAAGGAAAACTAGGGTTTTTGCTCAAGTGGAGTATTTCGACCAAGGCTCGTTCCTACAACATCTAAGGTAAGATTTATGGTATATATATGTTGTTTAAGGTATTGAGAGTTAAAATGCTTGGACATTAGATGAGTATAGAAAATGGGTCATGAATGATGAATAGTGACATTTTGAGAAATAGTTTGAATTGAGTTATGAGTCTTGATGTATTGTGATGTAAATTTGTTATAAATGATGTTGAGAACATGAGATGAGCAATGTACGTGAATGGACATAGTTGTGTGTTATAGCCATGCATATGAGTAATTGAAAGTAAGTCTAGAAATGTGGATGAATAATGATTATTGTTATGGTATTGTGAATGCATTATTGACGTTTGGGAGTTGATATACGCTATGGAGGAATGTCGTATAAATAAAGGAGATGCTCTCCGATTTTCTCTAGCTTAAGCCATGTGTGCTAGTTGTCGATTCTAACGATAGTATGACATTAATGAAGGTATAAACACAACAGTTGAAAGAGAACGTGCAAGTGGTAAATGGTCGAACAGAAAGGTATGTAGGGCTAACCCTTCTTTCATAAGGCATGTTTCTTTGGCCAAACATCTAAATCTTCTACGAGCTTATGATATTCTCCAAATGCTTCTATCTTCAAAGCTACTGAGCTTATGATTCTCTATATGCTACGATTGTACTAGTTCCTCGTATAAGGAGTAAGCCTATAAAGATAGATGTGACGAATGATGATAATAGTGATAATGATATCGATGACGATAATGATGACGATGATGATAATGATGTTAATAGTAAAGAGGCTTATGAGCCATGATGTATATGTATCTATGTACGACTATTATGGAACCCCGAGCTTATGAGGCCAGGTAAGATATGTAAATAAGTATGTATATGATTACATAACGCGCGCACACCTCTGCAGATGGTACGGATAACCCTGACGCCTTGGTAGGGCCAGGTAGATATAACCCTGACGCCTTGGTAGGGCCAGGTAGATGTAACCCTGAAGCGTTGGTAGGGCCAGGTATGAGCAACCTTGAGCCTTGGTTGGCCAAGTATGTATGAAACACCGATCCTACGTGATCGGGTATGCTATGTAAATGCTATGTATATAATATGATTATGTATATGACGCGAATATGAATATGATATAACTATGTATTTGAATGTGAATAAGGGCATGTATGCGAATACGAGCACAAACATTGTACGGGTACTATTATGGAATACGGATAATGATGTAGGTACACAAATACGTATTAGAAATGGAAAGTTCCTATGAAAGGAAAATAAGTGCCCATGACGATGATATGGCTATCTCCCATTCTATGCTATTTCTTATGTTGCTACTTATGCTTCTATATTGATATTGATCATGCTTTACATACTCAGTACATTCTTCGTACTGACGTCCTTTTGTTTGTGGACGCTGCGTCATGCCCGCAGGTGCACAGGGAGACAAGCTTGATCCATAGCTGCATTCTCAGAGGCTACATAGCAAAGCTCCATTTCCTTCGTAGCCATAGCTTTTGGGTACTTATTCTTTTGTGTACATAATTATGGGCATAGTGGGGTCCTGTCCCGCTTATGTGATATATTATACTCTTCTTAGAGGCTCGTACACATGTGTATGTGGTTAGATGTGTTTGGCCTTGTCGGCCTATATTTATGTATACCATTTTCTTGGCATCGTCGGCCCATGTACATTGATGTGGCATAGACGCCTATGACGATATATAGAGGTTGTTGTCCAAAGAGACTTGTATGATTGATGGATAGAAATGTATGTTTTATTATGTGGCTCACCTAGATGTTATGTGAAAGTATGTCAAGGGGTGCCCGGGTGAGATAGCACCGGGCGCTCGTCGCAGCCCCCTAGTCGGGTCGTGACATAAGGGTATATTAACAACAAGAGAAATTAGCGCTCATACTAGTGGGTTAGGAATACTTCTCCAGTTTGAAGGGAGAAAAAAATTAGGAGTAAGCCACTACTTGTTAATATGTCTAGGTCATGTGCATCAACTTTTAAAATCAACCTATTTCTTTCTTCAATAGAACAGGACCAGGGAAAAGGTGTAAAAAGAATTTCAAACTCTGAACTTTAAATGTTGAATCTTCGGTGCATCCTTGGGACAGTGGGACTTCCTAGTTGATAACGGTGTATGTCAAAAATGTAGTTGTACTTAAAGCTGTATATTCTACATCGGACCATTAGGACTTAAAAGTCTCTTGGCATTTTTCTACCATTGATCTTGGCTTGAGTTCCATTTTTATTTGTGTCTTAATCTTTAACTGAATTCCGTTGAGGTTAATACAACACCCTACTTGTGTCTATCAAAGCTAATAAAGTCATGACCATTATGGTACTCCCTTGGCCTAGTTGGACCTAATTATGCTCTTGTTCCTGTTGGTATCATAAATAATTAACGGGATCAAGTTGCTTCCCTTGTGTGCTACATACTAGTAAATGGTTGTTTCAACAAAAGGAATTCTGATTTCCCCTATTTGAGTTTGCCCATATCATGTCTGTTAGAATTACAGCTTTGTTTCTCCTGTTTATTTCCTGCATTCTCTTTGAGAATCATATAGACTTTAAAATATGATACCTAAAAGAATGGTAAGAACCTTTACTCAGGGCTGTGCATAGGACATCTAGGCTTGTTTGAAGATTTTGTATAAATAATTCTACATGTACTGTGTGAATGCCAAAGCTGCTGATCTGCTCTATTGTGTTGTACCATGTCTTGAAGTTGGTTCACCCTATGTTTATGTGTCTTTACACTTTGCCGTATCTACTTGATTCAATACTGTTAGGAACTGTGCTACTTCTATGTGCTTGTTTGTGTTGTGATTACTTGGTTCAGTTCAGTTTTGGCCACATTATGCCTATGCAGATTACTTTCTTTTCCATGTTTAAATCATACTTACTGCCTTGGCCTTTGTTCATAAGAGTAATCTGCTTGCTGAGTCTATCCACCTCTTCCTTCCTTGTTCTCATCTATTCTTGTTGGCTTATAATTGTTCTATAACTATGTATATTAGACCTATCCTATTTATTCCAAGCCATGTATGTGGGTATGTGGATTTGTGTCTTCTATGGCTATCTTGGTGGAGAGAGGCACTATAGGTGGGAGGGGGGCTTGGTTTGAACCTTCCCCTGGTGACCAGCCGTACCGGAGGTTCATGAAGCCTCTTGGAACTTGTGCGGCATCCGGAATAAGGGAGGTGATGACTTTTCCTTCCCACCACCTAGTTTAGGGGTTGGAGTTTAAAGACATGGAAACACATATGCACATTATGTGGGTTTGTGAATAAATAAGATATTATGCTTGTATGTGTATACTTGTGTATAGGATAGGATTTGTAAATGAATAGGACGCTGTGCCCGTATTTGTGTATAGTTATACATATGATAAGAGCAGTAAGATATAAACTAACCGGAGTCTTGGTTTCTTTCCCTCTCCACTGCATGGCCATTTGGGCTAAGGTCCAGCCACCCTATTTGGTCAAAAGCCCAATAGGGAAATTCGTTAAAGTTCGTTGAGTCTAAGAAGAAAAGAAGGGGAAGCTAATATATTGAGAGCCCAGTCATGGATGAAAATGACATGAAGGCCCAACCATGGGTGAAAATGGTTGCTAGGGTTTGGTACACCCCTATTCTATCGTCTTTACATATTTATGTCTATCTTTACTTGCTTAAAGTGTTTTCTTTGTATTATATTCATACTTGTAAAAACCCACGAATATTATTGGAATCGTTTATGTTTCGAACTAGGCATCTTAGGAAAAACGGTGCATATGCCGTTTAGATTGACTCTAGCTCCTTGAAAAATAATTCTTGTTTGGAAAAATATGGAAAAACACATAATGACTTTTAAAAAAATATAAAATAGGAAGCAACCCGCGTTTGTTTTAATAAAAACCAGACTAAAAAGGGGTTTTTAGGAAAATATAGTACAATGTATTGTTCAAAACTAAAGGGATGAGTAAATTAGAAAACAAATCCTTTTCAAGTTGTTGAAATACTTTTTTCTGGGTTTATAGTTGGCAAAAAATATGATAGTTTGGGCCATAGCCCACCCGAGTCTTTTATTAAGAAAACTAAACTTCCAAAGAAATATTTTCGGCAACAGCCCTTTTAGTTTGGTTTTTGAAAAATAAAATGATATAAGTCATTTTTTGGGCTAAGGATCCACTTGATTCTTTTGGTATAAATCTATAGCTAAGAAAACATGGCCAAGGCCCACATTTTAATAGCTAAAATAAGGTGTTTTTGGGGCCAGAAAACGAAGATAGATTTCAAGTCAAACTTTTTTCTTAAAATAAATCTGGGACTTTGCTCATACAAAAAGAAATAGCGAGCACCCTTTTTCAAAAGAAATACAAGTCATTGGGCCATGAAACTAAATTTCATTTTCAAAAAATGATGATTATAATAACGTCAATATGTTCAAAATCATCACCCCCCTTTTTGGTAAAACTGAAACGGTCCAATGCTTATACATCCATAAATATAAATGTTTTAGGTAAGGATGTTCTATAAATGTATTAAATGGATTAACCCAGTCCACGTGTGAGTCAAGCATGAATAAAACCTATTCGCCCAAGACTATAAAATAAATAAACCTTTTTATATTTCTATAGAAAAACTACTATCCTTATATATAAAAGGAACTAATTATATCCGGATATTATAAATCCAAACCTAAATACCCTATATGTAAAGGGAATATATTCAATTCTTTGAAAAAATGATATGAAAATAACAGGGTTTCTTTTGGGAAATAAACACTAAGTAAACAATTTATACAAATACTAACAAGTTGGAATTCGAAGGTCAACCGTATAGTACAGATCCTTAATGCTAGGGTGCCTAACACCTTCCCTAGAGAATCACCAGAACCCTTACCTAGAACTTTGGATTAAGAAGTATTTTTCACGGTATATGAATAAACCCTTCAAAACTGGTTTTCCTAATTTCCTAAAAATTAGGTGGCGACTCTTTTAAAATAATGTCCGAAAGAGCACCAACGATTTCAAAGTAGCTTTTCCGAGCACTTAACCTACCCGCGAAAATGCGAACCGTTACAGATGGCAACTCCGCTGGGGACTTAAAGGTTCTAACCATAAGGATTCCAATATAATGTGGGTATATTTGCTTCAACTGTTTATGTGTTTACTTTCCCGCAATTATCAACTGTCATTACATGTATATCATAACTCCGCCACTCCTGGAATTTATTTTATGCTTTGTTCCAAAGGCGACTATGCGGAGCATGTGGTCGTACCTTCACTATTAAACAAAAATACTTCTTTTGGAACTGTTATGAGGCGGGGTGGGTTCGTGGTCATCAAACAGCCCTAACGGTTCAGCCCCAGTTGTCCGCTCGGGTTCCCGATCTTTTGTGAAAAGCCCACTCTAGTAAATCTGGGATACAACTAAGCCAAATCCCTACCGAGCTAGAGCATTCATACCTAGACGAGCTTTCGGTATCTCAGGCCTACCTAATGCTCATTAAGAGAGACCACCTTGTGTTCAGACGGTCCATGACCCGAAGAGCATCGCATTTCATTTGTGTGCTTTGTGGAAGCATGCTTTGTGCTGATGTGTTGAACCATTGACCCTGTGAGGATGGGGGAATCTTAATTGTGTTCTGTTTTGTAGATTGAAGGTCGCATCCATTTTGACATTGTTGAGGCTCCGAATTTATTGAGGGTTTCGTTGGCATGGTTGGGTGATATTCACAATAAGACAATTAGCTGCACTCTAGGTCACCTACCAACTATCATGACAATAAAGGGTCATCCAGAACTAATAGAGCTAATTTCCAGACATTAGGACGATAAGGAAATGTTTTTCCGCTTCGGTGAAATGGAGATGACTCCAACCTTGGAGGAAATTAGGGATGCCATAGACAGTAATAGAACCTGTGTAAGGAGACGACACAAGCCAGATCATGATGTTTCTTGCACTGACCGAGGCACCCTGGGCGCAAGAAACCGCCGTAGCCTTTAGAGATATGTATCGGAGATTCGAAGATGTCACCAGGTATACACTGTATCAGAGGGAGTTTAAGAGTAGATAAGAGTGGGAAGTTATTAGACCCTTGGCGTTCGCCATATCCTTGCTAGGCATTACGGTGTTCCCACTGGACGAATCGTTGGCCATAGACACCCGAGTGATCTACCTAGCCCACGATATCTTCAATGGTATAACCAAGGATCAAGAAACGGGGTACTTTGACCTGGCACCCATCATCCTGGCGGACATTTTTAAGGCTTTAGAAAAGTATCAGATGGCTTTTTATACTTCCAGGGATGTAGCATGTTGTTACAATGGTGGATTATCAAGTACATCAATATGGCAAAGAAATTCCAGTATCTGAGCAACGACAACAGGATAGACCGTCTTACAAATTATTGCCTGAATCTTACATGTCAAAAGGGGCGTAGGCGAGTTTCATTGAGGAGCTGACTGAAGATAGGGTGCAGTGGATGTTTCCCGACTTTATATAAGAAATTGTGGTGGTTCGAGGTAAGAATTGTCCTTTTGTGGCATTGGCAGGGGTTTGAGGAATCCGCCCTAATTATCCATCTCGGGTTTTAAGGAAGTTTGGTAAAAGGCAAGTGATACCTCAAGTAGGAAATCCTGAGTTATTCTTCATTGAGCACACAGAGCAGAAGATCAAGAACTCCGGGGTGATCCTAGGAGAATGGAATGGTCGCATGAGTTGGGGTCCAGATACTTTAGCTCCAGACAGGTTCGAAGCAGGGTGCGACCCAGGGTTTCATGAATGCCTATAGGGACACTTGGCCCGTGCATCCATCCCAAGGCCCACACTCCCTTACGATACCTAAGAAGTGGAGCGTCTGAAGGAATGTCTGAAAAGCACGGATGAGCATTTAGCCAAGATCTTAGAAGAAACAGATCCGGTGATAATCAGGATAGAGATGTACCAAGCATGACTTCGGATTCAAACCACCCTTCGAAGAGAGAATAGGGCCAAGACAAGCCAGGTCTTGACATCAGCCGCTAGAGGAGAACCCTGCTGATTTATTGCTTTATATTGAGCCCCTTGTCGACTTCATCATCTTTGTAATCCCTTCGGGGAAGATATTTTTATTACTATTTATTAACTAAAGATGATTTTTTTGGGGAAATGTTTAACTTTCACAAATGGCACTTGTATGTTTCAATCGATTAAGAGAGCCTCAACTCGAAAAGGCTTTAGGAACGCTAATAGTATAAATACCTGCAAATTACATGAATGCTTCTTACATGCTTCACATGCATATTTGCTATGTGTGTTATCATATATTAAAGCTTGAATACATTTGATGTGATGATCTAAAATTATATACCAAAAGAAAAACCAAAAGCTTGAAACTTACCAAATTTACCTCCATAAACGGTCGACTTACAATGGCAAACCAAGGAGAACAAGAAACGCGGACTCTGGGAGAGACAACAGAAATGTTGAGAAAAAAGGTGCTACAAATGGAGAAGCACCTCCAACAAATAGGGGGAGAAACTGAGGAAGTGGATAGATTTCTAGAGATGGTTAGGAACCCGCCAGAGGGCATACCTAAAGAATAATACTATGGGAATGTCCCAGAAGGAATGAGGGACTTGGTGCTAAATTATATACCTTTAGAGAGAAGGCTTATGACGCCTAGAGAGGGGACTCCAGGAGGAGTGAATGAAAACCAAGGAGCTGGGTCAGACCTGTGTGTAACAGAATCTGACCCACCGGAGGAGTCGGGACCCCAACAGAAAACCTCTGAACCCATAGAGGAAAAGGAACCAAAAGGGAAAGAAGAAGAAGAGCTTTAGAACATGAAAGAGGAGGAATTAAAGACCATTTACATAAAGGTTTGGGGAGCAGAAGAACCATTTGAGATGTTTCTTGAGTTTTCAGAGGAGGAGAATGATGCCAATGAAGAATTTGATTATTATACCCCAACCTATGAGGGATTTGACTTCTATGCTCCTTCACCCGTGTTGGTACCTGCAACCTCCACTATGGCGTCAGAGAATTGTAAAAGGGCAGGCACTTTTGAACCTGCCTGGCGGGGAGTAGCTTTCAACGGCCATTCCTCACTATTCAGAGTGGCTCCAGGCCTTGTCACTTGTAAGGAGGTATACAAAACGATGGTTGCCACCGGAGTGTCTTGCACCACTAGGGCTAGGTTTCCGCCGCCCGAGTTGGTGTACGCATATAAAAAGTGCCCATTCCACCGCAACCAGGCTAGTCATACCCTAGGGTTGAGGAGAAAATTTTGTAGCCTGATTGATGATAGGATCATTGGGAATTTAAGGGGGCCACACACCCTACTAGTTTATGACCCTATTATCCCTGAAGAAGGAGTCATTCCTAGTACTCAGATCTGGCAGTACAATTTCACAATCTTCGAGGAATCGTGCCCCCGCATATGCTCAACTATGGCTAGTACAAGAAAGATTAGACCCGTGGAACCTGCCCACGAGCCTACGCCCTTAGGGCTCAACAGGAACAAGTTTTTCCTATAACATACAGGACCTATGGGGCACGACATAGAAGAGTGCCACACATTTAAGCTTGAACTTCAGCATAAGATCCGTACAGAAAAGATTTGGTCATCTTACCACCATAATACTGAGACGAAAGGAAAATGAGAGAGCGAGTTTGTAAGGACAGCAACTCGTAGAACTATTTTTTTGGGTAGATAGATATTTGGTGTCCCCATTTTTTGAACATAAAAAGTTGCCCCCTCCCTCATAAATATTGTAAGGAACCGCGCCGACCTGACGTCCCTATGGAGGGATACGTGGGAAGCCCTAGCCGGGCCTTGTTTGGGGATGTCTTTAGCAAGGTTGAGCCTAAAGGATATTAGGAAAGATATATATCCTTGTTTTGTAAACCAAACTACGATAGGGCCTGACTTCCCCTGGTGGGATAGGTAGGCAGTCTATGTAAGACTCGGCCCCTACATAATATAAATTATAATACCCCCCCCCCCCCCCCCCCCCCCCAATTTGTTTAATTTCTGTTACAGGGAAGGCTTTACTGAAAGTAAGTCAACCATGAAGACCATTGAACCAAGCTCCACCCAACTATCAAAAGCCTATAAACATCCGAACCTATAGAACAAAGGATCAAAATTGTTTAAGTTTAATATATGACTTTGTGTGCCGTGTGCGCTTTAAATATCAATGGGCGATATCGTGCCTTTATATTTTGTATAAGTAACTAACTTGGTCTACCGTTGAGTTATTTTTGTCTTATAGAACGAGGCCGATTAGCGTAGTACTGAAAGATGGCATACTTCACAAGATCCAAAGCCGCGTTAGCATCCCTCGCAGACAAAGGTAGAGAGAAAATGACTGGTACACCTGATAACGGAAATGAGCTCGCTCTCTATGACGGAGATGCCTAAGACCCACAAGAAGTATCATCTCAAGAAGATATAATTGCATCATTACTGATGACCGTTACGACTCTCCAAGAAAAGGTTGCTAGGAATGAGACAACAAATACGGAGAAGGACTACTCAACAGAGGAAAGAAGGCCTCCTCCTCCGTTCCCTTCCCTGAGCTCACTAATGCTTGATCACTTCCCTATATATCCTCTAGGAACCATCCCACCTCCACTGAGCTCCACTAATCTAAACCATGCTGGTCCTTCTTACCGCACTCCTCCACCAATAAAATACACTCAAATACCAGGAACCACTCACTCAGCTCCTTCTTACCAGGTTCCTCTGGCTGTTTTCGTTCATCCGCCGAGCAAATTACGTGCTCCTGCACCACCAACTGGGCAGACCACCACTGCCCCACTCAACCATACCACCCACCAAGTCTCAATCTTCACTTCCAACATCCCCAGTGAATGCTCCCTAGGGCATAAAGAACTAGATTATTATGAAGAAATTGAAAGGGCCTGGAGAGCCGAACAGGATAAGCATGAAAAAGATATGGAGAAAAAGATGCAGGAATTACTAGAGAAATCCAATAGGTCTGAAGAAAGGCTATAGGCCTAAGATATATAGAAAAATGAACCTCTAATCATGCGACTATTCAGTCATAGCTTGACCGGAGAAGTCACTGAATGGTTCGCAACTCAAGATATTTGTCAATTGCACACCTGGGAGGACATGGCAGAATCCTTCATGGAAAGATTTTGGTTTAATGTTGAAACAGTACCAGACCACTATTACCTTGAAATGGTTAAGTAGAAATCACCAAAAAACTACAGGGAGTTTACCAGCAGGTGGAGGGCCGAGGCACCCCGTGTGCAGCCACCAATGTGTGAAGGAGAGCTGGTCTCTGTGTTCATCGGATCCCAGGATCCTAATTTCTATGAAAGAATGTTGTCCATGGCTGGAAGACCGTTTATTGAATTGGTCAAAATGGGAGAGGCTATAGAAAATGGTCTCAAATTCGGGAAAATATTTAGTGTCTTTCACAAAGCATCTGGACAGGCCACTGCAGGAATCTTCCGCAAGAAGAAAGAAGACGTGGCAAGCATATCTGCGCCCGTCATAAACTACCCCTCACCTGCCTATAATCCAACACCCGTGTATTATGCACAACCAATCTTCACCACCACTGTAGCAGCCTACACAGCTCCGCCTAGTTTCCGTATGTCAGCTCCGACTTGCCAGGCACAACCTTAACAAAATTACCGCCCAGTACCAAATAACCCAGCACAAGCATATCAAACACCGCAGAATTACAAAAATCAACCGCCACCCCCAACATACAACTCCACGTTCTGCTTTCGAGAAGAGGACGATAAGAGAATTCACAATGCTGCTAGATCCTAGGGTTCGGCTCTTCGAAAGGCTATTGGCCGAAGGATTGATTCCGAAGGTCCCCCCAAAGCCAACACAGCCGGGGAACAGATTTTACAGGGCTGATCAAACCTGTGTATATCATTCAGGAGGAAATGGGCACAACACAGAGGACTGTATAAATCTTAAGCACAAAATCCAAGATCTGATCGACAAAAAGGAAATCATTTTTGAAACTGCGGCTCCAAATGGAAATATAAACCTGTTACCTAATCATGAAAACAACGGAGTTCACATAATTGAGAGGAATAAGGACTGGGAAGCTTGCTGAGCATTAATCCCCAGAGCAGTCGAGTCCCTGGAACACACAGTAGCCTCCCTCATACTCCAGGAGCGCCCTAATTTGGAGGTTGTAGTCCAAACGCCAGGAGCCATGAAGGCTACATCGAGGTTCAGAACCTTGATTCCAATGCCTTTGGTAGCACAGACAGCACAACAAAGTGCTCTTACACCCCAAAAGCCAATCACTGTACAAGCAGCCATGGCTCAAGGAATGACCCGCTCGGGGAGGTGTTACATTCATGAAGAGTTAGCTCAGAATGCTACAAGGAAAGAAAGCACCCCAAAGAGGGCGATACCTGAAGGAGAAGCTGAGGATTTCTTGCGGCATGCAGCCAAAAGACTACTCCATCGTTGAGCATTTGAAGAAAACACCGGCATAAATATCGGTGCTGTCATTCCTAGCCAGTTCCCCATCACACAGGCAGGCTCTCATGAGGGTGTTAGATGATGCACATATGCCAATTGGTACCAGCAGTGAAGATTTGGCTGGGCTAGTAGCTCACATCATCGGAGAACACAAAATTTGCTTCTCAAAAGGGTAGTTGCCAGCAGAAGGGACCTCTCACTATAGGGCCATCAACATCACCGTGGAATGTGGAGGAAAAGTAACAGGGAGAGTGATTGTAGACAATGGATCAGGCCTCAATATCTGCCTCATCACCGCCTTAACACAACTCAGCTACGATATAAGAAAAATTCATTAGAACGAGACAAACGTAAGGGGATTTGATGTGTCCCAAAGTGACTTCCTCGGAGAAGTAGACCTTCAGATCCAGGTTGGACCTGCCTCTTTCACAATATAATTTCAGGTCATGGCAATCACTACCAACTATAATATGCTCTTGGGAAGACCCTGGATACATTCCGCTAGCGCAATCCAATCAACTCTGCACCAGGCCATAAAATTTGAATGGCAGGGATGGCAAATTATAGTGGCAGCTGAGAAGGATATTCAGAAGTATCCTTACAACATCGTTCCTGTGATCGAAGGGAGTCCTCAATTACCAAAATTTCATGGGATGGAATACGTTGGGGCCACGCATGCTGAGGAAGAGGTTGATTAGCCTATGCCACTAGTCTACAAGATGATTGCTTCCACCGTGCTATAAAGTGGTTTTGAAATAGGAAAGGGTTTAGGAAGGGACCTCGAAGGGATAACAGAGCCTGTGCCAATTCTAAAGAAAATTTGCCACTTCGGCTTAGGGTATACTCCCAGCGAAGGCGAGCTCACAAAGGCTATCAGTAGAGAACCTGAATAAGGAACTTACGTCATCCAATTTCGGGACTGTACCAGTCATTCCCTAGAAAGATACCGATGCTGAATGAAAAGAAAACGGATGGGAGTCTCGAGTCACTATTCCAAGAAGATGGATGCTACGGGGTCATTGAAGAAAGTCCGGAGATACCCAATATACATAGTCTAAGGCCGGGAGAGTGCCTGAACAACTGGACATCCACCCCCTCCCCCCCTCTTGGCTCATCGGTAGAGAGATTTCATTTAAAAAATTACTAGGCATCGGATGAGGCCCGAATGATCTCCATTTCAAAAATTACTTCATGATGTTTAAAATGGAAATGGTCTGATGTTGTTCCGAACTAGGACGACAGTTGTAATCAATTACTTTTGAATTAATGAAAAGCCTCGATCTACGTAATACTTCTATCTTTATCAGATAATAATAATGAAGGTTTTTTTAACTAACAAAGCATAACAAACAATAACAAACCTAACTTTACTTTGCCTCGCCTTTTCAGTAGTAACCATAATAAAACAACCAAAAATGTCATGACGTGTCGTGAAACGAACAAGGAAAAGAGACAACAGGAATACGAGGAGTACGATGAATCGACAATGATGCAAGAGGGACTGGTAGAAGAATTGGAAGAATTAGAAGAAAAGAGGTAGCCAAATATAGATGAAATTGAGGTGATCAACCTCGGTGACGAAGAGGGTGTCAAGGAGACACGAATCAATGCTCACTTGGGAGCTCCACAGAAAGAAGAGCTCGTATCCCTTTTGAAGGAGTATGTGGATGTCTTCTCCTGGTCATACGCAAACATGCCAGGGTTGAGCACCGAAATTGTAGCCCATACATTGCCTATTAAGGAAGGTTTTGCTCCGATCAAATAATAGACACAGACATTTAAGCCGGACATGAGTATCAGGATAAAGGACGAGGTGGAAGACCAAATCAAGTCTGGAATAGTGGAGGTGAAGTCCTACCCCACTTGGGTGGCAAACATATTGCCAGTACCCAAAAAGGACAAAAAGATTCGAATCTATGTGGACTATCGAGATCTTAATTGGGCTAGTCCAAAAGACAACTTTCCTCTCCCAAACATCCATATTCTAATAGACAACTGGGCCAAACATGAGCTGCACTCATTCATGGATTGCTTCGTCGGGTTCCATCAAATACTCATGAGCGAAGAAGACGCTGAAAAGAAAGCCTTTATCACCCCTTAGGGAGTCTACCACTACAGGGTGATACCGTTCGGCCTCAAAAACGCTGGCGGCACGTACATGAGAGCTATGACTACCTAGTTCCATGGTATGATGCATCGCAAGATTGATGTCTATGAGGATGATGTCATCATAAAGTCAAGGTAAAGTTCTGAGCATACTACGCAGTTGTGTAAGTTCTTTGAAAGACTTCACAAATTCAATCTAAAGCTGAACCCTGCAAAGTGCGCGTTTGGAGTGCCTGCTGGTAAGTTGCTAGATTTCATAGTCAGCCGTAGGGGTATTGAACTAGACTCTACTAAGATTAAAGTAATTCAGGAGCTACCGCCTCCCAAAACCAAGAAAGAGGTCATGAACTTCTTGGGAAGGTTGAACTATATTGGACGGTTCATAGCCCAGTCAACAGTGATTATAGAGCAAATCCTTAAGTTGCTTAAGAAGGACGCTCCCACAAATTGGACGGAAGAATGCCAAGAGGCATTTGATAGAATCAAGACATACCTTTCCAATCCTCCGGTCTTGGTACCACCCAGGCCAGGGAGTCCTCTGTTACTGTATATGTCGATATTAGAAAAAGCTTTCGGTTGTATGCTCGCCCAGCGTGATAAGGAGAGCAAGAAGGAACATTTCATCTATTATTTCAGTAAGAAGTTCACTTCTTGCGAAGTGCGGTATACACTCATAGAAAAGACCTGTTGTGCTTTGACCTGGATTGCCCAGAAACTGAGACACTACCTGTTGGTTTTTACCACTCACCTCATATCTAGAATGGATTAGCTGAGATATATCTTTCGGCAACCAATGCCCATAGGAAAACTGACTAAATGGAAGATTCTACTAAGCGAGTTTGACATCATATATGTAGCGCAAAAGGCAATCAAAGGTCAAGCCTTACCCGATTTGCTGGCGGAAAATCTCGTGATAATGAACTGGAACCATTACGGACTTTCTTCCAAGACGAAGAAGTGATGGCTATGGAAGAAGAGGTGGCAGAACCGTACTCGGGTTGGAGACTGTTCTTCGATGGAGCAGTCAACTAAAAAGGATCAGCCATTGGGGCGGTGTTGATATCAGATATAGAACAACACTATCCAATAGCCGCAAAACTCAACTTCAGATGTACCAATAACATGGCGGAATACGAAGCATGCTTCTTTGGCCTCAGGATGGCATTGGACATGAACATACATGAGTTGTTAGTTATCGGGAACTCCGATTTTCTCATAAATCGTGACCAAAAATGATAAGATACTCCCATATGTGAATCCGGTACAAATATTATGCGGGAGATTCAAGAGTATTGACTTCAGGCATACTCCAAGGGCTCAGAATGAGTTCGCATATACATTGGCCACAATAGCGTCAATGATCCAACACCCTAAGAGTACCCACACAGATCCATTAGAGATCACACTGAGAGAAAAACAAGCTCACTGCACCCATGTCAAGGCCGAGCCCAATGGCCAACCATGGTATGCCGACATTAAGGCCTACCTGGAAAAGGGAGAGTATCCCCCAGAGAGTTCAGCAAATAAAAAAAAGACCATTAGGAGATTAGCCAATGGCTTCTTCTTCAACAAGGAAGTGCTGTATAAAAGGACTCCTGACCTCGGGTTGCTCAGGTGTGTGGAAGCAGAAGAGGCCACAAAATTGCTAAAACAGGTTCACGCAAGGGTATGCGGACCCCAGATGAATGGATTCATCCTTGCTAAGAAAATATTTAGGACGAGATATTATTGGATTACCATGGAGCATAACCCCTATAAATTCGTGCAAAAATTCCATCAGTGCCATATACAAGGGGATCTGATCAAAGTTCCCCCCACAGAATTACACGCAATGAGCTCGTCCTGGCTTTTCGTGGCATAGGGAATGGACGTCATCGGACCTATCGATCCTTCGGCCTCCAACGGACATCGCTTCATCTTAGTCGCTATAGATTACTTCACTAAATGGGTGGAAGAAACTTCTCTTAAGTCAGTGACCAAGAAAGTCATGGCCGATATTGTAAACAACAATCTGATATGTTGTTTTGATATGGCGGAATCCATTATCACAGACAATGGTGCCAATCTGAACTGACATTTGATGAAGGACATCTATGAGCAATTCAAGGTCACCCACAGAATCTCTACTGCCTACCGGCCACAGATGAATGGAGCTATAGAAGTTGCCAACAACAACATCAAAAGAATCTTGAGAAAAATCGTCGACAACTATAAGAATTGGCACGAACAGTTGCCTTATGCTCTGTTGGGGTACAGAACAACAACCCGAACCTCCAAAGGGGCAACCCTGTACCTCCTTGTCTACGGTACAAAAGTGGTCATACCCGCAAAAGTGGAGATCCCTTCACTTAGAATCATCCAAGAGGGAGAGCTGAAAGATGCAGAATGAGTAAGAAATTGTTATGAACAACTAGCCATGATAAAGGAAAATAGAATTGTTGCGGTGTGCCACGAATAGCTATACAGACAAAGGATGTCTCAAGCCTTCAACAAACGGGTCAAAACCCGACTTTTCCAGATCGAGCAACTCGTACTCAAGTGAGTCTTCCCTTACCAAGAGGAATATAAAGGGAAATTCGCACCGAACTGGGAAGGACCGTACATGGTCAGGAAAGTACTCTTAGGAGGAGCCATAGTCATAGCCGAGATGGACAGAAAAGAGTGGGCTAAGGCCATCAATGCAGACGCGCTCAAGAGATACTACATTTGGGGTTCCATTTGCTTTTAATCGCATTACTATTTCTTTGTATTCATACCTTTTGCTTGTAATTGTACTCCGTAATAGAATAGGAGAAAAACAAATCATCTATGTAATGAACTATGCAATGACCTAAATTCCCCACGGTGGGATACCTAGGCAGTCCATATCGGACCCGGTCGCATTATTAGTAAACCAAAACTCAATTACTTTATTCCGAACTATGCTCGACCAGAATTCATGCTACGACAGGATACGTAGGCGCTCTCGAGCTCGGTTGTCATAAAAGAAAAACCAAGAAACCCCTGAGAAACCACAGAGACAATAACGCAGGAAAAGTTGACAATATCAAGCTTGTAAAGGCCAGCACAAGAATCAGATAGCATCAACCCTACACTGGGGCAGAATTTTTTAGGGAACCTCAAAAATTTCTATCAGGAACAGCCAAAAAACAAAGAGACAGAGTAAAAAAATACACCGGGGCAGTTTTTTATAGGGGACCTAAAAAATCCCGGCATAGCAAAACAAGACAATGGTCACTCAGAGAAAGTCCTAAAACCGGTGCAGAATTTTTGAGAAACATCTCAAAAATTCCACCAGTATGAAAGTCAACAATCATACCTCCGAGAAGAACCGAAATACCTCTGAGAAGAAAACACATGTCATGACACATTCAAAAGAAGCAAGCTCAAAATACCAAGCTCTAGATGTTTCGAAGGGGGATCAAGAGGAGACACTCGGCAGAAAGACAACAATGCTAATTGGCTTCTTAGGAAAGTCACAATTTTCTATGGATGTAGGTTTTTCTTTAACAGGATGGCAGACACACCACAAACCAGCTTACTCGCAGCAAAGGCGGAAAGGAAAACTCAGCTCGGTGGAGAGAGACCAAAAGGCTCACAACAAAAATGGGTAATAAAGACACATCTGGCCGCAAGGGTGACGAAGCAAATGAGCGTAAAGACGAATCCGGCCAAAAGTGTCACAGAAAAGGTGAATGTCAAAATATGCTAGACCAAGAGAATCATAATTGATGAGCGTAAAGATATATACGGCCAAAAGGGTCATGACAAGCACAAAGGGAATATACGGGCATATCCGGCCACAAGGGTCAACAACTAATACAATGGACGAAAGAAAGATTATCCAGCCACAAGGGCCATAATTTTCATATGCATGCGAAGAGGGCCATTCATTTATTTAAATTGCCAAGAGGGCCATTCATACAAACAAGCCAAGACGGCCATTCATACAAACGAGCCAAGAGGGATATTCAAACAAATATCCAAGAGGGCCATTCCCACAAACAAACCAAGAGGGCCATTCATATAAACAACCAAGAGGGCCATTCATACAAACAGCCGAGAGGGCTATTCATACAAACAACCAAGAGGGTCATTCATACAAGTTGCCAAGAAGGCCATTCATACAAACAGTCGAGAGGACCATTCATCTAAATTTCCACAAAGAATTTCTACATATTGTCAAATCTAGGGAAGAGGTACACGACCCCCCAAAAAGGAGCCGGCTTGCTGAACCAGATCCAGACAAATTGTCGAGCAAATGTGGAACTTTTTCTTACGCAGCCAGTCAGATAGGGTGCCCGTGAAAGTCAAGCTCTCCGGCTAGGATTTGGAAGCCATCCAATCTCAGACTCAGCCGCAACTTGTCTTGTTTTATTTTTTTTCCACTAATAATCGCGACCAGTCGGATACACACCGGGAAGTCTGAAGGTATTCTTGCATAATGGACATATTCTTCTCCAGGGAGTCGAACTACATGTGGCCTGATTCACAGAGAACAGGGATATGTAGGCGAACTCAAGACCCGAGAGTCGGCACATTCTAACAGTCATCCGGTGCAACCCAATCACAATATTGGGGATCTTAGGATTTTCCCTCTAAATCACTTAAAAGCCTTTAGTTGAGTCGAACTACAAGTGGCCTGAATTCTTATATAACCAGAGATATGTAGGAAACCCAGAGCCCAGCGTCCGGCCACATATGTGAAAATTGCATAAAGATAAAGGGTAAAATGAGTTAGGTCAGTAAAAAATTAGGGTTAGTCAAATTTTGTTGCTCAGGGATGGTCCGGCCTTCCCCGAACACCGAAGGGGCAGTTGTTGACACCTAAATTTTGACCTCCTATAATTTATTTTAATCACTCAGAGTCCTTGGATAATAAATAAAATGAGCTAGGCATCTTGAAGATTTAAATGATTTTTATAAATTATCCAAGTCAGTATTTCACTCCCTTAAATTGATGAAAAGAGATTTTCATGGCATCATAAATTTATTTAGAAATTAATGGGTATTTTTATGATATTTTATGAGATGCTTGTTAAATTTAATTAGAGAGAGAGAGAGAGAGAGAGAGAGAGAGAGAGAGAGAGAGAGAGAGGGTCTTTTGTTTAGAAGATAATCATTTATTTAATTGTTTAAATTGTCAAAAATCAAAATTTTGCAAATACTTTATTCCTTTTAATCCATGAAGTTTGAGTAATTTAAGTAATTAACCACTTAACCTTTTAAATCTCTAATTTTTGTATAATTGCATAATTTGTCAAAATATGCATGATTTCCCTTAAATGTTTTAATTAGGATAATTAATTAATTACATGATAATTATTGCAAATTAATCTTTTATATATATATATATATATATATATATTGTCTAAATATTTTGTCATGGCCACAGTTAAATTAATCAGTTCATGATTTAAAGAAATTAGAGTCATTTTTGCTAAATTAGACTATTAATGGTTTTATTAGAAATAACCACTTCATTGGTTAAAATTTGTTAAGTTCATTTGATTTCAAAAATTTCTAATTAGGTCAAACAAGGCCATAGTTGAAATAATCAGTCATATTAGAATTAATTAAGGCTATGTTCGTAATTTTAGGCCCGCTAACTCAATCTGGTCAATTTTAAAACTATCTTAATAAAATGATTATGTCCTTATTTTTTCTATGATTAAAATTTCATCTATTTTGATCTTTATTTAATTATTAAATAAACTCATGATTTTCTTTTCCTTTTAGGCTATATTGCTTATTGTTTTTTGCGATTTCCTATTGGTCTTTGGCCATTGGTTCAAATAGACCCAAAAAGGGTTAGATCTGACCGCATATGTTCCCTTGACATTAGATTTGGGTCGTTGATTTCATTTATTGAGAGTTTTGGTTCTGGAAATGGATTGTCCCACATTGTTCATCATATTCTTGGATGAATTTTTGGGGTTCTATTTACTCTCACAAAAAAAAAAAAAAAGTCAGACAACAAGGAGAAAAAATAGGCAGATACAAAAAATAAAGGAGAAAAGTTTGAAAGTTCAAGAAATTGAAAAATTTTCGATTTTTCAAAAGCTTCTTAGTAAATTTTAATACCTTGAGTGAAATAGTTGGGGTTTTTTCTCAGTTCTAAAATATTTCTTGCTTTATTTTATTTTCCAAGTGGCTGAGTGTTATGGTTGGAAGCATAAAGTTACCAAGTCCATTCTTTTCTTGGTTGCGCACATAAAAGGTAACTCTTGTCATTTTTATTTCTTTATTTAGAATTTGGTCTAGCCTAAATGTGTTTGCATGAATTAGATTGGTTGTGGTTTGATGATTGCTAATGATTGTTTTTATTGCTAAAGGCTGTCCCATTTAGTTTTATGTTTGGTTTGTGATTCATTTGAAATAGGCTGATTGGATTTCATGGTGGCTTGTTTGTTTATGTGACTCTAATGTTCTATGTCTACTGTGAAATGGTGTGGTTGAGGTACCTTGAACATTCATTTTTTTTCTTTTCCTTCCTTCTTAAATGACCTTACTCACATAGAATAGAATAAAGACATGACTAGTTAATAAGTTATTTGTGTTATCAACCAATATGCAGATGAAAAATGGAATCAGGTTCAGCTTTGGTTTGTGAATTGGTAAACTATTAAAGGAAATACCTGTGATCATGTGCTCACTTAGGGTAGGCCAGAATGTGTGCTAAATTGCTTATGTGTTGTAGCAAAGTCCTAGAACTAATGTGATTAAGGATCTTGAGTATGAAATCTATTTTTTCTTGGTTTTATCAAGGCTTTAGTTTCTTGTCTGAACTTGTGCTTAAACATATAATGTTCATAACTTATCTTGTATAATCCATGGCACAAGTCCTACATTTGGAAAATGGTGTCACGACCCAGCTAGGGGCCGCGACGGGTACCCGGGGCTAACCATCGAGCACCGCTCGCTCTGTCGCTCATTTTACTCATTTAATGCTCTTTTTATCATCTTTATACTCATAGCGGAGGAAAATCATATTTTGTATGAAAACATAAAATACCTTCGTGTACATGTGCCCTTAGGCTATCAAAATAATATAGATATGTATACAGTAGTGATCTCGTGAGACCATCTAACCCGCACTGCGTATCTACGAGCCTCTACTGGAGTGCTGAACATCGGGACTGTTATAACCCGTAATTTTACACATTCGGAAAAATTCGAAATAGTTGTGACTTGTAAGAAATAAGGCCACATGTTGATTTTATTTAATATATATGTTGTTCATGAAAAATATTGACGCGGAAATATGGAGGAAGGTCAAGGGCAAAATGGGGAATTTTGGAAATTAGTGTCAGGAATTTTAAAATATGACCCGCCACGATTTGGGCTTAAAAAAAAAAGGGGAAAGAGAGGCCCAAATTGTGTGGGGTGGCCGGCCATGAGAAAAAAAATTAGGCCCAAGCCCATGACCAAAAATAAGACAAATAATTAGAAGGGCCATTAGTCTTCTACTCTAGAACAATCAAGAAACAACAAAGAAAAATTGAGAGCACCAACCATAGGGCCATTCGGCCAACTCCAAAAAGAAAAGAAGAAGAAGAAATTTTTTTTAGCCATCAACTTTGATCCAAAATTCTTAACCTTCTAGAATTCCTATTAAGTTGGAAACCCTCTTCAATGTGATACAAATTTGGAAGCAAAATAGTACTTTTTTTATCAAGTGGGAGAATTTGGAAAGGTAAGAATTCTACTCTTTTTAGTTTGGAAGAATTTTATATATCTGTTGTAGTATGTGGGAATGAATGTAGAGTATGAAAATTTTGTGTCATGGGTATGTGGGTGTGTGGCCGAAAATGGGTGTTGATGGAGAGGAATGATCAAATTTTATTTATTATGTTAATTGTGTT
Organism: Lycium barbarum; assembly: GCF_019175385.1. Lineage (NCBI taxonomy): Eukaryota > Viridiplantae > Streptophyta > Magnoliopsida > Solanales > Solanaceae > Lycium > Lycium barbarum. Next base: position 82,950,774 of record NC_083344.1, read on the forward strand.
GTAATGGCCGTTTTATGCAAATGGAAGAATTCTAGTTTAAGTTGGCATGAAAATTGTTATTAAGTTGTTATAGGAAATTTTGTGATTTTATTGTAAATTTATGTATTATGGAAATGGAATTGTTAATGTATAAATTGTGGTTGTTGTTGATGAAATTGGAAGATGAAAAATGTGTTGTGAATGTTGTGTTGAAGGTTGGAGATTTCGGATTAATTCTAGTCTTGGTGGATTTTTGTAAACTTTGTAAAATGGTATGAAATGCGTTTGAATTGCAGTTGAATGATCTTGAATTGGTAGTGGACATGTAAGAATCGATATCGGCTTGAAAATTCGTGATTGAGTTGAATGTTGATGAATTATGTTGGAAAGGAAGGTTACTAATGTGGAATGCGTTTTAAATTGGTTTTCGATGTTATTGGTTTGGTTGTTGGTATTGTTGGTATGGTTGTTGATGAATTTGGCCGAGTTTAATTCTCGGGGATGTTGAATTTACAGGGGAGGTGCTGCCGAAATTTCGGTAGACAAATACTAATTAGAATTAAAATTCTAAGTACTAGTAGCTAATTTTTGGGTAATTGATAATATTATTGTAGATATTGGAGAGCCCGAGACTTGAGTCGGGATTTGTTTGGCGAGGGATCGAGATTTGGTAGTGAGCGATCGAGGTATGTAAAGCTTACCGTTCTTCCTTTTTGGCATGACCTTTATGCAATAAACGAGTGACATATATGTATGCTCCAAAGAAATATTCTACTCCTAGAGCCACTAAGATGGCCTATGTCTTTGATTTCCATGAATTATTCTATATGACTTGACACATGCCTATTATGTTTGGAGCACTAGCCGATACGTTTCCGGATGTGGTTTGAAAAATATTCGATATGGCCTAAGTTTGGATATGTATATTTTGGATATGTGCATATGATCCTAAGGCTCCGTTTGAAGTACCCTATAATGTTATTTGAAAGTTCTTCAATATGAAAGATACTAAATTTTCAGAAAATGACTTATGATGTGTTTTTCGAAAGTTCTGTAATTTGAAAGTTCGTAACTTTTGTATACTAATTCCGATGGACTCGATGCTTACTTTGAGCCTTCTAATATCAGTATGTATATGTATTTATTCGTCGAGGTTTGGAATTCATTTAAATATGTATATGCATATGGTTTTCGCACTACTCCGCTCGTGCCTACTACTATGATATTGTTCGCCGGATCCCGGGCCGGTTTTGTGATCGTGCGCACTATGTGATATTCGGCAGTATGATGTGTTACGGTTCCCGAGACCTCGCCTTAGGGCTGGGTACCGCTTATGTACGGCGTTATGATGTGACATGGCATATGATGTGTTCTGATGATGCGATATGTTCTGTTGATATGATATGTTCGGAGATTGTACGGAGAATTGAAACTTTCTGGAGTATGATGTGTTGTGGCGCCAGCGTCGGAGTGGCGACCACGTTCCTGAGCCCTATGCATGATTTTTATTTGCATGATATACATATATATTTTCAGCACAGGTTTTTGATATACCGATTCTGTGTCGATATTCTGTACTCCACACTTCAGTTATGATTCGGATTTCTGTATTTCATGCTTTGCATACTCAGTACATATTCCGTACTGACCCCCTTTCTTCGGGGGCTGCGTTTTATGCCCGCAGGTACGGACGCTCATTTTGGTGATCCTCCGGTATAGGATACATATTCTGCCACTTGGAGTACTCCTTTTTGATCCGGAGCTCATATTTTTGGTACATATCCTCTGTTATGCATATTCTGTATATATATATATGACTATTTGGGTACGGCGGGGCCCTGTCCCGTAATATGTCTTTGTTATGGTTTGTAGAGGCCTGTAGTCATATTTGTGGGTCATGGGTCATGTTTGTTCGTTTTTTATTATGATGTGCGTCTTAATGCGGTCCCGTTTGCTATTATGGCCAAAACGGCCCATCTGTTTGTATATGTGTGTATATCTGGGCGATGTCTATTCCGCCAGGCTACAGGATTTGATATGATACTTATGTACGGGCGACCGCTTAAGACGATATTTGCTTCCATCATGTGCTTTAATTAATGTATGTTAAGTTTGATTAAGTCTTTGATACGACGATCCGGTATGTAAGTCTATTTGGTTGTCCAAGTAGAACACCAGTCGCGGCCCACGGGGTTGGGTCGTGACAGAAGTGGTATCAGAGCGGTTTGTCCTCGGAATGTCTACAGGCCGTGTCTAGTAGAGTCTTGTTTATCGGTGTGTTGTGCACCACATCTATAAACAGGAGGCTACAGGACATTTAGGGTGTTACGTTCTCTTTGAATCTTAGATCGTGCGATAGAGCTGTGCTATTAGGATGATCTCTTCTGACCGATTGTTATGTTTACAGTGATGCCTCCGAAGAAGACGACGGCTGCCCAGAAGGGCAAAGCAGTGGCAGGAGAGACCAGTCAGATGCAGAGGGTTACTCGGGCTAGTGTTCAGACTATGCCCGATATTGCGCCGCAGTCAGAGGGCTCTGCTACGCCATCATCATCAGAGGAGCCTGAAGCAGCTCCACCAGTAGCTCCAGAGGCTCCAGCGCCCGAGCCTCCAGCTCCTCAGCCAAGGGCGGAGGACAGGGCGATGAGAGAGGCTTTTCAGTTGTTGACGACATTGGTAGCAGGACAGGCTCGCAGACGCGGGCTAGGGGTGATGATATGGACAGACGTGACAGTCTGAGGGTTATGGATTTCTTGACTTGTAGTCCCCCAGAGTTTTACGGGTCAAAGCTTGAAGAGGACCCCCAGGATTTCATTCGACAGATGCAGCGTTCGTTGAGATTGGTCAGGGCTTCTGAGACCGAGTTTGTCGAGTTAGCTTCACACAGATTGCGAGATGTTGCGATTAATTGGTACGAGTCTTGGGAGCTGTCCAGAGGCGAGGATGCTCCACCAGCCGTATGGGACGAGTTTGTAGCCGCCTTTCTCAGCCACCTTTTGCCCCCAGAGTTGCGGCGGGCAAGAGTTGATAGATTTTTGCAGTTGCGGCAGAGAGGCAGGAGTGTCCGAGAGTACAGCTTGTAGTTTGATTCTCTGGCTAGATATGCACCTGCCATAGTACCTGAGATGCCCGATCGGATGCACCGGTATGTGATAGGATTGGATCGCTATTTGGTTGACTGTTGTATGGTGATGGCATTGCAGACTGGTATGGACATTGCCCGGTTACAGGCTTATCCGCAAGGGATGGAGGACCGACATAGAGAGGACCAGTCGAGCAGAGATCGTGATAGGAGACCGCCCAAGCGGGCTAGGTCAGTTGGGTATTCTGGAGCGTCTCGAGGCGGGCAGCCTCAGCAGCAGCGGTCCAGTAGATATCTTCCTCCATCAGGCTGGAGTACACAGTCTACAGGTAGACGGTTTGGCGGTGCGGGGCAGTCTGGAGCAGGCCAGAGTTCTAGAGCCTCAGGTTGTCAGACGAGCAGAGGTCCCAATCAGTCTAGACCACCCCTGCTTCGGCGTTCTTATTGTGGGAGGTCGCACCCAGGAGAGTGTTATAGAGCTACAGGTGCCTGTTTTTCTTGTGGCCGCCAGGGCCATATTATGAGGGACTGTCCATTGGCGGGTGGTTCTGGTGGTGCAGCTCAGTCAATGGGATCAGCTGCTGGTTCGTCTTCTACTCCTTCAGCTATACGCCCTGCGGGGCGAGGTATGCCAGCATGAGCGAGCCGCGGTAGAGGCCGTGGCGGGGTTTCTGATTCTAGCGGTCCTTTGAACCGCATTTATGCATTGGCTAGCCGACAGGATCAGGAGGCGTCGCCAAATGTTGTCACAGGTACATTATTGGTCTTTTTTAGAGCCGTATATGCATTGATCGATCGGGGTTCTACTTTATCATATATTTCGCCCCTTGTCGCTAGTAAAATTGGGATAACACCTGAACCTATAGAGCCGTTCGAGGTAGCTACACCGGTTGGGGATTTTATTATAGCGAGGCAGGTATATAGAGATTGTTGTGTGATTATATGTGGCTGTTGCACTAAGGCCGATTTGGTAGAATTAGAGATGATGGAATTTGATGTTATTATGGGTATGGACTGGTTAGCCTCCTGTTATGCTAATGTTGATTGCCAGAAAAAGGTGGTTCGTTTCCAGTTTCTAGGGGAACCAGTTATAGAATGGGCAAGAAATACAGCATCGCCGAGGGGTAAGTTTATCTCATACCTCAAGGCTAGGAAGATGATTCAGAAAGGGTATATCTATCATTTGGTTCGAGTGCATGATACTAAAGCAGAAACACCTACTCTCCAGTCAGTTCTGGTTGTTAATGAATTTCCAGATGTATTTCCGGACGAGCTTCCAAGTCTTCCCCCTGAGCGGGAGATAGACTTCACGATAGATGTGCTGCCAGACACTCAGCCTATATCTATTCCTCCTTACATAATGGCACCTGCCGAATTGAAAGAGTTGAAAGAGCAGTTGAAAGATCTATTAGAAAAAGGCTTCATCAGACCCAGTACGTCTCCCTAGGGAGCGCCGGTATTATTTGTGAGAAAGAAAGACGGATCGTTGCGGATGTGTATTGATTATAAACAGCTGAATAAGGTTACTATAAAGAATAAATATCCCCTTCCCCGGATTGATGATTTATTTGATCAGTTGCAGGGTGCTAAATATTTTTCAAAGATAGATTTGCATTCGGGCTATCATCAGGTGCGGGTACGAGAGGCAGACATTCCAAAGACTACCTTCAGGACCCGATACGGGCATTATGAGTTCAGAGTGATGTCTTTTGGGTTAACTAATGCTCCAGCAGTGTTTATGGATTTGATGAATCGGGTATTCACACCGTTCCTCGACATGTTCGTGATTGTGTTTATTGATGATATTTTGGTTTATTCGCGATCAACAGAGGAACATTCAGATCATCTGAGGACCGTACTTGGCACTCTGCGGCAACAGAAATTATATGCTAAATTCTCCAAATGTGAATTCTGGTTAACTTCAATGGCATTCTTGGGGCATATCGTCGGAGCAGATGGTATTCAGGTCGATACACAGAAGATCGAGGCTGTACAGAATTGGCCTAGGCCTACGACACCGATTGAGGTACGCAGTTTTCTGGGATTGGCCGGATATTACAGGAGGTTTGTGGATAATTTTGCTTCTATTGCGGCACCATTAACAAAGTTAACTCAGAAGGCAGCAAAATTTCAGTGGACCGATGCTTGTGAACGCAGTTTCCAGTTGCTGAAGGAAAAATTAATTACAGCCCCATTTCTAGCTCTTCTAGAGGGATCAGATGGGTATGTTATTTATTGTGATGCTTCTGGTATTGGGATAGGTTGTGTATTAATGCAGCACGGTCGAGTTATAGCCTATGCTTCCCGGCAGCTCAGACCGCACGAGAGAAATTATCCCACCCATGATCTGGAATTAGCCGCGGTGATTCATGCTTTGAAGATATGGCGGCATTACTTATATGGGGTCCATGTTGATATTTATACGGATCACAAAAGCCTTCAGTATATTTTTAAGCAAAAGGAACTGAATTTACGGCAAAGAAGATGGCTCGAATTATTGAAAGATTATGATGTCGATATTTTGTATCATCCTGGAAAAGCTAATGTTGTAGCAGATGCACTTAGCTGCAAATCTATGGGCAGTTTGACCGACGTGCCGCCAGAGAAGAAGGAATTAGTCCATAAAATTCATCAGTTAGCCAGCCTTGGAGTCTGTTTGGCCGATTCTGGAAATGATGGGGTTTCTGTCCGAGAAGTTGCTGAATCATCAATTGCGGAAGAGGTAAAACGACGTCAGTTCGAGGATCCTATTTTGGTACAGTACAGAGATGTGGCCCTTAATAAGGAAATGACTCAGTTTGAAATTTCACCTGACGGGGTATTATTATACAGAGGCAGATTATGTGTGCCAGACGTTGCAGGGCTGCGACGACAGATTATGGGAGAGGCACATTATGCTCGGTATTCTGTTCATCCTGGATCCAATAAAATGTACCACGATCTCAGATGCTTATATTAGTGGGATGGTATGAAGAGAGATATTGCAGAGTTCGTTGCTCAATGCCCAAATTGCCAGCATGTTAAGATCGAGACTCAAAAGCCCAGCGGGTTATTGCAGGAAATGGAAATCCCAGCTTGGAAATGGGAAATAATTAATATGGATTTCATTACAGGTTTACCGCGCACTCCACGCAGGTATGATTCTATTTGGGTTATTGTTGATAGACTGACGAAATCAGCCCATTTTCTTCCGGTCAGGACTACTTATTCGGCTGAGGATTATGCCAGATTGTATATTAAAAAAATAGTAAGACTTCACGGAGTTCATATATCTATTATAACCGACAGAGGTGCTCAGTTTACAGCAAATTTCTAGAGGTCATTTCAGGAGGGATTGGGGACTCAGGTGAGTCTTAGCACAACATTCCATCCTCAGTCCGACGGACAGGCCGAGCATACTATTCATATGCTGGAAGATATGCTACGAGCCCGTGTTATTGATTTCAGATGTAGTTGGGATGATCATTTGCCGCTTATTGAATTTGCTTATAATAATAGTTATCATTCTAGCATCCAGATGGCACCGTATGAAGCCTTATATGGTAGAAAATGCAGGTCTCCGATTGGTTGGTTCGATGTGGGTGAAACTAAATTGATTGGGCCAGATGTGATTCAGCAAGCAGTCGATAAGGTGAAACTCATTCGGGAACGGTTATTAGCAGCTCAGAGTCGACAGAAATCATATGCAGATAAACGACGTCGACCGTTAGAGTCCCAGATTGGTGACTGGGTATTTCTGAAAGTGTCGCCTATGAAAGGTGTAATGAGATTCGGCAGAAAAGGAAAGCTCAGTCCGCGATATATTGGGCCTTATCAGATTATTCGGAAGATACGTGAGGTTGCCTACGAGCTAGACTTACCATCCGATCTGGAAGCAGTACATCCCGTATTCCACGTGTCAATGCGCCGTAAATGTATTGGTGATCCTTCTAGAGTGTTCCCCATAGAAGATATTCAGGTAACGGAGGAATTGTCTTATGAAGAACAACCTGTAGCTATTCTGGATCGTCAATTGAGGAGACTGCGCACCAAATATATACCCTCTGTTAAGGTCTTGTGGCGAAACAATAATAGAGAAGAAATGACCTGGGAAGCAGAGGACGAGATGAAGAAGAAGTGCCCTCACTTGTTTCCTATGCCTTCAGGTAATCTAAATTCCGTAATTGGTTATGTTGATTAATGAATGATTTATATGTGCCATCCATAGGAAAAACCTCCCCCAAAAATGCTTGTAAGTCATATAAGGCTAATTTAACATTCGAGGACGAATGTTCAAAAGGGGGGGAGGGGGGAGGGAGGATGTTATAACCCGTAATTTTACACATTCGAAAAAATTTGAAATAGTTGTGACTTGTAAGAAATAAGGCCACATGTTGATTTTATTTAATATATATGTTGTTCATGAAAAATATTGACGCGGAAATATGGAGGAAGGTCAAGGGAAAAATGGAGAATTTTGGAAATTAGTTTCGGGAATTTTAAAATAAGACCCGCAACGATTTGGGCTTAAAACAAAAAAGGGAAAGAGAGGCCCAAATTGTGTGGGGTGGCCGGCCAAGAGAAAAAAAATTAGGCCCAAGCCCATGACCAAAAATAAGACAAATAAGTAGAAGGGCCATTAGTCTTCTACTCTAGAACAATCAAGAAACAACAAAGAAAAATTGAGAGCACCAACCATAGGGCCATTCGGCCAACTCCAAAAAGAAAAGAAGAAGAAGAAATTTTTTTTTTAGCCATCAACTTTGATCCAAAAATCTTAACCTTCTAGAATTCCTATTAAGTTGGAAACCCTCTTCAATGTGATACAAATTTGGAAGCAAAAGAGTACTTTTTTTATCAAGTGGGAGAATTTGGAAAGGTAAGAATTCTACTCTTTTTAGTTTGGAAGAATTTTATATATATGTTGTTGTATGTGGGAATGAATGTAGAGTATGAAAATTTTGTGTCATGGGTATGTGGGTGTGTGGCCGATAATGGGTGTTGATGGAGAGGAATGATCAAATTTTATTTATTATGTTAATTGTGTTGTAATGGCCTTTTTATGCAAATGGAAGAATTCTAGTTTAAGTTGGCATGAAAATTGTTGTTAAGTTGTTATAGGAAATTTTGTGATTTTATTGTAAATTTATGTAATTATGGAAATGGAATTGTTAAGGTGTAAATTGTGGTTGTTGTTGATGAAATGGGAAGATGAAAAATGTGTTGTGAATGCTGCGTCGAAGGTTGGAGATTCGGATGAATTCTAGTCTTGGTGGATTTTTGTATACTTTGTAAAATGGTATGAAATGCGTTTGAATTGCAGTTGAATGATCTTGAATTGGTAGTGGACATGTAAGAATCGATATCGGCTTGAAAATTCGTGATTGAGTTGAATGTTGATGAATTATGTTGGAAAGGAAGGTTACTAATGTGGAATGCGTTTTAAATTGGTTTTCGATGTTATTGGTTTGGTTGTTGGTATTGTTGGTATGGTTGTTGATGAATTTGGCCGAGTTTAATTCTCGGGGATGTTGAATTTACAGGGGAGGTGCTGCCGAAATTTCGGTAGACAAATACTAATTAGAATTAAAATTCTAAGTACTAGTAGCTAATTTTTGGGTAATTGATAATATTATTGTAGATATTGGAGAGCCCGAGACTTGAGTCGGGATTTGTTTGGGGAGGGATCGAGATTTGGTAGTGAGCGATAGAGGTATGTAAAGCTTACCGTTCTTCCTTTTTGGCATGACCTTTATGCAATAAATGAGTGACACATATGTATGCTCCAAAGAAATATTCTACTCCTAGAGCCACTAAGATGGCCTATGTCTTTGATTTCCATGAATTATTCTATATGACTTGACACATGCCTATTATGTTTGGAGCACTAGCCGATACGTTTCCGGATGTGGTTTGAAAAATATTCGATATGGCCTAAGTTTGGATATGTATATTTTGGATATGTGCATATGATCCTAAGGCTCCGTTTGAAGTACCCTATAATGTTATTTGAAAGTTCCTCAATATGAAAGATACTAAATTTTCAGAAAATGACTTATGATGTGTTTTTCGAAAGTTCTGTAATTTGAAAGTTCGTAACTTTTGTATACTAATTCCGATGGACTCGATGCTTACTTTGAGCCTTCTAATATCAGTATGTATATGTATTTATTCATTGAGTTTTGGAATTCATTTAAATATGTATATGCATATGGTTTTCGCACTACTCCGCTCATGCCTACTACTATGATATCGTTCGCCGGATCCCGGGCCGGTTTGGTGATCGTGCGCACTATGTGATATTCGGCTGTATGATGTGTTAGGGTTCCCGAGACCTCGCCGTAGGGCCGGGTACCGCTTATGTACGACGTTATGATGTGACATGGCATATGATGTGTTCTGATGATGCGATATGTTCTGATGATATGATATGTTTGGAGATTGTACAGAGATTTGAAACTTTTTGGAGTATGATGTGTTGTGGCGCCAGCGTCGGAGTGGCGACCACATTCCTGAGCCCTATGCATGATTTTTATTTGCATGATATACATATATATTTTCAGCATAGGTTTTTGATCTACCGATTCTGTATCCATATTCTGTACTCCACACTTCAGTTATGATTGGGATTTCTGTATTTCATGCTTTGCATACTCAGTACATATTCCGTACTAACCCCCTTTCTTCAGGGGCTGCGTTTCATGCCCGCAGGTACGGACGCTCGTTTTGGTGATCCTCCGGTATAGGATACATATTCTGCCACTTGGAGTATTCCTTTTTTATCCGGAGCTCATATTTTTGGTACATATCCTCTGTTATGCATATTCTGTATATATATATATATGACTATTTGGGTACGGCGGGGCCCTGTCCCGTCATATGTCTCTGTTATGGTTTGTAGAGGCCTGTAGTCATATTTGTGGGTCATGGGTCATGTTTGTTCGTTTGTGATTATGATCTGTGTCTTAATGCGGTCCCGTTTGCTATTATGGCCAAAACGGCCCATCTGTTTGTATATGTGTGTATATCTGGGCGATGTCTATTCCGCCAGCCTACAGGATTTGATATGATACTTCTGTACGGGCGACCGCTTAAGATGATATTTGCTTCCAGTATGTGCTTTAATTAATGTATGTTAAGTTTGATTAAGTCTTTGATACGACGATCCGGTATGTAAGTCTGTTTGGGTGTCCAAGTAGGACACCAGTCGCGGCCCACGGGGTTGTGTCGTGACAGGGATAGGACAAGACCCCGTCATGCCCAAAACAAATACATATACATGGCGATATATACTCAAAAGAATAATCATAAGCACCTCCGGGACAATGGAGGGCTTCCACTCTGCTGACAGCTAGTACGGATCTGGATCGAGGTCTCCTCCCTGTCTACCTGTGGGCATGAACACAGCGTCCAAAGAAAACGGATGTCCGTACGAATATTGTACTGAGTATGAGAGGCATAAACAATGAAGTAAGACAATGATATAAGGAAGATACTCATATGGAACATCAGAATCTAACTGCCAAGTATAAGAAAACAAATCATGCAATCTTACTCATGCTCATCATCATATCATATCATATATACATCAGGTATAAACTGCTCGTCCATATCAGATCGGTGTGAAAATCACAACATGAGCCTGCGTCCAGGCCTCCCGCGTCCGGGGTAACATCTCATGCCACCCACTAGTGGTGTCTGCCCATGCCATTTGGCCATGGTGTATCATATAACTGCCCGCCTTGGCCGGCCAATTAGGCGCGGTGTAATAGTAGTATCATCATATACTCATCACAGTATGCTTAGCTTATCATCATACATACATAAGGCTCAAGATCAACCACGCTCTATCGGGGTGACGTAAGGTCGTGATCCCCCAATTGCATTATGGAACAATCATTGACATCCTGCCTCACCTCGAAGGAATTAGCATATAAGGTGAGTGTAAGCGATAAATAATGTCATTAGACTTTCTATACTTTTACTCATTACCTTGTGTAGGTAACTATAGACATAGACTCGTGGATAAGAAAGTAGTTACACAATAGGATTCATGCCATTAGAAAGAAGGGACTAGCCTCACATACCTTTCTCGTTTAAGCAATCTAGCGTTCGTTTATTCTCCTTCAATGTCACGCCTCTACCTTCAAAAGAGAGAAATATCGTGAATATGAAATGATTTGAATGAGCTTGGGTCTCTTTTTAATGACTTAAAATCTATTCTGGAATGAACAGTGACTGAGGTGTACAGTGGTCGTAAACCCACTTTACGGGTCGTATTCTGGTTTACGGTCTGTCCTTCGCGACCGTATTTAAGCATATCAAAACCAGAAAGGCATGCTGGAGATCATGGCAATTTAAGACTCAGTTTACAGGCCGTATTTCGATTTACGGTCCGTATTCCAAGTCGTTTTTAACCATTTGAAGCATCTGACAGAAAGTTGAAATTTTTGAAAGGTTGGAGGACGATAGCAGTTTACGGGCCGTATTCCACTTTACGACCAACTGGGTCAAAGTACAAACCTGCAACTTTTCATTGTGCGTTCGCAGGGAAATTTCCGAGTTGTAACACTTTTCCCCCCCTTTTGGAACATTCGTCCTCGAATGTTAAACACTCGGGATTCTATGAAAATTTCGCCAGAGTTTCCCATGTAATTTGACACTACCAACCTGTCACAACCACCCATAATATCATCGCCTCACAGGGCTACATCATAATATCAACATATCCGTGGCCACACACGACCAAAAGCATAAAATTAAAGCGTACATACCTCATATCGTCGGCGTTTCGTCTTGGATCTCTCCCGGGGGTTGGAATAAGCGTGGGTACTTGGACTTCATACTTTCTTCCGCTTCCAAGTCATTTCTTCCCGATTGTTTTTTCCCCACAATACTTTGACTAACGCTACATCTTTATTTCGAAGCTTTCGCACTTGCCTATCTAGGATGGCAATAGGCACTTCTTCATAGGTTAACTTTTCCGTTATTTGCCCATCGGCTATCGGGAAAATATTGGTGGGATCTCCAATGCACTTGCAGAGCATTGAAACGTGGAAAACTGGGTGGACTGATTCAAGCTCCGAAGGTAGATCCAATTCATAGGCTACCTGACCCACCTTGCGAATGATTTTGTAGGGTCCAATGTATCTGGGACTTAGCTTCCCTTCTTACCAAATCTCATCACCCCTTTCATTGGTGACACTTTAAAAAATACCCAATCATTAATTTGAAATTCCAAGTCTCGTCGGCGGTTGTCCGCATAGGACTTTTGGCGACTTTGAGCTGTCAACAACCGATCTTGGATCACCTTAACTTTTTCTATTGCTTGTTGGATCAATTCAAGGCCCACTAATGGTGCTTCTCCTATTTTGAACCATCCGATTGGAGATCTGCATTTCCTTCCATATAAAGCTTCATATGGAGCCATTTGTATACTTGAATGGTAGCTATTGTTGTATGCGGACTCAATAAGGGGTAAGTGGGCATCCCAGCTACCACCGAAATCCAGCACACACGCCCGTAGCATATCTTCTAAAGTTTGAATGGTACGCTCGGCCTGCCCATCAGTTTGCGGATGGAATGCCGTGCTAAACTTCATTTGCGTGCCCAAACCTTCTTGAAAAGATTTCCAGAACTTAGCTGTAAACTGTGCTCCTCTATCTGTGATAATAGATAATAGGATTCCATGGAGTCGCACAATTTCTTCGAGATACAACCTTGCATAGTCTTCTCGCTGAGTACGTGGTCCTGACTGGAAGAAAATGGGCTGCTTTCGTCAGCCTATCCACGATCACCCATATAGAGTCATACCTGCCACGAGAACGGGATAATCCCACGATGATATCCATTTTGATCACTTCCCATATCCAAGTAGGGATTTCCATTGCTTGCAACAAGCCTCCCAACTTCTGGTGTTCAGCTTTTACCTGTTGGCAATTTGGACATTGTGCTACAAATTCTGCTAAGTCTCTCTTCATGCCATCCCACCAGTACATCATCTTGAGATTATTATACATTTTGGTTGCACCTGGGTGAATAGAATATCGAGAGCAATGTGCTTCTTCTAAAATTCGTCAGCGCATTTCCGCCACATTCGGCACACATAACCTGCCTCGGTACCTATGAATTCCATCCATGGAAACTTCAAACGGAGACTTTTCTTTCCCATGAGATGTGTCTCTATAACGACATAACTGCGGATCTTCCCACTGCCATTCTTTCACTTCCATATCCAAGGACGAAATTGTGGAATCATTTATACTAATCCCGGCATCGCCCGAATCAATTACACGCACTCCAAGAGTATCCAATCGATGAATTTCTTGAACCATCTCTTTACTTTCCGGAGGGACTTCACATAAACTGCCCATTGATCAGCGGCTAAGTGCGTCAGCTACTACATTCGCCTTCCCGGGGTAGTATAAAATGTTAACATCATAATCTTTGAATAATTCTAACCACCGCCTCTGTCACAGGTTCAACTCTTTTTCCTTGAAGATGTACTGAAGACTTTTGTGATCTGTATAGATATCAACGTGCACACCGTACAAATAATGTCTCCACATTTTTAAGGCATAAATGACCACAGCTAGTTCGAGATCATGAGTTGGATAATTCTTCTCATGTTTCCGCAATTGTCTCGAAGAATATGCAATAACCTTACCATGCTGCATCAATACGCATCCCAATCCGACACCAGAAGCATCACAATACACAACATAGCCATCTGGCCCTTCTGAAAGTGTTAGAACCGGGGCTGAGGTCAACCTATTTTTCAACTCTTGGAAACTGCGCTCACAGGCATCATCCCATTGAAACTTTGCTGACTTCTGGGTTAGCTTCGTCAATGGGGCTGAAATAGACGAAAAGTCCTCTACGAACCTTCCATAATAACCTGCCAAACCTAGAAAACTACGGACTTCTGTGGGCGTCGTAGGCCTTGGCCAAGTCTTCACAGCTTCAATTTTCTAGGTGTCGACTCGAATACCATCATTTGAAATGACATGGCCCAGGAATATCACAGAATTCAGCCAGAACTCACACTTTGAAAATTTTGCATACAATTCTCGGGCTCGAAGAATACCAAGAACAATTCTCAGATGATCTGCATGTTCCGATTCCGTGCCAGAATACACCAGAATATCATCAATAAATAATATCACAAATAGATCCAAGAGAGGCCGGAATACGTTGTTCATCAAATTCATAAACACAGCCGGAGCATTAGTCAACCCGAACGACATCACTTGAAATTCATAGTGGCCATATCTCGTTCTGAAGGCCGTTTTAGGAATATCTGCTTCTCTAACTCTCACTTGATGGTAACCCAACCTCAAATCTATTTTGGAAAACCACTTGGGACCTTGCAACTGGTCGAACAAGTCATCAATCCTTGGAAGAGGATATTTGTTCTTTATCGTCACTTTGTTCAGTTGCCTATAATCGATGCACATTCACAGGGAACCGTCTCTCTTTCTCACAAACAAGACCGGTGCTCCCCACGGTGATGAACTGGGTCTAATAAATCCCTTCTCAAGCAAGTCCTTCAACTGCTCCTTTAGCTCCTTTAATTCTGCTGGGGCCATTCGATAAGGAGGAATAGAAATAGGCTTGGTGTCCGGCAACACATCAATGGCGAAGTCAATCTCTCTTTCTGGTGGAAGGCCTGGACGTTCGTCCGAAAACACATCTGGGAATTCATTCACTACCGGAACTGACTGGAAAGTTGGCGGCTTTGCCTCGGTATCATGAACCCGGACTAAGTGATAAACATAACCCTTGGCTATCATCTTCCATGCCTCGAGGTAAGAAATAAACCTGCCCTTTGGAGATGCTGTATTACCCTTCCATTCAAGCACACGCTCTCCCGAAAATTGGAATCGGACCACTTTTGTGCAGCAATTAACGTTTGCATAGCACGACGCCAACCAATCCATACCCATGATTACATCGAAATCTACCATTTTTAGCTCAATCAAGTCAGCTTTGGTCTGACGATCACATACCATCACGACACAATTTTTGTACACTTGTCTTGCTATCACGGGATCACCAACCGGAGTGAGTACCTCAAAGGGTCTAATTGACTCGGGTTTCACCCCAATACAACTAGCAACATATGGAGTAATATAAGAGAATGTAGAACCTGGATCTATCAATGCATACACATCACGGGAGAATATAGACAATATACCTGTAACTACATCCGGAGAGGACTCGAGATCCTGCCGTCCGGCTAAAGCATATACACGGGGCTGAGTGGCACCTGAAGTAGATGTTTCCCCTCGGCCTCTGCCTCGGCCTGCTGTCATCTGCGGAGTCTGCCCTACCGGGCGTACCGATGAAGAGCCAGCTGTTGAACCTGTAGGCTGAACTCCAACTCTGCCACTCATCGACGAGCAATCCCTTATCATATGCCCCAACTGACCATAAGTATAACAGGCATCCGAACCCTGACGACACTGTCCGAAATGTAATCTGCCGCATTGGTTGCATCGCGGCACTGGGGTCTCCTTTGACTATAATCTTCCCTGAGATAGGAATCTGAAGCCCTCGAACTCTGGCCCTGTCCTGAACGGAATGAGCGATCAAATCTCCTACCTGTGAATCGAGGAGGTGCATTTGTCACTGACTGGCCTGAGTACCCAGAATATGTCTGCCTTGATCCCCCTCTATGTTCACTAGTAGCTCCCATGGATCTGGCCCTCTTGCCTTGTCTTCTATCGACATCACGGTCGCCTCTTTATTGTTGTTGTTGCCCCTCCAAATTCTGTGCATGGGCCTGCATTCGGGAAATATCCATCCCGTCTTGCAAGGAAGCTGTCAAACAATCTCTGAATAAATGTGGCCCTAGGCCACTTACAAATCTATGTACCCGATCCCCCATGTCAGCCACAATAGCCGGGGCATATCTAGCCAAAGAATTAAATTGCAGGCTATACTCCCGAGCACTCATGTTTCCTTGCTTCAAATTCAGAAATCTATCCGCTCTAGTTCGGCGGACCTCGGGTGACAAATAGTGACGAATAAAAGCATCCACAAACTCTTTCCAAACCGGAGGAGGCGTGTTCTCTCCTCTTGATAATACCGAATTGTTGTACCACAACACCGCCACATCCCGGAGCCTATACGATGCCAACTCCACGGATTCGGTCTCGGAGGCATGGACAATTTTCAATGTCCTTAACATATCATCTACGAAACTTTGCGGGACCTCATCCGGCTTTGACCCGAAGAATTTCGGAGGATTGAAACTCATAAAATCACGGACCTTGGTACTTGCTGCCCGGTCACTTGAACCCACATTTTGTCATTGTGCCTGTGCGGCAACCAATTGTGTCAATAGCTGAATGACCTCGGTCATTTGTTGACCCAAAGCAGCCGGCGGAGGAATTAGAGCTGGGGCTCCTCCTTTTTCTCCCACATTAGGCGGGGTAGAAGAAGTATTAGACAAGGCCTCGTTGTGTGATTCACCCTCTTCAATATTCATTAGGGGCTCTCTTTCTACCAGCCTCTTTGTCGTAGTCTTTCCCTTCTGGGCGGGTGTAGGTTTTCCCTTTGGCGGCATTCTGAAATCATAACACACTATTAGGGAGGATAAAATCTTATACACGGCTCTATCGCATGATCTCATAGAAGAAAGATGGTCATTTTTTTCCAAATGCCCTGTAGCATCTTGTTTATTGATGTGGCGCGCTACACACCATAAACAAGACTCTACTAGACATGGCTCGTAGACACTTCCTAGGACAGAACTGCTCTGATACCACTTTTTTCACGACCCAGCTAGGGGCCACGACGGGTACCCGGGGCTAACCACCGAGCACCGCTCGCTCTGTCGCTCATTTTACTCATTTAATGCTCTTTTTATCATCTTTATACTCATAGCAGAGGAAAATCATATTTCGTATGAAAACATAAAATACTTTCATGTACATGTGCCCTTAGGCTATCAAAATAATATAGATATGTATACAGTAGTGATCTCGTGAGACCATCTAACCCGCACTGCGTATCTACGAGCCTCTACTGGAGTGCTGAACATCGGGACGGGACAATACCCCGTCATGCCCAAAAAAAATACATATACATGGCGATATATACTCAAAAGAATAATCATAAGCACCTCCAGGACAATGGAGGGCTTACACTCAGCTGACAGCTACTACGGATCTGGATCGAGCTCTCCTCCCTGTCTACTTGTGGGCATGAACACAGCGTCCAAAGAAAATGGACGTCAGTACGAATATTGTACAGAGTATGAGAGGCATAAACAATGAAGTAAGACAATGATATAAGGAAGATACTCATATGGAACATCAGAATCTAAATGCCAAGTATAAGAAAACAAATCATGCTGTCTTACTCATGCTCATCATCATATCATATCATATATGCATCATGTATAAACTGCTCGTCCATATCAGATCGGTGTGATAATCACAACATGAGCCTGCGTCCGGGGTAAAATCTCATGCCGCCCATTAGTGGTGTCTGCCCATGCCATTTGGCCATGGTGTATCATATAGCTACCCGCCTTGGCGGTGACTGCCCGGCCAATTAGGCGCGGTGTAATAGTAGTATCATCATATGCTCAGCTAGATTGCTTAAACGAGAAAGGTATGTGAGGCTAGTCCCTTCTTTCTAATGGCAGAAATCCTATAGTGTAACTACTTTCTTATCCACGATTCTATGTCTATAGTTAGCTACACAAGGTAATGAGTTAAAGTATAGAAAATCTAATGACGTTATTTATCGCTTACACTCACCTCATATGCTAATTCCTTCGAGGTGAGGCAGGATGTCAATGATTGTTCCATAATGCAATCGGGGGATCATGACCTTACGTCACCCCGATAGAGCGTGGTTGATCTTGAGCCTTATGTATGTATGATGATAAGCTAAGCATATTGTTTAGTACGTTTATTCTCCTTCAATGTCACGCCTCTACCTTCAAAAGAGGATTCGTACTAACGTTAGTTAATCAACTATAAGAACGCACTACTATTTCTAGAGACAATTGGGCAGCACTTCCTTCGTTGATACTACTTTTCCCATATTTCATATCAACTTCCAACACCCAAGACAACAATTACAATATAGCAATCAGCAAACATCATTCATATACAATGACCATGATCCACCATTTCTCTTCATTTTTCCCACAATTATGGTTGTGGGTTCGCTATCGTATTTTCTCATGTATCACACTTATCTCATGGTATACATGTCATTTATAACGTATTCATACTCACAACACACTAACATTCATGATTCAATTCAACTACCATTCATTCATGGCACTATTCACTCATTTTGACCCATTTGCTATGATTTTCTACAATTCCGGTATCTTAACCTTCCAATACCTTAAACAACATGAAATGGTCATGAAACTTACCTTAGATGATGGTTGAACAAGCTTTGAATGGATTTACTCCTCTAGCACCAAAACCCTACTTCACTCCTTTTGGGTTTTCTTGAGAAGGATGAACTTTAGTGTGATTCTCACACTTGATTTCGTGGGTCTCATGTAATTGATCACCAATCTCCCTTGAGTTCTTGTAATTGAAGAGTAGAGAGTATTCTAGGAGTTTCTAGAGAGAAATATCGTGAATACGAAATGATTTGAATGAGCTTGGGTCTCTTTTTAATGACTTAAAATCTATTCCGGAATGAACAGTGACTGAGGTGTACAGTGGTCGTAAACCCACTTTACGGGCCGTATTTTTGTTTACGGTCCTTCCTTCACGACCGTATTTAAGCATATCAAAACCAGAAAGGCATGCTGGAGATCATGGCAATTTACGACTCAGTTTACAGGCCGTATTTCGATTTACAGTCCGTATTCCAAGTCGTTTTTAACCATTTGAAGCATCTGACAGAAAGTTGAAATTTTTGAAAGGTTGGAGGACGATAGCAGTTCATGGTCCGTAAATCACTTTACGGCCGTATTCCACTTTACGACCAACTGGGTCAAAGTGCAAACCTGCAACTTTTCATTGTACGTTCGCGGGGAAATTTCCGAGGTGTAACAAATGGCCTGTCCCTAAATGTTAAGAAGTTTGGTAAAAAGGAAAAAATGAAAAAGAAAAGATCAACTTTTAGGAACTGTAAGACAAAGTCATCATTTGAAGATTAATTAAGATCAATCTAATTAGTCTAATTAGCTAGCAAGACGGTTATTGGTCTGTAACTTAATTAGTGATCACTTTAGGAGTTGAAAGATACAAAATGGAAGGAAACAGTTGTCAAGGATTTTAAAAATCTGTACTGCTATCACTGATCGCTTGTTTGGTTGTCCCATCCCTATCATTGTCTTTTCTGATTAGTGAAGAAACTTGTGCAATGAAAGTGGTTTAGTATGCCGTACACTCTTGCATCTGCAATAATATTCATTCACGAATAGACCCTAGTTTAATAGATGATCCTAAATGTTCAAATCTAACAATTTTAAAGTATTAAAAGAAGGGTGAAATGAAGTAGTTTGGTCATGTGTTTTCAAGCCTTGAACAGTTCAGAGATTTAGGCTTTTGTTTTGAAACATGATGTTTGTTTCCTTATCTCTGTGCATGAGTTAAGAATATGGTGATAATAACTAATGGCCCTTGATTGTTTAGGCTTAAAAGATAGAGATAAGTAGGAAAGATCTTATAAGTCCAGTCTGAGTAAAAGAAGAAGATAAAAAGAAAGAAAAGAGGATGGGGAACTGTAGCTGAAACCTTTAGAATATGCTTGGATTTAATATATGAACTGTCCAGTCTTCTTTTGGTGTATGATCAAGGGTAAGAAAAGGGGACCATAAGTGTAGATGTGTGGGTTGAAACCACTTGACAGATGGGGAAGTCATTTAAAGACATCTTAGGAGAAGATTGAGAAAGGCTCAGGTATCACTTTACCCACGGTATATTTCTTCCAAAAATAAGAGATTGCCATGGCATGCCCCACAAGTCTATGGGGTGTAACCTGCTACATTTGCATATTTGGTGTTCTCTTTGCCATTTTGCATAGTTAAATGGATTCTAAAAAAAATGAATTTCTTGTGTATTAATAATTGTTCACTTCGATTATAAACCTAGTTTTTGATGGGTGATTTTGGGATCTGAATGAACTCTGTTGGCCTGCTCAGATATGCTTTAGGGATGGGTTGACTAGGCTAGATAATATATAGTAATTTGAAGATTATAGTCATTGCTTAAAACTGGAAAGAGGAAAAGGTTTCAAGTAGGAATACTGCTTGTTTGAAAATAAGGTAAGAAAAGTTTTTTGTGGATAATATAAGAAGGTATAACATACTCCTTAATATTTGGTTAGGCAGGGTTCATAATTAAGATCTATATTTAAGTTCTGTGTGCATTGACTTGACTTCATCTATGTTTGAAAGATGGTTTGTTTTCCCTTTTTCTAAGAAGTATTAAGACGTTAAAAGGAAGGAAATCAGTGGCATACATCAATTTAAGGTGGTAGTATAGTGTCTTCGGGATATATTTGATTCCTTCTTTGTGATACTTTAGATAATATATCATGTTTCCAACTTTGAGATATGTCCTTGAATTTAGTATTCTAAAGTCCAATTAGAAGATAAAAAAAAATGAGTGTAGTCATGTTAAATAGGTGTGCTTCCCCCTTTGTGTAGCATTAAAAACCAGCTAAGGGTATATTAACAACAAGGGAACTTAGAAATAATACTAGTGGGTTAGGAATACTTGTCTAGTTTGAAGGGAGAAAACAATTAGGAGTAGGTACTACTTTTGAATATGTCTAGATCATGAGCATCCTCTTTTAAAATCAACCTGTTTCTTTCTGCAATAGAACAGGACCAGGGAAAAGGTCTAAAAAGGATTTCAAACTCTGAACTTTAAATGTTGAATCTTCTGTGCATCGTTTAGACGGTGGGACTTCCTAGTTGCTTAAGGTGTATGTAAAAAATGTAGTTAGTGTACTTAAAGTTGTATATTCTACATAGGACCATTAAGATATAAACTAACTGGGGTCTTTGTTTCTTTCCCTCTGCACTGCATGGCCATTTGGGCCAAGGTCCAGCCACTCTATTGGGTCAAAGGCCCAATAGGGACATTCCTTCATGTTCGTTGAGTCAATGAAGAAAATAAAGGGAAGCTAATATATTGAAGGCCCAGTCATGGGTGAAAATTACACGAACGCCCAACCATGGGTGAAAATGGTTACTAGGGGTTTGGTACACCCCTAGTCTATCTTCCTTACATATTTATATCTCTCTATACTTGCTTAAAGTATTTTCTTTGTATTATATTCATACTTGTAGAAACCCACGAATATTATTGGAATCGTTTATGTTTCAAATTAGGCATCTTAGGAAAAACGGTGCATATGCCGTTTAGATTGACTCTAGCTCCTTAAAAAATAATTCTTCTTTGGAAAAATCGGGAAAAACACTTACTGATTTAAAAAAAAATATAAAATAGGAAGCAAACCCCGTTTGTTTTAATAACAACAAGACTAAAAAGGGTTTTTTAAGACAAAATTGTACAACGTATTGCGCAAAACTAAGGCTATGAGTAAATTAGACAAAAAACCTTTTTAAGTTGTTGAAATACATTTTTTTGGGTTTAAAGTTAGCAAAACATATGATAGTTTGGGCCAGAGCCCACCTGAGTCTTTTTTTAAGAAAACCAAACGTCCAAAGAAATATTTTCGAGCCAGAGCCCTTTAGTTTGGTCTTTTGAAAAAACAAATTGATATAAGTCATTTTTTGGGCTAAGGATCCACTTGACTCTTTTGGTATAAATCTATAGCTAAGAAAACATGGCACATTTTAATAGCTAAACTAAGGTGTTTTTTGGGCCAGAAAACGAAGATAGATTTCAAGTCAAACTTTTTTCTTAAAATAAATTTGGGACTTTGCTCATACAAAAAGAAATAGCGAGCACCCTTTTTCAAAAGAAATACAAGTCATTGGGCCATGAAACTAAATTTCATTTTCAAAAAATGGTGATCATAATAACGTCAATATGTTCAAAATCATCACCCCCCTTTATGGTGAAACTGAAACGGTCCAATCCTTATACATCCATAAATATAAAGGTTTTAGGTAAGGATGTTCTAGAAAGTTATTAAATGGATTAACCCAGTCCACGTGTGAGTCAAGCATGAATAAAACCTATTCGCCCAAGACTATAAAATAAATAAACCTTTTTATATTTCTATAGAAAAACTACTATCCTTATATATAAAAGGAACTAATTATATCCAGATATTATAAATCCAAACCTAAATACCCTATATGTAAAGGGAATATATTCAATTCTTTTAAAAAATGATATGAAAATGACAGGCATTCTTTCGGGAAATAAACACTAAGTAAACAGTTCATACAAATACTAACACGTTGGAATTCGAAGGTCAACCGTATAGTACGGATCCTTAATGCTAGGGTGCCTAACACCTTCCCTAGAGAATCACCAGAACCCTTACCTAGAACTTTGGATTAAGAAGGATTTTTCACGGTATATGAATAAACCCTTAAAAACTGGTTTTCCTAATTTCCTAAAAATTAGGTGGCGACTCTTAAAAAACAAATTCTAAAAGAGCACCAATGATTTTGAAGTGGCTTTTCTGAGCGCTAACCCTGCCCGCGAAAATGCGAACCGTTACAGTAGTCATGGCTCTCATGTAGGTTGCGCCGACATTCTTGAGGCTGAAGGGCAATACCCTGTAATGGTATACTCTCCATGGAGTGATGACAGTTGTTTTCTCCGCATCTTCTCTATCTATAAGGATTTGGTATGAGGTTACTTCTATCACTCCTGACTTGATTTGTTTTTCTACCACATCCTTGATGCGGATACTGAGGTCCGATTTGAATTGTCAAGTTTTCTATTTCAAAGGAGCGAAACCCGCGTTGATAGGCAACTGGTGGGATACTACGCTGATGCTTAATCCTGGTACATCAGCGTATGACCATGTGAAGATGTCCACATACTCTTTCAGTAGGTCTATCAATTCTTCTTTCTGAGGTGATCCTAGGTGCGTGGTTATCCTAGTTTCCTTGATGTTCTCTTCGTCACCTAGATTGACAGCTTTCGTTTCATCCATGTTTGGTTTTTGTTCATTCTCTAACTATTCTTCCTTTTCTATGAGATCCTCGGGTCGCATTGTTGCTTCGTCGTATTCCTCGTACTGTTCTTCATCTATACTGCTGGACTTATTCATTTCGCAATGTGTCATGACACTTAGGGTTGCTTTATTACTTTTATTACTGAAAATTCAAGGCAAAGCGCGATTAGTATAAAACATGCATGCAATGTAAGTAAATAAAATTGTGGTCCTGGATTGGATTAACATCAAGCCATTTCTGTTTTTTGAAACATTACGAGGTACGTAAAGTGACAAAAGATGATTAATTGGGCCCCGACCGATTCTCCTTATTTTTAAAAACAAATTCATCTTTCTCTACTGAAGAGCCAAAAGTGGGGTAGAGGTCCAATTGGATAGTTGTTCGCCCGGATCTGCATCTCGGATGGTGGGTGCTTCTGTACATTCCTCTAGGATTACTGAGCAATCTTCTTCTTGGAATAATATCCCTATCCCTTCTTCAATGTTAGCATCACCCGACATAGGCATTTGGTTTGGAAATGACTGGTATAGATTTAAAATGGGCTTGTAGAAGTCCGCAACCTCTTGCCTCTTCTTGGTCAGTATTTCATCTTCAGTTGGGGCATAACCGAGTCCAAAATGCAAATTATCTTGAGGAATGGGAATTGGCTCAGTGATGGCGTGCAGATGCTTTCCCAGACCCTTCCTGGGTTCGAACCCATTATAGATTATGGTGGAAGCGATCATTTTATAAACAGCAGGCATGGGGAGCTTTGGGGAGTCTATCTTGTGGGCAGCTCCCCTAGCTCTGTTGCATGGAAATTCGTTCCTTTGGGTGTCACCTCTATAACAGGCACAGAATTATCTAGGTAATTATGCATGCTTCCTTCTTTGTAGATCACCACTTCCTGGCCTTCCTAGATAAATTTTAGAGACTGGTGGAGTGAAGATGGCATAACTCCTGCCATGTGGATCCATGTTCTTCCCAAAATAAAATTGTAATTGGCGGGTATCTCCATAACTTGGAACTCAGTAATGAACTCTGTCGGACTTATTTGAATGTTAAGGTCAACTTCTCCGGTGGCATCGCATCAGTTTCGGTCAAATGCTCATATATTGATGTGGCTTTGATGAACCTTTACAAGGTCGTATCCCAACTGTACCAAAGTGGACTTGGGACAAACATTTAGTCTATCCCTATTGTAAACTAGAACTCGGGCTACCACTTTGTTGCGGCACATGACAGTGATGTGCAACACCTTGTTGTGATTTGTGCCTTCTTTGGGCAATTCTTTCATTGTGAAGGCAATTTGATGTTCCTCCATAACATGGGTCACCATTTCCGCCAGGCTTTCGCTGCTTGTCCTAGCGGGAACATGGTCTTCCTCTAACACCTTCATTAAAGCCAAGTGATGTCTAGCACCTCGTAGATGTGCTTTGGAATTACCTATCCCATTAAATAGCTTAAAATGAGGCAGTCTGAAGCCTTTGGGTAAATCTAAATTGGGATGCACGCACAGATCATCGTAGCTTAAGCCTGTGCCTTTGCGAGCAATTTTTATAGTTTGCTCCAGCATTGCTGTCATCATCCGCTCAAGCCTTTCTTCTTGTTTTCCTACTTGGCCTTCCATGCCCTTTCCATCTCCTCGTAATGATCGATTTCTTGATCGGGTGAGAAGGTATTTGGGGTGGTAGGTGTATATAAGGAAACAGTGGTGCGAGTTTGGTGGGTATGGGTAGTTTTGGTAGTTTTTAGTGTGATATTACTTAGCTTTATGGTGATACCGGGATAGGTATTTTGTTGTACTGGGTAAGAGGGAATGAAGTGAGTGGTTCGGGAATTTGGGTAGTGTTGGCCGGTAGTGGGGTACGGTGCGAGGTACCAATATGTCAATCAATTAGGGTAAATGGTATGGTGGTTATAGCGGACTTAGTGGGAAAGTGATCCGGTAATGGTGAGCTTAAGACGGAAAAGGCGGTGGTGGCCTCCTTGTTTCAGCAGGTACTTCTTGGGCAGCATTAGCGACTTTGTTCTGCGCGACCTCTTCTTGAAGGACCATAATTTTCTAAACATCATCGTCATTACGTCTTCAGTAGGTGAGAACTCAGGTAATTCTCGAAGAGGTGAATCTCTGAGAGTGATGTCAGTTGAAGGAGTCTCATTCTCAGAGGTACCAGTCATTTTTACTTTGCCTTGGCCTTGCAAGGATAGGGATGCTATTGCAACTTTTGATCTCGTGAAGTATGCCAGTGTGACCATGAATTAACTCTTTTCTATAAGAAATGAATAACTCGAGGAAGGTCATGTTTCTCTCGGCACACATTAGCTAGGTTTGCTATCGTATGCAGTTAGTAGAAAATTACCTCTTCTCGACCTACCGTACCTTCACCGGTGATGACTTCTTCTCTAGTCACACCGGTGAGCGGGAACCAACAACACCTGTTCCCACTAACGTTTGGCAACTTTTTGCCATCGCATTTTCAAACTATCCCTGAGGAATCGGTGGATGGGATACACACAGAGATACTACCAGACCCAATGGGGAAATGGGTAGCTAGGCGTACTGGAACTGAAACTCTTTGCCGGTTACAATTCTCTAAAGATGCAATCCCTATGAAATCGATGCCTAAGGTAAATACTATGACTCCGGTGCATATATAGGTGATAGAGGAGACTACACCACTAGTAGAGAAGCCCTATCAACGGAATAGAAGCTCGCAAATAGGTAAGCAACTTACATACATTCCTCCTGCTATGCGTGGTAATATGTTAATTGTTCAAATCGAATAAAAGGATATTCGTCAGCCAGAGGAATGTTGGAGGTCTTCGCTAACAGGCTATGTCTTAGGTGATACCCCTTATATCAAAACCATGGAGAACTATGTCCTGAATGTTTGGAATTTTCTAGTAAATCCCAAAATCTTATACCATGATGAGGGCTATTATGTCTTCCAATTTGAGTCTATTTATGCAATCTGGACCATATACTTACCCTAACAAACCCTTTATTCTGAAGAATTGGACTGTAGATTTTGATTTTGACCATGACGCTTTGAATGTGATTCCCTTATAGGTTAAATTTCCTGGTCTGCCTATTAGGTATTGGTCGATAGAATCTCTGAACAAAGTAGCTAGTGTGGTGGGAAAACCAATGTACACTGATTATTTCATAGCTGAGATGGATCGTATATCCTATGCAAGGGTATTAGTTGAGGCTGATATCACACATCCCCTTTCCAAAAACATTGAAATCCACACTCCTTCTGGTGTGATTCATCAGAATATAGGATATGATTGGATACCCAAGTATTGCACTGAATGTACTAAGTTTGGTCATGACCATGAGGAGTGTTGGAAGAAGGTTCAAAGGGAAGAACAAGTAGAGAAACAACCCAAGAGGAGGAGGAGGAATAAGAAGAGAAAGAAGGTGGTTCCAACATGGCTATCCAAGGACAAGGTTATACTGATTTGAGTAATAAGGACCAAAAAAATGCAAATGCAGATGAGACTATGGTTCCAGCTCATGAGGAACCAATGACTCAAAATCAAACAGCTCACCAGGCAAGTAAAGTAACAAAAGGGGATAATGTTGCTGATGGTAGACAAAGTAGACAAGTTGCACACAGTCAGGCTAGCTGCTCCACTAGTATTGCAAAAGTCTCCAACAACTTTGAAGTAATAAGCCAGTATCATCTTCCCACAGAATTGGGAAAGGGAAGTACAGATCTACCCCAACCACCATGATCACATCCATTTGGAATATAAGAGGGCTTAATAAGTCTTCTAAATAGAAGGAGATGTCTCTCTTTCTGAAAAAGAACAAGGTAGAAGTTATGAGAATTATAGAAACAAGGGTGAAAGAAAATAAATCTAAGAAGACCACAAATAAGGTAGCTAAGAATTGGAATGCTTGTTATAATTATGCTCAGGTGTAACAACCCTTCCAGTCGTTATGGGTATTTAGGACTCCATTGGGAATTTTGAGGCCATAGGTGGATTCCTAGGGCATCTTTTTTGTATATATGCATGTTTTGTGTTGTGTTTTTGAAGTCTTAGATGAAATGTGGGGTGTTAGGCGGAAAAATGGATAGAAAATCGAGCTTACTGCCCAAAATGCACCGCTGTGGCTGTGGGAGTACCGCTATAGCGTTGGGTTGACCACTTCCAGGCGCCAACCACTTTCTCTTAGGGCCGTTAGCCGCTACGGCGATGCCTCTATAGAGAGGTTGTGACTGCTATAGCGGTGAACAGATTTCTCTTGGGTCCACTATAGCAGTAGCTTGGCCGCTATAGCCGCTGCAGCGTTGTAGTGACCACCGCAACAGTCGATGGAAAGGCAGAATTGGGTTTTTAATGCCTCAGTTTTATATTTTCATTCATAACACAGCAAAACACTTCTAGACAAGCAACTAGAGAGGATTTTCAAGCTAGGGCAAGTTAACCTTGAGGGGTAAGTCTCTTTGCTTTCCATTCCCCCTGTTATTGTAATCATCTTCATGGGTCTTTAATGGTGAAAGTGAAGTAGGAACCCTACAATATCAATAAACCATCTAAATTTTATGGGTTGGGATTATTAACACGTATTTATCTTTTAAATGGATTGATTAGTTGCTATTTGTTATAAATTGAACATTTAGAATAGTAAACTAAGTAATTGAGACCTAGGGTTCTATAAAAATGATGTCTTGCCATAGAAAACTATTTGGAATAGGAATGTTTGATAGAATGTGGTATAAATTGATGGTTATTGAATATTAAGGGCTTTGATAGGTTGTTGATCACCTAGAAAATCATCCTCCCTTAGAATGGGTAGAGGGAATGGTATTTCTTGCCTTGGTATTTGCAAATTGGGCAATGTCACTCGTTCAACCTTCTATTTTTAGACCGCGAACGTATTGAGTCTTTGACGAAAGGAAAGGCTGTAGCAGAGTGACAGGAATTGTTCCAGCTCTACTTTCAGGTATGTTACGATTTACTTGAGTTAGACTTTGGTTAGTTGATTGTATGTTTGTGATTTCCTAAGAACAAAGCATGTCTAGTTTTCATGCATGACATTGTGTGGCTAAACTGTTATGTGAATGCGAATTGAGTGTTTATGTAGGCTTCGTGCCATTATTCCTGTGTGACTGAATTTGCAGTGGATGTGTTGTGACGAAAAGCTAATCTAATCTTATCAATGGTATTGTGACATGAAATGATAAGTTGAGTATTGATACTGAAGGGTAAGAAACGCTGTTATGTAAGAGGTATGAAAAAGCACACATGTAACCTAGATTATGGGCTCGTGGTCCGAGGATAGTTTCGGAAATGAGAGGTACATTGATTTTTCTCGTGTATGTGGTTCGTTCCGGAATGGAGGTTTGCACACAGGTCCGAGGAGTATTTCGGAACGAGTGGCACATAGACACCATGGGTTCCCTGCAGGTCATGACTACTGAGCTAAGACATCAGTTAGCATGTATGTACAGTGCGTGTGGTTATCGTGGTAAATTTGTTTCTGTTGTTGACTTACGTGATTGAGATGCTTGGCATCTTGTTTATTGATTTTGATTGTTCTTTTTTGAATTGCTATGATTTACTGATGTTCTTGACTGTTGAATGGCGTGTTTTATTCTACTGATTTTACGAAATATGCATGATAATAATCTTAGTCGACCTGTGATGCTTAACGGTACATAGTGTTTGTACTGACACTACCTTGCGGCATTCTTTGAGTGCAGATTTTGATATAGAGACCGCTCATCGTCCTCACATCTAGCATGGAGGATATTTGTTGATGGATTTTAGGGTGAGCTTCTTCCCATGCCAGGACGCCCGAAGAGCTTATTGCGGTGATGTTTTTGTGTACTGTAGACATTATAGATTACTTACTTGTTAGACTTCAGATTCTTAGACATATTTTTGGCTTAGAGTCCTATATGATGACTTTCAGATTTTGGGGATTGTAGAGTTAGAACTTTCACACTTACTACCTAATTTATGGCATGATTTACTTGTTCTTTTGCTGTTAAATGAGTAATAATTGTTTAGCTTGATTTATATAAAAACCGTATTGAATGGATTAAGTGTATTGTATATTGGTTCGCCCACTAGGATTTAGATGGGTGCCGGTCATGGCGGGTTAGGTTGGGACAAAGTTGGTGTCAGAGCTTTAGGTTCTTCGATCTCATCATACCAGGGCATGCTAGCAGAGTCATGTAGATCGGTACGGATATGTCTGTACTTATCTTCGAGAGGCTGCCGGACACTAGGAAAAACTCCCTTTTCTTTCTCCTTTCATGCTACTTGATTTCAATTGGTATCTGCTGATTCAAATTGGTATCTGACTATCCTTCATTTTCTTGTACATGGCGAGAACACGCGCGACAACAGCTAGAAGAAGGGGTGGAGGTAGAGGAGCTGGCAGAGGGGCGGCCCCAGCTGGGGGTGGTGTCCTAGTGGTTGACCCCGTGCCTCAGGTGGTCCCTAACGAGGCAGCGGGAGTTGCAGCCGCACCAGCCCAGCCAGCGGCAGTACTAGTTCCACCAGGAGCTGCAGCTGATCAAGGTATACCAGACGCGATGGCATAAGTGTTGAATCTGTTGCATGGGTTAGCACAGGCCAGAGCTATACTAGTGGGTCCACCAGGTAGGGGCGCAGGGGTAGCGGCCCCAGATCCGAACAGAGCACAGGCTCTGGGGGTTCAGCATGCAGCAACGATGGCACCTCTCTTGGATGAGGTTTCGGGTTTTGAGGCCTTCCCGAGGCCTATTGCTAGGCCAGTGATGACTGGTGAAGAACATGATCTATTTTGGAGGTTCACAAAAATGAAGCTTCTTTTGTTTGATGGTACTGATTAGGAGGATGCATATGAGTCCATTATCAACTGTCATGAGCGGCTCTATAAGATGGGAGCCGTGGATAAGTACGGGGTAGAGTTTGTGACGTTCTAATTCTTGGGTGATGCCAAGCTTTGGTGAGCGCTTATATGGAGTGTAGGCCAGCTGGGTATCGTCCGTTCACTTGGGTCCAGTCTTACTCTGTGTTTCTGGACAAGTACGTTTCGCGTACTCTGAGGGACCGAAGGAAGGATGAGTTCGCTACTATTGATCAGGGGAACTCATCAGTTGTTGTGTATGAGTCTCATTCCCACTCCCTATCCCGATATTCTCTTTAGTTACTGCCCACCGAGGGGGAGAGGATACGGCAGTTTGTGAAGGGGTTGAACACTGGGCTTCAGTCATCGGCTCTTCAGCTTGTAGCCACTAGGGTTTAATTCCAAGAGGTAGTGGAGCACGTCCGTACTGTTGAGGGTACTAAGCAAGAGAGTCATGTGAAGCACGTAGAGAAGTAGTCCAGTAGGGGTGGGATGTTCAATAACTCCTTATCGAGGGGTCAGAGTTCACAGGTATATTCAGGGCGTTCGGTTCAGTCCGCGATGCAGGTGTCAGCTGGGGGCCCATCAACGGAAAATTATTAGGCTTCCGATCAGCATGGAGGCTACACTGCTTCATCATCTTCTGTTTAGCAGTCTACGCTGGACAGTGCTTGCTTCGAGTGTGGTGAGATAGGGCATATTAAGAGATATTGCCCATGACTTAGAGAGAGTAAGCAGATGACTCAGTATCAGGCTCCCCGAGCTCTATTTGCACTAGATCGAGGGGGTAAAGATCAGGCACCGGCACGGCAGGAGGTCACACGGTGGGTAGGGGTGGTGCCCAGCCTAACCAAGGCGGTCCTGAGGCAGGTAGAGACGGATAGTAGCCCGATAGGGGCGGGGCTCATACTGGTAATGGTAATTGCGGTGGTACGCAGGCGACAGAGGGCGCGATCATTTGTACACCTTCCAAGGTAAACCCGAGGCTGAGGCCTCCAATGCAGTTATCACAGGTACTATCTCCGTTTACGACCATATGGCTTCTGTTTTGTTTGATCCGGGTTCTACTTTTTCCTATGTATCTGCCTATTTTGCTGTGGCTCTAGATATGATGTGTGATACTTTTGATACTGCTATTTTTATGACTACTCCTATTGGGGATTCTGTGGTAGTGGATAGCGTCTACCCTTCGTGTGTAATTTCTTTTATAGGGTATAGTAATTGGGCAGAATTGATAATCTTAGACATGGTAGACTTCGATGTTATTTTGGGTATGAGTTGGTTGTCCCCGCAATATACTATACTTGATTGTCATTCTAAGACTATTTCACTAGCCATGGCCGGGGCACCCAGACTCGAGGAGAAGTGTAACCTTAGTCCCCTCCCTAAGAAAGTAATATCATTTATTCGTGCTGGGAAGCTAGTAGAGAAGGGTTATTTAGCTTATCTGGAACATATCCGTGATACCAGTGCAGATACTCCATCCTTTGATTCGGTTCCAGTGGTAAGCCGGTTTACGAATGTGTTCCCTGCGGACTTGCCTGATATGCCACCGGATCGACATATTAACTTATGGATTGACTTAGACCCAGGGACTCGTCCTATCTCCATCACACCTTATAGGATGGCACCAGCAGAACTCAGGGAATTGAAAGAGCAGTTGCGAGATCTTCTGAGTAGAGGGTTTATTCGCCCGAGTGCCTCTCCGTGGGGTGCTCCTGTGCTGTTTGTTAAGAAGAAGGATGGGACAATGCGTATGTGTATCGACTATCGTCAGCTTAATAAGGTAACTATCTGAAACAAGTATCCCATTCTCCGCATTGATGACTTGTTTGATCAGATATAGGGAGCTTCGGTGTTCTTGAAAATTGACTTAAGGTCAGGGTACCATCTGTTGGAGATTCGGGCAGAGGATGTTCCTAAAACTACTTTTCGGACTAGGTATGGGCACTATGAGTTTTTGGTTATGTCTTTTGGGCTTACAAAAGCCCCAGCTGCATTCATGGATTTAATGAATAGTGTGTTCAAGCCCTACTTAGACTCATTCGTAATAGTGTTCATTGATGATATCCTAGCGATCTCTAGGAGTAAGGAAGAGCATGAGAAACATTTGAGAATTGTTCTTGAAATATTGCAAGAGAAGGAGTTGTATGCTAAATTCGTCAAGTGTAAATTCTGGCTGTCTTCTGTGTCCTTCTTGGGGCATGTTATTTCGAAGGATGGTATTATGGTGGATCCTCAAAAAATTCAGGCAGTCAAGGAATGGTCTAAGCCCACATCAGTGATCGATATCCGTTGTTATGTTGGCCTGGCTAGCTCCTATCGTTGGTTTGTGAAAGGGTTTGCCTCTATTGCTTCTCATTTGACCCGTTTGACCCAAAAAGAATTGTCGTTTCAGTGGTCCGACGAGTGTGAGGAGAGCTTTCAAAAGCTCAAAAAATTGTTGACTACAACACCGATTTTGGCATTGCCTGTTGAGGGCAACAATTTTGTTGTTTATTGTGATGCTTCACGTTCTGGTTTGGGTGCTATTTTGATGCAGGAAAGGAAGGTGATTGCTTATGCTTCTTGGTAGTTGAAGGTGCATGAGAAGAACTATTGTACTTATGATCTAGAGTTGGCAGCAGTGGTATATGCGTTGAAAGTCAGAAGGCACTACTTGTATGCTGTCCATTGTGAGGTGTACATAGACCATCGCAGTTTGCAACATGTGTTCACTCAGAAAGATCTGAACTCTAGACAGCGAAGGTGGATGGAACAGCTGAAGGACTATGACATCACCATCTTGTATCACCCTGGTAATGCTAATGTGGTAGCTGATGTATTGAGCCGGAAGTCAGCTAGTATGGGAAGCCATGCTTGTTTGATCTCCTCTGAGCGTCCGTTGGCTAGGAAGGTGCAGACTCTAGCTAACAATTTTATAAGACTGGATATTTCTATCATAGGCAAGGTGTTGGCTTATGTTGAGGCTCGGTCATCATTTTTAGAAAAGATTAAAGCTAAGCAGTTCGAAAATGCTAAGCTATGTAAAATACTTGATAAGGTGTTGCGTGGTGAGGCCCCGGAGGCCGTGATTGATGAGAAGGGCGTGCTGCGGATCAAAGGGCCTATGTGTGTGCCACGTGTGGGCGACTGGATTAACACCATTCTGACAGAGGCTCATAGTTTGAGGTATTCTATCCATCCCGGTGTCACCAAGATGTCTCGTGATTTGAGGCAACATTACTGGTGGATTAGGATGAAGCGGGCTATCGTAGAGTTCGTTGCTCGGTGTCTAAATTGCCAACAGGTGAAGTATGAAAATGAGAAACCTAGGGGTACATTGCAGAGAATGCCCATTCATGAATGGAAGTAGGAAAGAATAGCCATGGATTTCGTAGTGGGTCTTCCGAAGGCGTTAAGGAAGTTTGACTCTATCTGGGTTATTGTTGATAGGTTGATTAAGTCTAGCGACTTTATTCCTGTGAAGATAACTTATGATTCAGAGAAGTTCGCTAAAGTTTACATTCGGGAGGTACTTAGACTCAACGGGGTTCCTATCTCCATCGTGTCCGACAAGGGCACCATGTTCACATCCTGGTTTTGGGAGCGTTTTCATGAGGAGTTGGGTACGAGGTTAGATCTTAGCACAGCCTTCCATCCTCAGACTGACGGGCAGTCTGAGCGGACTATTCAGGTTCTGGAGGATATGCTTCGTGCGTGTGTGATAGATTTCGGTGGGCATTGGGATCAGTTCTTGTCCTTAGCAAAATTTGCTTACAATAATAGCTGCCACTAGAGTATTGATATGGCTCTGTTTAAGGCATTGTATGGGAGGAGGTGTAGGTCTCCTATTGGATGGTTCGATGCGTTTGAGGTGAGGCCTTGGGGCATTAATCTTCTGAGAGAGTCCCTAGATAAGGTGAAGGTGATTCAAGCCAGGCTGTTGGCAGCGTAGAATAGGCAGAAGGAGTGTATAGACCGTAAGGTCCGAGATCTTGAGTTTAAGGAAGGAGAGCAAGTATTGTTTAAGGTCTCACCCATGAAGGGTGTGATAATGTTTGGAAAGAAAGGCAAGCTTAGCCCGAGGTTCATTTGTCTATTTGAGATTCTCAAACGTATGGGAGAGGTGGCTTACAAGTTGGCTTTACGTCCGGGTTTATCAAGTGTCCATCGAGTGTTCCATGTGTCGATGTTGAAGAGGTACCACGGTGATGGTTCCTATATCATCCGTTGGGATTCAGTTCTGTTAGATGAAAATCTGTCATATGAGGAAGAGCCCATTGCTATCTTAGACAGGGATATCCGTAAGTTGAGGTCCAAGGAAATAGCCTCCGCAAACGTTCAGTGGAAGAAGCTACTTAGGAAACAGAGTCGGATATGCATAGAAAATACCCTCAGCTTTTCGCCAAGTCAGGTAACCCCTCCCTAGATTATTATCTTTGTCCATTCGGGGACGAACGGTGTCTTAATTGGTATCTGGTGTAACGATCCTTCCAGCCGTTATGGGAATTTAGGACTCCATTGGGAATTCCGATGCCACGGGTGGATTCGTAGGGCATCTTTTTATATGTATGCATGTTTTGTTTTGTGTTTTTTAGGCTTTGGATGAAATGTGGGGTGATAGGGGAAAAACTGGATAGAAAATCGAGCTTACTACCAAAAATGCAGTGCTGCGGCGGTGGGAGTACCGCGGCGGCAGTGCCGCTGTAGCGGTGGAAGAGGTCATCCACTTTCTCTTGGGGCCGCTATAGCGGGGTGGTGACCGCTATAGCGGTAAGCAGATTTCCCTTGGTAAGCCACCGCTATAGCGGGACCGCTGCAGCGGCGTAATGACCGCCATAGCGGTCGACGGAAAGGCAGAATCGGATTTTTAATGCCTTAGCTTTATTTTTTCATTTATAACACAACAACACACTTCCCAACAAGCACCTAAAGATGATTTTTAAGCTAGGGCAAGTTAACCTTGAGTGGTAAGTCTCTTTGCTTTCCATTCTACGATTCCATTCCCTCTGTTATTGTAATCATCTTCATGGGTCTTTAATGGTGAAAGTGAAGTAGGTACCCTAGAATATCAATAAACCTTCTAAACTTGATGGTTTGGGATTATTAACGCGTATTTATCATTTAAATGGATTGATTAGTTGCTATTTGTCATAAATTTAACATTTAGAATAGTAAACTCAGTTATTGAGACCAAGGGTTCTACAAAAATGGTGTCTTTGCCATAGAAAACTGTTTGTAATGGGAATGTTTGATAGAATGTGGTATAAATTGATGGTTTATGATTATTAGGGGCTTTGATAGGTTCTTAATCACCTAGAAAATCATCCACCCTTAGAATGGGGAGAGGGAAGGGTATTTCTTGCCTTGGTATTTGCAAATTGAGCAATGTGACTCATTGAGCCTTCTATTTTTATACCACAAATGTATTAAGGCTTTGAGGAAAGGAAAGACTGTAGCAGAGTGACAGGCATTGTTCCAGCTCCACTTTGAGGTAGGTTACAGTTTACTTGAGTTAAACTTTGGTTAGTTGATTGTATGTTTGTGATTTCCTTCGGACAAAGCATGTCTAGTTTTCATGCATGACATTATGTGGCTAAACTCTTATGTGAATGCGAATTGAGTGTTTGTGTAGGCTTCATGCCATTTTTCCTGTGCGATTGAATCTGCAGTGGATGTGTTGTGATGAAAAGCTAATCTAATCTTCTCAATGGTATTGTGACATGAAATGATAAGTTCAGTATTGATACTAACAAGTAAGAAACATTGTTATGTAAGAGGTATGAAACGACACACATGTGACCTAGATTATGGGACCGTGGTCCGAGGATAGTTTCGAAAATGAGAGGCACATTGCTTTATCCCGTGTCCGAGGTTTGTTCCGGAGCGGGGGTTTGCGCTCGGGTCCTAGGAGTATTCCGGAACGAGTGGTACATGGAAACCATGGGTCCCCTGCAGGTCATGACTACTTAGCCAAAACATCAGCTAGCATGTATGTAGAGTGCTTGTGGATATTGTGGTAAATTTTTTTCCGTTGTTGACTTACGTGATTGTGATGCTTGACATCTTGGTGATTGATTTTGTTTGTTCTTTCTTGAATTGCTGTGATTTACTAGTGTTCCTGACTGTTGACTGGCGCGTTTTATTCTATTGATTTTACGAAATATGCATGATACTAATCTTAGTCGACCTATGATGCTTACCGGTACATAGTGTTTGTACTGATACTACCTTGCTGCATTCTTTGAGTGCAAATTTTGATATAG
Source organism: Lycium barbarum (assembly GCF_019175385.1). NCBI lineage: Eukaryota > Viridiplantae > Streptophyta > Magnoliopsida > Solanales > Solanaceae > Lycium > Lycium barbarum. Next base: position 82,986,995 of record NC_083344.1, read on the forward strand.
AGACTGCTGATCGTCTTCACATCTAGCGTGGAGGATATTTGTTGACGTATTTTGGGGTGAGCTTCTTCCCATGCTAGGCCGCCCGAAGATCTTCTTGCTATGATGTATTTTCTTACTCTAGACATTATGGATTACTTATGTGTTAAACGTCAGATTCTTAGACATGTTTTTAGCTTAGAGTCCTGCACGATGACTTTCGGATTTTGGGGATTGTAATAGTTAGAACTTCCGCACTTACTACAGTATTTATGGCATGATTTACTTGTTCTTTTGTTGTTAAATGAGTAATAATTGTTTAGCTTGATTTATCTAAAAACCGGATTGAATGGATTAGGTGTTTTGTATATTGGTTCGCCCACTCAGATTTAGATGGGTGCCAGTCATGGTGGGTTGGGTCGTGACATCAGGCTTATAATTGGCATATTTGGCTACTTTGGACGGATCATATAAAGGTGCAGATTATAAAGGTTGATGATTTGTTCATTGATTGTCAAATGGAAAATCCAACTACTCAGTTCAAATGCCTATTTACAATGATTTATGCAAGTAATGAACAGGTGCATAGACAACAACGTTGAGACAAACTTACACACATAGGCTCCAAGGTTCAAACTGAGTGGTTAATTAGTGGAGACTTCAACAATGTATTAAATTCAGAGGATAGGATTGGGGCCCCTATTACTCAGGCTGAAACTCAAGGCTTCAGAGATCTACTTGATAATATGCAACTTACACCATTGAAGAGCACTAGGTGGCATTTTACTTGGTGTAACTAGAGGGATGAGCAAGCTGGAGTGTATAGCAAAATTGATTGGGCCTTGGGTAACTATGAATGGTTGTTGAATTTGAGCCACATAGAGGCTGACTTTCTGAATCCATGTGTATCAGGCCATTCTCCAATCTTGAAAAAGTGCAATCCTGCTGTCACTCATCAGCACTTGGACCCAAAATCTTTCAAGTTGTATAGCACAGTACAGAACCATCCTGATTTTAAGGGCATTGTATAGAGGGTATGGGATCAGGCAATTGATGATCAAGCCATGGGAAGAGTTTTGCAAAACTTCAAAAGGTTGATGGAAGCATTAAGGGACCTGAATAATCATATGGCTTCATACCAGCACAAACTATCTCAGGCCAGGCAGAAACTAGAGATAGTACAACCTAGCATTGCTGGGCAGCCAACTTGCCAAGTACTTATTGATCAAGAGAAGGACACATTGCTTGAAATGGAAAAGTGGAGCAACATTGAGGAATAGGTTTCGAGGCAAAAGTATAGAACCAGCTGGATACAATGTAGAGACTCCAATACTAGATATTTTAATGCTCAATGGAAGATGACGACCAGTTATAACTCTATTATTTCTGTGTACAAGGAATCTGGCGAAAAGATAACTGATCCTATCCAAGTGGAGAACCAGCTTATTAGCTTTTTCACTAAGCTCATGGGAGAGGCAAGTGATACCTTACCTTGTCCTAATGCATAAATCATCAAAAAAGGTGCTTGTTTAACAAGGAGCCAACAACTCCACCTGATCAGAGATGTTAATGCAGAGGAGATCTTAGAAGGTATAAAAAGCAAGCCAACGGATAAGGTACATGGAGTTGATGGTTTCCCCATTGAATTTTTTACTCAGCACTGGACAGAGGTAAACGATGATATGCTTGAAGCAGTTCTTGATTTTTTCATACTAGTAAGATGCATAGTGCCATAAATTGTACTGCAGTCACCCTTATTCCCAAAGTATCCTCACCAACCCAGGTGAAGGATTATTGGCCTATAGCATGCTGCACTACCCTCTACAAAATTGTTACAAAGATTCTATCTGGTAGGATCAAAGGTGTCATAGGTAGTCTGGTAGGAGGATCACAATCTTCTTTCATAGAAGGAATAAGTGTCACTAATAATATTCTCTTCACTCATGAACATTTCAAAGGATACATATGGAGAAACATATCAGATAGGTGTGTCCTTAAGGTGGACCTCTGAAAAGCATATGACACATTAGACTGGTATTTTTAAAAACAATTATTGTTTGATCTTGGATTTCCTCATAAGTTTGTGATATGGATTATGGAGTGCATTTCAACAGTCACACACTCGTTGACTTTAAATGGTGGACTCACAAAACCATTCAAAGGGCAAAGGGGTATCATTTAGGGAGATCATATGTCTCCCTATCTGTTTGTTTTGTCTATGGAGTATTTATAGAGGGAGTTCGCACAATTGGCATTGAACAAGGAGTTTAACTTCCATCATTGGTGCAAAAGACTAGGTGTGATCCATACGTGCTTTGCTGATGATTTGTTAATGTTTTGTAGTGCTGATCTCCCATCCATTAGACTCTTTCAGCAGGATTTTATGAAATTCTCAGTGGCATCAGGCCTGGAAGCAAATGCAAACAAAAGCTCCATATACTTAGCTGGCATCAATGATTATTTGAAACAGGATATTCAACACCAAAAAACTGTATCAAATGCTTCAGCCTCAACTACCAAAGGTACCTTGGAAAAGTATCACCATGCAACCAAGTCTCCACCCCTGATTTAGTTTCAATTTGTGGCTTGTAGCTCATAGGACATTTCCTACAGTAGATAGGCTTTAGAAGTTTGGAATTCATGTCCCTACAACATGTGTATTTTGTGGGTTAGCTGATGAGTTGTTTGGGCATCTATATTTTGACTGCATTTATGTGAAGACTATATGGACCAGGTTTTTGACATGGTTAGGACAAAATAAACCGGTCACAACTTGGCAAGATGAGGTACAATGGATAACAAGGTGTGCTAATAGGAAGACTGGATATTGGGCTATTGTGTGATATGCCTTTAGTATGTTTGTCTATTTAATATGGAGGAATAGTATCGGGCTCAGATTTTAAGAAAGTAATACCTGTGCAGACAGGATAGTTAGAGAGGTTGCACTTCACTTACACATCAGAGTCAACAAGATCCCCAGCTAGCAGAAGCATCTTGCATCTTTAAAACTTGTTCCTGTAGTTAGGTTTGGATGTAATGTGGATTTGTTTTTTTAAAAAATTGCTATTTATGCTGTGTATAGGTGTTTTGTCATTCTTAGACTAGGACTTGGTCAGCAAGGCCTGTTTTGTAAAGAACAATTTTGTTGAATAGAAAGGAAATTGTTCATCCAAAAAAAAAACAAAGAATAACTCAAAAGCAAAAAATGTTAATTTGATAGGAAATAAATGATAAGCAGAATATCTCACATAATTGGTAGTTAAAACATGTAGCACATAAATAATCATATGTTTCACATAAATGCTCAATTGATCTCTTGTATCGAGTTTTTGGTGTATCGACTCTGTTAAGTGGGGCGAATATAATATTTATAATATATAAATAGGGACCAAGTCTTACGTAGACTGCCTACGTATCCCTCTGCAAGAAATCAGCCCCATCCATAGTTTGATTTGCATAAGATAAGACTCCCTAACTTAAAACCTACCTATGACCAGGCTTGATAGGGCTTCCTATGTATCCTTCCTTAGGACATCAGGTCGGTGCAGTACTTTTTACATATAAATGGGCGCGGGGGGGGGGGGGGGGGGGGGGGGGAATATGTGTTAACTAAAAAATATGGGATCCCCAAAAATTTTACCCAAAAGATAACTTTTCCCTAAGATCAGAAAGGGTTGTTTCTCCTTTCAACACTACTCCTGGCCCACAGGACCTAATTTCTAATACTGTGGTGGGAGCACCACCCAGATGTTGTCCGGGTGGATCAAATGCTCCACCTCGAACTTGAACGCCTCACATTCTTCTATGTCGTGCCCTAAAGCCCTGGAATGGTAGACACACATCTTTCAGCAGAAATTTCCTTTGGTTTGAGCCCTCCAAGTCCTAATTGGGCTAATTTTCCTGATACTGACCAATTTGTGGAAGATACTGGCATAGGAATCCTTCAAAATTGTTAAACCATAATGCCAAATGTGGGTATTCAACGTAATCCCTTCAGTTGGTAAAGCACTTTCGTGGACCAAATGTGAGCGTGGGCACCGTAATTTTGTGATGCATTTCTCATCTATCAGCCCTATCATCCTTTTTCTGAGGGTCAAGCACTCGTTGGCGGTATGACCCACTTGATTTTGGTGAAAGGGGCACCTCTTATGTGCAAAAACTGGGGCACAGGGTGGCAACCTTTCGTGGCAGACACAGATTATCCCGTTGCTTCCGAGCTCATTTAATATTTACTCACTTGTCATGTGTCTTGGTGAGGCACGGTAGGGATAGGCCAAAACCTTGAGTGCAATAGCCCACAATTCGGGCGATGCTGGTTGAACGAACTCTACCGGTTCCTCGAGCTCCCCTCTTGGGCTTGGAGGTGCGACAGAGGTGGCCTCTCTTATCAGGCTTGGCAGCATGATGGAAGCGGCCGCTCTATGTTACACCATGTATTTTTGTTCATTGAGATTCGTGATACGTTGGTGTCTTAATTTTGGACACTAGGACTTGCTTCAAGCACATATGAGGTGGGACATGTTTAACTTGTGATTATAGCTGTTTAAATTCATGTTTGGTAAGTTACGGAAGAATTGGAGAATTAGTGAATCAAAGTGGGAAGGTTCATCAAAGCTGGTTTTTGGAAATCATGATATACAAATCGTATAAGTGAGATACGATCTGTATTTTAAGATATGGACCTTATTTAAGGACATCAAAAATTTAACAGAGAAGCAGAAAATTGAGATAGTATTACAAGGCCAAATTATACGGACCGTATAATTTTATACGGCCAGTAAGTTTGCCATATAATGTTATACGGCCAAGTTATGCGGACAGTATAATACAAGTCGGTGGAAATTTCCACAATTTAAGCACGATGATCCCTCTTCATTTAGTCATTTTAAACATACTCCCATGTTCAAGAGAGCTCTAGAAACTTCTCCAAGCATATTCCAACATATTTCCAAGCCAAAACCAAAGATCAAAGTATTTAGGGCTTCAAAGTGAGGTTTAAAATTATCTCTTCTTCTTGTAAAAGTTTGGGAAGGCATTTTTAAGGTGGGGTAGCCTCGGAATTGAAGTATTCTTGAATTTTGAGGTAAGATTTCATCCTAATTTCATGCTTATGAGTTTATTTGGTAATTACGTTAAGATTTAAGCAGAAGAAATTGGAGGAAAAGTTCGAATATGAATTTGATGATAATTTGAGTTGCAAACTAACTTGAGCTATAATTATTAGTATGTGTTTGAGCATAATCTTGTTATGAAGGATAACAATGATGTTAAAGAAGTCTCGTATACAAGTGTATAAGGGGTTGTGTTGAAGTTTTTTGTTAAGGATTGATTATGAAAAGAAATTTTGGGATTGAATTGAGTATAATTTGAATGTAATCTTGTGAATAAGGAATTGTTGATGTTTTATTGTGGGTTTGGTAGTTGTTTTGAAGATTGGAGAAAGAAGAAGGTATAAGGGAAATGCTATCCGATTTTCATTAGCTTACCAATTAATCTAGATTGACTTTATAAGCATTTCAATGACTTACCCTTAGCGAGAATCATCTTGAATGTAGATTTACAATCTCACGAGGATAGGCATTGAGTAGTTAAGGAGACAACGAGGTATGTTAAGGCTGTCCCTTTCTTTCTTTAGGCATGGTCCTTTGATACAAACCCATTCATATAATATCAATAATGTCTTTATTTTTATTTTTTGTAGAAATGCTTGAAGCCTAGGGTTCTTGAGATTCTAATGATATTGTTGATAATTATCTTATGGTTGTTGATTTTCTTCATTGATTTTGATCTCATCTTACGATTTTTGTTCTTTCATATTAAGATATGTTCATGATGATAGTTCCATAATGATAATCGGAGTTTTACCGACCTTATGTCACCCTGATAGATTTATAGCTTTTATTTGGACTATCATGCATGCTTTATATATATGTATGTGTTTTCTCACATCGAGCCGCGCTATAGTCGGCCGGGCAGGCATGTAGATGTGCACACCACTGCAGTGGGTTGGTTATGATGTTAACCCAGACGCGGGATGCCCCGGACATGGGATGATGATGGTATGATGATAATACCGAGCCTAAAGGGCCGGCAGGATACTATATATATATATATGTATATGCATGTATAAAAGGTTTTTTTTTTAAAGTTAAGAATGCTTGACATCTGCCTTAAGAGGCATTAAGATATATAGGTTATTTCTCTTATCTCATGTTTTCTTCTCATTCATTATTGTGTTATTATTCATGCCTTACATACTCCGTACATCACTCGTACTGACGTCCTTTTTTTTTTGTGGACGCTGCGTTCATGCCCGTAGGCAGACAAGGAGACGGACCAGACCCCTAGGTTGCTTCATCAACAATTGTGCAAGAGTGCTCCGCTTGTTCCGGAGCTACAGCTCAGCCGGTATTATTATTTTGTGTTTATATGGGCATGGGGGGGATCCCGTCCCGTCCTTATGACGTTATTTACTCTATATAGAGGATCGTAGATAGAATGTATGTAGTTCGATGTTCTACAACCTCATCGGTTCATATTTTATATATCATTTTGGTAGCCTTTTCGGCTTGTATATATGGGTGTAGTTCATGGTGATTATATAGCTATGTGCATCTATGCCATTGACTTGTGTCTCTTACGGGTTACAATAGTTACGAATTAGCCCAGTGGCCCACTTAGATATGATTATGAGATGTATGTCATGAGATTCTCGATAGGTTATCTCCGGGTGCCTATTATGGCCCTCCGGTTGGGTCGTGACAAAAGTGGTATCAGAGAAGTTCGTCCTAGGATTTGTCTACAAGCCGTGTTCAGTAGAGTCTTGTTTATGGGTATAAAAGCACACCACACTTATAAACCGGAGGCTGCGGGGCATTTAGGAACGATTGACCTTTCTTTCTCAACTTAGATCGTGCGATAGAGCCATGTTATGATGACTCTCTTTTTCTGGCAGTGTGTTATGATTTCAGCAATGCCCGTGAAGAGAAAATCGACAGCGGCCCAGAGGGGCATGTCAGTGGCACATAGGAGAACTGGACGGGTACCGCTTACAGATATGGAGGAGGGTGAGTCCCAGAATTAGGTTCTATCTCAGCCCTCTCACACTCCGCCTGCTCTAGTGAAGCATAGAAGAGGTCCAGTTCCAGGACCCCCAGTTCCTCCATGAGATGCATCAGCTTAGGAGACGAGAGAGGCTATTCAATTGTTGACCCCGTTAGTAGCCACTCAAGCTTAGCGACAGGGTCCGGGTATTAGTGATAGGGTTGTTAGTGCAAGAATTCGTTATTTCATAAATCTAGACCCTAAAAAATTCTTTGGGTCGAAACCAGATGAGGACCCACAGAACTTTATAGATGGGATGTTGAGGACATTACAGGTAATGCATGCTTCAGATATTGAATTGGTTGAGTTGGCCTCTTACAGATTACGGGATGTTGTTGTTCATTGGTGTAATACCTGGATGTCTTTTAGAGGTGTTAACGCACCTCCACCTGTGTGGCGAGAGTTTGTAGATGCTTTCCTTCGACATTATTTCTTGCCAGAGATTCTACAGGCCAGAGCTGATAGGTTCCCAAACCTTAGATAGGGGAACATGAGTATTCATGAGTATAGCCTTAGTTTTAATTCACTGGCTAGGTATGCTCCAGCTGTGGTTGCTGATATGGGCAATCGTGTTCACCATTTTGTGAGTGGTTTGGGACCCCATCTGGTTGATTATTGTTTGATGGCCTCACTTCAGGAAGGTATGCATATTTCTCGTATTCAGGCACACGCCTAGAATCTTGAGGAGCGACAACAGCAATAGATGATTGAGCGTGAGCACTATAGGGGTTATAGTAAGAGAGCCAGATCCTTAGATGCTATTAGTGAGTTCAGACGGATTCAGAGGCAACAATATTCTAGGTACTCCGGCCATTCAGCAGCTAGTGCACCGCCACAATTTGCAGGCCAGAGGTTTGATTGACCTATTAATTCTAGACGAGGTCAGAGTTCCAGAGTCTCGAGTTTTCAGTATAGGGGTTATTCAGGTCAGATGAGGCCACCTTTACCACCATGTACTCAGTGTGGTAGGCTGCATTCATACAATGCTGCTTAGGCTCAGATTCTTGTTACGCCTACGGTGAGGTAGGCCATATGACCCGTGACAGTCCATCGAGAGGTGTTAGAGGCATAGTACAGCCTACAAAATCAGTAGTAGGTTCTTCATCATTCGTACGCCCTCTGGGGCAGAGTTCACAAACATCAGCAGGTCGTGGTAGAGGTAGAGGGTGAAAGTCCAGTTTGAGTGGTCCTCAGAACCGTATTTATGCACTGGTTGGACGACGGGATCTTAAGTCTTCACCCGATGTTGTTACATTTTTATTATCAGTATCTTCTCATGACATATTTGCATTGATTGATCCAGGTACTACATTGTCATATGTTATTCCTTTTATCGTTGGTCAGTTTGGGGTGAAACCTGAGTTGATTAAACCTTTCAAAATGTCTACACCCGTGGGTGACCCAGTGATAGCTAGACGGGTATACAGGAATTGTGTGTTTATAGTCTGTGAGCGTCATACCCTGGTAAACTTGATTGAGCTACGTATGGTAGATTTTGATGTTATTATGGGTATGGATTGGTTGGCCTCTTGTTATGCTAATGTTGGTTGTAGAACGAAGGTGGTTCGATTTCAGTTTCAAGGCGAACCAGTGTTGGAGTGGAAGGGTAATACAACATCACTGAGAGATAGGTTTATTTCCTATCTCAAGGCAAGAAAGATGATTACTAAAGGTTGCATTTACCACCTAGTCCGGATTCAGGATACAGAAGCAAAGTCGCCAACCCTTCAGCCTATTTCGGTGGTTAATGAATTTCCAAATGTATTCCCAGACGAGCTTCTAGGTCTTTACCAGAATGGGAGATTGATTTTTCCATTGACGTGTTACTAGATACTAAGACAATATCCATTCCTCCTTATAGAATGGCACCTGCTGAATTAAGGGAGTTGAAGGAACACTGAAGGATTTACTTGAGAAAAGCTTTATTAGGCCTAGTTCGTCTTCGTGGGGAGCAGCAGTGTTATTTGTGAGGAAGAAAGATGGGTCCTTATGGATGTGTATCGACTATAGACAACTGAATAAGTTCACAATAAAGAACAAGTATCCACTTCCAAGAATTGATGATTATTTGATCAGTTGCAGGGTGCCAAATGGTTCTCAAAGAGAGATTTAAGATCCGAGTATCACCAGGTGAGAGTTAGAGAGCAAGATATTCCGAAGACGGTCTTCAGAACCAGAGATGGTCGTTTTGAATTTCGTGTAATGTCATTTGGGTTAACAAGCGCACCGAAGGTATTTATGGATTTAATGAACAGTGTATTCAGGCTTTTCCTAGATTTTTTTGTGATTGTGTTTATTGATGATATTCTGGTATACTCTAGATCAGAGGAAGAGCATGCATACTATTTACGTGTCTTTCTTGAAGATCGAAAGTTGTATGCAAAGTTCTCTAAATGTGAGTTTTTGTTGAATTCTGCAAATTTTCTTGGGCACATTATTTAAACTGATGGTATTCGGGTGGATACCCAGAATATTGAAGCTCTAAAGACTTGGCTGAAACCGACCACATCTACGGAAGTGTTACACCTCGGAAAATTTCCCGTTGATGCACAATGAAAGGGCTATCGAAGGGCACGAAGTGCATGGTATTTAAATAGGTAAATAATGACATTTGATGACCCTAAGTAAGATTTCAAAGACATCTGATGTTAGACAAGAAAGTTGCCAAGAGGAGGCAAGGCATACGATAGGTATCAGACGAGAATTATGAGTAACAAGTTGATGACGACTTAATGATGTTGTGGGGAAGAGTTATAACGTCCCTTATATTTTTAATGAAGTGTTGAACAAGTGTTAAGAAGATCCCACAAGGATTGTAGATCAAACGAAGTAGCGAGAACAAGTTTAGTGGACTGATGGGTTATACGGGTCATTATATGGACCGTATAATGGACCGCAGAACCATCACAGTGAAGATCACTCACTGGTGGGATTATACGGTCAGTTATACGGACCGTATAAATTTATACGGCCCGTATAATGGTCACAGAGAGGAGTGAATGAAAGGACAATTTCACGGTCATTTATACGGACCGTATAAGTTTATACGAACCGTATAAATGTCCGTATAATGTCCCGACAGATCAAATTTTTGGGTTATTAAAAAGGGGACCAAGTTCATTGTCTCATTTCCACATTTCACCCCTTCTCTCTAAAACATCTCTCTACATTTATTCCACAAGGATTCAAGAGTTAGTGATCAACAACATAAACTAAGTGCATCAAGTGTAGGAAACCCATTAAAGTTTATCCAAAGCAAGAAATCCAAGTAAAGGTGAAACTAGGGTTTTTCTCAAGTGAAGTTTTGCACCCAAGGTTCATTCCTACACCATCTAAGGTAAGTTTTATGACATTTCCTTGTTGTTTAAGGTACTTGAAAGTTGAAACACTTGGATTATATGTGGAAATAGGAAATGGGTCATGAATGTGGGAATAATGTCACTTTTGAGTAAATGTTTGGGTTGAGTTATGACTCTTGATACATTATGATTATAATCATGTTATAAATGATAGTGAGAACGTGGAATAGACTTGTGTATGAATGAACGAAATTGTGTGATATGACCATGAATGTGCATGAATTGGGGTGAAATGAGAAGTAAGGATAATGTAGGTGAATAAAGGCTATTGTGAATATTATTAATGATGTTTGGGAGTTGATATATGATATGGAGGAAGTCGTATAAATAAAGGAGAAGTTGTCCAATTTTCCCTAGCTTAGGTCATGAATGCTAAGGTATCAATTCTCTAATGTTAGTATGCACTTTAATGAAGGTAGAAACGTGAGCGCGGGAGAAGAATGCGCAAGTGGTAAAATAGTTGAACGGAAAGGTATGTAAGGCTAACCCTTCTTTCATAAGGCATGGTTCTTTGGCCAAACTTCTAAATCTTCTATAAGTCTATGATGTCCTTCAAATGACTCGGTCTTCCGAGCTATTAAGCTCACAATTCCTGATATGCTACGATTGTACTAAGTTCCTCATATGACGAGTAAGCCTATAAAGATAGATGTAATGAATGATAATAATGATGACGATGATGATAGTGATGTTAATAGTATAGATACTTATGAGCTATTATGTATGTGTAACTATGTACGACTATTATGGAACCCCGAGCTTATAAGGCCGGGTAGAATATGTATATTATTATGTAACGCGCGCACACCTCTGCCGATGTTACGGATAACCCTGAAGCCTTGGTAGGTCCAGGTAGATGTAACCCTGAAGCCTTGGTAGGGCCAGGTATGTGTAACCTTGAGCCTTGGTTGGAAAAGTATGTATGAAACACCGAACCTTCGTGGTCGGGCATGCTATGTGAACGTTATGTATATGCTACGAATATGTATATGATATAGATATGAGTATGGATACGAATATGAATAAGAATAGGTATATGAACATGATTATTGATACGAAATGTAAATGAGTACGGATACGGACATGGATGTATGTACACGAATACGCATTAGAAATGGAAGGTCCCTATGAGAGGCAAGTAAGTGCTCATGACGATGATACGACTATCTCCCATCTTATGCTAGTTCTTATGTTGCTTATTATGCTTCTATGTTGATATTAATCATGCTTTACATACTCAGTACATTCTTCGTACTGACGTCCTTTTGTTTGTGGACGCTGCGTCATGCCCGCAGGTGGCCAGGGAGACACACTTGATCCATAGCTACACTCTCAGGGACTACATAGAAGAGCTCCATTTCATTCGGAGCTATAGCTTTTGGTATTGATTTTTTTGTGTACATAAGTATGGGCATTGCGGGGTCCTGTCCCGCCTATATGATATGTTATACTCTCCTTAGAAGCTCGTAGACATGTGTATATGGTTAGATATGTTTGGCCTTGTCGGCCTATATTTTGTATATCATTTTGTTAGCCTCGTCAGCTTATGTACATCGATATGGGCATAGATGTCAATGTTGATATAATGGTATTGTTATCCATTGGGATCAGTTCTATTGATGAATGGAAATGTATGATTTTATATGTGGCTCACCTAGATGTAAGTGTAAGTGTGAGATAAGGGAGGGCCCGGGTGGGCTAGCACCGGGTGCTCGTCGCGGCCCCTAGTAGGGTCGTGACAGGAAGTTCATAGTTTTCTGAGTTTAGCAAGTTATTACAGGAGATTTGCAAAGGAATTTTCTTCTATTGCTGCACTATTGATGAAACTGACACAGAAATCAACTAAATTTTGATGGACAGATGCTTGTGAGCACAGTTTTCAGGAGTTGAAGAACAGATTGAGTTCAGCCTCGGTTCTGACACTTCCAAAAGGATCGGAAGGCTATGTTATCTATTGTGATGCCTTAGGCATTGGATTAGGTTATGAGTTGATGCAACATGGTAAAGTTATTGCTTATGCTACAAGGCAGTTGCGGAAACACGAGAAAAAATATCCGACCCATGATTTGGAGTTGGCTGCGGTGATTCATACATTGAAGATGTTACACCCCGTATCTTCGAAGAAGCACTTATCAAATTTGAAACATAAGTACGTTGAGTTACGGTTAAGTAAAACCACTTTGGAATGTAAGGAGCAAGCATTACTAAGTATATTTAATGATGAAGGATGTATATAAGGTATACCGGAAGGTTTTATAAGGAAATGAGTGGACGAAATGGAGTAGTACGACTTTGGAGAACGGATGGGTGAAGTTTTGTGGGAAACATTTGGTCCAACTTGGGGAACGAATATCTCTTCGCATATAAAGTATTTGTAGTGAAACAAAAGCGTAAAATAAAGTTCGTCGAGTCTGGTTTCCAACACAACAAACCGCTCGTCGATAGGACATTGGAGTAGAGAATTATGGACGTTACAATTTCGGCTGACAAAGCAAAAACGCGTGCTACTATAGTGCTACAGTACCGACTTTCTACAGTACTGCTACAGTAAATTGCTACAGTGACCCCGACCCGAATTTGACCCTTATATAAAGGGTAAAAACCACTTTTTTCACTAGATTTTAGCCCAGAAATTTCCAGAAATAAGTAGGGAGAGTGAGGGTACCAAAAAGTGAGCAATTTTCAAGTGATGGAATATTACTTTAGGTCCGGATATCGCGTGGTTGTGGTTGTAGTCTTGTTTTGCGATGGATTTTGACATGGATTCAAAGCGGATATCGGAGATATTGCTACTTCAACAAGAGTAAGGTTTGGATCTCTTTCTATTTATGCTAATACCGGTTCATTCACGAAGATAGAGTGGTTAAATAATTGTATAGTAAGTGGGTTAGTTACGGAAGTTGAAAAATAGCGTGTTGGTTGTTTTATGGTATATATTAGTATGTGAAATGATATTATTAATGTTGGTATGGTTGTTGTTGTTGTTGGTTGTTGAATTGAGATTTCAGGCTAGGCATATAAACAGGGGAGATGCTGCCCGATTTCCGGCAGGATATAAAATAGTTTAATTTGAAAACTTAGGACAAGTGTACGGTGATGAGTCTAACATTACTGTAATTGCTTTTGAATGTAGATTTACGATCTCGGGCAGATAAGCGTAACTAGTAGGAACTCGAACAGGTATGTTCAGGCTCGTCCTTTTCTTTCAAAGGCATGATTCATATGGTATGATTCCATGAGTGTTTTCATAACCTCCTTGATTTCAAAGCTAGAAGTTTATGATTCTTAAAGCTTTTTATGATGTTAAGAACGAGAATGTTTTTATGAGGATTACGTTGAGGATATTTTTATGCTTAAAGGTCTCAAATATGATTTCAACGATGATATGAAAATGTTAAGCTATTTCATGATTTTCTCAATTTATTTCATTGTTGATGATCTCACCTTATAAATTGTTCCTCCAAGGTGGGATAGAGCGATAGTTTTCATTAGAACTCCTATGTATGCCATGAGTATAATATATGTATATGGCTATTTTGTGACATTACAGAGAGCTCTACTGTTTCATTTTGATTATGTACTGCACTCATTTTCATTCTTTATGTATATATACAGTTGACAGGCGGTGACGCTGTGACCTTCGTTGTGTATTACAGGGCCTAGTTGACAGGGGGTGATGCTGTGGCCCTAGTTGTGATGGATATATGGCACAGTTGACAGGGAGTGTGCAGTGGCCTTTGTTGTTATGTGTATATATATGGCACAGTTAACAGGGGGTGTGCTGTGGCCTTTGTTGTGATGTGTATATAGATATGGCACAATTGACAGGGGTGCGCTGTGGCCTTTGTTGTGATGTGTATATGTATGGCACAGTTCACAGGGGGTGACGCTGTGGCCTTTGTTATGATGTGTATATATATGCCACAGTTCACAGGGGGTGACACTGTGGCCTTTGCTGTGATATTTCTATTGATATATGTGTTTCTTGATATAGCTATACTGATACATTTATTTTGCCATTCATTGACATGTCTCAAATATTTTCCAGGATTTTATGTATATGTTGATTTCATGCCTTACATACTCAGTACACTATTCGTACTGACCCCCTTTCTTCGGGGGTTGCGTTTCATGCCCGCAGGTACAGACACTCAGTTTGGTGATCCTCCGGCTTAGGACTTCTGCCCTGCCGCTTGGAGAGCTCCATTGTTCCGGAGCTTGAGTTATTTTGGTACAGATCCTTTTGACGTAGACTTTGTTATACTCTTAGAGGTCTGTAGACATATGTGGGTTGTGTATATACAGTTTGGTCAACTATATCGATGTAGTTCATCTTGGATGTCCCCGATATTTGTTATGTTTTGGTTAACTGTGACTTCTCAGGAGACAGGTTTTTTCTGATGTATGACACGATGAGTTCACAACATGCTTTTACATAGTGCCATATTTTTTTTGGTTTTTGTCTTATTATATCTAACGGGTCGTATATGGGTGCCTAGCTCAGGCACTAGTCATGGCCCATCGGTTTGGGTCGTGACAAAAGTCGTATCAGAGCAGTTCATCCTCGGAATGTCTATAGACTGTGTCTAGTAGAGTCTTATTTATCGGTGTGTTGTGCACCACATCTATAAACAGGAAGCTACAGGACATTTAGGATGTCATCTTTCTTTCTGATCATAGATCGTGCAGTACAGCCAATGATAGGCAAGCTTGTTCTTGGTATGATTTTTGTTAAATTGTAGGATTTTATTGAAGAAGAGGATAAGTTCAGTTAATGGAAGCATAAGTGAGGCTCCGAAGGGGGACATGAGACTTGTATTACCCGTCGACTCAGGATCGAGAATGTCAAGAGGTATAAGAAAGAGCATCAGCTATTCCATTGAGGCGGACCCATCGGAGGATGTGGCTCCAGTAGGAGGAGACCCGACTGAGAAATCATATGACAAGACCCGTTTAAGGGTTCACGAGACTCCTGTAGAAGAAGACGCAATTGAGGAAGTACAAAGTTTGGCACATCTAGATTTTCCCTACATTCCAGCCTTATGTTAGGCCAGACTAGTAGACAGTGGGAAGACAAGGATGAGGAGTACACTTCACTCTATAGCCCACCAGATCAAGCTAAGGACCGATCGGCTAATGGTATATGAGTTCTTATTAGAATTTCCTATGTATGTATGTAATTACTTCAGGGTAATACTGAATAGTGATAAGCGGAAATCCTAAAGGGGATCAGTGACTTAAGTATTTATAAGTAACTGCGATTAAGGTGTTGTCGCCACCATTGGGAATCTTGAAAGCTGGGATGAAAAGTAGTCATAGATGCAGATTGAAGATGATTATTGAGGATTTCAAAGGCCAAAATAGCATTTGCTTAGTCGGAAGAGTAAGAGATCCTTTTAATCCGGAGGGAGATGCATTACGAGAATTTATTGGGACCCGTTAGAACTTCAATTAGTTCTAGGTCATGCAATAAAGGTGACGCAGTACGGTGGATGTGATCGTACCAGTACTATCGCACCGGATCCCATTAGCACTCCAATGTTAAGCATGCTGGGGTGAGAGAAATACTAGGATGGGTGACCCCCTGGGAAGTATATTAAGAGTCCTACAAATTCAGACATAAGAGACAGATGAGAAGCTAGAGTAGCCTAAAGGAAATTGGAGTATGCGGCGAGGTTGGAAACCTCGAAAGATCGCGAAGGATGAGGCGGACTAGACCGGCAAAGAGAAAAAAAAAGTGCATCACAGCTCTAGAATTAGGATGAGTTCGAATAGTATTGGGAAGTACTTTGTAAGCGAGGCGCTAGTAAACATATATATATATATATATATATTTGTGTGTATGTATGTGTGTGTGTGTGACATCCCATATGTGGCCACGCCAACCGGTATATGTGTCCCAGCAACCAACGTCGTGGTATACTGAAGGCATCAATCAAACAGGGTAGTGAAGTTCAAGTGATAGATGTTACAAGGTAAGTTGATGATATTTTCACCACAGGTTAGAGTTGGAAAGTCCTAATGCAACAACATCAGGGAAAGGAAGAAAGTGAATATATACAAAGTAAGAAACGAGGGTGAGTGAAGTTTCTAAGAGGGACGACGGGTAAGGCAAGGGACTATTTGAATGAAAATTCGAGGGTAGGCATGTGAAAGGGATAAAGTATGGCAGTGTGAAACAAAAGATGAATGTGTGGGGCCATAAAATGGACTTCGATAAGTGGGACTAAAGGATAGTAATCATAAATAGGGATCTGAAGTAAGAGAGAGAATGATCAGGCCTTGCAACTATACTAAGAGATTTCCAGCTCTTGAGGGGTACATAAAGGGAAAAATGTGTAATTACATTGACACGGTTGCCTCGGAAACGGAGGAGCTTTCCTAAAAGATGATTTAAGAATAAACCAGATTTATATGTTTAAAGGAATATTTCACGAACTTTAGGGTCGATACTATAAGATAACAAGTGGAGACGGGCGCTCGGTGAGGGTGGAACTCAAGGAAGGTTTGAGGATGAAAGCAGGAAGGATACACTAATGGGTTGGTCAAAAGGAGAGGAAAGAAGAAAAAAGGAAGAAAAGAAAAATTGAGCAATCACCAAGGACAAGCGAGAGGATAATGAACTAACAAAGCTAACCGGGAGGTAGTACATCAATGACATGGGATGAGGATAAGGAATACCGAGATTTAATTATAAAGGAAATAGAAAGATGTATGGAAAATATTCATGAGTATGGACTAGCCTTGGTGGCAGGAAGGAGAAGAAAGAAGAGGGTATATTTGCAAGGAATTCATGACATGAAAAAGAAGTGGCAGAACACTGGAAGAACTACAACGCATAGGTGGGACGCAAATAAGTAGTTAAGGAAAATTTCGGATAAGTGAGCTAAGTGAATAAAATGATTGATAGTGGAAGTGGAAGAGTGTAGAATATTAACTCTCAATGATATATTCTAGACGTAAAGTGAGACCGAAAACTCAGAGTAAGTAGAATTTCAGTGATAATAGTTGTGGAGGAAGACGAGGGATAAAAAGAGCAAAGTGTGACCAAACGTTCCGTAAAATGTATTGATGGATTCCAATGCTCCTATTAACCCATTGATTTGGGAAATGTTCAGTCATAAAAGGTAGAAGTACAAAGGCCTTAAAGAAGGCAGCGAGAATGGATCTGTAATGCATAAGCGCTTCGTTCAAATGCAAAGCCCTCGATTAGCAGAAAGGAAAATAAGTCAAGCTATATGATGAGAGAATTCCGGTATTATAAGAGACAAAAGGAGTTGGAGGATCGTTAAGGTTGGCCGATGACTACTGATATTCGGGAGTTACTATTGTATAAGAACACCCTTAAAAGGGGGGAAGAGCAGATCTAGTCCTGAAACGAGGCATGGCATTGTCAAAATACCAAGGAAAGAAAGATGTTAGCTTAAAAAAGCTGAAATTCTGGATGTAGTGGCATATCAAGAATGCATTAAGAGGGAGCAGAAATGAATTAAAGATAAGCATACCACAAAGCAGGTATGAAAAGGAATTAAAATGGATCAAGAGAATACTTCATGCGGACGTGAGATATAACATTTCTAGACCAGGAAAATTTGTGTCGCACCTAAATAGGCAGCGACGTATCCTAAAGAGTAATAAAGAGAGTAAGAAAGCTCTGCAAACTAACTACAAAGCGAATGACGAAATGGATGATGAGTACAAAGGATACTTTGGGTTGCAACGGAAGAAAATCTTGATATTAAAGGAAAAATATGAGAATCTTAACAAAGGGTGTAACAATAAGCTGCGTGGTGATCTCTAAAGAGAGGAAGAACGATGTGGCCGCAGATAGAAAGACAGCAGCATCACTAGAAATTAGAAAGTATATCACGGGTCACTAACTATGCGGAGCATAAGGGTATGTATTATAGAATTATATGAATTATCAACGTAAGGTTATGCCCCAATGATGGGAATGGACACACCGGAAAGCCAAGAAGGAATGACAGCTAACGAAGTGATCACTGGAATGAGGAAGTCAAGGGTAAGTATACCATACCAATGTTGGAAAAGAAGCTGTGGTAAAGTAAGAATTGTACTAACTTCATAATTACAAGTTATGTTGCAAGAGTTGAGGCAAAAGAATTAAAAGGAGAGTTGACAAGAGCTGGAAGATATTGTGAGCTATAGACCGGTTCGAACTATGATTATTGGTTCATCGCAATATATAATCTTGCTACGAGAAATAAAAAAGATGGTGATGGAACATTAGGAACCGTTAAGAGATTGTATTGAAGATATGCTTATAAATGATCATGGAAAGGAATTAAGATAGATGGTTGAAGAAACGTAACCATTAATAATAAGGATTTGTTAGTAGCAGAGTGCCGCTAAACAAGCAACGGGACATTAGTATAAGAAAATTTATGATGAATCGGAAAGCTTGGCTGATCAATTACGAGGGGATAATCTAACACGTATCTAAGTTCAACAGGTGCAAGTAGGAATAGCAAAGATAGCATCAGAGGAGTAAATAAAAGAAGGTGTTGTATTCGAGCAAATGAGTTATCCGCTAATAAAGAAATGAGGAACGAAGAGGAAGGACGCTCGCAGGACGGCGAGTAACGGTGGCGTGGCAAGTTAAACCACAGGAAGGAAGACAGATGAGAATGGAATACTAGCTAACTTGTATACATGAAGATTGAAGACTGTACGACTCACAAATGAGTTTGATAAGGAGCTAAGAAAGAGCAGGACGAAACGGACCAAATTATAGTATAAGTATATGGTAATCGAACAAAAAATTCAATAAGGATATTGAGGATCGATAGGACATCGGAGTAGAGAATTATGGATGTTATAACTTCGGCTGACAAAGCAGAAACGGGCGCTACAGTACTGCTACAGTACCGACTTGCTACAGTACTTCTACAGTACCGACCCGAATTTGACCCTTATATAAAGGGTAAAACCCCCCTTTTTTCACCAGATTGTAGCCCAGAAATTTCCAGAAATCAGTAGGGAGAGTGAGGGTACCAAAAAGTGAGCAATTTTCAAGTGACGGAATATTAGTTTAGGTCCGGATAGCGCGTGGTTGTGGTTGTAGTCTTGTTTTGCGGTGGATTTTGACGTGGATTCGAAGCGAATATCAGAGATTTTTCTACTTCAACCAGAGTAAGGTATGGATATCTTTCTATTTATGCTAATACCGGTTTATGCACGAAGATAGAGTGGTTAAATAATTGTATAGTAAGTGGGTTAGTTACGGAAGTTGAAAAACAGCGTGTGGGCTGTTTTATGATATATATTAGTATTGGAAATGATATTATTGATGTTGGTATGTATGTTGTTGTTGTTGGTTACTGAATTGAGATTTCGGGCTAGGCATATAAACAGGGGAGATGCTGCCCGATTTCCGGCAGGATATAAAATAGTTTAATTTGAAAACTTAGGACAAGTGTATGGTGACGGGTCTAACGTTAGTGTAATTTCTCTCGAATGCAGATTTACGATCTCGGGCGGATAAGCGTAACTAGTAGGAAGTCGAACAGGTATATAAAGGCTCGTCCTTTTCTTTCAAAGGCATGATTCCTACGGTATGATTCCATAAGTGTTTTCATAACCTCCTTGATTTCAAAGCTAGAAGTTTACGACTCTTAAAGATTCTTATGATTTTAAGAACGAGAATGTTTTTATGAGGATTACGTTGAGGATAATTTTATGCTTAAAGGTCTCAAATATGATTTCAACAATGATATGAAAATGTTAAGCTATTTCATGATTTTCTCAATTTATTTCATTATTGTTGATCTCACCTTATAAATTGTTCCTCCAAGGTGGGATAGAACGATAGTTTTCATTTGAACTCCTATGCATGCCATAAGTATAATATATGTATATGGCTATTTTGTGACATTACAAAGAGCTCTAACATTTCATTTTGATTATGCACTACACTCATTTTAATTCTTCATGTATATATACAGTTGACAGGGGGTGACACTGTGACCTTCGATGTGTATTACAAGGCCTAGTTGACTGGGGTGATGCTGTGGCCCTAGTTGTGATGGATATATGGCACAGTTGACAGGGGGTGTGCTGGCCTTTGTTGTGATGTGTATATATATGGCACAGTTGACAGGGGGTACGCTGTGGCCTTTGTTATGATGTGTATATATATATGGCACAGTTGACAAGGGTGACGCTGTGGCCTTTGTTATGATGTGTATATATATGGCACAGTTGACAGAGGGTGACGCTATGGCCTTTGTTGTGATATTTCTATGGATATATGTGTTTCTTGATATAGCTATACTGATGCATTTATTTTGCCATTCATTGACATGCCTCAAATGTTTTCTTGGATTTTATGTATATGTTGATTTCATGCCTTACATACTCAGTACACTATTCGTACTGAACCCCTTTCTTTGGGGGCTGCGTTTTATGCCCGCAGGTACAGACACTCAGTTTGGTGATCCTCCGACTTAGGACTTCTGCCTAGCCGCTTGGAGAGCTCCATTGTTCCGGAGCTTGAGTTATTTTTGTACAGATCCTTTTGACGTAGACTTTGTTATACTCTTAGAGGTCTGTAGACATATGTGGGTTGTGTATATACGGTTTGGTCAGCTATATCGATGTAGTTCGTCTTGGATGTCCCCGTGTATAGTGGCAGCCTTATCGGCTTGCATATTTGTTATGTTTTGGTTAACTATGACTTCTCAGGAGACAGGTTCTTTCTGATGTGTGACATGATGAGTTCACAGCATGCTTTTACAGAGTGCCATATTGTTTTCGATTTTAGTCTGATTATATCTAGTGGGTCCTATACGGGTGCCCAGCTCAGGCACTAGTCATGGCCCATCGGTTTGGGTCGTGACATAAGATTTGGAGGCATTATTTGTTTGGCGTTCATGTTGACATCTATACAGACCATAAGAGTCTCCAGTATATTTTAAAACAGAAAGAGTTAAATTTGCGACAAAGACGATTATTAGAGTTGTTAAAAGATTATGACGTTAGTATTTTGTATCATCCTGGGAAGGCAAACGTAGTATTTGATTCTATTAGCCGCTAGTCCATGGGTAGCTTATATGACATCTTGCCAAATAAAAAGAAGTTAGTTCGTGAGCTTCAGCAGTTAGCTAACCTAGGAGTCCGATTATTGGGCTTGGGCGATATGAGAATCACTATTTATAATGTGGTAGTTCCATCTTTAGTAACTGAGGTGAAAAAGTGCCAGTATGAAGATCCCATGTTAATTCATTATCATTATAGAGATACATCTCCCTAGAAGAAAAATTCACCATTCAAGATCTCTACAGATGGAGTTATTAAATATTGAGGCAGACTATGTGTTCCTAATGTTGCTGGGTTATGTCGCCAGATCTTTAGGGAGGCTCATTGTTCCTGTTATTCTATTCATCCGGGAATGACAAAGATGTACCCTGATATTAAGGAAGTTTATTGGTGGGATGGAATGAAGAAAGACATAGCAGAATTCGCAGTCCAGTGTCCTAACTGTCAGTAGGTGAAGATTGAGCATCAGAAACCTGGCGGGCTATCACAGGCTATGGAGATCCCAATTTGGAAGTGGGAAGTAATTAATATAGATTTCATTGAAGGCTTGCTTCGTTCTCAATGTAAGTATTATTCTATATGGGTTATTGTGGATAGGTAAAAAAAAATCATCCCATTTCCTACCTGTCAGGACTACTTACTCAGCCGAGGACTATGCGAAGCTTTATATCAAAGAGATAGTCGACTTCATGGTATTCCGGTATCTATCATCTACAACAGGGGTGCGCAGTTTACAGCTAACTTATGGAGGTCTTTCTAGAAGGGTTGGAGAACTCAGGTGAATCTTAGCACAACATTTCAATATAATAATAGTTATCATTCCAGTATCCAAATTGCTCGGTATGATGCTTTACATGGGCGGAAGTGTAGGTCACCAATTGGATGGTTCAAAGTGAGGGCGACTAAATTAGTAGGGCCATATTTGATTCAACAAGTAGTAGAAAAGGTCAAGCTTATTCAGGATCGACTTTAGGCAGATCAGAGTCATAAGAAGTCGTATACAGATAATCGCCGCAGAAACGTAGAGTTCCAAGTTGATGACTAGGTATTCTTGAAGATATTACCTATGAAAGGCGTTATGAGGTTTGGTAAGAAAGGAAAACTAAGTCCTACATATATTGGAGCTTACAGGATTGTACGTCGAGTAGGCCAGGTAGTCTATGAATTAGATCTTCCCTCTGACTTAGAGTCTGTTCATCCGGTCTTTCATGTATCTGTAACACCTCATACCTTAAACTAGGCTATGTTCATGGTTTTGGACTTAGAAACGAAGATGGAAGTGTTGGAATTCAAAAATTCCTTCATCACGGTGAAAGTACGATTTACGACCCAAGTACGGCCCGTACTTCAAGGTACGGGACGTACATGGTAGGGCGTACATCTTTGGGAAATTATAGAAGCCACTAGAAATTATTATCCATGTACGGGCAGCAAGGTACGGGTCGTACTTCAAAGTATGGAGCACACCTTGAGTCTGAACCTCACCATCAAAAACCGATGCTCACTGGAAAAATTCAAATCCAAGCAGGGGGGGGGGGGGGGTACCTGGTGCCCGTACTTCACCAGGGAAATTAGCTACTCACTGGAATTTGACATTCCAGGCACGGGCTACAAGGTGCGGCCCATACTTCAAAGTACGGGACATACTTGGCGTCAAAATTTCGTCCGCTTTACCAAGAACACTATGGTAAGAAACCCTAACCTATTCCAAATGGATTCTAACATATATCTATGAACATTAAGCAACAATTCATTGTTCTTAACCTAGGGTTTTCACGAAAACCTAATTAAAAGGAATTCAAGATTAAGCTATGGGATTTATCTTCAAAGTTCAGATTTTTGCTACAAGTTTGGAGTGTACCAAGTATGTAGGGCTTCTATCCACGCATGGGAAGATCATTGTTTTTCCCCACACCACGTTCCTCCATGATTATGCAAGAGTTGACCAAAACTAGCATTTCAGATGTTTTCATGATAACCCTAAGTCTATATACCATGATGTACCATGTTTCTATACGTAGTTCATTATTGTGTTCTTGATATTCCATTTTGGTTATTGAGAATCTGTCCGGAATCCATGAAAAACCCATCCTTTGCATTTCATGGGTTCTTACATGCAAGTTATTAATTACTATGTTTATTTTGATGAAATACTCTA
Source organism: Lycium barbarum (assembly GCF_019175385.1). Lineage (NCBI taxonomy): Eukaryota > Viridiplantae > Streptophyta > Magnoliopsida > Solanales > Solanaceae > Lycium > Lycium barbarum. Next base: position 83,010,650 of record NC_083344.1, read on the forward strand.
TATGTTTACACGTTTTCTTACGAGTATATTATGTAACTACCTCGACGCATAATGCAAGTCACGTTTTATGAAAAACCATGGGCTCAGATACCACCTATATTACTGAGAAGGCTTTAATCACCTGAAATTACGCTAACCACCATTGGATAAGGATAGCTCCGCCCATGTTTAGGACGATTCCTTCATTCTTTATTGATTGAGCCTTTCATGCCATGTCTATATCTTATACCCCTAGCAAGGTGTGCGAGCTCTATTGGTCGGGTCAAGTACCAGACTCCACGTACCTACGTAGTGATTCATGTTGTCGGTTATACTTATGCACTCCCCGCTTAAATGTTTTTACTCATGATTATATATATATGACACATGAAATAACATGATGAGAGCTAAGTAGGACTATGACTATTTCATGTGTCATATTTATTTCATTCAGTTGCTTTACATACGTGTACATTCAATGTGTTGACGTCCCTTTTCTATTACCCGGGGGTCTACATTTCACGATGCAGGTATGGATTTACAGGACGATGCATCTGCTCAGTAGGATCATCCACGTATCAACTTTTTGTGTGCCCCATCTTCTTCGGGTTTTAGTCATTATTTACATTTATGTTGGTTATACAGTTAAGGTATGCTGGGGGCCTTGTCCCAGCAAATTTGTTCTACAGTTCAGGTTCATGATAGAGTTTTCATAGACTAGTCAGTTATGTTATGTCAGACATTTAGAGTCGTCTAGCCATTTTGGCTTATTATCATTATGATATTTTCAGACTTATGATTTATGGTCCCACGCTTTACTTAAATTATGCTTGTTCATATTTTATTCTGCGTTAGTCCATGCCCCTGTTGAGTAAGCAAGTCATGTAGTTTGCTCGGTCACATATAGTCAGGCATCGAGTGTCGTGTTACGCCCAGGCCATGGTATTTTAGGTATTCTATTCCTCCATGTTCCATTATGATGTATCATAATATTAAGGAGATTTATTGGTGGAATGATATGAACAAGAATGTAGCGAATTTTGTAGCTAAGTGCCCAAATTGTCAACAAGTGAAATTCAAACAACAAAGGCCTTGTGGCTTGACATAGGATATTGATATTCCTATCTGGAAATGGGAAATGATAAATAGGGAATTTAAAACAGGTCTGTCTCATTCATCCCATATGAATGACTCTATTTGGGTGATCGTTGGCCGGCTTACTAAATCAAGGCACTTTTTGCCAGTCAAGACCACAGATTCAGCAGAAGATTATGCCATGTTGTATATTAATGAACTTGTCAGATAGCATGGGACCCCAGTGTCTATTATTTAAGATCGTGATGCTCAGTTCACAGCGAACTTCTGGAAATCCTTTCAGAAAGGATTGGGTACCAAGATGAACCTCAGCACAACGTTTCATCCCCAAACGAATGGCTAGGTAGAGCGTACTATTCAGACTCTTGAAGACATGTTGAGAGCATGTGTCCCAGATTTCAAGGGTAATTGTGATGTTCACTTAACCTACATTGAGTTTGGTTATAATAACAGCTACTATGCTAGCATTAGGATGGCACCGTATGAAGCTGTGTATGGGGGAAAATGTAGATCACCTATTGGTTGGTTTGAAGTTAGTGAAACAGAGTTGTTGGGACAAAATTTGGTCTATCAGGCTATAGAGAAAGTCATGTTAATTCAGGAGGTTTTGAAAACTGCTCAGAGTCACTATAAGTCTTACACCGATGTGAGGCGAAGGGACTTAGAATTTCAAGTTAATGATTGGGTGTTCCTTAAGGTTTCTCCTATAAAGGGTGTTATGAGATTTGGCAAGAAAGGAGAACTCAGTCCTAGATACATTGGACCTTACAGAATCCTGCGAAGAGATGGTCAGGTGGGTTATGAACTTGAGTTTCCACAAGATTTTGCTGCTGTGCACCCAGTGTTTCATGTATCCATGTTTAGGAAGTGTGTAGGAGACCCGTCATTGGTTGTTCCTATAGATTTTATAGTTGTTAAAGATGGTTTGACTTATGAACAAATCCCTGTAGCAATACTGGATCGTCAAGTTCAGAAGTTGAGAACTAAGGAAGTTGCCTCAGCTAAAGTTTTATGGAGGAGTCAGAAAGTTGAAGAAGCTACATGGGAAGCCGAAGAAGATATGAAATCCAAGTATCCATACTTGTTTGACGAATCAGCGGAGAACGTCCAAGTTAACTAACCTCTGTATCCATGCCATGTCCCTTATGTATTTAGGTCACATGTGCACGCTCACGTTTAGGTATTCAGCAGTTATGACTAAAGATTCAGTATCCATGTTTCCATGTAATCATGTCATTTCAACTGAGTCCCTATGTTTTATGTCATCTTTGCTTCACGTTCATGCATTCAAGCCATGTCCATTCCCAATCATGACCACGACCCATCATTCGAGGATGAATGATCCCAAGGGGGAGATATTGTAACACTTCGTACCTTAAACTAGGCTACGTTTATGATTCGGGACTTAGAAACCAAGATTGGAGTGTTGGAATTTGAAAATTCCTTTATCACGGTGAAAGTATGTTTTATGACCCAAGTATGGCCCGCACTTCAAGGTACGGGACGTACATGGTAAGGCGTACCTCTTTGGGAAATTACAGAAGCCATTGGAAATTAGCATCCATGTACGGGCAGCAAGGTACGGGCCATACTTCAAAGCGCCGGACGCACCTTGAGTCCGCACCTTATATTCAAAAAATGATGCTCATTGGAAAAATTCACATCCAAGTACGGCCCGTACTTCAACATACGAGGCGTACCTGGTGCCCATACTTCATCAGGGAAATTAGCTGCTCACTGGAATTTGACATTCCAGGTACGGGCAACAAGGTACGGGAAGTACTTGGCGTCCGTACTTCATCCGCTTCAATGAACAGTATAAATACGCAGACTCAGTTTTATTTTATTATTTTTCGAATTCTGAACCCTAGAATGACCTACTCGCATTCTCCATCACCATGAACACTAAGGTAAGAAACCCTAACTTATTCCAAATGGATTCTAACATATATATATATATATATATATATATATATATATATATATATATATATATATATATATATATATATATCAACATTAAGCAAGAATTCATTGTTCGTAACCTAGTATTTTCAAGAAAACCCAATTAAAGGGAATTCTAGATTAAGCTTTGGGATTCTTCTTCAAAGTTCAGATTTTTACTACATGTTTGGAGCGTACTAGGTATGTAGGGCTTCTATCCACGTGTGGGAACATCTTTGTTTTTCCCCTTCTATCCACGTGTGGGAACATCTTTGTTTTTCCCCATTCCCCATTCCTCTATGATTATATAAGAGTTCACCAAACTAGTGTTTTAGATGTGTTCATGATAACCCCTAGTCTATATACCGTGATATACCATGTTTCTATACGTAGTTCGTTATTGTGTTCTTGATATTCCATTTTGGTTATTGAGAATCTGTATGTAATCCATGAAAAACCCATCCTTTACATTCCATGGGTTCTTACATGCAAGTTATTAATTACTATGTTTATTTTCATTAAACACTTTCATGCAAGTGTATTATGTAACTACATTCATGTATAACGCAAGTCACGTTTTATCAAAAATCATAGGCTCAGATGCCACCTATAGTATGTTCATGCTTTTGAGAGTTGCACAGATTATCGAGAAGGCTTTAATAGCCTGAAATTATGCTAGCCATTGTACAATAAGAATCGCTCCGCCCATGTTTAGGACGATTCCTTCATGCTTCATTGATTGGATCCTTTTGTGCCATGTTTATATCTTATACCACTTGCAAGTTATGAGAGCTCTGCTGGTCGGGTCAGGTACCAAAATCTACATACCCGTGTGGTGATTCTTATTGTCGGTTTTACTTATACACTCCCCATTTAAATGTTTTTACTCATGATTATATATATCTATATATATATTCATGTCCATGACCAGGTTTCAGTTTCAGTTTCAGCTCTCATCATGTTATTTCATGTGCCATATTTATTCCATTCAGTTGTATTACATACCAATACATTTAATGTGCTGACGTCCCTTTTCTATTGCTCGGGGGCCTGCAATTCACGATGCAGGTATGGATTTACAAGATGACACATCTACTCAGTAGGACTATCCAAGTATCAGCTTTTGGTAAGCCCCATATTTTTCAGGTTTTAGTCATTATTTACATTTATGTCAGTTATACAGTTAGGATATGCTGGGGGCCCTGTCCCAGCAAGTATGTTGTACAGTTCAGGTTCATGATAGAGTTTTCATAGACTAGTCAATTATGTTATGTCAGAAATTTGGAATCGTCTAGCTATTTTCGCTTATTATCATTATGATATTATGATATTTTCAGACTTATGGTTTATGGTCCCACACTTTACTTAAATTATGCTTTTTCATATTTCATTCTGCATTAGTCGATGTCGTTGTTAAGTCAGCAAGCTATGTGATTAGCTCGGTCATATGCATTCAGGCATCGAGTGTCATGTTACGCCCAGGTAATGGTTCGGGGCATTACTATGTTGATGCTTCGAAAGTTTATTGGAGATCCTTCAAGAGTTGTTCCCATTTATGATGTTCAGGTTACTGAGCAACTATCATATGAAGAGGTTCCCATTGCCATTCTACATAGACAGGTTCGGAGACTGAGATATAAGGATGTAGCTTCAGTTAAATTCCTATGAAGAAACAAGAATCTGGAGGAAATGACTTGGCAAGCTGAAGAAGATATGAAGTCTAGATATCCTCATCTTTTTTCAGCTCCAAAACCGATTCAGATTGCATCGTTATTGTCTTTAGGTATGCATTATTTATCAGCTACTCTTATTGGTCATGTGCGGTCATTTTTGTTATTGCTTGCGGTTGCCCTATGTGGCACTGTATATTTTAGGTTGCTGTTGCAGATTGGTAGTGGTACAGTTACAGGGGAGACTCTGTCAAAATTTTGGTAGAATTTTATGGAAAGTAACATTCGAGGATGAATGTTTCTAAGGGGGGAGAAATATTACACCTTGTAGTTTTGTGCAATGATATTCGTAGAACATTTGTGTCTTAATTTTGGACACCAGGAGTTGCTTCAAGGACATATGAGGTTGGACATGTTTAACTTGTGATTATAGGTGTTTCAATTCATGTTTGGTATGTTACGAAAGAATTGGAGAATAAGTGACTCGAAGCAGGAAGGTTCGTTAAAATTTATTTTTGGAAAACATGATATACGGGTCGTATAAGTGAGATAAGGTCTGTATTTTAAGATATAGACCATATTTAAGGACATCAAAAATTTAACAGAGAAGCAGAAAATTGAGAAGGCATTACACAGCCGAATTATACGTACCATATAATGTTATACGACTAGTAAGTTAGCCGTATAATGTTATACGGCCAATATAATACAACTCGGTGGAAATTTCAAGAATTTAAGCAGTTACACCCCGAAAAATTTCGCGCTACAAAATCGTAGATGGCGTGGTACGAGCTCGAAAAAGAGTAAAGTCATACAAGGATTAGGGATGAAGATTAGGTGATCTAAGTCTAAGAATATATACATATATTACATTTGGAGACCATATGGTGTGAATTGGTTCATATGTTACTTGACGAAAAGCCCTCGTTACAGTAAGCTAAGTGGGGCCCGCGCCCCGGGAGTTTTATAAAGGACATGTGAATAGACATATAAGTAGTATATGGGAAGTTGATCAAGTCCTAAGAAGGAACCTTAAGACAAATATGGGCATAAGCCCTCCAAAAGGACAATTTAAGGAAACATTTTCGGATGATCTGATTTGGAGAGGCCAAAATGACATTATAAGTTTGGAATTTGGACAAACACCAAGAATGAAAGTTGTATATAATTGAAAGATATTTCCAACCATAGTTCATGGGCCCTCACACAATATCGGGATCCAGGGTTATGACCTTTTTCCTGAACGAACGCGCAGTTAGAAAATTAAGGTTGCGCGAACGCACCCAAAAGGGGCGCGATTGCGCTGAGTTAATTTTAGGTCGGTCCAGGCAGAACCTGGACCATTTTATAAAAGGGGAGGCCCCTTATTTTTCAACCAAACACACCCAAAACCTCCTCAAATATTCTCGAAAATTCCTCAACTTTGCATCATCAACTTTTTAGCCCGAAAGCAGGTATAATTCCCAAATCCCGGTCCAGACGGCGTATATTTGTAACTACAAAATTGTGTATTGAGGCGTTGTGGCTTAAGTTCAAGGTGGATGAGTGAAGATATAGCATTATTATCGAGATGAAGTTATGAATATCTTGTTATTAACATTAATCTTGGTTTATTTACGGAGAAGGAGTTGTTAAATTGTTGTAAATTAATTTTGTTGGTGGAAATATGGAACAAACACCATATGGGATATTCTATAGAATAATTTGATATGGAAAATGATGTTATTGATGTTGGTATTGTTATTGTTGTGTTGGTTGTTGAATTGAGAATTCAGGTTGGGCATATAAACAGGGAAGATGCTGCCCGATTTTCGGCAGAATATAAAATAGTTTGATTTGAAATTTGGAACAAGTGTGCGATGAAGAGGCTAAGGTTAGTGTAAATCCTCTTAAATGTAGACTTGCGAGCTTGGACAAATAAGCGTAGCTAATAAGAGGTGGAACGGGTATGTTAAGGCTCGTCCCTTTCTTTCAAAGGCATGATTCCTATGTTATGACTTCATAAATGTTTCCATATCTTCCTTGTTTTCAAAAGTTAAAATCTTATGATTCAAAAGACATGACTCATTTCCTGATGGTCCATAAATGTCTTTCCAAACTGCCCGTATTTTCCAAACCAAAGGTCTATGATTATGTGAACTCTTACGATAACAACGATGAACATGTTTTCACAATGATGATGGTGATATCAAAGATGGGAACATTTTCTATCATGTTATGATGATGATGGTCTTATGTTTACACTGATAATGATGATTTGACGTTCAAATGTTCCAAGCCCTTAGTTTCTATGTGAATATGAGAATGATGAACCATTTCTTGACCCTCCATTTTATTCATTGAATGACTCTATTTTCTTAAGACTCTGAAGTATATGAATTGACGCCTTATGAGATTTGTGACCTTATTATATGTTTTCTCTTGATGTTATTTTTCATTGATAGTCTCACCTCATAATGCTAGTTCCTTCAAGGTGAGACATGAAGATCATGATTATTTCATAATGTAATCGGAGGTTACCGACCTTACGTCACTCCGATAAAGATATAGTTTTCCTTGGGCTCTACTGCATGCTGCTTATATGATATATGTATATCATATATGAACGTGATATATGTACATGATACATTTATATGTATATGAGGAATATGGGAAAAAGGGCCAGAGCGTTATAGACGCGTAACCACCTGATCAGTTGGTATATAATGATCTCATCCCGGACGCGGGATGCCCGGACGCGGGACATATGTGGTTAAATGGATCGGAGCAGACGCCTCGGCAACATGATATGTTCTATTTTATGTATACATGAACAAGAAATGTTTATCAAAGAAAGCTGAGCATGCATGGCATCCGCCCTAAGAGGTTCTCATATGTACAGGTTACTCTTTTATCTTACGATATGCTCTATATTTCCATTCTGCTTTATTCATGTGTTACATCCCTTACTATGTTATTATTCATACCTTACATACTCGGTACATTACTCGTACTGACGTCCCTTCCTGTGGAGGCTACGTTCATGCCCGCAAGGTCAGGTAGCTGGTCGAACGATCCATCGCAATAAGACCTCCCCTCAGCAACAGTCAGTACGCTCCATTGATCCAGAGCTACAGCCCTTTTGGTATGCTATTCGGTTACGTACATATATGGGTATGGCAGGGCCTTGTCCTGTCCTTTCTACAGTCTGTATTTTATAGAGGTCTGTAGACAGTGATATGTATCCATGATGTTATGCAACCTCGTCGGCGCTCATTTTTGTTGTACAGTATATATGTAGCGTCCAAATCAGCTTGCGTTGTTACTCTCAGTGCTTATGTTTATATATATGCGTTGGACGTGAGTTCCTGGTACGGTGTCTCTTATGTTTGTTGTTCGGGAGACAATATAGCACCGTTACAGATTTTTTATGGGCCCAGGATAGTCAGTGAGAAGTAAATGCAAGCACAGGAGTGCTTGGCCAGTAGTGGTCGAGCACTTGTTACGGCCTATCGGTTTGGGTCGTGACATAAGCACGATGACCCCTCTTCATTTTAGTCATTTTGAACACACTCCCAAGTTCAAGAGAGCTCTAGAAACTTATCCAAACGAATTCCAGCATATTTGCAAGCCAAAATCAAAGATTAAAGTCTTTGGTGTTTCAAAGTGAGGTTTAAAATTATCTCTTCTTCTTATAAAAGTTTGGGAAGGCATTTTTACGGTGAAGTGACCTTAGAATTGAAGTATTATTGAATTTTGAGGTAAGTTTCATTCTAGTTTCACGCTTATGAGTTTATTTGGTAATTATGTTAAGCTTTAAGGAGAAGAAATTGGAGGAAAAGTTCAAATATGAATTTTGTGATATTTTGGGTCATAAACTAACTTGAGCGATAATTATTAGCATGTTTGAGCAAAATCTTTTTATGAGGCATAACAATGATGTCAATGAAGTGACGTACACAAGTGTATAAGGGGTTGTGTTAAAGTTGTTGTTATGGATTGATTATGAAAAGAAGTTTTGGGATTGAATTGACTATAATTTGAATGTAATCTTATGATTATGGAATTGTTGATGTTTTATTGTGCATTTGGGAGTTGTTTTGAAGATTGGAGAAAGAAAAAGATATAAGGGAAATGTTGTCTGATTTTCATTCGCTTACCAATTAATCTAGTTTGACCTTATAAGCATTTCAATGACCTACCCTTGGTGCGAATAATCCTGAATGTAGATTGACAAGCTCGGAAGGATAGGATTTGAGTAGTTAAGGAGACAACGAGGTATGTTAAGGCTGTCCCTTTCTTTCATAAGGCATGATCCTTTGATACAAACCCATTCATATGATATCCATAATGTTTTTATTTTTTTTGGAGAAATGCTAGAAGCCTAGGGTTCTAGAGATACTGATAATATTGTTGATAATTGTCTTATGGTTGTTGATATTATTTATTGACATTGACCTCATCTTATGATTTTTGTTCTTTCAAGGTGAGATATGTTCATGATGATAGTTTCATAATAATAATCGAATGTTTATCGACCTTAGGTCACTCCGATAGATTTATAGCATTTATTTGGGCTCTCATGCATTCTTTATATATATGTATGTATTTTTTCACACCAAGCCGCGTTATAGTCAACCGGGCAAGCATGTAGATGTGCACACCACTGCAGTGGGCAGGTTATGATGTTACACTGACTGCGGGATAATGATGATCTGATGATAACACTGAGCCTAAACTGCCGGGCAGGATACTATATATATATATATATGTATGTATGTATGTATGGATGTATGTATAAAAGTGTCTTTTTTTAAAGCTAAGCATGCATGAAATCCGCCTTAAAAGACATTAAGATGTATAGGCATTTATGTATATCTGCATGGCGGGGTCCTGTTCCGTCCTTATGATGTTATGCACTCTATATAGAGGCTCGTAGACAGAATGTATATAGTTAGATATTTTAAAACCTTATCGGTTCTTATTTTGTATATCAGTTTGGTAGCCTTGTCAGCTTTTATATGTGGGCGTAGTTGATAGTGATTATATAGTTGTGTATCTATCCCTTGGACTTATGTCTCTTACGGATTATAATAGTTACGAGTTAGCCATGTGGCCACTTAGATATGATTATGAGATGTATGTCATGAGGTGCTTAGTAGGTTATCTCCGGGTGCCCGTCATGGCCCTCCAGTTGGGTCGTGACAATCTAGATAGCTGAGTGGGTTCTTGTGGATCAGACTCCACTTCTTCCTCCTCTGATTCCTTGGCTATAGGGATATACTCAGGAAGTATCCCCTTTTCCTTGTCCAAAAAATTCTCTCCTTAGTGTTGTGTTTCCATTGATCCCTTAGGCGAACATTCCACCGAATCCATCAACTTGTCGACCTCCCTGAATTTGCCTTTACTGCTGAAATCTGCATTTCGAGATCTTGGATTTTGTGACGGAGTGAGCCCTCATGCTCTGGTACGTTCTTGGTATCCATCTTCAGATTCTGAGAAGGTTACTGGATTTAATACGGGTATTGTTTTTCATTGTTTTCTTTGGGGTAGTGGTCGGTATTTTAAAATCAATTAAGCATTTAAGCGGAACATATGCAAGCAAGTAAATCACATAAGGCAGTTCATACAAGTATAAGTACACTATTCGCATTCCTAAGCAATGGTGTACTAATCGTTTGAAACATAAATGTGCCATTTGAATCAAACCATCGCCCCACAATCACAAATGATAATAATATTTTTCCCCGAAGGGGTACAGAAGGATAAAGTAAATACAGTGCATAAAAATAAATTAGCAGAAGTGTCCTATAGTGGATGATACCGAAGCTCGTTTAGTCTTGGCCTTCATCACCATTCAAAGGGTAGTCTGGATATGAAGATGGGCCGATCTCAAATTGGCTTCCATCAGAAACCCCTTCTATGTAAAAGTCTGTGGAGCAACGTCATCTAAAGTCTTCTTCATCCGATCATTAAGCTCAACCAAATAGTCATTAGTAAGCTCCAACTTATGTCTTAGACTCTCTATGATGGCTTTGTCATGGTCAATCTTCTCCAAATACTTGGCATCCTTGTTGTCGGCTCTTCTCTGAATCAGACGGGTTCGAATATCGGCTTGCGAATCCTTATCTTGTACACAACTATAGAGAATGGATCTGGGAGGAAGGGTACCCTATAATTCAGCCCTCTACGAATCTTTGTACTCTATCACACACCCTGGATGAAATCGATCCTCGAGGTGTCGGGACCCCAAATCATGCGACCTTTCCACTCTCATACGCAATCCAAAGACCTCGGCGATCTATCAGTGTCATAGTTAGTGATAAAGTCTCCCATGCCTCCGAATTGGGGTATGACTTGGATCCTTTCAAATTGTCTCAAGACTCTAGTATGCACTTAAGGGCGGATTCCCCGAATTCCCATAAGTGGTAAAAATAGACACTTCCTACCCTTAACCACAACCATATCGGACACAAAGTCATGGAACATCCATTGAATACTTTCTTATCTCAACCTAGAAAACGTTAAGGTCCAACTTTGTTTGTTTTGTTCCCCGAAGCTCAGGAAAAAATCAAGGATACCATCCCTTTTGGCTAGCTTACATATGTGTTGTTCACCCATAACTTTGATCATATGCTTAAGGATCCACCATTGTAGGAGTAGGTTACACCCTTGGAAGTATTTGTAGCGGTTTTGGCAAAGGCTTAAGGCTTGGTATAGGTCGGCTAGGATAATTGGGTTTAGGTCGAAGTATTTGGTTTCTTCTTTTTGGGTTATGCTGTAGAAGATGGCATGGGTAACGGAAATGACTCGGGTGTCTATAGCTAATAACCTATCTTTGGGAAAAACCATGGTTCCTAGAAAGAAAATGGCGAAGGCTAAAGGTCGGGTGGCAGTCCATTCGGCATAAGTCTTGAAATCCCTAGGATGTTCCACAAATCCACTTAGGGTCCCAAACCTTTTGTATAGCTCTCTAAAGTGTATTGTTGGACCGTGGTCCCAGTTGGTATAGTTTAAGGAAAGCGTTTTGCAGATTTGGGAGTAGGTGGGTTTTTCTGGGATTAAGGCATTTTGGTCGGGTTTCATTATTCTCTTCAATACCGAGCCTACGCAAGTCAACACATCCTTGAACTCCTCTAATGTAGGTGTAGTGTCGACGCCATTCCCAAATCGTAAAACCATCCTATCTCGGTCTTAAAACCTTGTAATTACTTCTATCAATTCCTTACAACCCGTCATAGTCATAATGAATGTCAAATTTCCTAAATGACATGAAATACCCTTCTTCTTAGCCAGGAAAATTTGGCCCTACCAAAGACATAGCAACTGTGGTGTAGTCAAAACCATGTCAAAACTCATGTCGATCAACATCTACAAAATAGAAGCTAAGGTTAATTCCCCCTCCCTCCCCCCCTCCCTCTCCTCGAATAGGCAATGCTTCAACTCATAGGCATATTACATGTTTCTAAGTAACATATAATATGAGATGCGGTGTTCTTCGGGTCATAGACCGCACTTGACACGGGTTAGTCTTCCTATCGGGTTTGGATACGTCTAAACTATCCAAACCACCCGGTCTACTTCATCGTTGGATTTGTCTTAGCTCTAACCTAGGTTTATGCAAGAGTGGGTTTTTTGAATTGTTCTTGCACCCGAGCGGACTACTCGAGGTGAACCTGTCACGACCCTACAGAAGGGTCATGACGGGCACCCGGAGTTAACCTACCGAGCACCACAAATACATCACACAATCACACCTCAGTGGGCGATAAAGCCAACTCATAAATACAATCATTTTTGTGGGACACAAACTCAAAAGGTAATATACATACGTCATCAAGCTAATTCCAAGTACATATGCCGGTAAGGCTATCCATAGTAATGATACAATAAAGTATAGACCGAAATGACCATAGGACTTCTAGTTGTGCATATCTGTCTACGAGCCTCTACGGGAGAACATGACATAATGTGGCCAGAACAGGTCCCCGTTATACCCATGCAAATGCATATGCAACCATGCTGACTCACATAGTAACACTGAAGGAAGTGGAGTGCCACGACTCAGCCTGCTGAGTTGGTATGGTACTGAGAGATCCGTCAACCTGTATCTCAAGACCTGCAGGCATGAAACGCAGTGCCCCCAGCTAAAAGACGTCAGTACAAATAGTGTACCGAGTATGTAAGGTGGAAAATGTAACAAAATAATCATATACTGAAGGGAAGAAGGATAAGAATCATCAACCTGGCATTTCTGACTTTCCAATGAGAATCTAGCATTAGGTCTCTCTATACTCTCTTGTGCTTAGCTACATCTATGTACAATACTGTGTCTCTAGCCTACATATCATCTTGGTGCTAACTACCCGACTGATTAGTGGTAACTGCACGACTGGTCGTAGCACGGTGGTAACTGCCCATCCGATTATCACCTGATGGTATAGCGCAACTGCCCGACTGATCAGTGATAACTACCCAACCGGCCGTAGCTCGTGGTAATAACTGCCCAACCAGCTGTAGCATGGTGGTAAAGACATATCTGCCCGACCGATCATAGCACGTGGTAATATAGAATAGTCGTAAATATGAATACATGTGATGTGGAACGTGCAACTCGATCCAAATACCCCCTATAGGTACCCTTTATATACTTCTAATGCTCATTCTTTTTCTATTAGCATCTACGCTCCTCTCATGATCATTACTTATGCGTTGACGCCTACTTGATTACATAAGACTTGTAGCTGTCACGACCCGAACCGGAGGGCTGTGACTGACACCCAAGACCCTACTCGGCTAAGTGCCATACTACCATTTTATTCATATGTCACACCCTTTTGTGAACCTTTAAATTATGAAATGACGCTTCCGTTAAGTAAAATATGAAAACTTTTTAATAGAACTATTTCATCATGTCAGGGACTTCACCCTTATCGTTAAGTCAAAGAAAACCTTTAGTCACAATAAAAATTTTAAATCAATGCATAGGAACACATCGACCTATGTGTCCGCCTCACACAACTGTCGATATCTTGACGCACTATCCACATGACACTGTCTACAAAAGTCTCTAACAAGGACCAAGTTACCATAACATAACTTGGGACAGGGCCGCAACATACCCGTAATGCATCCAACTCGGGGACATACATAAGTACTATGACTCGGCAATACTACGAATAGAAATGGAGTTCACCAGTCCAGCTGATAGCCCGGGAACATCCTACAGCAAGGGTCGTCTATCCATCAATGTACCCTGTGTGGGATGAAACACAGCACCCCCAAGCAAAGGGACGTCAATACAAATGATGTATCGAGTGTAGAACTGAAACAATATATATCTCGACTCAAATGATAAAAGAGTAACAGACTCAATCTGCACCTATAACCAACACAGATAATCATGTATGTGTGTATGATCTTTTAAAACATCATATGTATATATAATGCATACATTCGCCCTACTCGCAGCCCTTTGGGGCATAATAGCATAATGGCCCCATCAGGAAGCCCCTTCGGGCATCATAATCATCGTATACCAACTGATCAGGCAGTTTGCGTATATAACGCCATAGCCCTTCCCCTTCCCCATAAAATCATGTCATATATATATATAAGTGTGAAAATGCATGATAATCTTTTTAAAACATCAAAGGACTCCCTTCGGAGCAGCTTTTAGTTCAAAATAGGAACTTCTTCCCCTTTTCATTTGTCTCCTTCGAGACCTAAAAATCAAATATGAAATGCATCTGAATAAAAATTCCTTATGAATATCCGCTTTGGGATTTAGACATCATTATGAATACGTACAAGTTATGGATGCCCCTTCGGGACGTAAGAAGTCAAGGAACACGGGATATGAACAACACCAATATGAACATAGGGACATGAGCTCCTACATCTATGAGTGGATTCATTATGAGTATCGTCACGTTCGTACTTATCATAGATTATGCAAATATGAAAGAAAGGATAACCTTAACATACCTGGAAGCTTATTTCTCGACTTTCCAACTTACTTCCCGTCTTGAAATCTACATAAGATCATTCGTGGTCTCGTAATCTACATATAAAACCAGTCATACTATTGTTAGGCTTATCGCCATATGCTTGTCTTAAGCCTTCAAATTAAATCCCCTTAAAATCTGCCGAAATTCGGGCAGCATCTCCCCTATTTATATCCCTAGCCCGAAATCACAATACCAACAACCAACAATAACATCAACAACACTAACACCAAGAACATTATCATCAATACCAAAATATTCCGTAAAACATCCCGCACGATGTTTATCAACATACAATAACAATATACACTTCCTTTCTTCCCAATCAAGGAGCATAATCTCATCAACATGCCAACAACATTAGATACCATCCATATGCATGGAAATTAACCGAACAACATGGCTACAACATGCTCAAAACAATCCATAAACTCAACAACTACAACACAACACTTTATGACCTTTCCTCCATAACTATTTGCACTTTTAAGACTTGCGAAAGCTTCAAATCAACTCAACATAAGAGATTGGATGAAGAACATACCTTATAATTGAATAAATTTAGTCACACCAACTTTTTTCAAGACCAAACTCACCACAGCATCAAGTAGAAATAAGAACAATCACTTTTCATGAACTAGTTTGGTGTAATCTTTTTGAATTCTTGATTTAAGGGGTTATAAGTGTTTAAGAAGTGTATGGATGTGTCTAGAACTACCAATAAGTATAAATGATGAAAAAAGTGGAATAATAGGGAATTATACCCCTTGAGAGTCGGTTCTACCGACTTTCCAAGTGGGGCCCGCGGGGAGCCATTTGGTAGCTTAGAGGCTTATCTTGAAATTCCCATAACACCCTGCTTCGATGTCGTTTTGACGAACGATTTTTTGAGTTGGAAACTAGACTTCCTAAACTTAAATTTAGGCATGTGTTTCACTTCAAAACTCCTGATATACTAGGAGATATACCCCTCTAAAGTTGACCCAAAATTTTTGTCCAAAATTCTGCCAACGTTTTCCAAATTTTTGACAAACTTATTTTCTTCAATTTTCTTGATCCCGAAATCTTTAGACACTTACTTAATACTTGTTAATAGTATTCCTTAACCTTATAAGGGTTCCATGACTTTTCGAGCTTACGTTAGATTACTTACAATGCAAACGACGCAAAAAACAATTGAGGTGTAAAATTCCTCCCCCCTTAGAAACATTCGTCCTCGAATGTTGTAGCTTGCGACCTTACCATGATATCATTAATTTCTTGAAATGGTTGTCCTCCTTTGGTTCCTGATCTCCATGATCTTATACTAGGGGTTCATTAGTCTTCTTTCATATTCTCTCAATTCTTTGTCAAACTCATTCATTAGTTCCATATCCTCATGCTCTTATGTATGTACCCAATGGTCAACTGACATCTAGTTACCATCCTTGGACTTGTTTCCATTAAGATGGTCCTAACTCATGATTGCTACGGCTCCCCATCGATCTGTGAGCTCTCTTAAATACTGTACTCTTTTTCCTTGCTCATTATTTCCCTACTAGTAGACAAATTCTCTTGTTCAGATATAGCACCTTTCCTTGCTTGCTTCTCTGGTGCTATTTTAGATCATCCTTTTTTATACTAGTCGACCATATATACATACCATATCATCTCCTTTTAATTCATTGTTCAAACTCTTTAATTCCTTACAATATCATCATAGTTCCATCTATGGTAGTACCCAGATAGTTGGCAATAGCATTTCCTAGCTGATGACTTATTATTCTCAGTGATTATTTTACTCCAGATTATCCATCCAGACATCCTTTCATAATCAATCCACAATAACAACCTCAACACAATCCCTCATATACGTGTATATAATAATTTCTCATCATCATTATTATCCCTTGTAGCAAAATTATACTCATAAGATACTAATAATCACAACTCAAGCTAATTTACAACTCAAAATATCATCAAATTTATATTTGAAAACTTTCTCTGATTTCCTCTCCTAAAATCTTTACATAATTGCAATATAAACTCATAAACATGAGACTAAGATAAAATATTACTTAATCATAACTTCCTTTCAATACGAGTGTGCTTTCTTCTTAAGTCCTTGATTCATTTGTACCGGTGATCATTTGAGACTTAAATTAGCCTATGTTCTTGTTTGACTCCTTATCGTTGTCCTTACCCTATATTGTTGACCATTTCATCACGGCGATTGTTTATATGGTTCTATAACATATGCTCATACATTTGATATGACCAGCGACGTGTGATTTCACGACTTGCGAGGTACTTTCTAATCTCAGGTAGCATTGCTGTCTTGCTATCCATAGGCACACTATCTTCCTTTCCTTTGGAGATCCCCTTCCTATAATTATTCCTCTTGTCAAAGCGTTCATCTCTTCTAGTGGTAAGATTTTTTTTTTGTAATCCAGATTGTCCTTTATACTTACTTCCTGGTCGGCTTGCAGATCCTTCTTACTCTTTCGACTTTGTCCGTTAAATTTTTGTTGACTTATTAAACCACACTGTAGATATTCCCATTATAACTTTCCTATCACTGCCTTCAGATCCTATTTAATTTATCCTCTTAATTCCCCACAATTGATCTTTCTTCAAACACATCCATAATCTATTTTCAACATAAAACCAGCAACTTATTATCTTAGCCTTTGTGCTTGAACTTAGGTTCATTCCCTGCCCCCCTTAAAGGTCTTATCTTATGGAATCACAACATCAAGAACATTTTATTTACGTCCTTAATCATAATTCGTATCTATAACGATCGTCATAGCTTTTGACATTCCTTGGCGTCGACCTGTTCTAACTCATTGTAGTTGCTTCTTGTCATGCTCCTTTCCTTAGAGACTCTAATTCTTATTACCTTTCCTCTTCCTCATGTATTGGTAGACTGGCTATAAATCATTTCTTTGAGTTAGTCATAATAACCTTCTCTTTAAATAAGCCATAGTAGAACTCATTCGTCAACTTCCTCTGAATCCCCAAATAGACCTTGTTCCTATAAAACCTCGAATGGAACTCATTCTAATCCTTCGAACTACTAATCTTCTCTCTAGGAAATCATTATTCAAACCACACTAAGATCATCTTAAATTCCTTTAAAAGCAACTCACAATTGACAACTCAACATATCTCACCTATCATTTTCTCACCAAGTTTCCCTTTACTCTCCTTCTGTAACATATACGTATTCAAATGACTTAACTTCGAAAAATTTTGGCAGAGTCTCCCCTGTAATTTTTACCATGCCAACAAACCTGCACAAAGCCCAGAAAACATAGCTAATGCCTCATAGGGCCACCGTAGAAGTAAATACGATACATAACCCAGCTACACAAAATTCGCCTCCAATACCATCATCAATAAGATAGGGAGCATACCTTCCTGATCAACAAACTTCAAGGCAAGGCAATCAACCGCTCATCAATAACCAAAATATTCGGGATTACGATCAGGGATTTCATATCCTATGACATAGCTCTACAGCACGATCTGAGACAAGAAAGAAGGGTAACCATCCTAAGTGCCCTAGAGCCTCCTGTTTATAAATGTGGCGCGCAACACAATATAAACAAGACTCTACTAGACACGATTTTGCAGACAACCCGTAGGATGAACTGCTCTGATACCACTTCTGTCACGACTCGAACCGGAGGGCCGCGACTACCATTCTATTCATAAGTCACACCTTTTTGTGAACCTTTAAATTATGAAATGACGCTTCCGTCAAGTAAAACATCAAAACTTTTTAATAGAACTCTTTCATCATGTTAGGGACTTCTC
The DNA here is from genome assembly GCF_019175385.1 of Lycium barbarum. Classification (NCBI taxonomy): domain Eukaryota; kingdom Viridiplantae; phylum Streptophyta; class Magnoliopsida; order Solanales; family Solanaceae; genus Lycium; species Lycium barbarum. Next base: position 83,029,125 of record NC_083344.1, read on the forward strand.
CCTTATCGTTAAGTCAAAGAAAACCTTTAGTCACAATAAAATATTTAAATCAATGCATAGGAACACACTGACCTATGTGGCCGCCTCACACAACTTTCGACATCTCGACGCACGATCTGCAAAAGTCTCTAACAAGGACCAAGTGACCATAACAATAGTTAGGACAGGGCCCTAACATACCCGTAATGCATCCAACTCGAGGACATATATAAGTACTCTGACTAGGCAACACTATGAATAGAAATAGAGTTCACCAGTCCAGCTGATAGCCCGGGAACATCCTACAAGAAAGGTCCTCTATCCATAAGTGTACCCTGTGTGGCATGAAACACAATGCCCCCAGTCAAAGAGACGTCAGTATGAATGATGTACCGAGTAGTAAGGCAGAAATGCAACAACATATATCTCGACTCGAATGATAAAAGAGTAATAGACTCAATCTGCACCTGTAACCAACACTGATAATCATGTATGTGCATATGAACTTTTAAAACATCATATGTATATATATATATAATGTATACATTTGCCCTGCTCGCAGCTCCTTCGGGCATATTAGCATAATGGCCCCATCAGGAAGCCCCTTCGGGCATCATAATCATCATATACCAGCTAATCAGGTGGTTTCCGTATATAATGCCATAGCTCTTCCCCTTCCCCATAAAATAATGTTGTACATATATATAAGTGTGCAAACACATGATAATCTTTGTTAAACATCAAAGGACTCCTTTTGGAGCAGCTTTTAGTCCAATATGGGAACTTCTTATCCTTTTCATTTGTCTCCTTCGAGACTTAAAAATAAAATATGAAATGCATAGGAATAAAGAAGCCTTATGAAGGTCCCCTTCGGGATTTAGACATCATTATGAAAACGTATAACTTATGGATGCCCCTTCGGGACTTAAGAAGTCAAGGAACTTGGGATATGAACAACACCAATATAAACATAGGGACATGAGCTCCTACATCTAGCAGTGGATTCATTATGAGTATTGTCACGTTCGTACTTATCATAGATCTTGCCAAAATGAAAGAAAGGATAATCTTAACATACCTAAAGCTTATTTGTCGACTTTCCAACTTACTTACCATCTTGCAATTAACATAAGATCATTCGTGGTCTCGTAATCTACATATAAAACCAGTCATACTATTGTTAGTCATATCGCCATATGCTTGTCTTAAACCTTCAAATTAAATCCTCTTAAAATCTGCCGAAATTCGGGCAGCATCTCCCCTGTTTATATCCCTAGCCCGAAATCAAAATACCAACAACCAATACAACAACAACAACACTAACACCAACAGAATAATCATCAATACCAAAATATTTAATAAAACCTCCCACACGATGTTTATCAATATACAATAACAATATACACTTCCATTCATCCCAATCAAGGAGCATAATCTCATTAACACGCCAACAACATTATATACCATCCATATACATGGAAATTAGCCCAACAAAATGGCTAAAACATGCTCAAAACAGTCCATAAACTCAACAACTACAACACAACACTTTATGACCTTTGCTTCATAACTATTTGCACTTTTAAGACTTGCTAAAACTTCAAATGAACTCAACATAAGAGATCGGATGAAGAACATATCTTGTACTTGAATAAATTTAGTCACACCAACTTTCTTCAAGAACAATCACTTTTCATGAACTAGTTTGGTGTAATCTTTTTGAATTCTTGATTTAAGGGGTTATAAGTGTTTAAGAAGTGTATGGATGTGTCTAGAACTCCCAAGAAGTGTAAATGATGAAAAAAGTGGAATAATAGGGTATTTATTACCCTTGAGATTCAGTTCCACCGGCTTTCCAGGTGGGGTCCGCGGGGAGCCATTTGGCAGCTTGGAGGCTTATCTTGAAATGCCTATAACTCCCTACTCCAATGTCATTTTGACGAACAGTTTCTTGCACTGGAAAGTAGACTTCCTAGACTTCAATTTAGGGTTTATTTCACTTCAAAACTCCTTATACTAGGAGATATACCCCTCAAAATTGACCCAAAATTTACTGTCAAAACATTCTGTCAAGTTTTCCAAATTTTCGACAAACTTATTTTCTTCAATTTGCTTGATCCCGGAACATTTAGACGCTTACTTAACACTTGGTAAGACTATTCCTTAACCTTATAAGGGTTCCATGACCTCTCCGAGCCTACGCTACTTTACTTACAATGCAAACGACGCGAAAATTTTTCGAGGTGTAACATAAGCACATTTCAAGGCTATTAGGACTTCTTCTTGATTTACTAAACTTTAACCAAATCCTGAGATAAATCATAAGCATCTCTTCTAGAATTAAATACCTCATTAGGGATCTTCCACTATCACACTATTCATGTCTTACAAAAAATTCCTTAAGAACACATTTCTAAATTCATCGGAGTGACGTAAGCTGGGTAAACCTCCGATTTCCATTATGGAGCTAACATCATTGACATATCTCACCTTGAAGGAACAATAATCATAAGGTGAGACTAACATCAATAATATCTTAAGAACATCAAGAATGTAAGCTTCTAGAATTTCTATGAGAGGAATCATTATGGACATCATTTGTCAAAGTTCATAACAATAGGATAATGCCTTAAGAAAGAAAGGGATAGCCTTAACATACCTTGTTGTCTCCTTAACTACTTAAAGCTTATCCTCCCGAATTTGCAAATATTTTCCTGTCTAGTAACTCTAAATCAAAACCCTTCTTTCAAGCTTAACATCCACAACTTCAATAGCAACAATAACTATCACTGTACACAAACTAGTTTAGGATTTCTAGGTGGATCTTTGCTTAGGATGTTTATGTAGGATTTAGGATTGTTGAGAGAAAGCTTGAGGGGTATAGAAAGATTTAGTTTTGATGAATAATAAGCCCCAAGTCATGGCCCCTTCTATTTATAGCAAGAAAACAATTTCCACCTCTTCACTTCGACAGTTCTGTCGATGTACAAAGACGATTCCGTCGATGTACAATGACGGTTTCGTTGTTTTTCGAAGGCTCATAACTTACCCCGTAATTCTCCAAAATGCAATCTATCAGTTGCATTGGAATGAAGGCTCGCGGAACTTGACTTTACATAGGTCATGCATTCCATAACTCGTCATATGCTATGAGATATACCTCACTCAAGTTGACCAAAACTTTCCTGTCCAAAAATTCTGTCAAGTTTTCCAAAATTTCGACAAACTTAATTTCTTCGATTCTCGAGATCCCAAAACCTAGACACTTGTTTAATACTTATTAAAAGTATTCCTTAACCTTATAAGGGTTCCATGACCCCTCGAGCTTACGTTAGTTTACTTACAATGCAAACAACGCAAAAAAAATTCGAGGTGTAACAGAACTGTTGTTGGTCGTTGGGTGACCGCACACCAACTTAACGTTCAACGTGTTCCAAATAAAGGGTGTCTCGGGTTTTTTAGTGAAGGCTAGACCACGATACCGTGTGTCCCCTTTGAAACATTGATTTTTGCCCGGAGTGGCGGAGTTTATGATATGATATGAAAGACTGTTCAAAATTGTGAAAATTTAAACACATAAGAAGATAATACAGTTAAAATCACATTGTATTGAAACCCTTATGGTTAGAACTTAGGAAATCCCCATCGGTGTAATCATCTGTTACGGTTCACTTTTACGTGGGCACATAAAAGCTACTACGTCGTTGCTTGTGCGATAAATTGGGTTTTGGTATTTTTAGAGTTGCCACCTAATTGATTAAAGGAAAATTAGGAAAAATTGAATAAAAGTTTTCTCAAGCAAGAGAGAACTCTTTTTGGTACCAAAGTTCGAGGTAAGAGTTCTGGTTATCCCTTAAGGAAGATTTTACGCACCCTAGTATTCAATATCCGTAGAATACGGTTTACCTACAAGCCTCAATGTGTGATTAATGTAGCATCTGCTGAAATGTTTAATTTCCTCAAAAAACGTCATTCATTTATCATAAACATCAAAAGAAATTTTGGTAAAAAGTCCACTTAAAAAAGGGATTTTTGATTTTGGAAATCCACATAAGTGTTCAACTCACTTTATTGCCCGACTAGGACACACCCGAGATTTCTCCCTAGTAGAGTCACTACTATTCTAGTCCAAATAAAATGAGTTTAATACTTATGGGGTTTATACATATAATATAAGAAAATATGGAGTATATCTCCGGTTTTTGTACATATATAAGGAAAATGAATTTCAAGTCCGGTTTTAACTCACTTTGAATCCCAGATAGTTAATTTGTATTCCAACTTCCAAATCCATCATTCCTCAAAATTGGTCGAAATGAATTTTTTTTGCTTTTTTAGTCCACGGGTTTTTGGGATTTTGGCACATCAAGTTTCAAATTTCACTCAACTTTTCAAAGTCCAAATTTACAATCTTTTTAGTTTCTGGAAAATGTCCAAGATTTTGGTATCTCTTTTATTAATCAATCAACCCAAGTTTAAAAAGTTGTCTTTATCATTTGTAACCAAAGAATCACCATTGAAATCAATTTATTTTTTCTATTTCCAACTCAAATTCAGTTTTAAAGTCCGTTAAGCAGCTTATAATTTGAATGATGGGCTTGAGGTCCAAAATGGATATCTATCAGATTTTTGCTAAGAACGAAAGGTCCAAAATTTTCTACTTAGCCATTTGAAAACCATTTAGCCTTTATTACTGCATTTATCCAGTTTAAAACATAACCAATTTGAATTAAGATTCCAATTATACAATTTAAGAACGGTTAAGTTTGAAAACGTTTGAGGCGACTTTCATAAAAGACTATGTGTTTTCCTATGTTCTAGCATACATAAGGGTTTCATTATTTACACATTGTTACACATATAATATATGTACATGCAAGATATATATAAGTAAAACAAGAGAAAAAAGTGTGAATTTTAACTGATAGGCCTACCCAAGCCCATCAGTGCGATTTTCACCCATGACTGGGCCTTCAATATATTAGCTTTCCTTTCTATCTTTCTCTCGGACTCGATCAAATAATAGTGTTGGGCGAGAGAGTCAACGAGGTCATATGCAGAAGTGGCCCGAATGGTCCAAATTGGATCACATGCAACACAAGGGGCAAGAAAGAAAAATAAAGGTTAGAAATGTATCTATTTTAAATGTTTCAAGAAAATCAAACTAAGTATAGAAGGAGCATATATGGATACACAATTTCCTATGCAGAATTTACATACAGTTTCATATAAACGTAACAAAATGACACAAAAAAAGAATAGAAATAATCGAGACAAGCATAACTAGCCCGAACTGAAAACTACATTTCCAACTCATAAGCAGGCCCATGTAACAAGAATACTTTCAGAGGGAGCATATTTATTCAGTTTTGACATCCAAAGACTATATTAACAAAGCAGGGAAACAACGCCAAAAGGGGAAGAAAAAAGAAGAGCACAACATGAAATATATGTAGAGAGGAGTTAAAAGCCAAATAAACCATAAGTGCACTACTTTAAGGATTAAGACATTTCATGTCATTTTAAAACATCAAAGAGTGATTTAACATGTGGCATTCATGGACTCCTATCAAGTTGTTTTTAAATTCTTTTCAAAACCACATTGAACGTATGCTACACTTGACCTTAACTTACTCAAGTTGGTTGATAGTCATGCTCAGATAGGTACCAGCAGGTTCATAAAGAAACATTACACAATCACTTAGTTAAGAGGCATGAGTATTTGATAAGTTTAACTGAATATAGACAGATAGTACTGACAGGATGTTTAAACCCTTCTATCACATGGACATGCACACTAAATGGCTTATTCTCAATAACAGCCCTATATGATCACAAGCAAACAGAGTAGACATGCTTCCATAGATGATTAATTGGATAAATAGGTAAGTCTTATAAGTGCACCACAGTACTATCTAAGATCAGGACACACATTCACAAACTTGGATCATGTTACATTAGTTGTCTTAAGAGTCAAACAAACAAGTTTCAAAAAAGGGGTATTGTATTTATGTAAAAGTCTTCAAGTTTTATTTCTGCCTTTCAAACACAGAACCAGTTACTTCACTGATAGGATGATGCTAAACAATGTTAAAGGAAGTGTTTATGGACATTAAACAAGCTCAAACAAGTAAATGATACTATTCAGAAGTAATCACTCAATAAAATAGAGACATTCAATTAGGTGAAGCATGATGTTCACATGCAATCTGACATGAATAAACTAATATTAGGCAAAAAGCGGTTTAATCAGATGTGCCTCCAATTTGTAAGTGATTTATCATGCAAACTTAACCACAAAAACCAATTTAAGTGATATGCACACACTAGACTAGACTAAACAAGATCCTCCACAACATTTGTATTCAAATTAGTATGCTTTTTACAGGTTATGAGTCATTATGCAATTATGATCGAACTAACAGAACTTCACATAACATTCTCAAGGAAATGGGATCCATGGACTACACTAACAACATGTTAATATTACACTAACTTCATTTTAAACAGTGTCATAAGCAACTATAACTAGTTAAAAACTGAGCAAAGCAAGTGCTAATAAGCTTTCAAAAGTCATGTTAACCTAAAGTAGACTTATAGCAATTCAAGACACCAAAATATGAGCCCAGATTCAAATATTTGAACATATGAAACCATAGACTCACTAACATGATCCAAAACTGAGCATACAGAGCAATAAATAGATTTAGACCAACATGTTAGCAGCACTTGGCGTGTAAATGTTTGATTAAACAAGTTGTAGGATAATTTAACATGTAACTCAGACAAAATTGATCCTTGTAGCACAACTAAATAGTTTCAGACCCAAACTGTATAATGCTAAATCAAAACATAACCCAAATGACTTAGTTTATGCAGACTAATCATGCAAATGGCTAGTGCACAGGAACATGCTTAACAGGCTACCTAATTTAAACTAACAAGTGATTATTACAAACAAAAATGTTGATCTAAAACTTACATAAAAAGCTAACAAATACAGAACTAAACTAAACAATATTAATCAAAGACTAATTATGCATAATGCAACTAAAACAACTACACATAGGAACTAAACTACTCTAAATCACATAAGCAGTTAAAAACCACTCAAGCAATTATTGAAAATAACATAAAAGGAGATGATTTACCTTTGTTAGGCGCAGCCAATGGTCGAGAATGGACTTGAGATCCTTGCTCGTTAACTCAGATTGCTCAGCTAACACCCAGAAAAAAAAAACTTTTAAAACTTAAACCTAACTCAAAAAATTAAAGGTCTCAAGAAAAGTTGCTCAAACCTTAGGTATTTCGAGTTTTTTGTTTGAATATCAGATATTTTGATCCTTTAGAACTTTCAATTGGGGGTTCTATTTATAGAACCCCAATATTTGAGAAACCCTAATATTGATTCGGTGTGGGATAAGTGCAATTTCTGGGAATTGCTTCCTTACATCTCATTCAAGGGACAAGATTCAAGTAGGAAAACATATGAAGGGTGAGATTTGAAGCCCAATTGATCGATCCACTCAGTTCCTCATGAATCAATGAAAATCGTGAATTCAAATTGCAACTCAAATAAACAAATTAAGAAAATCCAATCTATGACCGTTGAAATGCAAAAAAACACGAAAAGGGGGAAGATAGTACCTCGTTTGGGTTAAAGCATGGTGGTTTTGGTTGAAAATTGGCAGAGCAATAAATGCTCTTGCCATTTTCAGCCATACTGCATCAAAGGACACGACGAGGGCCCGCAAACCTTGCCAATTTCGATAAGGTGACATAGGAGAAAGAGTGAGACGAGGTGCGGCTAGGGTTTGTTTTGGAGAGGAGAAGAAATAGGGGTCGTTTGGCATTTGGAAAATGAGAGAGGAGAGGGTTATAACCCTTCTTACGTCGCTGATATAGGCTGGGTCAGTCTGTGGTGGATTGGGCCTGGCCAAGAGAATTAAAGGGGGAAGGGATTTAAATTCGTGTATACCTGATATAAGCATATATACGTGTATATGCACGTATATATGTGTATACACAGGGGGTCACACACGATTCTGTAATAAAAGGGCCGCCATTTAAGTGATTCAATTAATTTAAACCCCTTAAATATGATCAAAACACAACTAATTACCAATTAAACAAACTAACAAACATGATTAATCATGCAAGTGGACTCAAGTTGCAAACGTAGCCTTAATTGAACTTAAACCATGAATCAAGTCATTTAAATTTTGGCCACTTTGGCTCAATTAAATAATTAAGGACTAAATCGTAATAATAACCCCCATTGACTTAAACCCAAGAATTTGGATATTTCAAATAAGGCTAAAATTAAACCATCAACTGATTATTTCAATTGTAGCTACTATTAACCCCCCATGGTAAACAATTCATAGAATTTAAGCATAATTAAACATGTAATTAATTATGATCAATTCCAGTAAATTATATAAATGCACATTGATTTATGCAAAATTAAGAGTTGAGGAGTACAATGGATAATTTATTTAATGAATTAGTTTGCATGAATAAAATAGAGTAAAATGCTTGCTAATTGATCTTCTGGTAATTTTAACAATTTAACAACCAATTATTTTAAGTTATCTGGATTGAAATTTAGCAAAATGTTTCATATTAATTATAAAATATGTTAATAAATTTCTAAATGACTCATAATATTATAGAAATCATTTTGCCAAATAAAATGGCAAAATGTAATTCATAAAAATTATTTGATTTATAGAAAAAGTACGTATTTCATTCCGTTTAACATCCAAGAACTCTGAGTAATTAAAATAAATTATGAGAGGTAAAAAATTATGTGTCAACAACTGCCCCTTCGGTGTTCGGGGATGGCACGACCATCCTTTAGCAGCGAAATTTTACTAACCCTAATTTTTGGCTGACCCTTTTTCATATCACCTCTCCTTTTTATGAAATTTCAATATGTGGTCGGACCCCAGTTTATGGGTTTCCTAAATATCTCAGGTTACATGAGAATTCAGGCCACTTGTAGTGCAACTCAATTTATACTTCTAAATGCAAATTTAAGTAAATTTCGGGCTTCCTGGTTATCAAACCCAAGACTTCCAAAGTGACTGGTTGGAGTGCGACTAACTCTCCGGTATTGAGTCTGCCTACATATCCCTGGTCTTGGAAATTAAGTCATTTGTAGTTCAACTCAAAAGGAGGAAAAAGGTATCCATTATGCAGAAATGTCTTTGTGTGTGTGCCGATGTGTAACCGACCGATCGCGAAAAAATTAAAAAAAGCAAATAAAGAAAATAAGCAAGTAAACACTTTTGTGTGGCTGAGCATGGAGTAGAGCGATCTTCCAAGTCTTGGCCGGAGAGCTTGACTCTCATGGGCACCCAATCTCGACCAACTGCGTTAGAAAAAGTTTCATGTTTGCTCCGCATATATTTGGATTTGATTTGATCAGCCTGCTCCATCTGGCTGCTGCAAAAGTGCTTCCACCTGCTGAGTAACATTTGTTGGTTCTGCTGACGAATATTGTGGTCATCCGGCTGGATTTACATCGTCTTGATCATCGGAGCAAATACTGCGGTCATCTGACTGGTTTTACGTTGCTTTATCTCTTGGAGCGAATACTGCGGAACCCTGACCAGATTTACATCACTTTACCATCTTGAATATACCTGGTAGCTTGTATAAATGGCCCTCTCGGCAGTGTTTGTTATGAATGGACTTCACGACAATGTTTGTACGAATGGCCCTTACGGTAGATGTTTGTATTGAATGGCCTTCACGGCAGATGTTTGTATGAATGGCCCTCTCGGTAGTGTTTGTACAAATGGCGCTCATGGCGACAGAAAAAAAATGCAATGGCCCTTATGGAAAATTAGAAAAGGTGATGGCCCTCACGACAATAGAAAAGGAAATATGCAATGGCCCTCACAACAAATAAGAAAATATCAATGGCCCTCATGGAAACATGAAGAAATAGGCAATGGCTGTCACGGAAAATAAGAAAATATGAATGGCCCTCACGACAACAAGAAAAAATATGCAATGGTCCTCACGGAAAATAAGAAAATTTGAATGGCCCTCATGGCAACAAGAAGAAATATGCAATGGCCCTCACGACAAATAAGAAAATATGAATGACCGTCATGGGAACATAGAAGAAACATGCAACGGCCCTCACGGCAAATAATAAAATATGCATGACCCTCATGCCCAGAATAAGGAATATTCAATGGCGCTCACGGAAAATAAGAAAATATGAATGGCCCTCGTGGTAACAAGAAGAAATATGCAATGGCGCTCATGGTAACTACGAAAATATGAATGGCCCTCATGGCAACAAAAAATCAAATATGCGACGGCCCTCATGGAAAATAAGAAGATATGAATGGCCCTCATGGCAATAAGAAAAAATATGCAATGGCCCTCATGGCAAGTAAAATGATATGAATGTATGACAGATATGGCCCCTTCGGCTAAATCATTTTTCTTTCATCCTTTATGTCGGTCGTGACCCTGGTGGCCAAATACGCCGTATTGTTTTTCGATGACCCTCTCGGCCGGTATTTTACCTTATGGCGTTCACACTTGCTGCACCGTTTTGTATGCATATTCAGTTCCTAGAGCGAGCATACCTCGAGATATCACCACCCTTTATGAGTTGCTTTGAAGGACTTGGGGTGAGCTGTTGGTTGATTGGTGACACCATATCCTTCTTTATTTACTTATTTCAAGTAGTGTAGCTGTATGATACGATCCCAGACTTGTGTTTTCATCTTAGTAGTTCTTGTACTATGATACCAGGTTTTGGGATGGCTGAACATATTTATGATTATGAGACATTATTAAGACTTTAAAGGTTTTCCACTTATTATTTCCCATTTTTTCATTTACTTGGTTAATTGGTTGTAGATGGTTCTCTTACCAGGAGGGAGTAGGTTCCTTCACGCCCTTGGAAATTGAGACGTAACAATTTCTAGCCTTGTATTCAAGATTAGAAGCTAAGGTACCTATGACAAAAAAATTTGGGGGGTATACTTGTTATCGTTCTGCTGTTTATGATTATGTGTAATGCTCGTTAGGTTGTTTTGGTTGTTTTTCCTATTGACCCTTCCCCTAACTTCGTTATGGTATATTTGGGGATTCGTAGTGTGATTTTTGAGGTATTCAGATGATATTTGGATGAGAAAATGGGATTTTTAGAAACTCATAAGTGTTTGGTTGACTAAAGTCAACATTGGGGGTAAATGAGTCTTTTTTCAAGTTTTGTCGACTCCATTAGGCCCATAATATCAATTATGACTTGGTTGGGTAGTTGGTTCGGTTCCCGGAGGAATCAGGTTATATTGGTCTATTTGTTGGAAATCTAGCATTATTAGATTTGGAGTTGACCTCGGTAAACCCGAGGTGAAGATGACCTTTTTTGGAAATTCTGAGGGAGCGAGTGAGTTCGTAGCATATTTTAGAAATGGTCTGCATATTTGGTTCATGTCCACGAGGTCTCGGATGAGTTTCGAGTATTGGATTGAAATTTAGAACTTGCATGTCTTGTTGGTTTTGGTGTTACTGCACCTGCGGAGCCGTACCTGCACATGATGCGCCGTAGGTGTGAGAATGGGCTAAGTGGCATAGGCTGCTTCTACGTGCAAGGTCCGCAGAAGCAAAGTCACATTTGCTGATATTTGGGCCGCATCTGCGTGTTTTTGGCCTGAACCTGTGACGTTTGGGCAGCTGAAGCAGGCCCGCAAGTTCGAGAAATGTTGCGCAGAAGCACAAATCGTTAGTCAGATCAAATATTTATTTCATTTTGAGATTAGACTTTTCATTCACACATTTTGAGCTTTGGGACTCGATTTAAGGATATTTTTGAAGGATTTGCTAGATTCATCAAGTGGGTGAGTTTCTAATCATGCTAATTTGATTATATCATCAGTTATTAAGGGATCTCATGCTAGAAATCTTTATTTAGGATTAGGGAAATGTGGGTTTATGAATCCTAAGTCTAAAATAAGGAATTCTTGATTTAAACATGAATTTGATGATGGATTAGGTTCATTTTTAGTATAGAGACTCATAGTTGTCGGGTAAACTAATTTTGTATTGAATTTCCTATTTTTTCTATGGGCTCGAAATCCTATTTTGGGGTGACTTTAAAGTTTTGAATTAAAGTATAGCGTTATGGGTATCTTTGGAATCATATAACTTTCTAGAATAATAATTTGACCATATTGAACCTGATTTTCGCAACGAAATTATGATTTTGACCTCTGGGGTTTAGGTTTTTGGGTTGACTTTCTAGGCTTGATTCTTTTCATAGACATATGGGTATCACTTAACTCATATTCTTAGGTATAGTCCTTGTTTGAATAGATTGGGATCGTTCGTAGGCTTTACGAAAGGGTATGGCTCGCTATGATAATCGGACTCCAATTCAGGCATGCTTAGATTTTACCTTAATTTAAGCATCGTGGTTGGTTACATTGGACTAAAAAGAGGGGATAATGGGATAACTAAAGGGGGTCCCGATACTTCTGAGGTGATGAGCACTTGTATCAGTTACCGGTGCCATGGTATGAGTATCTGCATAATTTCAATTCTCTAATGTGGTCTGAATGCCATGCTTTGGGCATTAGCTGATAGCATAGATTAAGTCACACCCCCAGCCGGAGGGGCATGACTGGCACCCCACCGTAAGGCCAAGCGCCTACCTGTAATATCTATCATACATTGGTCAATACTTGATCCTAAAAGTCCTACGTGTATGGGACTGACGAAGAGAAATCATGTCATCCATCATCAACTTGCGAAGCGGGGACTATAACCTTACATATATGTACACGGCCGACAAGGCCACCACGAGGATGCACAAAATAAGGCCGGCAAGTGCATACCAAAAGTTGTACATACCAAAATGTGTATATATATACAGTGCCTACCAAAATGGCAACAAAGAAAGTTCGAAAGTAGTAGAACTCGCCAGTCGACTGCTGAACTGGAGCAAACTACTGATGGGGTACGTCAATCTGAAGAGTTGGATCTGCAGGCATGAATACAGCGTCCCCACAAAGGACGTTAGCAAGGAAAGTGTACAAAGTATTTAAGGCAGGATAAACATGACATAAAGATAACATGAGTAAGGAAGACTGGAAGGAAACAACTAGGAACTTGGATACCTCTAAGGGCGTACATTATGCATGCAGACTCTTTTACATATACATATACATATACATATACATATATAGGCCTCTATGGGCTAGTATCATATCATATACGCCGCTCTTTGGGGCTTATCTCATCATATAAAATACCCAACTACAGTGGTGTAATTGCACAGTAGTGACATGCCCGCCGCTTATAGCCCAGGGTGATATCTTATATATATATATATATATATATTTATATATACACACACACACACATGATTCTAACTGCTGCGTGAAACATATGGATTAGCAATATCAAGCCATTTGGGGTGGCATAAGGTCGACATCTCCCGAAAACATTATCGTGCTAACATGAACATCATCAAGCCTTGACAAGATACAAGACTATACATACATATGATTTCATAGCCATTCATGATTTTGGGTTTTTCTCATAAATATCAAGATGGGAGCATCTAACTTACTTATCATAATATGGAAGAGAGGAACATGGACATTGTCAGACTTAGAGTAGAATTGTTTCTTTTGGGCCGTTCGTTTGCATATAGGTGTAGTTGGACTCATACCATATAAGGAAGGAGATGAAAGAACCTGAACATACCTTTATGATGCTTCGCTTGCTTGCCATAACAACCTGCTCTTTATGCTTCAATCTCGACCTATAATCATTGAATAATGCTTTTATCACAATTTTCCAAGCCTAATTTTACGTATCTAAGTGGCGGGTAATTTCTACAATAATTCGGGCAGCATTTCCCTTGTATTTCTTACGCTTTCTAGATCCTTGAGGACTATAATAACAACAACCCATCCGAATTCAAGTTCATATAACTCAATTTATGTTCAACATGTCGATACCTATAGCGACAAGCTCGATTTACACTCCATAAGGCTATTCCTTTTTTTCTTACAAGCCATAATATATTATAATTACAAGGTAATCAGTTTTACAGCTCCAATTTCTAGCTATATCCACCATTACATCTTTCCTAACAAACCCAACAAGCTATCATAATCAATTCCAAATTCTAGTGTCGAATTCATGGATTTCTCATTTGCATCTTCAAATCCCAAGCTAGATACACCTTGGCGATGAATATTACTAGATTTCACCCAATCCTTACTTGTCTTAGTCCAAAACCGCATCCACTCTAAGAACGGGAAAGAGAACAATGATCCCGCAATGTTTACGAACTTTTGAGACCCAAATTGCGTAGATTAGTCTTTGATTATGATCTATATGGTATATATATATATATATATAGAGTGAGAGAGAGAGAGAGAGAGAGAGAGATTTGATATGTAGAGATAATTAGGAGCCAATTAGGGGGTGAGTTGGAATAAAAAATTTCGGCCATAGCACATATATATAGTAAACCCACAGTCTCAATATGGGCCGTACCGGGCACTATACTTGTCACACCCTAACAGTGGTAGGGCATGACGGGTACCCGACTCTCATCAGAGTCGAGCGAACCCTTAGACATTCGCTCTATCAAAACCTGTCATTTCAAAAACTTTTAAGAACATAAAACCTTTCCAAATAGAAATCATTATCTTTATAGCGATTATGAAAACTTTCAATCACATAAACACTTTAAACTAATTGAAATCATCTAAAATACATACTTTTTTAAAATACACAAATGATTCAACTGACATCACTTTGTCGACATCTTCACAAACATACCACAGTACACTGTCTGCAGAAGTCTTTAAGAAGTAACTTAACATTATGAGTCAGGACAGGGCCCTGATATACCCATAATCATACATATCTATACATGACTCAGCACAGCTCCAGAATGAGGTGGAACTTACCTATCCCAGCTGACGTCCAAGCATCCTAGCTAACTCTTAACCTGCCAAAAACTCTGGGACTGGGGGCATGAACACAGCATCCCCAGGAAAAAGGACGTCAGTACGGACAATGTACTGAGTATGTAAGGTGGTAACAAATCATAATCATAATTTGACTTAGGAGAGAATAAATCACAATCTAACTCAATACCTGCAGCCTTCACTGGAAGAAACATAAATGTGCACACGAACTCTCAAAACAATCTTTAAGTAAATAATGCAATCCAACACACATGCCTCTTCCGACATGTTAACAGAATGGTCCCTTCGGGCAGCCGCTTCCGGCTAGTATCACAATAGTCTCTTCTAACGGACGCTTTCGACATAATAATGATGGCCCCTTCGGGCAGCCGCTTCCGACTTAGCTAGGGTGGCCCCTTCGGGCAGCAGCTTCCAGCTTAATATCACCATCATATCAACACAAACTCAATCCACAAATATCAATTTCAATTCAAATCATAAGTCACTATTAAATTCATCACAATCCAGTTATTAGCCTTAGTCTTTCATAAGAAGTTATCAAATTTGTATCTCACTAGACTTAGGAGGTCGTACTTCCAGGTTTGAGGGTAGAATTGTTATGAAGTTCTTAATACTAATATTCTACTCAATTTCATTAAATGATCATGTTAATACAAAGGGATGATACTATGGAATGTAACCATAAATCGTAAATGAAATGATGTAGTAAAATCTCGCACCTCCTTCAGAGTGGTTTTGAAAATCAAACTTTATGTTTCCTTTAGTATAAAACTCATTTCCTCGAAATCTTTAGTAAAAACATATACACAACTCAACTTGGCACCTTATGGGTGTTCCCTTTGGAACAAAATAGGAGTACAATATCAATAAGCCATCACAAGAAACATTTAGACCTTACACGTCTAAGAATGGAATCATAGGGAGTACATATAGGATGAATAATAACAAAAATCATGCCAAAGGAAGAAAGGTTTTCCTTACATACCTTTGCCGTTTTTCAGCTAACCACAGTCCATCTTCGAGTCATGCTAATCTATCAACAATATTAATTTACCAACAACCAATCCAATATATATCCTTATAATCAATCCCTTAAACTTATCTCTATTTCTAACGAAATTTTGACAGCATTTCCTTTATAAACTAGACAACCCCAAAAATCCAATTCAGCTAAATTATCAACAACAACAAGAACCATCTCATATAAGCCTCTTTAAACTCAAAGCATCAACTCCCAAAGATATACACCAAAACAGCCCGGTATATGCTTTGTATACGATATCTTCATACATTTTATTGTGCCAAATTCAAGAACAGCAACATATCAACAACATCAACAACAATATCAAAAATCATTTTATATCAATATCCAATGAATTCTATCCATTTAATCATAACAAAACAGCCCCCCAAGTCATTTGATATCCCAAAATTATAACTGAACTTTCAACGTCATTTTCTCTATTCTAACCCGACAAATCTATCAATAAGATCATGGTAAGAACATCTTAAACATACCTTATATGAGCAGCCACCACGAAACAAACATCCCCCAAGTTCAATTTTTAGCATAAAACGACGGCAACAACTTGTACTACACTTTACTCTTCACGAGCCTCGGAATTCGGGACCTCGAAATTGATCAAAACTTGGTTTCTCTCTCTAAGGGCTCTCTTCCCTCTCTCTAAAATATTCTGGATCTTTTGGTATGATAATAAGGCAGATAAGGGTGAAAATTTTCCTTAAATAGCAAGAGAAGTGGGACTGACCCGAGTTGGAGTCGGGTTGGGCCGAGCCCACTGCTCAGTTTGACCTTTCCGCCTTAAAACGTCCATAACATTTTATCCCTATATCACATGAAGGCCCACAACCTATGGTTGGAAAGGTATTTCAAATATCTACAATTTCATTTTTGGAGTTTTCCCAAATCCCCAATAAATGATGGGGTTATGGCCTCCCGAAGTCAGATCACCCGAAAATGTAACTTAAAAACATCTTTTTGGAGAGCTTCCACTTGGATTTGGCTCAAGGGTCCTTCTTGAGTTGTGTTTAACTTCACAAATATTGTCCATATAACTTGTCATATGTCCTTCATAAAAACCCCATCATGTGGGCCCCACCTCAGCTTACGGTCACGAGGAATATATATCTGTTAACGTATCACTCCAAATCATATTGTACGAATTCCAAATATCATACTCATGCTAATACACTAGAATTTCATCCTTTATACTTGTAATATTTCCTCCTCCTGGAGCTCACACTAAGTTGTTTGCAGCCTTATTAACTCAAAATTTTCTGGGGTGTAACAGTACTTCTCTGATTTGCTAACTGTCTATTGCATTGGAAATAAGACTCTTTGAATTTTAATTTAAATAGGTTATGAATCCCACAATTCCTTATATAATAGGAGATATATCTCCTGAAATTTGGACCAAAATCCTATCCAGAATTCTGCTAAATTTTCCCCAAGTTCTTACGAACATAAATTTCTTCGATCAACTTGATCCAGAAACCTTCCCATACTTACCAATCATGCTTATGAACCTCCTTAACCATGGGAGTAATATTGTTGTGCCACTTGATCTCTTACGACACTTACGCCCTTATGCTTCTATGGCCTTAACTCCTAGCGCGAACTAGCATACGGAGAGATGGGATGTAACATTCTCCCCCCTTAGGAACATTCGTTCTCAAATGTTGGGATATATGGAATAAGTATTTCTTTACGAACGTTACCCCAATCCTATTAATAGTAACATCCATCCCTTGTGCTATGTTGCCTTACTTGCCCATCGCATATATGTTAATCTCATATACTTCCCTTTCAAAAATGAGAATAGACTAAGTCATATTTTACCTTATGAGCTCGTTCCGTTTCTGTTTTCTAACGATCACTACCTCTTGCTTGGTATAAATGAAAGGACCTTATTTCCTTTTCAACCTCCTATGTCATCTCCTTGGTGATCTTGTCCCTTCAAGACATTTCCACCAATGTCAGATTCTAAACCATAGGTTTGCGAACCTGCTGAACCCGATATAGCAACTAACTTTTTAGATAGCTTGAAATGGAACACCTTGGGAAGGGTCTCGGATATATTCTCGTAACAACAATATGTAGAGTACCGAATAATCGAATTATGACCCTCAAGGAGTTTTAATTCATGAATTAATTGCCCCTACATCAGAATGACTTAATATGGTTTAGAGTGTCGTGGATTTTTGCCTGTTTGAATTTCTTTGATTGTTCTATTGGAACCTTCCAGATCTCCATCTCAAACTCCAACCTCTGGCCTTAAGCCCCTGATCATGATTTCTGCAGGGTCCGAGCTACTTGCATTTGACCGCTAATCACATTCGCTCTCTTTACTTCTTAAAGAACTAAGCCAGACCCATACTACCCCGTTTTCCTAATTTTAAAACCATCCAATTGAAAACCTGCTTTTTCCATCCATACCTACTCTCATAAGGCACCGTGTTAGTGCTGGGGCCCTGGCCACTCGATAATGGATGGGCATTATTCTCGATGCTTCAAAACCCAAAACTTTCTAAAATAACTCCTAGGAGGCAGTCGCGAAACTTTCCTTTTCGTCCAATAAGATAAAATTGGCTCACCAAGCAATCTCCTTACGGTACTTAAGCTGTCTCAACCAACAAGAAATGGGCTGATATTGTGCGATGATCCCTAATTTGTCGTATAAAATCAACTTGCAATATCATGAGGCGACCCAGTAGCGAAGCCTATTTTAACCGTGCCCCACTTTCACATTAGAATTTTCCATGTTCCTGAATCAATCTTCTAATCTCTGGTGTCCCATCTCCACTTGCTGACAACTCAGACTCCGAGCTAGATGTTCTACCATACCCTTTTTCGCATCCATCTACTAGTATGTTGTTCTACGCTAAGGATACATCTTCGCCAAATTAAAATTTATGGAATACCTTTATTTAATGAGTTCCTTTCACAACCTCCTTATTGTAGCCTCATCCTATCGGGTGCCCATAATCGCTCTCGATATCCCAGAACTCTATCATCCTCGAGTTTGGAAATTGAGGTCTCATTCCATTGAATCTCCTCCTTGCATTGCACTAAAATCGGACCTCTGTTCTGCTTTAGTCCAACCACCAATGGTTGTTTTGTTGCATTCTGAACTGCCATTCGTGTACTGATGACATCCAAGGGCTTATCCCCGACCCGTCTTTGGAGTTCCCTGGTACATTCTCTTTTCTGCTGCTTCCCTATATATCATGCTATTCACCTAGTGACTTATGCCTTAAACTGCAACCAAGGGTGTCAATTATGATTGTGATGTCTTCTAAACTCCGTAAACAGTTTGTGCTTTACAACCTCAATTAGCAATCCGGGTCATTGCCTTACCCTTTTTTTTTTACCTGCTTCCTTTATTTTAGGGTGATGAATTTCCCATGACTCTTACCTGCTCGTATTTGATTAACACTCACCCATGCTATCATTGCTTGTTCCTATGAGGTAGCTAGCTTCTCTAGTTCCTTCTTTAGCGCCATCCGTTGGATGATTTCCCCACTTGACCTTCTACCGACACTCTCTATATACATACACTAGTTGTTTTAGTCCGCATATGATTTGGAACTCCTTTTACGTGGTCTGAATGTTGCCGCTGCCCCTTACTTCCCAACTAACATATTTAACAGCAACACTATTAATACTCTGCCTCTGTATTGAGTACCTACCAATCCTGTAAAACCATTGTAACTGGGCAACTTACCGTACTCCCTTTTTGTCATGGTCTTTCCATATTCTTTAGCATAGTACTTTTCTCGAAACCCCACACATGTGTTTCCTTGCATTGGCTATCCTGAAGTCTTCTGTTATGAACTTAATCCATTCCTTATATAATAGCCTTAACTTCCGACATGCTTTATGAAGAAGGTGGTTAGTTAGATAATCGAAACATACCCGTTCAGACTTGTGATATCATTTTTGTCATCTTTTCTCCGCACACCTGCAATCTCTCATCTATAACTCGATCCTTTTTAGCCTGTTACTAACTTCTGAAAGCATTTACCTTCTTCCATAGTTGTAGTAGCTTTTTTTAGGTAAACATCCTTTTGGCTACTTTTCCCTTCACTACCTTAAACTTCTTAGTATTTTGATGGTCCCTTATATTTCCCCTTCCGTTTCTCCTTTCTCGGTAAGCTTATCATTTGTATTCACGCACCCTCCTAGATTACTCCTCATCATAGTTTCCCTTGCACCTTAACCTTGCTATAATCCTCTTGTTGATTGATTGCTGGAAGATCAAGTTTGCAAGATATTATTGTGTCATCCTTCTTCCCTTTAGGGGGTGTATCCACCACATTTGCTCATTAGACTGTTGCCTCCCGCGTATTGATTTGTTATCTCCAACTCCCTCTTTCCTTGTGACTTAATTTCCCGTCGGGACTTACATCTCATACTACGGCATCTTTGGTGTTATTTGGGTGCCTAGAAGGGGCATGTACATATACATATACTTATCTAACCGTGGCAGATACTTTTTGCCCTACGAAGCTTACTAGTGAAGTTTCCCACTGTGGTTGACCTACAATAGTTCGTCCTTCATTACTTATCATATCCTCTCGATGTCTAGTGGTTCATCTTTTTGGTATCATGATGTCACATAGTCCGGCAAAACTTTCTGAATCCTTAATTCGCCTTTAGCTCGCCTCAAGTTACTTGTTAACACTAACATCCTTCTCTTTCTCCGGAAATTACCACTCTCTAGCGAACGCTTATTAGATCGTCAACTCACTTCCTTGTCTATAATTACAACCAATCTATTGTCAAGTTCGGCTTGCACAACTTTTCTCGAATAATCGTTAGATGCTGCAGCTGGTATTCGTGAAAGGGACTCCCATGCTTGCGTAGTTTACCATCACCCTATCCAACTTTTCCTATGACCCTTTCATTATCATACCTAAACTCTTCTTTTTGTGGGTTCCTTACTCCACTTATAATGCTTGGTTTGATGGCTATCCAATTCCTCTGTCACCATTTCCCTCTTATTTTCTCCCGAAGCTTCCAAAAGATGTTCTTTTATAGTCGATTCTTCTAATTTTTTACCGTGCTTACTTTATAACGGTTTCATACCTCTACATTTGGTTTGTACCCCTGTCTGACATAATCTTTGGTATGCTTTCTGTACTCCGTCTTTTTCCTTCTTTTAATGTTACCTACTATGACTATTCTCTATCGACACATGCTTATTATAGTCTTTCCTGTAAAGAGTTAAAGAGCATGTCTAACTTATTCCCAATTGGATAACTCAACATAATATAAGTTCAGGGTTCCTTAATACAACGTCACAAAGGGAGATTCGAACTGTGGTGGTGAAATGTCAGATCTTATTAGCCTGCTAGAGCAGTGTTGCGGTCTTGTTAATTCTACTTTGGTCCCTCCTTTACAATCACGGTCTATTGCTACTAGAATAGCATTCGTTCCCTATAACAAGTAAAAAATTGATTCCTGGGTGCATAAATATATATATATATATATATATGTAGGAAATTTCAATGGAGGGATTAATGAACTTGTAACCGTCCTGCCTCTATCCTATATGAGAGCCTCGATTAGACACACTTCGAAATGGAGTCCTCCTATTAATGAACCTGTAACTGTCCTGCCTCGATCCTATATAAGAGCCTTTATCAGACATACTTCTAAACGGAATCCTCCTATCCTTATCATCTACCCTCATCCTCTTAACCCAACTACTCTTTTCTTCCTCCGTACATCTCATGATATACACAGGGGAACCCTGATTAATAGACTCCCAAGACTGTGGACTATCCAGCACATCGGAAGAACTGGTGTCCGTAAATACCTTGACGTATTGTTGAGCCTAAGAGGAACCCGGTTGTGCCAATCCCTGCACCACTCCCCTCATATCCTGATCAACATGCCCCAATAATGAAACTAGCAGTCTTGGTGAGGTCGGAACTCCTCTCACCTCATCTGTTGTTGGCTGAACCGAAACTGAATGAATGGGTGACTCATATGGATCTTTGAATAGATCTCCTCAATAGAAACCATGATCTCCGACGGATCTGACTCAATAGTGTAACTTATTCCCTCTTTTTACCACTACTGTAGCCTTCTGACCCGTACTAGCAGGTAGCGCCTGCCTACCGTCTACCTTCGCAGCCGTACCCACACTTTTACTAACAGGGTTGTTTCTCATCATAGGCGTCACTGCAATTCAAAACGGGAAAATAGGATTGGGGATGAATTTTCTTACGACTCGAATATATCGTACGATCTAGATCACGATGGGAGGAGAAAATCCATAATGACCTGTAGCCTTCTATTTATAAGTATGGCATGCTACATACCCATAAATGACTCTACTAGACATGACTCGTAGACATCCTGTTACACCTTGGAAATTTCCCGATGTGTTACCTTGTGGATAGGCTAGTATGAGCTTAGGATGATTATGAAATCCTGATGAGAAGTATTAGATAACTTAACGCGCATACTATAAGATTTTGAGTCATACGAATATGTGAAGTTTAGTTTGTTGACAGAAGTGAAATGTAAGTCGTGTTCGGAAGGTTTCCACTATAATTGAGCTAATATTTATTTATAAATATTCTGAGGGGCTGCTATAGGGCCTATTGTATGGTTAATGAAGTGTTATACAAGTGCAAAGAAGGTTCCACGAGGATTGGAAGTCAAACGAGTCGACGAGAATGAAAATCGAAATTTTCCAGTTGTATCGCCATTTGTACTGACCGTATAAATTATACGGCCCGTATAATAGGCCGTATAATCGGGTCGAGTCAGATTTTTATTTTATAAGGATGGACGACCCTTGCTCATTTTTCATTTTCCACATTTCTTTCAAGCTCTCCAAATCCCCAAAACCCTTTTCCCAACATATTTCACTCAAACCCAAGGTATTACAAAGATCAAATAGCAAGAATCAAGTGTTCATGTGTTAGAAGGCTTCCTAGAGTTGGTAGATTTCAAGAAATACTTGGGCATTGTAGCTAGGGTTTTTGCACAAGTTCATAGCTGCTCCGAAGCTTGTTCCTATGGGATAAAAAGGTTAGTTTCCATGCTTATTTCATGTCATTGAGAATGCTTGGTTTTAGCAAAACTTGGGTAGAAGAAGGAAGTAGAGAATGAAGTCTAAATGTAGCTTTTATGATGTTTATGAGTAGTAATCTAACTTGAGTCATGATTCTTAGTATTATATGAATATAATCTTATTATGGAAGGTAGTAATGGTGGTAAGGAAACATTGTATGAGAATGTGCTAAAATGGGTGTGAGGTTGTTGGTATGAGTTGAACATGAGGATTAATTTTGAAGGCTTAATCGAATGTGATTACTTGATTATGATATTGTGAGTATATTATGGATGTTGGGAGTTGTATTGTAGTATAGTGGACGTCGATGAAATAGGGGAAATGCTGCCTAATTTTCGTTAAATCATGAATTATTCTAGTTTAGGTTTAAGAGTGTCATTAAAGCTTAACCATGGTATGAATCCTTCTAAATGTACATTACTCAAGCTTCGACGGTGAACGTTAAATAGTTAAGAAGACAAAGAGGTATGTAAGGCTAGCCCTTCTTTCATTCAAGCATTGTTCTTTTGCTATATACCCTTTCATGAGTTCCATAATGTCCTCCAAATGATTCTATCTCTAATGTTACTAAAGCTTATGATCTTCGATACTTTCATGATTACATTACCTCCCTGATATGATAGTCTATCCTCCAAGGATAGACGTAACAAAAATGATGATGGTAATGATGTTGATGATACTTATGGGCTCTCATGTATTCGTGTCTAAGTATGTAAGACTATTATGTAACACCGAGCTTATATGGTCGGGTATGATACCTATCGCGCGCACACCACTACAGTTGGGTACGGATAATAATTAGCCTTGGTAGGGCCAGGTAAGTATAATCACCAAGCCTTGTCATAGCCAGGTATGTGAGACACTGAACCTTCATGGTCGGGTATGATATGGATACGAGTATGAATAAATACGAATACGAATATGTATATGTATTTATGTACCCGATTTTGCATTAGAAATGGGAGGTCCCTATGAAAGACAAGTAAGTAGATATGACAAAGGCCACTAACGGTACAAATGACTCTATTACCTCCTGATTCTCCTATCTTATGTTATTTCTAGTGCTGTCTATTATGCTTCTACTATGATGTTGATTATGCTTTACATACTCAGTACATTATTCGTACTGACGTCCTTTTGTTTGTGGACGTTGCGTCATGCCTGCAGGTGGACAGGGAGACAGGCTTGATCCATAGATTTCTTATTCAGTGACAGCATGTAGGAACTCTATTTGATCTGGAGCTACAACTTTTGGGTATTATTCTTTTGTGTACATACATATGGGCATGTCAGGGTCCTGTCTAGCATATATGATGTTGCATACCCTTCCTAGAGGCTCGTAGACAGTTGTGTATGGTTAGATGTCTTGTAGCCTTGTCGGCTCACATTTTGTATATCATTTTGATAGCCTCGTCGGTTTATGTATATGGATACGGGCATTGTTATTGAAGATGATATAAATGCGTCGTTGCCTAACGAGATTAGCACTATTGATGTATATAAATTATGAGTAAGCCCGGTGGCTCACCTAGATGTGAATATGAGAGTACGATAAAAGGTGCCCGGGTGGGTTAGCACCGGGTACCCGTCACGGCCCTCCGATTGGGTCATGACAAAAATGGTATCAGGGCAGTTCTGTCCTAGGTCGTGTGTACGAGCCGTGCCCAGTAGAGTCTTATTTATAGGTGTGTTGCGCGCCACACTTGTAAACAGGAGGCTGCGTGCATTTTAGGAATGAATGACCTTCTTTCTTCATAAGATCGCGCGATAGAGCCAAGATATAAGAATTTCTCTTTCCTTAATCGTGTGTTATGTATTTTAGAAATACCTGTAAAGAGAAAGGCTACGGCAGCCCAAAAGGGCAAGATAGTGGCAGAAAAGAGGGCTGAAAGAGTACCGTCAATGGTTGTAGGGTAGGGTGAGTCCCAGAACGCGGCTTAATCTCAGTCCGCCCATTCAGTGCCTAATTCTAAAGAGCATGAGGGAGCTTCAGCCCCAACTCCAGCACCTCAAGCTCCTCCATCGGATGCTTTAGGCCAATATGTAGAAGAGGCTATTCATTTACTTAATCAGTTGGTTGCCGCCCATACTCAGCGGCAGTGATAAGGCTGTTAGTGTAAGGGCCCGTGATTTTATTAGCTTGAACTCTCCGAAATATTTTCTGGACAAACCTGGAAGATGACCCTCAAAATTTTATTGATGGGATGTTGAGGGCACTTTGGTTAATGCATGTTTCGGACATTGAGTCGGTGGAGTTAGCGTCCTATAGATTGCGGGATGTTGCGGTTCATTGGTACACAGTTTGGATGGCTTCACGGGCAGTCGATACACCTCAATTTTATTTGTGGATGCCTTCCTCCGACATTACTTGCCTCAAGAAGTTCCAGCGGGCTAGAGCCGATATATTCTTGAATCTTAGGCAAGGAAGTATGAGTGCCTTATACTATAGTCTCCGCTTTAATTCTCTGCCTAGATATGCTTCGCTCATAGTAGCGGATATGGGTGCCCGAGTGCACCAATTTATGAGAGGCCTAGGGCCATACTTGATGGATAGGTGCTTGACTGCGTCCCTTCAGGACAATATGGATATTTCACACATTCAAGCCTATGGCCAGAATTTGGAGGAAATCCAACAACAGCAAAGAAGTGATCGTGAGCATGATAGAGGGTATAGCAAGAGGGCTAGATCTTTGGGATCGATGAGTGAGTTTAGAGGGGGGCAAGACACCAATTTTCTAGGCATTTAGGCCGTTCTATGACTAGTGCGCCTCCACGATTTACAGGCCATAGATTTGATAGATCTACTTATTCTAGGCTGAGTCAGAGTTTCAAGACTTCAGGTTCTCAGTTCAGTGGTGATTCGGCTCAGGCAAGGCCACCCGTGCCACGATGTTCCTAGTCCGGGAAGTTACATTAGGGCCAGTGGCGACTAGGTTCAGAGGTTTTCTATGCATGCTGTTGGCCAGGCCATATCATGCGTGATTTCCCCTCGGTTGGTGGTAGGGGTAGGACCTAGCCTTCAGGATTGGTAGCCGGGTCGTCATCATCTATACGCCCTATGAGGCCAGCTTCATATGAGTCAGTCAGCCATGGTAGAGGTAGAGGGAGAGTCCCCAGTTCTAGTGGTCCCCAGCACCGTATCTATGCTTTGGCGAGACGCCAGGATCTTGAGTCTTCTGCCGATGTCGTGACAGGTATATTATCAGTATTTTCTCATGATGTATATGCTTTGTGACCGTCGTACTACATTTTATTTACATGAGTTAAAAATGGTGGAATTTGATATTATAATTGGCATGGATTGCTTTGTCTTCTTGCTATGCCAATGTTGATTGTAGAATGAAAATGGTTCGCTACCAATTTCCGGGAGAACCAGTTTTAGAATGGAAAGAAAATACTGCATCACCGAAACATAGGTTTATTTCCTATCTAAAGGCAAGGAAAATGATCATAAAAGGTTTTATTTACCGTCTAGTTCAAGTTCAAGACGTAGAAGTTGAATCGCCAACTCTTCAGTCTGTCCCCGTGGCGAATGAGTTTCCGGATGTATTCCCGGAAGAACTTCCAGGCCTCCCTCCAGAGCGGGAGATTGATTTCGCTATAGATGTGCTACCGGATGCAAAGCCCATATCCATTCCTCCTTACAGAATGGCTCCCGCAGTGTTGAAAGAGTTGAAGGAACAATTGAAGGACTTGCTTGAGAAAGGCTTTATTAGGACTAGTTCTTCCCCGTGGGGAGCACCTGTGTTGTTTGTCCGGAAGAAAGATGGATCCTTGCGAATGTGCATTGACTATCGACAACTGAATAAAGTGATGATCAAGAATAAATATCCGCTTCTGAGGATTGATGATTTATTTGATCAATTACAAGGCGCCAAATGTTTTTCAAAGATAGATTTGAGATCCGGGTATCATCAGGTGAGAGTTAGGGTGAAAGATATTCCTAAGACAGCCTTCAGAACAAGATATGACCCTTTTGAGTTTCAGGTGATGTCATTTGGGCTAACTAATGCACCGGCAGTATTTATGGATTTAATGAACAATGTGTTCAGGAGCCTTCCTAGATTTATTTGTGATTATATTCATCGACGATATCTTAGTGTATTCTAATCCGAGACTGAACATGCAGACCATTGGGTCTTGTTCTTAGAGTACTTCAAACTCGAAAGTTATTTGCCAAATTTTCTAAGTGTGAATTTTGGTTGAACTCAGTGACCTTTTTGGGGCATATTATTTCAGCTAATGGTATTCGGGTAGATACCCAAAAGATTGAGGCCACGAAAACTTGGCCAAGGCCCACAACCCCTACGGAAGTTCGTAGTTTTCTGGGCTTAGCAGGTTATTACAGGAGATTTGTAGAAGGCTTCTCTTCCATTTCTGCACCGCTCACGAAGTTAACCCAGAAATTAGCTAAATTTCAATGGACGGATGCTTGTGAACGCAGTTTCCAAGAGCTAAATGATAGATTAATTTTGCCCCAGTCTTGACACTTCCAGAGGGATTGGAAGGTTATGTTGTCTATTGTGATGCTTCAGGCGTTGGGCTAGGCTTTGTGTTGATGCAACGTGGTAAGGAGATTGCGTATGCTTCAAGGAAGTTGTGGAAACATGGGAAAAATTATCCGACCCATGATCTTGAATTGGCTGCAGTGATTCATGCATCGAAGATGTGGAGACATTATTTGTATGGTGTCCACGTTGATATTTATATAGATCATAAGATCCTTTAGTATATCTTCAAGCAGAAAGAATTGAATTTACAGCAATGGCGATTGTTGGAATTATTGAAAGACTATGATGTTGACATCCTATATCATCCCGGGAAAGCAAATGTTGTGACTGATGCTCTTAGCCGTAGATCTATGAGAAGTTTATGTGATGTTCAGCAAGATAAAAGAGAGTTAGCTCATGAGCTCTAGCATTTAGCTAGCCTAGAAGTTCGGGTAGTGGACTCAGGCAATATGGGAGCTACCATTCAAAATTCAGCGGTCTCATCACTAGTGGTTAAAGTGAAAGAGCGCCAGTATGAGGATCCCATACTAATCCATTACAGAAATACCCTCCCTCAGAAGAAGAAGTCATCATTTGAGATTTCTGGAGATGGAGTTCTC
This sequence comes from Lycium barbarum, assembly GCF_019175385.1. Taxonomy (NCBI): domain Eukaryota; kingdom Viridiplantae; phylum Streptophyta; class Magnoliopsida; order Solanales; family Solanaceae; genus Lycium; species Lycium barbarum. Next base: position 83,057,309 of record NC_083344.1, read on the forward strand.
CGATGCCGAGCCAGATTTTGTGTTCCTGAGGTGACAGGATTACGCTACCAAATAATGAGAGAAGCCCATTGTTCCAGTTATTCTGTTCACCCCGGAGAAACGAAGATATATCATGATCTAAAATCTATATATTGGTGGAATGGAATGAAGAAAGACATAGCGGAATTCGTAGCCCAATGTCCTAACTGTCAACAAGTGAAAATTGAACACCAAAAGCCCGGTGAATTGTTGCAAGCCATAGAGATTCCGACTTGGAAATGGGAAGTAATTAACATGGACTTCATTACAGGCTTACCCCATTCTCGATGTAAGTATGATTCTATATGGGTGGTTGTGGATAGTCTCACGAAGTCAGCTCATTTCTTACCAGTCAAAACTACATATGTGGCAGAAGATTATGCAAAGCTTTATGTTAAAGAGATAGTACGACTTCACGGTATTCCAATATCTATTATCTTCGATAGAGGGACTCAGTTTACAGCCAATTTTTGGAAATCTTTCCAAGAAGGTTTGGGGATTCACGTGAGCCTTAGCACGGCATGTCACCCGCAGACTGATGGACAAGCGGAACGTACCATTAAGACCCTTGAGGATATGCTACGGGAATGTATATTGGATTTTGGAGGTTGTTGGGATGATCACTTACCACTTATTGAATTTGCTTATAACAATAGCTATCATTCTAGCATCCAGATGGCCCCGTATGACGCTTTATATGGGCAAAAGTGTAGATATCCAATTGGGTTGTTCGAAGTAGGAGAAACCAAATTGATAGGGCCGGACTTGGTCCAGCAAGCTATAGAGAAATTCAAGCTTATGCAGGATAGATTATTAACAGCTCAGAGTTGCCAAAAATCCTATGCAGATAATCATCGAAGAGACTTAGAGTTCTAAGTGAAAGATTGGGTATTTCTGACGGTGTCGCCAATGAAGGGCATAATGAGATTTGGCAAAAAGGGCAAGCTCAGCCCTCGGTACATTGGACCTTATGAGATTGTACGCAAGGTAGGCTGAGTGGCTTATGAATTAGATCTACCTCCGTATTTGGAGTCAGTTCACCCAGTTTTCCATGTATCGATGCTTTGTAAGTACGTTAGAGATCCTTGTAGAATTGTACCAATAGATAATGTCCAAGTTACTAAGCAATTATTTTATGAAGAAGTCCCCATTTCCATTTTAGATAGGCAAGTACGGAAGCTCAGAACTAAAGAGGTAGCTTCAGTTAAAGTTTTATGGAAGAATAATAATAGAGAGGAAATGACTTAGGAAGTTGAAGAAGACATGAAGTTCAGGTACCCGCATTTGTTCTCACATTCAGAGGAGACTCAGGCAGAAACACCATTATCCTCAGGTATGTAGTGTTTCCCTTGATGTTTTCCTGGTCATGTGTAACCATGGTCATTGATGTTGTTGGTGTAGCCCTGTGAGGCGATGTATTTTGGGTGGTTGTTGCAGGATGGTAGTGCCATTTTATAAGGGAAACTCTGGTGAATTTTTTATAGAATCCCCAAGAACCTAACATTCAAGGACGAATGTTCCTAAGCAAGAAATAATGTTACACCTTGGAAATTTCCCGATGTGTTGCCTTGTGGATAGGCTAGTGTGAGCTTAGGATGATTGTGAAATCCTTATGAGATTAAGGGAAGTATTAGATAGCTTAAGGTGCATACTATAAGATTTCGAGTCATACGAATATGTGAAGTTTAGTTTCTTGAAGGAAGTGAAATGTAAATCATGTTTGGAAGGTTTCCGCTATAATTAAGCTAATATTTATTTAGAAATATTTTGAGGGGATGCTATAGGGCCTATTTTATGGTTAATAAAGTGTTATGCAAGGGCCAAGAAGTTTCCACGAGGATTGGAAGTTAAACGAGTCGACGAGAATGAAAATCGGAATTTTCCAGTTGTACAGCCATTTGTACAGACCGTATAAATTAGACGGCCTGTATAATGGTCTGTAGATTTGTTCCAGAGTAGGGTGCAACATGGTGGGATTATACTGTCAAATTATATGGACCGTATAAATTATACGGCCCGTATAATAGGCCGTATAATCGGGTCGGGTCAGATTTTTATTTTATAAGGAAGGACGACCCTTGCTCATTTTTCATTTCCCACATTTCTTTCAAGCTCTCCAAAGCTCCAAAACCCTTTTCCCAACATATTTCACTCAAACCCAAGGGATTACAAAGATCAAATAGCAAGAATCAAGTGTTCATGTGTTAGAAGGCTTCCTAAGGTTGGTAGATTTCAAGAAATAATTGGGCATTATAGCTAGGGTTTTTGCACAAGTTGATAGCTGCTCCAAAGCTTGTTCCTATGGGATAAAAAGGTTAGTTTCCATACTTATTTCATGTTATTGATAATGCTTGGTTGTAGATAAACTTGGGTAGGAGAAGGAATTAAAGAATGAAGTCTAAATGTAGCTTTTATGATGTTTGTGAGTACTAAGCTAACTTGTGTCATGATTCTTAGTATTATATGAATATAATCTTGTTATGGAAGGTAGTAATAGTGGTAAGGAAACATTGTATGAAAATGTGCTAAAATGGGTGTGAGGTTGTTGGTATGAGCTGAACATGAGGATGCATTTTGAAGGCTTAATGGAATGTGATTACTTGATTATGATATCGTGAGTATATTATGGATGTTGGGAGTTGTATTGTAGTATAGTGGACGTCGATGGCATAGGGGAAATGCTGCCCAATTTTCGTTAATTTATGAAATATTCTAGTTTTGGTTTAAGAGTGTCATTAATGGTTAACCATGGTATGAATCCTTCTCAATGTAGATTATTCAAGTTTCAAGGGCAAACGTTAAATAGTTAAGAAGAAAAAAAGGTATGTAAGGCTAACCCTTCTTTCATTAAGGCATGCGTCTTTTGTAATATACCCTTTCATGAGTTCCATAATGTCCTCCAAATGATTCTATCTCTAAAGTTACTAAAGCTCATGATCTTCGATAGTTTCATGATTCCATTACCTCCCTTATATGATAGTTGATCCTCCAACGATAGACGTAACGAAAATGATGATGGTAATGATGTTGATGATACTTCTGGGCTCTCATGTATACGTGTCTAAGTATGTATGACTATTATGTAACACCGAGCTTATATGGCTGGGTATGATACCTATTGCGCGCACACCACTGTAGTTAGGTACGGATAATACTAAAACTTGGTAGGGCCAGGTAAGTATAAACCTCGAGCCTTGTCATGGCCGGGTATGTGCGACATCGAACCTTCATGGTCGGGTATGATATGGATATGAGTATGAATAAATATGAATACGAATATGTATATGTATGTATGTACCCGAGTAAGCATTAGAAATGGAAGGTCCCTATGAAAGACAAGTAAGTATATATAATGAAGGCCACTAGAGGTACAAATGACTCTATTACCTCCTGATTCTCCCATCTTATATTATTTCTTGTGCTGTCTATTATGCTTCTACTATGATGTTGATGATGCTTTACATACTCAGTGCATTATTCGTACAGACGTCCTTTTGTTTTTGGATGTTGCGTCATGCCCGCAGGTGGACAGGGAGACAGGCTTGATCCATAGATTTCCTATTCAGTGACTGCATACAGGAGATCCATTTCATCTGGAGCTATAGCTTTTGGGTATTATTCTTTGGTGTACATACATATGGGCATGGCGCGGTCCTGTCCTGCCTATATGATGATGCATACCCTTCTTAGAAGCTGGTAGACAGTTGTGTATGGTTAGATGTCTTACAGCCTTGTCGGCTTACATTTTGTATATCATTTTGATAGCCTCGTCGGCTTGTGTGGATGGATACGAGAATTTTTATTGATGATGATATAAATGCGTTGTTGCCCAAGGAGATTAGCACTATTGATGTATATAAATTATGAGTAAGCCAGGTGGCTCACCTAGATGTGAATATGAGAGTACGATAAAAGGTGCTCGGGTGGGTAAGCATCGGGTGCCTGTCACGGCCCTCCGGTTGGGTCGTGTCACATCCCTAGGATAGACCTGTTCTGACACCACTTTTGTCATACCCCAAGCCAAGGGGGCATGCGGTAAGGCCAAAGTCCTACCTGTAATATCTGCCATACATTGCTCACAACACCTGGGCCGACAAGACCTACGTGTATTGGACTGACGTGTAGAAAGAGTAGAAATTATATCAGCCATTATCAACTTGCGAAGCATTGACTACAGCCATACATATATATACACGGGACGACGAGACTAGAACAAGTCATAACAAGGTTGGAAGGGTCATACTAAAAGGTGTACATACTAGTCATGAGTCGACAAAGCAATACATATGAAACCTATAAAAAGGACACATGTCTACGAGTCTCTAAGAGTGTATCTAACTAACATAACAGTTGCGACAGGGCCCTGCCATACCCAAAATATCTGTATATATACAGTGCACACAAAAATGACAACAAAGCAAGTCCGGAAGTAGTGGAACTCACCGGTCGATCGCTGAACTAGACCAACCTACTGGTGGGGTACATCAATCTGAGGAGTCGGACCTACAGGCATGCATGTTGCATCCCTGCAAAGGACATCAGTACGGAAAATATACCGAGTATGTAAGGCAGGATAAACATGATATAAAAATAACATAAGTATAGATAACATGAGTGAGGAAGATTAGAAGGAAACCATTTGGAACCTGGATGCCTCTGAGGGCGTACATTATACATGCATACTCTTTTACACATACATATACATATATAGGCCTCTTTGGGAAAGTATCATATCATATCCGCTGCTCTTTGGGGCTTATCTTATCATATAACATGCCCAACTGCAGTAGGGTAATTGCACACTAGTGCCATGCCCGCCGGTTATAGCCTAGGGTGTTATAATATACATATATATATACACACACACACACACACATGATGCATGAAACACATGGATTACATCAAACGCATGGATTAGGAATACTAAACCATTCGTGGGAACATAAGGTCAGTGGAACGACCCGTTTGGTCATTATGTCACTTTTGACCCATTTACCCCCGTTGAACCTTCCCCAAGCCCTGTGAGTATGATTTTGACCTACGATAATAGGTGACACAGTTCACTAGGTTATCAGGCGTGCTTTATGGCGCCTTATAAGAATTAGAACCTTAAAGTGAAAAACCATTAATCGATAGTTGATTTTTGAGTAAAACGAACATTTTTTAGAAATCCGCCAATTTCGTGAGGTTTGGAGGGTGAATTATGATTTGGTGAGATGCTTAGTTCGATTTCTAAGGCACTCGAGAGTGTTTTGGACTTTGGTTTGGAAATTTGGTTTTTGGCCATTGAGGGTTGACCCAGTCAAATAGACCTCCGATAGAAATTCTGAGACCACGAGTGAGTCCGTAGCGTGTTCTTATGTAAGTGTACATATCTATTTTGTTTCTAGGAGGTCTTGGGTGATTGTCGGGATCAGGAAGAACTTGGTGAAAAACTAGAAATTGCTGGGCAAGACTGGCTGCGCCCCAGCAGACCTGCCTCGGTGAGGCTTGGTCCTCTTGTGTTATATCCCATATTTTTATACGTCGAGTTATCCGCAAGGTAATCGACTTAAGTTAAAGACGGGATTATTTTCGGATATGAAATAGGAACTTTTAATTCTCAATTTTAATTAGTACACAAATTGTGTATAAAATTTATTTAGTGTAGAAATGTTATTGGAGATTAGGGACTAATTAATTATGATTAGATTATTAAGTAAGGAATAATGATTAATTAAAGTTAATTAATTTATTTTTTAGTTGTGGGCCCCACCCGAAATAAAAAATATATAATAAAATTTCAAGAAAAACTTTTGGTGAGTCATTAGAGGGCCGGGGGGGGGGGGGGGGACGTGTCAATACAAGAAGTACCATATATAAACAATTGGGTAATGAACAATTCCACAATTGATTTCATTTTACCAAAAAAATCAAAGTTAGAAAAAAAAATATAACTTCCATGGCTGCTCTCGGCCAGCGATGGTGATTGAGGAAAAAAATTATTTGTTGCATATTTGATCAAGTTCCAAGTGAATTACAAGTTCAAGGAGGTGATAGCAACATTGGATATTGAATTGAGGAAGAAGAAATTGTGAACTTGGAGCAATTAAGTGTAGAAATTCCTCCGAGAAAATTTAGGTAAGATTTTCTTATTTTGTGGTGTAATGGTATTAATAGTGTTGTAATGGAAGGATAAAAATTGGATTGAAATTAGAAGTAAGAAATTGTATGAAATTGTTGTTATATGAAATCGTGGGTTGAAAAGGATTAAGAAGGGTAGTTGGATTGTTAGAATTGTTTGTGGGCTGAATTGTAAGGATTTTATATGTGTATCTCTATTACTGTCATTGTTGGTATTTCTGTGATAACAGGAGGCTAATTGGAAATTCGGGTTTGGCGAATATATAGGGGAAATGCTGCCCGATTTCCGTTAAGTCCTTAACTAATGAAAACCCTAATCAAGAAAGTATAAGTTAAAGAATGAGTCCTATAGGCGATTGGTTACAGATCTATGAGCTAGGAAGTATAGTTGACTAACGATAGCGTTACTTTTATATTAAATAGGCTAAAGGGGTGACGAAGCGAACGTGATTACGATTAATCTTTAACAGGTATGTAAAGTTAACCCTTCTTTCTTTTTGGCATGATCTTTATGAAACGAATAGACGATGTGTATATGATTCTAAAGAAGTTCCTATTCTTAGAGCTACTAGGATGGCTACCGTTCTTGATTTCCAGAAGCTATTTTATTATATTCTGATACGTGTATACGATTCCAGAAGGTCTATTTTGATATAATCCACTGTGACATTTGAAAGGTATTTGATATGACTATTGTCTTGATTTTCAAAATGAGTATTCCATTGAATCTTGATAATGTTTTAATTTGCATATGGTTGCTCACTACTCTACTCGTGCATGCCTCAATATGTCTTTCACTGAGTCCCGGGCTAAGAAAGGTTTTCGTGCACAGTTTCACTGCATTTTTCACCGGGCCCCTCACTAGAGGGCTGAGATACGGTATATATATATATGATGGTGTTGTGGTGTGATGGCGTTATGATGTGTTATGACGTTATGATGTGTTAATGTGTTATGATGTGTTATGGCGTTATGATGTGTTTATGGTATTATGATGTGTTTATGGCGCCAAGGATTGTATGTGGCGACCTTATTCACCGAGTCCCATAATGGGCCGGCTATGACATATGGTATTGACATGCATGATTTATGTTCCAAAAGGGCAAGTGTTTTGGTATTCTGGTTATTATACTTGTCTCATGTACTCCCTATTTCAGTTATGATCCTTTTTACTGTATCTCATGGTTTATATACTCAGTACATATTCCCTACTGACCCCCCTTTCTTCGGGGGGCTGCGTTTCATGCCCGCAGGTACAGACACTCGATTCGGAGATCCCCCAGCTTAGGATTCCCTTTCAGCTGTCTTGGAGAACTCCGTTGTTCCAAAGCCTAGATTTTTGGTACAGACCTTCTGATGTATATATATGTATATGTTTGTCCAGGGGTACGACGGGGCCCTGTCCCGTCATATTTCACTGTTGATACTCTTAGAGGTCTGTAGACATGTGTGTGAGTTGTATATAGATTATGGTCAGCTGTGTCTATATAGTTGTTATAGATGTTTCTGTTTGTTGTAGCAGCTTTGCCGGCTTGCATATGTCATCGATACATAATGGCAGCCTTGTCGGCTTGCGTAGTATATTGACATGTAGTGGCAGCCTGGTCGGCTTGCGTATTATAATGATATATAGTGGAAGCCTCGTCGGCTTGCGTATTATAATGATATATAGTGGCAGCCTCGTCGGCTTGCGAATTTATTACGTTATGATTAATTGGGAACCCTTGGGCCTATGCCGATCCCCATGTTGTCTATAGTGTCAGTCTAATTATGTCTAACAGGTACATATGGGTGTCCAGCTCGGGCACTAGTCATGGCCCACGGGGCTGGGTCGTGACAAAAGTGGTATTAGAGCAGTTCATCCTTTGAGTGTCTACAGACCGTGTCTAGTAGGGTCTTTTTTATCGGTGTGTTGTGCACCACATCTATCAACAGGAAGCTACAGGACATTTAGGGTATTATCTTTCCTTCTGTCTTAGATCGTGCGATAGAGCCAGGGTCTAGGAAAGACTGTTTCTGACATCTTTTCCTGTAGGTAGGTGCAGAATTGCGAAAGATGAAGAGGTTAGCTGCAGATGGTGAGGGTGCTAAGAAGGCCCCTAGGGTAAATTCAGGACCCCAGGCTCCAGGACCGAGTAAGAGGAGCCTCAGTTATTCTATCGAGACTGACCCATCGGAGGACCCAGCGACAATTCCTCCGGAGGTTTTGATATCTACGGAGGCGGTCCCCGAAACCGTACCAGTTGCTCCTATGGCAGGACACCACGTTAGACCGGCTACCCCGGTAAGTGTTACAGATTACTCCAGCCCCCTATCCTGGTCGTCGGTAAATCAGGAGTTGCCTGGTTATCTACATTCCCCGGACTCCGATGAGGAAGATGATGAAGGCCAGACGAGTAAATGGCGGGTAGAAGATGATGAGGAGCACACTTCGCATTATAGATCACCAGATCAGATTAGAGACTGATCGACTACAGGTATATGAGACCTTATTGAAATTTCCTATGTATGTGCATTTTCTATAGATTATTACCAACTAGCGGCGAGCGAAAATTAAAGGGGCCAACAACCAAGTATTTATGAGTAACAGCGACCAAGGTGTTCCCATCACCATGGGAATCTTGAAATCTAGGATGGAAAGTAGTTATACATACAGGTGAAAGTTGGATATTGAGGTTACGTCATGAGAATTTGTATATACAGAAGGGAAAATTGGCCATCATCAGGGTAAGTAATGGTAAGTATAATAGGAAAATGGATTGAATGTATATATATTGTTGATAAATTCAGCTATAAGGTGTGCACAGAAGAAGCTAAAGGAATTAGTAACGGTAAGCAGAATATATGTTAGACATAATGTGGATGTTGCAGATATGATTGAAACCTGCAGTTAAAGATTGAAAGGGAAAATAAACAGAAAAGTGTGACCGATACAGTTTGAGTTGGACATACGAGGTAAGTTCGTCATTTTCATCCCGTGATTGATATAGAGAGCCTGGTGCGGCTATGATACGATATAATATATATGTGTATGTTGGCCCTGTGAGGCATTGTTGGTATTTCCTGCGTGCAGGTTTTGAGATAGTAAGTAATACAGAGGAAACTCTGCCAAAATTTTCTTAGAAATAAAAAGAGAATGAGATATAAGTTCGTAATAACCTTGAGAGGTCGTGTCAACAGTAATGATCAGATTTAACAAGGTTGTAAGTACGTCTGACTTCGAGAAATAAAGTTAACGGTTGAATTGATACTAATAGTAATTATGTGGTCGACATCGATATGCTAAAGTTATCATGTTGGATTAAAGCTTTAGGAGATACCCTCCATGTCAACCGTAAGAGGCATCATTTTTACTTGGGAAGTTTGATTTCGAAGAAGCAAATATGAGCAGCAAAGTTCAGAATTCCTTTGAACGGACCAGAATACTTTCCAGCCACATTTTACCTCAGAAAAAGCTCGTGTTGAAGAGCAAAAACGTCTAGCAGTTAAGTTTCACTTTTATTCGAAGAGAACGAAGCATACAGTAAGTAGTCTATGAACTAAATAGTTCGCTCACGACCCAAGAACAAATCTAAAGGTAAACTATGTAAATCAAGCGTTAGAAGCCCCGTGATGCTTGTCGGATTCTAGTTCCTCTTCTTGTGGTGGTTTGGAGGATTTTTATGAGAATGAATAAAGCCCAGTGAGGAAGTGAATAAAAGATATGACATGATCCATGTGACTAAAGTATAAAGGCACACGTGAAATGGAAAGGCACGGTGTAGAACGAAGCAAGAAGACTTATAAAGTTCTATAGGGAAAGTTCAGAATAAAGAGTATGCGGTAACGGAACGAAAGTGAGCGAGATAACAGCGCAGCAATAGGTTATGACATGTATAGCTGAGACCACGAGTAATGGAAGTGACGAAACTGTGAAAGGCCAAACTATAAAGATAAGCAGTGAAGCAGAATGAGTGCTAGAAAATGACTGGGATGGTAAGAATAAATGGTGATGAGAAGAATACGTTTTGAGCATGAGAAAGGGATTATACAGAAATAGTGTTTTCCAGAGAATACAGAGATAGCACGAGATTCCTCGTGCACAGAATGAAAGATGGACATAGATTGGAGAAATGGTAAGGGAATACTAAAGAAAGCACCCTAGATAGACAAAATTAATTGAGTACGAGTGAAAGATAAAAGGGGAATACATAGAGACGAACTTAAAGGTGTAGTACGATGATAAAGTGATAAGATAAGACCATTATTAAGATGAACTCAGTATGATCTTGATTAAGTTAGAAGTCAGTTAGCGTTGGGTACACGATAAAGGTGAAAGAGCATAAGGCATAAAGGAGTACTGCGTGTATGTGACTTCACCTCGGAAATGGTGAGATTCTTAAAGGACAAGGACTGTAGGCCTGAGGAATAAATAATGCAGGGTAAATCTATTAAAGGAAACAGATGATACAGGTTTGGATAAAGATAATTTTACAAGAGGACTTTGGACACTTATCATCAGAATATAAGTGCTACCTAATTGAGAATTTGGAATGACTACAAGTACCAATTAATTATTGATTGGAGTAAGTGGAATGTGGCCTTGGGGGGGAGACGTAGAAGGGTTCTCGTCGCTTCGAGATTTTTGTTAAGATTTCGTACCCGGATAATCAAAGTTACAGATTATAAAGAAAGGGCATGAATATGGTACAGTATACTAAGTGAGTTGGAAAAAAAAAAAAAGAGGATCAGATGAATTTGAAATTGGGAATGGGGACATAGAGCAGAATATAAATAGATAATGATGTAAGTACACCCAAAAGGAAGGAAACGGATGAGAGAAATGCAAGTGTAAGATGAAAACAACTGACACTGCAATATATTTAATGTGGATACTTAAACTTCGAGTAAGATCCCTTGCTGAAACAAGTTAGTAAGATTTGAAAGCCAGCGATAGCGAAGAGTAGCCAAGATGGTATTTGAGACAGTGCTGGGAATTATTGGTAAGGATCTTGGATAATATGACATTAGAAAGTATATGCTTATAAAAAGAGAGAATGCGACAAGAGAATGGTAGCGAGTAACTTAAAAAAGTATTATAAAGGATAGCAATGCTATACTGGATTAGAGGTTAAGACGTTGGCAATGAGGTTGCTTGCTAATGATATTGTGACTTATAAGTAGCAAAGAAGAAGGGATAGGGAATCTCCTATAGTAGAATATGAGAAAATTGAATGGTAAGTAAAGGAAGGGAAAGGAGTACGACAACATAGACAGCAAGTGAGTTTTGGTACAAATAAGAGATGTAAAGCAGAATGAACCAGGAGAAGGAAAGACTATGACTAAGATTGGATGTGCTTTGTACAAGTTATACAAGAATAGTTATGCGATCTACGCATATTTGTATATTAAGAATGAGACCAAGTGCGTACTTGATAAGACGAGTAAGGATTCAGTAATGACAATGCAGACGCGATATTTTGGATACATTAAGGAAAGGTATAAGATGGTTTGAACCAAAGTACAAAGATAGGATTAGTACTGAGGGCAAGAGCCATAGTTGAGCCCCGATACCGATTGGATGATACAAGAGGAGAATGCAAGGTAAATCATAAAGACTAGTGGAACGACGCTAAGGTATTTCCCGGGCTAATTTGAGCACCTTCACATATTCGTGTAAAGATTACAGCATAATATGTGACAGGAAAACTAAAAGCAAAATCTAAGTAAAAGGGGCAATAGAAGAGTTTGAGGTAAAGGTAAAGAGATAACACGAGATAATATTCCTAAAGTGTTATAAGTTGGATTAAGGGAAATGGTTTAAGCGAGATGATCAGAACAAGCGGGTTACTGGATGACAGTGAATTTATATGTCAAATAAAAAAAAATCTTCAGGATTATACCAGTTAATAATAGACAGATCACAGAGCAGCTATGTGAAGTTATAATATGAGGGATGTCTGCGCGTTACAAGATCTTGTTTAAAGATCAGAAGGTAAAGTGAAGTGAACGATACATCATCTTAAGGAGTAACTATAGAAAAAGAAAGATTCGAGTCATGACTACGTGCACCATGAGTACAAGTCTGAATAAATCAGTGACAGTACAACTGAACAGTATGCAGACAAGAGAGACAGTAACATTTTAGCAGAAGGGCTCGCAACACAACTGACAACCGACTGAGAAATAAAGAGGAGGGTAAAGATAATGACGTGGAATTATTACCTCGAGAAGCAACAGAAAGAGGAAATATTACAGGAATGGTTACGTAGAGATCTGAAATGCACTATAACATATTGAAGGGAATCTACCAACGAAAGAGGCGTGTAAGGAGTATAATTCAATAAGAGAACATTTAAGGAAATATTGGGAGTGCAAGACTAGCTTAACATTCGAGGACGAATGTTCTAAAGGGGGGGGGGGGGGGAAGGATGTTATATCCCGTATTTTTATACGTCGAGTTATTCGCAAGCTAATCGACTTAAGTTAAAGACGGGATTATTTTCGGATATGAAATAGGAACTTTTAATTCTCAATTTTAATTAGTACACAAATTGTGTATAAATTTTATTTAGTGTAGAAACGTTATTGGAGATTAGGGACTAATTAATTATGATTAGATTATTAAGTAAGGAATAATGATTAATTAAAGCTAATTAATTTAATTTTTAGTTGTCGGCCCCACCCAAAATAAAAAAAATATAATGAAAATTCAAGAAAATCTTTTGGTGAGTCATTAGAGGGGGGGGGGGGGGGGACGTGTCAATACAAGAAGTACCATATATAAATAATTGGGTAATGAACAATTCCACAATTGATTTCATTTTACCAAAAAAATCAATGTTAGAAAAAAAATATAACTTCCATGGCTGCTCTCGGCCAGCCATGGTGATTGAGGAAAAAAATGATTTGTTGCATATTTGATCAAGTTCCAAGTGAATTACAAGTTCAAGGAGGTGATAGCAACATTGCATATTGAATTGAGGAAGAAGAAATTGTGAAATTGGAGCAATTAAGTGTAGAAATTCCTCCGAAAAATTTTAGGTAAGATTTTCTTATTTTGTGGTGTAATGGTATTAATAGTGTTGTAATGGAACGATAAAAATTGGATATGATGAAATTGGAAGTAAGAAATTGTATGAAATTGTTGTTATATGAAATCGTGGGTTGAAAAGGATTAATAAGGGTAGTTGGATTGTTAGAATTGTTTGTGGGCTGAATTGTAAGGATTTTATATGTGAATCTCTATTACTGTCATTGTTGGTATTTCTGTGATAACAGGCTAATTGGAAGTTCGGGTTAGGCGAATATATAGGGGAATGCTGCCCGATTTCCGTTAAGTCCTTAACTAATGAAAACCCTAATCAAGAAAGTATAAGTTAAAGAATGAGTCCTATAGGCGATTGGTTACAGATCTATGAGCTAGGAAGTATAGTTGACTAACGATAGCGTTACTTTTATATTAAATAGGCTAAAGGGGTGACGAAGCGAACGTGATTACGATTAATCTTTAACAGGTATGTAAAGTTAACCCTTCTTTCTTTTTGGCATGATCTTTATGAAACGAATAGACGATGTGTATATGATTCTAAAGAAGTTCCTATTCTTAGAGCCACTAGGATGGTTACCGTTCTTGATTTCCAGAAGCTATTTTATTATATTCTGATACGTGTATACGATTCCAGAAGGTCTATTTTGATATAATCCACTGTGACATTTGAAAGGTATTTGATATGACTATTGTATTGATTTTCAAATGAGTATTCCATTGAGTCTTGATAATGTTTTAATTTGCATATAAATTGCTCACTACTCTACTCGTGCATGCCTCAATATGTCTATCACTGATTCCCGGCCCAGGAAACGTTTTTGTGCACAGTTTCACTGCATTGTTCACCGGGCCCCTCACTAGAGGGCCGGGATACGGTATATACATATATATGATGGTGTTATGGTGTGATGGCGTTATGATGTGTTATGGCGTTATGATGTGTTTATGGGGTTATGATGTGTTTATGGCGCCAAGGATTATTATGTCCCGTATTTTATACATTGGGACGATCCGGATTAACTATGATAAGTTAGGGCCAAGACCATTCCGGGACTTGAAGTAGACACTTTTGACCTTCGATTTTATTTTGAGACATAAGTTGTTCATGAAATTGTTGGCATGGAACACTTAAGAAAAGTTGGGACCAAAAGTCACATAATTGGAAGTTGAAAATCATGCAAGTAGTCCCACACACTTTGTGGCCAATTTTAAATGGTCCAACTCATGGGTGGACCATGGACATTTGGAGGGTACATCTTGGGGCTTAAAAGATGACTTCTAAGTCATCTCCTCTCATTACAACTTAGCAAAAAAATCAAGAAGTTGAAGAACAACAACCAACACCATTCGGCCAAGCCTAAGAAAAACCAAGTCCAATTTTAGCCATCCCAAAAATATTTCTTTGGTGCAAATCCACGAATTGAAGGTCCCTAAGTAACGTGGAAGTGTTGTTGGAGCGATCAAGCCATCCGTTTAGTAGATCGCAAACCCTAGGCAAAGTGTGGAGTTGAAGAAGAAAGGTAAGATTTGATCTTGTTTTATGTGTCATAAATTTTGTATGCATGTTGTAGTATGCTAAAATGGATGAAAATCATGAGATAGGGTATGTTGGAAGTGGGTCGTGTGCTTGGTGTGTTAGCCGTGTGAGGTGTGTGTATGTTGTGTGGTGTGGAGGTGATGAATTGATCTTATGTAGCATGTTTGATTGTTGTAGTGTGTAGGATGGCTAAGAATCACTAATATATGCATGTGTGGTGATAGCCGAATGTGGGTCATACTATATGCCAAAGAACGCATTAATGTCGCTTAATGTTTTAGTGGTTGTTGTGATGACTTTTATGTTAGAAATAAGAGTTTAATGTCGCAAGTTGATATGGTAATTGTTGCGGACTGATTTGGAGAATTATGTGCAATTAATGCAACTTTTAGTTTCATGAGAATAGCATTGTTAGAATGTGGATTGTTGGTGCAAATCATGATTCGAAAGTCGGAAGTGTGTATAGCGAGGTTCTCGGGTTTGGGACTGTTTTCGGGAAAATTGGAGCGATTGTTGGATTGTTGGAAATATTGTGTAAATTGTTTAAAATGTCCTTGAATATTGTTGGTATGGGTTCGGGTTGGAAATTGAATGTATGAGCGGTGATGTGGCTTGAATGTAAGCGGTCGAATTGAATATTATGAATGTTGTTGAATGATGAAAAAGAGAGCTATTAATGTTATATTGCCTTTCGGATTGGTCATTGGGGTTGTTAGGTTGGTTATTGTTGTTGTGATTGTTGATTTGGCCGAGTTAAATTCTCGGGGTTGGCCTTTTTACAAGGGAAATGCTGCCCAAATTTCTGTAGAATTGAGTGTTAGTTTGGAATAAATCACCTAAGTGCCTATGTCTAATGTTTGATATTCGTTGACGTATTTGTAGACCTTGGGGAGCCCGAGGCGTAGGTTGGGATTAGCTTGAGTTGGGCTAGCTTGGAGTGCGTACGAGGTATGTAATGCTCAAACCTTCCTTCTTTTGGCATCCCTTAGTTATAAATAGGTTATATCACGAGCCTCGAGGAAATTCTAAATCCGCAATCCGAGCACGTTATGACTCTTATATATTTCTTGGCACTCGTATGCTTGATGTGATGAAATATGAACCCTTATGTCTTCGAAATAATTGATTTCCAAATATTGCACAAAAGTTTTGTTTTAAAGAATTCCGTAATTATGGACGCCGTATCATTCACATAAAGGCTCGGATTGCTTCGATATTTTCATAGGAGTTTGTATGGCGTATAATGAGTATGTTCTCCATAGGCGGGCCCGGCTCGGGTTGATACCCGTACATGGGTCCCGCGACCTTCCTTTACGTAAATTCGGATGACTTTTGAAAGAATTTGGTATGACTATTATTTTGATTCTCAAGTATGGTTATTTTACTTATATTTGAGTCCATGATAATGATTTTGTGCATATGGTTACTCACGACTCTGCTCGTGCGTTCTGTTATATCTTTCGCCGAGTCCCGGGCCGGTTCTGTTGTCGTGCGCACTTTGTTATACTCCGGTGTTATGCTGTGTTTATGGTTCACCGAGCCACTCGCTAGAGGGCCGGGTTCCACTTATATTTGGTGTTATGCTGTGTATGACGTTATGCTGTGTTATGATGTGTGACGGGGATACGGAGATTTGAAACCTTCTGGTGTTATGCTGTGTTATGGCGCCATCGACGGGCGGGCGACCATATTCTCTGTGCCCTATGCATGACTTATATTTTAAGAGTAAACATTTTGGTATTTTGAGTTTGCACTTATGTTCTGTACTTCTATTTCGTTTATGCATCAGATTTGTTTTCTGTATCTTCAGCTTTGCATACTCAGTACATATTTCGTACTGACCCCCCCCCCCTTTCTTCGGGGGGCTGCGTTTCATGCCCGCAGGTGCAGACGCACAGTTTGGTGACCCACCAGTTTAGGACACCCTCTTCTGCTGTTTGGAGTGCCCCTCTTATTCCGGAGCCTACATTTTAGTATATATCTTCGTTCGTTGCATATGTATATATTTGTTCAGGGGTACGGCGGGGCCCTGTCCCGCCATATGATTCGGTTGGTCTGTTTAGAGGTCTGTAGACGTATATGTGGGTTTTGTGCCTACTTCTGTATAGGTGTGTTAGTATGATCCCACTCCCCATGGCAGCCTTGTCGGCGTGCGTTTGTATATGTTTTGGGCCGTTGTGCCATTTGATAGCCTTGTCGGCTTCTGATATATATGTACATTTATGGTTGTGTTTGAAATGTGTCTGAGACAGTTTGATATAATTTGAGGCAGCGTGTGATATTTGAGCCCGTATACGCTATTTGTATGTGATTCGGATCTGATGAGTGTGTTCGGGTGCCCAGTTAGGGCACTAGTCACGGCCTATGGGGTTGGGTCGTGACAAGGATGGTATGTGGCGACCTTATTCACCGAGTCCCATAATGGGCCAGCTATGACATATGGTATTGACATGCATGATTTATGTTCCAAAAGGACAAGTGTTTTGGTATTCTGGTTATTATACTTGTCTCCTGTACTCCCTATTTCAGTTATGATCCTTTTTACTGTATCTCATGCTTTATATACTCAGTACATATTCCGTACTGACCCCCCTTTATTCGGGGGGCTACGTTTCATGCCCCCAGGTATAGATGCTCGATTCGGAGATCCCCTAGCTTAGGATTCCCTTTCAGCTGTCTTGGAGAGCTCCGTTGTTCCGGAGCCTAGATTTTTGGTACAGACCTTCTGATGTATATATATGTATATGTTTGTCCAGGGGTACGACGGGGCCCTGTCCCGTCATATTTCACTATTGATACTCTTAGAGGTCTGTAGACATGGGTGTGGGTGGTATATAGATTATGGTCAGCTGTGTCTATATAGTTGTTATAGATGTTTCTGTTTGTTGTAGCAGCCTTGCTGGCTTGCATATGTCATCGATACGTAGTGGAAACCTTGTCGGCTTGCGTAGTATATTGACATGTAGTGGCAGCCTTGTCGGCTTGCGTATTATAACGATATATAGTGGCAGTCTCGTTGGCTTGCGTATTTATTACGTTATGATTGATTGGGAACCCTTGGGCCTATGCCGATCCCCATGTTTTCTATAGTGTCAGTCTAATTATGTCTAACAGGTACATATGGGTGTCCAGCTCGGGCACTAGTCATGGCCCACAGGGCTGGTTCAAGACATCTTGCATGAACGGAAATCCACCCCCAGAAGATGGTATTCCGCTGAGGTGAATATGCGGCAGCGGGACTTCTTCTGTTGGAGCGGAAGACGTTCCAGATTCATTAAATGCATAAGTTAAACCCTTGATTTCCCATTTCTAAAATTATTTCTCAAAAGTGTCTCAAGGGCGATTGGGCGATTTGAAGTGTTTCTGAGCCGATTCATCTTGTCGTAAGTGTCTTCCACCTTATTATCCATTAATTACCTTTCCTAAGCTTGACTCTCCGGTGGAAATCTAGAAAGCTATTTGAAGAAGATGAGTCTCAACCTTAATTTTATTATTTGAATTTTAGGCTTCAAATGTGAGATTAATTGATGGATATTTCTAATCTAGGCATGTTATCTCATGAATTAGTAACCAATAGGCTTGAATCTTCCATTTGAGTTAAGAAATTGAATAAGTTAAAGCCAGGGTTTATGCCTAATTTAGGGGTTTTGCATTGAATGATAAAATTGACCAATACCTGAGCTAAATTAGCAATTGGAGAGTATAATTGAACTTTTAGTACGTTGGATTATCATTTCCATTCTTGAAATTCCCATTTTGCCCTTATGGGCCTGATTTCATCTTTTAAAGTCTAATCTTCGATTAGAATAAGTCTCTAGCAATATGGGTATCATTAGTCTCCTTTTCTAACTTAGATTATGATGTTAACTACACTTTTATTATTCGGAAGCTCCTCGAAAGGGCAAGGCTAACTTTTGATTATTCGTGGGACCAACTCGACATTGAGGTAGGTTATGGCTTACTTTAATTAGACTTTGATTAGTGAAATGCATGTATTCATAGAATTGATAAGAGAAAGCAAGTGTGAATTGTGGATTCTTTATGTAGAACCCCGAAAAGTCGAAACCCCAAACCAAATTAGGTGTGGGACTATGGCAAATTTTAAGAATTGCTCCCTCAAAAATACATTCAATGAGTAGGATTCAAACAAATTAACATATAGAGGGTCAGATTTAACACGAATTGGGTCAATCCGTTCGGTTCTTTGTGAACCAATTAAAAACCATGATTCAACATAGGTTAAGACAAATCCCATTAAGGGATTCGTACATATTTGACCAAGAATAAAAGAAAACGTAAGAGAGAAGAGGGGTTATACCTCCTTTGGGTCACGACTCTAGTGGAAACGGGAATGAAGCAATTAATGCTTTGCTCGAAATGGTGGTACAATGCCTGTGAAGGCGATTGTACACTGCAACTATGCCGTTCTCGGCAACGATGACATAAGAGAGAGAACGAGGATCGCGGCGGCTAGGGTTTCTATAAAAGAAACCCTTACTCTTTAATTGAAGAGTAGATAGTGGTCGTTTGGCCATAGACCTTGCGTATTTGGTTATCAAGAATAATGAACAATGGGTCGGGTCTTGGCCTTTTGGGCTGGGCTTGGTCCATAAAAAAAAAAGAAAAAAAGAGGCCCCCTTATGTATACGTATATACATGTATACAAATGTATATTCGCGTATATCCATGTATATATATAAGTGTAGCAAAGGGTAAAATGTGTAAATTTTAATCCGTAGCAAAGATTAAGAGTGTCCATTTAATTAACATTTCAATCGTGGCCAAATTAAAATTAAACAACTAGTTAATTAAACTAAATGACATGGATAAGTGTCTGAAAGGACTTTAAAGTGCAAATATGGCCCTAATTGATTTTAAATCATGAAATTCATCGTTTCAATTAAGACCACTATTAACTAATAATTGACTATTTCAATTATAGCCGTATTTAACAAATGATGAGGAATTTTCAGATATAATCACAATTGAGCAATTAATTATCATAAACTTAAAGAATTGCAAATGCAAATTTAGAAATTGAGAGGTAAAATGCTTATTTATTTAATTAATAAAATTTCTTAAACTAAACGGAGTGAAATACTTTTCAATTTATTCAATTAAATGGATATTTGTTTGATTCATTTCCTGATTAATCCTGAAAAATATTTTAATATTAATTGTAAAATGTGTAAATTATTTTTAAATGACATACAATATATATTTGAAGTTATATTTCCAAATGACATGGCAAAATATTATCAAAATAATTTTGAGTTATACAAAATACATATTTCACTACGTTTGAAATCTAGGAACTCTGGGTAATTAAATAAAATACCCTCCAACTATTAGAATTGGTGCAAAAATACCCACCATCCACCTTTGAGCACTCAAATACCCCTGTCATTCACCTTTGAGCTCCCAGATACCCCTGACACCCACCTATGGAGTCTAATATACCCTTATTTCTAACAGTCCCATGTTGATGCCCAATTTTATCTATCCTTTTGTCCAATTTACATCGTTAAACTTTTATTTTAATATTAATTATATTTTTTTTATCACAACATATAGTTAAATTTCTTGATGATCTCTATTACTAATATTATTATTATTATTACTATTATTATTATTAGTATTACTATTATTACTATTACTATTATTATTATTATTATTATTATTATTATTACTATTATTATTATTAGTATTACTGTTATTACTATTACTATTATTATTATTATTATTATTATTATTATTATTATTACTATTACTTCCCTCTACTCTTATTATCATTATGAAAATCGAGAAAATCTATTTGAAATTACTATATTCCCCAAATAAACCAAATATTTTTTTTTCACCCATTTCCTAAAGTTTCTACCCAGCCCATAATCCCTTTTCAACTAAAAATCCCCAAAGGCATCAGGTTACCCCCAAAACCAAATATCCATAACTCATTGTTATTTACTCAAAATTCCTAACACCCCGTCATTTCTAAATTTTCTTAAAATCAAACATACCCTGATTCTCGTCGAAATTCCCCGGCTACAAAATCCCTTTCTTTGTGCCTTTTATATTCTTCATTTATTCTAGTTTGATTTTCTCTTCTCTTCTCTTTTCAACTCCACTTTCTTTCCTTAATTCATTCACCATAATTTCTTACTAGTAATCATAAAAATCATAGCTTAATATCCTCCTTAATTGCGAAATCGAAACTTTCCACTTTTCATCTAATATGCCAAAAACAAAATGACAGAAGTTTGGACCCGAATCTATTCGAAAAATTCGTCCAAGTTCAAGATTATTAATAATAATAATAATAATAATAGTAATAATAAAAGTAATAATAGTAATAGAGATCATCAAGAAATTTGACTACAAGTTGTGATAAAAAAAAATATAATTAATAATCTAATAAAATAGAAGCTTAACGATGTAAATTGGACGAAAGGATGGACAAAATTGGGTGTCAACATGGGGCTGTTAGAAAATAAGGGTATATTAGACCCCATAGGTGGATGGCAGGAGTATTTGGGGGCTCAAAGGTGGATGACAGGGGTATTTGGGGGCTCAAAGGTGGATGCAGGGTATTTTTGCACAAATTCTAATAGTTCAAGGGTATTTTAGGACCTTGTCCGTAAAATAAATTATTGGAGGTAAAAATTTAGGTGTCAACAACTGCCTCTTCGGTGTTCGGGGATGGTAGGCCCATTGTTACAGTTCACTTTTACGCGGGTGCGTATAATCTCCCCTATTGGGTATAGATACGTCTCAAATATCCAACCTTTTCTAGTTCATCTTTTGATTTGGCTTAGCTCTAACCTAGGCATATGCAAGAGTGGGTTTTTCCAAGTGACCTTGGACCGGAGCGGACTACTCGGGCTAAACCGTTGTCAGCTGTTGGGTGACCGTACACCAACTCCACATTCAACGTGTTCCAAAGAAGGGGTGTTTCGGGTTTTTTAGTGAAGGCTCAACCGCAAGCCTGCGTGTCTCCTTTGAAACCATGATTTTTTGCTAGGAGTGGCAGAATTAATGATATGAACGCATGACAGTTTATATTTTGCGGGAAAGTAAACACTTAAGCAAATAATCACAATTATATCACATTATATTGAAACCCTTGTGGTTAGAACCTAGAAAATCCTTAGCAGAGTCGCCATCTGTTACGGTTCACTTTTACGCGGGTGCATAAAAGCTGCTAAGAGGTTGTTGGTGCTCTAATTGGATTTCATATTTTTAGAGTCGCCACCTTATTTTATAATGGAAATTAGGAAAACCGGGTAAAAGGGGTTTATCAAATAAGATAAAATTCTTTTTAAACTAGAGTTCGAGGTAAGAGTTCTAGTGATCCCCTAGGGAAGGTTTTAAACACCCTTGTATTAAGGATCCGTAGAATACGATTGACCTACGAGCTTCAATGTGTGATTATTGTAATTATTGCTTAAAAATGTTTACTTTCTCGCAAAAGGTCATGCTTATCATAAATTCAAATTCCAGCAAAATGTCCTCTTAAAGCAAAAGGGGTTTTGTTCAACAAACTTTATTTCCGTACCAAGACACACTCGGGAATTCTTTCAAGTAGAGTCACTACTAGTTTTGTCCTAACAATATGAGTTTTGTTCTTATAAGTGTTATTACATATATAATGATACACGTGGAATATATCTCCTTTATATGGTATAAGTATATAAAGAGTTTATTAGGTCCATTTTTAGTTTATTGAAGATCAATAGGGTCAACAATATTCCTACCAAAGCCAACTTATCTCAACTTGGTCCAAGTATATCTCCTCTTGTTTTTAGCCTTAAGTTTTTTAGGCTTTTGGCCCAAGAATGAGAAAAGGTCTTTAAGTCCCATTCAGTTTTTCAGAAATGAGCATTTTATACTTAAAAAAAATCTGAGTTTTTCACCAAATATTAGTCTAAGTCCTTTTCAAAGCCAAAAACGTTTCGAGTCCAAATTGTAGAAAACAATCCATTCTTCTGATTTTAAAGTGGGCTTGTGGCCCAAAAATTATCCTTATGTTTTCCCAGTTTCTGCCAAGGGCAGGATGCCCAAATTACTCAAGTCTTGATCCCAAATATTCTTTTAAACTAGCCATATCACCAGTTTCAGCTTTACATTTGAAAGGGTTTATAATAAGAACCAAGTTTTACTGATATCATGTGTGTATCAAAAATTAGTCGAGTTTGAAAATCATTTGAGGCGAGTTCCTAACAATATTAGGCGTCTTTCTAATCATACAAGGGTTTCAATAGTTACAATTATATTTATGTATACATTCACATTATACAAATATATTCATGAAAATAAAGAAAGGGTTAGGCTGCCTACCTAAGCCCACCACTTGGCCATTTTCACCGATGGCTTGTCCTTCAATATGTTAGCTTCCCTTATTTCTCTTCGGACTTGATCAAGAAAAGAGGTTGTACCTTAGGCCCAACAGGTTTTATGCCGAAGAGGATGGCCCAAGTAGCCCTTGATGAAATTACATGCAACAAAGAAAGGGAAAAGGGGAAAAGCCGATTAGAAGGTATCTACTTAATCACTGATATAATAAGAAATTTAAAAGATATAACCATATGCTATGTATACACTCATTATATACGGTTTAAAGTTCATACCAAAAAAAATAGTGAAGACAAAAGCAAACCCACACTAAGGCAAAGTTCAGACAAAATGCAGGCCCAAAAGAGAAAAGAGATAGTTCATAAGGGAAAACCCAAATGCACACAAATAATGACGATCACACAAAGAAGGCCCAATAGGGATAATGAATGAAAAACAGGCCCAAACCACTATCACATAATACACAAGAAGAAACATCCAAGTTCAGATGAATGATATACGCATAGTATACTTGATATACAAGCCCATTTATGCCAAGAGTATACAAAGACTGTATATATGCAGTATACCTAGATATATATCCTATGTATAGAAGGCTAATCAAGATAGAAAAAGTCAAAGTTCAATTTTACAGGATGTTGCACATTGTTCTATTCTGACTCTGATATCCATATTTTATACTGAGCCACTTAACATGCTCAGCCACCATTAAGAGTAATACAGAACTATTTTGTTATTCGAAAATACAAATGTGTTATGTCATTATATTCCTAGACATCAAGCATTTGAAAGAAAAAACAAACAGGGCAGGCAAGGCAACCTTGACACTTACATATTCAGAGATGATCAAATATCCAACAAAAGCATCCTTTTGAGATTAACACCAGTATTATCAGAACTTTTACCATAGATAAGACATGCATCCATTATTAGACAGTATGCATATGCTGAAGAAGGATTTAGCAATTTTTAAAATGTATAATATGAACAAATATACAGAAATGTTTATTTGATGTGTATATGAACTACAGGATACTCTAGCATGCATTTCACCTATAAATCTTTCCTATTTTAGTTCTTAAAGAAGTTTAGAGGACCGCATAATGTTGTGAAGGCATGAGGAGGAACTCCAGCAGCCTAGGATTGGTTGTCCTTGGCTGAGTGGATACACTCAAATCCTTTCCAACCCTTCCCAGGTAAGTCACATCCTTGGCCTTTACTCATACTAAGTGA
This sequence comes from Lycium barbarum, assembly GCF_019175385.1. Classification (NCBI taxonomy): domain Eukaryota; kingdom Viridiplantae; phylum Streptophyta; class Magnoliopsida; order Solanales; family Solanaceae; genus Lycium; species Lycium barbarum. Next base: position 83,081,602 of record NC_083344.1, read on the forward strand.
CAACCACTTGTCCTCCTTATTTAAAATAACATATATATTAACACAAGGTCTCATGCGTAGTTAAGTTTAATATAATCATGGTCTCTTTCATTCATGCTACTGCTAGCAGGATTGCAAATACAACTTGTTTATGTGCAGAGGCAAAAGCAATGCATGATGGCATTATATTTTGTGTAACACAACAGCATTTACCATTGATTTTGGAGACTAATTCACTTGGTTTAATGAAGTTAGTAGAAGGGGAATAGGAAGTTCCATGGAGTATTAGTATGGAGGTGCAGAAGATTAGAGAATGGAGTAAGAAGGGACTGATACAAGTTAGACATGTGCTGAGAGAGGGCAACCTGCTTGCTGATTTTCTAACTAACTATGTTTTTTATTTTACAGGTACTCTTAACTTTGAGCTATTTGCTGATTTACCAACCACAGCTAGGAGACTTGTAAACATGGATAAAATGCATCTGCCAAGCTTCAGATTTAAGACAGTAATTCCAAGGGAGCAGATTAAAACATACAATTCATAAGTTCAAATGTCGCAACATTGAAAGCTGCAGATCAATATTGACAGGAATATCAAGGTAGAGGTATTTCAAGATCAAGTTTATCTATTCTTGAGTCTGTTCCTAAGCATATTCTATCCAATGTGTGGTATTGACATCATGTTCATCCTGTTGGAAGAAACTCCCTAGTGAGACAGGATAAGTACAGATAAAATGTCATATTCAAATATTTTCCTATTCTAGTTCAGGAGACTCAGATTATAGACAGCTTTGGCTAGCATAAAAAGCCTGATGTTGAACAATTGCAAGTTGGAAGGATACTTCTTTTGGCATTTGATTAGATAGCACCTAGTGAGAGCTTGAGGTGACTGAAATGGAATCAAGTCAAGGCTTGAAATGGTCATGCATTCATTTGGCTAGATATAGCTACTTAGGCTGTTTTACCTTTGATTTCTAGGCACTTTTGGTCTTGTAACCTCTTTGCTTTTGCATTTTTTTGCTTTCTTTACAATTCTGTACAGAACTTTTTTTAATAAAATTTACAACTATGCCTTGTTCTAGTTGTTTTAATTAAAAAAATAATAATATAATCATGGTCAACAGGTTAGACAGACACCAGCCAGTACCAAATTGAAGAAGAGAAGCAAAAGTGTTCAACCATAGGACATACGCATTTGGTAAGGTCACTAATATAGACATGCAGCAAGATAGGGCAAGATTTTAAGTCCTTTCAACAAATGGTCATACAAACTAAATAGCTTAGTCTTAACAAAAGTCTTTGTCACTCCCCAACTCGGGGAACGTGCGGGCACCTACTATTTCCCACCTCAATAGGTGAACCCGTCCCTTATGCAACCAATCATCAGTAAATAAATCATGAATAAAAGAATGAAAAACCCAAGAATAATACTATAAGTTTGACATAATATACAAATACCAAGTGCGGAAGATAAACAAATCCCAAATCGTGGTCTTATCGGTACAAGAGCCACTAAATACGACTACAAGTCTGAATAGTCAAAATATCATCTGAAATACATATTGTCTCGAAATAGAAATGAGACAATAAAGAAGATAAAGTCTCGGGCTGCATGTATCCTCAGTAGCTCACCCTCACAACTCTAGGAGCATCGCTTCGTGATCAATCGCGAGGTGTGGAAGTATCCCCAACAGCGAACTATGCACTCATAAAAAAGAGTACAGTAAGGTAGCATCAGTACAAAACGCGGTACTGAGTAAGCATCATAAGCCGACAAAAGTTCGATCACGCATGCAATAAGGAAACGGAGAGATAATCATGCTCACAGACAGATACATATCAACAAGCTAAGTAGTACAATCAATCGCCAAATAATGTCTCAATATTTCACAACTCTAAACATAGCAAAATAATCACCCAATAACTCAATTATCATTGAAGATCAATATCAATCGAAATGAAAGTAAGAACATATACTATGAATGCATATGGAATATAATGCAATGATGCACACATGCTCTAGGGGGACGATGTCCACCTCTCGACAGTCATGACCCATGGGGGACCGCTAAGTCCTTGTACAGTCATTCCGTATCACGTACCCTAGAATGACTTCTCGATCCAAATTGTTGCTAACCACTCCATATCACACATCACATAAATGCCTACGCAAATATAACAATGTCGCATGAATCATACTTACCTCCGTCATCACCATCTTCCAATATCAAGACCAAGACAAATATATTATGGATATGAGAATATCTGTTATGCAATGAGAATATCCTAAATAGCATATGGATTCCAGTCAATTCTTATAAGTACAACGACCATAGTACAAGTATTACACTAATCCGCTCCTTCTAACCAGTTCTCCATAATACATAGAAACCACCAATTTACATAAGAAAAGTCAAGCATAACTAGGGATTTTACAGGGCATGTGCCCGAACACACAAGTCACACAACGGTACCAACCTAAAAATTTCATCCCAAACTTAATATCTGAAGGCTCACATGATGTCTCCAACAATTCCCTAGTGCTACATACGAGCCGCTAACCGAAGTCTAACCAACAAGGTAAGCCATAACCTACCTGAGTACCTAATAGGAATCCTGACAAATCATGCGAGCGCCTTGTCCTTCCTTAATGCCTCCAGATACTCGGGGTCTATCTATAACGTAATCAAGATTATAAATCATGAAGAACAGTACCCATATTGCTAGGCTTCTAATTTCGTCAACTTAAGCTTATAGAATGTAGGAAAACAGGCCCACAACGGCAAAACGGAAAATTTGAAAGTGAAACATGCAATTCAAGTCTAAGTGATTAAAACCCACCAATAAATTTCTAAAACAACTCAATATTAAGATAAAATCATATTTAAAGAGAAACCATCAATTTTGGGTATCAACCCTAATTCTCAAATTTACAAATTGGTTACTAATAATGAAGGAATCATGGTAATAAAGATATTACCCATCAATACCATACTAGTAAAAGCTTATTCCATCAACAAATCAAGGTTTAATAACTAAAAGTTTATTAAGAAAGAAACCCTAAGAAACCTCTTTAATCCTTATGTTATGGGAAAACATTTGTCACGACCCAACCGGAGGGCCGCGACGAGCACCCGGTGCTAGCCCACCTGGGCGCCTCTTAACATACCCTTTACATTCACATCTAGGTGAGTCACATATTAAATCATACATTTCTATTCATCAATCATACGAATCCCATTGGGCAACAATACCTTAATATCAACACTAGCAACTAACCCATATCAAAGTACATAAGCCGACGAGGCTAACAAAATGATACCCAAAAATATAGGCCGACAAGGCCAAACACATCTAGCTATATATATATATACATGAATTCTACCCGGCCTTATAAGCTCGGGGTTCCATAATAGTCATATATAGGCACATATACATAATAGCTCATAAACATCTTTACTTTTAACATCACTATCATCATCGTCATCGTTATCTTCATCGCTATTATCGTCGTTATCATTATCATTATCACTATCATCGGCGTTCATTACATCTATCCTTATAGGATTACTCGTCATATGAGGAACTTGGTACAATCATAACATATCGAGAATTATAAGCTTAGTAGCTTTTGAAGATAGAGTCATTTGGAGGACATCATAGACTTATAGAAGATTTAGATGATTGGCCAAAGAACCATGCCTTATGAAAGAAGGTTTAGCCTTACATACCTTTCCGTTCAACTATTTTACCACTTGCACGGTCTCCTTCAATGCTCACGGTTCTACTTTCATTAAAGTCATAATATCTCATTAGAAATCGATAGCTAGCATACATAACTAAATCTAGAGAAAATCAGACAACATCTCCTTTATTTATACGACATTCCTCCATATCGTAAATCATCTCCCAAACGTCAATAATACATTTACAATATCATAACAATAGTCTTTATTTATCCACATTATCTATATTTCTCAATTCGCTTCTAATCACCCATATCTATGGTCATAAACACGACTACTTTCATTCATATACATTTCCTATCCCATGTTCTTAACATCAATTATAACATATTCATATCACAACACAACAAGAATCATAACTCAATTCAAACTATTACTCAAAATGGCACTATTCCACATTCAAGACCCATTTTCTATATCCTTCTACAATCCAAGTGTCTCAACTTTCTAATATCTTAAAAAACATGGAAATACCTTAAATATTACCTTAGATGTTGTAGGAACAAGCTTTGGGTGGAAATACTTCACTTAAGCCAAAACCCTAGTTCATCTCCGATGAGATTTCTTGACTTGGATGATCTTTAATGGGTTTCTTACACTTGATTCATTTAGTTTATGTTGTTGATCACTAATATCTCTTGAATTCTTGTGGAATAAATGTATAGAGATGTTTTAGAGAGAAGGGGTGTGGTATGTAAATGAAATGAAATAAGTCTTGATCCATCATTAAATACACCAATCTGTCCCCGACCAGATATACGGACCAACATACGGTCCGTACATTTTATACGGGCCGTATGTTTGGTCCAGTGAAGTGTGTCATTATGGGCTGATTATACGGTCCAACATATGGACCGTATGTTTTACACGGCCAGTATGTTTTGCCGTATAATCCCAGTGTTCCGAAGTTTGTTCTTGTCGACTCGTTTGATCTCCAATCCTTATGCAACCTTCTTAACACTTGTTTAACACCTCAATACCAATCTAAGGGATTTTATCACTCTTCTCCAAGACATCATTAAATCCTCGTTAACACGTTACTCGTAATTCCTTTCCGTTACCTATCGTATGCCTTGACTTCTCTTGGCAACTTTCTTCCCCTATCTCGAACATCTTTGAAATCTTATCTAGAGTCATCGAATGTGGTTTCTTACTTATTGAAATACCGAATACTCGTGATCTTCATTAGTCAATTCACTTGTGCATCAACGGAAAATTTTTCTGAGGTGTAACATTCTTCCCCCTTAAGAACATTCGTCCTCGAATGTTAGGTTCTCGGGGATTCTATAAATATTTCGCCAGAGTTTCCCCTATAATATGGCTCTAACATCCTGCCACAACAGCCCATAATAACAATGCCTCACAGGGCCACAACATAATTGCAATTGAATTTGGCCACACACGACCTAAAAGCATAAAAGGAAAACATACATACCTTATGGTCTTGAGATATCATCTTGGATTTCTTCTAAGGGCTGAAATAAATACGGGTACCTTGATCGCATAATTTCTGCTGCTTCCCATGTCATTTCTTCTCGTTTACTGCTTCTCCATAAAACCTTAGCTGAATCCACCTCTTTGTTTCTAAGCCTCCGTACTTGCCTATCTAGTATGGAAATGGGTACCTCTTCATAAGTCAGATTTTCCGTCACTTGACCATCATTTAGTGGCACGATCCTAGTAGGATCTCCTACACATTTACGAAGCATCGAGATATGGAAAACTGGGTGAACTGACTCCAAATCAGGAGGTAGATCTAACTCATAGGCCACTTTGCCTACTTTGCGCATAATCTCATAAGGCCCAATGTACCGAGGACTAAGCTTCCCCTTTTTTCCAAATCTCATTACACTCTTCATTGGTGACACTTTCAAGAATACCCAGTCTTTTACTTGGAACTCTGAGTCCCTTCGTCGATTATCCGCATAAGACTTTTGACGACTTTGAGCTGCTAATAACCAATCTTGTATGAGTTTGGCTTTCTCTATGGCTTTCTGGACCAAGTCTGGCCCTATCAATTTAGTTTCTCTAACCTCGAACCACCCAATTGGGGATATACACTTTCGCCCATATAAAGCCTCATACGGTGCCATTTGCGTATAACTGTTGTTATAAGCAAATTCAATGAGTGGAAAGTGATCATCCCAATTTCCTTCAAAATCTATCAACATGCCCGTAACATATCTTAAAGAGTCTGAATGGTGTGTTCAGCTTGTCCATCAGTTTGCGGGTGAAATGCCCTGCTAAGGCATACTTGGGTCCCTAAACCCTCTTGGAAGGACTTCCAAAAATTAGCTGTAAACTGAGTCCCTCTATCTGAGATAATAGATGCTGGGACACCATGGAGTCGCACTATCTCTTTAACATAAAGCTTTGCATAATCTTCCGCTACATATGTTGTTCGGACTGGTAAGAAATGAGCTGATTTCGTGAGTCTATCCATAATCACCCATATAGAATCATACTTACGTCGAGAACGGGGTAAGCCTGTAATGAAGTCCATGTTAATTACTTCCCATTTCCAAGTTGGAATTTCTATAGCTTGCAACAATCCACTCGGCTTTTGGTGCTCGATTTTCACTTGTTGACAGTTGGGACATTGAGCTACGAATTCGGCTATATCTTTCTTCATCCCATTCCACCAATATATCGATTTAAGATCATGGTACATTTTTGTTGCTCCGGGGTGAACAGAATAACCGGAACAATGAGTTTCTCTCAATATTTGGTGGCGTAAACTTGCCACATCGGGAACACATAATCTGCCTTGACATCGAAGAACTCCGTCTTCTGAAATCTCAAATGATGACTCCTCTTTCTGAGGGAGTGTATCTTTGTAATGCATTAGCATGGAATCTTCGTATTTCCGCTCTTTCACTTTCGCTACTAGCGACGAGACTGCTGAATTCTGGATGGCAGTTCCCCTGCTACCTAAGTATACTACTCGAACTCCTAGACTAGCTAACTGCTAGAGCTCACGAGCCATTTCTCTCTTCTCTGGTCGTACATCATACAAACATCCCATAGATCTACGGCTGAGAGCATCAGCCACAATATTTGCCTTTCCAGGGTGATATAGGATATCAACATCATAATCCTTTAGCAATTCCAACCATCGTCGTTGCCGCAAATTCAACTCTTTCTGCTTGAAGATATACTGAAGACTCTTATGATCTGTATAAATATCCACATGAACACCATATAAATAATGTTTCCATATCTTTAATGCGTGAACCATTGCAGCCAATTCTAGATCATGGGTTGGATAATTTTTCTCATGTTTCCGTAATTGCCTTGAAGCACACGCAATCACCTTACTATGTTGAATCAACACACAGCCTAGCCCAACGCCTAAAGCATTGCAATAAACAACATATCCTTCCAATGCCTCTGGAAGTGTCAGGACTGGGGCAGAAGCCAATCTATCTTTTAACTCTTGGAAACTACATTCACAAGCATCTGTCCATTGGAACTTTACTGATTTCTGGGTCAACTTTGTGAGTGGTGCAGAAATAGAAGAAAAACCTTCAACAAACCTCCTATAATAACCTGCTAAGCCCAAAAATCTACGAACCTCTGAAGGAGTTGTGGCCCTTGGCCAAGTCTTCACGGCCTCAATCTTTTGGCTGTCTACCCGAATACAATCGGCTGAAACAATGTGCCCCAGAAATTTCACTGAGTTCAACAAAACTCACACTTAGAAAACTTTGCAAACAACTATCGAGTTTGAAGAACTCTAAGGACAGTACACAAATGATACGCATGTTCTGCCTCGGATCTAGAATACACCAAGATATCGTCGATGAACACAATCACAAATAGATCTAGGAAGGGCCTGAACACATTGTTCATCAAATCCATAAATACTGCCGGTGCGTTAGTTAGCCCAAATGACATTACCCTAAACTCAAAATGGCCATATCTTGTTCTGAAGGCTGTCTTAGGGATATCTTTCTCCCTAACTCTCACTTGATGATACCCGGACCTCAAATCGATCATTAAAAACCATTTGGCACCTTATAATTGATCAAATAAGTCATCAATCCTCGGAAGAGGATATTTATTCTTAATCGTCACCTTATTCAAATGCCGATAGTCAATGCACATTTTCAAGGAGCCATCTTTCTTTCGGACAAACAATACGGGTGCTCCCCATGGGGACAAACTAGGCCTGATAAAGCCTTTCTCAAGCAAGTCTTTCAATTGCTCCTTCAACTCTTTCAATTCTGTGGGAACCATTCTATAAGGAGGAATAGATATAGGCTAGGTGTCCGGCAACACATCAATAGCAAAATCGATCTCCCGCTCAGGATGGAGGCCTGGAAGCTCTTCCGGGAGCACATCCGAAAATTCATTCACCACGGGAACTGACTGAATAGTTGGCGATTCAGCTTCTACATCTTGAACCCGAACTAGATGATAAATACATCCTTTTGTGATCATTTTCCTTGCCTTTAGATAGGAGATAAACCTACCTTTTAGTAACGCAGTATTCCCTTTCCATTCTAAAACTAGTTCTCTCGGAAATTGGAAAGAACCATTTTCATTCTGCAATCAACATAGGCATAGCATGAAACCAACCAATCCATGCCCATAATGACATCAAAATCTACCATTTTTAACTCATGCAAGTCAATCATAGTACAATGGTCACTAATCACAACTATGCAGTTTCTATATACTCGGCTAGCTATTATCGATTGACCAACGGGTGTAGACACCTCAAAAGGTTTGATCGACTCCGGCTCGACTCTAAATCCACCCGCAATATATGGAGTAACATATGAAAATGTGGAGCCCGGATCAATCAAAGCATATACATCATGAGAAAATACCGATAATATACCTGTGACCACATCAGGAGAAGACTCAAGATCTTCGCGTCCAGCCAAAGCATAAATACGGTGTTGAGGACCGCTAGAACTGGGGACTCTCCCCCTGCCTCTACCATGGCCGACTGGCGCAAGTGAACCTGGCTCCATAGGGCGTACAGACGATGAAGATCCAGCTATCGACCCTGAAGGCTGGGTCCAACCTTTACAATGAACTGAGGGGCAATCACGCATAATATGGCATGGTCGACCACATGAATAACAAACCTCTGAACACAATCAGCATGGACCCCAATACAACTTCCCACACTGGGAAGATCGTGGCACGTATGGCCTCACTTGACCCGAATCACCTCTAAAATGAGATCCCGAAAAGCTGTGACTCCGCTCGGAATGTGTAGATCTATCAAATATCTGGCCCGAAAACCGTGGAGGCATACTAGTCATAGAATGGCCTGAATGCCTCGAAAACTGTTGTCTGTGCCCGCCTCTAAAATCACTTATCGGACCCGAAGATCTGGCACTCTTGCTATGTTCCCTATCATGTTCACGTTCACTTCATTGCTGTTGTAGACTTTCTTCCAAATTCTGTGCATGGGCCTGAATGCGTGAAATATCCATATTGTCTTGAAGGGACGCAGTCAAGCACCTATCCATCATATGTGGCCCAAGGCCTTTCACAAATCGGTGCACTCGGTCACCCATATTCGCTACCATAGCCGAAGCACACCTAGCCAAAGAATTGAAGAGGAGACTATACTCTAAAGCACTCATGCTACCTTGCTTCAAATTCAAGCACTTATCGACTCTAGCTCGCCGAACTTCTGGAGGCATATAGTGTCAAAGGAAAGCATCAACAAAATCTTTCCATACCGGGGTAGGTGCATTGGCTCCCCGTGAAGCCATCCAAACCGTGTACCAATGGATCGAGACATCCCTCAATCTATAGTACGCTAACTCCACTGACTCGGTGTCTGAAGCTTGTATAAACCGAAGCGTCCTCAACATACCATCAATAAAATTTTGAGGGTCCTCATTCGACTTTGATCCAAAGAATTTCGGAGGGTTTAAGCTAATGAAATCACGGGCCCTTGCACTAACAACCCTATCACCTTGCCCTGTACTTTGCCGCTGAGTCTGAGCAGCAACCAATTGAGTGAGCAAATACATGGCCTCTGTTACATCTTGTCCTGAAGCATCGGTGGAGGAGCTGGAGGTGATGGAGCTGGGGCTGAGGCTCCCTCACGCTTCTTAGAAATAGGTACTGTCTGGGAGGACTGAGATTGAGCCGCATTCTGGGACTCACTTTCCTCTACGACTGCTGGCGGTGCTCTTTCAGCCCGTTTTTCCACCGCTGTCTTGCCCCTTTGGGTTGCCGTAGCCTTTCTCTTTACAGGCATCTCTAAAATACACAATACACGGTTAAGGAGAAGGAAGTTCTTATACCATAGCTCTATCGTACGATGTTATGAAGAAAGAAGGTCAATCATTCCTAAAATGCCCGTAGCCTCTTGTTTATAAGTGTGGCGCGTAACACACCCATAACCAAGACTCTACTGGACACGGCTCGTAGACACACCCTAGGACAGAACTGCTCTGATACCACTTTTGTCACGACCCAACCGGAGGGCCGCGACGGGCACCCGGTGCTAGCCCACCCGGGCGCCTTTTAACATACCCTTTACATTCACATCTAGGTGAGCCACATATTAAATCAACATACCCTTTACATTCACATCTAGGTGAGCCACATATTAAATCAACATACCCTTTACATTCACATCTAGGTGAGCCACATATTAAATCATACATTTCTATTCATCAATCATATGAATCCCATTGGGCAACAATACCTTCATATCAACACTAGGAACTAACCCATACAAAGTGCATAAGCCGATGAGGCTAACAAAATGATACCCAAAAATATAGGCTGACAAGGCCAAACACATCTAGCTATATATATATATATACATGCATTCTACCCGGCCTTATAAGCTCTAGATTCCATAATGTCACTACCCAACCCCGTAGGCCGTGACTAGTGCCCGAGTTGGACACTCACACATACCTGTTAACTATAATCATCTACAGCTAGCATAGCAAGAACTTATTTATATATAAAGGTAGGACGTTATTTTAAAGCTGTCGTATATATGCATATCAGAGCCACCTGTCTCCTGAGGAGTTACAACTTTCAACAGTTTATATCGCACATAAGCCGGCAAGGCTGTCATATATAGGGGAACATCCCAGTAATACATAAGCCGACAAGGCTACCATTTTACACAGCATCCCAAACATATATATATACGCAAGCCGACAAGGCTGCCACTACGATGGGTACGCCCCAAACATAAGTCATGTCCACACAACGAAACAACAACTATATACAGACCCACACATATGTCTACAGACCTCTAAGAGTAACGACAGTATCATATGACGGGACAGGGCCCCGCCGTACCCTGAACAACATACATATAAAAAAAAGGGATCTATACCACGGAGCGAAGGAGCACTCCAAAATAGCTGAATAGATATCCTAGGCTGGCGGATCTCCGAAACGAGCGTCTGTACCTGCGGGCATGAAACACAGCCCCCCGAAGAAAGGGGGTCAGTACGGAATATGTATTGACCATGTAAAGCATGAAATATAGTAAATAGGATCATACTGAGACAAGGAGTGTAGGACCTAGTGCAACAACCAGAATACCATAAGACTTACCTTCGAACATAAATCATATGTGTCAACATCATACCCATATCATTATAGAGTTTAGTAATCATAGCTAAATATTCATTCTGTATGTAAACATATATAACGTGTCCCGGCCCTCTAGTGAGGGGCTCGGTAAATAAAATCATCGTATACGTGTACATATAACGTGTCCCGGCCCTTTAGCGAGGGACTCAGTGAATAATGATCATATGCCATCCTGGCCACCATCCCCATATCATCATGTCATCATATCATCATATACATATATATATATGACATGTCCCGACCCTCTAGTGAGGGACTCGGTGAATAATGCAGTGAATATGCTCAAGAAAACATGTCTTGGCCCGGGACTCAGTGAAGGATGTAACGGTAAGCACGAGTAGAGTAATAAGCAACCACATACATACAAATCATCTTTTGAGACTCAATAGATAAGCAAACTAATCAGCTCTCAAGCATCAGGATAATAATCATATTAAGTTCTTCCTAAATGCCATTACAAACTATATCAAGGAACGTTTCAGGATTCATATACATGTATCAATTTAACATGATATAGCTTATGAAAGTCAAGTATACTTCTAATTATGCAATTCTTTAAGAGTAGGAATTTTTATACATCATTTATTAGTCGATCATATAATAGACTCGAAACAATAGCTCGACTATCCTAAAAGTTCTAGCATCAAGAACGAATAAAAATCATGAGTCATGCTTGGAATTAGAGAGTAGAATTTCCCTAAGGCTCATATCATATCTTACTTACTTCTAGGACATGCCAAAAGAAAGAAGGGATAGGCTTTATATACCTTTAGCGTTTAGTCATATTATAACTCGTACACGCTGCCCAATAGTACCTTATCCTATATTAAGATATCAAGAGCTACGATTAGGCCACGAGGGAATTCAATACGTATTCTAACGTTAATAATCCCTTTTAACCAATTAGACGACGTTTCGTTCGTATTCAAACCAACTACTACCATTAAGCCAATATTGCTAGTCATGCATTCAAGTATCAACCCGAGACTATTTAAACATGACTCGCGGGAACTTCGGACAGCCCGCACATTGTTTAAAACAGCCCGACCAACATACCATACAATTCGCAATTTTCCAACTTCAACCAAAACAACAACAACACGTTTAGCAACATTGTCTATATAATCGCAAGAAACTATATTAACGACATACTAACTTCTACAACAGCCCATAACGACTTCAACTCCAATTTTCTAACCATCAATATCCTCATTCTTATTCTAGAACCCATGACAATAACAATCAACATTCAAAATAAACTTAACCCATCCTTTTTACTAAAACAGTCCACAGTTTGGACTGTTTTCCTATTCAACATATACCATTTCTTTTGCACTTCAAACTCACATATTCACTATGCATTCAATGCACCACAACGTCCATAACAACAACAACTAGAGCATTAAACAAATCAGTCCATTAATTCTAATTAATTTGATTAATACTAATTCCCACTTAATACTCTAAGCACAATTTATTAATTCCAAATCTCCAATAATAATATTTTTATACCAAACAAAATTTATAGGCAACTTGTGCACCGAAACAAAATCGGAAGTTAAAGCCTCTACCTCGTACCTTAAAATAGTCTTGTCTTTAACTTGTCGCGTTTAGCTTAAAATATTCCAATGTATAAAAATACGGGATATAACATCCTTCCCCCCTTTAGGACATTCGTCCTCGAAAGTTAAATTAATCCCGTCGGGTTCCATAAGAGTCTTGGGAAAGGTTTTCTTTATTCGCCAGCATATATGTTGATCAGATAGTTAATACAATTAAGCAAGGGGGTTTTGGTTACCTGTAGGCATAGAAAACAAGTGAGGGTGCTTCTTCTTCATCTCCTCTTCAGCTTCCCAAGTCATCTCCTCCGTGTTATTGTTTCGCCACAATACTTTAACAGAAGCCATGTCTTTGGTTCGCAACCTCCTGATTTGTCGATCAAGTATGGCTATAGGCTGCTCTTCGTATGATAACTCCTCTGTTACCTGGATATAATCTGCAGGAAACACCCTGGAAGGATCGCCTACATACTTGCGAAGCATTGACACATGGAAAACCGGATGTACTGCTTCCAAGTCTCTGCTGGTAGGTCTAACTCGTAGGCAACTTGGCCTACCTTATGGATAACCTGATAAGGCCCAATGTATCTCGGGCTCAACTTTCCTTTCCTGCCGAATCTCATAACACCCTTCATGGGTGACACCTTCAAAAACACCCAGTCACCAACCTGGAATTCCAAGTGTCGACGTCGATTATCTGCATATGATTTCTGTCGACTCTGGGCTGCCAGTAATCTCTCCTGAATAAGCTTCACCTTATCGACAGCCTGCTGAACCATATCTGGGCCTATCAACTTAGTCTCACTAACATCAAACCAGCCTATAGGTGATCTGCACTTCCTGCCATATAGAGCCTCATATGGTGCCATCTGGATGCTAGAATGGTAACTGTTATTATAAGAAAACTCAATAAGTGGAAGGTGATCATCCCAACTACCCCTGAAATCAATAACACAGGCCCGTAACATATCTTGTAGTGTCTGGACGGTACACTCGGCCTGTCCGTCAGTCTGAGGATGAAATGTTATGCTGAGACTCACTTGTGTCCCCAATCCTTCTTGGAAGGATATCCAGAAATTAGCTGTAAACTAGGCTCCTCTATCAGAGATGATAGCTGTGGGAACTCCATGAAGTCTCACTATCTCCTTAAGATACAACCTGGCATAATCCTCAGCTGAATATGTAGTCCTGACTGGAAGGAAGTGGGCTGATTTCGTCAATCTATCAACAATGACCCAGACAGAATCATATTTCCGTGGAGTGCGAGGTAGACCTGTGACGAAGTCCATATTGATTACCTCCCATTTCCAAGTCGGAATCTCCATCTTCTGCAATAGTCCCCCAGGCTTCTGGTGCTCGATCTTAACCTGCTGACAATTTGGACACTGGGCAACAAACTCTGCTATGTCCTTTTTCATGCCGTCCCACCAATACAAACATCTAAGGTCATGATACATCTTTGTTGATCCTGGATGAACAGAATAACGAGCATAGTGTGCCTCCCCCATAACCTGTTGCCGTAATCCTGCAACCTCAGGTACACATAATCTGCCTCTGTATCGTAGTGCTCCGTCAAATGAAATCTTGAATGGGGTCTCGTCCTTCTGAAGTGCCGTATCTCTGTAATATACAAGAATAGGATCCTCATACTGACGTCTCTCCACCTCTTCTATAATAGAGGACTCAACAACACCTCACACAAAAATGCTACCATTATCAGAATCAGCCAAACGAACTCCCAAACTAGCTAGCTGACAAACCTCGTGGACTATCTCTTTCTGCCCTGGTGGCACATCTGCCAAACTACCCATAGATTTACGGCTGAGTGCGTCTGCTACAACATTGGCCTTTCCTGGGTGATATAGAATATCAACATCATAGTCTTTCAACAACTCTAGCCATCTCCTTTGCCGCAAATTTAGCTCCTTTTGCTTAAAGATATACTGGAGACTCTTATGATCTGTATAAATATCAACATGTACGCCATATAGATAATGTCTCAATATCTTCAAAGCATGAATCACCGCTGCCAACTCCAGATCGTGGGTAGGATAATTTCTTTCGTGCTTCCTGAGTTGTCGGGAGGCATAGGCTATAACTCTGCCATGCTGCATCAATACGCAACCTAACCCAACACCGGCAGCATCACAATAAATAACATAGCCATCTGGCCCCTCAGGAAGAGTTAGAACTGGAGCTGTAGTCAACTTGTCCTTCAATAATTGAAAGCTTCGTTCACAAGCATCGGTCCACTGGACATAGTTGCCTTCTGAGTTAGCCTTGTTAAAGGCGCTGAAATCGAAGCAAACTTTTCCACAAATTTCCTGTAGTACCCTGCTAGCCCCAGAAAACTACGTACCTCAGTGGGTGTCGTAGGTCTAGGCCAAGTCTTTACGGCCTCAATCTTCTGCGAGTCTACCCGAATTCCATCAGCTCCAACAATATGCCCCAGAAACGCTACTTAAGTCTACCAGAATTCACATTTAGAGAACTTAGCATATAATTTCTTGTGTTGGAGGACCCTAAGTACCGTCCTCAAGTGATCTGCATGCTCTTCTTCGGATCGTGAATAGACCAGAATATCATCAATGAATACAATCATGAACAGGTCAAGGAATGGCTTAAACACCTGGTTCATCAAATCCATAAATACTGCTGCAGCATTGGTCAACCCAAAGGACATCACTTTAAACTCGTAATGCCCATATCGGGTCCTGAATGCAGTCTTCGGAATGTCTGCCTCCTTTACCCGCACCTGGTGATAACCTGACCGCAAGTCTATCTTCGAGAAACACTTAGCACCCTGCAACTGGTCAAATAAATCATCAATCCTAGGGAGGGGATATCTGTTCTTTATTGTTACTTTGTTCAACTATCTATAATCAATACACATCCGCACCGACCCATCTTTCTTCCGTACGAATAATACTGGTGCTCCCCAAGGTGATGTACTGGGCCTGATGAAGCCCTTCTCTAACAAATCTCTCAGTTGCTCCTTCAATTCTTTCAATTCTGCAGGTGCCATTCTGTAAGGAGGAATATATATGGGCTGAGTGTCTGGCAATACGTCTATAGTGAACTCTATCTCACGCTCAGGAGGAAGACCTGGAAGTTCATCTGGAAATACATCTGGAAATTCATTAACTACCGGGACTGACTGAAGAATCGGTACTTCTGCTTTTAAGTCATGCACACGAACCAGATGATAAATATAACCCTTTCTAACCATCTTCCTTGCCTTGAGGTATGAAATAAACTTACCCCTCGGCGATGCCGTATTTCCCTTCAATTCTATAATTGGCTCCCCTGGGAACTGAAATTGAACTACTTTGCCTCTGCAATCAACATTAGCATAACAAGAAGTTAACCAATCCATCCCCATAATAACATCGAACTCAGCCATATCTAACTCTATCAAATCTGCCTTGGTGCAACGATTATATATGATCACCGAACAATCCCTATATAATTGTTTTGCTATGACAGAATCCCCTACTGGTGTAGCTACCTCTAACGGTTCTATAAATTCAGGTTTTATCCCAATTTTACTAACAACAAAGGGAGAAATATATGATAATGTGGAGCCTGGGTCTATCAATGCATATGCATCTCGGGAGAAGATTGATAGTATACCTGTAACCACATTTGGCGAATCCTCCTGATCCTATCTGCTAGCTAAAGCATATATGCGGTTCGAAGGACCGCTAGAACCGGAAACTCCGCCACGGCCTGCTGGTGTCGGAATACCTTAACCCATAGGGTGCATAGCCACCGAAGAAGATGAACCAACAACTGATCCAATAGGCTGAGCTGCGCCACCTGCACCACCCCCAAATTGACACTCCCTCATAGTATGGCCCTGACGGCCGCAAGAGAAACAAGCACCAGTAATGAGACGGCATTCCCCCGGATGGCACCTGCCACATCGAGGGCACTGAGGTATAGATGGCCTCGTCTGGCCTGAATTCCTGTGCATCTGGAAACCTGAAGTCATGGAACTTTGACCAGCTCCTGAATACCCCGTGCTACCAAACCTCCTATTAGTGAATCGTGGAGGTACACTCCGTGCCGGCTGAGAAGGATATCTACTATGCTGCTGTTGGGACTGCCCGCCTCGAAACTCACCCGAAGAATACCCAGTTGACCCCTGCCATGATCTCTATCAGATCGACGCTCTCTATGTCGGTCCTCAACTCCCTGTGTATATGCCTGCACTCGAGCGATGCCCATACCGGGCTGAGAAGCCATTGCCATACAGCTATCAATCAAGTAATGATCCAGCCCCATCACGTAACGATGCACCCTATCAGCCATGTCCGCTACAATTGTGGGCGCGTACCTAGCCAGCGAATCAAATTCGAGATTATAATCTCGAACACTTCTGCCATTCTGTCTCAGGTGTAGAAATCTATCAACTCTAGCTCGCCTCATCTCCGGAGGAAGAAAATGACCCAGAAAGGCCTCCACGAACTCATCCCATACTGTTGGTGGAGCATCCTCACCCCTGGACAACTCCCAGGACTCATACCAATTAACCGCTACATCACGTAACCGATATAAAGCCAACTCAACCGACTCAGTCTCGGAAGATCTAATTATCCGCAACGTACGCAACATCTGTCGAATGAAATCCTGTGGATCCTCTGCGGGCTTTGACCCATAGAACTCTGGGGATTACATGTCAAGAAATCACGGACCCTCAAACTATCATGTCTGTCCGCATAGTCACCTCCAAATCCGTGTCTGCGAGTCTGCCCCGACACTAACCTGGTCAATAACTGGACTGCGTGCCTCATAGCTCTATCCTCTGCCCCTGGCTGGGAAGCTGGAGGCTCGGGTGCTGGAACCCCAGGAGCTGGCGGTGGAGCCGTCTCCTGATCTGCAGCTGCTGCTGCCCTAGGCTCCTCTGGTAATGGTGGTGTAGCCGAGCTCGCTGACTGGAGCCTAATCTCAGGCGCAGATTAGGCATAAGCATTGACACATGGAAAACCGGATGTACTGCTTCCAAGTCTCTGCTGGTAGGTCTAACTCGTAGGCAACTTGGCCTACCTTATGGATAACCTGATAAGGCCCAATGTATCTCGGGCTCAACTTTCCTTTCCTGTCGAATCTCATAACACCCTTCATGGGTGACACCTTCAAAAACACCCAGTCACCAACCTGGAATTCCAAGTGTCGACGTCGATTATCTGCATATGATTTCTGTCGACTCTGGGCTGCCAGTAATCTCTCCTGAATAAGCTTCACCTTATCGACAGCCTGCTGAACCATATCTGGGCCTATCAACTTAGTCTCACTAACATCAAACCAGCCTATAGGTGATCTGCACTTCCTGCCATATAGAGCCTCATATGGTGCCATCTGGATGCTAGAATGGTAACTGTTATTATAAGAAAACTCAATAAGTGGAAGGTGATCATCCCAACTACCCCTGAAATCAATAACACAGGCCCGTAACATATCTTGTAGTGTCTGGACGGTACACTCGGCCTGTCCGTCAGTCTGAGGATGAAATGTTATGCTGAGACTCACCTGTGTCCCCAATCCTTCTTGGAAGGATCTCCAGAAATTAGCTGTAAACTAGGCTCCTCTATCAGAGATGATAGCTGTGGGAACTCCATGAAGTCTCACTATCTCCTTAAGATACAACCTGGCATAATCCTCAGCTAAATATGTAGTCCTGACTGGAAGGAAGTGGGCTGATTTCGTCAATCTATCAACAATGACCCAGACAGAATCATATTTCCGTGGAGTGCGAGGTAGACCTGTGACGAAGTCCATATTGATTACCTCCCATTTCCAAGTCGGAATCTCCATCTTCTGCAATAGTCCCCCAGGCTTCTGGTGCTCGATCTTAACCTGCTGACAATTTGGACACTGGGCAACAAACTCTGCTATGTCCTTTTTCATACCGTCCCACCAATACAAACATCTAAGGTCATGATACATCTTTGTTGATCCTGGATGAACAGAATAACGAGCATAGTGTGCCTCCCCCATAACCTGTTGCCGTAATCCTGCAACCTCAGGTACACATAATCTGCCTCTGTATCGTAGTGCTCCGTCAGATGAAATCTTGAATGGGGTCTCGTCCTTCTGAAGTGCTGTATCTCTGTAATATACAAGAATAGGATCCTCATACTGACGTCTCTCCACCTCTTCTATAATAGAGGACTCAACAACACCTCACACAAAAATGCTACCATTATCAGAATCAGCCAAACGAACTCCCAAACTAGCTAGCTGACAAACCTCGTGGACTATCTCTTTCTGCCCTGGTGGCACATCTGCCAAACTACCCATAGATTTACGGCTGAGTGCGTCTGCTACAACATTGGCCTTTCCTGGGTGATATAGAATATCAACATCATAGTCTTTCAACAACTCTAGCCATCTCCTTTGCCGCAAATTTAGCTCCTTTTGCTTAAAGATATACTGGAGACTCTTATGATCTGTATAAATATCAACATGTACGCCATATAGATAATGTCTCAATATCTTCAAAGCATGAATCACCGCTGCCAACTCCAGATCGTGGGTAGGATAATTTCTTTCGTGCTTCCTGAGTTGTCGGGAGGCATAGGCTATAACTCTGCCATGCTGCATCAATACGCAACCTAACCCAACACCGGCAGCATCACAATAAATAACATAGCCATCTGGCCCCTCAGGAAGAGTTAGAACTGGAGCTGTAGTCAACTTGTCCTTCAATAATTGAAAGCTTCGTTCACAAGCATCGGTCCACTGGACTTAGTTGCCTTCTGAGTTAGCCTTGTTAAAGGCGCTGAAATCGAAGCAAACTTTTCCACAAATTTCCTGTAGTACCCTGCTAGCCCCAGAAAACTACGTACCTCAGTGGGTGTCGTAGGTCTAGGCCAAGTCTTTACGGCCTCAATCTTCTGCGAGTCTACCCGAATTCCATCAGCTCCAACAATATGCCCCAGAAACGCTACTTAAGTCTACCAGAATTCACATTTAGAGAACTTAGCATATAATTTCTTGTGTTGGAGGACCCTAAGTACCGTCCTCAAGTGATCTGCATGCTCTTCTTCTGATCGTGAATAGACCAAAATATCATCAATGAATACAATCATGAACAGGTCAAGGAATGGCTTAAACACCTGGTTCATCAAATCCATAAATACTGCTGCAGCATTGGTCAACCCAAAGGACATCACTTTAAACTCGTAATGCCCATATCGGGTCCTGAATGCAGTCTTCGGAATGTCTGCCTCCTTTACCCGCACCTGGTGATAACCTGACCGCAAGTCTATCTTCGAGAAACACTTAGCACCCTGCAACTGGTCAAATAAAGCATCAATCCTAGGGAGGGGATATCTGTTCTTTATTGTTACTTTGTTCAACTATCTATAATCAATACACATCCGCACCGACCCATCTTTCTTCCGTACGAATAATACTGGTGCTCCCCAAGGTGATGTACTGGGCCTGATGAAGCCCTTCTCTAATAAATCTCTCAGTTGCTCCTTCAATTCTTTCAATTCTGCAGGTGCCATTCTGTAAGGAGGAATATATATGGGCTGAGTGTCTGGCAATACGTCTATAGTGAACTCTATCTCACGCTCAGGAGGAAGACCTGGAAGTTCATCTGGAAATACATCTGGAAATTCATTAACTACCGGGACTGACTGAAGAATCGGTACTTCTGCTTTTAAGTCATGCACACGAACCAGATGATAAATATAACCCTTTCTAACCATCTTCCTTGCCTTGAGGTATGAAATAAACTTACCCCTCGGCGATGCCGTATTTCCCTTCAATTCTATAATTGGCTCCCCTGGGAACTGAAATTGAACTACTTTGCCTCTGCAATCAACATTAGCATAACAAGAAGTTAACCAATCCATCCCCATAATAACATCGAACTCAGCCATATCTAACTCTATCAAATCTGCCTTGGTGCAACGATTATATATGATCACCGAACAATCCCTATATAATTGTTTTGCTATGACAGAATCCCCTACTGGTGTAGCTACCTCTAACGGTTCTATAAATTCAGGTTTTATCCCAATTTTACTAACAACAAAGGGAGAAATATATGATAATGTGGAGCCTGGGTCTATCAATGCATATGCATCTCGGGAGAAGATTGATAGTATACCTGTAACCACATTTGGCGAATCCTCCTGATCCTATCTGCTAGCTAAAGCATATATGCGGTTCGAAGGACCGCTAGAACCGGAAACTCCGCCACGGCCTGCTGGTGTCGGAATACCTTACCCCATAGGGTGCATAGCCACCGAAGAAGATGAACCAACAACTGATCCAATAGGCTGAGCTGCGCCACCTGCACCACCCCCAAATTGACACTCCCTCATAGTATGGCCCTGACGGCCGCAAGAGAAACAAGCACCAGTAATGAGACGGCATTCCCCCGGATGGCACCTGCCACATCGAGGGCACTGAGGTATAGATGGCCTCGTCTGGCCTGAATTCCTGTGCATCTGGAAACCTGAAGTCATGGAACTTTGACCAGCTCCTGAATACCCCGTGCTACCAAACCTCCTATTAGTGAATCGTGGAGGTACACTCCGTGCCGGCTGAGAAGGATATCTACTATGCTGCTGTTGGGACTGCCCGCCTCGAAACTCACCCGAAGAATACCCAGTTGACCCCTGCCATGATCTCTATCAGATCGACGCTCTCTATGTCGGTCCTCAACTCCCTGTGTATATGCCTGCACTCGAGCGATGCCCATACCGGGCTGAGAAGCCATTGCCATACAGCTATCAATCAAGTAATGATCCAGCCCCATCACGTAACGATGCACCCTATCAGCCATGTCCGCTACAATTGTGGGCGCGTACCTAGCCAGCGAATCAAATTCGAGATTATAATCTCGAACACTTCTGCCATTCTGTCTCAGGTGTAGAAATCTATCAACTCTAGCTCGCCTCATCTCCGGAGGAAGAAAATGACCCAGAAAGGCCTCCACGAACTCATCCCATACTGTTGGTGGAGCATCCTCACCCCTGGACAACTCCCAGGACTCATACCAATTAACCGCTACATCACGTAACCGATATAAAGCCAACTCAACCGACTCAGTCTCGGAAGATCTAATTATCCGCAACGTACGCAACATCTGTCGAATGAAATCCTGTGGATCCTCTGCGGGCTTTGACCCATAGAACTCTGGGGATTACATGTCAAGAAATCACGGACCCTCAAACTATCATGTCTGTCCGCATAGTCACCTCCAAATCCGTGTCTGCGAGTCTGCCCCGACACTAACCTGGTCAATAACTGGACTGCGTGCCTCATAGCTCTATCCTCTGCCCCTGGCTGGGAAGCTGGAGGCTCGGGTGCTGGAACCCCAGGAGCTGGCGGTGGAGCCGTCTCCTGATCTGCAGCTGCTGCTGCCCTAGGCTCCTCTGGTAATGGTGGTGTAGCCGAGCTCGCTGACTGGAGCCTAATCTCAAGCGCAGATTAGGCATAAGCCCTAGTAATCTTCCGAGTCTGGCTGGTCTCTCCAACTACTGACTTGCCCTTCTGGGCGGCTGTCGCCTTCTTTGGAGGCATCACTGTAAACATAACAATTCGTTAGGGAGGAATTATCCTGATAATACAACTCTATCGCACGATCTAGAATAAGAAGGAAAGATGACACCCCAAATGTCCTGTAGCTTCCTGTTTATAAATGTGGTGCACAACACATCGATAAACAAGACTATACTAGACACGGTCTGTAGACACTCCGAGGATGAACCGCTCTGATACCACTTTTGTCACGACCCAACCCCGTAGGCCGTGACTAGTGCCCGAATTGGAAACTCATACATACCTGTTAACTATAATCATCTACAGCTAGCATAGCAAGAACTTATTTATATATAAAGGTAGGACGTTATTTTAAAGTTGTCGTATATATGCATATCAAAGCCACCTGTCTCCTGAGGAGTTACAACTTTCAACAGTTTATATTGCACATAAGCCGGCAAGGCTGTCATATATAGGGGAACGTCCCAGTAATACATAAGCCGACAAGGATACCATTTTGCACAGCATCCCAAACATATATATATACGCAAGCCGACAAGGCTGCCACTACGAATGGGTACGCCCCAAACATAAGTCATGTCCACACAACGAAACAACAACTATATACAGACCCACACATATGTCTATAGACCTCTAAGAGTAACGACAGTATCATATGACGGGACAGGGCCCCGCCGTACCCTGAACAACATACATATACAACAAAAGGGATCTATACCACGGAGCGAAGGAGCACTCCAAAATAGCTGCATAGATATCCTAGGCTGGTGGATCTCCAAAACGAGTGTTTGTACCTGCGGGCATGAAACACAGCCCCCCGAAGAAAGAGGGTCAGTACGGAATATGTACTGAGCTTGTAAAGCATGAAATATAGTAAATAGGATCATACTGAGACAAGGAGTGTAGGACTTAGTGCAACAACCAGAATACCATAAGACTTACCTTCGAACATAAATCATATGTGTCAACATCATACCCATATCATTATAGAGTTTAGTAATCATAGATAAATAATCATTCTGTATGAAAACATATATAACGTGTCCCGACCCTCTAGTGAGGGGCTCGGTAAATAAAATCATCGTATACATGTACATATAACATGTCCCGGCCCTTTAGCGAGGGACTCGGTGAATAATGATCATATGCCATCCTGGCCACCATCCCCATATCATCATATACATATATATATATATATATATATAACGTGTCCCGGCCCTCTAGTGAGGGACTCGGTGAATAATGCAGTGAATATGCGCACGAAAACATGACCTGGCCCGAGACTCAATGAAGGATGTAACGGTAAGCACGAGCAGAGTAATAAGCAACCACATACATACAAATCATCTTTTGAGACTCAATAGATAAGTAAACTAATCAGCTCTCAAGCATCAGGATAATAATCATATTAAGTTCATCCTAAATGCCATTACAAACTATATCAAGGAACGTTTCAGGATTCATATACATGTATCAATTTAACATGATATATCTTATGAAAGTCAAGTATACTTCTAATTATGCAATTCTTTAAGAGTAGGAATTTTTATACATCATTTATTAGTCGATCATATAATAGACTCGAAACAATAGCTCGACTATCCTAAAAGTTCTAGCATCAAGAACGAATAAAAATCATGAGTCATGCTTGGAATTAGAGAGTAGAATTTCCCTAAGGCTCATATCATATCTTACTTACTTCTAGGACATGCCAAAAGAAAGAAGGGATAGGCTTTATATACCTTTAGCGTTTAGTCATATTATAACTCGTACACGCTGCCCAATAGTACCTTATCCTATATTAAGATATCAAGAGCTACGATTAGGCCACGAGGGAATTCAATACGTATTCTAACGTTAATAATCCCTTTTAACCAATTAGACGACGTTTCGTTCGTATTCAAACCAACTACTACCATTAAGCCAATATTGCTAGTCATGCATTCAAGTATCAACCCGAGACTATTTAAACATGACTCGCGGGAACTTCGGACAGCCCGCACATTGTTTAAAACAGCCCGACCAACATACCATACAATTCGCAATTTTCCAACTTCAACCAAAACAACAACAACACGTTTAGCAACATTGTCTATATAATCGCAAGAAACTATATTAACGACATACTAACTTCTACAACAGCCCATAACGACTTCAACTCCAATTTTCTAACCATCAATATCCTCATTCTTATTCTAGAACCCATGACAATAACAATCAACATTCAAAATAAACTTAACCCATCCTTTTTACTAAAACAGTCCACAGTTTGGACTGTTTTCCTATTCAACATATACCATTTCTTTTGCACTTCAAACTCACATATTCACTATGCATTCAATGCACCACAACGTCCATAACAACAACAACTAGAGCATTAAACAAATCAGTCCATTAATTCTAATTAATTTGATTAATACTAATTCCCACTTAATACTCTAAGCACAATTTATTAATTCCAAATCTCCAATAATAATATTTTTATACCAAACAAAATTTATAGGCAACTTGTGCACCGAAACAAAATCGGAAGTTAAAGCCTCTACCTCGTACCTTAAAATAGTCTTGTCTTTAACTTGTCGCGTTTAGCTTAAAATATCCCAATGTATAAAAATACGGGATATAACACATAATAGTCATATATAGGAACATATACATAATAGCTCATAAACATCTTTACTTTTAACATCACTATCATCATCGTCATTGTTATCTTCATCGCTATAATCATCGTTATCATTATCGTTATCACTATCATCGTCGTTCATTACATCTATCCTTATAGGATTACTCGTCATATGAGGAACTTGGTACAATCGTAACATATCGAGAATTATAAGCTTTGTAGCTTTTTGAAGATAGAGTCATTTGGAGGACATCATAGACTTATAGAAGATTTAGATGATTGGCCAAAGAACCATGCCTTATGAAAGAAGGTTTAGCCTTACATACCTTTCCGTTCAACTATTTTACCACTTGCACGGTCTCCTTCAATGCTCACGGTTCTACTTTCATTAAAGTCATAATATCTCATTAGAAATCGATAGCTACCATACATAACTAAATCTAGAGAAAATCAGACAACATCTCCTTTATTTATACGACATTCCTCCATATCGTAAATCATCTCCCAAACGTCAATAATACATTTACAATATCATAACAATAGTCTTTATTTATCCACATTATCTATATTTCTCAATTCGCTTCTAATCACCCATATCCATGGTCATAAACACGACTACTTTCATTCATATACATTGCCTATCCCATTTTCTTAACATCAATTATAACATATTCATATCACAACACAACAAGAATCATAACTCAATTCAAACTATTACTCAAAATGGCACTATTCCACATTCAAGACCCATTTTCTATATCCTTCTACAATCCATGTGTCTCAACTTTCTAATATCTTAAACAACATGGAAATACCTTAAATATTACCTTAGATGTTGTAGGAACAAGCTTTGGGTGGAAATACTTCACTTAAGCCAAAACCCTAGTTCATCTCCGATGAGATTTCTTGACTTGGATGATCTTTAATGGGTTTCTTACACTTGATTCACTTAGTTTATGTTGTTGATCACTAATATCTCTTGAATTCTTGTGGAATAAATGTATAGAGATGTTTTAGAGAGAAGGGGTGTGGTATGGAAATGAAATGAAATAAGTCTTGATCCATCATTAAATACACCAATCTGTCCCCGACCAGATATACGGACCAACATACGGTCCGTACATTTTATACGGGCCGTATGTTTGGTCCAGTGAAGTGTGTCATTATGGGCTGATTATACGGTCCAACATACAGACTGTATGTTTGGCCGTATAATCCCAGTGTTCTGATGTTCGTTCTTGTCGACTCGTTTGATCTCCAATCCTTATGGAACCTTCTTAAAACTCGTTTAACACCTCAATACCAATCTAAGGGATGTTATCACTCTTCTCCAAGGCATCATTAAATCCTCGTTAACTCGTTACTTGTAATTCCTTTCCGTTACCTATCGTATGCCTTGCCTTCTCTTGGCAACTTTCTTCCTATATCTCGAACATCTTTGAAATCATATCTAGAGTCATCGAATGTCGTTTCTTACTTATTGAAATACCGTATACTCGTCCTCTTCGTTAGTCTATTCACTTGCGCATCAACGGAAAAATTTTCCGAGGTGTAACAACATTAGCATGAATTAGGGAGTTTCTAAGGTCGATTATTAAATCATAAATGAAGAATAGGGTTAGCTGAACCTACCCCAATGAAGAATTCTCTTAGTCTCTTGTTATGCTTCTAGGTAGCTCTAGAACCGAGGGTAATGAATGAGGAGTGATAGGGATTGAAAAAGAATTTAAGTCATTTAAGCTCCCGTCGATGCAACAACAGTCTGCAGTTCGCTACGGCAGAAACGCTGCAGTGGTGACATGACCACCCCAGCGATCACTCAAAATCTTGCTACGCCACTATAGCATCAATGCCATCGCCGTAGAGATACCGCTACTGCGGTCCTGGTGTCGCCATGGCGATGCACTAGTCACTATAAAGTTACTCAAATTCACAAGTCTCAACTCGAAATTCGACTATCACCCAAGGCTCGACAAATACAAATCAAATATGTATTCACACATAAAATCGCGCTACGAACTCACCCGTGTCCACGAATTTCCCAATGGGGGTCTCATTGACCAAGTCAACCTCCAATACCACAAAACTAAATTTCCAACTGAAATCCCAAACGCACTCTAATTCATTGGGAAGTGAACCGCACATACCGATATATCGCAAATGACCATCCGGACCACTCAAAATTGACGGATTTCTAGAAAATGTCTGTTTACCCAAAAGTCAACTCTGGGTCAAACATTTTTCGCTTTAAGGCTTATTATCACAAAAACTAATCTAATTTTCATCCGATCACCTCGGAAATCGTACTACCCGCTTTCACAAGTGTAACATAAGCTAATAAGCTTAGATGGATAGTCAACAAGGTCAGAAGTGCGATAACGGCCTAACGAATCATTACATCAGATGCCAATTAAACAATCGTTCGTCCTCGAGCGTAAGGAAATGGAAAGGGGAAAAGTACTTGAATCAGCGAACAACTACGAATATCTCTCGCGCATATCAAACTCGGTCTGCCAAGTAGCCTCCGTAACAAGACGATGCTTCCATTGAACCTTCACAGAAACAATCTTCTGGGACCTCAACTTTCGAACGTGCCTATCCAAGATCGCTATCGGCTCCTCCTCATAGGTCAGATTCGTATCGAGAAATACTGAATCCCAACGAACAGAACCATCTGAATGGTATTTCGTCAACATAGACACATGAAAGACCGGATGAACACCGGACAGGCCTGGTGGCAATTCCAATTCATAAGCAATATCTCCAACCTTACGGAGAACCTCAAATGGGCAGATACCTAGGACTCAACTGACTCTTTTTCCCAAATCGCAGGACACCCTTCATGGGTATGATCTTCAGAAGTAGCTGCTCACCCGTCATAAACTTTAATTCCCGAACCTTCTGATCTGCATACATCTTTTGTCGACTCTAAGCTACTAGAAGCTTTTCCTGAATAAGATTTACCCTGTCCACAGACTCTCTCAACAAATCTGTGCCCTACGGGTGAACCTTAATTGCATCAAACCACCAATAGGAGAACGGCACCTCCTACCATACAAAGCCTTAAACTGCGCCATATCAGCACTTGAATTGTAGCTATTGTTGTACGCAAACTCTGCTAGGGGCAAGAACTAGTTCCAATGACCATAAAAATCAATAACACATGATCTCAACGTATCCTTGAGTACCAGAATAGTCCTCTCGGACTTACCATCGATCTGGGATGAAAGGTTGTACTCAAGTCCAACTGAGTACCCAACTCTATCTGAAAATCCTTCCAAAAATTTAAAGAAAACTGGGGGCTTCGATTCGAAATAATGGAAATTGGGACCCTGTGCAATCGCACAATATCACGAACATAGATCCTGGATAACCACTCCGCAATCCAAGTGACCTGAACTGGAATGAAAATGAGCGGACTTGTTCAACTAGTCAACAATAACCCACACAGAGTCAAACTTGCCCAGGGTCTTCGGAAGACCCACAACGAAATCCATGGCTATCCTCTCCCACTTCCAATTGGGAATGGGTATCCTCTGGAAAACCTTACTAGGTCTCTGGTGCTCATACTTCACTTGCTGATAATTCCCACACTTAGACAAAAAATCTAAAATATCTTTCTTCATCCTCCCCCACCAGTAGCATGATACATCTTCATGACACCCTGATTAATGGAGTACCTAGAACTATGGGCCTCATTCAAGATCAAATGAATCAAGTCACCAACACGAGGAATGCACATGCATCTCTTAGTCCTCAGAATCCCCTCACTATCAAGAATGGACTCCTTGTCCTCGCCCCTCAGAACCGTATCTCGAATATTACACAACTGAGCATCCTCTAACTGATGAGTCTTGATATGTTCTAATAGGGCCAATCTAGCCTCAACACAAGCTAAGACTCTGCCTAGAACTGAAATATCAATATGAGGAAAACTGTTGGCTAGATTCTGAACCTCCATGGCCAACGGACGCTCGAAAATGACCAAATGGGCTAAACTACAAATACTCGTGGCCTTGTGACTGAAGGCATCAGCAACAACATTGGCTTTCCCTGGATGACAAAGATTAGAGATGTCACAGTCCTTCAGGAGCTCCATCCTTAGTGCTGCCTGGAATTAAGATCTCTCTAGGTAAACACGTGTTGAAGGCTACAGTGGTCAGTGAAAACCTTACAATAGATTCCATACAAGTAATGCCTCCAGATCTTCAAAGCAAAGACCACAACTAGTAACTCCAAATCATGGGTAGGGTAGTTCCACTCATGGATCTTAAACTGATGGGAAGCATAGGGTATGACACTACCCTTCTACATCAAGACTGCACCCAAACCCACATAAGATGCATCACAATATACTGAGAAATCCTTACCCTCCACGGGTAATGCTAGAATTAGGGCTGAAGTCAAAAGGGTCTTGAGCTTTTGGAAGCTCTCCTCCCAATCATCGGACCACTGGAAAAGAACATCCTTCTGAGTCTATCTGGTCAACGAGGAAGCAATAGAAGCAAAACCCTTCACAAATCGACGGTAATAGCTGGCTAATCCCACAAAGCTATAGATCTCGGTCATATTAGTGGGCCTCACCCAATCTCTAACAACATCAATCTTCTTGGGATCAACCATGATCCCTTCGTTAGACACAACATGGCCTAAGATTGCCACAGACTCAAGATAGAACTCGCACCTCAAAAATTTGGTGTAAAGCCTCTTCCCCCTCAACAACCCAAGGACAATCCTCTCCCTCAACAACCCAAGGACTATCCTCAAATGGTGTTCATGTCC
This sequence comes from Lycium barbarum, assembly GCF_019175385.1. Taxonomy (NCBI): domain Eukaryota; kingdom Viridiplantae; phylum Streptophyta; class Magnoliopsida; order Solanales; family Solanaceae; genus Lycium; species Lycium barbarum. The sequence continues at coordinate 83,111,418 of NC_083344.1, forward strand.
CTCTCTACTCTTGGAATAAACCAAGATATCATCAATGAATACAATCACAAATGAATCAAGATATGGCTTGAAAATGCCATTAATCAAAGTCATAAACGCAGCTAGGGCCATAAGACATTACAAGGAACACGTAGTGGCCATAACGGGTCTGGATGGCTGTCTTGGGAACATCCTCGGCCCTAATCTTCTGCTGATGATAGCCTGACGTCAAATCAATCTTAAAAAATATCGAAGCACCCTAAAGTTAGTCGAACAGGTCATGAATACGAGGAATGGGATACTTGTTATGAATGGTGACCTTGTTAAATTGACGATAATCAAAGCACATCCTCATAGTACCATCCTTCTTCTTCACAAATAAAATTGGAGAACTCCAAGGAGAAACACCCGGTCTAACAAAACCCCTTACTCAACAGATCTTGCAACTGCTCCTTTAACTCCTTCACCTCCGCGGGCGCCATACTCTAAGGAGGAATATAAATAGGACGCGTGCTCGGATCCAATTCGATACAGAAATCAATGGCTTGGTCGGGCGGTACACTTGGCAAATCAGAAGGGAAGACCTCGGCAAACTCACTCACAATAGGTACAGACTCAAGGGGCGGAGAATCAACACTAGTATCGCGAACATTGGCTAAATTAGCCAAACACCCCTTGGACACTAACTTCTTCCCATGGACATAAGAAATGATATTCTTTAGAGTGGAACTCGGAGTACCCCTCCACTCTAATCTAGGAATCCCAGGTATGGGTAATGTGACTTTTTTGGAGTGACAGTCCAATATTGCATGATACGGAGATAACTAGGTCATACCCAAGATAATATCAAAGTTCACCATGTCTAATACCATCAAGTCTACCCACATATCATAGCCAAAAAAAGTAACTAAACAAGATCAAAAGGCTCGATCTACAATAATAGAATTTTTGATCAGAATAGATACACATATAGGCACACTAATATGATCACAACACAAGTCCCAATCAACATCATAGTTGTTACACCTCGGAATTTCGGGTTGTTATGCGGCGAATAGACTAATGCAAGTTAAGGTGTGCATGATGTCCCTACAAGTAATAAGGGATACTAAATGATTCTAATTTAAGATTCCAAAGACATTTGAGGCAAGAGAAGAAAGTTCATTGAAGGAAGTGGAGTATAAGTCGTGTTTTGGAAAGGTTTCGCAAACTATCGAGTTAAGGATTATTTAGTAATGTCTTGAGGAGAGGTTATAAGGCTCCTTAGATGATTGATGAAGTATTATACATGTGTCAAAAAGGTCTCACAAGGATTGGAAGTCAAATAAGTAAACGAGCATAATTCTGGAAAAGTGAGTTATACGGCCACTTATACAGTCTGTATAACTTATACGGTCTGTATAACTTGTCCAGAGAAGGGTCCTCCACTGGAAGTATTATACGGTCACTTATACGGGCCGTATAAGCTATACAGATAGTATAAGTGTCCGTATAAACACCCGACGGGCAGCTTTTAAATTTTACAAAAAGAGGACCCCAAGATCTTATTTCTCATTTCATGAGACCTCTAGAATATTCCATACACCTTATTAACATAAATTCAAGAGAAATCAAAGATTTATCATCAAGAACCAAGAGAATCAAGTGTAGAGAAGATTACTAGGGTTTGTAAAAGTCAAGGATTTCTTTTGTGTTGATGTTGGAGTTTCTCAAGTGGAGTATCTTCATCAAAAGGTCATTCCTATATAATAAAAGGTTATTTTTACACTTATTTCATGTTATTAAAGGTATTGAGTGGTTACAGGACTTGGATTGGAGAAGAATGTAGAATATGAACTCAAATAAGAAAATAATGGCACTTTGAGTAGTAAATTAATTTGAGTCATGATTCTTAGTATGAGATGAGTATAATATCATTATGAATGATGTTAGTAACGTTGAGGAAGTATTATATGAAGAACGAAAATGGTGTTGTATTGTTCTCATAGTTATGGATGGGTTGAAAGTGAATTTGAGAAGTGAACAATATTTAACTTGAGAAATCTATTGATTACGATACTATGAGTGCCGCTAATGATGTTTGGGAGTTGTTATATTATAAGGAGAAAGTTGTCAAAACAAAGGAAATGCTGCCCAATTTTCGTTAGCCCTTAGTCGCCTTAGTTTTGCTTAAGGATGTTCCTAATGATCTAATGTAGTACGAATTCTCTTAAATGTAGAGTTGTGAGCTTGGAAGGAGAACGCCTAGTCATTAAAGAGACGTAAAGGTATGTATGGCTAGTCACTTCTTTCAAAGGCATGACTCCTATGCTATAATATCTTTTGTATATATCCATGACCCTCTTACATCCCAAAAGATAAAAGTTAAAGATTCTCAAGAGCTTCTTATGAGATAAAGATGAGATATGTTCCATGCTAATGATAATGACAATGATGCTATGATGAGCTTGATAATCTTATCTTTATGATTTCATTGATGTTACTTCTTGTTGTTATCTCACCTCATGATATTAGTTCTTTCAAGGTGAGACATAGTGATGAGGATTATTCCATAACGTAATCGGAGGTTCCCGACCTTACGTCACTCCGATAGAGTTACAGCTTTTACTTGAGCTCATGCATGCCTCATATTATGTATATGCAAGATTACACCATGCCTATATGGCCGGGCAGTCACCACTACGATGGGCATAGTGGGCAGCTATGGTGATGATTACACCGTGCCTATATGGCCGCACAGACAACACTAGTGGGCGGCTTGAGATGTATACCCCGGACGCGGGCTAATGATGATCACACCGTACCTATATGGACAGGCTGTTTATATATGTATACATGATATGATGTTGTTTATTATGAAAGTTAGCATGCATGATTCCGCCTTAAGAGGCTATCAGTTTCAGGTTATCTCTTCATCTCATGTTCTCTTACTTCTTTATTATGTTGACATACATGCCTTACATACTGAGTACATTATTCGTACTGACGTCCTTTCTTTTATGGATGCTATGCTCATGCTCACAGGTAGATAGGGAGACAGTGCAGACGCTTAGGAGCTTACTTAGCAGATTTATAGGGGCACCCCACCACCTCGGAGGTGCAGCCTATTGGTATATTCTTTTGTGTACATATTGGGGCATGGCGGGGTCCTGTCCCGCCCTTGTGATTTCAGTATTCCAGTTAGAGGCTTGTAGAAACTTATGTATGGGTAATAGGAGTTATGTGACCTCCTTAGTGTATGTTTTGTACATCATTTTTGTAGCCTTATGGGCCAATGTTTATATGTATGTTTTCGGGAAGTATGTAGTGTTTATTCATGGTAAGTCTTCATTTGAGAAATTACACATATACGTTAAGGTTGGGTATGATAGTTAGCATGATGAGTGGTGCTCGGTAGCCAGCTTCGGGTACCCATCATGGCCCTCTAGTTTAGTCGTGACAATGGTAGATAGACACATAGGAGTAAGTGGACCTTAGATCAAATAATATCGAAGCAGGTCGATGTCGAACTAAAATATTACCTGAGATCACAGAATCAGAGGCCTCTGCCTCGGGCCTAACTGGGAAGGAATAGCAAAGATAGTCACCACAGCCACACCTAGAAGCCTGCGGACCACCTATACCTGACCGGTGTCCACCTCTGGTCTGGTAAGAGCCACCGCGGCATGACTGAGCATCGTATCTAACTGATGAGCCACCTCTACCACTAGAAGTACAGGGGGCCTCGGAGTCTCGAACCTAAAACCCTGGTGGGACCCAGTCTACACTAGCCTGGGATAATCTATCATAAGGTGATCAGGGTCACCACACACATAGCATGATCTACGAGCTGGAGGTCGATGCACTGAAGCTGATGAACTGGAGGGACCGGCATGATCCACTGTGCGGGAGTAAGATCCACGATAAGACTTCCTAGCTCCATATCTACTGGGTCTAGTAGGGCCACTCGAAGAAGCCTGAAGTGCTGACTAGACAGGACGGCTGAGGGCTGACTGATAGGGCCTGGATGACTTTCCCCTACCCCTGTAACGGGATCCATTAAAACTACCATAATTAGGTAGCTTCTTCTCACTACCCTCTCCCAAAGATCGAGCCTTAGGAGACTCGACACCAATGGCATGATCAACAATATCCTTGAAAGAAGACCCTATGGTCATCAACTGAAGACAAGCAATATGAATTGGGTACACAAGTTTGTTCACAAATGTGCGGACTCTCTCCTTCTCTGAGGGAATCATCTGGGCAGTAAATCGGGACAAGAATAGAAATCTGGCCTCATACCCAGAAACAGACAACCCATGTTGTCACAAATGGAGAAACTCATACGCAACATGTATTTATGTAAGAAGGCTTGATGAAACTGAGTCCAAGGAAGAAGGGGCGCTCCTACTGGCCTGCTATCAATAAATGCTCTCCACCATGTCTTCAAGTCACTGCGAAACTTGAATGATATGTAGTCTAAACCATGAGTCTCAACTATACCCATCTGGAAGAGATGCTCATGCATCTCCACATGGAACTCATAAGCATCCTCGGTATGTAAGCCATAGAACTTGGGCGGTTTCATCTTTAGAAACCTCCCAACTATATCCTAATTATCAACAGTCATAGTCTGCGCAGCAACAGGCCTAGCAGCACCCTCAGGAATCTAAACAACACTAATACGAGGGATCATGGCTGCCGCAGGATGCATACCCGCGGTCTGTCCCTGCTTCGGAGTCCATCCCCCGACTTGAGTCTGAGAATCGCCACCTGGAGTAGTGGCACCCCCTATAGCATGATGACCTTCCAAATGAAGAAGTACCCAGGACATGAAAACCTTAAACATGACGTCAGACACAGTGTCGGTGTGAGTCTGAGCTGGTACTGCACCACCCTGACTGTCGGTATTGCCTCCGGCTGCTGCTCTAGAAAGGCTAAGCGTGCTCGCCTTTATCCAGCTACAGGGGCTCAAATCCTATCTTGTGCGGATCCATGACTTTTGGCTCAGCCACGGCCTGTCGTTGCTCCTCTCCCTCTAGTGCCTGCCCCAGGAGTGGGCTCTGGCACCTCATTCCTCGCAATCGTGGCTTGAGTCCTCACCATATGTTTTTGAACATAATTTGAATCTGATACCAACTTTCAAATTCCAGATACCAATTAGAATAAAGTAGCACGAAGGATTAAAAGAAGGGAAATTTCCTAAAGTCCTATAGCCTCTCGTAGATAAGTACAGAGCTCTTCTTACCGATCCATAAGACTCTACTAGACTTGGTCTTGTACTTATAGACTAGGTAACCTAGGGCTCTGATACGAACTTGTCACGCCCCAACTCGAGGAACGTGCAGGCACCTACTATTTCCCACCTCAGTAGGCGAACCCGTCCCTTATATAACCAATCATCAGTAAATAAATCATAAATAAAAGAATGAAAAACCCAAGAATAATACAATAAGTCTGACATAATATATAAATACAAAGAAGATAAACAAATCCCAAATCGTGGTCTGATCAATACAGGAGCTACTAAATACTACTACAAGTCTGAATAGTCAAAACATCATCTGAAATACATATTGTCTCAAAATAGGAATGGGACACTAAAGAAGATAGAATCTCGGGCTGCATGGATCCTCAAAAGTCTAGGAGCATCGCCTCGGGATAAATCGCGAGGTGTGGAAGTCTCCCCAACAGCGAACTCTGCACTCATAAAATGAGTACAACAAGGTAGCATCAGTACAAAACACGATGCTTAGTAAGCATCATAGGCCAACAGCAGTTAGATCACGCATGTAATAAGGAAATGGAAAGATAATCAAGCTCACAGACAGATACATATCAATAAGCCAAGTAATACAATAAATCACCAAACAATGTCTCAATATTTCACAAGTCCAAACATAACCAAATATTCACCTAATAACTCAAATATCAGCGAAGATCGATATCAATCTAGAAAACAATAAGAACATATACTATGAATGCATATGGAATGCAATGCAATGATAAACACATGCTCCGGAGGGACGATGCCCACCTCTCGACAGTCATGGCCCATGGGGAACCGCTAAGTTCATGTACTGTCTTTCCGTATCACACACCCTAGAATAACTTCTCCACCCAAATCGTTGCTAACCACTCCGTATCACACAACATAAAGATGGATACAAAAATATAACAATGTCGCATGTATCATACATAACTCTGTCATCACCATCTTCCAATAACAAGACCAAGACATATATATTATGGATATGAGAAAGTATGTCATGAAATGAGAATATCCTAGCATATGGATTCAAGGTAATTCTTATACGTATAGCCACCATAGTAAAAGTATTAAATTAATCTGTTCCTTCCAACCAGTCGTCCATAATACAAAGAAACCAAAAATTTACATAAGAAAAGTCAAGCATAACCTAGGGATTCTAAAGGCCACGTGCCCAAACACACAAGTCACACAACATTACAAAACTAAGAATTTCATCCCAAACTTCATACCCGAATGTTCACATGATGCCTCCAACAATTCCATAGTACTACATACGATTCGCTAACTGAAGAATATCAAACAACGTAAGCCATAACCCACCCGGAGTGTCGAACTGGAATCCCAACAAATCACGCGAGTGCCTTGACCATCCTCAATGCCTCCAAATACTCGTGGTCTATTTATAACATAATCTAGATTAGAAATCATGAATAAAAGTACCTATATTGCCAAGCTTCTAATTTGGTCAACTTAAGCCTATGGAATTTGGGAAAACGGGCCCACAAGGGCAAAACAAAAAAATTGAAAGTGAAACATGTAATTCAAGTCTAAGTGATCAAAACCCACTAATCAATTTATAAAATAACAAAATATTAAGCTAAAATCATATTTAAAGAGAAAGCCCCAATGAATAATTGTCTTAGAATCTCTTATTTTGCTCCCAAGATTGCTCTGGAACCGAGGGTAATGAATGAGGAGTGATAGGGTTTGAAAAAGACTTGAAGTCATTTAAGCTCCCATCGACCATTACGACGGTCTGCAGTCCGCCACAGCGGAACCGCTGCAGCAGTGACATGACCGTCGTAACGGTCGCTCATTATATCGCTACGCCGCTATAGCGGTAGAGCTATCATTGTAGCGATAACGCTACCACGGTCCTGGTGTCGCCATGGCGATGCAGCAGACACCAGAAAGTTATTCAAATTCACAAGTCTCAACCCAAAATCCGACTATCACTCGAGCCCCACAGATACAAAACAAACATGTATTCACACATAAAATAGCGCTACGAACTCTCTCGTGGCCTCAGATTTCCCAACGGGGGTCTCGTTAACCAAGTCAACCCCCAATACCTCAATACCAACTTTCCTACCTAAATCCCAAACGCACTCTAATTCATTGGGAAGCGAACCGAACATACCGCCAAGTTACAAATGACCATCTGGACCTCTCTAATCGATTAATTTCAGAAAAAGGTCTGTTTACCCAAAGTCAACTTTGGGTCTAACATTTTTTGCTTTAAGGCTTATTATCACAAAAACCAATCTAATTTTATTCCGATGACCTCGGAAATCATGCTATCCACTCTCGCAAGTCTAATATAAGCTAAGAAGCTCGAATAGATAGTCAACATGGTCAAAAGTACCATAACGGCCAAACGTGTTGTTACAGCCTTAGCTGGTCATGAAAGGACACAAGTAGGCATGGTTCTCAAATAATGGCTTAATAGACAAACAGTGTGTGATGTTTACCAGATTTTGGATAACTTTAAAGAGGATAGGGTCCTTACAAGTTTAGATAGTGTATTTAAGACAACATACAATGAAGAAACATGCATAAAAATGGGGAAATTGGGGTTTTAACATACAAAGGGGGGGGGGGGGGGGCATTTGATCTTATACGGCCAACACAGAATCCCACAACAAACATACATACTCATTCAGGTACACGTTATTATCTTAGGTAGACCATATACATCTTATTCATTCAAACAAATAGCCTAAGGGATGACAGAAAACCATTTAAACTCTCACATATGTGAATGCATAGTTTCCAAAAAACAAGAGATTTAAAACATGATGAAGTTATGTTTTAGTTAAAGTCACTCAGAGTTGGTGTAGGATGAACATAAAGCAGACTTAGGTAGGCTTAGAGTTTACAACAAAACATTCCCAGTTTCTATCAGATTCGTGTTGATCCTATTCCCAATGAGTAACACATTCCACTCATTAAGAGGTTGCATAGATTTATCTTAGGGAGATCACCTAGATCCCTATGAAAAGGTATAACAATCTTCAGTATTAAATCTTTCATAAGTGTGTATCCATCTCTTTTAGGGTTATGAATTTAGACAGCTCACGGGATAAATGGACAAGTTTGTTATGCCTTAAACATATGGTTTTACTATTGATGCATACGGCATGGATTAAGTCATATTAGACCATATTCAGCCCAACTAAACAAGAATTTGAAAATAGACCCTAAACAATCATGGATAATTCTAAACTAAACCAAACAGTGATGTGAGGAAATTAAAACACCCAACAACCAACCTTAGAACAAGATTTAGATTAAACTAGAGCAATGAGCTAAACATATCTTATGGCAAGTTGATATTAAATTTGCTAGCAGAAGGATGTGATACATAACCAAACACAACTAATCTAATATGACAAACATGCTACTCTAATAAACTGAACTTGCGAAACTAACAACAGGATTTAATCATCATGCTATATTAGTCTACACATCTACTAACAACATGCTTTAAATAGTATATGAAGCACACATCATACTAATATACTAATAATAGCACTAAACATCATATAAAGGGCATACTTAGACTATATTAACTACTATTAGCAAAAAATTAACTAAAACAACTACTAAAGCACAAATTATACTAAACTACCATTACTGCTAAACAATAACAAGACAACTAAAGCAAAGAAATAGGAATCAAAATACTTAAAGGAAAAAAAGAATATCTTTTTCAGGCGCAACCATTGAGCAAGAATGGAGTCAGAAGACCTTCTTGCTCCAAAATCTCAAACCCTCATCCACACACAAACAGAAAAAAAAAGATTGAAAACTTGACTCACTCTAATAAGTAAAGGTTTCAGTAGAATTGCTAAACCCTAAGTAATTAGAGTGTTTTTGAATGTGTATATGATATTTTTTTTCTTCTCTGCTCAAACAATATGATTCGGGGGTTCTATTTATAGCCCCCAAAAAATCTCCAAGCCCTAACTAGAACCGATGTTGGAAAATTGCAAATCTTTTAGGATTGCTTCCTCCCATAACGTTCAAAGGCTGAGATTCAACCATGGAAACTTATAAACGACCAGATTCAACCCAACAATGGGTCAATCCTACGGGTTCATCATGAACCAATAGAAATCCAGTATTCAAACCAAAGGCAAAATAAAATAATTAAAGTTTTTCAGCCATATGACCGTTGTAATGTAGAAAAGGTGAAGAAAAAGGTGAGACTGTACCATGTTTGGGCTGTTATACAGTGGTTTTGGTTTGAAAATGGCTGAGCAATAAATGCTTTTGCCATTTTCAACCATACCAGGTCTACATGGAGCATCGCGGGCCCGCTAATCTGGTCATTTTCGGCATATGACGCGATGAGAGAGAGAAATGATCGAAGGCGGCAATTTAGCGTTTGTTCGCAAACCCTGGTCTTTCAAAATGAAAGAGTTAGGGTTCGTTTGGCCTGTGTATCTCTGTGTGTGTGAGAATGGGCCGGGTCATGGATCTGATGGACTAGGTTCTATTTTAAATAAAAGAAAAGGGAGGGGAACATATCCACATATATGTTGGCGTATACAAGGTATACATGTGTATATATAGATGGGAAGGGCATTAACACTTGTTTAAGTAAATAGCCACAATTAAGGGGGATAATTGATTTAAACCTCTTAACCATGACTAATTGTATTTAATTAACCAATTGGCCAAAATAAAGACATGGCTAGTTTGTGCAACAAAATCCTTTTGGAATTATGACCTTTAATCGAATTTAAAATCATGAATTTAATTATTCCAATTATAGCCATATTTAGTTAAATCAAACAATTAAAGGCTAAATTTGCAGCGATGACGTTAAATGTCTTAAACCATGAATTTGGCTAATTAGATCAAGGCCAGAATTAAACTAATCAGACAATTAAAGGCTAATTTTGCAATAATGACCTCAACAAATCTTAAATCATGGAAATTGGCTATTTCAATTAAGGCCAGAATTAACCAACAATGGATTATTTCAAATGTAACCCCAGTTAAACATATAGTGAGGAATTTTTGAAATTAACCACAATTAAACGCTTGATTAATTATGATTAACTCTAAAACTTTTAAAAATGCATATGAGTATGAAAAATTAAGATTTGAGGGGTATGATGATTAATTCATTTAATTAATCCGTTTTCTTGAATTAAACGGGGTAAGAAGCTTGCAAATTTTAACAATTAAATAATAATAAAAAAATTATCCTTTGGTTAAATTTAGAAAATTCTCTCTATTAATTATAAAAATATGTAATTTTATTTTAAATGATTTATAATATTGTTTAAGTTATTTTGCCAAATGAAATGGCTAAATATTATCAAAACAATTTTATAAAATTACTTTGGCTTGTTGAAAAATATACATTTCACTCCATTTGATATCCAAGGACTCTAGGTAATTAAATTAAATTTTTGGAGGTCAAAACTTAGGTGTCAATAACTGCCCCTTCGGTGTTTGGGGATGGCGGGACCATCCTTGAGCACCAAAATTTGACTAACCCTGATTTTTTACTGACCCACTCCAAACTACCTCTCATTTTTAATGCAATTTTCAAATATATGGCCGGACCCTGGTTTCTGGGTTTGCTACATATCTCAGGTTTATATGGGAATTGAGGCCACTTGTAGTTCGACTCAATTAGACTTCTAAATGCAAATTTAGTAAATTTTGAGTCTCTCGGCTGTTAAAAAAATTGGGAGACCCGAAGTGATTGGTTGGAGTGTGACTAACTCTCTGGTGTTGAGTCCTCCTACATATCCCTAGTTTTAGGGAATCAAGTCACTTGTAGTTCGACTCGATAGGAGGAAAAGGGTATCCTTTTTGCGCGAGTGCCTTTGTGTGTGCCTGACCAGTTAAGGAAAATTTTAAAAGGAACTTGGCATGTTTGTAAGAATGGCCCTCTTGGCATGTTTGTATGAATGTCCCTCTCGACAATGTATGAATGAATGGCCCTCACAGTAATCAATGCATGAATGGCCCTCATGACGCTGTTTGGATGAATGACCCTCTTGGAAATGATTGCATGAATGGCCCTCTCGGAAATGTATGCATGAATGGCCCTCATGGAAATGTTTGAATGAATGTCCCTCATATTAATGTTTGTATGAAAGGACATTTTGGCAATGAATGCATGAATGGCCCTCACGGCATGCAAATGACAGATATGTCCCCTTCGACTAAATTGTCTTTTTTTCGTCCTTTATGTAGGTTATGACCCTCGTGGTCAGATGTGACATTTTGCTATGTTGTGACCCTTTCGGCCGAATATTTGCCCTTGTGGCATTTTGGTCATTCTATAGCCCTTGTGGCTACATGTTCGACCGTATGGCATTTTAGAGCCTTTAATAGCCCTCGTGGCTAGATACTTGCCCTTATGGAATTCTGATCCTTTATAGCCCTCATGGCTAGATATTTGCCCTTATGGTATTTTGCTCTTTGTGGCACTCATGCCTAATGTTTGCCCTTATGGCATTTTCATCCTTTTATAGCCCTTGCGGCCTTGGTTGCTACAAACCTTTTCTTCAGTGTCGGGTCTGACCTTGTCTAGTGAACTATGTTTACGTGCCCATGAAACAAAATTAGAAAAATGGGTCGTCTTGCTGACGACGTGGAGATCTTCATCAGCAAGGGGTTAGTTTCCTAATAAAGATTACTCGTATAGCTATGTTTGGCTGCGTCTTCAGCTTCGGTAGCTCCCTTGGATTCAAATCCCCTTGGATTAGGTACTTGAAAGATGAATTTATTTTAATTATGCAAGAAAATAATTTTGTTGTAAGAATTGATTACTTATGAAAACAAATGCATCTTTTTCTAAAATCATTTAGGTTAATTGTGGTGACATGCGCTTTCGGATGAGAAATATTCCTTTCTCTACTGCTTTGATAGTGGGGGTACCCGTTTCTTTATAGGGAATTTTTGAGATCTTCTCAAAAATTCTGCCCCAGTTGGGCGCGTGTGGCAATCTCTTCATGCCAAATATGAATCCTTCTTGAAGTCCTATCTCTGAGGCTTCCTAGGGTTTCCTTGGGTTTTTTCTTTTGTTACGACAAAGCTCAAAGAGTGCCTATGTATCCTATCGGAGCAGGAATCAGGTCGAACGTAGTTCAAAATAAACGTAATGAGTTTTGTTTTTCCTAATAATACAACTGGGTCCCAAAGGGAGTGCCTACGTATCCCACTATGGGGAAGTCAGGTCATTGCATAGTTCATATTACAAGAAAATCATTTGGTTTTTGTACCTATTACAAACAATTACAAGCAAATAAATAATTATTACAAGTAAATAAGTAACTATTACATCTCAAAAGGCGTGTCCTCATGCGTAGTACCACTTGATTGCATCTGAGTTGATTAGCTTGGGCCACTCTTGCCCGTCCATTTCTACTAGCACTATCGCTCCTCTGGAGAGTACTTTTTGAACCACATAGGGGCCTTGACAGTCTTGGTGCAGGAATATTCTCTTGCGTACCATTTGTCCTATTTGAAAAACTCGAGCCCTGACTTGTTTTTTGAAGGCTTGTGCCATCCTTTGTCTGTATAGTTGACCGTGACATATGGCAGCCATCCTCTTTTCATCTATTAAAGCTAGTTGCTTATATCGAGCTCGGACTCATTCTGCATTGTCCAATTCAGGTTCTTAAATGATTATTAACGAGCGTATCTCAACCTCTGCAGGTATGACCACTTCGGTGCCATAAGCAATCAGGTACAGAGTTGTCCCTGTTGATGCTCGGGTTGTTGAACGGTATCTTAATAAGGTGTATGGAAATTGTTCGTGCAAACCCTTGTAATTGTCTGTCATCTTCCTTAATATCCTTTTGATGTTTCTGTTGGCTGCTTCTACAGCTCCATTCATTTGTGGCTAGTAAGCTATTGGGTTCTGGTGAATAAACATGAACTGCTAACAGATATCCTTCATCAGGTGACAGTTCAGATTTGCCCCGTTGTCCGTTATGATGGATTCAGGTATGCCGAAGAGGCATATGGTGTTGTCTCGCAAAAAGTCGTCTACTACCTTATTTGTCATTGATTTTTGAGATGTTGCTTCCACTATTTGGCAAAGTAGTCAATGGCAACCAAAATGAACCGATGTCCATTTGAAGCGGCAGGCTCGATAGGTCAAATGACATCCATACTCCAAGCAACGAATGGCCAGGGTGAACTTATGGCATTGAGCTCGCTTGGCGGGATACGTACGTGAAATTGCGTCGTAAGTTAGTCACATAAGCTCAAAAGACAGGATTATCTTTGAAGTTATAAGTGTTTATGTTATGTTTAACAAGTGATAACCAAGTGTCGTGAAGGTTAGAGGTTACTCGAATCGAAGAAAATAAGTTTCGTCGAGGTTCGAAATTTATTTGAATGGAATACAGTCCAAGCTATAATATCCCGTATAATGGACCAGGAAATTGAACCGTCCAACATGAGAAAATTTACCCGAGCCCGGGGAATTTGGTCATATTCAAGCATGAAAATCAAGAACTCGGTATATACAATGAATGATGTCCCGAAATGATTTAAGACAAAAAAGTTTGACGACGATGATTGAAAATAATATTTTATGTTTGGCAAATGAGGCTATGGACTAGTGTTATATCACATGGTCATGGTAATGGGTATATGAAGTATGTTAAAGGTGACTGCTATTTAAGTGAATTGAGATCAAGAAATTAATTATGGGTATAATTGGTTAAATGTGGAATATAATAGAAGATTAAGGGAGTTAATTAAAGTTTAAATATGACAAGTGCTAAGTGCTAAGTGCTCATCGTTCCACGTGGAGCATTATTATGAAATGAGGAAGATGACTTGTATATATGCATGTACGTGTAAGGTGGCTGCCTCTTGGATTAAAAAGCATCATATAAATGTAATGATTAGGTGGGCCCCACATTTTATTTAAAGGATTTCACTTTTGATATTTCATAAGAATTAAGAGAATTATCTTGAGAGGATGAGGGCAGCAACGAAACTTGCAAGAAAAATGGGCATCAATACATTCATTTTGGAGAATTATTCTTTACTTTGAGAATTCATATTTCAACTTTGGATATTCTTTGAACACAAAACATTCCAGCAATTTTAATCTTGGAGAGGTTATTTTGAAGAATATAAACGAGCAACAATATAAGGTTTGGATGTTGGTCAAGCTATGGAATAAAGATTGCTACGGGACTTGACTAGGTATGTAAGATTTTCGGTCTCTTTATTAATTGGCATGAATCCAACAAGAATCGGTAACGAACGTTCCATAAGAGAAATGCCCTATTCTATTGCTACTGAGCTTACATGTTTCTTTCCTTTTATATTACTTGACTTTCAATTCTTGATATTTAACACTTATGCTAGCTATGTTTGATGAGGAACACAAAATTAATAGCGGAAAATCTTATTTTGAGTGTTGTTGTTGTTGTTGTTGTGTGGACTGCTTGGTAATTTTATAAGTTATGTTGTTGTGGGAAGTTAATATGATTGTGGTTGTTCTAGTTGTTGTTGTTGATATATGGATTTGGGGGAAATGAGATGAACGGAGGAGATGCTGACCATTTTGTTTTAGGATAAGTTAAATTTTCGTTATACGATTAAGAGAATCGTTTGTATGGTTAATAATAGTATCATTTTTGTTAGATATAGATCTTGGAGCAGATACGAGCTAAGTTCTTGAGCCGTTGAGCAAAGGCCAGGTATGTTAAGGCTATTCCCTTTTTTTTTTTGGCATGGTCTATATGGCACAAACGGACAACGAACGTATAAACTCCAAAGAAGCTTCTATTCTTAAATACTAGAATGGCTAATGTTCTTGATTTCCAGAAGCTATTTTATTATGTCGTGATACATGTCTATGATTCCTGAAGTCCTATTTTGATATTATAATCCATAGTAACATTCGAGGGTATTATGCTTCCAGGTTATTCAAAGAGTTTCAGAAATAATCTTATGAGTCTCACTTGCATTCATTTGCTTCTATATATATGTAAAGCTATCCCTTCTTTCTTTTTGGCATGAATTACATAAAATGAGCGGACGATGAACGTACATAATTCCCATGAATTATAGTTCTCAGTGGTACTCGACATGATAGTTGGCTTTGATTCTCAAGTGTCGGTTCATTCTAATCATTCTATTACGTCCCAGATGATGATTTAATTGGTATATGGTTGCTCTTGATATTCTATTCGTGCATAACGTTATTATATCATTTCACCGAGTCTCGGGCCGGGTATGTATTCGTGCACAATTTCATTGCATTGTTCACCGAGCCCCTCACTAGAGGGCCGGGTACGATATATATATGATTATTTCACCGAGTCCCTCACTAGAGGGCCGGGTAAGGTATATATATGATTACTTCACCGAGTCCCTTACTAGTGGGCCGGGTACGGTATATATTTATATTTCACCGAGTCCCTTACTAATGGGCCGGGTATGGTATATATTTACTTTTCTAGTCATTGCCTTTTGGACTACTTACATGGTTGTTCTATGCCTTCGGGGCTATTCATATTACAGGTGGTTTCTCATACTTTCATTATGGCTTATATCTCATTCTTTATGATTACTGCTGCCTTACATACTCGGTACATTGTTCGTACAGACGTCCCTTTGCCTGGGGGCACTGTGTTCATGCCACACTGTCCCAGATTATTTTGCAAGTAAAAGTATTCATCTAGGATGGCTGGCTATCAGCTGGGATTGGCAATCTCCATTTTCTTCCTGGAGCAGTGCTGACTCATTATGGTTATCATATGTGTGTATGGGTACGTCGGGGCCCTATCCCGACTCATATGATTCAGGTGTTTACTCTTAGAGACTTTACAGACAGTGTCCTGTGGTTAGTATGTTGAGATGTCATGCGTTGAGTAAAGCGACCATGTAGGCCGATATGTCAGTTTGACTTATTCGATTATTGATTAATTGAGTATCGTTCGCAAATTTCTATGGTTTGACGGAAAGTATTTTATTATATTTCCGAAACTTTTCTATATGTCCAGTTTCATTATGTGAATGCCAGAGGGTTCGCTCAGCTCTATGTAAGCGTTGGGTGCCCGTCATGCCCTATTGGAATTGGGGTGTGACATATTAGATCTCTGTGGATTTGGCATTGATGGAATTTATGTACAAACTTGCAACAATCACTTTCCATTGTATCCAGTAATATCCTGCTCGGAGGATTTTCTTAGCTAGCACGAAACCATTCATATAGGGCCCACAAGTCCCAGCATGTACTTCTTCTATGAGTTTTGTGGTTTTAATGGAACACACACATCGGAACAAACCTAGATCTGGTGTCCTTTTGTAATGTACTTCCTTGTTTAGGAGGAAACCGTTGGACATTATTCGAATGGTTTTCTTTTGGCTACTAGTGATACCTTCGGGATACTCCCACTTCTCCAAATACAGCTTGATGTCGTTGTACCATGGTTTGCCATCCGGCTCTGTTTCCACGTGGGAACAATAGGCGTGTTTTTCTTTCAGGCTTATTTCCAGCGGGTCAATGTGATTGCTTTTGGGATGCTGAATCATTGATGCTATGGTGGCCAAAGCATCAGCAAACTCATTCTGAGCCTTTGGGGTATGCCTGAATTCAATCTTTTTGAACTTTTTACACTACCTCTATTCCAGGTTTATGTATGGCAAGATCTTTTCATTCTTGGTGGCCCACTCGCCCTGTACTTGATGGATCAGGAGATCGAAGTTTCCTATGACCAATAGTTCGTTGATATCCATATCCAATGCCATCCTGAGGCCTAGATGAAGGCTTTATATTCTGCCATGTTGTTGGTATAGCGGAATTTGAGCTTTGCGGCCATCGGGTAATGTTGTCCAGTATCTGATATCAAAATCGCTCTGATTCTGGAACCTTTGTATTTGACGACCCCATCAAAGAACAATCTCCATCCCGTGTAGGGCTCTACAGTTTCTTCTTCTGTGGCCAATACCCCTTCATTCCTAAAATGAGTTCAAAGGGGTTCTAGATCCTCATCCACAAGCCTTCAGCCAACACATAGGTCAAAGCTTGTCCTTTGGCGGCCTTTTGTGCTATGTACACAATGTCGAACTCACTTAGCAGCATCTGCCACTTGGCCAACATGCCAATAGGCATAGGCTGGAGGAAGATATACCTCAATCTTGGATATGCGGTGGGTTGTATATGATGATAGGTAATGCCTCAACTCCTGGGCCACCCATGTTAAGGTGCAGCAAGTCTTTTCCACCAGTGTATATCTCGCCTCACAAGAGGTGAATTTCCTATTCAGGTAGTAGATGGCACGCTCTTGTTTCCCGGTCTCATCGTATTGTCCTAACATGCATCCGAAGGCATTTTCCGACAGTGAAAAGTACAACAAAAGTGGGCTCCTAGGCATGGGAGGTACTAGAACTGGTGGATTGGACATATACCTCTTAATGGTGTCGAAAGCTTCCCGACACTCCTCTGTCCATTTTGTGGGAGCCTCTTTCTTTAACAACTTAAGTATGGGTTCCACAATGATGGTGGACTGGGCTATGAACAGTCCAATGTAATTCAGTCTTCCCAGGAAACTCATTAACTCTTTCTTGGTCTTGGGCGGAGGCAACCCTTGTATTGCTATGATCTTGGATGGATCTACTTCTATGCCCTTTCGGCTGACTACGAATCCAAGTAATTTTTTGGCAGGTACTCCAAACGCGCACTTGGCTGGGTTCAGTTTCAAATTAAACTTTCAGAGTCCGTAAAAAAATTTCCTCATATGTGGTATGTTCCAAAATCTCCCTTGACTTAATGATGACTTCGTCCATATATTCTTCAATTTCCCTGCGGATCATGTCATGGTAGATGGTAGTCATAGCTCTCATGTAAGTTGCGCTAGCATTTTTGAGATTAAACAGCATTACCCTATAGTGATAAACTCCCCATGGAGTGATGAAAGTTGTCTTTTCCGCATACTCCTTGTCCATTAGGATTTGGTGATACCCAGCGAAATAATCCACAAACAATTGTAGTTCATTCTTGGCACAATTGTGTATGAGTATGTGGATGTTCGGGAGTGGGAAGTAATCTTTGGGACTGGCTCTCTTGAGGTCCTGGTAATCCACACATATTCGTATTCTCACATCCTTCTTGGGTACCGGCACAATATTAGCCAATTATATAGGGTACGGGGTTACTTCTACTACCCCTGACTTGATTTGTTTTTCTACGTCGTTCTTAATACGGATGCTGAGATCCAGCTTGAACTGTCGGATTTTCTGTTTCATGGGGGTAAAACCCTCATTGATGGGAAACTTATGGGACACCACACTAGTGCTTAATCCCGGCATGTCAGCGTATCACCATGAGAAAATGTCCACATACTCCTTTAGTAGATTTATCAGTTCTTCCTTTTGAGGTGCCTCTAGGTGAGCACTTATCCTAATTTCTTTGATGTTCTCTTCATCACATAGGTTGGTTGCTTCTGTTTCATCCATATTCGGCTTTTGTTCATTTTCCAATTGTTCTACCTCTTATACAAGACCCTCAGGTAGCATAATTTCCTCGTCATATTCCTCGTACTCTTCCTCTTCTATACCATTTGACAAACTCGCTTCGCAACATCTCATGACATTTAGGGTTTCCTTATTGTTTTTATTACTGAAAAACCAAGGCAAAGTGAGGTCAGTATAAAACACATGCATGCTATAAATAAACATTCATTTTCCAATAATTTGATGCTTCATTAATGTGATTGGAATAAAAGTAGAGACTGTGGTCCTAGCTCGGATTAGCGTCGAGCCATTTCCTTTTTTGAAAACATTACTGTCACGACTCGTCTAGGGGCCGTGACGAGTACTCGATACTTGTACCGAGCACCCCTTGTCTATCGTTTTACCTTTACCTCTTAGCAAGCCATGTAAACAGAGCCATTTTTTTTTTTTAACATTAACATTAGCGGCGTCATTCTGAACATAGACTAATAAACTTCGTTATCACTTATACATCAACATTAGCATGCCAAAACACCATATACCTAACTATACTTAACTGACTGTACATATCTGTCTACGAGCCTCTAGACGTAGTACACTTATACATAGAAAGGGCTGAGTACTGCCATGCCCGAATATATATACACAAAATAGTACCAAGGAAGTGAGGCTCCGGAATAACTGGAGCACTGTCAACACTGCTAGTAGAGCTTCTAAGGATCAAATCCGCCTGTCTGCTGACCTGCGCGGCATGAAACGCAGCGTCCACAAGAAGGGACGTCAGTACGAATAGTGTACCGAGTATGTAAGGCATGAACAGTAATATACAGAAAATATGAATCATGTATAATTACATAAGAGAGTTACAACACATGTCCTGGGATAGAAACATAACCTCTATATATAAATACCCTTGGCAGGTGCTATGCGTACTTAGCTTTCCTTTAAGAATCTTTCCTTGTTCATATACATATACATATAAAATAGGACATCTCATATTGCCGAGGCGTCGACAACCGATCCATTTAACCATAAATATACACATCCCGCGTCCGGGCATCCCGCGTCCAGGACGATATCATATCATGTAATGCCAACTGATCAGGTGGATATGCGTTCATAACGCTCTGCCCTTACCTCCATTTTCCCCGTATACACATGCATATATCATGTACATATATCAGCGTCTATAGCGCTCTAGCTCTTTTATCATATACATATACGTATGTCGTGTAGGTACATCAGCGTCTATAGCGCTCTAGCTCTTTCGTCATGTGCATGTTTTAAAAAAATATATACACATATCTTACATACATTTACATGTCTTATATGCATTTACGTATCCTATATACATATGTCTCATAGGCACGCAGGAAAGCCCAAAGAAGAATCATGTATTCATCGGAGTGACATAAGGTCGGTGACCTCCAATTATATTATAGAATACTCGTGATCGCTTTGTCTCACCTTGAAGGAACGAGTATTTTAAGGTGAGACTACCAACGGGGAATAATATTAAAGTAAACGTAGAATGAAATCGGGGCATCATAGATGACGGTTCATAGACTTTGAAATCTTTTAGAAAATAAAGTCATAGCTAGGAAATATAAATAAGATTCAAAAATTAGTTTATCATTTTCATGTTTACATAAGATACTTAGCTTAGTCATCTTAGTCATAGAGTCGTTCCGGTAGTACGTATCATAGGCATATTCTCTTATCTAACATCATTGTTATCATTATCGTCATGGAAGTGCCCTCGTTAGAGGAGTCATAGTATTTATCATTTGGTATCGAAATCGGGATCAAAGGTTCCCTTTGGATTCACTTCAAGTAAGTCAAGCAAGACTGTAAGGAAAAATCCGAGAGTAGCGGGCCCACCTCGGGCCGGATGAGGTAGCGTATACGATTTACGTATGTTACGTGTCATAGCGTTACTTGTGAGGGTCTTAGGGTAATCGGGTCCCATTTATACAAGTTCTAAGGGTGTAGGAGGTTTTTCCAACAATTGGCACACTTTCTAGTTCAATTCTATTGAACAAAAAGTGGAAAACTTTAGGTGCGGATTCCGGGGAACTGAGTTGTCCCCGAGGCTCGTACCCAACTTATTTCAACTAAGACATTCCATAGAAAGAAGGGTGAAGCCTTACATACCTCTTTCCGCTTCTTTTGCTATTCCGAATTCACGTTGCAATCTCGTCAAAATCTGCAAATTGGTCACATTTACCCAAACTTTCATTAGGGTACTTAGAGTTAGAATCTTAAGGAACCACTTGGCTACTGAAATTTCGGCAGCACTTCCTCTGTAAATATACCATCCTCAACATTCAACATAGCCAAATTCTCATCAATCACAATCCGGGAATTCAAACCCGGCCAAACTATTAACATAATTCAACAATCACACTAAAAATTCACATATTCCATTCAAGGTGCATTCCAACACTTCAATTAACATTCTACCTCCTTCAATACTCTCCAATTCCAATGAAACAACAATAACCTTATAATACATATATTCCAACAACATCATAGTAATACCATTACATGTCTTCCATACAAAAACATTATTTTCAATTTACACAAACTTCCAATTGCCAATACTTCACCAAACTTGTCAAGTCTTTATTTGCGACATAACATCTACAACACAACGATTAAGATATTAATTACAACTCGCTCATTATTCTTTCACAACTCACCAATATACACGACTATACATCAAGTATACACGGCCACATATACCATGCACACTCACACGGCTCCAACATGTATACACCACTACAATCTCTCCAAACTCATTCAACTTCCATTTTCCACATTTCATTCACAACAATAACAACTAAACACTAATTAAAATAATTGAAGCATGACTCCCACACACATATATATATACACCGCCATATACTATATTTCTCTCCTTCATGAATTTCATCCATTTTAGCATACTACAACACATATAAACCATATATAACACCTAAAACAAGATCAAAACTCACCTTTCTTCTTCAACTTCTCACTTGACTACAACTTGACAACTTGTATGATTTTGAATTTTTCTTGCTCCAACAACAACTCCACCTTGTTAATCACCCTTTACTTGGTAGAAAATGATTTTTGCAGAATTTGTGCAAATCTTTCTTGTGAAAATTGCTCTTGGCCGAAATGGCCTTAAGTTTTTCTCCTCTCTCTCTTGTTCTTGCTTTTCTTGAAATTTCTAGAATATTATGTGGAATAAGATGACTTAGTCATCTTATTTATTGACCAAATTTTATTTAATATGGGCTTGGGCCATAACCATGGCCGGTTGGGCCTCACAAATTTGGGCCTTATTATTTTTTTTGATTTTTTTGGGCCAACTCGGTTTGGTCCCGAGTTGGGCCTAGCCCACTGACCTTTCGACCTTAAAACGTTCATATCTCCTTGTACCGACGTTACCTGGGCACCCACGACCTATGGTTGGAAAGCTAATTCAATTATCTACAACGTCTAGTTCTTGGTACTTTTCTAAATTCCAAACCTATAATACCGTTGTTGCCCCTTGAAGTCAGATCACCCGAAAACGTTTTCTTAAAATATTCGTTTGGAGGACTTCCACTTTGATTTGGCCCAAGGGTCCTTCTTGAGTTGTGTTTAACTTCTCATATGTGATTCATATGAGTTTTCAGATGTCCCAAAAAAAATCTCGATGTGTGGGTCCCATCTCAGCAAATAATCTGACGTTCAAAAATACGGGATACAACATTCTCCCCCCCTTTAGAACATTCGTCCTCGAATGTTAAACTGGCCTCATAGTGTATCATAATACTTCGGGGAGGTCTCCTTCGTAGCCATCTCACATGTCGCTTAGGTCGCTTTTATGTCGTAAGTCCATTGAGTAAGCTCTGAACGTTGGCCCTACGTTAATAAGTCCCCTTTCTGTCACGCTTTGTCCTCTTCCGTTAGTCTTGTCCGTCTCAGCCTACATGACTTTTATAGGGTTTGTAACCAGTCCACACACTCTAATTTACATTGGACTACCTAGCTTCACATTCGTCTCTTGTTCCCACATTTGTGAAAATTTCAGCATATTTCCCAGGGGGTCACCCATCATGAAATTACTCTCACCCTAGCAAGCTTAACCTTGAAACTTTAGTGCATTTCAGCGTCTTAGCGTTAGTATTTTCGCCCGCACTCCCTCGCACTACTTATATCACATATTATGGAACGAGTTGGGGTCTTAGCAGTTTTCGAAACGCCGCGTAACACATCTCTTCTTTTATTTACGGTTCTAACCTCCGCAATCTCTAGTATTCATCTTTTTACCTGTGCGTATGGCTACCTTTCGTCCTAATTTCTGAATTCTTAATATGATCAGCAATATAAAGGCAACGTAGGATAGGATAGAATCTGAATCAATTAACATACACATCATAGAAGGTGCCGAAAAAGTACCTGTGGCCGCGTCTGCGAAAGGCTCAGGGTCCTGTCGTCCTATCAATGCATATAGGCGGTGCGGAGGACCAGCTGAACTAGGTGTCCCTCCTCTACCTCGGCCGCGGCCCGCTGGAGCTTGGGAGGTCTGTCCAAGAGGGCGTACGGTCGACGATGAACCAACCGTGGACTCGACGGGCTGGGCTTGGTCTCCCTCATACCTCAGTGGGCAATCACGCATTAAATGGCCAACCCGCCCACAAGTATAACATGCACCTGTACCTGCGCGACACTCTCCAGAATGTGGTCTACCACATCGCGCACACCGTGGCGGGGGTGGCATCATCCTGCTAAAATCAGCTCTATACTGGGATCCTGACGCCTTAGTACCCTGATCTGGTCGTGAGTGAGTAGAACGGTCAAGTCCCCTATCCGTAAATCGAGACGGTGCACTGGCCGCCGGTTGTTCTGAATGCCTGAATAGCTCTTGTGCCTATCCCCCTCTGTACTCGCTTCTAGTCCTGGAAAACCTGCCCCTTTTTCTGGAACCCCTATCTGGGTAACGCTCCTGTCACCGTGGCTGATATTGTTCCTCCAGATTTTGGGCGTGGGCCTGGATTCGAGTAATAGTCATCCCGTCCTGGAGTGAAGCTGTCAAACATTCCTTAATCAAATGTGGCCCTAGCCCACTCACAAATCGGTGTACATGATCTCCCTTATCCGCTATCATGGCTGGGGCATACCTGGCTAATGAATTAAAACGGAGGATGTATTCTCGAACGCTCATATTTCCCTGTCTCAGGTTCAAGAACATATCGGCTCGAGCCCGTCGAACCTCTGGCGGTAGGAAATGTCGCAGGAACGCCTCAGTGAACTCCTGCCAAACCGGAGGGGGTGCATTTTCTCCCCTCGATGATATCCAGCTACTGTACCACAGAACTGCCACATCCCGCAGCCTGTATGAAGCCAACTCTACGGACTCCGTATCCGAAGCATGTATGATCCCCAGAGTCCTCAGCATCTCATCTATAAAACTCTGCGGGTCCTCCTCTGGTTTTGATCCATAAAACTCTGGAGGCTTCAGGGTGATAAAGTCGCGGGCCCTTGCACTTACCGCTCTGCCTCCCAGGTCTACATCTTGCCGCCGAGCCTGTGCGGCAACGAGCTGGGTTAATAACTGGATGGCCTCTGCCATCTACTGGCCCGGAACTGCTGGCGGTGGAACTGGAGGTGCGGGGGCTGGAGCTGGAACTCTTTCCTGCTCTGCTGGTGCAGGGGGAGCAGGAACAGTCTAAGGGGGAGCCTCATTATGAGATTCTTCTTCTTCTAGCTCCCGTTCAACTCTGCTGGCCGCCATCCCCTTGGCTTTCTCGGCCATCGTAGCCTTTTTCTTCGGCGGCATTACTGAAACCATAACACAGGTTTAGGAAAAGGAATATGGAAGCCTGGCAACTTAGCTCTATCGCACGATTTCAGAATGCAAAGAAGGTCACATTTCCTAAATGCCCTGTAGCCTCCTGTTTATAAGTGTGGCGCGCTACACACCCATAAACAAGACTCTACTGGACACGGCTCGTAGACAAACCCCTAGGACCGAACTGCTCTGATTCCACTTCTGTCACGACTCGTCTAGGGGCCGTGACGAGTACCCGATACTTGTACCGAGCACCCCTTGTCTATTGTTTTACCTTTACCTCTTAGCAAGCCATGTAAACAGAGCCATTTTTTTTTTAACATTAACATTAGCGGCGTCATTCTGAACATAGACTAATAAACTTCGTTATCACTTATACATCAACATTAGCATGCCAAAACACCATATACCTAACTATACTTAACTGACTGTACATATCTGTCTACG
This sequence comes from Lycium barbarum, assembly GCF_019175385.1. NCBI lineage: Eukaryota > Viridiplantae > Streptophyta > Magnoliopsida > Solanales > Solanaceae > Lycium > Lycium barbarum. Next base: position 83,136,380 of record NC_083344.1, read on the forward strand.
AGCCTCTAGACGTAGTACACTTATACATAGAAAGGGCTGAGTACTGCCATGCCTGAATATATATACACAAAATAGTACCAAGGAAGTGAGGCTCCGGAATAACTGGAGCACTGTCAACACTGCTGGTAGAGCTTCTAAGGATCAAATCCGCCTGTCTGCTGACCTGCGCGGCATGAAACGCAGCGTCCACAAGAAGGGACGTCAGTACGAATAGTGTACCGAGTATGTAAGGCATGAATAGTAATATACAGAAAATATGAATCATGTATAATTACATAAGAGAGTTACAACACATGTCCTGGGATAGAAACATAACCTGTATATATATACACCCTTGGCAGGTGCTATGCGTACTTAGCTTTCCTTTAAGAATCTTTCCTTGTTCATATACATATACATATAAAATAGGACATCTCATATTGCCGAGGCGTCGACAGCCGATCCATTTAACCATAAATATACACATCCCGCGTCCGGGCATCCCGTGTCCAGGACGATATCATATCATGTAATGCCAACTGATCAGGTGGATATGCGTTCATAACGCTCTGCCCTTACCTCCATTTTCCCCGTATACACATGCATATATCATGTACATATATCAGCGTCTATAGCGCTCTAGCTCTTTTATCATATACATATACGTGTGTCGTGTAGGTACATCAGCGTCTATAGCGCTCTAGCTCTTTCGTCATGTGCATGTTTTAAAAAAATATATACACATATCTTACATATATTTACATGTCTTATATGCATTTACGTATCCTATATAGATATGTCTCATAGGCACGCAGGAAAGCCCAAAGAAGAATCATGTAGTCATCGGAGTGACGTAAGGTCGGTGACCTCCAATTATATTATAGAATACTCGTGATCGCTTTGTCTCACCTTGAAGGAACGAGTATTTTAAGGTGAGACTACCAACGGGGAATAATATTAAAGTAAACGTAGAATGAAATCGGGGCATCATAGATGACGGTTCATAGACTTTGAAATCTTTTAGAAAATAAAGTCATAGCTAGGAAATATAAATAAGATTCAAAAATTAGTTTATCATTTTCATGTTTACATAAGATACTTAGCTTAGTCATCTTAGTCATAGAGTCGTTCCGGTAGTACGTATCATAGGCATATTGTCTTATCCAACATCATTGTTATCATTATCGTCATGGAAGTGCCCTCGTTAGAGGAGTCATAGTATTTATCATTTGGTATCGAAATCGGGATCAAAGGTTCCCTTTGGATTCACTTCAAGTAAGTCAAGCAAGACTGTAAGGAAAAATCCGAGAGTAGCGGGCCCACCTCGGGCCGGATGAGGTAGAGTATACGATTTACGTATGTTACGTGTCATAGCGTTACTTGTGAGGGTCTTAGGGTAATCGGGTCCCATTTATACAAGTTCTAAGGGTGTAGGAGGTTTTTCCAACAATTGACACACTTTCTAGTTCAATTCTATTGAACAAAAAGTGGAAAACTTTAGGTGCGGATTCCGGGGAACCGAGTTGTCCCCGAGGCTCGTACCCAACTTATTTCAACTAAGACATGCCATAGAAAGAAGGGTGAAGCCTTACATACCTCTTTCCGCTTCTTTTGCTATTCCGAATTCACGTTGCAATCTCGTCAAAATCTGCAAATTGGTCTCATTTACCCAAACTTTCATTAGGGTACTTAGAGTTAGAATCTTAAGGAACCACTTGGCTACCGAAATTTCGGCAGCACTTCCTCTGTAAATATACCATCCTCAACATTCAACATAGCCAAATTCTCATCAATCACAATCCGGGAATTCAAACCCGGCCAAACTATTAACATAATTCAACAATCACACTAAAAATTCACATATTCCATTCAAGGTGCATTCCAACACTTCAATTAACATTCTACCTCCTTCAATACTCTCCAATTCCAATGAAACAACAATAACCTTATAATACATATATTCCAACAACATCATAGTAATACCATTACATGTCTTCCATACAAAAACATTATTTTCAATTTACACAAACTTCCAATTGCCAATACTTCACCAAACTTGTCAAGTCTTTATTTGCGATATAACATCTACAACACAACGATTAAGATATTAATTACAACTCGCTCATTATTCTTTCACAACTCACCAATATACACGACTATACATCAAGTATACACGGCCACATATACCATGCACACTCACACGGCTCCAACATGTATACACCACTACAATCTCTCCAAACTCATTCAACTTCCATTTTCCACATTTCATTCACAACAATAACAACTAAACACTAATTAAAATAATTGAAGCATGACTCCCACACACATATATATATACACGGCCATATACTATATTTCTCTCCTTCATGAATTTCATCCATTTTAGCATACTACAACACATATAAACCATATATAACACCTAAAACAAGATCAAAACTCACCTTTCTTCTTCAACTTCTCACTTGACTACAACTTGACAACTTGTATGATTTTGAATTTTTCTTGCTCCAACAACAACTCCACCTTGTTAATCACCCTTTACTTGGTAGAAAATGATTTTTGGAGAATTTTTGCAAATTTTTCTTGTGAAAATTGCTCTTGGCCGAAATGGCCTTAAGTTTTTCTCCTCTATCTCTTGTTCTTGCTTTTCTTGAAATTTCTAGAACATTATGTGGAATAAGATGACTTAGTCATCTTATTTATTGACCAAATTTTATTTAATATGGGCTTGGGCCATAACCATGGCCGGTTGGGCCTCACAAATTTGGGCCTTATTATTTTTTTTGATTTTTTTGGGCCAACTCGGTTTGGTCCCGAGTTGGGCCTAGCCCACTGACCTTTCGACCTTAAAACGTTCATATCTCCTTGTACCGACGTCACCTGGGCACCCACGACCTATGGTTGGAAAGCTAATTCAATTATCTACAACTTCTAGTTCTTGGTACTTTTCCAAATTCCAAACTGATAATACCGTTTTTGCCCCTTGAAGTCAGATCACCCGAAAACGTTTTCTTAAAATATTCGTTTGGAGGACTTCCACTTTGATTTGGCCCAAGGGTCCTTCTTGAGTTGTGTTTAACTTCTCATATGTGATTCATATGAGTTTTCAGATGTCCCAAAAAAAATCTCGATATGTGGGTCCCATCTCAGCAAATAATCTGACGTTCAAAAATACGGGATACAACAATTACGAGGTAAATAAAGTGCAAAAGGTGAGTAATTGGGCATCGACCGATTCTCACCGTTTTTAAAATAAATTCATCATTTCTCTACCGAAGAGCTAAAAGAAGGTAGAGGTCCAGTTTGACAGTTGATTGCCTGGATCAACATCTCAGATGGTGAGCGCTCCCGTACATTCTTCCAGTACCACTGAGCAATCTTCTTCTTTGAATAGAATCCTATCCCTTATTCTATGTCTGCATCATTTGGCATAGACAATCTGTTCGGGAATGACTGGTACGAATTCAGAATAGGCTTGCTGTGTTTTGCAGCACCTTTCTTTTTCGTGGTAACACTGAGACCTCATCATCAGTTGGGACATACCCAAGCCCAAAGCAAAAATTATCCTGGGGAATGGGAATTGGCTTTGTGATACCATGTAAATTCCTTCCCAAATCCTTCTCGGGCTCAAACCTGCTCTGGAGCATAGTTGATGTAATCATTTTATAAACTACGTGCATAGGTGCCTCTATGGAGTCTATTGTGTGGGCAGCCCTCACCAATTGCATTACACGGAAATGGTTTCCTTTTAGTACTGCATTGATGACAGGTACTAAATTGTCTGGGTAGTTGTGAATACTACCTTATCCGTAGATCACCATCTCGTGGCCATCTCACACATACTTTAGAGAATGGATGGAGTGAAGATGGCACATTTCCTACCATGTAGATCCATGGTCTTCCAAACAATAAGTTTTAGTTTGCCCGTATTTTCATGACTTGGAATTCAGTGACGAATTCTGCCGGCCCTATTTGAGTGTTGAGATGAACTTCTCCAGCGGCTTTACACCGACCTCCGTCAAATGCCTCTATGTTGGTACACCTCTGAGGAACTATCCCAAGGTCGTAATCCTGCTGGACCAGAGTGGATTCGGGGCAACTATTGATCCCATTATTGCAGCACATAATAATGATGTACAGTGCCTTGTTATGATTCGTGCCTTCCTTAGGCAGTTTATTTTTTCAGTTAAGGAAATTTGGAGTTCCTTCATGATTTTGGCTACCATTTCTGCCACGTTTTCACTACTTGTGCCGGCAGGGACGTGGGCCTCTTCCATGTCACGACCCAATTCCGGGTCGCGCGGGCACCTACCTTTTCCACCTCGGTAGGCGAACCCTCTCATTGATTTCACATTAATTAAGTAAAGGCGATTCATTTAAATAAATAGATACTTAGAAATTAAGCGGAAACTTCATAATATATTCGATAAACTCAAGAATCAATAAAATTAGAATGATGTAACACCTACAGACTCTATCTACTTCCCATGACCTGGTCTAGACTAGTACAAGAGCGACTAATGATTTCAGATTACCACTACATTCTAAGACTCAATCTCCGTCCCGAAATGAAATGAGAGGAGGTCTTCCGGATAAGCACCGCGTATTTCCACATATGCTTCGATCCGTCACCTGAAACAAGTCTACACCCCCAAAAAGGGTGTATCAAGTGCAATATTAGTACAAACCACACGTACTGAGTAAGTATCATAGGCCGACAATGGTTAGTAACACATATCAGTAAAAGGATTCACAGATAAACATGATAACAACCCAATCAAGTCATACGGCTATCTACCACACACGGTATATCAATACCCATAAGCATTAATTCCACCCTAATAATTCACCACCCTATAGGATACTTCAACAAGTTCAATCAATAAATCCAGATCCAAGTAGACGTCATTGCCAAAGTAAAGCATCTAATTCCGAATGTGCCAAGTCTGAATAAATCAATTTGGATCAAATCCTCACAAGTAAACACCAAATCATCTCAAACAAGCCATACATAACATCCAATGCAAGATGTATCAATGCAATGCATTGCTATGCTTTGCAAATGAGGTGTACACATGTACTCCGGACGGAAATATCGACATCTCAGTAGCACAAACCTGCGTGACTCGCGAAGTCTAAGTGCCAACCATCCCGGATCTTTGCCAAACAGACAGACGGGACCCTGGCTAATTGCTCAAAGGGGGAGTCTCACCGACACCACCTTGGGGGACCCGTGGAGTCCATGCATTAACAACGATTCTGAGAACATCGGAATCGGCCATGCAACAATGATGCCCGAATATACCATCGGACATTGGCCTCCTCACAATCACTCAAAAGAGTCTGTCAAATATTAGTTTCACAAATCAACGATTCCGGAATTGAACATAGGACATCGGCCTCCTCAAAATCACTCAAGTAAAAGAGTTTATCAAGTATCAGTTTCATATAAACAACAATTCCGGAATGGATCTTCGAAAATTGGCCTTTTCACAATTACTCAAGTAAAAGAGTTTATCAAATATCAGTTTCACTCAATCAACGATACCGGATCATCACCGGGTGCCAGCCATGCATGATAAATATGAGAGAATGCGTGCAATGCATATGTCAATCACCAACAGTCGAGTTTAATATCACAAATACCACAACGGTATGCCAATAACGTATCACATCACAATACCAACAGTGGGTATGCCAACATATACCAATAACTCGAGTACCAACAGTGGGTACGCAAATAATATATCCAAGTACAAATGCCAACAGCGGGTAAGTCAATCCTATCCGAATCAGGACAACAAATAGAATTTTATATATACGAACTACACATCGCATCAAGCCAACACAATTGAACAATCAAACACACATAACAAGGTAGCTAGTCCCACATACAAAGGTCAATTTACATTATTCCCACTTCCTTAAATCAACCTATTAGCTTAGAACAAGTAGTCTCACCTTACACTCACAATCATTCGTCACAACTCCTTTTAGAACTCAATGACAATCGTTGGTGTATTTTAGCCTCCCATCTATAAACTAGGTTTACTAGTAATGACATAACACAAAAATCACATAGTACCGGAATTTCACACCATTAGACACAACAATATGTTTAACCCGCTACTTCCAAGTCACATATATCCACCGATATTAACAAAAAACCACATCAAATAACCTAAGGAATCTACAGGCCACAAGCCCGAACACACAAATCACACAACAATACCATCCTAAATTTCAATCCCAAATCTCCAATTCCAATATATGCATTCTCCGTTCCTTCTAATACACAAATATATGAAACTAACTGGAGTCTACCGAAGGGTAAGCCATAACTTACCTGGCAGCCGAACAGATGCCACGGTCTCACACGTTGCCTTGTCTTTCGAAGCGTCTCCAAATAACCAAACTCTATCACATATGAATTCTATGTAAAAAACCATGAATAATGATACCCATATTGGCTACTTTCTATTCGGGTCAAATTCCAACCCTTAATTTAGGAAAAACAGGTCTCAAGGGCAAAACGGGAATTTATGACAAAAATATCAAATTCAATACCAAAAGGGCAAAACCCATTACTTTAATCATTGGAATACTCAAGTAATTCTTAAAATCATCATTGTTAAGAAATCCCCCAAATTTGGGTCTAAGAACCCTAACTTTGATTCAAGAATTTCAACTCTAGAAGGGAGGATTATTGGTTAACAAGCCTAGATATATCATTATCTAGCATAAATAGCAGCATTGACATCATTTATTCACAAGCTAGAAAGCCAATTCGTTTTTAGAACTCTTTCATGAAAACCCCCAATTTTGGGTTGAAGAACCCTAGGTTTTGCATAGACATTTTTGGAAGAGGAAGGGTTTTACAAAACCAAAATGATGGATTAATTAATGGAAACTATTAAGCATGAGATTTAGACCATACCCATAGGAACAATCTTGAGAAATAACCAAGAATCCATTCATCCCCAAGCTTCCAAGAGAGAATGAAAACCTAAATGAGGTCCTAAGGGCGCTGTAGCGGTGCCGCCCTAGTGGTAAAGGGTCCACTGTAGCAGTCACCAGACACCAGATGCCCTGGTTTTTCGGGTTTTCGCCCCGGAACTCTGAAAGCTCATGCGGAACTCGATTTTGACAAATCAAATATGTAGATATAGGTAAAAACGCGCTACGAACTCATTCGCACACTCGAAATTCCCAACGGAGATACCGTTGACCAAGTGAACTCCCGAGCGGCCAAAAGCCAACTTTCCAACCCGATTTTTGATAATCATCCGAGGTCCAAATTCAACAAACGAAATATGCATCCACATGTAAAAATACGCTATGAACGCACCCGTGACCTCGGATTTCCCAACGGAGATACCGTTGACTAAGTAAACTCCCAAACCTCAATAACCATTCCTAAACCAAGTCCCAAAATGCACCCAAGTGTATTGGGATCCGAACCAGTCCCACCAATGCGTCATAAATCAGTTTATGAACCTCTCGGAATCGATGTATCTCCGAATGAAATCCGTTCACTTAAAAGTCAACTCCCGGTCAGACTCTTTTCGCTTAAAGCCAAATTTTTGTAGAAAACATTCCAAAGCCCAAAACGATGCCTAGGAAGTCATGCCACCTATCTTCGCAGGTCAAAATAGTTCTAATGAGACTGAGGAACGGGTCAACAAGAGCAAAAACAGAAGAATCACGGTAACGACAAAACGGGTCATTACATCAGATAACAATTAAACAGTCACTCGTCCTCGAGCAAAGAATGAGAGTAGGAGATTCTTACGGTAACCAAGGAAGTCATATCACAACCAACACAAAGCTCTTATAACAAGAAGCAAACCCGAACCACAATTCGTTCGCACTTAGCCAAAAGACCCAATTACCATTACTCTAAAACACACAACAAATCTCTCAAAGATAAATCAAATAGCACAAACCTTTAGACATAACTAATCATAAAACATTAAGAACTGGTAATATATTCAGAGCTAGTCTCTTCTTGAATCACAATTTCTTAGAAGTACACCATACAAACCGGAACCATGACTTACTCTTTCCAAAAGAGAATCCTAAATCTTCCAGAGAACCCTAAGCTATTTCTTCGAAACTTGTCTTTCTCACAGCCAACTTGGTCGGTCTTAAGGCTCCTTAACTCTTCAAATAACTAATCTAGGAACTTACCATCGAGTATTGCATAGAGAAATATCTGGCAACATCCAATGATCAGAACGGAGCCTTATCACAATCCAAGAATATCTCTGAAGCACAACCATTATCATTATAACCCATTGTACTAATTGAAAGGCTGACTCTAGTGAGATACCACAAGGACTACTAATAACAAACCTCAAAAATCACTTCCATATCACATCCATTTAAACTGATTTTCTTGGAACCCACAAGTTCCCTTGGAGTTACAAATTCGATCTAACCATTTCCATTCAAATCATAATAACCCACAATGAACGCACCATTTCATAATATAAAAATAATAGCACAAACTGATTCCGAAATCCGAACCCATCACACTCTTACCGTCCATAGCAAACCATAAGTTACCACTCTTGGCTCTAAAAGCTGAAACTTACCCAAATTGTTCTAAAGGTACCTGATGACTAAATCTTGCGAATGCGGCCTTAAATTCCTTAACATTACCCAATACGCATTCCTGTACAACTTAAATTTTTTCGATACTAAGGACATATGTACCCATAAATCAATCTTTTAAATATCAAACATTCCATTGCAATACCTCAATAACCCATAATACTTCTGAAAGCATCAAAATCTTGCCATCTCTGGCCCTAACAAGCATAATCACTTCAGGCCCATAATATTTGAAGTCATTCCGTCAATGATGTCCATAACATAAAACAATTAGCACAACACGATCCCATCTTAGAAACACTGATAGCCATAACATACAAAGAATTTCTACAAATCCTTTCTCTTAAACACATACTAACTCATTCACTGGTCACCACTTCTTATCACTTACCCATTCCGTAATCTTACGTTCTCAATCACACAACAATCACAAGCTCGTCTATTCTATACTAGACTACAATACCATCGTTCAAATAAATTCAAGTACTCCCAAGAGCGCACCTAATTCTTGCCACTCTCGGCTACCACCAACCAATTCTCGAAGACACTCAATCAATTACCGCAAATCGTAAGTCTTGCACACTACCGAACTAACCTTGAAGATAGAATCACACCACACATTTTACACATTAGAGTTACCTTTCAATATCAGAGTCTAAATCGACTAAACTCTAAATCCAACGAAGCACATACTTGGTCCATAATGACCCACTTTCCTCCACCAAGGTTCCCTTATTCCATTCCTTATTTTGAATTCCAAAATGATCCATATAACTTGAAAAGGTTAAAGCCTCATCTCTAATTCACTGAATTAGAATGTCTCCATTGTCGAACTTAAGCACACCTAACCATTCAAACGACTATACCATCAACTTCAACCAGATAACAACACCGATAAATAATAAAACTCCCCGAAGACACACAACATGCACAAAGGCTCTCGGCCTCAATCTGATACTGGACATAACTCCTAACAGTTTCTTGGTTACTAGAATCTTACTCTCATAATAGTCACAAACACATTCTCGTAATCACGCCAGATACAAATTATTTCCTTCTTAGTGCTCAAGAATTTTCTATCCAAATTCTCTTTATCTCGACTCAATTCCATGTACACAACAAGTACCAATACAAATCCCCTTAAGAATGCAAATTCTCTATGCTCCCTCACAATATCGACCTATTAGTACTTACTCTTAACTCGTCTTATCTAGCATACGCATTCACTATACTCGTCGAATCTGGTAATCCCTAGCGAACTCACACTCGTCCTCGCATTCGGAGTCAAAACCCTTTTTTTTTTCAAATGCAATCCTATCCTCAATAGATCGCTCTTACTAAGCCCACATGCATTGACCATTTCCGAGCAACCGACCACTAGGATCATACATATCCTTCGGCACTTATTACCAACTCCACATCTCTCAAAGAACCAACAATGAAACATCTTAACCAAATTCCCACAATGGAATCTCACACAATAACTAAAACTGAACTTGGTCAAGCGTCCGAATTAAGACAACACTTTTCATATCGTATCGGAACCTGACATACAAAATCGACAACACAGAATTTAGAATGGGTTTCTGCCATTCAAGGGATAATACAACAAGAATTCATAGATACCAATTGGAATCTCCTAGATACCAATTGGACCCTACTGAGATACCAATTCGACCAAAGTAGCACGAATAGAAAGAATGAAGGGAGTTTTCCTAACATACCTCACAGCCTCTCGTGGATGGGTACAGTTGTCTCCGTACCATTCCACGAGACTCTACTACACATTGCTTTGTTATTGGTAGATCGGTAACCTAGGCTCTGATACCATCTTGTCACGACCCAATTCGGGGTCGCGCAGGCACCTACCTTTCCCACCTCGGTAGCCGAACCCTCTTATTGATTTCATATCAATTAAGTAAAGGCGATACATTTAAATCAATAGATACTTAGAAATTCGGCGGAAACTTCATAATATATTCAATAAACTCAAGAATTAATAAAATTACAATGATGTAACACCTACAGACTCGATCCACTTCCCATGACCCGGTCTAGACTAGTACAAAAGCGACTAATGATTTTAGATTACCACTAGATTCTAAGACTCAATCTCCGTCCCGAAATGAAATGGAAGGAGGTCTTTTGGATAACTACATCATATTTTCGCATATGCTTCGATCAATCACCTGAAACAAATCCATACCCAAAAAAGGGTGTAGCAAGTGCAATATCAGTACAAACCATGCGTACTGAGTAAGTATCATGGGCCAAAAATGGTTAGTAACTCGTATCAGTAAAAGGATTCACAGATAAACATGATAACAACTTAATCAAGTCATACAACTATCGACCACACACGGTATATCAATACCCTTAAGCATTAATTTCACCCTAATAATTCACTAGTTTAGCTCGCAACGATATCAAAATTAACATACCATTAAATCGATCGTTTCAGTCTAGTACTCAACCCATCATTAAGACACTCGTTATCCTACATCACATAGAGACCAAACATATACTAATCTTACGGACGATCTATAGGATACCTCAACAAGTTCAGTCAATAAATCCAGATCCAAGTACACGTCATTACCAAAAGTAAAGCATCTAATCCCGAATGTGCCATGTTTGAATAAATCAATCTGGATCAAATCCTCACAAGTAAACACCAAATCATCTCAAACAAGCCATACATAACATCCAATGCAAGATGTATCAATGCAATGCAATGCAAGATGTATGGATGCTATGCCATGCCAAGCAAATGAGGTGTACACATCTACTCCGAATGGAAATATCGACGTCTCGGTAGCACAACCCAGTGTGACTCGCGAAGTCTAAGTGCCACCCATCCTGGATCTTTCCCAAACAGACAGACGGGACCCTAGGGGAGTCTCACCGGCACCACCCTGGGGGACCCGCGGAGTCCATGTACTAACAACAAGTCCGGGATAACATCGGAATCGACCATGCAACAACCATGCCCGAATATACCATCAGACATCAGCCTCTTCACAATCACTCAAAAGAGTCTGTAAAATATCAGTTTCACGAATCAACGATTCCGGAATTGAACTTCAGACATCGGCTTCCTCACAATCACTCAAGTAAAAGAGTTTATCAAGTATCAGTTTCATATAACAACGATTCCGAAATGGATCTTGGGACATCAGCCTTTTCACAATCACTCAAGTAAAATAGTTTATCAAATATCAATTTTGCTCAATCAACGATACCGGATCATCACCAGGTATCGGCCACGAATGATAAATATGAGAGAATGCATGCAATGCATATGCCAATCACCAACAGTCAAGTTCAATATAACAAATACCACAACGGTATGCCAACAACGTATCACATCACACTACTGACCGTGGGTATGCCAACATATATCAATAACCTAAGTACCAACAGTGGGTACGCCAACAATATATCCAAGTACAAATGCCAACACCAGGTCTATCAATCCTATCTGAATACGGACAGCAAGTAGAATTCAATATCTTCCAACTACACATGGCATCAAGCCAATACAATTGAACAAACAAACACACATACCAGGATAGCTATGTTACACCCCGGAAATTTCCCGTTAACGTACAGTGAATAGGCTAACGAAGGGCACGACTTAAATGATGTTTTGATAAGTAAGAAATAACATTTGATGATTCTAAATGAGATTTAAAAGACTTGTGAGGTAGAAGACGGAAGTTGTTAAGGAAAACAAGGCATACGATAGGTATCGAAAAGGAATTACGAGTAACAAGTTAACGATGAATTAATGATGTTTTAGAGAAGATATATAACGTCCCTTAGATTGATAATGAGGTGATAAATAAATGTTAAGAAGGTTCCATAAATATTGGAGATCAAACGAGTCAACGAGAATGAGTTCGGAAGAACTGGGCATTATACAGCCCAACATACTGGCCGTATAAATTATACTTGCCGTATGTTTAGCCGTATAATCAGCCCAGATTGGCACCCCTAACTAGACCAAAAGTAAGAGCAAACATATGGTCAGTATAATTTATACGGACCGTATGTTGGTCTGTATGTTCATGTCGGGACAGATTTTAAAAAGTTGATATAAGGACCTCTCTCATTTAATTCATTTCATCTCTCCTCTCCACACTTCAAGAATTCTCTAGAACCCTCTCCACTCTTCATACACAAGAACCCAAGAGAAATATATGATCAACTTAATCAAACCCACAAAATCAAGTGTACGAAACTCATTGAAGTTCATCTAAGCAAAGAAATTCCAATGGAAGTGAACTAGGGTTTTGGTGCAAGAAGAGTATTTCCACTCAAGGATTATTCTTCCACTATCTAAGGTGAGTTTTATGATCATTCCATGTTGTTTAATGTGTTGAAAAGTTGAAACACTTGGATTGTAGAAGGATGTAGAAAATGGGTTATGGATGTGGGAATAGTGTCATTTTGAGTAAGTAGTTTGGAGTGAATAATGAATATTGATATATTGTGATTGTAAGTATGCTATAAGTGACATTTAAATTATGGGATAAGTATTATATGTGAGAAAACACAATAGTGAACTATGACCACGATTATGGAGAAATTGAAGTGAAATTGTGAAATGTGGATTTTTGTTTACAATATTGTGAATGTTGTTATGGATGTTTGGGAGATGATATGAAAAATGAGGAAAGTTGTATAAATAAAGGAAATGCTGCCCAATTTTCTCTAGCATTAGTAACACGTTCATATAATCGATTAGCTAATGATTGATGCGAATTTTCTTGAAGGTAGAAACGTGAGCGTTGAAGAAGAACAATGAAGCGATAGAATTGTTAAACGAAAGAGGTATGTAAGGCAAATTCTTTCCTTCTAAGGCATGACTCCTAGGACATGAATCTTCCTATTTTTCCCATGATCTTCCTAAATAACGGAAACTATGAGTCCATGACTATAAAGAGCTACATACGCATATGATGAAGAAAAGAGATATGATACGAGCATGATAATGACGATGATGAGTTTAAGTATAAAGAATCCTAGAGTAAAATAAGATGTCCATGAAGCTAATGATCCTATGTATGTTTCTATTGATGCTTTTCTTTGTGTGCACTCACCTTGAAAATGTTAGTCCCTTCAAGGTGAGATATGATGATTATGATTACTCCATAAAATAATCAGGGGTTCACGACCTTATGTCGCCCCGACATAGCCATAGTTGCTTTCTAGTTCTAACGTATGTTTGATGATAAATGTATAATGACGCTAAGCTTATGATATAACTATGAGATGTATAATAGTGATAAGTTTATGTTGACTATATGATGATACGATTCCACCGTGCCTAGTTAGCCGGGCGTGTCACCGTGAAGGTGGGCTGCATACGATTCCATCGTGCCTAAATGGCCGGGCATGTCACCGCTAAGGCGGCCTGCTATGTTTACACCGAGCCTATAGGGCCGAGCATGACACCACTAGTGGGCGGTATATGATGGTTACCCGGACGCGGGTTAACGAAAATGATTTATATGATTCGATGATGTATTCGCTATGATGATACATGTACTATGATTATATATATGTATATATATATATATATATGATATATGTATCAAATGGATCCACCCTGAAAAGTTACGCAGGTTGTATCTTCATCTTATGACTTATGATTTCTCTATTATTATGTTCATTTCATTCATGCCTTACATACTCAGTACAATGTTCGTACTGACGTATGTTTTCTTTGGACGTTGTGTTCATGCCCACAGGTAGAAAAGGAGGTGATCCAGACTCGTAGAAGCTACTAGCAGACTTGAGAGCACTCCATTGCTCTGGAGGTGCCATTGACTTATTCTTTTCTGTATATATATGTATTTTGGGCACGACGGGGTCCTGTCCCATCCCTATGGCTAGCACTCTAGTAGAGGCTCGTAGATACGTATGTGTGGGTAGTATGGTCTCACGATGTCCTTATTGTATATATATTATTTTGATAGCCGAAGGGCTTATGTATATAAAGGTAAGCATGTTTTAAATGAAAAATGGTTTTCCTATTATTATGAGCACAAGAATAATGAAGAAACGTATAATGAGTATGATGAGTAATAGAATGAGTGGTGCTCGGTGGTTAGCCCCGGGTACCCGTCATGGCCCCTTGTCGGGTCGTCACAAAAGTGGTATAAGAGCAGTTCAGTCCTAGAAAGTGTCTACGAGCCGTGTCTAGTAGAGTCTTATTTATGATGTATTGCGCGCCACACTAATAAACATGAGGCTATAAGGTATTTAGGAAAAATGACCATCTTTCATCTTAAGAGACCGTGCGATAGAGCTGTGTTATAAGATTTTCTCGTTCTTAATAGTCTACTATGATTTCAGAAATGCCGCCAAAGGGAAAAGCTACAGCCGCCCAGAAGGGCAAGACTACGATGAAAAGGCGGGTAGAAAGAGAGCCACCAATGAATGTAGAAGAGGATGAATCATATAATGAGGCTCTATCTAATACTTCTCCCACTCCGCCTATTATAGAAGAACGAGAAGGGGCTTCAGCTCTAGCTCCTATGCCTCCAGTTCCTCCACCGACTACTTCAGGTCAACAAGTTACCGAATCTATTCATCTATTGGCGTAGTTAGTTGCCGCCCAGGCACAACGGCAGAATGCAGGTCCAAGTGATCGAGCAGCTAGTACTAGAGCCCATGATTTGATGAGTTTGAATCCTCTAGAGTTTTACGGGTCAAATGCAAATGAAGACCCGCAAACTTTTATTGATGAGATGTTGAGAACGTTGAAGATTATTCATGCCTCCGAAACTGAATCTGTGGAGTTGGCATCTTATAAACTCTTAGATGTGGTTGTATTATGGAACAATAATTGGGTATAATCAAGAAAAGAGAATGCGCCTCCTCCCATTTGGCAAGAATTTGTAGATGCCTTCATCCACCACTATTTGCCACCCGAGGTCCGCCGAGCTAGAGCAGATAGGTTCTTAAATCTAAAACAAGGAAACATGAGTGCCCTGGAGTATAGCCTTCAGTTTAATTCATTGGCCAGATATGCCCCGACTATGGTGGCCAATATGGGAGATAGAGTGCACAGATTCGTGAGTGGATTAGGGCCACATTTTTTCAAGGATTGCTTGACGGATTCGTTACAAGATGGGATGGATATTTCCTGCATTCAAGCCCATGCCTAGAATTTAGAAGGACAACAACATCCATAAAGGGGTGATCGTGATACTAATAGAAGGCAAAATAAGAAGGCCAGATCTATGTGGGCAGGAAGTGATTATAGAGGGGAATCAAGGCAGGTATATTCTAGACATTCGGGCAAGTCGGCGACCAGTGCGCCTCCATGATTTGCAGGTAGGAGATTTGATCGCTTCTTTCCTTCAGGATATCAGAGTTCGAGAGCTTCAGGTTCTTAGTTTGGGGGTGATCATAGTTAGAGGAGACCACCAGTGCCGCGATGTAGTCAGTGCGGTAAATAACATTCGGGGCCATGTCGCCAGGGCACAGATGCTTGCTATGTTTGTGGACAGACTGGGCACTTGATGCGAGATTGTCCCTCGAGGTATTGTAGAGGTGGGGTTCATCCTACAGGATCAGCAACTGGTTCCTCTTCAGTGAGCTCGGTAGGGCAGATTCCCCAGATCCCAGCAGGTCGAGGTAGAGGCAGAGGGGGAGCATCTACTTCAGGCACCACTCAGCCCCATATGTATGCCTTAGCCGGACGATAGTAGCTTGAGTCCTCCCCGGATGTGGTTACACGTACATTATCCGTATTTTCCCATGATGTGTATACATTGATAGATCCGGGTTCTACCCTATCTTATATTACTCCGTATGTTGCTGGTCGTATTAGGGTGAAACTTGAGCCAATTAAACCTTTTGAGGTATCTACTCCGGTTGGTGATCCCGTGATAACTAGACAAGTGTATAATAATTGTGTAATTGTGATATGCGACCGCCAGACTAAAGCTGATTTAGTTGAGCTGGAGATGTTAGATTTCGATGTGATTATGGGTATGGATTGGTTGGCCTCATGTTATGCTAATGTTGACTGTCGAATGAAAGTAGTGCGATTTCAATTTTCGGGAGAGCCCGTGCTTGAATGGAAGGGTAATACAGCATCTCCAAGAGGTAGGTTTATTTCCTACCTTAAGGCAAGAAAGATGATAGCTAAGGGCTATATTTATCACTTAGTCCGAGTTCATGATACCGAAGCAAAGTCGCCAACTTTCCAATCCATTCCGGTAATGAATGAATTTCCAGATATATTTCCAGATGAACTTCTAGGTCTACCACCGGAAAGAGAGATTGATTTTGCCATTGATGTGTTGCCAGACACCAAGCCAATTTTTATTCCTCCTTACCAAATGGCTCCAGCAGAATTGAAAGAGCTAAAGGCACAGTTGAAAGAATTACTTGAGAAGGGGTTTATTAAACCCAGTTCATCACCATGGGGAGCACCAGTCCTATTTGTGAGAAAGAAAGATGGTATGTGTATCGATTATAGGCAGTTGAATAAGGTGACGATAAAGAACAAATATCCTCTTCCAAGGATTGATGATTTGTTTGATCATTATAAGGTGCCAAATGGTTTTCAAAAATAGACTTGAGGTCAGGTTATCACCAAGTGAGAGTTAAAGAAGAAGATATTCCCAAAACAGCTTTTAGAACGAGATATGGCCATAATGAATTCCAGGTGATGTCGTTTGGATTAACCAATGCTCCGGCAGTGTTCATGAATTTGATGAATAATGTATTCAGGCCTCTCTTGGATTTATTTGTAATAGTATTCATTGACGATATTCGGGTATACTCTCGCACAGAATCAAAACATGCAAATCATTTACGTATTGTTCTTGGAATTCTTCGAACTCGAGAATTGTATGCAAAATTTTCAAAGTGCAAGTTTTGGCTGAATTCTGTGACGTTTCTGGGTCATGTTATTTCAGATGATGGCATTCGAGTTGATACTCAGAAAATTGAAGCTGTGAAGACTTGGCCAAGGCCTACGATGCTTATAGAAGTCCGTAGTTTTTTAAGATTGGCAGGTTACTACAGAAGGTTCGTAGAAGGATTTTCCTCTATTTCAGCCCCATTGACGAAGCTAACCCAAAATGCAGCTAAGTTTCAGTGGAATGATGCTTGTGAACGCAGCTTCCAAGAGTTGAAGGACAGATTAACCTCAGCCCTTATCCTGACACTCCCAGAAGGGCCAGATGGCTATGTTGTATATTGTGATGCTTCCGGTGTTGGGTTAGGATGTGTGTTAATGCTGCACGGTAAAGTCATCGCTTACGCTTCGAGGCAGCTGCGGAAACATGAAAAGAACTACCCAACTCATGATCTCAAATTGGCTGCAGTTATTCATGCATTAAAGATGTGGAGACATTACTTGTATGGTGTGCATTTTGATGTCAATATAGATCACAATAGTCTTCAATATATTTTCAAATAGATGGATTTGAATCTGCGGCAAACACGGTGGTTAGAATTATTAAAAGATTATGATGTGAGTATTTAATAACACCCTGGGAAGGCAAATGTAGCTGATGCGCTTAGCCGCCGATCGATAGGCAGCCTATGTGAAGTTCCTACGGAGAAGAAAGAATTAATTCATGAACTCCACCAACTAGCTAATCTTGGAGTACGTTTAATTGATTCAGGTAGTGCAGGGATTGGTATTAATAATCCCACAGTTTCGTCCCTGGATATGGAAGTAAAAGAGCGCCAGTATGAAGATCCTCAGTTGAGCCATTATAGAGACACACTTCATGAAAAAGAGAAGTATCCATTTGAAACTTCTATGGATGGAATTCTTAGACACCGAGGCAGGCTATGTGTTCCGAATGTTGCAGGATTATGTCGCCGAATTCTAGAAGAAGCCTATTATTCTCGGTATTCTATTCACCCAGGTGCAACGAAGATGTATCATGATCTCAAATTAATTTATTGGTGGGATGGAATGAAGAGAGACATGGCAGAATTTGTAGCTCAATGTCCAAATTGCCAGCAAATAAAAATCGAACATCAAAAGCCAGGAGGATTATTGCAAGCAATGGAAATCCCTACTTGGAAATGGGAAGTGATCAATATAGATTTCGTTGTGGGATTAGCTCATTCTCGAAGAAAGGATGATTCTATATGGGTAATCGTGGACAGACTCACGAAAGCAGCTCATTCTCGGTAGAAGATTATGAAAAGTTGTATCTCAAGGAGATCGTGCGACTCCATGGTATTCCGATATCCATTATCACAGATAGAGGAGCGCAATTTAAAGCCAAGTTCTGGAAATCCTTCCAAGAAGGTCTAGGTACTCAAGTAAAGCTTAGCACGACATTTCATCCGCAGACTGACGGGCAAACCGAACGTAATTTTCAGACCTTGGAAGATATGCTACGGGCATGTGTACTAGATTTCGGTGGTAGTTTGGATGATTACTTACCCCTTGTTGAGTTTGCATACAATAAAAGTTACCATTCCAGTATCGAAATGGCTCCGTATGAAGCTTTATATGGAAGGAAGTCTCAGTCCCCAATTGGATGTTTTGAAATAGGAGAAGTACAGCTAATAGGCCCTGAGTTTATTCAACAAGCATTAGAAAAAGTCAAGGTGATCCGAGATCGATTATTGACAGCCCAAAGTTGCCAAAAATCTTATGTGGACAACCGCCGGCGAGACTTAGAATTTCAAGTTGATGATTGCGTATTCTTAAAGGTGTCACCAATGAAAGGAGTGATGAGATTTGGTAAGAAAGGAAAGTTAAGTCCTCGATACATTGGACCCTATAAGATTATCCACAAGGTGGGTCAAGTAGCTTATGAATTGGACTTCCCTCTAGAACTTGAATTAGTCTATCCAGTTTTCCATGTCTCAATGCTCTGTAAGTGTGTTGGAGATCCTACGAGTATTTTCCCAATAGATGATGTTCAAGTGACAGAACAGCTAGTCTATGAAGAAGTGCCTATTGCCATATTAGACAAGCAAGTGCGGAGACTTCGAAATAAGAAAGTGGCCTCAGTTGAAGTATTATGGCGAAATACCAACCGAGAAGAAATGACTTGGGAAGCAGAAGAGAGTATGAAATCCAAATACCCGCACTTATTTCAGCCCCCAGAAGAGAGCCAAGATGCAACACCAAGATCATGAGGTATGTATGTTTTCTTTTTATGCACATGGGTCGCGTGTGGCCAACTTATATTGCTATTGTGTTGTGGCCCTGTGAGGCAATGTTATTGTGGGCTGTTCTGACAGGATGGTAGTGCCATATTACAGGGAAAACTCTGGCGAAATTTTCGTAGAATTCCCGAGTGTTTAACATTCGAGGACGAATGTTCCAAAAGGGGGGAAGAATGTTACACCCCGAAAATTTCCCGTTAAAGTACAGTGAATAGGCTAACGAAGGGCACGACGTATACGATGTTTTGATAAGTAAGAAATAACATTTGATGATTCTAAATGAGATTTCAAAGACATGTGAGTTAGGAGACGGAAGTTGTTAAGGAAAGCAAGACGTACGATAGGTATCGAAAAGGAATTACGAGTAACAAGTTAACGATGACATAATGATGTTTTGCAGAAGAGATATAACATCCCTCAGATTGTTAATGAGGTGATCAACAAGTGTTAAGAAGGTTCCATAAGGATTGGAGATCAAACGAGTCAACGAGAATGAGTTCGGAAGAACTGGCATTATACGGCCCAACATACTGGCCGTATAAATTATACTGGCCGTATGTTTGGGCATATAATCATCCTAGATTGGAACCCCTCATTGGACCAAAAGTACGACCAAACATACGGTCAGTATAATTTATACGGACCGTATGTTGGTCCGTATGTTCATGTCGGGACAGATTTTAAAAAGTTGATATAAGGACCTCTCTCATTTAATTCATTTCATTTCTCCTCTCCACACTTCAATAATTCTCTAGAACCCTCTCCACTCTTCATCCACAAGAACCCAAGATAAATCCATGATCAACTTCATCAAACCCACAAAATCAAGTGTAAGAAACTCATTGAAGTTAATCTAAGCGAAGAAATTCCAATGGAAGGCTTATTCTTCCATTATCTAAGGTGATTTTTATGATCATTCCATGTTGTTTAAGGTGTTGAAAAGTTGAAACACTTTGATTGTAGAAGGATGTAGAAAATGGGTTATGAATGTGGGTATAGTGTCATTTTGAGTAAGTAGTTTGGAGTGAATCATAAATATTGATATGTTGTGATTGTAAGTATGCTATAAGTGACATTTAAAATATGGGATAAGTATTATATGTGAGAAAACTCAATAGTGAACTATGACCACGATTACGGAGGAATTGAAGTGAAATTGTCAAATGTGGATAATCTAGATGAATGAGGATTTTTGTTTACAATATTGTGAATGTTGTTATGGATGTTTGGGAGAAGATATGAAAAATGAGGAAAGTTGTATAAATAAAGGAAATTCTTCCCAATTTTCTCTAGCATTAGTAACACGTTCATATAATAGATTAGCTAATGATTGATGCGAATTTTCTTGAAGCTAGAAAAGTGAGCGTTGAAGAAGAACAATCAAGCGATACAATTGTTAAACGAAAGAGGTATGTAAGGCTAATTCTTTCCTTCTAAGGCATGACTCCTATGACATGAATCTTCCTATTTTTCCCATGATCTTCCTAAATAACGGAAACTATGAGTCCATGACTATAAAGAGCTACATACGCATATGATGAAGCAAAGATATATGATACGAGCATGATAATGACGATGATGAGTTTAAGTATAACGAATCCTAGAGTAAAATAAGATGTCCATGAAGCTAATGATCCTATGTATGTTTCTATTGATGCTTTTCTTTATGTGCACTCACCTTAAAAATGTTAGTCCCTTCAAGGTGAGATATGATGATTATGATTACTCCATAATATAATCGGGGGTTCACGACCTTATGTCGCCCCGACGTAGCCATAGTTGCTTTCTAGTTCTAACGTATGTTTGATGATAAATGTATAATGACGCTAAGCTTATGATATAACTATGAGATGTATAATAATGATAAGTTTACGTTGACTATATGACGATACGATTCCACCGTGCCTAGTTGGCCGGGCATGTCACCGCGAAGGCGGGCTGCATACGATTCCATCGTGCCTAAATGGCCGGGCATGTCATCGCTAAGGCGGGCTGCTATGTTTACACCAAGCCTAGAGGGCCGGGCATGACACTACTAATGGGCGGCATATGATGGTTGCCCGGACGCGGGTTAACGATGATGATTTATATGATACCATGATGTATGCACTATGATGATACATGTGCTATGATTATATATATATATATGTATGACTATAAAAATATAAAAATAGTAGCTTGACCATGGAAACTGCTTTCAATAGATGTTTTGATTAAATAGCCTAATAAAATGATAATTGGTGGTAGCTAAGGCCAGTGTTAGGTTGATTTACACCTAGAAATCATTCACCCATTGGATTGGGGCTAAATGGAAGGGTGTTCTTGAATTGATTTTGTTACTAGAGCAATTATGACTTATTTAGCATCTTAATTGCTAGACTTTGAGCGTTCTGTGGCTTTACGAAAGGGAAAGGCGACAGCGGAGTAATCTGTATTGTTCCAGCTCTACATTTAATGTATGTTACGGTCTACTTGAGTTAGACTTTGATTAGTTTATTTATGTGTTGTGAAATTGATAGGAGAAAGCATGTCTAGTCTTCAAACATGATTGTGTGTGGTTGAACTTCCTATATGCTATTGATTGAGTAATTATGTGGGCTTCGTGCCATTATTCATTGTGTTGGAACCTATAGGTCGAGGATGTTGTTGTGAGAAGTTAATATGATCTTCTTAATTGAAGTGAGATACAAAATGATAATTCGATTATTGAAAATAAGGTGACAATATATAGGAATATATATATATATATATATATATATATATATATATATATATATATATGAAAAGGCTCATTTGACCGAGGGTGAGGATGAGGCCTAGATATGAACAATCACATTTGACCGGGGGTGAGAATGTGGCCTAGTTGTGAGCTCGGGTCCAAGAGTGAATCTGAAACGTGTGGTACATGCACACCATGGGTCCCCTGCAAGTCATGACTACTGATCAATGATATTAGTTATCATGTGTGCACAGCATGTATGTGGTTATTGTTGTAGACTTATTTCGTTGTTTATTTCCGTTGATCTGACTCTCGATATCATGGGGAGACTTGACTGTGAATATCCTTGGTTGACTTTTTGTTGTGTTATTTGGTTATGTGTTGTTGACTGGATTTTCTATTTTATTAATTTTGTGATGTATGCATGATACTAATCTTAGTCAGCATATGATATCTGCGGGTACATAATATTTGTGCTGATACTACCTTGCTGCATTCTTTTGAGTGCAGATTGTAATCTAAAGACTTCAACCCGACCCCATATCTAGCGTTGAGGACATTTGCTGACATATTTAGGGTGAGCTTTTATCCATGCTAGGCCGCCCGAAGATATTCTTTTATGATGTCTATTTCTACTCCAGACATTGTTGGTTATTTATTTAGATAGCTTACATTCCTTAGACATGTTTTGGATTAGAGTCCTTATACGGTGACTTTCGGATTTTGGGGTTGTAATAGTTAGGACTTTCGCATTTACTTCATTATTTTATGGCATGACTAAATTTTGATTTATCTTGTGCGTAAATGGTTAATAACTAATTGAATTACTTAATATAAAAATGGACTTGAATGAGTAGCTGGCTTACGTATTGGTTCGCCACTAGGAGTTAGTATGGGTGCCAGTCATTGCGGGTTGGGTCGTGACATATATTCGGTACATTATTGGAATTAATGTCCCTTTGCCCAGGGACGCTGTGTTTCATACCACGCAAGTTCGGGTAGACAATGAGAGGACCCTCCAATGTAGGTTGTCTTCAAATATAAGCTTTTTTTACTGAGCACCAATTCCTCCCGGAGCATTACCGAGTCAGGGTTATCCATATGTCATTTTGTATTATGGGTATATCGGGGGCCCTGTCCTGACTTATGGATGATGACCATGTTTCCTTTAGAGGTTTTGCAGATAGTGTCCTACGTATAGTTATGGTTATGTCGGCTTTATAGGCCTTATGATGTTGTTTGTTTATCATGATGACCTTATCGGCCCGTATATATGTATATATCCTTTTGGACTGCCT
Organism: Lycium barbarum; assembly: GCF_019175385.1. Lineage (NCBI taxonomy): Eukaryota > Viridiplantae > Streptophyta > Magnoliopsida > Solanales > Solanaceae > Lycium > Lycium barbarum. The sequence continues at coordinate 83,160,161 of NC_083344.1, forward strand.
GTCATAAGATAAGCTTTCACTCCCTTTTGTGGATGCATATTAATGTTTCCTTATCGACCTATGACAAGTCTAACTATAAGTGGATAGTAAAGCACGTTAGTGCTTGGTTAATTAAGGCACCAGGGGCTGGTCGTGGCCTTCCGATTTGGGTCATGACAGCCAATCCGCGAAGCATCACAATATATAATAAAGCCCTCTCCATCCACATGAAGTGTCAAAATCCGAGCCATAGTCAACAAAGTCTTTAGATTTTGAATGCTCGGCTCACACTCATCTGACTACTGAAAAGGTACATTCTTTTGGGTCAATCTGGTCAAAGGAGATGCTATAGTTAAAAATCTCTCTACGAAACGTCGATAGTAACTGGCGAGACCTACAAAATTTTGAGTCTCCATAACCGAAGTAGGTCTAACCTAATCACGAACCGCCTCAATATTCTGAGGTCCACCATAATTCCATCTTTGGTCACCACAAGCCCAAGGAATGCTACAAAACTGAACCAAAACTCACACTTCGAAAACTTGGCATACAACTTCTTATCCTTCATGATCTCAAGCACAATCCTCGAGTGCTGCTCGGGCTCTACTCTACTACGAGAGTATACCAAGATATCATCGATGAATACAATCACAGAAGAATCCAAATAGGGTCTGAAGACACCGCTCATCAAATCCATAAAATCTTTTGAGGAGTTAGTCAGCCTAAAAGACATGATCAGAAACACATAATGACCATAGCGAGTCCTGAAAGCTGTCTTAGAATATCTTCTATCCAAATATTCAACTGGTGATAACCGGATCTCAAATTTATCATAGAGAATATCGTTGCACCCTGAAGCTGGTCAAATAAATCATCAATCCGAGAAATGGGCTACTTGTTCTTGATTGTGACTTTGTTCAATTGCTGATAATCGATACATGTCACAACGTATTTTAGGATCACGCGGGTACTTACCATTCTCACCTCGGTAGGAGTACCCTTAAACACAATCGTTACTCATTTCCAATTATAAAACAAAATTCATTCAATATTAAGTAATAAACATAATCAAAAGCGGAAATAACTCTTTTATAAATAAGCGGAATTAATTACCAAAGTGGCTTAAACATAACAACCTTCCCAAAACCTTGTCTAGAATTGTACAAGTGTGACTAAGACTTCAAGGTACAATACTAAAAATAAATAAATAAAACTCAACCTCCATCTAGAGATGAAGATGACTGAGGTCTTCAAGAATAACACCACGCATCTTCCGGAAACTCTCAAATCAAGCTATGAACCTGTAAGATTCTACACCCCGAGTGGGATGTAGCAAGAGTAGTTTCAGTACAATATAAGTACTGGTAAGCATCATAGGCCGACAATGGTTAGAATAACATAACGACAATTAGATATCACAAATAAAGACGGTAGGTGGGTTCTAAGTCAAACTCTATGTATATCAAACAATCTCAAACTAACTTAATTAGATCTAAAATGAAAATGAGTATCTCAAAGGTATTTTGTTTACCTAACACCTTACATTGAGTGTTTTCCCACATTCATCAAGTATGCCACAAGGATGACCCTTCCAAATTCCCATACCACTTGCTAATGCCCTCAAGGAAGCTCATACGCTAACCACTCGTAATTCAACATACTATTCTGTCGATTTGGGCTAACATGGAACGACATAACTTCTCTATATTCAAACGCTTGAACACAGTCTTTCCCACTAGTTCATTTCCGCATATCATGGACAATCTAGTAAAATACTTAATAAATCACAAATCACCGCCTATGGTTATAGCAACTATACTCAATCGTTCCAAGTTTCAGAGAAATACAATCACAAATCCTTATCATAATCAGGTATGAGAAATAATAAGATACAATGAAAAATATATATAGTATCACTGCAATGCATATGAAATTATATACACACGCTTAGGGACCAAATATCTCGTCCCCTCGACAGTCATGATGGGGGACAGCTAAGTACATGTACCTACTGTGGAACTTACAGCCACATCTAGTCAGTGTTGTAGAACGTGCAACCCGATCCCAGTCAGTGTTGCGGTACGTGCCCGATCTCAGTTAGTGTTGCAGCACGTAACCTGATCCCAACATATATATGTGAATGAGTGAGTGCATGATAACAATGCCAAAAAATATATATATAATCAATGGTACCACACATAGACACAAATCTCACTCGCAATAACAAAGTCATAATCCTTATTTCCTTTCCAACTACCTCATTCATGATAAATATGATTACCAACACATAAGTAATTACTAAGTATCAACTCTCTCTAAAATCAATCACGTGGCAGCGAGCCAAAAACTTACAATACGCGACAACACAATGGAACACAGTAAGGCAACAAGCCATAAATCACAACACTAGCAACCTAAGTCTTCCATCCCAACTTCATACCCAATGGTTTACATGCTTTCTCCAACAACCACTAACTACACCTATAATACGCTAACCGAAGTCTAACCGAAAGGTAACACATCGGTACTATCGTACCAATAAGTATTGCAAGTGACAATTCGATACAACCATGCCAACTTAATATAACCATCTCGACATCTGTTTCCAAGGACCTAGGCATGCATTCTACGTTTCATCTAACGTACATATATGGAACTCTAATTGAAGTCTACCAGAAAGGAAAAATTGTAACCTACCTCAAGCCCGAGCAGGTGCCACGAACAACTTGCTGATCTTCAATATGGAATTTTTGCTCTGTGACCCTCAATGGAGGGCCTTGGAATGTCATGGAAGCCCGAAAGAACTAGAGTCAATAATCTAGGAATGTATTCAGATTTTGGGTTTGCAGAGGAAAGATTGGAATTTATTCTTAACAGGATTTTCTAGGTTTTCATGAGTTAATAAACCGGTTTTTATTGCTAAATAAGTCAGCTAAGTCATAAAATATATTCTTTCCTTCATAAAACTCCAATGTGGAGAATATAGCCGAAACCCATTTACAAAAATAGAGGAAAACTCAGAAATTAGAGGCGGGTGAATCCTCCTAATTTAAGAACTTGATGGATTCTCCCAAGAATGTCAGATTTTAAGCTTAGGCATTCCATTTTGGTCATCTTAGACTTGAAAAGTAGAGAACCTCCATTTTTATTGTATTAGAAGATGAAGTATTAGTGAAATAGAACATTAAAATGGAAGAGAGATAGAGTAAATGATATAGAGAGGTTACCTATTCCTTGAAACAATGACATTTGCCTTTCAAATGCGCTAGATGGCAGCTGAGATATAGGGTTCTAGAAATATGGGTTCAAACCGCGAAATAGGGTTTAAATACTAGGAGAAATCTACGATATTCGCCGTAGTGGAATGCATGACCTCCGCAGTGGTCACACTATGGTGGATCGATAGGCTGCTGTAGTGGTCCTATACAAAAATCGACGTACCGCTATGGCGGTTTGGAAGGCAGCTGTGGCGGTAGCGCCATGGCTGTCTTCTGGTCGCTATGGCGCCTTATTCGGCCCCAGTGGTCCTTTATGATTTTAAATCGTTCCCACATTGTTAAGGGCCAATTTAATAGGATAACTTCTCCGCATGACTAAGCAACACCGATCAAAATATGCCTTGTGAGGCGAAACTCGAGGAAAATCACAGTAACGTTCAAACGGGTCATTACATCAGATACATATTAAACAACTGTTTGTCTCGAATGACAGGGGAAGAATGGGAATTTAACGGAATTGATTTTAACACGGAACGAGGATTGGCCATGGTCAACATTACACCGCAATACCCAACAAACGTCTCAAGTCCTTTCCCACATTTGAACTGTCAGAGTCTACGAGTCGGAATGTTCATGCACAATGCACTTTATAGGTCCCCTACGAGAGTTCGAGTAACGAAATGTTCTAATTTGACCGGATAAATCCTTAAGCGATTTACCAAAAACGAGTAAAATAAAATAAAATAATTAAATAAGAAATCAGGGAGTTCCGTCGTGGCGGTAAGGGTGTATGCTTCCGTGTGCCGACACGGCCAATATGAGTGTTATGGCGGTCAGGAGTGTAGAAGGGTAGTACGCCACGGTGGCTAGACAACAGTCGCAGCGCACACGCTCACGTGGCGAAGGTTACCATCTAAGCAGTCGTCGGGCAGTCAAAAGAATTGAGGTGGCTTTCCACTTTTCCCATTCCCGCTTTTATTCCTCTTACTCGAAAATACTTTCCGATTCCTTTTCCAATAATGTCTCCCACTCCCCCACTTACTCAAAACTTCAACTCTCCCCCACACTAACTTACCCGCAACAACTCTCAACACCACTCAAAAACAAGCAAGGAATTTTTTTTTCTTTGGCAAGGACGCTGCATTCAAAGTGCAATGTATTCCAATCTTCATTCCAAGGTATGTAATCACTCCTAAATCATACTTAGAACAGTAAATCTCTAAAATTTCTGGGCTGAAATGCCCCAAGCTGGAAAATTTGAGTGAAAAACAATTCATCTTTTGTGGGGGTTAGGACACGAGTTGGGTGGTGAGCGGGGTAGCACTTAAAATTTAAACTTGTGTAACATCGAAATGGTGTTGTAAATGCATAATATCTTAGATGAAACGTTGTTTTGAGACCGTATCCATGAAAATACAAAGTGGGTTTTCTTTATTTTTGGGATTTTTGATAGTTGACTATTATGGGGTTGTTTGTTGTTAGAAATCATTCTTGGTGGTGTTTAGATGCCTTTCAGGCATATATATGACTCGATTTGTGAGCAATGGGTGGGTTTTGGGTCGGAATCTTGGAGAGAAATTTCAATTTTTTTTGAGTTTTCCTTTTGGGAAGACGTATCGCTGTGGCGGTTATCGCGACCGCTGGGGAAATTACGCTATGGCACACCTTGGGTGCGCTGGGAGGGGAATAGGGCACATGGATCCATGGTGGATCCTTTACCGGCTGTGGAGTGCTCGCTATAGAACTGGTCCTCGGCAATGGCGGGCTCGTCCGCTATGGCGGCTCTGCTGCAGCGCTCACTGCTACCGCTGCAAAACAGCCCATACCAGATTTTAAATTTTAGGTAGGATCTTACGCAGAGGAATACAGGATCTTTTTTGCTAGGTATTTGGTTAGTATGAAACAATTTGTAGACTGTCCTTGACGAGTTTGTGACAAATTTGTCCTTGTTTTAGGTATCCCTTTTTCAAAGTGTGGATCAATTTTCTCAAGTCCTGGACAGTGTTTGTTTTACAGCGGAAGGAAGCTATTAGCATTATCTAGAGCAAATGCCTAAGATTTTATTGCCTGAGAGAGGCTTTAACATGGATAAGGTGGATGTCCTTGCGCCGGAATTCGATAATCGATTGATGGCTATGAGGTGGGACAAGCTAGTAGAAGATCCTGGGAAGGTGAATGAGACTCTGGTGCGGGAGTTCGATGCCATGCTGAAGACGGTTGATTTTTCTTCCCCTGATTCGGAGATTGTGATTAGGGGAGTAGTAGTGAAGATTGGGCCCGAAGTCATCAATGCTCAGTACGAGTTAGATAATCACCCGGCAGAGGAAATGGAGGTGAGGGATATGGTAGGTAATGGGGCTTCGTTGGTTTCCAAGCTTGTGCCAGAGGATAAGATAAGCAAGGTGAATACGATCAATAAGAAAACTGGATTCACTAACCATTACTCCACTGCTGAGGCGAGGAGGTGGCTGAACCTGATAGGCTGACGAGTATACCCCTCAGGCAACATTTCTGCTGTCATTTATGTATGGGCACTCACGACAGCCTGTATTCTGCATGGGGTCCCGGTGAACGTGGGTCGCAATATTTTTGCGGAGTGGATAGATTTCGTGACTAAGCCTGGAGGAGATTCGAGTTTGATGTCCCTTTCGTTTGTCACTGATTTGTGTATAAAGGATGATGTTCCCCTGAGGAGGGTAGATGAGTGGATTGAGTCGGATATCCCGTTTCTTCCCCTATTAGTGAAGGGACATGGTACACTTGTTTAGCTCATGAAGAGGGGACTGCAGGCCATAGCTGGGGCTAGTGTGAGCTAGGGAGATGATTTTAGAGCACCTCCAACTTAGGGGCCATTGCAGATGTTGGGCGCCAAGGTGGATGAGATGAAGGCGTTGTTGACTAGCGGTTCTGGGGCTGGCCCTTCTGGCTCTACCTCTAGTTATTTCACCAGGGAGGAGATGGTGCAGTATTTGAAGACCCGAGCGAGATGAAGACTCAGGTGGTGGCTCTTTAGGCTGCTTACACTACTATGGCGAAGGACCACGGGGATTGCCTTACTAAGCTTCAGCAGGGTCTGGAAAAATGAGAAGAAAAGAGGTATGGGGCGGGGCAAGCTGGGGGTTAGAGTGTGGAGGGGCTTCAAGGGCTTATTCTAGTTGATGCAGCTGGGTGCGAGGCTTCCGGTTGAGGATAGAGATGACCTTGAGCACTACTCTTTCCTGGACGATTTCGAGGATGGCGCCGATGGTGGATGAGGTGGTGGCTTGGATGATGATGGTGACGAAGTGACCAGCCGAATTGAGGAGTAGGGGTGTGATTTCCCCTTCTTGATGGTGATAATGCCCTTGGAGGGCTATGTTTCAAACGATCTTGTCATGTGGTTTTTGGCTTTCTTGGATGTTTAGACAGTAGGTTTTCTTCATTTTTCTGGTTTGTTTTTGGTGGTTTGGATATTCCGATGATTTTTACCCATGCTAGGCTTTATGTTTATCAGATGGCTGTGTTTGAAATCTATTTTTCTAAAACATTTGTTGAGTTTTGACCGGCCAGAAAATGATAGCAGGTACACTGGCTCACTGGTGTTGTTACCGCTGCAGCGGATGAAATTACCGTTATAGCGGGCTATGGCTGATCATCATGCGCTATGGCGGATAGGGACTATATCTGAGAGTGCGCTATGGCGGACACATATCCGATATGGCTGTACCGCTATGCCGATTAGGCGTATGCCACGGTGGCATCAAATAGTCTATGAGCAGCATTGTAGCGGACACGAAGCGTCCATGGCGGACCTGCTATAGCAAAGGTGCCATAAGTCATGGCGGTTAATCCTTAAACAATGGGACCGCTACGGTGCTCACGAGACCGCTATGGCGGACAACTGATTCGCTGCGTCGACAAACCGTAGCAGTGGCATTTTTGTATGCTCGCAAGATTTCCCAACACTGCAAATTTATCGAATCACTTCTCGTTTACAAACATACCTTACCTCATAACATAAGAAATCGAGATACCAAAATGGACACATCTTAGGGATTCAAACTTCCGACGTGGCATGATAGAACAAACGAAGGGAAGTTTCCTAAATGCCTCATAGCCTCCCGTGGATGTATACGAACATCTACATATCATTCCATAAGACTCTACTAGACACTGTTCTTATATTTGTGAGACCGGTAACCTAGGGCTCTGATACCAACTTGTCACGACCCATTTTAAGGTCGCGCGGGCACCTACCATTCCCACCTCAGTAGGAAAACTCTTAACATAATCGTTAGTCATTTCCAATCATAAAATAGAATTTATTCAATATTAAGACATAAACATAATCAAAAGCAGAAATAACTCTTTTATAAATAAGCGGAATTAATTACAAAAGTGGCTTAAACAAAACAACCTTCCCATAAACTAGTCTAGACTAGTATAAGAGCGACTATGATTTGAAGGTACAATACTCAAAATAAATAAATAGAACTCAACCTCCATCTAGGGATGAAGATGATAGAGGTCTTCACGAATAGCATGGCGCATCTTCCGGAAACTCTCAAATCAAGCTATCAACCTGCAAGACTCTACATCTCAAGTGGGATGTAGCAAGAATAATATCAGCACAATACTTGTACTGGTAAGCATCATAAGCCAACAATGGTTAGAATAAAATAACTACAATTAAATATCACAAATAAACATGGTAGTAGGTGCTAAGTCAAACTCTATGTATATCAAACTATCTCGAACTAACTCAATTAGATCCACAATAGAAACGAGTCACTCAAAGGTATTTAGTTTCCCTAACACCTATCATTGAGTGTTTTCCCACATTCAACAAGTATTCCATAAGGATGACCCTTCCCAATTCCCACACCTTTTGCCAATGCCCTATAGGACGCTTATACGCTAACCACTCACAATTCAACATACTATTCAGTAGATTTGGGCTAACATGGAATGACAGACCTTTACACCATTCAAATGCTCGAACACTGTCATGCCCACTAGGTCATTTCCGCATATCATGGACAATCTAGTAAAATACTTAATCAACCACTAATCACCGCCTATGGTTATAACAACTAAACCCAATCGTTCCTAGGCTCAGAGAAATTCAGTCACAAATCCTTATCATAATCAGGCATGAGAAATAATAAGACACAATGCAAAATTTATATAGTATGAGTGTAATGCATATGAAATGATACATAAACGCTTCGGTCTAAATATCGCGTTGCCTTGAGAGTCATGAACCGTGGTGGACCGCTAACGCCATGAACCTACTACGAAACGCACAACTCCATCCAATAGTATGTGTTGCGGAACGTGCAACCCGATCCCAGTCAGTGTTGCGGTACGTGCAACCTGATCCCAGTAAGTGTTGTGGCGCGCAACCCTATCCCAACATATATATGTGAATACGTGAATGCATAATAACAACGCCAGCCAAAAAAATATATAATCAATGGTGCCACACATGGACACAATTCTCACTCGCAATAAAAAAGTCATAATCCTTATTTCCTTTCCAACAACCTAATTCATGATAAATATGTTTTCCGACACACAAGTAATTACTAAGCATCAACTCTCTCTAAAAGCAATCACTTGTCAGCGAGCCAACAACTCAATGGAACCTAATAAGGCAACAAGCCGTAAATCACAACACTACCAACGTAAATCTTCCATCCCAACTTCATACTCGAAGATTTATATGCTTTTCCAACAATCACTAACTACACCTATAATCCGCTAACCAAAGTCTAACCGAAAGGTAACACATCAGTACTACCGTAACAACAAATATTTCAGGAGACAATTCGATACAACAATACCAACCTAATATAACCATACCGACATTCGTTTCAAAGGACATAGGCATGCATTCTCCGTTTCATCTAACATACATTTATGGAACTCTAATCGAAACCTACCAGAAAGGAAAAATTGTAGCCTGCCTCGAGGCCGAACAGATGCCACGAACATCCTGCTGATTTTTAACCTCTCATTTCTGCTCTGTGACCCGCAATGGAAGGCCTTGGAATGTCATGGAAGCTCAAAAGAACAAGAGTCAATAATATAGGAATGTTATTCGAATTTTTGGGTTTGCAAAGGAACGATTTCAATTTATTCTCAACAGGATTTTCTAGGCTGTCATAGGTTAATAAATTGGATTTTATTGCAAAATAAGTGATCTAAGTCATAAAATATATTATTTCCTTCATAAAACTCCAATCTAGAGAATATAGTCGAAACCCCTTCAGAAAAAGAGAGAAAAACTCAAAAATTAGAGGCAGGTCAATCCTCCTAATTTAAGAACATGAAGGATTCTCTCAAGAATGTCATATTTTAAGCTTAGAGATTCCATGTTTTTCATCTTAGACTTGAAAGTAGAGAACCTCCATTTTTATTGGCTTGGAAGATGAACTCTTAGTGAAATAGAACATTAAAATGGAAGAGAGATGGAGTAAATGAGAGAGAGAGAGATTACCTATTCCTTGAAACCATGAGATTTGCCTTTCAAATGCTCCAGGTAGCAGCTAAGATTTAGGATTTTAGAAAAATAGGGTCAGATCCTGAAATGGGGTGTAAATACTAAGAGAAATTTGCGATATCCGCCATAGCAGAATGCATGACCATCGTAGCGGTCATGCTATGGAAGATACAGAGGCCGCTGTGGCGGTTCTATACAAAAATTGACGTACCACCAAGGTGGTTTGGATGGCAGCAGTGGCGGTAGTGCCATGGCTATTTTCTAGCCGCTATGGCACCTTACTAGGACCCAGTGGTCCTTTATGATTTTAAATCTTTCCCATATGGTTTCAGGTATATTTTATAGTATAATTTCTCTGCGTGACTAAGAAACACTGATCAAAAGACGCCTTGGGATGCAAAACTCGCAGAAAATCACGGTAACGGTCAAACGGGTCATTATGATACACATCCTCATAGACCCATCTTTTTTCTTCACAAACAACACCTGAGCAAGCACTAGGTCTAATGAATCCCTTGCTCCGTAAGTCCTATAACTACTTCATTAATTCTTTCAACTCAGCGGGTGCAATCTGATCAGGAGGAATGGAAATAGGCTTAGTGCTTGGCTCCAAGACAATGCAAAAATCAATATCACGATCTGGAGGAACACCTGATAAATCAGTAGGGAACACCTCTGGAAACTCTCTAACCACCTGTACCAACTCAAGTGAAGGAGTATCGGCTCTAGTGTCTCGAACCTAGGATAAATAAGCTGAACACCCCTTCTCAACCATGCGTCGAGCCTTGAGATAGGATACTACATTTTTTGGTGCTGAACTAACCATACCCTTCCATTCCGACCTAGGAAAACCTTGCATAGCTAACGTAATAGTCTTGGAATGACAATCCAAGATTGCATGATAAGGGGACAACTGACTCATACTTAGGATCACATCAAAGTCTACCATTTCTAGGATCATCAAATCAATCCAAGTGTCATACCCCATCAAGGTCACAACACAAGATGGGTACACCCGATCCGCCACTACAGAATCTCCAGTAGGAGTAGAAACTCTAACGAATACATTAAGTGACTCACACATCATATCCAGAATTATAGAAACATAAGTAGACACATAATAATATGTAGAACTGGGATAAAATAAGGCTATAACGGGCCTATGACAAGCCGAAATAGTACTTGTAATGACAGCATAAGAAGCCTCTGCCTCTGGTCTACCTGGGAAAGCATAGAATTGAGCACGGCCACCCTCGTCTTGAGAACCTCCGCGACCACCACCATGGCCTGCCTGAGTACTACCCCTACCGGACTGGGAACCGCCTCTACCACTCTGTGTACTCCCTCTAGCTGGCTGTGCTACTAATCTGGGTGTAGAAGTCTGTGGACCAGAGTGCAAACCACCCAATCTAAGCCCGGGAGACTCTCTGGCGAAATGTCCGATATCGCCACTCTTAGAACATCCACGATGGGACATAGACTACTGAGGGGAGCTAGAAGGGCCTAAATAACCACCTCGACCTTCTGGTCGGAAATATGAACCATGGGAACCCTACACCAAACAATAATCACTGCGACCCGAAGAACCACCGGTAGAAGGCTGAATCACCGCCTAAACAAACCTGCTAAATTGGGGGCGACAACCCCTCCCCTGATAACCTCTACCTTTAGATGAGGTGCCTCCAACGCTGCCTGAGCTACGAGACTTCTTGCCAGATCTGTCTCGAAACTCATCATACCTAGTGTTGACACCTAATTTTTGACCTCCCATAATTTATTTTAGTCATTCGGAGTCCCCAGGTAATAAGTGAATAAGCTGAGCATTTTTCATAGCCTTAAATGATCTTTATAAAATGCTTAAATCAATATTTCGTCCCTTTAAATTAGAAAACAAAAAAAAAATCATGCATCATGTATTTATTTAGAGAATAATAAATATTTTCAACATATCTTCTGAGATTTTGTTAAACTTAAATTTAAAAGAGAAAGAGGAAGAATTATTATTTAATCATTTAAAATTATTTTCAAAAATTTGTTTTCCTTTTTTTTTACCTCTGCAAATTTGGATAATCGAAATAGTTTAAGTAGTTAATTTCTTAACTTTTTAACCATAATTATTTTAATAAAATAAGCATAATTGCCCTTTACTGTTTTGATTAGGCTAATTAATTAATTAAGCAATAATTATTGCAAAATTAAGCCCTTTTATATAGATATATTTTCCTTTTTTGATATTGCCTTGGTCACAATTAGTTTAATTAGTCCTCCATTTAAAGAAATTAGTTTACTTTACAAAATCGGCATGTTGGTATCTAATTTAAAATAATAGGTTTAACCTAATTTTCAAAATTTGATGAAAAGGGCATAATTTAAATAAATACGTTGGGCAAGTTAATTAAAGCCATCTTTTCAGGCCCATCAACGACTTAGCCGACCTTTAAAATTAGTTTTCTTTTTTTTTATAAAAATACTTAGCAGCCCAATTTTCCCCATGATTTAAATTCTGTTTAATTTTTAATTATTAATGGCTAGGACTTAAATATACTCAGCATATACACCAAGTATACACACACACACATATATATATATATATGAAATATATGTGTATACACTTGGTGTATACACAAGAAAAGGCTTTTTTTTTTTTAAATTCGGTTGGACCGAGTCCAGCCGAATAGGGCTGACCCGGCCCAAGGCCTATCTGAATAAGGGGGTAACACCCCTCTTTCATTCCCATTTTAATACCAAACGCCCCCTAACCCCTCTCTCTTCTTCCCCCTTTCCTTTCTCGGCTAACCCTACCAGGGATTTTGCAGCTTTTGCACAACAAAATCATGAAGCAATTAATGTTTGAACACTATTCTCACTCAAGCCTATCCCAACACGGTAATACACTTTCTCTTTTAGATTTTGAGTCAAATCTGCGATTCTTTGAGAAATTATTGTCGTATTGTGTTGTATTCACTTGAATTTCCTTGGTCGAGTACAAATGGGCCCGATCGAGTGGAACGATACTCGAATCTGGCCATGCATTTGATTTTAGCTAATCTCAACCATAGATCTTGGTTACAGAGGCCATTGAATGAAAATGTGTTAGTCCTACATTGGTATTTTGGGGTTCCTTCACAATTTTGGGGTTCTATAAATAGAAACCCAACCTTTATCACAAGAACAAGTTTTGGGAAAGCCTAAAAAAGCTAGAATTTAAGTCCAACTTGAAATTTAAGCTTAAAGTATAATTTTAAACTTAAAAATGCCCCCCCCCCCCTATCGAGTTTGAGTCCCTCAGTTAAAATTTTTATTTATCTTTGTTCTTCTCTTGTGGTTGAGTTCGAGAGTTGGAAGTACAAGGAGGTTTCAAGTCCCTTTCTTGACCAAAGGCTGCATTTAAAAAAGGTAATACTTCAACCCTTTTATCTATTTGTTATTTTTGTCATAGTATGATATTTGGTTTGTGTGGTTAAGTGTTTCTGATTGAAAGTCTTATAGTATGATTTTGCATTGGCACTGTTTAAATGGACTTGGAATGAATCCCTCCTAAACATGATATCCCTCTTATGTTATGTGTCGAGTCTAGTATTTAGCTATTTGTTTGAATTAATGGTCTAGACTAGTGCTAATCCTTTACAAAAATGTTTGAGACTGCTGGAAATTTGAAATGGTCTATGTTGAAATGGTTTTGAGGTTTGATAAGGGTCGACAATGCACTATCAGTAATGTATTGAAATAAGGGGTTTGTTTAGATTAATTAGGGAACACATAGGGCATTATAGGACTGTTTAAATAATTTAGATCGTATTATCTCTTGATGAGGCTACTTTGTTCTAAAAGTCTACATGACATGTTTAGAGGGTCACTACTTGATTACTTGCCTATTAATGTGACAATACCTATCTCAAAAAAATTAGTGACTTAAACATATCTCTAAGTGCTATCTAATGACCTTTGTTTTGAACTTTGAATATGTCTATAACTCTCATCAGCCTGATCTGTAATATCTGTAGTGTTCTTCTTCTAAAAGTGAGACTGCCATGCTCCCATTCTAATATTCCTAAGTGAAAATCACCTTAAATCTGCGTCTAAAGAATCTTTTATGGAAATATGCTATGTTCACTCCTGATGCCCTCCATGACTGATGCTGCATTGTTGTTCAAGTACCATAACTTGACCTTCTTTGTGATTTGCTCCTATTTCCTATTAGCTTGTTAAACTTTATAGCGTGCAATAACTGTTTAACTTTGGTAGACATGGTGAAAAAAAAGGATCAAAGACATAAGCAGATTAAGAATATAACATTTTTTTTTCTCTAAGATTCTTATGTTCTGTTCATAGCTCAGTCTAGCTTATTACCTCATATTTAAAACAAGTCAAGCTAAAATAAGACTTGCAGATTGTGTATGCTTTGTTGGGAGACCATAATGCTTAAAGTTCTTATTTGATCATGACCTTTGGACTGGGTTTGACTAAAGAAGGCAGCTGACTTGTTGCCAACAACCTAAGTTTAAAATTAAGAAATATTGAGTAAGCCTAGCCTTAATAACTAACTATTATTAAGTTAATTTTTTGAACATCAATCAAGGACAAAACCATAATAGGAATGAGTTTAGAATAGAACTAAATCAAAGCTGTAAGAGAAAAGGGGGTTAGACTAATAATGATAGAATAGAACTAAATCAAAGCTGTAAGAGAAAAGGGGGTTAGACTAATAATGAACCATTAGTTTATTAGGGTGACACTGCTCTTCAAGTCTGGTCTACTCCAGTATCAAAACATGACTAGGTTAAAGGGAGGGAGGATAAAACCACCCAGGCTAGCTTAAATCTTTTGTGCACTCATGAGAAGGTCTCTGCCTAAAGATTAGTTAGTAAGGGATTTGAGTCAATCTTTTGAACAGACTGCCCTTTAGAACCTGAGTAGAAATGTAAATTGTTTGCCATACAACCTTTTTTGTAAAGGTATCATATTGTCTTTACACCTGCATTACATTTTAGGGATTTATTTCATTTGCTAGTTGAGTCTTTCTTTCCTTTTCCCTTTTTCCTTCTTTTCTGTGAATCTTGTTGTTGTGTCAAAGGCTTAAAGGTTTGATCATGCTTATGTATTAAAGGATCCCTACTAAGAATCAGGGTTGGTCCATGGCCATTTGGTTATTTGTTTGCTTGATGTATCTCTGAACCCTGGTTAGAGGTTCTGAATGTCTCAAGGAGAGAATCAACACTGTGTTTTTTCCAATAGATGTGATCATGCCATACCTAAGATCAAGTTGCTAATTTAACCTGTATTGATAAATCATGACATTCCTACATAAGTTCTATTGGAATGAAAACAGGTTCAAGATTAAAAAAAAATGGAAATTTACATACTGTCCACTTCTTGAGTCATATGTGTTTGGATCTGAGCTTTGATACTTTGTCCAAATAGTTAGTTATCACTATTTAATGACTGCCTCACACACACTTTCTATAACTAGCCAAGTGTAGTTTATAGTGTGTTATGATTTGCTAAATGTCCAAACTAATTTGAGATGGTCTTGTGAAGCTGAAATAGCTTAAGGAACTTGTTGATGACACTTCGACCTATGCTATTAATCTGTATGAACTTTTGTTAGATTCTAGTGGTGAAAAATGATCCTAGTCCTAGCCTAAATTATCCTGTCAACTTATGTGTACATGCATTTGAACTTATTAAAGCATTTGGCTGTAAATAGTTGTTTATGACAATGTTCCTTGTGATTAGAAAGGGATTGAGGGTAAGCTAAAACTCACATGGCCTAGAAGAGCTCTTTTTAAAAGGTGCCTTGAGAGAGGACTAAGGGAAGAACCAAGCACTATTTGGTTCACAACACCTTTCCTTCACATAAAAGGCACCATGGCACTTTTATACGCCCATGGTGGTGCATGCTAACTATACAAATCTCTTAGAATCATATGAACTTTGTTTCCAGAACCTAGAAAACTTGGCAAGAATTAGACATGCATTGATGAATAGTTTAGTAAAACCTAGTAATGAACCTAGGTGCATATGTACATGACTGAACTAGATACAAAAGGAAGAACTTAAAAGAAAACATGAAATCTGAATATGTAAGGCATTGAAACTGAATCATTCAAGACCATTAAGATTATGTGGATCTTTCTTCTTTTTAAGAAACTCCACCAAAGAGGCATGGATGATTTTCCGCATTCTTTCTATGCTATGTCCAAAGCCTGCATACTTCTCCTCCTGATGTTTTCATCTTGTTAGAACTCACTGGGGCCTGAAGATCCATCTCTGTGCTATGTTTATGTGTCTAGACCTGACTGAAACTAGTTCCTTTTTCTCTATATTATACCTGTCTAATCAATCTACATTTATCCTTCTGCAAACATGACATCAGATATACTTGCCTTTTACTTGGGCCTGCTTTGTTCTCCGTTATATATGCAGTGTACATCTAAGACTACCCCTAGGATCTGCCTATGTTTGTATATCTTCATGATTGAAATTGTCAAGCTCATTTGCAAAGACTGCTTCTAGTTTGTAACAACTCATAGTTTAATGAATATATTCCAGCCCCATTGCTACAACTGAGTGGTAGTAATGGTATACAGTGGGTATTGTCCTTTGTTTTGGGAGTCATTTTTGCCTTTTCCTCTATATCTCTGTTTTTGAAAGGCCAAACTGCTCAATGATATTTTTTGTCTTAAGTTTATCCTTGTGGTAATGTTAAGGACCATTTGGGGTTGGTCTAACCTTCCCCTAGTGCCAGCCATGTCTGGGGTTCGATGAAACCCCTTGAATCTTGTGCGACACTAGGAATAAGGATGGTGACAACCACCCTAATCTCATTCCAAAATACTCAGCCCAAATATCACAAAACAAATATAAAGAAATATTATGTTAGGACAGTTTGGCCATTTTTGTTATTACAATACGTGCATACCTTCTATATATTATGCGAAATTTTGTAGTATCTAGTCTAACAGAGTTCTTTTTTTTTCCTCCTTTCCCTCTCTTACTCTTCGCATGGCAATTTTGGCCTAGGACACAGCCTTCCTATAGGGCCAAAGGCCCAATAGGACAATTCTTTCAGACCTCTAATGAGTCCGAGAAAAGGAAGCTAATATGTATATTCACGAAGGCCCAACCCTAGGTGAAAATGGTTAAGGGGAGTTGGTACACCCCAAGTCATTTTATAATTATTGTATGATATGTTTTATTTGTATTTGTATTTTTAAACTCACATTACTATTGGAAACCAAATGGTTAGAACTAGACGTTTTAGGCAAACGGTACCTAAGCCATTTAGTTGGACCTTAGGCTCCCTCGTGGATTTCCAAAGAAAAAACCATCCTGTTTTCTTATTTAAAAAAGGGGATTTTTAAGAGGTGAATTAAATGGTTTTTCGTAAAATAAACTAGATTTTTAGGAAAACCAGTAGGTGTTGGCATGTAAACGTTGTTTACCAAAATTACTTGCCCTATGGTCCTTTTTCAGAATTAAAAGGAATACATTGTTGTGGTCATCATAAAACCAGTTGTAAAAATACGAGGTTTTGTGTAAGTCACGGTTAATTTTCCTAAATCAAAATGCTGCCCTTTATTTGGAAAATAATGGTGTTGTCATGGACCAAGTCCGTACAAACAAAAACTGAGTTTTGGGCCCAAGCCCACCAAATTGCTATAAGTCAAGATTTTTTCTCAAAGCCCAGTCTTGAATGCCCTTTTTCAGAAATGGAACAAACAAGATGCATTTTCTGGGCTAGAGCCCATTACATTTTTTTCTTATTAAAAAATCGACAACTCTTTTTTCTTTAAACGGGCATAAGTTTATATGGTTTACAATCCTTTGCTCTCAGCAAATGTGTTGTCCCCTGTTATTCATTGCACATTAAATCCATTCTTTTATGGCCCAATGCCGAACCAATATGGATTTTAAAACGAAGTGCTAAAACACGTTTCCCTTATTAAAAATGGAAACATATTCATAATCAGAATAATAAGTAAGGCGCTTTTGACGTATATATGCGATTAATCCGGATGAAGTGTGGATTAAGGCATGAACTGAATATATATATATATATATATATATATATATATACACACACACACATTTTTTCTATCACAAAGTAACCCCTTTCCTTACAAAAGTTATTTATTTTTCATCAAACGAATGGCATCTTCTTCTGGAAATCCTAACTATTCTTAGCATGATATTGGGAAATCTTATTGCTATTACTCAAACAAGCATGAAACGTATGCTTGCATATTCGTCCATAAGCCAAATCGGATATGTAATTATTGGAATAATTGTTGGAGACTCAAATGATGGATATGCAAGCATGATAACTAATATGTTGTTCCATATCTCCATGAATCTAGGAACTTTTGCTTGCATTGTATTATTTGGTCTACGTACCGGAATTGATAACATTCGTGATTATGCAGGATTATACATAAAAGATCCTTTTTTGGCTATCTCTTTAGCCCTATGTCTCTTATCCCTAGGAGGTCTTCCTCCACTAGCAGGTTTTTTGGGAAAACTCTTCCAACCTAAAATAAGCCCATATATAAGGGAACTACACTCAATTCTTCCAAAAAACTTGATAGGCAATAAAAGGACAGATTTTTACGGGAATTTCACACTAAATAAACATTTCATGCAAATACCCACACATCGGAATTCGAAGGTCAACCGGATAGTATGAATCCTTAATACTAGGATGCCTAACACCTTCCCTAGGGGATCACCAGAACCCTTACCTAGAACTTTGGATTAAGAAGGATTTGTCACGGTGTATGAATAAAACCTTCAAAAATGGTTTTCCTAATTTCCTAAAATTAGGTGGCAACTCTTTTAAAATAAAGTTCGAAAGAGCACCAACGAGTTCGAAGTAGCTTTTCCGAGCGCTAACCCCGCCCGCAAAAATGCGAACCGTAACAGATGGCGAATCTGCTGGGGACTTCGAGGTTCTAACTATACGGGTTCCGATAAAATATGGGTATATATACTTTAACTGTTTTTGTGTTTGCTTCCCCACAATTATCAATTGTCATTGCATGTATATCATAACTCCGCCACTCCTGCATTTATTTTACATTTTGTCCCAAAGGAGACTTCCTAGAGCACACGGTCGTAGTTTCCCTAAAAAATCAAATACTTCTTTTGGAACTATTATGAGGTGGGGTTGGTTCACGGTTGTCCAGGAGCCCTGACGGTTCATCCCCAGTTGTCCGCTCGGTTTCCAGGTCTTTTATGAAAACCCACTCTAGTAAAACTAGGATAGAGCTAAGCCAACTTCCCACTGAACTTGAGCATTCATACCTAGACGAGCTTTGGGCATCTCAGACCGGCTATCATGACGACGAAAGCTCGTCCAGAACTAATATAGGTATTAACCGGACATTGGGTAGATAAGGAAATGTTATTCCGCTTCGGTGAAATTGAGATGACTCCAACCTTAGAAGAAATTAGAGATGCCATAGACACTAATGGAACCTATCTGAGGAGATGACACAAACCAGATCACCACTTGTTATTTCCGCAAAGGCCCACAGTCGGCCAAATCATGAAGTTTCTTGCACTAACTGAGGTGCCCTGGGCGCGAGGACCTACAGTAACCTTTAGGGATTTGTATCAGAGATTCAGAGATTCCACGAGATACACTCTGTACCAGATAGAGTTCAAGAGTACAGAGGAGTGGGAAGCTGTTAGACCCTTGGCATTCGCCATAGCTTTACTAGGCATTATGGTATTTCCACAAGGGGATTCGATGGCCATAGACACCCGAGTGATCTACTTAGTCCATGCTATTTTCCACAATATAACCAAGGACCAAGAGACGAGCTACTTTGATTTACCACCCATCATTCTAGCAGACATATTCCGAGCATTGGACAAATGCCGAAGTGGTTTCTGATACTTCCAAGGATGTAGCATGTTGTCACAATGGTGGATTATCAAACACATCAACATGGCTAAAGAAGTCCAATATCTAAGCAACCACAACAGGGTAGACCGTCTCACAAACTATTGTCCAAAGGGGCATGGACTGGCTTTTTCAAAGAACTGACTGAGGATAGAATGCAGTGGATGTTCCCTGACTTCATATCAGGGAATGTGGTGGTTCGCGGTATGAATTGTGCTTTTTTGCCATAGCCGGGGTTCGAGGAATCCGTCCTTATTTTCCGTCTCGGGTTTTGAGGCAATTCGGTAGGAGCCAAGTGATACCTCATGTAGGAAATCCTGAGCAATTCATCATTGAGCACACGGGGCAAAAGATCAAGAACACCGGGGTGATCCTTAGAGAATGGAATGGTCACATGAGTTGGGGTCCAGGCACTTTAGCTCCAGACAAATTCGAAGTAGGGTGTGACTCGAGGTATCATGAGTGGCTACAAGGACACCTGTCACGGGCACCTATCCTAAGGCCCACACCTTCCCACGATGCTTAAGAAGAAGATCATCTGAAAGAATGTCTGGAAAACACCGATGAACACTTAAACCGAATTCTAGAAGAAACTGGTCCGGTGATAGTCAGGATGGAGATATACCAAGCATCGCTGTGGATGCAGACCACCCTTCGGAGGGTGAATAAGGGCAGGACAAGCCTGGCCTCGACATCAGCCGTTGGAGGAGAACCTTGTTGATTTACTGCTTCATATTGAGCCCCTTGTCGGCTTCATCATCTTTGTAATCCCTTCGGGGAAGATATTTTATTATTATTGTATGATGATTTTTCGGGTCAACGGTTCACCTTCAGAAATGGCACTTTCATGCTTCGATCGATTAGGATAGCCTTAACTCAAAAATGTTTTAGGAACGCGAGTAATATAAATATCTGCTAAAATTACATGAATGCTTGCTACGTGTTTCACATGTCTACTTGCTATGTGTGTTATCATGTATTAAGGCTTAAATACATTTGATCTGATGATCTAAAACTACAAATCAAAAGGAAAACCAAAAGCTTACACTTATCCAAATTCATCTCCATTAAAAGGTTGACTTTCCATGGCAAACCAAGGAGAACAAGAGATGCGAACTCTAGAAGAACCAACGGAAATGTTGAGAGATAAAGTACTACAAATGGAGAAGCACCTCCAAGAGATAAGGAGGAAAATTGAAAAAGTGGACCGACTGCTCGAGATGGTTGGCAATCCACCTGAGAGCATACCCCAAGAACAGTACTATGGGAATGTCCCGGAGGAAGTAAGGGAGTTAGTGCAGAACTATATACCTCTGGAGAGGTGGCCCATGAATCTTAGAGAAGTGACTCCAGGGGAAGGGAGGAAAGCTAAGGAGCTGGATCAAATCATTGTGTGACAGACCCACAAGGGGAGTCAGAGCCTCAACAGGAAGCCTCTGAACCAATCGAGGTGGAAGAATCAGAAGAAGAAGAGAAAAATCCTCAGAATATTGAGGGGGAAGAGTTAGAGCCCGTTGAAATAGAAGTTGAGGGGGAAGAAGAACCATTCGAGATGTTCCCTGAGTTCGTAGAGTTTGATACTGAGGCAAATGAAGAATCTGACTACTATGCCCTAACCAACGAAGGGTCTGACTTTTATGCACCATCGCCTACAATGGCCTTGCCACCATGGCATCTGAGAATTTTGTAAGGGTAGGCCTCTCTGAACCTGCTTAGTGGGGAATCGCCTTCAAAGCCTAATCCTCCCCATTTAGAGTGGCACCACGGCCTGTCACCTGTAAGGAGGTGCATGAAAGGATGGTCGTCATAGGAGTGCCTTACACTACCAGGGTTAGGTTGCCACCACCCGAGTTTGTGTATGCATACAAGAGATGTCCGTTCCACCGCAGCCAGGATGGTCACACCCTAAATGAGTGCTTGGGGTTGAGAAAAAGAATTTGCAGTCGGATTGATGATAGGATCATCAGGACCCTGTGGGAACCACACACCCTACTAGTCCATGATCCTATCACCCCCGGAGAAGGAGTCACTGCTATCACTCAGATCTAGCTATATGATTTCACAATCTTCAAGGAATTGTACGCCCATATATTCTGGACTCTGGCTAGTCTAAGGAAGGTTAGACTCGTGGAACCTACCCACGAGCCCGCACCATTAGGGCTTAATAGGAAGAAGTTTTGTCTGTTTCATACATGAGATATGGGGCATGACATAGAGGAATGCTACTCCTTCAAGCTCGAACTGGAACATAAGATCAGTACCGGAGAGATCTTGTGCATCTTAACACCACAATACTAAAAAGAAAAGAGAATAAGAGAGAGAGCGAGTTCACAAGGACAATGACTCGCAGAGCTGTATTTTTAGGTAGATAATCGGTGTCCTCATTTTTGCAGATAAAAGGTTACCTCCCTCCCATAAATATTGTAAGGAACTATGCTGACCTGAAATCCCTATGGAGGGATACGCGGGAAGGCCTAGCCAGGCTTGGTTGGCGGATATCTTTAGCTAGGTTTAGTGTAAATGATATCTTGGATATATATCCTTCTTCTGTAAAACGAACTATGATAGGGACTGATTTCCCCTTGTTGGAGTCGTAGGCAGTCTACGAGAGACTCGGCCCCTAGCTAATATAAATTACAATTTCCCCCTCCCCCCCCCCCCCCCCTATTTGTCTAGCGTCTATAACAAGGAAGGGTTTGCAAAGGTAAGTCAGCCATAAAGCCCATTGGACCATGATCCACCCAAATATCAAAAGCGTACAAACATCCGAGCCTTTAAGATGGAGGATCAAAAGAGTTCAAACTTAATAGATGAATTTACGTGTTATGCGCACTTTAAATATCAATTTGTGATACCTTGTTTTAATACTTTATGAACAGTAACTAACATTATCTACCATTGAGTTATTCTTGTCTTATAGAATGAGGCTGATTAGCGTAGCCCTAAAAGCTAGCATGGTTTACTAGATCCAAAGCCGCGTTAATGTCCCTCTCAGACAAAGGCAAAGAGAAAATAACTGGTACTCCCGAGAACAGAACTGAGCTCGCCCTTCACGACGGGGATACCCAAGATTCGCAAGAAGTATCATCCCAGGAAGATGTAATCGCGACACTACTAACCGCTGTTACGACTCTACAAGAAAAGATAGCCTGGGATGAGGCAATGAATGCAGGCAAGGACACCTCGACAGAGGAAAGAAGGCCTCCTTCTCTATTCCCTTCCCTGAGCTCAACTATGCCTGATCACTTCCCCGCATACCCACCGGGAACCATCCAACCTCCACTAAGCTCCACCAACCCGAATCATGTTGGAACTTCTTACCGCCCTCCTCCCCCAGCAAAATACACCCAAGCCCAAGGACTACTCATTCAGTTCCTTCTTACCAGGTTCCTCATCCCGCTATCGTTAATCCGGCGGGCCAGTTACATATTCCAGCTCTGCTGACCAGGAGAACGACCACTGCCCCACTCAACCATACCACCCACCAGGTCTCGTTCTTCACTACCAACATCCCCAGCGAATGCTCTCCGAGGCATAAGGAACTAGACCATTACGAAGAAATGGAAAAGGCGTGGAGAGCCGAACAGGATAAGCGGGAAAGAGATATGGAGAAAAATATAGAGGAATTACTGGAGAAGTCTAACAGATCTACAAGAAAGGCTAGAGGCCTAAGATATGATGACCTGTGCATGCACCCAGATCTGGACTTGCCAGAGGGGCTCAATATCCCGAAATTTGAAATGTTCAATAGAGCAGGTAATCCCAAGGCACAACTCCGATCCTACTGTGACCAATTAGTTGGAGTAAAGGAAAACGAACCTCTAATCATGTGACTATTCAGTTGTAGCCTGACTGGAGAAGCCGTTGAATGGTCGCAACTCAGGATATGCGTCACTGGCATACTTAGGAAGACATGGCGGAATCCTTCATCGAGAGGTTTTGCTTCAACATCGAAACCGTGCCAGACCGCTATTATCTGGAAAAGGTCAAGCAGAAATCAACAGAAAACTACAGGGTATTTGCCTGTAGTGGAGAGCAGAGGCGGCCCGTGTGTAGCCTCCTATGTGTGAAGGAGAGCTAGTCTTTATGTTTATCTGGTCCCAAGAACCTGATTTTTAAGACTGAATGTTGTCTATAGCCAGAAGACCGTTTGCTGAATTGGTCAAAATGGGAGAGGCTATAGAAGATGGCCTCAAATCTAAACCTGATTTCTAAGACAGAATGTTGTCTATGGCCAGAAGATCGTTTGCTGAGTTGGTCATAATAGGAGAGGTTGTAGAAGATGGCCTCAAATCTGGGAAAATATTTAGCGTCTTCAACAAGGCATCAAGGAAAGCTACTACCGGAGTCTTCCACAAGAAGAAAGAGGACGAGGCCAGTGTATCCCACACCCCAAATCCAAGCCCGAAAGAACCACAATACACCCACATAGCTACACCACTCATAAATTATTCAACACCTGTGTACTACACACAACCCAACTTTACTACCACTGTACCAGCATACACGGCTTCACCTAGCGTCCGTGTGTCCGCCCCCACCTACCAAGCACCACCCCAATAGAATTTTCGCCCAAATTACCAACCACAGGCCTATCAACCACCCCAAAATTATTAAAATCAACCGCCACCCCCAACAAACAATGCTCCACGTCCTGCTTTTGAGAGAAGGCTAGTAAGGGAATTTACCACGCTTCGCGAGCCTAGGGCTCAACTCTTCGAAAGGTTATTAGTCGCGGGTCTAATTCAGAAGGTTGCACCGAAGCCAACACAGGCGGGAAACAGATTTTATCGGGCCGATCAGACCTGCGCCTATCATTAAGGAGGAAATGGGCACAACACTGAACACTGTATAAACCTCAAACACAAAATCCAAGATTTTATTGACAAGAGAGAAATCGCCTTAGAAACCGCGGCTCCCAATGTTAACGCAAACCCGTTACCTTACCATGGAAACAACGGAGTCCACATGATTTAAAATAATGAGAATTAGGAAGCTTGCAGAGCATTAATCTACAAAGTGGTTGAATCCTTGGAGCACACAGTGGCCTCCCTCACCCTCCAGGAGCGCCCAAATTTCAAGGTCCTGGTCCCAACACCGAAAACCACAGTAATGATTCAAAGCCCTGATCCCAGCAACCGTGATGGCTCAAGCGGCTCAACCAGGCGCTACCGCAAAGATAATTATTGCCTAAGCAGCCATGGTCCAAGGCATAACCTGCTCCGAAAGATGTTACACTCCTGAGGAATTAGCTCAGAATGCGGCAAGAAAGCAAAACACTCAAAAGAGAGCGATAACTGAAGGAGAAGCTAAGGACTTCTGGAGGCGCATGTAACTGAAGGACTGCGGAAATATCGGTGCTGTCATTACTAGCCAGCTCCCCATCACACAGGCAGGCTCTCGTGAGAGTATTGGATGAAGCACACGTGCCAACGGATACAAGCACTGAGGACCTAGCTGGGCTAGTATCCCATATCATTGGAGAACACAAGATCTGTTTCTCCAAAGAGGATCTGCCGGCAGAAGGAACTGCTCACAACAGAGCCCTTAACATTATCGTGGAATCCCACGGTAAAGCAATATGGAGGGTGCTAGTGGATAATGGATCAGGCCTTAATATTTACCCTATCACCACATTGAGCTAACTCGCTACGATGTAAGTAAGATTTGCCAAAGTGGAAAGAACGTCATAGGGTTTGATGGGTCTCTCAGTGATTTTCTTAGAGAGATAGACATATAGATCCAGGTTGGACCTGCATCCTTCACAGAATAATTCCAAGTTATGGAAATCACTACCTACTACAATATGCTCTTGGGAAGACTCTAGATACACTACACCTATGCAATCCAGTGAACCCTACCCCAACCCATGAAATTTGAATGGCAATGATAGGAAATTATTGTGGAAGCTGAGAAGGATAATCAGAAATGTCCCTATAATATCGTTCCTATGATCGAAGGGAGCCCGCACTGGCCGAACTTTCATGTTGTGGAAAATGTTGGGGCCACTCATGCAGAGGAAGAGGCTGGTAGGCCCATGGCAGCTGTCTACAGAATGATTGCCTCCACCATGCTGAAAAACGGCTGCAAAATAGGCAAAGGCCTAGGAAGAGACCTCGAAGGGATAACGAAACCTGTCCCAATCCCAAAAGAGAACTAACACTTTGGTCTAGGGTATACTCCTAGTGAAGATGAGCTCACAAGGGCGATAAAGTGAGAACCCAAAACATGGAACTTGCCTCGTCCAATTCCGGGTCTGTGCTAGCCATTCCCCAGAAAGAAGTCGGCGCTAAACGAAGAAGGTATGGATGGGAGTCTCATGGCGTTGTTTCAAGAAGAGGGATGCTACGTGGTCATTGAAGAAAACTAGGAAGCGCCCGGCGTACGCAGGCTATGGCCAGGAGAGCGCCTGAACAATTGAATGTCCAGCCCCATCTTGGTCCCTAGGTAAATAGATGGATTTTTCCTCAAAACCTTTTGCTGAAAATGGTAACATCGGTTGAGGCATGAATGATCACCATTTTCATAAATTACTTCGTAATGGATAAAAAGGGAAAT
Organism: Lycium barbarum; assembly: GCF_019175385.1. Taxonomy (NCBI): domain Eukaryota; kingdom Viridiplantae; phylum Streptophyta; class Magnoliopsida; order Solanales; family Solanaceae; genus Lycium; species Lycium barbarum. Next base: position 83,186,307 of record NC_083344.1, read on the forward strand.
GGTCTGATGTTGTTCCGGACCAGGACCACCATTGTAGCCAATTGCCTTTAAATTAATGAAAAGCCTCGAATTTCACGAAACGACTATCTTTATTAGATAATGATAATAATAATAAAGGTTTTCTAACTAAATACACAAAATAGCTAATAATTAACCTAACCTTACTGTTACTCGCCTTTTCAGTAGTATCTATAATAAAACAACCGAAAACGTCATGACGTGTCGTGAAATGAACGAGAAAAAAGGGCCGGAGGAATATTAAGTGTACGATGAATCAACAATGATGCCAGAGGGACTGGCAAAAGAGTTGGAAGAGCTGGAAGAAAAGAGAAAACCAAATATGGATGAGACTGAGGTAATCAACCTCAGTGGCGAAGAGGACGTCAAGGAGACGCGAATCAGTTCCCATTTGGGGGCTTCACGGAAAGAAGAGCTTGTAGCTCTATTAAAGGAATGTGTGGATATCTTCGCCTGGTCATACGCAGATATGCCGGGTTTGAGCACTGAAATCGTAGCTCACATATTGCCTATTAAGGAAGGCTTCGCGCCAGTTAAGCAAAATACTTTGACGTTTAAGCCTGACTTGAGTATTAGGATAAAAGATGAAGTGGAGAAACAGATCAAATCTGGGATAGTGGAAGTAACATCCTACCCGACTTGGGTGGCCAACATAGTGCTTGTACCTAAAAAGGATGGAAAGATTCAGATCTGTGTAGACTACTAAGATCTCAATCGGGCCAGTCCAAAGGACAGTTTCCCACTTCCAAACATCCACATCCTGATAGACAACTACGCTAAGCATGAGCTACAGTCAGTTGTGGATTGTTTCGCCTGGTACCACCAGATACTCATGAGCAAAGAAGATGCTGAAAAGACAGCCTTCATCACCCCTTGGGGAGTCTACCACTGCAGGGTGATGCCGTTTAGCCTCAAAAATGTCGGAGCCACATATATAAGAGCCATGACTACCCTGTTCCATGATATGATGCATCGAGAGATTAAGCTCTATGTGAAGGTCTATGTGGATGATTTCATCACAAAATCAAGGGAAAGTTCGGAGCATACTGTGCATTTGCGTAAGTTCTTCGACAGACTTCGCATATTCAATTTAAAATTGAAACCCATGAAGTACGCTTTTGGAGTGCCTGCAGGTAAATTGGTAGGATTCCTAGTCAGCCACAGGGGCATCGAACTAGACCCTACCAAGATTAAAGAAATTCAAGAGCTACCGCCTCCCAAAACCAAGAAAGAGGTCATGAGCTTCTTGGGAAGGTTGAACTACATTGGATGGTTCATAGCCCAGTCAACTGTGATTGTAGAACCAATCCTCAAGTTGCTCAAGAAAGACGCTCCCACGAATTGGACAGAAGAGTGCCAACAAGCATTCGGCTGGATCAAGAGATACCTTTCCAATCCTCCCATCTTGGTGCCACCCAGCCAGGGAGCCCTCTGTTACTATACCTGTCGGTATCGAAGAAGGATTTTGGGTGCATGCTCACCCAGCATGATGCAGAGGGCAAAAAGGAACAAGCCAGAAGTTTACCTCTTGCGAAGCACGGTACGTGCTTGCAGAGAAAACCTGTTTCGCTTTAACTTGGATCGCCCAAAACCTAAGACACTACCTATCAGTGTTCACCACTCACCTCATCTCCTAAATGGATCCGTTAAGATACATTTTTCGACAACAATTGCCCGTAGGAAAATTGGCCAAGTGGCAATGCTGCTGAGCGAATTTGACATCGTGTGCATGACGCAGAAGCCGATCAAAGGACAGGCCCTAGCGGACCTCCTGGCAGAAATATCCCCTGGATTATGAACTGAAACGATTACAGACTTTCTTCCCGGACGAGGAGGTGATGGCCATGGAAAAAGTGGTGGTGGAACCATATTCGGGATGGAGATTAACAGATATTCTTCCCGGAGAGCATTTCATCTTAGTCGCCATGGACTACTTAACCAAATAGGTAGAGGCGACTTCCCACAATCAGTGACCAAGAAAGTCGTGGCTGCCTTCGTCAAGAACAATCTGATATGGTGTTTCAGTGTGCGGGAATCTATCATCACAGATAATGGTGCCATTCTGAACAACCATTTGATGAAGGAAATCAGTGAACAATTCAAAATCACTCACAGGAACTCTGTCGCCTACCTGCCGCAGATGAATGGAGCCGTAGAAGCTGCCAACAAGAACATATAAAGGATTTTGAGGAAGATGGTAAACAACTACAAGAATTGGCACAAGCAGCTGCCTTATGCTCTGTTGGGATACAGAACGACTACCAGAACTTCGTCCGAGGCAACCCCATACCTCCTCATTTACGGTACAGAAGCGGTAATACCCGTAGAAGCGGAGATTCCTTCACTCAGGATCACCCAAGAGGCAGAACTGAAGGATGCAGAATGGGTCAAGAATCGTTATGAACAATTGGCCATGATAGAAGAAAAAATAATGGTGGCAGTATGCCACGGACAGCTGTACAGACAAAGAATGTCTAGAGCCTTCAACAAGCGGGTCAGAACTCGACTTTTCCAGATCGGACAACTCGTGCTCAAGCGAGTCTTCCCTTACCAAGAGGAATATAAAGGGAAATTCGCGCTGAACTGGTAGGAGCCATACATGGTCAGAAAAACTACTCTCGGGAGGAGCGGTAGTCTTAGCCGAGATGGACGGACAAGAGTGGCCCAAGGCCATCAATGCAGATGCACTCAAGAGATACAACGTTTAAGATTTTATTTGCTTGTACTCGCATTTCTGCTTTCTTTGTAATTGTACCTTTTGCTTGTAATCATGCTAGAATAGGAGCAAAACAAATAATTTATGTAATGAACTACGCAATGACCTGAATTCCCCACGACGGGATACGTAGGCAGTCCATACTGGGCCCCATCGCTTTATTAGTAAAACCAAAATTCAATTACATTATTCTGAACTACGTTCCACCTGAATTCCTGCTGTGACAGGATACGTTGGCGCTCTCGAGTTCGGTCTTCATAAAAGAAAAAAGAAAAATCCATAGGAAACCTCAAAGGGAGTGAAGCAAAAAAAGTCAACAAAAGTGGGCTCGTAAGGGTCGGTACGAGAATCAGAAAATACCAACCCTACACTGGGGCAGAATTTTTTAGGGAACCTAAAAAATTCCTATCAGAAGTTGTCAACAAAGGAAGGGAAAAGTAAAGCCGTACACTGGGGCAGAAGTTTTGAGGGGACCTAAAAAATTCCTGCTTAGCAAGACAACACAAGGGATACCCGAAAGCAAGTCCTGAAACCGGGGCAGAATTTTTGAGAAAGATCTCAAAAATTCTAAGACAGCGATCAGGATACCGAGAAGAACTAGAAGACCTCATTCGAAGGAAACACACGTCATGACGCATAAAAAAAACAAACATTTACCTTTTGAGAAGTAGTAATAATAATGATAAAATGCGCTTTACGAATTTTACTCCAATTTCGTAAAATATATATAACATAATTACGTCCTAAAACATCTCTCAAAATACTGAGGACAAGGGGGTCCGGGGGTATCAGGAGGAGACATCAGGCAGGAAGGCGACCACGTTAATCGGCTGCTTAGGAAACTCACAATTTTTCTTTGGATGCAGGTTTTCCTTTTTACAAGACAACAGATACACCACCAACCAGCTTACCCATAGCAAAGCAAAGGCAAGAGCCCAAGCGGAGGAGAGAGATCAAAAGGATCACAACAGAAATAGTTAATAAAGATGCATCTGACCAAAAGGGTCACAAAGAGTGAACAACAAAGGTGTATCAGACCAAAAAGGTCACAACAGATGAGCATAAAGGTACATGCGACCAGAAGGGTCATGGCAAGCACAAAAGGGGCATATCCGACCATACGGGTCAATAGCCAATACAACGGACGAAAGAAAGATCCTCTAGCCACAAGGGCCATAATTTTCATCTACATGCCGAGAGGGCCATTCATTTATGTTTTTTCCAAGAAGGCCATTAATTTATTTTTCCAAGAGGGCCATTCATACAAACTAGCCAAGAGGGTCATTCATACTAATAGCCATGAGAGTCATTCATACAAACAGCCAAGAATTCAACCAGTCTAATATACGAAGGGAAGTCTGAACTACATGTGACCTGATTCCCAAGAACTAGAGATATGTAGGCAAACTCAAGCCCCAAGAGTCGGCCATATCCTAACAAGTCTTCTAGGGAAACCTAATCACAATATTGGGATCCCCGGGGAGTTTCTTACAAATCACTTAAAAGCCTTTAGTTGAGAAGTGGCCTGAATTCTCATATGACATGAGATATGTAGGAAACCTGGAAACCAGGGTCTGGCCATATATGTGGAAATTGCATAGAGACAAAGGGTACAATGAGTCGGGTTAGTAAAAAATTAGGGCTAGTCAAATTTCATTGCTCGGGGATGGTCCCGCCATCCCCGAACACCGAAGGGACAGTTGTTGACATCTAATTTTTGACCTCCCGTAATTTATTTTAGTCACTCGAAGTCCCCAGGTAATAAGTGAATAAGCTGAGCATTTTTAATAGCCTTAAATGATCTTTATAAAATGCCCATATCAATATTTCTTCCCTTATAATTAGCCCCCAAAAAAAAAAAGATTTTTCATGCATCATGTTTTTATTTAGAGAATAATAAATATTTTCAAGATATCTTATGAGATTTTGTTAAACTTAAATTTAAAATAGAAAAGAGAGAAAGAGGAAGAATTCTTATTTAATCATTTAAAATTATTTTCAAACATTTGTTTTCCTTTTTTTTTTACCGCTGAAAATTTGGATAATCTAAATAGTTTAAGTAATTAATTTCTTAACCTTTTTAACCCCCGATTTTTTTTTTATAAAATAAGCATAATTGGCCTTTAATGTTTTTATTAGGCTAGTTAATTAATTAAGTGATAATAATTACAAGACTGAGCTCCTTTATATAGATATATTTTCCTTTTTGATTTTGCTTTGGTCACAATTAATTTAATTAGTCCTCCATTTAAAGAAACTAGTTTACTTTACAAAATCATCCTATTGGTATTTAATTTAAAGTAATAGGTTTAACCTAATATTCAAAATTTGATTAAAAGGGCATAACTAAAATAAATACGTTGGGCAAGTTAATTAAAGCCATCTTTTCAGGCCCATCAACGAATAAGCTAACCTTTGAAATTATTTTTCTTTTTTTTTTAATAAAAATACTTAGCAGCCCAATTTTCCCCATGATTTATATTCTCTTTAAATTTTAATTATTAATAGCTAGGACTTAAATATACTCAGCATATATACCAAGTATACAGACACACACACACACACACACACACACACATATATATATATATATATGAAATATATGTGTATACACTTGGGGTATACATGAGAAAAGACTTTTTTTATTGAAATTCGGTTGGACCTAGTCCAGCCCAATAGGGCTGACCCGGCCTAAGGCCTATCTGAATAAGGAGGTAACACCCCCCCCCCCCCCTATCGAGTTTGAGTCCCTCAATTAAATTTTTTATTTTTCTTTGTTCTTCTCTTGTGGTTGAGTTCGAGAGTTGGAAGCACAATGAGCTTTCGAGACCCTTTCTTGACCAAAGTCTGCGTTTAAAAAAGGTAATACTTCAACCCTTTTATCTATTTTGTTATTTTTGTCAAAGTTTTATATTTGGTTTGTGTTGTTAAGTGTTTCTGATTGAAAGTCTTATAGTATTACTTTGCCTTGGCACTGTGTAAATGGACTTGGAATGAATCCCTCCTAAAGATTATATCCCTCTTATCTTATGAACCTAGTCTAGTATTTAGCTATTTATTTGAATTAATGGTCTAGAGTAGTGCTAATCCTTTACAAAAATGTTTGAGACTGCTGGAAATTTGAAGTGGTCTATGTTGAAATCGTTTTGAGGTTTGATAAGGGTCAACAGTGCACTATCAGTAATGTACAAAAATAAGGGGTTTGTTCAGTTTAATTAGGGAACACATAAGGTATTATAGGAAATCGTATCCAAGTTAGACTAAAATTATCGTACGAAATCTTATCCAACATTTCTCCAGAGTTTCGGAAACCTAATCTCCTTGATTCACTTGTTCTCCAACCCTTCTGTGACCTAATACATGAACTTACCCTCATAATCACAAGATGCCTACACATAATCTCATATATCTTCGACAATAACTCTAGTGTCCACAATTGAACAGCTAGAACCTAGCGAATCTCAACGTACATAAACTACGAGGTGTAACATCTTCCGCCTTATAAACATTCGTCCTCGAATGTTAAAATTCTTAGGAATTCTACGAAAATTTTGCTAGATTTTCCCCTGTAACTATTATATATATATATAATCCTGCACAGCAACCCCAAAATAATGTCGCACAGGGCCACATGCTAAAATATACAACAATATGGCTTCACACGACCAATCACAATAACTATAAATAAATCACAATACCTGGGGATGATGATGTCTCAAACTGGGCCTCCTGGGACAATGGAAACAAGTGCGGATACTTAGTCTTGATCTTCTGGTCCGCCTCCCAAGTCATCTCCTCGATATTATTATTTCTTTAGAGTACTTTAACAGAAACCACATCCTTGGTTCGCAGCCGTCGGACTTGCCTATCTAATAGAGCCACAGGGATTTCCTCATCCGATAACTGCTAAGTCACCTGGATATCATCTACTGGTACGACTCTTGAAAGATCTCTTATGCACTTATGGAGCATGGACACATGGAACACCAGATGTACAGACTCTAAATCAGAAAGTAGCTCTAGCTCATACGCTACCTTACCCACTGTACGAATAATTCTATATGGCTCAATGTATCGAGGGCTCAACTTACCCTTCTTGTAAAATCTCATCACTCCCTTCATAGGAGACATCTTTAAGAAAACCCAATCACCTACCTCAAACTCTAGTTTACGCCGCCGATTATCTGCATAAGATTTTTGTCGAGTCTGCGCAGCTAAAAACCTTTCTTGAATCACTTTCACTTTGTCAACTGCTTGGTATATTAAATTTGGGCCTACTAATCAATTATCTGCAATCTCAAACCATCCTATAGGTGATCTATATCTCTGTCCATATAAAGCCTCATAAGAAGCCATCTGGATACTGGAATTATAACTGTTATTATATGCAAACTCAATTAGAGGCAAATGATCATCCCAACTACCTCGGAAGTCAATCACACAAGCTCTTAGCATGTCCTCAAGTGTTTGTATAGTATGCTCTACTTGTCCACCTGTCTACGGTTGAAATGTGGTACTAAGACTCACCTAAGTCACTAATCAATTCTAGAAAGATTTCCAGAAGTTAGTTGTAAATTGCAGTCCTCTATCTGAAATAATGGTTGTAGGAACACTATGAACTCGTACAATTTCTCTATGATAGAGCCTTGTGTAATCCTCAGCTGAATAAGTAGTTTTGACAAGTAAGAAGGAGCTGACTTTGTAAGTCTATCAACTACGACCCATATTGAATCATACTTCCGCTGAGTACGGGGAAAACCTGTAATAAAATCCATATTAATCACCTCCCATTTCCATGTTGGAATCTCTATATCAATTAAATAACCTCCAGGCTTCTGGTGCTCTATCTTAATGTCATGACCCAACCCCGTAGGCCGTGACTGGTGCCCGAACTGGGCACCCGTATACCAACCTGTTACATATAACATCAAACTGAAACTACGACAATACGGAAACTTATAAAGGAACTCCAAAGTTCATAACATCGTCATACATATATTTCCAGATCAACTGTCTCCTGAGGAGTCACAACTAATCATATCATGAAAAAATACGCAAGCCGACAAGGCTGCCATCACATATCAATAACATATGCAAGCCGACAAGGCTGCCACTATAGACGAACATCATACCACAGCACATCGTATAGACATAGCTGAAAAGAACTCATACACAACCTACACATATGTCTACAGACCTCTAAGAGTACGAATAGCGAAATATGACGGGACAGGACCCTGTCGTACCCCTGGATAGCATATACATGTATATATCATAAGATTCAAACCAAAAGTCTAGACTCCGAAACAACGGAGCTCTCCAAGACAGCAGGAAGGGAGTCCTAAGTTGGCGGATCACCAAAGCGAGTATCTGCACCTGCGGGCATGAAACGCAGCCCCACGAAGAAAGGGGGTCAGTACGGAATATGTACTAAGCATGCAAAGCATGAAATACAGTAAACAGGATCATAACTGAAATAAGGAGTACAGAAAACAAGTACAATGTCCAGAATACCAAAACACTTGCTATGATGACATGATGATATGATCACATAACAAGTACAAGTCAAGTGTTTTGGTATTCTGGACATTGTACTTATTTTCTGTACTCCTTATTTCAGTTATGATCCTGTTTACTGTATTTCATGCTTTACATGCTCAGTACATATTCTGTACTGACCCCCTTTCTTCGGGCGGCTGCGTTTCATGCCCACAGGTACAGATACTCGCTTTGGTGATTCGCCAGCTTAGGACTCCCTTCCTGCTGTCTTGGAGAGCTCCGTTGTTCTGGAGTCTAGACTTTTGGTTTGAATCTTATGATATATACATGTATATGCTATCCAGGGGTACGGCGAGGCCCTGTCTCGTCATATTTCGCTATTCGTACTCTTAGAGGTCTGTAGACATATGTGTGGGTTGTGTATGAGTTCTTTTCAGCTGTGTCTATACGATGTGCTGTGGTATGATGTTCGTCTATAGTGGCAGCCTTGTCGGCTTGCATATGATATTGATATGTGATGGCAGCCTTCTCGGCTTGCGTATTATTTCATGATATGTTTAGTTGTGACTCCTCAGGAGACAGTTGATCTGGAAATATATGTATGACGATGTTACGAACTTTGGAGTTCCTTTATAAGTTTCCGTATTGTCGTAGTTTCAGTTTGATGTTATATGTAACAGGTTGGTATACGGGTGTCCAGGTCGGGCACCAGTCACGGCCTACGGGGTTGGGTTGTGACACTTAACTTGCTGACAATTCAGACACTGAGCGATAAATTATGCTATATCTGTTTTCATACCATTCCACCAATAAACTTTCTTAAGATCATGGTACATTTTTTGTTGTGTCCAGGTGAATAGAATACAGAGAATAGTGGGCTTCCCCCATAACTTGCTGACGGAGGTTTGTAACCTTAGGAACGTATAATCTACCTCGATTCCTGTGATCATGAAAGGTGTCTCTTCTTTCTGAGGAGCTGTATCCCGATAATGAACTAAAACACGATCTTCGTACTAGCATTCCTTTATCTCAGCTACCAAAGATGACACTGCTGTGTCTTAAACCGTAACTCCTGCATCAGCTGAGTCTAACAGCCAAACTCCAAGGCTAGCTAATCGATGAACTTCACAGACTATCTCTCTTTTCCCTGGCTGCACATATAATCGGCTACCCATGGATTTACGACTAAGAGCATCGGCTACTACATTAGCCGTTCCACGATGATATAGAACATCAACATCATAATACTTTAACAACTCTAGCCATTATCTTTGACGTAAGTTCAAGTCCTTCTGCTTAAAGATATACTGAAGACTCTTATGATCAATATAAATATCAACATAAACACCGTATAAGTAGTGCCTTCACATGTTCAATGCATGGATCACCGCAGCTAACTCAAGATTATGAGTTAGATAATTCTTCTCGTGCTTCTTCAGCTGTCTAAAGGCATAAGCAACAACCTTACCGTGTTGCATTAATACACAACCCAATCCAACACCTGAAGTATCACAATATATCACATAGCCATTTGTTCCCTCAAGAAGAGTCAAGACGGGTGCTGAGGTCAGTTTATCCTTTAATGTCTCAAAGCTCGCTCACATGCATCCGTCCACTGGAACTTAGCTAATTTTTTAGTCAGCTTAGTTAGTGGGACTGAAAGAGAAGAAAATCCCTCTACGAACCTCCTATAATATCCTGCCAGACCCAAGAAACTACGTATCTCTGTTGGTGTCGTGGGCCTTGGCCAATTCTTCACAACTTCAATCTTTTGAGTATCCACTCTAATGCCTTCATCTAAAATAATGTGCTAAGAAAAGCCATAGAGTTCAACCAGAACTCACATATGGAAAACTTTGCATATAACTCTCTATCTCAAAGAACTCTAAGCACCGCACGTAGATAATCTGCATGTTCAGTCTCTGATGATGAATAGACTAGAATATCATCTATGAACATGCTCACGAACAGATCTAGGAAAGTTCTAAATACATGGTTCATCAAGTCCATAAATACACCTGGGGCATTAGTTAATCCAAATGACATGAAACGGAACTCATAATGCCCATATCTAGTCCAGAATGTCGTCTTCGGAATGTTTTCCTCCTTTACTCTAACCTGATGATACCTCGATCTTAAGTCTATTTTTGAAAAATACTTGGCACCTTGCAGCTGATCAAATAAGTCATCGATTCTCAGTAGTGGATACTTATTCTTTATAGTCACTTTATTCAGTTGCCTATAATCAATACACATTCTCAAGGAACCATCCTTATTTCTTACGAATAATACTGGTGCTCTCCACGGTCATGCACTGGGCCTAATAAAGCCCTTCTCAAGTAAATCCCTCAGTTGCTCCTTTAATCCCTTCAACTCGGTAGGTGCCATTCTATAAGGAGGGATGGATATTGGCTAAGTAGCTGGTAATAAATAAATAGTAAAATCAACTCCCTCTCCGACGGAATGCCTGGAAGCTCATCTGGAAACACCTCTAGGAATTCATTAACTACAGGAATAGATTGAAGGGTCGGTGACTTTACTTGTACATCCTACACCCGAACCAAGTGATAGATATACTCTTTCCTGATCATCTTGCCTGCTTTAAGGTAGGAAATAAACCTACCCCTTGGCGAAGCAGCATTATCTTTCCACTCTAAAACTGGTTTTCCTAGAAACTGGAACCGGACAACCTTCGCTCTACAATCGACATTAGCCTAGAAGGAAGCTAACCAATCCATACCCATAATGACATCAAAATCGATCATATCTAGCTCAATCAAATCTTCTAGGGTATGACGATTACTCACTATAACTATACAACCTCGATACACTCGCCTAGCTATGACTGGGTCACCAACCAGCGTAGACACCTCAAAAGGTTTAATTGACTCAGGCTCTACCCCAAATTTACTAGCAAAAAATGGAGTAATATATGACAAAGTAGATCCGAGGTCAATCAGTGTGTATACATCATAGGAAGAAACTGATATTATACCTGTACCAACGTCAGAAGATGACTCACGATCCTGTCTACCGGCTAATGCATAAACGCGGTGTTGAGGCCCACTCGAGCTAGATGCTCCACTCCTTCATGTACGTCATCCTGCTGGGGCCTACAAACCTTGCCCTGGAGGGTGTACAGATGAAGAAGAACTAGCTATAAACCCCGTAGGATGAATAATGCCTGCGCCACCCCTCGTCGGGTACTCTCTCATCTTATGGCCTGGCTGACCACAAGCATAACAAGCGTCTGATCCCAGTCGACACTGTCCAACATGTTGCCTACCACACTGGACACATCGGGGCAAAGGTGGTCTCACCTGGCCTGACTTTGGTCTGTACTGAGGACCTGATGCTCGAGAACTCTGGCCCATTCCAGAATAAGAAGATCAGTCAAATGGAATGAATACCGGGAATATTGCTGTCTTTGTCCTCCTCTGAATTTACCCCCAACATCTAAGATCTAGCCCTCTTACCATGGCCCCGATCACGCTCACGCTCTGTCCTTCGCTGACGCTTACAATCTTCCAGATTCTGCGCATAAGCCTGTATACGAGAAATATCCATGCCTGGCTGCAATGCAGCAGTCGTACACTCATCTGTCAAATGTGGCCCTAGACCAGCCACAAAACGATGAAGTTTGTCCTCCATCTCATCCACCATGACTGGGGCATATCAAGCTAAGGAATCAAAATATACTCAATACTCATGAACACTCATACTACCCTGCTCAGAGTGAGAGCCCATCTCAGACTACAAATACCCACCTCCAGCACCTACCTCAGTGCCCCCAGTTCCTTAGCCAGATGCACCGGGCCAGGATGTACGGGATGTTGTATAGCTATTTACCAGATTGTTAGCCGCTCAGACTTAGCGGGGAGTTGGCGTTGACCAGGCTGAGTATGGCTAGTGGCCTCACCAGCCACTCCCTTGCCCTTCTGGGCAGCTGTAGCATTCTTGCAAGGCATCGCTGAAACTAGAACAAATTATTAGAAGGAAAACTCTTAACACACGATTCTATCGCACAATGTATGACAAAAGGAATGAAACTTTCCTAAATGTCCTGTAGCCTCCCGTTTATAATTGTGGTGCATGACACACCTATAAAAAGGACTCTACTAAATACAGTCTCTAGACAACCCTAGGGCGGAACTACTCTGATACCACTTCTATCATGACCCAAATCGATGAGTCGTGACTAGTGCCTGATTTTTAGTGACCAAACACCCCTATACTCGTACCAGAATGACATTAAATAATAAGAGCCCATAAATAGCTCAACTCGTACTTATACTAACTCATGAAAGGGTATCATCATGAACTCTGCATAATCTGTACATACATAAGATGGAAAGGACGATGCAAGACGATTAGACCGCTACATATGCTGTGCAAAAAAATAAGAACCGTCAAGGCTACAAAACATCCCAACTATATACAAATGTTTACAGACCTCTAATGGAGTACAAGATGTACAGAGGACGGGATAGGGCTACCGTCATACACATATATGCATATACACCCCAAAATAACATACCAAAATAGACCGCAGCTTCGAATCGAGTGGAACACACCAAATACAGCGGAGGGGAAGTCCTACTAAGCTGGATCGTCTCTCTATCTACCTCAACTTACGGGCATGAACGCTGCCCCCTGAGAAATAGAGGAGTCAGTACAGATAATATATTGAGTATGTAAGGCATAAAAGTAATATAAACATAAGAATCATGAACTGAATCTGAAGTCAAAGCCAACTAACTGTCTGTATGCATCTGTATGACTCAATATCTGAGGTATTTGCATAAATCTGTGTACTGACAATGCCTCTGTGGGCGTATAACATGCACGACCTCAATGATAATCATGCTCATGTATATATATAGGTCATAGTGCTGGGGAACGTTCAGCCCGATCCATTATTTTATATCCCATCGGCCTCTCTGCAGCCATTGTTAGATACATTACTGCGGAACGTGAAGCCCGATCCCTTATATGATCATCGTGGTGCACCAGCTGATCAGGTGGTAATGCATATATAACGTCTATCCCATTCCTCATACCCCATATACATATAATATACGCGTATATAATGCTTTCTAGTCACGGGTCAATATCCATATTGAATATGAATGCAATGAATAAATGAAATGAATACATAGAACTCTTGGACAAAAATGTTGTCACACTAACTCTGGTGGACAACTGCTGAGCTAACATTAATAATACATGAAATCTTAAGAACCATTAACAGAAGGAACATAACATCAGGGGTACATGATCATCAAGACTGAAATAATCCTAATGCTTCTAAGTGTAGAGTAATATGGAAGCTTGTTTACTTGTTTGTTCGTTCATATTATAGGATCATGCCAAAATGAAAGAAAGGATAGCCTTAACATGCCTTTTCGGCAGCCTTAACTTTAACTACTTAACGCTTGTCCTCCTAAGCTCGTAAATCTATATTTAAGAAAAATCATACTACTGTTATACTTATCGTCATATGACTATCTCAAGTCTTTAAATTAAACTACTTTAGAATCTGTCAAAATTCGGGCAGCATCTTTCCTGATTATATGCCTAGCCCAAAATCACAATCCAACAACCAAAAATAACAACAACCATACCATCATCAACCACAACATTATCAATACCAATATGCTCCATAAAACGTCCCTCACGATGTGTTCCCAATTTTTCAACCAACAAACTCGTTATACGACTATTTAATAACTTTGTCTCCGTAAATAAACCTAAATCAATATCAATAAAGGAAGATTCATACCTTCCTTCCGCTAGAACTGCAATATCTTCACTTTCCACCTTGAGTTCAAGCCAAGACTCGCCACGATACGATTTTATAAGGGCAACTATACGCTGTCCGAATCAAAATCCGGGGATTATACTTGATTTGGGCTTAAAATTTGAGGTTGGAAGTTGGGGGGAATTTTTCCAGAAGTTTGGAGGAGGTTAGGGGTGTTTTGGATGAAGAAATAGAGGGTAAGCCCCCTTATATAATGTTCCAGAGTTTGCTTGGACCGATTGAAAAATTGCTCAGCACGATCGCGCTGCCTTATGGTGTGTTCGTACTGAATTTTTGGGTTCTCCTCTGCGTATTTGCGCCACCTTCTGGCGCGTTCGCGCAGTGTTAATCCCCTGCTACGACAGCCCATCTTGAAATGCTCATAACATTTGATTCCGATGTCCGATCGATGCACAGTTTGTTGCGTTGGAAACTAGACTTCCTGAACATCATTTTAGGATTTTGTTTCACTTCAAAACTCCTAATATACTAAAATATATTCTTTCTCCAAGTTAGACAAAAAATATCATATGAAATCTTATCCAACTTTTCTCCAGAGTTTCGGAAACTTAATCTCCTCGATTCACTTATTCTCCAACCCTTGCGTGACCTATTACATGAACTTAAACCCTCATACTCACAAGATGCTTACACATAGTCTCATATATCTTCGACAATAACTTTAGTTTCCACAATTGAACAGCTAGCACCTAGCGAATCTCAACGTACAGAAACTACGAGGTGGAACATATGTTCTGTTCATAGGTCAGTCTAGCTTATTACCTCATATTTAAAACAAGTCAAGCTAAAATAAGACTTGCAGATTGTGTATGATTTGTTGGGAGACTATAATGCTTAAAGTTCTTATATGATCATGACCTTTGGACTGGGCTTGACTAAAGAAGGCAACTGGCTTGTTGCCAACAACCTAAGCTTAAAATTAAGAAATATTGAGTGAGCCTAGCTTAATAACTAGCTATTATTAAGTTAAATATTTAAACACCAATCAAGGACAGAACCATAATAGTAATGAGTTTAGAAAAAAACTAAATTAAAGTTGTTATAGAATAAGGGGTTAGACTAATACCGAAGCATTAGTTTATTAGGGTGACACTGCTCTGCAAGTCTGGTCTACTCCAGTATCAAAACATGACTAGGTAAAATGGAGGGAGGATAAAACCACCTAGGCTAGCTTGAATCTCGTGTGCACTCATGAGAAGGGCTCTGCCTAAAAATTAGTTAGTAAGCGATTTGAGTCAATCTTTTGAAGAGGTTGCCCTTTAGGACCTGAGTAGAAATCTAAATTGTTTGCCATACAACCTTGTTTGTAAAGGTACCATATTTTATTTACACCTGCATTACATTTTAAGGATTTATTTCATTTTCCAGTTGAGTCTTTCATTCCTTTTCCCTTTTTCCTTCTTTTCTGTGATTCTTGTTGTGTCAAAGGCTTAAAGGTTTGATCATGCTTAAGTATTAAAGGATCCCAGCTGAGAATAAGGGTTGGTCTATGGACATTTAGTTGTTTATTTGCTTGATGTATCTCTAAACCCTCCTTAGAAATTCTGAATGTCTCAAGGAGAGAATCAACACAGTATTTTAGCCAATAGATGTGATCATGCCATACCTAAGATCAAGTTGCTAATTTAACCTGTATTGATAAATCATGAGATTCCTACATAAGTACTATTGTAATAGAAACTGTTTCAAGATTAAAAAAATATGGAAATTTACCTATTGTCTACTTCTTGAGTCATGTTTGTTTGGATCTGAGCTTTGATACTTTGTCCAGATAGTTAGTTATCACTATTTAATTGATTTCCTCACATACACTTTCTATGCTTGGCCAAGTGTAGTTTATAGTGTGTCATGATTTGCTAAATGTCCAGACTAATTTGATATGGTCCTGTGAAGCTGAAATAGCTTAAGGAACGTGTTGATGACACTTTGACCTGTGCTAGACTCTGTATGATATTTTGTTAGATTCTAGTCGTGAAAAATAATCCTAGTCCTAGCCGAAATGATCCTATCTACTTATGTGTACATTCACTTGAACTTGTTAAATCATTTGGCTGTAAATAGTTTTTGTTGGCAATGTTCCTTATTATTAGAAAGGGATTGAGGGTAAGCTAAAAATCACATATCCTAGAAGACCATTTTTAAAAGGTGCCTTGAGAGAGGATTAAGGGGAGAACCAAGCACTGTTTGGTTCACAACACCTTTCTTTCACATAAAAGGCACCATGGAACTTTTATAAGCCCCTGGTGGTGCATGCTAACTATACAAATCTCTTAGAATCATATGAACGTTGTTGCTAGAACCTAGAAAACTTGGCTAGAATCAGACATGCATTGATGAATAGTTTAGTAAAACCTAGTAATGAACCTAGGTGCATATGTACATGACTGAACTAGATCATTAAAGACCATTAAGATCATGTGGATCCTTCTTCTTTTTAAGAAGCTCCACCAAAGAGACATGTACAAAGCCTACATATTTCTCCTCTTGATGTTTTCATCTTGTTAGCCTTGACTGGGGCCTGAAGATCCATCTATGTGCTATGTTTATGTGTCTAGACCTGACTGAAACTAGTTTCTTTTTCTCTGTATTATACATGTCTGCTCAATCTGCATTTATCCTTCTGCAAACATGACATCGGATATACTTGCCTTTTACTTGGGCCTGCTTTGGTCTCCTTTATATATGCAGTGTATATCTAAGACTACCCCTAGAATCTACCTATGTTTGTATATCTTCATGATTGAAATTGTCAAGCTCATTTGCAAAGACTACTTCTAGTTTGTAATAATTCATAGTTTAATGAATATATTCCGACCCCTTTGCTGCAACTGAGTGGTAGTAATGGTATACAGTGTGGTATTGTCCTTTGTTTTGGGAGTCATTTTTGCCTTTTCCTCTATATCTCTGTTTTTGAAAGGACAAACTACTAAATGATATTTGGTCTTAAGTGTATCCTTGTGTTTGATTGTGGTAATGTTGAGGACCATTTGGGGTTGGTCTAACCTTCCCCTAGTGCCAGCCATGTCTGGGGTTCGATCAAACCCCTTAAATCTTGTGCGACACTGGGAATAAGGATGGTGACAACCACCCTAATCTCATTCCAAAATACTTAGCCCACACATCACAAAAAAAAAATACACTATGAAGAAATATCATGTTAGGACAGTTTTGCCATTTTTGTTATTACCATATGTGTATACCTTCTATATATTATGTGAAATTTTGTAGGATCTGGTCTAACCGAATTCTTTTTTTTTTCCTCCACCTTTCCCTCTCTTACTCTTCGCATGGCCATTTGGGCACAGGACACAGCCTTCCTATCGGGCCAAAGGCCCGATAGGACAATTCTTTCAGAGCTCTATTGAGCCTGAGAAAGGGAAGCTAATATGTATATTCACGAAGGCCCAACCACGGGTGAAAATGGTTAAGGGGACTTGGTACACCCCAAGTCATTTTATTATTATTCCATCATATGTTTTGTTTGTATTTATATTTGTAAACTCACATTACTACTGGAAATCAAATGGTTAGAACTAGACGTTTTAGGCAAACAGTACCTAAGCCATTTAGTTGGACCTTAGGCTCCCTCACGGATTCCCAAAGAAAAAACCGTCCTGTTTTTTTATTTAAAAAAGTGGATTTTTAAAAGGTGTATTAAATGGTTTTTGTAAAATAAACTAGATTTTATAAGAAAGCAGTAGGTGTTGGCATGTAAACGTTTTTTACCAAAATTACTTGCCCTATGGTCCTTTTTCAGAATTAAAAGGAATACGTTGTTGTGTTCATCAAAAAACCAGTTGTAAAAAATGAGTGGTTTTGTGTAAGTCACGGTTAATTTTACTAAACCAAAATGCTGCCCTTTATTTGGATAATACTGGCGTTGTCTTGGACCGTGTCTGCACAAACAAAAACTGAGTTTTGGGCCCAAGCCCACCAAATTGCTATAAGTCAAGATGTTTTTTCAAAGCCCAGTCTTGAATGCCCTTTTTCAGAAATAGAATAAACAAGATGCATTTTCTGGGCTAGAGCTCATTACATTTTTTCTTATTCAAAAATCGACAACTCTTTTTTCTTTAAAAGAGCATAAGTTTATATGGTTTGAAATCATTTCCTCTCAACAAATGTGTTGTCGCCTATTATTCATTGCAAATTAAATCCATTCTTTTATGGCCCAATGCCGAACCAATCTGGATTTTAAAACGAAGTGCTAAAAAACATTTTCCTTATTAAAAATGGAAACATATTCATAATCAGAATAATAAGTAAGGCGTTTTTGACATATATATACGATTAATCCTGATCAAGTGTGGATTAAGGAATGAACTGGAAATATATATATATATACATTTTTTCTATCGCAAAGTAACCCGTATCCTTACAAAATATGTTTATCCTCATATATAAGAGGAAATATATACATTGGGATATGATAAATTCAACCTAAAATGAGCCCATATATAAGGGAACTACACTCAATTCTTCCAAAAAAAACTCTATATGTAATAAAAGGACAAAGTTTTATGGGAATTTCACACTAAATAAATAGTTCATGCAAATACCCACACATTGGAATTCGAAGGTCAACCAAATAGTACGGATCCTTAATACTAGGCTGCCTAACACCTTCCCTAGGTGATCACCAGAACCCTTACCTAGAACATTTAATTAAGAAGGATTTTTTCTTCAAAACTGATTTTCCTAATTTCCTGGCGACTCTTTTAAAACAAAGTCTGAGAGAGCATCAAACGAGTTCGAAGTAGCTTTTCTGAGCGCTTACCCTGTCCACGAAAATGCGAACCGTAATACCTAATAGACTCAGCGCTCCTAGCAGAATCAAACACTTGCTGAATAGTACCTCCCGAAGAGGCCATATGAGTCGCTGCGACTCGAAGGTGATACAACAGTCCCCTGATGAACTTCCTGATCCTCTCTGTCTCATCGGGTAGAACAGTCAAAGCATGGACAGATAGGGAGTGGAACATCGTCTCATACTCAGCCACGGACATCCCACACTACTCTAACCTGTGAAAGTGCTCTCGCCTCTTATCCCTTAAACTGCAGGGAACTTATTTCTCTAGAAAAACTCGAGAGAACTCAACCCATGTAAGTGGAGCTGACCCAAATTGTCTAGTCTTAACAAAAAATCTCCACCATTGCTTTGAGGGGCCACCCGTCAGCATAGCAGTGAAATCAACTCTGTTGGACTCAACTAACCCCAAATTATGCAAACGCTCATGGCAAATAACCCAAAATCATAAGCGTCATCATCAGGACGCCCATCATACTGTGGTGGCTTTATCTTCTCAAACTTATCCCACCTCTTCAGCTAATCGATGGTCATGGTAGGCTAGGAAACGGGATGAATAGCAGTACCCAAAACTGGATCACCTAGAAATGGGGCAACCACAGCAGCAGCTAGTAGTGCCCCTAGGGTCTTGAATCCTGCGAAAACCTGTTATGAAATGTGAGATCTAACCCTGGTCTAAGAACCCTTGATGTGACCGGAACTATACCCATCTGGTCTATACCCTCAAAGTTCCCAAAACGTGAACCAAGACATCTTGCAACACTGGGGTAGCAATGAACCCTGGAGGTTCTTGAGTAGGTCCAATCTCCTCTGCCGGAGCAACCTCCTCCTTGTGAACATCCTCAGGACTTGGAGATACCTCCCTATCATGACCCTGAGCAGTAATTGGTGCTTGGGACTTAGCTGGTGCGACAACATAGGCTCTAGCCCTACCCCTCCCTGGACCATATCCCCTACCTTTCCCTCTAGCAATACCTCTGGGAGCAGTTACGGGTGCGGGTGCAGGCTCCTGACCTCCGATGGCCGCTGAACGTGTCCTCACCATCTGCGAGAAAGTGAAATAAGGAAATATTTACAACACAATAGAGTCAACTACGCACGATAAGGAACAAAATATTAGAGTTTTCCTACATGTCCCATAGCCTCATGAAGGTACATACGGAGCTCATTGTACCGATCCGCAAGACTCTACGAGACATTGTTCTGGTACTTATGAGACCCATTATCTAAAGCTCTAATACAAACTTTTCCACGACCCAATTTGACAAGCCGTGATCGCACTAACTCCCCTGAGTCAATAAGCCATCCACAACCCACTAACTAAACAGTTTAAGTAGGAATCAAGATGAATAAACATAAAAGTCAACTTTTAGGTCATTAAAACACTATATAGTCATAAAATACGGAAATAAGAGTACATCCCCGACTCTAGTGTGACAGGTGTTACGGTTCGCATTTTCGTGGGTGGTGTTACGGTTCGCATTTTCGTTGGTCGGAAATAAGAGTACATCCCCGAAAAAGCTATTTCGAACATGTTGGTGCTCTTTCGTGCTTTGTTTTAAATGAGTCGCCACCTAAGTTTTAGGAAATTAGGAAAACCAATTTTGAAGGGTATTTTCATACACCGTGAAAAATTCTTCTTAATCCAAAGTTCTAGGTAAGGGTTCTGGTGATTCCCTAGGGAAGGTGTTAGGCATCCTATTATTAAGGATTTGTACTATACGGTTGACCTTTGAATTCCAATATGCGAGTATTTGCATGAAATATTTATTTGGTGTTTATTTCTGGAAAAAAGTCTATCATTTTTTGAAAAGAATTGAATATATTCCCTTTACATATAGGGTATTTAGGCTCGGATTTATAATATCCGGATAAAGTTAGCTCCTTTAATATATAAGGATAATTGTGGTTTTTTGTAAGTATAGAAGGTCTTTTAAAAGTGTGGGATGAATAAATTTATTCATGCTAGAGTCATACATGGTCCGGGTTCGTCCGTTCAGTATGTTTTTAGAACATCCTTATCTAAAACTTTTTGTTTTTAAATAGTGTACGCGGATTTAATTGACGAGGGTCTGATTATATAACCAATTGACTTTTGGCCTTTGAGATTTAACTTTGAAACCAAATTACTTATAACCCAGGAATATTGTTTTAACATGGGCTTTGGCCCATAATTATAATCTTTTTTTCCTGAAAAATGGTTATGGTTTGTGAGGGTTTCTGGCCCAAAAATTGTCACGCCTTTCTTTAGTTATTGGGCTCCGCCCAAAACTTATTTTCTCTTATCTTCTTTTTTGAAAAAAATAGTTATGTTTGGCCTGAAAATATAATCTCAGGGTTGGGCCTTAGCCCTCGAAAACTCCATCTTTGCCTGAATTATTTCCAGAACAAATATGTACGTTTTGATAAATAAATACACTACAAATGAATATGTTTAGAAAGAACACATATTTTGAAAGCATATCATTTACACACGGTTTGAAGCCTATTTTTTTGCCCGACCGAAAAAGAACTTGTTTTGGAAACTTAACTTATAAATAGGAAAAAATGTTTTTCTAGCTAAAATGCTTAAGCCTGGTCTTAGGAAAATGATAACAATTTATGTTTTTTCAGTAAAGATGAAAATAATCCTCTTTTATTCTTTTGCTGTTTTTAGCAATTTTTATTCTTTTAGAAAGCGTTTATACTAATTCGGTTGTTACACCCATCGTTTTTTGTAGTGGTAGAACTTATGATTTTCTAGTTGGGTAGGCCTTGGGAATTGAGACCCGAGCCCAATTTTTGGAGATAGAAAGTGTCCTACCCTGTGTGCAATGGTACCAGCAGGTATTCCTGGTGATTTACAGGATTAGAAGTTGAACGAATCGAATCGACGTGATCTCAACTGAATTGGAAAATTCTGCAGACACCAGTCATGATCGACGGGTTGTCGAACCTGTCGACGGGCCGTCGTTGTGCGGCGTCGACAGGG
The DNA here is from genome assembly GCF_019175385.1 of Lycium barbarum. Lineage (NCBI taxonomy): Eukaryota > Viridiplantae > Streptophyta > Magnoliopsida > Solanales > Solanaceae > Lycium > Lycium barbarum. The sequence goes on from NC_083344.1 coordinate 83,208,139, forward strand.
TTCCATAGCCCTGCATTCTGCAGGCACAGGTCGACGAGCACGTCAACGGACCGTCGACGGCTCGTCGACCCGCTCGTCAAACCGGACCACTGAAGCAGTTAATTCTTCAAGTATAAATATGCGGGTAAGGACTTCATTTCATATTTTTCCTCCTTCCAAAAATCAGAAAACCCTATACATTCTCTCCCAAAATTTTCCATCACATTAGTGAAGATTTGACAAGACCCGGACCCCGTAAACCCGAGATGGTGAAGAAGAAAGGTTGCTTCTAGGGTTTCTTCAAGTTGTGGAGTTTAGGGAGTTAAAGTGAAGTGATTCTTGAGATTCTAGACCCCTCAAGGTATGTAAATGATTTCTACCCTTGTATTTAAGTCGAGTATTAAGAGTTTATTAATTCTAAGTAAAGAAGGGGTAGTTGTGAAAGTGGTAAGTGGATGAAACACAAAATGGTAGCTTAGGGTTATTTGGAGAGATGATTGGGTATGGATTGGAATATATTTGATATATAAGTGTTGTTATTGTTGCTATGGTTGGTATTAAGTGAATGAGAAGTCGAAGATTTGTTAAGCTATGAGAGAAATGTTGCCCATGATTCGTTAAGCTCTCTATGAATCTAAATGAGGTTAGTAAGTGAAGTACATATTCTAATGAAGTCTATGTTATCTTAATTGTAAATTTACCAGTCGAGAAGTAGGAGTTAGTCGATTTGATATACGTCGAGGTATGTTAAGGCTATCCGTTCCTTCTTTTGGCGTGATCCTATGATTTGATCCAACAAACGAGTAAGCGAGATTTCATATTACTCTACTCTTAGAAGTATTAGGAGTATTTCAGTCCTTGATGTTCATGTACCCCCTTTATGATTATTCCTTCTGATCATGAGTCCAGTTTTACGTATACAGTTAGTTATGCATTACATTTATATATATATATATATATATATATATATATATATATATATATATATATATATATATATATATGTATGTATGTATGTTAACCTGTGACCAGAATGCGTTATGTACGCAATTATTATATGTATATGGGGTATGGAAAGGAGGAGGCGCTATATACGCATTACCACCTGATCAGCTGGTACACTATTATGAAGATATGAGAATCAAGCTTCAAGTATCGCAGTAATGTATATGATGATGGCCGCAGAGAGGCTGATATGATATGAGAAAAGAGACAGGCGTTATATACGCGCATATATCAGGCGTTATATATACAGATGTATGACCCTCATTGATAGGCATGAGCATCCATATTATGCACCCACCGAGGCATTGTTAGATATACAGATTTATGTAGATACTAGTTCCTACAAGTACATGTAGTCAGTCATTTCAGCTTATGAGTTTAGATCTTCTCTATGATTTCCCATGTGTATATATATGATGTTGCTCTTATGCTTTACATGCTCAGTACATTATCCGTACTGACTCCCCATTGCTCGGGGGGCTGCATTCACCCCCGCAGGTACAGGGAGATAGACAGGTGGTCCAGCTCAGTAGGACCTCTAGATTTAGCAGTGGTCAGTACGCTCCATTCGATCCGGAGCTACAGTCAGTTTTGGTATGCCCCTTTTGAGATGTGTATGCATATGGGTATGGCGGGGCCCTGTCCCGTCCTTTCTACAGCTCTTATTCTAGTAGAGGTCTGTAGACAGTTGTATGTATTAGTCAGACGACGTAGCCTTGTCGGCTTCTATTCTTTTGTGTACAGTATATGTAGCGGCCTAGCTGGCTTGCACTGTTCTTCTGCATGATTGTGTATATATGTATGCAGATTGTACAGATTTCTGATGTTTCCTTTTTATGAGATTAGTTGTGCCATTCATGGGCCTTGACGTTCAATATATTTCAGATACTAGTATAGGGGTGTTTGGTCGCTTGAGGTCAGACCGTCACGGCTCATCGGTTGGGTCGTGACAGAAGTGGTATCAGAGCAGTTCCGTCCTAGGGTTTTCTACAGAACGTGTCTAGTAGAATCTTGTTTATGGACGTGTTGTGCACCACACTTACAAATAAGAGGCCACAGGACATTTAGGATGATGTCATTCTTTCTCACCTAGATTGTGCGATAAAGCTATGTGTTAGGCGTTTGCTTTCTGATTAATTGTTATGATTTCAGCGATGCCTCCCAGGAAAGCTACAGCTACCCAGAAGGGCAAAAATGCCACAGGTGAGGCCACTAGCAGCACTCGATGGGCCACGATAGCCGCGGATGAGATTCAGAGTGAGGGTCATCTGAGACATCGCATACACCGCCTCCAGCACCTGCCCCAGTTCCTCAGCCGGATGCACCGGGCCAGGATGTGCGAGATGCCATACGGTTGTTGACCAGATTAGTAGCCGCTGAGGCGCAGTGGCAGGAAGTTGGTGTTGACCAGGCAGATGGGACCCGTAGTTTGAGGGTTAGGACCTTCCTTGGGTTAGGTCCTCCAGAGTTTTTCGTGGTACAACAGAATATGGACCCCCAGGATTTTATTGATGGTATGCAGAGGACATTGAGGGTTATGCATGCGGACGAGGTCGAGTACGTGGACTTGGCTTCGTATAGGCTGCGTGATATTGTAGTATAGTGGTATCAGACTTGGGAGTTATCTAGGGGAGAGAATGCCCCTCCAGCTGTATGGCGAGAGTTTGTAGATGCCTTTATCCGCCATTATTTGCCTCCAGAGGTCAAGCTAGCCCGAGTAGATACATTCGTACGTATTGAGCAGGGCAGTATGAGTGTCCAGGAGTATTGCATGTATTTCGATTCTATGGCCAGGTATGCTCCAGCCATGGTGGCTGAGATGGAGGATAGAGTTCATCATTTTGTGGCGGGTCTATGGCCACATTTGATTGATGCTTGTACGACTGCCGCATTATAGCCAGGCATGGATATCTCCCGTATACAGGCATATGCATAGAATTTGGAGGAGCGGAAGCGCCAGAGGAGGACAGATCATGACCGCGACGGGGGCCATGGTAAGAGGTCCAGATCTTTTGATAGTGGGTGTGAGTTTAGGGGAGGACAGAGACAGCAGCATCCCCGATATCCTTTCCATTCAGCAGGGAGTGCATCTCCGCGGTTTCCAGGTTCGAGATTTGACCGGTCTCCTTATTCCGGAGCAGGCTAGAGTTCTAGAGCACCAGGCTCTCAGTACAGACCTGAGTCAGGCCAGATGAGACCCCCTTTGCTGCGATGTGCCCAGTGTGGTAAGTTCCACACCGGTCAGTGTCGACTGGGATGTGATGGTTATTATGCTTTTGGCCAGCAAGGCCACAGGGTAAGGGATTGCCCAATGAGGATTGGTACAGGTATGGTTCAGCCTACAGGGTCTGTGGCTGGCTCCTATTCTGTAGTGCGCCCTTCAGGGCAAGTGTTTCAGACGCCAGCAGGGCGAGGTAGAGGGAGGAGTGGAGCGTCCAACTCGAGCGGTCCTCAGCACCGCATGAATGCATTGGCTGGTAGACAGGACCGCAAGACGTCTCCCGATGTTGTTACAGGTATATTATCGATTTCCTCCCATGATGTTTATGCACTGATTGATCCAGGTTCCACTTTATCATATGTTAGACCATTTGTTGCTGGCAAGTTTTGGGTAGAGCCTGAGTTGATCAAACCTTTCGAGGTGTCCACGCCAGTCGGTGATCCGGTTATAACTAGGTGAGTATACCGAGATTGTGTTGTTATAGTTTATGATAGCCACACCATAGCAGATTTGATTGAGTTAGATATGATTGATTTCGATGTTATTATGGGCATGGACTGGTTGGCTTCTTGTTATGCTAATGTTGACTGTAGAACAAAGATGGTTCCATTTCAGTTTCAAGGCGAACCAGTCCTAGAATGGAAGGGCAATGCTGCTTCGCCTAGAGGTAGGTTTATTTCCTACCTTAAGGTAGAGAAGATGATCAAAAAAGGGTACATTTTTCATCTAGTTCGAGTTTAAGATGTGCAAGCAGGGTCGTCGACTCTTCAGTCTGTTTCTGTGGTTAATGAGTTCCCAGAAGTATTTCCAAATGAGCTTCCAGGCATTCCCCCAGAGAGGGAGATTGACTTTGCTATTGATCTATTATCAGATACTCAGCCAATATCTATTCCCCCTTATAGGATGGCACCTGCGGAGTTGAAGGAATTGAAGGATCAGTTGAAAGATTTACTTGAGAAGGGCTTTATCAGGCCTAGTACATCACCGTGGGGTGCGCCGGTGTTATTTGTGAGGAAGAAGGATGGTTCCTTGCGAATGTGTATTGATTATAGGCAATTGAATAAAGTGACTGTAAAGAATAAGTATCCGCTCCCGAGGAATGATGATTTATTTTACCAGTTGCAAGGCGCCAAGTATTTCTTGAAGATAGACTTGAGTTCAGGATACCACCAGGTTAGGGTGAAGGAAGAAGACATTTCGAAGATAGCATTCCGGACTAGATATGGCCACTATGAGTTCTGTGTTATGTCGTTTGGGCTGACTAATGCCCCATCCGTATTCATGGATTTGATGAATCGTGTATTCAGACCCTTTCTAGATTTTTTCGTAATTGTGTTTATAGATGATATTTTTGTATATTCGCCGTCAGAGGCCGATCATGCAGAACATCTGCAGACAATGCTTGGAATTCTTCGAGGTAAAGAGTGGTATGCCAAGTTTTCAAAGTGTGAGTTCTGGTTGAACTCAATGGCTTTCTGGGTCACATCATTTTGGAGGAAGGCATTAGAGCGGATGCCCATAAGATTGAGGCTGTGAAGAATTGGCCGAGGCCCACGAAGGTTTGTAGAAGGATTTCCCTCTCTTTTAGCCCCATTGACCAAATTGACTCAGAAATTAGCTAAGTTCCAATGGAAAGAAGCTTGTGAGCAGAGTTTTCAGACGTTGAAAGATAAGCTAACTTCAGCACTAGTTTTGACTCTTCCTGAAGGAGAAGATGGCTATGTGGTATATTATGATGCTTCAGGTGTTGGATTGGGTTGTGTATTGATGCAGCATGGTAAGGTTGTCGCTTATGCTTCTAGACAGTTGAAGAAGCACGAGAAGAATTATCCAACCCATGACCTTGAGTTAGCAGCAGTAATTTATGCCTTGAAGATATGGAGGCATTACTTATACGGTGTCCATGTTCATATCTATACTGATCATAAGAGTCTCCAGTACATCTTTACGCAAAAGGATTTGAACTTGTGGTTGGAGTGGTTAAAAGATTACGATGTGGATATTCTGTATCATCCCGGAAGTGGGCGGTAATTAATATGGACTTTATTATAGGGTTGCCCTGCACTCAGCGAAAGTGTGATTCGATATAGGTCATAGTTGATAAGCTCACAAAGTTAGCTTACTTTCTGCCTGTCAGAACTACTTATGCAGCCGAGGATTATGCGAGGCTTTATCTTAAGGAGATTGTACTCCTCCATGGTGTTCCTTCAGCCATTATTTCAGATAGGGGAGCACAATTCATAGCCAGATTCTGAAAGTCTTTTTCAGCGGGGATTGGGGACTCAAGTGGGTCTTAGCACCGCATTCCACCCCCGGACAGATGGACAAGCAGAACGTGCTATACAGACCCTTGAGGAGATGCTCAGAGCATGTGTGCTTGACTTTTAGGGCAGGTGGGAGGATCATTTGCCTCTTATCGAGTTCGCGTATAACAACAGTTACCATTCCAGTATTCAAATTGCTCCTTAAGAGGCCTTATATGGGCGGAGGTATAGATCGTCCATAGAATGGTATGATGTTGGGGAGAATTAGTTGGTAGGCCCAGACTTAATCCAGCAAGCAGTTGATAAGGTGAAGGTGATTAGAGAGATATTGCTAACAGCCCAGAGCCGACAGAAATCCTCTGTGGATAATCGGCGACGTAAGCTAGAGTTCAAAATGGGCGACTCGGTGTTCCTAAAAGTTTCGCCTATGAAGGGAGTGATGAGGTTTGGTAAGAAGGGTAAGCTAAGCCCTTCATATATTGGGCCATATAAGATCATTCGTGTAGCGGGTACAGTGGCATATGAACTAGAATTGCCTTCTCATTAGAATCGGTACATCCAGTATTTCATGTATCAATGCTTCGTAAGTGTTTCGGAGATCCTTCAAGAATTGTACCAGTGAATGATGTCCAGGTGACCGAGCAGTTATCGTATGAAGAGGTTCCGGTGGCTATATTGGACAGGCAGGTCCGTCAGTTGCGAACCAAAGAGGTAGCCTCCGTTGAAGTCTTATGGATGAATAAGGATGTTGAAGAAGTGACTTGGGAGGCGGAAGAAGCGACGAAGATCAAGTACCCGCATGTGTTCCCAGCAGTGCGGGAGGTGCAGTCGGAGACATCACTTTCCCCAAGTATTGTTTTCATTTCAGTTATTGTGATTTGGTCGAGTGAGGCCATGTTATTGTGTGTTTCAGTATGTGGCCCTGAGAGGCATTATTTTGGGTTGTTGTGTACAGGACGGATTGATATAAGTACAGGGAAAACTCTGCTGAAATTTTTTAAAACCCAGGATTGTTCGAACATTTAAGGACGAATGTTTCTAAGGGGTGGGACGGAGAATGTTACACCCTTCATTTTCATAGTGGTAGAACTTATGATTTCCTAGTTGGGTAGGCCTTGGGAATTGAGACCCGAGCCCGAGTTTTGGAGATAGAAAGTGTCCTACCTCGTGTGCAATGGTACCAGCAGATATTCCTGGTGATTTACAAGATTAGAAGTTGAATGAATTGAATCGACGCGATCTGAACTGAATTGGAAAAGGCTGCAGACACCAGTCATGATCGACGGGTCATCGAACCTATCGACGGGCTGTCGTTGTACGACATCGACAGGGTTATGCAGGAGCTGGTCGACGAGCACATCGTCGGACTATCGACACGTCGACGGGTCGTCGACTCGCTCGTCGAACTGCACCACTGAAGCAGTTAATTCTCCAAGTATAAATATGTGGGTCACGACTTCATTTCATATTTTTCGTCCTTCCGAAAATCAAAAAACCCTAATAGATTCTCTCCCAATATTTTTCATCACATTAGTGAAGATTTGACAAGACCCGGACCCCGTAAACCCGAGTTGGTGAAGAAGAAAGGTTGTTTCTAGGTTTTCTTCAAGTTGTGGAGCTTAGGGAGTTAAAATGAAGTGATTCTTGGGATTCTAGACCCCTCAAGGTATGTAAATGATTTCTACCCGTGTATTTAAGTCGAGTATATAGAGTTTTAGTAATTCTAAGTAAAGAGGGGGGAGTTGTGAAAGTGGTAAGTGGATGGAAGACAAAATGGTAGCTTAGGGTTATTCGGAGAGATGATTGGGAATGGATTGAAATATATTTGATATGTAAGTGTTGTTATTAATATATAAGTGTTGTTATGGTTGGTATTAAGTGAATGAGAAGTTGAAGGGTTGCTAAGATATGAGAGAAATATTGCCCGTGATTCGTTAAGCTCTCTATGCATCTAAAGGAGGTTAGTAAGTGAAGTACATAGTCTAATGAAGTCTATGTTATCTTAGTTGTAGATTTACCAGTCGAGAAGTAAGGAGTTGATCGATTTGATATACGTCGAGGTATGTTAAGGCTATCCTTTCCTTCTTTTGGCATAATCCTATGATGTGATCCAACAAGCGAGTAAGCGAGATTTCATATTACTCTACCCTTAGAAGTATTAGGAGTATTTCAATCCTTGATGTTCTTGTACCCCCTTTATGATTATTCCTTCTGTTCATCAGTCCTGTTTTACGTATACAGTTAGTTATGCATTACATTTATTTATATATATATATATATGTATGTTAACCCGTGACCAGAAGGAATTCTATACGCAGGTATTATATGTATATGGGGTATGGAAAGGAGCAGGTGTTATATACGCATTACCACCTGATCAACTGGTGCACTATTATGATGATATGAGAATCAGGCTGCAAATATCACAGCAATGTATTTTATGATGGCCGTAGAGAGGCCGATATGATATGAGAAAAGAGACAGGCGTTATCAGGAGTTATATACGCACCTATATATAGTTGTATGCCCTTCATTGATAGGCATGAGCATGCATGTTATGCGCCCACAGAGGCATTGTTAGATACGCTGATTTATGCAGATACAAGTTCATACAAGTACATGCAGTCAGTCATTTTAGCTTATGAGTTCAGATCTTCTCCAAGATTTCCCATGTGTATATATATGATGTTGCTCTTATGCTTTACATGCTCAGTACATTATCCGTATTGAATCCCCGTTGCTCAGGTGGTTGCGTTCATACCCGCAGATACAGGGAGACAGATAGGTCGTCCAGCTCAGTAGGACCTCTAAATTTATCAGTGGTCAGTACTGTCACGGCCCAACCCCGTGGGCCGTGACTAGTGCCCGAGCTGGACACCCATACACACCTACTTATCAGAACCGGCATACAAATGGCAAATCCAGATTCGGCGTACACTTACTTATACAGATACAAAGATCAGATATCTTCTTAAGCGGTCACATATAACAAATATATCACACAGAAGCCAGCAAGACTGTCGTAAAACATATCGCCCAAAATATATACATACGTATACATACATACAGGCCGTTAAGGATGTCATAGCAAATGGAACCGCTTAGACGCAAGCCACACAGACATAACTGCACCATAACCACCCATGACCCACATATATGTCTACAGGCCTCTAACAAAGACAACAGAATCATATGACGGGACAGGGCCCCGCCGTACCCCTAAATAGTCATATATACTTAAATGTGTACAACAGAAAGATCTGTACCAAAGGTATGGGCTCCGGATCAATGGAGCGCTCCAAGGCAACGGGATAGATGTCCTAAGCTGTCGGGTCACGCACGTGAGCGTCTATACCTGCGGGCATGAAATGCAGCCCCCGAAGAAAGGGGGTCAGTACGGAATATGTACCTAGTATGTAAGGCATGAAGTACAGTACAGGGGATCATAACCAAAATAGAAACTCACCAGAACCAGTATGATTGTTAAAATCATCAATACATTTTCCTTATGAAATGAAAGTCGTGCATTTCAAGATCATGAATCATACGCATATATATAACGTGTCCCGACCCTCTAGTGAGGGACTCGGTGAATAAGGTTATGCACGTCAACATCATATATCATGTATACATATAACGTGTCCCGGCCCTCTAGTGAGGGACTCGGTGAATAAAGTCATGCATGTCAACATCATATATCATGTATACAAATAACGTGTCCCGGCCCTCTAGTGAGGGACTCGATGAATAGAGTCATCATATGCCATCCTGGCCACCGCCCCCGTATCATCATATCATCACATCATCATATCATCATATATATGCATATAACGTGTCCCGACCCTCTAGTGAGGGACTCGGTGAACAATGCAGAGGAGTAGCACGAGAACGTGTCCTGGACTGGGACTCAGTGAAGGATACATTAAGGCATGCACGAGCAGAGTAGTGAGAAACTGTATGCACATAAATCAAGACTCGAAAGATAAGTATACAAACTGACACTTGAGGATCGTAAACACGTTTCAAGTCAATCCGGTTTAGTATGAGAAAGTTATGGACACTTTTACCACATAACCTCTACGAACGTTTCCAAAGGAATCCAAAACTGTATACAAAAGTTAGAGACATTAATATTTACATAACCCTTTTTGGGATATGAACTGTCTATGCTTTACTCGTTATTCAACCATACAATAAGCTCAACTATACCAAGCATACTCATGTCAAAAAGTGAATAAGAATCATAGACAAACTCGGAAACATATCAAATAGAGCTTCGGGAATCATGGATACATATCAAAACCATATGAAATAGCTTATCGAAGTCAAGAATATTACCCATCCTAGTGGCTCTAAGAATAGGAGCTCCTTTGAAATCATACATATATGTCGTATGTTTGTTTCATAAAGATCATGCCAAAAGAAAGAAAGGGTAAGCCTTACATACCTTGCCCGCTTCCTAAGCTAATCCGAATTTAAATCCTTGGCTTCGCAAGATCTACAACAATATTAGTATATACCGAACATTAGCTATAGCTACTTAGAAGTCCAATCCTCAACCAACACTTTATTTATAGAAATTTCGGCAGCATTTCCCCTGTAAATACAACTAACCCCGAGAATCCAACTCGGCCAAATCATCAACAACAAAACCGAGAATTCAACTCGGCCAAATTATAAACAACAATACCAACAGTTATTCTAACGATATCAACAATCAATTCATCACGCATACTAATGTTAGTAACTTCTTTCTACAAACATTGACGGCGTTTCATTTATGTTCAATTCATAATTGCCCGCATATTCAAGTACTAATCCGAAACCATTCAAACAATATTCAAGAACACTTCAAACACTCCGCACAATATTCAAAAGAATCTAAACAATATGCCACTCCACCCGAAACCTTCCATATGCAACAAGGACAATAACAACACATTTCCTCCTTTCAAATTCATGAACTACACCAACAATTCACACACTAACAACATTATTTTCCATAAATACAAGAAGCTACATTCAAATCTCATTGGCTTCTAAAACAGCCCACAACAATTTCAACTTCAACTTGAATCATTAGACTCTCATTTTTATCATAGAATTCATGACAACAACAACCAAAATACTAAGTAAAATTAATTCGTCACTTCTACACAACACCTAGACATGCACGGCCACAACACAACATCCATATTTTCATAAATTCCATCCATTTCTACATACTAAAAGTTGTACAAACCATCCATAACACATGAAATGAGGATTAAACCTTACCTTTTCCCTTAACTTCTCACTTGGCTAGGATTTGTAGCTTGCAAGAATAGAGGTTTTACTTGCTCCAATGACTACTTCACTTTGCTAGGGACCTTCCAATTGGTTGTTTAGCTAGAAGAAAATAATTTTTGATCAAGATTGGAGGGCTTAAAAGTTTGGTCCCCATGGCCGAATAGGCCTTCTTCTTTTTCTTTTCTCTCCAAGTTTCTTGAGTCTTCTAAGTGAATATGATAAATATGATGAATTAGTCATCTTTTGTCTTATTTATTAAGCTTCCATGTGGGCCTAAGCCCACACCATCTTGGACGGCCACTTGTCCCTTTTTTTCCAAGACTATTATTTTTATTTTGTCTTGCAATTCATGAAAAATTATTTTCCAAATTTCGAATTTTCCCTTATCCTTCCTCAATATTACCATGAACCACCTTGTGAATTTCCCTTTTTACCCCTAGCCTTCCTTAATATTTCCACATCAATAACTTTCATAAACAACTTGTGTGCTAAACAAGATCAAAAACATAGCCTTGCTCTTAACTTCCCGCAATTATCTTGAATTATCCGAATGTACAAAATGCGGGATATAACATCCTCCCCCCCCCCCCCCCCCGTCTTTAAAACATTCGACTTCGAATGTTAGATTGACCTCATGGGGTATTGTACTACTTCGAGAAGGTCTCTTTTTGTAACTGCCACATACGGTCATTCAACATATCCGTTTTGGAAGCTTAGATTGCCTGTAGGCATAGAAAATAAATAGGGGTACTCCTTTTTCATCTCTTCTTCGGCTCCCCTGATCGTGTCCTCTGTGTTATTGTTTTGCCGCAATACCTTAGCAGAAGCTACATCATTAGTACGTAGTCTTCTCACCTGACGAGCCAGTATGGCTATCGGCTTCTCCTCATAGAATAGCTCCTCTGAAGGGTCGCCAATGCATTTACGAAGCATAAACACATGAGAGACTGGATGCACAGCTTCTAAATCAGATGGTAGGTCTAATTCATGGGCGACCTTGCCTACCTTGCGGACGATCTGATAGGGTTAAATATACTTCGGACAGAGCTTCCCTTTCTTGTTGAATCTCATTATACCCTTCATGGGTGATATTTTCAGAAATACCCAATCGCTCACTTGAAACTCTAGGTGTCGGCGTCGATTACCTTCATATGATTTATGTCGACTCTGAGCTGCAAGTAACTGTTCCTGGATGGGTTTCACTTTATCGACTATTTGCTGAATCATATCTGGGCCGATTAACTTAGTTCCGTTAACATTGAACCAACCGATTGGTGACTTGCACTTCCTGTTATACAGAGGCTCATATGGTGCCGTTTGAGGCTGTCCTTTTTATATTTGTTTACCTCTCCAGGTATCTTCCATGTTTTCTCCCTATATCTACCTCATAGTACACTTATTGTCAATTCATTTCTACATCCTTTCGTAACCTTCACGATATGCTAACATTCCCCGAACTCTAGCCCCGAGCTAGAAAGTCTCCTTTTCTGGAGCTTAAATCGTCATAGTTCATTTTAAGTCTAGTATGTTCTCCCCCCTTATTAAGAGGGTCTATATATGCCTATGCCCTTTAAGTAACTATCGCCTTCCGCGATCTCCTTACAATCGATGTTCCTTCATTGCGAAGTCTGTCATGTCTATCTCCTTGCTAACTACGTTCTCTTATTTGATCGGAATACTTATAAGGGCATCCATTTCCGACGCTTGCTTTTTCTATTTTGATATACCTTGTCTTTTATGCCTAACAGTGTTATTAACCTTTTGGTGCGTAACCGTTTCCAGTTACTTTCTTCCTAAATACTTTCTTAGGGAGTAACTTTCTTCTCTTGTTGTTTGTAGCATCGGCTCTGAAGTTCGCAAGGTATTCTTTTATACGCACGAATCGGTTCCATTCTTAAGTCACCTTCCAGGAAGACTTCTCCATAGTTGAAGCAACCATACCAATATGGGTACGCATTTATCCTTTAGTAATTATATCCTTCCGCAATGGAGGATTCGGCCAAGTTGTCCTTTCCTTCATGCCCATTCCTCATCTTTCATCCTGTTTTCTTCAGAGTCGAACCTCTCGGTCTTCACATGGATCCTCATTCCATATCATGGGTTTTCTAGTCAACTACATCAACTTATTATCCTGGTCCTTTCATAGGTGAGTAATCGGTTTCCTATCGCCAACTTATTAAAGTATCCTTCGTACTCCCATATGCTCGTCCTATGTTCACCGTTAACCTTTCTCAGGTCTATTCCCCTTTCGTCCCTTGCTATCACACCCTAATTCTTTTACAGACCTGTTCTTCGAATTTCTATTCAGATAGTTTCATGCTTTGCCTGTCGTTTCCTTTAGAGGCTTTACTCAATCATATTCCTTTCCTTTGACATTACTAACACTTCGGAGCTCCTTACCCTTCACGTACTCGCTTTTTTTTTTTTCTGTTCCCGAATATCGTTGTATTAGGACTTTCCAGCCTTAACTAGTGGTGGAACCTGTATCTGTCTACTTTATAACATCTGTACCATACGTTTCGCTTTGTCTCTTGAATTCCGTTCAGTTAATGTCTTCCTTACATCGCAACACTGGGATTCACCTATCGATCGATACAATCATAAATGGGATGTCATATGCATACATATATATTTACTACCATTTCGCTTACAAACTATTTCCAAACGCTATTCGAACTTACTTTGATTCCAGAGCTGCGTTGCGCTTTCTTTCTCTTCACCGGTCTAGTCCGCCTTAGCCCACGCGACCTCTTTAAGGTTTCTAGTCCCTCCATATACTCTAATTTCTTTTAGGTTACCCTAATTTTACATTTGTTTCCTATATCTACATTTATGGAACTTTTAGTACACTTCCCAGGGGGTCACCCATCCTAAAATTTCTCTCACCCTAGCACGCTTAACCTCGAAACTTTAATGCATTTCGGTGCGTTAATGCTGGTATAATTGCATCCACTTCCCCGCACGACCTTTATCACGTAATCTAGGGCAAGTCGGGGTCTTAACAATTTCCGAAAGGTTCTCGTAACGTATCTCACTCTGATCTAGAGAGGGTCTTTTACTCTTCCGACTATACAATTACCGTGTTAGCCGTCTAAATCCTCAATATTCACCTTTCATCTGTATGTATAGCTACCTGAAACGGTTCTATCAATTCGGGTTTTATCCCAATTCTACTAATGACCAGGGGGGAAAATATATCTATCAATGCATATACATTTCGAAAGAAGATAAGTAGTATACCTATGACTACATTTAGTGACGCCTCCTGATCCCGCCGGCTGGCCAAAGCATATATGCGGTTCGAAGGACCGCTAGAACCGAGAATTCCGCCACGACCTCTACCGCGGCCTGCTGGTATAGGCATATCCTGCCCCATAGGGCGCATGGCTACAGAAGGGGAAGATAAACCAGCAACTGACCCGGTGGGCTGGGCTGAACCACCTGGACCACCGCTAAACGGGCACTCCCTCATAACATGTCCCTGACGGCCACAAGAAAAACAGGCACCGGTGGCGAGACGGCATTCCCCCGGGTGGCGCCTGCCGCACCGAGGACACTGAGGCATAGATGGCCTTGTCTGACTGAACCCTCTAATCGACTGTGAACCCGAGGCCCTGGAGCTTTGACCAGCTCCTAAATATCCTGTATTGTCGAGTCTCTTACCAGTAGACTGTGGGGGTGCACTCCGTGCTGGCTGAGAAGGATGTCTAGTATGTTGTTGAGGCTGCCCGCCTCGAAACTCCCCGAAATAACTAGCTGATCTAGCCCTCTTGGGCTGGCCCCTATCACGATCTCTATCGGGATGGCGCCCTCTGTGTCGATCCTCCATTCCTTGTGCACACGCCTGCACCCGAGCAGTATCCATCCCAGGCTGAGATGCCACCGCCATATAGCTATCCACCAGATAATGATCCAACCCCATCACATATCGGTGCATCCTGTCAGTCATATCGGCTACAATAGTGGGTGCATATCTAGCCAAAGAGTCGAACTCTAAACTGTACTCCCGAACGCTTCTGCCCCTCTGTCTCAACTGTAAAAATCTATCAACCCTAGCTCACCGCGCCTCGGGAGGCAGAAAGTGGCCAAGAAAGGCCTCTGTAAACTCGGCCCACACCGCTGGGGGAGCATCCTCACCCCTAGACAGCTCCCAGGACTCATACCAATTAATAGCTACATCGCGCAACCGATATGAAGCCAGCTCGACAGACTCAATCTCCGAAACTCTGACTAACCTCAGCGTACGCTGCATCTGTCGAATAATGTCCTGGGGATCCTCCTTGGACTTTGACCCGTAGAACACTAGGGGATTATAAGTCACGAAGTCACGAACCCTTAAGCTGTCATGTCTATCCACATCATGACCCCCTAGTCGGCGTCTGCGAGCCTGCCCTGCTACTAATCTAGTCAGCAACTGTACGACATCTCTTATCGCTCTGTCCTCCGCTCCTGGCTAAGGAGCTGGAGGCTCGGGCACTGGAGCCTCTGGAGCTAACGGTGGAGCCGCCCCCTGATCCATAGCGGCAGCGGCTGCTGCTCTAAGCTCCTCTGATGATGGTGGCGTAGCAGAGCCCGCTGACTGGGGCATAATCTCGGGCATAGTCTGGGCACGGGCCCGAGTGACTCTCCGAGTCTGGCTGGTCTCTCTTACTACTGCTTTGCTCTTCTGGGCAGTTGTGGCCTTCTTTGGAGGCATCGCTGTAAACATAGCAATTTGTCAGAAAGGAACCATCCTAATAATACAGCTCTATCGCACGATCTAAGATCGAAAGAAAGGTGACATCCTAAATATCCTGTAGCCTCCTGTTTATAGATGTGGTGCACCACACACCGATAAATAAGACCCTACTAGATACGGCCTGTAGACATTCCGAGGACAAACTGCTTTGATACCACTTTTGTCACGACCCAGCCTCGTGGGCCGTGAGTAGTGCCCGAGCTGGACACCCATACACACCCACTTATCATAACCGCCATACAAATGGCAAATCCAGATTCGGTGTACACTGACTTATACAGATATAAAGATCAGATATCTTCTTAAGCGGTCACATATAACAAATATATCACAGAGAAGCCAGCAAGGCAGTCGTAAAACATATCGCACAAAACATATACATACGTATACATACATACAGGCCGTTAAGGCTGTCATAGCAAATGGAACCGCTTAGACACAAGCCACACAGACATAACTGAACCATAACGACCCATGACCCACATACATGTCTACAGGCCTCTAACAAAGACAACAGAATCATATGACCGGACAGGGCCCCGCCGTACCCCTAAATAGTCATATATACTTAAATGTGTACAACAGAAAGATCTGTACCAAAGGTATGGGCTCCGGATCAAAAGAGCGCTCCAAGGCAACGGGATAGATATCCTAAGCTGCCGGGTCACGCACGTGAGCGTCTGTACCTGCGGGCATGAAACGCAACCCCCGAAGAAAGGTGGTCAGTACGGAATATGTACCGAGTATGTAAGGTATGAAGTACAGTACAGGGGATCATAACCAAAATAGAAACTCACCAGAACCAGTATGATTGTTAAAATAATCAATACATTTTCCTTATGAAATGAAAGTCGTGCATTTCAAGATCATGAATCATACACATATATATAACGTGTCCCGACCCTCTAGTGAGGGACTCGGTGAATAAGGTTATGCACGTCAACATCATATATCATGTATACATATAACGTGTCCCGGCCTTCTAGTGAGGGACTCGGTGAATAAAGTCATGCATGTCAACATCATATATCTTGTATACATATAACGTGTCCCGGCCCTCTAGTGAGGGACTCGGTGAATAGAGTCATCATATGTCATCCTGGCCACCGCCCCCGTATCATCACATCATCACATCATCATATCATCATATATATGCATATAACGTGTCCCGGCCCTCTAGTGAGGGACTCGGTGAACAATGCAGAGGAGTAGCACGAGAACGTGTCCTAGCCCGGGACTCAGTGAAGGATAAATTGAGGCATGCACGAGCAGAGTAGTGAGAAACTGTATGCACATAAATCAAGACTCGAAAGATAAGTATACAAATCGACACTTGAGGATCGTAAACACGTTTCAAGTCAATCCGGTTTAGTATGAGAAAGTTATGGACACTTTTACCACA
Organism: Lycium barbarum; assembly: GCF_019175385.1. NCBI lineage: Eukaryota > Viridiplantae > Streptophyta > Magnoliopsida > Solanales > Solanaceae > Lycium > Lycium barbarum. Next base: position 83,225,037 of record NC_083344.1, read on the forward strand.
GAACCTCTACGAACGTTTCCAAAGCAATCCAAAACTGTATACAAAAGTTAGAGACATTAATATTTACATAACCCTTTTTGGGATATCAACTCTTTATGCTTTACTCGTTATTCAACCATACAATAAGCTCCACTATACCGAGCATACTCATGTCAAAAAGTGAATAAGAAGCATAGACAAACTCGGAAACATATCAAATAGAGCTTCGGGAATCATGGATACATATTAAAACCATATGAAATAGCTTATGGAAGTCAAGAATATTAGTCATCCTAGTGGCTCTAAGAATAGGAGCTCCTTTGAAATCATACATATACGTCGTATGTTTGTTTCATAAAGATCATGCCAAAAGAAAGAAAGGGTAAGCCTTACATACCTTGCCCGCTTCCTAAGCTAATCCGAATTTAAATCCTTGGTTTCGCAAGATCTACAACAATAATAGTATATACCAAACATTAGCTATAGCTACTTAGAAGTCCAATCCTCAACCAACACTTTATTTATAAAAATTTCGGCAGCATTTCCCCTGTAAATACAACTAACCCGGAGAATCCAACTCGGCCAAATCATCAACAAAAAATCAGAGAATTCAACTCGGCCAAATTATCAACAACAATACCAACAGTTATTCTAACGATATCAACAATCAATTCAACACGCATACTAATGTTAGTAACTTCTTTCTACAAACTTCGACGACGTTTCATTTATGTTCAATTCATAATTGCCCACATATTCAAGTACTAATCCGAAACCATTCAAACAATATTCAAGAACACTTCAAACACTCCGCACAATATTCAAAAGAATCTAACCAATATGCCACTCCACCCGAAACCTTCCAAATGCAACAAGGACAATAACAACACATTCCCTCCTTTCAAATTCATGAACTACACCAACAATTCACACACTAACAACATTATTTTCCATAAATACAAGAAGCTACATTCAAATCTCATTGGCTTCTAAAACAGCCCACAACAATTTCAACTTCAACTTGAATCATTAGACTCTCATTTTTATCACAGAATTCATGACAACAACAACCAAAATACTAAGTAAAATTAATTCGTCACTTCTACACACCACCTAGACATGCACGGCCACAACACAACATCCATATTTTCATAAATTCCATCCATATCTACATACTACAACATGTACAAACCATCCATAACACATGAAAAGAGGATTAAACCTTACCTTTTTCCCTTAACTTCTCACTTGGCTAGGATTTGTAGCTTGCAAGAATAGATGTTTTACTTGCTCCAATGACTACTTCACTTTGCTAGGGACCTTCCAATTGGTTGTTTAGCTAGAAGAAAATAATTTTTGATCAAGATTGGAGGGCTTCAAATTTTTGTCACCATGGCCGAATAGGCCTTCTTATTTTTCTTTTCTCTCCAAGTTTCTTGAGTCTTCTAAGTGAAGATGATAAATATGATGAATTAGTCATCTTTTGTCTTATTTATTAAGCTTCCATGTGGGCCACTTGGCCCTTTTTGTCCCAAGACTATTATTTTTATTTTGTCTTGCAATTCATGAAAAATTATTTTCCAAATTCCGAATTTGCCCTTAGCCTTCTTCAATATTACCATGAACCATCTTGTGAATTTTCCTTTTTACCCCTAGCCTTCCTTAATATTTCCACATCAATAACTTTCATAAACAACTTGTGTGCTAAACAAGATAGAAAATATAGCCTTGCTCTTATCTTCCCGCAATTATCTTGAATTATCCGAATGTACAAAATGCGCAATATAACATGTACGCTCCATTTGATCCGGAGCTACAGTCAGTTTTTTTATGCCCTTTTTATGATGTGTATGCATATGTGTATGACGGGGCCTGTCGCGTTCTTTCTACAGCTTTTATTCCGGTAGAGGTCTGTAGATAGTTGTATGTATTAGTCAGACGATGTAGCCTTGACGGCTTCTATTCTTTTGTGTACAGTATATGTAGCGGCCGAGCTGGCTTGCACTGTTCTTCTGCATGATTGTGTATATATGTATGCAGATTGTACAGAGTTCTGATGTTTCCTTTTTATGAGATTAGTTGTGCCATTCATGGGCCTTGATTTTCAGTATATTACAGATACGAGTATCGGGGTGTTTGGTCGCTAGAGGTCAGACTCTCGTTAAGGCTCATCGGTTGGGTCGTGACATCGAGTTTTGAAAATAATGTTAGTGCCTAAGGTCGAACTAAATGGCATATGCACCGTTCACCTAACATGCCTAGTACAAATATAAATGATTCCCATAATAATGTGAGTTTTTTTTTACAATCATACAAATACAACACTTCAATCAAAAGGAAACTGGTATAATGAAATTGAAGGAGAAAGACAAATATGTTAGAGGTGTACCAAACCCCCTAAAAGACTATTCTCACCCATGGTTAGGCCATCATGCCATTCTCACCCATGGCTGGGTCTTCAATAATATTAGCTTCCCATTCTCTTTTTGACTTAACGGATTTTTGAGAGAAGATTTCCTATTGGGCCTTCGGCCCAACAGGCAGGTTGCACTCTGGCCCAAATGGTCGTGCAGTAGGAGAAGGGAAAAAAATAAAAGGAATCGAATTATTCTATGTTTGGTGATCCTATTACTATCATAACTGTAAACATATATGCCTATACATCCCATTTGATTACAAGTGCACAACTAAAGGACTTATTCGCATACTATTGACTTAACTGAAACTCCAACCCATACCATACCAGAGGGAGAAGGTTTTCACCACCCTTATTCCCGACACCGCACAAGTTCCAAGGGGTTTCACGAACCCTAGGCATGGCTGGATATCGGGGAGTGGCAAGACCTATCCCCTAAACCATCTCAAACTCTCAAAACGTAGTGTTGCCTTAGTATACAACCAGTGTCCCAAAGTTGTGCGCAAGCATCATTACATATGAAGTAGTTTGCATACAAGTAACATTAAAAGTAAATTCAAAATCATGGCAAAGAGACTGACACAAATATGTAAAACTATTTGCGGTGAATAGTATTTACGGCAAAGGTAGCTAAATTATGACCACTTTCTTTGGAGATTCACTATTAACTGATGTCACGTGGTGAATAGTATTAGGTTAAGCGAAGAAAGGTACAACATAATAGATGAGTTAATGATGGGAGGAAAACGGACAAAGGAGAACAACTTAGCAGAAGTAATAGAAGGATGTATGAGTTAGAGTTACCTTCTGATCTGGAGTCTGTACATCCAGTGTTTCATGTGCCCATGCTCCGTAAGTGCATAGAAGATCCCTCGAGAGTCGTACCAGTAGATGATGTCCAGGTGACTGAGCAATTATCATATGAGGAAACCCCATGGCCAGTGGTTATATTAGATATACAAGTTTGCCGGTTGCGCACTAAGGATGTGGCTTCCATTAAAGTGCTTTAGAGGAATAATAACATTGAGGAGATTACTTGGGAAGCTAAAAATGATATGAAATCCAGATATGCACATCTATTTCCACCACCCGAGGAAGTGCAGACTTCAGTTATGTGATATTTATTCTATTTGGTCATGTGAGGCCATAGTTATTATTGTTTCGTGTATAGCCCTTTAAGGCTTTCAGATAAAATATGTTTCGTCCAGTTCAACATTTATTTGAATGAAATACGCTCCAAGCTATGGACCGTACAACATGAGTAAATGTACCCGAGCCCGAAGGATTTTGTCATGTTCAAGCATGGAAATCAAGAGATCAATGTATAAAAGGAATGAATTTCTGAAATTATTTAAGACTCGAAAGTGGAATGACGGTGATTGGAAATAACATTTTGTGTGTACCAAAAAGGGATATGGACTATCGCTAGATCACATGACCATGATAATGAGGATTTGAAGTGTGTTAAAAGTGATTAATATACAAGGAATTGAGAGCAAGAAGTAAATTATGTGGATAATTGGTTAAATTGTTGGATTTTTAGTGAGCAAGTAATAAATTGATTAGTAAGTGGTGGATAAACATAGGATTGGACATGGTCCACGTGCTTTTCAGCAAAAAGATGACTATGGCTATATTTTTATATGTGGCACTTTAGGGAGATAGATAGAATGTAATGATAAAGTGGACCCCGTGGTCATTTAATTTGTGAGATTCTTATCATACTTTAGGGGTACGTATATCTTGGATTTTGTTTGCAAGGAGGCAGCAGTCACGTTTATGTATATTGAGAGATATGTACTTCTTCTTATCTTAAGTTAGAGGAGTCATCCATATGAATCAAGTTGGCAGTAGGTTGATATTCAATTCACGGTAATAATCTTTTTACAGATATGGCCACCTCCCTTAGAAAATAATAACATATATTCATATGCAGCGGCTACTTGATTTAAAGGGGGCAGCAACTTCTATTTTAGGTGAGCAGAAACAACATGTACCTATATACATATACTATCTCACATTGTAGAAAGAAAAATATGGAGAACAACAGAGAGGTTATGTCCACGTCGATTACATATTTCAACATCGATTGTCCTTCGGATTTTAGCAAATCAAAGGTTACTTCATAGTGAAGTAAAGTGGAAGAAGAGTAGTTCTTGGCATATAAGATATGAATCCTCCTCTCCTTGATATATTTAAATTCATTCAGGCCATAGCTAAATTGTGCGATGAGAACTACGGAACTAATGGCGGGACATTGTATAAGTTGTTGTTGTTGTTTATTATCGTGTGGACTAATTTGGAGTGTATTCTTGAGTTGTTGTGGATGGAATTCTTGGAATATAGCTTGTGAATATTGTTGTTGTTGTTGTTGATGATGATGTTGTGTATATTGTGGAAAGTTTTGGAGTTGGATTGGAGTAAGAATTACCGGGGAAATGCTGCCTGAATTTCGTTAAGTTTCATTCGTATTTAAATTGGATAGTAAGAGATGTATATGGTCTAATTGTAACCTATATTATCATGGTGGTAGAGTTGCGAGCTTGGAAAGTAAATGTTGGACATTTAGACAGACTTCGAGGTATGTTAAGGCTATCCCTTTCTTTCATTTTAGCATGATCTTTATGATACGAACGAAAGAAGTAAACGATCAAGTTCCAAAGAATTCTATTCCTAGATGCTTTAGAGATTCTCATATCCTTGGCTTCGTATGTACATTCAGGAATAGTTCATGTCTATAGTTCTAGAGTTCATAGTGATATTTCACGAGTCTATCATGCATACATATATGTGTAAAACTATTTTCTCACACCGAGTCGCGCTATAGTCGGCCGGGTACGGCATGTAGATGTGCACACCACTGCAGTGGGTACGTTATGATATTACCCCAGACGCGGGATGATATGATATATGAATCGGACTGCACGTTCCACAACACTAACATTTATAGATCAGGTTGTACGTTCCACAACACTAACAGTTATACTATGATATATGTATATGATTTGAAAAAAATCATGCATATCATACGTCCTCAGAGGCAGTTTCAGTTATACAGAGTTATACAGACACTCCCAGATATACAGTTACACAGATGCCTTAAAATATACAGCTTAACTCTTATGTCTCAGATTCCTTTCTTGATCCTTACGTATATGTTGTTTTCATGCCTTACATACTCAGTACATTATTCGTAGTGACTCCCCTATTGTTTGGGGGTTGCGTTCATGCCCGCAGGCTCAGGTAGACAGACAGGTAGTCCAGCTTAGTAAGACTTTCAGCCAGCGGTAGTCTTTGCGCTCCACTCGGTTCGGAGCTGCTGATCATTTTGGTATGCTATTTTGATGTATATATGGGTATGACGGGGCCCTCTCTCGTCCTTTTTATAGCATGTACAGTTGTATGTAGTAATGTTGTCATGTAGCCTTGACGACTTCTATTTTGCTGTACAACATATACAACAGCCTGATCAGCTTGTACTGTTGTTTCCAGTATGTGTATAGTTCTTAATGAACATTTCATTGTGTTGCTCATATAGAAGTCAGTATAGTACAGTTATGAGTCACTTACGGGCCACCCTTCTCAGTGAGATCCAGGTACAAGTATGGGAGTGTCTGACAATGTTACACCTCGAAAAAATTTTAATTGATGCACAGTGAATAGACTAACGAAAAGCACGAAGTGTACGATATTTCAAGGAGTAAGGAATAGCATTGATGACCCTAAATGATATTGTAAAGACATTTGAAGTAAGAGAAGGAAGTTTGCTAAGGAAGGCAAGGTATACGTTACGTGTCGGGAAAGATTTATGAGCAACACTTTAATGATGACTTAGTGATGTTTTGTAGAAGAGTTATAACACCTCTCAGATTGTTAATGAGGTGTTGAACAAGTGTTACCAAGGTTTCCTGAGGATTGAAGATCAAACGAACGATGGAGATCATTTCAGGAAAAATAGAGTTACACGACTGACTTATACGGTCCGTATAACATTATACGCTCCGTATAAAGGTCTATATAACACCCAACAGAGATGGTGTTTGCTTGATGGTGAACCACGACCACTTATACTGGCCGTACAATGTTATACGGACCGTATAAGTGTCCGTGGAAGTCCCGACGGGCTGAGTTAAGTTCCAGTACTTAAATGTGATCCCACTTCACTCATTTCATTTTCCACACTTCTCCATCTATCTCAAGGGTCCTAGAGAGTTCTGCACACTTCTTCCACAAGAATTTAAGAGATATTAATGATCAACTTCATCAAACTAAGAGAATCAAGTGTAAGAAACTCATTAAAGCTCATCCAAGACAAGAAATCCAAGTGGAGGTGGAACTAGGGTGTTGGTTCAAGTGATGTATTCCACTCAAGGTTCATTCCTACACTATCTAAGGTATGTTTTATGGTATTTCCATGTTGTTTAAAGTATTGAGAGGTTGAAAGACTTGGATTGTAGAAGGAGATAGAAAATGGGTCATGAATGTGAGAATAGTGATATTTTTGAGTAGTAGCTTAGATTGAGTCATGAATCTTGATATGTAGTGATTATGATTATGTTATAAATGACATTAAGAAAATGGGATAAACATTGTATATGGGTGAATGTAATAGTGTGCTAAGAACATGGATATGGATGATTTGAAGTGAATGGAGAAATGTGGATATCATAGGTAAATAAAGACTATTGTTATGATGTTGTGAGTGTTATTATTGATGTTTGGGAGTTGAGATTTGATATGGGGGAAGTCATATAAAAAAAAGAGATGCTGCCCAATTTTCTCTAGCTTTAGTCTAGTATGCAGAGCTACCGATTTTCTAATGTTAGTATAACTCTAATAACGGTAGAAACATGAGCATTGAAGGAGAACGTTCAAGCGATAGAATAGTCGAACAAAAAGGTATGTAAGGCTAACCCTTCTTTCAATAAGGCATGGTTCTTTGGCCATATATCTATTCTTTCATGAGCCTATGATGTCCTCCAAATGATTCTATCTTTAAAAGCTACTAAAGCTCATGATTCCCGTTATGTTAAGATTCTACTAAACTCCATATACGATGAGTGATCCTCTAAGGATAGATGTAATGAACAACGATAGTAATGATGCTAAAGATGCTTATGAGCTTTTATGTATATATGTTTATGCATGACTATTATGTAACCCCGAGCTTATATGGCCGGGTAGGATATATGTATATTGCGCGCGCACCACTGCAGTTGGGTACGGATAACCCTGAGCCTTGGTAGGGCCAGGTATGATACTCATCGAGCCTTGCCATGGCAGGGTATGTGAAACACCAATCCTTCATGGTCCGGTATGCTATGAATATGAATATGTAAACGAATATGAATACGAATACGAATACGAATATGAATATGGATACGAATTGTAAATGAGTACGGATACGAATACGGATACGGATATGGATGTATGTACACAATCACGATTAGAATTTGAAGGTCCCTATGAAATGCAAGTAAGTGTTTATGACGATGATTGTACTACATCCCATCATATGTTATCTCTTATGTTGTTTACTATGCTTCTATAATGATGTTGATCATGCTTATCATACTCAGTACATTCTTTGTACTGACGTCCTTTTATTTGTGCACGCTGCGTCATGCCCGCAGGTGGCCAGGGAGACAGAATTGATCCATAGCTTTATTACTCAGGGACTACGTAGCGGAGCTCCATTTCATTCGGAGCTACAACTTTTGATATCTATTCTTTTGTGTACATACTTATGGGCACGGTGGTATCCTGTCCCGCCTATATGATATGACATACTCTCTTAGATGCTCGTAGACATGTGTATATGGTTAGATGTATTTATCCTTGTCGGCTTATCGTTTGTATATCATTTTGTTAGCCTCGTCGGCTTATGTACATTGATGTGGTGGGCATAGTTATTTATGGTGATATAGACGTATTGTTACCTAATGAAAATAGTATGAATGATGGATAGAAAGTATGATTTAGCTATGTGGCCCACCTAGATGTAAATGTGATTGCATGATAAGAGGTGCCCGGGTGTGCTAGCATCGGGTACCCGTCATGGCCCTCCGGTTGGGTCGTGACAAAAGTGGTATCAGAGCAGTTCTGTCCTAGGGTATGTCTACGAGCCGTGTCCAGTAGAGTCGCGGTTATGGGTGTGTTGCGTGCCATGCTCATAAACAAGAGGTTGTGGGCATTTTAGGAACGAATGTCCTTCTTTCTTGATAAGATCGTGCGATAGAGTTATGATATAAGAACTTCCTTTCCCTTAACCGTGTGTTATGTAATTCAGAGATGCCTGTAAAGAGAAAGGCTACGGCAGCCCAAAAGGGCAAGACAGTGGCAGAAAAGCAGGCTGAAAGTGCACCGCCAACGTTTTTAGGGGAAAGTGAGTCCCAGAATGCAGCTCAATCTCAGTCCTCTCATTCAGTGCCTGTTTCTGAGGAGCATGAGGGAGCCTCAGCCCCAGCTCCAGCACCTCCAGTTGCTCCACCGGATGCTTCAGGCCAAGATGTAAAAGAGGACATTCATTTGCTCACTCAACTGGTTGCTGCCCAGACTCAGCGGCAAGGTGATATGGCGGTTAGTGCAAGGGCTCGTGATTTTATTAGCTTGAACCCTCCGAAATTCTTTGGATCAAAGCCGGATGAGGACCTTCAGAATTTTATTGATGGAATGTTGAGGACACTTCGGTTGATGCATGCTTCAGACATTGAATCGTTGGAGTTAGCATCCTATAAATTGAGGGATGTCGCGATCCACTGGTACACGGTTTGGATGGCTTCACGGGGAGCCAATGCGCCTCCCCCGGTATGGCAAGAATTCGTAGACGCCTTCCTCCAACATTACCTGCCTCCATAGGTTCGACGAGCTAGAGCCGATAAGTTCTTGAATTTGAGGAAAGGAAGTATGAGTGCTTTAGAGTATAGTCTCCGCTTCAATTATTTGGCTAGGTACTCTTCGGCCATGGTAGCGGATATGGGTGACCGAGTGCACAAATTCGTGAGAGGCCTAGGGCCACATTTGATGGATAGGTGCTTGACTGTGTCCCTCCAGGACAATATGGATATTTCACGCATTCAGGCCCACGCTCAAAATTTAGAAGAAAGCCTACAACAACAAAGGAGTGAGCGTGAGCATAATAGGGGATATAACAAAAGGGCTAGATCTCTGGGTCCGATGAGTGAGTTTAGAGGCGGGCACAGACAGCAGCTTTCTAGCCATTAAGGCCATTCTATGACTAGAGCGCCTCCACGGTTTTCAGGGTAGAGATTTGATAGATCTACTCATTCCGGACCGAGTCATAGTTCTTTTGGTTCTCACTTTAGAGGTGATTCGGGTCAGGCGAGGCCACCAGTGCCACAATGTTCCCAGTGTGGGAAGTTAAACTGGGGTCAGTGCCAATTGGGTTCAGAGGTTTTCTATTCATGTGATCGGCTAGGCCATATAATGCGTAATTGCCCTTCAGTTGGTGGTAGAGGTAGGCCCCAGCCTTCAGGGTCGGTAGCCGAATCTTCATCATCTGTACGCGCTATGGGGCCAGGTTCACATGCGCCGGTCGGCCATGGTAGAGGTAGAGGGAGAGTCCCCAGTTCTAGCGGTCCTCAGCACCGTATTTTTGCTTTGGCTGGACGCCAAGATCTTGAATCTTCTCTCGATGTTGTCACAGGTATATTATCGGTATGTTCTGATGATGTATATGCTTTGATAGATCCGGGCTCCACATTTTCATATGTTACTCCATATATTACGGGTCGGTTTAGATTCAAACCGGAGTCGATCAAACCTTTTAAGGTGTCTACACCCGTTGGTGAATCGGTAATAGCTAGTCGAGTATATAGAAGTTGTGTAGTTGTGATTTGTGACCGTCGTACTATGATTGACTTACATGAGTTAAAAATGGTGGACTTTGATGTTATTATGGACATGGATTGGTTGGCTTCATGTTATGCCAATGTTGATTGTAGAATGAAAATGGTTCGTTTCCAATTTCCGGGAGAACCAGTTTTAGAATTGAAGGGAAATACTGCGTCACCAAAAGGTAGGTTTATTTCCTATCTCAAAGAAAGGAAAATGATCACAAAAGGTTGCATTTTTCATCTAGTTCGGGTTCAAGATGTAGAAGCTGAACTGCCAACTCTTCAGTCAGTTCCTGTGGTGAATGAATTTCCAGATGTGTTCTCAAAAGAGCTTCCAGGCCTCCCTCCAGAGCGGGAGATTGATTTTGCTATTGATGTGTTGCCAGACACCAAGCCTATATCTATTCCACCTTATAGAATGGCTCCCGCAGAGTTAAAAGAGTTGAATGAGCAATTGAAGGACTTGCTTGAGAAAGGCTTTATTAGACCTAGTTCTTCCCCGTGGGGAGCACCCGTATTGTTTGTCCGAAAGAAAGATGGCTCCTTGCGAATGTGCATTGACTATCGGCAACTGAATAAGGTGACGATTAAGAATAAATATCCTCTTCCAAGGATTGATGACTTATTTGACCAATTACAAGACGTCAAATGGTTTTCATGGATTGATTTGAGATCTGGGTATCATCATGTGAGAGTTAGGGAGAAAGATATCCCTCAGACAGCCTTCAGAACAAGATATGGCCATTTTGAGTTCTGGGTAATGTCATTTGGGCTAACTAATGCACCGACGGTATTTATGGATCTGATGAACAATGTGTTCAGACCCTTTCTAGATTCATTTGTGATTGTATTCATCGATAATATCTTGGTGTATTCTAGATCTGAGGCAGAACACGCGGATCATTTGCGTACTGTCCTTAGATTTATTCAAACTCTAGAGTTGTTTGCCAAATTTTCTAGGTGCGAATTTTGCTTGAACTCAGTGACATTTTTGGGGCACATTGTTTCAGCCGATGCTATTCGGGTAGATAGCCAAAAGATTGAGGCCGTGAAGACTTGGCCAAGGCCCACAACTCCTATGGAGGTTCGTAGTTTTCTGGGCTTAGCAGGTTATTATAGGAGATTTGTGGAAGGATTTTCTTCTATTTCTGCACCACTTACAAAACTGACCCAGAAATCAGTAAAGTTTTAATGGACAGATGCTTGTGAATGTAGTTTCTAAGAGCTAAAAGATATATTAACTTCTGCCTTAGTCTTGACACTTCCAGAGGGATTGGAAGGTTATGTTGTTTATTGCGATGCTTCGGGCATTGGGCTAGGCTGTGTGTTGATGTAACATGGTAAGGTGATTGCGTATACTTCAAGGCAATTACGGAAACATGAGAGAAATTATCCAACCCATGATCTAGAATTGACTGCAGTGATTCATGCATTAAAGATGTGGAGACATTATTTATATGGTGTCCATGTGGATATTTATACAGATCATAAGGGCCTTCAGTATATCTTCAAGCAAAAAGAGTTGAATTTGCGGCAACGACGATGGTTGGAATTGCTAAAATATTATGATGTTGATATCCTCTATCACCCAGAAACGCTAATATTATGGCTGATGCTCTTAGCCGTAGATCTATGAGAAGTTTGTGTGATGTTCGGCCAGAGAAGAGAGAAATGGCTCGTGAGTTGCAGCAGTTAGCTAGCCTAGGAGTTCGAGTAGTGGACTCAGGTAGCGTGGGAGCTACCATTCAGAATTCAGCAGTCTCGTCGCTAGTAGTGGAAGTGAAGGAGCAACAATATGAAGATCCCATGCTAATTCATTATAGAGATACACTCTATCATAAGGAGAAGTCATTATTTGGGATCGCAGGAGATGGAGTTCTCCGATGCCGAGGCAGATTATGTGTTCCTGATGTGGCAGGATTATGCCACCAAATATTGAGAGAAGCCCATTGCTCCCGTTATTCCGTCCACCCCAGAGCAACGAAAATGTATCATGATCTTAAATCTACATATTGGTGGAATGGGATGAAGAAGGATATAGCGGAATTTGTAGCTCAATGTCCCAACTGTCAACAAGTGAAAATCGAGCATCAAAAGCCGGGCGGATTACTTCAAGCTATAGAAGTTCCAACTTGGAAGTGGGATGTAATTAACATGGACTTCGTTACAGGCTTATCCCATTCTCGACGTAAGTATGACTCTATATGGGTGATAGTGGATAGACTGACGAAGTCACCTTATTTCTTACAAGTCAGAACTACATATATGGCAGAAGATTATGCAAAGCTTTATGTTAGAGAGATAGTGCGACTTCATTGTGTTCCTGTATCTATTATCTCTGATAGAGGAACTCAGTTTACAGCTAATTTTTGGAAGTCCTTCCAAGAGGGTTTGGGGACTCATGTGAGCCTTAGCACGGCATTTCATCCGCAGATTGACGGACAAGCTGAATGGTACGTTCCAAGTGAAAGATTGGGTATTCCTAAAGGTATCGCCAATAAAGGGCGTTATGAGGTTTGGCAAAAAAAAGGAAGCTTAGTCCTCGGTACATTGGGCCTTATAAGATCGTGCGCAAGGTAGGCAAAGTGGCTTACAAGTTAGATCTACCTCCTGATTTGGAGTCAGTTCACCCAGTCTTCCATGTCTCGATACTTCGTAAATATGTTGGAGATCCTACTAGGATCGTACCGGTAAATGAAGTTCAAGTGAAAGAAAAGTTAACTTATGAAGAGGTACCCATTGCCATATAGACAGGCAAGTACTGAGGCTTAGAAACAAAGAAGTGGCCTCTGTTAAGGTTTTATGGAAGAACAATAACCGAGAAGAAATGACTTGGGAAGCGGATGAGAATATGAAATCAAGTACCCACACTTATTCCAGCCCCCGGAAGAGATCCAAGATGAGACATCAAGATCATGAGGTATGTATGTTTCCTTTTTATGCATTTGGGTCATGTGTGGCCAAACTTTATTGCTATGATGTTGTGGCCCGGTGAGGCATTGTTATTATGGGCTGTTGTGACAGGATGGTAGTGCCATATTACAGGAGAAACTCTAGCGAAATTTCTATAGAATCCCCAAGAACCTAACATTCGAGGACGAATGTTCTTAAGGGGGGGGGGGGGGGGGGGAGAATGTTACACCTCGAAAATTTTTCCGTAACACCCAAAAAAGATGGTGTTTGCATGATGGTGAACCACGACCACTTATACAGTCCGTACAATGTTATACGGACCGTATAAGTGTCCGTGGAAGTCCCGACGGGCCGAGTTAAGTTCCGGTACTTAAATGTGATCCCACTTCACTCATTTCATTTTCCACACTTCTCCACCTCTCTCAAGGGTTCTAAAGAGTTCCACACACTTCTTCCATAAGAATTTAAGAGATATTAATGATCAACTTCATCAAAACAAGAGAATCAAGTGTAAGAAACTCATTAAAGCTCATCCAAGGCAAGAAATCCAAGTGGTGGTGGAACTAGGGTGTTGGTTCAAGTGATGTATTTCCACTCAAGGTTCATTCCTACACCATCTAAGGTATGTTTTATGGTATCTCCATGCTGTTTAAGGTATTGAGAGGTTGAAAGACTTGGATTGTAGAAGGAAATAGAAAATGGGTCATGAATGTGAGAATAGTGATATTTTTGAGTAGCAGCTTGGATTGAGTCATGAATCTTGATATGTAGTGATTATGATTATGTTATAAATGACATTAAGAACATGGGATAAACATTGTATATGGGTGAACGTAATAGTCTGCTCTGACCATAGATATGGATGATTTGAAGTGAATTGAGAAATATGGATATTGCAGGTAAATAAAGACTATTGTTATGATGTTGTGAGTGTTATTATTGATGTTTGGGAGTTGAGATATGATACGGGGGAAGTCGTATAACCAAAGGAGATGTTGCCCAATTTTCTCTAGCTTTAGTGTAGTAGGCAAAGCTACCAATTTTCTAATCTTAGTATAACTCTAATGAAGGTAGAAACGTGAGCATTGAAGGAGAACATTCGAGCGATAGAATAGTCGAACGAAAAGGTATGTAAGGCTAACCCTTCTTTCAATAAGGCATGGTTCTTTGGCCATATATCTATTCTTTCATGAGCCTATGATGTCCTCCAAATGATTCTATCTTTAAAAGCTACTAAAGCTCATGATTCTCGTTATGTTATGATTCTACTAAACTCCACATACGATGAGTGATCTTTTAAGGATAGATGTAATGAACGACGATAGTAATGATGCTAAAGATGCTTATGAGCTATTATGTATATGTTTCTATGGATGACTATTATGTAACCCCGAGCTTATATGGCCCGATAGGATATATGTATATTGCACACGCACCACTACAGTTGGGTACGGATAACGCTGAGCCTTGGTAGCGCCAGGTATGCATACTCACCGAGCCTTGCCATAGCTGGGTATGTGAAACACCGATCCTTCATGGTCGGGTATGCTATGCATATGAATATGTAAACGAATATGAATACGAATACGAATACGAATATGAATATGGATATGAAATGTAAATGAGTATGGATACGAATATAGATACGGATATGGATGTATGTACACAATCACACATTAGAAATGGAAGGTCCCTATGAAAAGCAAGTAAGTGTTTATGACGATGATTCTACTACCTCCCATCTTATGCTATCTCTTATGTTGTTTACTATGCTTCTATAATGATGTTGATCATGCTTATCATACTCAGTACATTCTTTGTACTGACGTCCTTTTGTTTGTGCACGCTGCGTCATGCCCGCAGGTGGCCAGGGAGACAGGATTGATCCATAGCTTTATTACTCAGGGACTACGTAGCGGAGCTCCATTTCATTCGGAGCTACAACTTTTGATATCTATTCTTTTGTGTACATACTTATGGGCACGGCGGTGTCCTGTCCCACCTATATGATATGACATACTCTCCTTAGATGCTCGTAGACATGTGTATATGGTTAGATGTATTTAGCCTTGTCGGCTTATCTTTTGTATATCATTTTGTTAGCCTCGTCGGCTTAAGTACATTGTTGTGGGCATAGTTATTTATGGTGATATAGACGTATTGTTGCCTATGATTTAGCTATGTGGCCCACCTAGATGTAAATGTGAATGCATGATAAAAGGTGCCCAGGTGGGCTAGAACCGGGTACCCGTCATGGCCCTTCGGTTGGGTCGTGACAGGCAAGTAGAACTCGGGCACTCGTCATGATTCTTCGGTTTGGGTGATGACATAATAAATGAACTTGGCCCTGTTTGAATAAATGTACTGCCCCTTTAGTGCAACATTAAACACCAGCCAAGGGTACAATAACAAAAAGTGAACTTTGAAATGATCCCAGGTGAATTATGAATACTGTTCAGCTAAAAAATGAGATAGGTAAGAGCAGGCCACTAATTGTGAATATGTTTATATCATGTGCATCTTCTTATGGGATTAACCTATTTTTTTTCTACAATGGAATAGAATTAGGGGAAAAGGTCTAAAAGGGATTCCAAAACACTGAACTTTAAAAAATATTGGATCTTCTTTGTGTCACGACCCAATTTAGAATCACGAGGGCACCTACCTTTCCCACCTCCGTAGGCGAACCCTCAACCAAATTAACACATTATCCAAGTAAATGAAAAAATTCATTTAATCCAATATGTATATATAGTTAACAGCGGAAATTAAATAATTATATTAACCCAAGATTTCAGAGATAATTACAACAATTAAATAATTACAAGACTCATTCCGAATCCCACGACCTGGTCTAGACTAGTACAAGAGTGACTAATGTAAACTCAGAATGAAATAAAACTCTATGACTCAACCTCCATCCCGGAATGAACTAGGAGGAAACCCTCAAGATAAGTACCGTACATCTTCCCAACATGTCGCAATCAATCACCTGAAACACTCTACACCCCAAAAAGGATGTAAAAGAGTAGTTTCAGTACAATCAACACGTACTGAGTAAGCATCATAGGTCGACAATTGTTAAAAGCTCATATCAGTAAAAGAATTCAAAAATAAGCATGATAAGTAACTATATCAATAGCATACATCTATCTACCGCTCGTTATAACATCAAAACTTTAAAGTCATTTAACTCTCCTCTAATAACCACCAATCAATTCCACACCAGTTTCACACTAGTCAATTATCATTACGCCATTCGTTCTTAGGATATAAGTCAACTCATCATTATGATATTCACTATTCTACTTCCTTTTAGTAAGACAGAACATATAACTAGTCCCACGAACGGTTAACGAGATAAATTAAGATCATGGCATATGGTGGTAACAACTAAGCCCAATTTCGTCAGGTCTAAAATACCAAATCTGAATCAATACCATACAAGTACATCACAAGAACTCCACAAGAATCCAAATGCAATGCAATGCGATATTGTATGAAATGTGTATGTAATGCAATGCAATGCTATGCTGTGTACACATGTACTCCGGACCGGAAACCTCCACGTCCCGGTAGCACAACCCAGGGTGACTCGCGAAGTCAAAGTGCTACTCTTCCCGGATCTTTTCCTAACTGACAGACGAGACTCCAGATCTTTGCCCATGGAGGATTTTTATCAGCACCACCCTGGGGGGACCTGCGGAGTAAATACACTCACTCAATCCACAATTTCGGGACGACTATCGGATATCGAACTCTCACATCACTCTCATAAAAACCAAGCCCAACTCGTCACAGTGTTTCATCAAGTATCAACAATGTACCAACAGAGTATATCATGAAGGATAAGAATCTATGCAATGTATGTATCAACACCAATAATCAAATCAATATCACAAGTACCAAACATGGGTACGCCAACAATATGATGAAAGACTACACAAGTCATATAGAACTCTATTCTCGTATCAACATCAACAAGTAAGGTACTACAATATCACAATCAAGATGGAACAACAGTTCCCAATATCAACTATCAACATGTCGCATCAAGCCAACAACGATATAACAATCAAGTCACATAATAAAATTACCTCACTTCTTTACTACCTATCAATATTAATACATGATAATTTCACCTTCTACTTATATGACTTCACCAACGCCCAATCTAGAATCAATTACACGATCATTGGTACATTTATCCGTTTCAATACCAATAAAGATTCACAATTATTAGCATAAAGCCAATCAGGCCCATCTTACGGAAATTTCTCACCAAGGAACATAGAAAAGTAATTACCAACAACTACTTCCAAGTCACATACAATCCACTGATATTCAAAGGAAACCAACACAAAAATCCTAGGGAATCTACAGGCTACAAGCAAGAACACAAACATCACATACCAATACCATCCTAAGAATCCATCGCAAAACTCCCATACCTATACATACATTCTCCGTTTCTTCTAATACATGAATGTGTAAATCCAATCAGAGTCTACCAAAAGGAAGTTGTAACCTACCTCGAGGCTGAACGGGTGCCACGAACATCCCTAGATATTCGGTTCGTCCATCACGTCGTAATCCGAATGAGGGAACTTCAAACAACCATGAGACCCAAAAGTAAGATTTATCATTAGAGCATTCCAAGAGGTTTAGATTGATAAACGAAGTTTGGGAATCCATACTTCTTCTATATGTGCTAGACCTTTCGCACTAAATGAACTCTCTTTCCAGCATCAAAAGCTAAGATATTTATTAACCTCTACTCATGATCAAAGTCAACCACTTAACCTACTAGCTAAGTAAAGTCGCCATCTTTAACTCTATTCCATATACAGTCATTTCAAGATTAATGGGAGAAACCCATCTATAATTTTTAGGAAAAAGATGGGAATCTAAGTTAGTAACCATTCTAGGGTGGGGAAAATGAGAGCTTAAATCAAGGGAATCCATGTTAAGAACAAGCTAACCAATCATCCCTATAAATCTAGGATTGGTGATAGTTATTTTGTTAGCTCTCTCGGTCAAGACCTTAGAAACAATTTACTATGTGAAGAGAAGAATTAGAAGAGGTTAGGACGATTTCCACTCCCAAGAAAATCTAAATTTGAGCTCCCAAAAGCTTTGAGGGCGGCTGGACTATTATACCCCTCGTCTTCGTAGTAGTAGAACCTATGGTTTTCTAGTCGGGTATGCCCTTAGAATAGAGACCCAAGCCTGGGTTGGAGATAGAAAATATCTTACCCCGTGTACAAGAGTACCGGTATGTGTTTCGGGTAATTTACATATTTAGAAGTTGAGCGAATCAAGTCGACGCGATCGGAACTGAACTAGAAAACCTGCAGGACACCAGTCATCGTCGCAGGGTCATCAATATATTTGACGGACCATCGACTTGCGGTGTCGATAGGATTCCGCAGCCTTGCATCTGCAGGCGCAGGTCGACGGGTAAGTCGACGGACCATCGACACGTCGATGGGCCATCGACCCGCTTGTCAAACCCGACCGTTGTAGCCTTTTTGGCTTCCAAGTATAAATACGTGGGTCACGACTTCATTTCATATTTTCCTCCTTCCAAAAATCAAAAAACCCAAAAATATTTTCTCCCAGTATTTTTCATCATATTAGTGAAGATTTGACGATACCCGGACCCCGTAAACCAGAGATGGTAAAGAAGAGAGGTCGCTTGTAGGGTTTCTTCATGTTGTGGAGCTTAAGGAGTTAAAGTGAAGTGATTCTTAGGATTATAGAACCCTCAAGGTATGTAAATGATTTCTACCCTTGTATTTAAGTCGAGTATCAAGAGATTTAGTGATTTTACGTAAAGAGGGGATAGTTGTGAAAGTGGTAAGTGGATGAAAGACAAAATGGTAGCTTAGGGTTATTTGAAGAGATGATTGGGAATAGATTGGAATATATTTGATATATAAGTGTTGTTATTGTTGTCATGGTTGGTATTAAGTGCATCTGAAGTTGAAGGGTTGTTAAGCTATGAGAGAAATATTGCCCATGATTCGTTAAGGTCTCTATGCATCTAAAGGAGGTTAGTAAGTGAAGTACATAATCTAATGAAGTCTATGTTATCTTAATTGTAGATTTACAAGTCGCAAAGTAGGAGTTGGTCGATTTGATATACGTCGAGGTATGTTAAGGCTATCCTTTCCTTCCTTTGGCATGATCCTATTGATTGATCCAACAAGCGAGTAAGTGAGATTTCATGTTACTCTACTCTTAGAAGTATTAGGAGTATTTTAGCCTTGATGTTCATGTACCCCCCCTTTGTGATTAATCCTTCTGTTCATGGGTCCAGTTTTATGTATACAGTTATTCATGCATTACATTCATTTATATATATATGTATGTTGACCCGTGACCAGAAGGCATTATATACACAAGTGTTATGTGTGTATGGGGTATGGAAAGGAGCAGGCGTTATATACGCATTACTACCTGATCAGCTGGTGCACTATTATGATGATATGAGAATCAGGCTTCAAGTATCGCAGCAATGTATATGATAATGGCTACAGAGAGGCCAATATGATATGAGAAAAGAGACAGGCGTTATATACGTGCATATATCAGGCTTTATATACGCACATATATACAGATGTATGACCCTCATTGATTGGCATGAGCATGCATATTATGCGTCCACAGAGGAATTGTTAGATATACAGATTTATGTAGATACAAGCAGATACTAGTTTATACAAGTATATATAGTAAGTCATTTCAGCTTATGAGTTCAAATTCTATCCATGATTCCCATGTGTACGTATATTTGATGTTACTCTTATGCTTTACGTGCTCAGTACATTATCCGTACTGGCACCCCATTGCTCGGGGGGCTGCGTTCATGCCCGCAGGTATAGGGACACAGGCAGGTGGTCCAGCTCTGTTAGACCTCTTGATCTAGAAGTGGTCAGTACGCTCCCTTCGATCCGGAGCTACAACCAGTTTTGGTATGCCCCTTTTGAGATGTGTATGCACATGGGTATGACGGGGCCCTGTCCCGTCCTTTCTATAGCTTTCATTCCGGTAGAGTTCTTTAGACAGTTGTATGTAGTAGTCAGATAGTGTAGCCTTGTCAGTTTCTATTCTTTTGTGTACAGTATATGTAGCAGCCTAGCTGGCTCGCACTGTTCTTCCATATGTTGTGTATGTATGTATGCAGATTGTACAGAGTTATGATGCTTTCTTTTTTATGAGATTAGTTGTTCCATTTATAGGCCTTTGATGTTCAATATGATTCAGATATAAGTATAGAGGTGTTTCGCCGCTAGAGGTCAGACTCCCGTCACGGTTCATAGGTTGGGTCGTGACAAAAGTTGTATCAGAGCAGTTTCGTCCTAGTAGAGTCTTGTTTATGGGCGTGTTGTGCACCATACTTATAAACAGGAGGCTACGGGACATTTAGGATGATCTCATTTTTTTCTCTCCTAGAATATGCGATAAAGCCATGTGTTAGGCGTTCTCTATCTGATGAATTGTTATGATTTCAGCGATGCCTTCCAAGAAAGCTACAGCGGCCCAGAAGGGCAAGAAAGCCATAAGTGAGGCCACTAACCGCACTTGACGGGTCACGAGACCCCAGGATGAGATTCAGAGTGAGGAGCCATCTGAGACATTGCATACACCGCCTCCAGCACCTGCCCCAGTTCCTCAGCCGGATGCACCGGGCCAGGATGTGAGGGATGTCGTACGGTTGTTGACCTGATTAGTAGACGCCCAGGCTCAGCGGCAGGGAGTTGGTGTTGACCAGGCAGATGGGACTGTCAGTTCGAGGGTTAAAACCTTCCTTGGGTTAGGTCTTCCAGAGTTTTCCGTGGTAAAGCAGAATATGGACCCCTAGGATTTCATTGATGGTATGCAAAGGACTTTAAGGGTTAAGCACGCGGATGAGGTCGAGTCCGTAGAGTTGGCTTCATATATGCTGCGTGATATTGCAGTACAGTGGTATCAGAGTTGGGAGTTGTCTAGGGCAGAGAATGCCCCTCCAGCTGTGTGGCAGGAGTTCGCACATGCCTTTATCTGCCATTATTTGCCTCCTGAGGTCAGGCGAGCCCGAACAGATAGATTCCTATGTATTTAGCAGGGCAGTATGAGTTTCCAGGAGTATTGTGTGTATTTCGATTCTATGGCCAAGTATGCTCCAGCCATGGTGGTTGAGATGGAGGATAAACTTCATCGTCTTGTGGCGGGTCTAGGGACACATTTCATTGATGCTTGTACGAATGCCGCATTACAGCCAGGCATGGATATCTCCCGTACACAAGCATATGCGCAAAATTTGGAGGATCAGAACTGCTAGAGGAGGACAGATCGTGACTGCGACCGGGGCCATGGTAAGAGGTCCAGATCTTTTGATAGTAGGGGTGATTTTAGGGGAGGACAGAGACAGCAGCATCCCCGATATCCTTTCCAATCAGCAGGGAGTGCATCTCCGCGGTTTCCAGGTCCAAGATTTGACCGGTCTCCTTATTCTGGAGTAGGCAAGAGTTCTAGAGCACCAGGCTCTCAGTATAGACCGGAGTAAGGCCAGATGAGACCCCCTTTGCCGTGATGTGCCTAGTGGGGCAAGTTACACGCCGGTCAATGTCGACTGGGATCAGATGGTTATTATGCTTGTAGCCAGCTAGGCCACAGGGTAAGGGAGTACCCGATGAGGATTTGTACAGGTATGGTTAAGCTTACAGGGTCTGTGGCTGGCTCCTCTTCTGTAGTGCGCCCTTCAGGGCAAGTTTTTCAGACGCCAGCAGGGCGAGGTAGAGGCAGGAGTGGAGCATCCAGCTCGAGCAGTCCTCAGCATCGTGTGTATGCATTGGCTGGAAGACAGGACCGCGAGACGTCTCCCGATGTTATTACAAGTATATTATCTATTTCCTACTATGATGTTTATGCACTGATTGATCCAGGTTCTACTTTATCATATGTTACACCATTTGTTGCTAGCAACTTTAGGGTAGAGCCTGAGGTGATCAAACCTTTCGAAGTGTCCACGCCAGTCGGTGATCCGGATAGCTAGGCGAGTATACCGGGATTGTGTTGTTATAGTTTATGATCACCACACCATAGCAGATTTGATTGAGTTAGATATGATTGATTTCGATGTTATTATGGGCATGGACTGGTTATCTTCTTGTTATGCTAATGTTGACTGTAAAACAAAGATGGTTCAATTTCAGTTTCTAGGCGAGCCAGTCCTAGAATGGAAGGGCAATGTTGCTTCGCCTAGAGTTAGGTTTATTTCCTACCTTAAGGCAGAGAAGATGATCAAAACAGGGTATATTTTTCATCTAGTTCGAGTTCAAGCTATGCAAGCAGAGTCGCCGACTCTTCAGTCTGTTCCTGTGGTTAATGAGTTCCCAGAAGTGTTTCCAGATGAGCTTCCAGGCATTCCCCCAGAGAGGGATATTGACTTTGCTATTGATCTATCTCAAGATACTTAGCCAATATATATTCCCCTTTATAGCATGGCACCTGCGGATTTGAAGGAATTGAAGGAGCAGTTGAAAGATTTACTTGAGAAGGACTTTATCAAGCATAGTACATCACCGTAGGGAACACCAGTGTTATTTGTGAGGAAGAAGGATGGTTCCTTGCGAATGTGTATTGATTATAGGCAATTGAATAAAGTGACTGTAAAGAATAAGTATCCGCTCCCGAGGATTGATGACTTATTTGACCAGTTGCAAGGTGCCAAGTATTTCTTGAAGATAGACTTGAGGTCAGGATAACACCAGGTTAGGGTAAAGGAAGAAGACATTCCGAAGACAGCATTCCGGACTAGATATGACCACTATGAGTTCCGTGTTATGTCGTTCGGGCGGACTAATGCCCCAACCATATTCATGGATTTGATGAATCGTGTATTCAGACCCTTTCTAGATTTGTTCGTAATTGTGTTTATTGATGATATTTTATTTTATTCGTGGTCAGAGGACGATCATGCAGAACATCTGCGGACAGTGCTTGGAATTCTTTGAGGTAAATAGTGGTATGCCAAGTTTTCAATGTGTGAGTTCTGGTTTAACTCTGTGGATTTCCGGGTCACATCATTTTGGAGGAACGCATTAGAGTGGATGCCTAAAAGATTGAGGCTGTGAAGAATTGGCCAAGGCCCACGGCACCAACGGAGATACATAGTTTCTTGGGCTTGGCAGGTTACTATAGAAAGTTTGTCGAAGGATTTTCCTCTCTTTCAGCCCCATTGACCAAATTGACTCAGAAATTAGCTAAGTTCCAATGGACTGATACTTGTGAGCAGAGTTTTCAGATGTTGAAGGATAAGCTAGCTTCAGCACCAATTTTGACTCTTCCAGAAGGAGCAGATGGATATGAGGTATATTGTGATGCTTCAGGTGTTAGATTGGGCTGTGTATTGATACAGGACGGTAAGGTTGTCGCTTATACT
The DNA here is from genome assembly GCF_019175385.1 of Lycium barbarum. NCBI lineage: Eukaryota > Viridiplantae > Streptophyta > Magnoliopsida > Solanales > Solanaceae > Lycium > Lycium barbarum. The sequence goes on from NC_083344.1 coordinate 83,248,630, forward strand.
TCTAGACAGTTGAAGAAGCACGAGAAGAATTATCCAACCCATGACCTTGAGTTAGTAGCAGTAATTCATGCCTTGAAGATATGGAGGCACTACTTATATGGTGTCCATGTTGATATCTATACTGATCATAAGAGTCTCCATTACATTTTTACGCAGAAGGATTTGAACTTGTGGTTGGAGAAGTTAAAAGATTACGATGTGGATATTCTGTATCATCTCGGGAAGGCTAATGTGGTAGCCGATGCCCTCAGTCGTAAATCTATGTGTAGCTTGTCACACGTGCCGCCAAAGAAAAGAGAGATAGTCCATGAGGTTTATCGATTAGCTAGCCTCGGAGTTCGATTGATAGATTCAGGTGATGTAGGGGTTACTGTTAAATACACAACGGTATCATCCTTGGTAGTTGAGATAAAAGAGCATCAGTATGAAGACCCTGCTCTAATTCATTACCGAGATACAACACCTCAGAAAGAAAAGCCACCTTTTGTGATCACAGGTGATGGAGTACTCAGATATCGAGGTAGATTGTGTGTCCCTAGTGTTGCAGGACTCCATCAGCAAGTTATGGGGGAGGCACATTACTCCCGCTATTCTATTCATCCAGGCTCAACAAAGATGTACCATGATCTCAAGGAAGTTTATTGGTGGGATGGTATGAAAAGAGATATAGCAGAATTTGTCGCTCAGTGTTCGAATTGTCAGCAGGTCAAAATAGAACACAAGAAGCCTGGAGGCCTATTGCAAGCTATGGAGATCCCGACATGGAAGTGGGAGGTAATTAATAGACTTTATTACAGGGTTTCCCCGCACTCAGTGGAAGTGTGATTCGATATGGGTCATAGTTGATAGGCGCACAAAGTCAGCTCACTTTCTGCCTGTCAGAACTACTTATTCAGCCAAGGATTATGCGAGGCTTTATCTTAAGGAGATTGGAAGACTCCATGGTGTTCCTTCAGCCATTATTTCAGATAAGGGAGCACAGTTCACAGTTGGATTCTCGAAGTCTTTTCAGCCGGATTGGGGACTCAGGTGAGTTTTAGCACCGCATTCCACCCCCGGACAGATGGACAAGCAGAACGTGCTATACAGAACCTTGAGGAGATGCTCAGAGCTTGTGTGCTTGACTTTCAGGGCAGGTGGGAGGATCATTTTCCTCTTATCGAGTTCGCGTATAACAACAGTTACCTTTCCAGTATTCAAATGGCTGCTTATGAGGCCTTATATGGGCGGAGGTGTAGATCGCCCATAGGATTGTTTGATGTTGGGGAGAATCAGTTAGTCGGCCCAGACTTAATCTTGCAAGCAGTTGATAAGGTAAAGGTGATTAGAGAGAGATTGCTAACAGCCCAGAGGCGACAGAAATCCTATGTGGATAATCGGCGACGTAAGCTAGAGTTCAAAATGGGCGACTGGGTGTTCCTGAAAGTTTTGCCTATTAAGGGAGTGATGAGGTTTGATAAGAAAGGTAAGCTGAGCCCTCCATATATTGGGCTATATAAGATCATTCGTGTAGCGGATATAGTGGCATATGAACTAGAATTGCCTTCTGATTAGAATCGGTACATCCAGTATTTCATGTACAATGCTTCGTAAGTGTATCGGAGATCCTTCAAGAATTGTACCAGTGAATGATGTCCAGGTGACTGAGCAGTTATCGTACGAAGAGGTTCTGGTGACTTGGGAAGTGGAAGAAGCGATGAAGATTAAGTACCCGCATTTGTTCCCAGTAATGCAGGAGGTGCAGTCAGAGACATCACTTTCCCCATGTATTGTTTTCATTTCAGTTATCGTGATTTGGTCGTGTGAGGCCATGGTATTGTGTGATGCAGTGTGTGGCCCTGTGAGGCATTATTTCGGGTTGTTGTGTACAGGAAGGATTGATATAAGTACAGGGAAAACTCTGCTGAAATTTTTAAAACCCAGGATTGTTCGAACATTCGAGGACGAATGTTTCTAAGGGGGGGGGGGGCCAGAATGTTACACCCCTCGTTTTCATAGTGGTAGAACTTATGATTTCCTAGTTGGGTAGGCCTTGGGAATTGAGACCCGAGACTGAGTTTTGGAGATAGAAAGTGTCCTACCCCGTGTGCAATGGTACCAGCAGATATTCCTGGTGATTTACAGGATTAGAAGTTGAACGAATCGAATCGACGCAATCTGAACTGAATTAGAAAAGTCTTCAGACACCAGTCATGATAAACGGTTCGTCGAACCTTTAGACGAGCCGTCGTTGTGCGGCGTCGACAGGGTTTCGTAGCCCTACATTATGCAGGCGCAGGTCGACGAGCACGTCGACGGGTCGTCTTCCCGCTCGTCGAACCGGACCACTGAAGCAGCTAATTATCCAAGTATAAATATGTGGGTCACGACTTCATTTCATATTTTTCCTCCTTCCAAAAATCAGAAAACCCTAATACATTCTCTCCCAATATTTTTCATCACATTGGTGAAGATTTGACAAGACCCGGACCTCGTAAACCCGAGATGGTGAAGAAGAAAGGTTGCTTCTAGGGTTTCTTCAAGTTGTGGAGCTTAGGGAGTTAAAGTGAAGTGATTCTTGGGTTTCTAGACCCCTCAAGGTATGTAAATAATTTCTACCCTTGTATTTAAGTCGAGAATCAAGAGTTTTAGTAATTCTAAGTAAAGAGGGGGTAGTTGTGAAAGTGGTAAGTGGATGAAAGACAAAATGGTAGCATAGGGTTGTTTGGAGAGATGATTGGGATTGGATTGTAATATATTTGATATATAAGTGTTGTTATTAATATATAAGTGTTATTATGGTTGGTATTAAGTGAATGAGAAGTTGAAGGATTGTTAAGCTATAAGAGAAATGTTACCCATGATTCGTTAAGCTCTCTATGCATCTAAAGGAGGTTAGTAAGTGAAGTACATAGTCTAATGAATTCTATGTTATCTTAATTGTAGATTTACCAGATGAGAAGTAGGAGTTGGTCGATTTGATATACGTCAAGGTATATTAATGCTATCCTTTCCTTCTTTTGGCATGATCCTATGATGTGATCCAACAAGCGAGTAAGCGAGATTTCATATTACTCTACTCTTAGAAGTATTAGGAGTATTTCAGTCCTTGATGTTCATGTACCCCCTTTATGATTATTCCTTTTGTTCATGAGTCCAGGTTTATGTATACAGTTAGTCATATATTACATTTATTTATATATATATGTAAGTATGTTAACCCGTGACCAGAAGGCGTTATATACGCAAGTATTATATGTATATGGGGTATGGAAAGGAGAAGGCGTTATATACGTATTACCACCTGATCAGCTGGTGCACTATTATGATGATATGAGAATCAGGCTGCAAATACCGCAGCAATGTATATGATGATGGCCGCAGAGAGGCTGATATGATATGAGAAAAGAGACAGGCATTATCAGGTGTTATATACGCACCTATATATAGATGTATGACCTTCATTAATAGGAATGAGCATGCATATTATGCGCCCACAGAGGCATTGTTAGATATGCAGATTTATGCAGATACTAGTTCATACAAGTACATGCAGTCAGTCATTTTAGCTTATGAGTTCAGATCTTCTCCATGATTTCCCATGTGTATATATATGATGTTGCTCTTATGCTTTACATGCTTAGTACATTATCCGTATTGACTCCCCGTTGCTCGGGGGGCTGCGTTCATACCCGCAGGTACAGGGAGATAGACGGGTGGTCCAGCTCAGTAGGACCTCTAGATTTAGCAGTGGTCAGTATGCTCCATTCGATCCAGAGCTGCAGTCAGTTTTGGTGTGCCTATTTTAAGATGTGTATGCATATGGGTATGACGGGGCCCTGTCCCGTCCTTTCTACAGGTTTTATTCCAGTTGAGGTCTGTAGATAGTTGTATGTATTAGTCAGACAATGTAGCCTTGTCGGCTTCTATTTATTTTGTGTACAGTATATGTAGGGGCCGAGCTGGCTTGTGCTATTCTTCTGCATGATTATGTATATATGTATGCAGATTGTACAGAGTTGTGATGTTTCCTTTTTATGAGATTAGTTGTGCCATTCATAGGCCTTGACTTTCAGTATATTTCAGATACGAGTATCGGGGTGTTTGGTCGCTAGAGGTCAGACTCCCGTTAAGGCTCATCGGTTGGGTCGTGACATCGGGTTTTGAAAATCATGTTAGTGCCTAAGGTCGAACTAAATGGCATATGCACCGTTCACCTAACATGCCTAGTACAAATAGAAATGATTCCAATAATAATGTGAGTTTTGTTTTACAATCATACAAATACAACACTTCAATCAAAAGGAAACTGGTATAATGAAATTGAAGGAGAAAGACAGATATGTTAGAGGTGTACCAAACCCCCTAAAAGACTATTCTCACCCATGGTTAGGCCATCATGCCATTCTCACCCATGGCTGGGCCTTCAATAATATTAGCTTCCCATTCTCTTTTTGACTTAACGGATTTTTGAGAGAAGATTTCCTATTGGGCCTTCGGCCCAACAGGCAGGTTGCACTCTGGCCCAAATGGTCGTGCAGTAGGAGAAGGCAAAAAATAAAAGGAATCGAATTATTCTATGTTTGGTGATCCTATTACTATCATAACTGTAAACATATATGCATATACATCCCATTTGATTACAAGTACACAACTAAAGTACTTGATCGCATACTATTGACTTCACTGAGACTCCAACCCATACCATACAAAGGGAGAAGGTTGTCACCACCCTTATTCCCGACACCGCACAAGTTCCAAGGGGTTTCACGAACCCTAGGCATGGTTGGATATTGAGGAGTGGCTAGACCTATCCCCCAAACCATCTCAAACTCTCAAAACGCAGTGTTGCCATAGTATACAACCAGTGTCCCAAAGTTGTGCACAAGCATCATTACATATGAAGTAGTTCGCATACAAGTAACATAAAAAGTAAATTCAAAATCATGGCAAAGAGACTGAGGCAAATGTGATAATGCAGTGATGTATAAAATAACATAATAGTTTCAAGATACATAGTTAAATAGGTGATACAACCAAACCATCTGCTTTTACTCATATATTTTTTTGCTAACTATAATTGGCCCATCCTCAGTTATATACAGAGCATATCTATGATATACAGATGGGATGTGTATACCAAATGTATACCATGTATATATTCCCCTTCCTTTTTATTGACCTATATATATTATGTGTATATCCACACTCTTACATGTCCAGCTTTAAGCCTCAAGGTTATTTTATTCATTTAATTAATCCTTGTCCCTTAAAACAATATCCAACTATATAAACCAAAGCTGATTCAAGCCTAATTTAATTCCTATACTTCTCGACTAAATGATTCAATAATTCCCCATATTAACAGACCACACAGTAGTAAGTTAGAGCTACCTAAATGTAATAACAAAAACACAGTAGAAGGATGTAGAAAAAGAGGAACAATTCTATAACTTATGACAACCAAAACAGAATTGGAGCACTAAGAAGTCTGGACCAAATAACATCAAATGAACTGAGACTGTACAACTTTATATTCCCCAAAAAGAACCACAGAAATGAACCTTTGATTTAGTACAGCTGTAGCAAGAGCACATTCACAACAAGACTTCATGTAAGTTACCACTTGAGATAGACAAGAGAAAAGATTAGCTATGTATGTCATTAAGTCTCACAGAAGAAGGGAATGTCATTAAGTTTAGGACAATTCTTACTCGGTATTTTAACTCCTAACATGACACTTATTATCAATAGGCTTTAGCTAGTTCATTTCTCTTTAAATGGAGGCAAAGATCACCTTCTTGAAACAACCAGTTCCCTTATTCTTAACTTCCTAAGTTACCTCTAGACCTTTAAACAAGCTAATTTTCCCAACCCCTTTTATCTCCAGCCCTTTGGTAAAATGATGAGATTTAAGGAAGGCAAATATACTATAACGCCCCAAATCTTTAGAGGCGTGGCCGACACCCAGTGCCATACTCAGCTCGAGCGCACCACTCTGAATCTGTAACTCTGGAGGGCTAATCCTCAACTTAGGCCGATAGGGCCTGCCTGCACATACACAATACCAACTAGCCAGCAAAGCCACAATCTGGTTATACATAAAAACTGACTACCTCGTCTCAACTGGGCACACACACCCCCAAAACATATATATCAGCTGAGTAAGCTGTCGAGCCTGCTATGATCGTACAAAGCCAACAATACCAAAAAAAATATACACAAGTCGGCAAGGCTATCACTCTGGCACACTATATACAGAACTCGTGTACAAGCCTCTAGAGAAAGTATCACTGTATCATGGTCGGGACAGGGCCCCAACCTACCTATCAAGTCTGTAATCAGAAACGTAAGACTCCAAAAAACCTGGCGACTCCGAACAAAGGGAGATCCGCCGGTAAAAGGGGCGTCAGTACGAAATAATGTACCGAGTATGTAAGGCAATAGATAACTGAAACTGAAACTGAACTAAAACATAACAACCTGGAGGACAAAGAATACCTAAACATCTCAACTGATCTGACACGTATGAAATGCAATATCATAATATCTTATATCTCATTGACCAAGTGGCTAGGCAACTGCAAAATAACACAGACCATAAGGCCAGGGAATCTGTCTCACTGACCCGTGCGCCAGGCAATCTGTATCACTGACCAAGTGGCTAGGCTAAAGAAAATATCTCACTGATCAAATGCCCAGGCTAAAGAAAATGTCTCACTGACTAAGTGGCCAGGCTAAAGAAAATACATATATATCATGTTGTATATCATGTGTAAACTGAAATATATGGAGATGTCAACATGTCTCTTTCTGATTCTTCTATTAACAATGAACTAAGGAGCGGATAGAAATCCCTCGGAAGATACAATATCACATCTAAATCGTTAAACCTCTATGATAGCTCTAAAAATTGTTCTCTTTCTTTAAGATTTGATAAACGCTTATTATCTACGGATCATGCCAAGAAAAGAAAGGATAGCCATTGCATACTTGTGCTGAGTCTCCAAACAACATAATCCTTGCAGCTCGTCTAGCTCGTCAACCTATAAGAATGTTAACGCTCCCGTTATGCTAAGGAAACACTAGCCTATCATGTATATCAAGCGGCAAGCTCATTCTATAATGCATCGGACAGCATCTCCCCTATTGTCTCCACTTTCCCTATGTTGAAACAGTCAAATAACAACAACCACATCAACTCTGTTAATATTAGCAATCAAATAGTTTAGAATAGCCACCAAACAACCCATAAGCAAACAACAACATCAAATACGATTTACGGCATAATTTTCGTACTTTGTTATTTAGCAACTTAGGTATGATCCATCTTGACTTAAATTCATTTAAAGGAGAAGAATTCTCACCTTAAAAGCCAATAAATCCTCTTCTTCCACCTTACTTCACTTCACAGAAATCTCTGATTAACCGGTGTGGGCATGTCCTCTATGTCGTTCTTCACGTTTTTGCTTCACCACAAAAGAACACATTGCTGCCCATTACCTCATAAAGAAACTTCCTCGAAATTAAGATGAGAAGAAGAAATATATATCTCAATATAGTTAAAACGTTGCTGGTATAAAATGGAAACTCACGTAAATGTTTCCTCCAAAAATAGAAATACACGATCCCAATATGTATACTTTGTTGCTGCCCCCACATCTCACCCAACTTTTCACTACAACTCCATTTTTCTTGAATCTACATATACTTATAACTTAATGAACAAAAAATAGGACATATATTTTTCCCACTTAGTGGACAAGGGGTCCACATCTTTTATATTGCTTAACTAGTTGAATTGTGCAAAAGGTGCCACCTCCATATTGTAATGCATTGTCACTACATACAGATATTCCATGGCCACGTGGAAAATTGTAAACTTATCTCTTTCTACCAAACTCAACCTTTAGTCTTCCCCTTAATCACATTTATCCACTAATTAATTCTTTGTCCCCCACTAAATCTCATCAATTAACCAATTATCAATAATTAATTCTTGATCTCTACTCACTTAAATAGTAAACATTTTGGCACACTTTCGATATTTATTACCATGGTCATGTGATATAATGCAAGTCCATAACCTCTTTTGCCAGACACAAAATATTATTTCCAACCATCATCGTCACACTTATGGCAAAATTTTATGCGCAAAAATTTGAAGTGTAACATCCTTCCCCCTTAGGAACATTCGTCCTCGAATGCTAAGCTCTCAGAAGTCTAAAGATGTTCCGGAAGAGTCTCCTCTGTAATCGTACTACTACACAACCTGCCACACAGCCTAAAATACAAGATAATGTCGACATGGCTGTAATAATCGTGGTGGCAATGCCCTCACATGACCAATGAAAGTAACTGGTAACATAGTACTCATCCGAAGACGATAGTGTCGTGGCCTGAACCTGCCCTGAGATCGAAAATAGATGGAGTTATCTAGATTTCGTATCTTTCTTAGCTTCCTAAGTCATCTCCTCAACGTTCTTATTCCTTTAGAGTGCTTTTACGGACGCTAAATATTTTGTCCGCAATATACAAACCTAGAGATCTAGAATAGCAACAAGAACTTCCTCATACGATAACTGCTCTGTAACCTGAACCTCATTTACCCGTATGACTGAAAAGATCTTTGATAGACTTACGGAACATAGACACATGGAAGGCATAGACACATGGAAGACGGATGTACAGACTCGAAGTCTGAAGGTAAGTCTAACTCATAGGCTACTTGCGTACTCTATGCACAATCCTGTAAGGGCCGATGTATCAAGGGCTAAGCTTACCGTTCATACAGAATCACATGACGCCCTTCTTTAGCGCTAATTTCAAGAACACTCAGTCATTTATTCGGGGCTTCAAGTCTCGTCGTCGATTAATTGCACATGACTCTTGATGACTTTGAGCTGTTAACAATCTCTCCTAAATAAGCTTACCTTTCTCTACCGCCTTCTGGACAAAATTAGGTCCTAATAGTCTAGATTCTGTAACCTCGATCCATCCGATAGTGGATCTGCACTTGGGCTCATACGGGGCCATCTGAATGCTAGAGTTATAACTATTATTTTATGAGAACCAAATAAGCGGCAAAGGGTTATCCCAGCTACTTCTAAGGTCCAATGTACATGCCTGAAACATTTCTTCAAGCGCTTGAAGAGTACGCTCGACCTATCCATCTATCTGAGGATGGAAAGCTGCACTAGGATTCACTTGCATCCTCAGTCACTTCTAGAAAGATTTTCAGGAGTTAGATGTAATCTTGTGTAATCTTCAACTGAAAGGATAGTCCTGACTTGTAAGAAGCATACTAACCTTGTAAGCCTATCAACATTGCCCGCTTGGAAACAAACTTACGTTGAGATCAGAGTAAACCTGTAATGAAACCTATTTGATCGCGTTCAATTTCCGTGTTGGAATATCTATCTCCTGCGACAATCCACCAGCCCTCTGATGTTCAACTTTTACGTGTTGGTAATTAGGGCATGGGGCTACGAACTCGGCTGCACCTTTCTTTACATCATTCAACTTTCTGATATCATGGTACCTCTTCATCGACCCGAGGTTCATATAATAGGAAAAATAATGAGCCTCTGCCATAATCTGTTGGCGTAATCATGCGATCATTCGGAGCACACAACCTACATCGGTACTAGCACTCCGTTGTCAGTAATCTCAAATGGTGACTTCTCCTTCTGTAGGAAAGTATCTATATAATGCATCAGATAGAGAATCCTCAAACAGGCGCTCTTCCGCCTCAGTTACTAGGGATAATACCACTCCTGTATCTTCTGAGTTTGGTAATCGATCTCCCAAATTAGCCAACTGGTGAAACTCATGAGCTAACTCTGTATTCTCGCCCCAAAAAACGACCAACTACCCATAGATCTGTAGCTAAGGGCATCGGCTACTATATTTTGCTACCTTGCCTGGCATATGATTTCAATATCATATTTCTTCAATAATTCTAACCACCGTCTTTGCCGGCTTTTTTTTCTCCGTCTGCTTAAAGATGTACTAGGAACTCTTATAATCTGTATAGATATCGACATGAACGACATATAGGTAATGTCTCAAGGTCTTAAGTATATGAATCACAACTGCCAATCCTAAATCGTGGGTCAATAATCCTACTCATGCTTCCTGAACTGTCTACAAGTATAAGCGGTCACCTTACCATGCTGCATTAATATATAACCCCATCCGTCGCCTAAGAACTTCACAACAAATAGCATAATCCTCAGGTCCCTCTAGAAGAGTCAGGACTGGTGCTGACGTCAATCTGTTCTTCAACTCTGGAAATTCCGCTCACAAGTGATTGTTCTCTGAAACTTAACTACTTTCTAAGTCAACTTTGTCAATGGTTCTGAAACAGAAGAAAAGCTTTCTACGAACCAACTGGTGGAAATAGACCAACCTTCTGGTGAAGTCGGGTCGCCTTTTTATCCTAGAACTAGTTCCCTTGGGAAGTGTAACCTAACAACCATTGTCTAGTACCCCAAGGATAGAAGAAACAGGCGCTAGCCAATCCATACTCATAATAATATCGAAGTCAACCATCTGCAACTTAATAAGATCTGCCAGGGTTCGACGGCTACAAACACTACCGAACAACTTCGATAAGTTTTTCTAGCAATAATAAGCTCATCAATAGGTGTAGATACAAAAGATGGGTCACTCAATAACTCGGGTACTATACCAAACCTTCCCACAATAAATGGAATAACATACAACACATTGAACCCCGGATCTATCAATACGATAACTGTATATAAACAGACTATCAGTATACTTGTCACCGCATCTGGTGAGGAATCCAAGTCTTGACGACCTGCCATGATCTGAATGCGGTCCTGAGCACCACCTAATCCAGAAGCTCTGACTCTACCTCTACCACTACTTTGATCCCCATGATTAAGTCTCGGACATCTCTAAATCTTGTCCCATAGACTCGCGCACCAGAAAAAACCTCTCGTATCCAAACGACAAAGACTGGCCTGTGCCCAGCCACTCTGACTGCAATGAGGCCTCATCTAAATCGAATTATTTTGGCTCTGGGATTCTGATGCTCGAAACCCCTGTCGTAGCCCGACCTGAAAGCCCTAACTGGCACTAATTGTGGGGGTAACCTGTCCTGCTGCCCATAACCTTGCGGCCTGCTACCGCTCGGGGGTTTCTTAAAATTATGCACTACTCTAGCCCTCTTGGCCGGTCTACCTTCCTCATCTAGATCATGCTCGGTAAAAATTGACGAACCCTGATTAACAGACTCCAAATATTGCGGACTTCTTGATCTCTTAGAAGATATATGACTATCTCGTGTCCTAGCAAGGTGCGGAGTCTAGGAAGCCACCGGCTGTGTCAATAACTGTACTACTCTCTTTACCTCATGGCCAGTAAGGGCCAAGTGTGGAACTGGTAATCCTCGCGATATCGGATCTCCTCTCAGCTCTCCTAATGTCACTGGAATGGGGAACACTCGAAAGGATAATTCATCCTGGATCATAAATAGATCATCTACGATAGAGGGCATAATCACGGATGGGTCCTTCTCAACAAAGTAACTCACACCTGATCTCACTAGCGTCTTAGCCCTCTGGCAAGCTAAAGCTTCTTCGGTCACAGACATATCTGTATAAAAACACCAACGTATTAGAGCAAGCCCCAAACACCTACAACTCAGCTCTACCATAGTATTTAGATTTGAAAGAAGGGTAACGAACTCCTAAATGCCCTATAACTCCCTGTTTATATAATGTGGTGCACAACACATCTATAAAAAAGACTCTACTAGACACACCTTGTAGACTCCCATAGGAAAGACTTGCTTTGATACCAAGTTTGTCATGCCCTAAATCTATAGAGGCGTGGCCGACACCCGGTGCCATACTCAACCCGAGTGAACCACTCGGAATCTGTAACTCTAGAGGGCTAATCCTCGACTTAGGCAAATAGGGCTTACCTGCACATAGACAATACCAACTAGCCAGCATAGCCATAATCTGGGTATACATAAACACTGACTACCTCGTCTAAACTGGGCCCGCACACCCCAAAACATATACATACAACTGAGTAAGCCGACGAGGCTGCTATGATCATACAAAGCCAACAATACCCAAATAGATATATACAAGCTGGCAAGGCTATCACTCTGGCACACTATATACACAACTCGTCAACAAGCCTCTAGAGAAAGCATCACTATGTCATGGTCGGGACAGGGCCCTGACCTACCCATAAAGTCTGTAATAACAAATGTAAGATTCCAAAAGACCTGGCGACTCCGAACAAAGGGAGGTCACCAATCAGCTGATATAAGGTCCTGCCAACTGGAGAGGTCTATTAGTCTGTCTATCAATAGCTACAGGAATGAATGCAGTGCCCCTATCAAAAGGGACGTCAGTACGAAATAATGTACCGAGTATGTAAGGCAATAGATAACATAAACTGAAACTGAACTGAAACATAACAACCTGGAGGCAAAAGAATGCCCTAAACCTCTCACATGATCCGACTCATATGAAATACAATATAATAATATCATATATCTCACTAACCAAGTGGCCAGACAACTGTAAAATCTCACTGACCATAAGGCCAGGAAATCTTCCTCACTGACCCGTCGGCCAGGCAATCAGTCTCACTGACCAAGTGGCCAGGTTAAAGAAAATGTCTCACTAACTAAGTGGCCAGGCTAAAGAATATATATATATCATGGTGTATATCATGTGTAAATTGAAATATATGGAGATGTCAACATGTCTCTTTCTGACTCTTCTATTAAGAATGAACTACGGAGTGGCTAGAAATCCCTTGGAAGATACAATATCACATCTAAATTGTTAAACCTCTATGACAGCTCTAACAATAGTTCTCTTTCTTTAAGATTTAATAAATGCTTATTATCTACGGATCATGTCAAGAAAAGAAAGGATAGTCATTGCATACCTGTGCCGAGTCTCCAAACAACATAATCCATGCAGCTCGTCTAGCACCTCAACCTATAAGAACGTTAAGGCTCCCATTATGGTAAGGAAACACTAGCTTATCCTGTATATCAAGAGGCAAGCTCGTTCTATAATGCATCGGACAACATCTCTCCTATTTCATCCACTTTCCCTATGTTGAAACAATCAAAAAAAATAAAATTACATCAACTCTATCAATATTAGCGCTGAAACATTTTATAACAGCCACCAACCAACCCATAAGCCAACAACATCAAATACGACTTACGGTATAATTTTCGTACTTTCTTATTTAGCAACTTAGCTATGATCCTGCTTCACTTAAATTCATTTAAAGGAGGAGAATTCTTACCTTAAATTCCAAGATATCCTCTTCTTCCACCTTACTTCACTTCAAAGAAATCTCCGATTAACCGGCTTGGACATGTCCTCTATGTTGTTCTTCGCGTTTTTGCTTCACCACAAAAGAACGTGTTGCTGCCCATTCCCTCATAAAGAAACTTTCTCTAAATTAAGATGATAAGAAGAAATATATATCTCCATATAGTTAAAATGTTGCTGGTATAAAAATGGAATGTCGCACAACTGTGTCCTCCAAAATAGAAAAACACCATCCCAATATGTGTACTTTGTTGCTGCCCTCAGCATCTCACCCAACTTTTCACTACAAATCCATTTTACTAGAATCTACATATACTTATAACTTAATGAACAAAAAATAGGATATATTTTTTTCCCACTTTGTCGACAGTGGGGTCCACATCTTTTATATTACTTAACTAGTTGAATTGTGCAAAAGGTGCCACCTCCATATTGTAATGCATTGTTAAACTTATCTCTTTCTACCAAACTCATCCTTTAGTCTTCTCCTTAATCATATTTATCCACTAATTAATTCTTTGTCCCCCACTAAATCTCAACAATTAACCAATTGTAAATAATTAATTCCTTGATCTCTATTCACTTAAATAGTAATCATTTTGGCACACTTTCTATACTTATTACCATGGTCATGTGATAAAATGTAGTCCATAACCTCTTTTTCCACACACAAAATATTATTTCCAACCATCATCGTCACGCTTACGGCAATATTTTACGTGCAAAAATACGAGGTGTAACATATACCCTCAAGATAGGAATGCCCCCATGGTCCATAGGTTGGTCATGACACCCCTCATTTGGAGGGTGGGTTTTTTGATCCAAGCTAGGCTTGGCTCTTCCTTGCCCTCTCCTTGAGGTGTCTTGAAAAGACTATCCCAGACCATGTGGTTCATACTGCTCTTAAGAATACTGACCATGTCCCCAAACAACAACATCAAACCAATTTTAGCTTATCACTATTCATCTTTAAAAAAAAACATAGACACAGTTTCAATTATTTCATCTCCCTAATTCTAGACATGATGGGATTTTAAACACACCAACAGCATAGAATTAAACCTTGCCAGACACAGTACAACTTTACCCTTTTAATCCAAGTTACACAACAATGCCTATTAAAGTTTAAGTTCCACAGTATAGGTTTAAGAACAAAGGCTAATACATCACATAATTTTTAAACTTATTCATCATGAAGTGAACAGAAAGGCAAGAAGGTTAAACTCTGAGGACATGGATTCAGACCCAGGAGAGTAACTCCCTCCCCCCCCCCCCCCCCCCCTTCCCAAGTATTTTGTTAATGGCAATTTTTATTCCTTATAAACATGACAAAATGCGACAGACTCTTACCCTTAGTTTTGCAATAGCGTGAAATCTTAAAGATCACCCCAAGGCACGATAAACTATCCTTGACCAATCCCAAGATCTCTTTGAATCCCATAGTCATGGGAACAAGATTTAGGAGACAGGGAAGCCTCAGGGTCCTAAAAGGAGACAGGGAAACATGGTAGGTTGAGGTCATCACCTCCCCATCCCTCTCCTGAGTCTTACTTTCAGTAAAAAGGGATCAAAGGCCCCACTAGTCACTACCTCCAGTTCATGCCTAAGCTCACCTTTTACTCTCCAAAGGCAACCCCAGCTCCCTTACCTTATCCCCATACCTAATGACAATCACCAAGAACTTATGGTCAAACTACCTTGACACTACCTATAAAGTGAACTTCATCTAAGCACCTAATTGATAACATAAGTTAACAGCTTTTAATCAACTCAGACTAGGGTCCCAACTATGCAAAATCATTTTGAATTCCTTTTAGAAATTAACACTTTGACAAAGTTTGAATATTTAATCACTTAAAAAAAAACTAAATTTCATACTTAGCACCAGCCTTTAGACTTAAACTACTCCCTTTTTCCAGTTGATTAATCATTTTTCAGTAGTTAAGAGCACATCAGGACTCAAATCATCTCTTTTAATCCTCCTAGACTTCTTTTGAAATTTTCAAAGATGAATTAGATATAAAAAGAGAGGTCTGATAACATGAATGTTAGGACAAAACTCTGTCAAATGAAACAAACATGACACACAATTATCTTAGTTATGTCTAGGTACTCTGATTCATTTTAGATAATTTATAACTTCCTAAACCTACATTAGTTCCTAATGAACCATTTAAGAACCTGCTACCACATGAATGAACCTTAATCCCAAGAAAAACTTCATTTTAGACTTCTCTATCATATCAAGTGTTATTGCTTCAGTTTACCTTTAATTTATAACATACAACTATTGAGAATTATTTGACTAATTCAAACAGACTTGGGTGGATTTTGACCCACACAAATGAAAGCAAGCCCCACTTATCCTAACTCTAATGCCTTAAACACTCATCTAAGTATGACTAGATTCCTTGATCTTTATTTTAGCCCGATCATGATCTTTTCTATTTTTTTTACCCCAATCATAACTTCATGTTATCTAATTCACATTAGACAAGTATACAGGCATATGAAAACAAATTAAGAAAATCACATTTATCATAGTCTTATTCAAGAAAAGGCAACTGCCTTAAATGCCTTTTATAAATTATCACAGTACTTTAAAATTCCATTGCATTCAAATAGGATCAACATCTGATTTAAAGGCTCAGTAAATTACTATCATGACTCATATAATCACATTCTTGTCATGTTTAGATATTGAGCAGCAAAAATAGGAAACCTCAACATCCAATAGAGTACACAAAAGTCTGTTTCAACCATACCTATAGAAACAACATCAATACATTATTTGAAACTCATACACTCAGTCTATATCAACAACTACTTACTACTGTTAAACATATGCTTTGAAAATAAGTGAAGTAATCTCCACATCCAAACAAGCTAATGAATCATAAACATCACCCAAGCATCATGTTGTCACTTAGTTGAACTAAAATAATCCAACAACTAACTAATCACCAAACAGGCTTCTATCACATAAACCAACAACTAAACAGTAACAAAATAAGTAAAGGATAGAATGTTACCTTTTAAAATTGCACCCTTGGTCAAAAAAAAAAAATTGAAAGCCCTTTGTGCTTCCAAGACCACACTCAGCCATACAGACTTGAAAACAAAAGGAAGAATAAAAAATTTTGACTCAGAAAAATCTCAAACTAGTCCAAGTCTTAAATTTTTTTACTTAAGAGGCTTGAAACTCAAAGTTTCTAGCCTTTTCTTCTTTTTTCCAATTTTTCTGACCTCTGAAAACTCTTTTTTGTTTTCAAACTGCTAACCTTCAAAAAACTCAGACTTTGTAAAGAAAACTCCTCTTAATTATTTTTTTGTGAGAGGTAAATAGAACCCCAAAAATTGTTCAACCCTCCAAAAACATAGATGTGGGACAGACATTTTTTCTCTAAAAATGAACTTTCAAAGAGAATCTACGTCTCAAATGACTCATTAAACAAATGAACGGCCAGATCTGAACCTCATTTGGTTCGATCCGGACCTTTCAACCTCAACCAATGGAAATCAAGCGAGTTACAACAATAAAGCATGTAAATTGCAGAATAACAAACAAAATAAAGCAAAAGGACGATTCATTACCGTGTTTAGGATCATATTTTCACGAAACCAAGTGAAAAATATTAAATGTTTCACTACTATAGACATGCAAAAGTTGTTATTCTCTGCTAAGTCCTGACTTTTTGCCATTTTTGGCGGAGAGATAAGAGGGAAACATGAGGCGACCCAAGGGTTACACGGAAGAGGAAGAGAGAAAAAATGGGGGGGGGGGGGGGGGGGTAAGGGTGGCGTTTGGAAAATAAAATGAAATAAAGGGGGATATACCCCCTTATTTGTGTTAAGTGGTTGGGTCGGGTCTCAGCCTGGTTTGGGCTCGACTTGATCCAGGCCTTAAGCAATAAAAAGGCTGGCCCTTTTTCTTTTGTATACCTTATATATATGTTTAGAAGGACAATTAAATAAAGATTAAAATTGATGATATTTTAATTATAGATAAAATTAGGACATAATTATCCTATTAAAATAGTTTAAAAAATTGGCCAATGGTGTTAATGGGCTTAAAATTGCGAATATGGCTCTAATGGATTCTGATCCAACTAATTACTTCAATTATGGCCAAATTTTGCCTTAATTGATTTTGATTTAGCTAGTTATTTGAATTATGGCCATATTTGGCCTAACTAGCCGGTTTAAAATTTAAATTGCATTAATTACCTTAATTAATTTAAGCCAATGAATTTGGTTATTTCAATCAAGGACATTAAGAGGCCAATTTTGCAAAAATGACCCCAATTTCCTTGAACCATGAATTAGTCAAATTAATTGTGGCCATAACAAAATAATTAAATAATTTAAACATCAATTTGCAATAAGAGCCTCTTAATTGACTGATTAAAACATTTATAGATAATTATAAATAATTTTGAGAAATCACACAATTATGCAAAATTAATGATTAAAGGGTGAAATAGTTAATTACTTAAATTGCTCAAAGTCCATGGATTAAAGGGAATAAAGTATTTTCTTTTAATTTTTGACAATTTTAACTGTTAAATGAATGATTATTATTTTAGCAAACCAAATGTCTTTTTTTTTTTTAGTAAATCAAATAAGTATCTCATAAATGTCATAAGAATACCAGTTAATTTCTAAACAAATTTGTGATGTCATGAAAAACCTTTCACTAATTTAAAGGAGCAAAATATTATTTTGAACAATTTATAAAAATTCCTTAAATCCTTTAAGGTGCATAGCTTATTTTATTTATTTTCCAAGAACTCTGAGTAATTAAGATAAATTATGAGAGGTCAAAAATTAGGTGTCAACAATTGCCCCTTCGGTGTTCGGGGATTGCGGGACCATTCCTGAGCAACGAAATTTGCCTAATCTTAATTTTTGACTGACCCGACTCATTCCACCCTTCATCTTCATGCAATTTTCGCATACGTGGATGGATCTTGGTTTCAGGGTTTCCTACATATCTCAGGTTATATGAGAATTCAAGCCACTTGTAGGTTGACTCAACTAAAGACTTTTAAGTGATTCAGAAGGAAAGTATTGAGACCCTCAGTGTTGTGTTGGGTGTTTTTCCGGACGACTATTAGAATGTGACAAACCCCCTGGTCTTGAGTTCTCCTACATATCCCTGGATTTTGGGAATCAGGTCACATGTAGTTCGACTTGCTGGAGAAGAGTATGTCCTTTATGCAGGAATACTTTTAGATTTTCGATGTGTGACCGACCGGTCACGGTTTTTAGAAAAGAAAATAAAAATAAGACAAATTATGGCTGAGTCTGAGACTGGATGGCATCCAAATCCTGGCCAGAGAGCTTGACTCTCAAGAGCACCCTATCTTGACCAACTGCGTAAGAAAAAGTTTTGCGTTTGCTCCGCAATTTGTCTGGATCTGGTTCAGCAAGCCGGCTTGTTTCTGGTGGCTGTGTGCCTTTTCCTTGAAATTGACAATATGCAGATATCTTTTACGGAATTTTAGATGAATGGACTTCTTGGTTGTTTGTATGAATGTCCCCTCGACAATTTGATATAAATGACCCTCTTTGCAGTTTGTATGAATGGCCCTCTTGGCTTTTTTTAATGAATGGCCCTCTTGGCAATTTGGATGAATGACCCTCTTGGCAGTTTGTATGAATGAATGGCCCTCTGGGCATTTTGAATGAATGGCCCTCTTGGTAGTTTGTATGAATGGCCCACTCGGCAGTTTGAATGAATGCCCCTCTTGGCTTGTTTGTGTGAATGGCCCTTTCGGCAGTTTGATATGAATTGCCACCTTGGTAGTTAAATAAATGAATGGCCCTCTTGGCAAAGTAAATGAATGGCCCTCTTGACATGCAGATGACAATTATGGACCTCATGGCTGGATAATCTTTTTTCGTCTGTTGTATTGGTTGTTGACCTTTGTGGCCAGATGTGCCCTTTTGTGCTCGTCATGATGCTTTTGGTCATAAATATCTTTATGCTCAGCAATCGTGACCCTCTTGGTCTGATATATATTTGCTTTCCGCTCTTTGTGACCCTTTTGGTCGGATTCATCGTTACGCTCATTTGCTCTGTGACCCTTACGACCAGATGTGTCTTTGTTACCCATTTTTTTCATGACCCTTTTGGTCTCTCTCCGCTAGGCAGAGTTTTGCCTTCTGCCTTTGTTGTGAGTAAGCCGGTTTGTGGTATGTCTACTGTCCTATAGAAGAAAAACCTACATCCACAGAAAAATTGTGATTTTCCTAAGAAGTCGATTAGCATTGCGGTCTTCCCACCTGGTGTCTCCTCTTGATTCGCCTTCGAACCCCTTGGGCTCGGTACTTCGAGAGATGTTTCTGGGGATTTAATTATCCTATATATATATATATATTAAAAATTTAGAGTAAAAACTTTACAAAATGTATGTTGTTTTATTCCTTTAAAATAAATGTTCGTTTCATTTTTTATGTGTCATGACGTGTGTTTTCTTCGAACGAGGTGTTTCGATTCTTCGCAGAGGTATGATTGCTGACTTTTGCATTGGAAATATTTTTGAGATCTTTCTCAAAAATTCTGCCTGGGTTTCAGGACTTGCTCTAAGTGACCCTTGTCTTTTCTTGCTATGCAGGAATTTTTGAGGGACCTCAAAAATTCTTCCCCAGTGTATTTCTTTACTTTGTCTCTTTCTTTGTTGACTGTTTCTAATAGGAATTTTTTAGGCTCCCTAAAAAATTCTACCTAGTGTAAGGTTGATGTTGTCTGATTTTTGTGCTGACCCTTACAAGCTTGGTCCTATTAACTTTTCCTGCCTTATCGTCTCTGTGGTTTCCTAAAGGTTTCTTGGTTTTTCTGTTATGACGACCAAGGTCGAGAGCGCCTACGTATCCTGTTGCAGCAGGAATTCAGGTCGAACGTAGTTCGGAATAAAATAACTGAGTTTTGGTTTTACTAATAAAGCGACTGGTTCCGGTATGGACTGCCTAAGTGTCTAGCTGTGGGGAAGTCAGGTCATTACGTAGTTCATTGCATAGATGATTTGTTTTCTCCTATTCTATTACAAGCTAAGGGTACGATTACAAGGAACTAATAATGCGATTACAAGCAAATGGAATCCTAAACGTAGTATCTCTTGAGCGCGTCTGTATTGATGGCTTTCGGCCACTCTTGCCACTCCATCTCAACTAGGACTACGGCTCCTCTGGAGAGTACTTTCCTGACCATGTATGGTCCTTTCCAGTTTGGCGCAAATTTCCCTTAATATTACTCTTGGTTAGGGAAGACTCTCTTACGAGTTGTCCGATCTGGAAGAGTCGGGTTCTGACCCGCTTGTTGAAGGCTCGAGACATCCTTTCTCTGTACAGCTGTCCGTGGCATAACCATTTTCTTTTCCTCTATCATGGCCAGCTGCTCATAACGGTTTCTAACACATTCTGCATCTTTTAGCTCTGCCTCTTAGATGGTTTTGTGGGAAGGGATTTCCAATTTTGCGAGTATGACCGCTTCCGTACCATAGACAAGGCAGTATGTGGTGGCTCCAGTGGAAATTCAGGTTATCGTTCTGTATCCCAACAGAGCATAAGGCAACTGCTCATGCAAATTCTTGTAGTTGTCGACCATTTTTCTCAGGATTCTTTTGATGTTCTTGTTGGTAGCCTCTACGGCTCTATTCATCTGTGGCCGGTAAGTGGTAGAGTTTCTGTGGGTAACCTTGAATTGTTCACAGATGTCCTTCATCAAATGACTTTTCAGATTAGCACCATTGTCTGTGATGATGGATTTCGACACACCGAAACGACGTATTAGATTATTTTATACGAAGTCGGCCACGACGTTCTTAGTCACTGATTTGTGGGAAGTTGCCTCCACCCATTTAGTGAAGTAATCTACGACGACTAAGATAAAGCAATGTTCGTTGGAGGCCGGAGGCTCGATGGGTCTGATGACGTCCATTCCCTATGCCACGAAAGGCCAGGGCGAGGTCATTGTATGTAATTCTGTGAGAGAAACTTTGATCAGATCCCCATATATCTGACACTGACGGAACTTTTGCTCGAATCTACAGGATTCATGCTCCATGATCATCCAACCGTATCCTGTCCTTAATATCTTCTCAGCAAGGATGAATCCATTCAAATGGGGTCCGCATGCCCCTGCATCCACCTCTTTTAGCAATTCTGTAGCCTCCTCAGCGTCCAGACACCTGAGCAACCCAAGGTCAGGGGTCCTTTTGTACAACACTTCTTTGTTCAAGAATAAACCATTAGCCAAACTCCTGATGGTCTTCTTTTCATTTGCTGAACTCTCTGTGGGATACTTTTCTTTTTCCAGGTAGGCCTTAATGTCGGCATACCATGGTTGGCCATCTGGCTCGGCCTCGACATGGGTGCAGTGAGCCTGTTCTTCTCTCAGTGTGATCTCTAATGGATCAATATAGGTACCCTCATAGTCATGGATCATAGACTCTATCATAGCCAATGTGTCTGCAAACTCATTCTTAGTCCTTGGAGTATGCCTGAATTCAATACTCTTGAATCTCCCGGACAATCTTTGTACTGGATTCACATATGAGAGCATCTTATCATTTTTTTATAGCCCAATTTCCTTTTACTTGATTTATGAGTGAATCAGAGTCCCCATTACCAACAACTCCTGTATGTTCATGTCCAACGCCATCCTGAGGCCGAGGATACATGCTTCGTATTCCGCATTATTATTAGTACATATAAAGTTATGTTTTGTGGCCATCAGACAGTGTTGTCCTATTTTTGCTATCAACACTGCCCCAATGCCTGATCCTTTGAAATTGGCTACTCCATAGAAGAACAGTCTCTATCCCGAGTATGGTTCTGCCACCTCTCTTCCATTGCCATCACTTCCTCATCTGGGAAGAAAATTAGTAATGGTTCAGGCTCATCATCGACGGGACTTTCTTCCAGTGGGTCAGCTAGGGCTTATCCTTTGATTGCCTTTTGCGCTACGTACACGATGTCAAATTCTCTTAGTAGCATCTACCATTTAGCCAATTTTCCTACTGGCATTGGTTGCCGGAAAATGTATCTCAATAAATCCATTCTAGTTATGAGGTGAGTGGTAAAAACCGATAGGTAGTGTCTCAGTTTTTGGGCAATCCAGGTCAAAGCACAACAGGTTTTCTCTACTAGCATATGCCACGCTTTGCAGGAAATGACTTCATGCTCAAATAGTACATGGCATGTTTCTTTTTGCCTTCTTCATCATACTGGGCGAGCATGCACCCGAAAGCACTTTCTGATACCAATAGATATAGTAATAGAGGACTCTCTTGCTTGGGCGGCACCATGACAGGAGGATTTGA
The DNA here is from genome assembly GCF_019175385.1 of Lycium barbarum. Classification (NCBI taxonomy): domain Eukaryota; kingdom Viridiplantae; phylum Streptophyta; class Magnoliopsida; order Solanales; family Solanaceae; genus Lycium; species Lycium barbarum. The sequence goes on from NC_083344.1 coordinate 83,271,281, forward strand.
AAGGTATCCCTTGATTTTGTCAAATGCCTCTTGGCACTCTTTCGTCCAATCTGTGGGAGCGTCTTTCTTGAACAACTTAAGGATTGGCTCTGTAATCAAAGTTGACTGGGCTATGAACTGTCCAATCTATTTTAAACTTCCCATGAAGCTCATGACTTCTTGCTTGGTTTAGGGAGGCGATAACTCCTGAATTGATTATATTTTGGTAGGATCTAGTTCAATACCCCTTCGGCTGACTACAAATCCTGGCAACTTACCCGCAGGCACTCCAAATGCGCACTTTGCAGGGTTCAGCTTTAGATTGAATTTATGAAGTTCGTTGAAGAACTTACGCTAGTGCACGGTATATTCTAAGCTTTCCCTTTATTTTATGATGACATCGTCCACATAGACTTCAATGTCTCGATGCATCATATCATTGAACAGTGTGGTCATGGCTCTCATGTATGTGGCGCCGACATTTTTGAGGCCGAACGACATTACCCTATAGAAGTAGACTCCCCGAGGGGTGATAAAGGTAGTCTTTTCAGCATCTCCCTCGCTCATGAGTATTTGATGGTACCCAGCGAAACAATCCACGAATGACTGAAGCTCATGCTTGGCACAGTTGTCTATTAGAATGTGGATGTTTGGCAGAGGAATGTTGTCTTTTGGACTAGATCGGTAGAGATCTCGGTAGTCTACACAGATTAGAATATTTTTGTCCTTTTTGCGTACTGGCACTATGTTGGCTACCCAAGTGGGGTAGGACTTCACCTCCACTATTCCAGAGATGATTTGTTTCTCTACTTCATCCTTTATCCTGATACTCATGTCTGGCTTAAATATTCGCGTCTTTTGCTTGACTGGGGCAAACCCTCTATGACGGGTAATATGTGGGCCACTATTTCAGTGCCTAATCCTGGAATATCCGTGTATGACCAGGCGAAGACATCTACATATTCCATCAATAGAGCTATGAGCTCTTCTTTCTGTGGAGCTCCCAAGTGAGCACTAATTCGTGTTTCCTTGACATCCTCTTCGTTATCGAGGTTGATCATCTCAGTTTCATCCATATTCGGCTTCTACTTATCTTCTAATTCTTCCAATTCTTCTACCAGTCCCTCTGGCATCATTGTCGATTCGTCATACTCCTCATACTCCCATTGATTGTTTTCCTCGTTCATTTTATAACACGTCATGACATTTTTAGTTGTTTTATTACGGTTATTACTAAAAAGGCAAGGCAAAGTAAAGTTACGTTTATTATTGTTCGTTAGGCGTAGTTAATTAGAAAGTTTTTGTTATTATCAACTGGTAAAGGTAGCAGTTCTATGCAGATCGAGGCTTTTCATTAATTCAAGAGTAATTGATTACAACCGTGGTTCTGGTACGGAACAAAGTCGGATCATTTCATTTTGAAACATCACGAAGTAATTTAGAAAAGGCGATCATTCGGGGCTTAGCCGATGTCGCCCCTTTAGCAAATCCTTTTTAAGAAAAATCTATCTCTCTACCGAGGAGCCAAGAAAGGGGTAGATGTCCAATAGTTCAGGCGCTCTCCCGGCCTCATACTGCGTATGGTGAGCATCACCTGGCTTTCTTCAATGATCGCGTAGCATCCCTCGTCTTGGAACAGCGACTCGAGATCCTCGCCAGTTTCTTCTTCATTCAGCATCGGTATCTTTCTAGGAATGACTCGTACAAACCCGGAACTGGACGCGGTAAATTCCTTGCTCTGGGCTTTCTCTTTATTGACTTTGTGAGCTCATCTTCATTGGGATCATGCCCTAGACAAAAATGGTAATTTTCTTTCGAGATTGGCACAGGTTCTGTTATCCCTTCGAGGTCCCTTCCTAGACCCTTTCAGGTTTCAAAACCACTTCTTATAATGGTGGAACCAATCATCTTGTAAACTGTTGGCATAGGTTTATTGACCTCTCGCTCCCCATTGGTGGCCCTAACGTATTCCACTACATGAAAGTTTGAGAAGCGAGGATTCTCCTCAATCACAGGAACGATGTTGTAAGGATACTTCTAAATATCCTTCTTAGCTACCACTACAATCTCTCGTCTCTGCCATTTAAATTATATGGCCTGGTGCATAGTTGATGGGATTGCGCCGGCGGAGTGTATCCGGGTCTTCCCAAGAAAATGTTGTAGTTGGTAGTGATTTCCATGACTTGAAATTCTGCTGTGAAAGAGGCAGGCCCAACTTGGATCTGTAGGTCTACTTATCCTACGAAATCATTTTGGGATCTATCAAACCCTCTGACATTCGTCCCACTCTGGCGGATTTTGCTCATGTCATAACTGAGATGTGTCAATGTAGTGATAGGGCAAATATTGAGTCCTGATCCATTGTCCACAAGCACTCTCCCTATTGCCTTGCCATGACACTCCACGGTGATGTTAAGAGCTCTATTATGGGAGGTTCCTTCTATCGAAAACTCCTCTTTTGAGAAGCAGATTTTGTGTTCCCCGATGATGTGGGCTACCAATCCAGCCAAATCTTCGCTGCTCGTACCAGCTGGCACGTGTGCATCATCTAACACTCTCGTGAGAGCCTTCCAGTATGATGGGGTGCTGGCCAGTAATGACTACACTAATATTTGTGCTGGTGTTTTCTTCAAATGCTCAACAATGAAGTAGTCTTTTGGTTGCATGCGCTGCCAGAAATCTTCAGCGTGTCCTTCCATAATTGCTCTCTTTTGGGTGTTTTCCTTCCATGTGGAATTCTGAGCTATGTCTTCAGGAGTATAACACCTCCTCGAGCGGGTCATGCCTTGAGCCATGGCTGTTTGTATAGTGATTGGCTCTTTAGGTGTGTGAGCAATTTATTGTGCTGTCTGTGCGACCACGGGTGCCGGGATCAAGGTTTTGAACCTCGATGTAGCTTTCATGGCTCCTGGCGCTGGGACCAAAACCTCGAAATGGGAGCGCTCCTAGAGTGTGAGGGAGGCCACTATTTTTTCCAGGGATTCAACTACTTTGGGGACCAGTGCTGTGCAGGCTTCCCAGTCGTCATTCCTCTCAATCATATAGACTCCGTTGTTTCCATGGTTATGCAATGGGTTTGTGTTACCATTGGAAGCTGCATTTTCCAAAATGATTTCCCTTTTGTCGATCAGATCTTGGATTTTGTGCTTGAGAGTTATACAGTCTTCTGTATTGTGCCCATTTCCTCATGAGTGCAGGCACAAGTTTTATCAGCCCTGTAGAATTTGTTCCCCGGTTGCGCTGGCTTTGGGGGGACCTTCTGGATCAAGCATGCATCCAATAGTCTTTCGAAGAGCCGCACCCAAGGCTCAAGGAGTGTTATTAATTCTCTTACTGGCCTCTTCTCGAAAACAAGACGTAGAGCATTGTATGTTGGGGGTGGTGGTTGATTTTCGTTATTCTGAGGTGGTTGAGATGCTCCTGGCGGGTTATTTGGTAATAGGCGGTAATTTTGTTGAGGCGGTGTTTGGTGACTGGGAGCGAGCACACGGACACTAGGCGGAGCCGCGTAAGCTGGTACAGTGGTAAAACTTGGTTGTGCGTAATACACAGGCGTTGGATAATTTATGAGGAGTGTAGTTACGTGGGAGGATTGTGGTTCTTTTGGGCTTGGATTTGGAATGTGGGATAAGCTTGCCGCATCCTCTTTCTTCTTGTGGAAGATTCCCACAATAGCTCGTCTGGATGCCTTGTTAAAGACACTAACTAGTTTCTCGGATTTAAGACCATCTTCTATGGCCTCTCACATTTTGACAAATTCAGCAAACGGCTTCCTAGCCATGGATAGCATTCTGTCATAAAAATCAAGCTCCTGGGATTTGATAAACACAGAGACTAGCTCTCTTTCACACATCGGTGGCTGCACACGGGCTGCCTCGGCCCTCCACCTGCTGGCAAACTCCCTGTAGTTTTTTTATTGACCTTTTCAAGGTAATAGCGGTCTGGTACCGTTTCGACATTAAAGTGAAATCTTTCCATGAAGGATTCTGCCATGTCCTCCCAGGTGTGCCATTGACGCATATCTTGAGTTGCGAACCACTCGGCAGCTTCTCCGGTCAGACTACGACTGAATAGTCACATGATTAGAGGTTCATTTTTCTTTACTCCGACTAATTGGTCGTAGTAGGATCGAAGGTGTGCCTTGGGATTCCCTGTCCCGTACAGCATCTTAAATTTTGGGATTTTGAAAACTTCTGGCAAGTCCAAATCTGGAGGCATGCACAGGTCATCGTATCTTAGACCTATAGCCTTTCTTGCGGGCCTGTTGGATTTTTCCAGTTGTTCCTCTATCTTCTTCTCTATATCTTTCTCATGCTTATCATGTTCAGCCCTCCAAGTCCTTTCCATTTCTTCATAATAATCTTGCTCTTTATGTCATAGGGAGAATTCATTTAGGATGTTGGGAGTAAAAAATGATACTTGGTTTGTGGTATGGTTGAGAGGGGCAGTGGTGGTCTGCCTAGCTGGTGGAGATAGAGCTCGTAACAGGCTGAGGAACATGGTAAGAAGGGATTGAGTGGATGGTCCCTGGGATTTGAGTGTATTTTATTGGTGGAGGCGTGCGGTAACAAGGACCAGCATGGTTTGGGTTGGTGGATCTTAGTGGAGGTGGAATGGTTCCTGGTGGGTATATAGGAAAATGATCGGGCATTGGGGAGCTTTGTGAAGGTAACGGGAGAGGAGGCCTTCTTTCCTCTGTCGACGCATCCTTGTCCGTATTTGTTGCCTCATTCCTAGCCACCTTTTCTTGGAGAGCCGTAATGACAGTCTGTAATGTTGCAATCACATCTTCTTGAGATGATACTTCTTATGGGTCTTGGGCATCTCTATCAGGGAGAGCGAGCTCATTTCCATTATCAGGTGTACCGGTCATCTTCTCTTTGCCTTGATCTGTGAGGGATGCTAATATGACTTTGGATCTTGTGAATTGTGCCAACTTTCAGTACTACACTAATCGACCTCGTTCTATAAGATAAGAATAACTCAACGGTAGACAAGGTTAGATACTTATCAAAAATATAAATGCCAAAATATCACATATTGATATTTAAAGCGCATACATCACATAAAGTCCTATATTAAAACTTTAATACTTTTGATCCTTTGTTCTAAAGTTTCGGATGTTTATGGGCCTTTGATGTTTAGGTGGAGCTTGGCTTAATGGGCTTTATGGTTGACTTCCTTTAGCAAACCCTTTCCTGTTATAAAATAAATGGGGGGAATTATAATTTATATTATGTAGGGGCCGAGTCTTACGTAGAATGCCTACGTATCCCACTAGGGGAAATCAGGCCCTATCATAGTTCATTTTACAAAAGAAGGATATATATCTTTCCCAAATATCATGTGGGCTAGACCTAGCTACAGACATCCCCGAACCAGGCCCCGCTAGGGCTTCCTATGTCACGACCCAACCCCATGGTCCATGACTAGTGCCCGAGCTGGACACTCATATACGTACCTGTTAGATATAGTCAAACTGGATCTATGAAACAGTATGGAAACTCGCATAAGAACCCCAAAGGTTCATAACATCATCATATATATATATATACTTAGATAACCTGTCTCCTGAGGAGTCACAACTAATCAAAACATAATATGATACGCAAGCCGACAAGGCTGCCACTACATACCAATATCATACGCAAGCCGACAAGGCTACCACTACATATCAATATCATACGAACATATCCATAGCACATCGTATAGACACGGCTGAACAAAACTTATAAACAACCCACACATATGTCTACAGACCTCTAAGAGTATCGATAGTGAAATATGACGGGACAGGGCCCCGTCGTACCCCTGGATAAACATATATATATACATCAAAGATTTGTACCAAAAGTCTAGGCTCCGGAACAATGGAACTCTCCAAGACAGCTAAGTGGAAATCCTAAGCTGGAGGATCACCAAATCGAGTATCTGTACCTGCGGGCATGAAACGCCCCCCCCCCCCCCCCCCCCCCCGAAGAAAGGGGGTCAGTACGAGATATGTACTGAGTATATAAAGCATGAAATACAATAAAGAGGATCATGACTGAAATAGAGATTACAGGAGACAAGTATGACATTCAAATACCCAAAACACATGCCTTATGAATGTAAATCGTGCATATCAATATCATATATCATACCCGGCCCATTATGGGACTCGGTAAATAAAGTCATCACATACCAGCCTTAGTTCCATAATCACATCATCATATCATCATATCATCACATCATCATATCATCATACATATATACCGTATCCCGGCCCTCTAGTGAGGGACTCGGTGAACAATGCAGTGAATCTGTGCACAAAAACGTATCCTGGCCTGGGACTCAGTGAAAGATATATTGAGGCATGCACGAGCAGAGTAGTGAGCAACCATATGCAAACTAAATCATATCTGAGACTCAATAGAATATTCAGACGAACTATCATTTGGAAATCAAGACAATAGTCATAACAAATATCCTTCGAATGTCACAATGGAATATACCAAATAGAACTTCAGAAATCATAGATACGTATGAAGACATAATAAAGTAAGTTCTGGGAATCAAGGACATTAGCCATCCTAGTGGCTCTAAGAATAGGAGCCTCTTTGGAGTTATACATTTGACGTCTGCTTGTTTCATATAGATCATGCCAAAAAGAAAGAAAGGTTAGCTTTACATACCTTTAACGCTTATCCGTGACACAATACGTATACGCTGCCCGAAGTGTCTCAACCTATATTAAAACGTCAAGACTATGGTTAAGGTATGGAAAGGCATAAACGTACTTCAACGTTAATAGCTTATCTCTAGACGATTGGGCGACATTTTCCCTATATTGTTTACTTCCTTCACTTTCATGCCAACTATAAAGCGACCAAGTCAACATCAACAACCATACGTTCAAATACTATATCAAGACCAGATACGACATGATTCAATAATACTCCGGATAGCCCGCATGACATTCCAATCAGCCCACACATCACAACATTCAATAATTGATATCATGACGGCTACGACATATTCGAGTTACTCTTAATAATCTATGGCCATAACACTTTATCGAAACGACTTTATAATAGTTCAACCATTACGACCACACAACGCATAATCTCAACCACACTTAATCCTCCAATTCAAACAAGAACAACAACATGCCCCAAACAGCCCATAAAACAAATACAACTCCAATTTTAAATATCAAATTCCTTCACCTTCATCACATAACCCATGACAACAATAACAATACCAAGTAAAATTTAACTCATCATTACTAGCTTAAAACAACCCCATATACGGCCCAACAAAGTTTCAACATCAACATACACAATTCTTGCATTCAATCCCATATCCACCAATTCATACAAAGACCAAATCATTTCTAAAACATGTAGGAGAGTATTAAACCTTACCTTAACAAGGTTGGCTCCTTAAATTTGCTAATCACCTTCAATATCCAAGATGTCTTAGCAATTTACTCTTTTTCCACTTTGATCTTAAGCTCGGCCAAAACAGCCATGGCCGTGAGCTCCTTCCTCAATTTTACTTCTCTTTCTAATTCAACAAATTGTGAATGGGAATGTGATGAAGAAATTGTGATATTGAGTCATCACAATGCCTTATATAGGCAGCCCCAATGATGGACACGTGTCCATCACAATGAGTTATCAATTGTATTTTTTTTTAAATTGGTGGGGTCCACCTAATTCCCTAATTAACTAACCTAATTAATCTTAATTAACAACTAATCCCCACTTAATAATATAATCATGGTTAATTAATACCTAATCTCCAATAATATTTCTACACTAATTATAATTTACAACAAATCGCGCACTTATTAAAAATCGGGTTTAGAAATCCTTATCTCATATCCCAAAATATTCTTGTCCTTAAACTTATGTCGATTAGCTTACGAATAATTTGACGTACAAAAAGACGGGATATAACATCCTATGTATCCCTCTATACGGACGTCAGGTCGGCGCAGTTCCTTACAATATTTATGGGGTAGGGGGTAACTTTTTATGTGCAAAAAATGGGGACACCTAATATCTACCCAAAAATATAGTTCTGCAAGTCACTGTCCTTGCGAACTCGCTCTCTCATTTCCCTTTCATCTCAATACTGTGGTGGTAGGATGACCAGGATCTCTCCTTTACTGATCTTGTGCTCAAGTTTGAGCTTGAATGCGTGGTACTCTTCTATGTCAGGCCCTATAGCTTCTGTATGATACAGGAAAAACTTGTTCCTGTTGGGCCCTAATGGCGCAGGCTCGTGGGCAGGTTCCACAGGTCTAATCTTTCTTAGGGTAGCTAGAGTTGAAAATATGTGAGCGTACAATTTCTCAAAGATCGTGAAATCATACCGCCAGATCTGAGTACTAGCGGTGACTCCTTCTCCAGGGATAATAGGGTCATGGACCAAAAGGGTGAATGACCCCCACAAAGTCCCAAGATCCTATCATCAATCAAGCTATAAATTCTTCTCCTTAACCCCAGACACTCATTAGAGCTATGACTACCTGGTTGCGGCGAAAAGGGCACCTTTTGTATGCGTACACCAACTCGGGCGGCGGCAACCTAGACTTAGTGGTGCAAGGCACTCCTGTGGCGACCATCCTTTCATATACCTCCTTACAGGTGACGGACTGTGGATCCACTCTATTTGGGGGTGAATGGGCTTTGAAGGCTCTACCCTACTAGGCTGGTTCGAAAGGGCCTGCTCTTCCGAAATTATCAGATGCCATAGTGGAGGTAGCAGGTACTATCATGGGCGACAGTGCATAGAAGTCAGACTCCTCATTGGTGGGGGCATAGTAGTTAGATTCCTCATTCGCATCACTCTCCTCCTTTGAAAACTCAGGAAACATCTCAAATAGTTCTTTCTCTCCCTCAACCTGTGTCAACGGGCTCTAATTCCTCCTCCTTCATATCCCGAGGCTCCTCTTCTTCCTCGATGGGTTCGGAGGCATCCTGTTGAGGCTCCGACTCCTTCTGCGGGTCTGATTCTGTCACCCACGGGTCTAATCTAGCTCCTTGGTTTTCGTTCACTCCTCCTGGAGGCCCCTCTCTAGGCATCATAGACCTTTTCTCTAAAGGTATATTGTTCAGCACAAAATCCCTTACTTCTTTTGGAACATTCCTATAGTATTGTTCTTGTGGTATGCCCTCTGGCGGGTTCCCAACCATCTCCAGCTATCTGTCCACTTTCTCAATTTTCCTCCCTATTTCTTGGAGGTGCTTCTCCATTTGTAGTACCTTGTCTCTCAGCATCTCAGTTGTCTCTCTCAGAGTTCGCGTTTATTTTTCTCCATGGTTTTCCATTGTAAGTCAATCTCTTATGGAGATGAATTTGGGTAATATATGATAACACACATAGAAAACAGGCATGTGAAGCACGTAGCAAACATTCACGTAATGTGCAAATACTTATACTATTTGCATTCCTAAAGCCTTTTAAGTTAAGGCTCTCTTAATCGCTTGAAGCATGCAAGTGCCATTTGTGAAAGTGAACCATTTCCCCAAAAAATCATCATATGTTAATAAATAATAATAAAAAGCTCTTCCCCAAAGGGATTACAAAGATGATGAAGCTTACATGGGGCTTGTTATAAAGTAGTAAATCAGCATGGTTCTCCTCCAGCGGCTGATGTCGAGGTCTGGCTTGTCTTTTCCTTCTTGACCCTCCGAAGGGTGGTCCGAATCCTAACCCGTGCTTGGCATATCTCCATCCTGATTATCACAATATCTGTTTTTTCGAGAATCTTGGCGAAGTGCTCATCTATGCTTTCCAAACATTCCTTCAGACGATTTTCTTCTTGGGCCTCATAAGGAAGTATTGGACTTGGGATGGATGCACGGGCCAATTGTCCCTTTAGCCATGCATGATACCCTGGGTCATACCCTGCCTCGAACCTGCCTAGAGCTAAAGTATATTAACCTTGACTCACACGACAATTCCATTCTCTGAGGATCACCCCGACGTTCTTGATCTTCTGCTATGTGTGCTCAATAATGAACTGCTTTGGATTTCCTACCTGAGGTATCACTTTCCTCCTACCAAATTGCGTTAAAACCCGAGATGGATAATAAGGACGGATTCCTCGAACCCCTGCTATTGGCAAAAAAGGACAATTCTTACCCCGAACCACCACAATTTCAGATATAAAGTCTGGAAACATCCAATGGATCCTATCTTCAGTTAATTCCTCAAATAAGCAGGCCCATGCCCCTTTGGACATGTAACCAAGGTTCGGGCAATAATTTGTAAGAAGGTCTATCCTGTTGTGGTTTCTCAGATACTAGACTTCCTTAGCTATGTTGTTGTATTTGATAATACACTATTGTAACAACATGCTACATCCTTAGAAGTATCGGAAGCGATTCCGGCATTTTTCTAAAGCCCAAAAAATGTCTACTAGGATGATGGGTGCTAGGTCAAAATACCTTGTTTCTTGATCCTTGGTTATACCATAGAAGATAGCGTGGGCTAAGTAGATCACTCGAGTGTCTATGGCCAATGATTCCTCCCGTAGAAACACCATAGTGCATAGTAAGGCTATGGCGAACGCCAAAGGTCTAACAGCTTCCTATTCTTCTCTACTCTTAAACTCCCTCTGATACAGGGTATACCCGGTGACATCCCTGAATCTCCGATACATATCCCTAAAGGCTACAGTGAGTCCTTGTGACCAGGGCGCCTCAGTCAATGCATGTGTCACGACCTGACTAGGGGCCATGACGAGTACCTGTAGCTTCCTACTGAGCACCACTCATTACGCTAGTCATTGTACTCATCCTGGGCATATATAATCACCAAGGCAATACATAAATATACATAAGCTGTTACGGGTGCAAAAATGATATACAAGAATATACACTGATGTATCCATAAGACATCAACTACCCACGCATTCGTATCTACGAGCCTCTACTAGAGTACTGTGACATGAGGACGGGACAGGACCCCGTCATACCCCAAATATATATATAAAAGAATATGGCCGTAAGTAGCACCTCCGGAGTAGTGGAGTGCTCCAGCGAATCCGCTGATAAGCTCCTACGAGTCTGTACCGTCTCCTTGTCTACCTGTGGGCATGAACACAACGTCCAAAAAGAAAGGACGTCAGCACAAAAAATGTACTGAGTATGTAAGGCATGAATAATACTAGCATAATTAAGAAATAACGAAACATGAGGCGAAGATATAACCTGTGCGTCAATTGTCTCTTAGGGCAAATACTATGCCGGCTTAACTTTTAAAGGAAAACACATGTTATACGTATCAAATATACGATCATTGTTAACACACGTCGGGGAAATCATCGCACGCCGCCCACTAAAGGTGTCATGTCCAGCCCTCTAGGCATGGTGTCATAAGCAGCCCGCCTTATCGATGTCATGTCTTGCAATCTAGGCACGGTGTAATCTCATCATTTTATACTTATCACAAAGCATTCCTTAGAAATCAAGTAAATACTACAGCTCTATCAGGGTGACGTAAGGTCGAGAACCCCCGATTCCATTATGGAGTAGTCATAATCATCATGTCCCACCTTGGAGGAACTAGTATTATAGGGTGAGTCTAACAATAATGAATAATATCAAGGAATCATATAAGGATCATTAGCTTTATAAGAATATCATATCACAGGCTTTGGAATCTCTAGACTTAGACTCGTCATCATCATTGTCATATTCACCACGCATCTCTTATCTTTATTTCATGAAACACCCTTAATAATCATAGACTCATAGTTACGGGAATATGAGAAAATCATGGAAAGTTAAAGGAAGTCATATTATAGGAGTTATGCCTTAGAAAAAAAAATGACTGGCCTCACATACCTTTATGTCTCTGTTGACACCCAATTTTGTCCCACCTTTCCTCCGAAATATCTATTTATGCTTTTAGTATTTTTTGCAACTTCAAAAAATAATTATTTACATTTTACTATAATTATTAGCTTTTATTAATACTGGCATTTCATTATTCTATTGCAGTCACTAGCTGTTATTATTTTTTGTTACTTATCCTTATCATTATTATTATTATTATTATTATTATTACATTTATTATTATTATTACAAGTATTATTATAATTCGCAGTGTAGCCATTTCAACATTTTTACCGCATTATGCACACACATCGCATTTATTTTCGCACAACTAAATAATAGCCTTTATTTACTGTTGAACTTTTAAAATATTATCGCACGATTATTACGACGTCTTAATATTTTATTTGAGCACTGATAATTACATATTTTTTATATTAGATAATATTTAGCACACGTTAGTATATAATTAATTAAAATTGGTCTTTTATTTAAATTTAGAAGTCTAAATTATTTCTTTCATTCAGCCCATATTTTAACTCATCTAACCCAAATCCAAGCCCAAACAACAACAATATGTTTCAGACCAGCTCATTACCATTTCAGCCTATTTAATTACCCCAAATGTGCAATAACCCAGCCCATATCCGTAACCGACCCGAATAGCCCATCGTCTAAACTACACCCGACCCGGCCCATTCGACTTATTTCATCCAACTAACCCTAACATATCAACCAGCGCCGCTTCCTCTCTCTCTCCCCCCTGCCTCTCTCTTCCTCCCATTTCTGGCTAAAAGCCACCCTCCCTTTAACCACAAACAGTTTGACCATCCCCATTCCTTGCAAAATGTGTTCGTTTTCGAACCCTGACAGACTTCCTCTCTCATCCTTCGTCTCTCTCTCCTCTGCCAAAAATGGCAATTCCACGGATCCCTTTCACCCCCACAGACCATGCATGGTCGATTTAGGGAAATACATTTAATGCTCGATCAAGGTCAACGTTGAAAAGGTTGTCTCTTTTTCTCCCTTTGTTCCTTCGATCTGAAACGTTTGAATGGACTTCGTCCACTTGTGAATTCAAATCGCTTTCTTTATCAGCTCTTTTTCATATTTTAAGTACCGATTTTTATTGTTTTTGTCTCTTTATCTGGGTATTCTGATCGACGACAGAACCTAACGTTCGATTTGAAAAAAAGGGGTCTACTTAAATCCCGCCCAACTTTCGTTTTTGAACCCCAGAAAACCCTAAATTTTGACCCTATAAATAATGGTTTTTAGAAGTGAAAGAAGCAAGTATTTCGATCGGAGAAATCCCCTAAAAATATAAGTTTGAAACCCCGAAATTCCCTAAAAAATATTAATGTTTTCAGCCGCAAAATTCCCCCTAAGAAAAGCATAAGTTTAGCCGCCTAAGAATACTCTGAAATATCAGTCCTTTTAGCAGTGATGGTCTTGTTTTAATATCGAGTCAAAATATCAAGTCATTTTTTGGTTTTGTTTGTCTTGGTATTGCTTCGAATCCGAGCATCGCAAGCTCGGATTTGGTACTCTTCGAGGTAGATTGGAAACCCCCGCACCTCAGATTCCCTGCACCCGAGAAAGGTAACATTCTATTCCATTTTATCTTTTCTGTATTTCTTAATGTGCGTTTCCATGTTTAATGTGCTTAACTTAGCTTGATGTGCTTGTTTGTTGTTGTTAGATTAGTCTAGTTAGGTGTTTAACAGTTATGCTTGGCTTAATAGATTAGTACTGTTCAATTCGCATTGCCTATGTTTAGCTGTTAATTTCACTCTACCATGCTGGAGTGTCTAGGTAGGATTATCTGGTTTTTAAGTTCAGTATGCCGAGTCATAGTGTAAGTTTAGGCTGTCCTTTTTAACTCCCATGGTTAGAAGATTGGTAGACGCACCTGTTTCCCTTTGTGTGAGTTGTACACGACCAAGTTCGAAGACCTTGTCTTGTATGCATCCTTATTGGCTTGACCTTATCGTTTCTTTGACAACTGATCCATGCCTACCTATGTTGCTGTGTGATGTTGTGCAAGATCTTCTGAACTTAATGGTTTTTTTTAGCTACGGTTTCTTGTTGCCTATCTAACAGAATTCTATCCATGTGTAATATAGTGAATATCAAACTCGTGTGTCTCTGCCATCACAATAGATACCTATTGTGCTAGTTTATTTTAATGCTACCATGTTGTCAATTTGCTACCTGGAGTCTGTTGAATTTACATATTGTAAATGTATTTAACTAAGTCTTAATTGTGCAATAAGATTGTCAAGAAATGCTTATTTGAGGTCCTCCGTATATGTGTAGGATCTGATAAGCTCAATAGGAAGTCTATAGATCTCTGAACATGCCTGTTTCCTCTCATTGTGGTTTTGTGCCAATGTGATTAGTATAAGTCGTTATGTGTTAGAGTTCTTGTATGGTTTAGTTGGTAATTTAGCATTTGATATGTCTTTAGGGCGGTCTCTCGTATGCCTTGGTTCTGATTTCCTCTTTGTTTAGTTAGAACTGCTCTGTTAGGCTGAGATTCATGCTTTAAGAATTTATGTGATCCAGATATGTGACAGTTTTATGTGTTGCTGCATTAGTTGATTTATACATTGTTAGCTTGGGGCAAATGTTCAGTTAAATGGATAATAATCTTACTAAAGGTTAACATAAGGTTTTGTTCTTTATATCTAATGTATTATAAAAGAGGCTAGTAAGAATTTGCTTTCTTTTTGAACCTATATTGGCATCATGTTAGGGGGCTGCCATGTGCTTATTTAGTTTAAAGTATATGAATTGAGTTTGCCCTTGCTAGCTTTGTTTCAAGTTTCCTGCTGCCTGAATATCATTCATCTTGCATATTACCTTTGATTTAAGGTCTAGTATGTTCACTGTTTGGATTGAGTAAACAACATTTTCCCTTTGTTTGGATCTGTGCATTAGCCGAGTGAATTAATGATCATATCTCGCACACTGTTTAAGATTGATCTGAAGCATGTTCATCTAGTCCATGGTTGACCAATATATTAGTATGAGTATCTACAAACCTGTGATATGTGATATTTCTCCCCTTTAAAATAATGGTAATGCTTGTTGAGGTTGGTTCTTAAGATGAAAAATGGTCCAGGATTAGCGTTTGAGTCTGTTGTCATGTCTTCTGTCAGATGTACTCATATTTCCGTGCTAATGCCATATTTTTATATTGTTTGAAATTTGATAGAACCTATGCTGGTTCTAGTTGTCTTTACTGTGTGTTGGTGGTATAGTGTGGCTATTTTAGGTTCAAAACGAGATTTATATGTGCATATAAGTGTTGAGTTAAAAGGCACTGGTTTAGGTGTTCGTAAGGGTTAGTTCTTTTCAAATAAAGTTTTTGCCTATTCACTATCACCTAGACTATTAGTTCAACTATTAATGTTGATGATTTTTAGGAAAGCTGATTGCTGCCTCATTCTTCTTTTTATTTGCTTATATGGCTGTCCATTGTAAGTGTATTGTGAGATTGTGTATATATTGTATATCACCCGTATATCTTAATTAATACGTTGATAGGGAGGTTAGTGGGGTCATTATGGATCAAGCTTAAACCCTCCCCGGTGTTAGCCATGCCTGGGATTTACGAAATCCCTTGGAACTTGTGCAACATCAGGAAGACGGGGGAGAAAGCTTTCCAATATTAACCTTCTACACATCCTTATGAATGTGTATATATGAGATATACATTGATTATACACAACATATACATAACCTTCGATCTGTTTTATGAATATCTATTTTACATGTTTAACCATTATTCATTGATTGTATACTAATTCTTTTCCTTTTATTTTATGCATGACTTTCGCACACTAGTCCGAGGAACTCGTCTTCCGCATTCGGTGTTGGGCCAAGGCCCAACGAAATATCATTTCCCTCTCTGTCCAGTTCTGTCCGCAGCCAAGAAAAAATAGAAAACAAAGTTCTCGGCTAAAGCCCAACAGGCGAAACAGCCGCAGCAGTCTATAAAAATGACTGGGCCAAAGCCCAACAGCAGCCTGGTCACGGCAGCCCTAAAATGGGCTGAGCCCCTTTAATCTTATTTCGGCCTCCATTTTTATTTTTGTGCATTTAATCTTATGTTGTTGACTAACACTTTATTTTATTGTTGTTATACCTAGCTTAGATGAATTATAAAGGGATTAGTACGGGAATTAGTTTTAGTAAGGGGTAGTTAATTTAAAAGAAATTAATAATTAATTCCATAAGTTTTATTCTCTTCTTTTCATGTTAAAACTATTTATAATGTCTAATATTTATTTTATTTGGAATAATTGATTTGCAAAATGGCATGACTATATATTTTAAGTAAAGGGAATCATATCTTATTCTCACTATCTTAAAGATTTCAAAACGTCACTAATATGTAAATAGTAACTTAAGTATATTTTATAAACATTGTTTCCAAGATTCATCCAATTATACATATTTTTAGTCGAGCATAGTTAAATAAAGTTAGTAAAAAATAAAGAAAACTCATCACCCTTTGCATTCTATTTATAAAATAAGTCTAGATTAAGTAAGCATATCTAATCAATTGAAATTTAAAGCCTCATTTACATTATTTTAAACCTTTTGCATTCTATTTATCAAAATAAGTCTAGATTTTCTACACCACTATACTCATATAATGTAATTTTATCCCAAGTTTAAATTGGCTAGGTCCTCTCTTAAAAGCTTCTATTTATATGCAAATCATTATATTTTGCAAGTCTCATTTTTAAAATAACATTATTATTTAAAGCTTAGCAATATTTATAGTTTATTTTAAATAGCATTTGAAGTCTCTTTTTGTGCAAATTATCCTACAAGTCTTGTTTTAAATAGCATTTTAATTAAAAGTCTTAGCATATTTTCTTAAATCTTATTTTAAACAGCGTTACTTTATTTTCCTTTAAAACCTTAGTAATATTATAAGCTATTTTCTTAAAATTTGAGCACCTTATTTAACATTAATTAATTAACCTAAGTTTGGCCAGTTAACCGTAGTTGACGGATTCTAAAGGATGCCTAATCCCTTCCCTTTAGGATAATCTAGAACCCTTACCTAGAATCATGCTAATTAAGCAGACCATTAACGGAGGTTTAGTTAGGCTTTACTTTAGTTAATAAATTAGGTGTCCTAATTCACCGTTAAATTAATTAGGGGGCGACTCCTTAAATAAACAAAATAGGAATCATCAATATGTTGTACTCTAATTTAACCCGTTTAAAATGGGGTATAATAGCTTGGCGACTCCGCTGGGGACTATTAGGTTCTAAACCATAACAACTTAGGTTAATAATTAATTAATTGGATGTTTTTGGGTGTTTTGTCCTTATTTTTGCTTTTATTGTTTTCTTATGTGCTTTTAATTGGCTGTTTTATCATGTGAAATTTTCTATGTTATCGCTTTCCTTAAACTGACATTCCGTTCATATTTTTCCACTTCTGGAAACTCACACTATCACACGTACACGCGAGGTGTGTTTTGCTCACCCGCAAATTTTTTCAAAAAATCCAAAATTTTTGGAGAGTTGGCATATGTGCGGGGTGTCCGAATTCCGGTGACCGCGTAGCCTTCTCACTTGAGTAGTCCACTGGGGAACCTTGTGTCTAGTAAGCCAAATCTTAGAAAACTTAACTACCACCAATTTTATTAAGTCATGCATGCATAAACCTTAGGGGGTCGGTCCTAGGTATCGACTCCACAATTAAGAAACCTACTGAATTGTCGATGGGTTTTCATAACCCAACGACCGACAAGCATACTATGTGTAACGTGATAGTGATAGAAGGATCCAAGCCTAATCATGATATGTCGAGTTTGGAAAATCACTTCTTTTCTTTTTGTGTAGGATGGGTTTCGTCCCCCGAATTTCCGAGATGTGGGCTCAAATGGCAAATATAAGGGAATGCGGGAATAGGGCCTAGTGGTGATGAGGCATTATCTTCAGTTCAGCCGCCAGCATGATAAAAAAAATAAAATTAAGCCAAGTTTTAGGATTGTCTTACATTACACCATCTTTGATGTATTTTGGTTTATTGTCTCATTAATGTACTCGCTTTTATTTATTTCAATGAAATTTGGCCTTTTTATTTCCAAACTCAAGTGTCTCAAATTAAATGGCTTGGATCACTCTATCATAATCCCGAATATTTGGCGTTAGGCTTACCTCTGGCACAAGAGAGGTCCCGTGCATAATAGGTCGCGCTACCATGTGATTTGTTTGCTATGCAATATGTGCTTCTTTCAACGTTATTTGCCCAATGTTCGCATTATTTTATTTTAAGCAGCAAGCATTCGAACTATACTAACGCAGTTTTCTTCATTTTTTAAGGTTCTTCTTTTTATTTTGATTATTCCCCCCAAAGGTTGATTCGTGTTGACTGCGAACTGGCAGACCACCCGTATTTCACAAGATCAAAAGCACGAGCATCCAGAGGTATGAATGATTCAGGGGCATCCGAACAGACTGGCTTGGGACTTGTCACCGTTCCAAGAGACGAACCCGAAGCTTCGGGAGGAGGGAATGACGAACTCATCGCCCAACTGGTGCAGCAAATAGCCAATATGCAAACTGAAATCGAGCGACTGCGAAATCTTACCAATCTATCCATCACCCTCAATACTCCTCACCACGAACAAAGAACAAATGTGATAATTCCACCATCCTTCTCACCTGTTGACTCGCCCGCTCCTCAGCCCTCTCCCCCAAACCCTCCGCTTTAGACAGTCAATCCAAACACTACCAATTCACAATAAACTAGCCAGCAACAAACCATCTCACAACAATCAAATCCACAACAAACCATTCCACCACCGATCCACCCGCAACAAATCATCCCGAAACAAACCAACATACAACAAACCATCCCGCAACAAAATGACCTGCAACAAGCCAACCCCCAGCAAATTAACTTCCAACAAACCAATCCGCCACCTTTCACCACTCCCTTTATTCCTCAGCCTGCAGCTACCCAAACTATCCCACTTACCCAAAACTACCAAGCAACTCAGCACATACCATTGGCACACACCGCTAACCATAATACGTAGTATGTGCCACCGGTATATGTAGCAGAAGCTCAACCTTTCACTACTCAGTTGTAGGCCGCGCAACATCTAGAGGTTGACCCTTATGAAGATATGGAAAGGGAAGGCAGGGCGAGAGCAGACGAGAATGTAGCAAAGGAGCTTCGCAGTCTGAGAGAAGCAGTTAGAAATATCCAAACCAACAAAGGATGTGAAGGACTTGAGTATGAAGATCTATGTATCCATCCTGACATCGAGTTGCCCGCCGGATATAAAGTCCCAAAATTTGATATGTTTGATGGGAAGGGAAATCCTCGGGCTCACTTGAGGTCATACTGCGATAAGCTTGACGGAGTGGGGAAAGATCAAGCTATCAGGATAAAGTTGTTCATAAGGAGTTTGACGGGAGAAGCGCTCGACTGGTATACATGCCAAGACCCGCAGAAATGGCACGGTTGGGGAGAGATGGCCCAAGAATTAATGGACAAATTTAGATTTAACACCGAGACTGTCCCAGGTAGAATATGAAGCTGGAAAAGAAATCAACAGAAACTTTCCGAGAGTATGGTATGCGCTGGAGGGCGGAAGATAGAAAAGTCCAGCCTCCAATGGCGGAGAGTGAGATGACTACGCTTTTTGTACAGTCTTTAAAAGATGCCACATACTACGAAAGACTGTTAAGCGTCATCGGACAAAAGTTTTCCGAAGTCATCAGAATGGGAGATTTCATTGAAGAAGGAATCAAGACAGGAAGAGTTACAAATCTTGCAGCCTTGCAAGCCACAAATAAGGCAATTCAAGCAGATTCAACTAAGAAAAAGAGAGACGGAGTGTCCGCGGTCATGACCATCCAGGAACGAAGACCGAACCAAATGTTAACCTACGAATACCCTTCATCCCAGCCTTTATACTACACCCAAGCCCCTTAGCCTTACTACCAACCTCCACCCACTCCCCTTCCTGTTTACCATACCCAGCCAGCATATCACTCACTTCGAGCACCTGCCCAGCAAAGCCCATCACAATACCAGCCAACCTACTCACCTCAACCCCAATATCAATCACCAAATTGTCCACAAAATGCACCCAGACCTCGCCCAAACTTCGAAAGAAAGCCAACCAAAACCTACACACCGTTAACCGAACCCTTAGCCTAATTGTATGAAAGATTGAGAATCGCAGGAATACTACAACCAATTCGGGGAAGAGTTCCTAATCCCCTTCCTAGATGGTATGAAGGGACTAAACATTGTGCGTATCACTCGGGAGTTGCCGGACATGATACTGAGAATTGCTTTACTCTCAAAGACAAAGTCGAAGCACTGATCAAAGAAGGGTTCATCTAGCTCAAAGGAGCTCCCCCAAATATAAACAAAACCCGCTGCCCAATCATGGTGATGCCATTGTGAACATGATTACCCTTGGTGAAGACTGCAATCTGGGAGGGACTATCGTGCCGGTCAAAAAGGAGAAGAAGTTTGAATCACCGAACTGTTCCGGAGCGAATTTGGATGGAATAGTGGAACCGATTTAGTTGCCCGGGAAAAAGGACCCTTTTGGTCTTTGATACGATTCCACCCCTGAAGATTTTGCACTGGCTAGTCTCAAAAGAAGAAGTGACGTTCCCTTGCCAAAGCCTGTTCCTCTCCTGAATCAGTCATTTGTCAAAGCATCTGTCATCCAAGCATTAGAAGAAGAACCAGAAGACAGTCTCGTGGAAGGTCTCCAGAATTTATTCATTGCCGAAGAGGAAGCTGAATGCAACGTGGTTCTGCATGAATGCTCTGAAACCCCGATTATCTGGGATGCTGAGCCTGGAGATATTTTGAACAATTGGACTTGTACCCCGCCCCCAGTTCTCCGGGAGTCTTGGTAGACAATTTGCATTAAGTATTTGGTGAAACAACACGATTCAAAATTGAGGCCTGGATCGTGTTTATGGTTTTGCTATTTTGCCTCCAAACTTTTGAAAGCTTAAATGACGAATTCAAGTTATGCTTTTATTTATTATTCCGTCTTTATTTCAGTTAATTTTTCTTTTATTTTTCAGCAATTGAATTAATAAAACTAAACATTTTCCTTCAGCCGCCACCCTACATATTTTTGCCCTCTCTTCATCTCAACTTAGTTGCCTCCTTTGCTATGATTTAGCCATTAAATCTGGCGTATCTCTCCTTGGTTCGCCCCTTGCTACTTCGTATATCCTGTATTATGGTACAACCTCGCAAACATTCTATATCATCAGAAATGTTGCAAATGACACGCATCAAAAGTGTCTGAGCACCGCCTTTTATATGTTGCATGGGCTGTGCACCGCCTTTTATATGTTGCATGGGCTGTGCACCGCCCACTTGAAATTTATGCATAAGGCTGAGCACAACCTTTTATATGTTGCATGGGTTGTGCACCGCCTACTTTAAATTTCTGCATAAGGCTGAGCACCGCCTTTTATATGTTGGATGGGCTTTGCACCGCCCACTTGAAATTTCTGCATAAGGCTGAGCACCGCCTTTTATATGTTGCATGGGCTATGCACCGCCCATTTGAAATTTCTGCATAAGGCTGAGCACCGCCTTTTATATGTTGCATGGGTTGTGCACCGCCCATTTGGAATTTCTGCAAAAGGCTGAGCATCGCCTTCTATAGGTTGCATGGGCTGTGCACCGCCCACTTGAAATTTCTACATAAGGCTGAGTACCGCCTTTTATATGTTGCATGGGTTGTGCACCGCCCCTTTGAAATTTCTGCAAAAAGGCTGAGCACTGCCTTCTATATATTGCATGTGCTAAGCACCACCCCCTTGGAATTTCTGCATAAGACTGAGCACCGCCCCTCTTGAAATTTCTGCATAAGGCTGAGCACCGCCTTTTATATGTTGCATAGGCTGTGCACCGCCTTTTTGAAATTTCTGCAAAAGGATGAGCACCGCCTTTTATATGTTGCATGGGCTGAGTACCGCCCGCTGGATGTTTCTGCATAAGGCTGAGCACCGCCTTCTTTCTGTTGCATGGGTTGAGCACCGCCCACTTGATGTTTTTGCATAAGGCTGAGCACTGCCTTCTATCTGTGGCATGGGCTGAGCACCGCCCTCTTGATGTTTCTGCATGAGGCTAAGCACCGCCTTCTATATGTTACATGGGCTGACCACCGCCCTCTTGACGTTTCTGCATGAGGCTGAGCACCGCCTTCTATATATTGCCTGGGCTGAGCACTGCCCTCTTGATGTTTCTGCATGAGGCTGAGCACCGCCTTCTATCTGCTGCATGAGGCTGAGCACCGCCTTCTATCTGTTGCATGAGCTGAGCACCGCCCTCTTGAAGTTTCTGCATAAGGCTGAGCACCGCCTTCTACATGTTGCATGGGCTGACCACCTCCCGCTTGATATTTCTGCATAAGGCTTAGCACTGCCTTCTACATGTTGCATGGGCTGAGCACCGCCCTCTTGAAGTCTACATAAGGCTGAGCACTGCCTTCTACTATATTTTGCACGGATTGAGCACCGTCCTCTCGATGTTTCTACATTAAGGCTGAAAGACACCATTTCATGGCCAAAGGACTTTACTTTTATGCATCATCATCCAAGGGCATCATAGTCTAAAGGCATCATTTTCATAGCCTAAAGACAACATTTCATGGCCTAAGGAATTTACTTTGTGTATCATCATCCAAAGGCGTCATTGTCTAAGGGCATCATCTTCATGGCCTAAAGACACCATTTCATGGCCTAAGGATCTTATTTCTTGTATTATGACCTTAAGACATCATAGCCAAAGACACCATCTTCATTGTCTGAAGGCATCTTCTCATTGTATAAAAGGAGTTTGCATTATGTTTAACTATTCATCGTACTTTATATTTAATAGTTGAGCACTAACCATTTTATCCAGTCATGTTAAGACTACAGGTATAAGACATAAACAGGAGTCACCTCTCACCAAATAGGAGGAACTTTCGCTTACGTTTCCGTTTTCTTAATCTTTTAATCCGTCAAATTAATTCATGTCCGATATCACCACAACTTGGCACGAGAGCAACTTTCATACACATCCTCCATGCTAGTCATTACAGTAAATGTATTTTGCCTTGTCAAATTCTTACGTTTCTACCCGTACTTCACACCTGAACTCAATATCGTCAAACTCTTTCAGGGACTTCTTTTCGTCTCTAAATCATGAACTACGCCTGACCTGATTCCCGCGGCGGGATACGTAGACGGCCTACATATGCCTCGGTCACATCCTTAGAAAACCTCAATTTTATTTTGCCTTGTTTGTTTTGAACTACGCTTGACCTGAATCGCTTAGTGAGATACGTAGGCAGCCTATGTAAGGCTCGGTCTCGTCATTGTAAAATCTCAACATCCTCCTGTGCCAGAAACAAGGACAATTTTTAAGTGGCATCATCGCAAAACAATATTATCCCTCACCAAAAACTGGGACAACATTTTAAGGGCACCATCGCAAACGACATCAAGAGATAATATTTTCATCAAATAGTTTTGTTGATTGGCCAAGATTTAGACATAGGCGGAGGTTACAAGTCCAGACAAAGTTGGAAGCATGAAGCGCCAAGAGCCAGATCTTCAAAGTCAGCGCGAATCAACCCTCCCCCAAAAACGTACAAATTTTCTTTGGATGCAGATTTCCAATTGCGGAAGCTGAGTATGTAATGTTTATAGCCTTGCAAGGATCGCGCGTCAAACGGTTTCAACTTTCTTATGACAATTAGGCCTCTCGAGAATCAATAATTTTTTAGATTTGTAATAAATTAACGCTTGATTCTTACAAACGATTCTTCAAAACGTATCGATGCACAAATATTGCTTTATTATTTTCAAATACTCTGCGAATGCTCGCAAACGCACCACACATGCATTGCATTATTACTTTGCGAATGCTCGCAAACGCACCGCACATGCATTGCATTATTACTTTACGAATGCTCGCAAACGCACTGCACATGCATTGCATTATTACTTTGCGAAGGCTCGCAAATGCACCGCACATGCATTGCATTCAAGTGCCCTGCAAAGGCACTGCATCATTGCTCGCAAACGCACCGCACATACATTGCATTCAAATGCCCTGCAAAGGCACTGCATCAATGCTCTCCAACGCACCGCACATGCATTGCATTATTACTTTCAAATGCCTTGCGAATGCTCGCAAGCGCACTGTACATGCACTGCTTTATTACTTTCAAATCCCTTGCGAATGCTCGCAAATGCACCGCACATGCATTGCATTCAAGTGCCCTGCAAAGGCACTGCATCATTGCTCTCAAACGCACCACACATACATTGCATTCAAGTGCCCTGCAAAAGCACTGCATCATTGCTCGCAAACGCACTGCACATACATTGCATTCAAATGCCCTGCAAAGGCATTGCATCATTGCTCGCAAACGCACCACACACGCATTGCTTTATTACTTTCAAATGCCCTGCGAATGCTCGCAGACACACCGCACATGCATCGCTTTATTACTTTCAAATGCCTTGCGAATGCTCATAAACGCACCGCACATGCATTTCATTCAAGTGCCCTGCACCATTGCTCGCAAACGCACCGCATTAGGCCGGCTTAGAAAGCCTCATTTCTCATAAATCATTCGGCTTAAATAGCCCATATTCATATCCGGTTTAAGGCCTCATTCTCATGAATCATCGGCCTGGAACCTCATTTGCATTAGCCTCAGCAAAGGCTATCAATTATTTAAATCGTTACAGCTTTTTATGGGCTTATTTTACATCGCTTTACTTTCGATGTTTATTTTTACTGACTATTTTATCTAGTTTAAGTTTCGCAGGAGCTTTAGAGCAACGTGGAACTATTTCTTCGGCAGTGAACGGGGGCAATGCGTTGGGAAGGATAAGCAGACTTCCCGACAAGGGTCAAAGATCTACTTCGAACACTCGTCTCCAACTCCAAATATCCCGCTTGCATTCCAGCACACTCATTTTCAGAATCCTCAAGTTCTGTCATAATACCCAGTGTCATCATAATTTGACACTGGGACAATTTTGCAAAGATTCGTGCCAATCGGGATTTGTTATTCATAGATGTCGTAGTTATCCCAGAACTACACGCGGCCAGACTCTCGTGCAACCCGAGATATGTAGGCAACTCGGAGACCGGAGTTCGGGCATAATCCTCTCAAAATTTCTTTACCCTTAGTCCTCCAAAATCCTTTAGCCGAGACAAAATAGGCTACTGAGTCAACGCATTTGCCCGAAAATTCTTCCATCATTACCAGTCAAAGAGGGACAAATTGTTGACACCCAATTTTGTCTCACCTTTCCTCCGAAATATCTATTTACGCTTCTAGTATTTTTGGCAACTTCAAAAATTAATTATTTACATTTTACTATAATTATTAGCTTTTATTAATACCGGCATTTCATTATTTTATTGCAGTCAGTAGCTGTTATTATTTTTTGTTACTTATTATTATTATTATTATTATTATTATTATTATTATTATTATTATTATTATTATTATTATTTATAATTCGCAGTGTAGCCATTTCAGCATTTTTACTGCATTATGCACACGCATCGCATTTATTTTCGCACAACTAAATAATAGTCTTTATTTACTGTTGAACTTTTAAAATATTATCGCACGATTATTACAACGTCTTAATATTTTATTTGAGCACTGATAATTACATATTTTTTATATTAGATAATATTTAGCACACGTTAGAATATAATTAATTAAAATTGGTCTTTTATTTAAATTTAGAAGTCTAAATTATTTCTTTCATTCAGCCCATATTTTAACTCATCTAACCAAAATCCAAGCCCAAACAACAACAATATGTTTTAGACCAACCCATTACCATTTCAGCCTATTTAATTACCCCAAATGTAAAATAACCCTGCCCACATCTTTAACCGACCCGACCAACCCATCGTCTAAACTACACCCGACCCGGCCCATTCGACCTATTTCATCCAACTAACCCTAACATATCAACCAGCGCCGCTTCCTCTCTCTCTCCCCCCTGCCTCTCTCTTCCTTCCATTTCCGGCTAAAAGCCTCCCTCCCTTTAACCACGAATAGTTTGACCATCCCCATTCCGTGTAAAATGTGTTCGTTTTCGAACCCTGACAGACTTCTCTCTCCTCCTTCGTCACTCTCTCCTCGGCCAAAAATGGCAATTCCACGGATCCCTTTCACCCCCACAGACCATGCATGGTCGATTTAGGGAAAGAAATTTAATGCTCGATCAGGGTCAACGTTGAAAAGGTTGTCTCTTTTTCTCCCTTTGTTCTTTCGATCTGAAACGTTTCAATGGATTTCGTCAACTTGTGAATTCAAATCGCTTTCTTCATCAGCTCTTTTTCATCTTTTAAGTTCCAATTTTTATTGTTTTTGTCTATTTATTTGGGTATTCTGATCGACGACAGAACCTAACGTTCGATTTGAAAAAAGAGGGGTCAACTTAAATCCCGCCCAACTTTCATTTTTTAACCCCAGAAAACCCTAATTTTTGACCCTATAAATAATGGTTTTCAGAAGTGAAAGAAGCAAGTTTTTCGATCGGAGAAATCCCCTAAAAATATAAGTTTCAAACCCCAAAATTCCCTAAAAAATATTAAAGTTTTCAGCCGCAAAATTCCCCCTAAGCAAAGCATAAGTTTAGCCGCCTAAGAATACTCTGAAATATCAGTCCTTTTAGCAGTCATGGTCTTGTTTTAATATCGAGTCAAAATATCAAGTCATTTTTTGGTTTTGTTTGTCTTGGTATTGCTTCGAATCCGAGCATCGCAAGCTCGGATTTGGTACTCTTCGAGGTAGATTGGAAACCCCCGCACCTCAGATTCCCTGCACTCGAGAAAGGTAACATTCTATTCCATTTTATCTTTTCTGTATTTCTTAATGTGCGTTTCCATGTTTAATGTGCTTAACTTAGCTTGATATGCTTGTTTGTTGTTGTTAGATTAGTCTAGTTAGGTGTTTAACAGTTATGCTTGGCTTAATAGATTAGTATTGTTCTATTCGCATTGCCTATGTTTAGCTGTTAATTTCACTCTACCATGCTAGAGTGTCTAGCTAGGATTATATTGTTTTTAAGTTCAGTATGCCGAGTCATAGTGTAAGTTTAGGCTGTCCTTTTTAACTCCCATGGTTAGAAGGTTGGTAGACGCACCTGTTTCCCTTTGTGTGAGTTGTACACGACTAAGTTCGAAGACCATGTCTTGTATGCATCCTTATTGGCTTGACCTTACTGTTTCTTTGACAACTGATCCATGCCAACCTATGCTGTTGTGTGATGTTGTACCAGATCTGCTGAACTTAATGGTTTTTTTTATCTACGGTTTCTTGTTGCCTATCTAACATAATTCTATGCATGTCTAATATGGTGAATATCAAACTCGCGTGTCTCTGCAATCACAATAGATACCTATTGTGCTAGTTTATTTTAATGCTACTAGGTTGTCAATTTGCTACCCGGAGTCTGTTGAATTTACATATTGTAAATGTATTTAACTAAGCCTTAATTGTGCAATAAGATTGTCAAGAAATGCTTATTTGAGGTCCTCCGTATATGTGTAGGATCTGATAAGCTTAATAGGAAGTCTATAGATCTCTGAACACGCCTGTTTCCTCTCATTGTGTTTCTGTGCAAATGTAATTAGTATAAGTCGTTATGTGTTAGAATTCTTGTATGGTTTAGTTGGTAATTTAGCATTTGATATGTCTTTAGGGCGGTCTCTCGTATGCCTTGGTTCTGATTTCCTCTCTGTTTAGTTAGAACCGCTCTGTTAGGCTGAGATTCATGCTTTAAGAATTTATGTGATCCAGATATGTGACAGTTTTTTGTGTTACTGCATTAGTTGATTTATACATGGTTAGCTTGGGGCAAATGTTCAGTTAAATGGATAATAATCTTACTAAAGGTTAACATAAGGTTCTGTTCTTTATATCTGATGTATTATAAAAGAGGCTAGTAAGAATTTGCTTTCTTTTTGAACCTCTATTGGCATCATGTTAGGGGGCTGCCGTGTGCTTATTTAGTTTAAAGTATATGAATTGAGTTTGCCCTTGCTAGCTTTGTTTCAAGTTTCCTGCTGCCTGAATATCATTCATCTTGCATATTACCTTTGATTTAAGGTCTAGTATGCTCACTGTTTGGATTGGATCTGTGCATTAGCCGAGTGAAATAATGATCATATCTCGCACACTGTTTAAGATTGATCTGAAGTATGTTCATCTAGTCCATGGTTGACCAATATATTAGTATGAGTATCTACAAACCTATGATATGTGATATTTCTCCCCTTTAAAATAATGGTAATGCTTGTTGAGGTTGGTTCTTAAGATGAAAAATGGTCCAGGATTAGCCTTTGAGTCTGTTGTCATGTCTGCTGTCAGATGTACTCATATTTCCGTGCTAATGCCATATTTTTATATTGTTTGAAATTTGATAGTACCTATGCTGGTTCTAGTTGTCTTTACTGTGTATTGGTGGTATGGTATGGCTATTTTAGGTTGAAAACGAGACTTATATGTGCATATAAGAGTTGAGTTAAAAGGCACTGGTTTAGGTGTTCGTAAGGGTTAGTTCTTTTCATATAAAGTTTTTGCGTATTCACTATCATCCAAGACAGTTAGTTCAACTATTAAATGTTGATGACTTTTGGGAAAGCTGATTGCTGCCTCATTCTTCTTTTTATTTGCTTATATGGCTGTCCATTGTAAGTGTATTATGAGATTGTGTATATATTGTATATGACCCATATATCTTAATTAATACGTTGATAGGGAGGTCAGTGGGGTCATTATGGATCAAGCTTAAACCCTCCCCGGTGTTAGCCATGCCTGGGATTCATGAAATCCCTTGGAACTTGTGCAACATCGGGAAGACGGGGGAGAAAGCTTTCCAATATTAACCTTCTACACATCCTTATGAATGTGTATATATGAGATATACATTGCTTATACACGGCATATACATAACCTTCGATCTGTTTTTTGAATATCTATTTTACATGTTTAACCATTATTCATTGATCGTGTACTAATTCTTTTCCTTTTATTTTATGCATGACTTTTGCGCACGAGTCCGAGGGACTCGTCTTTCGCATTTGGAGTTGGGCCAAGGCCCAACGAAATATCATTTCCCTCTCTGTCCGGTTCTGTCCGCAGCCAAGAAAAAATAGAAAACAAAGTTCTGGGCTAAAGCCCAACAGGCTGGAACAACCGCAGCAGTCTATAAAAATGACTAGGCCAAAGCCCAACAACAACCTGGTCACGGCAGCCCTAAAATGGGCTGAGCCCCTTTAATCTTATTTCAGCCTCCATTTTTATTTTTGTGCATTTAATCTTATGTTGTTGACTAACACTTTATTATATTATTGTTTTACCTAGCTTAGATGAATTATAAAGGGATTAGTACGGGAATTAGTTTTAGTAAGGGGTAGTTAGTTTAACAGAAATTAATAATTAATTCCATAAGTTTTATTCTCTTCTTTTCATCATAAAACTATTTATAATGTCTAATATTTATTTTGTTTGGAATAATTGATTTGCAAAATGGCATGACTATATATTTTAAGTATAGGGAATCATATCTTATTCTTACTATTTTAAAGATTTCAAAACGTCACTAATATGTAAATAGTAACTTAAGTATATTTTATAAACATTGTTTCCAAGATTCATCCAATTATACATATTTTTAACCGAGCATAGTTAAATAAAGTTAGTAAAAAAGAAAGAAAACTCATCACCCTTTGCATTCTATTTATAAAATAAGTCTAGATTAAGTAAGCATATCTAATCAATTGAAATTTAAAGCCTCATTTACATTATTTTAAACCTTTTGCATTCTATTTATAAAATAAGTCTAGATTTTCTACACCACTATACTCATATAATGTAATTTTATCCCAAGTTTAAATTGGCGAGGTCCTCTCTTAAGAGCTTCTATTTATATGCAAATCATTATATTTTGCAAGTCTCATTTTTAAAATAACATTATTATTTAAAGCTTAGCAATATTTATACTTTATTTTACATAGCATTTGAAGTCGCTTTTTGTGCAAATTATCCTACAAGTCCTGTTCTAAATAGCATTTTTATTTAAAGTCTTAGCATATTTTCTTAAATATTATTTTAAACAGCGTTATTATATTTTCCTTTAAAACCTTAGTAATATTATAAGCCATTTTCTTAAAATTTGAGCACCTTATTTAACCTTAATTAATTAACCTAAGTTTTGCCAGTTAACCGTAGTTGACGGATTCTAAAGGATGCCTAATCCATTCCCTTTAGGATAATCTAGAACCCTTACCTAGAATCACGCTAATTAAGCAGACCATTAACGGAGGTTTAGTTAGGCTTTACTTTAGTTAATAAATTAGGTGTCCTAATTCACCGTTAAATTAATTAGGTGGGACTCCTTAAATAAACAAAATAGGAATCATCAATATGTTTTACTCTAATTTAACCCGTTAAAAATGGGGTATAACAGTCTCCTTAACCCTAAACGCTCTTCTTCCAAGCTTGCGATTCTACATTCAAGAGAGTTCGTACTAAGATTAGATAACCAAAAACATACTTAACCTTAAGCTAAAGCTAATGAAAATTGGACACAATCTCCTTTATTTCTATAACTTTCTCCATATAATATAACAACTCCCAAACATCAACAACACACCCACAATATCATAATCAATTAACTTTTTTAAGTTAGTCATTATCCAATTCTCAAAATCTCCTCTCAAAGTCATCCATAACCATGGTTATCACCCAGCGTCGCATTCCTTCACATATAAGGCTTCTTTAACATTCTTAATATCATTCATAAGGAGATTATTCCCATAACATGTCATGAACTATGATTCAAGTCAAGTTATCATTCAAGAATTCCACTATTCTCATATTTGTAATCCATTTTCTACTTTCTTCCATAATCCAAGTCTTTCAACCATTCAATACTCTTGATAGCATGAAATGAACATAAAACTCACCTTTGATTGTGAAGGAATGGGTTTTGGATGGAAATGCTTCACTTGAAGAAAACCCTAGCTCCACTTCCAAAGAAATTATTGACTTCTAGCAACCCTAGAGAGCTTCCTTGCACTTGATCTCCTTGAATTAATGATGGTGATCTTTGCTTTTCCTTGGATTTATGTTAGAATGGTATATGGAATATTCTAGAGTTCTTGGGAGGTGTAGAGAATGTATAAAATGAGAAATATGGGCTTGGGTTATATATATATATATATATAGGTGAGTACGGACACTTATACGATCCGTATAACATTATGCGGTCCGTATAAGTGACTGTATTTCACCATCATGAAAGTTCCCTTTTCTGGATGGTTATACGGACCCTTATACAGACAGTATAAAGGTATACGGACCGTATAAGTAGTCGTATAACTCCATTTTTCTGAAATTAATCTTGTTAATTCATTTGATCTAGAATCCTTATGGAACCTTCTTAGTACTCATTTAACACTTTATTAACAATCTAAGGGGCATTATAACTTTTCCTCAAGAAATTATTAAATCAACATTAGCTCGGTACTTTGCAAACCCTTTTCAAAACACGACTTATACTTTACATTCTTCAACGAACTTTCTTCTCTTGCCTTGAATGTCTCTGGAATCTTAATTAGAATCGCCAAGTACCCCTTCTTACTTGTAGGGACACCATATACATCTTACCCTGCGTTAGTCTATTTACCGTGCAACGACATGAAATATTTCGAGGTGTAACAGCAAGAAACTTCATGATTTGGCCGACTGTGGGCTTATATGGAAATAAAAGGCTATGATCTGGTTTACGTCGTCTCCTTAGACAAGTTCCATTGCTGTCTACGACGTCCCTAATCTCCTTCAAGGTTGGAGTCATCTCAATATCACCGAAGCGAAACAATATTTCCTTATCGTCCCAATGTTCGGCCGGTACCTCTATTAGTTCTGGACGACCCTTCATCGTCATCATAGAGGGTAGGTGACCTAGAGTGCAACTAATTGTCTTTTTGTGAGTATCACCTAACCACTCGCACCAAACTCTCAATAGATTCAGAGCCTCGACAACTATGTCAAAATGGATTTGGCCTTCTATCTACAAAACAGAACACGGTTAAGATTTCCTCATCCCCACAGAGTCAATGGTTCATCACATAGGCACAAAACATGCTTCCACATAGCACATAAATGAGATGCGGTGCCCTTGGGGTCATAGACCGTTTGAACACAGTGTCGGTAGATCTGAGATACCCAAAGCTCATCTAGGTATGAATGCTCTAGTTCTGTAGGAATTTAGCGCAGCTCTATCCTAGTTTTACTAGAATGGGATTTTCACAAAAGACCGGGAACCCGAGCAGACAACTGGGGCTGAACGGTTAGGGCTGTTAGACGACCACAAACCAACCTCGCCTCATAACTGTTCCAAAAGCAATATTTTGGTTTTATAGTGAAGGTACGACTGCGTGCTCCGTGAAGTCGCCTTTGGAACAAAGTGTAAAATAAATGTCAGGAGTGGCGGAGTTATGATATGCATGCAAAGACCGTTGATAATTGCGGGAAAGTAAACACATAAACAGCTAAAGCAAATATACCCACATTATATTTGATTCCTTATGGTTAGAACCTTTAAGTTCCCAGCAGAGTCGCCATCTGTTACAGTTCGCATTTTTGCGGGAGGGGTTAGCGCTCGGAAAAACTACTTCAAACTTGTTGGTGCTCTTTCGGACTTTGTTTTAAAAGAGTCGCGACCTAATTTTTAGGAAATTAGAAAAACCAGTTTTAAAGGGTTTATTCATACACCGTGAAAAATCTTTGTTAATCCAAAGTTCTACGTAAGAGTTCTGGTGATCCCCTAGTGAAGGTGTTAGGCACCATAGTATTAAGGATCTATACTATATGGTTGGATTTCGAATTCCAATGTGTGAGTATTTGCATGAACTGTTTATTTGGTGTTTATTTCCTGGAAAAAGTCCGTCATTTTGCATATCATTTTTGGAAAAGAATTGAATATATGCCCTTTACATATAGGGTATTTAGGCTCGGATTTATAATATCCGGATAAAATTAGTTCCTTTCATATATAAGGATAATTGTGGTTTTTTATAAAGATAGAAGGTATTGTAAAATTGTAGGATGAATAAATTTGTTCATGTTAGACTCATAGATGGTCCGGGTTAGTCCGTTTAGTACGTTTTTAGAATATCCTTATCTAAAACTTTATGTTTATAAATAGTGTACTCAGATTTAATATACGAGGGTCTGATTATATAACAAATTGACTTTTGGCCCTTGAGATTTATCTTTGAAACCAAATTATTTATAATCCAAGCATATTGTTTTAACATGGTCTTTGGTCTATACTTATGTTCTCTTTTTCCTGAAAAATGGTTATGGTTTGTGGGGGTTTCTGGCCCAAAATTTCTCACGCCTTTCTTTACTTACTGGGCTCTGCCCAAAACATATTTTCGCTTATCTTCGTTTCTGAAAAACAATTATTAAGTTGGGCTTAAAAATACAATCTTTGGGCTGGACCTTAGCCCTCGAAAACTCAATCTTCGCCTGAATTATTTCCAGAAAAAACATGTATGTTTTGATACATAAATATGCTACTAATGCATATGTTTAGAAATCATTTTTCTGTTTGATTTTTAGTCTGAAAAGAAAGAACTCGTTTTTTCAAAGCATATCATTTACACACAGTTTGAAGCCTATTTTTTTGCTCGACTGAAAAAGAACTTTTTTTTTGGAAACTGAACTTATAACTGGGAAAAACGTTTTTCTAGCTAAAATGCTTAAGCCTAGTCTTAGAAAAATGATAACAACATAAATTTTTTCAGTAAAGATTTAACTAATCCTTTTTTATTCCTTTACTATTTTTAGCCTTTTTTTATTCTTTTAGAAAGCGTTTATACTAATCCGGGTTTTGAAAATCACGTTGGGGCCTAAGGTCGAACTAAACGGCATATGCACCGTTCACCTAAGGTGCCTTGTCCAAACATAAATGATTCCAATAATAATGTGAGTTTTGTATTATAATCATACAAATACAACACTTCAATCAAAAGGAAATTGGCATAATGAAATTTAAGGAGAAAGAGAGATATGTTAGGGGTGTACCAAACCCCCTAAAAGACCATTTTTACCCAAGGTTGGGCCTTTATGCCATTCTCACCCATGGCTAGGCCTTCAATAATATTAGCTTCCCTTTCTCTTTTGGACTTAACAGATTTTTTAAAGAAGATTTCCTATTAGGCCTTTGGCCCGACAGGCTGGTTCGACTCTGGCCCAAATGGCCGTGCAGTAGGAGAAGGAAAAAAAAAAGAATCGAATTAGTCTATGTTTGGTGATCCTATTACTATCATAA
This sequence comes from Lycium barbarum, assembly GCF_019175385.1. NCBI lineage: Eukaryota > Viridiplantae > Streptophyta > Magnoliopsida > Solanales > Solanaceae > Lycium > Lycium barbarum. Next base: position 83,305,504 of record NC_083344.1, read on the forward strand.
CTATACACATATATGCATATACATCCCATTTGATTACAAGTGCACAACTAAAGGACTTGATCGCATACTATTGACTTCACTAAAACTCCAACCCATACCATACAAAAGGGAGAAGGTTGTCACCACCCTTATTCCCGACACTGCACAATTTCCAAGGGGTTTCACGAACCCCTGGCATGGCTGGATATCGGAGAGTGGCTAGACATATACCCCAAACCATCACAAACTCTCAAAACCCAGTGTTGCCCTAGTATACAACCAGAGGCCCAAAGTTGTACACAAGCATGATTACATAGAAAGTAGTTCACAGACAAGTAACATTAAAAGTAAATTCAAAATCATGGTAAAGAGACTGAGGCAAATGTGTTAATGTAGTGATGTATAAAATAACACAACAGCTTCAAGATACATAGTACAAACAAACCATCTGCTTTTACTCATATATTCATGCTAACTATAACTGGCCCATCCTCTGATATATACACAATATATCTATGATATACACATGGGATGTGTATACCAAATGTATACCACATATATATTCCCCTTCCGTTTTATTAACCTGTATACATTTTATGTACATCCACACTCTTACATGTCCAGCTTTAGGCCTCAAGGTTATTTTATTCATTTAATTAATCCTTGTCCCTTAAAACAATGTTCAACTATATAATCCAAAGCTGATTCAAGTCTAATTTAATTCCTATACTTCTCAACTAAATGATTCACTAATTCCCCATATTAACAGACCACATAGTAGTAAGTGAGAGATGCCTAAATGTAATAATTGAAACATTGTAGAAGGATGTAGACAAAGAGGAACAGTTCTATAACTTATGACCACCAAAACAGAATTGGAGCACCAAGAAGTCTGGACCACATAACATCAAATGAACTGAGACTGCACAACTTTATATTCCCCAAAAAGAATCACGGAAATGAACCTGTGATTTAGTACATCAATAGCAAGAGCACATGCACAACAAGACTTTATGTAAGTTACCACTTGAGATAGACAGGAGAAAAGATCAGTTATGTATGTCACCAAGTCTCACAAAAGATGGTAATGTCATGAAGTTTAGCTCATGTCTTAGTAACTCAGTATTTTAACTCCTAACCGGACACTTATTATCAATAGTTCATTTCTATTTAAATGGAGGCAAAGATCACCTTCTTGAAACAACCAGTTCCCTTATTCTTAACTTCTTAAGTTACCTCTAGAACTTTAAACAAGCTAATTTTCCCAACCCCTTTTATCTCCAACCCTTTAGTAAAATGATGAGATTTAAGGAAGGCTAATATACCCTCAAGACTAGAATACCCCCCATGGTCCATAGGTTGGTCATGACACCCCTCATTTGGAGGGTGGGTATTATAAGTCAACCTAGGCTTGGCTCTTCCTTGCCCTCTCCTTGAGGTGACTTGAAAAGACCATCCTAGACCAAGTGGTTCACACTACTCTTAAGAATACTCACCATGTCCCGAAGCAACAACATCGAGCAAATTTTAGCTTATGACTATTCATCTTTAAAAAAAAACATAGACACAGTATTTAATTATTTCATCTCCATAATTCTAGACATGATGGGATTTTAAACACACCAACAGCATAAAATTAAACCTTGCTAGACAGAATACAACTTTACGTTTTTAATCCAAGTTACACTACAATTCCCATCAAAGTTTAAGTGCCACAGTTTAGGTTGAATAACAAAGGATAATACAACACATAAGTAAAGCCATACATCAATGCATCACACAAGTTTTAAACATATTCATCTTGAAGCAAAGAGAAAGACAAGCAGGTTAAACTCTGAGGACATGGATTCAGACCCTGGTGAGTAATTCCCCCCCCCCCCCCCCAGCATTTAGTTAATATCAGTTTTTATTCCTTCTAATCATGACAAAATATGACAGACTCTTACCCTTTGTTTTAACTTAATTTTACAATAGCATGAAATCTTAGAGATCCCCCTAAGGCATGATAAACTATCCTAGACCAATCCCAAGATCTTTGTGAATCCCATAGTCATGAGAACAAGATTTAGGAGACAAGAAAGCCTCAAGGTCCTGAAAGGGAAATAGGACAGGGTGAGGTCATTACCTCCCTATCCCTCTCCGGAGTCTTACTTTCAGTAAAAAGGGATCAAAGGCCCTATTGGTCACTACGTCTGGTTCACGCCTAAGCTCACCTTATACTCTCCCAAGGCAACCCTAGCTCCCTTACCTTATCCCCATAGCAAATGACAATCAGCAAGAACTTATGGTCAAAAAAGTTTGACACTTCCCTTAACATGAACTTCATCTAAGCACCTAATTGATCACATAAGTTAACAACTTTTAATCAACTCAGCCTAGGGTCTCAACTATGCAAAATCATTTTGAATTCCTTTTAGACATTAACCCTTTGAGAAAGTTTGAATAGTTAATCACTTAAAAAAAATAAGTTCAGACCTAGCACCAGCCTTTAGACTTAAACTACTCCCTTTTTCCAGTTGATTAATCATTTTTCAGTAGTTAAGAGAACATCAGGACTAAAACCATCTCTTTTAATCCTCTTAGAGTTCTTTTGAAAATTTCAACCATGAATTAGATATAAAAAGAGAGGTCTTATAACATGAATGTTAGGACTGAACTCTGTTCAAATGAAACAAACATGACACACAATTATCCTAGTTATGTCTAGGTACTCTGATTCATTTTAGATAATTTATAACTTCCTAAACCTACATTAGTTCCTAATGAACCATTTAAGAACCTACTACCACATGAATGAACCTTAATCCCAAGAAAAACTTCATTTTAGACTTCTCTATCATATCCTAAAATTTTATTGCTTTAGATTACCTTTAATGTATAAACATACAACTATTGAGAATTATTTGACTAATTCAAACATTTTGAAACAGGCTTGGGTGGATTTACACCCACACAAATGAAAGCAAGCCCCACTTATTCTAACTCTAATTTCTTAAACACTCATCAAAGACTTCTCTAAGTATGCCTAGATTCCTTGAGCTTTATTTTAAGCCGATCATGATCTTTTCTATTTTTTTTAACCCCAATCATAACTTCATGTTATCTAATTGACATTAGACAAGTATACAGGCATATGAAAACAAATTAAGAAAATCAAATTTATCATAGTCTTATTCAAGAAAAGACAACTTCCTTAAATGCTTTTTATAGATCATCACAGTACTTTAACATTCCATTGCATTCAAATAGGATCAACATCTGATTTAAAGGCTCAATAAATTACTATCATGACTCATATAATCACATTCTTGTCATGTTTAGGTATTGAGTAGCCAAAATAGGAAACCTCAACATCCAATAGAGTTCACAAAAGTTTGTTTCAACCATAGCTATAGAAACAACATCAATACATTATTTGAAACTGTTACACCTTGGAAAATTCCCCGTTAGCGTACAGTGAATAAACTAGAGAAGGGCACGACGTATACGATGATTTGATAAGTAAGAAACAACATTTGATGATCTCAATCGAGATTCGAAGACATTCGACTAAAAGGAAGAAGTTTGGCAAAGAAAGTAAAGGAAATGTTATCTGTCGGGAAGAGAATTACGAGTGAAGAGTTAATGAGGGCCTAATTATGTCTTAGAGACAAGTAACGACGTCCCTTAGATTGGTATGGAAGTGTTAAACAAGTGTTAAGAAGGTCCAATAAGGATCGGAGATCAAACGAGTCGACAAAAACAAGTTCCGGGAAGCTGGAAATTATACGGCCAGACATACTGGCCGTATAAAATCCACAGACCGTATGTCCAACCGTGGATACAGCCCAGCATAACACAGCTCACTGGACCAAAGATAGGGTCCAACATACGGTCAGTGAAATATATACGGACCGTATGTTGGTCCGTATAAGTTGATCCGGCCAGCTTTTGTGAATTAATATAAGGGACTTTTTCATTTCACTTCCACTCTCTACAAGTCAAGAAACTTCTACAATATTCTCCATCATTCATCCACAAGAATTTAAAGGAAATATATGATCAATAACACCAAATCCATGAAACAAAGTGTATGAAACCTAGCTAAAGTTCATCTACCTCAAGAAAACCCAAGAGAAGTGAAGTAGGGTTTTGGTGCTAGAGGAGTAATTCCACTCAAGACTTGTTCATCCATCATCTAAGGTAAGTTTCATGACCATATCATGTTGTTTAAGGTATTGGAAGGTCAAGACACTTGAATTGTAGAAAGACATAGAAAATGGGTCATAAATGAGTGAATAGTGTCATGGTTGAATGGTAGTTCGATGGAATCATGAATGTTGGTGTGCTATGATTATGAATATGTTATAAATAACATTTAGACCATGAAATAAGTATTATGTATGAGAAAACGCGATAATGAGCTATAACCATAATTGTAGAGAAATTGAAGAGAAATGGTGAATTGTGGTAAATGTATACAAATGATGTTTGTTGGTTGCCATATTGTGAATGTTGATATGAATGTTTGGGAGTTGAAGTAGAACATGGGAAAAGTAGTATAAACAAAGGAAATGCTGCCCAATTTTCCTTAGAAATAGTAACGCGTTCTTGTAGTCGATTTACTAACGTTAATGAGAATTCTCTCTTGAAGGTAGAAACGTGACATTGAAGGAGAACAAGCGAACGATAGACTAATTAAACGAGAAAGGTATGTGAGGCTAGTCCTTTCTTTCTAATGGCATGAATCCTATAGCATGACTTTCTTTCCTCTTCATGAGTTCCTATATTCCGGAAAGCCAAAAGCTTATGTCTATGAATAGCTATATAAGATAAGAGACATGTTATGAGTTCTATAACGATGATGATGAGTTAAAGTATAGAGATTCTAAAATGTATGATATGATGATCCTATAACGTAAATGATGTCGTTTATTGCTTAACCTCACCTTATATTCTAATTCCTTCAAGGTGAGTTAGGATGTCAATGAATGTTCCATAATGAAATCGGGGGATCACGACCTTACGTCAACCCAATAAGGTATAGTTGTTCTTGAGCCCTATGTATGTACTATGGTAAGCATACTATGATGAGCATATTATGTAGAGCATGTGATGATGATGATGATATAACACCGCGCCTATATGGTCGGGCAGTCACCGCTAAGGCGGGCTGCGTATACACCATGGCCAGATGGCATGGGCAGACACCACTAGAGGGCGGCATGAGATGATATCCCGGACGCGGGAGGACTGGACGCAGGCTAATGTTATGATTATCACACCGATCCGATATGGACGGGCAGCTTATATATTATCACAGCGTACCTATATGGATGGGAAACTTATACATTTATACATACATGACATGATGATGATTGTGAGTAAGCCAATATGCATTATTTCCTTTATATTTGACAGTCAGATATAGATGTTCCATACTGATATTTCCTTTATATCATTGTCTTATTTCTTTGTTTATGCCTCTTTTACTCAGCACAATGTTCGTATTGACGTCCGCTTTCTTTGGACGCTGTGTTCATGCCCACAGGTAGACAGGGAGAAGAGCTTGATCCAGATTCGTTGTAGCCGTCAGCTGATTTGAGAACACTCCATTATTCCGGCGGTGCTTATGATGATTCTTTTGTGTATATATTCATGTATATGTATTTTTGGGCATGACGGGGTCTTGTTCCGTCCCTATGTCTAGTACTCTAGTAGAGGCTCGTAGATACGCAGTGTGGGTTAGATGGTCTCACGAGATTGCTACTATATATATATATATATATGTATTTTGATATCCTAAAGGCTTATGTATATAAAAGTATTATGTTTTAAATGAAAGATGATTTTCTTATGAGTTGAGTATAAAATTGATAAAAGAGCATTAAAAGAGTATGATGAGTAATAGAACGAGCGGTGCTCGGTGGTTAGCCCCGGGTACCCGTCGTGGCCCATAGTCGGGTAGTGACAAAAAGTGGTATCTGAGCAGTTCAGTCCTAGGAAGTGTCTACGAGCCGTGTCTAGTAGAGTCTTGTTTATGGTGTGTTGCGCGCCACATCAATAAACAAGAGGCTACAGGGCATTTAAAAAATGACCATCTTTCTTTTTATGTGATCATGCGATAGAGCCGTGTATAAGATTTTATCCTCCCTAATAGTGTGTTGTGATTTCAGAAATGCCGCCAAAGGGATAAGCTATAGCTATCCAGAAGGGCAAGGCTACGGTAAAGAGGCGGGTAGAAAGAGCGCCTTCGATGAATATAGAAGAAGGAGAATCACATAATGAGGCCTTATCTAATACTTCCTCCACCCCGCCTAATGTGGAAGAACAAGGAGGAGCTCCAGCTCCAATTCCTCCCCCGGGTGCTTCGGGTCAACAAGTGACCGAGGCCATTCATTTATTGACACAATTGGTCGCCGCACAGGCACAACAACAAAATGTGAGTTCAAGTGATCGGGCAGCAAGTACCAGAGCCCGTGACTTTATGAGTCTAAATCCTCCGGAGTTTTTCGGGTCAAAGCCAGATGAAGACCCGTAAGGCTTCATCGATGAGATATTGAGGACGTTGAGGATTGTCCATGCCTCCGAAAATAAAATCTGTGGAGTTGGCATCTTATAGGCTCCAGGATGTGGCAGTTTCATGGTATAATAACTGGGTATTATCAAGAGGAGAAAATGCGCCTCTTCCGGTTTGGCAAGAGTTCGTAGATGCTTTCATTCGTCACTATTTGCCACCCGAGGTCCGCTGAGCTAGAGTGGATAGGTACTTGAATTTAAAGCAAGGAAGCATGAGTGCCCGGGAATATAGCCTGCAATTTAATTCATTGGCTAGATATGCCCCGACTATGGTGGCCGACATGGGGGATCGGGTACATAGATTCGTGAGTGGCTTAGGGCCACATTTATTCAAAGATTGCTTGACAGCTTCGCTACAAGATGGGATGGATATTTTCCGGATACAAGCCCATGCCTAGAACGTAGAGGGGCGACAACAACCACAAAGAAGTGATCCTGATAATGATAGAAGGCAAAGTAAGAGGGCAAGATCTATGGGAGCAGGCAGTGATTTTAGAGGGGGTTCAAGGCAGACATATTCTAGGTACTCAGGCCAGTCGGTGACTAGTGCACCTCCTCGATTCGCAAGTAGGAGATTTGACTGCTCCTTCCGTTCAAGACAGGGCCAGAGTTCGAGGGCCTCAGATTCCCAGTTGAGGGAAGATTATAGTCAGAGGAGACCCCAGTACCGCGATGCTGTCAGTGTGGTAGATTACATTCCGGACAGTGTCGCCAGGGTTCGGATGCTTGGTATGCTTGTGGCCAGGTTGGGCAGATGATGAGAGATTGCCCGTCGATGAGTGGTAGAGTTGGAGTTCAGCCCACAGGTTTAGCAACTGGTTCTTCCTCAGTGCGCCCGGTAGGGCAGACTCCCCGGATGTCAGCAGGCTGAGGTAGAGGCAGAGGGGCAACATCTACTTTAGGTGCCACTCAGCCCCGTGTATATGCGTTAGCCGGACGGCAGGATCTTGAGTCCTCCCCGGATGTGGTTACAAGTACATTATCTATATTTTCCCGTGATGTGTATGCATTGATAGATCCGGGTTCTACTCTTTCTTATATTACTCTGTATGTTACTGGTTGTATTGGGGTGAAACCTGAGCCAATCAAACCTTTTGAGGTATCAACTCCGGTTGGTGATCCCGTGATAGCAAGACAAGTGTACAAAGATTGTGTAATTGTGATATGTGACCGCCAAAATAAATCTGATTTAGTTAAGCTGGAAATGTTAGATTTCGATGTAATTATGGGTATGGATTGGGTGGCATCGTGCTATACTAATGTTGATTGTCGATTGAAAATTGTTCAATTCCAATTTTCGGGAGAGCCCGTGCTGGAATGGAAGGGTAATGTAGCATCTCCGAAAGGCAGGTTTATTTCCTACCTTAAGGCAAGAAAGATGATAGCTAAAGGGTATATTTATCATCTAGTCCGAGTACATGACACAGACGCAAAGTCGCCAACTTTCCAATCAGTTCCGGTAGTGAATGAATTTCCAGATGTATTCCAAGACGAACTTCCAAGTCTTTCTACAGAGAGAGAAATTGACTTCGCCATTGATGTGTTACCGGACACAAAGCCTATTTCTATTCCTCCTTATCGAATGGCTCCGGCAGAATTGAAAGAGCTGAAGGCACAGTTGAAAGATCTGCTTGAAAAAGGGTTTATTAGACCCAGTTCTTCACCGTGGGGAGCACCAGTCTTGTTCGTGAGAAAGAAGGATGGTTCCCTACGAATGTTCATCGATTATAGGCAGTTGAACAAGGTGACAATAAAGAATAAATATCCTCTCCCAAGGATTGACGATTTGTTTGATCAACTACAAGGTGCCAAGTGGTTTTCTAAAATAAGACTTGAGGTCGGGTTATCATCAAGTGAGAGTTAGAGAAGCGGATATTCCCAAAATAACTTTTAGGATGAGGAATGGCCACTATGAGTTTCGAGTAATGTCGTTTGGGTTGACTAATGCTCCAGCCGTGTTTATGAATTTGATGAACAATGTATTCAGACCACTTTTGGATCTATTTGTGATAATGTTCATTGATGATATTCTGGTATATTCTCGCACAGAATCATAATGTTATACCCAGTATTTTTGCACTTCGGATTATTCGCAAGCCAATCGACTTAAGTTACAGACGGGGTTATTTTCGGACATGAAGTAGGAACTTTTAATTTTCAATTTTAATTACTACAAAAATTGTTTATAAATTTTATTTAGTATAGAAATATTATTGGAGATTAGGGACTAATTAATTATGATTAGATTATTGAGTAAGGATTAATGATTAATTAAAATTAATTGATTTAACTATTGGTTGTGGGCCCCACCCGAAATAAAATAATAATTCAAGAAGTCAATGGATGAGTCATAGGGTATATATGAAAACTTGGATGAACAACTTAGAAGATAATTTCATTTTCTTAAAGTTAAACTTGAAAAAAAAAAGACATTTCCATGGCTGCTCTCGGCCAGCCATTGATGGAGGAAAAAATTGATTTGTTGCATATTTGATCAAGTTCCAAGTGAATTACAAGTTCAAGGAGGTGATAGCAACATTGGATATTGAATTGAGGAAGAATAAATTGTGAAATTGGAGCAATTAAGTGTAAAAATTCCTCCGAGAAAATTCAGGTAAGATTTTCTTATTTTGTGGTGTAATGGTATTAATAGTGTTGAGTTGAAAGGATTGAAAGTATGATTTATGTTCGTATGTTGTTGTTCGTGTTGTGGTCGTGTTGTCGTTGATGTGGATTCTAAATTTGGAAGAAAGAAGTGTATAACATATCGTATACAAAGCGTATGTTGGTTTGTTTGGTGTATAATCTTAAAACGTTAATGATTTGGATTGGATGAAATTGGAAGTAAGAAATTGTATGAAATTGTTGTTATATGAAATCGTGGGTTGAAAAGGATTAAGAAGGGTAGTTGGATTGTTAGAATTGTTGGTGGGCTGAATTGTAAGGATTTTATATGCGTATCTCTATTACTGTCATTGTTGGTATTTCTATGATAACAGGAGGCTAATTGGAAGTTCGGGTTAGGCGAATATATAGGGAAAATGCTGCCCGATTTCCGTTAAGTCCTTAACTGATGAAAACCCTAATCAAGAAAGTATAAGTTAAAGAATGAGTCCTACAGGAGATTGGTTACAGATCTATGAGCTAGTAAGTATAGTTGACTAACGATAGCGTTACTTTTATATTAAATAGGCTAAAGGGGCGACGAAGAGAACGTCATTACGATTAACCTTCAACAGGTATGTAAAGTTAACCCTTCTTTCTTTTTGGCATGATCTTTATGAATTGAATAGACGATGTGTATATGATTTCAAAGAAGTTCCTATTCTTAGAGCCACTAGGATGGCTACTGTTCTTGATTTCCAGAAGCTATTTTATTATATCTTGGTACGTGTATATGATTCCAGGAGTTCTATTTTGATATAATCCACCGTGACATTCGAAAGATATTTGATATGACTATTGTCTTGATTTTCAAATGATAGTTCGTTTTGATTATTCCATTGAGTCTTTGATAATGTTTTAATTTGCATATGGTTGCTCACTACTCTACTCGTGCTTGCCTCAATATGTCTTTCACTGATTCCCGGGCCAGGATACGTTTTCGTGCACAGTTTCCCTACATTGTTCACCGAGCCCCTCACTAGAGGGCCGGGATACGATAAATATATATATATATATATATGATTGAGTTATGATGTGTTTATGGAGGTATGATGTGTTTATGGAGTTATGATGTTTTCATGGCGTTATGATGTGTTTATGGAGTTATGATGTGTTTATGGCGTTATGATGTGTTTATGGCATTATGATGTTTTTATGGAGTTATGATGTGTTTATGGCGTTATCATGTGTTTATGGAGTTATAATGTGTTTTTGGCATTGTGATGTGTTTATGGAGTTATGGAGTTATGATGTGTTTATGGCTTTATGATGTGTTTATAGAGGTATGATGTGTTTATGGCGCCAAGGATGATATGTGGCAACCTTATTCACCGAGTCCCATAATGGGCCGGATATGATATATGATATTGATATGCATGATTTTCATTACATGAGGCAAGTGTATTGATGTTTTAAAAGTCATACTTGATTCTGGTAATCTCTATTTCAGTATGATTCTCCTTACTGTATTTCATGCTTTATATACTCAGTACATATTCTGTACTGACCCCCTTTCTTTGGGGGGCTGCGTTTCATACCCGCAGGTACAGATAGTTGGTTTGGTGACCCTTCTGCTTAGGACTCCTACTCAGCTGTCTTGGAGAGCTCCGTTGTTCCGGAGTTTAGACTTTTGGTACAGATCTTATGATATATATATATATATATATGTTTATCCAGGGGTACGACGGGGCCCTGTCCCGTCATATTTCACTGTTGATACTCTTAGAGGTCTATAGACATATGTGTGGGTTATGTATAAGTTCTTTTCAGCTGTGTCTATACGATGTGCTATGATATGATGTTTGTCTGTAATGGCAGCCTTGTCGGCTTGCGTATCATTTTATGACTTGATTAGTGTGACTCCTCAGGAGACAGTTTATCTGGATATATATATATATACATGACGACGTTATAAACCTTGGAGTTCTTTTTCAAGTTTCCATATTATTCTTAGATTCAGTTTGACTATATCCCACAGTTACGTATACGAGTGTCCAGGTCTGGCACTAGTCATGGCCCACGGGGTTGGGTTGTGACAAAAGTGGTATCAGAGCAGTTCATCCTCGGAGTGTCTACCTACCGTGTCTAGTAGAGTCTTGTTTATCGGTGTGTTGTGCACCACATCTATAAACAGGACGCTATATGACATTTAGGATGTTACCTTTCTTTCATATCTAAGATCGTGCGATAGAGCCCAGCCATAGGAAATGAAATTCCTTTCACTAACCTTTGATTTCAGCTGAAGAACGACATCGACAGAAGAAAGTGACTGATGATATTAGAAGCTACACAGTACACAGGTAAGCCACGGTGCGAAAGAGGCATGTCAGGTAAGGTAAGAATATTGGAGTATGATTGACATGTGAAGTTGAAGAATGAAAGGGGAGGTAGATAGGAAGGTATAACAGGACGGATCGTTAAAGGATCAGGTACGTCCTGAGGTGCGATATGTGAGGTGAGTTTCGACACCTTTATACTTTTTACTTGAAATTGGGAGCCCTCTGTGGCTATGACATGATATGATATATACGTATATATGTTGGCCCTGTGAGGCATTATTGGTAATTCCTGCTTGTAGGTTTTGGGATAGTAAGAAATACAGAGGAAACTCTGCCAAAATTTTCCTATCTTGAGAGGTCGTGTCAACAGTAATGATAAGATTTAACAAGTTTGTAAGTACGTCTGACTTCAAGAAATAAAGTTAACGGTTGAATTGATAATAATAGTAATTATGTGGTCGACATCGATATGGTAAATTTATTATGTTGGATTAAAGCTTTAACAGATACCCTCCATGTCATCTGTAAGTGGCATCATTCTTACTTGGGAAATTTTATTTCGAAGAAATATATATGAGCAACAAAGTTTGGAATTCATTTACGGACTAGAATACTTTCCAGCCACATTTTTACCTTAGAAAAGCTCATATTGAAGGGCAAAAACGTCCAGCAATTAAGTTTCACTTTTATTGAAAAGTACAAAGCATACAGCAAGTAGTTTATAAACTAAATAATTCGTTCACGACTCAAGAACAAATCTGGAGGTAAACCATGTGAATCAAGCACCAGAAGTACTGTGGTGCTTGTCAGATTCTAGTTTTTATTCTAGTGGTGGTTGGAGAATGTTTCATGGTGATATTTTACTAGTTTTAATCAATTAATTGGAGATGGAATTTGTAGAAGGAAAGACTCAAACCTGTGGGCTGTCTTGGGTCATGTGTTTCACGTGTTGTTGATGAGATGCTAGGATAATTTGGAAGGGCTTACGACACTAAGAGACGGTTTAGAAAAGGTGGCAAATCTTAACAGAAGGTTATATTGAGGTATCGACTGAACTGATAAGCAGGGATAAATCACAATGAGTTTACAGTTAAAAGGAGTAATAGTATGATTGAGATGAAAGTACGGAGGAGGAAGAATTATGACAAATTATGAAGGTATTAATAAGACAGCTTGTGAGATATTAAGAATAAGATTGATCAGAAAGGGTGAAGGGTTAAGTACGCCTACTCCACAGAGTGAAATTAAAACATAGTAAGAATCGTGAATAAGGTTAGGAGGTGTTACATCATAGGATGGATTACGAACAGGATGTAATGTGGATACCATAAAGATTGTTATAGAAATGAGTAAAGCCTAGTGAGGAAGTAACTAAAGGATATGATGTGGTCAATCTGAAATGGAAAGGCAAGGTATAGAACGAATAAGAAAGACTTATAAAGTTCTTTTATAGGAAAGGTTCAGAATTCAGATTATGTGATAATGGAAATGAAAGTGAGCACAAGAAAAGAAGGAGTTAATTGAAAGAAAGGAATAAGAAGAGAGCGAGCGAGATAACAGTGTAGTAATAAGTTACGGCATGTGTAGCCGAGAACACGAGTAATATAAGTGACAGAATTGTGAAAGACCAAACTACAGAAAGATGAGCGACGAGACAGAATAAGTGCCAGAAATGACTAGTATGATAAGAGCAAATAAGGATGAACAAAATATATTTTGAAAATGAGAAAGAGGTTATGTAGAAGTAGTGTTTTCCGAAGGATACAGGAGTAGCATGAGATTCCTCGTACACAAAATAAAAGATGGACATAGACTGGAGAAACGAAAGGAATACTAAAGGAAGCACTCAAGACAGACGTAATTAATTGAGTATGAGTATAGGATAAAAGGGAAACATATAGCTACAAACTTAAGGTGTAGTACGACGAGAAGGTAATAAGAAAAGACCACTATTAAAACGAATTTGATATGATTTTGAGTAAGTTAGAAGTTAGCGTTGGGTATACAACAAGGGTGAAAGAGCATGAGGCATAAGGGAGTACTGCGTGTATGTGACTTCACCTCGTAAATAGTGAAATCCTTAAAGGACAAGGATTGTGGATTTGTGAAACAACTGATGTATTGTGAATTTATTAGAAGGAACAGATGATATCCGTTGAGATAAAGATAGTGTTATAAGAAAGCTTGAGACACTTATCATCCGAATATAAGTGCTACCTAATTGAGAATTTGAAACGACTATAAGCACTAGCTAGTTACTGATCGGAATAAATGGAATGTGGCTTTGGATAAATCGTTACATTAATTATATTACTCGAGTACCAACCATCAGATAAGATTTTATACTATATATCGAGAGTTCTCATCGCTTCGTGATTTGGTTAAAGTTTCGTACGTGGGGAATCAAGTTATAAATGATAAAGAAAAGACATGGATATGGTATAAGTACAACCCCAAAGGGGGGAAGCGGGTGAAAGCAAAGTAAGTATAAATGGAAACAATTTACACTGAAGTATATTTGTTATAGATGCTTAAATTTTAATTGAGATCCCTTGCTGAAACAAATTAATAAGCTCTGATAGCTAGCAATGAATGGATAGAAGATAGGATGGTATTTGAGACAAGACTAAGGATCATTTCAAAAGATTCTGTATAATATGACATTAAAAAGTGAATGCTCATAAAAAGGAAGAATACGACAAGAAAATGGCAACGAGTAGCTTAAGAGATATTATAAAGGATAGCAACGCTATACTGGATTAGAGGTTAAGGCGTTGGCAATGGGGATACTATAACTTATAAGTAGCAAAGGAGGAAGGACAGGAAATCTCCTATAGTAGGATATGAGAAAATCAAATGGTGAATAAAGAAAGGGGAAGGAGCATGACAAGATAGACTGCAAGTGAGTTTTAGTACAAATAAGATATGCAAAACAGAATGAATCGGGAGAGGGGAAAACTATGACTAAGATTGGATATACTCTATACAAGTTGTACAAGAATAGTTATGCAACCTACGAATATTTGTATGCTAAGAATGAGACCAAGTGAGTACTTGATAAGAAGAGTAAGGATTTAGTAATAACAATGTGGTTACGATATTTTTGATATGTTAGGGAAAGGTGTAAGATGGTTTGAACCCAAGTACCGAGATGAAATTAGTATTGAGGGCAAAAGCCATAGTTAAGGACTAGTTATATCAATTGAAAGATATAAGAGAAGAATATAGGGTCTGCATAAAGACTAGCGAGGCGACGCTAAGGTATTTTCCTGGCTGATTTGAGCACCTACACATACTCTTGTAAAGATTGCAATAGGATGTATGATAGGAGAACTAAGAGAAAATTTAAGTAAAGGGGCAATAGAAGAGTTTGAAGTAAAGATAAAGAAACGACCCGAGATAAGCGAAGTTACAAGTTGGATTAAGGGAAGTTGTGAAACGGTTTAACCGAGATGGTCAGAACAAACGGGTTACTGGTTACTGGATGATAGTGAAGTTATAATATGAGGGGACCCTAGCGCTATTTGATAGCCAACCCTAAAGATCGAGATCAAGAACTAAAAGCAAGTGATAGTTAAAAACCTTTAAAAGAAAAACATAAAGTGACACATGATGTGGAAGATTCCAGAATACGGACTGTAACAGCAACGCAAAGCAAGGTTATCGGAGTAGAGTCTGTGAAGGGTCTACAAGTACCGGAGGTATGAAATACTCCAAGAATTGTAATGTCTAATAAATCGAAGAGGGATGTCTGCACGTTACAAGGTCTTACTTAAATATTATAAGTAAAGTGAAATGAACGATACATCTTAAGGGAGTAACTATAGCAGAAGAAAGAATCGAGTTATGACTAAGTGCAGTTGTCGACCAACTGCGAAATGAAGAGGAGAGTAAGGACAACGACGTGGAATTATTATTTCGAGAAGCAACAGAAAGAGGGAATATCACGAGAATGGTTACTTAGAGATCTGTAATGCGTTGTAATAGATTAAAGGGAATCGACCAATGAAAGAGGCATGTGAAGGACATAATTTAGTAAAAGAATGTTTAAGGAAGTATTGGGACCGCGGGATTAGTCTAACATTCGAGGATGAATGTTCCAAAAGGGGGAAGGATGTTATACCCCGTATTTTTGCACGTCGGATTATTCGCAAGCCAATCGACTTAAGTTAAAGACGGGGTTATTTTCGGACATGAAATAGGAACTTTTAATTTTCAATTTTAATTACTACACAAATTTTTTATAAATTTTATTTAGTATAGAAATATTATTGGAGATTAGGGACTTATTAATTATGATTAGATTATTGAGTAGGGATTAATTATTAATTAAAATTAATTGATTTAATTATTTGTTGTGGTCCCCACCCAAAATAAAATAATAATTCAAGAAGTCAATTGATGAGTCATAGGGGGGGAGGGGGTAGCACGTGTCAAGTTGAGGGACAACATATATATGAAAAATTTGATGAACAACTTAGAAGCTAATTTCATTTTCATAAATTTAAACTTGAAAAAAAAAGACATTTCCATTGCTGCTCTCGGCCAGCCATGGATGGAGGAAACAAATCGATTTGTTGCATATTTGATCAAGTTCCAAGTGAATTACAAGTTCAAGGAGGTGATATCAACATTGGATATTGAATTGAGGAAGAAGAAATTGTGAAATTGGAGCAATTAAGTGTAGAAATTCCACCGAGAAAATTCAGGTAAGATTTTCTTATTTTGTGGTGTAATGGTATTAATAGTGTTGAGTTGAAAGGATTAAAAGTATGATTTATGTTCGTATGTTGTTGTTCGTGTTATGGTCATGTTGTCGTTGATGTGGATTCTAAATTTGGAAGAAAGAAGTGTATAACGTATCGTATACAAAGCGTATGTTGGTTTGTTTGGTGTATAATCTTAAAACGTTAATGATTTGGATTGGATGAAATTTGAAGTAAGACATTGTATGAAATTGTTGTTATATGAAATCGTGGGTTGAAAAGGATTAAGAAGCGTAGTTGGATTGTTAGAATTGTTGAATTGTAAGCGTACTGTTCTTGATTTCCAGAAGCTATTTTATTATATCTTGGTACGTGTATATGATTCCAGGAATTCTATTTTGATATAATCCACTGTGACATTCGAAAAATATTTGATATGACTATTGTCTTGATTTTCAAATGATAATTCGTTTTGATTATTCCATTGAGTCTTTGATAATGTTTTAATTTGCATATGGTTGCTCACTACTCTACTCGTGCTTGCCTCAATATGTCTTTCACTGAGTCCCGGGCCAGGATACGTTTTCGTGCACAGTTTCCCTGCATTGTTCACCGAGCCCCTCACTAGAGGGCCGAGATACGATAAATATATATATATATGATGGAGTTATGATGTGTTTATGGAGTTATGATGTGTTCATGGCGTTATGATGTGTTTATGGAGTTATGATGTGTGTATGGCATTATGATGTGTTTATGGCGCCAAGGATGGTATGTGGCGACCTTATTCACCGAGTCCCATAATGGGTCGGATATGACATATGATATTGATATGCATGATTTTCATTACATGAGGCAAGTGTATTGATGTTTTAAAAGTCATACTTGTTTCTGGTAATCTCTATTTCAGTATGATTCTCCTTACTGTATTTCATGCTTTATATACTCAGTACATATTCCGTACTGACCCCCTTTCTTCGGGGGGCTGCGTTTCATGCCCGCAGGTACAGATAGTCGGTTTGGTGACCCTTTAGCTTAGGACTCCTACTCAGCTATCTTGGAGAGCTCCGTTGTTCCGGAGTTTAGAATTTTGGTACAGATCTTATGATATATATATATATATATATGCTTATCCGAGGGTACGACAGGGCCCTGTCCCGTCATATTTCACTGTTGATACTCTTAGAGGTCTGTAGACATATGTGTGGGTTATGTATAAGTTCTGTTCAGCTGTGTCTATACGATGTGCTATGATATGATGTCCGTCTGTAGTGGCAGCCTTGTCGGCTTGCGTATCATTTTATGACTTGATTAGTGTGACTCCTCAGGAGACAATTTATCTGGATATATATATATATATATATATATATATATATATATATATATATATATATATATATATATACATGACGACGTTATGAACCTTTGAGTTCTTTTGCAAGTTTCTATATTGTTCTTAGATTCAGTTCGACTATATCCAACAGGTATGTATACGAGTGTCCAGGTCGGGCACTAGTCATGGCCCACGGGGTTGAGTCATGACACAGAACATGCAGATCATTTGCGAATTGTTCTTGGCATCCTTCGAGTCCGGGAATTATATGCAAAATTTTCAAAGTGCGAGTTTTGGCTAAATTCTGTAACATTTCTGGGCCATGTTATTTAAGATGATGGCATTCGAGTCGACACTCAGAAAATTGAAGCTGTGAAGACTTGGCCAAGGCCTACGACGCCTACAGAAGTCCGTAGTTTTCTGGGATTGGCAGGTTATTATAGAAGATTCGTAGAGGGCTTCTCATCTATTTTAGCTCCATTGACGAAGCTAACCCAGAAGTTGGCTAAATTTCAATGGAACAATGCTTGTGAGCTCAACTTCCAAGAGTTGAAAGATAGATTAACCTCAGCTCCAGTCTTGACACTTCCAGAAGGGTCGGATGGTTATGTCATGTACTGTGATGCTTCTGGCGTTGGGTTAGGATCAGTATTAATGCAGCACGTTAAAGTCATTGCATATGCTTCGAAACAGCTGCGGAAACATGAAAAGAACTATCCAACTCATGATCTCGAATTGGCTGCGGTTATTCATGCATTGAAAATGTGGAGACATTACTTGTATGGTGTGCATGTTGATATCTATACAGATCACAAGAGTCTTCAGTATATTTTCAAACAGAAGGAGTTAAATCTGCGGCAGAGGCGGTGGTTAGAATTGTTAAAAAATTATGATGTGAACATTTTATACCATCCCGGAAAAGCAAATTTAGTAGCTGATGCGCTTAGCCGCCGATCAATGGGCAGTTTATGTGAAGACCCTCCGGAAAAGAAAGAGATGGTTCATGAGCTCCACCAACTAGCTAATCTTGGAGTGTGCGTAATTGATTCGGGTAGTTCAGGGATTGGCATTAATAATCCTACAGTTTCATCTTTAGATATAGAAGTGAAAGAGCGTCAATACGAAGATCCTCAATTATGCCATTACAGATACACATTTCATGGAAAAGAGAAGTCTCCATTTCATATTTCTAGGGACGGAATTCTTAGATACCGAAGCAGGTTATGTGTGCCGAATGTGGCAGAATTGCGCCGACGAATTCTAGGAGAAGCACATTGTTCTCAGTATTCTATTCACCCGGGTGCCACAAAAATGTACCATGATCTCAAGTTAATATATTAGTGGGATGGCATGAAGAGAGACATAGCGGAATTTGTAGCACAGTGTCCAAATTGCCAACAGGTAAAGATTGAACATCAAAAGCCAGGAGGCTTATTGCAAGAAATGTAGATCCCTACTTGGAAATGGGAAGTAATCAACATGGATTTTATTGTGGGGTTACCTCGTTCCCGCGGCAAGTATGATTCTATATGGGTGATCGTGGATAGATTGACGAAAGCAGCCCATTTTCTTCCGATTAGGACCACATACTCAGCAGAAGATTATGCGAGATTGTATCTCAAGGAAATTGTGCGACTTCATGGTGTTTCACTGTCCATTATCACAGATAGAGAAGCACAGTTTACAGCCAAGTTCTGGAAGTCCTTTCAAGAAGGTCTAGGCACCCAAGTGAAGCTTAGTACGGTATTTCATCCGCACACCGATGGACAAGCCGAGTGTACTATTCAGACCTTGGAAGATATGCTACGAGCATGTGTGCTGGATTTCGGTGGTAGTTGGGATGATCATTTGCCGCTAATCGAATTCGCATACAAAAATAGCTACCATTCCAGTATTTAAATGGCTCCGTACGAGGATTTGTATGGGAGGAAATGTAGATCCCCAATCGGATGGTTCGAATTAGTAGAAGTACAGCTAATAGGCCCTGAATTGATTCAACAAGCGGCAGAAAAAGTTAAGGTGATCCGAGATTGATTGTTGACAGCCCAAAGTTGCCAAAAGTCTTATGCGAACAATCGTCGACGAGACTTGGAATTTCAAGTTGGTGATTGGGTATTTTTTAAAGTATCGCCCAAGAAAGGGGTGATGAGATTTGGCAAGAAAGGAAAGTTAAGTCCTAGATACATTGGACCCTATCAAATTATCCACAAGGTGGGTCATGTAGCCTATGAATTGGACTTACCCTCGGAGCTTGAATCAGTCCATCCAGTCTTCCATGTGTCGATGCTCCGCAGGTGTATTGGAGATCCCACAAAGATTGTCCCGATAGATGATGTGCAAGTGACAGAAAAGCTAACCTATGAAGAAGTGTCTATTGCTATTCTAGACAGGCAAGTGCGAAGACTTCGAAATAAAGAAGTAGCTTCAGTCAAAGTCTTGTGGTGAAACAACAATCGGGAAGAAATGACTTGGGAGGCAGAAGAGAAGATGAAATCCACGTACCCGCATTTATTTCAACCCCCAGGGGAGATTCAAGATGAAACGCCAACGATATAAGGTATGTACGCTTACTTTTCATGCTTTTGGTCGTGTGTGGCCATAGATATATTGCTAATATGTTGTGGCCCTGTGAGGCAATGATATTATGGGTTGTTGTGATAGGATGTTAGTGCCACATTACAGGGGAAACACTGGCGAAATTTTCGTAGAATCCCGAGTGTCTAACATTCGAGGACGAATGTTCAAAAAGGGGGGGAGAATGTTACACCTTGGAAAATTCCCCGTTGGCTTACAGTGAATAAGCTAATGAAGGGCATGACGTATATGATGATTTGATAAGTAAGAAACAACATTTGATTATCTCAATCGAGATTCGAAGACATTCGACTAAAAGGAAGAAGTTTGGCAAAGAAAGTAAAGGACATGTTATGTGTCGGGAAGAGAATTACGAGTGACGAGTTAATGAGGGAATAATGATGTCTTAGAGACAAGTAATGACGTCCCTTAGATTGGTGTCGAAGTGTTAAACAAGTGTTAAGAATGTCCCATAAGGATCGGAGATCAAACGAGTCGACGAAAACAAGTTCCGGAAAGCATGGCATTATACGGCCAGACATACTGGCCGTATAAAATCCACAGACCGTATGTGCAACCGTGGATTCAGCCCAGCATAACACAACTCACTGGACCAAACATACGGTCCAACATACGGTCAGTGAAAAATATACGGACCGTGTGTTGGTCCGTATAAGTTGATCCGGCCAGCTTTTGTTAATTAATATAAGGGACCTTTTTCATTTCACTTCCACTCTCTACAAGTCAAGAAACCTCTACAATATTCTCCATAATTCATCCACAAGAATTAAAAGGAAATCCATGATCAATAACACCAAATCCATGAAACAAAGTGTATGAAACCTAGCTAAAGTTCATCTACCTCAAGAAAAATCAAGAGAAGTGAAGTTTGGTTTTGGTGCTAGAGGGGTAATTCGACTCAATACTTGTTCATCCATCATATAAGGTAATTTTCATGACCATATCATGTTGTTTAAGGTATTGGAAGGTCAAGACACTTGAATTGTAGAAAGACATAGAAAATGGGTCATAAATGAGTGAATAGTGTCATGGTTGAATGGTAGTTGGATGGAATCATGAATGTTGGTGTGTTATGATTATGAATATGTTATAAATGACATTTAGACCATGAAATAAGTATTATGTATGAAAAAACGCGATAATGAGCTATAACCATAATTGTGGAGAAATTGAAGAGAAATGTTGAATTGTGGTAAATGTATACAAATGATGATTGTTGGTTGCCATATTGTGAATGTTGATATGAATGTTTGGGAGTTGAAGTAGAACATGGGAAAAGTAGTATAAACAAAGGAAATGCTGCCCAATTTTCCTTAGAAATAGTAACGAGTTCTTGTAGTCGATTTACTAACGTTAATGCGAATTCTCTCTTAAAGGTAGAAACGTGACATTGAATGAGAACAAGTGAATGATTGACTAATTAAACGAGAAAGGTATGTGAGGCTAGTCCTTTCTTTCTAGTGGCATGAATCCTATAGCATGACTTTCTTTCCTCTTCATGAGTTCCTATATTCCGGAAATCCAAAAGCTTATGTCTATGAATAGCTATATAAGATAAGAGACATGTTATGAGTTTTATAACGATGATGATGAGTTAAAGTATAGAGATTCTAAAATGCATGATATGATGATCCTATAACGTAAATGATGTCGTTTATTGCTTACACTCACCTTATATGATAATTCCTTCAAGGTGGGGCAGGAGTCAATGAATGTTCCATAATGAAATCAGGGGATCACGACCTTACGTCACCCTGATAAGGTATAGTTGTTCTTGAGCCCTATGCATGTACTATGGTAAGCATACTATGATGAGCATATTATATAGAGCATGTGATGATGATGTTATAACACCGCGCCTATTTGGCCGGGCAGTCACCGCTAAGGTGGGCAGCGTATACACTATGGCCAGATGGCATGGGCAGACACTATTAGTGAGCGGCATGAGATGATACCCCGAACGCGGGAGGCCTGGACGCAGGCTATTGTTATGATTATCACACCGATCTGATATGGACGGGCAGCTTATATATTATCACACCATACCTATATGGACGGGCAGCTTATACATTTATACATACATGACATGATGATGATTTTGAGTAAGCCAACATGCATTATTTCCTTTATATTTGACAGTCAGATATAGATGTTCCATACTGATATTTCCTTTATATCATTGTCTTATTTCTTTATTTATGCCTCTCATACTCAGTACAATGTTCGTACTGACGTTCGCTTTCTTTGGATGCTGTGTTCATGCCCACAGATAGACAGGGAGGAGAGCTTGATCCAGATTCGTAGTAGCCGTCAACTGATTTGAGAGCACTCCATTGTTCCGGAGGTGCTTATGATGATTCTTTTGTGTATATATTCATGTATATGTATTTTTGGGCATGACGGGGTCTTGTCCTGTCCCTATGTCTAGTACTCTAGTAGAGGCTCGTAGATAGACAGTGTGGGTTAGATGGTCTCACGAGATTGCTACTATATATATATACATATATATATGTATTTTGATAGCCTAAAGGCTTATGTATATAAAAGTATTATGTTTTGAAATGAAAGATGATTTTCTTATGAGTTGAGTATAAAATTGATAAAAGAACATTAAATGAGTATGATGAGTAATAGAACGAGCGGTGCTCGGTGGTTAGCCCCGGGTACCCGTCGTGGCCCCTAGTCGGGTCGTGACAAAAACTCATACACTCAGTCTATAACAACATCTACTTACTACTGTTAAACATAAATAAGGGAAGTAATCTCCACATCCAAACAAGCTAATGAATCTTAAACATTACCCAAGCGTCATGCTGTCACTTAGTTGAACTAAAATAATCCAAAAACTAACTAATCACCAAACAGGCTACTATCACATATTACCAACTGCTAAACAGTAACAAAATATGTGAAGGATAGAATGTTACATTTTAAAAGTGCACCCTTCATCAAAAAATCGAATCTGAAAGTCCTTTGTGCTTCCAAGACCACACTCAGCCACACAAACTCAAAAACAAAAGGAAAAAAAATTGACTCAGAAATACCTAGTGTATACATGTATATGTATACCTCGTGTATACATATATATATGTATTCCTGGTATATATATATATATGTATATATATATATATATAGATAAAGACAATTAAATAAAGATTAAAAAGGATGATATTTTAATTATAGATAAAATTAGGACATAATTATCCTATTAAAACAGTTAAAAAATTAGTCAATTGTGTTAATGGGCTTAAAATTGCGAATATGGCCCTAATGGATTCTGATCCAACTAATTACTTCAATTATTGCACATTTTGGCCTTAATTGATTTTAATTTAGTTGGTTATTTCAAACTCCATGGATTAAAGGGAATATAGTATTTGCTAATTTTGATTTTTCACAATTTTAACAGTTAAATGAATGATTATTATTTTCTTAAACCAAATGCCTTCTTTTTCTTTGATTAAATAAAATAAGTATCTCATAAATGTCATAAGAATACCAGTTAATTTCTAAACAACTTTGTGATGTCATGAAAAATCTTTCACCAATTTAAAGGATCAAAATATTGTTCTGAACAATTTGTAAAAATAATTTAAACCCTTTAAGGTGCATAGCTTATTTTATTTATTTTCCAAGGACTCTGACTAATTAAGATAAATTATGGGAGGTCAAAAATTAGGTGTCAACAACAGGTACAATAACGAACTAAATGGAGTATAAGTCTTGGAACACATCTTTGAAATACATAAGTTGTTCGAAACAAAAGATAGAATGTAAAGATTCCTAAAGAAGATCTGGTGCCATGGATCAACCGATGGCTTACCCCGAATGGTCTAGATAGTCTCCTCAACGACTGTAGCATCCCGAGATCCACTCTTACTAGGAATAGAATATGTACACAAAAAGGTGCAGCAAGTGTAGTGTGAGTACAAAAGCAACGGGTACTTAGCAGCATCATCGATCGACCCTCGATAGAACGGAGACGAGCGCTGGTCTTCGATTACTTCTACTACAATTAACTGCCATTAGTCTGGGAATGATAATAACATGAAAGATCAAGTATTTGGCACACAAGGATAATGAACAATTCAAACAACATGAATCATCAACAACAATTAAAGCATGACTGCAATGCAAGGCCTTTCTTTCCATCTACCGGTACAAACACATTCGAACATTAAAGAATCATGACCCATGGGGGACTCGCAAGGTCCATATACCACTCGAAATATTAAATCTCCCAGATCACATTGGGTCCTTAACCACTTTAGGCTCTAAATCTCACAACTTAGCCCCATACGCTCCATATATCTCTCTCTTAGCCAATATGCTAAACAATCATCATCACTCTATCCAGAACTAGTTTTCCAAAGACCCACTATTGTGTCATCAATAATGACAAGCATGAGATACAAAATAACTATGAATATGACATGCAACACAATAATAAGCAGGAATATGCAACAAAGGTTCCATTTAGATTCGCATAAGTCATAAATATCCCACCTTAGCTACTTATTCACTTTTAATGATTATTTATGAGTGATGTACCACACACATATCAAATAAGACAGGCATATAATCAAAGACAGAAGGTACATGTTTCTTTTTTTTTTTTTAAATATTCCCAATCGGGCCTTTTATTTAAAGAAAGAAAAATTGTTCAACAAAACTGGCCCAAACTCAGGTCCAGCCCAACAAAATAAAAGAAAAAAGGACAAAAAGCAAATTAAGACAAAATGCTACAATTCCCAAGTTAGAAAAGTAGCCGTATTTTGTTCTTGTTGCCCTAAAATCTTTGTTGCTATCTTCTTCTTCTCTGATGCATTTTCTACGATTTTGGTGTCTAGATGATGAAAACAACTCTGATTGACACCTAAAATCGTCGAGCATCTCTTGATTTCTACTCAATTTGTGCAATTCCATCATCAACCTCTCGTTCAGCTAAGTATCCAACTAATTCTTGTTGTTGATGGTATTGTGTAGTTGTTTCATATCTAATCTATTTCCTTTCAGGGGATTTCTTATTGTTGATGTTCCTAGCTGATTCAAACTTTGATTTTGTACCCTTCTATCCTTTTTTGAGGACCCTCTTCTTGGTAGATCTTCTCGAACAAGTATGTTGATCTCTTCCTTGTAACTTTAGACCCATGTTAGAATGTAATCTTTGATTTTGTTGCCTAGAACAACCATACTATTTCCGTTGACCCTATTGGTTATTGGTGACATATGTGTTGCTTTGTTTTAATCTGCATAAACTTGGTGTTTGACCATTTTTATAAGCACCATTTGGTGCTAATACCACAAACAAGCCATTCCCCTCATTTATTTTATTAAACAAAGAACAAACATTGTACCAACATTTCATATGAATAGGTTTCCCTTTCCACCTGTGCTTTTGTGTACTGCTTAGTTTCCAAATGCATAAATTTGATGTGAGTCCTTTTGATAAGACATTTATCCAATCTGCACATTGATGCTTTGATGTTTCCTTCTGTAACACTCTTCCATGTTATGGCCTGCTAAAAACTATTCCCTTGTGTGTTATGCCTTGCCTATGTCTGTCAAAATTGTTGTTTTTTAATGTCTTCAAAACCTGCTCGTGCTTCAAACAATTATTACATATAAAAAGAACCTGCAAAAAAGAAAATAGGTTGGCAAAAGCCACCATGTTCTCCTCCTCTTGGATTTGAATATGATAATGTGTCCTCCTTTTTCTAGATTTCCACACTTCCCACCCTCCTTAATATCTGCAAACTTTATATTTATAGCTTCTCAGACCATCATCAAGGGCCTGATTAGCTAAAGCATCAGCCAACTTGTTACCTTCTCTTAAGCTATGGCTATAGGACACATTCATGTTATTTCTAAAATCCTTGATCTCCTCAATCCATATAGTTATTCCCCAAGGTGATTTCCAACCCTCTTCCAATATTTTGTACACCATGTCACAGTCAGTCTGTATGAAAATGTTATCCATTCCTCTAATCCTGCAGTATCTCAAAGCTTCTAGAATAGCCATCACCTCAGCATCTGTGTTAGTTGTGATACCCATATCCTCTGCTTGAGCATATATTAAGTTCCCCTATCCATTCCTCAAATAAAAACCATAGGAGCTTCTGCCACGATTGCCTCTTGAAGCCCCATCGGTATTGCATAGAATGAGTTTCTTAGTTGAAAATTCCACATCACCTTAGTAATTTTCAACTTAGCTCTTTCCTCCTCCATCAATTTGATTGAGTCTTCCCATTAGTTTGGTATATTTCTAAATGAAGGATTCCTAACCTGTACCAATCTATGAATTGTGTTGTAAACCTGAAAAATTGCCTTTCCAGTGATTTGTTTCCTCCATGCTTTATACTATTTCTCCTCTTCCAATTTTGCCATATAATAGTTGCTGGTGCTGCCTTGAAAATTCCTCTGAGCCTTTCTCTTACTGGTGCATACCATACTATTTGCCACATATGAATTATCGAATAGATGATGTATTGTTTCTTCTTTTGGAGGAGAACAACACCAGCATCTAGACACTATATGATAATTCATTCCTTTAAGCACATCCTCAGTTGGCACTCTGAATTTCTAGCATCTCCATGGGAAAAATGATATCTTGAAAGGCAACCCTTTTATCCACATGTGTTTGTATATCTGTCCTGCCTGCATCTAAGTCTCACATACTCCCATGCCGATTTAACAGAAAACTCAACTTTATTATTCAATAACCACCATGACCTGTCCAAACCTTTGTCTGCTCTTGGTGGTGCAAAAGTATTAGTTACGTGCAGGACAATGTCCTCATGTAATATAGTTGTTAGTTTCATAACATCTCATTCCGCTCCATTAACCACTTCATGAACATTCTGCAAATTTTCGTCAAATGCTTTTCCTGGTACTGCATAGTACAGTGCTCCCATTCCTGTCAAATTGTCAAACCAAAACTCTGAATTACCAACTTTGGTTTGCCACCAAATTTGGTGTTTTATCAAGTCCCTAGTGTTACACCTCGGAAAAATCTTCCGTTGGTACGCAAGTGAATCAACTAGTGATGAGTACGAGTGTACGATGTTTCCACGAGTAAGAAATAACATTTGACGACCCTAAGTGAGATTCTGAAGGCAATCGCAACAAGAGAGAGGTTATGCTCCGTAATGAATAATTATAGGTTTTGGAAATGTGAAAAATTGCAAGTTTGCATTCTGGACAGTTGTTCGTAAAGTGAAATACGGACCGTAAAGTGGTATACGGTCCGTAAACTGCCATGTCGTATTTTGGTTTCCAAAACATCAACTTTCTGCCAAATGAGCAAATGGTTAAAAACGACCCAAAATATAGACCGTAAAGTGGTTTACGGCCCGTAAACTGCATCCGTAAATCACCACATCTCAGTTTGAGTTTCTGGTTCTGATATGATTAAATACGACCACGAAGGACGGTCCATAAACTGGAATATGGGCCGTAAACCAAGTTTACGACCACTGTGCACTTCAAATCAGATTTTTAAGTCATTAAATAAGGGGACCAAGGCTTATTTCATTTCACTTCTACATCACACCCCTTCTCTCTAGAACATCTCTCTACATATATTCCACAAGAATTCAAGGATATTTGGTGATCAACAACATAAATCAAGGGAATCAAGTGTAAGAAAACCATCTAGATCATCCAAGGTCAAGAAATCCAAATGGCGATAAACTAGGGTTTTGCTCAAAGTGGAGTATTATCAACTGAAGCTTTCTCCTACAACATTTAAGGTAAGATTCATGATATTTCTATATTGTTCAAGGTAGTTAAGAGTTGAAATACTTGGATTGTAGAAGAGTATAGAAAAATGAGTAATGAATATGGAATAGTGTCATTTTGAGAAATAGTATGAATTGAGCTATGGGTCTTGATGTATTGTGATGTAAATACGATATAAATGATGTTGAGAACATGAGGTGAATAATGTATGTAAATGGACGTCGTGTGTGTTATGGCCATGGTTATGGATGAATTGAATGTAAGTCTAGAAATATGGATAATGTGAATGAGTAATGACTATTGTTATGGCATCGTGAATTTATTATTGACGTTTGCGAGTTGAGATACATTATGGAGGAGATGCTATCCGATTTTCTCTAGTGTTAGTCATAGATGCTAGCTATCGATTCTAATGATAGTATGACTTTAATGAAAGTAGAAACGTGATCGTTGAAGGGGAACGTACAAGCGATAAATAGTCGAACGGAAAGGTATGTAAGGCTAACCCTTCTTTCATCAGGCATGGTTCTTTGGCCAAACATCTAAATCCTCTATACAAGTATGTTGTCTTTCAAATGATTTGATCTTCCGAGCTTGTAAGCTCATGATCCTTGATACGCTACGATTGTACTAAGTTCCTCATATGACGAGTAGGCCTATTAAGGTGGATGAAATGAATGATGATGATTATGATAATGGGGTTAAAAGTAAAGATACTTATGAGCTACTGTGTATATGTATGACAATTATGGAACGCCGAGCTTATATGGCCGGGTAGTATATGTATAGATGTATATATATGTATATTTACGTAACGCGCGCACACCACTGCAGTTGGATAGGGACAACACTGAACCTTGGTAGGGCTAGGTACGTGTAACACTGAGCCTTGGTAGGGCCAGGTACGTGTAACACTGAGCCTTGGTAGGGCTAGGTACGTGTAACACTGAGCCTTGGTTGGCCAGGTATGTATGATCATCGAGCCTATATATGATCGAGTACGTGAAACACCGATCCTACGTGGTCGGGTATGCTATGTGTATGACATGATTATGTATATGATATGAATACGAATATGATATGACTATGTATATGAATGTGAATAAGGGCATGTATACGAATACGAGCACAAATATGATACGGGTATTATGGTGGAATACGGATAGTGATGTATGTACACAAATACGTATTAGCTAGGGAAAGTTCCTATGAAAGGCAAGTAAGTGCATATGACGATGATATTGCCATCTCCTATCCTATGTTATTTCTTATGTTGCTATCTATGATTCTATGTTGATATTGACTATGCTTTACATAGTCAGTACATTCTTCGTACTGACGTCCTTTTGTTTGTGGACGATGCGTCATGCCCGCAGGTGTACAGGGAGACAGGCTCGACCCATAGCTACATTCTCAGAGACTACACAGCAAAGCTCCATTTCCTTCGGAGCCATTGCTTTTGGGTACTTATTCTTTTGTGTACATAATTATGGGCATAGCGGGGTCCTGTCCCGCTTATGTGATATGTTATACTCTTCTTAGAGGCTCGTAGACATGTGTATGCGGTTAGATGTGCTCAGCCTTGTCGGCCTATATTTTGTATACCATTTTGTTGGCCTCGTCAGCCCATGTACATTGATGTGGCATAGATGCCTATGATGATATAAAGGGGTTGTTGTCCGAACGGTCTAGTATGATCGATGGATAGAAATGTATGTTTTACTATGTGGCTCACCTAGGTGTTATATGAAAATATGTCAAGGGGTGCCCGGGTGGAATAGCACCGGGTGCTCGTCGCGGCCCCCTAATTGGGTCGTGACAAAAGTGGTGTCAGAGCAGTTCAGTCCTAGGGTGTGTCTACGAGCCATGTCTAGTAGAGTCTTGGTTATGGGTGTGTTGCGCACCACACTTATAAACAAGAAGCTGCGGACATTTTAGGAATGAATGACCTTCTTTCTTCATAAGAATCATGCGATAGAGCTATGATATAAGAAATTATTGTTCCTTAATCGTGTGTTGTGTATTTCACAAATGCCTAGAAAGAGAAAAGCTACAGCTGCCCAAAAGGGCAAGACGGTGGCAGAAAAGCGGGCTGAAAAAGCACCACCACCGGTAGTAGAGGAAGGTGAGTCCTAGAGTGCGGCTCAATCCCAGTCCTCCCATTCAGTGTCTATATTAGAGGAGCGTGAGGGAGCCTCCGCCCTAGCTCCAGCACCTCCAGCTCCTCCACCGGATGCTTCGGGCCAAGATGTGAAAGAGGCCATTAATTTGCTGATTCAATTGGTTGCGGCCCAGACTCAGAG
Source organism: Lycium barbarum (assembly GCF_019175385.1). Taxonomy (NCBI): domain Eukaryota; kingdom Viridiplantae; phylum Streptophyta; class Magnoliopsida; order Solanales; family Solanaceae; genus Lycium; species Lycium barbarum. Next base: position 83,335,661 of record NC_083344.1, read on the forward strand.
GCAAAGTTCAGGGCAATGTGGTAGGGCTGTTAGTGCTAGGGCCCGTGATTTCATTACTTTTGTTATATCCCGTGTTTTCACACGTTTGGAAAGAATTGAATTATGTTGGATTTTTGAGATATGAGGTCAAATTTGATGTTCCGTTGAACATAGGAGTTATGCATGAAAGAATAGAATCATGAAAGTGTGGGACAAGGCTAAGGGTAATTTTGGAATTTTGGAAATTAGTTTCGGGAATTACAAAATGTGATCCATAAGTTATTGGGCTCAAAATATTTTAAGTGAATTGGAGCCCAATCCATTGAAGTGGCCGGCCATGGTAGGCCTTGGCCCAAGCCCAATTAATGTGGTCATGTGCAAGACATGTGACCACTAATTATAAGAGAAGACCAAGTCTTCATATTAATCCATTAGAAGCAAGAACAAGTAAGAGCAAAAAAAATAAGAGAGAGAGAGGAGGGTTTCGGGTTTGCCCTCCAAATTTAGCCATCCAAAATCTTGCTTCAAAAATTCATTTCTTGTTAAATTCCTACTAATTCAAGGTTCCTTTGCATCTTGGTATAGTTGGATTGGAGTGGGGAGCACTAGAATCTCCAAGGTGATCATATATTCAAGTGAAGGAGACTTGAAGAAAAGGTAAGAATTTCTACCTTGTTATTGTGTTGTTGAGCCTTATTTGTGTTGTAGTACGTGGAAATGTGCTTATTGTATGAAGAAATGGAAGTTTGCAAAGTGGGTGTGTGTGTGAGTGTGTAGCCGTATGTATATATATGATGTATAGCCACAAATGTGTTGAAATTATGTTGTATTCTTGTTATGAATGTGATGGAATTCATGTTGAGAATGAAAGTGGAATAAATTTGATTGAATGGCTAACAATAGCACTTGGCCGTGTGGTGTATGTGGTTTGAGAATAAAATGGATTAAGTTTATTTAATGTTTTAGAGTGTTGGTATTGTGATGTTTGTAATGTGAACGACGTTAGTATGATATAAGTTTGTATTGAATTGGAAGGTAGGAACTTATGTCGTTTTAGTATGATTTTCCGACGTTAAGGAAATGAAGTGTTTGGTTGTGAATTATGATGTTCATTGAGGTATTTGGAAGTTGGAAACTTGTTATGAAATCATATGCCAAAGATTTGATGTTTTGCATAAGTTATACTTTTGGCGGAAAAGTGTATATCTTGTATATCAAGTGTATATCCTAAGAGAAATGGTATGATATGCCTCTAAAGTTATGTGGTGATGATCTTAAATGATAATGGATGTGAGATTATAATGTTAATTCGAAAATTTGGGTTGGATTGATAATTAAGTTAACTTGTGAGAAAAATTGCTAGTTGAAGGATAATTGTGCCTTTAATGTTCATTGTTGGCATTAATGTTGTTGTTTGGGTTGTTGTTGATGAATTATAGCCGAGTTGAATTCTCGGGGTGCTATATGTATAGGGGAAGTGCTGCCGAAATTTCGGTAGCCAAATTTGCATTAAATTGAGACTTTGGTAATTATGGCTTACAAATGGTAAACTTGACCATTTGCAGTTTTTCGACGAAACGGGAAGCGACTTTTGGAAGGCGTTAGGAGCGTGAAAGGTATGTAAAGCAACCCTATTACTTCCCTTGGCATGCCTTTAGTGAGTTAGGGTCGGATCCGGGCCTCGAAGGACCTCGTGGCCCTCGGAATCCGCAAAGGAAATTTTCCGTTTTTCCTTCAATGGAATTGAACATCTTTGGTGCCCTTTGCTTGAAATAAGGCACCTTTGCTTCAAACTACTCGAAACGTCGCCGAATGTCCGTAGAACCTTTTTAGGTGACTCCATATGGTTAAAGAACACTATTTGAGCCCGCCGCCTTGTTTGTCCCGAGGCGGGCCCGCTAATTACGATTTTACCCTTATGAGTCAAGGCTTCCTTTTTAAGCAAATTTTTGAAAGAAAATGTGTTGACTACCTTTAAATTATCTAAAGAATGTGGTTTAAATATTCTATCAAGCCTAATGAATTATTTTGATACCCGGTATGACTTCGGGAAAGCTATACTTCCGTAATTTATTTTGACATACGAAATGTGTTATTCTGATCCCGTTTTATTCCATTTGATTTATTCGTCTTCGATACGCTTCGTCGATTCTTTGAAGATAATTATGACGTTTTAAAAATTGCATTAGTTTCTCACTACTCTATTCGTGGATGTCCCAACGTTTCCCACACTGAGCCCGGGCCAGGATATGTTGTCAAGCGTAATCTTCTGCATTGTTCGCCGCGCCCCGAGGTGAGGGGGCAGGTATACGCGTACATGGGTATGTGGAGTATGATGTGCCATGTCCGCCGGTTCTGATCTGATCTGTTATGGCCATTCTGATATGACATTTTATGATACGGGGCCACGCCCCCTTTTTCTGATTCCTATCTGTTGTGGCACCGATGTCGGGAGGGTGACCACGTTCTGTCTGCCGAGCCCCATGGCTGGGGCCGGATATGATATGACATATGATTTTGTACATACTCTGTCTGTTTTGAAAATATGCATATGACACTCAGGATTTTCTACTCAGTTTTCTGAATCTGTTATGGTTTATGCTTCTGTAATTCTGCTTTACATATTCAGTACATATTTCGTACTGACCCCCTTTCTTCGGGGGCTGCGTTTTTATGCCGCGCAGGTACAGACGACAGGTTTGCCGATCCACACGTCTAGGATCCTATTACTGCTATTTTGGGGCGCTCTCTTCTTCAGAGCCCATATTTTGGTACAGTCTGACACCACTATCTGGATGTGTACAGTATTCTGGGTATGACGGGGCCCTGTCCCGTCTTATGACTGTGTTATGTTCTGTAGAGGTCTGTGGATATATCTGTGTGGGTTCTGTACATACGTTTGGGGTATTTTGTTCTATGACGGCCTTCTCGGCCTATGTGTGCCAAGCCTACCTTTCTGTTAATTTCTGTAGTATTCACTAATGTTATTATATTATTATTCTGTTAATTTGCTAATCTGGGTATCGGGTACGTATAGGTGCCCACCTAGGGCACCGGTCACGGCCCACGGGGTTGGGTCGTGACAAAAGTGGTATCAGAGCGGTTCGTCCTCGGAATGTCCACAGACCGTGTCTAGTAGAGTCTTGTTTATCGGTGCGTTGTGCACCACGCCTATAAACGGGAAGCTACAGGGCATTAGGATACTACCCTTCTTTCTGTCTTAGATCGTGCGTTAGAGCTGTGTTATAAAGATGACTCCTCCCTAACGGATGGTTACATTTGCAGATATGCCTCCGAAAAAGGCAACAGCGGCCCAAAAGGGCAAGTCAGTGGCCGTAGGAGAGACGAGCCGGGTCCAGAGGACTACCAGGGCCCAGACATATATTGCTCCGGAGACTTTACCCCAGACAGAGGGTTCGTCTACACCGCCGCTAGTAGAGGAGATTGGGGCAGCCGTAGCTGCAGATCGGGGGACGGCTCCTCCGCCAGCTCCTGCAGTTCCAGTACCTGAGCCTCCAGCTCCACGGCCAGGCACTGAGGATCAGTCCATGAGGGAGGCGATTCAGTTATTGACCAGATTGGTGGCAGGACAGGCCCAGGGCCACGGACTGGGAGGCGACCGGATGTATAGACGTGACAGTTCGAGGGCCCGGGAGTTCTTGACTTGTGGTCCTCCAGAGTTCTACGGGACTAAGCCCGACGAGGATCCCGAGGAGTTTATCAGGAAGATGCGGCGCACTCTAGAGCTGATTAATGCTTCCGAGACAGAGTCAGTCGCATTGGCTTCGTACCGGTTATATGACGTGGCAGCGAACTGGTATGAGTCGTGGAAGCTATCCCGAGGGGACGACGCTTCCCCAGCAGTTTGGAGTGACTTTTCTCAGGCCTTTCTTGGACATTTTCTGCCCCCAGAGTTACGACGAGCCAGGGCTGACAGATTTTTGTTATTGAGACAGAAGGGCCGCAGTATCCGGGACTACAGTTTGGAGTTTGATTCCTTGGCCCGATATGCGCCTACTGTGGTGGCTACGATGGCGGACAGGATACACAGATATATTATGGGGCTCGATCGCTATTTTATTGATAGTTGTTTGGTATTGGCAGCTCAGCCCGATATGGATATTGCCCGTATTCAGGCGCACGCCCAGGGCATGGAGGATAGGGGCCGAGGGGGACAGCAGGCCGATAGGGGCCAGGACCGGAGACCGCCCAAGAGGGCCAGATCATCGGGGTATTCTGGAGATTTTCGGAGCAGGCAGCCCCAGCAGCCGCAGCAGCCTAGCAGATTTTCATCTCAGCCGGCACAGAGCGCACCTCCCCAGCCTACAGGTCGCAGATTTGATGGCCCAGGGTATTCAGGAGCAGGCCAGAGCTCCAGGGCATCAGGCTCGCAGACAGATAGGGGTTCTGGTCAGATGAGGCCACCCAGAGTTCAGTGTTCTTTCTGTGGTAGATATCACCCGGGCGAGTGCTACAGAGCCACCGGGGCATGCTTTTCTTGTGGCCGTCAGGGTCATTCGGTGAGAGATTGCCCGTATAAGGGCAGTGCGGGTGGTGCAGCGCAGCCTACCGGATCAGCCGCTGGGTCTTCATCTTCATCAGTGGCTATGCGCCCTACGGGGCAGGGTACTCCGGCACCAGCAGGTCGCGGCAGAGGCCGTGGTGCAGCTTCTGGTATTGGCGGTCCTTCGAACCGCATCTATGCTTTGGCCAGTCGTCAGGATCAGGAGGCATCTCCTAATGTCGTTACAGGTACTTTATCGGTCTTCTCTCGATATGTGTATGCATTAATTGATCCAGGTTCGACTTTATCATATATTTCGCCCCTTGTTGCTGGTAAAATTGGTATTATGTCTGAGCCTATAGAGCCATTCGAGGTGGCCACACCGATCGGAGACTATATTGTAGCGAATCAGGTGTATAAAAATTGTTCTGTAGTTGTATGTGACCGTGACACTAAGGCAGATTTGGTGGAGCTAGATATGATTGAATTCGACGTTATTATGGGTATGGATTGGCTAGCTTCATGTTATGCTCATGTGGACTGCCAGAATAAGGTAGTCCGTTTCCAGTTTCCCGGGGAGCCAGTTGTAGTGTGGGCTGGTAGTACAGCATCGCCGAAAGGTAAGTTTATTTCATACCTTAAGGCAAAGAAAATGATCAGAAAGGGCTATATTTATCATCTGGTACGGGTACAAGACTTGACAGCAGAGACGCCGACACTTCAGTCAGTCCCCGTGGTTAATGAGTTTCCAGATGTTTTTCCCGACGAGCTTCCAGGTCTTCCGCCAGAGCGGGAGATAGATTTCTCTATTGATTTACTCCCAGGTACTCAGCCTATCTCTATTCCTCCGTATAGGATGGCGCCGGCAGAACTGAAGGAGTTGAAAGAGCAGTTGAAGGATTTGCTAGATAAGGGCTTCATCAGGCCCAGTACTTCGCCTTGGGGAGCTCCGGTATTATTTGTGCGTAAGAAAGACGGGTCGCTGCGTATGTGTATTGACTATCGGCAGCTGAATAAGGTAACTATAAAGAATAAATACCCCCTCCCCAGGATTGATGATTTGTTTGATCAGCTGCAGGGTGCTAAGTGCTTCTCGAAGATAGATCTTCGGTCCGGTTATCACCAGGTACGAGTTCGCGAGGCTGATATTCCTAAGACAGCCTTCCGGACCCGATACGGGCATTATGAGTTCAGGGTCATGTCTTTTGGGCTTACTAATGACCCCGCGGTATTTATGGATTTGATGAACCGGGTATTCAGGCCGTTTTTGGACATGTTTGTGATTGTATTTATTGACGATATCCTGGTTTATTCTCGGTCTGAGGCGGAGCACGCGGATCATCTCAGATCGGTATTAGGGGTACTCCGACATCAGAAGCTGTATGCGAAATTTTCTAAGTGTGAATTCTGGCTATCTTCAGTGGCTTTCTTGGGCCATGTTATTGCAGCTGATGGTGTCCGGGTGGACACACAGAAGATCGAGGCTGTGAATAATTGGCCCAGACCCACGACGCCTACAGAGGTACGCAGTTTCTTAGGCTTGGCAGGTTATTACAGGAGATTCGTGGAGAAGTTTGCTTCGATTTCAGCGCCTTTGACAAGGCTGACTCAGAAGGGAGCTAAGTTCCAGTGGTCTGATGCTTGTGAACGAAGCTTCCAGTCGCTGAAGGAGAAGCTGACTACAGCCCCAGTTCTGACTCTTCCCGAGGGACCGGATGGGTATGTCATCTATTGTGACGCTTCTGGCATCGGGTTAGGCTGTGTATTGATGCAGCACGGCAGAGTTATAGCGTATGCTTCCCGGCAGCTCAAGAAGCATGAGAAGAATTATCCTACTCACGATCTGGAGCTCGCAGCGGTGATTCATGCTCTGAAGATATGGAGACACTACTTATATGGCGTTCATGTGGATATTTATACTGACCATAAGAGTCTCCAGTATATTTTCAGACAGAGAGAGCTTAATTTGCGGCAGCGGAGGTGGTTGGAGCTTCTGAAGGATTATGACGTGGATATTTTGTATCATCCGGGTAAGGCTAATGTTGTTGCGGATGCGCTCAGTCGGAAGTCCATGGGCAGTTTGGCAGACTTACAGCCAGACAGGAGAGAGATAGCCCGTGATATTCAGCAGTTGGCCAGTCTTGGGATTCGTCTGGCCGATTCTGGAGACACCCGGATTTCTGTTCGAGGGGTTTCGGAGTCCTCCATCAGGGACGATATTAGGCGGCATCAGTTCGAGGATCCTGTCTTAGCTCGGTACAGGGACACAACTTATGATAAGGAGAGGACCCCGTTCGAGTTTTCGCCGGACGACACTTTATTATACAGGGGCAGGTTGTGTGTACCTGACATTGCAGGCCTTCGGCAGCAGGTTATGAGCGAGGCACATTATGCTCGCTATTCAGTCCATCCGGTGTCTACGAAGATGTATCATGACCTTCGATGTTTTTACTGGTGGGACGGTATGAAGCGGGACATTGCAGAGTTCGTCGCTCAGTGTCCTAATTGTCAGCAGGTCAAGATTGAGCACCAGAAGCCGGGAGGACTGCTACAGGAGATGGAGATTCCGACATGGAACTGGGAGGCTATTAATATGGACTTCATTACGGGTTTGCCTCGCACTCCACGGAAGTATGACTCCATTTGGGTCGTCGTGGATAGGCTGACGAAATCAGCCCATTTTCTTCCCGTCAGGACTACTTATTCCGCCGAGGATTATGCCAGGCTCTATATTAAGGAGATTGTGAAGCTTCACGGAGTTCCTCTATCTATTATCTCTGACAGAGGCGCCCAGTTTACGGCGCATTTCTGGAGATCTTTTCAAGAGGGTCTAGGGACTCAGGTGAGCTTGAGCACAGCGTTTCATCCTCAGAGCGACGGTCAGGCCGAGCGCACTATACAGACGCTGGAGGATATGTTGCGGGCCTGCGTTATTGATTTCAGAGGCAGCTGGGATGATCACTTGCCGTTGATCGAGTTTGCATATAATAATAGTTACCATTCCAACATCCAAATGGCTCCGTACGAGGCTTTATATGGCAGGAAGTGCAGATCGCCGGTTGGCTGGTTTGATATTGGCGAGACAGAGTTAATCGGCCCAGATATGGTCCAGCAGGCTGTGGATAAGGTGAAACTTATTCGAGAGCGACTGTTGGCAGCCCAGAGTCGACAGAAGTCATACGCGGATAGAAGGCGTCGACCGTTAGAGTTTCAGGTAGGCGATTGGGTATTTCTGAAGGTATCGCCTATGAAAGGCGTGATACGGTTCGGCAGGAAGGGTAAGCTCAGTCCGCGTTATATTGGGCCTTATCAGATTGTTCGGAAAGCTGGGAATGTCGCCTATGAGTTAGATCTTCCATCTGATTTGGAAGCGGTGCATCCGGTGTTCCACGTCTCTATGCTTCGTAAATGCATCGGAGACCCTTCCAGAGTATTCCCTGCCGATGATATTCAGGTGACGGAGCAGTTATCGTACGAGGAGCAGCCCGTATCTATTTTGGATCGCCAGGTAAGGAGGCTCCGAAATAAAGATGTGGCCTCCGTTAAGGTACTGTGGCGGAATGATAACCGGGAGGAGATGACCTGGGAGTCGGAAGAAGAAATGAAGAAGAAATACCCTCATCTGTTCCCTATGGCCACAGGTAACCTCAAATCCCTGCTCAATTTCATTTCAAAATAAATCGTATGAAATTATATGTTGTCTGTAAGCATGAACTCCCCCAAAGTGTTCTCAAACCCTATAAGATTAATTTTACATTCGAGGACGAATGTTCTAAAGGGGGGGGAGGATGTTATATCCCGTGTTTTCACACGTTTGGAAAGACTTGAATTATGTTGGATTTTTGAGATATGAGGTCAAATTTGATGTTCCGTTGAACATAGGAGTTATGCATGAAAGAATAGAATCATGAAAGTGTGGGACAAGGCTAAGGGTAATTTTGGAATTTTGGAAATTAGTTTCGGGAATTACAAAATGTGATCCATAAGTTATTGGGCTCAAAAAATTTTAAGTGAATTGGAGCCCAATCCATTGAAGTGGCCGGCCATGGTAGGCCTTGGCCCAAGCCCAATTAATGTGGTCATGTGCAAGACATGTGACCACTAATTATAAGAGAAGACCAAGTCTTCATATTAATCCATTAGAAGCAAGAACAAGTAAGAGCAAAAAAAATAAGAGAGAGAGAGGAGGGTTTCGGGTTTGCCCTCCAAATTTAGCCATCCAAAATCTTGCTTCAAAAATTCATTTCTTGTTAAATTCCTACTAATTCAAGGTTCCTTTGCATCTTGGTATAGTTGGATTGGAGTGGGGAGCACTAGAATCTCCAAGGTGATCATATATTCAAGTGAAGGAGACTTGAAGAAAAGGTAAGAATTTCTACCTTGTTATTGTGTTGTTGAGCCTTATTTGTGTTGTAGTATGTGGAAATGTGCTTATTGTATGAAGAAATGGAAGTTTGCAAAGTGGGTGTGTGTGTGAGTGTGTAGCCGTATGTATATATATGATGTATAGCCACAAATGTGTTGAAATTATGTTGTATTCTAGTTATGAATGTGATGGAATTCATGTTGAGAATGAAAGTGGAATAAATTTGATTGAATGGCTAACAATAGCACTTGGCCGTGTGGTGTATGTGGTTTGAGAATAAAATGGATTAAGTTTGTTTAATGTTTTAGAGTGTTGGTATTGTGATGTTTGTAATGTGAACGACGTTAGTATGATATAAGTTTGTATTGAATTGGAAGGTAGGAACTTATGTCGTTTTAGTATGATTTTCCGACGTTAAGGAAATGAAGTGTTTGGTTGTGAATTATGATGTTCATTGAGGTATTTGGAAGTTGGAAACTTGTTATGAAATCATATGCCAAAGATTTGATGTTTTGCATAAGTTATACTTTTGGCGGAAAAGTGTATATCTTGTATATCAAGTGTATATCCTAAGAGAAATGGTATGATTTGCCTCTAAAGTTATGTGGTGATGATCTTAAATGATAATGGATGTGAGATTATAATGTTAATTCGAAAATTTGGGTTGGATTGATAATTAAGTTAACTTGTGAGAAAAATTGCTAGTTGAAGGATAATTGTGCCTTTAATGTTCATTGTTGGCATTAATGTTGTTGTTTGGGTTGTTGTTGATGAATTATAGCCGAGTTGAATTCTCGGGGTGCTATATGTATAGGGGAAGTGCTGCCGAAATTTCGGTAGCCAAATTTGCATTAAATTGAGACTTTGGTAATTATGGCTTACAAATGGTAAACTTGACCATTTGCAGTTTTTCGACGAAACGGGAAGCGACTTTTGGAAGGCGTTAGGAGCGTGAAAGGAATGTAAAGCAACCCTATTACTTCCCTTGGCATGCCTTTAGTGAGTTAGGGTCGGATCCGGGCCTCGAAGGACCTCGTGGCCCTCGGAATCCGCAAAGAAAATTTTCCGTTTTTCCTTCAATGGAATTGAACATCTTTGGTGCCCTTTGCTTGAAATAAGGCACCTTTGCTTCAAACTACTCGAAACGTCGCCGAATGTCCGTAGAACCTTTTTAGGTGACTCCATATGGTTAAAGAACACTATTTGAGCCCGCCGCCTTGTTTGTCCCGAGGCGGGCCCGCTAATTACGATTTTACCCTTATGAGTCAAGGCTTCCTTTTTAAGCAAATTTTTGAAAGAAAATGTGTTGACTACCTTTAAATTATCTAAAGAATGTGGTTTAAATATTCTATCAAGCCTAATGAATTATTTTGATACCCGGTATGACTTCGGGAAAGCTATACTTCCGTAATTTATTTTGACATACGAAATGTGTTATTCTGATCCCGTTTTATTCCATTTGATTTATTCGTCTTCGATACGCTTCGTCGAGTCTTTGAAGATAATTATGACGTTTTAAAAATTGCATTAGTTTCTCACTACTCTATTCGTGGATGTCCCAACGTTTCCCACACTGAGCCCGGGCCAGGATATGTTGTCAAGCGTAATCTTCTGCATTGTTCGCCGCGCCCCGAGGTGAGGGGGCAGGTATACGCGTACATGGGTCTGTGGAGTATGATGTGCCATGTCCGCCGGTTCTGATCTGATCTGTTATGGCCATTCTGATATGACATTTTATGATACGGGGCCACGCCCCCTTTTTCTGATTCCTATCTGTTGTGGCACCGATGTCGGGAGGGTGACCACGTTCTGTCTGCCGAGCCCCATGGCTGGGGCCGGATATGATATGACATATGATTTTGTACATACTCTGTCTGTTTTGAAAATATGCATATGACACTCAGGATTTTCTACTCAGTTTTCTGAATCTGTTATGGTTTATGCTTCTGTAATTCTGCTTTACATATTCAGTACATATTTCGTACTGACCCCCTTTCTTCGGGGGCTGCGTTTTTATGCCGCGCAGGTACAGACGACAGGTTTGCCGATCCACACGTCTAGGATCCTATTACTGCTATTTTGGGGCGCTCTCTTCTTCAGAGCCCATATTTTGGTACAGTCTGACACCACTATCTGGATGTGTACAGTATTCTGGGTATGACGGGGCCCTGTCCCGTCTTATGACTGTGTTATGTTCTGTAGAGGTCTGTGGATATATCTGTGTGGGTTCTGTACATACGTTTGGGGTATTTTGTTCTATGACGGCCTTCTCGGCCTATGTGTGCCAAGCCTACCTTTCTGTTAATTTCTGTAGTATTCACTAATGTTATTATATTATTATTCTGTTAATTTGCTAATCTGGGTATCGGGTACGTATAGGTGCCCACCTAGGGCACCGGTCACGGCCCACGGGGTTGGGTCGTGACAACTTTAAACCCTCCGGAATTCTTTGGGTCAAAGTCGGAAGAGGACCCTCAGGATTTCATTGATGGTATGTTGAGGACGCTTCGATTGATACATGCTTCGGACACCGAATCGGTGGAGTTAGCGTCATATAGATTGAGAGATGTCTCGATCCAATGGTATACAGTCTGGATGGATTCACGGGGAGCCAATGCACCTCTCCCGGTATGGCAAGAGTTTGTTGATGCTTTTCTCCGACATTACATGCCTCCAGAAGTTCGGCGAGCTAGAGCCGATAAGTTCTTAAATTTGAGGCAAGGTTGCATGAGTGCTCTAGAGTACAGTCTCCACTTCAATTCCTTGGCTAGGTATGCTTCGGCCATGGTAGCGGATATGGGCGACCGAGTGCATCGGTTTGTAAAAAGCCTAGGGCCACACTTGATGGATAGATGCTTGACTGCGTCCCTTCAGGACGGTATGGATATTGCTCGCATTCAGGCCCATGCTCAAAACTATAAAGAAAGCCTGCAATAGCAAAGAAGGGGATGTAAGCAAGATAGGGGTCGTAGCAAGAGGGCCAGATCTTCGGGTCCGATGAGTGAGATTAGAGGCGGGCACAGGCAGCAGTCTTCCGGGCATTCAGGCTACTCTATAACCAGTGCACCTGCACGGTTTTCAGGCTAGAGATTTGATATATCTGCTCGTGCGGGGCCGAGTCCGAGTTCTTCAGGGTCCCAGTTTAGAGGTAATTCGGGTCAGGCAAGGCCGCCCGTGCCGCGATGTTCCCAGTGTGGGATGTTGCATTGGGGTCAATGTCGATCGAGTTCAGATGGTTGCTATTTATGTGGTCGGCCAGGCCATATCCTGCGTGATTGCCCCTCGGTTCATGGTAGGGGTAGGACCCAGCCCACAGGGTCAGTAGCCGGATCTTTATCTTCTATGCGCCCTATGGGGCCAGGTTCACATGCGTTAGTTGGTCATGGTAGAGGAAGAGGGAGAGCTCCCACTTCTAGCGGTCCTCAACACCGTATTTATGCTTTGGCTGGACGCCATGATCTTTAGTCTTCTCATGAATGGTCACAGGTATATTATCAGTATTCTCTCATGATGTATATGCTTGATTTGACCCGAGCTCCACATTGTCCTATGTTACTCCATATATTGCGGATCGATTTAAAATCAAGCCGGAGTCGATCAAACCTTTTGAGGTGTCTACACCCGTGGGTGAATCGGCAATAGCTAGCCGAGTATATAGAGATTATCTAGTTGTGATATGTGACCGCCGTACTATAGTTGACTTGCATCAACTAAAGATGGTATATTTTGATGTCATTATGGGCATGGATTGGTTGGCTTCTTGTTATGCCAATGTTGATTGTAGAATGAAGATGGTTCGTTTCCAGTTTCCGGGAGAACCAGTTTTAGAATGGAAAGGGAATACGGCTTCACCAAAAGGTAGGTTTATTTCCAATCTAAAGGCAAGGAAGATGGTCACAAAGGGATGTTTTTATCACCTAGTGCGAGTTCAATATACGGAAGCTGAATCGCCAACCCTTTAGTCAGTTCCCATAGTAAATGAATTTTCGGATGTGTTCTCGGAAGAGCTTCCAGGCCTTCCTCCCGAGCGGGAGATTGACTTTGCTATTGATGTGTTGCCAGACACTAAGCCTATATCCATTCCTCCTTATAGAATGGGACCTGCAGAATTGAAGGAGTTGAAGGAGCAATTGAAAGATTTGCTTGATAAAGGCTTTATTAGGCCTAGTTCATCCCCGTGTGGAGTGCCCGTATTGTTCGTTCGAAAGAAAGACGGCTCCTTGAGAATGTGCATTGATTATCGGCAATTGAATAAGGTCATGATTAAGAATAAATATCCTCTTCCGAGGATTGATGATTTACTTGATCAATTGCAAGGCGCCAAATGGTTTTCAAAGATTGATTTGAGGTCTGGGTATCATCAAGTGAGAGTTAGGAATAAAGATAACCCTAAGACAGCCTTCAGAACCAGATATAGTCATTTTGAGTTCCGGGTGATGTCATTTGGGCTAACTAAAGCACCGGCAGTATTTATGGACTTGATGAACAATGTGTTTAGGCCCTTCTTGGATTTATTCGTGATCATATTTATTGATGATATCTTGGTGTATTCTAGATCTGAGGCAGAACATGCGGATCATTTACGTACTTTCATTGGAGTTCTTCGAACTCGAGAGTTGTTTGCAAAGTTTTCCAAATGCGAGTTTTGGTTGAGCTCAGTTGCAGTTCTGGGGCATATTGTTGCAGCCGATGGTATTCGAGTGGATATTCGAAAGATTGAGGCCGTGAAGACTTGGCCAAGGCCCACAACTCCTACGGAGGTTCGTAGCTTTCTGGGCTTAGCAGGTTATTATAGGAGGTTTGTTGAAGGCTTTTCTTCTATTTCTGCACCTCTCACAAAGTTGACCCAGAAATCAGCTAAGTTTCAATGGACAGATGCTTGCGAACGTAGTTTCCAAGAGTTGAAGGATAGATTGACTTCTGCCCCAGTCTTGACACTCCTAGAGGGATTCGAAGGATATGATGTTTATTGTGATGGTTCAGGTGTTGGGCTAGGCTGTGTATTGATGCAACATGGTAAAGTGGTTGCGTATTCTTCAAGGAAATTGCGGAAACATGAGCAGAATTATCCGACCCATGATTTAGAATTGGCTGTGGTGGTTCATGCATTAAAGATATGGAGACATTATTTATATGGTGTCCATGTGGATATCTACACAGATCATAAGAGTCTCCAGTACATCTTCAAGCAGAAAGAGTTGAATTTGCGGCAAAGACGATGGTTGGAACTGCTAAAGGATTATGATATCGATATTTGGTATCACCCTGGAAAGGCAAATGTTGTAGCTGATGCTCTTAGCCGCAGATCGATGGGAAGTTTATGTGATGTATGACCGGAGAAGAGGGGAATGACCCGTGAGCTCCAGCAGTTAGCTAGCCTAGGAGTTCGAGTGGTGGACTCAGGTAGCAGGGGAGCTACTATTAAGAATTCAGCAGTCTCGTCGTTAGTAGCAGATGTGAAAGAGCGACAATACGAAGATTCCATGCTAATGCAGTACAGAGATACACTCCCCCAGAAAGAGGAGTCATCATTTGATATTTCAGGAGACAGAGTTCTCCGCTATCGAGGCAGGTTATGTGTTCCCGATGTGGCAGACTTACGCCACCAAATAATGAGGGAAGCCCATTGTTCCCACTACTCTATCCACCCCGGAGCGACAAAAATGTATCATGACCTTAAGTCTATATATTGGTGGAATGGAATGAAGATATAGCGGAATTTGTAGCTCAATGTCCAAATTGCCAGCAAGTGAAAATCGAGCACCAAAAGCCGGGTGGATTGTTGCAATTTATAAAAATCCCAACTTGGAAATGGGAAGTGATTAACATGGACTTCATTTCAGGCTTACCCCGTTCTCGACGTATGTATGATTCCATATGGGTGATTGTGGATAGACTCACAAAGTCAGCTCATTTCTTACCCGTCAGAACGACGTATGTGGCAGAAGATTATGCAAAGCTATTTGTTAAGGAGATAGTGAGACTCCATGGTGTTCCAGTATCTATTATCTCCGATAGAGGGACTCAGTTTACAGGTAATTTCTGGACATTGTTCCAAGAGGGTTTAGGGACCCAAGTGAGCCTTAGCACGGCATTTCATCCACAGACCGATGGACAAGCTGAACGTACTATTCAGACTCTTGAAGATATGTTACGAGCATGTATGCTAGATTTTGGAGGAAATTGGGATGATCATTTGCCACTCATTGAATTTGCTTACAATAACAGTTATCATTCTAGCATTAAAATGGCACCGTATGAAGCTTTATATGGGCGAAAGTGTAGATCCCCAATCGGGTGGTTTGAAACAGGAGAGGCTAAATTGATAGGGCCATATTTGGTCCAGCAAGCTGTAGAGAAATTTAAGCTCATACAAGATCGGTTGTTAGCAGCCCAAAGTCGCCAAAAGTCCTATGCGGATAATCGTCAAAGAGACTTGGAGTTCAAAGTGAAAGACTGGGTATTCTTGAAAGTGTCGCCTATGAAGGGTGTGATGAGGTTTGGCAAAAAGGGGAAGCTTAGTCCCCGATACATTGGGCCTTATGAGATTGTACGAAAAGTGGGCAAGGTAGTTTATGAATTAGATCTACCTCCGGATTTGAAGTTAGTCCATCCGGTTTTCCATGTCTCGATGCTTCGGAAGTATGTAGGAGATCCTACTAAGATCGCGCCAACAAGTGATGTACATGTGACAGAAAAGTTATCTTATGAAGAGATACCCATTGCCATAATAGATAGGCAAGTACGGAGGCTTAGAAACAAAGAAGTGGCGTTAGTTAAGGTTTTATGGAGAAGCAGTAAACGAGAATAAATGACATGGGAAGCGGAAGAAAGTACGCGATCCAAATACCCTCATTTATTTCAGCCCTTGGAAGAAGTCCAAGATCAGACGTCAAGATTTTAAGGTATGTATGTTTCCTTTTTATGCTTTTTGGGTCGTGCGTGGAAAAACTTGTATGCTATTGTGTTGTGGCCCTATGAGGCATCGATATTATGGGTTGTTGTGATAGGATAGTAGTGCTATATTATAGGGGAAACTCTGGCGAAATTTTTATAGAATCCCCGGAGACTTTAACATTCAAGGACGAATATTCTTAAGGGGGGGAAGAATGTTACACCTCGGAAAAATCTTCCGTTGGTACGCAAGTGAATGAACTAGTGATGAGTACGAGTGTACGATGTTTCCACGAGTAAGAAATAACATTTTACAACCCTGAATGAGATTCCAAAGGCAAACGCAATAAGAGAGAGGTTATGCTCCGTAATGAATAATTATAGGTTTTGGAAATGTGAAAAATTGCAAGTTTGAATTCTGGCCAGTTGGTCGTAAAGTGAAATACGGACCGTAAAGTGGTATACGGTCCGTAAACTGCCATGTCATATTTTGGCTTCCAAAACTTCAACTTTCTGCCAAATGAGCAAATGGTTAAAAATGACCCAAAATACGGACCGTAAAGTGGTTTACGGGCCCTTAAACTGCGTCCGTAAATCACCACATCCCAGTTTGAGTTTCTGGTTCTGATATGATTAAATACGACCACGAAGGACGGTCCGTAAACTGAAATACGGACCGTAAACCAATTTTACGACCACTGTGCACGTCAAATAAGATTTTTAAGTCATTAAATAAGGGGACCAAGACTTATTTCATTTCACTTCTACATCACACCCCTTCTCTCTAGAACATTTCTCTACATATATTCCACAAGAATTCAAGGATATTTGGTGATCAACAACATAAATCAAGGGAATCAAGTGTAAGAAAACCATCAAGATCATCCAAGGTAAGGAAATCCAAATGGAGATAAACTAGCGTTTTGGTCAAAGTGGAGTATTATCAACTAAAGCTTGTTCCTACAACATTTAAGGTAAGATTCATGATATTTATATGTTGTTCAAGGTAGTTAATAGTTGAAACACTTGGATTGTAGAAGAGTATAGAAAAATGAGTCATGAATATGGAATAGTGTCATTTTGAGAAATAGTATGAATTGAGCTATGGGTCTTGATGTATTGTGATGTAAATACGATATAAATGATGTTGAGAACATGAGATGAACAATGTATGTAAATGGAAGTCGTGTGTGTTATGGCTATGGTTATGGATGAATTGAATGTAAGTCTAGAAATATGGATAATGTGAATGAGTAATGGCTATTGTTATGGCATCGTGAATTTATTATTGACGTTTGGGAGTTGAGATACGTTATGGAGGAGATGCTATCTGATTTTCTCTAGTGTTAGTCATAGATGCTAGCTATCGATTCTAATAATAGTATGACTTTAATGAAGGTAGAAACGCGATCGTTGAAGGGGAACGTACAAGCGATAAATAGTCGAACGGAAAGGTATGTAAGGCTAACCCTTCTTTCATAAGGCATGGTTCTTTGGCCAAACATATAAATCCTCTATACGAGTATGTTGTCTTTCAAATGATTTGATCTTCAGAGCTTGTAAGCTCATGATCCTTGATACGCTACGATTGTACTAAGTTCCTCGCATGACGAGTAGGCCTACTAAGGTGGATGAAATGAATGATGACGATTATGATAATGGGGTTAAAAGTAAAGATGCTTATGAGCTATTGTGTATATGTATGACTATTATGGAACACCGAGCTTATATGGCCGGGTAGTATATGTATAGATGTATATGTATGTATATTTACGTAACGCGCGCACACCACTGTAGTTGGATATGGACAACACTGAGCCTTGGTAGGGCCAGGTACGTGTAACACTGAGCGTTGGTAGGGCCAGGTACGTGTAACACTGAGCGTTGGTAGGGCCAGGTACGTGTAACACTGAGCCTTGGTTGGCCAGGTATGTATGATCACCGAGCCTATATATGATCGGGTACGTGAAACACCGATCCTACGTGGTCGGGTATGTTACATAAGGATATGTATGAAACACCGATCCTACGTGGTCGGGTATGCTATGTCTATGACATGATTAAGTATATGATATGAATACGAATATGATATGACTATGTATATGAATGTGAATAAGGGCATGTATACGAATACGAGCACAAATATGGTACGGGTATTATGGTGGAATACGGATAGTGATGTATGTACACAAATACGTATTAGCAAGGGAAAGTTCCTATGAAAGGCAAGTAAGTGCATATGATGATGATATTGCCATCTCCCATCCTATGTTATTTCTTATATTGCTATCTATGCTTCTATGTTGATATTGACTATGCTTTACATACTCAGTACATTCTTCGTACTGACGTCCTTTTGTTTGTGGGAGACAGGCTTGACCCATAGCTACATTCTCAGAGACTACACAGCAAAGATCCATTTCCTTCGGAGCCATAGCTTTTGGGTACTTATTCTTTTGTGTACATAATTATGGGCATAGCGGGGTCCTGTCCCGCTTATGTGATATGTTATACTCTTCTTAGAGGCTCGTAGACATGTGTATGCGGTTAGATGTGCTCGGCCTTGTCGGCCTATATTTTTTATACCATTTTGTTGGCCTCGTCGGCCCACGTACATTGATGTGGCATAGATGCCTATGATGATATAAAGGGGTTGTTTTCCGAATGGTCTAGTATGATCGATGGATAGAAATGTATGTTATACTATGTGGCTCACCTAGGTGTTATGTGAAAATATGTCAAGGGGTGCCCGGGTGAAATAGCACCGGGTGCTCGTCGCGGCCCCTTAATCGAGTCGTGACACCTAGCCTCTAACATTGTTTTCCATGTTTGTGTGCCATATCTCCACTGTACAACTACTATATTCTCCCTCTTTCAGTATTTATTACTTATAAAAGCATGCCATAAGGAAGGTTTTGTTCTAAAATTCCACCAAACCTTACAATATAAAGCCATGGACACATCATGTAGTGATCTGAAGCCCAAACCTCCTTCCTTGATAGGTAGACACATCTTGTTCCAAGCTACCTAGTGTATACTCTTTCCTCCAGTTGTATTACTCCAAAAAAATTGAGCAAAGATCCCATGCATTTGATTAATCACACAGTCTGGTGGGTTGACTGCTGACAACAGATGTATGGGCATGCTCTGCAGTACATGCTTGATCAAAATAGCTCCCCCCCCCCCCCCAAAGGATAGCAATTTACCCTTCCAACCTTGTAATCTGTTCATGATCTTGATCATGATTACATTAAAGAAATCCTTTCTTCTCCTACTATGAAAAATTGGAAAGCCAAGATACATGAAAGGAAAATCCTTCATTTCAATTACTGTAGCAATTTCAACAGTAATACTTATATCAGCAGGCACATTCTGATGCATATACAAAGAACTCTTTGCCATGTTAATCTTCTGCCCAGACACCTTCTCATACTTCTTGAAAATTACCATGATCAACTCTATTGATAACACACCAGCTGATGAGAAAATAATGATGTCATCTACTTATGCCAAATGATTGATCTTTGGACCCCTTTTAGGCATCCCAAATCCCTTAAATTTTGAAATATGGTGTAAAGCATTTAAGTTCCTTGTAAGCACTTTAGAGGTAAGTATAAAAAATGTTGGAGATAAAGGATCTCCCTATTTACCTCCTCTGAATACCATATCTATCAATCTCTCATAAAATCCTAATTTCCTTAGAAATGTTGTTAGGAATAGCCAAGATACCCTGTCATATGCCTTAGCCATGTCCAACATCATCACCACATTTTCATGCTTGGTCCTTAATCTAATATCTGCCACAATCTCCTGAGTAAGCAAACTATTTTCAACAATACTCCTTCCTTTAACAACACTAGCCTGATTCAGTGAGACAATATCATCCAGTTTCTCCACTAACCTTTCATGAAGTAGTCTTGAGAAAATTTTGTTCAAAAAGTTGCTCAAACTAATTGGTCTCATGTCTGAAAATGTTGATATAACATCCTTTTTAGGCAAGAGTACCAAATTAGTATGTCTAATGAATCTTAGTAGCTCTGCACCACAAAAGTAAGCAATCTCCATCTGCACAATATCTTCCTTGATTATTTCTTAACAAGTCTGATAGAACAAACCTGTAAAACTCTGGACCACCTGCACTCTCCTCATTTAGGCTAAAAAACACTTTCTTAACTTCTTCCTCAATAGGCATGCCCACCGTTTCTGTTTTTATATCCTCATCAATGATCCTAGAAAGGTGATCTAAAATTTCAAAATCAGAAGGATCTTCCTCTTTAGTAAATTGATCTCTCTAGAATCTTAAAGCGTTCTCTACTATCTCCTCTTTTTCGTCCAGCCAGTTTCCTTGTTGATCTTGAGTCCTATTCACTTGCAGCCTCTTTCTTCTTCCTTTTACATAAGCATGAAAGAATTTAGTATTCCTATCCCCATCTTGGAACCACTGCGTCCCAGCTTTTTGCTTCCACAATTCCTCCTCTAAGTGCAAAATTTTTGTTAACTTTGCCTGAACTCTGTGAAAACTCCCCCTGTTAATTGAAGTTGGTTGCATTTCAAACTGTTGTTCATGTACTTTAATAATATCTTCTAGAGTCTCAATATCTTTATATATATTCCCATAAGTCTCTTTACTCCACTGAGTCAAACATGCCTTTACCGTTTTCAATTTGTGATGAAAAAGAGTAAAAGGGTTTGCCACAAAATCCACAGACAAAAATCCCTTTACTTTATCTAAAAAGGATTCATGCTTCACCCAAAGATTCAAAATTCTAAAAGGTTTCTGAATTGGTTCATTATCTCCTGAGTAAGATATTAACAATGGAGCATGATTAGACCCTATTCTTATCAGATCAGTCACTTCAGTGCCAGGAAACTTATCTAGCAAACTTTGTTACCCAAGCATCTATCAAGTCTCTTAAAAATAAAATCCTCTCCACTATGTCCATTCCACCATGTATAATTGCTGCCTTTAAAACCCAAGTCCTCAATATTACAGTTCTGAATACAAGCCCTGAAGTCTTGAATTTCATTTAAAGTAAGTAGCAGACCCCCATATTTCTCAGAATCAGCCACAATAGAGTTGAAATCCCCACCTACCAACCAAGGATGTTGAATATTATTAGCCAGATTTTCCCACAATTTCGTTCTCTCTCTTTGAGTACATTTTGCATACACCAAGGTGATCACCATTACCTCATTTGTACCCACAACTCTTAAATTGAGGTTGAGCTGCTGAACATGATCCATCAACACATTAACCTCAAAAAGGCCATCTACAAAAGCAGTTCACCAAAGCATGCTGCATTCCTATTCTCCTCCTATAGTCTTCAATTTTTTCTGCTACCTGAAAAGGCTCCAATAATCCCACAAAACTAAAGTGATACTTATTTTGCATTTGAATGAGTGTTGTAAAGGCTTCCATACTGTTAACCGACCTAATGCTCCAGAAGGTACCGACTTCAGAACCAAATCACATATCCATAGGATAGTAACATCTACAAGCTAATGCCCAAAGAATGGCATTTAGACCAACTATGCAATTTAAGTACACAATTACCCATATCATGGCACAGGTACTCCATACAAATGTTCGTCACCTCTCTAGTATCGGGATCCCCTTAGTAACCCCATTATCCCTCTTAATTAGGTTCATTTAGACCAGTCACGACACTCTATATAAAGTACAAAGTCTCAACCTGCCTGAAGTTAGGTGTTTGAATCACAAATTCTGCTAGACTTTTCATACGACCACTGAATGGCCCCAATCTGGTCAAATATGGACTGCACATTTGAACACAAGTCTATCGGTACCCATATTGACATAGATATAATCCGGACCCAAAATGGAACCCAAAATTGGATTCCGAGTCAAAAGGGTAAATTAGAAAATTTAACCAAAATTGGTCTACCATGATCTACAGAGCCTAGATACCAAAAATCAACCCAATCCCATATCAATTTCATGATCAATTGAAGAAAATTCTTATTTTTTAGCTTAGGGTACATGTAACATCCCATAAATCCATATGGAATGTGAAAGCATTTTATAAGTCTTTTTGAACCTTATAAGTTAGGTTATGTTCACAATTCGGGACGTAGAAACCAAAACAGGGAGTGTTGGAATGAAAATCCCATTTTCAACAGTAATTGATGAATTCTACGATGAAAGTATGGCCCGTGCTTCAATGTACGGCCCGTGCTTCGATGTACGGCCCGTACTCTGTGGGTATTCTTTGGCTTTGCAAATCTGAACGTTCTGGAAATTTTAGGAAAAGTGCGGCCCCCACTTCTGTGGGTATTCTTTGGCTTTGCAAATCTGAAAATTCTGGAAATTTTAGGGAAAGTGCGGCCCCTACTTCAAAGAACGGGACGTCCTTTCTGTTGTCCTTTCCCCATGTCTCAACAATTGCCTCTATAAAGTTCTTGGAAGTACGACCTGAAAGAATGGCCCGTACTTAAAAGTACATCCCGTCCTTCTTAGATGTACTTTTCTCGCATCCATCAGAAACTATATAAACATGGGTTCAGTTAATTTTATCACCCTTCACCTGTTCAAAAACCCTAGGTATGAAAATTACTTCTCAAAACCTCCTATTTCAAGGGAGTAGCAAGATAATCTATTTCAACAGAATTCAAGCTAGGGTTTGGGTGATTCTCCTCTAGGAAAGTAATCTGTTAAACTTTGTATAACGTAATTAAGGTATGTCTCTCTTTTGAAAACTGGTTTTGAAAGTATGTCTCTTTTAAAAGGTTATTCATTGAATAAAAAGGTGAACTTCTTAGGAACTGAAACTCTATTTCTTGCTTTAATTATGGTAAATGTGCATGAGGGTACAAGCCCATATTAAACTTAGTTTGTATCATTCTCTAAGTACACCTATAATTTTATACACGTTTTTCCTCTATAAGAGATGATCAATAACAATGACTAAGAATTGATAGTAATATTTTCATGTTGAATTGTGATATTGAAATCTTGTTTAAGGGAGTATAAATGTTTTCAAGATATTCTTTGAAATGAGTTATCTTTACCATATATCGCATAATGAACTTTAAAGCTAATTGATGATGTGACTACCTTGAGACAAATTGTTAATCGGCTTTTATGCTATGAACTTTATTGTTGTCTTTGGCCTAGCTAGTCGGGAGGACGGCAGTCACTATGGATCCTAGTGTGGTAATTGCCTAGCCATTCGGGAGGGAGAGTGGCCACTACCGGGTTCGCTACCCAGAGTACAGTTTATGCCTAGCTATTCGGGAGAAAGGATAGCCACCGTGAATTACATATTCCGGTGTGGTGTGCTGTGAGTAAGTAACCTGTACGGTCATCCCTTCGATGTGATTGATTCTTGTGCCTGTATTGGCATGTGTGATATTATTGTTCTTTCATAGAATTGTTGTTGACAGTCATGATCAATTTAAAAGGCGTATTAGAAAGTTGTAACTTGAAAAAAGGCTTCTTAATCGGTTTTGATAATGCTTACCGAGATACACAAGTTGAATAACTGTTTTTACATTGATTTCACATTGTTTTCAGAACTGATTTCTTTAAGTATTATTGTGCTCTGTTTTCGTATTACTTGTTGTCCACTAGGCACTCATTGAGTACGAAGTACTCAGGAATACCATTGTTGTTTTTGATGGCATGTTAGGTAATGGAGAAGAGCAGGTCCTTGATACTTCAGGCGCTTAGGAAGGACTTGTTGTTGTTGCTGACTTGGTGAGCCCACATGTTCATTCGTGGGACACCCTCATTATATTTATTCATTATTTTAGCTTTTTAGCGGGTTGTGTCCCGATGTGTTAGACAATCATTCCTTATCTTAGAAGCTCCATAGTTTACATTCTTATGGGTAGTTGTCAAGTAGTTTAAATCTTAGGCATATGTTACATTTTGATTAAGTTTCATCATATTAAAGACTTCCGCTAATTTAATTCATATATCATGATGTGATTGTATTTATCTTATAAACTGTTGGAGGTGAATATTGAACCTGGCGGGTTCAAGTGTTGTTATTTCATCTTTTAGGTTCTTCCGATGTTTTTTCATGACGTCGGATGTCGGTCACGTCTAGGGTGGGTTTTGGGCGTGACAGTTCATGAACCCCCAATTCTATCTTAGGTCATGATTTATACCCTTAGATTCCTTAATAATCATTGATATAAGCATAAGGTGAAGGTTAGAAACTTGCCCACTTGATAATCCTTGCTAAACCCTCGAAAATCGCCCTTAGCTAAGCTCCCAACTTCAAATATGTGAATGAAAAGCCTAAGGTTCGAAGTTAGGAATAATTATCTAATTTCTGCCAGTGATCTCGCAGATGCGGCCCCGCACCTGCGCCCTTTCTCTCGCATATGCGGAACCTCATTAAATCCCTTAGGTCCGTAGATGCAGACCAAACGCCACAGAAGCGAGCACACATCTGCAGAACAAGTGTCGGAGATGCGACGCATCAGACCCCATAAAAATCTAGTGTTCTCACCCATTCACCCCGAAATCCCGAGACTCATCCGGAACCTCCCAGATACACACCGTGTATGCAAACCACTCTAGAATCATGCTACGAACTCATCCGTATCCTTGAAGTTTCCAAAAGCGGTCATCTTGACTCGGTGAATCCCAAACGCCGAAAAATCAACTTTCCAATCAAAAGACCGAAATATGCCTGAGCCCCTCGACAATATTACCAACTACTCTACCAAGTTATAATCTACATTACAGACCTAATGGAATGGACAAAATCCCCAAAAGGTCTCATCTACCCCCGATGTTGACTTTAGTCAACCCAATAATTAAGAATTCTCAAAAATTCCATTTTCTCACTCAAAATACATCCGAACGCCAAGGGAGTCGCGACACCCATCCCCACAAGCCAAAACACTCTAGAGGATCTAGGGTGAAGGTCCACTGGGGTAAAATAGGCAAAATAGCAAAAAACATCAAAAGGACATAACGGGTCGTTACATAAGGAGTGATGAAAACACAAGTAAGATAGGTATAAAGCATAGAAGCATCAACGAAGAAATCTCATGTGTCAATCAAAATTCATGTAAAGAAATCTAAGATATCAGCTAATACCCAAGGTATGGCATTCATGCCAGACTACATGACTTGATACTTCACAAATTTCCATAACATGGCATCGATACAAAATACAAGTGCTCACCATCTCACAAGTATGGGAATCCATTTTATTCCCCATTACCCCCTTTTTATAAGTTCGATGTTCACAAAAAAGCCTTGCCCTTTCGAAGAGCCTCGAAATGATCACAATTTATTCAATTACAGATTCTACATTAGCATACGAGTTCGTAGACACCCATATTTGTCACGACTAAATTCACGGGTTGTGATGGAATCTAGACTATCCCACGGTAAGCAAACAATCCCAAAATAGTCAAGTAATTTATAGAATAAAGCAGAAAAGTTAAATACACATGAAACATTATCTAACAGTATTAATTTAGATATGTGAAAATGCAAAAGAATATCTTAGTCTTACAAGTACCAACACCTGTCTGACTCATACAAGAGATTCTAACTAAATTTTACAAGTCTTAAATAATACATAAATGGAAAGGTGTCTCGAAATAAAGATAGATAGTATAACATAAATAGAAAGATCTAGGGCTACGCGTCCAACTGTAGCTCACCCTAAAATCTGGAGTAGGATTACGTCGAGATCAACCACCATCCTCGAAACTGGAGCACGAGTCTATATCTGCACCCAAAAAGTGTAGCAAGTGTAGTATAAGTACAAACCGCTAGTACTCTGTAGGCAGCATAGGCCAACAACGAAGGAATCACGCATAAAGTATACAAAGATTGAAAATAGACTTAAGGAACAATAAAGCCCACAATTCTCAATCTTTACCCTTTTGTCATGCTTCACCAAATTTCATGAGTAATTATGTAATCATGTAACAGTGCAATGGATCAAATGAATGCAATGCACTGGACAATCTTATACCTGGTAAACACATGTTGTAGGCCATGCCTTATAGTCATGACCCATAGGGGACTCGTGAGGTCCATATACCTCTCAACGCCTTATAGGCCATGCCTTCTTAGTGGGATGCTTGGGTCCATAAATTATTCTCTCCCATGGTTCGTAATATTCAGCTTGTAGATGGTCTTCCCTTCTAGGTTTCCACCGTGCATAATATTTACTATCAAACAAGGTTGATTACCCTTGACTTTACCTAATATGTGGTGCAGTGTTTATCATGATCTTCTCTAAAGTGATAAGCCTTTGAGAAGAACCTGCTCTGATACTATTTGTTAGCAGTTCATAACCTAGGGTCTTTCCCAATGATGACCTACTTGTTTCCAATGGACAGAATACATTACCTAACCTGTTATATGAACGTGTTTACGAAAAAAAAATAAGTTAAACGGCACAGTATTTTTACGTGCAAACCACCCGACTCACAAGGGTGATAAAAACCATGACCTAGAGACCTGTAGGATTTTTCCCAAACTCCACTACAACATTGAACCAACTGCAAATTAAGATACAAACTCTGCAACTTAATTCCTACCTCAGCCTTGCAACCCAAACTATGACTAGCAAGCTATTTTCAAGTAGTGAACTCATACTTGAAGTTACTGCCACGACCTAAACTGGAGGGCCATGACGGTCACCTGACCATACTAGTCAAGCACCACCTGACATACATCTATAATATCAACATCAACATAGGTGAGCCAACAGGGCTATCATATGACACTCAATAAACTCACAAAGAACATGCATGTATCAATCTGTTTTGAAAGATCCATCTGACTGTACATAGCTATCTACAAGTTTCAACTGGAAAACACAACACAACGTGGCTGGGACTGGGCCCCGCCATACCCATACACATGTGCACACATACGTATATATATACATATATATACACACACACAACCATGTTAACTCCTGCCATCTACGAAACAAATGCAGTGCATCAACCTCATCCGCTGAGCTGACATCCTAATAGATGGATCACCAACCTATATCTCAGAATCTGCTGGCATGAAACGCAGCCCCCTAAGCAATAGGGGAGTTACTACGAATAAAGTACCGAGTATGTAAGGCATGAAAATAGCATATACGTAAGAATCATGAAAAGCATCTGAGATATACGAGTTAATCTGTATATCTGAATGTATCTGTGTGACTGTATATCTAGTAATGTCTATATAACTCTGTATATCTGGAAGCGCCTCTAAGGGCGTAGGACATGCATGCTTTCTTTCAAAAATCATATACATGAGTCATAGTATAAGTGTTAGTGCTATGGAATGTACAACACGATCCATAATGTTAGTGCTGCGGAACGTGCAGTCCGATCCATATATCATATCGGCCCCTCTATGGGCATCATCATCATTATCATCATCGTGTACCAACTGATCAGGTGGTAAAGTGTATATAACGCCTATCCCTTTCCCCATACCCCACATACATATAATATACACGTATATAACACCTTCTGGTCATGGGTCAATGTGCATATATATAAATGAATGCAATGCATAAGTAAAATGAATAAATAGAACTCTCGGAGTGACATAAAGTCGTACCACCTCTGATAGACATCTTTTGAGCTAATATCATTAATATACGTAATCTCAAGACACATGGACAGAAGGGATCATCATAAAAAGGGGTACAGGAACATCAAAGGCTATAGTATTCCTGTTGCTTCTAAGAATAGAGTAATATGGAAGCTCGTTCATTCATTCGTTCGTTCATATCATAAGGGTCATGCCAAAATGAAAGAAAAGATAGCCTTAACATACCTGTATGACCTCCTCCTTAGTCTATAATTAAGCTCGCAGAATCTCCTCGTGTCTACAACAAGATAAATGATATCATCATCAACAAACAGTGTCTCAACTATCATACTTTGCTAATCTTATAACCTATGAAAAATCGGGAAGCACCTCTCCTGTTTATACTACATCTTAAAGGACACCAAGGGTCATCAACATCCCAACAACAACAACAATCAAATGTAGCAACAACTACAATATAATCCAATATAAACCTCTTCAATTACTTTAAGAATCGTATTGAGCGGTAAGCTCATTTAATGAATAACAAAGCGTCATTCAGACCCAACCCTCCTTTAAGTCAGTCCAACTCTCCCTTTATAACAATATGCATATATTTACTCTATCATATTTAGCTCAAAATATCCTTAAATGTATTCCAAACTAATCCATACTCCTGCGCTTAATCCTTTACTTTCTATTCGTAGATTTCATATATTTTCTTATCTATGTTTTCCAACTAACAAATGAATAATCCCAATAACCGTAGTGGCAATATATTCAGGCTATCATTCACAACTTAAAACAATTAGAAGTCATACTTAACCATTCAAAACAGCCCCTACAAAACAATGGCTTAACTTAACTTATTTTGTTGTGGACTTGTGGTGTTTGGCCTCAAACAACTTTACCAACATCAAATTAAGCTAACGCGCGACCAAAAGGGTGTTTTGCATACGTTAACAAGTGCATGCAACCCAAGAACCATGACTGAATCAGTTCAAATTCACCCTTAATCATTATAAAATATCATAGGCTTGCTATTCTTGTAGTTTCCAACTTTCTTGAAGGAAGATTTGGTTGTTTACACTTGATTTTTGCGTTGGAACCTTAGGATTATGAAGAGACGGGTTTTGGGGGTGTTTGGGGTCTGTAAGGAGTGAGAAATATGAATTAGAATGAACTGTAGGCCTTTCATATATATCAAAATGTTTCCACCACCTCAAGTGGGTCCTAGCGAGAATTCCTGTGCAGTCTCGCAAAAATATGAATCTCTCCCTGTTCTAATGTTTTATGGATGAACGGTTTAATGCGTTCGAAACTAGACTCATAGAAATTCAATTTGATAGGTGGATCACCCCGTAAATCCAAGTATATTGGGAGAAAAGCTCTGTGACATTAGACCCAAATTTCAGCAAAATTTATGAACGTAAGCGATACTTTTCGCCAACTTTTATTTTACAACTTTCTTGACTTCAAAACTTAAGATACGAATGTTATATGATTCAAGTACCTTAAAACAAGAACTCCTTAGTATATTAAGCACTCTTAGTTTGACCCCGAAGTACAGGTTATAACATTCTCAAACTTGCCGACTTTCGACAAAACTTATTCTTTCCAATTCATTTGGTGTCCAACCTTCTCAATACTTACCAAACATGATTATAAACTACGATATACATAGGATGATATTTCGAATCTCTTATGACCTCGACGAAAATTTTGCTTTCTCAATCTACGTCGATTAACTCATGACGAAACTCAACGTATAAAAGTACGGGGTGTAACATCCTTCTGCCCTTTGGAACATTCGTCTTAGATTGTTAACTTAGTGTAATTATTGTCTTGAAAATCAATGTTATTCCATATGTGCATAAATTTATAAAATATCTCTTAACTTGCAGCATTGATCTTCACATCTTAGACTTTTTATACTTAGGAGGTTTGGATGTTGTGTGTCTCAATCTTTATTTATCGCGATTTCCAGTAGATTTTAGCAGTAGCTCCTCCATTTTCCTTCGTCGCATTCGTCTTGTAATTCTTCTCTCATTTCTTACTATAGCCCTTGCTGTTAACTTGGTCATTTCCTTTCATTTCCTCTATTAGCTTATTTCATTTCGCTTCCTTCATAGATCACTATGTTGGAATTTCCCTGTACTTTATTTCTTTATATAACATTTCCCACAGAACTTGCACCTTCCTTGAAGCTATTCGCTTACCAGCTCACTATTTAAAATTGATAACCTTTCTTGGATGTTACTAACGCTTCATTTGGGAGGTGTCATTTTCATATGCAAGTCGTAACCGAATGTTTCCCACCTTAGTTCAACCTACTATCTGATACTTCATTATTCAACATCACATCCTTAGTCCTTATAGTTCCTCTTGCTTCTAATTCCAGCATCGAACTCGGTCATCTTCCTGCGGCCTGCAGTCCTTTTGAAATTGTTCACTTCGTCCTTCGTTCCTTATTTATGATCAATTATGTCGACTTCTCTATATGACAATATACTCTAAAATTTTGTCTTTCTTACTAACGATTCGACGTTGCTGTCTTTACTTTCTTGTCCAGCCTAAACCTTTACTTAGTTTTGGATACTTCTCATTCTCTTTTGACTTCGCATAGGTCATATTCATGTCCACATGACTTACGATCCTTCTGAACTGGTTATTCAATGTTTGTCTCTTCGTAACTCGCCCAAATCAAATTATCCAAAAGTTCTCATAAGTCATGCTTGGTAACATGTTCCCCCTCATAAAGCATCGTTTATAGCTCGTAATATTTTAAAACATGGGTCTGCGATTTGTCGCCTACTGGGATTCATCGTAATCTTAATTCATTAATTTTTTTTCTACTAGTCTCTTCTTGATGTCCTTTGAGTATTTACTCAATAACATAAAGGATGAATCGGTAGCTATTTGCTTACCCTTACTCTGCTTGATATAGTAACGTGTCGATCATTTTCCACGCTGGGTTATTATGGACGTTCTTCACCGTTTATCCTTTCTTATGTAGTCATCATCCTTCCATTCATTTACTAAATTATTCACGCGAGTCTCTTGTCGTATAGTTAGGAAGCACTTATAGATATACCTTCTTACCATATCAGATCAACATTCACTGTATAAATAACTCTCTGCACAATATCTTTTCTTACGCCGATATTAATACCTCATATCTATCCCTTAACTATGTCTTATAACTGGTTCTACCTTGTTGCCATTTAGGGATTTTCACGTCCTTCTTTCGTCCTCCAATTTGCACATTCTGACATTTCATTATCATATCTCAATACGTGAATGTTGTTTATGATGTTGGGGGTTAATCTCTGCATTATCATCTGCACTATAACGATTACTAAACAATATAGTAGATTCCTCTTGTCATAATATTTCTCGCTACGATTTCAGATCTCGAGGGCTTGAAATATATAAATCATTTCTCGCATAAGTCATTTTATCCGAAACAGCCCATATTTATCCCAAAATTCCTTCCCAACATAATCCGTAACCATGCCGTCTTAGCTACCGTACTCGTATTCGGGTATCTACTCATTTTTTTCCCTTTAGTGATCTACTCGCAAGGCATCACAACATTAGGAACATCTTACTTGCATCCTTAACTATGATTTCCATTTATAACTGCCTCAATAAATACTTAAAAGGGTCCAACGAACACTAGAACAATATCTCGTTCATTTCCATGTTTTCCTTTGTCTTCTTTTACTTAAATAACACAATCCACAGTAAGATGACCTTAGGCATAATCATGAATACCTTAAACTTACCTTTGGCAACAAATTATTTTAAAACTCAGGGTTGGGTCATTTTGCAATTTCCCTCAATCAACTCATAATACTGTTGACGTATATTTCTTCGCTATTCCGGTGTACCATTGATGTGGCGAAGTGTAGTCCTTTTGGGGATCTCTTAGAAGTTCGGCGGAATCATTGGGGGAACTTAGAATAGGTTTAGAGTTTTCCTTAGCATATATATGAAGAAATGAGGTACTTAATAATTTTATCGTCTCTTGTCTCGATTGAAATGATCACTTATCACATATCTTTGTGTTTCCTTCAGAATCTCAATTGTCTTAAAGTACCCACTAAAATTCTTACTTAACACCGAAGTACTCATAAGGGTTGCATTTCCTTCATACTCTACTTATCGAAGTCGTCATAACGGGTAGATATTTTGTTATTCACCTATTTCCTCAAACCTCTCTTCCTCTGTTCATAACATGTTTCCTTTCTTTTAGTCACATACGGTTCGTATATTTGATACTCTCTTTTCGTCATCCCATTTACCTTGTTGTTTCTTCTTATCATGCTTCCAACTATCATATTATTCTGTCTCTTTCTTTCCTTACTTATCCTTCCTTTCCTATCGATAGTAATTACCCGTTGTCATGTAACCATCCTTAGTAAATTCTAAATTCCATGAAACCCTTTTCTCAATCTATTGCCCTGTGGCATTGCTAAGGGTCCGTAGGGCTGGTCTGTACAAACAGATATGCTTTTATCCACAATCATGGGCCAAGCTCTGACTTGCCAACCTGTATCCGTACTATATATATATATATGTTCGTCTCATATCTTAGTCTTAGGAAAGTACATAAGGATTAGTAAACTTCTTGATATATTCGGAGCGACTGGTCTCTTTGACTTCCTCATTGTATAAGCATTCACCTCTTTCTCAACTTTCTGGTCAGAAGAAACATATTACTTCCTCTTTGTGCCCTTATCTCCTATTCTCCTTTACTTGTCACACTACCTTACTATTCGCTCTCCCGACCTAAGGTCATTTGGTAAAGTCTATACCAAAAATGGTTCCCGTTTCACCTCTAACTACTTGCTCCATTTATTTGTCATAACAATCTCACCTGTAGTGTAAACACACACCCAGTAGTTATCCTTAAGTTTCGAGAAATTTTGGCAGAGTTTCCTCTATAATCATTACTATCCAAACCTGCACACAGTCTAGAAAATACATCCAATGCCTTCCAGGGCTAAATATATAAATGAACATATGACATACAACTTAGCAACATAGGGGTATCAGCATAACAAGTTACAAGGTAATAAAACTCATATCACATATCATATCTGATCACCCCTTTTTTTTTTTTCCAAATTTCAAATTTCCCTTCTAAACTTTTTGTTAATCAAATTTCCTTATTTCCTTCAACTGATTCTACTAACATCGACGTTTCAAAAATTTACCTATAACACTCTAACATCCATTAAATTAAAAAACCTTACCTTCTTTTATTCATCATTTTAATCTTAGTATTCCGATAATTCAAGTTCTTACTGTGATCCTACTCCGAAACCTTGGTCTGGCACGAATCGATCCAAAGGTAGTTGGGGAAGATTTCCCTCCCCTTGTCCTTCTAAAAGATGCTCAGTGACACCTGTATTTTCTACAAATGTACTAACTACTTATCCTTCCAGATTGGCCACCATTTTCATTTGAACCAAGTTCCACAGACCTCATCATGCTTGGTCTACTCGAATTTCCCATCTGCAAACTCTTTGGCCTCACAGAAGGGACTACCTCATCGAATAGTCTATCATAGTGCGGAGTCCTGAAGTCAGCTCCCATGATCTGCTTGTTCCTTACCTACCCTGCAAATTCTTGTTGAATCTCTAACGGGTCTGTCTCAATAGAAGGCAAATTTTTAGATGGGTCTATCACAACAGAGGGCATGTCTTCAAAGGGATCTGTCTCAATAGAATAACTCACCCTCATATTCCTTGAACCATTAACATTCTTCCTTATAGAAGTCATCCATCAACTACAAAACGATCAAGGTTAGAATTAGGAATTTCATATACAATGACTTGGCTCTATAGCACAATCTAGAGTAAGAAAATAAGGGGACCATCCTAAATATCCTACAGCCTCCTGTTTATAAATGTGGCACGCAACACACCTCTAAACAAAACTCTACTAGACACGGCTTGTAGACAACCCTAGGACGAACTGCTCTGATACCACTTTTGTCACGACCCAAACTGGAGGGCCACGACAGGCACCTGACTATACTAGTCAAGCACCACCTGACATATATCTGTAGTATCAACATAAACATAGGTGAGCCGATAGGTCCATCATACGACTCTCAATAAACTCACAAGGAGCATGCATGTATCAATCTATTTTGAAAGACTGATCTGACTGTACATCATCTAACTATACTGGAAATCATCTGACAATACATAACTGTCTACAAGCCTCTACTGGAAAACACAACACAACGTGGCCGGGACAGGGACCCGCCATACCCATACACATGTGCATATATAGATATATATATATATATATATACATACGACCATGTTGACTCCTGGCATCTCCGAAACGAATGGAGTGCATCAAACCTATCCGCTGAGCTGACATCCTAATAGATAGATCACCAACCTATATCTCAGAACCTGCGGGCAAGAAACGCAGCCCCCTCCCCCCAAGCAATAAGGAGTCAGTACGAATAACGTACCGAGTCTGTAAGGCATGAAAATAGCATATACGTAAGAATCATGAAAAACATCTAAGGTATATGAGTTAATCTGCATATCGCAATGTATCTGTGTTATTGGATATCCAAAAATGTCTGTATAACTCTGTATAACTGGAAGTTCCTATGAGGCCATAGGACATGCATGCTTTCTTACAAAAATCATATACATGGGTCATAGTATAACTATTAGTGCTGTGGAACATACAGCCCGATCCATAATGTTAATACTGCGGAACGCGCAGTCCGATCCATATATCATATTGGCCCCTCTGTGGGCATCATCAGCATTATAATCATTGTGTACCAATTGATCATGTGGTAATGCGTATATAACACCTATCCCTTTCCCCATACCCCACATACATATAATATACGCGTATATAACGCCTTCTAGTCATGGGTCAATGTGCATATGTATAAATGAATGCAATGCATAAGTAAATTGAATAAATGGAGCTCTCGGAGTGACATAATGTCGTACTACCTCCGATAGACATCTTTTGAACTAATATCATCAATATACGTAATCTCAAGACCCATGGACAGAAGGAATAATCATAAAAAGGGTTACAGGAACATCAAAGACTAGAGTACTCCTATTGCTTCTAAGAGTGGAGTAATATGGAAGCTCATTCATTTGTTCGTTCGTTCATATCATAAGGGTCATGCCAATATGAAAAAAAGGATAGCCTTAACATGCCTATATGATGTCCTCCTTAGTCTATAATTACGCCTGCAGAATATCCTCGCGTCTACAATAAGATAAGTGATGTTGTCATCAACAAACGATGTCGCAACTATCATACTTTGCTAATCTTATAACCTATGAAAAATCGAGCAGCACCTCCCCTGTTTATACTACATCCCAAAGGACACCAAGGTTAGTCAACATCCCAACAACAACAACAATCAACAATAGCAACAACTACAACATAGTCCAATATAAACCTCTTCAATTACTTTAAGAATCATATGGAGCGGCAAGCTCGTTTAACGAATAACAAAGCGTCATTCAAACCCAACTCTCCTTTCATATTTCAGTCCACACCCTTCATAACAATATGCATATATTTACCATATCATATTTTGCTCAAAATATCTTTAAATGTATTCCAAAACAATCCATACTCGTACGCTCATCCTTAACTTTCTATTCGTATATTTCATATATTTTGTTCTCCATTTTTTCCAACTAACACATGAATAATACCAATAACCGTAGTGACAATATATTCAGGTTATAATCCACAACTTATAACCATTAGAAGTCATATTTAAACATTCAAAAAAAACCCTACAAAACAGTGGCTTAACGTAACTTATTTTGATGTAGCCTTGCGGTG
Organism: Lycium barbarum; assembly: GCF_019175385.1. Taxonomy (NCBI): domain Eukaryota; kingdom Viridiplantae; phylum Streptophyta; class Magnoliopsida; order Solanales; family Solanaceae; genus Lycium; species Lycium barbarum. Next base: position 83,370,809 of record NC_083344.1, read on the forward strand.
TTTTGCCTCAAACAACTTTACCAACATCAAATTAAGTTAACACATGACCAAAGAGGTGTTACGCATTCCTTAAGCAGTGCATACAACCTAAGAACCATGGCTGAATTGGTTCAACTTCACCCTCAATCACTATACAATATAATAGGGTTGCTACTGTTGTAGTTTCCAACTTTCTTGATAGAAGATTTGGTTGTTTCCACTTGATTGTTTTCGACGAAACCTTAGGATTATGAAGAGAACGGTTTTGGGGGTGTTTTGGCTCTGGAAGGAGTGAAAAATACAAATTAAAATGAGTTGTAGCCATTTTATATATATCAAAATGTTTCCACCGCCTCAAGTGGGTTCTTGCGAGGATGACTGCGCAGTTTCGCAAAAACGCAAATATCTCTCTGTTCCGATGTCATATGGATGAATGGTTTAATGCGATGGAACCTGGACTTGTAGACCTTCAATTTAATAGGTTGATAACCCCGTAACTCCAAGTATATTTGGAGAACAACTCTGTGACATTAGACCTAAATTTCAGCAAAATTTATGAATGTAAGCGATACTTTTCGCCAACTTTTATTTTACAACTTACTTGACTTCAAAAATTAAGATACGAATGTTATATGATTCAAGTACCTTAAAACATGACCTCCTTAGTATATTAAGCACTCTTAGTTTGACCCCGAAGTACGGGTTATAACTATCACGACCCAAACCGATGAGCCGTGATGAGCGTCTAACCTCTAGTGACCAAACACCCCTGTACTTGTATCTGGACAATAATGAACATCAAGAGCCCATAAGCAACTCAAACTGATCTCATAGTGCCTCATGAAAGGGGTGACATATGAACTCTGTACAACCTGTGTATATATACATACATGTTGAAAGAACAGTGCGGGTCAACTAGGCCGCTACATATACTGTACATAAAAGAATAGGAGCTGACAAGGTTACATCATCTAACATATACATACAACTGTCTATAGACCTCTACGGGAGTGTCAAGCGGTAGAAATGACGGGACAGGGCCCTGTCATACCCATGTGCGTATACATCTCAAAAGAATGACATACCAAAATAGGCTGCAGCTCCGGATCAAATGGAGTGCGCTGACCACTACTGGATATAGAGGTCCTATTGAACTAGACGACCTGTCGGTCTACCTGCACCTGCGAGCAAGAACGTAGGTCCCCGAGCAATAGGGGAGTCAGTACGGATAATGTACTGAGTATGTAAGGCATAAGGGTAACATAAGCATAAGCATAAGAATCATGAATGTAATCAGGAACTAAAATGTCACTAACTGTCCACATAGATTTGTATGAACCAGTATTTGTAATTATGTGCATAAAGTTGTATAATTGACAATGCCTCTATGGGCGCATAGTATGCATGCTCTCAACGATAATCACGCTCATGCATATAAATATAGGTCATAGTGCTGAGGAACGTTCAGCCCAATCCATATTCCATATAATAGTGCCGAGGAACATACGGCCCGATCCATATATAATAGTGCCGAGGAACGTACGACCCGATCCATATATAATAGTGCACCAGCTGATCAGGTGGTAATACGCATATAACTACTATCCATTTCCCCATACCCCATGCACAAATAATATACGCGTATATAACGCTTTAGGGTCATGGGTCGATGTGCATATGTATATGAATGCAATGCATAACTAAAATGTATACATAGACTCTCGGAGTGACATAAGGTCATTTTACCTCCGTTGGACAACCTTAGAGCTAACATCATCAACATAAGTAATCTCAAGAAACATGAACAGAAAGAACAGTCATACGGGGTATAGGAATAGCCAAAATGAAAAAGAAATAGCCTTAACATACCTTATCATCTTCTTAATCACTTAACGTTCTCCGTCCAAGTTCACAGATTATATCTTCAAGAGGAATTACACTAAGGTTAAATCTTGAAGAGACACTCTTAAGCTCAAACTAGCATAATTAACGAGTTAACGAAATTTGGGTAGCACTTTCCCTATTTTATCAACTTCCTCCATATGAAAAAAAAAACTATAAAACAACAATAACAACATCCATAATATCCCAATCAAGAAGTTATATTCAATTAAATCCCAAGTCTAACCAAAATCCCTTTTTATAAGTTCACTCATAGTCATCTTCTTCATTACACCATCCATGGCTTCTCCACTTTCATTTTTTTTCCTTTCTAAGGTGTATTAAACCTTTATATCAACTAAACCATAAGGACAAGATTAATAAAATACCTTATAATCAAAGAAATTCACTTCACTTAACTTCCTCCAAGCTCAAGTTCACCACCACTTTGAAAAAAAACAAGAACAATCACCTCCCTTTGATCACCTTAAGCTCTTGATGTTGATCTTCTCTCTTGATGATATGGAAAGGTGAAGAGGGTTAGGGAACCTTCAAAATATCTCAAAAAACTCTAGAAAGGTAGGGAAATAATCGTTGAAGGGTGGAAATGAATTTGGGGTGTCGTTTGGGTTTTAAAAAGGTGGCCAAATCACACCCCGACGCATAGTATGCGGCGTAGCACACTGAATGTGCGGCCGCACACTCCACCCTTGGCTTAGGTAATATCTTGGTGGGAAATTCCAGCCATTTTGGTAAGTTGGCACCCAGTGTGCGGGTCAGCGCATTGAGTGTGCGACTGCACACTGCCCACTTTTTCCCGATTTCGCGAAAATGAGATCTTTTCGATTCGTTTGATCTCCAATCCTTATGGAACCTTCTTGGCACTTGTATAAAACTTCATAAACCATATAATGGGCCTTATATGTCTCTCTCAAGGTTCTTCTAGGTAAATCATAGCTCAAACGATACGATATTTCCCAAAATATGGCTCAACCCAAAATTTCTCCGACAAACTTACTTCTTTTGCCTCAAATGCCTTTGGAATCTTAATTAGAATCATCAAGCATCATTATTAACCTTACAAGGTCTTCATGTCCTATTTAGATTTACATTGGAATGTTCATAATGTGAGTGACATGAAATTCCAAGCCGTAACATTCTCCCCCCCCCCCCCCCCCCCCTTAAGAACATTCGTCCCCGAATGTTAAAATCTCAAGGATTCTATAAACATTTCGTCAGAGTTTCCCCCGTAAATGTACCAATCCATCCTATATACAGAAACCCAAAATAATGCCTCATAGGTCCACATACTAAAATATACAACACCATGGCCTCACACGACCAATCACAACAACCATAAATCAATACTATGGCCTCACACGACCAATCACAACAACTATAAATAAAACAATACCTGGGGATGATGATGCTTCACAATGAGTCTCCTGGAATGATGGAAACAACTACGGGTCCTTTGTCTTCATCTCCTCTTTAGCTTCGCATGTCATCTCTTCAACATTATTGTTCCTCCAAAGCACTTAAACAAAAGCTACATCCTTAGTCCGCAATCGACGAACTTGTCTATCCAATATGGCTGTAGGGACTTTCTCATAGGATAACTGCTCGGTCACCTGGATATCATCTACTAGTACGACTCTCGAAGGATCTCCCATACACTTACGGAGCATGGACACATGAAATACCGATGTACATACTTCAATTAAGAAGCTAGCTCCAACTCATATGAAACCTTGCCCACCTTATGAATAATTATATATGGTCCTATCTATCGAGGGCTCAATTCTATATGGTCCTATGTATCGAGGGCTCAATTTTCCTTTCTTTCCAAATCTCATTACTCCTTTCATAGGAGAAACTTTTAGGAAAACCCAATCGCCTACCTCAAACTCTAACTTGCGTCGTCGATTATTCGCACAGGATTTCTTTCGACTCTGTGCTGCTAGCAATCTTTCCTGAATCATTTTCACCTTATCAACTGCTTGCTGAATTAAATTGGGTGCAACAAACTGGTTTTCTCCAATATCAAACTACCCTATAGGGAATCTGCATCTCCTTCCATACAAAGCCTCATAAGGAGCCCTCTGGATATTGGAATGATAACTATTATTGTAGAAAAACATGATAAGAGGTAAATGATCATCCCAACTGCCTTGAATATCAAGTACACAAGCTCTCAACATATCCTCAAGTGTCTGTATAGTATACTCCGCTTATCCATCTGCCTGCAGGTGAAATGCAGTACTAAGACTCACCTGAGTCTCCAATCCTTTCTGAAAAGATTTCCAGAAGTTAGCTATGAACTATGCTCCTCTATCTAAAATAATGGTTGTAGGAACACCGCGAAGTCGTACAATCTCCTTAAGATAAAGTTTCACATAATCTTCCGCTGCATAAGTAGTTCTGACATGTAAGAAATGAGCGGACTTTGTAAGCCTATTAACTATGACCCATATTGAATCATACTTCCATTGCGTACTGGGAAAACCTGTGATGAAATCCATATTAATTACCTCCCATTTCCATGTCAGAATCTCCATAGCCTGTAATAAACCTCCGGGCTTCTGATGCTCTATCTTAACTTGCTGACAATTTGGACATTAAGTGACAAACTCCGCTATATCTTTCTTCATACCATCCCGCCAATACACTTCCTTGAGATTATGATACATCTTTGTTGTGCTCGGATGGATACAATAGCGACAATAATGGGTTTCCCCCATAACATACTGACGGAGTCCTGCAACACTAGGAACACACAATCTACCTCGATATCTGAGTACTACATCTCCTGTAATAATGAAGAATGTCTTTTCTTTCTGAGGAGCTGTATCTCGGTAATGAACTAAAACAAGATCCTCGTACTGATGCTTCTTTATCTCCACTACCAAAGATGACATCACTGTATCCTGAACTGTAACTCTTGTATCACCTGAGTCTATCAACCGGACTCCCAAACTGGGTAACTGACAAACATCACGGGCTAGCTCCCTCTTCTCCGGCTGCAATTAGGATAGGCTACCCATAGACTTCTGACTAAGTGCGTCGGCTACTACGTTGGCCTTCCCAGGATGGTATAGAATATCAACTTCATAATTCTTTAGCAACTCTAGCCATCACCTTTGATGTAAGTTTAAGTCTTTTTGCTCAAGGATGTATTGGAGGTTCTTGTGTTCGGTATAGATATCAACATGAACACGATATAAAGGTGAGGAAGGTTAGGAAACCTTCAAAAGTTCTCAAGAAGTCTCTAGAATGGTAGGGAAATAAGTGTGGAAGGTTTGAAATGAATTTGGAGTCGTTTGGGTTTTAAAAAGGTGGCCAAATCACACCCCCAACGCACTTGGCGAAGAGTTTGCGGCCTAGCACACTGAGTGTGCGGACGCACACTCCACTCTTGGCTTGGGGAGTATCTTGGGCAGAAAGGCCAGCCATTTTGGCAAGTTGGCGCCCAGTGTGCGGGTCAGCACATTGAGTGTGCGACCGCACACTGCCCACTTTCTCCCGGTTTCGCGAAAATGCTATCTTTTCGATTCGTTTGATCTCCAATCCTTATGGAACCTTCTTGGTGTTGACACCTAATTTTCACCGCGTAGAACGTATATTTTAATTTTCATATTTCCCGAGTCCAAGAGGAAGTAAGGATGCCCTTAAAAATTTTAAAATTTTAAAATCCCGCAATATTGCAAAAATTGACGTTTAATTATTATTTCAATAAAAGTAACAATTACAAGAAATTACGACTTATTTACTTTTACAAATTTGGTTTAAAAAGAAGATACGCATCCTGCTCCGTCAAGCTCGAAAAAATTGTTAATTAAGATAACGTATGAATTACTGCTCATTTTGATCTCATTTTCACACTTTTAAATGTTCTCCGGAACTATATCAATATTAGACTCGTTTTAAAGCTAATTTCTAAATTCACGAGTTTTTAAATTTTTAATTATCCTAAAATAACTATTTAGTTGGTTATACGTTGTTTGTATTATTTGGTTATTAATTTATCTAAATTAAAGGGTGGGGGGGGGGGGGGGGAGTTTTAAAATTTAACTTTTAAATGTTTGAGGGGGATTTGTTTAAAGGGGGGGGGGGGGGGGAATGAAAGTTTGTAAAATACAAACTTTCACCAACCATTTCTTATTTTCAGCCAAGCCCGATCCCACGTCTCCTTTTCAGACGATGTAAAGGAACCTCTAGGGTTCCGCCTCCATAGATGATTCCATGGCCATTCTCGCCGAATGTTTGAGGCGTTTTGTCCTAACTCAAGAGTACTCGTGATTTACATGTTTATTTTCCTTTGAATATTACATTACTTGCTTGATTGCCTAATTTTTTGGGGATGCTACCCGGGTTTTGCTGTGATAGAGTTGCCATGGGCGGGACATCGAGTCCTTAGCCATCTTGTGCACTCTATCACATAGAAGCAAACACAAATGGGGGAACTTTCCGATTTGGGTACAGTTTAAGGGTTTCTATCCTACCTTTGTACGATTTTATTGTTAAAATTTGTTGTTATTTGTCCTATTTGATGACTATGTGTACTACTCTGTTGATATTGAATTTTACCAGATTTTTGCTTAAATATTTTGAGTACAATTAGCTGTATTTTGTTGTATTGTGTGATGTGTACCATTTCCGATTGGTCATGGTACTAATTGTGGTAATTTGTTGAAGAATTCTGTTGTCCTTTGGAAAAATTCGAATTGTTTGAACTTTTAAGGTTTCGAATTTGAGATGGAATCTGTGGAAAAGGATTTTATACCCCCATTTTGCCCCTAAACCCTGGGGGCTTACTATAAATAGCAGGTTATATGGCTGCTGGAGAGGATCCTTCTTTTCTTTTCCGAAAATTCCTAAGTTGAAAACAATACTAAGTATCCTACCCTACAAAAATACAATACATATACATAAGTATAACATTGATATACTATATATACTTCTCATCAAAAACCGTAATATGTACTACTATCTTTTATATATGGAGAATACATGAATTTTTGAAAAGAGAGCGGCTTGTCATCAAGGTTTTAACTGTTGATGTTTGAAGTTTTGATTCCAATCCCCATTTTGATCTTTAATTGCCCTCTAAAAAGATAGTATCTCTATTTTATCCTATTTATATCCTATTCTACCTTACTTACATGTATTTGACGAGTATTTATGGTTGTGTTCAGTCTGTTTTGATTACTGTTTTTCATAAATATTAAAGTTGATTATGATGTGATGGTGTTGATATTAGGGGGATTCAGAGAATTCCAGTGCTGATTATATGATGTTGTCACCTTAAATGATTAAATAATATAGGGAAGGGTATGTCGTATGTCACATTATTTATTCCATAGATTACAACATGGTTGTGAGCTATTACGTAAGCTACCCATGTTATAATGCTATTATGATTGATAGTTTCTAGTGTTGACTAAAAGAAGTTTGATATTTTAAAGGGTCAAAAGTTGTGAGGAAGGGCCTGTTTTAGTTTGTGATTACTGTTATATTGAAATTTAAGGTATGAATATGACGTATGACTTGAGAGGTTCTGTGTTGTGTTGAAGGTTTTGGAGTGTTGTTTTTCCTAGATTCTGCTGCTGTTTCGTTGGTCTTTTAGCTTTTGTTCAAAGTTCTTGGTAGGTGAAGAATAATCACCCTGGTCTAAAAACTTTGTTGGAACTAAACTGGACTAATTCTCTTTGCTTGTTGTTGATGGCTGAAGTTAGGCTTAAAAAATGGCATAAGATGTTTTGAGAAAATTTAAGAGTCTTTAGGGAGCAACTGGATTAAAATAATTTTAAAAATGCAGGTAGTATATGCCTGGGTCTGTTTGTGTATTTCTGTAAGCCTCTTGTTGGCTTTGAAACCAAGGTTGGGAACTTGACGTGTGTTTGATCTTGAAGTGCCGTTTAGAGGTTGTTGTAAACTTGAAAATGATCCTAAAACCTGGAGGTAATGTCCTGTGTGATTCTGTGCTACCTTGTCCATTTTTGAACTACAAAGTTGTGACGACCCAACCCCGTAGGCCGTGACTAGTGTCCGAATTGGACACTCATATCACCTGTTAACTATAATCTTTTATAACCAGCATATTATGAACTTATTTGTATAAAAAAAACAGGACATTATTCTAAAGCTGTCACAATTCTGTATGTCGTAGGCACCTGTCTCCTGAGGAGTTACGATCTTCAACAACAACATATATATATCTACGCAAGCCGACAAGGCTGCCACTACACGCAACATCCCAAACATATATATATATATATATATATATATATATATATATATATATATATATATATATATATATATGCAAGCCGATAAGGCTGCCATTACGAATGGGTACGCCCCAAACATAAGTCATATTCATACAACCCAACAACAACTATATACAGACCCACACATGTGTCCACAGACCTCTAAGAGTAATGACAGTATCATATGACGGGACAGGGCTCCTCCGTACCCCGAATAAACACATATATATACAACAAAAGGAAGTTATACCACAAGCTAGGCTCCGGAACAAAGGAGCACTCCAAAGTAGCTGAATAGATATCCTAGGCTGGCGGATCTCCGAAACGAGCGTCTGTACCTGTGGGCATGAACGTAGCCCCCCGAGGAAAAGGGGGTCAGTACGGAATATGTGCTGAGCATGTAAAGCATGAAATATAGTAATAGACTCATACTGAGGCAAGGTGTGTAGGACCCAATGCAACAAACAGAATTTCATAAAACTTGCCTTTGAACATATTTCATCTGTATCGTTCTCATATCAATATCAATATAGAGTTTTGTAACCAAGGCTGAATAAACATTCTGTATATAAAATATATAACGTGTCCCGGCCCTTTAGTGAGGGACTCGGTAATTATAATCATAGCATCATAACATAAACATATACGTGTCCCGGCCCTCTAGTGAGGGACTCGGTAATAAGGAATATATGCCCTCCTGGCCGCCATCTCCATATCATCATATCATCATATCATCATATCATCACATATATATAACGTGTCCCGACCCTCTAGTGAGGGGCTCGGTGTGTAATATAGTAAATATGCGCACGAAAACGTGTCCTGGCCCGGGACTCAGTGAAGGATATAGCGGTAAGCACGAGCAGAATAATAAGCAACCACATATATGCAATTCATCTTTTGAGACTCAATAGATAAGTAACTAACCAGCTCTAAAGTGTCAGGATAATAATCATATTCAGTTCTTTTTAAATCTCATTACAAGTTATAGCAAGGAACGTTTCAGATTTCATGTACATGTATCAATTTGACATGGTGTAACTTTTGATAGTCAAGTATCCCTCTAATTATGCAATTCTTTAAGAGTAGGAACTTCTATACATCATTCATTAGTCAATCATATAGTAGGCACGTGACCATAACATTACGGAATGAATAGAATCATAAGTCATGCTTGGAACTAGAGAGTAGAATTTACCCCAAGGTTCATATCATTTCTTACTTACGTCTAGGACATGCCAAAAGAAAGATGGAATAGGCTTTACATACCTTTAGCGTTTAGTCGTATTATAACTTGTACTTGCTGCCCAATAGTACTTATCCTATATCAAGATATCAAGAGCTACAATTAGTCTACGAGGGACTTCAATATGTATTTTAACATTAACAATCCGTTTCCAACATTTAGACGACGTTTCGTTAGCATTCAAACCAACTAGTACAACAAGCTAATATTGTTAGTCATTCTTTCATGTATCAATCCGAACTTGTTTAAACATGACTTAAGGGAACTTTGGACAGTCCGTACATCATTTAAAATAGGCCCTTATCCATGGCCAAACAGCACACACAACATTACCATTTTCGCTTCGCAATTTTACAACTTCAACTACAACGACAACAACACGTTTACAACATTACTTATACGATTATTGGAACTGTTTTAGCATCATATTAACTCTTACAACAGCTCACAAACCATTTCAATTTCAACTTGAATCATTAAACTTCACTTTCACTATACGTTCATAAAAATAACCAACATTCAACATACACTAATTCACTCCTAACATTAAAACAATCCACGGTTTGGACTGTTTTCCCCCCTTCAACATGATTCATTTCTTTAACACCTCAATTCACATATTCATAATGCATACAATACACCACAATGTCCATAACTACAACAATCAAAACATGACACAAAACAATCCATAATTTTCTCTAAAACAGCCCCCTACACGGCTTCAACACAACTACAACAACTTCATGATTTTCATCCATTTATCCACACTACAGCACATTCAATTCATTCCCAATACATGTACAAGAAGATTAAGCATGATTCCATTTAAGTCTACAACACACGGCCCACTTCAACTTCAAGAAAAACAGTCCAATACCAACATGCAACATCATAAACATACTTCTACAATCTTTGTTCATTTACATATGTTGACACACGTTCAACCAATCAACAATACATGCAAAATGAGACCAACATGGATTCACCCAAGCTCACGGCTCACCTCAACTTCAACCACAACAACAAAACAACAACAACATGCACGAATTATACATTCAAATCATCATACAACACAAGAAAAATGATCATTCTTACCTTGTAACTAAACACTTCAATCGGCTAGCCCTTCACTTTCACTTCTTGAATTTTAACACTTGTTCTTGCTACCCCAATGAATGCTACACATTATTATGCACCTATAAGGGAGTTGAATTGCTTGAAAACTGATTTTTTTGGATCAACTTGGAACACCTCACTCTCGGCCAGCTTGTAGCCGAGAGCTTCCCTCTCTATCACTATGTGTTCTTGACTTTGTAAAGATGAAAATGATGTAGTTAGTTGATAGTGAATCAGCATTTGTGTTATATATATGCATTACAAGATTTGGACATGTGTCCCACTAAAATTTTGGGTCAATTATCTTTGACCATCCCACTAAACTACACGACCAACTATGGCTATTTTTAATGGACTGATTTAGTTTTCCAATCCCACTTAATAATCTAATCATGGTTAATTTAATCCCAATTATCCATTAATGCTTCTATACCAAACGAAATTTATAGGTAACTTGAGACTTGAAACGAAACCAGAGGTTAAAGTCTCTACTTTGTACCTTAAATAATCTTGTCTTTAACTTGTCGCGTTTAGTTTAAAACGTCCCAATGTATGAAAATATGGTATATAACAAAAGTGATCCAAACCCCTTCTTGTGAAGTTTATTTTGAATCCATCTTCATAATCTGATGTTGTTGTTTTCAATATTTGTCATATGAACATAAAAAATGGTTTTCAAACTTAAAAAAAACACTGGTATGTTGAAGACTTTTTTTCTTTTCCTAAAAACTGTTTGCTTGGACTTTGGATGTTGGTATGTGAACTTTGGTAGTCCTGAGAATTTTTAAAGGGGATTTTGACATCCTTGCTCTTTACTCCGAGACTTTAAAAGATCTAGGAGAGGAGTTATTATATTGTGGTTACTACTTGTTTCTCTTGTATAGTGAATTACATTTTTAAATCCTGTTAGTTATTTGAAATCTAAAAATTGCTTTTTTTGAACTTGCCTAGTTGAATTATGAGACTGATAAGTTGGATACTTTTTTACAATAAGGGCCTTAAAGACTTGTGACTTGCCTTGTTAGGTTTTTTAGGGAACCCAGAAGTCTGAACATTGTTGATCCTGCTTTTTCCTGAAAACAATTTGTTAAGAGGTTTGTGATTTGCATTCACAGTGGTATTGCTCCTGTTTTCTTGATCCTCTTTGCCTAACATTATCATCTAATTGACTAATTACATGGAGTCTAAAACTAAATATAATTATAGCTCAAGACTTTCTTTCCCTTTCATTCTAGGTGTCTGGTTTTTGAAACTTGTTTTCTTTGTCCCCTGCTTACCGCCTGAGCTATTCAATGCTTTGACAAACTAAGATTAAACTAAAAAAGGGTAGCATGTACTTTCGCTGTTTTTCATATGGGCTCTTGACCATTTATGTGTATTATCCTTAGTTGTGTGCTTACTATAGACTGTCTATGCACTGTTTGCTTATATGATTACCACCCCTGCTTGTTTTATTCGAGCCAAGACATGCCTGATGAGAAGTGTTGAGCTTAGGAAAGTGTGATGTACCTATTCATTGTTTAGGCCCTTTTTGGGATCTGTAATTGCTTCCATATTAGTTGTCATATCATTTATGACTTGTTATGGCCATATTTAACTCATGTTTACACCTAGGATAGTTACCATGCTCCCTCCTATCTTCTTGTAGATTATGCCTTGATTACCCTTTATGTTCTAATGGACCCTGTTTGATCCTATAAATGTATTGAACCTATTTGTTTAAGTTTTGAGAATAAGACTAAGTTTAAGCTAGCAGGTCCTGTCAATGTCTTCTATGAGACTGTTCATATGCTAAGATAATGCTTGTGCTTAGTTGATACTTTTATGACCAATGATTGAACATAAATTAGAGTTTGAGAACCTGGGGAACATTTGTAGACCTGTGACCTATGTTGCTTGATACTTGGACTTGTTGAGTTAAAATTGACCTAGAAAGCAGCTTTAGACCATTATCTTGCTTCTGTGACGCCTTGTTTTTTACAAGAATGGAATTGAAATGGTTCCTACCACTAGTTTAACTTGTTAACTGCCTAAGTGAACCTTCAAAACCTGTTGAGTGTAACTTGGAAAAATTTGAAAAAAACTCAAAAGGTATACTGAGGCCAAACCTGTTTGCCTTACTTTTGCCTGAATCTTCCCTTTGCTAGTCATAATCCCAGGTGATAATTTACCTCTATGTCATTGTCCTTGATTAAAGATTGCTTTAAACTTGGATCCTGTATAACTTGTTTGGTTTGAAACTACTTGGTTTTCTTTCTATGCTAGTTGAATTATTTTGTGACATTCATGTTTTGAGTCTTGAAAATGCTTGTTATAGGTAGCTTTAGTTGTTTGTTTAAGCCTTAATTAGTAGCTAAATGCCTAAGTTTGGGAATTATGCGATTTGATGGGTAGAATTGAAATCCCCTATGTGATCTGAGTTGGTATTGGAGGATTTAGATGTGTTGGCTATATATAGTGTATATTGAGATGTATAGAGGGCATGCCTTTCATTTTTTTTGTCCTCTATCATATTAAGTATATCAGTGGTATACTAGGTATACCGTAGCTTGACACTTAGAAAAATTTGAGAAGAAAATAGATTGGGTTTGTTGTTGGGCATGTTATCCGCACTTTTGAAACTTGGGCTCCATTTCTTTTTGTCCTTTATGCCTCCTTACGTGTTCCTGCACTTAGCCTTTGGGCTCAGTGTTGGGCCTTTCTTTTATGATGATGTTTATAGTTTTTGGTCATTAATAAATATGGGCTTGACCAAAGTCAATGTAGTTAATCTTTTGGCTTTGTAATTTATTTAGCTCTTAGCTATGTTGAGTAATATACTATTATTGTGTATATCTGTTTGTATCCTTCTCCACCCAAACACGTTGGTGTGCTCCCACGGGGCCCACTAACGTATCTAGATCGAATTGACAAATTCAGAGCAAAAATGGAGCATACTCTTTACTTTATGCAATTTAAATTCGTATTTGTGCCTTTAAATTCAATATGTTGGAACCCTTATATGATTGTCATACAATTTAGAGTCGCTAAAACTGATTCCTTTTACTAAATTCAAACTTCTGTAGAAATAAAAAAAAAAAACGGATCGAGAGACTATTTTGGACATGGAACGCTGGACATGGGAAAATTACTAGACTGAATTGACACTATTGAAACTTTGGGGGACTGAACAACCTAGGACCGTTTTAAAACTTATGCACTGATTTTGGACGTTCGAAACTTGAGTAAATATGCATAAAAATGGATTAAAATTTGGCTAAATAAAAAATATGATTGATAGATTAAAAATAAATAACATAGTATAATAAATTACGGTATATATAGTATGATAGTATGTTAAAACTAGTTTTCATAAAGCTATTTTCAAAACTTAAAATACTTTTTTTCAAAAATCTTTTTGGGTGGACTTACGTGGAGTCCTACCTAGGCTAAGAGCCTTCGGGTACTAGCTTAGGTGTTCAAGTCCGACACCCACGCTCAGTTTTGAGCAGAATTATATTTCGATGATTTCTTAAAAAATGAATTTCTTGCATGTAAATGACACCCTTTTAGTGCGGAAGTCTAGACTTAAGCAATTTTTGTCCAAAATAATTTATAATCATAAGGTAAACAATTAGAACCCGTAGGTAAACCGCAACTAAGCGGATCTTTAATACCGGGGTGCCTAACACCTTCCCCGGGGGATCATTAGAACCCTTAGCCAGACTTTGGTAGATTTCTTTTAAATAATTTTAAATGAACCCTTTTCGAACTGATTTTTCTGATTTCCTAAAAATTAGGTGGCGACTCTAAAACTTATCCTTTAGAGCACCATTAAGTGGTTGGCGAGTTTTTCCGACTTTCCCGGCAGGATTCACAAGTGTACTTCCCCGAGACACCTCCCTCCTTTTATGAGGTATGTGCGAGCCGGTTAAACTTAGAAATTCCCAACGCCCGCAATAGATGGCGACTCTTCTGGGAACACTCTAAGGTTCTAATCATAAGGGTTCCAATATTGTTTGCCTTACATGATATAAATTATTTATGTGCTTAAATTTTTGCAAAATATAACTGTCATTCATGCATGTATACTCCGCTACTCCTAGCATTTATTTTACATTTTGTTCCACAGGAAAACGACGCGGGATGAGTTGCGGTCATACCTTCACTAAAAAACCTTTAATATATTCTTTGGAGGTCTCTAAGGTCGAGTGGGTATGCGGTTATCCCACAGCCTTAGAGAACCCACCCCCAGCTTGTCCGTTTGGGTAACCTGTGTCATTCGTTTGAAAACCACTCTAGAATAATTAGTGTAGAGCGAAGCCAAATCCTTACTGATATAGCGCATACTAACCATGGACCGGTTTGGGTATCTCAGACTACCTAAATCGGACAGGAAAGACACCTTACTGTGTTCGACCGTGTATAACCGGAAGGCACTGCATCCCACTATTTACTATTTGGAAGCATTATTATGCCAAATGTGAAATGAATCGTTGTTCCTGGGGGCAGGGAACTAACAGTGTTTTATCTTGTAGATGTCTCACGATGTGTAGTTTGGCATGGTTGTGGAGCCACCACTAGGTTTAGTGATATGGTTGAAGGGTTTGACTAATGATCAGAAGAAAGAAATTAAGAGTTGTGTAGGGCATCTGCCTTCATTAATGAATATGATTGGGGATCCGGGTCTGCTAGAGATCATTACCGAGTATTGGGGCAATGACAGAATGGTATTCAGATTTGGAGAAATAGAGATGACTCCCACTTTAGAAGAGATTAGAGATGTTCTGGAGAGTCCAGGAAGTGCAAACAGATCCATAAAAGAAACCGACACAAAATATCCTTATCCTTCACAAACCAACCCCAAAAGAAATCAAAGACATGTTTGCTGTCAACAAAGCCGATTGGGTGCAGGGACCCACTATAGCCTTCAGAGAGTTATATGGGAGGCATTCATCCAAACAGGGGTACAAGGACTATATCCTTGAGTTTTCAATACCTCAATCCTGGGAACCCAACCAAACACTAGCATTTATCACTTGCCCATTAGGGACCATGGTATTTCCACAAAATACCTCTGTAGCTATTAACACCCGGTTGTCTTTGTGGCCCATGCTGTTCTTAGGGAAGTCACAACGAATGGGGTTACCAAATGTTTTGACATCACCCGCTTTGGGAAAATGTCGTGACCATTACTACTATTTCCAAGGGTGCAACCTCCTAGTCCAATGGTGGATACTTAAACATTTGGATAGGAATCGCTTACCTACTCGCCGAGATCTGGCCCTAAGAGATGATGATTTGGGACACACTGCTATGCCTTGCGGGGTTCAAGAAAAAAACGGATGGGCTCACGTCTTTACTAGATTGAGAGAAGAACACATCAGATGGAGGATTCTTGATTTTCATTCCAAGACTGTTTGTATTAAAAGTCGTAGGCGTCCATATCTACCACTTATGGGCATTAGGGGAATCAGACCTTACGCACCATTGAGAGTATTCAGATAGTTTGGCATGAGACAGGTCATTCCAAGTGTGGGTGATATGGGAGAATTTGCATGAGATTATGAGGACGGTCATATCCAAGGTATAAAAGTTGCTCAAAAAGATTGGAAGAATGTGATAAGAGAACATGAATTGGACAAGGATCCAAACAACCTAAGTCATGATAAAAATTACTACGAGGGGCTTAGGGCTAAGTTAGCTGACGCTACCACTCCAAGACCATATCTGTACAAATTTCCCAAGGATAGGGAAGACGCGAACGCAATCCAAGTTAGGAGAATGAAACGACGATTAGAAGGAAGAGAAATGGATCATCAAGCACATATAGAATATGATCAGAAGATAATAGAGAGTTTGACGAACGAGGCAGATACTTCATTGAAATGCTTGGAACGGCTTGACACTTTCGTTAAGAAAGCCATGGATACGGGGTCGTCATTTCCAGATGATGAGAAGGGTCAATGGATCGGGACAGCATTGATGCCGGCACATGTAGCCATTCAGACTGCCCTTCGGAGGGCCAAGAAGGCGCGAGATAATAGAGAGCAGATTTCTGTCCGTGAAGTGGACTTTTCTTGATTACTGCACTTTCTTTAAAAAGCCTTCTAATCCCACTTGGGAAAATATCATTAATGAAAAGCACGAGGATTTTATTTTTGGGAACAATACATTTGTTTTACATATGGCACAATTTTGCTTCATACGCTATTAACCTCGGAGCAACGAAGTATAGGAAAACGAGTTATATATGGCCTAAATGCTTATTTGACATACCTTTTCTTTGAGAAAAACATATACATTGTCAAAATTCTTGATTGGTCCACATTCCGGCCACTACCCAAAGAAAAATTAAAGAAATAACCATCAAAACAAATTTAGATCCACATTTAAAAGGTTGATTAGCTAATAAGAAATGGAGACTCCAGACAGAACGAGTGCAACTTCGCCCTATGTCAACCTAATCAGTGATGACGAGGGCATAGAAGAAGCAAGTGACAAAAACCGACAATGGGATGAAGGAATGGCCTTAGCCACTGCCAGGATGAAAAAAGTAGTGCAAACTACTAAGGCGGCCAGTGAGAAAATGAAGAACCAGAAACCCTCCTAGCTTATGTTGAGGAACTAACAAAACAACACCCCGCCAATCAGGTGAAATGGGGGAAGGGACCTGAAGCACCACTTGGGAGTTACGTCCCGCTCAACCAATAAGAAAGACTTGACCCTATACCTTATAGGGAAGATGAGATACTTATCTCCAACCTGAAGACTTATAGAAACCCACGTGACTCCTAATTCGAGGAGCCTCCTGTCTCCTGCAAAATTGTTCTTAAAGGCACAAGATCGCACAATTGGGGTGCGCCAGTAGAACTTTCAAAACAACAACTTTTAAAAACTTTGGGAAACATTGGGGTGTACGCACAAAGCCCAAATCTGCTGCCACCATGCGCTCCCCTTCTATGGGTTACAGAAAATGCCTCTACCACCGAGGTCAATCAGGCCATACCGCCAATGAGTGCGTAGCATTAGAAAGAAATCTTATCCAATGGATCGATCAAGGGAGGATCAGTCAACTGTGGGGGCCTCACTCTTTCCTGACTAATGACCAAAGAAGAAATCACCCAGAAAGGATATCAAAGGTCAGGTTCTGGAGAAGTGATTTTTCCAAATTTGAAGAATCATATGCCAGGATTCACTCTTTACTATGCAGCGTGAAAAATATAAGGGCAGTGCCCAAAACCTACCAGGGTCACCCAAGATCCTCGAAAGAATGAATTTGCACATATCACCATGGCCGCCCCGGACACGACATTGAAGAGCATGTGGAGTTCTAGCTCGAACTAGAACATCTCGTGAATGAAGGCCATGTTTGGATTGTTGCAGGAAGACAAGGATAGAAGATGAAGGTAGAAGAAGAAATGAATACTTTCTTAGTATGGTCGGGTAAAAAACATAAATATCCCTTTACTGCTTTCAATAAGATAAAGTATCCTTTTTCCTTTTTATGTAAATGGAACCACGCTGACTTGAGGTCCCATTGGGGATACGTGGGAAGCCTATATAAGTCCTGGTCAGGGTAAAAAATTAAGTTTCGGGTAGCACAGGAAAAATCTTTCTCTGTATGCCTAAACTACGGATGAACCTAATTTTCCTTTGGTGGGATACGTAGGCAGTCTATTTAAGATTAGGTCCTTTTATAATAAAAATTTCAATCCCCCTTAGTACAGGAGCGGTAGAAGCAAATCAACCATACAAACCTTTTACCACAGACAAGACCAAAATACCCTGGAATGTGAATCAATCAAGGAGTTGAAACAAAATATATGAGTCTGTGTGCTATAAACTGCAAACAACGTGATATTTTGTGTTTTGTGCTTAAGCCTAATGATAACTTAAAAGCTTTTGAGTTTTTTTTCTCTTATAGAAAGGGGTCGATCCGTTAACACCAGTTATTTGATCAAAAGCTGCCGCGGCGTCCTTAAACCCTCCAGAAGAAAACATGCTTGAAACTCCACCACCAAACATGAATGCTTTAGTAGAAGGTACCCCAACTGCAGACATAGCTGGAATTGCTATGGAAGAGGTTATTAGTCTACTGATGAGACAATTGGCTAAGGCTAGAGTAGGGGCGGACCGCCTAAGGGCCGAAATAGAAAATACCATTAATATTGAGGCTAGGAGGCCACCCACTTTCCTAAATTTGGATTTACCAATTCCTGATCACTTTCCTTAAACCAAGACTAGGGCTCCCTTCCAGATTCCATACGCCGAAATACCACCCATATAGTGAGTTCCTCCCACCATACTCCGGCTTTTCAAACACCAGCTCACGCAATAAATTCAAATTCTTATCAAGCCCCTCGGGCAGCAGGAGTTCCAGTGATTCATCCCACACAACCAAATGTCATCTTTCAAGAGCATGTCACCCATATTGACTCTTCGCTGGAATTGGAAAATAGAGAAAGAGATGGGCAAGAAGAATGCCGAGCTGGAGCATGGCTCCAAGAAAAAAGAAGGATTGAGGTACTCTGACCTGTGCATCACCCGGACTTGGGTCTGCCGGAAGGCTTTAAGATTCCCAAATTTTATCACTTCAATGGGTCGGGCAACCCTAGAGCCTACCTAAGGGCTTGCTGCGATCAGCTGGTCGTAAGTGGCGAAGATGAAGCCTTGCTTATGCGGTTGTGTAGTCGAAGTCTATCAGGGATGGCTATGGAATGGTTCATCTCTCAAGTTTATAGCCGGTGGAAAACATGGGAGGAGATGGCGAGTTTGTTCATGGAAAGATTCCACTTCAATGTGGAAAACGTACCTGATTACTTCTCGTTGGAGAAAATTCATCAGAAATCAATTTAAACTTACTGAGAATATGCTAGACGCTGGAGAGATGAAGCGGCACGTGTACAACCTCCCATGACTGAAGATAAGCTGGTAGCCGCATTCATACGATACCAAGAAGCCGATTGCTTTGATAAAATGATAACCATGAAAGGGTGTTCCTTCGCAGCTATAGTTACTGTGGGGGAAGATATCGTAGACGGCCTTAAAACTGGCAGGATTGTTAGTGGGCAAAATAGAACAGGTGCGTCGGGCACCGTGAGCGACAAAAATAAATAAGAAGACATAGCCTGTGTTTCTAAAACTGCTAGTCCAAAAAACCAAGGAAAAGAGATAATCCACAAGATTCCAGATATCAATCAATCACCTCCACCAGCAACTTACACAATCACCCTACCACAATATATCCCAATGACTGTGTGCTGCGCACAACCTGGCTACTCAACTCCATAACAAAACTATTAAATACCAGCACCAAGCAACCGAACTCCATGACCAAATTATCGAATGCCAGCACCTAAGAACCATGCTCCACAAAAACAAACCTTCCAACCGGCCTCTACGGGCAAATTATGAGGCTCCTCAAAGGAAACCTACGAGAGAATTCACTCCTCTGCCAGAATCAAGGACAAGCCTATTTGCCAAACTAAGGGATACCGGGCAAATATGTGTCATCCCACAAAAACCTGCTAACCCCACTGATCGATGGTATAGGCCTGATCTCACTTGCGCCTATCACTCCAACCAAGCTGGCCATGCCACTGAATATTGCATAAACCTGAGACACAAGTTACAAAACATGATTGATAATCGCGAGCTCATCATGGAGCCAACACCACCAAATGTGGAAAAAATCTGATCCCAAAACATAGAGAGAACCAAATTCACATGATAGAGAGAGCTGATGCATGGGAAGAGAGCCCGGCGATGATTCATCCAGATGTTGAAGGGTTAGAGAGAACTATTTCCTCATTGTCCCTGCAAGAGCAGGAAGAAGCAATAGATCTTTGACGAAAGGATCTGAGATATCTGCCTTAGCCGAAAAAGAGCCTTTTCTGCTCAAATACCCCTCGACTGTCACTTGAATTCACAACGAGCCCATCATACTCAGAACATCAGGATCAATTGAGAATGAGCCCTTTGTGATCAAACTGCCGCACCAAATGATGATCAACAAAGAAAAAGAAATAGCTGTTGTGGTTCAGGGTATGACCAGGTCAGGAAGGTGTTATACCCCAGAAGAACTGTGCTCGAACCACCTCGTCATGAAAACCCTTAGAAGAAACCCATAACTGAGGGTGATTCTGAGAATTTCTGGAGGTAAATGTCGGTCAACGATTACTCGATTGTTGAAAACCTTCATAAAACTCTTGAAAGGATATTAGTGATGTCATTATTGCTCAGTTCATCCCAACATCTTTTGGCCTTGATGAAAGCCTTGGATGAAGTACAAGTACCTGCTGGCACCATAAGCGAAACATTAGCTGAAATTGTGGGGTATGTTGTGCGGGCCCATAGGATATCATTCTCTGACGATGAATTAGCAAAGGAAGAGAAGTCCTACAATAAATCCGTGCACATAACAGTCAAATGCCGTGACAAAATTATTCCACAAGTACTGATTGATGGGGGAGATGGGATGAATGTGTGCCCTGTGACGACTCTGAAACAGCTTAGATACGATATTGGTAAAATCGGCCACAGTCGGACCAACGTAAAGGCTTATGACGGTGCAACCAGTGACCCGATTCGGGAAATAGATTTACACATACAAATAGGCCCCGCGGAGTCCATAGTGGAGTTTGTCAATATGGACGTCAAAACAAGTTATATCTTATTGTTGTGCCGACCTTGGCTGCACGCCGCTGGAGTTGTAGCATCTTCGTTACACCAATCTTTCAAGTTCATATGGGATGATCAGGAAGTCGTAATTCATGGCAAAGGAAGTGTCTACAATTATCCAGAAAACTCTATACCAGTCATAGAGAGATCACTAGCAGGCGCTGATTTTCATACTGTTGAGCTAGCCATGATAGGTTGTAAGGGAGATAATGAAGACATCCCTATGCCGCCGATCTACAAGATAGTTGCTACAGCTATGATGAGGAATGGGTTTGAACCCGGGAAAGGTCTGGGAAAGAACTTACAAGGAATTACAGAGCCAGTAAGTATTAAACACGGGAGGTACCAGTTTTGGGTTGGTGATGGGTGTAAATTATTCATGTAATTTTATACATAAAAAAATAAGTTTTAAAATAAAACATGAATAATTATATCTTATTCTCCCATATTTTCTGACAGAATCTTGCAGGAAAGAGAATATCTCGGAAGAATGAAAAATAAGCAAATTCTAAAGATATAGGAAAATATTTCATGGGTGCAACCACAAGTCCATGTTCACAACGGGAAATTTCACATGTGGAAATTACATAAAGACAACATTGGGAGAAGTTGCGAATTCCACGGGTGTGACCGCCACTTTCATATTCACACCCGTCAAGTGTTGAAATCCATGGGTGTGACCGCCCCTTTCATATTCAGACCCGTCAAGTGTTGGCATCAAGAAAGAAGTTGTATAATCCACGGGTGCGACCACCACTTTCATACTCACACCTGTCAAGTGTTGAAATCCACAGGTGTGACCGCCACTTTGATACTCATACCCATCAAGTAAGGTCACGGATGTGAGCACTACTTCAAGGAATGCATCCATAGGGGGAGACACTACATTTTCCTATAAATAGAGGCATCACTTTGCTTAGAAATTATAGAATCCAATCTTGAGAAAGACATAAGAAATAGTCTTTTCTCTATTTCTCTTCTTTTTATTTTTTATTTGTAAGAGTAGCATTTTATTTTTAATTTCTTTCTTACATAGTCCTTAATGGAGTAGTTTCTTTTTGTTGGGATAGCTGAAGAAGCTTGGTATGATGTTATAATATTAGCTTTACTTTAATTTTTTCATGTCATGATATTCAAATATTTGATCTTGCTAGTTTTAGTCCTAATTCTCACGGAGGGATTAATTCAAGCTACTTTATCGATTAAAAAATCTCAATATTATTTCTTTTAGTCCTAATTCTCACGGAGGGATTAATTCAAATAACTTTGTTGGTTTAAAATTGTTATCTTATTTCTTTCGGTCCTAATTCTCACGGAGGGATTGACTCAAATAAGTTTAATGATTTGAGGGGTCTCTATCTTATTTCTTTCAGTTTTAATTCTCGCGGAGGGATTGTTTCAAATAAGTTTAGTGATTTTAAGGGGTAATCGCAAGAGGTCTTTATTCCTCATAACACAAATCAAGTCAGATAAATTTTTCTATTCTTTTGTTAAATTTAATAGAATGTGATTTTATTATAATTGTACTAAGTGGATTCAATGACTCCCAACTCTTTTCATTTTAAATTTTCTAATAAGTTTTCTGTTTTAATTTAAGAAATTTATAATTTTAAAACCTCTCCTTTCATCATTTTGATTCTCAAAAATAGTACCCAAGACAATACGCATCTGTAGCCCAGGTGGTTTTAATTTCTATGGGACGATATCTTTAACTATACTAGAATTTGATAGAGTACGAGCGAATTTTCCTATGCACTTTGGCCTCGTCAAATTTTTGGCGCCGCTGCCGGGGATTGCTAAACATCTACTTCAAATTAATTGTCTTATCACTACATTGAGATTTCTTTCTTGTACTACTTCTTCGGGTACTTTGTACTCTAATTCCTGACGAGTTTTAGGGAACAACACTTGAAGATATTATTATTATTATTATTATTATTATTATTATTATTATTATTATTGTTATTATTATTATTTCTATTATTATTATTATTATTATTCACGTTTTTTTCTTAAAAAAGTTTCGAGTATACTAGTACCTAATAAGTGCTAGGGAGAAAGACTTAAAAAAAATTAAAAATATGTTTTGAATATGAACTCGCTTCAAACACTTTAAAAATGAAATTCAACCAACCAAGTGAAAGTCTTGTTGAGCTAGTAGAAACATATTGCCAAAAGGCCATTACCTGTGACTATTGTGGTAGCAACCATCAAAGCTTCAAATGCCAAACAGTTAATACTTATTTCTTTGGTCCTTCTTATGAACAATCTTACGTTGTTTCTACTTCTTTCAGGTACATTGATTCCAGTGAATATGGTTGCAATCTGGAATGCAACCAGTACTCACAAGGGAATCAAATTATTGATAGTGAGCCACTTCAAGAGGAGAGCGTGAGCTTGAAAAAATCTTTGCATAATTTCAAAAAAAATATCGATGAAAAATATGTACAGAATCATAAAGCCATTACGGATCTAATAGTGCAGTTAAATCAATTAGTAAGTATAGAGCCCATTTGGATTGGCTTATAAGTTGCTTATAAGCTGTTTTCAGGTTTTTTGAGTGTTTGGCTGGCCAGCTTAAAGCTATTTTGTGCATAAAATAAGCTCAAAAAAAATAATTGGGTCCGTTTGGCTTAGCTTATTTAAAGCAGCTTATAAGCCGAAAACAACTTATAAGCCAAAAAAAAATAAGTTAGCCTACCCCAATTTTTTTTTTTTTTTGGCTTATAAGCTGCTTATTTTAAGCCCATCCAAACAGGCTCATAGTAATCTCCAATAGTGGTGGTGAACTTTTAAATGAAACTATGTTATGTGAGGATAGACCAATTGATAAAATAAATGAGCCTTGTGAAAAAGTATCTTCCGCTCAGGATGAAAATACCTGTCTAGTGAAGAAAGCTGACAATAAAGGTTTGATTGAATTTAATTCAACAAGTGATGAATGCATACCCCATTTTTCTAATCCACATAAATTGATAAATTTCGAAGAAAATAAGAATGAAAAGGTTACAAGCACAAATGAAATATCCTTTAACTGTTATTCTTCAATTTCTTCTAATCGTTACGATTTTGTGGATTTTGTTATTGGGAATTTGCAGAAAAATGCATGGAATTATCCTCATGAAAAATGTAAAATGGAGTCAAGGATCATTATGCGCATTTGTTTGCCCCAGCGAGACAAGGCCAAAAAAGAGTGGGATGTGCGAAAAGTGAAAATATTTTATGATGTTCATGGCCAAATAAGCTCGAAAAAGAGCCTCAAGGAGCGAAAAAGAAAAATTGATTCAAAACTGGGGGTGGAGTTCACAAGCTGCTGAAGAAAAAAGAAAAATAAATGGAGTCCCTTTATCTCCTGTTGCTTTCTTTACAAACTGTCATAAATTTTCTTTGTATATATACACACCGAGAGAGAGTTTGAATATATAGTTTGGATATATTTTTCTTTCATTTATAGCATAATTTCTTTTTACACTTCCATGGATTTCTTTGTTCAGTTCTTTGCCATAGTCGTAATATTTTGAATTGAACACTTTTTAGGAAATATAATACTACATAAGTAGGCTAAAACTTGATTTTCATAGAATGGGATTTTGATATAACAGATTTGATTGAGTATCATTAATGGGCTACGTGAATACTTTTCCAAACTCATATTTATTTATTGATGATTAAAATTATACTATTTCTAATCCCGATTGTATTATGTTGTCAGGTTATATTTCCTAGTTCTCCTGCTTATTCGAAATCTAGAACTTGCCTTAAATGTGGATTGAGGCGAAATTCTAGGTAGCTTTTTTAGTTGGGAAATGAAAGTAGGCCTTTCTTGTTAAATAATGACCAAATTGACCTACCTTATTTATTTTTATCCCTAGTCAACCCCCTTGAGCCTAAATGAACTATCCCTTACTTTCATGATAAGCAAAACTTCAATATTGGCCTAATCTTTGTTGTCACGTCTTTTTATTCACTCTATTACCTTTTTGTTGCTGAAAAAAATTAAATAGATTGCAAAAGCAGGTGCGGAGGAGTAGTTATGAAAGAAAGAAAAGAGTAATGCTGATCATCGAGCTTTTTGATCTTTTAAGAATGTTATCATTTCAATATATATATAAAGAAAATTTATGACAGCTTGTAAAGAAAATAAGAAAAAAAAAAGGGTTGAAAAAAGAGAAATAATGAAAAATACTTGGAGGTTGATTTTTTTTAGAAAGAAGGAAAGCAATGGTGTTTAATTGTTGAAGTATTGTGGTGCTTCTACGGAACTCAAGTCACTTTTATCCTTATGTGTCCTAACCATCCCTAAACCCACTTTACAACCTTATAAAAGTCCTACATGATCTCAACTCAAAGACTCCTATATTAGTGGAGAATCACATGATAGGCAAGCTTATGGCAATCTTGAGTAGCTTGAGATACTTCTTTGTTGAGAGAGAGGGAGAGAGATATAATTTTTCTATCTATGCCCCTTTTAATATATCATGTGATTTATGAGCATCTTTCTTCATTCAGTGAGACACACTGGGATCAGGAAATATTGTGATTTTGGTTCTCAATAGATATATATGAAAGCGGTTAAAATTATTTGAACTCGTGATGTAATCTTAATTGATTTTTGTTTGTTAAAAAAATCTCATTATTTTACTTAAAATTTTAGTCGCTACTTTAGTTTATGCTCTTTGCTCAAGTACAAGCAAGGAGTCAAGTGTGGGGGAATTTGTTGGGTGTAAATTATTCATGTAATTTTATACATCAAAAAATAAGTTTTAAAATAAAACATGAATAATTATATCTTATTCTCGCATATTTTCTGACAGAATCTTGCAGGAAAAAGAATATCTCGGAAGAATGACAAATAAGCAAATTCCAAAGATATAGGATAATATTTCATGGGTGCAACCACAAGTCCATGTTCACAACATGCAAATTTCACATGTGGGAATTACATAAAGAAAACATTGGGAGAAGTTGCAAAATCCACGGGTGTGACCGCCACTTTCATACTCACACCCGTCAAGTGTTGGCATCAAGAAAGAAGTTGTATAATCCATGGGTGTGACCACCAGTGTGACTGCCACTTTCATACTCACACCCGTCAATTAAGGTCACGGATGTGAGCACTACTTCAAGGAATGCATCCGTAGGGGGAGACACTACATTTTCCTATAAATAGTGGCATCACTTTGCTTAGAAATTATGGAATCCAATCTTGAGAAAGACATAAGGAATAGTCTTTTGTTGGGATAGCTGAAGAAGCTTGGTATGATGTTATAATATTATCTTTACTTTAATTTTTTCAAGTATTGATATTCAAATATTTGATCTTGCTTCTTTTAGTCTTAATTCTCACGGAGGGATTAATTCAAGCTAGTTTATCAATTCAAAAATCTCAATATTATTTGTTTTAGTCCTAATTCTCACGGAGGGATTAATTCAAATAAGTTTGTTGGTTTAAAATTGTTATCTTATTTTTTTCGGTCTTAATTCTCACGGAGGGATTGACTCAAATAAGTTTAACGATCTGAGGGGACTCTATCTTATTTCTTTCAGTTCTAATTCTCGCGGAGGGATTTTTTCAAATAAGTTTAGTGATTTTAAGGGCTAATCGCAAGAGGTATTTATTCCTCATAACACAAATCAAGTCACATAAGTTTTTCTATTCTTTTCTGAAATTTAATAGAATGGGATTTTATTATAATTGTACCAAGTGGATTCAACGACTCCCAACTCTTTTCTTTTTATATTTTCTAATAAGTTGTCTATTTTATTTTAAGTAATTTATAATTTGAAAACCTCTCCTTTCATCAATTTGATTCTCTCAAATAGTACGCAAGACAATACGCATCTGTAGCCTAGATGGTTCCAATCTCTGTGGGACGATATCTTAAACTATACTAGAATTTGACAGAGTAGGAGCGAATTTTCCGATGCACTTTGGCCTCGTCAGTTGGATACGAGCCATGCCAGGCAGAGGAACAGGAAGCGGAGTATGGGCCAAGAGGTCCCATTGAACTGAGGAAACCATTCCCTCGTCTGTACCAATCCTTCACTACATGCCCATTGAGTCACAACGGCTAAGATCCAAAAGAGGGATTGAGGACGCTGTTCGGTGAAGGAGATTATGCAGCCATCATTGAAGAATGGTTTGAAGCATCATAAATTCACCCTGCTGATCCAGGAGAGACAGAATGTGGGCGGACTTCTACCCCGTTGTTCACTCTGCGGTAGAAAGAATGCTCATTTTCAGAAAAAATAGCGAAAGTCGGATTATAGGCCCGGCTTATGGCCTTTTTCTGTTTTCTTATTTTTACGTGTTGTTTAAATAATAGGAAATGGTCGATGTTCCATTCTGAGTAAGGACCATCGTTTGTACTGCCTTTTAAAATTTCAATGAAAATGCCTCAAAGGTGGCAATAAAACTGTTTTACTTCGCCTATATAAGTATATATATATATATAATACAACTATATATTAAGGCATAATTAAGATTGCTTTTAAATGAATAACAACCATGCTATTTTGTTTTACAGTAATAATACAGAGGCCACCAATAATGTCATTACATGTTACAAAGCAAGTGAAAATGACGATCAAGGAGAAGAGACAACGGAACCAGAGGTGTTAATAGATGTTGAAAAAGAATATGTGAAAAGACCCATGCCGAACCTAGAGGAAACAGAAGCAGTTAATCTAGGAAGTGAGGAGTTTGTAAGGGAGACTAGAATAAGTGTGCACTTGGCAGAAGCCGAGAAAGAGTGGTATTGGAGTCTACTAAAAGAGTATGAAGATTTGTTTTCTTGTTCATACGCCGATATGCCAGGTTTGAATACGAATATTGTTGCCCATAGGTTGCCAATCCTCGAAGGGTTCGCCCCGGTAAAATAGAAAATCCAGCAGCCTAAGCCTGATGTCAGCATTCGAATTAAAGAAGAAGTAGAAAAACAGATCCAGTCAGGGGTCGTTGAAGTGACACCATACCCGACATGGTTAGCGAATATAGTTCCGGTGCCAAAGAAAGATGGGAAAATAAGAATTTGTGTGGATTACCGTTATGTCAACCGCGCTAGCGCAAAGGATAATTTCCCGCTCCCAAATATTCACATATTCATTGATGTCTGCGCCAAGCATGAGGTACAATATTTTTTGGATTTCTACGCCGGCTTTCATATTGATGGATGAAGAAGATGCTTAAAAAGTGGCATTCATCACTTTCTCCCGGTTTCGCGAAAATGAGATATTTTCGATTCGTTTGATGTCCAGTCCTTATGGAACCTTCCTGACACTTGTATAAAACAACATTAACCATCTAAGGGACGTTATATGCCTCCCTCAAGGTTCTTCTAGGTAAATCATAGCTCAAACGATACGAAATTTCCCAAAATATGGCTCAACCCAAAATTTCTCCGAGGAACTTACTTTTTTTGCCTCAAATGCCTTTGGAATCTTAATTAGAACCATCAAGAATCCTTCTTAACCTTAAAAGGGCTTCATGTCCACTTTAGTTTTACATTGGCATGTTCATAATGCGAGTGACACGAAATTCCAAGGTGTAACATTCTCCCATCCTTAAGAACATTCGTCTCTGCATGTTAAGCTATCAAGGATTCTATAAAAATTTTGCCAGAGTTTCCCCGGTAAATGTATCAATCCATCCTGTACACGGCAACCCAAAATAATACCTCATAGGGCCGCATACTAAAATATACAACACCATAGCCTCACACGACCAATCACAACAACCATAAATCAATACTATGGCCTCACACGACCAATCACTACAACTATAAATAAAACAATACCTGGGGCTAATGATGCTTCACACTGAGTCTCTTGAAACGATGGAAACAAGTACGGGTACTTTGTCTTCATCTCCTCTTCAGCTTCCCAAGTCATCTCTTCAACATTATTGTTCCTCCAAAGCACTGAAACATAAGCTACATCCTGAGTTTGTAATCGACGAACTTGTCTATTCAATATAGATATAGGGACCTCCTCGTAGGATAACTGCTCGGTCACCTGGATATCATCTACGGGTATGACTCTCGAAAGATCTCCTATATACTTACGGAGCATGGACACATGAAATACCGTATGTACAGACTTCAATTCAGAAGACAGCTCCAATTCATATGTGACCTTGCCCACCGTATGAGTAATTCTATATGGTCCTATGTATCGAGGGTTCAGTTATCCTTTCTTTCCAAATCTCATTACTCCTTTAGAAGGCGAAACTTTCAGGAAAACCCAATCGCCTACCTCAAACTCTAACTTGCGTCGCCGATTATTCGGATAGGATTTCTGGCGACTCTTTGCTGCTAGAAATCTTTCCTGAATCATATTCACCTTATCAACTGCTAAATTAAATCTGGCCCACTAACTGGTTTTCTCCAATATTGAACTACCCTATAGGGGATCTACATCTCCGCCTATACAAAGCCTCATAAGGAGTCATCTGGATACTAGAATGATAACTGTTATTATAGGAAAACTCAATAAGAGGTAAATGATCATCCCAAATGCCTTGAAAATCAAGTACCCAAGCTCTCAACATATCCTCAGGTGTCTGTATAGTACGCTCCGCTTGTCCATCTGTTTGCAGTTGAAATGAAGTACTAAGACTCACCTGAGCCCCCAATCCATTGTGAAAAGATTTCCAGAAGTTAGCTGTGAACTGTGCTCCTTTATCTGAAATAATGGTTGTAGGGACACCGTGAATTTGTACAAT
Source organism: Lycium barbarum (assembly GCF_019175385.1). Taxonomy (NCBI): domain Eukaryota; kingdom Viridiplantae; phylum Streptophyta; class Magnoliopsida; order Solanales; family Solanaceae; genus Lycium; species Lycium barbarum. The sequence goes on from NC_083344.1 coordinate 83,400,684, forward strand.
CTCCTTAACAGAAAGTTTCGCATAATTTTCGGCTTCATAAGTAGTTCCGACAGGCAAGAAATGAGCAGACTTTGTAAGACTATCAACTATGACCCATATTGAATCATATTTTTGTTGCGTATGGGGAAAACTTGTGATGAAATCCATATTAATTACCTCCCATTTCCATGTCGTAATCTCCATAGCCTGCAATAAACCTCTGGGCTTTTGATGTTCTATCTTAACTTGCTGACAATTCGGACACTGAGCGATAAACTCCGCTATATCTTTCTTCATGCCATCCCACCAATACACTTCCTTGAGATCTTGATACATCTTTGTTGTGACCGAATGGGTAGAATAGTGAGAATAATGGGCTTCCCCCATAACCTGCTGATGGAGGCCTGCAACACTAGGAACACATAATCTACCTCGATATCTGAGTACTCCATCTCCTGTAATAATGAAGGATGTCTTTTCTTTCTGAGGAGCTGTATCTCGGTAATGAACTAAAATAGGATCCTCGTACTGACGCTCCTTTATCTCCGCTACCAAAGATGACATCGCTGTATCCTGAACTGTAACTCCTGTATCACCTGAGTCTTTCAACCGGACTCCCAAACTGGCTAACTGAAAAAAATCACGGGCTAGCTCCCTCTTCTTCGGCTGCAAATAGGATAGGCTACCCATAGACTTACGACTTACTGCGTCGGCTACTACATTGGCCTTCCTAGGATGGTACAGAATATCAACTTAATAATCCTTTAGCAACTCTAGCCATTGCCTTTGACGTAAGTTCAAGTCCTTCTGCTTAAAGATGTATTGAAGGCTCTTATGGTCGGTATAGATATCAACATGAGCACCATATAAATAATGCCTCCACATTTTCAAAGCATGGATCACCGCCACTAACTCAAGATCATCGGTTGGATAATTCTTCTCGTGCTTCTTTAGCTGTATAGAAGCGTAAGGAACAACCTTACTGTGTTGCATCAACATACAGCCCAACCCAATACCTAAAGCATCGTTATATATCACGTAGCCGTCTGTCCCCTCTGGAAGAGTCAAAACGGGTGCTGAGGTTAACTTGTCTTTTAATATCTGATAACTTTGCTCACACGCATCCGTCCACTGAAACATAGCTGATTTTCGAGTCAGCTTAGTCAACGGGGCTGAAAGAGAAGAAAATCCTTCTACGAACCTTCTGTAATAACTAGCCAAACCAAGGAAACTACATATCTACATTGGTGTCGTGGGCCTCGGCCAATTCTTCACAGCCTCAATCTTTTGGGCATCTACTCTAATGCCTTCATCTGAAATAATGTGATCCAGAAAAGCCACAGAGTTCAACCAGAACTCACACTTGGAAAACATTGCATATAGCTCTCTATTTCGAAGAACTCCAAGAACTGCTCGAAAATGCTCATGTTCAGCCTTTGACTCTGAATAAACCAGATTATCATCTACAAACACAATCACGAACAGATCTAGGAAGGGTCCGAATACACAATTCATCAAGTCCATAAACACAGCTGGCGCATTAGCTAACCCGAACGACATAACACGGAACTCATAATGGCCATACCTAGTCCGAAATGCCATATTCGGAATGTCTTCCTCCTTCACCCTAACCTGGTGATATTCCAATCTTTAGTCTATCTTCGAGAAATATTGGCGCCTTGTAACTGATCAAACAAGTAATCAATCCTCGAAAGTGGGTACTTATTCTTCATAGTCACTTTATTCAATTGCCTATAATCAATACACATTCGCAAGGAGCCATCTTTCTTTGTTACAAATAATACCAGCACTCCCCACGGCGATGTGCTAGGCCTAATAAAGTCCTTCTCAAGTAAATCCTTCAATTGCTCCTTCGGTTCTTTCAACTCTACAGGTGCCATTCTATAAGGAGGAATAGATATTGGGTGAGTATCTAGAAATAAGTCAATAGTGAAATTGATTTCCCGCTTTGGCGGAATGCCTGGAAGCTTATCTGGAAACACTTCTAGAAACTTATTCACCACAGGAACAGACTAAAAGGTCGATGACTCTGCTTGTACATCTTGAACCCGAAGCAGGTGATAGATGTACCCTTTTCTGATCATCTTCCTTGCCTTAAGGCAGGAAATAAACCTACCCCTCGGCGAAATATCCTTGCCTTTCCACTCTAGTACTGGCTCGCCTGGAAACTGAAATCGAACTACCTTCGTTCTACAATCAAAATTAGCGTAATAGGATGCCAACCAATACATACCCATGATCACATCGAAATAAATCATTTCTAACTCAATCAAATCTGCTAAGGTACGGTGATTACAAACTACCACTGCACAACCTCGATATATCCGTCTAGCTACGACTGGATCACCAACTGGTGTCGACCACTCAAAAGGTTTAATCAACTCGGGCTCTATCCCAAACTTGCCAGCAACAAAGCGCAACATATGATAAAGTGGAACTTGGGTCAATCAGTGTATACACATCATAGGAGGAGACTGATAATATACATGTGATCACATCAGGAGATGACTCGCGATCCTGCCTACCGGCTAGTGCATATACGTGGTACTGAGGACCGCTCGAGCTTGATGCTCCACTCCTCCCTCTACCTCATCCTGCTGGTATCTGAAAAACTTGCCCTGAAGGGTGCACTGCAGAAGAAGAGCCAGCTATAGACCCTATAGGCTGAACCACACCCCCACTCTCTCTCATCGGGCACTGACGCTTCCTATGACCTAGCTGGCCATAAGCATAACAAGCATCTCATCGCAACCGACACTGACCTACGTGTGATCTCATCTGGCCTAACTCTAGTCTGTACTGAGAGCCTGATGCTCTACAAAAATCTCTGGCCCGCTCCGAAATAAGAAGATCGATCAAATCTCGGACGTGAAAACCTTGGAGGAGCACTCCCTACCGAATGGAATAGATATCGGGAATACTGCTGCCTCTGTCCTCTTCTGGACTCACCCCCGATATCTAAAGATCTATCCCTCTTACCACAGCCTCGATCACGGTCACGCTCTATCCTATACTGATGCTTGCGATCTTCCATATTCTATTCATATGCCAGTACATAGGGGATATCCATGCCTGGCTATAATGCGGCAGTCGTACAAGCATCTATCAAATGCGGCCCTAGACCAGCCACAAAACGGTGAACTCTTTCCTCTATCTCGGCCACCGTGGCTGGGGTATATCTAGCCATAGAAACAAAATACACACAATACTCCTAGATACTCATACTGCCCTGCTTAATACGCAGAAACCTATCTGCTCGGGCTGGTCAGACTTCTGGATGTAAATAATGGTGAATAAAAGCATCTGAAAACTCTCGCCAAATAGCTGGAGGGGCATCCTCTCTCCGAGATAGCTCCTAAATCTGATACTACTATACTGCAATATCATGAAGCCTACACGAAGCTAACTCCACAGACTCAACCTCATCCGCATGCATAACCCTCAAGGTCCTCTTCATACTATGAATGAAATCCTGAGGGTCCATATTTTGCCTTATCACAGAAAACTCTAAAGGATCTAACCCGAAGAAAGTCTTAACCCTCGAACTACCAGCCTTGTCTGCCTAATCAACACGAACCCTCTGCCGCTGAGCCTGAGTGGCTACCAATCTGGTCAATAACTGCACAACATTTCGCACATCCTGGCCCAGTACATCTAGCTGAGGAACTGGGGCAGGTGCTGGAGGCGGGGTATGCGATGTCTCAAATGGGCTCTCACTTTGAATCTCATCTCTATCCCTCATAGCCTATCGAGTACGGGTAGTGGCCTCACCTGCCGCTATCTTGCCCTTCTGGGCAGATGTAGCTTTCCTGCGGGGCAACGCTGAAATCAGAACAAATCATCAGAAGGAAAACTTTCAACTCATGACTCTATCACACGATCTAAGAGTGAAAAGAATAACATCCTCCTAAATGTCCTGCAGCCTCCTGTTTATAAATGCGGTGCACAACACACCCATAAATAAGACTTTGCCAGACACGGCCTATAGAAAACCCTAGGACAGAACTGCTCTGATATCCCTTCTGTCATGACCCAAACCGATGAGTTGTGACGTATGTCTGACCTCTAGTCACCAAACACCCCTATACTTGTTTCTGGACAATATTGAACATCAAGGGCCCATAAGTAACTCAAACTGATCTCATACTACCACATGAAAGGGGTGACATCATGAACTCTGTACAACCTATGTATATATACATACATTCTGAAAGAACAGTGCTGGTCAACTAGGCCGCTACATATACTGTACACAAAAGAATAAGAGCTAAAAAGGCTACATCATATGACATATACATACAACTGTCTACAGACCTCTAATGGAGTGTCAACCGGTAGAAAGGACGGGATCGGGCCCCGTCATACCCATGTGCGTATACATCTCAAAAGAACGGCATACCAAAATAGATTGTAGCTCCGGATCAAATGGAGTGGTACTGACTACTGCTGGATATAGAGGTCCTACTGAACTGGACCACCTGTCTGTCTACTTGCACCTGCGAGCATGAACACAACCCCTCGAGCAATAGAGGAGTCAGTACGGATAATGTACTGAGTATGTAAGGCATAAAAGTAACATAAGCATAAGCTTAAGAATCATGAATGGAATCTGGAACTCAAATGTCACTGATTGTCCACATAGATTTGTATGAACCAGTATTTGTAATTATGTGCATAAATCTGTATAACTGATAGTGCATCTATGGGTCCATAGTATGCATGGTTTCAACGATAATCATGCTCATGCATATAAATATAGTTCATAGTGCAGAGGAACGTTCAGCCCGATCCATATTATATATAATAGTGTGGAGGAACATACGGCCCGATCCATATATAATAGTGCTGAGGAACGTATGGCCTGATCCATATATAATAGTGCACCAGATGATCAGATGGTAATGCGTATATACCTCCTATCCATTTCTCTATACCCCATGTATATATAATATACGCGTATATAACACATTCTGGTCATGGGTCAATTTGCATATGTATATGAATGCAATGCATAACCGAAATGTATACATAGACTCTCAGAGTGACATAAGGTCATTTTACCTCCATTGGAAAACCTTTGAGATAACATCATCTACATAAGTAATCTCAAGACCCATGAACAGAAAGAACAATCATACGGGGTATAGGAACATCAAAGACTGACGTACTCCTAGTGTTTCTAACAAAATGAAGAAGGAATAGCCTTAACATACCTTATCTTCTTCTTAATCACTTAACGTTCTACTTCCAAGTTCACAAAGTCTACCTTCAAGAGGAATTACACTAAGGTTAAATCTTGAAGCGACACTCTTAAGCTCAAACTAGCATAATTAACGAGTTAACGAAATTTGGGCAGCACTTTCCTTATTTTATCAACTTCCACCATATGGAAAAATAACTCCTAAACAACAATAACAACATCCATAATATCCCAATCGAGAAGTTATATTCAATTAAATCCCAAGTCTAAGCAAAATCCCCTTTTTAAGTTCACTCATAGTCATCTTCTTCATTACACCATCCATGGCTTCCCCACTTTCATTCTTTTCCTTTCTAAGGGGTACTAAACCTTTATATCAACTCAACCATAAGGATAAGATGAATAACATGTCTTATAATCAAATAAATTCACTTCACTCAACTTCCTCCAAGCTCAAGTTCACCAGCACTTTGAAGAAAACAAGAACAATCACCTCCCTTGGATCACCTTAAGCTCTTGATGTTGATCTTCTCTCTTAATGATATGGAAAGGTGAAGATGGTTAGGTAACCTTCAAAATATCTCAAAAAGACTTTATAAAGGTAGGTAAATAAGTGTGGAAGGGTGGAAATGAATTTGGGGTCGTTTGGGTTTTAAAAAGGTGGCTAAATCACACCCCGACGCACTTGGCGAACAGTGTGCGGCCGCACACTCCACCCTTGGTTTAGGGAGTATCTTGGTCATAAAGGCCAGCCATTTTGGTAAGTTGGCACCCAGTTTGCGGGTCAGAACATTGAGTGTCCGACCGCACGCTGCCCACTTTCTCCCGGTTTCGTGAAAATGCGATCTTTTCGATTCGTTTGATCTCTAGTCCTCATGGAACCTTCTTGGCACTTTTATAAAACTTCATTAACAATATAAGTGGTCTTATATGTCTCCCTAAAGGTTCTGATAGGTAAATCATAGCTCAAACAATACGAAATTTCCCAAAATGTGGCTCAACCCAAACTTTCTCCGACGAACTTACTTCTTTTGCCTCAAATGCCTTTGAAATATTAATTAGAATAATCAAGAATCCTTATAACCTTAAAAGGGATTCATGTACACTTTAGGTTTACATTGGTATGCTCATAATGCGAGTGACACGAAATTCCAAGGTGTAACATTCTCCCATCCTTAAGAACATTCGTCCCCAAATGTTAAGCTATCAAGGATTCTATAAACATTTTGCCAGAGTTTTCCCGGTAAATGTACCAATCTATCCGGTACATAGCAGCCCAAAAAAATGTCTCACAGGGCCGCATACTAAAATATACAACACCATGGACTCACACGACCAATCACAACAACTATAAATAAAACAATACCTGGGGATGATGATGCTTCACACTGAGTCTCGTGGAACGACGAAAACAAGTACGGGTTGTTACACCCCGTAGTTTCGTACGTGGAAATTAATAAGAGTTGGATGTTCTAAGTATGGATACTGGAGTTCCATTCAAGGATATATGATACTATATGAATTAATCCTATGGTCATGACGGTTTACGTTCATATAATAAGCTATGGGAAACTTCGGGACCAAGCAAATCGAAGAAAATAAATTTGTCGAAAATTTTAAAAATAGTTGACAGAAATTTTGGACAGAATTTTGGGTCAACTTTGGAGGGGTATATCTCCTAGTATATTAATAGTTTTAAGGTGTTTCAAAATCCGAAAATGACGTTCACCGAGTCTATTTTCTAACGCAACAAACCGCTCGTCGATAGGACATCGGAGTAGAGAATTATCAACGTTACAAGTTCAGATGATAGACCAGCAACGCGTGCTACAGTAAAATGCTACAGTGATCCGGCCCGAATTTGAACCCCCTTTTTTTCACCAGTTTTGCCCAGAAATTTCCAGAAAATTGAAGAGAGACAGAGAGGGGGGATCTCAAAGTGAGCAATTTTCAAGCGAGGAGTATTAATCGAAGCTCGGATAAACGCATGGATGTGTAACTAGTATGGTTTTCGGTGGATTCAAGGTAGATATTGAAGATGTCTCTGTTTTAACAAGAGTAAGGTATGAATCTGCTATTATTAATGTTAATTTTGATTTATTTACGGAGATAAAGTCATTAAATAATTGTATAGCGAGTTGGTTGGTTGTGGAATTTGGGAAAACATCGTGTGGGATGTTTTATGGTACATATTGGTGTTGGAAATGATGTGATTGTCGTTGTTGTTGTTGTTGTGGTTGTTGGTTGCTGAATTATAATTTCGAGCTAGGCATATAAACAGGGGGAGATGCTGCCGAAATTTCAGCAGATTCTAGAAAGAGTTAGTTTAAGGGCTTAAGACAAGCGTATAAAGGTGAGTCTAACAATAGTATAAATTTTCTTGAATATAGATTTACGAGCCTGGGAGGACAAGCATTAAGTAGTTAAAGTTAAGGCGCCCAAAAAGGTATGTTAAGGCTTGTCCCTTTCTTTCAAAGGCATGATTCCTAAGTTATGATCCCTTAAATGTTTTCATAACCTCCTTGTTTTCAAAAGCTAGAAATTTATGACTCTTAAAGATTCTTATGATTTTAAATGAAATATGTTCTATGATGATTGTGACAATGATGATAATTCTCTTCTACAAACTTTGAGGCTATGATTTGAGAGCATTAGAAGATTATTGAGCCATTCCATGAATCCCTTGATCTTACTTATTGTTGATGGTGTCACCTCATGTTATTCGTTCCTTCGAGGTAAGAAATAGTGAAGATAATGGTTCTATTTTCAGTGCTACCAAAGTTCATGATTCTCGAGACTCCCGTGACATTATCGATTTCATCTTACGATGGTTGACCCTTTAAGGATGATATAGTGACAATGGTAATACTAATGATGATGTTGATTTCATTTATGTATGTTATGTGTATGTATGTATATATGTATGCATTGCATCCCACTGATCAGTTGGGGATAACACTGAGTCCCGAAAGGGCTGGGTAAGATGGTACCGAGGCCCGAAAGGGCCGGGTAAGATGATACCGAGTCCCGAAAGGGCCGGGTAAGATGATTCTGAGTCCCGAAAGGGCCGGGTAAGATGATTCTGAGTCCCGAAAGGGCCAGGTAAGATAACACCGAGTCCCAAAAGGGTCGGGTAAGATGGTACCGAGTCCCGAAAGGGCAGGGTAAGATAACACCATGTAAGATGCTATATGTATATAAATATATGTATCTATATATATTACCGCGCTTTAATGACCGAACGAGATATTATATATGTATAGATATGTACGGAAAAATTCTTGAAAAGCTAAGCATGCACGATATTCGCCTTAAAAAAGGGCATTCAAAGGCACAGGTTGATCTCTTTTATATTACTTTATCCCCATACGTCCATTATATTATTTTCCATGTTCGGTATTTCTTACTATGTCACTGTTCATGCCTTACATACTCAGTACATTGCTCGTACTGACGTCCCTTCTTGTGGACGCTGCGTTTCATGTCACGCAGGTGTATACAGGTGAGTAGAGGATATTGCTAGAAGATGTTCCAGCTGGATTGGCGAGCTCCATTTCCTTCCGGAGTGTTGCCGAGTCAAAGTATCTATGTTGTGGTATCTTGATTGATGTCAGAGACTTTGCAAACAGAGTCACGTATATAGCATGTCAGTCTTGTAAGCAGCTCTGCAAGCCGATGTATCATTATGCATTATGTTACAAATTTCATATGATTACAGATTTTACTTGATTTGAGAACGATGAAAAGAATGTTTTTGAAAAGCTTTCATTATGCATTTTATTTCGTGATTTAAGAGTCTAGTGAGATTATTAACATAACGAGAACCAGCGGGTTCGCTCGGCTCTGAGTAAGGGTTTGGGTGCCCATCATGCCCTATCAGGATTGGGGTGTGACACGGCTACTTTGCCTTCAGCTTCCCAAGTCATCTCTTCAACATTATTGTTCCTCCAAAACACTTTAACAGAACCTACATCCTTATTCCGCAATCGGCGAACTTGTCTATCCAATATAGCTCTAGGGACCTCCTCGTAGGATAAATGCTCTGTCACCTGGATATCATCTATCGGTACGACTCTCGAAGGATCTCCTATACACTTACGGAGCATGGACACATGAAATACCGTATCTACAGACTTCAATTCTGAAGGTAGCTCCAACTCATATGCGACCCTGCGCACCGTACGAATAATTTTATATGGTCTTATGTATCGAGAGCTCAATTTTCATTTCTTTCCAAATATCATTACTCCTTTCATAGGCGAAACATTCAGGAAAACTCAATCGCCTACCTCAAACTCTAACTTGCGTCACCGATTATTCGCATAGGATTTTTGTCGACTCTGTGCTGCTAGCAATCTTTCCTGAATCATTTTCACCTTGTCAACTAATTGCTGAATTAAATATGGGCCCACTAACTGGTTTTCTCCAACATCATACTACCTGATAGGGGATCTACATCTCCGCCCATACAAAGCATCATAAGGAGCCATCTGGATACCGTAATGATAACTATTATTGTAGAAGACAAGAGGTAAATGATCATCCCAACTGCCTTGAAAATCAAGTACACAAGCTCTCAACATATCCACAAGTGTCTATATAGTACGCTCCGCTTATCCATCTGTCTGCAGGTGAAATACAGTACTAAGACTTACCTCAGTCTCCAATCCTTTTTGAAAAGATTTCAGAAGTTAGCAGTGAACTGTGCTCATCTATCTGAAATAATGGTTATAGGAACACCGTGAAGTTCTACAATCTCCTTAAGATAAAGTTTCGCATAATCTTCGGCTGCATAAGTAGTTCTGACAGACAAGAAATGAGCGGACTTTTTAATCCTATCAACTATGACCCATATTGAATCATATTTTCATTGCGTACGGGGTAAACCTGTGATGAAATCCATATTAATTACCTCCCATTTCCATGTCGAAATCTCTATAGCCTGCAATAAACCTCTGGGCTTTTGATGCTCTATCTTAACTTGCTGACAATTCGGACACTGAGCGACAAACTCCGCTTTATCTTTCCGCATACCATCCCACCAATACACTTTCATGAGATCATGATACATCTTTCTTGTGCCCGGATGGATAGAACAGCTAGAATAATGGGCTTCCCCCATAACCTGCTGACGTAGGCCTGCAACACGAGGAACGCACAATCTACCTCGATATTTGAGTACTCCATCTCCAGTAATAATAAAGGATGTCTTTTCTTTCTGAGGAGTTGTATCTCGGTAATGAACGAAAATAGGATCCTCATACTGATGCTCCTTTATCTCCACTACCAAAGATGACATCGTTGTATCCTGAACTGTAACTGTTGTATCACCTGAGTCTATCAACTGGACTCCCAAACTAGCTAACAGACAAATATCACAGGCTAGCTCCCTCTTCTCCGGTTGCAAATAGGACAGGCTACCTATAGACTTACGACTAAGAGCGTCGGCTACTACATTGGCCTTCCCAGGATGGTACAGAATATCAACTTCATAATCCTTTAGCAACTCTAGCCATCGCCTTTGACGTAAGTTTAAGTCCTTCTTCTCAAAGATGTATTAGAGGCTCTTATGGTCGGTATAGATATCAACATGAACACCATATAAAGGTGAGAAGGGTTAGGGAACCTTCAAAATATCTCAAAAAGACTCTCGAAAGGTCGAGAAATAAGTGGGGAAGGGTGGAAATGAATTTGGGGTCGTTTGGGTTTTAAAAAGGTGGCCAAATCACACCCCGACGCACTTGGCGAAGAGTATGCGGCCTAGCACACTGAGTGTGCGGCCGCACACTCCACCCTTGGCTTGGGGACTATCTTCGGCAGAAAGGCCAGCAATTTTGGCAAGTTGGCGCCCAGTGTGCGGGTCAGCACATTGAGTGTGCGACCGCACACTGCCCACTTTCTCCCAGTTTCGCGAAAATGCGATCTTTTTGATTCGTTTGATCTCCAATCCTTATGGAACCTTCTTGGTGTTGAAACCTAATTTTCACCGCGTAGAATGTACATTTTAATTTTCATATTTCCTGAGTTCAAGACGGAGCAAGGATGCCTTTAAAAATTTAAAAATCCCACAAAATTGCAAAAATTGACGTTTAATTATTATTTTCATAAAATTAACAATTACAAGAAATTATGAGTTATTTACATTTACAAATTTGGTTTTGAAAAGAAGATACGCATCCCGCTCCGTCTAGCTCGGGAAAATTGTTAATCGAGATAACGTATGAATTAGTGCTTATTTTGATCGCATTTTTCACACTTTTATATGTTCTCCGGAACTATATCAATATTAGACTCATTTTAAAGCTAATTTTCTAAATTCACCAGTTTTTAAATTTTTAATTAGCCTAAAATAACTATTTAGTTGGTTATACGTTGTTTGTATTATTTGGTTATTAATTGATCTAAATTGAGAGGGGGGGGGGGGGGGGGGGTGTTTAAATTTTACTTTTAAAAGTTTGAGGGGGATTTGTTTAATAAAAGGAGGATGAAATTTTGTAAAATACAAACATTCACCTCTCATTTCTTATTTTCAGGCACACCTGATGCCACGTCTCTTTTTCAAGCGATGTAAAGGAACCTCTAGGGTTCCGCCTCCATGGCTGATTCTATGGCCATTCTCGTCGGATTTTTGAGGCGATTTTTCCTAACTCATGAGTACTCATGATTTACAGGTTTATTTTCTTTTGAATATTACGTTACATGCTCGATTGACTCATTATTTGGGGATGCTTCCCAGGTTTTACTGTGATAGAGTTGCCATGGGCTCCTCGATTCCTTAGACATCTTGTGAACTCTATCACATAGAAGAAAACACCTACGGGGGAAAATTCCGATTTGGGTACTATTTAAGGGTTTCTATCCTATCTTTGTACGATTTTACTGTTAAAATTCGTTGTTATTTGTCCTATTTTATGACTAGGTACACTACCTTGTTGATTTTGAATTTTCCTAGATTTTTGCTTAAATCGTTTGAGTACAATTAGCTGTATTTTGTTGTATTGTGTGGTGTGTACCATTTCTCATTGGTCATGGTATTAATTGTGGTATTGTTGAAGAATTCTGTTGTCCTTTGGAAAAATTCGAATTGTTTGAATTTTAAGGTTTAGAATTTGATAGAGAATCTGTGGAAAAGGATTTTATACCCCCTTTTGCCCCTAAACCCTGGTGGATTTCTATAAATAGCAGGCCATATGGCTGCTGGAGAGGATCCTTCTTTCCTTTTCTGAAAATTCCTAAGTTGAACATAATACTAAGTATCCTACCCTACAAAAATACAATACATATACATAACTATACCATTGATAAACTATAAATACTTTTCATCAAAAACCATAATATATACTACTATCTTTTATATATGGAGAATACATGAATTTTTGAAAAGAGAGGGGCATGTCATCAAGGTGTTAACTTTTGGTGTTCGAAGTTTTTATTCCCATCCCCATTTTGATCTTTAGGTTGCCCCCTAAAAAGGTAATATCTATATTCTATCCTATTTATATCCTATTCTACTTTACTTACATGTATTTGGCGAGTATTTATGGTTGTTTTCAGTCTGTTTTGATTACTGTTTTTCTTAAATAATAAAGTTGATTATGATGTGATGGTGTTGATATTATGGGGATTCCGGGAATTCCAGTGCTGATCATATGATGTTGTCATCTCAAATGATTAAATAATATAAGGAAGGGTATGTCTTATGTCACATTATTTTATTCCATAGATTACAACTTGGTTGTGAGCTATTAAGTAAGCTGCCCATGTTATAATGTTGTTATGATAGATAGTTTCTAGTGTTGACTAAAAGAAGTTGATATTTTAAAGGTTCAAAAGTTGTGAGGAAGGACCTGTTTTAGTTTGTGATTACTGTTATATTGAAATTTATGGTACGAATATGACATATGACTTGAGTGGTTCTATGTTGTGTTGAAGGTTTTGGAGTATTGTTTTTCCTAGATTCTGCTGCTGTTTCGTTGGTCTTTTAGCTTTTGTTAAAAGTTCTTGGTATGTGAAGAATAATCACCCTGGTCTAAAAACAGTGTGGGAACTAAACTGGACTAATTCTCTTTGCTTGTTGTTGATGGCTGAAGTTAGGCTTCAAAAATGGCATAAGATGTTTTGAGAATATTTAAGTGTCTTTAGGGAGTAACTGGATTAAAATAATTTTAAAGATGTAGGTAGTATATGCCTTGGTCTGTTTGTGTATTTCTGTAAACCTCTTGTTAACTTTGAAACCAAGGTTAGGAACTTGATGTGTGCTTGATCTTGAAGTGCCATTTAGAGGTTGTTGTAAACTTGAAAATGATCCTAAAACCTGGAGGTATTGTCTTGTGTGATTCTGTGCTGCCTTGTCCATTTTTGAACTAGAAAGTGATCCAAAGCCCTGCTTGTGAAGTTTATTTTGAATCCATCTTCATAATCTGATGTTGTTGTTTCAATATTTTTCATATGAACTTAAACGTTCGTTTTCAAACATTAAAAAAAATAAAAAACTGGTATGTTGAAGACTTTTTTTTCTTTTCCAAAACAATGTTTTCTTGGACTTTGGATGTTGGTATGAGAACTTTGGTAGTCCAATGAATTTTTGGGATTTTGACCTCCTTGTTCTTGACTCTGTGACTTTAAAAGATCTAGGAGAGGAATTATTGTCTTGTGGTTACTACTTGTTTCTCTTGTACAATGAATTTCCTTTTTAAATCCTGTTAGTTATTTGAAATCTAAAAAATGCTTTTTTTGAACTTTCCTAGTTGAATTATGAGACTTATAAGTTGGATACTTTTTTACAATAAGGGCCTTAAAGACTTGTGACTTGTCTTGTTAGTTGTTTTAGGGAACCCAGAAGTCTGAACATTGTTGATCCTTCTTTTTCCTGAAAATATTTTGTTAAGAGGTTTGTGATTTGCATTTGACAGTGGTATTGCTCACAGGTTTCTTGATCCTCTTTGCCTAACATTATCATCTAATTGACTAAGTACGCGGATTCTGAAACTAAATATAATGATAGCTCAAGACTTTCTTTCCCTTTCATTTTTCTTGTAATGAAACTAAATATAAGAATAAGACTAAGTTTAAGCTATCAGGTCCTGTCAATGCCTTCTATGAGACTGTTCATATGCTAAGATAATACTTGTGCTTAGTTGAAACTTTTATGACCTACGATTGAACATAAATTAGAGTTTGAGAACCGAGGGAATATTTGTAGACCTATGACCTATGTTGCTTGATACTTGGACTTGTTGAGTTAAAATTGACCTAGAAAGCAGCTTTGGACCATTAACTTGCTTCTGTGACACCTTGTTTTATACAAGAATGGAATTGAAATGGTTCCTACCACTAGTTTACCTTGTTAACTGCCTAAGTGAACCTTCAAAACCTGTTGAGTGTAACTTGGAAAAACTTGAAAACTCAAAAGGTATACTGAGACCAAACCAGTTTGTCTCACTTTTGCCTGAATCTGCCCTCTGCTAGTCATAATCCCAGGTGATAATTTACCCCTATGTCATTGTCCTGCATTAAAGATTGCTTTAAACTTGGATCCTGTATAACTTGTTTGGTTTGAAATTGCTTGGTTTTCTTTCTATGATAGTTGAATTATTCTGTGGCATTCATGTTTTGAGTCATGAAAAGTCTTGTTATACGTAGCTTTAGTTGTTTGTTTAAGCCTTAATTAGTAGCTAAATGGAGCATACATATGGACTTAGGGACCAACTTGCATAATACCTTCATTTGGGTTTGGTCGGCTCAAAACCCTTACTCTTTACTTTATGCAATTTAAATTCGTATTTGTGCCTTTAAATTCAATGTGTTAGAACCCTTATATAATTGTCATGCAATTTAGAGTCGCTAAAACTGATTTCTTTTAGAAAATTCAAACTCGTGTAGAAATAAAAAAAAAATGGATCGAGAGAGTGTTTTGGACTCGAAACGCTGGACTTGGGAAAATTACTGGACTGAATTGACACTATTGAAACTTTGGGGGACTGAACGGCCTGGGACCGTTTTGGACTGTTTTAAAACTTATGGACTTATTTTGGACGTTCGAAACTTGTGTAAATATGCATAAAAATGGATTAAAATTTGGCTAAATAAAGAATATAATTGATAGAGTAAAAATAAATAACATAGTATAACAAATTACGGTATATATAGTATGATAGTATGTTAAAACTAGTTTTCACAAAACTATTTTCATAAACTTAAAATACTTTTTTTCAAAAATCTTTTTGGGTGGACTTACATGGAGTCCTACCTAGGCTAAGAGCCTTCGGATACTAGCTTAGGTGTTCAAGTCCGACACCCACGCTCAATTTTGAGCAGAATTATACTTTGATGATTTCTTAAAAAATAAATTTCTTGCATGTAAATGACACCATTTTAGTGCGGAAGTCGAGACTCAAGCAATTTGTGTCCAAAATAATTTATAATCATAAGGTAAACTATTAGAACCCGTAGGGAAACCGCAATTGAGTGGATCGTTAATACCGGGGTGCCTAATACCTTTCCCGAGGAATCACCAGAACCTTTACCCAGACTTTGGTAGATTAGGTTTCTTTTAAATAATTTTAAATGAACCCTTTTCGAATTGGTTTTCTTAATTTCCTAAAATTTAGGTGGCGACTCTAAAATGTATCCTTTAGAGCACCATTAAGTGGCTGGCGGGTTTTTTCAACTTTTCCGATACAATTCACAGCCGTACTTCCCCGGGACACCTCCCTCCTTTTATGAGGTATGTGTGAGCCGGTTAAACTTAGAAATTCCCAACGCCCGCTACAGATGGCGACTCTGTTGGGGACACTCTAAGGTTCTAACCATAAGGGTTCCAATATTGTTTGTCATATGTGATATAAATTGTTTGTGTGTTTAAATTTCTGAAACATATAATTGTCATTCATGCATGCATACTCCGCCACTCCTAGTGTTTATTTGATATTTTGTTCCAAAGGATTACGACGCGGGATGAGCTGCGGTCATACCTTCACTAAAAAACTATTAATATATTCGTTGGAGGTCTCTAAGGTCGAGTGGGTATGCGTTCATCCGACAGCCTTAGAGAACCCACCTCCAGCTTGTCCGCTTGGGTAACCTATGTCGCTCGTTTGAAAATCACTCTAGAATAATTAGCGTAGAGCGAAGCCAAATCCTTACTGACAGAGCGCATACTGACCATAGACCGGTTTGGGTATCTCAGACCTACCTTAATCTGACAGAAAAGACACCTTACTATGTTTGGACAGTGTAAAATCGCAAGGCACTGCATCCCACTATTTGCTATTTAGAAGCATTACTGTGCCAAATGTGAAATGAAGCGTTATTCCTGGGGTGGGGAACTAATAGTGTTTTGTCTTGCAGATGTCTCACGATCTGCAGTTTGACATGGTTGTGGGTCCACCACCAGGTTTAGTGATATGGTGGAAGGGTTTGACTAATGATCAGAAGAAAGAAATTAAGAGTTGTGTTGGGTATCTACCTTCATTAATGAATATGATTGGGGATCCGGGTCTGCTAGAGATCATTATCCGGTATTGGGGCAACCACAAAATGGAATTCAGATTCGGACAAATAGAGATGACTCCCACTTTAGAAGAGATTAGAGATGTTCTGGAGAGTGTAGGAAGTGCTAACAGATCCAAAAAAAGAAACCGGCACAAAATATCCTTATCCTTCACAAACCTACCCCAAAATAAATCAAAGACATGTTTGCTGTCAACAAAGCCGATTGGGCGCAGGGACCCACTATAGCGTTCAGAGAGTTATATGGGAGGTATTCATCCAAACAGGGGTACAAGGACTATATCCTTGAGTTTTCAATACCTCAATCCTAGGAAGCCAACCAATCACTAGCATTTATCACTTGCCTATTAGGGACCATGGTATTTCCACAAAATACCTCCTTAGCTATTGACACCCGGGTTGTCTTTGTCGCCCATGTTGTTCTTAGGGGAGTCACAACGAATGGGGTTACCAAAGATTTTGACATCACCCCTATTATTCTATCAGACATATACCGAGCTTTTGGGAAAATGTCGTGACAATACTACTATTTCTAAGGGTGCAACCTCATAGTCCCATTGTGGATACGTAAACATTTGGATAGGAATGGCTTACTTACTCGCCGATATCCGACCCTAAGAGAGAATGATTTGGGAGTCACTGCTATGCCTTGCGGGTTCAGTATAAAAAAGGATGGGCTCACATATTTACTAGATTGAGAGAAGAACACATCAGATGGAGGATGCTTGAAATTCATTCCAAGCCTATTTTTATGAAAAGGCGTAGGCGTCTATATCTACCACTTATGGGCATCAGGGGAATCAGAACTTACGAACCATTGAGAGTACTCAGACAGTTTGGCATAAGACAGGTCGTTCCAAGTGTGGGTGGTATGGGAGAATTTGCACGAGATTATGAGGAAGGTTGTATGCAAGGTATAAAAGATGCTCAGAAAGATTGGAAGAATGTGATAAGAGAAGATGAATTGGACAAGAATCCAAGCAACCCAAGTCATGATAAAAATTACTACGAGTGGCTTAGGGCTGCGTTAGCAGACGTTGCCACTCCAGGACCATATCTGTACAAATTTCCCAAGGATAGGGAAGCCGCGAATGCAATCTAAGTTAGGAGAATGAAACGACGTATAGAAGGAAGAGAAATGGATCATCAAGCACAGATAGAATATGATCAGAAGATAATAGAGAGTTTGAAAGATGAGGCAGATACTTCATTGAAAAGCTTGGAATGGCTTGAGACTTTCGTTACGAAAGCCATGGATACGGGGTCGTCATTGCCAGATGATCAGAGGGGTCAATGGATCGGGACAACATTGATGCCGGTACATGTAGCCATTCAGACTGCCCTTCGGAGGACCAAGAAGGAGCGAGATAATAGAGAGCAAATTTCTGTCCGTGAAGTGGACTTTTCTTGATTACTGCATTTACTTTAACAAGCCTTGTAATCCCACTTGGGAAAATATCATTAATGAAAAGTGCCGAGATTTTATTTTTGGGAACAATACATTTGTTTTACATATGGCACAATTTTACTTCATACGCTAGTAGCCTCAGAGCAACGAAGTATAGGAAAACAAATTATATAATGCCTAAATGCTTATTTGACATAACTGTTCTGTGTGAAAATCATATACATTGTCAAAATTCTTGATTGGTCCACATTTCGGTCACTACCCAAAGAAAACCCAAGGAAATAACCATCAAAACAAATTTAGATCCACATTTACAATGTTGATTTGCTAATAGGAAATGGAGACTCCAGACAGCACGAGTGCAACTTCGCCCTATGTCAACCTAGTCAGTGATGACGAGGGCACAGAAGCAGCAAATGAGAAAAACCGACAATGGGATGAAGGAATGGCCTTAGCCACTGCCAGGATGAAATAAGCAGTGCAAACTACTAAGGCGGCCAATGAGAAAATGAAAGAAGCAGAAACCCTCCTAGCTTATGTTGAGGAACTGACAAAACAACACCCCGCCAATCGGGTGAAATGGGGGAAGGCGCATGAAGAACCACTTGGGAGTTACGTCCCGCTTAGCCAACAAGAATGACTTGACCCTATACCTTATGGGGAAGATGAGCTACTTATCCCCAACCTAAAGACTTAAAGAAACCCACGCAACTCCCAATTCGAAGAGCCTCTTGTCTCTTGCACAATTGTTCTTAAAGGCATAAGATCACACAATTGGGGTGCGCCAATAGAACTTTCAAAACAACAACTTTGAGAAACTTTAGGAAACATTGGGGTGTACGCACAAAGCCCAAACATGCTGCCACCATGCACTCCTTCTATGAGTTATAGAAAATGCCTCTACCACCGAGGTCAATCAGGTCATACTGCCAATGAGTGCCTAGCATTAGAAAGAAAGCTTATCCAATGGATCGATCAGGGGAGGATCAGTCAACTATGGGGGCCTCACTCTTTCTTGACTGATGACCAAAGAAAAAATCACCCAGAAAAGATATCAAAAGTCAGGTTCTGGAGAAGTGATTTTTCCAAATTTGAAGAATCATATGCCACGATTCACTCTTTACTATGCAGCGTGAAAAAGATAAGGGCAGTGCCCCAAACCTACCAGGGTCACCCAGGATCCTCGAAAGAAAGAATTTGCGCATATCACCATTGCCGCCTCCGGCCACGATATTGAAAAATGTGTGAACTTCAAGCTCGAACTAGAACATCTCGTGAATGAAGGCCATGTTTGGATTGTCGCAAGAAGACAAGGATAGAAGATGAAAGTAGAATAAGAAATGAAGACTTGCTTAGTATGGTCAGGTAGAAAACATAAGTATCCCTTTAATGCTTTCAATAAGATAAAGTATCCTTTTCCTTTTTTATGTAAATGGAACCACGCCGACCTTATGTCCCATTAGGGATACGCGGGAAACCTATATAAGGCCTGGTCAGGGTAGAAAATTAAGTTTCGGGTGGCATAGGGAAAACCTTTCTGTGTATGCCTGAACTACGGATGGACCTGATTTTCCTTTGGTGGGATACGTAGGCAGTCTATTTAAGATTCGATCCTTTTGTAATAAAAATTTAAATCCCCCTTAGTACAGGAGGGGTAGAAGCAAATCAACCATACAAGCTTTTTACCATAGACAAGACCAAAATACCCTGGAATGTGAATCGATCAAGGAGTTGTACCAAAGTATATGATTCTACGTGCTATAAAATGCAAACAACGTGATATTTTATGTGTCGTGCTTAAGCCTAGCGCTAACTTAAAAGATTTTGAGTTGTTTTTCTCTTATAGACATCCGCTGGCACCAATTACTAGATCAAAAGCTGCCGCAGCGTCCTTAAACCCTCCAGAAGAAAACATGTCTAAAACTCCACCACCAAACATGAATGCTTTAGTAGAAGGTACCCCAACAGCAGACATAGTCGAAATGCCTCTGGAAGAGGCTATTAGTCTACTGATGAGACAATTGGCTGAGGCTAAAGAAGAGGCGGACCGCCTAAGGGCTGAAAAAGAAAATACCACTAATATTGAGGCTAGGAGGCCTCCACCCACTTTCCCAAACTTGGATTTACCAATTCCTGATCACTTTCCTCAAACCCAGATTGGGCTCCCTTCCAGACTCCATTACGCCGAAATACCACCCATGTAGGGAGTTCCTCCCACGATACTCCGGCTTTTCAATCACCAGCTTACACAACAAACGTAAATTCTTATCAAGCCCCTCGGGCAATAGGAGTTCCAGTGACTCATCCCACACAACCAAATTTCACCTTTCAAGAGCATGTCACCTATATTGACTCTTCGTCAAAATTGAAAAATAGAGAAACAGACGGGCAAGAAGATTGTCGAGATGGAGTATGGCTCCAAGAAAAAATAAGGATTGAGGTCCTCTGACCTGTGCATCCACCCAGACTTGGGTCTACCGGAAGGCTTTAAGATTCTCAAATTTGATTACTTGAACGGGTCGGGCAACCCTAGAGCCCACCTAAGGGCTTAATGCGATCACTTGGACGGAAGTGGCGGAAACGAAGCCTTGCTTATGCAGTTGTTTAGTCGAAGTCTGTTAGGGACGGCTAAGAAATGGTTCATCTCTCAAGATATTAGCCGGTGGAAACATGGGAAGAAATGGCGAGTTCGTTCATGGAAAGATTCCTCTTCAATGAAGAAAATGTACCTGATCACTTTTCATTGGAAAAAATTTGTCAGAAATCAACTAAAACTTTCTGAGAGTATGCTAGTCGCTGGAGAGATGAAGCGGCATGTGTACAACCTCCCATGACTGAATCTGAGCTAGTAGTTGTATTCATACGATACCAAGCAGCCGATTGCTTTGATAAAATGATAACCATGAAAGGGAGTTCCTTCGCAGATATAGTTTCTGTGGGGGAAGAAATCGAAGACGGCCTTAAAACTGGAAGGATTATTAGTGTACTAAACAGATCAGACGCGTCGGGAACCATGAGTGGCAAAAATAAAAGAGAAGACATAGCCTGTGTTTTTAGAATTGCTAGTTCAAAAAACCAAGAAAAAAAGATATTCCACAAGGTTCCAGATATCTATCAAT
This sequence comes from Lycium barbarum, assembly GCF_019175385.1. Classification (NCBI taxonomy): domain Eukaryota; kingdom Viridiplantae; phylum Streptophyta; class Magnoliopsida; order Solanales; family Solanaceae; genus Lycium; species Lycium barbarum. Next base: position 83,421,922 of record NC_083344.1, read on the forward strand.
CAGCTCCACCAGCAAACTACATAATCACCCACCCCAGTATTGCCCAATGATTGTGTGCTGTACAACCTGGCTACTTAGCTCCGCAACCAAACTATGAATTTCCAACACCAAGCAACCAAACTCCACTACCAAATTATCGAATGCAACCCCTAAGAACCAAGCTCCACAAAACCAAACCTTCCAGAACCAGCCTCCACTGGAAAATTATGAGATGCCTTAAAGGAAACCTACGAGAGCATTCACTCCTCTGCCGGAATCAAGGACAAACCTATTTTCCAAACTCAGAGATGCCGGGCGAATAAGCGTCATCCCACAAAAACCTACTAACCCCACTGATCGATGGTATAGGCCAGATCTCACTTGCGCTTATTACTCCAATCAAGCTGGCCATGCCACTGAATATTGCATAAACCTGGGACACAAGTTACAGGATATGATTGACAATCGCGAGCTCATCTTTGAGCCAACACCACCAAATGTGGATAAACATTTGCTCCTAAAACATGGAGCAAACCAAATTCACATGATAGAAATTGGTGATGAATGGGAAGAGAGTCGACGATGATTCATCCAAATGTTGAAGGGTTAGAGAGCACTGTTACCTCATTGTCCCTGCAAGGGTGGGAAGAAGCAATAGACCCTTTGACGAATGGATTTGAGATATCTGCCTTAGCCGAAAGAGAGCCTTTTGTGCTTAAATACCCCTCAACTGTCGCTTGAATTCACAACGATCCCTTCATACTCAAAACATCAGGATCAATTGAGAATGAGCCCTTTATGATCAAACTGCCACACGAAATGATGATCAATAAAGTTAAAGAAATAGCTATTGTGGTTCAGGGTATGACCATGTCAGGAAAGTGTTATGCCACAGAGGAACCTGTGCCCGAAGCGCCTCTTCCCGAAAACCCTCAGAAGAAACCCATAACTGAGGGTGAAGCTGAGAATTTCTGGAGGAAAATGCCGGTCAATGATTACTCGATTGTTGAGCACCTGCATAAAACTCCTGCAAGGGTATCAGTGATGTCATTATTGCTCAGTTTATCCCAACATCGTTTGGCCTTAATGAAAGCCTTAGATGAAATCAAAGTACCTACTGGCACTAAAACCGAAACATTGGCCGAAATTGTGGGGTATGTTGTGCAGGCCCATAGGCTGTCATTTTCTGACGATGAATTACAAAGGGGGGGGGGGGAGTCCCACAATAAAGCCCTACACATAATAGTCAAATGCCGTGACAAAATTATTCCACAAGTACTGATTGATGGGGGAGCTGTGCTGAATGTGTGCCCTGTGACGACTCTGAAACAGCTTGGATACGATATTGGTAAAATCCACCAGAGTCGGACCAATGTAAAGGCTTATGATTGTGCAACCAGTGACCCGATTAGGGAAATAGATTTACACATACAAATAGGCCCCGCGGAGTTCATAGTGGAGTATGTCATTATAGACATCAAAACAAGCTATAACTTGTTGTTGGGCCGACCTTGGCTGCACACCGCTGGAGTTGTAGTATCTTCGTTACACCAATCTCTCAAGTTCATATGGGATGATCAGGAAGTCGTAATTCATGGCAAAGGAAGTGTCGACAATTATTCAGAAAACTCTGTACTAGTCATAGAGAGATCACCAGCGGGCGTTGATTTTCATACTGTTGAGCTAGCCATGATAGGTTGTGGGGGAGATGATGAAGAAATCCCTATGCCACCGGTCTACAAGATAGTTGCTACAACTATGATGAGGAATGGGTTTGAACCCAGGAAAGGTCTAGGAAAGAAATTACAAGGAATCACAGAACCAGTAAGTATTAAACATGGGAGGTACCGATTTGTGGTTGGATACGAGCCATGCCAGGCAGAGGAAGAGGAAGTAGAGTATGGGCGAAGAGGTCCCTTTGAAATGAGGAAAACATTCCCTTATCTGTACCAATCCTTCACTACATGCCCATTGAGTCACAAGGGATAATTTCCTGCTCCCAAATATTCACATACTCGTTGATAGCTGCATCAAGCATGAGGTACAATATTTTGGAGATTGCTACGCCGGCTATCATCAGATATTGATGGATGATGAAGATGCTCAAAAAATGACATTCATCACACCGAGGGGAGTGTATCATTATCGGGTAATGCCTTTGTGACTAAAGAATGCCGGCACCACTTACATGAGGGCGATGACTGTCGTCTTTCATGATATGATGCACAAAGAAATTGAGGTGTATGTGGGTGACGTCATCAAATCCCGAGTAGGTAAGGACCACCTCGAACATTTATGAAAATTCTTTGATAGACTCCGCAAGTATGACTTGAAGTTGAATCCTGCAAAATGTGCATTCGGAGTGCCTACTGGAAAGTTACTAGGATTCATAGTCAGTCGGCAGGGTATCGAGTTGGACCCCACCAAGATCAAAGCAATGCAAGAGCTACCACCTCGTAGAACAAAGAAAGAGGTCATGAGCTTCTTGGGAAGATTGAATTACATCGGGTGCTTCATCTCCCAGTCCACAGTGATCATAGAAACAATCCTCAAGCTTCTCAAGAAAGACGCTCCAACCAAATGGACAGAAGACTGTCAGAAAGCCTTTGACACAATAAAAAAATACATGTCAAATCCACCCATCTTGTTCCTGCCAAGACCAGGAAATCCTTTCCTGCTATATATGTCAGTATCAGAAAATGCTTTTGGATGCATGTTAGCACAAAATGACGAGATAGGTAAGAAGGAGAGAGCAATCTATTGCATCAGTAAAAAGCTCACACCGTGCAAATCCAGATACTCTTTGCTGGAAAAGACATGTTGCGCCCTAACCTGGGTAACTTAGAAGTTGAGACATTACATGGCCGCTTACATGACTCATCTGATTTCGAGAATGGATCCACTAAGGTACATCTTTCGCCAGCCCATGCCCACAGGGAAACTAGCCAAATGGTAAATACTTTTGAGTGAGTTCGACATCTAGTACGTCGCACAAAAGGTAGTTAAATGGCACGCATTGGCAGACCTATTGGCAGGAAGCCCGGTAGATGACAATCTAGTACCTTTATAGACTTACTTCCCAGATAAAGAAATAATGACAATTGAAGGTGATGAAGGTGAAGACGAATCAGGATGGAAAGTGTATTTTGATGGAGCAGTCAATTTTAAGGGATCGGGAATTGGAGCCGTCTTGGTTTCAGACTCGGGCTAATGTTATCCAGTAGCAGCCAAATTAAGTTTCAATTGCACCAACAACATAGATGAATATGAAGCCTGTGTCTTGGGTCTACGTTTAGCCCTCGACATGGATGTGAAAGATCTTCAGGTAATTGGCGACTCAGATTTCCTAATCCACAAAGTTCGAGGAGATTGGGCCACAAAAAAATGAAAAGATCATACCATATGTCGGACTTGCGCAAAGATTAGTAGATTATTTCCAAGAAGTCAAGTTCAAACATATACCAAGAACTCAAAATGAATTTGCTGACTTATTGGAAACAATAGCATCCATGATCCAACATCCAGGCAGTAGTTACATTGATCCTGTCAAGATCGAAATTAAGGATCGGCCAGCCCACTGTTCTTTAGTAGAAGCTGAGACTGATGGAAAACCTTGGTATGTGGACATTAAGATGTTGGAAAAAGGAGAATATCCCGAAGGAACCATTTTAAATTAAAAAAGGACTATCAGAAAATTGGCAAATGGCTTCTTCCTCAACAAGAATGTCCTATGCAAAAGAACTCCAGATTTGGGATTGCTTAAGTGTGTTGATTCTTTAGAAGCTACAAAACTAATTAAAGAGGTGAATGCTGGAACCTGCGGGCCCCACATGAATGGGTTTGTGCTAGCAAAGAAAATTTTGAGAACAGGCTATTATTGGATGACCATGGAAAATAACTGCAGCAAATTTGTCAAGAAGTGTCACAGGTGTCAAATTCATGGAGACTTGATAAAAGTTCCCTCAACAGAACTAAATGCTATGACATCACCTAGGCCATTCGCCGCTTGGGGCATGGATGTCATAAGACCGATTGAGCCGGCCGCGTCAAAAAAACATCATTTCATCTTGGTTGCCATAGACTACTTCACCAAGTGAGTGGAAGCAGCATCTAATTCATCAGTGACAGAGAAAGTGGTCACGGACTTTGTACGCAACAACATCATATGCCGATTTGGCATTCCAGAATCAATCATCACAGACAATGGGGCTAACCTGAATAGCCATTTGATGAGAGACATGTGTGGGCCATTCCGGATCACCCACCGGAATTCAACCACGTATCGGCCACAAATGAATGGGGCTGTAGAAGCCGCCAACAAAAACATCAAGAAAATCCTCCGAAAGATAATTGATAACTACAAAGATTGGCTTGACAATTTCCTTATGCATTGCTGGGATACCGTACTAAGGCAAGGACCTTGACTGGAGCCACATCATACCTATTGGTGTATGGCACCGAAGCAGTGATACTAGCCGAGGTAGAACTCCCTTCACTTCGGATAATACAAGAAGCTGAGTTGGACGGTGCAGAATGGATCCTTAAAAGGTATGAGCAGCTAGCTCTGATAGATGAAAGGAGGATGATCACTGTTTGCCATGTTCAACTGTACCAGTAGAGAACGGCGCGTGCTTTCAACAAGCGTGTGAGAACTAAGGTGTTTCAAATTGGGCAATTAGTACTCAAACGAATATTCCCTAATCAAGAAGAATACAAAGGTAAGTTCGCACCAAACTGGCAAGGGCCTTATATGGTACAAAAAGTGCTATCGAGAAGAGTTGTAGTCCTTGCTGAAATGGATGGTCAAGAGTGACCAAAAGAGATAAATACAGATGCCATCCAAAGATACTACGTGTGAAGAAGAAAGATGACGACGAGGATTCAGAGTTTCCATACTTTAGGTATCCTTTAGTTTCATTCCCTTTATGTGTAATTTTGCATTTCCTTTAGAAAATCAAATCCAAAATTATGTATGAACTACGTAAGGATCTGATTCCCTGTACTTATAAGGGGATACGTATGCGCTTTTGTAGCTCGGTCGCTTTAAACTAAAAATACAAATTATGTTTGAACTACGTTATGACTTGATTCCCACTTGGGATACGAAGGAGCTCTTTTGAGTTCGGTCCCTCCCAAAGAAAATTCCAATATGTTTACCCTGAATTACGTTTTGACCTGATTCCCGAAACGAGACACGTAGGCGCTCTCTCGAGCTCGGTCATTCCAAAAAAAACTCCCAATAAACCTTTGTAAACTTCATAAATGATTCAGCAAGAGAACGATAAAGATAATCCCACAAGGAAACTGGGGCAGAATGTTTGAGAAAGATCTCAAAATTTCCTCAAGCACGATGAAATCAAGAAATGACAAGTACACACTTACACTGGGGAAAATTCCGTCAATATTGCGAAGCCCGAGTTGGTACAAAGACGTATACAAACTGGGGCAAAATTTTCGAAAAGGATTCGCAAAATTTTCATGAATCAATAAGGAGAAGAAGAGACGGGAGACCTTGCTCGAGTAACTAATGTCATCACATTAAAAGGACGTATATAAAATGTTATTTTCAAAACATATATGCATATATCTTCAAAATAAAATCATCGCACAAAAATTTTCCTAAAGGAAGAACAAAAGATTTTAAAGAAAACCAGCATCCTTTTGTTCGAGATATAAGCAGAAGAAGTCCATACGCATGGAAGGCAATCGACCATAAAGGAAACTGACAAATCTTTCTGTGGATACAGCAACAAACAAGCATGGATGTTTTTATGCTAACGCGTTTGCTAGAATGTTCAAGACAAGATAACGATGACAAGTAAAGCGAAGAAAATTTCCAAGGATGGCGGCACAAAGAGTGGGCAAAAGGGTAACAAAATCCTTACCAAGTTGAAGTTTTCATTACACTAACAAGTTTGTCCATTTTGAAGAGCGCAACGATTTTACAAAAGCAAAACATTTAAAGACTACTGGGAGATATAATCACGGTATCAGAAGTCGGGTTTCCACTAAAAAATTATTTATGTGTCAAGGTATTGAGACCCTGGCCTAGATGTCGCATGGCTTGCCTTGATAGCAGGATTGAATGTCGTTACTCACAATCGAGTCTAGTCCTTTTTGGAAGAGGTAAATCCTGTCGACGGGCGGGTATTCTTCCCCGGAGTCAAAAAAGGAAGGTGTAAGTCTTGCCACCGAGGTAAGCTTCATTCCTAAAAATGACGATATGGATTAAGAGACTACGTGCCGAAGGGGCTGAGTCGCCGTCCATATATATAGCCAAAAATAGGCAACGTAATTCCGAGCTTGATGTCCGCAATCGTTGAAATACGAATGTGATTCCTACGTCAAGATTTGTGGTCGCTATTACAGTCTATTTCAATTTAACGAAATCATGGTTCAGTGATAGTGGTAGTCATGAGAAAAGGATCCGCCTATGAATATGTCGTAGTTAACTTGAAAATTCTAACTAAATGTTGTAATTCTTAACACAGGGGCTAGCGGTCATCATGAAAGGAATATGCTCCTGCGCTCTCATAAATAGTCTACATTTAGGTATTTTTGACTATAGGTGATGTTAGACCAACTAGTATACAGCGGTCACCGTTTGCGGATAATGGGATGAGCGACACTAGATTTGGACTGTCATCGCGATATGCAATCATTATGTGACGCCAAATTTTCAAGGGTAGTGAATGTCGTAAGAAACAAAAACGGCCCCACACGATAAAACATGGGTTTCACGGTTGACATATCGAGTTACAAAAATGACAACCGGACTGGGGTGTGTAGCTTCGTAGAAATGCTCTATAGCCCGACCCAGATCGTACCAGAAGTTATCATTGAACAATGAAAACATTTGACAACGACGAAAAAAAAACCAGTTGAAGTATCGTGATTATTATCCAGAGTAGATTGCTTTCAGAACATATACACAAAAGCACACACTTACAGGAGAAATAAAGAAGACTGATAAACGTCGATTAAAGACAAATGTAGCGGTACAGAGTGATGATAATGACAACAAAATGGCAAAATGCTACACACGTATGACTATACTAAAATTAAAATTTTTAAAAAAGACTAACACGTAAGGCTCAGCGTTTGGAGACGAGCTAGAAGCTACCAAATGTGGAAGCAAGAGTCGGATCCAAAACAGGTTGAGCATACGTTGAACTCTTTCTTGGGCTACCAGTCAAAAACAGTGTATAAAAATCAACCTTTTTACACCAAGGATTGGAGATCGCTTCAGACATCAACACTAATAAGCCCTTTCAAAAATCACCTCCGGCTCCGATCTTCAGCCGAAAACAGCCAAAGAGGTTCCCACATAAAGGGATATTCCTTTTTGTGCTATTGAGTCGAACTACAATTGGTCTGATTCCCAAAGCTAGGGATATGTAGGCTACTCAAGTTTCGAGGCTCGGCCATATTCCTATAGTTATCTTGGGACATCCCGAGATAGCTTAAAGAAAATCTTTATTTCACAGTCCTCATAGAGTCAAAACTACAAACGGCCTAAATTATTATTTAGCCCGGGATATATAGGAAGCCCAGAAGTCAGGGTCTGGCCATACTTCCAAAATATTGCGAAAAAGGGTTGTAGTCTCTACTAATCGGTGAAAATTAGGTTTGTCAAATTCGTAGCTGAAAGATGGCCTTTCCATCCTTGAACTTGGAAGGGGAAATTGTTGACACCTAATTTTAACCGCGTAGAACGTATATTTTAATTTTCATATTTCCGGAGTCCAAGATGGAGTAAGGATGCCCTTAAAAATCTAAGAATTTTAAAATCCTGCAAAATTGCAAAAATTGACGTTTAATTATAATTTTCATAAAATTAACAATTACAAGAAATTACGAGTTATTTACTTTTACAAATTTGGTTTAAAAATCAGATACGCATCTGGCTCCGTCTAGCTCGGAAATATTGTTAATCAAGATAACATATGAATTACTGCTCGTTTTGACCGCATAGTTCACACTTTTAAATGTTCTCCGGAACTATATCAATATTAGACTCGTTTTAAAGCAAAATTTCTAAATTCACGAGTTTTCAAATTTTTAATTAGCCTAAAATAACTATTTTGTTGGTTATACGCTGTTTGTATTATTTTATTATTAATTGATCAAAATTAAGAGGGGGTGGGGGGTTTAAAATTTAAATTTTAAAAGTTTGAGGTGGATTTGTTTAAAAACAAAAAGGATGAAAGTTTGTAAAATACAAACTTTCACCCCCCCCCCCCCCCCCCATTTCTTATTTTCAGCCAAGCCCGATCTTACGTCTCCTTTTCGGGCGATGAAAAGGAACCTCTAGAGTTCTGCCTCCATGGCTGATTCCATGGCCATTCTCGCCAGATTTTTGAGGCGTTTTGTCCTAAATCATGAGTACTCGTGATTTACAGGTTTAGTTTTCTTTGAATATTACGTTACATGCTCGATTGACTCATTTTCTGGGGATGTTACCCGGGTTTTGCTGTGATAGAGTTGCCATGGGCGGGACCTCGAGTCCTTAGCAATCTTATGCACTCTATCACATGGAAGCAAACACCCATGGGGGAACTTTCCGATTTGGGTATGGTTTAAGGGTTTCTATCCTACCTTTGTACGATTTTACCATTAAAATTCGTTGTTATTTGTCCTATTTGATGATTAGGTGTGCTACTCTGTTGATTTTGAATTTTACCAGATTTTTGCTTAAATCTTTTGAGTACAATTAGTTGTATTTTGTTGTATTGTGTGATATGTACCATTTCTTATTGGTCATGGTACTAATTGTGGTAATTTGTTGAAGAATTTTGTTGTCCTTTGAAAAAATTCAAATTGTTGAATTTTAAGGTTTAGAATTTGAGAGAGAATCTGTGGAAAAGGATTTTATACCCCTTGTTGCCCCTAAACCCTGGGGGATTACTATAAATAGCAGGCCATATGGCTGCTGGAGAGGATCCTTCTTTCCTTTTCCGAAAATTCCTAAGTTGAAAACAATGCTAAGTATCCTAGCCTACAAAAATACAATACATATACATAAGTATACCATTGATATACTATATATACTTTTCATAAAAAAATCATAATATATACTACCATCTTTTATATATGGAGAATACATGAATTCTTTAAAAGAAAGGGGCTTGTCATCAAGGTGTTAACTGTTGTTGTTTGAAGTTTTGATTTCAATCCCCATTTTGATCTTTAGGTTGCCCCCTAAATAGGTTATATCTCTATTCTATACTATTTATATCGTATTATACTTTACTTACATGTATTAGTATGTATTTATGGTTGTGTTCAGTCTGTTTTGATTACTGTTTTTCATAAATATTAAAGTTGATTATGATGTGATGGTGTTGATATTATGGGGATTCAGGGAATTCTAGTGTTGATTATATGATGTTGTCACCTTAAATGATTAAAGAATATAGGGAAGGGTATGTCTTATGTCACATTATTTTATTCCATAGATTACAACTTGGTTGTGAGCTATTAAGTAAGTTGCCCATGTTATAATGTTGTTATGATTGATAGTTTCTAGTGTTGACTAAAAGAAGTTGATATTTTAAAGGGTCAAAAGTTGTGAGGAAGGGCCTATTTAGTTTGTGATTAATGTTATATTGAAATTTAAGGTATGAATATGACATATGACTTAAGACGATCTGTGTTGTGTTGAAGGTTTTGGAGTGTTGTTTTTCCTAGATTCTGCTGCTGTTTCATTGGTCTTTTAGCTTTTGTTCAAACTTCTTTGTATGTGAAGAATAATCACCCTGGTCTAAAAACTGTGTTGGAACTAAACTGGACTAATTCTCTTTGCTTGTTGTTGATAGCTAAAGTTAGGCTTAAAAAATGGCATAAGATGTTTTGAGAAAATTTAAGAGTCTTTAGGGAGCAACTGGATTAAAATAATTTTAAAAATGTCGGTAGTATATGCATGGGTCTGTTTGTGTATTTCTGTAAACCTGTTGTTGGCTTTGAAACCAAGGTTGGGAACTTGATGAGTGTTTGATCTTGAAGTGCCCTTTAGAGGTTGTTGTAAACTTGAAAATGATCCTAAAACCTGGAGGTATTGTCCTGTGTGATTCTATGCTGCCTTGTCCATTTTTGAACTAGAAAGTGATCCAAACCCTTGATGTTTATTTTGAATCCATCTTCATAATCTGATGTTGTTATTTTCAATATTTTTCATATGAACTTAAAAAATGGTTTTCAAACTTAAAAAAAAAACTGGTATGTTGAAGACTTTTTTTCTTTTCCTAAAAAATATTTGCTTGGACTTTCGATGTTGGTATCAGAACTTTGCTAGGCCTGAGAATTTTTAAAGGGGATTTTGACATCCTTGTTCTTGACTCTGTGACTTTAAAAGATCTCGGAGAGGAGTTATTATCTTGTGGTTGCTACTTGTTTCTCTTGTACAGTGAATGGCCTTTTTAAATCCTGTTAGTCATTTGAAATCTAAAAATGACTTTTTTTGAACTTGCCTAGTTGAATTATGAGACTGATAAGTTGGATACTTGTTTAAAATAAGGGCCTTAAAGACTTGTGACTTGCCTTGTTAGTTTTTTTAGGGAACCTAGAAGTCTGAACATTGTTGATCCTACTTTTTCCTGGAATTTTTTTTTTAAAGAGGTTTGTGATTTGCATTAGACAGTGATATTGCTCACAGTTTTCTTGGTCCTCTTTGCCTAACATCATCATCTAATTGACTAAGTACAGGGAGTCTGAAACTAAATATAATGATAGCTCAAGACATTCTTTCCCTTTTATTCTAGGTGTCTGGTTTTTGAAACTTGTTTTCTTTGTCCCCTGCTTACTACTTGAGCTATTCTATGCTTTGACAAACTAAGACTAAACTAAAAAAGGGTAGCATGCACTTTCTTTGTTTTTCATATGGGTACTTGACCATTTATGTGCATTATCCTTAGTTGTGTGCTTACTATAAACTATCTATGCACTATTAGCTTATATGATTACCACCCCTGCTTGTTGTATTTGAGCCAAGACATGCCGGATGAGAAGTGTTGAGCTAAGGAAAGTGTCATGTACCTAGTCATGGTTTCAGCCCTTTTTGGGATCTGTAATTGCTTTCGTATGAGTTGTCTTAAATTTTGTGACCTGCTATGGCCATAGTTAACTCATGTTTACACCTAGGATAGTTACCATGCTCCCTCTTATATTCTTGTGTACTTGTAGATTATGCCTAGATTACCGTTTATGTGCTAATAGACCCAGTTTGATCCTATAATTGTATTGAACCTGTTTGTTTAAGTTTTGAGAATAAGACTAAGTTTAAGCTATCGGGTCCTGTCAATGTCTTCTATGAGACAGTTCATATGCTAAGATAATGCTTGCACTTAGTTGAAACTTTTATGACCTATGATTGAACATAAATTAGTGTTTGAGAACCTGGGGAACATTTGTAGACCTGTGACCTACGTTTACTTGGACTTGTTGAGTTAAAATTGACCTAGAAAACAGCTTTAGACCATTAACTGGCTTCTGTGACACCTTCTTTTATACAAGAATGGAATTGACATGGTTCCTACCACTAGTTTAACTTGTTAACTGCCTAAGTGAACCTTCAAAACCTGTTGAGTGTAACTTGGAAAAATTTGAAATCTCAAAAGGTATACTGAGACCAAACCTGTTTGCCTTACTTTTGCCTGAATCTACCTTTTGCTAGTCATCATCCCAGGTGATAATTTACCTCGATGTCATTGTCCTGGATTAAAGATTGCTTTAAACTTGGATCCTGTATAACTTGTTTAGTTTGAAATTACTTGGTTTTCTTTCTATGCTAGTTGAATTATTCTGTGACATTCATGTTTTGAGTCTTAAAAATGCTTGTTATAGGTACCTTTAGTTGTTTATTTAAGCCTTAATTAGTAGCTAAATGCCTAAGTTTGGGAATTATGGGATTTGCTGGGTAGAATTGAAATCCCTTGTGTGATCTGAGTTGGTATTGGAGGATTTATATGTGTTGGGTATATATAGTGTATATTGAGATGTATAGAGGGTATGCCTTTCATTTTTTTTTTTGTCCTCTATCTTAGTAAGTATATCAGTAGTATACTAGGTATACCGTAGCTTGACACTTAGAAAAATTTTAGAAGAAAATAGCTTGGGTTTGTTGTTGGGCATGTTATCCGCACTTTTGAAACTTGGGCTGCATTTCTTTTGGTCCTTTATGCCTCCTTACGTGTTCCTGCACTTAGCCTTTGGGCTCAGTCTTGGGCCTTTCTTTTATGATGATGTTTATAGTGTTTGGTCATTAATAAATGTAGGTTTGACCCAAGTCAATGTAATTAATCTTTTGGCTTTGTAATTTATTTAGCTCTTAGCTATGTTGAGTAATATACACTATTGTGTATATCCATTTGTATCCTTGTCCACCCAAACACGTTTGTGAGCCCCCACTGGGCCCACTAACGTATCTAGATCGAGTCGATAAATGCGGAGCAAAAATGGAGCATACTCTTTACTTTATGCAATTTGAATTCGTATTTGTGCCTTTAAATTCAATGTCTTGGAACCCTTATATGATTGTCATACAATTTAGAGTCACTAAAACTGATTTCTTTTACAAAATTCAAACTCGTGTAGAAATAAAAAAAAATGGATCGAGAGACTGTATTCGACTAGGAATGCTGGACTTGGGAAAATTACTGGACTAAATTGGCACTATTGAAACTTTGGGGGACTGAACGACCTGGGACCGTTTTGGATTGTTTTAAAGCTTATGGACTGATTTTGGTCGTTCAAAACTAGCATAAATATGCATAAAAATGGATTAAAAGTTGGCAAAATAAAGAATATGAGTGATGGATTAAAAATAAATAACATAGTATAATAGATTACGGTATATATAGTATGATAGTATGTAAAAACTAGTTTTCATAAAGCTATTTTCATAAACTTAAAATACTTTTTTTCAAAAATCTTTTTAGGTGGATTTACGTGGAGTCCTACCTAGGCTAAGAGCCTTCGGGTACTAGCTTAGGTGTTCAAGTCCGACACCCACGCTCAATTTTGAGCAGAATTATACTTCGATGATTTCTTAAGAAATGAATTTCTTGCATGTAAATGACACCCTTTTAGTGCGGAAATCTGGACTTAAGCAATTTTAGTCCAAAATAATTTATAATCATAGGGTAAACTATTAGAACCCGTAGGTAAACCGCAATTGAGCGGATCCTTTATACCGGGGTGCCTAACACCTTCCCCGGGGGATCACCAGAACCCTTACCCAGACTTTGGTAGATTGGGTTTCTTTTAAATAATTTTAAATGAACCCTTTTGGAACTGGTTTTCCTAATTTCCTAAAAATTAGGTGGCAAATCTAAAACGTATCCTTTAGAGCACCATTAAGTGGTTTGCGGGTTTTCCCGACTTTTCCGGTACGATTCATAACGGTACTTCCCCGGGACACCTCCTTCCTTTTATAAGGTATGTGTGAGCCAGTTAAACATAGAAATTCCCAACGCCCGCTACACTTGGCACTTGTATAAAACTTCATTAACTATATAAGGGGCCTTATATGTCTCCCTCAAGGTGATGCTAGGTAAAGCATAGCTCGAACGATACGAAATTTCCCAAAATCTGGCTCAACCCAAACTTTCTTTGACGAACTTACTTCTTTTGCCTCAAATTCCTTCGGAATCTTAATTAACATCATCAAGCATCCTTCTTAACCTTGCAAGGGCTTCGTCTCCACTTTAGGTTTACATTGGCATGTTCATAATGCGAGCGACACGAAATTCCAAGGTTTAACAATAACATTCTCAAACTTATCGACTCTCGACGAAACTTATTCTTTCCGATTCATTTGGTGTCCAACCATCCCAACACTTACCAAACATGATTATAAACTCTCATATACATAAGATGATCATGTAATATCTCTTATGACCTCGACGAAAATATTGCTTTCACAATCTACGTCGATTAACTCACGACGAAACTCGACATATGAAAGTACGAGGTGTAACAGTTACAATGTTTTGTATCTACTTTTTTATTTCTTAATAACCTGATAAAGACACAACTCGATAGAGTAATACAGTTCCTTCAATCCTTCTTCTTGTAATAAGGACACAACCCTGGATTCTTGAATATTCTTGGATAAATCTTCTTCTTGCTTAATATTCTGAATTCTCTCTTTGTGGGTGCGCAAGCTTCTTCTTGGTAAGACCTGGATATTTACAACAATTGAAGCTCCACAGGTCAATGACAAAACCTTCTCCTTATTGGACCATAACACTCAATAAGGTTTTGTGTTATACTTTGATTTTTGCCTTGTTAAGTCAGCTTCTTTTCCTTGTAGACAGGTTACTAATCTCGACAAATATGGCTAGAAATCTTTCATACTTGACTGCCAAGTCTTTACCATAATTCTTGTACAAACCCTTGTTGCTGTAGGATTTGTTTGCAGCATGTTCACGAACCTGTTTCATTCGCCTGGTTCAACCCAACTTCACCAACTTCTAACTTCTTCTTTTGGCATTATTAAAAAGTTATGTAGAACTAAATGTACAAGGTTGAGTAGAATATCTTTCTATTTTACTGTGTAAGAAGCAACTATTCTACTCAGCCATATAGGAATGACTAAGTGACATTAAAACTCCAACCTATTTTTCTAAAGTGATCTGTCACGACCCAACTAGGGCCGTGACGAGTACCCGATACTTGTACCGAGCACCCCTTGTCTCGTATCATACTCTTGTCACTAAGCAATCCGTATAAACTGTACCATTTTTTTTTGTTACTGAACATTCACATTGGTAGCATAATTATAAACATAGGCCAGTAAGCTCTGCCAGCACATGACACAGCGACGAGAACACTCATAGATACAAAACATCTACCTGTACATATCTGTCTACGAGCCTCTAAACATAGTAAACATATACATATGAAGGGCCGTATTCTGCCGGGACTGAATATATACACGAAAGTAGTACCAAGTAACTGGAGCTCCGGAACAACTGGAGCACTGCTACAACACTGTTGATGAAGCTCCTAGGAATCAAGTCTATCTGCCTGCTGACCTGCGCGGCATGAAACGCAGCGTCCACAAGAAGGGACGTCAGTACGAATAATGTACCGAGTATGTAAGGCATGAATAATAACATATGAAAGATATAGAGCAAGGATAATAACATAAAAGAAGCATAGCGCAATATCATGAGGTGGAAGGATAACCTGTACATATAAGGGCCCTTTGGCGGATACCATGCATGCTTAGCGCTGCGGGACGTGCAGCCCGATCCACATGTACATATACTATAACATATAGCTGCGGAACGGGAAGCCCGATCCACAAGTGCATGTAATATAGCATGTTGTTGCGGGACGTGCAGCCCGATCCATATGTATGCATACCACTTTAATTACTTAGAAAAAATATCTCTTTTCATATACATATATAGAAAATACGTCA
The DNA here is from genome assembly GCF_019175385.1 of Lycium barbarum. Taxonomy (NCBI): domain Eukaryota; kingdom Viridiplantae; phylum Streptophyta; class Magnoliopsida; order Solanales; family Solanaceae; genus Lycium; species Lycium barbarum. Next base: position 83,437,328 of record NC_083344.1, read on the forward strand.
TGTCATGTCGCCGAGGCGTCGGCTCCGATCCATTTAGCCATAAATCCCGCGTCCGGGATGAAATCATGTATCATACTCCAGCTAATCAGGTGGCTGTGCGCCTATAGCGCCTTCCCTTTCCCGTACTTCCCCATATACTCATGCATATACATATAAACATACGTCATCTATAAAGCATGCATGAGAGCCCAAGAAAGATACATATCCATCGGAGTGACGTAAGGTCGGTAACCTCCGATTTCATTATGGAACAACCGTAGTAGCTTTGCCTCACCTGGAAGGAACAAGTGTTATAAGGCGAGACTACCAATGAAAAGTGTCACTATGAGAAAACATCAATCGGGGTCATAAGGCATATTGTAATGTATTTAGAACCTTTAGAATAGTCATTACCTATAATAGAATTGGGTTATCTAGAAATAATTTAACATCCTTATGTTCTCATTTCTATAGCAGAATATATCGTCAACATATCTATCGTAGGCACTTTTCTCATCTTTAACTTCATCGTTATCGTTATAAGCTCATATTCATCATCTTAGTCATACTTGTCATAGGCGTATGTTCCTTCTTAGCATTATCGTTATCATGGTCCTCATAGACATATTCACACTAGGGGGGTGCTGTACTTAGCGTTTTATAATCGGAACAAGGATCAAAGGTTTTCTTAGGATTCTACTCCAAAACAAGTCAAATGAAGCAATAGAGGAAATCTGGGAACAGTGGGCCCGCCTCGAGTCAAATGAGGCGGCGTACTAAATTTTCATATATTGTATGCCATGGCGTTACTTGTGGGGGTTTTAAGGTAATCGGGTCCTCTGTATGCAAGTTCTAGAGGGCTAGGAAGGTTTTTCGACATTTTGCACACTTTCTAGTTCAATTTTACTGAATGATTAGTAGCTAATTTTAGTCTTGGATTTCGAGAAAAGGAATGGTCCCCGAGGCCCGTGTCCAACCCTATTACGTCTAGGACATGCCAAGAAAGGAAGGTAAAGCCTTACATACCTCTTTCCGCTGCTTATGCTATTCCAAATTCGAGTCGCAAATCCGCCAGAATCTACAATTTGGTCACATTTACCAAATGTTAGTTCAAGTGTCTAGAAGTAAAATCTCAAAATGACACTTGTCTACCGAAATTTCGGCAGCACTTCCCCTGTAAATATACCATACCACCAAGTTCAACTTGGCCAATTTCAACCAACAACAATCCCGGGAATGCAACCCGGCCAAACTATCAACATAAAGTCAACAACCATACTAACAGTTTCCATATTCAATCCAAACTACATTATAATAACTCAATGAATATACCACTTCCTTCAAAACCTTCCAACTCCAATAAAAACAATAATAACCTTATAATATATTTTCCAACAACACCATACCAATACCATTGTTTTCCATACATATAAGAACATGATATTCAATTTACATAAACTTCAATCACAAGTTTCCAACCACCATAATTTCTCTACAACAACAACCAACACACAACACAACACAACACGACACACAAAACAAAGTTGATTCATTTTCTTCCATACTACATGCAACTACACGGCCACACATGCACACTACCTCACGACCACCTTCACAACTACAATCTCTCAAAAAAAATCATTCAACTTCCATTATCAACATAACACTCGCAACAATAACAACTAAACTCTAAACAAAATGATTAACACATAATTTCTACCCACATATACACATACACGGCCACACATAATTTTACTCTTCCATGAATTTCATCCACTTTTTCATACTACACATACAAAATCATCCATAACATAAAAAAATATAAGTTCTTACCCCTTTTTTTTTCCTCTACTTCTTCACTTGACTATAATTGGTAACTTATATGAATATGTGCTCTTCTTGCTCCAAAGACTACCCCACCTTGCTAGGGACCCTTGAATTGGTAAGAAGAAATTTTCAAGAAATTTTTTGTCAATTTTTCTTGGAAAATTTCTCTTGGCCGAATAGGCCTTTGATTTTTTTTTCTCCTTCTCCTCTTTTCTTTTGTTCTTGAATTTTCTAGTGAATTATGGAATAAAGATGACTTTATACAAGTCTTCCACTCATTTTTCCATATTTATGGATAAGTCCCTCAACACAATAGTATTATCCACATGACCCCCCCCCCCTTCCATTCTTTTTCTAGAAAATTCCTCCTTTTTCTTAATTTTTTTTTCCAACACAAAAGATGACCCATTTTGTCATCCTAGCCCCTTATTTCTTCACATGGTCAATATGGCCCCTTTTGCGAATTTCTCATTTTGCCCTTAACCTTTCACAATATTTCCATACTAGTAATAGTCATAAATAATATTCAAAACCAACTTGTACATTAAAAAAAAAAATTGGAACCTAGTCGTGTCCTTAACGTCTCACCACTATCTCGCAATATCCGAACGTATGAAATACGGGTTGTAACATCCTCCCCCCCTTTGGAACATTCGTCCTCGAATGTTCAGCTGACCTCATAATGTATTATGATATTTTGGGGAGGTCTCCTTCCTAGATACCTCACATGTCGCTTAACATCTCCATTTTGGAAACTTCGGTTGCCCTTTTTCTGTCGTAGGTCGATTGAGTTAGCTCCGAACACTGGCCCTGCATTAATAAGTCTCTTGGTTGAAGCTTAAATCGCCATAGTCCATCTTAAATCTAGCATGTCCTCCCCCCCCCCCCCCCCCCCCCCTTATTAAGAAGGTCTATGCACGCCTATGCCCCTAAAATAACCATCGTTTTCCGCGACATTCCATATATCGCGGTACTATTTCTAGAACCCTACAGTCACAATTGATAGGTTACATCCATATATATACTACCATTTTACTTATAAACATCTCCAAATACCAGTCACACTGTCTTTAATCCCAAAGTTCTGTCATACTTTCTCCCCTTCTGCTGGTCTAGTTCGTCCCAGCCTACATGACTCCTATAGGGTTTCTAACCACTTCACACACTCTAATTTACTTTAGGATACCTAATTTCACATTCATCTTCCATTCCTATATTTAGGAAATTTTCAACATACTTCCCAGGGGGTCACCCATCATGAAATTTCTCTCACCCTAGCACGCTTAACCTTGAAACTTCCATGCATTTCGGGGTTTTTAACGCTAATATTCTTGCCTCCACTCCCCGGGCTATCTTTATCTCGTAATCTGGGGTGTATTGGTGTCTTAACAATTTCCGGGATGCCCTCGTAACACGTCTTTCTCTTTTAATTACTATTTTAGCCTTCACGACTACCTATAGTCATCTTTTTCCTATGTATACGGTATCCTTCATCCTGAATCTTCAGATTTCCCCCTATATTTAATAATACAAGGAGTGGGATATAATATAATAAAATCTAGGGCAATTTAATATATTCATATAATAATAAAGTGTCGATAATGTACCTGTGGCGGCATCTGGGGAGGGGTCAGGATCCTGTCGTCCTGTCAACGCGTATATATGGTGGGGAGGACCGGCTGAACTGGACGCCCTTCCTCTACCTCGGCTACGGTCCGCTGGGACCTGGGAAGTGTGTCCAGGCGGGCGTACGGTTGATGACGAACCAATTGCCGATCCGGCGGGCTGGGCTCTTTCTCCCTCGTTCTTCAGCGGGCAATCGCGCATCATATGGCCAACCCGCCCGCAAGTATAACATGCACCTGTGCCTGCGCGACACTCTCCAGAGTGTGGCCTACCACACCGAGAACACCGTGGTGGGGGTGGCATTGTCCTGCTAGCCTCAGCGCTATATTGGAACCCTGAAGCTCTATTAGCAAACCGAGGAGGTGCACTGGCCGCCGATTGGCCTGAATACCTAGATTGCTCCTGTGCCTGCCCCCCTCTGTATTCACTCCTAGCCCTGAAAGATTTACCTCTTTTCCTGGAACCCCTATCTGGATAACGCTCCACTCTCTGTGACTGATACTGTTCCTCCAGGGTTTGGGCGTGGGCCTGAATACGGGTAATGGTCATCCCATCCTGGAGTGAAGCCGTCAAACACTCCTTGACTAAATGTGGCCCCAGTCCACTCAAAAATCGGTGCACATGATCTCCCATATTAGCTATCATGGCTGGGGCATATCTGGCTAACGAGTTAAAACGAAGACTGTATTCTCGAACGCTCATATTTCCCTGTCTAAGGTTCAAGAACATATCGGCTCGAGCCCGTCGAACCTCTGGTGGTAGAAAATGTCGCAGAAATGCCTCAGTAAATTCTTGCCAAACTGGAGGGGGTGCGTTTGCTCCCCTCGAAGCCACCCAGCTGTTATACCACAGAACTGCCACATCCCGCAGCCTGTACGAAGCCAACTCTACGGACTCCGTATCCGAGGCATGTATGATCCTCAGAGTCCTAAGCATCTCATCTATGAAGCTCTGCGGGTCTTCCTCTGGTTTCGATCCGTAAAACTCCGGAGGTTTCAGGGTGATAAAATCACGAGCCCTTGCACTCACTGCCCTGGCTCCCTCATCTGTGTCTTGCCGCTGAACTTGTGCAGCGACTAACTGGGTCAATAACTGGATGGCCTCTGCCATCTGCTGACCCGGGGCTGCTGGCGGTGGAACTGGAGGTGCCGAGGCCGGAGCTGGGACTCCTCCCTGCTCCGCTGACACGGGGGAAACATGAGAAGTCTGAGGAGGAGCCTCGTTATGCGACTCGCCTTCTTCTACTTCCACTGGTGGCTCCCGTTCAATTCTTTTCCCAGCCACCGTCTTGCCCTTCTGGGTCGCTGTAGCTTTCCTCTTCACCGGCATTACTGAAACGATAACATAGGATTAGGAAAAGAATAAGGAAGTCGGATAACATAGCTCTATCGCACGATCTAGAGTACAAAGAAGGTCATATTTCCTAAATGCCCTGCAGCCTCCTGTTTATAAGTGTGGCGCGCTACACACCCATAAACAGGACTCTACTGGACACGGCTCGTAGACAAACCCCTAGGACCGAACTGCTCTGATACCACTTCTGTCACGACCCAACTAGGGCCGTGACGAGTACCCGATACTTGTACCGAGCACCCCTTGTCTCGTATCATACTCTTGTCACTAAGCAAGCCGTATAAACTGTACAATTTTTTTTTTGTTACTGAACATTCACTTTGGTAGCATAATTATAAACATAGGCTAGTAAGCTCTGCCAGCACATGACACAGCGACGAGAACACTCATAGATACAAAACATCTACCTGTACACATCTGTCTACGAGCCTCTAAACATAGTACACATATACATATGAAGGGCCGGATTCTGCCGGGCCTGAATATATACACGAAAGTAGTACCAAGTAACCGGAGCTCCGGAACAACTGGAGCACTGCTACAACACTACTGATGAAGCTCCTAGGAATCAAGTCTATCTGCCTGCTGACCTGCGCGGCATGAAACGCAGCGTCCACAAGAAGGGACGTCAGTACGAATAATGTACCGAGTATGTAAGGCATGAATAATAACATATGAAAGATATAGAGCAAGGATAATAACATAAAAGAAGCATAGCGCAATATCATGAGGTGGAAGGATAACCTGTACATATAAGGGCCCTTTGGCGGATACCATGCACGCTTAGCGCTGCGGGACGTGCAGCCCGATCCACATGTACATATACTATAACATATAGTTGCGGAACGGGCAGCCCGATCCACAAGTGCATGTAATATAGCATGTTGCTGCGGGACGTGCAGCCCGATCCATATGTATGCATACCACTTTAATTACTTAGAAAAAATATCTCTTTTCATATACATATATAGAAAATACATCATGTCATGTCGCCGAGGCGTCGGCTCCGATCCATTTAGCCATATATCCCGCATCCGGGCATCCCGCGTCCGGGACGAAATCATGTATCATACTCCAGCTAATCAGGTGGCTGTGCGCCTATAGCGCCTTCCCTTTCCCGTACTTCCCCATATACTCATGCATATACATATAAACATACGTCATCTATAAAGCATGCATGAGAGCCCAAGAAAGATACATATCCATCGGAGTGACGTAAGGTCGGTAACCTCCGATTTCATTATGGAACAACCGTAGTAGCTTTGCCTCACCTGGAAGGAACAAGTGTTATAAGGCGAGACTACCAATGAAAAGTGTCACTATGAGAAAACATCAATCGGGGTCATAAGGCATATTTTCATGTATTTAGAACCTTTAGAATAGTCATTACCTATAATAGAATTGGGTTATCTAGAAATAATTTAACATCCTTATGTTCTCATTTCTATAGCAGAATATATCGTCAACATATCTATCGTAGGCACTTTTCTCATCTTTAACTTCATCGTTATCGTTATAAGCTCATATTCATCATCTTAGTCATACTTGTCATAGGCGTATGTTCTTTCTTAGCATTATCGTTATCATGGTCCTCATAGACATATTCACACTAGGGGGGGTGCTGTACTTAGCGTTTGATAATCGGAACAAGGATCAAATGTTTCCTTAGGATTCTACTCCAAAACAAGTCAAATGAAGCAATAGAGGAAATCTGGGAACAGTGGGCCCGCCTCGAGTCAAATGAGGCGGCGTACTAAATTTTCATATATTGTATGTCATGGCGTTACTTGTGGGGGTTTTAAGGTAATCGGGTCCTCTGTATGCAAGTTCTAGAGGGCTAGGAAGGTTTTTCGACATTTTGCACACTTTCTAGTTCAATTCTACTGAATGATTAGTAGCTAATTTTAGTCTTGGATTTCGAGAAAAGGAATGGTCCCCGAGGCCCGTGTCCAACCCTATTACGTCTAGGACATGCCAAGAAAGGAAGATAAAGCCTTACATACCTCTTTCCGCTACTTATGCTATTCCAAATTCGAGTCGCAAATCCGCCAGAATCTACAATTTGGTCACATTTACCAAATGTTAGTTCAAGTGTCTAGAAGTAAAATCTCAAAATGACACTTGTCTACCGAAATTTCGGCAGCAATTCCCCTGTAAATATACCATACCACCAAGTTCAACTTGGCCAATTTCAACCAACAACAATCCCGGGAATGCAACCCGGCCAAACTATCAACATAAAGTCAACAACCATACTAACAGTTTCCATATTCAATCCAAACTACATTATAATAACTCAATGAATATACCACTTCCTTCAAAACCTTCCAACTCCAATAAAAACAATAATAACCTTATAATATATTTTCCAACAACACCATACCAATACCATTGTTTTCCATACATATAAGAACATGATATTCAATTTACATAAACTTCAATCACAAGTTTCCAACCACCATAATTTCTCTACAACAACAACCAACACACAACACAACACAACACGACACACAAAACAAAGTTGATTCATTTTCTTCCATACTACATGCAACTACACGGCCACACATGCACACTACCGCACGGCCACCTTCACAACTACAATCTCTCAAAAAAAATCATTCAACTTCCATTATCAACATAACACTCACAACAATAACAACTAAACTCTAAACAAAATGATTAACACATAATTTCTACCCACATATACACATACACGGCCACACATAATTTTACTCTTCCATGAATTTCATCCACTTTTTCATACTACACATACAAAATCATCCATAACATAAAAAAATATAAGTTCTTACCCCTTTTTTTTTCCTCTACTTCTTCACTTGACTATAATTGGTAACTTATATGAATATGTGCTCTTCTTGCTCCAAAGACTACCCCACCTTGCTAGGGACCCTTGAATTGGTAAGAAGAAATTTTCAAGAAATATTTCTTGGAAAATTTCTCTTGGCCGAATAGGCCTTTGATTGTTTTTTCTCCTTCTCCTCTTTTCTTTTGTTCTTGAATTTTCTAGTGAATTATGGAATAAAGATGACTTTATACAAGTCTTCCACTCATTTTTCCATATTTATGGATAAGTCCCTCAACACAAAAGTATGGCCACATGACCCCCCCCCTTCCATTCTTTTTCTAGAAAATTCCTCCTTTTTCTTGATTTTTTTTCCAACACAAAAGATGACCCATTTTGTCATCCTAGCCCCTTATTTCTTCACATGGTCAATATGGCCCCTTTTGCGAATTTCTCATTTTGCCCTTAACCTTTCACAATATTTCCATACTAGTAATAGTCATAAATAATATTCAAAACCAACTTGTACATTAAAAAAAAAATTTGGAACCTAGTCGTGTCCTTAACTTCTCACCACTATCTCGCAATATCCGAACGTATGAAATACGGGCTGTAACGTGATCTCTTCCCAAGGCTTCTGTGAAAATATTCTTCAATTTGTTTTTCAGTGTCCCAAAACTGAATGGAGATCAGGCCTTTCTCAACATTATCCCTCAAGAAGTGATGTCTTAGATTAATATGCTTGGTTCTCTAATGTTGGACTGGATTCTTTGCAATGTTGATTGCACTGTATTATCGAAAAATATAGATAGACAACCAATTTACATACCATAATCCTTTAATTTTTGCTTGATCCACAGTAATTGGGCACAACATGATGCAACAACGATATATTCTGCCTCAGCAGTGGACAATGCCACTGAGTTTTGTTTCTTTGTTGCCCACAAGATCAAACATGACCCCAGAAAGTGTGCCATTCCTATTGTACTTTTTCTATCCACCATATGCCCTGCATAGTCAGCATTAGCATATCCTTCCAGGTCAAAGTTACTACCTCTTGGGTACCATAGACCTAGTTCGCTTGTTCCTTTTAAGTATCTCAAAATTCTTTTCACCGCTTTTAGATGGGACTCTTTAGTATTAGACTAAAATTCTGTACACTGGCCCATGCTAAATACTATGTCTGGTCTACTAGTTGCAAGATATGGGAGGGATGCAATCATGCCTCTGTAAAGTTTCTGCTAGACTGATGTAACTGATTCATCTAAGTTGAGCTTTGTTGCAGTGGCAATAAGAGTATCAATTGCCATGGAGTTTACAACACTCCGTAAATCCGAGTTAGGTGTGAAGGTATTAAATGAGAAGTAATGTGACATTTTATGCATATGAAGTCCTATCAATATGAGTTTGGGTGGAAATAGTTGATTTAAGATCAAGACCAAGTAGTGAAGTACGTAAGAGTTCTTAAAATTGCCTAAGATTTGTTGACCTGTCTTGTAGGCCAATATCGTGAAAATCCGTTGCGAATTTTGGAAAACATCCTCTAATAGAAGTTGTAGATCTTTGAAATACCTTTCCAAAGGTATAAAGGGGAGCTAAAACGGACTTGTGAGTAAAAGTTTATGGCCGTTTGACTAACCTATGTTTCGCGGGATCATCCTGCGGTTCAATCCTGCGAATCTTAGGATGAACACCAGAAATCATGCCCCTTTGACATGTCGTGCGGGAGGGCTGCATTTCATGGGTCAAACGTGTGATTCGCAGGATGCGTCACGCGCCTTGCTCGACTATAAAAACCCCCAGAACGTGAAATTTTCTTAAACTATCATTTCAATCCATCTTTGGTCGACCTTTTGAGGAGAAATAACCCAAGGGCTTCCCCAAAACATAAGGTAAGAACATCTTTAACATAATTAATCAATCCTAGCATTAAACCCATGATTCTTAACATGATTCATGAATAAAAAACCTAGGGTTGCAAGGTAATCTTTCTCAAAGTGTCTCAAGCTAGGGTTTTGGGTGTTTTTCGTTGTAAAAGTGAATTGTTGAGTTATATACGGCTTAATTAAGGTAAGGCTTAAACAAGGTAAGTCTCTCTTTTAAAAACCTTATTATGAATGTATGTCTTCTTCTCAAAAGTTCTATATTGAATAAAAAGGTAAACCTCTCATACAAAATCCTAATTCATGTTTTGATTGTGGTTGGTATGTGTGAGGGGACAAGCCCACATTAAAACTTGATTATATTATCTACTATATATGTATATGAAATCATAATCATTTTCTTCCATAAGAGATGATCAATAATGATGGTTAATTTTTGGTACTGATGTATTATAATGAACTATGACAAGGGAATCTTGTTTAAAGAAGTGGAAACGTTTTCAAGATTATCTATGAAAGTATGCATTTCGTAATGGCATAATGAACTTTAATGTTATTGATGGTGTGACTACTTTGATATAAATTGTGAATCAGATTCTATGCTATGAACTTTGTTGTTGTGTTTGGCCTAGCTACTCGGGAGGAAGGGTAGCCACTATGGATCCTAGTGTGATAATGCCTAGCCATTCGGGAGGAAGAGTGGCCACTTCCGGGTTCGCTACCTGGGGTGGGATTACGACTAGCTATTCGGGAGAAAGGATAGCCAACGTTGAATTTCATATTCCGATGTGATGCGCTGCTATGATTAGGGAACCTCAAAGATCATCCCTTCGTTATTATTGATTTTTGGGCCTGTATTGGCAAGTGTGATATTCCTATCTTTTAATGGAATTGTTGTTAGTAATCATGATCAACTTAAATGGCATATTTGAAGGTTGGAACTTGACAAGGACTTTATAACCTGTTTTGATAATTGCCTTTCATTGAGATAAACAAGCTGAATAACTGTTTTTACATTGGTTTCACGTGGTTTTCAGAACTGATTTCTTTATATGTTACTACACTTTATTTTCATATCACTTGTTGTCCCCGAGGCACTCACTGAGTATGAAGTACTCAGGCATACCGTTATTGTTTTTATGGTATGTTAGGTAATGGAGAAGAGCAGGTTCTTGATACTTCAGGCGCTTAGGAAGGACTTGCTGTTGTTGCTAATTTGGTGAGCCCACACCTTCATTCGTGGGACACCTTATTTAATTTTTTATTTATTTATATTAGTTTCCAGGCTGCGTCCCGATAAGTTAGACGTTTATTTCTTATTCTTAGAAGTTCCTTAGTATACATTCGAATGTGGGTAGACGAAGAGTTGTTGTTTAAATATTTCGGGCACACTATCATGTTTTGGTTGAATTGTTTAAAATAGGGGTGGGCGTTCGGTTTTTTGGTTCGGTTTTATCAAACTTCGGTTTGGCTATTTCGGGTTCGGTTTTTTAAAGTTCGGTTCGGTTCGGTTTCGGTTTTTCCAATTCGTTTTTTTTTATATAATATTAGAAGCGATTCCATTGACACTAATTCATATTCTCAAAAGCAATAAAACATAAAACTGATAAATTGAAATCAAAATCAAATAAACAGGATACACAAGAACAGAAAACTATAATCATGATATAAGATTACTAGGTGTTGTATACATACCGTAAGAATAATTAAGAAAACATATAAAGGACATACATTAATCCTAAAGACAAATCCTAGTTACCTTTCTTTGTTAAGGATATTTGATTTTCTCAATTGAAGTGGAAAATTAGGGATACAAATGCAAAAGAGGACTTATTACAATTGAGTTTTTTTTTGCTTTAAACTTAATGGACCTAGACCATTTTTTTTTTTGGGTAATGTATTAAATTTCGGTGCGCGTTCGGTTTTTCAGTTCGGTTTTATCAAACTTCAGTTCGGCTATTTCTGTTTCGATTTTTTTACGGTGGACACCAAACACCGAACCAAACTAGTTTGGTTGGTTCGGTTGGTTCGGTTTGTTGATGTTTCGGTTCGGTTCGGTTCGGTTTTTGGTATCTATGCCCAGCCCTAGTTTAAATTATAAAGACTTCCGCTGATTTTATTTTTACATCATGAATTGTAACAATTTATTTTATAAACTGTTAGAGGTGATTATTGAACTTGGCAGTTTCAACTGTTATTGTGCATCTTTTAGGTTCTTCCGATGTTGTTCATGACGTCGGATGCCGGTCACATCTAGGGTGGATTTTGGGGCGTGACAAGCTTGGTATCAGAGCCCTAGGTTTAAATACATCCTAGGATTATTGTCGGTGTCTGTACAGCTGTGTCTAGTGGAGTTTTCCTTGTGCAGCCTGATCATCTGCATGACCGAGAAACTCCCAGGACATTCATAAGTGTTTCCTATTCTTCTTGATTCTAGATTATGTTGTAGAGCTTGAAATCCTTTTAGGATCATTCTGATGCGTTTGTTAATTCGTGCCTATTACAAAAATGACTCCGACGTGATCCAATAACGGTAACCGAGCACAACCCGTGAGAGATAACAGAAATCTTGGGGGCGTGAATGCTGATAAAGGAAATGATGCTGTAAATCAAGCACCACCTCCAGCACCGCCTGCTCCCGCTGTTCCTGTTATGAGTGTGCCGAAGGTTGGTACTATGCAAACGGCTATTCAAATATTGACTGCATTGGTTGTGTCTCAGCAGCAGCGTGGAGGTGTGAGACCTCATGGTGGAGGCAGACTTAAGCAATTCCTCGACTTGAAGTCACCAGAGTTCTTTGGGTCACGAGAGGTGGATGACCCCCAGCACTTTTTAGATGAGACCTTTAAGGCATTGAGGGCAATGGATGCTCTGGATTCCGAAGCTATGAGGCTTGCTTCTTATCAGTTGAAGGATGTTGCTCACGCATGGTTTAAGATGTGGGAATCTGAGAGGGGTAACACTACTTTGGCTCCGACGTGGGCTTAATTTGAAGAGGCGTTCATGGAAAGGTTTTTGTCTGGTGACAAAAGATTTTCTATGGCTACAAAGTTCGAAAAGCTGAAACAGGGTAATAAGTCGGTTCGTGAGTATAGTTTGGAGTTCACCCGTTTGCCAAAGTATGCTTTATACATGATTCCGACTGAAAAGCATAAGTTGACTTATTTTGTGAAAGGCTTGGTGCCACATATAAAGTCTATATGTGTTGTTGTTGCTATGTCTCATACTTGCACTTTATCATCTCTGGTTGGGTTTGTTGAACAACAAGAGAGTTGGAAAAATGAAGAGAGGGTGGATCGAGATCAGAACAAGAATGCCCGATCTGCGGGTGGTTTTGGTGGTAACAACTATAATGGAGGGCAGAAGAGAGGGTATTCTGCACCCGCTCAGTGTGGTTCTTATTCCCATGCTAGTGTGCCTTGTGGTAGGCAAGGCCAGAAAAATAATAATAATAGTAAGTTTTCGCAGGGAAGTATTCGTCTGCCAGTGTGGGAAGAACGTATCTATCATCATTGTGGGATTAGAGGCCACATTAAGAGGGAACGCAGAAAGTGGCTACGCGAGATGGCTGCCATGTCTAACCAAAGGAATGATTCGCCTGCTTCTGCATCTACTAAAAATCCGCCTGCTGGTAATGCTAACAATAATAATAATAATGCTCATACTAATGGCAAAGGAAAGGAAGTTGCTAGCACTTCTGGTGGAGGGACACCTCGACTTTATGGGCTGACTCGTAGGGAGGCAGCTGAGGCTTCTGACGCTGTCGTTATAGGTATCCTTACCATCTGTTCTCATGATGCTTACTCATTGATTGATCCAGGCTCAAACTTATCCTATATGACACCTTATTTTTCTCTTGAAATGGGTATGAAACCCGAACCTTTGTTGGAACCCTTTGCTGTTGATACGCCTTCGGGTGTTCTTGTTATTGCTTCTAGAATGTAGAGAAATTGTGTTGTTGTGATTAAAGGTCGTGAGACCGTGGCTGATTTGTATGAACTTAAGATTGTAGATTTTGATGTAATTATGGGGATGGACTGGTTATCCGCACGTTATGCTAATGTGGATTGTCGCCATAAGTTAGTTCGCTTCGCCTTTCCCGAGGAGCCTGTTATTGTGTGGGAGGGTGAAATTGCTAATCCAAGGGGTAGATTTATTTCTTATCTTAAGGATCAAAAGATGATTACTAAGGGGTGTATTTACCATTTGGTTGTTGTTAATGATACAAAAGCTGTAGTACCCGAATTTGCATTTGTTCCCATAGTCAGTGATTATCCCATAGTATTTCCCGAAGATCTTCCTGGTATCCCTTCTGATAGATTTATTGATTTTGGGATTGATGTTATCCCCGACACCCAACCTATTTCTATTCCGCCTTATCGTATGGCTCCAGCGGAGCTAAGGGAATTAAAGGATCAGTTGAAGGACTTGTTTGGTAAGGATTTCATCCGACCAAGTTCCTCACCTTGGGGTGCCCCAGTCTTGTTTTTTAGGAAGGATGATGGTTCCCTTAGGATGTGTGTTAACTACCGTCAGCATAATAAGGTGACCATTAAGAATAAGTATCCCTTGCCTAGGATAGATGATTTGTTTGACCAACTTCAGGGTGCTAAGTTCTTTTCAAAGATTGACCTGAGGTCTGGATATCATCAATTGAAGATAAAGGAGAAGGATATCCCGAAAACCGCTTTCCGTACTCGTTATGGGCACTTTGAGTTCCTAGTCATGTCCTTTGGGTTGACTAATATTGTTGCTGCATTCATGGATTTGATGAATCATGTGTTTAAGACTTATCTAGACCGCTTCATTATTGTGTTCATTAATGATATTTTGGTGTATTCTAAAAGTCGTGATGATCACGCTAATCATTTCAAAATAACTTTGAAAACACTCGAGGAGAACGAGCTTTATGCAAAATTCTCTAAGTGTGAATTCTGGCTTGAGTCTGTGGCTTTCTTGGGTCATGTGGTGACTGGTGACGGCATTAAAGTAGACCCTCAGAAAATTTCAGCAGTTAAGGATTGGCCTAGACCAATGTTACACCTCAGAAATTTCGGGTTTGTTGCCTTAGAAATAGACCAATACGAGTTTAAGATGAACATGAAGTTCTTACGAGATTAAGGAAAGTATTAGATAACTGATGGTGCATACCATAAGATTTTGAATTCGTATGAATATGTGAAATTTAGTTTGTTGAAGGAAGTGAAATATAAGTCATGTTCGGAAAGGTTTTAGCTATAATTGAGCTAATGTTTATTTAGAATATCTTGAGGAGCTGCTATAGGGCCTATTGTATGGTTAATGAAGTATCATGTAAGTATCAAGAAGGTTCCATGAGGATTGGAAGTCGAACGAATCAACGAGAGAAAGTTTCGTACAACTGGAGTTATACGACCACTTATACGGTCCGTATAACATTATACGGTCCATATAAGGGGGGTCCGTACAACCCGACCTTTACAGAAAGGGACTTTTCCATGGTGGAGTTATACGGTCCACTTATATGGACCATATAATAATATACAGACCGTATAAGTGGTCTGTATAAGTCAATTGGGCTGAATTTTTTACTTTTTGTATAAATAGAAGACCTTTGTTCATTTATTTCATTTTTCATCTTCCACAAGTATTGAGATCTCAAAACCCTTCTCCAAACATATTCCACCCCAATCCAAGAGAAAACAAAGATCAAGAGGCCAGAATCTAAGTGTTCATGTGTTAGAAGGCTTCTTGGGGTTAGTAGACTACAAAAGATTCTTGGATATTGAAGCTAGGGTTTTCACCTATGTTGATAGCTGCTCCAAAGCTCTTTCCCATGAGATAAAAGGTTAGTTTTCATGCTTATTTTATGTTATCATTGATGCTTGGTTGTTGAAGAACTTAGGTAGAAGAAGAAAGTGGAAAATGAGGGCTCAATGTAACTTTTATGATGTTTTTGAGTAGTAAGCTAACTTTTCTCATGATTCTTAGTATGATATAGGTAAAATCTTGTTATGGAAGGTAGTAATAGTGATAAGGAAGCATTGTATGAAAATGTGCTAAAATGGGTGTGAGGTTGTTAGCATAAGTTGAACATAAGGATGAATTTTGAAGATTTAATGGAATGTGATTACTTAATGATGGTATTGTTGACGTTATTGTGGATGTTTGGGAGTTGTTTTGTAATGTGGTGGAAGTTGACGAATTAGGGGAAATGCTGCCCAATTTCCATTAGAACATGAATTATTCTAGTTTGAATTTAAGAGTGTCATTACAGCTTAACCATGGTACGAATCCTTGTAAATGTAGATTGCTCAAGCTTGGATGGTGAACGTTATTTAGTTAAGAAGACAAAGAGGTATGTAAGGCTAACCCTTCTTTCATTAAGGCATGGTTCTTTTTCTATATCCTTTCATGAGTTCCATAATGTCTTCCAAATGACTCCATCTCTAAGATTACCAAAGCTCATGATTTCTCGATACTTTCACGATACTAGAACCTCCTTTATATGATAGTTGATCCTTTAAGGATAGATGTAACGAAAACGATGATAGCAATGATGTTGATGATACTTATGGACTTTGATGTATATGTGTCTAAGTATGTTCCACTATTATGTGACACCGAGCTTACATGCTTGGGTATGACATCTATCGCGCGCACACCACTGTAGTTGGGTACAGATAACACTGAGCCTTGGTAGGGCCAGGTATGTAAAATCACTGAGCCTTGTCATAGCCAGGTATGTGAACTACCGAACCTTCATGGTCGGGTATAATAGAGATACGAATACGGGTATAATAACGAATATGAATATGTATATGTATCTATATATGTGTGAGTAAGCATTAGAAATGGAAAGTCCCTATGAAAGACAAGTAAGTAGATATGATGAAGGCCACTAGAGGTACAAATGATTCTATCACCTCCTGATTCTCCCATCTTATGCTATATCTTATGCTATCTCATATGCTTCTGCTATGATGTTGATTATGCTTTACATACTCAGTACATTATTCGTATTGACGTCCTTTTGTTTGTGGACGCTGCGTTATGCCCGCAGGTGGACAGGGAGATAGGCTCGATCCTTAGATTTCTTTTCAGGGACTACATAGGGGAGATCCATTTCATTCAGAGCTGCAGCTTTTGGGTATTATTCTTTTGTGTACATACATATGAGCATGGAGGGGCCCTGTCCCGCCTCTATGATGTGACATACTCTTCTTAGAGGCTCGTAGACAGTTATGGTTAGATGTCTTGTAGCCTTGTCGGCTCATATTTTGTATATCATTTTGATAGTTCCGTCGGCTTGTGTATATGGATATGGGCATTGTTATTGATGATGATATAATATGTATATGTATCTATATATGTGTGAGTAAGCATTAGAAATGGAAAGTCCCTATGAAAGACAAGTAAGTAGATATGATGAAGGCCACTAGAGGTACAAATGATTCTATCACCTCTTGATTCTCCCATCTTATGCTATATCTTATGCTATCTCATATGCTTCTGCTATGATGTTGATTATGCTTTACATACTCAGTACATTATTCGTATTGACGTCCTTTTGTTTGTGGACGCTGCGTTTTGCCCGCAGGTGGACAGGGAGATAGGCTCGATCCTTAGATTTCTTTTCAGGGACTACATAGGGGAGATCCATTTCATTCAGAGCTGCAGCTTTTGGGTATTATTCTTTTGTGTACATACATATGAGCATGGAGGGGCCCTGTCCCGCCTCTATGATGTGACATACTCTTCTTAGAGGCTCGTAGACAGTTATGGTTAGATGTCTTGTAGCCTTGTCGGCTCATATTTTGTATATCATTTTGATAGTTCCGTCGGCTTGTGTATATGGATATGGGCATTGTTATTGATGATGATATAAATGCGCTGTTACCCAATGAGATTAGCACTATTGATGTATGTAAATTATGAGTAAGCCATGTGGCTCACCTAGATGTGAATATGAGAGTACGATAAGAGGTGCCCGGGTAGGTTAGCACCGGGTGCCGTCATGGCCCTCCGGTTGGGTCGTGACAAAAGTGGTATCAGAGCAGTTCTGTCCTAGGGTGTTTCTATGAGCCGTGTCCAGTAGAGTCTTGTTTATGGGTGTGTTGCGCGCCACACCTATAAGCAAGAGGCTGCGAGCATTTTAGAAATGAATGACCTTCTTTCTTCATAAGATCGTGCGATAGAACCATGATATGAAGATTTATGTTTCCTTAACTGTGTGTTATGTATTTCAGAAAAGCCGGTAAAGAGAAAAGCTACGACAACCTAAAAGGGCAAGACAGTGGCAGAAAAACGGGCTGAAAGAGCACTGGCAACGGATATAGAGGAAGGTGAGTCCCAGAATGCGGCTCAATCTCAGTCCTCTCACTCAGTTCCTATTTCTAAGGAGCATGAGGGAGTCTTAACCCCAGCTCCTCCACCGGATGCTTCAGGCCAAAATGTAAAAGAGGTCATTCATTTACTTACTCAGTTAGTTTCCGCTTAGACTTAGCGGCAAGGTACTGGGCAAGGTGATAGGGCTGTTACTGCAAGGGCCCGTGATTTTATTACCTTGAACCCTTCGAAATTTATCGGGTCAAAGCAGGAATAGGACCCTCAGAATTTTATTGATGGGATGTTGAGGACACTTCGGTTAATGCATGCTTCAGACGTTGAATCAGTGGAGTTAGCACCCTATAGACTCCGGGATGTCGCGGTTCATTGGTATACGGTTTGGATGACTTGATGGGGAGTCAATGAACCTCCCCCAGTATGGCAAGAATTTGTGGATACCTTCCTCTGACATTACTTACCTCTAGAGGTTCGGCGGGCTAGAGCCAATAAATTCTTGAATCTTAGGCACGGAAGTACGAGTGCCTTAGAGTATAGTCTCCGCTTCAATTCTTTGGCTTGGTATGCTTTGGCCATGGTAGCGGATATGGGTGACGGAGTGCACCAATTTGTGAAAGGCCTAGGGCCACATTTGATGGATAGGTGCTTGACTGCGACCCTTAGGACAACATGGATATTTCACGCATTCAAGCCCATGCCCAAAATTTGAAGGAAAGCCAACAGCGGCAAAGAAGTGAGCGTGAGCATGATAGAGGGTATAGCAAGAGGGATAGATCTTCGGGTCCGACGAGTGAGTTTAGAGGAAAGAAAAGACAGTAGTTTTCTAGGAATTTAGGCCATTCTATGACTAGTGCGCCTCCACGGTTTACAGGCCAGAGATTTGATAGATCTACTTATTCCGGGCTGAGTCAGAGTTTTAGGGCTTCAGGTTCTAAGATCAGAGGCGATTAGGGTCAAGAAATGCCACCCGTTCCACGATGCTCCTAGTGCGGGAAGTTACATTGGGCCAGTGTCGACTAGACCCAGAGGTTTGCTATGCATGCGGTCGGCCAGGCCATATCATGCGAGATTGACCCTCGGTTGGTAGCAGGGGTAGGGCCCAGCCTTCAGGGTTGGCAGCTGGGTCTTCATCATCTATACACCCTATGGGGACAAGTTCACATGCGCCAGTCAGCCATGGTAGAGGTAGAGGGAGAGTTCCCAGTTTTAGTAGTCCTCAGCACCGAATTTATGCAGTTGCGGGACGCCAGGTTCTTGAGTCTTCTTCCGATGTCATTACAGGTATATTATCGGTATTCTGTCATAATGTGCATGCTTTGATAGATCTGAGCTCCACATTGTCATATTTTACTCCATATATTGCGAGTCGGTTTGGGGTCAAACCGGGGTCGATCAAACCTTTTGAGGTATCTATATTCGTTGGTGAACCAGTAATAGCTAGTCGAGTATATAGAAATTGTGTAGTTGTGATTTGTGACCATCTTACTATGGTTGATTTACATGAGTTAAAAATGGTAGACTATGATGTTATCATGGGTATGGATTGGTTGGCTTCTTGCTATGCCAATGTTGATTGTAGATCGAAAATGCTTCGCTTCCAGTTTCTGGGAGAACCACTTTTAGAATCGAAAGGAAATACTGCGTCCCCGAAAGGTAGGTTTATTTCCTATCTAAAGGCAAGGAAAATGATCACAAAAGGTTGTATTTACCATCTAGTTCGGGTTCAAGATGTAGAAGCGGAACCGCCAACTCTTCAGTCTTTCGCCGTGGTGAATGAGTTCCCGGATGTATTCCCGGAAGAGCTTCCAGGCCTCCCTCCTGAACGGGGGATTGATTTTCCTATTGATGTGTTACCGGATACAAAACCCATATCTATTACTCCCTATAGGATGGCTCCCGCAGAGTTGAAAGAGTTGAAGGAGAAATTAAAGGACTTGCTTGAAAAGGGTTTTATTAGGCCTAGTTCTTCCCCATGGGGAACACCCGTGTTGTTTGTGCGAAAGAAAGATGGCTCCTTGCGAATGTGCATTGACTATCGACAACTGAATAAAGTGACGATCAAGAACAAATATCCACTCCCAAGGATTGACGACTTATTTGATTAATTACAAGGCGCCAAATGGTTTTCAAAGATAGATTTGAGATCCGGGTATCATCAGGTGCGAGTTAGGGAGAAAGATATTCATAAGGCAACCTTCAGAACCAGATACGATCATTGTGAATTCCAGGTAATGTCATTTGGTCTAACTAATGCACCGGCAGTGTTTATGGATTTGATGAACAATGTGTTCATTCCCTTCTTAGAATTATTTGTGATTGTGTTCATCGACGATATCCTGGTATATTCAAGGTCCGAGGCAGAACATGTGGATCACTTGCGTACTGTTCTTAGAGTTCTTCAAACTCAAGAGTTATTTGCCAAATTTTCTAAGTGTGAATTTTGGTTGAATTCGGTGACCTTTTTAAGGCATGTTATTTCAGCCGATGGTATTCGGGTAGATACCCAAAAGATTGAGGCCGTGAAAACTTGGCCAAGGCCCATAACACCTACGGAGGTTCATAATTTTCTGGGCTTAGCATGTTATTACAGGAGATTTGTAGAAGGATTTTCTTCTATTTCTGCACCACTCACGAAGCTGACCCAGAAATCAGCTCAGTTTCTGTAATGACCCAAACCGATGAGCCGTGACGGGAGTCTGACCTCTAGCGACCAAACACCCGTAAACACGTATCTGGAACATACTGAACATCAAAAGCCCATATATGGCATAAACTGTTCTCATAAGAGAGAGACATCAGAACTCTGTACAATCTGCATAGATATACACGACATGTGGAAGAACAGTGCAAGCCCGCTAGGCTGCTACATATGCTGTACACAAAAGAATAGAAATCGATAAGGCTACATCATCTGAGTACTACATACAATTGTCTACAGACCTCTACTGGAATAAAAGTTGTAGAAAAGAAGGGACAGGGCCCCGTCATACCCACATGCATACACATCTAAAAATGATGGCATACCAAAACTGGCTGTAGCTCCGGATCAAATGGAGTGTACTGACCACTGCTAGATCTAGGGGTCTTACTGAGATAGACCACCTGTCTGTCTCCCTGTACCTGCAAGCATGAATGCAACCCCCCGAGCAACGGGGAGTCAGTACGGATAATGTACCGAGTATGTAAGGCATAAGAACAACATATATACATAAGAATCATGGATAAGATCTGAACTCATAAACTGAAATGACTGACAGCATGTACTTGTATGAACTAGTGTCTGCCTAAATCTGCATAAGTTTGCGTAACTGACAATGCTTCTGTGGGTACATAATATGCATGCTCATACCTATCAATGATGGTCGTGCATCTATATGTCTGCGTATATAACGCCTGATATGTGTACGTATATAACGCCTGATATATGTGTGTATATAACACCTGTAAGCCTCTATGGCATCTCTTCATATCATATTGGCTTCTCTATGGCCATAATCAATATCATCATCATAGTAGTAATGCGTATATAATGCCTTCTAGTCACGGGTTAATCTACATAAATATATAATGAATGTAATACATGAATAAACTGTATGAACAGAACTGGCTACATAAGACTGGACCCATGAACTGAAGGATTACTCATAAATATGGTACATGAACATCAAAGACTGAAGTACTCCTAATACTTCTACGAGTAGAGTAATGTGGAATCTTGCTTACTAGATTGTTGGATCATATCATAGGATCATGCCAAAAGAAGGAAAGGTTAGCCTTCACATACCTTGGAGTATACGCAATCGCCCAACTTTTACCTCTTGAACTTGAAAGTTTACAATTAAGATGACATAGGGCTTAATTAGGCTATTTACTTCGCTTACTAACCATCCTCAAATGCGTATAAATCTCAATGAACTATTGACAATAATTTCCTTTGTAAGCTTACAACTCCCCAACTTCTCATTCGATCCCACATCAACTACAATACTCATATCAACAATGACAACACACACACACACACACACACATATATATATATATATATATATATATATATATATTAGCCTCTCTCCACTTAACATCACTAAACTCTTGATAACTAACTTAAATATAAGGGTAGAAATCATTTACATACCTTGAGGAATATAAGGGTAGAAATCATTTACATACCTTGAGGGGTCAAGGATCCCAAGAATCACTTCAACATCAACTCCCTAAAATCCACAACTTGATGAAACCCTAGAAGCAAACTTCTTCTTCACCATCTCGGGTTTACGGGGTCCGAGTCTTGTCCAATCTTCACTAATATGATGAAAATTATTGGGAGAGAATATCTTAGGGTTTTTTTTTCTGATTTTGGATGGAGGAAAATATGAAATAGGGTCATGGACCACCTATTTAAACTTGGAAGTCAAAAAGGCTACATCGTTCGGTTTGACGAGTGGGTCGACGGCCTGTCGACATGTGCCTACAGATGCCTGGCTGTGGGATCCTTTCGACGCCCCACGTCGATGGTTCGTCGACCATGTCGATGACCTGTCGACGATGACTGGTGTCCTGCAGATTTTTCTGGTTCAGGTCAAATAGCATTGGCTTGATTCGCTGAACTTTTAACTTTATAGATTGCCAGGAATATCTGCTGGTACCCTTGTACACGGGGTAAGACATTTTCTACCTCCCAACTAACGCTCGGGTCTCTATTCCAAGGGCGTACCCGACTAGGAAACCATAGGTTCTACCACTACGAACACGAGGGGTGTAACAATTTCAATTGACAGATGCTTGTGAACGTAATTTCCAAATGCTAAAGGATAGATTAAATTCTTCCCCAGTCCTGACACTTCCAGATGGATCGAAAGGCTATGTTTTCTATTGTGATGCTTCAGGCGTTGGGCTAGGCTATGTGTTAATACAACAGCGAAAGGTGATTACGTATGCTTCAAGGCAGTTACGGAAACATGAGAAAAATTGTCCTACCCACAATCTTGAATTGGCTGCAGTAATTCATGCATTGAAGATGTGGAGACATTATTTGTATGGCATCCACGTTGATATTTATACAAATCATAAGAGCTTTCAGTATATCTTCAAGAAGAGAGAATTGAATTTACGGCAACGACGATGGTTGGAATTATTGAAAGACTATGATGTTAACATCTTGTATCATCCCAGGAAAGCAAATGTGGTGGTTGATTCTCTTAGCCGTAGATCCATGGGAAGTTTATGCGATGTTGAGCCACAGAAAAGATAGATAGCTCGTGAGCTCCAGCAGTTAGCTAGCCTAGGAGTTCGAGTAGTGGACTCAAGCAGTATGGGAGCTATCATTCAAAATGCAGCGGTCTCCTCGCTAGTAGTTGCAATTAAAGAACGTCAATACGAAGATCTCATGCTAATTCATTACAGAAATACACTCTCTCAGAAGGAGAAGTCATCATTTGAGATCTCTGGAGATAGAGTTTTCCGATGCCGAGGCAGATTACGTGTTCCTGATGTTGCAGGACTACGCCATAGAATATTGAGAGAAGCCCATTGTTCCCGTTATTCCGTTCACCCCGGAGCGACGAAGATGTATCATGATCTTAAATCTATATATTGGTGGAATGGGATGAAGAAAGATATAGCGGAATTCATAGCTCAACGTTCTAACTGTCAACAAGTGAAAATTGAGCACCAAAAGTCGGGCCGATTGTTGCAAGCTATAGAAATTCCAAGTTGGAAATGGGAAGTAATTAACATAGAATTCAGTACAGGCTTACCCCATTCTCGACGTAAGTATGATTCTATATGGGTGATTGTGGATAGACTCACGAAGTCAGCTCATTTCTTACCGGTCAGCACTACATATGTAGCAGAAGATTATGCAAAGCCTTATGTTAAAGAGATAGTGCGAATTCACGGTGTTCCAATATCTATTATATCCGATAGAGGGACTCAGTTTACAACCAATTTTTGGAAATCTTTCCAAGAAGGTTTGGGGACTCATGTGAGTCTTAGCAAGGCATTTCACCCACAAACGGATGGGCAAGCTGAATGTACTATTTAGACTCTTGAGGATATGCTACGGGCATATATACTGGATTTTGGAGGTAATTAGGATGATTACTTACCACTTATTGAATTTGCTTATAACAATAGTTATCATTATAGCATCCAGATGGCCCCGTATGAAGCTTTATATGGGCGAAAGTGTAGATCCCCAATTGGGTGGTTCGAAGTAGGAGAGACCAAATTGATAGGGCCAGACTTGGTCCAGCAAGCTATAGAGAAAGTCAAGCTTATACAGGATCGATTATTAACAACTCAGAGTCGTCAAAAGTCCTATGCAGATAATCATCGAAGGGACTTAGAGTTCCAAGTGAAGGATTGGGTATTTTTGAAGGTGTCGCCAATGAAAGGCGTCATGAGATTTGGGAAGAAGGGAAAGCTTAGCCCCCGGTACATTGGACCTTATGAGATTATACGCAAGGTAGGCCAGGTGGCTTATGAATTAGATCTACCCCCTGATTTGGAGTCAGTTCACCCAGTTTTCCATGTATCGATGCTTCGTAGGTGCATTGGAGATCCTTCTAGAATTGTACCAATAGATGATGTCCAAGTTATCAAACAATTGTCTTATGAAGAAATCCCCATTTCCATTTTAGCTAGGCAAGTACGGAAGCTCAGATCCAAAGAAGTAGCTTCAGTAAACGTTTTATGGAGAAATAATAATAGAGAGGAAATGACTTCAGTATAAGTCGTCCGTATAAGTCCATTGGGCTGAATTTTTACTTTTTGTATAAATAGAAGACCTTTGTTCATTTATTTAATTTTTCATCTTCCACAAGTCTTGAGAGCTCAAAACCCTTCTCCAAGAATATTCCACCCCAATCCACGATAAAACAAAGATCAAGAGGAAAGAATGAAAGTGTTCATGTGTTAGAAGGCTTCCTAGGGTTAGTAGACTACAAGAGATTGGGTATTGAAGCTAGGGTTTTCACCTAAGTTGATAGCTGCTCCAAAGCTCATTCCCATGAGATAAAACGTTAGTTTTCATGCTTATTTCATGTTATCATGGATGCTTGGTTGATGAAGAACTTAGGTAGAAGAAGAAAGTGGAAAATGAGGGCTCAATGTAACCTTTATGATGTTTTTGAGTAGTAAGCTAAATTTAGTCATTATTCTTAGTATGATATGGTTATAATCTTGTTATGGAAGGTAGTAATAGTGATAAGGTAGCATTGTATGAAAATGTGCTAAAATGGGGATGAGGTTGTTAGTATAAGTTGAACAGAAGGATGAATTGTGAAGATTTAATGGAATGTGATTACTTAATGATGATATTGTTGACGTTATTGTGGATGTTTGGGATTTGTTTTGTAATGTTGTGGAATTTGAAAAATTAGGGGAAATGCTGCCCAATTTCCATTAGATCATGAATTATTCTAGTTTGAATTTAAGAGTGTCATTACAGCTTAACCATGGTATGAATCCTTCTAAATGTAGATTGCTCAAGCTTGGATGGTGAACGTTATTTAGTTAAGAAGACAAAGAGGTATGTAAGGCTAACCCTTCTTTCACTAAGGCATGGTTCTTTTGCTATATATCCTTTCATGAGTTCCATAATGTCTTCCAAATGACTCTATCTCTAAGATTACCAAAGCTCATGATTTCTCGATACTTTCACGATACTAGAACCTCCTTTATATGATAGTTGATCCTTTAAGGATAGATGTAACGAAAACGATGATAGCAATGATGTTGATGATACTTATGGACTTTGATGTATACGTGTCTAAGTATGTATGCCTATTATATGACACCGAGCTTACATGGCTGGGTATGACATCTATCGAGCGCACACCACTGCAGTTGGATACAGATAACATAGAGCCTTGGTAGGGCCAGGTATGTATAAGCACCGAACCTTGTCATGGCCGGGTATGTGAACCACCGAACCTTCACAGTCGGGTATGATATAGATACAAATACGAGTATAAAAACGACTACGAATATGTATATGTATGTATATATGCATGAGTACGCATTAGAAATGGAAGGTCCCTATGATAGACAAGTAAGTAGATATGATGAAGGCCACTAGAGGTACAAATGATTCTATCACCTCCTGATTCTCCCATCTTTTGCTATATCTTATGCTATTTCTTATGCTGTCTCATATGCTTTGTCTATGATGTTGATTATGCTTTACATACTCAGTACATTATTCCTACTAACGTCCTTTTGTTTGTGGATGCTGTGTCATGCCCGCAACTGGATAGGGAGATAGGCTCGATCCATAGATTTCTTTTCAGGGACTACACATAGGAGCTCTATTTCATTCGGAGCTATAGCTTTTGGGTATTATTCTTTTGTGTACATACATATGGGCATGGCGGGGACTTGTCCCACCAATATGATGTGACATACTCTTCTTAGAGGCTCGTAGGCAGTTGTGTATGGTTAGATATATTGTAACCTTGTCGGCTCATATTTTGTATATCATTTTGATTTCCCCGTCGGCTTGTTTATATGGATATGGGCATTGTAATTGATGATGATATAAATGCGTTGTTGCCCAACGAGATTAGCACCATTGATGTATGTAAATTATGAGTAAGCCATGTGGCTCACCTAGATGTGAATATGAGAGTACGATAAGAGGTGCCCGGGTGGGTTAGCATCGGGTGCCCGTCATGGCCCTCCGGTTGGGCCGTGACAACCAACTAGTGCGATGGAAATTCTTTGTTTCTTGGGTTTGGAAAATTATGACCAAAAGTTTGTGGAAGGCTTTTCATCAATAGCCTCTCAATTGACTAAATTAACACAGAAGAATGCTAAGTTTCAGTGCTCCGACGCTTGTGAAAAGAGTTTCCAAGAACTTAAGACAAGGTTGACTTCGGCTCCTATTTTGACTTTACCTTCTGGGTCTAGTGGATATGTAGTGTATTGTGATGCTTCTAGAATTTGTTTGGGTTGTGTATAGATGCAGAATGACAAGGTGATTGCTTATGCTTCCCGACAGTTGAAGAAGCATGAGAAGAACTATCCGACTTATGACTTCGAATTGGCTGCAGTGGTATTTTCTTTGCAAATTTGGCGTCATTATCTGTATGGTGATCATTGTTATGTTTTTACTGATCACAAGAGTCTGCAATATATCTTCAAGCAGCGACTGTTAAAGCTCAGACAGAGGAGGTGGTTGGAGTTGTTAAAAGATTACGACTTGAATATTTTGTATCATCCTGGTAAGGCTAATGTGGTTGCTGACGCTTTGAGTAGAAAATCAATGGGCACGTTGGCTTATTTGCGTGCACTTGACATTCCCATGGGGAAGGAAATTCGAAGACTTGCTAGTCTTGGGGGTAAGACTTGATGAAACTGAAGATGGAGAGTTAGTAGGAATCACGCTATCACGGTCTGACATTGTGGAAAGGATTAAATCCAAGAAATATGATGATGAAATTTTTGAAAAGTTGAAAGATGGAGTGGAAAGGGGTGAGTACACTTCATTTACTGTGGGGACAGGCGATAGTGTTCTGTAGTTCCAAGGACGATTGTGTGTTCCTGATGTTGATGGTCTTCGATAAGAACTAATGATGGAAGCTCATAGTTCCAAGTATTCGGTTCATCCGGGATCCACCAAGATGTATAAGGATTTGAAACAACACTATTGGTGGAAGAGCATGAAGGTTGATATTTCTAACTCTGTTGCTAAGTGTTTGAACTGTAAACAGGTGAAGGCTGAACATCAAAAGGCATGGTGGCTTGGCTCAAAAGATTGATATTCCTCAATGGAAGTGGGAGATGATAAATATGGATTTTGTTGTAGGTTTACCTCGTACAAGGGCCGAGTATGATTCAATTTGGGTGATTGTGGATTGACTCACGAAGTCTGCCCATTTTCTTCATGTAAAGACGTCATATGTCGCGGCGGAGTACGCCAAGTTATATTTGAAGGAGATTGTTAGATTGCATGGTGTTGCGGCATCTGTCATATCTGACAGAGGTACGCAATTTACTGCTCATTTCTGGCAGATGTTTCAAGAAGGTTTGGGGACTAAAGTGAAATTGAGCACTGCTTTTCATCCTCAAACTGACAGGCAAGCATAGAGAACTATTCAAACTTTGGAGGATATGTTGCGTGCTTCTGCAATTGATTTTGGAAGAAGTTGGGATAAACACCTACCTCTGGTGGAATTCGCTTACAACAATAGCTATCAAGCGAGTATTCAAATGGCTCCTTATGAGGCTCTTTATGGAAGGCGTTGTCGGTCTCCAATTGGTTAGTTTGAACCAACGGAAGTAGAGTTGTTGGGTCCTGATTCAGTTCACGAGGCGATCGAGAAGGTAAATCTTATTGTGCAGGGACTGAAGACCGCATAGAGTAGACAAAAGTCTTATTTGGACATGAGGCGTACGAAATTGGAATTTGCTGTTGGTGACAAGGATTTCTTGAAAGTGTCACCTATCAAAGGGGTAATGTGTTTTGGCAGAAAAGGCAAGCTTAGTCCTCGCTATATTGGTCCTTACAAGATTACGAAAAGGGTTGGAAAGGTAGCTTACGAGTTGAGATTACCGGCTGTGATGTCCATGGTTTATCCAGTGTTTCAAATTTTGATATTGAGATTGTACAAACCTAATCCTTCCCATGTGTTGCACCATGAATATATTGAAATTGATGAAGCTCTGTCTTATGAAGACGAACCAGTTCAGATCTTGGATCGTCAAATTAGACGGTTGAGAACAAAGGAAGTAGCATATGTTAAAGTGTTGTGGCAAAACCATAATACTGAGGAAGCTACTGAGGAAGCTACTTGGGAAGCAGAAGAGGGTATGAAGAAGAGATATCCTCACTTGTTACCTATGGCACGTATAAGCTAGCATTTTAAATTATTCATAGATGAATCGTTGTGTTTGTTCAAAACAACTTGTGGTTTGGCGAATTCTTTCTAGGCTACAATTCGCATTCGAGGACGAATGATCTTAAGGGGGAATAATGTAACACTCCGTAAATCCGAGTTAAGTATGAAGGTATTAAATGAGAAGTAATGTGACATTTTATGCTTATGAAGTCCTATCAATATGAGTTTGGGTGGAAATAGTTGATTTAAGATCAAGACCAAGTAGTGAAGTACGTAAGAGTTCTTAAAATTGGCAAAGATTTGTGGACCTGTCTTGTAGGCCAATTTCGTAAAAATCCATAGCTAATTTGGGAAAACTTCCTCCAATAAAAGTTTTATACCTTTAAAATACCTTTCCAAAGGTATAAAGTGGAGGTTAAACAAACTTGTGAGTAAAAAGTTATGGTATTTCTACTGACCTCCGTTTCGCGAGATCATCCTACGGTTCAATCCTACGAATCTCAGGATGAACACCAGAAATCATGCCCCTCTGACACGTCGTGTGGTAGGGCTGCGTTTCACGGGTCAAACGTGTGATTCGCAGGATGCGTCACGCACCGTGCTTGACTATAAAAACCCCCAGAACGTGAAATTTTCTTAAACCATCTTTGGTCAACCTTTTGAGAAGAAATAACCCTAGGGCTTCCCCAAAACATAAGGTAAGAACATCTTTAACATTATTAATCAATCCTAGCATTAAACCCATGATTCTTAACATGATTCTTGAATGAAAAACCTAGGGTTGCAAGGTAATCTTTCTCAAAGTGACTCAAGTTAGGGTTTTGGGTGTTCTTTGTTGTAAAAGTGAATTGTTAAGTTACATAAGGATTAATTATGGTATTTCTCTCTTTTAAAAACCTTATTATGGATGTAAATCTTCTTCCCAAAAGTTCTATATTGAATAAAAAGGTGAACCTCTCATACAAAACCTAATTCATGTTCTGATTGTGGTTGGTGTGTGTAAGGGGACAAGCCCACATTAAACCTTGATTGCATTATCCTCTATATACGCATATGAAATCATCATCATTTTCTTTCATAAGAGATGATCAATAATGATGGTTAATTATTGGTACTGATGTTTTACAATGAACTATAACAAGGGAATGTTGTTTAAAGAAGTGGAAACATTTTCAAGATTATCTATGAAAGTATGGATTTCGTAATGGCATAATGAACTTTAATGTTATTGATGGTGTGACTACTAGGGGACAAATTGTGAATCGGCTTCTATGCTATGAACTTTATTGTTGTGTTTGGCCTAGCTACTCGGGAGGAAGGGTAGCCACTATGGATCTTAGTGTGATAATGCCTAGCCATTCGGGAGGAAGATTGGTCACTTTCGGGTTCGCTACCTGGGGTGTGATTATTCCTAGCTATTCGGGAGAAAGGATAGCCACCGTTGAAATTCATATTCCGGTGTGATGCGCTACTATGATTAGGGAACCTCAAAGGTCATCCCTTCGTTGTGATTGATTTTTGGGCCTGTATTGGCAAGTGTAATATTCCTGTCTTTCAATGGAACTGTTGTGAATAATCATGATCAACTTAAATGCCATATTTGAAGGTCAGAACTTGACATGGACTTTAGAACCTGTTTTGATAATTGTCTTTTATTGAGATAAACAAGCTGAATAAGTTTTTACATTGATTTCACGTGGTTTTCATAACTGATTTCTTTATATGTTATTACACTTTATTTTCATACCACTTGTTGTCCCCGAGGCACTCACTGAGTACGAAGTAATCAAGCATACCATTATTGTTTTAAATGGTATGTTAGGTAACGGAGAAGAGCAGGTTCTTGATACTTCAGGAGCTTAGGAAGGACTTGTTGTTGCTGTTGATTTTGTGAGCCCACACGTTCATTCGTGGGACACCCTATTTAATTGTTTATTATTTATATTAGTTTTCGTGCTGCGTCCCGATGAGTTAGACGTTTATTCCTTATTCTTAGAAGCTCCTTAGTATACATTCGAATGTGGGTAGAAGAAGAGTTGTTGTTCAACTCTTTCGGGCACACTATCATGTTTTGGGTGAATTGTTTCAATTATAAAGACTTTCGCTGATTTTATTTTTACATCATGACTTGTACAATTTAATTTATAAACTGTTGGAGGTGATTATTGAACCTGGCGGGTTCAAGTGTCATTGTGCATCTTTTAGGTTCTTCCGATGTTATTCATGACGTCAGATACCAGTCACGTCTAGGGTGGGTTTTAGGGCGTGACAGAGTCTCCCATATTAAATCGCTTCAACAGTGCCTTGAAATACTTCTGTTGATGGATCACCGTACATGTTGGAGTTTGTTTGATTTGCAATCCCAAAAAGAAACTCAATTCTCCCATCATACTCATCTCAACCTCACTTCCAATTAGGGCCATGAATTCCTTTGACATTGATTTGTTTATAGATCCAAAAATGATGTCATCTACGTATACCTGCAGAACCAGCATGTTATTTCCTTTTACTTTCAGGAACAGAGTATCGTCTATGTTTCCTCTGGTGTGACCATGCGCTAACAGAAATTTCGATAGCATTTCATACCATGCTCGTGGGGCTTGTTTTAATCCATCGAGGGCTTTGTCAAGCTTATAGACATATTCTTGATTTTCTGCATCTTCAAATCTTGGAGGTTGTTTGACATATACTTTCTCTTTCAAATATCCTGTTATATCCCGTATTTTTATATGTCGAGTTATTCGCAAGCTAATCGACTTAAGTAAAGACGAGATTATTTTCGGATATGAAATAGGAACTTTTAATTCTCAATTTTAATTAGTACACAAATTGTTTATAAATTTTATTTAGTGTAGAAATATTATTGGAGATTAGGAACTAATTAATTATGATTGGATTATTAAGTAAGGATTAGTAATTAAAGAAAATTAATTAATTAATTTAAATAAGTTGTGGGCCCCACCCGTAATTAAAAAACAATATAATCAAGAAATTAAATTGGTGAGTCATAAGGGGGGGGGGGGGCACGTGTCCATTAGAGAACAACCATATATATGGAATAGATGGTGAACAAATTGCTAGTTCATTTTCATTTCACCAAAAATTAAAGTTAGAAAAAACAAAAAAAAAAACTTCCATGGCTGCCAAGCTCTCGGCCAGCCATGGTGATTGAGAAAAATATTTTTTTTTTGCATATTTTGATCAAGTTCCAAGTGAATTACAAGTTCAAGGAGGTGATAGCAACATTGGATATTGAATTGAGGAAAGAAGAAATTGTGAAATTGGAGCAATTAAGTGTAGAAATTCCTTCGAGAAAATTAAGGTAAGATTTTCTTATTTTGTGGTATAATTTTATTAATGGTGTTGTAAAGGAAGGATTAAAATTGCATTGGGTGAAATTGGAAGTAAGAAATTGCATGAAATTGTTGTTATATGAAATTGTGGGCTGAAAGGATTAAAAGTATGATTTATGTTCATATGTTGTTATTCGTGTTGTGGTCGTGTTGTTGTTGATGTGGATTATAAATTTGGAAGAAAGAAGTGTATAACGTATCGTATACAAAGCGTGTGTTGGGTTTTTCGGTGTATAATCTGGAAACGTTAACGATTTGGATTGGAAAGGGGTTAAGAAGGGTTGTTGGATTGTTAGAGTTGTTTATGGGATGAATTGTAAGGGTTTTATATGCATATCTCTATTATTGTCATTGTTGGTATTTTTGTGATAATAGGAGGTTAATTGGAAGTTCGGATTAGGTGATTATATAGGGGAAATGCTGCCCGATTTTCGTTAAGTTCTTAACTAATGAAAATTCTATTCAAGAAAGTAAAAATTTAAGAATGAGTCCTATAAGCGATTGGTTACAGATTTATGAGCTAGGAAGTATAGTTTACTAACGATAGCGTTACTTTCGTATCAAATAGGCTAAAGGGGTGATGAAGTGAACGTGATTACGATTAACCTTTAACAGGTATGTAAAGTTATCCTTTCTTTCTTTTTGGCTTGATCCTTATCGTATGAAACAACACAGTGAGAAAGCAAGTTCCAAAGACTCTGTTCTTAGAGAGTGTAGAGATATTTGTATCGTTGGCCTCCTATGTTTTATGTTCATAACTCCCAGCGACTTTTCATATTAGCTTCTTATATCACCAGAGGGGTTCAGAGTATCCTTTTCCGAGTTTTACATGCATTTGTATATATTATATTATATATGGATCGGGCCGTACGTTCCTCGGCACTAACATATTATATTATATATGGATCGGGCCGTACGTTCCTCGGCACTGTTATATCATATATGGATCGGGTCTTACGTTCCTCGGCACTATTATATTATATATGTATTGGGTTGTACGTTCCACAACACTATCAGTTATATTATAATCTATGCCTATCATACGCCGTAGCGTCAGTTTCTGTCATATAGAGTTACGCAAATATTCTCAGATGTTAGCCACAAATGCATTCTATTATTGAGGCTGGTTTTTATGATTCGTCTGTACTTGATGTTCTTATGCTTTATATACTCAGTACATACTCCGTACTGACCCTCCTTTCTTCAGGGTGCTGCGTTTCATGCCCGCAGGTACAGACGCTCAGTTCAGTGATCCCCAGCTTAGGATTTCCAGTCACTTTCTTGGAGAGCTCTGTTGTTCCAGAGCCTAGACTTTTGGTACAGATCTTCTGATGTATTTATATATGGTTGTCCAGGGGTACGACGGGGCCCTGTCCCGTCATATTTCACTGTTAGTACTCTTAGAGGTCTGTAGACAGGTGTGTGGGTTGTATATAGATTATGATATGTTGTGTCTATATAGTTGTTGTGGATGTTTCTGTTGGTTGTGGCAGCCTTGCCGGCTTGCACATGTTATCGATACGTAATGGCAGCTTTGTCGGCTTGCGTAGTATATTGACATGTAGTGGCAGCCTTGTCGGCTTGCGTATTATAATGATATATAATGGCAGCCTCGTCGGCTTGCGTATTTGATTTCGTTGTGATTGGTTGAGACTCCGCAGGGGACAAATTATCTTGATATGTGACGTCGAGGACTTTTGGGTCTATGTCGATTCCTATGTTGTCTATAGTGTCAGTCTGATTAGGTATAACAGGTATAAATATGGGTGTGCAGCTCGGGCACTAGTCATGGCCCACGGGGCTGGGTCGTGACAAAAGTGGTATCAGAGCAGTTCATCCTTGGAGTGTCTACAGACCGTGTCTAGTAGAGTCTTGTTCATCGGTGTGTTGTGCACCACATCTATAAACAGGAAGCTACAGGACATTTAGGATATTATCTTTCCTTCTGTCTTAGATCGTGCGATAGAGCCAGAGGCTAGGAAAGATTGTTTCTGACCTCTTTTTCCTGTAGGTAGGTGCAGAATTACGAAAGATGAAGAGGCCAGCTTCAGATAGGGGGGTTGCTAAGAAGGCCGCTAGGGTAAATTCAGGATCCCAGGCTCCAGGACCGAGTAAGAGGAGCCTCAGTTATTCTATCGAGACTGACCCATCGGAGGACCCAGCAACAATTTCTCCAGAGTTTTTGATATCTAGAGAGGCGGTCCCCGAGGCCGTACCAGTTGCTCCTATGGCAGGACACCACGTTAGACCGGCTACCCCGATAAGTGTTACAGATTACTCCAGCCCCCTATCCTGGTCGTTGGTAAACCAGGAGTTGCCTGGTTATCTACATTTCCCAGACTCCGATGAGGAAGATGATGAAGGCCAGACGAGTAGATGGCGGGCAGATGATGACAAGGAGCACACTTCGCCTTATAGATCACCAGATCGGACTAGAGACCAATCGACTACAGGTATATGAGACCTTATTGAAATTTCTTATGTATGTGCATTTGCTATAGATTGTTACCTAATAGCGGCGAGCGAAAATCAAAGGGGTCGACAACCAAGTACTTACGAGTAACAGTGACCAAGGTGTTCCCATCACCGTGGGAATTTTGAAATCTAAGATGGAAAATAGTTGTACATACAGGTGAAAGTTGGATATCAAGGTTACATAATGAGAATTTGTATATACGGAATGGCAAACTGGCCATCATTATGGTGAGTTATGGTAAGTATAGCAAGGAAATGGGTTGAATGTATATATATTGTAGATAAGTTCAGTTAGGAGGTGTGCACAGAAGAAGCTAAAGGAATCAGTAATTGTAAGCAGAATATATGTTAGACATAGTATGAACGCTGCAGGTATGTTTGAAACCAGCAGTTAAAGATTGAAAGGGAAAGTAAACAGGAAAGTGTAATAGGTACGGTTTGAGTTGGATACACGAGGTAAGTTTGTCATTTTCATCCTGTGACCGATATGGGAAGCCCTGTGCGGCTACGATATGATATAATATATACGTATATATGTTGGCCCTGTGAGGCATTGTTCGTATTCCCTGCGTGCAGGTTTTAGGATAGTACGAAGTACAGAGGAAACTCTGCCAAAAATTTCCCAGAAATAGAAAAAGAGAATGAGACATAAGTTCATAATATGTCTTGAAAGTCGATACCGATAGGGTAAATTCATTATGTCGGATTAAAGCTTTAAGAGATACCCTCCATGTCATCCGTAAGAGGCACCATTCTTATTTGGAAAATTTTGATTTCGAAGAAGCAAATATGAGCAGCAAAGTTTGGAATTCATTTGAACGGACTAGAATACTTTCCAGCCACATTTTACCTCAGAAAAAGTTCGTGTTGAAGAGCAAAAACGTCTAGCAGTTAAGTTTCACTTTTATTCGAAGAGTATGATGCATACGGTAAGTAATTTATGAACTAAATGGTTCGCTCACGAACCAAGGAAAAATCTGGAGGTAAACTATGTAAATCAGGCATTAGGAGCCCCATGATGCTAGTCGGATTCTAGTTCCCCTTCTTATGGTGGTTTGGACGATTGTTATAAGAATGAGTAAAGTCCAATGAGGAAGTGACTAAAAGATATGACGTGATCTATATGACTAAGGTATAAGGCAAATATGAAATGGAAAGGCAGGGTATAGAACGAATGAGAAAGACTTATAAAGTTCTATAGGGAAAGTTCAGAATAAAGAATATGCGGTAACGGAAATGAAAGCGAGCACACGAAAAGAAGGAGGTAATTATAAGATGTAGATAAGAACGCAGCGAGCGAAATGACAGTGCAGTAATAGGTTATGACATGTATAGCTGAGAGC
The DNA here is from genome assembly GCF_019175385.1 of Lycium barbarum. Taxonomy (NCBI): domain Eukaryota; kingdom Viridiplantae; phylum Streptophyta; class Magnoliopsida; order Solanales; family Solanaceae; genus Lycium; species Lycium barbarum. The sequence continues at coordinate 83,473,136 of NC_083344.1, forward strand.
ACGAGTAATATAAGTGACAGAATTGTGAAAGACCAAATTAGAGGAAGATGAGCAACGAGGCAGAATGAGTGCCAGAAATGACTGGAATGATAAGAACAAACAGGGATGAACAGGATACGTTTGGAGGAAGAAAAAAAAAAGGGGGGGGGGGGGGTTATGAGAAATAGTATTTTCCGAAGGATACAGGAGTAGCACGAGATCCCTCGTACACAAAATAAGAGATAGACATAGATGGAAAAAAAATGAAAGGAACACTAAAGAAAGAACCCAAGATGGACATAATTAATTGAGTACGAGTATAAAATAAAAGGGAAAAATATAGTTACGAACTTAAGGTGTAGTACGACGAGAAGGTGATAAGACAAGACCACTGTTAAGACGAATTTGATATGATTTTGAATAAGTTAGAAGTTAGCATTGGGTATACAACAAGGGAAAAAGAGCATGAGGCATAAAGGAGTACTACGTGTATGTGACTTCACCTCGGAAATAGTGAAATCCTTAAAGGACAAGGATTGCGAATTTGCGAAACAACTGATGTATAGTGAATTTATTAAAAGAAATATATGATATCCGTTAGGATAAAGATAGTGTTATAAGTAAGCTTGGGACACTTATCATCAGAATATAAGTGCTACCTAATTGAGAATTTGAAACGACTATAAGCACTAGCTAATTACTGATCAGAATAAATGGAATGTGACTTTGGAAAAATTGCTACATTAATTACATTACTCGAGTACCAACCATCAGATAAGATTTTGTACTATATATCGAAAGATTCTCGTCGTTTCTTGATTTTGATTAAGGGTTCGTGTGTGGATAATCAAAGTTATACATTATAAAGAAAGACGTGAGTATGGTACAGTATACCAAGTGAATTAGAAAAGAGATCAAATTAAATTTAGATTGGAAATAGGGACAAGTTAGTAAGATCTGGAAGCCAGCAATGAATAGATAGAAGTCAGGATGGTATTTGAGATGGTGCAGAGAAGCATCTGTAAAGATCTTAAATGATATGGCATTAAAAAGTGGGTGCTTATAAAAAGAAAGAGTACGACAAGAGAATGGTAACGAGTAACTTAAGAGGTATTATGAAGGACAACAATACTATACTAGAATACAGGTTAGGCTTTGGCAATAGGGTTGTGCACTAATGAGATTGCGACTTATAAGGAACAAAGTGAAGGGATAGAAAATCTCCTATAGCAGGAAGTGAGAAAGTCAAAGGGGTGAATAAAGGAAGGGAAAGGAGTATGACGAGATAGGCTACGAGCAAATTTCAGTACGGATGAGTTATATAAGGTATAATGAACCGGGAGAAGGAAAGATTATGACTACGACTGGATACAATTTGTGCAAGTTGTACAAAAATGGTTATGCAACCTACGATTATTTGTATGCTGGGAATGAGACCAAGTGAGTACTTGATGAGAAGAGTAAGGATTCAGTAATGATAATGTGGTTGTGAATTTTTTGATACATTAAGAAAAGGTGTAAGATGATTTGAGTCAAAGTACCGAGATAGAATTAGTACGGAGGGCAAATAGGACATGGCCATAGTTGAGCCCCGACACCGATTGAGAGATACAAGAAGAGAATGCGAGGTAAAGCATAAAAATAGTGAAATGACGCTAAGGTATTTGAGCACCTTCGTATATTCTTGTAAGGATTGCAACATAATGTGTGACAGGAAAACTAAAAACAAAACTTGAGCAAAAGGGCAATAGAATATGCCTAAAGTGTTACAAGTTGGATTAAGAGAAATTATGGAATAGCTTAAGCGAGATGAGCAGGACGAGCTGGTTACTAGAAGACAGTGAATTTATATGTCAAATCAAGAACTCTTTCGGAGTTATACCGATTGATAATAGACAGACCACAGAGCAGCTATGTGAAGTTATAAAATGAGGAAACTCTAGCGCTATTTGGTATCCAATTCTACAGATCGATATTAAGAGCTAAAAGCAAAATGACAGTTAAAAAGAAAGTCGAGAAGTGATACCTGAGGCTGAAGATTCCAGAATATAGATTGGAATAGCAGGGCAATATAAGGTCATTGAAGTAAAATTGCACCTTGGAAAATTTCATTTTATTCCTAAAGTTACGAAGGGTCTACAAGTTACCAGAGGTATAAGTACTCCATGGATTGCAAAGTCTAACAAACCGATAAGGGATATCTGCGCGTTACAAGATCTTGTTTAAAAATCAGAAGGCAAAGTGAAGTGAACGATACATCATCTTAAGGGAGTAACTGTAAAAAAAAGAGTCGAGCTATGACTAAGTGCACCATGGATACAAGTCCGAATCAATCAGTGACAGTACAACTGAACAGTATGCAAACAAGAGAGAGAGTAACATTCCCGCAGAAGAGCTGGTAATACAACTGTCAACCATAAAGACAATGACGTGGAATTATTACTTCGAGAAGCAACAGAAAGAGGAAATATTACGGAAATGGTTACTTAGGGATCTGGGATGAATTATAACAAATTGAAGGGAATCGACCGACGAAAGAGGCATGTGAAGGGTATAATTTAATAAAAAGGACATTTAAGGAAGTATTGGAAGCGCAAGACTAGTTTAACATTCGAGGACAAATGTTCTAAAGGGGGGAAGGATGTTATATCCCATAATTTTATACGTCAGGTTATTCGCAAGATAATCGACTAAAGTAAAGACGGGATTATTTTCGGATATGAAATAGGAACTTTTAATTCTTAATTTTAATTAGTACACAAATTGTTTATAAATTTTATTTAGTGTAGAAATATTATTGGAGATTAGGAACTAATTAATCATGACTAGATTATTAAGTAAGGATTAGTAATTAATTAAAACTAATTAATTAATTTAATTAAGTTGTGGGCCCCACCCGTAATTAAAAAATATATATAATCAAGAAATTAAATTGGTGAGTCATAAGGGGGGGGGGGGGGGGCAAGTTTCCATTAGAGGACAACCATATATATGGAATAGATGGTGAACAAATTGCTAGTTCATTTTAATTTCAACAAAAATTAAAGTTAGAAAAAAAAACAAAAACAACTTCCATGGCTGCCAAGCTCTCGGCCAGCCATGGTGATTGAGAAAAATATTTTTTGTTTCATATTTTGATCAAGTTCCAAGTGAATTACAAGTTCAAGGAGGTGATAGCAACATTGGATATTGAATTGAGGAAGAAGAAATTGTGAAATTGGAGCAATTAAGTGTAGAAATTCCTCCGAGAAAATTAAGGTAAGATTTTCTTGTTTTGTCGTATAATTGTATTAATGGTGTTGTAAAGGAAGGATTAAAATTGGATTGGGTGAAATTGGAAGTAAGAAATTGCATGAAATTGTTGTTATATGAAATTGTGGGCTGAAAGGATTAAAAGTATGATTTATGTTCATATGTTTTTATTCGTGTTGTGGTCGTGTTGTTGTTGATGTGGATTCTAAATTTGGAAGAAATAAGTGTATAACGTATCGTATACAAAGCGTGTGTTGGGTTGTTCGGTGTATAATCTTGAAACGTTAACGATTTGGATTGGAAAGGGGTTAAGAAGTGTTGTTGGATTGTTAGAGTTGTTTATGGGCTGAATTGTAAGGGTTTTATATGCATATCTCTATTGTTGTCATTGTTAGTATTTCTGTGATAACAGAAGATTAATTGGAAGTTCGGGTTAGACGAGTATATAGGGGAAATGCTGCCCGATTTTCGTTAAGTTCTTAACTAATGAAAATCCTAATCAAGAGAGTAAAAATTGAAGAATGAGTCCTATAAGAGATTGGTTACAGATTTATGAGCTAGGAAGTATAGTTTACTAACGATAGCGTTACTGTCGTATCAAATTGGCTAAAGGGGCAACGAAGCGAACGTGATTACGATTAACCTTTAACAGGTATGTAAAGTTATCCTTTCTTTCTTTTTGGCATGATCCTTATCATATGAACGAACACGGTGAGCAAGGAAGTTCCAAAGACTCTGTTCTTAGAGAGTGTAGAGATATTTTTATCGTTGGCCTCCTATGTTTTATGTCCATAACTCCCAGAGACTTTTCATATTAGCTTCTTATATCACCGGAGGGGTTCAGAGTATCCTTTTCTGAGTTTTACATGCATTTGTATATATTATATTATATATGGATCGGGTCGTACGTTCCTCGGTACTAACATATTATATTATATATGGATCGGGCCGTACGTCCCTCGGCACTAACATGTTACATTTATTGATCGGGTCGTACGTTCCTCGGCACTAACATGTTACATTTATGGATCGGGCCGTACGTTCCTCGGCACTATTATATCATATATGGATCGGGCCGTACGTTCATCGGCACTATTATATTATATATGGATCGGGCTGTACGTTCCACAACACTATCAGTTATATTATAATCTATGCCTATCATACGCTGTAGAGTCAGTTTCTGTCATATAGAGTTACACAGATATTCTCAGATGTTAGCCACAGATGCATTCTATTATTGAGGCTGGTTTTCATGATTCGTCTGTACTTGATGTTCTTATGCTTTATATACTAAGTACATACTCCGTACTGACCCCCCTTTCTTCAGGGGGCTGCGTATCATGCCCGCAGGTACAGACGCTCGGTTCGGTGATCCCCCAACTTAGGATTTCTGGTCATTTGTCTTGGAGAGCTCTGTTGTTCCGAAGCCTAGACTTTTGGTACAGATCTTCTGATGTATTTATATATGGTTGTCCAGGGGTACGACGGGGCCCTGTCCCGTCATATTTCACTGTTAGTACTCTTAGAAATCTGTAGACATGTGTGTGGGTTGTATATAGATTATGATCAGCTGTGTCTATATAGTTGTTGTGGATGTTTCTGTTGGTTGTGGCAGCCTTGCCGGCTTGCATATGTTATCGATACGTAGTGGCAGCCTTGTCGGCTTGCGTAGTAAATTGACATGTGGTGGCAGCCTTGTCGGCTTGCGTATTATAATTATATATAGTGGCAGCCTCGTCGGCTTGCGTATTTGATTTCGTTGTGATCGGTTGAGACTCCGCAGGGGACAAATTATCTTGATATGTGATGTTGAGGACTTTTGGGTCTATGTCGATTCCTATGTTGTCTATAGTGTCAGTCTGATTAGGTCTAATAGGTATACATATAGGTGTCCCGCTCGAGCACTAGTCATTGCCCACGGGGCTGGGTCGTGACATATCCATTCAAAAAAGCGCTCTTCACATCCATTTGATAGAGGGTGAATTCCCTGTATGAGGCAAAGACTATAAGGAGCCTTATTTCTTTTAATCTAGCTACAGGAGCGAAGGTTTCATCATAGTCTATTCCTTCTTCTTGATTGTATCCTTGGACTACTAGTCTTGCTTTGTTTCTTGTGACTATCTCATGCTCATCAGTTTGTGCTGAAACACCCACTTTGTGCCAATTATGGTTCTATCTTTTGGTTTGGGCTTGAGATACCATACCTTATTTCTTTCAAACTGGTTTAATTCCTGCTGTATAGCAATAATCCAATATGCATCCTGCAAAGCTTCACTAACCTTTTTCAGCTCAATAAATGACAAGAATGCGTTAAAGGCACATAGATTCTTTAGATTGGATCTTTTTGTTACTCCGAAATTAAGATTAGGTAGTACATTTTCTATAGGATGAGACTTTTGATATTTGAATCCTCTTAAGACTCACCCCTGAGCATTATTAGTATTTTCTTCATAAGCCTCTTGTGGTGAATCTGATTCATCAGGAGTCTCCTCAGTAGTTCCCCCTATCTGTGTGACCTGCTTTTCACCGGTAGATGGGCCTGTTTCGTCTAGTGATTATCCTATTTCAATTCCACCTTCTTGAGTGCTACTTGCTCTAGTAGTATAGTTGAATATAGGATCCTCGTCATCGTCTTGGACTTGTTTTTCATATATAATGTTGATTCATCAAAGACAACATGCATACTTTCTACCACCAATATGGTTTTTTATTAAAAACTCTGTAAGCTTTACTATTTTGCGCATAAGCTACAAAGATTCCCACATCACTTATAGCATCAAACTTATCCAGAGATTCTTTACAGTTGTTGCGAATCAAGCAGCGACAACCAAGGATCATATGTGAGAGATATTTGGCTTCTTTCCTTTGAGCAATTAATAAGGTGAGTTTTTCAGTAGTGACCTATTCAGGCATCTGTTGAGAATATAGCATGCGGTGTTTATGGCTTCAGCCTAAAATTTCCTTGCGATTTCATTGGCAAGCATCATAGTTCTATCCATTTCTTCCAAGGTTCCATTCTTCCTTTCAATCACCCTTTTTTGCTATGGAGTTCTGGGGGAAAGAAGTTGTGGAGATCTCATTTGTCGAGCAATACTATTCAAAGTTGGCATTTTTAAATTCTATGCCATGGATTGACCTGATTGAAGTCAGCTTATTTCCCTACTTTCTTTCTAACCTTCTTATCATGACCGTAAACTCATCATACCTTTCTCTTTAGTAGTCAGAAATAGAGTCAAGGTAAATCTGGTATAGTCATCAACGATTACTAAAATACACTTCTTACTTCCCATGCTCATTATTCTCATAAGGCTGCAAAGATTAATATGGAGCAGTTCTAGCAGCCTGGTTGTACTAATTACCTTATTTGCTTTAAAGGATGATCTGACCCATTTTCCTCTAGCGCATGCACTGTATACCTTGTTCTCTTAGAATTTTATGTTAGGCAGCCCAACTACTAGGTCATGAGAGACAAGTCTGTTTAATTGACCAAGGCTAGCATGACCAAGACTCTTGTGCCATAGCAGGGAATCACAATCTATAACACTCAAGCACTTGAGATCATCACTTGGAATTCCCATGATATCTACCTTGTACACATTTTTTGTGTCTTAAGGCTATTAGAATAGTGTTACCTATTTTGAGGTTAGCTACATACCGACCAGCAAAGGTAAAAACTACCATATTTTCCTTGTTACACAGTTGAGAAATACTCAACATGTTATGATGCAGTCCATCCACATGGTAGACATTGTCGATTGCATGGTCCTCTACTATGCCTATCTTCACTATGCCTCTCACTTTTCCTTTCTTTCCTCTGACAAAAGCCACATTACCCCCTTCTAGTGCTTAAAGAGAGCAAAAACTATATTTTTCCCCTGTCATGTGTCTTGAGCAGGCACTATACATGTACCAATTTGTTCTTCTTCCTTTCACCTGGCCTTTAATTTACTTTTCTGCGTCGGATTCTGAGTCTTTAGTGTCCATGAGTGCAGAGTGATCCCTTGAGTCCCAGGTTGCCATCAAGGGCTTTGACGTTTCTTTACCTTTGTCTTCAGAGACCTATTCCTTCTGCTTGTTCCTTTTCCATTCTACTTCCCATAGAGGGCGGTCCCTTATCTATTGATCTTGGTCACACTTGCAACATTCGTCATACTGTTGTTTATCATTTATTCTTTTTCCAGAGACATTCTGTCGTTTCCTTCTAAGAAATTTTATAAACTTTCTTGCAACCAATGCTACTTCCTGTTCATCTGTTTCAGAACTCTCATCTTCAGCTGTCGTAAGAGCCAGGGTTTGTTTCCCACTTGTCTCCTTCTCCATGGAGCTCTGCAACTCCATCACATATGTCTTTAGATTTCCTACTAGCTTGTGAAGCGACACATGTTCAATGTCCTTGGCCTCCCTGATTGTCGTTGTGCATCCTGATATCCTTTTGTACTCATCTGGTCCTAGTCCATAGATCAACATATTTTTGGCCTTTGCGTTCTTCTCACACATCTTATGATTACTCTCAATATATTCACTCTTTTTCTTCTTGACATCAACTTCATAAGGCCCTTCTTAGTGGGATTCTTGGGTCCATCAATGATTCTCTCCCATGGTTTGTAATCCTCAACTTGTAGATGGCCTTCCATTCTAGCTTTCCGCCATGCATAATATTTACCACTAAACATGTGTTATTACCCTTAACTGTGTCCTATTTGTGGTGCAGCATTTATCATGATCTTCTCTAAGGTATTAACCCTTTGAGAAGAACATGCCCGGATACCACTTGTTATCTTTGCACGACCTATGTGACTTTCCCAATGTGTACCTACTTTTCGCCTATGGACAAAATACGTTACCTAGACTGTTATATGAATGTGTTTGCAAAAAAAATAAACATACAGGTAAAGGACACAGTATTTTTACTTGGAAACCACCCAACGTACAGGGGTGATAAAAACCATGACATACAGACCTGTAGGATTTTTCCTAAACTCCACTACAACACTGAACCAACTACAAATTAAGTTATAAGCTATGCAACCTAATTCCTACCTCAGCCTTGCAACCCAAACTCTGACTAGCAAGCAATCTTCAAGTAGTAAACTCCTACTTGAAGTTGCAATGGTTTGTATCTACTTTTGTGCTTCTTAATAAGCTAATAAAGATACTAGTCGATAGAACAACCTAATACAAGATATCTATACTTGTGAATTGGAGAACGTTATACAGTAAAATATTTCCTTCAATCCTTCTTCTTGCACTAGGGACACAACCCTGGATTCTTGAATATTCTTGGATAAATCATCTCCTTGCTCAATATCTGAATTCTCTCTTTGTGGGTGCGCAATCTTCTTCTTGGTAAGACCTAGGTATTTATAAAAATTGAAGCTCCACAGGTCAGTGGCAATACCTTCTCCTTGTTGGAACATAACACACAATAAGGTTTTGTGTTCTACTTGGATTCTTGCCATGTTGAGTCGACTTATTTTTCTTGTAGAAGGCTTACTAGTCTTAACAAACATGGCAAGGAATATTTCATACTTGACCGCCAAGTATTTACCATAATTCTTCTACAAATCCTTGTTGCTGCAGGATTTTTTAGGAACATGTTCATGAGTCTATTTCATCCACCTGGTTCGTCCATCTCTGAATATCTTCATTGTTGAGCTGGAACATGTCCGTATACTTGTTCCACCAATCTCTTTCATTCTACATATGCCTTTGAACTACTTTAGATATATTGGCTGGAATATGTTGTCAGACCTATTTCATATATCTATACAGCTCTGTGTCTGCAACTGGTCAACTGGTCTTCTTACAACTGATCACTCCACCTCTTCATCTGATGACTCCTTGATATGGAACATGTCTGCATACTTTTTCTATTTCTTCATCGAACTACTTATTTTACTGAGTTATCTTCTCTCCCTTTGCTTCCTTGTTCAGTTGTTCCATTCATATATTTATTCATGCTATACACTGAACAACTCTGTGGCTAGGTCACCTCATTATCGCAATTCAATAATGTCTTGTCTTTTCTTTGCTTTGTTAACCATCAAAACCACTTTGTCAATAGAAAGTATTTGCTCTTTAAAATTTTTCCAAATGTAAAAGAATTGAAATTAAGAACGATTAATCTATGCCAAGTAAACTCCTCTTATCCCTAAATGAGTTTATTAAATGAGGATTAATGCCCTAAGTTCTTGTTACTCATTCCTACCAAACCCTAACTCACCTTCCCAAGTAAAGAAAGGGTTTATGGCTCAAGTTAATGTTTGCAACCATCAACCAAAGTTAAAGAATAAGAAATAAGTAAAAACCAACAACCCATTATGTATATATTCAATTTTAAACACCCATCATTAGGTCCACATCCATAGTATTAAAACTTAGCTACTCATAGTCTTCAATACAGAACAAAGCATTAAAAGAGCCACTAACGCTTACAATGGAATAAAAGAAGATCAAAAGATGAAATCTTCTCCTCAAAAGCTTCAAAATAATTGAATATTCAATTCTCTAAGGAGTAAAGACAAAATCTAAATGAATATGGTCGACAAAACCCTACCGAAACTATTTATAATAGAGCAAAAACGCAAAAAATGTTTTGGATGAAACTGCCCCAGACGGTCCGTTAAATTTATGCTTCGCACTGTCAAATTGAAATTCTTCTAAGCTGGGTTTAGTTTACAGCACTTTTACGGGTCGTAGAATGATTTACGATTCGTCACAGTCCACCATAAAAAGAATTCTTCGGGAGAAGTGTCCTGGAATGGATTGCGAGGATTTACGGTTCGCAGAATAACCTACGCTCCATATAGAACTCTATCCTCGTATCAACCAATAAGATACTACAATATCACAATCAAGAAAGAACAACATATTCCAATATCTACTAACAACACGTGGCATCAAGCCAACATAATAGAACAATCAAGTCACAACATAATAGAGTGGCTAGCCCCAATCACGCAACAGGTCCCAACCTAAGATAATATCCAACCCAACTTGGTCAAAATGGGAAATTCGGAAGTAAAATATCAAATTAAGCACCAGGTGATCATATCCCAACAACTAATTTCTAATTTAACTCATGGATTCCCCTAATTTCAAAATTTAAGCAAACCCCCCCCCCCCCCCAATTTTGGGTATAAACCCTAACTCATTGATTCAAGAATTCAACGTTAATAATGGAATATATATGATTAACAATCTTAGATTAATCAAAATTTCCACGATCCAACCCGCCATGACTGGCACCCACACTAACTCCTAGTGGGCGAACCAATACACAAGTCATCTATTCATTCAAGTCAGATTTTATATTAACCAAATTAGTCCGTTATTACTCATTAAAGCATATGATAATCAAAATAAGTCATGCCATTAAAATATTGAAGTAAGTGAGTGCGGAAGTTCTAACTATTACAAAATCCCCAAAATCCGAAAGCCATCGTACGAGGACTCTAATCTACAACTTGTCTAAGGAATGAAATCTATCTAACAAATAACCATAATGTCCAGAATAGGAAATAGACATCGTAAGAGGAAGAACTTCGGGCGGCCTGGCATGGATAGAAGCTCACCCTAAATCCATCAGCAACGTCCTCAATGCTAGATATGAGGGCGGGTAGCAGTCTCTGTATCACAATCTGCACTCAAAAGAATGCAGCAAGGTAGTATCAATACAAACACTATGTACCGGTAGATATCATAGGACGACTAAGATTAGTATCATGCATATCTCATAAAATCAATAGAATAAACAAGCCAGCCAATAGACATGAAATAAATAAACCATGACAAGTCAACCAAGGGTAATCACCAAATCAAGTCGCCTAAAATATCATGAACTCAGTTAACTGAAACCATAAAACGAAAATAAGTCTACCACAAATACCATAATCACAATACACACATGCTAACGGATGTCATTGCTCAGTAGTAATGACCTGCAGGTAACCCATGGTGGCCATGTACCACTCGTTCTGGATACTCATAAGACCCGAGCATAAACCTCCGCTCCGAAAAGAACCTCAGAGGTGGGCCACATAAATGTATCACTCCTTTTCGGAACGAACCTCGGACCACGAGCCCATAATCTAGGTCACATATGTGCCTTTTCATATATCTGTACATAACAGTATTTCTCGCCCTCTTATTATCAATGCTCAACTCATTATTTCGTATCACAATATCACCGAGAAGATCATATTAACTTCTTATCACAACACATCAATTGTAGATTCAACACACATGAATAGTGGCACGAAGCCTACACAGTCTCTCAATCAATTTCACATAGGAGTTCAACCACACAACATCATGCATGAAGACTAGATATGCTTTCTCCTAACGAGTTCACAACACATATAATCAACTAATCAAAGTCTAACGTAAGTAGATCGTAACCTACCTCAAGGTAGAGCTGGACCAACTCGAGTCACTCAGCTATAGCTTTTATCTTCCGTAAAGCCTCAGAAAGCTCAAATTCTAGCAATTAGAATGCTCAATGAGTCACAATTATTCTAGTCACAAAATTAATGCAAAACACCATTCCCTTAGCCCCATTCCGATTGGTGAACGATTTCTAGGTACAAACAACCTAACAAGGGCTTTAGTAATCACTAATCATCAATTACAACCATGTATGATCAACACAATCACTTACAAGCAGTTTCCATGGTCAAGATACCATTTTTTTGTAACCCTAGGTCTCAATTCACTTAGTTTGTGGCTCTAAAGGTTCAATTTATGATCAAGAGGAGTTAACCCAAGCTATTAGATGATAAATAAGTTGTAACATTATGACCCATCAAGTATAGAAGGTTCATTAAATCCTAGGGTTAATATTACTAACTTCACCATGGAAGACCCATAAAAGGGATGATAATCATGAAGATGATACGGAATGATTGAAAGGGATGGATGAGACTTACCTCTCAAGTGTTTTCTTGCCCTAGCTTGGAATTTCACCCAAGCTGCTTGTGGGGAACTGTGTTGGAGTATTATGAATATACAATGTGGAATTAAGTGTTTAAAACATGGCATTCTGCCATTCGTCGACCACTGTGGCGGTCATAGCGGTCAAGTGCCCACTATAGCGGACTAAGAATACCTGACCACCGCTATAGCGGCCCATGTTCCGCTATAGTGATACCGTCATCGCGGTACATGGCCTGCCATGGAGGACACATGGACCATGGCTAACCGCTGGTGGTGAGGGGCTAACGGCTATAGCGGTACCGGCTTAGCGATTCAAGCCCTACCGCAATGGTCCTATTTGGGCAGTATGCTCAATTTTTTCCCAGTTTTCCACTCTATCACCAAACATTTCATCCGAGGCGGCACAACCACAAACAAAAGATTCAAATATATATAAAACTGTCATACGAATCCACCCGTGGCCTTGGAATTCCCAACGGAGCTCTAATTTCTGCGTCATCCCCCCGACAGACTCAACAAAATTAAACAATCACAAACAAGTCAAGTTTTCAGTTCTTAGACTTATAAAGTCGAGTCTCTATTAGCTCGTTCTACCCTTGGGAAGGTTCCATTTGGTGGGGTGATCCTACATTTTCCATAACCACTGGGAGGGTCGTTACATCAGATACCAATTAAAACATCGTTCGTTCCCGAACGGACAAGGATGAGTAAACTAGGAAAAATTACCTGACTTGGTGAAAAGTTTAGGATACTTGCTACGCATATCAGATTTTATTTCACAAGTAGCTTCTTCCACTGAACGATTCTTCCACTGAACCTTCATAGAGGATATTTCCTTAGACCTCAGCTTGCGAATATCCCTATCTACGATGGCAACGGGCTCTTTCTCATATGTCAGATTCTCCTCTAACAAAATCAAATCCCAACGGATTATGTATGAACCATCTCCATGGTACCTCTTTAACATTGAAACATGGAACACCAGATGAACGCCTGATAGACCCGGAGGCAAAGCCAACTTATAAGCCACCTCCCTCACACGCTTGAGGATCTCAAACAGCCCAATGTACCTCAGGCTAAGCTTGCACTTCTTCCCAAACCTAATCACACCCTTCATGGGTGAGACATTCAACAACACTTGCTCTCCCTCTCCAAACTTAAGATCTCAGACTTTACGGTCCGCATATTCCTTCAGCCTACTTTGGGCTACTAGAAGCTTAGCTTGGATCACCATTGTTATATCCCGTGTTTTCACACATTTGAAAAATTAGAAATAATTGTGACTTCTAAGAAATAAGGTCATAATTGATTTCATTTAGCATAAGAGTTGTGTGTGAAAGGATATTGTTGTGGAAGCGTTGAAGAAGGCCAAGGGCAAAATTGAAATTTTGAAAATTAGTTTCGGAAATTACAAAATGTGTTCCATAAGCCATTGGGCTCAAAAAAAATGGATGAAAAAAAAAATTGGCCCAATGTTTAAGGGGTGGCCGGCCAAGTGAGGCCCAACCCATGGTTTAATTAAATTTCCATGTGCCTAATTAATTATAAGAAGGTCATCATCTACTAGAATTTTCAAGAAACCAAGAAAGAATAGAAAGAAGAAAAACAAGAACAACAACACAAGCCATTTCGGGTTTGGCCATAGAAAAATCATCCCTCAAAATCTTACCTCTAAAATTATTTTCTTGTTGAATTCCTACTAATTCAAGGTCCCTCTACAACTTGGTGTAGTTGTTTTGGAAGATTGAGCACTAGTTTCATCAATCTCACCCTTTGGACAAGTGAAGAAGATTGGAGAAAAATGTAAGAATTCATCCCTTTTTATTATGTTATGAAGGATTGTTTGTGTTGTAGTATGTAGAAATGAGTTGAAAGTATAGAGAAATGGAAGTTTGCAAAGTGGGTATATATATATGCATGTAGCCGTGTGTGTGTATATGTGTATACCTATAGTGTGTTGAATTTTATGTTGTGTTTTAGTTGTGGTTATAGTGGGATTCACATTGGAAATGAAAGTTGAATGAATTTAGTTGAGGTTAGTAATGTGGTGTTTGGCCGTGTGATATGGAGTTGGTGGAATGGAAATGAATTAAGTTTGTTTAGTGTGTTAGTTGCGTTGTTGTGATCCTTGCAAGGTGAATGAAGGTAAAATGATGTAAGTTTGCATTGAAATGGAATATAGAAGCTTATATCGTTTTCGTATGATTTTATGACATTATGGAAATTAAGTTGTTAAGGTGCAAACTATGATGATCGTTGATGAACTTAGAAGATGGAAACATGTTAGGAATAAGTATGTTAGTAATTTGAAGATGTGGATGAATTATGGCTTTGGTGGAAAGTTTGTATATTTTGTATATCTTGGGTATATATTATAGAAATGATATGAAGTGCTTCCGAACGGCATTGTAATGATTTTGATTAGTAATGAATGTGAGTATGATGGTGTTGATTTGAAAATTTGGCGTCGGAATGGAAGCTATTGCATTATGTTAAGAAGAAGACTAGTTGTGTATTATATTGTGCTTTGTTGTGATTGTTGATGTTGTTGATGTTGTTGTTGGGTTGTTGTTGATTGTTTTGGCCGAGTTGAATTCTCGGGGGTGCTATATGTATAGAGGAGGTGCTGCCGAAATTTTGGTAGACAAATATGAATTTAAGTTGAATTCGTAGAATCTAAAACTCACAATTGGTAAATGTGACCATTTGTAGATTCTGGGTGAAATGGGATTGGAGATTGGACGAGCGTGAGACGCATATAAGGTATGTAAATCTATCCCGATTCTTATTTTGGCATGCCCTAGGTGTACTAGGATCGGATTTGAGCCTCGGAATATATTCTGTCCATCGGAATCCGCGTTGGAAATTGTCACTTGTTCATTCAATAGAACTAAACCCTTTAGGTATGCTTTGTTGGAAGATTTAGGTATACTTTCGCAAATTGTTTAGAAAGTTATGAAATGTCCCTAGTACCTCTATAAGTGACCCCATATGCTTAAAATACGTAATTTGATCCCACCGCTTCGTTTGTCCCGAGGTGGGCCCGCTATTTCCGATTTTACCTTTTTGTATTTATGACTTGTCTTCGAGCGGCTTTAAAGGAAATGTCTTAACTACTCCTCTAACTATTATCT
Source organism: Lycium barbarum (assembly GCF_019175385.1). NCBI lineage: Eukaryota > Viridiplantae > Streptophyta > Magnoliopsida > Solanales > Solanaceae > Lycium > Lycium barbarum. Next base: position 83,488,438 of record NC_083344.1, read on the forward strand.
AAAGAATTGTTTTAAGTATTCCGTTAAGTCTTATAAATTGTTTTGAATCTTGGAAACGATCTCAGAAAGATTATGCCTCCGTAACCCATTATGACATCCGAAATTCACTTACTATGATTCCGTCCGATTTCATTGCTTTGATTTGTCATTCGATATGCCTCATTGAGTCTCTGGAAATATATATGGTATCTTATTGCATTTAGTTTCCCACTACTCCACTCGTGGATGCCTCAATGTTTCCCACACTGACCCCGGGCCATCGGTTATGCCCTATTCTGATCCTTATGTGTTGTTGCACCAGCGCGGGGGGGGGGGGGGGGGGGGGGGGTTGACCACGTTTTGTCTACCGAATCCCTTGGCGGGGGCCGGATATGATATGGCATATGTCTCTGTACACACTTCTTATGTTTTGGAAATATGCATTTGTTATTCTGGATTTTGCATTCTTTTTCTGTTCGTTCTGTTTCCGGTTATGACTTTATCTCTGTACTTCCGGCTTTACATATTCAGTACATATTCCGTACTGACCCCCTTTCATCGGGGGCTGCGTTTTCATGCCGCGCAGGTACTGACGACAGGTTTGCTGATCCCCCCGCTTAGGATCTTATTCCGCTATTTTGGAGCGCTCTTTTTATCCAGAGCCTATATTTTCGTACAGTCTTCTGCTATTGTACATATATATATTATTTAGGGGTACGACGGGGCCCTGTCCCGTCTTATGATTCTGTTTTGTTCTATAGAGGTCTGTAGACATGCATGTGGGTTCTGTATATGTTTTTGGGTTGTTATGATCTGTGATGGCCTTATCGGCTTCCACGTGCTATATCTGTGCATATACGATATCTAGTAACGCCAAATTGACTCTTATATTGATATATTATGCTAATATGCTAGTTTGGGGTTATTGGGTACGTTTGGGTGTCCAGCACGGACACTAGTCACGGCCTACGGGGTTAGGTCGTGACAAAAGTGGTATCAGAGCGGTCCGTCCTCGGAGTGTCTACAGACCGTGTCTAGTAGAGTCTTGTTTATCGGTGTGTTGTGCACCACACCTATAAACAGGAGGCTACAGGGCATTTAGGATGTTACCCTTCTTTCTTGTCTTAGATCGTGCGATAGAGTTGTGTTATCAGGATTATTCCTCCCTAACGAATTGTTACATTTGCAGTCATGCCTCCGAAAAAGGCAACAGCGGCCCAGAAGGCCAAGTCAGTGGCAGCGGGGGAGACTAGCCAGGCCCAGAGGACTACCAGGGCCCGTGCATATATTATTCCTGAGACTTTGCCCCAGGCAGAGGGCTCCTCTACACCGCCACACCCAGAGGGGATTGCAGTAGCCGCGGATCGGGGGACGACTTCACCGCCAGCTTCCGAGATTCCAGCACCTGAGCCTCTAGCTCCACAGCCAGGAGCTGAGGATCGGGCTATGAGAGATGCGGTCCAGTTATTTACCAGACTAGTAGCAGGGCAGGTTCAGGGGCACGGATTGGGAGGTGATCGTGCAGACAGGCGCGACAGTTCGAGAGCTCGTGAGTTCCTGATCTGTAGTCCACCAGAGTTCTTCGGGACAAAGCCCGAGGAGGATCCAGAGGAGTTCATCAGAAAGATGCGGCGCACGTTACACTTGATTAAGGCTTCTGCGACAGAGTCAGTCGAGTTGGCTTCGTACCGGTTGTATGATGTAGCAGCTAATTGGTACGAGTCGTGGGAGTTATCCAGAGGCGACGGTGCTGCCCCAGCGGTTTGGGATGAGTTTGCTGAGGCCTTTCTTGGCCATTTTCTGCCTCCGGAGTTACGGCGGGCCAGGGCTGACAGGTTTTTATTGCTGAGACAGAGAGGCCGCAGTGTCCGAGACTACAGCCTGGAGTTTGACTCATTGGCTCGATATGCACCTGGTGTGGTAGCTACTATGGCCGACAGAATGCACCGGTATATTATGGGGCTAGATGATTATTTGATCGACAGTTGTTTGGTGTTGGCTACTCAGCCCGGTATGGATATTGCCCGTATACAGGCACATGCCCAGGGCATGGAGGACCGGCACAGGGGACATCAGCCCGACCGGAGTCAGGATCGGAGACGGCCCAAGAGGGCCAGATCAGCTGGGTATTCTGGGGATTTTCGGAGCAGGCAGCCCCAGCAGCAGCAGCAGACCAGCAGACAGTCTTCCCAGCCGGCACAGAGTACACCTCCACAGCTTACAGGCCAGAGATTTGATAGCCCAGGGTATTCAGGAGCAGGCCAGAGCTCCAGGGCTTCAGGTTCCCGAGCAGACAGGAGTTTCGGTCAGCTGAGGCCACCCAGGCCTCGGTGTTCTTATTGTGGCAGATACCATCCTGGAGAGTGTTACCGGGCCACCGGCGCTTGTTTTTCTTGTGGCCGCCAGGGCCATTCTGTGAGAGATTTCCCGTATAAGGGTAATATGGGTGGTGCAGCCCAGCCTACCGGATCAGCCGCCGGGTCATCATTTTCTTCCGTGGCCATGCGCCCTACGAGGCCGAGTACATCAGCACCAGTAGGTCGCGGCAGAGGCCGTAGTGGAGTTCCCAGTACTAGCGGTCCTTCGAACCGCATTTATGCTTTGGCCAGCCGCCAGGATCAGGAGGCATCGCCTAATGTCGTCACAGGTACATTATTGGTCTTCTCTCGGTCTGTGTATGCGTTGATTGATCCAGGTTCTACATTTTCATATATTTCTCCTCTCATCGCTAGCAAAATTGGTATAATGCCTGAAACTATAGAGCCATTTGAAGTAGCCACACCGATTGGGGATTTTATTATAGCGAGACAGCTATATAAGGACTGTTCTTTAATTATATGTGGTCGAGATACTAAGGAAGATCTGGTGGAGTTAGATATGATTGAATTTGATGTTATTATGGGCATGGATTGGCTAGCTTCCTGTTATGCTAATGTTGACTGCCAGAAAAAGGTGGTTCGTTTTCAGTTTCCCGGGGAGCCAGTTATAGAGTGGGCAGGTAATATAGCGTCGCCGAAAGTAAGTTTATTTCATACCTTAAGGCGACGAAAATGATCAGAAAAGGGTATATCTATCATCTGGTTCGTGTACAAGACTTGAGGGCAGAAGCACCGACTCTTCAGTCAGTCCCAGTGGTTAATGAATTTCCAGATGTATTCCCGGATGAGCTTCCAGGTCTTCCTCCGGAGCAGGAGATAGATTTTACTATTGATTTGCTGCCAGATACTCAGCCTATATCTATTCCCCCGTACAGAATGGCACCTGCAGAATTAAAAGAATTGAAAGAGCAGCTGAAGGATCTGTTAGAAAAGGGCTTTATCAGACCCATCACTTCGCCCTGGGGAGCTCCGGTATTATTTGTACGGAAGAAAGACGGATCGTTACGTATGTGTATTGATTATCGACAGCTGAATAAGGTAACCATAAAGAATAAATACCCCCTCCCCAGAATTGATGATTTGTTTGATCAGTTGCAGGGCGCTAAGTGTTTTTCAAAGATAGATCTGTGATCAGGCTATCACCAGGTACGGGTACGTGAGGTCGATATTCCTAAGACAGCATTCCGGACCCGATATGGGCATTATGAATTCAGAGTGATGTCTTTTGGGATGACTAATGCTCCTGCGGTATTCATGGATCTGATGAACCGAGTATCCAGGCCGTTCTTGGATATGTTCGTAATTTTATTTATTGATGATATGAGGTTTATTCTCGGTCAGAGGAGGAACACGCAGATCATCTGAGGACAGTACTTGGGGTACTTCGACATCAGAAATTATATGCAAAATTTTCTAAATGTGAATTCTGGCTAGCTTTAGTGGCATTCTTGGGACATATTATTGCAGCTGATGGTGTCCGGGTGGACACACAGAAGATTGAGGCCGTAAAGAATTGGCCTAGACCCACGACGCCCACGGAGGTACGTAGTTTCCTGGGATTAGCAGGCTATTACAGAAGATTTGTGGAAAAGTTTGATTCGATTTCAGCGCCTTTGACGAGGTTAACTCAGAAGGGAGCCAAGTTCCAGTGGACTGATGCTTGTGAACGAAGCTTCCAGTTGCTGAACGAGAAGTTGACTACAGCTCCAGTTCTGACTCTTCCAGAGGGACCGGACGGGTATGTCATTTATTGTGATGCTTCTAGTGTGGGGTTAGGCTGTATACTGATGCAGCACGGCAGAGTTATAGCCTATGCTTCCCGGCAGCTCAAAAAGCATGAAAAGAATTATCCCACCCACGATCTGGAGCCTACAGTGGTAATCCATGCTCTGAAGATATGGAGACACTATTTATATGGCGTTCATGTTGATATCTATACAGATCATAAGAGTCTCCAGTATATTTTTAAGCAAAAAGAGCTTAATTTGCGGCTGCGGCGGTGGCTGGAGCTACTGAAAGATTATGATGTGGATATTCTGTATCATCCGGGCAAAGCTAATGTTGTTGCGGATGCACTCAGCCGCAAGTCTATGGGTAGCCTGGCAGATCTACAGCTAGACAAGAAAGAGATAGTACGTGATATTCATCAATTGGCTAATCTTGGGGTTTGTCTGGCCGATTCAGGAAGTACGCAGATTTCTGTCCGAGGGATTTCTGAATCATCTATTAAGGAAGATATTAAGCGGCACCAATATGAAGATCCTGTTTTAGCTCGGTACAGAGACACAGCTCATGAGAAGGAAAATACTCCGTTCGAGTTTACACCAGATGGGACATTATTGTACAGAGGCAGGTTGTGTGTACCTGATATTGCAGGGCTGCGGCAGCTGGTTATGAGCGAGGCACACTATGCTCGCTATTCTGTTCATCCTTGGTCTACGAAGATGTACCATGATCTCAGATGCCTATACTGGTGGGATGGCATGAAACGGGATATTGCAGAATTCGTCGCCCAGTGCCCAAATTGTCAGCAGGTCAAAATTGAGCATCAGAAGCCGAGTGGTCTGTTGCAAGAAATGGAAATTCCGACATGGAAGTGGGAGATCATTAATATGGACTTTATTACAGGTTTGCCTCGCACTCCACGGAAGTATGATTCCATTTGGGTTATTGTTGATAGGCTGACAAAATCAGCTCATTTTCTCCCCGTCAGAACTACTTTTTTCGCGGAGGATTATGCCAGGCTTTATATTAAAGAAATAGTGAAGCTTCATGGAGTTCCTATATCTATTATCACTGACAGAGGTGCCCAGTTTACGGCAAACTTCTGGAGATCCTTTCAGGAAGGATTAGGGACTCAGGTAAGCCTGAGCACAGCTTTTCATCCTCAGAGCGACGGGCAGGCCGAGCGCACTATACAGACGCTTGAAGATATGTTGCGGGCCTGTTATTGATTTTAGAGGTAACTGGGGTGATCATTTATCATTTATTGAATTTGCTTATAATAACAGCTACCATTCCAGCATTCAGATGGCTCCGTACGAGGCTTTGTATGGCAGGAAATGCAGGTCACCGATCGGCTGGTTTGATATTGGTGAGACAGAATTGATTGGCCCAGATATGATCCAACAGGTGGTGGATAAGGTGAAACTTATCCGAGAGCGACTATTGGCAGCCCAGAGTCGACAGAAGTCATATGCTGATAAACGGCGTCGACCTTTGGAATTCCAGGTTGGTGATTGGGTATTTCTGAAGGTATCGCCTATGAAAGGCATAATGCGATTCGGCAGAAAGGGTAAGCTTAGTCCGCGTTACATTGGGTCGTATCAGATTATTCGGAAAATTGGGAATGTTGCCTATGAACTAGACCTGCCATCTGATTTGGAAGCGGTACATCCGGTATTTCATGTATCCATGCTCCGTAAATGTGTCGGTGTTCCTTCCAGAATATTTCCAGCAGATGATATTCAGGTGACAGAGGGACTATCTTACGAGGAGCAGCCTGTAGCCATTCTGGACCGCCAGGTAAGGAGATTACAGAATAAAGATGTAGCTTCCGTTAAGGTGCTGTGGCGGAACAACAACAGGGAGGAGATAACCTGGGAAGCTGAATAGGAAATGAAGAAGAAATATCCTCATTTGTTCCCTATGCCCACAAGTAATCTATATTCCTTACTTGGTTATATTCGATAATAAATGTGTATCAATTGTGCTGACCATAAAAAGAAACTCCCCCGAAGCGCTTACAAGACCCTATAAGCCTAATCTAACATTCGAGGACAAATGTTCTAAAGGGTGGGAGGATGTTATATCCCGTGTTTTCACACATTTGAAAAATTGGAAATAATTGTGACTTGTAAGAAATAAGGTCATAATTGATTTCATTTAGCATAAGAGTTGTGTGTGAAAGGATATTGTTGTGGAAGCGTTGAAGAAGGCCAAGGGGAAAATTGGAATTTTGGAAATTAGTTTCGGGAATTACAAAATGTGTTCCAAAAGCCATTGGGGTCAAAAAATGGATGAAAAAAAATTGGCCCAATGTTTAAGGGGTGGCCGGCCAAGTGAGGCCCAACCCATGGTTTAATTAAATTTCCATGTGCCTAATTAATTATAAGAAGGTCATCATCTACTAGAATTTTCATGAAACCAAGAAAGAATAGAAAGAAGAAAAACAAGAACAACAACACAAGCCATTTCGGGTTTGGCAATAGAAAAATCATCCCTCAAAATCTTACCTCTAAAATTATTTTCTTGTTGAATTCCTACTAATTCAAGGTCCCTCTACAACTTGGTGCAGTTGTTTTGGAAGATAGAGCACTAGTTTCATCAATCTCACACTTTGGACAAGTGAAGAAGATTGGAGAAAAATGTAAGAATTCATCCCTTTTTATTATGTTATGAAGGCTTGTTTGTGTTGTAGTATGTAGAAATGAGCTGAAAGTATAGAGAAATGGAAGTTTTCAAAGTGGGTATATATATATATGCATGTAGCCGTGTGGGTGTATATGTGTATACCTATAGTGTGTTGAATATTATGTTGTGTTTTAGTTGTGGTTATAGTGGGATTCACATTGAAAATGAAAGTTGAATGAATTTAGTTGAGGTTAGTAATGTGGTGTTTGGCCATGTGATATGGAGTTGGTGGAATGGAAATGAATTAAGTTTGTTTAGTGTGTTAGTTGTGTTGTTGTGATCCTTTCAATGTAAATGAAGGTAAAATGATGTAAGTTTGCATTGAAATGGAATATAGAAGCTTATGTCATTTTCGTATGATTTTATGACATTATGGAAATTAAGTTGTTAAGGTGGAAACTATGATGATCGTTGATGAACTTAGAAGATGCAAACATGTTAGGAATAAGTATGTTAGTAATTTGAAGATGTGGATGAATTATGGCTTTGGTGGAAAGTTTGTATATTTTGTATATCTTGGGTATATGTTATAGAAATGATATGAAATGCTTCCGAACGGCATTGTAATGATTTTGATTAGTAATGAATGTGAGTATGATGGTGTTGATTTAAAAATTTGGCGTCGGAATGGAAGCTATTGCATTATGTTAAGAAGAAGACTAGTTGTGTATTATATTGTGCTTTGTTGTGATTGTTGATGTTGTTGATTTGTTGTTGGGTTGTTGTTGATTGTTTTGGCCGAGTTGAATTCTCGGGGGTGCTATATGTATAGAGGAGGTGCTGCCGAAATTTCGGTAGAGAAATATGAATTTAAGTTGAATTCGTAGAATCTAAAACTCACAATTGGTAAATGTGACCATTTGTAGATTCTGGGTGAAACGGGATTGGAGATTGGACGAGCGTGAGACGCATATAAGGTATGTAAAGCTATCCCGATTCTTCTTTTGGCATGCCCTAGGTGTACTAGGATCGGATTTGAGCCTCGGAATATATTCTGTCCATCGAAATCCGCATTGGAAATTGTCACTTGTTCATTCAATAGAACTAAACCCTTTAGGTATGCTTTGTTGGAAGATTTAGGTATACTTTCGCAAATTGTTTAGAAAGTTATGAAATGTCCCTAGCACCTCTATAAGTGACCCCATATGCTTAAAATACGTAATTTGAGCCCACCGCTTCGTTTGTCCCGAGGTGGGCCCGCTATTTCCGATTTTACCTTTTTGTATTTATGACTTGTCTTCGAGCGGCTTTAAAGGAAATGTCTTAACTACTCCTCTAACTATTATCTAAAGAATTGTTTTAAGTATTCCGTTAAGTCTTATAAATTGTTTTGAATCTTGGAAACGATCTCAGAAAGATTATGCCTCCGTAACCCATTATGACATCCGAAATTCACTTACTATGATTCCGTCCGATTTCATTGCTTTGATTTGTCATTCGATATGCCTCATTGAGTCTCTGGAAATATATATGGTATCTTATTGCATTTAGTTTCCCACTGCTCCACTCGTGGATGCCTCAATGTTTCCCACACTGAGCCCGGGCCAGGATATGTTCTCAAGCGACTTCCACTGCATTGTTCGCCGTCGGGGGGCGGCGGGGGGGGGGGGGGGGGTGACCACGTTCTGTCTACCGAATCCCTTGGCGGGGGTCGGATATGATATGGCATATGTCTGTGTACACACTTCTTATGTTTTGGAAATATGCATTTGATATTCTGGATTTTGCATTCTTTTTCTGTTCGTTCTGTTTCCGGTTATGACTTTATCTCTGTACTTCCGGCTTTACATATTCCGTACTGACCCCCTTTCTTCGGGGGTTGCGTTTTCATGCCGCGCAGGTACTGACGACAGGTTTGCTGATCCGCCAGCTTAGGATCTTATTCCGCTATTTTGGAGCGCTCTTTTTATCTAGAGCCTATATTTTGGTACAGTCTTCTGCTATTGTACATATATATATATTATTCAGGGGTACGACGGGGCCCTCTCCCATCTTATGATTCTGTTTTGTTCTGTAGAGGTCTGTAGACATGCATGTGGGTTCTGTATATGTTTTTGGGTTGTTATGATCTGTGATGGCCTTATCGGCTTCCACGTGCTATATCTGTCCATATGCGATATCTAGTAACGCCAAATTGACTCTTATATTGATATATTCTGGTAATATGCTAGTTTGGGGTTATTGGGTACGTTTGGGAGTCCAACACGGACACTAGTCACGGCCTACGGGGTTGGGTCGTGACAACCATTACCTTATCTAGGGACTCCTTCAGAAGATCAGTGCCCCAAGATCTTACCTCAAACGCATCAAATCACCCAATAGGAGATCTACACGTCATCCCATACAACGCCTTAAACAGAGCCATATCGATACTCAAGTGGTAGCTATTGTTATATGCGAATTTGGCCAAAGGTAAGAACTGGTCCCAATGTCCGTCAGAGTCTATCACAGACGCACGAAGCATATCTTCAAGGACCTAAATGGTCCGCTCAGACTTCCCGCCACTCTGTGGGTGGAATGCTGTACAGAGATCCAACGTCGTACCCAACTCCTCATACAAACACTCCCAGAATGTGGATGTTAACGTTGATCTCCTGTCGGACACAATGGTGATAGGAACCCCATGAAGCCTAACCACCTCACGAATGTAGAGTTTTGCCAATTTCATCGCATCGGAAGTTTTCTTCACCGGAATAAAGTGGGCAAAGATAGTCAACCAGTCTTAGTCAACCTGTCAACAATAACCCAGATAGATTCAAACTTTCCCAACGTCTTTGGAAGACCAACTACCAATTCCATGGCTATCCTTTATTGCTTCCATTCATGAATGGGCATCCTCTAAAGTGAACCCCCAGGTTTCTGATGTTCATACTTCATCTGCTGGCAGTTCAGACACTGAGCAACAAACTCCACTATATCATGCTTCATCCTAGTCCACCAGTAGTGCTGCCTCAGATCATGATATATCTTAGCTGCACTAGGATGAATCGAATACCTCGAACTATGAGCCTCTGTCAGAATGGTTTTGATCAAATTACCCACACGTGTCATGCAAACTCGTTCCTTGATCCACAGCACCCCCTCTTCGTCAAAAACGACCTCCTTGGCTTCTCCACGCAACACCTTGTCATGAATTTTGCACAACTTAGCATCTTCAAACTGTGTAGCCTTGATCTGCTCCAAGAAGGATGACCGAGCCTCAACACAAGCCAATACCCTGCCCTTGTTAGAAATATCCAGCCTCATAAAATTGTTAGCCAAAGTTTGAACCTCCCTAGCCAACAGACGCTCCGACGAAATCAGACGAGCCAGGCATCCCATACTAGCTGACTTTCTGCTCAACGCGTTAGCCATTACATTTGCCTTACCAGATGGTCTAGAATGGTGATATCATAGTCTTGCAATAGTTCCATCCATCTTCATTACCTAGAGTTTAGAGCCCTCTACATTAACACATGCTGCAACCTGCGATGGTTAGTGTACACCTCACAATGGACATCATACAAGTAATGCCTCTAGATTTTTAGCGCGAACAACACCACTACCAACTCTAAGTCATGAGTAGGATAGTTCTTCTCATGCACTTTCAACTGCCTAGAAGCATAAGCAATCACTTTCTTCTCCTGCATCAAAACAGAACCCAACCCAGAACATGAAGCATCACAATAAATAAATAAAATCTTGCCCTCTATAGGCAATGCTAGAATAGGTGTTATAGTCAATAATGACTTAAGCTTTTGGAAGCTCTCCTCACACTCTTCGGACCACTAAAACGGTACCTTTTTCTGAGTCAAGTGAGTCAAATGAGAAGCAATAGAGGCAAATCCTTTCACAAACCGACGATAGTAGATAGACAGACCCACAAAACTACAAATCTCGGTCACTGATGTGGGCATAGGCCACGCCCTGACTGCCTGAATTTTTTGAGGATCCACCATAATACCTTCCTTCGAAATTACATGCCCCAAGAAGGACACAGAAGACAACCAGAATTCACACTTGCAGAATTTAGCATATATCTCCTTCTCCCGCAATACCCCAAGAGCAATCCTCAAATGTTTCTTATGCTCCTCTTTACTTTTAGAGTACACCGAGATATCATCAATGAACACTATTACGAAAGAGTTTAAAAGGGCTTAAACACACTGTTCATCAAATCCATGAACGCAGTTGGGGCATTAGTAAGACCAAAAGACATAACCAAGAACTCAAAGTTTCCATACCTGGTCCTAAAAGCTGTTTTAGGAACATTCTCTGCCCGAATCCTCAATTGGTGATACCTTGACCTTAAATAAATTTTACAGAACACAGAAGCTCCCTGTAACTGATCAAACAAGTCATCAATACGGGGGATGGGATATTTGTTTCGGATAGTTACCTTATTCAGCTGATGGTAGTCAATACGCATACACATAGACTCGTCCTTCTTCATAACAAACAACATAGGAGCACCCCAAGGAGAGGCACTCGGGAAACTAAACCCCTATACTCAAAAGATCTTGCAACTGCTCTATTAATTCCCTAAATTTTGTTGGTGCCATCCTATAAGGTGGGATAGAGATAGGACGAGTCTCTGTGTTACATCTCCGAAATTTTGTGTCGTGTGAATCATAAGTAGACTAGCGCGAATCTAAAGTGAACATGAGATCCTTATGAGATTAAGGAGAGTATTTTATAACTTTAAGTGAGTACCTTAAGACTTTGAAGTCATAGAAATAAATGGAACTAAGTTTCTTGAAGGAAGTGAAATATAATTCGCGCTCGGAATGTTTTTCGCTATAATTGAGCTAGTATTTATTTAGTAATGTCTTAAGGGGCTGCTATCAGGCCTATTATATGGTTAATGAAGTGTTATTCAAGTGCCAAGAAGGTTTCATAAAGATTGGGAGTCAAACGAATCGAAAGGAACAACTTTTCGGAAGACGGCACTTTGACGGACCGTATAATATTTGACGTCCCGTAAAATGGTGAAGCACCACCGTATAAGGTTCAAAGTGAGCTATGTTAGGGTGGCCGTTGTTACGGTGCACTTTGACGAACCGTAGGAATTTTGACGGTCCGTCAAAGAGGTCACAGGATTGCCGTCAGGTTTTTAAGTGACGCTTTATATATTTCATTTTTCCTCCTTTGAGTTCATTATTTCCCAAAACTCAGATCCAAGAGCTCTCTAGAACTCTCCAAAACCCTCTCTTCAACTCCTAAACTAATCTAAGCCAAAACCCAAGAAAATCAAAAAGAATTAAGAGGTTCAAGTGCTAAGAAGTTGCTAGGGCTTGTGGTACTCATGTTTTTCCATGGGTGTTGATGTTAGGGTTTTTCACTTTGGTGGAGTAAGTTGATTCAAGACTTGTTCTTGTGAGATTAAGGTAAGTTCTTACATCTTCTACATATGGTTGAGGTTGTTTGAATGTTATACCATGTGGCTGAAGGAAGAAAAACAAAAATGGAGTACAAGTAGGAATTTGAGGATACTTGAGCTATATGTTAACTTGAATTGATATTTTTGGCATGTTATGAGTATAACCTTATTGTGGGTGAGTCTAATAATATTGAGGAAGTATTGCATGTAAGTGTATATGAAGTTGTAGAGATTATTATTATTATTAGTGACCTTGAAAGGAGTTGTGGGGATTGAATGATGCTTAATTTGAATGAAGTCTCTTGATTATGGTATTGTTGATAATGTCATTGTTGATTGAGAGTTGTTTTAGAATTTGGTAGAAGTAGATGAAATAGGGGAAATGCTGCTCAATCTTCATTAACTCATGAATTATTCTAGTTCAAAATTAAGAGTATCTTTAAGGCTTAACCATGGTATGAATTCTTCTAAATGTAGATTTTCCAAGCTTCAATGGTAAACAAGGCTAAGCCTTCTTTCTTAAGGCGTGATCCCGCTGATGTATACTTTCATGTGAAATCCATAGTATCATCTTATACGATGATTTCATTCCTAGAATCACTAAAGCTCATGATCTTGGTATTCTCACGATACCACTGGTCCCATTCTATGATAGTTGATCCTTTAAGGAAGGATATAATGAAAATAATGGTGATGTTGAGGACATGTAGGTACTCCTATATATATTTATATATATTAAAGTATGACTACTAAGAACACTGAGCTTATATGGGTGGGTATGATACCTATCGCGCGCACACCACTACAGTTGGGTACGGATAACACTGATCCCTGGTAGGGCCAGGTACGTTTAACACCGAACCTTATTAAGGTCGGGTATGTAAGACACCGAACTGCCATGGTCGGGTATGTTTCTTCTAAGACTATGAATGTATGAAATGGAAGTTTGCCATTAGAAAGAGGGTAAGTAAATATGATGAACGTCGCTAGAGGTATACCTAGCCCTTTCATTTCATGATTCGTCTATCTTATGTTAGTTCTTATGCTTTCATTATATTACTGATCATGCTTTACATACTCAGTACATTATTCATACTGACGTCCTTTTGTTTGTGGGCGCTGCGTCATACCTGGAGGTGGATGGGGAGACAGACTTAATCCATAGACTACTTGTTCAGGGACTACATAGAGGAACTTCATTTCATCCGGAGCTACAGCTATTGGTATTATTCTTTTGTGTACATACATATGGGCATGGCGGGGTCCTGTCCTGTCTATATGATGTTACATACTCTTCTTAACGGCTCGTAGACAGTGGTGAATGGTTAGATGTCATGTACCCTTGTCGGCTTATATTTTATATATCATTTTGTTAGCCTCGTCGGCTTGTGTACATAGACACGGGCATTGTTATTAATGACGATATAAATGTGTCGTAGCCCAATGCGATTAGTAATGTTGATGTATAGAAAACCATAAGTAGACCATGTGGCTCACTTAGATGTGAATATGAATGTATGATAGGTGGTGCCCGGGTGGGGTAGCACCAGGTGCTCGTCATGGCCCTCCAGTTGGGTGGTGACAAAAGTGGTATCAGAGCAGTTCTGTCTACGGACTTAATTGAATTGATCCTTGGTATGGAAACTTACTAAGTGATCACTTTCAAATTCAGGGAAACCCTGGAATTAACAAAAATGGGAAATCCTGAGCCAAATCTTGTTTTCTGAAAACAAACAAAGGTTCAGAAAAAAAAAGATACGTGCAGAGACTCAATGGAAGTTATTCTAACAAATGGAGTTAAATGCGTTGGTAGAGGAATCTTTACATCGAAACTTCAGAAATAAAAAGAATAAAGTGAAGGATAAACGTATATACATACGTATTGAATACTCTATCAAATGATTAATGACGACCCGAATCCGTATTTTTTCTATAAAAAAAATAGAAGAATTGGTGTGAATCGATTCTACATTGAAGAAAGAATCGAATATTCATTGATCAAATCATTCACTCTATAGTCTGATAGATCTTTTGAAGAACTGATTAATCGGACGAGAATAAAGATAGAGTCCCGCGTGTCAAGTAGAGTCTTGTTTATAGGTGTGTTACGCACCACACTTATAACAGGGGGCTACGGGTATTTTTAGGAATGAATGACCTTCTTTCTTCTTTGATCGTGCAATAGAGCCATCACATAAGGATTTCTCTCCTTAACTGTGTATCATGTATTTCATAAATGTCTGTAAAGAGGAAAGCTACGGCAGCCTAAAGGGGCAAGACAATGGCAGAAAAGCAGACCAAATAAGTATCGCCAACGGTTATAGAGGAGGGTGAGTGCTAGGATGCTGTTCAATTTCAGTCCTCTTGCTCATTGCCCATTTTTGAGGATCATGAGGGAGCCTCAGCCCCAGCTCCTCCACCAGATGCTTCGGGCCAAGGTGTGAAAGAGGCCATTCTTTTACTAACTCAGTTGGTTGCCGCACAGAACCAGCGACAAGGTACAGGTCAGGGTAATAGGGTGGTTAGTGCAAGAGCCCGTGATTTTATTTACTTAAACCCACCGGAATTCTTCGGGTCAAAGTCAGATGAGGACCCTCAGAGCTTTATTTATGGGATGTTGAGGACACTTCGGTTAATGCATGCTTCAGACATTGAATCGGTAGAGTTAGCATCCTATAGATTGTGGGATGTCGCGATTCATTGGTACACGGTTTGGATGGCTTCGAGGGGAGTAAATTCACCTCCCCCGGTATGGCAAGAATTTGTTCAGGCCTTCCGCCGACATTACTTGCCTCCAGAGTTTCGGCGGGCTAGAGCCGATAAGTTCTTGAATCTTAGGCAAGGAATCATGAGTGCTTTAGAGTATAGTCTCCGCTTCAATTCTTTGGCTAGTTATGCTCCAGCCATAGTAGTAGATATGGGTGATCGAGTGCACCGATTTGTGAGTGGCTTGGGGCCACATTTGATGGACAAATTCTTGACTGCGTCCCTTCAGGACAACATGGATATTTCACGCATTCAAGCCCATGCTCAATATTTAGAGGAAAGCCAACAACAGCAAAGAAGTGAGCGTGAGCATGACAGAGGGTATAGCAAGAGGGCTAGATTTTCGGGTCCGATTAGTGAATTCAGAAGAGGGAAAAGACAACAATTTTCTAGGCATCCAGGCCATTCTATGTCTACTGCGCCTTCACGATTTACGGGCCAGAGATTTGATAGATCTACTCACTCAGGGTCGAGTCAGAGTTTTAAGACTTTAGGTTCTCAATTTTTAGAAGTCATTCGGGTCAGGCAAACCCACCCGTACCACGATGTTCCCAGCGCGGGAAGTTACATTGGGGCCAATGTCGACTAGGTTCAAAGGTTTTCTATGCATGCTGTCGGCCAGGAAATATCATGCGTGATTGCCCCTCGATTGGTGGTAGGGGAAGGGTCTAGCCTTTGGGATTAGTAGTCGGGTCTTCATCATCTATACGCCCTATGGATCAATGTTCTCAGGCACCAGAAAGCCATGGTAGAGGTAGAGGGAGAGCTCCCAGTTCTAGTGGTCCTCAATACCCTATTTATGCCTTGGCTGGGCGACATGATCTTGAGTCTTCTCCTGATGTCGTCACAGGTATATTATCGGCATTTTCTCATGATGTATATGCTTTGATAGATCTGGGCTCCACATTGTCAAATGATACTCCTTATATTGCTGGCCGATTTGGGTTGAAACTGGAGTCAATAAAACCTTTTGAGGTATCGACACCCGTTGGTGAACCAGTAATAGCTAGTCGAGTATATAGAAACTATGCAGCTGTGATTTGTGATCATCGTACCATGGTTGATTTACATGAGTTAAAAATGGGGACTTTGATGTTATCATGGGCATGGATTGGTTGGCTTCTTGCTATGCCAATGTTGATTGTAGAATGAAATTAGTTCGTTTTCAGTTTCCAGGAGAACCAGTTTTAGAATGGAAGGGGAATACAGCTTCCCCGAGAGGTAGGTTTATTTCCTATCTCAAGGCAAGGAAAATGATTGCTAAAGGGTGTATTTACCATCTAGTTCGGGTTCAAGATGTAGAAGCCAAATTATCAACCCTCCATTCTGTCCCCGTGGTGAATGAGTTTCCGGATGTATTCCCGGATGAACTTCCAGCCTCCCTCCTGAGCAGAAGATTGATTTTGCTATTGACGTGCTACCGAATACAAAACCCATATCCATTCCTCCTTATAGAATGGCTCCCGCGGACTTAAAAGAGTTAAAGGATAAATTGAAGGACTTGCTTGAAAAGGGTTTTATTAGGCCTAGTTCTTCCCCGTGAGGGGCACCCGTGTTATTTGTGAGGAAGAAAGATGGCTCCTCGCGAATGTGCATTGACTACAGGAAACTGAATAAGGTGACGATCAAGAATAAATATTCGCTTCCAGGGGTTGATGACTTATTCAATCAATTGTAGGGTGCCAAATGGTTTTTCAAAATAAATTTGAGATTCGGGTATCATTAGGTGAGATTTAGGGAGAAAGATATTCCTAAGATGACTTGCAGAAAGTGATATGGCCATTTTGAGTTGCGGGTAATGCCATGTGGGCTAACTAATATGCCGGCAGTATTTTTATGGATTTGATGAACCATGTGTTCAGGCATTTCCTAGATTTGTTTGTGATTGTGGTCATTGATGATATCCTTGTATATTCTCTATCTGAAGTAGAGCATGCGGGTCATCTGCGTACTGTCCTTAAGGTTCTCCGGACTCGAGAGTTATTCGCAAAATTTTCTAAGTGTCAATTTTGGTTGAATTCGGTGACCTTTTTGGGGCATGTTATATCAGTCGATGGTATTCGGGTAGATACCCAAAAGATTGAGGTCGTGAAGACTTGGCCAAGGCCTACAACACCTACGGAGGTTCGTAGTTTTCTGGGCTTAGCAGGTTATTACAGGAGGTTTGTAGAAGACTTTTCTTCTATCTCTGCACCACTCACGAAGTTGACCCAGAAATTAGCGAAATTTCAATGGACGGATGCTTGTGAACCTAGTTTCCAAGAGCTAAAGAATAAATTAACTTCTGCCCCAGTTCTGACGCTACTAGAAGGACCAAAAGGGTATGTTGTCTATTGTGATGATTCGAGGGTTAGATTAGGATATGTATTGATGCAGTATGGTAAGGTAATTGCCTAAGCCTCAAGGCAGTTGTGCAAACATGAGAAGAATTATCCGACTCGTGATCTTGAGTTGGCTGCAGTGATTCATGCATTGAAGATGTGGAGGCATTATTTGTACGGTGTCCATGTGGATATCTATACAGATCATAAAAGCCTTCAGTATATTTTCAAGTAGAAGGAATTGAATTTGCAGTAAAGGCGATGGTTGGAGTTATTGAAAGATTATGATGTTAACATCCTATATCATCCCGGGAAAGCCAATGTTGTGGCCGATGCTCTTAGCCGTAGATCCATGGGAAGTTTATGTGATGTTGAACCAGAGAAAAGAGAGTTAGCTCATGAGAACCAACAGTTAGCTAGCCTAGGAGTTCAGGTAGTGGACTCTGGCAATATAGGAGCTACCATTCAAAATTCAGCGGTCTCGTCACTAGTGGTTGAAGTAAAAGAGCGCCACTATGAGGATCCCATGCTAGTTCATTACATAAATACACTCCCTCAGAAGAAGAAGTCATCCATTCAGATTTCGGGAGATGGAGTTCTCCGATGTCGAGGCAGGTAGTGTGTTCCCAATGTCGCAGGGTTACGTCAACAGATTTTGAAAGAAGCCCATTGTTCCCATTATTCCGTCCACCCCGGAGCAACGAAAATGTATCATGATATTAAATTTATATATTGGTGGAATGAGATGAACAAAGGCATAGCGAAATTTGTAGCCCAATGTCCTAACTGTCAACAAGTGAAAATTGAACACCAAAAGCCCAGTGGATTGTTACAAGCTATAGAGATCCCGACTTGGAAATGGGAAGTAATTAACATGGATTTCATTATAGGCTTACCCCGTTCTCGACGCAAGTATGATTCTATATAGGTGATTGTAGATAGACTCACGAAGTCAGCTCATTTATTACCGGTCAGAACGACATATATACCAGAAGATTATGCAAAGCTTTATGTTAAAGAAATAGTGCGACTTCACGGTGTTTCAGTATCTATTATCTCCGATAGAGGGACTCAATTCAAAGCCAATTTCTGGAAAACTTTCCAAGAAGGTTTGGGGACCCAGGTGAGTCTTAGCACAGCATTTCACCCACAGACTGATGGACAAGCTGAACGTACTATTCAGACCCTTGAGGATATGCTACGGTCATGTATATTGGATTTTGGAGGTAGTTGGGATGATCATTTACCCCTTATTGAGTTTGCTTACAACAACAGTTATAATTCTAGCATCCAAATAGCCCCGTACGAGGCTTTATATGGGCGCAAGTGCAGATCTCCAATTGGGTGGTTCGATGTAGGAGAGATCAAATTGATAGGGCCAGACTTGGTCCAGCAAGCTATAGAGAAATTCAAGCTTATGCAGGATTGACTATTAACAACTCAGAGCCGTCAGAAGTCCTATGCAGATAATCGTCGAAGGGACTTAGAGTTCCAAGTGAAAGATTGGGTATTCTTGAAGGTGTCGCCAATGAAGGGCGTCATGAGATTTGGAAAAAAGGGCAAGCTTAGTCCTCAGTATATTGGACCTTCTGAGGTTATACGCAAGGTAGGCCAAGTGGCTTATGACTTAGATCTACCTTCAGATTTGGAGTCGGTCCATCCGGTTTTTCATGTATCGATGTTTCGTAAGTGCATTAGAGATCCGTCTAGAGTTGTACCAGTAGATGATGTTCAAATTACTGAGCAATTATCCTATGAAGAATTTCCCATTATCATTCTAGATAGACAAGTACGGAGACTCAGAACCAAAGATGTAGCTTCAGTTAAGGTCTTATGGAGAAATAATAATAGAGAGGAAATGACTTGGGAAGTAGAAGAAGACATGAAGTTCAGGTACCCGCATTTATTTCCACATTTAGAGAAGACTCAGGACTATACGCTATTATCCTCAGGTATGTAGTGCTTGCCTCGATGCTTTCCTGGTCGTGGGTGGCCATGGTTATTGTTGTTGTTATTGTAGCCCTGTGAGGCGATATATTTTGGGTTGCGTTGATAGGATGGTAGTGCCATATTACAGGGCAAATTCTGGCAAAATATTTGTAAAATCTCTACAAATTTATCATTCGAGGACAAATGTTCCTAAGGGGGGAAGTATGTTACATTTCAGAAATTTTGAGTCGTGTGAATCATGAGTAGACTAGCACGAATATAAGGTGAACATGAGATCCTTATGACATTAAGGATAGTATTTGATAACTTTAAGTGAGTACCTTAAGACTTTGAAGTCATAGAAATATATTGAACTAAGTTTGTTGAAGGAAGTGAAATGTAAGTCGTGCTCGGAAAGGTTTTCACTATAATTGAGCTAGTATTTATTTAGTAATGTCTTGAGAGCTACTATCAGGCTTATTTTATGGTTAATGAAGTGTTATTCAAGTGCCAAAAAGGTTCCATAAGGATTGGGAGTCAAACGAATCGAAAGGAGAAACCTTTTAGAAGAGGGCACTTTGACGGACCGTATAATATTTGACGGCCCGTCAAATGGTGAAGCACCACCGTATAAGGTTCAAAGTGAGCTATGTTAGGGTGGCCATTGTTACGGTGCACTTTGACGAACCGTAGGAATTTTGACGGTCCGTCAAAGAGGTCACAGGATTGCCGTCAGGTTTTTAAGTGACGCTTTATATATTTCATTTTTCCTCCTTTGAGTTCATTATTTCCCAAAAATCAGATCCAAGAGCTCTCTAGAACTCTCCAAAACCCTCTCTTCAACTCCTAAACTAATCTAAGCCAAAACCCAAGAAAATCAAAAAGAATTGAGAGGTTCAAGTGCTAAGAAGTTGCTAGGGCTTGTGGTACTCATGTTTTTCCATGGGTGTTGATGTTAGGGTTTTTCACTTTGGTGGAGTAAGTTGATTCAAGACTTGTTCTTGTGAGATTAAGGTAACTTCTTACATCTTCTACATATGGTTGAGGTTGTTTGAATGTTATACCATGTGGCTGAAGGAAGAAAAACAAAAATGGAGTACAAGTAGGAATTTGAGGATACTTGAGCTATATGTTAACTTGAATTGATATTCTTGGCATGTTATGAGTATAACCTTATTGTGGGTGAGTCTAATAATATTGAGGAAGTATTGGATGTAAGTGTATATGAAGTTGTAGAGATTATTATTATTATTATTAGTGACCTTGAAAGGAGTTGTGGGGATTGAATGATGCTTAATTTGAATGAAGTCTCTTGATTGTGGTATTGTTGATAATGTCATTGTTGATTGAGAGTTGTTTTAGAATTTTGTAGATGTAGATGATATAGAGGAAATGATGCCCAATCTTCGTTAACTAATGAATTATTCTAGTTCGAAATTAAGAGTATCTTTAAGGCTTAACCATGGTATGAATCCTTCTAAATGTAGATTTTCCAAGCTTCGACGGTGAACGTTAAGTAGTTAAGAAGACATAAAGATATGTAAGGCTAAACCTTCTTTCTTAAGGCATGATCCCGTTGATGTATACCTTCATGTGAAATCCATAGTATCCTCCACGATGATTTAATTCCTAGAATCACTAAAGCTCATGATCTTGATATTCTCACAATACCATTGGTCCCATCCTATGATAGTTGATCCTTTAAGGAACAATATAATGAAAATTTTGGTGATGATGATGGTGCTGAGGACATGTAGGTACTTCTATATATATTTATATATTAAAGTATGACTACCAAGAACACAAAGCTTATATAGTCGAGTATGATACCTATCACGCGCGCACCACTGCAGTTGGGTACGGATAACACTGAGCCCTAGTAGGGCCAGGTACGTGTAACATCGAACCTTATTAAGGTCGGGTATGTAAGACACTGAACCACCATGGTCACGTATGTTACTTCTAAGACTATAAATGTATGAAATTGAAGTTTCCCATTAAAAAGAGGGTAAGTAAATATGACGAACGTCGCTAGAGGTATACCTAACCCTTTCATTTCAGGATTCGTCTATCTTATGTTAGTTCTTATGCTTTCATTATGTTACTGATCATGCTTTACATACTCAGTACATTATTCGTACTAACGTCCTTTTGTTTGTGGGCGCTGCGTCATGCCCAAAGGTGGACGGGTAGACATACTTGATCCATAGACTACTTGTTCAGGGACTGCATAGAGGAGTTCCATTTCATCCGGAGCTACTGTTGTTGGTATTATTCTTTTGTGTACATACATATGGGCATGGCGGGGTCTCGTTCCGTCTATATGATGTTACATACTCTTCTTAGAGGCTCGTAAACAGTTGTGTATGGTTAGATGTCATGTAGCCTTGTCGGCTCATATTTTGTATATACTTTTGTTAGCATCGTTGGCTTGTGTACATAGACATGGGCATTGTTATTAATGATGATATAAATGTGTCATTGCCCGATGCGATTAGTATTGTTGATGTACAGAAAATCATGAGTAGACCATATGGCTCACCTAGATGTGAATATGAATGTACGATTGGAGGTGCCCGGGTAGGGTATCACTGGGTGCCCGTCATGGCCCTCCGGTTAGGTCGTGACACCCTGGGTCTAAATAAATCTTGAAATCAATGTCACGATCAGGTGGCATACAAGGCAAGTCTGCGGGAAACACATATGCCAACTCGCGTACCACTGGCACCGAATCAATAGATAGAGTATCTGCACTGGTGTCACGGATATGTGCCAAGTAAGCTAGACAACCCTTCTCCACTAGCTTCCTAGCACGAACGAAGGATATGACTTTATTAGGGAGGGGACTAAAGTTAGCCTTCCACTCAAGTCAAGGTGCCCTAGACATAGCTAAGGTAACAGTTTTAGAATGACAAACTAGTGTAGCATAATGCGGGGACAACCAACTCATTCCCAAAATGACATCGAAATCTACGATATCTAGGATCATCAAATCTGCCCAAGTACTATACCCCATAAAAGTAATCGCACAAGATGGGTAGACTTTATCTACCATCACCGAATCAACAATCGGAGTAGATACATAAATAGGGACATTAAGAGTATCACAAACCATATCCAAACCCACAGCAAAATATGTAGACACATAAGAAAAAGTAGAACCCGAATCAAATAAAACAGAAGCCATCCGGTCATAAACTGAGATAGTACCTGTGATGACAGCATCGGAGGCCTCAACCTCGAGTCTACCTGGAAAAGCGTATAAATGACCGTGCCCTCCTGTACCCTGTGTACCACTGTGATTTCCCAGTCCGATCTGGGCTCCGCCCCTACCGGGCTGCTGTCCGCCTCTACCTGCCTGAGGAGCTCCTCGGTTCGGCTAGACACCACCCCTACCCGCGGTGTGGCTGCCCCGCACTACTGGTGCGCGATCCTTACCCCCTCTATCTGGTGCAAACGGAGCTCGAGGAGCTTGATACTAAGTCCCCTGCCCACTCTGTCTGAGTCTGGGACAATACCTCTTAGTATGCCCTATCTCACCACACTAGTAACATGCACGGTCCAGCGTAGGTCGCTGAACAAAATCTGATGAAGCAGTATAATCCCCATGCTGACTGGAAGCCTGATAATTTACCCATGATGGGCCCCAGCTGACACCTGTGTCGTAAACTGAACCGGACGTCCTAAAAATATTTGTGAACTCTAACCCCTCAAGAAGGAGTTGTTGAAAACCCCACCCCTTCGGTCCTTCTTCTCTACCTGCTTTGCATGACTTTCCTGTTTAATCCCCTCAATAACATGAGCATGCTCCACTACCTCCTGGAATGAAGCCCTAATGGCTACAAGCTAAAGAGTTGATAGCTGAAGTCTAGTATTCAATCCCTTCACGAACCGTCGGACCCTCTCCCCCTCAGTAGGCAGTAACCGAAGAACATATCGGGACAAGGAGTGGAAACGGGACTCATACATAGCAACAGACGATGTTCCCTGATCAATATTAGCAAACTCATCCTTCTTTCGGTCTCTCAGAGTACGCAGAATGTACTTATCCAAAAACACTGAATAGAACTGAACCCAAGTCACCGGAGCAGACCGAGCTGGCCTGCACTCCACAAATTCCCTCAACCATAACTTGGAATCACCCAAGAAATAGAAGGTCACAAACTCTACACCGTACTTGTCCACAGCCCCCATCTTATGGAGCCTCTCGTGACAGTCTATAATGAACTCAGATACATCCTCTGACTCAGTACCATAGAAAACCAGAGGCTTCATTTTACTGAACCTTCAAAACAAGTCAAGCTCTTCTCCAGTCATCAACTGCCCTGCAACTAGCCTCGGAAAGGCCTCATAACCTGGAACTTCATCCAAGCGAGGTGCCACTGCTGCGGCATGCTGAACCCTCGGACCTGAACTTTAACCGGACCTAGGGCTGTTACTCTTGCGCCCCTACCTGCTGGAATGACTGGTATTGCTCCGTCCTGTGCTAACCCGTGCAACCAATGTAGCACCTGTGCCACAGCATCTAGTATACCTGGAGCAGCTGCAGCTCCTGGTGGGATTGGTACTGCCGTTGGCTGGGCTGGTACGGCTGCCTCTCCTGCGACCTCATTAGGAACCACCGGAGCATGGGATTAACAACTGGGACTCCACCCCTTGTTGGGACTTCCCCTCTACCGACTTCTCTGCCTCCACCTCTTCCTCTAGCTGTTGTCGTGCGTTTTCTCGCCATCTGCGAGAGACTGAAGGATAGTTAGATACCAATTTGAATCAGCAGATACCAATTGGAATTAAGTAGCACGAAAAGAAGAAAGAAAATAGAATTTTCCTAGTGCCCGGTAGCCTCACGAAGATAAGTACAGATGTCTCCATACCTATCCGCAAGACTCCACTAGACATGACCTTCTATGACGAGATCGATGAACCTAAAGTTCTGATACCAACTCTTCCACGACCCAACCCGTTATGACTGGCACCCGCCCTAACTCCTAGTGGGCAAACCAACACACAAGTCATCTATTCATTCATGTCCAATTTTATATTAACCAAATTAGTCCGTTATTACTCAATCAAGCATAAGATAATCAAAATAAGTTATGCCATAAAAATATTGAAGTAAGTGCGGAAGTTCAAACTATTACAAAATCCAAAAGTCATCGTACGAGGACTCTAACCTAGAACATGTTTAAGGAATGAAATCTATCTAACAAATAATCATAATGTCCAGAATAGGAAATAGACATCATAAGAGAAAGATCTTTGGGCATCCTAGCATAGATAAAAGCTCATACTAAATCTGTCAGCAACGTCCTCAACACTAGATGTGTCACGACCCGACTAGGGGGCCGCGACGAGCACCCGGTGCTAGCCCACCCGGGCACCCCTTAGCTTACACTTAGGCTTGCATCTAGGTGAGCCACATCATTAATCATACATTTCCAAACATCAATTATACTAGTCCCATTGGACGACAACATCTTTAATCATCATAGGCATCTATGCCACAGCAATGTACATAGGCCGAAGAGGCCAACAAAATGATATACAAAAATATAGGCCGACAAGGCCAGACATGAATAACCACATACACGTGACTACGAGCCTCTAAGAGTATAACATATCACATGAGCGGGACAGGACCCCGCTATGCCCATAATTATATACACAAAAGAATAAGTACCCAAAAGCTATGGCTCCGAATGAGATGGAGCTCTGCTATGCAATCTCTGAATAAGCAACTATGAGTCCAGTCTGTCTCCCTGTGCACCTGCGGGCATGACGCAGCGTCCACAAACAAAAGGACGTCTGTACGAAGAATGTACTGAGTATGTAAAGCATGATCAACATCAATATAGAAGCATAATAGACAACATAGGCAGTAACATAGGAGGGGAGACAACAATATCATCATCATGGCACTTACTTGCTTTCCATAAGGGCATTCCGTTTCTATTGCGTATCCGTATACATACATCCACATCCGTACTTAATAACTCTAATAATCATTTACATCTCATATACATAACATATTCACATATATACATACATATACATAACATGCCCGACCATGAAGATTCGGTGTTTCATACACACTTCGCCAACCAAGGCTCAAGGTCATACATACCTGGCCCTACCAAGGCATCAGGGTTATCCGTACCATCTACAGAGGTGTGCGCGCGTTACGTAATCATATACATACTTTATACATATTCATATACATATATTCTTACCCGGCATCATAAGCTCAGGGTTATATTATAGCCCTTCATAGGCACACGAACATATGATAGCTCATAAGCATCTCTAGCATCATTTTTATCGTCATCATTATCGTTATATCTATGTCATAGGCTTACTAGCTCAGAAGGTCAATCATTTGAAGGAATCGTAGACTTATAGAGGATTTAGACTTTTGGCCAAAGAACCATGCCTTATGAAAGAAGGGTTAGCCTTACATACCTTTTCCGTCGAACTATTCTACACTTGCACGTACTCCTTCGATGCTCACGTTTCTACCTTCATTAAGGTCATACTATCATTAGAATAGATAACTAGCATATATGGCTAAAGCTAGAGAAAATCGAACAGCATCTCCTTTATTTATACGACATTCCTCCATATCATAATTCAATTCCCAAACGTCAACAATACATTCACAATATCATAACAATAGCCATTAATAACCTACATTATCCACATTTTCAATTCACTTCCATTCATCCATATTCATGGTCACAACACCCAACTTCGTCCGTTCATTTACAAAGTCTATTTCATAGTCTTAACGTCATTTATAACGCATTCATATCACAACACAACAACAATCGTAATTCAATTCAAACTATTTCTCAAACACGTCACTATTCATCATTCATAACCCATTTTGCTATTCTCTTCTAATGACCAAGCATTTCAACTTTCAAATACCTCAAAAAACATGTAAATATCATGAATCTTACCTTAGAAGTTGTAGGAACAAGCCTTAGTTGATAATACTCCACTTGAGCAAAAACCCTAGTTTTCCTCCATTTGGTTTTCTTGACTTTAGATGATTTTTGATGGGTTCTTACCCTTGATTCACTTGCTTAATGTTGTTGATGGCTTATAATCCTTGAAAACTTGTAAAATAAATGTAGAGAGATGTTTTTAGAGAGAAGGGGTGTCAAAGGAAATGAAATGAAATCAACTTAGTCCCTTACATTTATTGAGCAAAAGCTGCCCCGACCAAATATACGGACCAACATACGGTCCGTATAAAATCTACGGACCGTATGTCCTGGCCGTATGTTTGGTCCAGAGAGTTTGGCCAAGCTGGGTTGGTTATACGGTCCAGACATATAGACCGTATAAATTATACGGCCAGTATGTTTGGCCGTATAATCCCTAGTGATTCCGAACTTCGATCCGTCGTTTCGTTTGGTCTCCAATCCTCATGGAACCTTCTTAACACTTGTCCAATACTTCAATACCAATCTAAGGGACGTTATCCCTCTCCTCCAAGACGTCATTAGGTCCTTGCTAACTTGTTACTCGTAATTCCTTCCCGATACTTATCAAATACTTTGTCTTATCTTAGCCAACTTTCTCGCCTAACATCGGATGCCTTTGAAACTTCACTTAGGGTCATCAAACATCATTTCTTACTCATGAACCTATCGTATACTCGTACTCCTTACTAGTTCATTCGCTTGCGTACCAACGGAAAATTTTCTGAGGTGTAACAAGATGTGAGGGCGGGTAGCAGTCTCTGTATCACAATCTGCACTCAAAAGAATGTAGCAAGGTAGTATCAGTACAAACACTATGTAACAATAGATATCATAGGCCGACTAAGATTAGTATCATGCATATCTCATAAAATCAATAGAATGAACAAGCCAGCCAACAGACATGAAATAAATAAACCATAACAAGTAAACCAGGGATAATCACCAAATCAAGTCACCCAAAATATAAAGAACGCAGTCAACAGAAACCACAAAACGGAAATATGTCTACCACAAATACCATAATCATTGTACATACATGCTAACTGATGTCATTGCTCAGTAGTCATGACCTGCAGGGGACCCATGGTTCCTATGTACCTCTCATTCCGGATACTCATCGGACCCGAACATAAACCTCCGCTCCGAAAAGAATCTCGGACGCTGGCCACATCAATGTATCCCTCATTTTCGAAATGAACCTCGGACCACGAGCCCATAATCTAGGTCACATATATGTCTTTTCTTATATCTATTCATAACGGTATCTCCTGCCCTCTTATTATCAATGCTCAAATCATCATTTCATATCACAATATCACCGAGAAGATCATATTAACTTCTCATCACAACAGATCAACTGTAAATTCAACACACATGAATAGTGGCACGGAGCCTACACAGTCACTCAATCAATTTCACATAGGAGTTCATCTACAAAATATCATGCCTGAAGACTAGACATGATTTCTCCTAATGAGTTCACAACACATATAATCAACTAATCAAAGCCTAACGCAAGTATGCCGTAACCTACCTCAACGTAGAGCTGGAACAACTCGAGTCACTCTGCTATAGCTTTTCCCTTCCATAAAGCTTTGTAACGCTCAAAGTCTAGCAATTAGAATGGTCAATGAGTCACAATTATTCTAGTCACAAAATCAATACAAAACACCCTTCCCTTAGCCCCCTTCCAATGGGTGAATGATTTCTAGGTGTAAACAACCTAACAAGGGCTTCAGTAATCACTAATCATGAATTACAACTATATATGATCAATACAATCACTTACAAGCAGTTTCCATGGTCAAGCTACAATTTTTATGGAACCCTAGGTCCCAATTCACTGAGTTTATGGCTCTAAAGGTTCAATTTATGATTAAGAGGAGTTAACCCAAGCCATTCGATGATAAATAAGTGGTAACCAGCATCACCCAACAAGTATAGAAGGCTTATTAACTCTTAGGGTTACTTTTACTAATTTCACCATGGAAGACCCGTAAAGGAAGGATAATCATGAAGATGATACGGAATGATTGCAAGGGATGGATGAGACTTACCTCTCAAGAGTTTTCTTGCCCTAGCTTGGAATTTCACCCTAGGTGCTTGTGGGGAACTGTGTTGGAGTATTATAAATAAAGAATGTGGGACTACGTGTTTAAAACACGGCATTATTCCATTCGTTGACCGCTGCGGCGGTCAATTTACCGCTGCAGCGGTCTCGCTATAGCGGACCAAGAAAAACCCAACACTGCTATGGCAGCCCATGTTCGCTATAGCGATACCACCATAGCGGGACATGGCCCGCCACGGTGGACACATGGACCATGGCTGACCGCTGGCAGCGAGGGGCTCACGGCTATAGCAGTACAAGCCCTGCCGCAGCAGTTCTATTTGGGCAGTAGGCTCGATTTTTGCCCAGTTTTCCACTCTATAACCCTACATTTCATCCAAGGCCTCACAACTACAAACAAAACATGCACATATACATAAAAACGTCATACGAATCCACCCGTGGCCTCAGAATTCCCAACGGAGCACTAATTTCTACGTCACCCCCCCTCCCCCGACGGACTCAACAAAATTAAACAACAATCACAAACAAGTCTAGTTTTCAGTTCTTAGACTTGTAAAATCGAGTCTCTATTAGCTTGTTCTACCCTTGGGAAAGTTCCACTTGGTGGGGTGATCCTACATTTTCCATAACGACCGGGAGGGTCATTACACAAATCTAGCATAAACTCCATCAATTTCATCATTAATAAGCCTAGATAGAACATTTATTAACTCCGCTTTTATCTTTCATTACTAAGGAATTACTAAGGAAAGACGTATTTATGATGATTTGGAACAAGGAATTAATAAAGAGATTACCAAGATTTACCACCAAGAGTTTTCTCCAATAATCTTCTAAAACAGTCCCCAATAGCTCAGTTTTCAAAATGAGAATAAATGATAGACTAAGGGGTTATTTAATACACAATTAATGAAATAACAGGACTGATACCACCACGGCGGCATCGGGACCGCTACAGCGCAACCACCCCACTGTCCTCTAGGACCGTCGAGGCGATCTGGGAAGAAAGGGGTTCAGCCGCCCCAGCGGTCATCCCACCGCAACAGCAGTGCTGCTTGAACGGCACTGGTGCCGCTACGGCGAACACCAGGTACGAGAAACCCAATAATTTTTCCAAGTCTCAACCAAAATCCTGAACCACACCCGATGCCATCTGTTCACATACCACATACACAGACCCACATAAAAATACGCTACGAATGCACTGGTGGCCTTTGAATTTCCAACAGAGGTCGCGTTAATCGATTCAACCCCTGATACCTCATTACTAACTTCCCAACCCAAGTCCCAAAATGCATCTGAGTGCATTGGTAACTGAACTAGATATACACACAAATTCTAAACGACCATCCGGACCTCTCAAAATTGACGGATTTTTAAAAAATATCTGTTTACCCAAAAGTCAACTTTAAGTCATCTCTTTTTCAGTTTAAGCCTAAATTTCACAAAAGGTTGCCCGAATCAAATCTAGACACCTTGGGAAGCGTGTCAATGGTCCCCTCAGGTAAAAAGTGAGCTAATCAAGCTCAGAAAGGAGTGAAATTGCAATAATGACCAAATGAGTCATTACATCAGATACCAATTAAACAATCACTCGTCCTCGAGTGACAAGGAAGAGAGGACGGAAAAATGCTCGAATCGGCGATAATTGAAGATATTGGCTACGCATGTCGGACTTCTCCTTACAGGAAAAAATCTCATTGAACAAAATTGAATCCTAACGAATGAAACAGAAACCACCAGA
Source organism: Lycium barbarum (assembly GCF_019175385.1). Lineage (NCBI taxonomy): Eukaryota > Viridiplantae > Streptophyta > Magnoliopsida > Solanales > Solanaceae > Lycium > Lycium barbarum. The sequence goes on from NC_083344.1 coordinate 83,518,390, forward strand.
ACGGTACTTCTCCAACACAAAACCATGGAAAGATCGGATGAATACATTCGACACATCTGGTGAAAAACCAACTCTTAGAAAAAGGGTCTAACAACAGGTAGTCTCAATGGACAATACACCTTGGGCTCACTTGCCCTCCTTCCCAAACCGCAAAGCACCCTTGTCGGGTTAACATTAAAACCTGATCGTTCACTCTACTAGTCACCACTCTCTAACTTAGCTCAAGCTCCAATTCTTGTAACTTCGCATTCAAATTTCTTTTACAACTAATCCTCGAATAACAATTGCTTTTACCCGAATTCTCTGATTAGATAACACCGCAATCTTGAACGTGATCAATAGGCCCCATAAACACTTTCCCAAACCAACACAATCCTCTGAAACATGGTCTCAACCATAGCCCAATCTGAACCGATAAAATACTCTGATTTCGCTAACCTTTCCTTCGCACTTACTAGAGTCGTTTCTCGTACCGCGATTTCTTCGAAACATAAGAACACACACACTAAAATTCTGAACCCATAACTTACTCTTGACAGAAAGAATCCTTGATTCATCTGCGATCTCTATGCAATTCCATCAAAAACTGGCCTTACCAGCACCTAACTTAGCCAGTTCTGAATCTTCTTAAACCTTCAAATCACAATGCAGGAACCATACCACTGATTATCTCGTCGAGAAAACAACTGATCACTATAAAGACCTCTCGCACAACAGTTCCTCCTCAAATCCGTACTAGGCTCATTGCAATCCATTATTTTATCCAAGTAACTGTTCTCAGAAAATATCATCAACTCCACTAGGAAACCCTAACAAGGCTCGGTAAACCTGTCATACCCCGAATCTGAGCCGAAACGCATCGAATCTTTAAATATCTTCCTGGAAATATAACCATAAACCATTACCCTTAACTCGAACCGTGCTGAACCAAAATGAATGCACAACTCTCTAATATTACCAATAGTCATTAGAACCGACTTCGAATTTCGAAACCAATCACAGTTATACCACGCATAACAAATCATGTCTATCGCTTTCGACTCCACAAGTTGAGTCCTATCCAAGTTATAAACTTAATACCAAAGAGCTATCCCTTACGATTTCAATCTTCATATTTCTCAAGCTTTACCACATACGCAATTCCGATACAACCCCGATCCTTTCGACGCGATACTTGAAGCCTTATATAGTAATTATATAACCATTGAACCTCTTATAGTATCACCTCGATATGCTCGTAAATTCTCCAAAAGTATCCAGTCCTACACTGTCGCTCTAAATCTCACACGATCACCCTATGTCTTTAATAACTAAAAGCGTTTACCCAAACTGTCCAGTCAATACTACTTGCAACATAAGATATCACCACGAGTAGGGTCTCACCTCAAAAATATAACTCTAGTTCTCACATAATATGGATTCCATAATCTTCTCTCTTAAGGCATGCTAACCCATCCACTGTAGAAGGTTACGAAGCTTATCCGACGGTGTACCACCAAGCCACTTTTTATAAACCTCAACAAGGTGGTTCACTGAAATATGCTTCTCACTAGTCGAGGATCACGAACCTCACGGAACTCTGTCATATCACATAGTCCTTCCTTATAGATTTCCTTCTTAAGCTCTCGTAACAAACACATCTCAACTGGAAAACTCAAGAAGGCAACACCATAATCCATACTGACCCAAGAAATCCCCACGATGTAACTTTTTCTTATCCATTCATAATCATCTATACCTTTCTCAACTCATCAATTTCCAATTTTCTAATCACTTCATGATCATCCATACCGAATCAATCCTCGAATTCATTTCATCGAATACCACATAATCATAAATCTTGCAAACTAGCTGAATTAATCCTGGAGATACGATCGTACCACACACTCTGCAAATTAGTGTTTCCTTAACGCTTACCATTCTGAACTGAACACTCTCTCAATCTGGCGTATCACACAATAGTATTACTAATATCCTTATGTATCTGACTGAAGCTTTCTTGTCCAAATTTCCTTACTCCATTTCCTAAATGTATACCGAAATTAACTTAGTTAACCCATCATCGTCTATTCTATCATTTTAAGTACCCATGTTTAATAATCCCTTACTGAAATCCATAACATTACTAGTCCTCGAAGAATCACCTCTTACCTCAATTATCGAATCTGAATACCTCTAACCAATTGCACGACTACCCCTTTTTATTCAATCACCCAAGTTGAGTAATAACACACTAGTAGAGAGATCTAGCAAAGTTTTACACATCGAATACAAGGTTCCCAACCTTCGTCCACCACTGACATCTATTAGCCTATGACATAGCCGAATATTCCAACTCATCCATAAACTCTCAAACCCATTCTGCACTGTACGATCGCAACCAAACTCTTACCTCACTAACTCTTGTTTCCATGATTTTCTTGTTGGCCTTAACCTCGTAGATCCCGATCATCGATCACTCTTTTATTGTACGTCATGATATAGTGCCCTTGCAGTCCAACACAACTCATATTACCTCACCTCAAGTCTTGCGAACCTCAATCTCCTGAACCTGGTAGTAAGATGCCTTATTATAATCCTTCAGTCATAATTCATTTCAAATCACTCTATCATTATCAACCAACAAACACTCCAATCCACTCGATCCTCTAAACCAATCGTCCCTCTGAGCCAAACGAACCACAACAATATCAATACTTCTCCTCAAATCGAAGTGTAGCAACCAGTAGCTTCCCAAGTCATTAATTCATCGCATACGCCCATAATAGAAGTCATTTCTATCAGTCGATTACTAGCTCCTCAGAAGCCTACAACCCAGTCAATTTAATGATCAAACGATGTGCCCATAGCATTTACTTAGTAACCGAGTAGCTGTAACAGTCCGTATTTTCACAGGCGGGGCTAGCGCTCAGAAAATTTACTTCGAAATTGTTGGTGCTCTTTCGAACATTGTTTTAAAAGAGTCGCCACCTAATTTTTAGGAAATTAGAAAAATTAATTTTGAAGGGTTTATTCATACACAGTAAAAAATCCTTCTTAATCCAAAGTTCTAGGTAAAGGTTCTGGTGATGCCATAGAAAAGGTGTTAGGCACCCTAGTATTAAGGATCCGTACTATATGGTTGACCTTCGAATTCCAATGTGTGAGTATTTGCATGAACTGTTTATTTGGTGTTTAGTTTCCCGAAAGATCTGTCATTTTTGCATATCATTTTGAAGAAAAGAATAAAAAATATTCCCTTTACATATAGGGTATTTAGGTTCGGATTTATAATATCCAGATAAAATTAGTTCCTTTTACATATAAGGATAATGTTGTTTTGTAAAGGTAAAAGTCGTTTTAAAAGTTTGGGATAAATGAAATCCGTTCATGCTTAGACTCATACCTGGTCCGGGTTAGTCCGTTTGGTACGTTTTTAGAACTCATTTATTTAAGACTTTACTTGTTTTAAAAAGAATAGTTAGTGTGGGCTTATAATCAAACTTATTATTTATGATCCTGAAATTTTATCTTAAAAACCTGATCGCTTTCAATAAAAACCATTTTTCATGTGCTTAGGCCCAAATCACACCCTCTTTTATAAAAAATGATTAAGATTTTCTTAGTTTTGGCCCAAAGTCCATTATTATTTTTTTCTTCAGGCTAAGCCCAAAACTTATTTTGTTTTACTTTGTCTGAAAAAATTGGTTAGATGGGGTCCGAAATATGACCTTTTTGGGTTGGGCCTTGGCCCCCATACTCTGTAATTTACCTTAGTTTATTACAGAAATAACGCGTATGTTTCAATAGAAGTGAATCACACTTAAATATGCCTAAAACCCTTTTTTGATTCGTCTGATTTTTGGTAAAAAAAAAGGCAGGACTTATTTTTCGTAAAGCATGTTAGTTACACAGTTCTAAAACCATACCTTCGTCTGATTTTTAATTTAAAAAAAGATAGAACTCGTTTTGTAAAAAAAAGCATATAACTCGCACAAGTTATAAAAAAAAACCATACTTATGTCTGATTTTAGTTTAAAGAGGCAGAACTCGTTTTGTAAAAGCATATCATTCGCACAGTTTTTTAAAAACCCAATTCTTTTCACCTGAACTAAATTAGGATTTTTGAAAAAAAGGACTGAAACTTAACTTAAAAAGGCGTTTTTTCAAAGTAATGCAAAGATAAGTCTGGTTCAAGGAAAGATGATAGAAACGCGTTATTCCGTGTACAAGATGGGACTGATCCCTTGATTTCCCTTATTACATTTTTATTTCTTTTTTTAGAAAATGTTCACACTAATCCGGGTTTTAAAAATCGTGTTGGGGCCTAAGGTCTAACTAAATGGCATATACACCGTCCACCTAAGATGCCTAATTCAAATGTAAAGATTCCAATAATAATGTGAGTTCATACACATACAACATTTGAAATAAGAGAAAAATTGACATGCTGAAATCAAAGGAGGGAATGAAATGAGTTAGGGGGTGTATCAAACCCCCTTAAAAGCCATTTTTACCCATGGTTGGGCGTTCGTGCCATTCTCACCCATGGCTGGGCCTTCATAATATTAGCTTCCCTTTATAGACTTAACAATTTGAAAGAATATTCCTGTTGGGCCTTTTGGCCCAACAGGCTAGTTGGACTCTGGCCCAAGTGGTCGTGCAGTAGGAGGAAAAAGAAAAGGAATTGGATTAGTATAGGTTTAGTAGATCTGGTATTTTCAGAATTATATATACATATATGCGTATACATATACATTCCCCATTTTTTAAATCTATGTTTGATGAACCTAATCCTATCATAACCATACAGATATATACATACATATACATATGTATTCCCATTTGATTACAAATGCACAACAAAGGACTTAGTTATATACCATTGCTTCACTGGAAAATCTTCAACCACAATATACCAATGGGAAAAGGCTGTCACCACCCTTTTTCCTAACACCACACAAGTTCCAAAGGGTTTCATGAACCCCCGGCATGGCTGGATATCGGGGAGTGGCTAGACCTATCCCCTTAAACCTCCTCAAACTCTCAAACAAAACCAGTATTGCCACATTACATAATCATAGTCTCAAAGTTGTGCACAATTATCAGCTTATGGGGAATATTTTAAATGCAAAGTAATTTTAAAATGAATTCAGAATGATGACAAAGAATGGGGCAAGAACTGTAATCCCATGGGACACATAGATTATGTATATCAATTCCAAGATACTTCATCAAAAAGGTGTCATAACCAGGTCCTACTCTTGTATTTACATACACATACTGCCCATAACTAGGCTATTTTCTTATAGGTATACACATAGTATATCCTTGCTATACACATGGTATGTGTATACCAAGTGTATACCATGTGTATACTCCCTTCTTTTACAAAACTATATAGGTTCTATGTTTAACCTTACTCTTACATGTCCTATTACTATACACAAGGCAAAGCTAATCCAAGTCCAAAATTTAAATTTTTATGCACATAAAAAATAAATGATTTATCAACTTCATGTATTATTAGGGGATTACTACTTGTGCAAGGTGGTCACATGAAGCACAATAGGATAGTATAAACAAACGGGAAATTCCACAACTCATAATCTCCAAAAAGATAGAATTGTAATCATCAAGAATCCTAGACCAAACAACATCAAGTGAGACTGGGACTGTCCAGTTTTATATTCTAGGAAGAAGACCACAAAAAGAATTTTTATTTTAACACAATAGTGGTAAGAGTACATTACCCCTCAAAACTTCATACCAGTTACCAGTTACCAGTTACAGTTAAGATAGACAGGGACAGAGTCAACTATATACGTGCCAATGAATCCCAAAATATGGCATAAAGTTCAAAACCCAATCTTCACATATTCAAACTCCTATAAACTCCTACAGATGGCATTCATTATCAACAAACTCAGGCTAGTTCATTTTTTTTTAGAAATAAAACCAAATACCAACTTCTTGAAATGAAAAAAAATCTATTGTACTTAAAACATTTTGTAAAATGACAGAATTTAAGGAAGCCATATCCCTTTAGGACAAGAATGTTCCCCATGGTATATAGGTTTGCCATGACACCCCTCATTTGGGGGATAGATACTATGAGTCAAGCTAAGTTTGGCTCTTCTCTGCCCCTCTTGAGGTGTCTTGAAAAGACCATTCTAAACCAAGTGGCCCATACTACCTTTAAGAATACCTACCACACCCCCCATAATCAATACCAAGCCAATTCCCATTTAACACCCTTCATTTTAGAGCACATATATAATACATGAATTATTTCTTCCTCCTAATTCTATATATAACAAGATTTTTAAGACACTAATGGCACATAATCAATTATTACTAGGCAAATCACAATTTTTTTCTCTTACTCTAAGTTATATTATAGTATATTGGAAAGTCTAGGTGACCCAATTTAGTCCAAGAAATGAAAGGTTTTACCAACATAAGATCAAATAAGTGTTCATTTCTAAGTTCAGACCAAGCTGATTGTCTTCACATGACCACAATCCACACATAAACACCATACCAACTTTGACACACATCCCTCATGAAGAAAACAATCAATTAGACAAGCTAAACTTCCAGAAAAGAAAAGAAAAGAAATATGGATTCAAACAACTAAGTGAGCAACTCATCTCTTTGGGACTTAATTAATGGCAATTTTGACCTCTCTAATCATGACAAGGACATGACAGACACCTACTCTTTGTTTCAAACTTAGTTTTAGACAACATCAAATTCAAAAAACCCCAAGGCATGAAAAATATGTAGCAGACAACTGTCCCTCTATTCTAACTTACCTTTAGGCAACAAGCAATTACAAGAATTTCCCCCCCAAGGCATGGCAAACCACCCTTGATCAATTACCAACCCTCACTGAACTCCACAGTCATGAGAAACAAAGTCTAGGGAGTTAAGGAAGCCTTAGGGTCCTGAAAGAAGGGCAGGATAGGGTGAGGTCATCACCTCCCCATCCCTTTCCTGCACCTCACTTTCAGTAAAAAGGAATCCCAGGCTCCACTGTTCATTACCGCCTGTTCATACCTAGGCTCACCTTTTACTCTCCCAAAGCAACTCCACCCTTTTACCTTATTCTCCTACCAAATGCCAATCACCAAAACTCATGGACAAAAGTGGTTTGCCACTGCCCACCCCTTAAAATGAGTCTCACCTAGAGCCCCTAATTAATCACATAAACTAAACAGTTTCTAGTCAACTTTAGTTTTAAAACCATACTATGTGAAACCTTATTGAATACCTTTAGCCATTAACACTTAAGAAAGATTGAATAATTAAATCACTTAAGAGTTTAAAGAATCAGATTGAATACCAAACTACAGGTTCAAAATAGTTCCATCTCCAATTGATCAATCATTTTTAGACAGTTAAAGGTACATCAGGCCTCAAATCATCTTTTAAAGCTATCTTAAAATTCTTTTGAAAATTCAGACATGAACCAGATAAAAGAGAAAGTCTGATAATATGAATACAAAGTTTGAATTCTATTCAAATGAAACCAAACATGACACTTAGTCCTACTAATGGCATATGGTATCCCCTTTTTTATTTTAAAACAATCTCAACAGTTTCTATAGACTTTCAGTAACTCTTAATGGACCCTTTGACACCCTATTATCTTGTGAATGATCTTGAATCTCAAACTTCATTTTAGACTTCTTTATCCTACTCTAGGATGTCACTTTCTTTAAAATTACCCTTTGGTGCACATCATACAACCATTTAGATTTACTTGACTAACTTAAGCACATTCAAGCAGACCTGGGAAGGTTCAGACCCACACAAGTGCAGGCAAACTTAACTCTAAATGCTTTAGCCAAATGTCACAGATTTCTTATAGACATGCCTAGTTCCCCTAAGTTCTATTCTAAATTGATCATAATCCCTTCCCATGTTTTACCCCAATCACAAACTCATGTCCCTTAGTTGACATCAAACAAGTATGCAAGCCTACACAAGAACAGATTCAGGAAAGAGAAAAAGAAAAAAAAAACAAATTTCACATTCTTATGAAACAAATACAATTGCTTCAAATAATTCTAATAGATATCACAACCTTTTGATGTTCTACTACATTCAACAGGATTAATGTAAGCTTAAAGGTTTATCAAACTAGTGTCATGACTTTGGTGACCACGTCCTCATTAGGTTTAAGCATAGAACAACAGAAGCAAGAACCTTCAATATATAGTAGAATATATGTCATGACCCAAACCCATGGATCGTGACGAGTGCCCGAACACTGCTGACTAAGCACCCCTAAACTCGTACTTGCCATATGTTAAATAACCTGGTGGCCCATTTCTAACTCATATATGAGCGATAGCATCTGCTGCAAAATTTATGCAATAAACTCTGTCTTGAAAAACTCATAATTTATACACGTGGATATGTATATATAGGCATACGTACAACGGATGACAACATAGTCCGACATGGTCGCTACATGCGCTGTAAGGAAAATAGGAGACCACAAAGCTACATGATATTCCCACTATATACGACTGTCTATAGACCTCTATGGAGTCTAGCCATAGAAAGACAGGACAAGGCCCTGTTATACCCACATATGTACACCTCATAAATAGCATACCAAAAGTTGTAGCTTCGGATCAAGTGGAGCGCACTGAGTGCGACTGAGGAGATCCTACTGGTCTTGCTCATCCAAATGACTACCTGAACCTGCGGGCATGAACGCAGCGTCCACAAGAAGGTACGTCAGTACGAATAATATACTGAGTATGTAAGGCACGACTAACAACATAATGAAAGTATGAAGATAAAGTAATATAAAAGAGATCAACATGTGCCTCTGAATGCCTTTTTAAGGTGGATGTCATGCATGCTTAGCTTTTTTTAAGAAAAAAAGACTTTTCAAGATATACATATATAATATCTTGTCTGGCCGTTAAGGCGCGGTAATATATATATATATATATAGCATCTTGTCCGGCCATGTAGGTCCGGTCTTGTCTGGCCATATAGGCGTGGTGTTATATATATATATATATATAGTATCTTGTCCAACCATTAAGGCGCGGTGAAATATAAGTAGTATCTTTTTCAACCATTAAGGCGCGGTGAAATATAAATAGTATCTTGTCCGGCCATTACGGCGCGGTGAAATATATATAGTATCTTGTTCGGCCATTACGGCGCGGTGGAATATATATAGTATCTTGTCCGGCCATTAAGGCTCGGTAAGTATCTAAATTACACATATATAAATACATATAACATGCACGAGAGCCCAATTAAATGTTACTTCTCTATCGGAGTGACGTAAGGTCGGTAACCTCCGATTTATATTATGGAACAATCATTATCGCTATATCTCACCTTGAAGGAAGAAGTAACATAAGGTGAGATCAACAACAATGAATAAAATCGAAAAAAAAATCATGAAATAGGCTCAATAATCTCATAATAGCATTAAAATCATAAACTTGAAACCTTTAAACATAAAATCATCATTACATTGTAATCATCATAGAAACATTCTCATCTTTATGATGTGAAGCTTTAAGAATCATGAACTTCTAGCTTTTGCAAACAAAGAGGTTATGGAAACATTTATGGAATCATAACATAGGAATCATGCCTTTGAAAGAAAGGGGCGAGCCTTAACATACCTGTGAGGCCTCCTATTATCTACGCTTATCCGTCCATACTCGTAAATCTACATTCAAGAGGATTCGCATTATCGTTAGACTCATTGTTATATCCTTATAATAAGTCTGCATATTAAACTATTCTATATCCTGCCGAAAATCGGACAGCATCTCCCCTGTTTATATGCCTAGCCTAAATTCTCAATTCAACAACCAACAACAACAACAAGAATACCAACATCAATCATAATATTCTCAATACCAAAATACTCCATAAACATTCCATATGGGGTTTATCCCATATTTCCACCAACAAAACTATTATATGGCTATTTGACAGTTCTATCTCCGTAAATAAACCAAGATTAATATTAATAATAATAGATTCATACCTTTCTCCCGATAATATTGCTATGTCTTCACTTCCCGATAATAATAGATTCCTTCAATTTAAGCCAAACTCTACCGTAAAATGATGCTATAGGCACAACTATGCACCACCCGAGCCTTGATTAACTAAAATAACTCAAATTTCTCAACTTTTTATGACCAAAATAACCCTATATGTGTTATAGCCCGTATTTCGTACGTTCGGACATTCCAAGGTAGTCGTGGCAAGTTAAGGGAAACGCTACGTTCAAAAATTATTTTAATTTATAAGTTGGTTATAAATATCAATTATGGATATTAGTGTTATGGAAATACTGAGAGAGGTTAAGGGCAAAAAGAGAAATTCGCAAATGACCAATGGAAATAATGTGGAAGCTTAGGGGCAAAATGGTAATTTTACAAAGTTCAAGAAAAATTCATGAAGGGGCCATGTTGGCCGTGCACTATATGCCCTTATTTTAATTAATGGGGGTAATTGTAAATTATAAGAATTATGGACCAAAGCTTGCTTAAGAAGACATTAGTCTTCTTTTAATTTCAAGAAAATTCTAGAGAAAATTCAAGAATTCTCTAGAGAGGGATCATGTGGCTATAATCTTATCTTGAGGGGCAAAATTATAAATAAGGAAAATTGGTGGAAGACAAGTATATATAGGAAGTCATCATTTTAATTCAAGAAAACTAGAACAAAAAAAAAAAAGATGAAGAGAGTGGAGCAAGGAGGGTTCGGCCATGGCTCTCAAAATTGAGCCATGGGAAATTGACCAAGGAAAATTATTTTCTCCTAGTTTTCCTACTAAATGGAAGGTCCTCTACAACGTGGTATAATTGTTTCGGGAGATAGGCCATCCGTTTCGTCGTTTCCGCATTCTAGCCAAGTGAAGAAGTTGAAGAGGAAAGGTAAGATTTAATCCCCTTTTATATGTTGTGAAGGGTTCATTTGTGTTGTTGTGTGTGGAAGTAAATGAAATTCATGAAATATGTATGTATGGAGTGGTGGTCGTGCATGGTATGTGTGGTGTTGTGAGGAAAGATTAAATTAATGTAGTATGTTTGTAGTTGTAATGTGTAAAAATGAATGAAAAGTATGAAATCATGCATGCTGAAGTTGTAGTTGCATATGCATGGTGTTGGCCGTATGTATGAGGTGTTGTGTAAGGAAGAATGAATTAAATTCATGTGGTGTATTGGTTGTTGTTGTAATGTATAGAAAAGAATGGAAATTCATGAAAATCTATGTATTGTTGTTGTGGCCGAATGGTATAGGATTTGGTAAGTTATGGTAAATTGATGATATTTGACATTTTAGTTGTTGTTGTTATGGATTATGTGGTGTAAAACGAAGGGTGTTGTTGAAGTTAACGTATGTGAATAACAATGAAATGTATAGTTGTGATTGAAGTTGAAGGTTTCGGATGAAATAGTATGTCAAATAAGTTGTTGGAACATTATGTGAATTGAATTGGATTGAATCGACTATTGAATTGTTGCTGGAATAATTGCTAGTATTGTTGTTGGTTTGGCCGGGTCAAATTCCCGGATTGTTGTTGTTGATTTGGGGCCGAGCCGTATTCTCGGGGATTGTGTATTTACAGGGGAAATGCTGCCGAAATTTCGGCAGACAAAGTGTTACTTTAAAGAATCAATTTCTAAAGCCTCTAATCAAGTTTTGGTAAACATGACCAATTTGTAGATTTTGGCGGATTTGGAACGTGAATTTGGAGTCGCATAAGAAGCGGAAAAGGTATGTAAGGCTTCACCCTTCTTTCTATGGCATGTCTTAGATGGAATATGTTGGATGTGAGCCTCGGGAATAACTCTACCTTCTGAAATCCGCGCCTAAAGTTTCCTCTTTTTCAATCAGTAGAATTGAACAAAAAAGTGTGCAAAATGTTGGAAGAATTTCTTAAACCTCTAGAACTCACATAAATAGGACCCGACTACCCTAAAACCCTCACAAGTAACGCCATGACATGTAACATATGTAAATTTGGTGCGCCGCCTCATTTGATCCGAGGTGGGCCCACTGTTTCCCCGATTTACCTTATTGCTCTGCTTGACTTACTTTGAAGCTGAATCCAAAAGAAACCCTCGATCCTTATTCCATTACCAAATGACAAGTACTGTACCTATCCCTACGAGAATACTTCCATGATGATAATGATAACGATGATGTCAGAAAAGAGAATATGCCTATGATAAGTACGACAAGAATGATTCCACGACTAAGAGTCTTGAGCTAAGAATCCAATGTGAATATGAAAGTGTTATACTAGTTCTTGAACCTCAATTCTATTCCTTAGCTATGACACTAATTTCTAAAAGACTTCAAAGCATATGAATTGGCGGTTATAATGCCATTGATTTCATTCTATGCTCTCTCTTAAGGCTATTTTCCGTTGGTAGTCTCACCTTAAAATACTCGTTCCTTCAAGGTGAGACAAAGCGCCCATGATTATTCCATAATGTAATCAGAGGTCACCGACCTTATGTCACTCCGATGGACACATGACTTTCTTTGGGCTCTCATGCATGCCAATTGTATGACACATGTATATGAATGTGAATATGTATATGTATATGTATATGGGGAAAGGGGAAGGGGAAGGGCCACTGTTATATCACTACCTGATTCAGCTGGATTTCGTCCCGGACGCGGGATATGGGAGAGCCGGATACGGCGTCTGTATATGCGATATATATATAATATGTTGGGACACTGTTGGGGAGGGGGGTGGGAGAGCCGATGTACTCGGCGTCTGTGAATGTAAATAAAGGACACCGTTTCCTGAAATGTTCTGTTTTCTGTATATGTAAATAAGAAGCACTGTTTTTCTGAAAAAGAAACTAAGCATGCATGGCATCCGCAGAAAGGCATTCATATGTACAGGTTACATCTGTCCCAGGATAAGCTCCATATGTCTATTCTGTTATTATTCATACTGTATATTCCCTTATTATGTTACTATTCATGCTTTACATACTCTGTACATTACTCGTACTGACCCCTCTTCTTCGGGGGCTGCGTTCATGCCGCGCAGGTACACCAGATGAGCCACAGTTATCATAGAAGATGTTCCAGCGGAGTTGGCAGGCTCCACTTGTTCAGGAGTGCTGCCGAGTCAGAGTATCTGAGCCACGATGTTTGTTTGATGTTAGAGACTTTGCAGGCAGAGTCGTGGGTATAGAGTGTCGATAATATGCTATATCATAAAGTCCATGTGATTGCAGATTCTGTTTGACTTGAGTACGATGGAAAAAAAAATCTCTTGAAAGTTTTACTATGTTTTCCATTTTTTATTGATATAAAAGTCTAAGGAAGTTAAGTATGTAACAAGAGTCAGCGGGTTCGCTCGGCTCCAGATATGGGGTCGGGTGCCCATCACACCCTAGTAAAGTCGGGGTGTGACAAAGTGGTATCAGAGCAGGTCGGTCCAAGGGTTGTCTGCAAAGTCGTGTCCAGTAGAGTCCTGTTTATGAGTGTGAAGCCGGCTACATTTATAAACAGGAGGCTGCGGGGCATCTAGGAAATGTTGACCTTCTTTCTGTCTCAGATCGTGCGATAGAGCCAAGTCATAGGAAATAAGATTCCTTATACTAACCGTCAATTTTCGCAGACGCTTAGTGATGACGAAAGAAGACAAGTGCCGAGGTGGCAAGTTACGAAGGTAAGCCTGGATGATTGTTCTATTACCTGAACTGGGAGTACTGGATGGCGGGGATGTGCCATAGAGTTGTACGTTCTGTAAGGCATTGATGACATTGGGCGCATACAGATTTTGAATAAGTAGGAACGGTAAAGGAGGTTCTGCCAGATCGGGCTCGCCCCACAGGAAGAAGCATGGAAAAGAGATACTGCGAATAGGTAGTAAGTGAAATGCGTTGGCTCAGAAGGTTATGGATTTGGGCGTGGCAACGAAGGTGAGGTTGCTCCCATCGGGAATCTGGAAGCCCAGGATAGGAGTTAGCCATAAGGTGAGCGTTTGAAACTAGGAAGGGCAAAATAGTAATTATACAAGAAAAGACGTGTTACGAAAATGTCCCGGAAACTGTAAAACTTCGAGTTGCCCCAGGACAGGTAATAAAGGTTAGGTGAGGAAGCTGGCGCGAAAATATCAGCATTAAGACACCGAACTCCAATGAAATTTTTGGGTTAAGCGTGCTCAGGTTGGAGCAATTCCATGATGGGTGACCCCCTGGGAAGTTGGTGAGAAATTCTATAGATTGGAACATAAGAGCCAAATTAAAAGCTAGGATATTTCAATGAAAACTAGAGTGTATGGGATGGCTGGGAACCTTAAGAGGACGCGTAAGACGAGGTGGATTAGCTCAGTAAGAAGACAGGGAGTACATTACAGCCTTAGAATTAGGATAGGCTTGAACAACATTTGTACGTACTTTGTGGGTTAGCTGATAGTAATCATATACATATATATGTGAGTATGTAGGATATTTCAAAATGATTGTATATATGAATCTCGGAGTTCCAGTAACTGGCACTATGGCAACGAGGGCATTAATCGAACGAGGGAATCGAAGCCCGAGTGATAGCGAAAGTAAATGGTACTGGTGCTACAAGGAAAGCTGTCAGTGCCCCTGCGACTGATGAAGACTGGAGAATCTAATACAGTAATAGTTGTAAAGGAAGAGGAGTGAGCTAATGGAAAATAAGGAGACCAGAGGGCACGGAAGGGTCAACGACAAGAAATCACAATGGAAGAAAAGTAAGAAAAGGTAACGAGGGAAAACCCGAGAGAAACTATCGACAAGACACGAGACTATTTGGGCCTGGAATTTGAAAAAAATAGGTGTGAGAAGGGATAGAGTGTAGCAATATAGATCGAAAGGGAAAATGTGGAGTTTAAGAACCGATTCCAATAAGTAGGGCCAAAGGAATAGTTCCTAAGTTTAGAACCCATATGAAGACATAGTAAGAGAAGGAAGATACTCGCAGGCGGTCAGCGTGTAAGGAGTCCCCTAAAGGGGGGGAGACCATAGCAGACCCAAAAAAAAAAAAAAAAGAATTGCAACACTATGAAGTGTCAGAGAAAGGAAATCTATTAGTTTGAAAATAGAGCTCAAAATCTATTACTTGGGAGAAGAGCAGAAGCGAAATAACTATGAGTATACTAAGAGATAGACCTAAGGATAAGGAAATAGCCTCCCGCTACATTGAATCATTAAGTAAGGATTGCGTACTAAGACATGGCTTCCGTTAAGGTACGGTGACAAGACAACAATAGAAAAGGAAGGACCCGGAAAGAACAAGGATAATGAGGTGACACAGTGAGTTAGAACAACCTATGACATGGAGCAGCGACTCATGAAAAGTCAAGGAGTTCGATTACAAGGAAAATAAGGTAAAGGATAAGGAACGAGCATCATGGAGAGAGCAGCTATAAAAGAAACCCATGACATGGAATGAGGACTTATGTAAAGATCCGAAAGTTTGATAACAAGGAAAGTAGGATAACTGATATAGAATGGACATGGAGAAAAAAGGGCAACCATAAAGGAACCCCCTCCCAAAGTGCTACAAGACCCCACAAGGTCAGTTGAACATTCGAGGACGAATGTTCTAAAGGGGGGGAGGATGTTATAGCCCGTATTTCATACGTTCGGACATTCCAAGGTAGTCGTGGCAAGTTAAGGGAAACGCTACGTTCAAAAATTATTTTAATTTATAAGTTAGTTATAAATATCAATTATGGATATTAGTGTTATGGAAATATTGAGAGAGGTTAAGGGCAAAAAGAGAAATTCGCAAATGACCAATGGAAATAATGCGGAAGCTTAGGGGCAAAATGGTAATTTTACAAAGTTCAAGAAAAATTCATGAAGGGGCCATGTTGGCCGTGCACTATATGCCCTTATTTTAATTAATGGGGGATAATTGTAAATTATAATAATTATGGACCAAAGCTTGCTTAAGAAGACATTAGTCTTCTTTTAATTTCAAGAAAATTCTAGAGAAAATTCAAGAATTCTCTAGAGAGGGATCATGTGGCTATATTCTTATCTTGAGGGGCCAAATTATAAATAAGGAAAATTTGTGGAAGACAAGTATATATAGGAAGTCATCATTTTAACTCAAGAAAACTAGAACAAAAAAAAAAAGATGAAGAGAGTGGAGCAAGGAGGGTTCGGCCATGGCTCTCAAAATTGAGCCATGGGAAATTGACCAAGGAAAATTATTTTCTCCTAGTTTTCCTACTAAATGGAAGGTCCTCTACAACGTGGTATAATTGTTTCGGGAGATAGGCCATCCGTTTCGTCGTTTCCGCATTCTAGCCAAGTGAAGAAGTTGAAGAGGAAAGGTAAGATTTAATCCCCTTTTATATGTTGTGAAGGGTTCATTTGTGTTGTTGTGTGTGGAAGTAAATGAAATTCATGAAATATGTATGTATGGAGTGGTGGTCGTGCATGGTATGTGTGGTGTTGTGAGGAAAGATTAAATTAATGTAGTATGTTTGTTGTTGTAATGTGTAAAAATGAATGAAAAGTATGAAATCATGCATGTTGAAGTTGTAGTTGCATATGCATGGTGTTGGCCGTATGTATGAGGTGTTGTGTAAGGAAGAATGAATTAAATTCATGTGGTGTATTGGTTGTTCTTGTAATGTATAGAAAAGAATGGAAATTCATGAAAATCTATGTATTGTTGTTGTGGCCGAAAGGTATAGGATTTGGTAAGTTATGGTAAATTGATGATATTTGACATTTTAGTTGTTGTTGTTATGGATTATGTGGTGTAAAACGAAGGGTGTTGTTGAAGTTAACGTATGTGAATAACAATGAAATGTATGGTTGTGATTGAAGTTGAAGGTTTCGGATGAAATAGTATGTCGAATAAGTTGTTGGAACATTATGTGAATTGAATTGTATTAAATTAAATTGAATTGGATTGAATCGACTATTGAATTGTTGCTGGAATAATTGCTAGTATTGTTGTTGGTTTGGCCGGGTCAAATTCCCGGATTGTTGTTGTTGATTTGGGGCCGAGCCGTATTCTCGGGGATTGTGTATTTACCGGGGAAATGCTTCCGAAATTTCGGCAGACAAAGTGTTACTTTAAAGAATCAATTTCTAAAGGCTCTAATCAAGTTTTGGTAAACATGACCAATTTTTAGATTTTGGCGGATTTGGAACGTGAATTTGGAGTCGCATAAGAAGCTGAAAAGGTATGTAAGGCTTCACCCTTCTTTCTATGGCATGTCTTAGATGGAATATGTCAGATGTGAGCCTCGGGAATAACTCTACCTTCCGAAATCCGCGCCTAAAGTTTCCTTTTTTTCAATCAGTAGAATTGAACAAAAAAGTGTGCAAAATGTTGGAAGAATTTCTTAAACCTCTAGAACTCGCATAAATAGGACCCGACTACCCTAAAACCCTCACAAGTAACGCCATGACATGTAACATATGTAAATTTGGTGCGCCGCCTCCTTTGATCCGAGGTGGGCCCACTGTTTCCCCGATTTACCTTATTGCTCCGCTTGACTTACTTTGAAGCTGAATCCACAAGAAACCCTCGATCCTTATTCCATTACCAAATGACAAGTACTGTACCTATCCCAACGAGAATACTTCCATGATGATAATGATAACGATGATGTCAGAAAAGAGAATATGCCTATGATAAGTACGACAAGAATGATTCCACGACTAAGAGTCTTGAGCTAAGAATCCAATGTGAATATGAAAGTTTTATACTAGTTCTTGAACCTCAATTCTATTCCTTAGCTATGACACTAATTTCTAAAAGACTTCAAAGCATATGAATTGGCGGTTATAAAGCCATTGATTTCATTCTATGCTCTCTCTTAAGGTTATTTTCCGTTGGTAGTCTCACCTTAAAATACTCATTCCTTCAAGGTGAGACAAAGCGCCCATGATTATTCCATAATGTAATCGGAGGTCACCGACCTTATGTCACTCCGATGGACACATGACTTTCTTTGGGCTCTCATGCATGCCAATTGTATGACACATGTATGTGAATGTGAATATGTATATGTATATGTATATGGGGAAAGGGGAAGGGCCATTGTTATATCACCACCTGATTCAGCTGGATTTCGTCCCGGACGCGGGATATGGGAGAGCCGGATACGGCGTCTGTATATGCGATATATATATATAATATGTTGGGACACTGTTGGGGAGGGGGGTGGGAGAGCTGATGTACTCGGCGTCTGTGAATGTAAATAAAGGACACCGTTTCCTGAAATGTTCTGTTTTATGTATATGTAAATAAGAAGCACCGTTTTTCTGAAAAAGAAACTAAGCATGCATGGCATCAGCAGCAAGGCATTCATATGTACAGGTTACATCTGTCCTAGGATAACCTCCATATGTCTATTCCGTTATTATTCATACTGTATATTCCCTTATTATGTGACTATTCATGCTTTACATACTTAGTACATTACTCGTACTGACCCCTCTTCTTCGGGGGCTGCGTTCATGCCGCGCAGGTACACCAGATGAGCCACAGTTATCATAGAAGATGTTCCAGCGGAGTTGGCAGGCTCCACTTGTTCAGGAGTGCTGCCGAGTCAGAGTATCTGAGCCACGATGTTTGTTTGATGTTAGAGACTTTGCAGGCAGAGTCGTGGGTATAGAGTGTCGATAATATGCTATATCATAAAGTCCATGTGATTGCAGATTCTGTTTGACTTGAGTACGATGGAAAAAAAAAATCTCTTGAAAGTTTTACTATGTTTTCCATTTTTTATTGATATAAGATTCTAAGGAAGTTAAGTATGTAACAAGAGTCAGCGGGTTCGCTCGGGTCCAGATATGGGGTCGGGTGCCCATCACACCCTAGTAAAGTCGGGGTGTGACAATATGTGCTGAGCTCTAAAATCTGATTTTTGGTGAAAAAATGGGGTTTTTCCCCTTTTATAGGTGGGTAAAGTCGGGGGGTCACTATAGATGTACTGTAGCATGTCGGTTACTGTAGCAGTGCTGTAGCAGTACTGTAGCACGCGTTTCTACTTTGTTAGCCTAACTTATAATGTCCATAATTCTGTACTCTGATGTTATATCGACGAGCGGTTTGTTGCGTTGGAAACTAGACTCGACGAACTTCATTTTAGGCTTTTGAAACACCGTAAAATTCCTAATATACTAGGAGATATACCCCTCCAAAGTTGACTCCAAATTCTGTCAACTTTTTTCAAATTTTCGACAAACTTATTTTCTTCGATTTGCTTGATCCCAGAACCTTTAGATACTTTCGTAACACTTGTTAAACGTATTCATTAGCCTTATAAGGGTTCCATGGCCTCTCCAAGCTTACGTTAGTTTACTTTTAATGCAAACAATGCAAAAAAAAAAAAAAAAAATTGAGGTGTAACAATATATGAAATCTATTCGACTTATTTAAACAATCATTGCATTATTTAGGCATAAACATTCATTCTAATTCACAAGACCAATTCTTGATATCAAACATGGCTTTGAAAATAAAGAGGGGCAACTTCCACATCTAAGAAGTTAATACTTCTTAATTAATGCCTAATCAATACATGAGCTCAACAAAATCAAAGGCGAAACAGCAACTAATCAACATTATTAAGTTATTAACATTTAGACTAATACTAAGCAATACCAAAATAAGTAAACAGGATAGTACATTACCTTTTTATGGTGAATCCCTGATCAAAAACGAATTTGAAAGCCTTAAGTTCTTCAAAAACCCACAACTCAGCCACACAGACTCGAACAAAAGGAAAGAAATAAAACTCTTCAACTCATAAAGACCTCACACTTAGGGAAGTCTTAAAATTTTAATAATGGAGGCAAAAAATTCGACGTTTTAGCCTTTCTTTTGAACTACCACGATTTTCTAAACTCTAAAAAAAAACTCTTTTAAAATTTTGTCTTTGAGACTCAAACTTTCTTTCAGAAAAAAGCCTCTTTTTACCCTTTTCCAAGCTTGTTTTGTAAAAGGGGTTAGGGTTCTATTTATAGAACCCCAAAAATTATCTACACTCCAAAAACCATCAATGTGGGACAAATGTATTTCCGGACAAATGAACCTTAAGGCCAGTTCTACGCCTCACATGGCCTCTCAAGTATATGGATGGTTAGATCTGAACCATACTCGGTTCGATCCGACCTTTTCAAACCCAACCAATAAAATTTAAGCAAGGTACAAACATCATACAGCAAAATCAATCATAATAATCCATTTTTGACTAAGTAAAATTAAAATAAAAGCAAAGAATAAAGTTTCATTACCTATTCGGGCAAGATTCGAGTAAATACGACCTTAACATTAATTTCTTTACAAAAAACTGTCACTACAAAACTGCATGTCTTACACACGCGCTTTAACTTTCCATTTCTAGACGAGAGAGAGAGAAAATTGCAGGCGACGCTCGGGTTTTAACATGAAAGAGGAAGAGAGAGAAAAGGGAGGGGGATGTTTTTTTTTTTTTCTGAAATGGGTAAAATGAAATAAAAGGGGGGAGGGGTGGGTATTACCCCTTTAATGCTTTGAACGATCTGGGTCGGGTCTCAGCCTGGTTTGGGCTGGACTCGGTCTAGATTTTAAAGAATAAATGGGCCCTTTATTTTGGTATACATATATTTACACTAAGGTATACATATATATGTATACACTGTATACTAGTATGCGTATATAAATAATTTAAAGATAAAAAATTAGTAATGTCTTAATTATAGATAAATTAGGACATATTTATTTTATTTCATAAAAATGGTTTTAAAAAATGGGCCAAATTATGTCAATGGGCGCAAAATTGCGGACAGGGCCCATAATGAATCCTGACCCATCTAATCATTTCAATTATGGCCAAGTTTGGCCTTAATTGATTTTAATTCAGCAGGTCATTTCAATTATGACCATACTTGGCCTAATTGGCAAGTTTAGAAATTAAACTACATTAATGATCTTGATTAATTTAAACCAATGAATTTGGTTATTTCAATCAAGGCCATTAAAAGACTAATTTTACAAAATTGACCCAATTTCCTTGAACCATGAACTGTTCAAATTAATTGTGGCCATAACAAAATAATTGAAGCCTCAATTTGCAATGAGGTCCATTTAATTAATTAATTAAAATATTTATAGATAATTATACATGAATTTGGATAAAACACACAATCATGCAAAAATTAAATATTAAAGGGTGAAATGGTCAATTATTTAAATTACTCAAAATCCATGGATTAAAGGGAATAAAGTATTTACTAATTTTGACAATTTTGATAATTAAATAATTATCATTATTTTAAAACAAAATGCCCTTTCTTCTTGATTAAACCAAATAAGTTCCTTATAAATGTCATAAAAATGCCAATTAATTTCTAAACAACTTAGTGATGTCATGCAAAACCCTTTCATAAATTTAAAGAGCAGAAATTGTTCTGAGAAATTTTATAAAAAATATTTAAACCTTTTAAGGTGTACGGCTTATTTTATTTATTTTCCAAGGACCCTGAGTAATTAAAATAAATTATAGAGGTAAAAAATTAGGTGTCAACAACTGCCCCTTCGTTGTTCGGGGATGGCGGGACCATTCCTGAGCAACGAAATTTGACTAACTCTAATTTTTGACTTACCCGACCCATTTCACCCTTTATCTTTTCATGCAATTTTCACATGCATGGCCGGACCCTGGCCTCAAGGTTTCCTACATACCTTAGGTTACATGAAAATTCAGGCCACTTGTAGTTCGACTCAACTAAAGACTTTTAAGCGATTTAGAAGGAAAATCCTGAAATCCTAAGTGTTGTGATTGGGGTTTTTTCGGATGACTATTAGAATGTGACCGACCCTCTGGTCTTGAGTTCGCCTACATATCCCTGCTTTCTGGGAATCAGGTCACATGTAGTTTGACTCGCTGGAGAAGTATATGTCCCTTATGCAGGAATACTTTCAAATTTCCCCGGTCACGGTTTTTCAGAAAAGAAAATAGAACAAGATAAATTGTGGCTGAGTCTGAGTCAAGATAGCTTCCAAATCCTGGCCGGAGAGCTTGACCCTCATGGGCACCCTATTTTGACTGGCTGCGTAAGAAAAAATTCCACATTTGGTTCCCATTTTGTATGGATCAGGTTTAGCAAGCCGGCTTCTTTCTGGGGGATGTGTGCCTTTTCCCTGGATTTGACAATATGCAGATATCTTTTTCAGAATTTAGATGAATGGCCCTCTTGGTTGTTTGTATGAATGGCCCTCTCAGCTGATTGTATGAATGGCCCTCTTGGTTGCTCGTATGAATGGCCCTCTTGGATGTTTGTATAGATGGACCTCTTGGCAAAATAAATGAATGGCCCTCTTGGCAAAATAAATAAATGGCCCTTGTGGCCGGATAATCTTTCCTTCGTCTGTTTTATTGGTTGTTGACCCTTGTGGTCGGATGTGCCCTTTTGTCTTTCTCATGACTCTTTTGGTCGTATGTATCCTTATGCTCACCAATTGTGACCCTCTTGGTCTGATACATATTTGATGTTCACTCTTTGCGTGACCCTCTTGTTCGGATTTGTATTTATGCTCATTTGATCTGTGACCCTTTTGATCTCTCTCCACAAGGCTGGGTTTGCTTTTCGCCTTTGCTGTGAGTAAACCGCTTGGTGGTGTATTTACTGTCCTATGAAAGAAAACCTGCATCCACAAAAAAATTATGAGTTTCCTAAGAAGCCGATTAGCATCGTTGTCTTCACGTCTGGTGTCTTCTCTTGATGCTGCTCCGGACCCTCTTGGGCTCGGTATTTCAAGAGATGTTTCTGGGGATGTAATTATGCTATTCTATTTTACTTTATTTGGAAAATTCAGAGTAAAAAACTTTATAAAATGTATGTTGCTTTTTTCCTTAAAATAAATGCTTTTAATTTTTTTATGTGTCATGACGTGTGTTTTCTTAAAACGCGGTTTTTTTATTCTTCCCGGAGGCATGATTGCTGACTTTCATGCTGATAGAATTTTTGAGGTCTTTCTCAAAAATTCTGCCCCAGTGTAGAGTTGATGCTATCTAATTCTAATGCTAACCCTTACAAGCTTGATCCTGTTGACTTTTCCTGCCTTATTGTCTCTATGGTTTCCTAAGGGTTTCTTGGTTTTTCTTTTATGACGACCGAGCTCGAGAGCGCCTACGTATCCTGTCGCATCAGGAATTCAAGTTGAACGTAGTTCAAAATAAAGTAATTGAGTTTTGGAAATAACAAGGCGATTACAAGAAAAAGGTACGATTACAAGGAAATAACAAGGCGATTACAAGCAAATGGAATCCTAAATGTAGTATCTCTTGAGCGCGTCTGCATTGATGGCCTTCGGCCACTCTAGTCCATCTATCTCGGCTAGGACTACGGCTCCTCCTGAAAGTACATTCCTGACCATGTATGGTCCTTGCCAGTTCGGCGCGAATTTCCCTTTATAATTCTCTTAGTGAGGGAAGACTCGCTTGAGTACGAGTTGTCTGATCTGGAAGAGTCGGGTTCTGACCCGCTTGTTGAAGGCTCGAGACATCCTTTGTTTGTATAGCGATCCATGGCATACCGCCACCATTCTCTTTTCCTCTATCATGGTTAATTGTTCATAATGATTTCTAACCCATTCTGCATCTTTCAGCTCTGCCTCTTAGGTGATCCTGAGTGAAGGGATCTCTACTTCTGCGGGTATGACCGCTTCTGTACCATAGACAAGGAGGTACGGGGTTTCCCCAGTCGAAGTTCGGGTTGTTGTTCTGTATCCCAACAGAGCGTAAGGCAGCTGCTCATGCCAATGCTTGTAGTTATCAACCATTTTCTCAAGATCCTTTTGATGTTCTTGTTGGCAGCCTCTACGGCTCCATTCTTTTGTGGTCGATAGGCGGTAGGGTTTCTGTGGGTGATTTTGAATTGCTCACAGATATCTTTCATCAAATGGTTGTTTAGATTGGCACCATTGTCTATGATGATGGATTTCGGCACACCGAAACGGCATATCAGATTGATTTTGACGAAGTCGGCCATGACTTTCTTGGTCACTGATTTGTGGGAAGTTGCCTCCACCCATTTAGTGAAATAATCTATGGAGACTAAGATGAAACGATGTCCATTGAAGGTCGGAGGCTCAATGGGTCCTGTGACATCCATTCCCCATGCTACGAAAGGCCTGGGTAAGCTCATTGCGTGTAATTCCATGGGGGAAACCTTGACCAGATCCCCATGTATTTGACACTAATGGAATTTTTGTACGAATTTACAGGAGTCATGTTCCATGGTCATCCAATAATATCCCGTCCTAAAGATTTTCTTAGCAAGGATGAATCCATTCATGTGGGGTCCGCATGCCCCTGCGTGCACTTCTTTTAGCAATTTTGTGGCCTCTTTGGCATCCACACATCTGACAACCCGGGGTCAGAGGTCCTTTTGTATAACACTTCCTTGTTCAGGAAGAAACCATTAGCCAATCTTCTGATGGTCTTCTTTTGATTTGCTAAAATCTCTAGGGGATACTCCTCTTTTTCCAAGTAGGACTTGATGTCGGCATACCATGGTTAGCCATCTAGCTCAGCCTCAACATGGGCGTAATGAGCCTGCTCTTCTCTCAGTACAATTTATAAGGGATCAATGTGGGTACTCTCAGGGTACTGGATCATAAATGCTATTGTGGCGAATGCGTCTGCGAACGCATTCTGGGCCCTTTGAGTATGCCTAAAGTCAATGCTCTTGAATCTCCCGCACAACCTTTGTACCAGATTCACATATGGGAGTATCTTGTCATTTTTGGTCGCCCAATTTCCTTTTACTTGATTTATAAGCAAATCGGAGTCCCCGATTACCAACAACTCTTGTATGTTCATGTCTGACGCTATCCTGAGGCCAAGAATATATGCTTCATATTCCGCCATATTGTTGGTACATCTGAAGTTGAGTTTTGCGGCCATCGGATAGTGTTGCCCTATTTTCGATATCAACACCGCTCCAATACCTGATCCTTTATAGTTGACTGCTCCATCGAAGAACAATCTCTATCTCGAATATGGTTCCGTCGCCTCTTCTTCCATGGCCATCACTTCCTCGTCTGAGAAACAAGTCTGTAATAGTTCCAGTCCATCATCCACGGGACCTTTTGCCAGCAGATCAGCCAAGGCTTGTCCCTTAATTGGTTTTTGCGCTACGTATACGATGTCAAACTCTCTTAGCAGCATCTGCCATTTAGCCAATTTTCCTATGGGCATCGGTTACTGGAAAATGTATCTTAGCGGATCCATTCTAGATATGAGATGAGTGGTAAACACCAATAGGTAGTGCCTCAATTTTTGGGCAATCCAAGTTAAAGCATAACAGGTCTTCTCTACGAGTGTATACCACGCTTCACAGGAGGTGAACTTCTTACTCAAATAGTAGTTGGCATGTTCTTTTTTGCCCTCTTCATCATGCCGGGAAAGCATGCAACGAAAGCTTTCTCTGATACCAACAGATACAGTAACAAAGGACTCCCTAGCCTGGGCGGTACTAAGACGGGAGGATTGGAAAGGTATCTCTTGATTCTGTCAAATGCCTCTTGACATTCCTCTGTCTAATTAGTGGGAGCATCTTTTTTTACTGTGCTATGAATCGTCCAATGTAGTTCAACCTTCCCAAGAAGCTCATGACTTCTTTCTTGGTTTTGGGAGGTGGTAGCTCCTGAACTGCTTTAATCTTGGCACGGTCTACTTCAATGCCCCTACGGCTGACTATGAATCCTAGCAATTTACCTGCAGGCACTTCAAAAGCGCACTTCACAGGGTTCAGCTTTAGATCTAATTTGTGAAGTCTGTCGAAGAACCTACGCAAATGCACAGTACGCTGTGAGCCTTCCCTTGATTTTATGATGACATCATCCACATACACTTCAATATCTCCACGCATCATATCATGGAACAAGGTAGTCATAACTCTCATGTACGTGGCGCCGGCGTTCTTGAGGATAAACGGCATCACCCGGTAGTGGTAAACTCCCCAAGGAGTGATGAATGCTATCTTTTCATCATCTTCTTCGCTCATGAGTATTTGGTGGTACCCAGTGAAACAATCCACGAATGACTGCAACTCATCCTTGGCACAGTTGTCTATTAGGATGTGGATATTTAGGAGTGGGAAGTTGTCTTTTGGACTGTCCTGGTTGAGATCTTGGAGTCCATACATATTTGGATTTTTCCCTCATTTTTAGGTACTGGCACTATGTTGGTCACCTAAGTGGGTAAGGACGTCACCTCCACTATTCCAGACTCGATTTGTTTCTCCACTTCGTTTTTTATCCTGATACTCATGTCAGGCTTAAATGTCCGGGTCTTTTGCTTAACCGGAGCGAAGCCTTCCGTAATAGGAAATATGTGGGCTACAATTTCAGTGCTCAAACCTGGTATATCCGTGTATGACCAAGAGAAGATATCCACATATCTTTTTAATAGAGCTATGAGCTTTTCTATTTGTGGAGCTCCCAAATGAGCACTGATTCGTGTCTCCTTGACATCCTCTTCGTCATTGAGGTTGATCACCTCAGTTTCATCCATATTTGGCTTCTTCTTTTCTTCTAATTCTTCCAATTCATCTGCTAGTCCCTCTGGCATCATTGTCGATTCATCGTACTCCTCATATTCCTATTGTCTGTTTTCCTCGTTCGTTTCATGACATGTCAAGACATTTTCGGTTGTTTTATTATGGTTACTACTGAAAAAGCGAGGTAGAGTAAATTTAGGTTTATTATTATTCATTATGCGTAGTTAGTTAGAAAAATCTTCATTATTATTATTTGATAAAGATAGCAGGTTTACGTAGATCGAGGCTTTACATTAATTCAAGGACAATGGACTACAATTGTGGTCATGGTTCGGAACAACGTTGGACCATTTCCATTTTTAAACATTACGAAGTAATTTAGAAAAGGCGATCATTCGGGCCTCATGCGATGTCGCCGCTTTTAGCAAAAGATTTTTAAGGAAAATCTATCTCTCTACCGAGGAGCCAACAGCGGGTGGATGTCCAATTATTCAGGCGTTCTCCTGGCCTCAGACTGCGTATGTTGGGTGTCTCCTGACTTTCTTTAATGACTGCCTAGCATCCCTCTTCTTGGAACAGCGACTCGAGACTCCCGTCAGTTTCCTTTTCATTTAGTATTGGCATCTTTCTGGGGAATGCCTGGTACAGAACCGGAATTTGACGAAGTAAGTTCCTTGTTCTGGGCTCTCTCTTGATTGCCTTTATGAGCTCGTCTTTATTTGGGGTATGCCCTATACCGAAGTGATAATTTTCCTTTGGGATTAAGACAGGATCTACTATCCCTGCGAGGTCCCTTCCTAGACCCTTTCCTATTTCAAAATCATTCCTCAGCATGGTACATGCAATCATTTTGTAGACTGCTGGCATGGGTTTATCGACCTCTTCCTCCGTATGCATGGCCCTAACGTATTCCACTGCATTAAAGTTTGGTAAGTGAGGGCTCTCTTCGATCATAAGAATGATGTTGTAAGGATACTTATGAACATCCTTCTTAGCTGCTACCACAATTTCCTGTCCCTGCCATTCAAATTTTATGGCCTGGTGCAGAGTTGATGGTATTGCGCCGGCAGAATGTATCTAGGGTCTTTCCAAGAGCATATTGTAGCTGGCGGTAATTGCCATGACCTGGAATTTTACGGTGAAAGAGGTCGGTCCAACTTGGATCTGCAGGTCTATCGTTCCAAGGGAATCACTTAGAGATCCATCAAATCCCCTAATGTTTGTCCCACTTCGGTGAATCTTGCCTATGTCGCAACCAAGCTGGGTCAATGTGGTGATAGGGAAATTATTGAGGCCTGATCCATTGACCACCATCACCCTCCCTGTTGCTTTACCATGGCATTCCATGGTAATGTTAAGGGCTCTATTGTGGGAAGTTCCTTCTGCTGGCAAATCCTCCTTTGAGAAATAGATTTTGTGTTCCCCGATAATGTGGGCTACCAGCCTAGCCAAATGTCCACTGCTTGTACCCGCTGGTATGTGTGCATCATCCAGCATTCTCATGAGGGCCTGCCTGTGTGATGGGGAGCTGGCTAGTAATGACAACACTGAATTTATGTCGGTGTTTTCTTTAAATGGTCAATGATGGAATAGTCTTTTGGCTGCATGCGCTGCCAGAAATCCTCAGTTTCTCCTTCAGTTATTGCTCTCTTTTGGGTGCTTTCTTTATTTGTAGCATTCTGAGCTAACTCTTTAAGAGTGTAACACCTCTCTGAGCGGGTCATGCCTTCAGCCATGGCTGCTTGTACAATGATTGACTTGTTGGGCATTAGAGCAATTTATGGTGCCTTCTGTGCTACCACGGGTGCGGGAATCAAGATTCTGAACCTCGATGTTGCTTTCGTGGCTCCTGGCGCTAGGACCAGAACCCTAAAATTTGGACGCTCTTCGAGTATGAGGGAGGCTACTGTGTGTTCTAGGGATTCGACTGCTTTGGGGATTAATGCTCTGCAGGCTTCCCAGTCTTCATTCCTCTCAATCATGTGGACTCCGTTGTTTTCATGATTAGGTAACGGGTTAGTGTTCACATTGGCAGCTGCGGTTTCTAAAATAATATCCCTTTTGTCAATTAGATCTTGGATTTTGTGCTTGAGATTTATACAGTCCTCTGTGTTGTGCCCATTTCCTCCCGAATGATAGGCACAAGTTTGATCAGCCCTAATAGCCTTTTGAATCAAACCTGCAACTAATAGCCTTTTAAAGAACTGAGCCCTAGGCTCGAGGAGCGTTGTGAATTCCCTTACTAGCCTCTTCTCAAAAGCAGAACATGGAGCATTGTATGTTGGGGGGGGGGGGTGGTTGATTTTGGTAATTCTAGGGTGGTTGATATGCCTGTGGTGGGTTATTTGGGAGGTAATTTTGTTGGGGTGAGGCTTGGTAAGTGGGAGCGGAAACACGAACACTAGGGGGAGCCACGTAAGCTGGTACAGTGGTAGTGAAGCTTGGTTGTGTGTAATACACAGGCGTTGGATAATGCATAAGGGGTGTAGTTATGTGGGTGGGTTGTGGTTCTTTTGGGCTTGGGTTCAGAATGTGGGATATGCTCACCACATCCTCTTTCTTCTTGCGGAAGATTCCTATAGTAGTTTGTCCAGATGCCTTGTTAAAGACACCAATTATTTTCCCAAACTTGAGACCCTCTTCTATAGCCTCTCCTATTTTGACCAATTCAACAAATGGTCTTCTAGCCATGGACAACATTCTGTCGTATAAATCAGGATCCTGGGATCTAATGAACACAGAGACTAGCTCTCTTTCACACATTGGTGGCTGCACACAGGCTACCTCAGCTCTCCACCTGTTTGCGAACTCCCTATAGTTTTCTATGGATTTCTGCTTGACCTTTTCAAGGTGATAGTGGTCTGGTACCGTTTCAACATTAAAGAAAAATCTTTCCATAAGGGATTCCGTCATGTCCTCCCAGGTGTGCCATTGACACATATCTTGAGTTGCGAACCATTCAGCGGCCTCTCCGGTCAGACTACGACTAAATAGTCGTATGATTAGAGGTTTATTCTTCTTTACTCCGACCAATTGGTCACAGTAGGATCGGAGGTGTTCCTTAGGATTCCCTGTCCCATTGAACATCTCAAATTTTAGGATTTTGAACCCCTTTGGTAAGTCTAAATCCGGATGCATACACTGATTATCATATCTTAGGCCTGTAGCCTTTCTTGCAAACCTGTTGGATTTCTCCAGTAATTCCTCCATCTTTTTCTCCATGTCTCTTTCACGCTTATCATGTTTGCCTCTGCAGGCCCTTTCAATTTCTTCATAATGATCTAGCTCTTTGTGCCTTGGGGAGCATTTACTGGGGATGTTGGGAGTGAAGAATGTGACCTGGTGGGTGGTATGGTTGAGCGGGGCAGTGGTGGTGTTACACCTCGGAAAAGTTTTCGTTGGTACGCAAGTGGATAAACTAGTGATGAATATGAGTGCATGATGTCTATGAGCAAGAAACGACGTTGATAACCTTAGGCGAGATTTTGAAAGTATCCGATGTGAGACGAAGAAGTTGGCTAAGTTAAGATGAGATACAAGGTGAGCAATGCATGTGCATGGATGGAGGTTATTAAAATGAGAAGGCTAAGAAATATGGGAAGTTGCAGAATTGCAACTGCCCAGTGGTCGTATATTGCAAAATACGGACCGTAAAGTGCAATACGGTCCGTAAACTGGCAGTCGTAAACTGCCATGCAAGGCTTCGACTTTCTGCCAGCTGAAGAAATGGTTAAATACGACCTGGTGGATGGACCGTAAAGTGATTTACGGCCCGTAAACCATGGTCGTAAACCACCATGAACGCAACCCAGCTTCTGGTTCTGGAAAAGGCTAAATACGCCCATGGAGGACGAGCCGTATAGTGGAATATGGTCCGTAAACCTCCATGGACGACCACTGTTCACCCAGCACAGATTTCACAAGTCATTAAATAAAGGGACCAACACTTGTTTTATTTCATTACAACATTACACCACTTCTCTCTAAAACTTCTCCCTACATTTATTATATGAGTTTTCAAGGATTATAAGCCATCAATAACATTAAGACAAGTGAATCAAGGATAAGGGAATCATCAAGGATCATCCAAGTCAAGAAATTCAAATGGAGAAAAACTAGGGTTTGGCTCAAAGTGGGGTATTATCAACCAAAGCTTGTTCCTACAACTTCTAAGGTAAGATTCATGATTTTTACATGATGTTTAAGGTATTGGAGAATTAAAATACATGGATTGTAGAAAATGTGGTCAACTAGGTCATGAATGGTGAATAGTGACATTTTGAGGAATAGTTTGAATTGAATTATGAATGTTGTTGGGTTACGATATGAATGTATTATAAATGGTACTAAGATCATGAACTCGACACTTTAGACGAATGGACGAAGTTGGAGGTCATGACCATAAATATGAGAGAATTAGAAGCAAATTGAGAAATCTAGATAATGTGGATGATGTGAATGACTAATGGCCATTGTTATGATATTAATGAAGGTATAAAGGCTAGCATTGGAAGGGAACGTGCAAGTGTAGAATAGTTCGACAGAAAGGTATGTGAGGCTAACCCTTCTTTCCTAAGGCATGGTTCTTGGCCAAATTCCTAATTCTTCTATATGAGTATGTTGTCTTCACATGGTTGACTTTCCGAGCTCATAAGCTCACGACCCTTGATATGTACTATGATTATACTATGTTCCTCGTATGACGAGTAAGTCTATAATGTAGATGTAACGATAATGATGAGGATAGTAATGATGATGAGAGTAAAATGAGATTAGAGATGCTTACGAGCTATGATATATGTATATGTATGCCTAAGAAGGGCTATGATAAGACCCCGAGCTTATGATGCCGGGTAAGACTATATGTATATGACTATGTATAAAGTATGTATACGATTACGAAACGCGCGCACACCTCTGCAGATGGTACGGATAACCCTGACGCCTTGGTAGGGCCAGGTATGTATGATCTTGAGCCTTGGTTGGCCAAGTATGTATGAAACACTGATCCTATGAGGTCGGGTATGCTATGTAAATGCCATGTATATGAAATGACTATGTATATAATATGAATATTAATGTGATAAGACTATGTATAAGAATACGAATAAGGACATGTATACGAATATGAGCACAAGTATGGTACGAGTACTATTATGGAATACGGACGATGATGTAGGTGTACTAATACGTATGAAAAATGGAAAGTCCGACGAAAGGCAGGTAAGTACTATGACGATGATATTATTGTCTCCCCTCCTATGCTATTTCATACGTTGTTCATTATGCTTATACATCGATGTTGATCATGTTTTACATACTCAGTACATTCTTTGTACTGACGTCCTTTTGTTGTGGACGCTGCGTCATGCCCGCAGGTGCACAGGAGGCAGGCTTGATCCATAGCTGCTTATCCAGAGATTGCATACCAGAGCTCCATTTCCTCCAGGAGCCATAGCTTTTGGGTACTCATTCTTTTGGTGTACATAATTATGGGCATAGCGGGGTCCTGTCCCGCTCATACGGTATGTCATAATCTTAGAGGCTCGTAGTCATGTGTATTTGGGTAGAGATGTTCGGCCATGTCGGCCCATGTTTTGTATATCTTTTGTTGGCCTCGTTGGCCTTGTACTTATGATGTGGCATAGATGCCTATGATATGTTAAATGATGATGGTCGTCTAATGGGATCAATATGATTAACGATAAGAAAAACACGAATTGACTTATGGTTCACCTAGATGTTATGTTATGTACGATAAGGGGGTGCCCGAGTGGGGTAACACCGGGTGCTTGTCGCGGCCCCTTAGCCGGGTCGTGACTCTGTATTTCTGATTTATCCACTAGGTCAGTCTGGTTGGTTCTTTGCACCTAGTTTTGGTGTAGCAGCTATATTTCAATTCATCTTTTTTTTTCAAGGGTTTCATAATTGGACCTTGAACCCCTTTCATATGATGGGAGTTGGTGGTCTACCCAGGTGGGGGAGCTGGAGCACATATAATTGGCTTGCAGGATTAATGAAAACAGGTTGAGGAGCCTGATAAGAAAGGAATGAGTGAGTGGTCCCTGGGATTTGAATGTATTTTGTTGGTGGAGGAGTACAGTAAGAAGGACCAACATGGTTTGGATTGGTGGAGCTTAGTGGAGGTGGGACGGTTCCTGGTGGGTATATAAGGAAGTGATCGAGTATTGGTGAGCTCAGGGAAGGAAATGGAGAAGGAGGCCTTCTTTCCTCTGTCGAAGCGTCCTTGCCTGTATTTGTTGCCTCATTCCTGGCTACCTTTTCTTGGAGAGCCGTAACGGTAGTCAGTAGTGTCTCAATCATATCTTCTTGAGATGATACCTCTTGTGGGTCTTGGGCATCTCTGTCATGGAGAGCGAGCTCAGTTCCGTTATCGAGGGTACCGGTCATCTTCTCTTTTCCTTTGTCTGCGCGGGATGCTAACACGGCTTTAGATCTTGTGAAGTATGCCAGCTTTCAGTACTACACTAATCAGCCTCGTTCTATAATACAAGAATAACTCAACGTTAGACAAAGTTAGTTACTTATCAAGATATAAAGGCAAGATATCACATATTGATATTTAAAGCACACAAGCACACAAAATCATATATTAAGCTTGAACAGTTCTTATCCTTTGCTCTAAAGGTTCGGATGTTTACAGGCTTTTGATGTTTGGGTGGATCTTGGTCCAATGGGCTTTATGGCTGACTTATTCTGGCAAACCCTTCCCTGTTAAACAAATGAGTGGGGGGGGGGGGGGGGGGGGATTGTAATTTATATTATGTAGAGGCCGATTCTTACGTAGACTGCCTACGTATCCCACCAGGGGAAATCAGGCCCTATCATAGTTCGTTTTACAAAAGAAGGATACATATTATCCTAAATATCCTTTAAGCTAAACCTAGCTAAAGACATCCCCAGACTAGGCCCTGCTCGGGCTTCCCACGTATCCCTTCATAGGGACGTCAGGTCGGCGCGGTTCCTTACAATATTTATTGGGAGAGGGGCTAACTTTTTATGTGCGAAAATGGGGACACCTAATATCTACCCAAAAATACAGTTTTGCGAGTCGTTGTCCTTACAAACTCGCTCTCTCATCCTCTTTCCATCTCAGTACTGTGGTGGTAAGATGACCAAGATCTCCCCTGTACTGATCTTATGTTCAAGTTCAAGCTTAAATGTTTGGCACTATTCTATGTCGTGCCTCATGGCTCTTGTATGATACAGGCAAAACTTATTCCTGTTGGGCCCTAATGGCGTGGGCTCATGGACAGGTTCCGCGAGTCTAATATTTTTTAAACTTCCTAGAGTTTAGAATATTCGGGCGTATGATTCCTCAAAGATCGTGAAATCATATTGTCAGATCTGAGTGCCAGCAGTGACTCCTTCTCCAGGGATAATAGGGTCATGAACTAGTAAGGTGTGTGGTCCCCAGAAAGTTCCAATCATCCTATCGTCAATCAGACTACAAATTATTCTCCTCAACCCTAGACACTCGTTTAGGGTATGATACGGGCACCTTTTAGTATGCGTACACCAACTCGGGCGGCGACAACCTAGCCCTAGTGGTGCAAGGTACTCCTGTGGCTACCATCCTTTCATATACCTTACAGGTGACAGACTGTGGAGCCACTCTGAATAGGGAGGAATGGGCTTTGAAGGCTACTCCCCACCAAGCAGTTCAAAAGGGCCTACCCTTCCAAAATTCTATGATGCCATGGTGGAGGTTGCAGGTACTAGAATGGTTGAGGGTGCATAGAAGTCAGATCCCTCGTTGGTTGGGGCATAATAATTAGATTCCTCATTGACATCATTCTTGTCCTCTAAAAACTCAAGAAATATCTCAAATGGTTCTTCCTCCCCCTCAGCCTCTATGTTGATGTGCTCTAACTCCTCCTCTTCTATATCCTGAGGCTCTTCTTCTTCCTCTTCTGGTTCTCCTTCTTTAACAGGTTCGGAGGCTCCGACTCCTCTTGTAGATCTGATTTTGTTACCCAATGGTCTGATCTAGCTCCTTGTCTTTCATTCACTCCTCTCGGAGTCTCCTCTGTAGGAGTCATAGGCCTTCTCTCTAAAGGTATACAGTTCAGCACCAAAACCCTTACTTCTTCTGGGACGTTCCCATAATATTGTTCTTGGGGTATGCCCTTTGGCGGGTTCCCCACCATCTCTAGCAGTCGGTCCACTTCCTCAATTTTCCTCCCTATTTCTTGGAGGTGCTTCTCCATTTGTAGCACCTTGTCTCTTAGCATTTCCGTTGTCTCTCCCAGAGTCCGCGTCTCTTGTTCTCTTTGGTTTGCCATTGTAAGTCAAACTTTTATGGAGATAAATTTGGGTAAGTTTAAAGCTTTTTGGTATGTAGTTTTAGATCATCAAATCAAATGTATTCAAGCCTTAATATATGATAACACATATGGCAAATAGGCATGTGAAGCACGTAGCAAGCATTCATATAATTTGGCAGATATTTATACTATTTGCGTTCGTAAAACATTTTTTCGTTAAGGCTCTCCTAATGAATTGAAGCATGCAATTGGCATTATTGAAAGTGAACCATTGCCCTGAAAAATCATCATTAGTATATAAATAGTAATAAAAATATGTTCCCCGAAGGGATTACAAAGATGATAAAGCCGACGAGGGGCTTGATATAAAGTAATAAATTAGCAGGGTTCTCCTCCAGTGGCTGATGTCGAGGCTTGGCTTATCTTGGCCTTCTTCACCCTCCGAAGGGTGGTTTGAATCTGAAGTCGTGCTTGGTACATTTCCATCCTGACTATCATCGGATATGTTCCTTCTAAAATCTGGGCTAAGTGCTCATCTATGCTTTCTAGACATTCTTTTAGACGTTCCTCTTCTTGGGCATCGTGAGGAGGTGCGGGCCTTGAGATTGATGTATTGGCCAAGTGCCTCTGTAACAATTATGATACCTTGGGTGCCATCCTGCTTCGAACCTGTCTTGAGCTAAAGTATCTAGGCCCAACTCACGCGACCATTCCATTCTCTGAGGATTACCCCAGCGTTCTTGATCTTCTGCCCTGTCAATGATGAACTGCTCAGGATTTCCTACCTGAGGTATCACTTGCCTCCTACCAAATTGCCTCAGAACCCTAAATGGGTAATAAGGACGGATTCCTCGAACCCTGGCTAATGGCACAAAAAGGCAATTCTTACCCCAAACCACCACATTTTCTGATATGAAGTCAGGAAACATCCACCGGACCCTATCTTCAATCAATTCCTCAAAGAAGCCGGCCTATGCCCCTTTTGACATGTAACCAAGGTTCAGGCAATAATGCGTTAGACGATCTATCCTGTTGTGGCTACTCGGATACTGGACTACCTTATCCATGTTGATGTGTTTGATAATTCACCATTGTAACAACATGCTGCATCCATGGAAGTATCAAAAACCATTTCGGGATTTGTCCAAAGCCCGGAAAATGTCTGCCAGGATGATGGGTGCTAGGTCAAAATACCTTGTTTCCTGGTCCTTGGTTATACCATAGAAAATAGCATAGGCTAAGTAGATCACTCGAGTGTCTATGGTCATCGATTCGCCCTGTGGAAACACCATAATGCCTAGCAAGGCTATAGTGAACGCAAAAGGTCTAACAGCTTCCCACTCTTCTCTACTATTGACATCTAAGTCTTTACCATAAGTATGCAAATCTTAGTCGTTGCAAGACTTGCACTGGAACATGTCCATGAACCTGTTTCATCCACTTAGTTCGTCCGCCTCTGAATCCCTCCACGGTCATAGCATCATGCTCTTTACTCTGTGTGTGTATTTCCTCACTTAGATTTATTCATTGCTGGAATAAATCATGTCTTCAGCCTTGTATCAACTCTGTGACTTTGATCATGCTCTTGCTCTGTGTTGAAACATGTCTGCAGAACTGGTTCATATGATTTGTCTGCAACTCTCTTTATTTGAAAAAAATACTTCTGAGTCATCTTCACCGTTTCTCCTCATGATCTTTTTTGTTCTGATTCATTTATCAACTGCACCTGATGACTCCTTGAGATAGAATATGATTTTCATGCTTCTTCTATTCTTCAATGAACTACTTTGTGACTGAGTCATCTTCCTCTCCTTTGTTCTGCATTTGTCTCAATGATATATCATGTATGTGGATGGTTCATTCTCTCTCTGATCTGATCATTGCACTTGTCTCTACATTGGCACACATGTTTGCAATCTGGGTTCATGTGCATGTTTTTTTATGTAGCTTATTTGCAATGAAACATGTCTATGGACCTGTTCTAACTATCCTATGCTGCTTGCTTTTTCTGGCCTTTTACATTGTCTGGAAGTTCTGCTTGATCTCAACCAACTGTCTAGCTTTGTTCAGTTACCTTGCCAATTCTTACATGTATCTAGACTTGGTTTCTTTTCTTTGTCAGTTCACTTTGTCAATCATCAAAACTTTATCCCTACCTGGCATTCAGACCGGCCAAGGTAGTAGCGGTGGGGGTACTCAAACATCGGGTAATCATGCCCACTTTTATGCTTTTTCTGGCAGACATGAGGAAAAGGCCATCGATGCAGTTATCACATGTATTCTTTCAGTTTGCCATCATTTCACCACAGTATTATTTGATCTAGCTCTACTTACTCTTATGTATCTGCATACTTTGCTTTGAGTTTGGATTTGATGTGTGATTTGCTAGATTCACCTATTCATGTTTCTGCACCTATTAGGGATTCCATAGTGGTAGACTGGGTATGTAGATGTTGTGTAGTTACTTTGATAAGGTACGATAGCCAGGTAGATTTGAAAGTCCTGGATATGGTGGATTTTAACCCTATTCTTGGGATGGATTGGGTATCTCCGTACCACGCAATCTTGGAGTGTCATGCCAAGATAGTTACTTTAACACATGTCGGGTATTCCTAGATTAGAGTTGAAAGGTGCTCTTAGTCAGTATCCGAATAGGGTTATATCATTTCTTAAGGCTTAGAGGATGGTGGAGAAAGGATGTCTCTCCTACTTGGCATATATTTGAGATACTAGTTCGGAGACTCCTCCATTATAGTTAGTTCTATAGTTCCTAGAGATGTTTCCGACGGACCTTCCAGGAGTTCCTCCTGACTGTGATATTAATTTCTATATTAACTTAGTGAGGGGCACACAACCCATTTCTATTCCGTCGTATCAGATGGCACCGGTTGAGTTGAAGAATTTGTAGGAGAGATTAAAAGACTTGTTGAGCAAAGGGTTCACTTGGCCTAGTGTTTCACCATGGAGTGCTCCCGTGTTGTTTGTGAAGAGGAAGGACGATCCACGCGTATGTATATTCATTATCGACAATTGAACAAAGTTTCCATCAAGAACAAGTTTCTGATTCCCAGCATTGATTATTTGTTCGACAACCTTCATCGTGCTTTTGTCTTTTCTAAGATTGATCTGAGATCTGGTTATCACCAGTTGAAGATTATGACTGAGGATGTTCCCAAGACGGCCTTTCGGACGCGTTATGGGCATTATGAGTTCTTGGTGATGTCTTTTGTGTTGAATAATGCTCTCGCAACCTTAATGGATTTGATGAATGGGGTTCTCAGACCCAACTTGGATTCCTTTATGATCGGTTTCATTGACGATATCTTGATTTACTCCTGTAGCAGAGAGGAGCATGAGCAGCATTTGAGGATTGTGCTAAAGGTTTTGAAAGAGAAGAAGTTTTATGCCAAGTTTTTGAATGACTAGTTTTGACTTAGTTCAGTGGCATTCTTGGGTCATGTAGTGACTAAGGATGGAATCATGATTGATCCTAATAATATTGAGACAGTTCATGAATCGATCAGACCAGCTTCGATCGCCGAGGTTCGGAGTTTTGTTGGTCTTGAGGGCTATTATCGACATTGTTTAGAGGGGTTTTCATCCATTGCATCCCCGTTTACCAAACCGACTCAGAAGGAGGTGGCATTTCATTGGTCCGATGAGTGTTAGACGAGCATTCAAAAGCTCAAGACTTTGTTGACTACCGCTCTGGTTTTGACTTTATATAATGAGGATGAGAGCTTTAGGGTCTATTGTGATGCTTCTGGAGTGGGTCTTGGGTGTGTGTTGATGCAGAGAGGAAAGGTGATAGCTTATGCTTCACCGCAGTTGAAGATGCATGAGAAGAACTACCCCACCGATGACTTGGAGCTGGCAGCGGTGGTCTTCGCTTTGAAGATTTGAGGCATTATCTTTATAGTGTTCATTGTGAGGTATTTACGGATCATCGTAGCCTTCAGTACATATTCAATCAGAAGGACCACAATTTGAGACAGGATAGGTGGTTGGAGTTGCACAAGGATTATGACAGGACCATTTTTTATCATCGGGGCAAGTTCAATATGGTGGCGGATGCCTTGAGTAGGAAGGCGGTAAGCATGGGTAGTTTGGCTTTGTTGAGTGTGGGAGAGCATGCCTTGGCGATGGATGTTCAGCCCTTGGCTAATCATTTTGTGAGACTTGGTATTTCAGAGCCTGGTAGAGTTTTAGCTTGTGTGGAGGCACGATCTTTCTTATTGGAGCAGATTCGGGCTCAACAGTTTGATGATGTGAAGTTGTGCAAGACTCAGGACAAAATGTTACAAGGTGAGGCTAAAAAAGCGATTCTAGATGGTGACAGTGTTTTGAGGATTAACGGTCAGATTTGTGTTCCTAGAGTAGGAGATTTGACCGATTGATCATGGAAGAGGCTCATTGCTCAAAGTATTCTATTCATCCAGGAGCTACAAAGATGTATCATAATTTGAAGTAACACTATTGCTGGTGTCGACTGAAGAGAGGCATAGTGGAGTTTGTGTCCGGTGTTTGAATTGTCAGCAAGTGAAGTATGAGCACCAGAAGCCTGGTGGTGTGATTCAGCGGATGCCCATACCCGGGTAGAAGTGGGAGCGGATTGCTATGGACCTTATGGTAGGATTGCCATGCACTTTGGGAAAGTTCGATGCTATTTGGGTCATTGTGGACAGATTAACTAAGTCTGCCTGTTTCATTCCAGTTCTAAATATACAATTCTGAGAGGTTGGCTAAGATCTACATCCGAGAGATATTTTGATTGCATAGGGTGCCCATTTCTATCATTTCGGATCGAGGTACTCAGTTTACATCACAGTTTTGTAAATTTATGCAGAAGGAGTTAGGTACTAGAGTGGCACTTAGTACAACTTTTCACCCTCAGACTGACGGTCATTCTGAGCAGACTATTCAAGTTCTCAAAGATATGTCGCGAGCCTGTGTGGTTGATTTTGGGGGTTATTGGGATCAGTTTCTACCTTTGGCAGAGTTTGCTTATAACAATAGTTGCTATTCAAGTATCGAGATGGCACCATTTGAGGCATTGTATGGTAGGAGGTGTCATTCTCCAATTGGTTGGTTTGATGTTTTCGAGGTTAGGTCTTGGGGTACAAATTTGTTG
Organism: Lycium barbarum; assembly: GCF_019175385.1. Lineage (NCBI taxonomy): Eukaryota > Viridiplantae > Streptophyta > Magnoliopsida > Solanales > Solanaceae > Lycium > Lycium barbarum. Next base: position 83,558,322 of record NC_083344.1, read on the forward strand.
AGAGCTTGCTTGGATAAGGTTAAGTTGATTCAGGATAGACATCTCATGGCTCAGAGTAGGCAAACGAGTTATGCGTGTTACACCCCGTACTTTTGGAGAAGTACTTATTAAATTTGAACGTAAGTATGTCGAGCTATGGGTATGTAAAACAACTTTGGATTATGAGGAACGAAGCATTATTAAGTATATTATTAAATATCTTGTAAGTCGTAACCGGGAAGGACAACCTTGGAACCAAAGGACATGACCCTTATCAAGTATAATTAATGATAAATATCATTTATGGAAAGTCTCAGAAGATTCCGGGATCAAGCAAATCGAAGAAAATAAGTTGTTGAAAATTTGGGAAAATTTGGCAGAATTTCAGACAGAAATTTTGGGTCAACCTCAGAGAGGTATATCAGGAGTTTTGAAGTGTTTCAAGAGTCTAAAATGAAGTTCGTCAAGTCTAGTTTCCAACGCAACAAACCGTTAGTCAATACGACATCGGAGTGGGGAGTTATGGGCATTTTAAAACGGACTGCTAGAAGCCCGCGAACCTACGCGAAAATTCTAGGAACCTCTTAAAAAGTCCACCAATTTCGGAACACCAGCCCAACTGTTACACCTCGGAAAATCTTCTGCTAATACGCAAGTGAATGAACTAGTGAGGAAATACGAGCAACGAGTTAATGGCGACTTAAGGACGTTTTGGGAAAGAGTTATAACGTCCCTTAGATTGTTAATGAAGTGTTAAACAAGTGTTAAGAAGGTTCCATGAGGATTGGAGACCAAACGAAGTGACGAGAGCAAGTTCAGTGGACTGGTGGGTTATACGGCTCATTATACGGACCATATAATGTTTTACGGACCGTATAATGGACCGTAGAACCATCACAGAAAGGAGTGCTCACTGGTGGAATTTGACGGTCAGTTATACGGACCGTATAATGGACCGTATAATGGTCACAGTGAAGGGTGAAGGAAAGGCACGTTTTAAGGTCAATTATACGGACCGTATAATGATTATACGGACCGTATAATGGACCCTGACAGATCAGTGATGGGTTATTAAATAAGGGACCAAGTTCATGAAATCATTTCCATATTTCATCCCTTCTCTCTAAAACATCTCTCTACATTTATTACACAAGTTTTCAAGGATTTTAAGCCATCAACAACATAAAACAAGTGAATCAAGTGTAAGCCAACCCATTAAAGATCATTCAAGTCAAGAAATCCAAATGGAAGAAAACTAGGGTTTTTGCTCAAGAGGAGTATTTCGACTAAGGCTTGTTCCTACAATATCTAAGGTAAGATTTATGGTATTTATATGTTGTTTAAGGTCTTTGGAAGTTAAAATGCTTGGATTTTAGAAGAGTATAGCAAAATGGGTCATGAAAGATGAATAGTGACGTTTTGCAAAATAGTTTGAATTGAATCATGATTGTTGTTGTGTTGTGACATGAATGGATTATAAATGACGTTAAGATCATGAAATAGGCATTGTACGTGAATGGACAAAATCGTGTGTTATGGTCTTGAATATGGAAAATGGGAAGTGAATTGAGAATATGGATAATGTAGATGACTAAAGGCTATTGTTATGATATTGTAAATGTATTGTTGATGTTTGGGAGTTGAATTACGATATGGAGGAATGTTGTATAAATAAAGGAAATGCTGTCCGATTTTTCCTAGCTTTCGCCATTTATGCTAGTTGTCGATTCTAACGATAGTATGACCTTAATGAAGGTATAAACGCAAGTATTGAAAGAGAACGTGCAAGTGCTATATAGTCAAACGAAAAGGTATGTAAGGCTAACCCTTCTTTCATAAGGCATGGTTCTTTGGCCTAACGTCTAAATCTTCTATAAGTCAATGATTTCTGCAAATGATTGACCTTCCGAGCTAATAAGCTCACGATGCTTGATGTGCTACGGTAGTACTAAGTTCCTCGTACGACGAGTAGGCCTATAAGATAGAGGTAATGATAACAACGAAGATAGTGATAATGATAGTAATAATGATGAGGATAATGTGATGATTATGATTCCTATGGGCTATTGTATGTATGTGTGCCTATGAAGGGCTATGATAAAACCCCGAGCTTATGATGCCGGGTAGAATGTATGTATAGAATATATGTATATGAATATGTATAGAGTATGTATATGACTACGTAACGCGCGCGCACTTCTGCAGAAGGTACGAATAACCCTGAAGCCTTGGTAGGGCCAGGTATGTATGACCTTGAGCCTTGGTTGGCCAAGTATGTATGAAACACCGATCCTTCATGGTCGGGTACGCTATACAAAAGCTATATAAAGGCTTTAAGTATATATATATATATGTGTGTGTGTGTGTGTGTGTATGACATCAATGTGAGTACGAATATGCTATAGAAATGAACGTGAAGGTAAATAAATACGGATATGGATATATGTACACGGATACGCAATAGAAATGGAATGTCCTTATGGAAAGCAAGTAAGTGCTATGACGACGATATCATTATCTTCCATGTTATGCTATCTCATATGTTGACTCTTAGGCTTTCATATTGATATTGATCATGCTTTACATACTCAGTACATTCTTCGTACTGACGTCCTTTTGTTTATGGACGCTGCGTCATGCCCGCAGGTGGCCAGGGAGATAGACTCGATCCATAGCTTCATTATTCAGGGACTACATTGCGGAGTTCCATCTCATCCGGAGCTGCAGCTTTTTGTATAGATTCTTTTGTGTATATAATTATGGGCATAGCGGGGTCCTGTCCCGCTCATGTGATATGTTATACTCTTCTTAGAGGCTCTTAGACATGGGTATGTGGTTAGATGTGTGTGGCCTTGTCGGCCTATATTTTGTATATCATTTTGTTGGCCATGTCGGCCCATGTACATTGATGTGGCATAGATGCCTATGATGATATAAGCAGTGTTGTCGTCTAATTGGGACTAGTATTATTGATGGCTAGAATGCATGATTTGATTTATGGCTCACCTAGACGTTATGTGAAGGTATGTTAAAGGGGTGCCCGGGTGGGGTAGCGTCGGGTGCTCGTCGCGGCCGTAGTCAGGTCGTGACACTAACCCAAATTGGACTACCATGTATACCCCTTTAAGTTATCTAAGTCACCTAATTTCTAACTATTTCTCATCTCCACACTTCTCTAGAACCTCCCACACTTCTCTCTCCATTATAAGTATGTTCTACAAGGTTCTCCACCGTTCCAAAACATTCTATACCATTACAAAAGAGGATCAAACTCCAAAATCCCAAGCTAATTCATGGAGAATGATTGTTCTTGTCTCTACTTAATGTTGTGATGAATTTGGTCTTGGAAGATGTTGAGTGGGGTGAAGTTCTTCTAGTGTAAGGTATGTTCTCTATCCTGTTTCTCATGATTAAGTTGATTTGAAGGTTTAGCAAGTCATATAAAAGAAGAGAATCATAGTAGAGAAGTTGCAAAGTATTAAAGTGAAGATGATGACTATGGGATGAATTTGAAAGGAAAATTTGGATTAATTTGAGATTAAATTGAATATAATTCTTTGGTTATTGTATTGTGCATATTGTTTTGGTTGGTTGAGAAATTGGGAAAGCATCGTGTGGAATATTTTATGGAGCATATTGGTACCGATGATGATGTTATTGTTGTTGTTGTTGTTGGTTGTTGGTATTGTGATTTTTGGTTAGAGATATAAACAGGGGAGATACTGCCCGAATTTTGGTAGATTTTAAGAGGATTTAATTTGAAGGCATAAGACAAGCATATCACGATGAGTCTAATGATAGTGCGAATGGTTTTATATGTAGATTGTGAGACAGGAAGTAGGTTGGAAAGTCAAGAAGTAAGCTTCCAGGTATGTTAAGGCTATCCTTTCTTTCATTTTGGCATGATCCTATGATATGAACGAACAAACGTGTAAGCCAGCTTCCATATTACTCTACTCTTAGAAGCACTAGGAGTACTTCAGTTTTTTATGTTCCTGTAGTCCTTTTATGATTGTTCCTTGACTTCTTAAGTCCTGAAGGGGCATCCGTAGGTCGTATGTTTCCATAATGGTTTCTAAATCCCGAAGGGGACATTCATGAGGTTTCTTTATTCATATGCATCTCATATTTGATTTTTAAGTCTCGAAGGAGACAAATGAAAAAGGGGAAGAAGTTCCCAGTTTGGACTAAAAGTTACTCCGAAGGCAGTCTTTTGATGTTTTACAAAAATTATCATGCATTTTCACACTTACAAATATTATATATATATATATATATAGATATATATATATATATATATATATATATATATATATATATATATATATGTATGTATGACATGATTTAATGGGGAAAGAGAAAAGGGCTATGGCGTTATATACGCAAACCACCTGATCAGCTGGTATATGATGATTGAGATGCCCGAAGGAGCTGTCCAATGTGGACATTATGATATGATGCCCGACGGGACGAAGCTCGAAGGAGCAAATGGGTAAAGGTGCATATACATATATACATGTTTTCAAAAGTACATTATGCATATTCATGGTCCTTAGCAACAGTCACAGGTACAGGTTGACTCCTACATTCTTCTTATTTGTTGAATCTTGACATGTTGTTTCAGTTCTGCCTTACATACTCGGTACATTATTCGTACTGACCTCCTTTTCCCTGGGGGTGTTGTGTTTCATGCCACACAGGTGCAGACAATTGAGTAAAGGACACTTGCTATAGAATGTTCCCAGGCTATCCGCTGGATTGGTGAACTCTATTTCTATTCGGAGTGTTGCCGAGTCAAAGTACTTATGTATGTTCTCTACTCATATGCATTACAGTATGCTGGGGCCCTGGCCCAACTTATGTTATGGTATCTTGTTACATGTTAGAGACTTTTGCAGACAGTGTCTTGTGGATAGTACGTCGAGATGTCGACAGTTGAGTAAAGCGGTTATGTAGGTCGATGTGTTCATATGCATTGTTTTAAAGATTTTATTGTGACTAAAGGTTTTCTTTGAATTAACAATAAGGGAGAATCCCTAACTTGATGAAAGAGTTTTATTAAAAAGTTTTCATGTTTTACCTGACGGAAGCGTCATTTTATAATTTAAGGATTCACAAAGGTTGTGACTTATGACTAGAATGGTAGTATGGCACACAGCCGAGTAGGGTCTTGAGTGTCAGTCGCGACCCTTAGGTTTGGGTCGTGACAATGCGGATTGGAAGGTTTGTGATTTATAGTTCATGGTTAGGGAGCGAGTCTTGTTGAAGGTTTCACCCATGAAGGGTGTAATGGAATTTGGGAAGAAAGGGAAGTTGAGTCCGAGGTTTAGTGGTCTATTTGAGATTGTTCAGCGTATTGGGGAGGTGTCTTATGAGTTTGCCTTAACTCCAAGTCTTTCGGGTGTTCACCCAGTGTTTCATGTTTTGATGCTGAAAAAGTACAATTCGGATGGTTCTCATGTGATTCGGTTGGATTCGATGTTGCTTGATTAGAATCTAACTTTTGAGGAAGAACCGATATCCACCTTGAACAGACAAGTTAAGAAGCTAAGATTGAAAGAAATAGCTTTACTGAAGGTGCAATGGAGGCATCGTCCAGTTGAGGAAGCGACTTAGGAGACCGAGTCTGATATACGATCTAGATATCCCCAGCTTTTTGAGGGTCCAAGTATCTTTCTATATTCTACTATTTGAGATGAACGCTATTTTAAGTGTATTTGATGTAACGACTTGCTTAATTATTTTGAGATTTTTTCTTTGTTTTCCCCCAAAATACCCTTCCCGTAGTTTCATACCAATTTTTTAACTTGCGAGAATGGGTGGTACGGTTCCCGAGGTGATCGGGAAAGTTTTGGTTTGGCTTTGATGTAATTAGAGTTTTCTAAGTTAATGAAATGGAGAGGTTTGCCAAAAGTCAGCATCGGGGGTAAATGATTCAGTTTGAGAGTTTAGTCAATTCTGTAAGGTCTAGAATGTGAATTATGACTTAGTTGAGCCTTTGGTTCGGGTCTCGAGGGCGTCCGAGTGTAATTTGGGTCTTAGGTTGGAAAGTTAGGATTTTGATGTTTTTGAGTTGACCTTATTTAACCCCGAGTAAAGAAGACCTCTTTTGGAAATTCTGAGTGCACGATTGAGTTCGTAATGTGTTTTATGATGTAAATGCATATTTGGTTTGTGTCCGGGAGATTCTGGGTGAGTTTTGAGTGTTGAATTGGGAATTGGAGAAAATAGATTTTCTAGTTTCAGCTGAATCTGGTTTTCTTCCTCGCATTCGTGTGAATACCTCGCGTTGGTGAGGAAGTAAGGACTGGAGGGGTGGGGTCACATTCGCGTATAAGGATTTGGGTCTAGGCAATAGGCATCTGGATCGAGTGAAGTCGCATTCGTGGGTCTGGGCCTTGTTTGTGAAGGGTATTGACCTGGGCCGAAAATAAAAACCCCAATTCGATTTTCAATCTTCATTCACCCATTTTAGAAGCTATAGAGTTCAAAATTAAGAGATTTCAAGTGCAAAGTTCAAGTTTCTTCATTGAGGTAAGATCTGAACCTTAACCTATGTGATTTCCATTGATTTCTTCCATTATTTTAGGATTCTATTCATGATTTCTAAGTGATAAATTGAGGGTTTTCCAAGGAAATGGGTTTGATGAGTTTTATGAAATTGAAAGTTCATTTGGGAATAGAACTTGATGATTTTTAGGATATGGACTACTTAGACTATGGATAAGACAATTTTAGGCTTAAATTCTAATTTTACCCTTGTGGGGCCGGGGTTACCTTTTTAAGTTTATTTTTGGGTTTTAGACTTAAATATAGCAATAGGAGTGTTGTTGCATTCGTATGATCGTGTAGGTTACTAATTTGATCATGTTGAACCTAATTCCCTAATAAATTACCATTTTTCCCTTTAGGGTTTGGGACAGGGTTTTGGGTTGACATTTTGGACCCGAATTCCTTACATGACTATATGGGTATCATTAAACTCGTAGTCTCACGTAAATATCTTATTGAATAGATTGGGCTCCTTGGGAAGCTCAGAGAAAAGGGAAGGTCGCGGAGTTACTCTTCGGCTTCAGATTCAGACAAGTTCAAACTTACTAAAGGGAATCGGGGATCCCATACTCGTGAGGTGACAAGCACTTGTGCAGTACCATTGTATCTGTACGGGTAACAAAAACATGAACTAATATGACTTATGATGGAGACCGTGTGTTTAGCCTTCGGGCTAGGAGGAATGGTGGATAAATCCATTTAAGTTGGTATGATTGTAGTTTAATTGGGCAATGATAGCCACCGTTGGTTGAATAATTGTGAATAATGACTTTATTTGTAATCTTCTCTCCACATCTCGTCTAAACTATGAAAAAGACATAAATTTACTTAACATTGACTTGTTATTATGCATTATGCATTTGCATGGTGTACGCATATCCATTCATACTTTCATGACATTATTGGCATTTCATTGATGAATATATATGTCAAGGGCTTGGGAGGCCTAATTTGGATACGGTACATGAATAGTGTGATGATTATGATGATATTATAGCCGAATGGCTGAGACCTAATGTGATCTGGGAGATCTAGTATTCTGGGTTGGTATATGGACCTCGTGATTCCTCCGTGGGTCACGTAAAACCTAATGCAGTAGTGTGTGTATAACATCGTATATACCCATTGCATTGCATACTATTCACTCGCATTTGCATGCATTTTTTGCATCTCATAGTACTTATATTTGGCTGCCTTGATTTCATGCCATATGCAGTTTAAGGATAAAGATGTGATCTTTACACTTACTCTTGACTTTAAACGATGGAAAGGTCGAACCTTTATAATTATTCTCGAAAGGATTGAACTTTATGATTCGATTAGAATGTGAGACTCGTATCTACTTATTGCTTATAATCTGTGAGTTCGAAACTAAGGAAGTAAGAAGAGGAGTATCGGAGTGCCAACCCTCATCATCACTATAGTTTAGGGTCGGCGAACTATACTGCTAGTTACATGTGCCTCCCGTACTCACTCTACACTTGCTGCACCTTTTGTGTGCATGTATCGACCCAGGTTTGAGTGGAGGCTCATAGATCTTATTGAAGTGTTTTTCTCGAAGTTTTACAATGAACCGATGATGTTTCCACGGTGCCAGACTCCTTCCTATCGTTATTTTCTCTCTTTCTTCACTTCATACAGTATTATGTGATATTCAGCTTTATATTTGGATTAGTAGCTTTGTACTAGTGACTTCCAGGTTTTGGAGAACGATTTCAGACTTAGAATTATTTTCTATCTATGTATTATTAATACTTAAGGTTATATGAGATTATACATGCCTATCTTATGGTTATGAGGGTTTAAGTTCATGTTTAGTAAGTTATGAAAGGATTGGAGAACAAGCGAATCAAAGAAATTAAGTTTGTCAAAATTTGGGAAAACTTCGCGAAATTTTGGACAGGATTTTGGTCCAACTTGAGAGAGGTATATCTCCTAGAATATGAAGAGTTATGGAATGCATAACCTATGTAAATTCAAGTTCAACGGTCTTCTTTCCAATGCAACTGATAGAACGCAAATCTGAGAAACAGTGACATTTTCACGAACAGTGAAAATGGAATTTTTTTCTACCGTTAAACGGTGACAGTGAGGAGGATCCACTAGAATGATTTCACGGCCTGGGAAAATTTTCACGGTCCGTGAAAGTGTACTGTGAAATTAAGGCGGTAGAATTTTTCCCTTTTGTTATAAAATAAAAGGGCACGACCTTGGGTCATTATTTCATCAAAAACAGATCCTTCTAGACCCCCTAAGCTCTCCCAAAAATTTCAAATCATCTGTAATCATCCTAAACCATTTCAAGAGAAGATTAAACCTTGAAAACCTAAGCTAGTTTATAGAAGGGGGATGTTCTTGCTTTCACTTGGAGTTGTGGTGATTAAGTCGTGGAGCAAGTGGTGTGTGGCTAAATATCTTCAAGTATAAAATAAGTTCTTCATCTTATTACTTATGTTGAGTTGATTTTGAGGTTTAGTAAGTCTTAAAGTGAAGGGAATCATGGTAGAGAAATCATAAGGTATTAAGTGGAAGTTGATGGCTATGGATAAGTATTGAAAGGGAGTTTTGGATTGATTTGAGTCTCAAATCTTTTGGCTATGGTATTGTTGATGTTGTTGTGGTTGTTTGGGAGCTGTGTTGAAGTTGGAGGAAGTATATAATATAGGGGAAATGATGCCCAAATTTCGCTAGATCACTTAATAGTTTAGTTTGATCTTATAAGTGTTTCGACGACTTAACCTAAGTGTGAATCATCTTGAATGTAGATTTCCAAGCTCGGGAGAATAGACGTTGAGTGTTTAAGTAAGACGACAAGGTATGTAAGGTTGTCCATTTCTTTCTTAAGGCATGATCTTATTGATACAAAAAGTACACGAATGATATCCATAATGTCCCTATTCCTAGAAATACTAGAAGCTTATGGTTCTTGATGTTCTTATGGTATTATTGATCTTTGTCTCATGATTATTGATCTTGTTTTATGGTTATTGATCCTATTTATTGATATTGATCTCATCTTATGGGCATTGTTCCTTCAAGGTATGATATGTTCATGATGATAGTTCCATAATGATAATCAGAGGTTACCGACCTTACGTCACTCCAATGGAGTCATAGCGTTTCCTTGGGCTCTTATGCATAATTTTATATATGTGTAGCTATTTTCTCACACCAAGCCACGCTATAGCTGGTCGGGTACGGCACCTATTGTGCACACCACTACAGTTGAGTACGGATGACACCGAGCCTATATGGTCGGGTACGGTATTATGATATATGCATATGTATGAAAATGTTTTTTTTTATAAAGGAAAGCATGCATGTCATCCGCCTTAAGAGGCATTCTAATGTACAGGTTATCTCTCTTATCTCTTGTTACATTCATATCTATGTTATGTTTTTTTGCAAGCTTTACATACTTAGTACTTTATTCATACTAACGTCCTTTTGTTTACGAATACTGCATTCATCCCCGCAGGCAGACGGGGAGATGGATCAGACCCATAGGCTGCCTTCTCACCGATTGTACAGGAGCACTCCACTCATTCCAGAGTTGTAAATCAGCGTGGTATGATTCTTTTGTGTATATATCGGCATAGCAGGGTCCTGTACCGTCCTTATTACATTATGCACTCCATGTAGAGGCTCGTAGATAGATATGCACAGTTAGATGTTCTATGACCTTCTCGGTCTATATTTTGTTGCGTCACTTTGACAGCCTTGTCGGCTTGTGTATACAAGTACAGTTTGATGACATATATATATATATATATATATATATATGCATATATCTCTTGGGCTTGTGTCCTTTACAGCTTATGATGTTTATTAGTTAGCATAATAGCCCACTCAGGTACGACTATGTGTTGTATGTATGTCATGTGCTGCTCGGTAGGTTAGCTCCGGGTGCCTATCATGGCCCTTAAGTTGGGTCATGACAAAAGTGGTATCAGAGCAGTTCGTCCTATTTGTCTATGAGCCGTGTCCAGTAGAGTCTTGTTTATGGGTGTGTAGCATGCCACACTTATAAACACGAGGCAGCGGGATATTTAGAAAGATTGTCCTTTTTTTCTCATCTTAGATCGTGCGATAGAGCGATGTTATGAGGATTCCTTTTTTCCTAATCGTGTGTTATGATTTCAGTAATGCCTGTGACAAGGAAAGCTACAGCGGCCTAGAAGGGCAAGTCAATGGTTGGTAGGAGAACTGGACAAGTACTACCGGTAGAGGTTGAGGAGGGCGAGTCCCAGAATGAGGTTCCATCCCAGTCCTCTCATACTCCGCTCGCTCCAGTGGAGCATAGAAGAGCTCCAGCCCTAGCTCTAGCTCCAGCACCCCCAGTTCCTCCACCGGATGCCTCAAGCCAGGAGATGAGAAAGGCTATTCAATTTTTGACCCAGTTAGTAGCGGCTCACGCCCAGCGACAGGGTACAGGTTATGGTGACAGGGCTGTTAGTGCTAGAATTTGAGATTTTATTAATTTAGACCCTCCAGAATTCTTTGGGTTGAAACCATATGAGGACCCGCAAAACTTTATAGATGAAATATTGAGGACATTGCGGGTGATGCATGCTTCAGACACTGAGTCAGTAGAGTTGGCCTCTTATAGATTACGGGATATTGTTGTTCATTGGTATAAAACTTGGGTGTCGTCCAGAGGGATTAATGCACCTCCACATGTGTGGCTGGAGTTTGTAGATGCCTCCCTTCGACATTATATTCCACCACAGATTTGACGGGCCAGAGCTGATAGGTTCTTGAACCTTAGATAGGGAAACATGACTGCTCGGGAGTATAGCCTTTGTTTTAATTCATTGTCTAGGTTTGTGAATGGATTGGGACCACATTTGATTGATGGCTGCTTGACGACCTCACTTCAGACAGGTATGGATATCTCCCGCATTCAGGCGCACGCTCAGAATCTTGAGGACGGTCAGCAGCAGCGGAGGGTCGAATGTGAGCATAATAGGGGTCATAGTAAGAAAGCTAGATCTTCTAGTATTGTTAGTGAGTTCAGAGGGGGTCAGAGACTGTAGTATTCTAGGCATTCAGACCATTCAGTGGCTGGTGCACCTCAGCGATTTGTGCACCTCAGCGATTTGCAGGACAGAGATTTGATCGATCTATTTATTCAGGAACAAGTCAAGTTTCTAGAGCCTCAGGTTCTCAGTATAGAGGTGATTCAGGCCAGATGAGGCCACCTTTACCACAATGTGGTAAGCTACATACTGGACAGTGCCTCTTGGGTATCGATGCTTGTTATGCCTGCGGTCAACAAGGCCATATTATGCGTGAGTGTCCATCGAGGGGTGGTAGAGGTGTATTTCATCCTACCGGATCAGCAGCTGGCTCATCATCATCTGTACACCCTCCAGGGCAAGGCTCTCAGACATCAACAGGCAGAGGGGGAGCGTCCAGCTTGAGCGATTCTCAAAACCGCATTTATGCATTAGCTGGTCGATAGGATCTCGAGTCTTCACCTGATGTGGCTACAGGTATATTGTCAGTATCTTCTCATGATGTATATGCATTAATAGATCCAGGTTCTACATTGTTGTATGTTACTCCTTTTATTGCTGGTCAGTTTGATGTTATTATGGGAATGGACGGGTTAGCCTCTTGTTATGCTAACGTTGATTGTAGAACAAAAATGGTTCGATTTCAGTTTCCAAAAGAGCCAGTTCTAGAGTGGAAGGGTAATACAGCATGTTACACCTCGGGAATTCCCCCGTGAACGTACAGTGAATAGACTAACGAAGAATACGAGTGTATGATGTTTTAATAAGAAGGGAACGACGTTTGACGATCCTAAGTAAGATTTCAAAGGCAATTGCAATGAAAGGTAGGTTATGCTCCACAATGACTAATTATAGGTTTTGGAAATGTGAAAAGTTGCAGGTTTGCATTCTAGCCAGTTGGTCGTAAAATGAAATACGGACCATAAAGTGGTATACGGTTCGTAAACTGCCATGTCGTATTTCAGCTTCCAAAAACTTCAACTTTCTGTCAAATGCTGGAATGGTTAAAGACGGCTTGGAATACGGACCGTAAACTGAAATACGGCCCGTAAATTGAGTCGTAAACCACCATGTCCTCAGCCTGACTTTTTATTTCTGTCATCCTTAAATATGACCACGAAATACGGTCCATAAACTGGAATACGGAGCGTAAACTGTGTTTACGACCACTGTGCACTTTCGACGACTGTTCATTTAAGATCAGATTTTGGGTTATTAATAAAAGACCAAGTTAATTATTTCATTTCCACATGACACCCCCTTCTCTCTAAAACCTCTCTCTATATTTATTCCACGAGGATTCAAGGATTATTAGTGAACAACAACATAAACTAAGTGAATCAAGTAAAAGAAAACCCATTAAGGATCATACAAGTCAAGAAATCTCATTGGAGATAAACTAGGGTTTTGCTTAAGTGGATTATTATCAACCAAGGCTTGTTCCTACGACATCTAAGGTAAGATTTATGATTTTTCTATGTTGTTTAAGGTATTTAAGAGTTGAAATACTTGGATTGTAGAGAGGTATGGCAAAATGGGTCATGAATGTGGAATAGTGCCATTTTGAGAAATAGTTTGAATTGAGTTATGAGTCTTGATGTATTGTAATGTAAATGTGTTATAAATGATGTTGAGAACATGAGATGAGCAATGTACGTGAATGGACATAGTCGTGCGTTATGGCCATGGATATGGATGATTGAAAAGTGAGTCTAGGATATGGATAATGTGGATGAATAATGACTATTGTTGTAGTATTCTGAATGTATTGTTGACGTTTGAGAGTTGAAATACACTATAGAGGAAAGTCGTATAAATAGAGGAGACGTTGCCCGATTTTCTCTAGTTTAGTCATGTATGATAGCTATCGATTCTAATGATAGTATGACTTTAATGAAGGTAGAAACGTGAGCGTCGGAGGAGAACGTGCAAGTGGTAAATAGTTGAACGGAAAGGTATGTAAGGCTAACCCTTCTTTCATAAGGCATGGTTTTTTGGCCAAATAAATAAACCTTCTATGAGACTATGATATCCTTCAAATGATTTGATCTTCCGAGCTAGTAATCTCACGATTCGTGATACGCCACGATTGTACTAAATCCCTCATATGACGAGTAAGCCTATAAAGATAAATGTGATGAATCACGATAATAGTAATAACGATGTTGATGATGATTATGATAATGATGTAAATAGTAAAGATACTTATGAGCTATTATGTATATGTGTCTATGTATGACTATTATGGAACCCCAAGCTTATAAGGCCGGGTAAGATATGTAAATAAGTATGTATACGATTATGTAGTGCGCGCACACCTCTGCAGATGGTACGGATAACCCTGAAGCCTTGGTAAGGCCAGGTAGATGTAACCCTGAAGCCTTGGTAGGGCCAGGTATGAGTAACCTTGAGCCTTGGTTGGCCAAGTATGTATGAAACACCGATCCTGCATGGTCGGGTATGCTATAAAAATGCTATGTATATGATATGATTATGTATATGATATGGTTACGAGTATGAATACGAATATGATACGATATGAATGTGAATAAATGTATGTATACGAATACGAGTACAAATACGGAACGGAAAGATCCTATGCACGGCAAGTAAGTGCCTATGACGATGATATTACTATCTCCCATCTTAGGCTATTTCTCATGTTTCTTATTATGCTTCTATATTGATATTGATCATGCTTTACATACTCAGTACATTCTTCGTACTGACGTCCTTTTGTTTGTGGACGCTGCGTCATGCCCGCAGGTGCACAGGGAGACAGGCTCGATCCATAGCGGTATTCTCAGAGACTACCTAGCAGAGCTCCATTTCATTCGGAGCCATAGCTTTTGGGTACTTATTCTTTTGTGTACATAATTATGGGCATAGCGGGGTCCTGTCCCGCTTATGTGATATGTTATACTCTTTTTAGAGGCTCGTAGACATGTGTATGTGGTTAGAGATGTCTGGCCTTGTCGGCCTATATTTTGTATATCATTTTGATAGCCTTGTCGGCTCATGTACATTGACGTGGTATAGATGCCAACCGTGATATGAAAGCATTGTCGTCCGATGGGACTAGCATGAATGATGAATAGAAATGTATGTTTTATTATGTGGCTTACCTAGATGTAAGTATAAGTGTAAGCCAAGGGGTGCCCGGTGGGCTAGCACCGGGCGCTCGTCGCGGCCCCCTAGACGGGTCGTGATACAACATCTCCAAGAGGTAGGTTTATTTCCTATCTCAAGGCAAGAAAGATAATTGCCAATGGTTATATTTATCGTTTAGTCAGGGTTCAGAATACAGAAGCAAAGCCACCAACTCTTCAGTCTGTTTCAATAGTTAATAAGTTTCCAGATGTATTTTCGGATGAGCTTCCAGGTCTTCCACCAGAGCGAGAGATTGATTTTTCCATTGACTTATTACCAGATACTCAGCCGATATCCATTCCTCCTTATAGAATGGCGCCCGTTGAGTTGAGAGAATTGAAGAAGCAGCTGAAGGACATGCTTTAAAAAGGTTTTATCAGGCCTAGCACTTCACCATGAGGAGCACCAGTGTTATTCGTGAGGAAGAAAAAAGGCTCCTTGCATATGTATATTGATTATAGGCAGTTGAATAAGGTGACAGTAAACAACAAGTATCTGCTTCAGAGGATTGATGATTTATTTGATTAGTTGCAGGGTGCTAAATGGGTTTAGAAGATAGACTTAAGATCTGGATACCATCAGGTGAGAGTTAGAGAGAAAGATATTTCTAAGACAGCTTTCGGAACAAGATATGGTCACTTCGAGTTTTGTGTAATGTCATTTGGGTTGACTAATGCACCGACGGTATTTATGTACTTCATGAATCACGTATTCAGACCATTCGTTGATGATATTCTAGTATACTCTTGATCAGAAGCATAGCACATAGATCATTATTTGTTGTTCTTAAGGTTCTCCAAGATCGGAAGCTATATGCAAAATTCTCTAAATGTGAGTTCTGATTGAACTCTATGACTTTTCTGGCGTATATTATTTCAGCTGATGGTATCCGGGTGGATATGCAGAAGATTGAAGCCATAAAGACTTGTCCAAGACCCACAACACTCACAGAGGTTCATAGTTTTCTAGGTTTGGTAGGCTATTACAAGAGATTTATAGAGGGTTTTTCTTCTGTTTCTGCACCATTGACGAAGTTGACTCAAAAGACAACTAAGTTCTAGTGGACAGACGCTTGGGAGCGAAGTTTCCAGACATTGAAGGATAAATTGATTTAGGCACCAGTCCTGACACTTCCAGAAGCATCTGGGGCTTATGTTATTTATTGTGACACTTCGGGTGTCGGACTGGGTTATGTACTGATGCAGCATGGTAAAGTTATAGCTTATGCTTCAAGGCAGTTGCGGAAGCACGAGAAGAACTATCCAACACATGATCTAGTGTTGGCCGCGGTGATCCATGCATTGAAGATGTGGAGGCATTATTTGTATAGCATTCATGTGGATATATATATGGACCACAAGAGCCTTAGTATATCTTCAAGCAGAAGGAGTTGAATTTATTGTAGAGGCGATGGTTGCAGTTATTAAAATATTATGATGTTAGCATCTTGTATCATCCCAAGAAGGCGAACGTAGTATCTAATGCCCTTAGCCGTAGATCCATGGGTAGCTTGTGTGATGTTCAGCCAAATAAAAGGGAGTTAGCTCATGAGCTTCAGCAGTTAGCTAGCCTAGGAGTTCGATTATCGGACTCGGGCGATACAAGAGTTACTATTCAGGATGCGGCAGTCTCATCTTTAGTAACTGAGGTGAAGGAGCGCCAGTACGAAGATCCTATGTTAGTCCATTATAGAGATACATCTCCTCAGAAAAAAAGTCACCATTCGAGATTTCTGCAGGTGAAGTTCTCAAATATTGAGACATACTGTGTGCTCCTGATGTTGCAAGGTTCGTCGTCAGATTATGGGAGAAACTCATTATTCCCGTTGTTGACACCTAATTTTTTACCTCTTGTAATTTATTTTAATTAATCTGAGTCCCTGGATGATAGACAAAATGAGTCATGCATTTTCAAGGGTCAAAATGATTTCAGAAATTCATCTAGGTTGATATTTGTCCCTTTTAATTGATAAAATAATTTGTGTGACGCTATAAATTATTTAACAATTAATTGGTACATAAATGTCATTTTAGGAAATATTTACATTGAAGCATAATTGTTTAAATCAAATAAAGGAATACTTTACTTTCTTTAATCCAAGGAAATTTGATTAATTAAAAGAATGTACAATTTTACCCCCAATTTGTAATGTTATATCTGCACTGACATGATTTGCCAAAATTGGTCATAATTGTTTCTAGTGTGTGATTATGTTTGCATTTATTTTATTTTTTAGGTCATGGCCACAATTGAAATGATCCAATTCATGGGTTCAAGGCAACTGTGGTCATTTCTACAAAATTAGCCTGTTAGTGGCCTTAATTGAATTAGCCAATTAATTAAGGTCATATTTGAAATTTAAGTCTGGTTGATTAATTAGGCTAAGTACGGCCATGATTAAAATATTCAATTGGATTAGAATTCAATTAAGGCTAAATTTGAAAAGTTGAAAACTATTTGCATAATTAGCCGATTTTAAACTAATCTAGGCTATGTTTTTAATTAAGGCTATAAATTAAAATGGCTTATTAATAATGGTTAAATTTCTATCCGTTAAATTTACGTCCTTAATTATTTGTCCCTAAGGTACATTTTCTTCAAACCTTTTTAAAATAAGGCCAGGCCCAGTCTATCCCAAGACTAAACCGACCCATCTCGGTCAGCTGATATGGGGGTATACCCCCTCCATTTGATTTTGTTCTCAAACAAATAGACCTTGCGATTGCGCTATATTCTCTATTCCTCTTTAGTGAAACCCTAGGCACTACCTAGAGTATCTCTCTTCTCTACGAGCCAAAAATGGAAAATTCTCAGAGGCAACAGGTGTGGACAGGCTTCGTACTACCCTGGCATGGAGCATTCAATGCTCTTCATGCCGTTTTCATCTTTGTTTCCCCCAAACACAGTAAAGCCCTTCCTCTTTTACTTTTTTGGTGTGATTTTGGTTCCAAAGTGAAACGTTTATTTGTGAATTTGGTTGTATCACACTTGTACGATCTTCGTCTCTCATTGATTGAAGGTGAATGGGTCGGAGCAAGTTCAATAGACTCAGATCTAACCACTCGTTGTTGTTTTGAGTCGATCTCAGCCGTAGATAACACTTGAAAGGTGTAATTTCTGGGAAAAACTTATGTCCCACATTGATGTTTTGTGTCTTTGTTTAAATTTTGGGGTTCTATAAATAGAACCCCAACCCTCATCATTTAAGAGAAGGAAAAAAAAAGGGGGGGGGGGGGGGGGGGGGGGGGAAGGTTGAAAAGGTCTAAGAGATGGAAGAGGTCGAAGAGATGGAAGAGGTCGAAGAAGGAAAAAAAAGACGGAAAAGGTTGAAGAGGTTAAAACGGTCGAAGAGGTGGAAGAGGTCGAAGAAGGGAAAAGGAGGGAAAAAGTGGTGGAAAAATGTTGAAAGAAGAAGAAGTTGGAAAAACAGTGAGAAAGCTTTGAATATTTTTGAAGTGCATGCAAACTGAGAAACTGAGTTTTTTTTTACAGGCTTAAAGTTCTAAAGTTTGCTCAGTAAAAATTTTATTGCTTAACTTCTAAACTAGGTTAAGGTTAGTTAAAAAAATTATATTTTTATTTGTGTGTGACTGAGACGAGAAGAGGAAGCTGAGGCTCCAAATCCATTCTTGTACACGGCTGTGCATCAAAAGGTAATTTTTTTTTTTTATCTTTTCTCTCTTTTTCTGTTTGTTTAGTTTAATTTATGGTTAGTTATGGTAATTTATTTTTCATGCTTTAGTTATGGTACTTCATTTGGTTGTTGATGTGAAAATATTTATATGTTGATTAATGTTAATTTTGTAGTTTGGCATTGAGACCTGCTTTACTGTTTACCATGTTTTGAGGGTTGTATAATGTCTTAAATATTTAGGATGATGGTTTCTTCTTAACTGGGTGATTTGAGGATAAAATATGAATGTGATCCTGTTTGAATGGTCTGTTGCTTGCCTAGATAGCCTTAGATGTTTAATGAGATCATAACTATGATTAAAAGGGGAATTAAAAAGGACTTGTATCACTTTAGGAGTAGTCAGAGTAACAAATACGGCTTAACAATAGATCATTTGTTATTGATGATGGTTTAAATAGATATAGTTTTTTATAAAATTGATTTGCCTAAAAACACTAAGTGAACTAGGAAAAGGAAGAAGGAACTATTTAGTCTCTCATAGTATTGATATAGATACTGTTCTGCTTAAGTCCCTTAGTCATGGAGAGTAAAACTTGGAAAAAACTACAATGAATAACTGTTTGATAACCTGAATACTTATTTTGGTATATGCACTTGTAAGTCAAGGACTTTTGAAAACTTTGACCAATTTGCAAACTTTTTTGAATGATTAACTTGCTTGTTTGTCTATATACTCTCCTCTTCTTTCTTCTTTTTGTCTAATTGGCAATGGTTTTCTATTTGAACATGTTGTTTTCAATCTGATTTTGTGAAGCTGGTTAGTATTTAGTGGTACTGCTTGGTTGTTTTTGTCTGTCTATGTGTTTAAAAGCTACATGTTGGTGTGCTAATCTATCACTTAACTTATATGTCTCACCTGTGAACTGGCTAGAAGAATTCTATATCATGGCTTGATCTGTTAGATGTCTATGCAATCTGTAATGACCTGTGAAACCCCCAAAATGATTTAAAGGATTATGCAATGTGTTTGGCTCACTCTATGTCCCTGGATAGACCTAATCAAGCCTCAAAAGAATAAATAAATGACTTTTCAATTGTGTATATATAATCCTGTTTGTCGTGAACACCGGAATTGGTATCTGTTTGAACACCTAGATATAAG
The DNA here is from genome assembly GCF_019175385.1 of Lycium barbarum. NCBI lineage: Eukaryota > Viridiplantae > Streptophyta > Magnoliopsida > Solanales > Solanaceae > Lycium > Lycium barbarum. The sequence continues at coordinate 83,577,817 of NC_083344.1, forward strand.
TAACCTAAAATAATAAAGTTCCTATGATCACATGAAGTCAAGTATATAAAATTGAGACCATTTCCCCTTGATAAGTGATTTGTTGAGTTTAAATAAAGAATTTAGGTGCATAGATGTGTTTGAATTGGTTGAGGAGATTCAAGAGGGGTTTAGAATCTGGAATTAGGTTTTGAACTCTAAGTGATCATAGAATGTTCCTTCTTCAAGGATTCTGTCAAAGAACTCTTCTTGTTTCCCCTTCATATTTTGTGTATCCCATCTCAATTTGTTTTCTCTGGATATAGGTTGTCATCTTAATAAAAGCAACTGGAACATAGAGTGGCATCCTTACGCCACCTGCAGTACTGCCTATGCTCGGTTCTATATTAAGTGTGTTCAAGTTTAACTATTTCTCTCATTTCTGTTTGGATATTGCACACTTACCTAAATCTATGAAGACCTAGGATAGCCCAGATCCTGCCTATGCTTGTTTAGACGATGCTTGCTTTTCCTACTTATCGTTATTCTTCTTGACAGTGTGCCATGCCTTGCTGTTGACCACTTGAATTCAGAAAAATTTAAGTCCTCCATCTTCTGTGCCTTGCTTACATTGTGTTAAAAAACATTAATTACAACTGCCTCACTTCTTGCATAGTTCTATAATCCTGTATTATATTTGGACCTAGTTGTATCTTGTTTTTGTATATGTTGTGTATATGCAAAGTGTAGGCCTCTCTTTTGAATATTTTTGCTCACCCTATTTGTGCACCCATGTGAAATTGTCAAAGTCAATACATTGATTTCTTATTTGTAACTTGAGTGCACTTATGCCATGACTATGTGCTTCTGTCCCATGCTATATTTGTGTACATAAACTCTGCTTGCCCAGTTCTACTTTTTCTATCCTTCAACTGTACACTGCTTCTCTTCTACGTCTTTGGTTTTAAGGCATTACCACTTATACTAAGTGACATGTTGTTAAGTATTGTCATTTGTATGTGCTGCTGTTGCATTTTGGTTGGGGTATTAAGGTCAGTTTAGGTCTAGTCTAACCTTCCCCCAGTGCTTGCCATGCCGGAGGTTCATGAAACCTCTTGGATCTTGTGCGACGTTGGGAACAAGGATGGTGATAACCACCCTAAGTTACCAAAATCCTTATCAATAAGGCCCAGTAGTATATGTGAATAAACATTGTAGTTATATTGTTTGTGAATAATTTTGTTATATATATGCATATACATTTATAAGTTCAGTAAATATAATCTAATCGGGTCCCCTTTTTCCTTCTTTCTCACTGCACGGCCATTCGAGTCGAGGTCCAGCCACCCAGACCTAATAGGATAATTCTTTCAAAATCCCTGTCGAGTCCAAGAAGAAAAATGGAAGCTAATATATATTTAAGGCCTACTTACGGGTGAAAATGACATGATGGCCCAACCATGGGTGAAAATGGTTATGGGGTTTGGTACACCCCAAACCTAATCCTTCCTCCTTTAGTTGTGTTAATTTGATGATCGTATTGTGTTTGTATATGTAAAACTCACATTATTATTGGAAACAAGTATGGTTAGAATTAAACATCTTAGGAAAATGGTGCATACGCCGTTTAGATTGACTTTAGGCCCCAAGCGATTTTCCAAACCCAAATAATGTTTTAAAGGTTTTAAAAAGGTAATCAAATGAGTTTTCATAATACCCGTAGAACTTTTTAAAGGGATCATTAAACTGCAGCAACGCCTTTGAAAAACTATTAGTACTATTTTCAAAATCAAAACGTGCACCTTGTTTTCTAAAAAATGAATTCTGGCCAGATATTTCGTGAACATTTTGGCTAAGTTTTGAACTGAGAATCAGGTTCCTATTTGGAAAAAGTTGACATGTTTTGGACTAAGTCCAGGCGATAAAAGTATTAGATTTTGGGCCAAATCCCATCAAAACTTACTCATTCAAATGAGTTTCTGTTAAAATGGGCAAAGCCCAACAAAATGATTTTGATTTGAAATAAGGATGATACATTTTGGGCCAAGGCCCGCTGCGACTTTTCCATAAAGTAAAACAAACAGATTTGGGATAATCATTCTTTCAAATAACATTTGGGTCAAGCCCTAAGAAACGTTGGAAAAACTCCCTTTTCTTCGACAAAATCATAACTCGGGTTGTCTAGCCCAATGTTTAAGTGAATTTCATTTATTTTAAAACTGTTTGAGTATAAATTTGAGCTATTTTCAAACAAGTTCAAAGATGTTTGTTTTAAGATAAAACCCAAACTTATTCGCTACCATAAAAGGGATAAGTAAGACGTTCTAAACATATATATAGTTGATTCGAAACCAAGTGTGGATTAAGCATGAACTAAAATATATATACTTATACATTTGTTATAAAACCAAAAAGGTTAAGGGATAAGTAAGACGTGATAAACGTATATATAGTTGATTCGAAACCAAGTGTGGATTAAGCATGAACTAAAATATATATACTTCCTTATACATTTGTTATAAAACCAAAAAAAAACTTTTACTCCTTTTATAAACAAGATATACTATCCTCATACTTGAGAGGAAATTATACATATCCTGATATTATAAATCCGAACTTAAAGTATCCATATATAAGCAGGATATATTCAAATTTTCTCAAAACCTAATGATATGCAATAAAATGACAAATTTATAAATGCGGAGATGATGCACTTAATAAGTTGTTCATGCAAATATTCACACATTGGATATTAAATATGTTGAAAAGTTCTTCCATCCTAAGGAATACGTATGGCAGCCCTATCCTCCCAAAATATCTCTCTTACTCCTTCTAAACATCCATTGGAGTCTCTCCATACTTGTGGTAAGTTACTAATCCTGTTTTTGAACTGATGAACTGTTAGTATTTTGAGCTTATCTCCTTGTATAAAATTTAGTTTTAATTGAGCCAAGATGATTTGGAAAGTTATTTCATATCTCTAAAACTTTTGTTCAGACTCAAAAACCTAGTTTTTCTTGCATTTACTCAAAAAGGGGTGATGAAATACAGGGCGGGTGCTGCCCAGATTCTGTCTCCATTTACTACTATTAGTATTTTGAGCATATATTTTTGTCCGAAATAGATATTGGGGTGATTCAAGTTTCTATGGAACCCCAAGACATATATCTACAACTTTCATTCAGACCATAAAGTCTATTTTTGCCGTTTACACTTTCGAAACTGAGCCACAATACAAGACAGTAGTACTGTCCAAAATTTGTGTTTTCATAGTTCAGGGTGATTTTCACTGATATCATGTTTAGTTTCCACGTACTGAAACCATTAAAATTAATTAGATACTTGATTGTGTATTTAAGGAATATATATACTCTTGTACAAGCTAAGGGAAAGTAGCTAAGGAAGTCGACATATTTATTTGATCGTCGCTTTGGGGATTTATAACTTCTTGATGTTTGTTTGAGCATTAGAAGCACTAAAACTCCAGGGTTTGCACCTAAACTTGAAATTTTCCTCAATTTATTTTGTTTGAAATATTGTGAGAAGCTTTAATCTTGGTGAAATAGTATCTACTTTAAATTGTTCTCATATTTATTTTATTGCTACTTTAATAGTTTACTTGCTTTGTTGGTTGAGAAAGAATATCTTGAGACACTTCACTATGATAACATTATCATTGAGGGTATAATTTTGTAATTGAGTATGTCAAAATCACATTGGTGTTATGTGAAGTATTTTTGTAAGACGACTTAATTCGCCCAAACATATGGATTGCTTGAGAATTATTGCATTTTTGTCGGGACATCGTCCTTCTTGTGATAGTGACCTTGTCACTTATAATGACATACCTCATGGTATTGTTCGGATCTTGCCAATCTTGACTTTGGATTTACATTTCATCTAGATGATGGACTTTTGTCCATTTTTGAGTATGAGTTGAAAGCCACTTTCAACATGGCTCTTGATTCTCTTGATTATTGGGTAACGACCCTTCTCGATTTCGGATCTTGCCCATCTTGACTTTGGATTTACATTTCGTCTTGATGATGGACTTTTGTCCATTTTCGAGTATGAGTGGAAAGCCATTTTCAACATGGTTCACGATTCTCTTAATTATTGGGTGACGACCCTTCTTGATTTGGGCTTCGGTCCTTCTTGTTATTTGACTATGCTTGATGTGATGGCATGACGTATGTGTTGGGCCAAATTAACTAATTGAATGACTTTCTCGAATTAGCTTGGGAAGCTTTCTTGACACTAGAGGTATTAATATTGTTATTTGGAATGACTTCTTGGGTTGATATTTGATTCTCTTCAATATCATATATATATTACTTTGATAAGTCTATTCCTTGAATTTAGTTTTTGGACTCATTTTTGATCCATAGCTCACTATTAAATTAACTAACTGAATGACATTTCATGCATTAGCTTCGAAAGCATTCTTAACACTTGGTATTTGAACTATTAGTATCTTAAACTATCTTATGGTTTGGTGGCTCTCTTGAAACGTCGTACATTGATTAAGTACTTGATGATAAATCGGATAAGCTTATTTCTTGAATTTACTTCTTGCACTAAAATTTGATACATAGCTTACTATTCAATTAACTAATCATTGGACCTTTGTGAATTAGCTTTGGAAAGCTTCTTGACATTTGAGATTTTGAATATTGATATATTGAACTATTTTATTATTTGATATTTTATTCTCTTGAAACAATTGTACCTTCATTAAGTACTTGATGATGATTTTGAGATGCTCATTTCTATAATTTATTTTGTACTCCTTACATAGCATATTTTTTGATATGAAATGTTAGTTAAGTTTATGTGCCACTAAACTTTATGCTTAGCGATAGTTTATTACTATCGTAGGTGATGTTCCAAGGGAGACTTAAGGATGGTCATTTGAAGTAGACTATTTGGAAGCTTAGATGAAGATCACACTTGTATGAGCATGTTCATTTTGTATACTTTGGGGATTTGTACGTGATCCATGTGATACACTTAAATATGCACTTTTGAATGAAATTGGGTCATGATCCTAATATTTTGATTTTGATGAATGACTTGACTATTTTGGGAATGTCCATGACTTGACTATTTTGGGAATGTCCATGCCCGTGTTTTGTAATATTTTAAAATTAGTACTTGTGTTGAACTTGGGAAACTTAACTAGTTTGTATTTGAGATTGGGAGTTGAATTTCATTTTTGGTATGAGCCTTGGATATTGTAGCATGAAAAATATTTCTCCACTACATGTTTGATAAACTCTAAAGTGTTGATTTAACTCAAAATAGGTATTGTCCATTTTTTATAAAAATAGTTTCGGGATAAATATATTTAACTTAGCAAGTTTGATTAGTTTTGTTAGTAAGTTTTGATTAGTTTTGTTAAGTGGCACCCTTCCTAGGGGTTTCTACAAGTTTTGGTATCAGAGCCTTTGGTTGGTGATTCTACGACTTTTGTTGTGACTTGTTGGTAGAAGCGTTTCTTTTTTAAAAAAAAAATTGTAGCGTGTATTGTTCATATGCAGGTAGACAGGGAGACGGATCAGACCCGTAGGCTGCCTTCTCAGCGATTGTACAGGAGCATTCCACTTATTCCGGAGTTGCAGATCAGCGTGGTATGATTCTTTCGTGTATATATGGGCACGGTGTGGTCTTATCCCGTCCTTATTACATTATGCACTCCATGTAGAGGCTCGTAGATAGATATGTATAGTTAGACGTTCTATGACCTTCTCATTCCATATTTTGTTGTGTCACTTTGACAACTTTGTCGGCTTGTGTATACGGGCACAGTTTAATGACGTATATATATAGATGCATCTATCACTTGGTCTTGTGTCCCTTACAGCTTATGATATTTATTAGTTAGCATGATGGCCCACTCAGGTATGACTATGTGATGCATGTATGTCATTTGGTGTTCGGTAGGTTAGCTCCGATTGCCCGTCATGGCCCTCGAGTTTTGTCGTGACAATATGTGCTATCCCACTCCTATGTATTTCTGCTCTATTTTTCCACTGTTTGGGGGTGCATACTGTCACGACCCAAACCAACGATTCATGACGAGCTTGACCTCTACTGACCAAACACCCTTATACCTGTACCGGGATCTCACTGAACAACAGGGTGGCCCATATATATATTACAACTGAACTATACTGACTTTTCAAAGGACGACATCAGGAACTCTATATCAAGAACTCAAAACCACCTATATATATATCTATATATATATGCTGAAAATAACAATGCAAGCCAACTAGGCTGCCACATATGTTGTACATCAAAAGAATAAGAGCCGACAAGGCTACACAACATCCCAACTACATACAGTTGTCTACAGACCTCTAATGGAATGTAAAGCTGTAGAGAGGACAGGACAGGAACCCGTCATACCCATATATATACATATCAAAAATAGCATACCAAAAAGAAAGTTAACTGTAACTCCAAACCAAGTGGAGCGCACTGACTACCGCTGAGAGGAAGTCCTACTGAGCTGGACCACTTGTCTTTCTACCTAGACCTGCGGGCATGAATGCAGCCCCCCGAACAATAAAGGAGTCAATACGGATAATGCACCGAGTATGTAAGGGATAAGAACAACAAGTACATAAGAATCATGAAAGATATCTGAAACATGAAAGCTAATCTCAATATCTGAAAGTGCCTCTGCGGCGTATGATATGCATGTTCTCTTTAAAAATCATATACCTATATAATACAACTGTTAGTGCTGACGAACGTACAACCCGATTCATAATGTTAGCGCTGTGGAATGTACAGCCCGATCCATCTATCATGTCATCCCGCGTCTAGGTTAATCTCGCCCACTGCAGTGGTGTACACATCTACGTGCCTACCCGTCCGACTATAGCGCGGAACGGTGTAAGAAAATAGCTGTACATATATATAAATGCATGCAAGACTCGGAAAAAGATGCTCTGGACTCCTCTGGGCAACATAAGATCTCTGGAAGCCATAGATATAAAACATAGGAAATCAAGGGTACGGTGAATCCTATACCATCTACCAGTAGAGTCTTTGGAACTCGCTCGCTTAGTTTGTTCGTTCATATGATAAGGATCATGCCAAAAGAATAAAAGGGACAACCTTAACATACCTTGAAACGTATTTAATCATCCAACGTCCACTTCTCGAACTCGTAAGTCTACAATCAAGATAACATAGGCCACAATTAAACCATTTACATCACTTACTATCCAATTCAAGTACGAAAGGAACTTAACGAATCTCGCACAGCATTTCCTCTGTAAAGTTAACAATCCCTCAAATTACAATTCAACTCAAACATCAACGACAATATCAACCACAACAATATCAATACTCACATATCAAAATATAATCAAATCCATTCCAAATCATCTCCCAAAATAGCCCCAAATCTCAACTTTACACTTAATCAACTTACCGCTTTCATAACTATCTTTCCTTTACTTTAAATCAGTAAAACCCTTAGTAATAAACTCAATAATAAATATAAGAATCATATACATACCTTGAAGGAACTAGAACTTCCAAAAATCAACTTTAACTCCAATGAAACCCTAGGAACAACCTTCTCTTCACTAGCATGGGTTTACGGGGCTCGGATCTTGCTAAAACTCCTCTAATTAAATGGGGAATGTTGAGAGGGAATATGTTAGGGTTTTCTCTGGCTGGGAAATAATATGTGAAGGCTATATATATATATAAGTGGAACAAAACAGTTCCAGCGACTTCGGGGGGACGAGAGGGTCGACGGCTCGTCGACTGGCTCCGTTGTTCTACCACCCCAAAGTTCAAAGGCTACGGTATGTCTACCGTGTGGAACGACGGCTCGTTGACATGTCGACGGCCTGTCCCTTTGCCCGTCAAAGTGGACTGATTTCCTACAAGTTCCCTGAGTCATTCCAACCCACGTCGATTTGATTTGTTTGACTTCTAATCCTATCATATTGCAAGTAATATATATTTATACTTCAGTATACGTGAGGTAAGGCACTTAATATCTAAAAAACTCAGGTATGGATCTCCGTTCCAAGGGTATAAACTGCTAGGAAGCCATGAACTTTCTTACGATGAAAACGAGAGGCGTAATAGATACTCTCTATTTCTATTCTATATTTCTCTGTATATCCTCTTGTATACCACTAAATATCCACTGTTTCTTTGCTTGTGTATCATATCTGTTTGAAGGTTTTGGGTCGAAGTATGTTCATTTCTCATCTTATCTAAGTTGTGTATTTTTCTAATCCTTTTTTATCCTCTTTTCTATGTATACCACCTCATTGAGGGCCCAAAATAGACTCTTCCCATACTAGTTGCATTATCTTATTGGGCTAGAGGCCTAACATCCAAGTGTCAATCTAGTCCGTGAGCCCAGAATAGTCTATTCCTAGATAAAGGGAATGGGCCATGCGACATATGGAAGGCTCACTTATCAAACAAAAAGAGAAGTCGGGATATTTTTGTTTGCATTCCGGGCCTAAGGCCCTGTTACACCTTGGAATTTCGTGTCGCTCGCATTATGAACATGCCAATGTAAACCTAACCTGGACATGAAGCCCTTTTAAGGTTAATAAGGATTCTTGATTATTCTAATTAAGATTCCAAAGGCATTTGAGGCAAAAGAAGTAAGTTCGTCGGAGAATGTTTGGGTTGAGCTATATTTTGGGAAATTTCATATTGTTTGAGCTATGCTTTCTAGAATCACCTTGAGCGAGACATATAAGGCCCTTTAGATGGTTAGTGAAGTTTTATACAAGTTCCAAGAAGGTTCCATAAGGATTGGAGATCAAACGAATCAAAAAGATCGCATTTTCGCGAAACCGGGAAAAAGTGGGCAGTGTGCGGTCGCACACTCAATGTGCTGACCCATACATTGGGTGCCAATTTGCCAAAATTGTTGGAATTTCTGCCCAAGATACTCCAAAATCCAAGGGTGGAGTGTGCGGTCGCACACTCAGTGTGCAGGCCACATACTCTTCACCAAGTGTGTCGGGGTGTGTTTGGGCCAACCTTTTAAAATCCAAATGACCCCAAATTCATTTCCACACTTTCACACTTATTTCCCTATCTTCATAGAGTCGTATTGACAGCTTTTTAAGGTTCCCTAACCGTCCCCACCTTTCCATATCATCAAGAAAGAAGATCAACATCAAGAGTTTAAGGTGATCGAAGGGAAGTGATTGTTCTTGTTTTCTTCAAAGTGGTGGTGAAATTGAGCTTGGAGGAAGTTGAGTGAAGTGAATTCTTTGTTTATAAGGTATATTCTTCATCTTATCCTCATGGTTGAGTTAATATAAAGGTTTAGTACCCCTTAGAAAGGAAAAGAATGAAAGTGGAGAAGCTATGGATGGTGTAATGAAGAAGATGACTACGAGTGAACTTAAAAAGGGGATTTTGGTTGGACTTGGGATTTAATTGAATATAAATTCTTGATTGGGATATTATGGATTTTGTTATTGTTATTTGGGAGTTGTTTTTCCATATGGTGGAAGTTGATAAAATTAGGAAAGTGCTGCCTAAATTTCATTAACTCGTTTATTATGCTAGTTTGAGCTTAAGAGTGTCTCTTCAAGATTTAACCTTAGTGTAATTCCTCTTGAAAGTGGACTTTGTGAACTTGGAAAGATAACTTTAAGTGATTAAGAAGACAATAAGGTATGTTAAGGCTATTCCTTCTTCATTTTGGCATGATCTTATGTTATAAGCCAACAAGCAATTGAACGAACTTCCTTATTACTCTACTCTTAGAAGCACTAGGAGCACTTCAGTCTTTGATGTTCCTATACCCCGTATGATTTTTCTTTCCATTCATGGGTCTTGAGATTACTTATGTTGATGATGTTAGCTCAAAGGTTGTCCGACAAAGGTAAAATAACCTTATGTCACTCTGAGAGTCTATGTATATAGTTCAGTTATGCATTGCATCCATATACATACGCACATTGACCGATGACCAAAAAGTGTTATATACGCGTATAATATATATACATGGGGTATGGGGAAATGGATAGGCGTTATATACACATTGCCACCTGATCAGCTAGTGCACTATTATATATTGATCGGGTCGTACGTTCCTCAGCACTATTATATATGGATCGGGCCATATGTTCCTCGGCGCTATTATATATGGATCGAGCCGTACGTTCTTCAGCACTATTATATACGGATCGGGTTGTACGTACCTCGACCCTATTATATGTGGATCGGGTCGTACGTTCCTCGGTACTATTATATATGGATCGGGCTATACGTTCCTCGACACTATTATATATGGATCGGGCCATACGTTCCTCGGCACTATTATATAGAATATGGATCGGGCTGAGCGTTCCTTAGCACTATGACCTATATTTATATGCATGAGAATGATTATCGTTGAGAGCATGCATACTATACGCCCATAGAGGCATTGTCAGTTATACAGATTTATGCACGTACTTACAAATACTGGTTCATACAAATCTATGTGGATAGTCAGTGACATTTGAGTTCCAGATTTCGTTCATGATTCTTATGCTTATGCTTATGCTTATGCTTATGTTACTCTTATGCCTTACATACTCAGTACATTATCCGTACTAACTCTTCTATTACTCGAGGGGCTGCGTTCATGCCTGCAGGTGAAGGTAGACAGACAAGTGGTCCAGTTTAGTAGGACCTTTATATCCAGCAGTGGTTAGTGCGCTCAATTTGATCCGGAGCTACAGTCTATTTTGGTATGCTATTCTTTTGAGATATATACGTATATGGGTATGACGGGGCCTTGTCCCGTCCTTTCTACTGCTTGACACTCCAGTAGAGGTCTGTAGACAGTTGTATGTATATGTCAGATGATGTAGCCTTGTCAGCTCCAATTCTTTTGTGTACAGTATATGTAGCGGCATAGTTGACCTATACTGTTCTTTCAGCATGTATGTATGTATACGCAGGTTGTACAGAGTTCATGATGTCACCCTTTCATGAGGTAGTATGAGATCAGTTTGAGTTACTTATGGGCCTTTGATATTCATTATTGTCCAAATACAAGTATTGGGGAGTTTGGTCACTAGAGGTCAGACACTCGTGACGACTCATCGGGTTGGGGCATGACAGAAGTGGTATCAGAGCAGTTCAGTCCTAAGGTTGTCTACAGACTGTGTCTGGTAGGGTCTTATTTATGGGTGTGTTTTGCACCACACTTATAAACAGGAGGTTACAGGACATTTAGGAGGATGTCATTGTTTTGACTCTTAAATCGTGCGATAGATCCATGAGTTGAGAGTTTGCCTTCTGATGATTTGTTCTGATTTCAGCGATGCCCCGCAAGAAAGCTACAGCTGCCTAGAAGGGCAAGAGAGCGGCCAGTGAGGCCATTATACTCGGCAGGCTACGAAGGCTAGAGATGATATTCAAAGTTAGAGCCTTTCTGGGACATCGCATACCCTGCCTCCAATACCTGCCCAGTTCCTCAGCCAGATGCACTGGGCCAGGATGTGCGGGATATTGTGCACTTGTTAACCAGATTGATAGCCGCTCAAGCTCAGCGGCATGGGGTTAGTGTTGATCAGGCAGACAGGGCTGGTAGTTCGAGGGTTAAGACTTTCATCGGGTTATATCCTCTAGAGTTTTCTGTGATAAAGAAAAATATGGACCCCCAGGATTTCATTGATGGTATGCAAAGAACCTTGAGGGTTATGCACGCGGATGAGGTTGAGTCTATGGAGTTGGCTTCATATAGGCTTCATGATATTGTAGTACAATGGTATCAGACTTGGGAGCTATCTAGGGGAGAGGATGCCCCTCCAATGGTTTGGCGAGAGTTTTCAGATGCTTTTATTCACTATTATTTACCTCCAGAAGTCCGACGAGCCCGAGCATATAAGTTTTTGCGTATTGAGCAGGGCAATATGAGTATCCAGGAGTATTATGTGTATTTTGATTCTATGGCTAGATATGCCTTAGCCATGGTGGCTGAGACGGAGGACAGAGTTCACCGTTTTGTGGCTGGTCTAGGGCCGCATTTGATAGATGCTTATATGACCGCCGCATTATAGCTAGGCATGGATATCTCCCGTATATAGGCATATGCACAGAATCTGGAAGGTCACAAGCGTCAGCAGAGGACAAAGCGTGACTGTGACCGGGGCCATGGTAAGAGGGCTAGATCTTTAGATATCGGGGGTGAGTCCAGGGGAGGACAGAGGCAGAAGTATTCTTGATAACCATTCCATTCTGTAGGGAGTGCACCTCCACGGTTTTTAGGTCCAAGATTTGATCGGTCTTCTTATTCCGGAGTGGGCCAGAGTTCTAGAGCATCAGGCTCTTAGTACAGAGCAGAGTCAGGCTCTTGTTATGCTCGTGGCCAGCTAGGTCATAGGATGCATCAGTGCCCGATGAGAGAGAGTGGGGGTGTGGTTCAGCCCACAGGGTCTGTAGCTAGTTCTTCTTCTACAGTGTGCCCTTCAGGGCAAGTTTTTCAGACACCAGCAGGACGAGGTAGAGGGAGGAGTGGAGCATCCAGCTCGAGTGGTACTCAGCACCGCGTATATGCACTAGCCGGTAGGCAGGATCGTGCGTCACCTCCTGATATCGTCACAGGTATATTATCATTCTCCTCCTATGATGTGTATGCAATGATTGACCCAGGTTCCACTTTATCATATGTTACGCCATTTGTTACCGGCAAGTTTGGGATAGAGCCCGAGTTGATTAAACCTTTTAAGGTGTCGACACTAGCTGGTGATCCAGTCATAACTAGACGGATATATCGAGGCTGTGTAGTGATAGTTTGTAATCACCGTACCTTAGCAGATTTGATTGAGTTAGACATGATTGATTTCGATGTGATCATGGGTCTAGATTAGTTGGCATCTTATTATGCTAATGTTGATTGCAGAACGAAGGTAGTTCAATTTCAGTTTCCAGGTGAGCCAGTCCTAGAGTGGAACGACAAGGCTATTTCACCGGGGGTGGGTTTATTTCCTACCTTAAGGCAAGGAAAATGATCAGAAAAGGGTACATCTATCACCTGGTTCGGGTTCAGGATGTACAAGCAGAGTCACCGACCTTTCAGACTGTTTCTGTGGTGAATGAGTTTTCAGAAGTGTTTCCAGATGAGCTTCCAGGCATTCCGCCAGAGCGGCAAATCGATTTCGCTATTGACTTATTTTCAGATACTCAACCAATATCTATTCCTCTTTATAGAATGGCACCTGTGGAGTTGGAAGAACTGAAGGAGCAATTGAAGGATTTACTTGAGAAGGGCTTTATTAGGCCTAGCACATCGCCGTGGGGAGCACTGGTATTATTTGTAAGAAATAAATATGGCTCCTTGCGAATGTGTATTGATTATAGGCAATTGAATAAAGTGACTGTGAAGAATAAGTACCCACTTCTGAGGATTGATGACTTGTTTGATCAACTACAAGGCGCCAGATATTTCTCGAAGATAGACTTAAGATCGGGATATCACCAGGTTAGGGTGAAGGAGGAAGACATTCTGAAGACAACATTCCGAACTAGGTATGGCCATTATGAGTTTCGGGTTATGTCGTTCGGGTTAACTAATGTGCCAGCTGTGTTTATGGACTTGATGAATCATTTATTCAAACCATTCCTAGATCTATTCATGATTGTGTTTATAGGTGATATTCTGGTTTATTTCACCGTTAGAGGCTGAACATGAAGAGCATTTACGAGCAGTGCTTGGAGTTCTTCGAAATAAAGAGCTATGTGCAAAGTTTTCCAAGTGTGAGTTCTGGTTGAACTCTGTGGCTTTTCTGGGTCACATTATTTCAGATGAAGGCATTAGAGTAGATGCCCAAAAGATTAAGGCTGTGAAGAATTGGCCGAGGCCCACGACACCAATGGAGATAAGTAGTTTCTTGGGGTTTGGCTGGTTATTACAGAAGGTTCGTAGAAGGATTTTCTTCTCTTTCAGCCTCGTTGACTAAGCTGACTTGAAAATCAGCTAAGTTTCATTGGACGGATGCATGTGAGCAAAGTTTTTAGATATTAAAAGACAAGTTGACCTCAGCACCCGTTTTGACTCTTCCAGAGGGGACACAGTAAGGTTGTTGCTTACGCTTCTAGACAGCTGAAGAAGCACGAGAAGAATTATCCAACCCATGATCTTGAGTTAGCAGCGGTGATCCATGCTTTGAAAATGTAGAGGCATTATTTATATGGTGTTCATGTTGATATCTATACTGACCATAAGAGCCTCCAATACATCTTTAAGCAGAAGGATTTGAACTTACGTCAAAGGAGATGGCTAGAGCTGCTAAAGAATTATGATGTTGATATTATGTACCATCCTAGGAAGGCCAATGTAGTAACCGACGCTCTTAGTCGTAAGTCTATGGGTAGCTTGTCCTATTTGCATCCGGAGAAGAGGGAGCTAGCCCATGATGTTTGTTCGTTAGCCAATTTGGGAGTCTGGTTGATAGACCCAGGTGATACAGGAGTTATAGTTCAGGATACGGCGATGTCATCTTTAGTAGCGGAGATAAAGGAGCGTCAGTACGAGTATCCTATTTTTAGTTCATTACCGAGATACAGCTCCTCAGAAAGAAAAGACATCCTTCATTATTACAGGAGACGGAGTACTAAGATATCGAGGTAGATTGTGTGTTCCTAATGTTGCAGGCCTCCCTCAGCAGGTTATGAGGGAAGCCTGTTATTCTCGCTATTCTATCCATCTGGGCAAAACAAAGATGTATCATGATCTCAAGGAAGTGTATTTGTGGGATGGTATGAAGAAAGATATAGCATCGTTTGTCGCTCAGTGTCTAAATTGTGAGCAAGTTAAGATAGAGCATCAGAAGCCCGGAGGTTTATTGCAGGCTATGGAGATTCCGACATGGAAATGGGAGGTAATTAATATGGATTTCATCACCGGTTTGCCCCGTACGCAACGAAAGTATGATTCAATATGGGTCATAGTTGATAGGCTTACAAAGTCCGCTCATTTCTTGCCTGTCGGAACTACTTATGCAGCCGAAGATTATGCGAAACTTTATATTAAGGAGATTGTACAACTTCACAGTGTTCCTACAGCTATTATTTCAGATAGAGGAGCACAGTTCACAGCTAACTTCTGGAAATATTTTCAGAATGGAATGGGGACTCAGGTGAGTCTTAGTACTGCATTTCACCCGCACACAGATGGACAAGCGGAACATACTATACAGACACTTGAGGATATGTTGAGAGCTTGCGTACTTGATTTCCAAGGCAGTTGGGATGATCATTTACCTCTTATCGAGTTTGCCTATAACAGTTATCATTCCAGTATCCAGATGGCTCCTTATGAGGCTTTGTATGGGCGGAGATGTAGATCCCCTATAGGGTGGCTTGATATTAGAGAAAACCAGTTAGTTGGTCAAGATTTAATTCAACAAGCAGTTGACAAGGTGAAAATTATTCAGGAAAGATTGCTAGCAGCAAAGAGTCGACAGAAATCCTATGGGATAATCGGCGACGCAAATTAGAGTTTGAGGTAGGCGATTGGGTTTTCTTGAAAGTTTCTCCTATGAAAGGAGTAATGAGGTTTGAAAAGAAAGGAAAATTGAGCCCTTGATACATAGGACCATATAGAATTATTCGTACGGTGGGGAAGGTCGCATATAAGTTGGAGCTACCTTCTGAATTGAAGTCTGCACATCCGGTATTTCACGTGTCCACGCTCCGTAAGTGTATAGGAGATCCTTTGAGATTCATACCGGTAGATGATAACCAGGTGACCGAGCAATTATCCTACGAGGAGGTCCCTATAGCTATGTTGGATAAGACTAGTTCGTCGAATGCAGACTAAGGATGTAGCTTTTGTTAAAGTGATTTGGAGGAACAATAATGTTGAAGAGATGACTTGGGAAGCTGAAGAGGAGATGAAGACAAAGTACCCGTACTTCTTTCCGTCATTCCAGGACCCCGTACTTCTTTCCGTCGTTCCAGGAGACTCAGTGTGAAACATCATCATCCCCAGGTACTGTTTTATTTATAGTTGTTGTGATTGATCGTGTGAGGCCATAGTATTGATTTATGGTTGTTGTGATTTGTCGTGTGAGGCCATGGTGTTGTATATTTTAGTATGTGGTCCTGTGAGGCATTATTTTGGGTTGCTATGTAAAGGATGGATTGGTACATTTACAGGGGAAACTCTGGTGAAATATTTATATAATCCTTGAGAGCTTAACATTTGGGGACGAATGTTGTTAAGAGGGGGAGAATGTTACACCTTGAAATTTCCTGTTGCTCGCACTATGAACATGCCAATGTAAACCTAAAGTGGACATGAAGCCCTTGTAAGGTTAAGAAGGATGCTTGATGATTCTAATTAAGATTCAAAAGGTATTTGAGGCAAAAGAAGTAAGTTCGTCGGAGAAAGTTTAGGTTGAGCCATATTTTGGGAAATTTCTTATCGTTTGAGATATGCTTTACCTAGAATCACATTTATGGAGACATATAAGGCCCCTTAGATGGTTAATGAATTTTTATACAAGTGCCAAGAAGGTTCCATAAGGATTCGAGATCAAACGAATCGAAAAGATCGCATTTTCGCAAAACTGGGAGAAAGTGGGCAGTGTGCGGTCGCACACTCAATGTGCTGACCCACACACCGGGTGCCAACTTGCAAAAATGGCTGGCCTTTCTGCCCAAGATACTCCCCAAGCCTAGGGTGGACTGTGCGGCCGCATACTCTTCGCGAAGTGCGTTGGGGTGTGATTTGGCCACCTTTTCGAAACCCAAATGACCCCAAATTCATTTCCACCCTTCCAAACTTATTTCTCTACCTTTCTAGAGTCTTATTGATAGCTTTTGAAGGTTACCTAACCCTTCTCACCTTTCCATATCATCAAGAGAGAAGATCATCATCAAGAGCTTAAGGTGATCCAAGGGAAGTGATTGTTCTTGTTTTCTTCAAAGTGGTGGTGAACTTGAGCTTGGAGGAAGTTGAGTGAAGTAAATCTCTTTGATTATAAGGTATTTTCTTCATCTTATCCTTATGGTTGAGTTGATATAAAGATTTAGTACCCCTTAGAAAGGAAAAGAATGAAAGTGGAGAAGCCATGGATGGTGTAATGAAGAAGATGACTATGAGTGAACTTAAAAAAGGGATTTTAGTTAGACTTGGGATTTAATTGAATATAACTTCTTGATTGGGATATTATGGATGTTGTTATTGTTGTTTGGGAGTTGTTTTTCCATACGGTGGAAGTTGATAAAATAGGGAAAGTGTTGCCTAAATTTCATTAACTCGTTAATTATGCTAGTTTGAGCTTAAGAGTGTCTCTTCAAGATTTAACCTTAGTGTAATACCTCTTGAAGGTAGACATTCTGGTCTTGGAAGAAGAATGTTAAGTGATTAAGAAGACGATAAGGTATGTTAAGGTTGTTCCTTCTTCATTTTGGCATGATCCTATGTTATGAGCCAACAAGGGATTGAAAGAACTTCCATATTACTCTACTCTTAGAAGCACTAGGAGTACTTCAGTATTTGATGTTCCTATACCCCGTATGACTGTTCTTTCCATTCATAGGTCTTGAGATTAATTATGTTGACGATGTTAGCTCAAAGGTTTTCCAACGGAGGTAAAATTACCTTATGTCACTCCGAGAGTCTATGTGTACATTTCTGTTATGCATTGCATTAATATACATATGCACATTGACCCATGACCAGAAAGTATTATATACACGTATATTATATGTACATATGGTATGGGGAAATGGATAGCCGTTATATACGCATTACCACCTGATCAATTGATGCACTATTATATATGGATCGGGCCGTACGTTCCTCGGCACTATTATATATGGATCGGGCCATACGTTCCTCGCCACTATTATATGGAATATGGATCGGGTAAACGTTCCTCAACACTATGACCTATATTTATATGCATGAACATGATTATCGTTGAGAGCATGCATACTATGCACCCACAGAGGTATTGTTAGTTATACTGATTTATGCACATTCTTACAGATAGTGGTTCATACAAATATATGTGGACAGTCAGTGACATTTGAGTTCCAAATTTCGTTCATGATTCTTATGCTTATACTTATGTTGCTTTTATGCCTTACATACTCAGTACATTTGTTACACCTCGGAGTTTCGGGTTGTTGTGCGGTGAATAGACTAACACAAGTTAAGGTGTATATGATGTCCCTACAAGTAAGAAGGGATACTTAATGACTCTAATTAAGATTCCAAAGACATTTGAGGTAAGAGAAGAAAGATCGTTGGAGAAAGTTAAGGTAGAGAGTGCCTTACCCCGTACACAAATATACCAGCAGGTATTCTTGGTAATTTACAGGATTAAAAATTGAACAGATCGAATCGACGAAATCTAAGCTAAATCAACGAAACTTACAGACACCAGAAAGCGTCTGCGGGCAGTCGACATGTCGACGGACCATCAAGGCGCAACGTCAACATGCTTCTGCGACCTTGGATCTGTAGGCACAGGTCGACGGGTAGTTGACCCGCTCGTCCAACCGTGCCTCTGGAACTTTTTTGGACCATCTATATAAGTTAGGACCCATGAATTTGTTTCATTAATTTCACTTCTCCAAATCAGAGAAACCCCTAGAATATTCCTCTCAATATTTCCATCACCATAAACTCGAGCCCCGTAAACTCGAGCTTGTAAAGGGAAAGTTGCTCCTGGGTTGGTAAAAGTTAAGTATCTTTAACCAAGGTTCATTTTTACATAATCAAAGGTGAGTTTTACACTTATTTCTTGTTATTGAAAATATTGAATGGTTGAAAGACTTGGATTAGAGAAGAATGTAGAATATGAGCTCAAATATGGAAATAATGGTATTTTGATTAGTAAATTAATTTGAGTCATAATTCTTAGTATGAGATGAGTATAATATCGTTATGAATGATGCTAGTGACGTTAAGGAAGTATTATGTGAAGAACGAAGATGGTGTTGTATTGTACTCATAATTATGGATGGTTTGAATGTGAATTTTTGAAGTGAGCAATATTTAACTTGAGAAATCTGTTGCTTATAATACTATGAGTGTCGCTATTGATGTTTGGGAGTTGTTATACCATATGGAGAAAGTTTTCGAAACATAGGAAACGCTTCCCAATTTTTGTTAGCTCTTAGTCGCCTTAGCTTAGCCTTAAGCACGTTTCTAATGATCTAATGTAGTACGAATTCTTTTGAATGTAGAGTTATGAGCTTGGAAGGAGAACACTTAGTCGTTAAGGAGACGTAAAGGTATGTAAGGCTAGACCCCTTCTTTCAAAGGCATGACTTCTATAGCATGATTTCTTTTCTATATTTCTATGACCTTCTTACATCCCCAAAAGATGAAAGTTAAAGATTCTTAAGAGCTTCTTATGAGATGGAGATCAGATATGTCCCATGATAATGATGATGATAATGATGCTATGATGAGCTTGATATTCTTATCTTTATGATTTCATTGATGTTATTTCTTGTTGTTACCTCACCTTATGATATTAGTTCCTTCAAGGTGAGACATGGTGATGAGGATTATTCCATAATGTAATCGGAGGCTCCCGACCTTACGTCACTCCAATATAGTTACCGCTTTTACTTGAGCTCTAATGCATGCTTCATATTATGCCTATGTAAGATTACACGCGCCTATTTGGCCGGGCAGTCACCACTACGATGGGTGTAGTGGGCAGCTATGATGATGATTACACCGTGCCTAATTGGCCGAGCAGACACCACTAGTGAGCGGCTTAGGATGTTTACCCCGAACGCCGGAGGCTTGGATACGGGCTAATGATGATCGCACCGTACCTATATGGTCGAGCAGTTTATATATATATATATATATATATATATATATATATATGCATAGTATGATGTTTTCTTGTTAGCATGCATGATACCGCCTTAAGAGGAAATCAGTTACAGGTTATCGCTTCATCTCATGTTCTCTTACTTCTTTATCATGTTGATATGCATGCCTTACATACTCAGTACATTGTTCGTACTGACGTCCTTTCTTTTATGGACGTTGTGTTCATGCCCACGGGTAGACAGGGAGATGGTGCTGACGCTTAGGAGCTTACTCAGCAGATTTATAGGAGCACTCCACTACCCTAGAGTTGCCACTTCTTTGTATATTCTTTTGTTTAGATATTTAGGGAATTGCGGGATCCTGTTCCATCCTTATGATTTCAATACTCTAATTAGAGGCTCGTAGATACTTATGTGTGGGTTGTAGATTCTAGGTGACTTCTTCATTGTACATTTTGTACATTATTTTGCATCCCCGTAGGCTTATGCACACATATATGATTTGGAAGATATTGACGATCATTTTATGATAAGTTTTGTAGTGAGAATGATATATGTCCAGATTGAGTATGATGGATAGCCTGATGAGTGGTGCTCGGTAGTCAGCTCCGGGTACCCATCATGGCCCACTAGTTGGGTCGTGACAAAAGTGGTATCAAAGCAGTTCCGTCCTAGGGTGTGTCCACAAGCCGTGTCCAGTAGTCTTGTTTATGGGTGTGAAGAGCGCCACATTTATAAATGAGAGGCTGCGGGGCATTTAGGAATAATGATCGTCTTACTTATTCATAGATCGTGCGATAGATCTATGTTATAAGGTTTCCTTTTTTCCTAATTGTGTATTATGATTTCAACGATGCCGGTAAAGAGGAAAGCAACAGCTGCCCAGAAGGGAAAAACTGCGACAGGAAGGCGGATTGAACAGGAGCCAACGGTAAATATAAATGAGGGTGAGTCCCATAATGAGGCTCCATCTCATACCTCTCACACTCCGCCTGTTTTAGAGGAGCATGAAGGGGCCTCAACTCCAGCCCCAATGCCTCCAATTCCTCCACCGGTTGCTTCGGGCCAGCAGATGACCGAGGCTGCTATTCAATTATTGACCCAGCTAGTTGCTGCTCAAGCTCAGCCGCAGAATGCGGGCCCAGGTGACAGAGCGGCTAGTGCAAGGGCTCGTGACTTTATGAGTTTGAACCCTCCAGAATTTTTAGGGTCAAAGTCGGATGAAGACCCGTAAGGCTTTATAGATGAGATGTTGATGACACTGAGAATAATACATGCTTCTGATATTGAGTCGGTGGAGTTAGCGTCCTATAGATTATGGGATGTCGCCGTTCTATGGTATAATAATTGGATCTCTTCGAGAAAGAAAAATGCACCTGAGGTCCGTCGGGCCTGAGCTGACAGGTTTCTAAATCTAAAGCAAGGAAATATGAGTGCTCGGGAGTATAGTCTCTATTTCAATTCATTAGCTAGGTTCACTCCGACCATGGTAGTCGATATGGGAGACCGGGTGCATCGATTTGTGAGTGGCTTAGGGCCACACTTGATTAAAGATTGCTTGATAGCTTTACTCCAGGAACGGATGGACATTTTTCGTATTTAGGCCCACGCCCAGAACTTAGAAGAGCAGCAGCAGCCATACCGAGGTGAGCGTGATATTGATAGAGGGCATAGTAAGAGGGCCAGATCTGCGGGTGCTAGTAGTGAGTACAGAGGGGGGTCAGAGACAGTTATATTCTAGATATTCAGGCCAGTCTGCGACTAGTGCACCCCCTCAGTTTGTGGACAGGAGATTTAACCGACCCATTTATTCAAGACAGGGTCATAGCTCGAGAGTTTCGGGTTTGCAGTTTTGAGGTGATCCCAGTCAAAGGAGACCACCATTACCACGATGTAGCCAGTATGGTAGATTATATTAGGGTCAGTGTCACCGAGGTTTAGATGCTTGCTATGCTTGTGGTCAGGTTGGGCATATGATGTGTGATTGTCCATCGATGGGTGGTAGAGTCGGGGCCGAGCCTACAGGATCAGTAGCCGGCTCTTCTTCGTCTGTGTGTCCTGTAGGGCAGACTCCCCAGACTTCAGCAGGTCGTGGCCGGTGCAGAGGGGGAACGTCTAGTTTGAGTGTCCCTCAGCAGCCCCGTATTTATGCTTTAGCCAGATGCCAGGATCTTGAGTCATCCCCTGATGTGGTTACAGGTATATTATCCATATTCTCTCATGATGTTTATGCATTGATTGATTCGGGTTCTACCTTGTCCTATATCACTCATTATATTGTTGGTTGTATTGGGGTGAAACCCAAGCTAATTAAACCTTTTGAGGTGTCTACTCCTGTTGGTGGACCGGTAATAGCTAGACAAGTGTACAAAAATTGTGTGATTGTGGTATGTGATCGTCAGACTATAGCTGATTTGATTGAGCTAGAAATGTTAGATTTTGATGTGATTATGGGCATGGATTAGTTGGCCTCTGGCTATGCTAATGCGGATTGTAGAACAAAAATGGTTTGATTCCAATTCCCCGGAGAACTAGTGCTTGAATGGAAAGGTAACACAGCATCTCCAAAGGGTAGGTTTATTTCCTATCTTAAGGCACGGAAGATGATTGCTAAGGGCTACATTTCTCATTTGATCCGAGTTCATGACACCGAAGCAAAGCCGCCAACTCTTCAATGCGTTCCGGTAGTAAATGAGTTTTCAGATGTATTTCCAGATGAACTTCCAGGTCTTCCACCGGAATGGGAGATTGACTTTACTATTGATGTGTTGCCAGACACCAAACCTATATCTATTCCTCCTTACGGAATAGCTCCTGCAGAATTGAAAGAGCTAAGGCACAGCTGAAGGATTTACTAGAGAAGGGATTCATTAGACCCAGTTCATCGCCATGGGGAGCACCTGTCTTATTCGTAAGAAAGAAAGATGTTTTTTTACGAACGTGCATTGATTATAAACAGTTGAATAAGGTGACAATTAAGAATAAATATCCACTTCCGAGAATCGATGATTTGTTTGATCAATTGCAAGGTACTAAGTGGTTTTCAAAGATTGATCTGAGATCAGGATATCATCAAGTGAGAGTTAAGGAAGAAGACATTCTGAAAATGGCTTTCAAAACTAGATATGGTCATTATGAATTTCGGATAATGTCATTCGGGTTAACTAACGCTCCGGCAGTGGTTATGAATTTGATGAATAATATATTCAGGCCTTTCCTAGATCTATTCGTAATTGTGTTCATCGATGACATTTTAGTATATTCTCGTTCAGAAGCAGAGCATGCAGATCATCTACGTACCATCCTTGGAATTCTTCGGACTCGTGAGTTATATGCCAAATTTTCAAAATGCGAGTTCTAGTTGAATTCTGTGACTTTTCTGGGCCATATTATCTCAGTTGATGGTATTCGGGTTAATACTCAGAAGATTGAGGTCGTGAAGACTTGGCCAAGGCCCACGACACCTATAGAGGTCCGTAGCTTTTTGGGATTAGCATGTTATTATAGAACATTTATGGAAGGTTTCTCTTCTATTACTGCACCATTGACGAAGCTAACTCAGAAATCAGCAAAATTTCAGTGGACCGATGGTTGTGAGCGTAACTTCCATGAATTGAAAGATAGACTGACGTTAGCCCTAGTTCTGACACTTCCAGAAAGATCAGAAGGTTATGTTGTATATTATGATGCCTTCGGTGTCAGATTGGGCTGTGTGTTGATATAGCACAAAAAGGTTATAGCCTATGCCTCTAAGCAGTTGCGGAAACATGAGATGAATTACCCGATCCACGATCTTGAATTAGCTGCAGTTATTCATGCACTAAAGATGTGGAGACACTACCTGTATGGTATTCATGTTGATATCTATACAGATCATAAGATTCTTCAATATATTTTCAAGCAAAAGGAGTTGAATCTTCGGCAGAGGTGATGGTTGGAGTTATTAAAAGACTATGATGTGAGTATACTATATCATCCGGGAAGAGCAAATGTGGTGGCCGATGCTCTTAGCCGAAAATCCATGGGCAGTTTATGTGACATTCAACCGGAGAAGAAGGAATTAGTCCGTGAGCTCCAGTAGCTAGCTAGCCTGGGAGTCCGCTTAATAGACTCGGGCAATGCCGAAATTGTTGTTCATAATCCATTTGTTTCATTCTTGGACATGGAAGTGAAAAGGATCCAATATGAAGATCCCCAGTTTGAGTCACTATAGAGATACACTTCCTCAGAAAGAGAAGTCACCATTTGAGGTTTCTGCAGATAGAGTTCTCAGGTACCGAGGCAGGCTATGTGTTCCAGATATTGCAGGACTATGTCATCAGATTCTAGAAGAAGCTCATTACTCCCGTTATTCTGTTCACCCAGGAGTGACAAAGATGAACCACGATGTCAAGTTAATGTATTGGTGGGATGGAATGAAGAAAGATATAGCCGAATTTGTGGCTCAGTGTCCAAATTGCCAACAAGTGAAAATTGAGCATCAAAAGCCAGGAGAATTGTTGCAAGCTATGGATATTCCAACCTGGAAATGGGAAGTGATCAACATGGACTTTATTGTAGGCTTACCTCGTTCTCGGCGTAAGAATGACTCTATATTATGGACCGACTTACAAAATCAGCTCATTTTCTTCCAGTCAGGATTATATACTCAGCAGAAGATTATGCAAGATTATATCTCAAAGAGATAGTGTGACTTCATGGTGTCCCAATATCTATTATCATAGATAGCGGAGCACAATTTACAGCTAAATTTCGGAAATCCTTCCAAGAAGGTTTGGGAACTCAAGTAAGACTCAGCACAGCATTTTATCCACAGACGGATGGACAAGCTGAACGCACAATTCAGACCTTAGAGGATATGTTGCAGGCATGTGTATTAGACTTCGGAGGTAATTGGGATGAACATTTGCCACTTATCGAATTTGCATATAATAACAGCTATCATTCCAGTATCCAGATGGCCCCATATGAGGCTTTATATTGAAGGAAGTGTAGATCGCCAATCGGGTTGTTTGAAATTGGAGAAACACAATTAGTAGGTCCAGAATTGATTCAGCAAGCAGTGGAAAAGATCAAGCTTATCAGAGACCGATTGTTGATAGCCCAAAGTCTCCAAAAGTCTTATGCGGACAATCTCCGATGGAACTTGGAATTCCAAATCAATGATTGGGTGTTCTTAAAAGTGTCGTTGATGAAAGGTGTAATGAGATTCGACAAGAATGGCAAGCTTAGTCCTTGATATATTGGACCTTATAAGATTGTGCGCAAGGTGGGCCAAGCGGCTTATGAGCTAGATTTACCTCAAGAACTTGAATCAGTCCACCTAGTTTTCTATGTGTCGATGCTCCGTAAGTGTGTTGGCGATCCTTCTAAAATCGAGTAGGTGATGTCCAAATTACTGAGAACTTGGCTTATGAATAGGTACCCATTGCTATACTAGATAGGCACGTGCGGAAACTCAGGAACAAAGAGGTAGCCTAAGTTAAGGTCTGGTGGAGAAATAATAATAAAGAGGAAATGACTTGGAAAACAGAAGAAGACATGAAGTCCAGATATCCACATTTATTTCCACCCCCAGAAGTGATTCAAGATGAGACATCATTTCCTTAAGGTATGTAATGCTTTCTTTTAATGCTTTTGGTCATGTGTGGCCATGTTTTCTTGTTGTTGTTGTCGTAGCCCTGTGAGGCGATGTTATTTTGGGTTGCTGTGACAGGATGGTAGTGCCATATTACAGGGGAAACTCTGGCAAAATTTTTGTAGAATTCCCGAGAATTTAACAATCGAGGACGAATGGTCTTAAGGGGGGAGAGTGTTACGCCTCGGAGTCTCGTGTTGTTGTGCGGTGAATAGACTAACGCAAGTAAAGGTGTTTATTATGTCCCTACAAGTAAGAAGGGATACTTAATGAATCTAATTAAGATTCCAAAGACATTTGAGGCAAGAGAAGAAAGCTCGTTGGAGAAAGTTAAGGTAGAGAGTGTTTTACCCCGTACAAAAATGTACCAGCAGGTATTCCTGGTAATTTACAGGATTAAAAGTTGAACGGATCGAATTAACAAATCTGAACTGAATCAAGGAAACCTGTAGACACCAGACAGCGTCGACGGGCTGTCGACATGTCAACGGACTGTCGAGGCGCATCGTCAACATGTTTCTGCGACCTTGGATGTGCAGGCGCAGGTCGACGGAGCAAGTCGACGATCCGTCAACACGTCGACAGGTCGTCGACCCGCTCGTCCAACCGCGCCTCTGGAACTTTCTTGGACCATCTATATAAGTTATGACCCATGACTTTATTTCATTAATTTCACTTCTCCAAATCAGAGAAACCCCTAGAATATTCCTCTCAATATTTCCATCACCATAGTAAATGTTTAGCAAGATCCGAGCCCCGTAAACTCGAGCTTGTAAAGGGAAAGTTGCTCCTAGGGTTGGTAAACGTTAAGTATCTTTAACCAAGGTTCATTTTTACATAATCAAAGGTGAGTTTTACACTTATTTCATGTTATTGAAGGTATTGAGTGGTTGAAAGACTTGAATTAGAGAAGAATGTAGAATATGAGCTCAAATATGAAAATAATGGTATTTTGAATAGTAAATTAATTTGAGTCATAATTCTTAGTATGAGATGAGTATAATATCGTTATGAATGATGCTAGTGACGTTGAGGAAGTATTATGTGAAGAACGAATATGGTGTTATATTGGCCTCATAGTTATGGATGGTTTGAAGGTGAAATTGGGAAGTGAACAATATTTAACTTGAGAAATCTATTGCTTATGATATTATGAGTGTCGCTATTGATGTTTGGGAGTTGTTATATCATATGGAGAAAGTTGTCGAAACAAAGGAAACGCTGCCCAATTTTCGTTAGCTCTTCGTCGCCTTAGCTTAGCCTTAAGCACGTTTCTAATGATCTAATGTAGTACGAATTCTTTTGAATGTAGAGTTGTGAGCTTAGAAAGAGAACGCATAGTCGTTAAGGAGATGTAAAGGTATGTAAGGTTGGTCCCCTTCTTTCAAAGGCATGACTTCTATAGCATGATTTCTTTTCTATATTTCTATGACCTTCTTACATCCCCAAAAGATGAAAGTTAAATATTCTTAAGAGCTTCTTATGAGATGGAGATGAGATATGTCCCATGATAATGATGATGATAATGATGTTATGATGAGCTTGATATTCTTATCTTTATGATTTCATTGATGTTATTTCTTGTTGTTACATCACCTCATGATATTAGTTCCTTCAAGGTGAGACATGGTGATGAGGATTATTCCATAATGTAATCGGAGGCTCCCGACCTTACGTCACTACGATAGGGTTACCGGTTTTACTTGAGCCCTCATTATGCTTCATATTATGAATATGTAAGATTACACCGCGCCTATTTGGCCGGGCAGTCACCATTACGATGGGCGTAGTAGGTAGCGATGATAATGATTACACCGTGCCTAATTGGCCGGGCCGACACCACTATTGGGCGGATTGAGATGTTTACCCTGGACGCAGGCTAATGATGATCACACCGTACCTATATGGTCGGGCAGTTTATATATATGTATGCATGATATGATGTTTTCTTGTTAGGATGCATGATTCCGCCTTAAGAGGCAATCAGTTATAGCATATCTCTTCATCTCATGTTCTCTTACTTCTTTATCATATTGATATGCATGTCTTACATACTCTGTACATTGTGTGTACTGACGTTCTTTATTTTATGGATACTGAGTTCATACCCACAGGTAGACAGGGAGACGACGCAGACGCTTAGGAGCTTACTCAACAGATTTGCAGGAGCACTCCAATACTCCTAGTTGCCACTTCTTGGTATATTCGTTTATGTACATATTTGGGGCATAGCGGGATCCTGTCCCATCCTTATGATTTCATTACTCTAGTTAGAGGCTCGTAGATACTTATGTGTCGGTTGTAGATGCTAGGTGACTTCTTCATTGTACATTTTGTACATTATTTTGTAGCCCCATGGGCTTATGCACACATATATGATTTGGGAGATGTTGACGATTGTTTTATGATAAGTTTTGTAGTGAGAATGATATATGTCCAGATTAAGTATGATAGATAGCATGATGAGTGGTGCTCGGTAGTCAGCTCCGGGTACCCATCATGGCCCACTAGTTGGGTCGTGACAACATTATCCGTACTGACTCCCCTATTGCTCGGGGGGCTACGTTCATGCCCGCGGGTGCAGGTAGACAGACAAGTGGTCTAGTTCAGTACGACCTCTATATCCAGCAGTGGTCAGTGCGCTCCATTTGATCCCGGAGCTGCAGTCTATTTTGGTATGCCATTCTTTTGAGATGTATACGCATATGGTAATGACGGGGCCCTGTCCCGTCCTTTCTACCGCTTGATACTCCAGTAGAGGTCTGTAGACAGTTGTATGTATATGTCAGATGATGTAGCCTTGTCAGCTCCTATTCTTTTATGTACAGTATATGTAGCGGCCTAGTTGACCCACACTATTCTTTCAGCATGTATGTATATATACACAGGTTGTACAGAGTTCATGATGTCACCCCTTTCATGAGGCAGTATGAGATCAGTTTGAGCTACTTATGGGCCCTTGATTTTCATTATTGTCCAAATACAAGTATAGGGGTGTTTGGTCACTAGAGGTCAGACACTCGTCACGACTAATCGGTATGGATCGTGACAGGCCCAACTTTTACATCTCAGCTTTCTTTATTGTTTTATGTAATTGTATATTGTATGTCAAGTTAACATTTTTGGAACCTCATTGGAAACATGAATAAAACCCGAGTAGGCAATGATGACGAGTCGTTAGATAGTATTTTTTTTTTCAAAACGTATTTTGTCTTTAATTAATTAAACAAAACTCATTTTTGTGGTTATTAAACTCAAAAAAACTGATTTCGTTAATTAGATTCGGTTAAGTCCTACATGAGGGACATTAAACAATTTTCAAAAGGATAATAATTATGGAGTTTTACAAAGGTTTAACTTGGGTTAATTTCTTTTGGGTACTAAACATTCCAAACTCATTTCAAGGTGAATCTAAGAGAGAGTTTTATAACTTTTTGCCTTAAGTTTATAAAAGATCATAATTTTGACTAATAAGGTTTAAAATTGATGCTTTATTTACTAAGGGAAGTGATTTGTATTATAGAATTGGTCAAACTCTTGTTGGATTATATCAAGGGAAACTTTGGCGGGTTTTGGACTCAATAAGATAATAAACTTCATAAATCCCCTTGAAAAAATAATAATTCATTTCCAGATAGAAGAGAGCATAAAAAATGCAATTGTTTTGATTAAAATGACAAAAATGTTTTTTTCTTTCTAAAACCCCTCCTAATCATGGTCAAGTAAACAAAGGGAAAGGTCTTATTTAATTCTTTCTTTGAGATTTATTTAAATCCTTTGAGTCTATTTTTCAAATGAGATACACACTTTTGGCCACAAACATTCAAACCCGCCAGTCATACCGCGCTTACCTGATTTCCCGGGGTGCCTAACACCTTTCCTGGGAGATTACTAAAACCTTTACCCGTTTCTTTGGTACTTAAAAGGTTTTCGAAATTAACATTTCATAATGGTTTTCTAACTTCCTATGATTAATTAGGTGGCGACTTTGTTGTCCGATATACAAGGAGACAAGTTATGAAAGTAGCTTTTGTACGCAAGTATAAAAGTGAACCATAACAAGTGAAAGAATTTAAGTTGGTCCCTTAAACGATCAGGAGGACATGGAGAGTGAACATCAGCAAGGTAGAATGGATCAAGAAGATGATAATGAAGAACCTAGTTCGACTTTCATTCATGGAAGAAACCGGAGGTACAAGAGGGAACACCCAAGCAATGTAATTTCCTCCACAGAATCTGGCGTCACAACAAGATCTAAAGCCAGAAATCTATTTGCCTTCTCAACCCTTCTCCATTTGTTGAGTAGCTACTAGCTCAATAATAGTTGCTGAGCTTACAAAGATGTTTTAATTATTTGAAAAATAATGTATCCAAACACAATCAAAGGTATATAAGGAAGGCATATTAAGAACCACAAGTCCAAACTATTGCAGGCTATACGTCCACCAAACAGTATATGAGGGACCTGGTTATGTATCAGTTCCATTATGCAGTGCAGTAAGTAAAGAAGGCACGATTTTAACGTGGAAAACTCCTTGCTCAAGGGATTAAAAACCATAACCTACCCCAGTAGGATTTCAACTCCACTACACGAGCAACTTCAGGTTACAACTCTATCGTAAGCTAGGAATTAACTCCCATAGTCCCTCACCCTTACAATAACGCTTATGCAACCTAGGAACTAACTCCCGTAGTCCATCCTCACTTGTAATGCTCCAATTGCAAGCACCTCCACTTGACTAACTCTAGCCAAGGACCACTAATACACCTAGACTAACTCTAGCCTAGTGTACCACTCAACAGCTTGTGGAAATACACTTCCAACAAGCAGACATTGAGAATTTAAGACACCTACAACCAGCTTCTAAACAAGAAGAGCTTCTAAACAAGAAGAATAGGTTTACAGTTTAAGCACAAACGAACAAAGACGTACAACAACATAAAGAACTTAGACTAAATCTATGTCTGGATCGGGTTCTTAAGTTTTGCAATTGACTTGTTCTATAGAGAACTTGAGAACTTGTGACGGCAAGGATTTGCTCGATTTTGATTAGGTTTTCAAATCTACTCAATATGTTGCCATCATGTTGTATATATAGTATGAGCATGTGGAATGGATAGAGACAACTTATTCACTTTGACCTAAAGCATGGTCCAACTTAGTGGCTCGGTATTACAGCTGTCTCTGCCAATAGTGCAAGGTGCATAGTGAGTAGATTACAGACCATGTCTCTGTCTTGTTTTGAAGTAGTTTGACAATCATCAAAACACGAATGCACTTGGGTCTAGAAATTTCCCCTTTTTGATGATGACAAACTCATACACTGATGCTCCCTCTTAGAACCAGCTTCCCACTTGTTCCCTTTACGAAGCAGACTATCATTATCAAAGCACTTACAACATGTTAGCAACATAATAATTTCAACTGGAAGACAAACATTGCCACAATATCATCACATATCAATCTTCCAGTTCTTCCCCTTTGCTCAGCATAATTCTTCAACATGTCTTCCCCCTTATAGTTCTTCTGTCTTCCCCATTACAATTTGCCTTGTTCACTATCTTCCCCCTTATAATTTTCCTTACAGTTTACTGCCTCACAATATCTTCCCCTTTTTTGACATAATCAAAAATATTTAAGCACAGCCAGCAAGAAGTTCAGATATATTAACTAATAGCCACAAGCGCAACATAACATGAGTAAGATAAAGGAAAGCAAGCTAGCAATAATGCGCAGGAACACAACAATATGCCAATAGAAAGATCAACACCAGGGCAGATAGCAATCAATTCGATGTGCACAAATGATAGTTAAACTACAAATCTGCCAAAATTCAAGAAAAGGTGACTTCAATTTTATGCAAAAAGGATGGGGGCTAGGAAGGATTTTCTAGACAGTGTAGAAATTTGAAGGGGCTGAGCAAGTATAGGTCAATTTCTATGGGCTTGATGATCCTTTATCATCTTATCTCTGAGTGCGTCTAGTTGAGTTCTCAACTAATCCTTCTCTGCCCGTAGCTTCTCAATTTTTTCTTCTTCTTCTTGCCCGAAACCTGGTTTTTTCGGTCGTTCAGCCAATTGGGCTTTTGAAAGGGCATTTTCCTCCTTGAGTTGTTTGATCTCTACATTTGCCGCTTTTTTAGCTTCAATTAGAACTTGGAGACCAGTTCTGCTACCGTGACGGTAGATCATCCCTCCATCCTTGGCAAAAGGCCCTTGCTGATAAACTCGAAGGCTAGTTGATGCTCAGGCTTAAGCTCACTCTTTCAGAAACTAGTTGTTACAAACCCTGTAGCTTGAATAACAACTCTCTGGGATTCTGGATATCTCTTATTTGCTACAGCTCTCAGTCTCGCTGTCTTTACTCCTAAGATTTTCCCAAGTGTCAACTTAGTGAGTACACACACTGTCAGATTTACTGTTAGGGTCAGAGCAATATAAGAGCGGAGCAAATTCTTATAGAATTCAACCACTTCTGCTTCATATACACATGGTGGTGGTTAAGTAAAAAGATAGCCCCACTCCTAGAATTTTACCACTTCCATCAAAACCTTCATTTCTGGCTCCTCTCTTAATCTTTGACATTTAAAAACTCTCCCAAGGAGAACCTTTTGATTTTGTAGGTTCTTTTTACTACTTATCCTCTTGGAGGAACTTGGTCTCTGTGCTTCGATGGTTTTGGGAGGAGAATAGAGGGCAGGATAAGAAGGATGTCATTTAAACAGGCTGAGTTGACATTTTTGGAATAGGTGTAACAGAGGACAAGGAATTTATTTAAGTGACGATTTGGCACAGATACTATTTCTAAAGATCTTGGAAGAGGAAAGAACCTATACTTTATTTGGAAATCTTACAGTTCAAGTACATTTATGAGTACTGAAAGGATTACTGACCTGAGATACGGAGACTAGGTCTCTGAATGGTAATTTGAATGTATCAACAATCGCTGTGAACTGTGCATAATTGCTTGTGCTTAAGTTCTCCTGATCCTCCAATGTATGTATACCTGTAATGGTACAAAAGTGAGTTAGATATAGCCAAAAAACACTTGCTAGCGATGTACCTAGCCTTCTTTGTAGCCATTGAGAGATGCCTCCATGTTGAACAAAAAAATAATTCATCCCCATACGACACACATCCTGCTATAAGGGCTTTGAAAGGAGACCATTTGACCACAGTCTTGCATCTTGGAGCAGTCACGATTTATCAATTCATGTTGACTGCTCCTTCTCTCTCCTACCCCTTTACACGATGTCAGTAATTGGATTTGGGAACCCAAACCAGCTTGGGTACTTTGTAGTTATAGAAAGGATGGATTAAAGTTCTTCTGGCCCACTCGGGCAGCATGTTCCTTTTCTTCCTTCGAGATCCATTCTTTTGAGAACCTGTTCCTTTCTTTCTTTTTCCCTTCTTGACAAGGTTCCTTTCTGATTGAACAACTTTAGTCTTTGTTTCAAAGGCTTTCCGATGGTGATCAGCTTGTCCAACGGGTGTCTATCCCCAGTTTTCCACATTGAAAACATGATTGATGTGAAGATTGTAGGGCGTCTTCTCATCCACAAAGAAAAGTCCTCATTTTACTATTTACATTAGTCTTAATTCTGGAAGTAAATTCATCAGACAACCAGATCCATTTGAGAGTTTTGCAAGATCGAACTTAGCCCTTTCTAGGTCGTTCTTGAGCTACTCATTCTTTTTAGTTTCAGCGGTGAGGTTCAGCTTTTATTTCTTCAGCTCCTCTTCATGTTCTAAGGTCTTGCTTACTTCTCCTCTTTTTTTAAAGGAGATTTCCTCACCTTTTCTCACTTGACCTTCCAACAAGATATTTTGTTGTTTTGTCTCATGAACTTGATTTTTCATATCTTTAGCTAACGCACAAAAGTCCTCCCTATCCAGTTCTATTTCATTAAGAGTAAGATTTAACTCATGTGTCTCAGCGATTAGGACATGATACGCATCAATCAGCATGCCTGACAGTGATATGAGTTTCCTTTGAGAGTAAATTTTTAAGTTTTTCTTTATATCGAAAAAATTTACCATTTTGTTCTCATCATCATCATCTGTGTCAGATTCAGCCATGAGTTCAAGTTCTAACTTAAGCTCAGTTGTTCCATCATCAATTACCATTATGGACAATTCTCCTTTGTCATTTTTACTCTCAAACTCACTTAAGGAGTCTCCTCAGGTTACAAGTGCTTGCTTCACAATCTCATCAGCGGCCTCTTTCCTTCTAAAACTCCTATCGGGGAACTGGTTCCTCTTTGCAGTCCTATCATAACTGTCCTGCTTGTTTTGAGGATAGTCTTTCATGAAATGATCAGCTTTCCCACATATATGACAGCAGTGGTCATTTCCCTTAAAGTTTCTACTGGAGCCTCCTCTTCTGGGAAAACCCCTTCTCTTGATCATTTTGTGAAATCTCTGCTTGAGATAGGCCATTTTTGACTCGTCATCAATTGAGTCTCCTCTTGAAGTTTTGAGAATTAGGATCTTTTCCTTCTTCACCTCATTTTTTTCTGCCTTCTTCATGATCATCTTCATTTCATGAGTCTTAAGGTTCCCAATAAGCTCATTGACTGTCAATTTGCTGAGATCTTTGGCCTCAGAGATGCATTTACCTTGCTATCCCAAGAGTCAGGTAATACAGCAAACAATTTTCTTACCAAGTTGGTGGTTGTGATGACTTCTCTAAGAGAGTGAGCTCATTGATTATGGAGGTGAATCTGGTGTGCATCTCATGAATGGATTCACTCTCTTTCATTTTGAACAGCTCGTACTCCGTGGTGACCATGTCAATCTTGGAGTTTTTTACCTGAGTTGTTCCTTCATGGGCAGTTTGAAAGGCTTCCCAGATCTCTTTGGCTGATGAACAAGCTCAGACTCGATTGTACTCATCCGGTCCTATTCTACACACGAGGATCTTCTTAGATTAATAGTTTTTTTCAATCCTTTTTCTGTCAGCTTCGTTGTATTCCTTTCTCGTTTTGACAGTGGTCTCTTTACCGTTTTCACTCATGTGAACTAGAATGTAAGGACCATCACAGATGGCATCCCATAGCTCTGAGTCTTCAGCCATGATGAAATCATCCTAGTCTTCCACCACCCATAGTAATTTCCATTAAATCTGGGAGGTCTGGTGAATGACTGTCCTTCTTCCATATTTGGTGGGGCTGCCACTTTACAAATTCTTTCTAAGTATTAACCATTTATAAAGCACCCACTCTGATACCACTTGTTGCAGGCTATGTGTCCACCAAACAGTATATGAAGGACCTGGTTGTGTACCAATTCCCTTATGCAGTGCAGTAAGTAAAGAAGGCACGATTTTACCGTGGAAAACTCCTTGGTCAAGGGATTAAAAATCATGACCTACCCCAGTAGGATTTCAACTCAACTACACGAGCAACTTCAGGTTACAACTCTATCGTAAGCTGCTAGGAATTAACTCCCATAATCCCTTACCCTTACAATAACGCTTATGCAACCTAGGAACTAGCCCCCCATAGTCCCTCCTCACTTGCAGTGCTCCGATTGCAAGCACCTCGACTTGACTAACTCTATCTAAGGACTACTAATACACCTAGACTAACTCTAGCCTAGTGTACCGCTCAAAAGCTTGTGGAAACACACTTCCAACAAGCACACTTTTAGAATTTAAGACACCTACAACTAGTTTCTAAACAAGAAGAATAGGTTTTACAGTTTAAGCACAAACGAGCAAAGACTTACAACAACATAAAGAACTTAGACTAAATCTGCATCTAGATCAGGTTCTTCAGTTTTGCAAGTGACTTGTTCTTGAGAGAACTTGAGAACTTGTGACGGCAAGGATTTTCTCAATTTTGATTGGGTTTTCACATCTACACAATATGTCGCCATCATGTTGTATATATAGTAGGAGCATGTGGGATGGATAGAGACCATTTATTCACTTTGACCTAAAGCATGGGCCAACTCACAGTTGTACTTGCGTGCAGCGAGTGGCTCGGCTTTACAGCTATATCTGCCGATAGTGCAAGGTGCATAGAGAGCAAATTACAGACCAGGTCTCTGTCTGGTTCTAAAACAGTTTGACAATCATCAAAATACGAAGGCACTTGGGACTATCACAAACAGATCTCCAAAGGATTCAGCGAAGGCGTCACAATATCATAGGAACTATTCAAAGGAACTGATCCTAGACTGGCGTTGAGTTGGTCGTTAACACTGTTTGCCAAAATTGAAATGGATTTTCTGAATGAAATGAACTACAACTAGTTAGTATGAAATTAGTAGGTCAAAAAAACACCTTTTATTATTCAAGCCCCATGGTGGGATCCAAACTATTTACTCGTAAAATGGTACACTTTTAATTTGTACACATGATTTATGGACACACGAATTGAATTGACCAAGTTGAGAGAAAAAAAGTAAATTATAGCAAGGCTAAATCCATCGGGAGACACCTAAAGTTAGCACGATCTTTACTTAGATACATAAACTTTAGAGTGTTCCTATTGAGCACTTCCATTGCGCAAAATTTGTTCCAATTAGACACTTTTTATACAATCAGCTAAATATGTAGGGTGTGTAACACACTCATCGATGACGTGTCAAAGTGGAGAATTAAATGAAGACATGTGGCATGTATATCAAAAATAATTATTAAAGAATGTATTGTGAGTAAAAAAAACCTATTTTTAAGCTATTTAGTTAATTACTGAAAAAATAACATTTCAACAAAAAAGAAAAGGAAAAAAATTGTAGCAACTCCTCTTTGGCATTGGTCTTGGTCAGAGTAGATGGCCGAAGCTCTATCGCCGACAGGAAAGAGTTCATCATTGAGGGGAAAAGTTTGTCGCCAGCTATTTGACCGTAAAAAAT
The DNA here is from genome assembly GCF_019175385.1 of Lycium barbarum. NCBI lineage: Eukaryota > Viridiplantae > Streptophyta > Magnoliopsida > Solanales > Solanaceae > Lycium > Lycium barbarum. The sequence goes on from NC_083344.1 coordinate 83,614,088, forward strand.
TCCTGAATTTTAGTTGGGAGGTAGATCTGAGGATGGGCAACACTGCCTAGTGGTCAATTTGGGATTTAATTGGATGGAAAGGGACGATTTTTAGGGCGCAGGGTGGTTCCGACCCTGAAACCTAGTAAATATTTCATTAAGATATAAGAATTAATTTTTAGCACTTGTTTACAGTGACTTTTAGCCTTCACTTCACAAACAATTTTGTTTCACGGTTTCGATGAATTTAGCCGGATTGGAGTTGGAGGTAATCTTGACATATCTTGGTTCTTTCTTTACTTTATTTGCTAATGTATAATATTTTTTATTAATTTAATTGGTGATGCTAAAGAATGATAGGAGATGAGATGGTTGGATAGTGGTGTTGTTGCTGTGGTAGGGTGGTGGTGGATGGTAGAGGGGGTGTTGTGTCAGGACCCAAACCGAAGGGCCATGACGGGCATCCGGGCCCTACCTGCCGAGCAGCGCTAATCATACTTTCATATCATAATCATAAACAAGGGTGGACCTCGAGGGTCATCAAATGGAAATCTGCTAGATCATATGAGAAATATGCTGAAATGGGATGAGCCCGAAAAGACATACTATATAATTATGCTAGACAAAATGTACAAGCCGACAAGGCCATCATAGTTATACAACAAAATGTAGGCTAAGGGGACCACACAACGTCTTACTATACCACACTGTCTACAAGCCTCTAATAGAGTGCATGACATAACAAGGTCGGGGCAGGGCCCCGCCATACCCATATGTACACAAAAGTACAACATACTAAAACACAATAGCAATTCCGAAACAAGAAGAGTGCTCCAATATCAGCTGAACAGCAACCTACGGAGGCGGATCGTCAACCTGTCTGCCTAAACCTGCGTGCATGAAATGCAGCGCTCCCAGAAAAGGGACGTCAGTACAGACAAAGTATTTAGTATGTAAGGAAGGAAAGTAACATGAAGGAGACATAAAAGTACATAGGATGAAATGAATGCAACCTGTACGTCTGAACTGCCTCTGAGGGCCAATGATATGCATAAGTATTGTATGTATACATATATATGTGTATATAACGCCTGGTCATATATATATATATATATATATATATATATATATATATATATATATATATATATATATATATATATATATAACGCCTGTCAAGCCTCTGTGGGTATCCCATCATGTCATATCGGCCTCTGTGGGCATCATCATCATATCGGCCTCTGTGGGAATCATCATCATGTGATTAGCTGATCAGGTGGTAGTGCGCATATAACGTCGTAACCTTCCCAATACCCCATATAGATAATACATAATATACGCGTATATAACGCCTGAGGGGTCATAGTCATATATATATATATATATATATATATATATAATGCAATGCATGAATATGATAAGAGTACATCCTGAATCTGTCAGAGTGACGTAAGGCCGTTATACCTCCGAACATCATTATGAGATAGCATTTTCATCAACCAGTGACTATGAATCATACTGAATCTGAAGAAAGACGTACTGAACAACATCACTACAACGTGAATCAACATGGACCATCTCTAGCTACTAAGAATAGAATCATTATGAAGTAGCATTACGTTTACATTTCGTTTATAAGGATCATGCCAAAAGAAGGAAAGTTAGCCTTAACATACCTCAAGTCATCAACAAGATCCCACAATGAAATTGTCGGGCTAGTATTCTAATCTCCTTTGTCACTATAGTACACCTAGCAGCCAACAACACAACAACAACCTTATGTAAGTCTCTTTAATCCCACATCACTACTCACCCAAATATTTACATCAAAACAACCCAATATACGCTTTATACACTTTCTTATTCCAATTATACCAAGTATAACATCTCAATACAATCTCAACACCAACTACTATCCTTACAACAAGTTTTAACTTAAAAACATATTAACAACATGGCTTAAGTTAGATTACATCTCAACATAAACTCAAATTTAGGTTTGAACCTTCCCTCCAAACCTAGCATAATCATCGTATAAACCTATAAGCATGGAATAAGATGGAATCGTACCTTATGAACTCAAGAACACTCCAATTCCAAGAGTGCTTCACCTTGAAGTACCCTCCAAAACCACTACCAAGAGGAGAAACAAGCTTCCATAATCATTTTAGAACCTTTAAACAATTGATCTTCTCTTTTGATCCTTGATTCCTCTTAGGAATTGATTAGATATTGTTAGAGAGGGTTTTCTAGAAGATTGAAATCGGGGGAAGTGGAGAAAATGAGTTAAAATGATAGGTATACGAAATATATATAAAAAAAGAACTGAAACCGACTTAAAAATACGGCCAGAAATATGGCCGTATATATATACATGGTCCGTAATAATGGTCGTATATATATATATATATATATATATATATATATATATATATATATATATATATATATACGGTCCATATTTTGGACCATAATTCTTAGGCCAAAAATCACCCTCTCTGCCTAAGGAAATATGATCTGTATTTAAAAATATGGTCCGTATTTTGTACTTCCCAAAATCAATTCCGACGAAACGTATTCTCTTCAATTCATTAATCCTCTAATATTGCAACACATGCCAATCATGAATTTAAAACTTCATACACTCAAGATGAACACGTCTGATCTCATATAACCTCAAAGATAACTCCGCTCTCAGCAACCAACTCATGAAGAAAGTTAACGTATAAATGTATGGGGTGTAACATCCTGCCCCCCCCCCCCCCCCCACCAGAAACATTTGTCCTCGAATGCTAGTACCCTTAGAAATCTACAGAAATTTCGGTAGAGTCTCCTTTATAATCATACTACTACCAACCTGCCACACGGTCCAACAACACAGTAGAATGCCACACAGGGCTATAACAATCAATAACAACCATGGTCCCACACGACCAACAAAAGTAACTGACAAATTTTACATACCAGAAGACAATGATGTCGTAGTCTGAATCTACTCTGGAGCCACAAACAAATGAGGGTATCTAGACTTCATATCTTCCTCGGCTTCCCAAGTCATCTCTTTTATATTTTATTTCTCCAAAGTACTTTTACGGAAGCTACATCTTTGGTTCGCCACCTACAAATCTGGCGATCTAAGATAGCAACATGGACTTTCTCATATGACAACTGCTCTGTAACCTGGACATCATCTACGGGCATAATTCTGGAAGGATATCCGATGCACTTGCGGAGCATTGATACATAGAAAACCTGATCTACAGACTCTAAGTCTGAAGGTAAATCTAACTCATAGGCTACTTGGCCTACTCTACGCACAATTCTATAAGGACTAATGTATCTAGGGCTAAGCTTGCCTTTCTTACCGAATCTCATGACACCTTTCATAGGTGATACCTTCAGAAACACCCAGTCATCTACCTGGAAATCCAAGTCTCGTCGTCTGTTATCCGCATAAGGCTTCTGGCAACTCTCAGCTGCTAGCAATCTTTCCTGAATGAGCTTAACCTTCTCCACCGCCTGCTAAACTAACCTTCTCCACCGCCTGCTAAACCAAATCAAACCCTATATTAACTTTGATTCTCTGACCTCGAACCATCCGATAGGAGATCTATACTTCCGCCCATATAGGGCCTCATATGGAGTCATCTAGGTACTGGAATGGTAGCTATTATTATACACAAACTCAATAAGGGAAAAATGACCATCCCAGCTACCTACTTCCGAAGTCTATCACACATGCTCGCACCATATCCTCGAGCGTCTGAATAGTATGCTCAGTCTGCCCGTCTGTCTGGGATGAAATGTTGTACTGAGGTTCACCAGTGTCCCCAAACCCTTCTGGAAGGATCTCCAGAAGTTAGCTGTAAACTGTGCACCTCTATCTGAAATAATAGATACTATAACACTATAAAGTCGAACTATCTCCTTAATATATAACTTTGCATAATCTTCAGCGGAATAAGTAGTCCTGACGGGTAGAAAATGTGTTGACTTCGTGAGTCTATCAACAATCACCCACATCGAGTCAAACCTGCGTTGGGAATGAGGTAAGTCTGTAACGGAATCAATATTAATCGCCTCCTATTTTAAAGTCGAATTCTCTATATCCTCCAACAGTCCACCAGGCTTCTGATGCTCAACCTTTACCTGCTAACAATTAGGGCATTGGGACATGAACTCCGCTATATCCTTCTTCATACCATTCCACCAATAAATCTCTCTGATATCATGGTACATCTTCGTCAATCCTGAATAAATAGAGTAGCGGGAAAAATGAGATTCTGCCAAAATCTACTAACATAACCCTGTAACATTCAAAACACACAATCTGCCTCAATACCTCAGAACCCCATCTCTGGAAATCTCAAAAGGTGACTTCTTTTTCTGTGGGGTTGTCTCACTGTACCGAATCAAAGAAGGTTCCTCATCTTGGTGTTCCTTAACCTCAACTACTAAGGAGGATGTCGTTGTATCCTGAACTGTAACTCCTGCATCACCTGAGTCAAATAATCGAACTCCTAGGCTGGCTAATTGATGAAGCTAGTACGCTAGCTCCCTTTTCTTCGCTCGCAAGTAAGTGAAACTACCATAGTTCTGTGGCTAAGGGCATCGGCTACTACATTCATCTTCCCAGGATGGTATAGAATATCAACATCGTAATCCTTCAACAGCTCCAACCATCGCCTCTGACGTAAATTCAACTCTTTCTACTTAAAGATATATTGAAGGCTCTTATAATATGTGTAAACATCAACATGAACGCCGTATAAATAATGTCTCCAAACCCTAAGCACATAAATCACCGCAGCTAACTCCAAATCATGGGTCAGGTAGTTCTTCTTATGCTTCCTCAGCTGCCTCGAAGCATAAGCAATAAAATTACCGTGTTGCCTCAACACACAACCTAATGTAATGCCTGAGGCGTCACAATAGATAGCATAACCCTCTGATCCCTCTGGAAGTGTCAAAACTGGCGCGGAAGTCAGTCTATTCTTTAACTCCTAAAATCTCCGCTCACAAGCATCGGTCCACTGGAACTTAGCTGCCTTCTGCGTCAATTTCGTCAATGGCGCTGAAATAGAGGAGAAACCCTCTACAAATCTCCCATAATATCCTGCCAAACCTAGAAAATTATGAACCTTCATGGGTGTCGTGAGTTTAGGCCAAGTGTTCACGGCCTCTATTTTCTGAGTGTCAACCCTGTTGCCTTTATCTAATACAATAAGTCTGAGAAAAGCCACGGAATTCAACCAGAACTCACATTTACAGAACTTTGTGTACAACTTCTGATTCTGAAGAACTCTGAGTACAACACACAAATTATCCGTATGCTCATCCCCTAATCGAGAGTAGACTAGAATATCATCGATAAATATAATCACAAATTGATCTAAGAAGGATCTGAATACGCGGTTCATCAAATCCATAAATACTGCTGGCACATTAGTCATCCCAAAAGACATCACAAGAAACTCAAAGTGACCATATTTGGTCCTGAATGCTATCTTCGGGATGTCTTTCTCTCTGACCCTGACCTGATGGTAACCTAACCTCAAGTCTATCTTTGAAAAGCACCTGGCACCGTACAACTGATCAAATAAATCGTCAATTCTCGGGAGCGGATACTTGTTCTTTATCGTCACCTTATTCAACTATCTGTAATAAATACACATTCGGAATGAGCCATCTTTCTTCCTTACAAATAGCACTGGTGCTCCCCATGGCATAATCATCATATAAACTCATAAACATGAAAATAAGATGGAATCTTACCTTAAGAACTCAAGAACACTCCAATTCCAAGAGTGCTTCACCTTGAAGTATCCTCCAAAACTACTACCAGGAGGAGAAACAAGCTCCCATAATCATTTTAGAACCTTTAAACACTTGATCTTCTCTTTTGATCCTTGATTCTTCTTAGGAATTGATTAGATATTGTTAGAGAGAGGGTAATCTAGAAGGTTGGAGATTAGGGAAAGTGGAGAAATGAGTTAAAATGATAAGTATATGAAATCTATAAAAAAAAAAAAAAAACTTAAACAAACTTAAAAATGAGGCCAGAAATATTGGTCGTGTATATATATATAATTCTCAGGCCAAAAATCACCCTCTTTGCTTAAGGAAATTTGGTCCGTATTTAAAAATATGGTCTGTATTTCCAAAATATGGTCCTTATTTTGTACTTCCCAAATCAATTCCAACGAAACGTATTCTCTTCGATTCGTTCATGCTATAATCCTTCCAACGCATGCCAACCATTAACGTAAACATTCATATACTCAAGATGAACACGTCTAATCTCATATAACCTCGAAGATAACTCCGCTTTCCGAATCTATAGCAACCAAATCATGAAGAAACATAACGTATAAAAGTACGGGGTGTAACATGTTGGAAGGAGAGAGAAGGAAATAGAAGAGAAACAAATTTAAAAAATGTAAAACTTAAGCCCTTCATGTGCCTCTTTTAGGTGAATCACACACAACTTGCCATGTTAGCAAAAAGTGTCTAATTGGAATAAATTTCGGGTGGTGTAAGTGCTCAATAGCAACACCCTTAAGTTTAGGTGTCAAAGTGAAAGATCGTGTCAACTTTAGGTGTCTCCTGATGAGTTCAACCTTATAGCAATATGATAAAAAAAAAATAGAATAATCATACTGAATCAGTTAAGGAAATAAATATGAGTAGCCCGAATATTGGCGCTGCCATTTGACAAAGCCACCGAGAAGGCCTCCGAACTAACGAACTGAGTAATGAATAAGAATTTATATATAAATTGCTAATTATAAGTGTAATGCTCTGTATGACAATCAGAATTTGAATGCCTTAAACAAGAATGTAAAGCCCGATTTATAGTTATGTTTTGGGAGCACGATCCATGAATCACAATCTCATACTATCAATTAATTTCCCATCATAATGGTCGGGTAATGTCTGAAGAAGATCTTGGAATCTTATGTAACCGCAGAACCTCAACCTTATCCTACGGCTGAACCTTCCTTCGAAGTCGTGACTGCAGTCCCCGATAGTCTGAGGTACTCGTTGTCCGGACACAAGAACTAGACTGGGTGGCCTCTCTACTGACTCATGTCGGATTTGTCCTTATTTTCACATGTCATCATTTAAATAGCTCACACACTGATTCTGAATCTCACCCCATACAAAACCTGGTATTCAGGAGAAGATTCTATACCAATATATCTATACTTGGTTGCTTTGGAAGTCAAATAATTATTTTATAATAATATAATATAATCTTATATGATAAAGTTATACTTTATAGTGAATTGAGACAAAAATTACTTTGTATTTTGATTAACTAAAATTAGGATTATTATAATAATAAAATCAGTTTTTTTTGTTAAGAATTATAAAGATAGTTCAGTCATTTTAATATAATAAATGCTTATTAACACTCCCTTTATGAAACACGTGAATTGCTTATTTTTCAGTTTCAACGCTTCTATGTAAACGAGTAATTGCTTACTCATAAATTTAGTTCAAGCACCTAAAAGTGTTTTTCAACACTTAGATTCATAAAACCTACTTAAATTCAACTAACTCAACACTTAGATTCATAAAACCTACTTAAATTCAACTAACCCAAACGGGCTCTGGCCTCTATGTTTGGCGACAATTTCAGAGTAATCCAACCTCCTCTAAAATATGACAATCATCGCATTTTAGATAGCAGGTCCTTTCCATTATTTTCAAAAATATTTGTTTGTTTTATTCTTAAATATTTTGGAGTGCTACAAATATATATTTCAGAACTAAAAATGTAAAATAGTATCTTCCATTTTTAGAATTACACACAAGAGTTGCACTAGGCTGTCCACAATTTGGTAGTTACAATTACTACCAAAGCAGGCATTTTTGGTATTAAGATATTTGATATGTATTTTCGAAAAATTTGATAATTGACATGGTATTCAATATTTATGAAAAGAATATTGAAATTTCGAACACCATACAAAAATGCTTAATTAAATATACAATATATATTATATAAAGATAATAATTTAATTAACCAAATATAAACTAATAAAAGACTTCAAATCCTTCGAACTAAAAGCTTTTTTGTTTTACTACTAAATTCAAACTAAATACGTAAATACACATGATAATATACAATACAAATTATTCAAACATATGTGCCGCTTCCAACTAATATTAGGCAATTCTTGGTCATTTCAAGTATGAAAAAGTCTCCACTTACTGTACAACATAAACCAAAATTAAATTTGAAATTATCTATTCATACCAACCTAATTCGATATTATAATAGTAAAGCATTTTTAAAAATTGAAAACTAAAATTATCTAACTGAAACTTTCAATACTAGAGGGTACCGTGAACAACCTTAACAAGAAACACGAAGAAACTAGGAAGCATTAAGGATGTAGATGTGGCAACTCAACAGGAGTAATTAAAGTCAAAAGAAGTGAGCACAAAAAGACTATAGTTGACTAGTAAGCTTCTCTTGGATATTACTCCCTTTGTTTCAATTTATGTGGATCTATGTTTTTTTTTAATTCATACCAAAATGATTGACTTCTTTCCTAATTTGGAAACAAATTCACTTTAAAAATAATTTACAGTCACACAAATATTCAAGACTTATTTTGAGTCACAAATTTCAAAAGTCTTCACTCTTTCTTAAATGTCATGCCGAGTCAAAGCGATTCACATAAATTGAAACGGAAGGAGTATTAATGATAAACTACCTTTATTGACCGACAAAGACCAAAGTATGACATATATTATATATTTCTTTTTGATATATTAAAAAATACTAAAAAGTACGTTGATACTTGTACTTGACAACATTTCAAAACAGGTCCAGAAAAAAATCGCTAAAGTGAAAAACCAAAATGAGAAAATACTATAGAAAGCAGAGTTCAGAATCAAAATGACCCAATAAAAACGGATTTAAACCAAAATATACTGCGTTAAAGGAGCTCCCCCCCCCCCCCCCACTTTTTTTTTTTTTTGTTAAACTCTTTTTGTTTTACATTTTCACACTTTTTTACGTACTTTAACCATAGATTAATCAAGTTTCGAAACTTGAATTTTATATAGAACCTACTTATTTTTGTGCGATTAATAAGGTAGGCTCAATACATCAAGGATAAGCAAAACTTCGAATTGTCATTTTAGTGGTTCACAAGTGCTTGAAGTTCATTTTTGTTTGAAGACTTGTTGTCATTTGCTTTAAGTTATTTATGTTTTTGGGTCTAGATTTAAGCGTGTTATTTTTTAGTCAAAATTGCATCACTCATACCAATCTCAAATTAATTAAATTGCATCATTCATAACAATATGAAAATACTTAAACCTGTTCATTAATAACAAATCCAAACTTGGTAAAATACTATCATCAAAGAAAGAAACTTAAAATACATTCATCAATTCATATCCTTGAGCTGATCTTCCGCCACCATCGCGAGATGTGCCACCACTACTAGATCTGCCACCACCACGAAAGTTTCCTCCGCCACCAGAGGTACTTCCACCGCGAGATGTATTTTGACCATCATGTTGTAAGGGGCACTTACGCTTATCATGACCAACATAATTGCAAAATGAGCATTTTCGAGTATATCTCCCTAGTGGAACATCCATTTCATTAGGAATACAAGATTATGCTTTCTTTTTGAATTTACAGATAAATGCTTTATTTGCAACCATGGAAAATGGCTCCGGTGGCCAATACCACTCACTACCAAGTGGGTAGAACCTTCCAGCATACGTTTTTGCATACTTTTCAAGTGTATATTCCTTAGCCACGTACATGGAGGTGTTCTTTCCCATTTTGATAAAACACTTGAAGGCATGAGAACATGGCATGTGATGTGATTGCCACTTGCCACATGTGCATGTTCTTGGAATCTCATAAATTATGTAGATGTTACCTCCTTTACCTTGGTGCACACTTGTTGTGAGTTCAAATATGCGCTCGGCATAATTGTACTCCATCTAGCCGTGTTGCTGAGCCGTAAATTTGTGATAGTCAAACAATTGTGACGGTTTTGGCATCCATTTCAGACAGTCTCCCGCAAGTCCTTTGGCATCTTTTGATCTAGTGACGAACCGCTCTACAATCTGCTTAAAATTTGTTCTGATCATTGCGGTGACGGGTAGTCCCTATGCAGATTTCAACAAGCTATTAAATGACTCAGAGCTATTTGTTGTCAGCATCCCCCATCGCCTACCTTCATCCTGGTGTAATGTCCATTTGTCTTTATCCGCCCTCCTAATAATCTCCATCTGCAGGTGAAACTTCTTCTCCTAATGCTCTGTTGCAGCCGCCCACATCCAATTGCAAAGTGCTGGCCTTCGATATGCCTTTTGGAAGTTTGCCTTCAAATGCCTTAAACAAAAATGATGGTAGGAAAAGGGCGGCTGCCACCCATGCAAATTAAACATATTGATCAAAATGCCAACGTTTTTGTCTGATATGACACATATGCCTATACGATCCTTAATAACGTGTTGCCTCAAGTAGTTCAAAAACAGACCCTACGTATTAGTGCTCTCATTAGCTCTTGTATTAACATCAAAATTAAAATAAACTTAGGCGATGGGGATACCTTGGGATTTTTGCAATGTCGCCAACTAATACAATAGCAATCATATTGGTATCTAGATTGCAATGATCATCTGGGAGGTCACCCATATCACAAGCGTGCCTTGTGTAGAACTTTGAAATAATCCACTTTTTTTCAGCATTCTCCTTAACACCGAGCATGCATTGACAACCTTGATTTTTTCTCTTACAGACCAATCGCCAAAGTTTTCGAGTGGAATCGTCAACTTTGAAATGCCTCATCCCCTGGATGCAATAAATCTTAACAACCCTTTGCGATGACTTTTTCGAGTTGAAAATCATGCCTTTTTCAATATTCACCATTTGTTTTATAAGATCCACTAGCTCTTTCTATAAACATCGCTGAATATGATCATCATACCTAGAAAAGACAAATGCAGAAGATGATCAAGATAGGGGATCTCATCGGAATGCCACTGAACCGGGGTCGACTCTTGCTGCTGAATTTGGCTTTGCTGCATAGGCGTTTGCTGGTCAAATGGGTGCTGTGAATTCAGTTCTTCCTGGTGTGCTGGACTATTCATCATGTCTTGCAACAGTTCTACTTGATATTGAGGATTAGTACAAACCTCAACCTCATCCTCACTTTCTTCATCTTCACTTTCCTCCGCATTAGGTATTTCCTCACTATCACTCGATTATGTATCTATATAATTCAGATAATCCACACCATCTAGAGCAGATCTTTTCCTATAATTTGGTGCAACGACCTCATTCTCCCTACATAAGAAACTAGAGTATTTTAACTTTTAAACATCAAATAATACTATTGATGTTAAAAAAGTAGACGTACCGATAGTAATCAACTGCACCGAAATTTGAGAAAGGACCATCATTTTGGGTAGGTGTATAACCCTTGAAAAATATAATCAACATCAAGTAATAAACGCAAAAAAAAATCGTGCTATGTCAATGTCTCGTGGCACTCCACAAGAGTTGAATTTTGCTCCTAACCGTTTTTGCGAAGAGAACAATCGGATAAAAATGCGTTGCCTCAGGGTAGAATATGGTCAACATGGTTACGTCAGATTCAGATCCATATGGGATTTGAACTGTGAGATGTCCGATGACGATGATTCCCCATGATATTATTAATAGTTGTACTGTATTAAAATAAAGTTGGTGGGGTCATAGTCATGATCCCACAACCTATTGAGTTTGATACCTATATAAGTAGCCTTTTGCTATTTAGTATATACTTAAAATTCAATGTCGAATAGTAGAAATGTAGATTGGTCGGTATTCTTTCCAAAGGAGCTGAATAACAGTGGTGATGACAACTCAAATCATAGCAACTAGTTCGGTGATTCCTCAACCGATAACAGTGAATTCGTGCTAGACGATTTGAAGCCCCACCTTTTAATAGAGTGTAATGACGATTTTCGCGAGCTGAAATATTCAAATCCACGTGAATATTATTGTGGTTTATGTCGCGAATGGGCATATCGGTACGCTGAATCACAACATCTTGTTCCTAACTTAGAAAATCTCAATGCTCCAATCCCAACAAGATTTCATTGAGCATGCCAAACTGATCAAGATTCTTGTGAGGTTGCGATACAAAAGATTAGGAAAGAGAACAACCGAATGCTAGCACGACGTTGTAGATTTTACATGGTCAAGTTAGCTGAAGAACAAGCATCATCAAACAGTAGGGAACTAACATCTACATAAAGAAGATATGTCTTAAGAAACCCAAGATATTTGTCTGAGGATGATATTGAAGACTTTTTTATTTTAATTAATTGAAGACTTCAATTCTGATGATGATTAAGAATATTGTGATTTTAGTTATATGTTTAATTTATGATGATGTTGTTAATTTGAAGAATATTAGTATGTTTAGTTTTGCATTGACTCAAGAGCATGAATTGAAGAATGTATTTTTAAGTTTTTTCTTTTTGTTTGATGATTGTATTTTAACAAGTTTGGGTTTGTTATTAATGAACAAGTTTAAGTATTTTCATATTGTTATGAATGATGCGATTTAATTATTTTGGAATTGGTATGAATGATGTAATTTTGATTAAAAATAACACGCTTAAATCTAAACCCTAATACATAAATAACTTACAGCTAATGACAACAGGTCTTCAAACAAAAATGCACTTCGAGCACTTTTCAACCACTAAAACGACAATCCGAAGTTTTGCTTATCCTTGATGTATTGAACCTCCCTTATTAATCGCATAAAAATAAGTAGGGTTCTATATAAAATATTCAAGTTTCAAAGTCTTGAAGCATGATTAATCTATGGCTAAAGTACGTAAAACAATTGTGAAAATGTAAAACAAAGAGAGTTTAACAAAAATAAACAAAAAAAAAAAAGACAAAAAAAGGGAGCTCCTTTAACGCAGTACAATAAAATACTGCGTTAAAGGACTTAATTGCGTCGTTACAGTTAAGGCGGTTAAGTCCTTTAACGCAGTAAAATACTGTGTTAAGGTTATTATTGTACCATATTTTTTTCCTGGGGTATTTTGGTTCCGGACTCATAGAAAGCATACTCAAGCATTTGGAAAGAGAAACAGTAACTACCACAAATAATACGGTAATTGAAATACAAGAAATATCAAATATTAACAAAAATCGAAGGACAAAAAACTACATGAGTAATACTATGACTACTAGTATGAAAAGATAAGTGTGACAACGCTCTACTACCTACTAATCTTCTACCCTATTATATGTCCTCCACATCTCATATCTAAGATCATGTCCTCGGTAAGGTAAAACTGCATCACATCCTGTCTAATCACACTGCTCTGCAATACTTAACGGCCTAACTCTACCTCTCCTGAAACTATTCATAGTCAACCTCTAACATCTCCGCACTAGGATATCTGTGCATCTCCTCTTAACATGCTCGAACCATTTTAGTCTTGCTTCCCGCATCTGGTCCTCCACCGAGGCCACTCCCATCTTGTCTCTGATATCTCTATTTCTAATCGTATCTCTCATAGTATGGTCACACATCCATCATAGCATAACTTTCACCTTCTGATAGTGAGATTTCTTGACTGTACAACACTTTATCCCTTGGAACATGGTGGGTCAAAAGAAACAAATATTTTATTTCTTAAATTTGACCAACCACCTTATTATCTGTTGAAACTTTAAAATCCCGAAATAGTTTAATGGAATAAACCTCAGTGCAGAGCTAGCAAAAAGAATTAAACATTTCTTAAATTAGAGCAGCCACCTTACTATGCTATGAAAATTTAAAATAACAAAATATTTTAATGTCATAAACCTCAATGCACAAGGTACAACGTTTCAAAAGAAGACAGTACGCTAATTTAGAGAATAATTTACATTGCCTCATCAAAATCTGTCAGTATATCCCGTCATATATCTACCATGTCTTTTTCTGACAATCAAAGAAGATTCTAAGCAATCATTTGGAGGTAAATTTAATTTTAACTTGAAAAAAAAAGAAGAGTTTTTTATAATAAGATAAAAAATAATTTCTGAAAGTTGAAATTGTGTTTTGACATACATTTTCTTGAAAACAAATTGAAGTTTTGTCTAGTCTAAGGGCCCGTTTGGCCATAAAAAAATTTCACTTTGTTTTTCGGAAAATATTTTCACTTTATTTAAAAATCAATATGAAAATTCCAAATATAACTTGAAGTTGTATTTAAAATTTGAAAAACATCAAAAAACTTATTTTCACCTTAAATACGTTCAAACAACTAAATATTCTTTGCAAAAACTATAATCAAACTCTATCTTCAACTCGAACTCTAAAATACCAAATAAAGTGAAAAATATTTGATTTTCCTGGCCAAACGCCTACTAAATCAGTTTTTGAAACTTGAAAAATTCATCTTCAAAAAGTGCCAAAAAACTGATCACGTTTTATAACGAAATAATGTTTTCAAAATATATTTTTAAAAAATGAAAAAATAAAATAAATTATGGCTAAAACAATCCTCTTTTTCCCAATTTACCCCTCAACTTGACTTTGTCATCTCATTCACCCCACCCCCCGGTCCACCCTACCCCACCACCCACTTTGTCTTTGTTATCATCTCCTTCCTAGCAGGTAGCAGCTTACGACCCCCCACCCCCGCCCACCCGCCCACTCCCTCACTCACAAATCTTAGAAATGAATTTTCATGACTCCTTAAACCCACTTCTCTAACTTGGTTTTTTTTTCACATTTTCCTCAGAACCCCCCATTTCAACAAACACAAATTTGTTTGTTTTTCAAGAAAAAATGGGTAATCAGTGCACTAAACCCAACAACCATAGCCCACCTCGTCCAGAAATTAGCTCAAATTGTGAAGTTTCACCGGATCTAAGCTCATACCAATCAGCATGTGAAGAAGATCCAGAACTTCAACGTTTTGATTCACTTCTTCAATCAAGAGCATCTTTAGCTCTCAATTCCATAGCTGTTAACATGTTGGATTATAGGTCCCTTTCTCTTGATTCTTTACGGGAGGTTACTTCATGTTTCTTAGATATGAACCAAGGTGTTGTGTCTTTCATTCTTGAAAGTAAAAAAGACATATGGAAAGACCCTGATATATTTGATCTTGTTAAGGATTATCTTGACAGTAGTATTCACATTATGAATTTTTGTACTTCCCTTGATGATTGTCTTGAACGTGCACATAATAGCCAGTCTATAATTCTAGTGGCACTGACTAAGTTTGAGAATGAGAGAAATGAAGGGGATTCAAAGGTTCTATTTTTGGAAACTTTGGAACAATTGAAGAGTTTTCAGGCTGCTGGTGACCCTTTTACTGCTAAGTTTTTCTCATCATTTCACTCAGTTTATTTGCAGCAAGAAGCTTTATTGAGCAAATTGAAGTCCAAAAAGAGTAAACTTGATAAGAAGTTGAGTAGAGTGAAGACTTGGAAGAGAGTGTCCAATATAATATTTGCTACTGTGTTTGTTTCTGCTATAATTTGCTCTATTGTTGCTGCAGCTGTGACAGCGCCACCGATTGTGACAGCGTTGGCAGCTGCAGCTTCAGTGCCGTTGGGGACAGTTGGGAAATGGATAAATTCAATGTGGAAGAAGTATGAGGATGAGTTGAAGAGGGAGAGGGAGGTATTGACTTCAATGCAGGCTGGTAGTTTTGTTGTGATTCAAGACTTGGAGCATATTCGGGTTTTGGCAGATAAATTGCAAATAATATTCGAGGGGTTGTTAAGTAGTTCTGATTTCGCAATCAGTGGTAGTGATGCGGTCACGAGTGCAATGGAAGAGGTTAAGAAGAATGTGAATGGCTTTTCAGAAACCATTGACGTTTTGAGCCAGCATGCTAAAAAGTGTAACCAGGATATTAGGATGGCACGAGCAGTGATCTTACGTAAGATTGTCAGTCAAGCCAGTAGCTCGAATCAGGGCTCTGGTATGTTCTTTGATTGACAGTAGCTATCTTGCTGATTTTCCTTTGCTTCATATACCATGTAAACATTGTAAAAAGTTCGTCCTGACTGTGTTCTGTTGGGTCTGTTGATTTGAGATTTCTGACCCCTGCAGAAAATTAAGTTATAGTCCTCAATTTATTAGTCTATCTCTTTCGACTTACTGTTTTCAATTGAGTTACTCTATATAGTTGATGACAGATGACATTGGTGCTATAAAAGAAGAAATTTTACACCATTAAGGAATGCAATATGCTGTTTTCTAGTTGATAATGACCTTATTTTGTCCACCTGATTGGTAAAAATGATGCTTTATCTCTTCTTTCCGTCATCTTTTTCAATTCTTTAAAGGTTGTAAAAGTTGGAAATAACTCTCAAAGTGGTACTATGCCATTTTTGTAAAAGATTGTTAGTCTAGTTTTGAGCAGAACTAAGTGGAAGAGTTCATTAAGGAGTTCTAGAGCTGATTACAAACCCTATGTTGTTGATGTCCATCTCTGCCATGGAAGGGCTACATTTTAGCAATATTGTGTCATTTTGTTACTCGTCGTGATCAAGGAATATTCTTGATGGTTCATTATCAGTACAGGATGAAGTCCTCACTTCATATATCAGAAGAAAATGAGAAAATTAAACAATAATGCCTTATTCATGGTTATGAGAAGTCTTCTTTCTTATGACTTAGCTTGGGAAGCTGTATACCCTTTTTGCAGTTATCTCTTTTAGAGATGACTCCTTGTTTAACATTTGTTGAAACTAAAAAAAAAAAATTCAAGGATTTGATGAGGCCTTAAGAGTTGATAACGGCACGGATAGCGGAAGACTTAAATTAGAAGTTAGAAAGGGAGAAAAATTGATTCTTGAGAGAAGAACAGAAGTTCAAGATTTGATACTTGAAACCTCGTTTAATAGTAAAAGAAGAAGTTGAATCAATTCAGAAGAAGAAGAATAATATGAGGGAGGGAACTCAAACAAGGAATCTTACCACCGGAGAATCCAAGATGCGGTTCAAAGTAGAACAAAAAGGGCGAACCTAAAGAGAACTCAAAGGTCTCCACAAGCCAGAAGGCTAATAATATTAATATTAATCAAACTTAGTTACAATTAGCAGAAAACATCCTTTATATAGGAGTCTAGAAATGGGCTGCCATCCCCTTGAAATTATCAATGGTGTAGTCAAACTAAATTAATAAAGTGCAACTTCCTAGGTGCATAGAAGACTACCATCCCTTTGTTCAATAAAGGATTAAACACACTCAAAATAGCATTAAATGAGCTTCTAGAATCACTAAATTGAGCTGCAGATTTTGCTCCTTCTTTGGACAGATTTTGGGCCACAATCCAACTCTTCTTGGTCTTCAATTTGGGCCTCAAAATAGTCATAAGGCTTCTCCAAAAGACCTATTTTTGCTGGGGCTCTTCTTCAATCATAAGACATTTTTTCGTTGTTAATTTCAGCCCATTAAAGCATCTTCATATTCCAGGTCTTCAATGGATTTAGCTTTCTTGGATGCTATCAAGAGTCCTTGATCCAGTAGAAACTTTGGCTACATAACTGTAAGAGTAAAAGTTGGTATTCTTTGCACTCCTATAAGGATGATAATCTTTTCAAACTTTCAGTAAATAACTTCTTGACATTGGCAAGGCTTTAAGTTATTTTAAATTTATTAAACTAATGGTTTTAATTTCCAAAGAGAAGCTGATTAACTGTTGGACAAATGACAACTATATATAAAGATTTGAGATCAACAAACCTCCGGTCCAGTATGCTCTCAAATTTGTGCATGGCATTTGCTACTGCCAAAGCCATTCTTCATCTTTAATAGTAGTTCTAAAACCGACCCGCAAGGGGTGGCTGAGTTGCTTCAGCAAGTGGTTTCCCACATGGGAGACCTGGGATCGATTTCCCTCGCCAAAAACCTTCTCAGTCTGAGCTCGTCGTACGGGGCTTGACTAGTGCGGTTTACATCTCCTACGTGGTTTGTGGGCTATGCACTATGAGCGGGGCTTACTCAGAGCACACCCAAAGGGTAGCAGCTGCGAGTTCCCTAGTTCACAAAAAAATAAAACAGTGGTTCGTAAACCGATGGTACTTCCAAGAGCAATATTTCATGGTTGATTAACTGTTGGACAAATGACAAATATATATAAAGATTTGAAATTTAACAAACCTCCGGTTGCGCGTGCTCTCAAATTTGTGCATCGCATATGCTTCTGCTAAAGCCCTTTCTTCATCTCGAAAACTATTTCTTAAACCGATGGTACTTCCAAGAGAAATATTTCATAGTTGATTAACTTTTGGACGAATTACAACTTAATCTCGAAATGATAAGATTAAGCCCAAAAACATCAGGTCGTATGTGCTTTCAACTTTTTGCGGGGGCATATGTTGCTGCCAAAGCCCTTTCACCTTATATACCAGTTCCATGTGGAACTCTATTGAGTTACTGTGTGTTATATGCTAGAAATCATGGAAGTCGCCAGGTGAATCCTTGTATCCTACACATTTCAGCTGTAACTATCAAGTCATGCATAGCCAACTAGTTTTTTTTTTCTTCTTTCGGTTTTGTTTTTGTCATGTCTTCCTTTTCTTTGGAGTGTTTGGAGGGTTGGTTGTGGGAGCTTTTCGTTTCTTTCGAGAGCCGGGTGAGGTGGTGGGGAGCAGATCACCATTTCCTTGACATATGAAATGTCAGCTTTAAGTTCCTTTGTGACATTTATAGGTTTTATTTACAGGGTAGCATAGAAAAATGGTTTAGCAGAGTTTACTTTATTCATCCTAATTTGCTAGCTTGCGCCTGCTGGATCGTCTTCTTGGTTTTGGATGTTTGTCAAACTGCACGACGTCAAACAGTTGTATGAAGTCAGTAATGGGGCGAAAAATGCATTCTATTTCTATTTTAAATACTGTTCAGTAGAAAAAGCAAATTCTTCAGTACCTGAGTGATTTGGCTTTCTTATGTTTCCATCTGAGGAGGGGATAAAATTCCTAATTTCAACCTTTTTAGTCGATACCTGATAATTGCTGATTGTTTCTTGGTTATTCTTTGTTCTTCCATATTCTGTGATGATTTATAGGATCTTGTTTCTGCATCCTATTTCCGTCCTATACAGAGACATGCCTAATTTTAACCTAAAATAGAAAACACAAATGTCCTATTTCCTTCCCTACAATTGAGACATGGCTAATTCTAACCTAAAATAGAAAAGCCAATTTACTTTCCTGTATCACGATATCAACCTTTAATGTTGACCACCTTCATTGGGCGAAATTTCTTAACATGCTTGTCACTACCGCTGAGTACTGTTATTTACTTGCAGCATAATGCAATTGTATATTACTGTTCGTGAAGGAACAGTTTTGCTTTGGAAATATGCATAAGTTTCACTGGCATAATAATCTAGGATCTTATACGTGGTCCGAGAAATGGTCTTGTTTGCACTGCATCCAAATATTCAGTTTTAGTATAGGTCTTTGGAATGTCACCTGATATGTGTGCGCAAGTGCCATTATCTGTAACATAGTCTAGCATTGTTTAATAGTGTACTCTTTTCTATTCTGCCATGTTTGCAAGCATTGGCGTCTGTGATTCAGCTCTCCTATACTAACATTTGGTGTTTGATTAATTATTAAAGGGCTGTGTGTCATTTATATTTGAGTTTTGCTGGAAATTTGAAGCTCTGGAATTTTGGTAGAAGGAAAAAGAAGCGGACCAACTTTTCTGATGCACATTGTGTTTGTGCATCATTTTCCTAATCTTATGATGACCTTATTGTAATACTCCGTAAATCCGGATTAGGTGTGAATGTGTTAAATGAATGTTACCGTAAATTTTTTTGCCATATGATGTCCCATGGGGATGAGTTTGGATGAAAATAGTTGTTTGGGAATCAAGTTGGATAGTGAGGTGCACAAGATTCAATAGAATCGACTAAGTTTTCGATAAGTCTGTCTTCCAGCCTAATTTATTGAAAATCTGCTGGGGATTTGAGAAAACTCAAAACTTGAAAGTTGTAGCCCTTTGAAATACTTCCATCGATTTATGGTGGAGGTCAAATGGACATCTGTACAAAAAGTTATGACCGCTTTACTGAAGGGTTGCAGAGCAGTTCGCTAGAGCGAAATGCAAAGTAGATGGCATTCTGTGACGCATTTGGGCCAAATTTTCCATCCCAAAGTTCCCAACATTTTGTTTCGAATGTGCGTTAGCATCTGCGACCGCAAAATGCGATCTGCGGCGCAAACGCCAGCGCAGACGTGCCCGAGACTCATTAAAAGTCGCGTTTTTCCGATTTTAATTCCATTTTTTAGTTTTCCAAGCACTATCACGACTTTTCTCTCCTCTCCTCATCTTCTCACATCAAGGTAAGTCTCCCTCATGTATTCTTAAGTAATTCTAACACTTACCTATGGATTCTTAACAAGATTCTACGCTACAATCATAGGTTGGGGGTGTTCATGGTGAGGTTTGACTCGGTTTTTGGTTAAAACTAAACCAAACCAATTAAGGCGTTTTTTTTAATATTCAAACCAAACCAAACCATTATCGTATAAATTCTATCAGTTTCGATTTTGTCTGTTTTATCGGTTTGGTTCGGTTTTTACGGGTTGTAATGATGTATTTTATAATGCAAAAAAATTGATACAAGTGAGGTACAAAATTTTCATATTATTTGCAATATAGAGCAGCTCAAAAGCAACATAAAAGAGAATCCAACTGTGTGTTTCTCCTTTTTTTTTTTTTTTTTTTTTAATAACTTACATACATGAGGAATAACCAAAAAACCAATAAAAATGTTGCATATTCCCATAATGAACAAATGAATGAATAAGATTAATAGATCTAGGGGATGATACATTATAAGGAACTAACCTCAATAACTGCTAGAGTGGAAGAGGACAGAAGACCATGATTCAACTATATATAATAGAGCAAGTGATGCAACAGTACCAATGAATTGGAGAAGCATTACAATACCCAATCTTGACCACTATGTAGCATTATTGCAACCATTTTCACTACATATGTTCCTAGGCAATTTTCATACCCCCCTATGTAAATTACAAAAGTTTTAATTCTTCTTTTTATTTAAAAGAAAAAAATAACATTACAATACCCAATCTGCAAGTAGACGGCGTTGAAGCCGTCGCTATCTGCAAGTAACGTCCATGAAGACGTCACTATCTGCAAGCAGATGTTCATGAAGTGTCTTTGCAAAATAAAATTTCTCCACCTAGCTTACTGATTGTAGTTACACAAACGATAATCTTATCCACAAATAGTACAACCTCCACAACAGCAAACTTAAGAAGGCTAGCCCCTAAAAGGTTAATTATATACATTACTTTTCATTAATCAAGTTGAACAAAATAACAAGGCCTTTAAAAAATCCTCCGAATGATCAACACAAAAGAATCATATACCCGACTGTCACCAAAGAAAGGTCATTTAGTTGCTTTCATAAAAGTGTGATTAAATACAAAAAGGAAGTCAATAGCAGAATCCAAAAGTACTTCTGGTGAAAGCAAAACCCTGAAAATTAACAACCAAAGAGAAAAATAGTTGCACTACGAATTTCAATTGCAACATCCAAACTAATCAATGCTCAAGGTTGTGTCAGCATATTCTAAAAAAAGAAAGAAAAAAATTATTTTTTTTTCTTAAAAAAAAGAAAGAAAGAAAGAAAGAAAGAAAGAAAAAAGTTTAACAAAGTAGGCCTTAAAGCTTTTTAAAACATAAAAGACATATTCATAAAGAGTTAAATGTGTAAATTTACCTTTTTCAACTATCTCAAGTTTCTGAATTTCTTCTAAAAGATCTTCAAGCTTGCATTCTTTGGAAGTTGATCTTAACCATTGTTGAGTTCAAATAAGAGCTTCTACTGTCTTTGGTGATAAAGAACTTCGATAAGAGTCAAGAATCCGACCATCGGTGCTAAAAGCTGATTTAGAAGCAACATTAGAAATAGGAATAGAAACAACATCTCTTGCAGTCCTAGGAATATTGGGATATCTAGCAGAAGAAACTTTCCATCAAGCCAAAATATCTAACTCTTTGGTCTTTTCCAAATCATCTACCAAGTATTTTTCAAGTTTTGATTTATTTTCAATATTGCCTTCATCTGCCAAATATTTCTCCCATTGTGATTGCCACATCTCATCACTATGCATGATATCAATTTCATCATTTAAGCTTGTTTGACCACCAATTTTGTCGGTATGAGTCCCACAAAAAGAACTCGTGTAGTGATCATACAAGCGACTCAAAGTATCCATCACCCTTTTCAATTTTTCGGCTCCCACCAAACAACCATAAGAGTTGTTAAAAAGATATTCCATATATTTCAACTTGTATCGAGGATCCAAAACAACACCAATTAATAATAACTAGTTCATACTTTCAAAAGTACCCCAATATTTGTTAAATTTAAGCTCCATCTTTTTAGCCATGCCACTCAAAATAGAATCTTCACTACGAACATATTTGCAAATAATCTTTTGAAGATTAAAGATCTCATGGAAGAAAGAATTGCAAGTAACATATGAAGTTCCTGAGAATTTCAAAGTAACCTGGTAGAAAATCTCGAGGAACTTAATAAGAACTTTAACATTCTTCCAATCATCTATCAATGGATGCCCTCCCACGTTACTTGTTTCTAAACAATACTTGAGTTACTTATGATCGTCATCATACATTCTTGCATATGCCTTTTCAAACTTTATAGCTGTATCTAGCACCATATATTGGGAGTTCCACCTAGTTTCAACATCTAAAGTCAAAAGACCACGAGTGTCAATCTTAACCTTCTCGACAAACGACTTAAAGGAATCAAACCTTCCAGCTGAGGACTTAACATAGTTGACAGCATTTCTTACCCGAGAAATAAACTCATTTTGTTCACCGAGTCCTTCTTTCATGATAAAATTTAGACTATGAGAATTACATCTAACATGTAAGAAATCATTTCCTAAGACGCCTCCTTTCCAATCCTCAATTCTCCTCTTCAAGTGTTTAATTGCAGAATCATTAGCAGTTTCATTATCTAAGGTCATCGTGAATATGTTCTCAATTTCCGAATCAAACAAACACGCCTCAATCCCCTTAGCAATTGTCTCACCCTTATGATATGATGTTTGGAAAAAGTTGAGAATTTTCTTTTTCAGATTCCACTCATCATCGATCCAATGGGCAGTGATAACCATATAAGTTAGCTTTTGAAGTGATGTCCATGTATCACTAGTAACACATACACGTTGATTATGAATAAGATTTTTAAGCTTTTCTTTCTCCTCTTGATATATTTTCAAACATTGTCTTGCAACAGTCTGTCAAGCCCTAAACAATGGCCCGGGCGTAACACGACGCTCGGTGCCTTGCTGCATGTGACCGAGCGAACCATATGGCTTGCTGAATCAACATGAGGCATGAGCTGATGTGGAATATAATATAAAACATGGATAGTCTGAGTAATACATGTGACGTCATAGTAATACTGAAATACTGTTTAAACATGATGCAGAAATAGTCTGAAAATAAAATAATAAATACTGAGCTAATGCTGGCTATATGACTCTGAACATCTGACATAAACATGAATGCCTAGTCTATGAAACCTCTGACAAGAGTCTGACTGCTAAACTATTTACCGGGACAAGGCTCCAGCATACCTCAGCTGCATGTCTGAAATAAACATAAATTAAAATAGCATCCCGAATAGAATGGGGATCACTAATAGCTGATACGTGCTGAGTCCTAACGAGCTGATCCATCGTCCTGTAAATCTGCATCATGAAATGCAGGCCCCCGGGCAAACAAAGGGGACGTGAGTACATTCAAATTGTATTGGTATGTAAAGCAACTAAATAAAATAAGCATGACACATGAAATAATAGAATTGAAACTGAAACTATATCTGTAACCTGAGCATGAACATGAGTATATATATCATGAGTAAAACATTTTAAGTGGGAGAGCCTTAGTGCAATCGACATGTAACCACCACATAAGTACGTGGCGTTTGATCTCTGCCCGACCAGCTAAGCCATCCTGTACCTTGCTGTGGTACAAGACATGAACATGAGCATGAACATGAATGGATCCAATAATCCGCAATGGCTAAACATGAAATTATCGTCCTAACTAGGCGGAGCGATCTTTATCCTATGCTGGCATACGCAGTTTCAGGCTATTTGAGCCTTCTTGGTAATCTGTGCAACTCCCAAAACATGTACATGGATATATTTGGTTGTGTAGCCCATGAATTATATAATCTTGACTGTAGACATTATTCGTGATTGTATTATAACATGAAGATAAACATATAGTATAACTTGCATGAAAACATGGAAACATGTAGAAGTTCATGAAAATAAACATAAATGTTCATATCTTGCATTTAAGAACCCATGGAATGCAAAGTGTGGGTTTTCATGGATTACGGATAGATTCTCAATAACCCAAAATGGAATATCAAGAATACAATAACGAATTATCAATACAAACATGGTACTTCAGGGTACATGTACTTAGGGTTATCATGAATATGTCTAGAACCCTAGTTTTTAGTGAACTTTCGTATAATCATGGAAGAACGTTGCGTAGGGAAGAACAATGATGTTCTCACACGTGGATAGAAACCTTACATACCTGTAAACTCTCCAAAACTTGTAATAGAATTCCAAAATCTTAAACCTTGTTCCTTTAGATGGGTTTTCTTGAAAACCCTAGGTTAGGAATGATGAACTCTCATTGGATTACGTGAATACATGTTAGAATTAACTTGGGAGGGCTTGAAATGGCTTACCTTAATGTCTTGGATTGATGGGAGAAGAGGAACTTCATTGTAGGGCTTGAAGAATGTGAAAATTGGGAAATAAAACTGAACCCACGTATTTATACTTAACTGAGTTGGGAAGTTATACGGTCCGTGTTTTGATATATGGTCCATATAAACTGATTGTATTTAACATGGGCTTGGTTTAGTCCATTTATTGACCAAACCAGTCTCCTAACTACTCCCAAACTCTCTCTAAGTGTCCTCCCATGGTTCGAGAGTAAATTCAAAGCTAAACTACCCAAGTCAAACATCAAAAGTCTTGTGAGACTAGAGGAAAGTGCTTCTATTATGTTATTGTTGTGTCGAGGGTTGTTATAAGTTGAAGAAAGTACTTGTTGAAGGTTGTTCTTGTTATCTAACGTAATTTTTCCCGTCTTCTACTTGTGCTTGAGCATATCTAAGCTTTAGCTAAGTTGTAAGAATGGGTAAGTTGCACGATAACATTTGGAAGTTGGTTGTGATGTAGTTGAGTTGTGTTGGGTTGTTTACTGTTGTTCTTATGATAGGAATAAGGCTGGAAATTATGTGAATATACTTGTTTAGATGTTGGGAGGAGATATATGAGTTAGGTTGATGATTTGATTATGCTTAGAATATTGAAGTTACAAGTTCAATGACTAGATGAGATAGTTGAAGTGTTGTTTGTATTGTATAATGTGTTGGTGATGGTTTGGTGATCGTTTTGTTATAAGAAAAGGGCTGGAAATGTTTACATATATGTTCATTTGTTGATTGATGAAGTTGAAAGGATTAGAATGGAGCTAGATGAAGATACATGTCATAAAACCTTGTATAGATTGATTTGCATTCGTTGGCTTGTTGTTATGTTTCTCATTGTTAATACTAGTATTGTGTTCTTGATTGTAGCTTGAGTTAGAAGGGAAGCTGATTTAATCATTCACTTGAAGGTCGGCCTAGAGGTATGTAAGGCTAATCATACCCAATTCTTTGGCATGAATCCACAGCAAGTTCCTTTTCCAGGAAACAAGTTTCAAATGAAATATTCAAAAATGTTCTCTTCAGGGGTTCAATTGCCCTTATGCTCCTATTTCATTGTTACCTTGATACTATAAGCTTCCTATATCTATTTATGGTTTGTGCTCCTCGAAGCAAATGCATTAAGTAATAGTGGCTTCCTCGTAGAGGCATCATTTGTATAATGACGCTTAGAATGAGTTGCTCTATATATGTGCTAGATAGTTCTAGACGTTTCTTTATGTACGGTTGCCTTAGTGATATGAGTTCCATATGTTCATCGATAATCCCTTGTTTTTGTTTGAAAATGCATTCGAACCACAACGGCTCACTCGTAAGAACTCATGTGGTAAAACGACCACTTGTAATGATTGTTCTACCGTGTGCATTCGTAGGTCCATATCTGTCTTAATTAGGAGTGCCTTGATAGGTTCAGTTCCATGTACTTGCTAGTAGCTTCTCGTTCCATTTAGAAAGTCTTTACAAGCTGTAGTGACTCCTTATGGGAATTATAGCACAAGGATGATAGAGAGTAACCCTATGCGAGTTGTTTGTTGCTGATATAGCGAGGATGAGATGAGATTCCTATTTGATGGATAGATTGTAATGTGCTTTGACGACCTTGGCAGCAGTGATATGAAAACTCTTCGTTGTGGAGGTATGTTTATGTTAAGACACTTGTGTATCACGAAAAGGTCTGAAGACCTAGCAAGTACAGGAGTGCTAGTCTGGTAGATACTGGAATGATAGCCCAGGTAGATGACAGATACGCTAGTTCGGAGGTACCAGCTTAGTGGTCGGGTAAGAAATGATAATACCGATACACCAGCTAGGAAAGTACATTCTTACAAGTCTGGTAGCTAGCACATACATACGAGACGATACGAGCAGTTAGCATTACAATTTATATGTTCATGTGACTTGTGTATGATATTTTAGACCTGTTATGAGCTGTGAGAAGTTGTTACAATAAGTCTAGGAAGGCAAAGCTATAGAGAAATACTACATGTCCTGATTGGTAAGACTAGAGTATATGATGCTACAGACTTGTTGTGCGATATGATCTTTGATTTCTAGGTATCTTGACACATGTTTTATCTTGTCAGCACATGAGCATTTCTTTCATTTGATTACATAACTCTTGTTCTCTTTGCACGACCTAAGTGTCGGTCCCAATGTGTACCTACTTTTCGCTTTTGGACATTACAAGTTACCTAACCTGTTCTATGAACGTGTTTACGGAATCAAAACAAACAGGAAAGTAAAGGACACAGGATTTTTACGTGAAAAATAACCCGGCTCAAAGGTGATAAAAACCACGACCTACAGACCTGTAGGATTTACCTCAAACTTCACTACAACTGAGCCAACTGCAAATTAAGCTACAAACTCTGCAGCCTAATTCCTACAACTGTCTTGCTACCCAAACTCTGACTAGCAAGCTATCTTCAAGCTAGACTCTAACTTGAAGCTACAATGCTTGTATCTACTTTTTATGCTTCTAAATAAGCCTATAAAATACAACTTGATAGGACAAACCTAATATAAAATTCTAGCCCTAAGAACTGGAAAACATTATTCAGTAGAACAACTCTTTCAATCCGTCTTCTTATACTAGGGACACAACCCAAGATTCTTGAATATTCTTGGATATATCTTCTTCGCTCAATATTTTGCATTCTCTCTTTGTAGGTGCGCAAACTTCTTTTTGGAAAGATCTGTGTATTTATAACATTATGCTCCACAGGTCGGTGAACACAAACCTTTTCCTAGTTGTCAATGACACGCACATAAGGTTTATGTAGTATTTGGATTCTTGCTTGTTGAGTTTGATTCTAATACGTGTAGAAGGCTTACTAATACCTAAAAATATGGAAAGGAATCTTTCATACTTGACAACCAAGTTCTTTCCATAATTCTGCAAATCCTAGTTGATGTAGGACTTGCCCTGGAACATGTTCATGAAAATGTTTCATCCACCTGATCGTCTGCTTCTTAATCTCTATTCTGTCTGAGATAGAAAAAGTTCATGTACCATTTCCACTAATCTCTTTCATTCTTCATATGTAGTTGAACTGCTATGAGATATTGGCTGGAACATGCCGACAGACTTGTTTCATATATCTTCTTGCTCTGTGTCTGTCATCTTCACATGCATTTATTCATTGCTGGAATAAATCATGTCTTCAATCTTGACTCACTCTTTGACTTTTGATTTTGTTCTTGCTCTATGATGGAACATGTTTGCAGACCTGGTTCTCCTATTAACCTGATTCACCTGCTTTGTGTGGAAACTCTTTAGCTGAACAATTTCTTCCTTCTGGACATTATCTTCAGAGTCTGAGTCACTTCATCTCTCCTCTTCTTCATTATCTCACCTTTATGCTGGTTATTCGTTCACTGCACTGCTTCTCTTCCTGAGTCATCTACTTCACCTCTTTAATTGTGCTTGTCTACTTGACTGTATCTGATGGAACATGTTTATGGACCTGATTCATATGCGTTGCTTGCAATTGTCTCTTGTGATCGATCAGCTCTTTGTACTGGTTCCATGTGCATTACATTCTTGCTCATTCTGACATTGCACAGTCTTTGGAACATCTACATCAACTAACCAACCATAGGTCTAGCTTTGTTAAGACCTGGTTTGTCTTGTTCAAGGTATCATGGTCAATCAATCATTGTTCATCTTTTGTCAATCATCAAAATTCATATACGCATTAGTCTAGCTAATGCCAACAAATTCCCCTTTTTTGATGATGATAAACTCTTTTTGTTTTTTTTGTGCTCATTGCACCATGTTTCAACTTGTTCCAAATGCTCACAACTTCGACTTGTCTTTAAATTTAATCATGTTAGCATCGTTCAATCTTCCCTCTTTTGGTATCATTAAAAAGTCAGTCTGAGATTATGGTCAGTAATATTTATCCAATACTTAACCTATGGCCACTCGGCTTATCGCATAGATACAAATAAGAACATTTAATTGTTTAAGTCAAGAAACAGTCATGTCATACAATTTAGGCCCAAATTGGTAAGATATGCAATAGTTTTTTTTTTCATTGATGTCAACAAGTAGAATTCTAGTCCTTTGGTTACAACCATATACAACAGATAAGTGGAACTGAACTTCTAAGATTTGTACAATGATAGGTTTAAGGGAGCTACTAATCACTTCAAAGTGAATGTGACCATTATTGAAGTTCTAATCCTATGGTGTTCTAGCTAGGGGTGGTTTCAGTTGGGAGGATATCTTGTCGTCGTCTGTTTCTCCTTCCCTTGAATAGATCTTCATCTTCATTTGCCTTTTTTCCCCCAAGGAGGCCCACCATCGTTTTCCACCTATTTTTCCCATGACGACCAAGATCCGGATTGCACTACTTTTTATGATGGTGAGGGCTTGTTTCTCTATATCAACCTTCCATACTTCTCCATGAACCCTTATCATAGCTCAAGTTTCGTAATAGCTCAGATGAATCCGTTCTAAATGAGCTTGGGTTATCAACCACCTTATTGTCACGACCCATTTTAGGATCGCGCGGGCACCTATCATTCCCACCTCGGTAGGCGAACCCTTAACCCAAAACAAAAGCATTTGCAAGCAAGAACAAGGTTCAATAATCTCCAAATTATAACGTAATTAAAATGCAGAAATAAAACCATTATATATAGACAAAATAGCGAAATTGTTTACAAAAAATTAAGAAATATGATTCTTTTTCCCATGACCTGGTCTAGACTAGTACAAGAGTGACTAAGAGAAGGACTGAATACAACAATGAATATAAAAACTCAACCTCCATCTATGAATGAGAATGATGGAGGCCTTCAAGATAAGCACCGAGCATCTTCCGGAAAACTCCAATCAATCAATATCCTGAAAAATCTACACCCCAGAAGGGATATAGCAAGAGTAATATCAGTACACCACTAGTACTGGTAGGAATCATAGGCCGACAATGGTTAGAATAACATAACGGTAATAGAATCTACAGATAAGTATAGTAGGCAAAACTAAGTCAACAAAACGTAACACCTACTGCTTGTCTCAACAATTATAAGGTTCTTATTTCCATTAACTCTTTCTTGGGATTCATTTACTTAACTATATTACCACTCACCTTAAGTTCATATAACATACAATAGGCAACAATGCTCAAGTATCACTAAGTAACTATCATTAATAAGATTTACTCTTATTTTAAGGAAGATTCTCTCGTCGTTCTAGTGTTCATAACTCACCCAACCTACCAAATCATGCACATTCATATTAAGGTCACCTAACATCACGCTTTTCCAATCCAAGATCATGGCCTATAATTATAGCAACTAATCCCAACTATGGCTAATATTAATCAGTAC
Organism: Lycium barbarum; assembly: GCF_019175385.1. Classification (NCBI taxonomy): domain Eukaryota; kingdom Viridiplantae; phylum Streptophyta; class Magnoliopsida; order Solanales; family Solanaceae; genus Lycium; species Lycium barbarum. The sequence goes on from NC_083344.1 coordinate 83,644,239, forward strand.
ATCACAATTATATCACAATAAGTCATTACTTAGGTTATAGCATCTAAACCCAACTGTGCCAAGTCTTAGTATAATCATTCCGAACCAGTATATCACAATTGTGTCACAACAAGTCATCAGAATCAAAGGTACCATGCAATGCAACAATGTATGTATGATGAATGTGATGCATATGCACCGTACACATTTACTCCGACGATCGAACAACACATCTCGGCAGCACAACCCATGGGGGACTCACGAAGTCCATGTACCACTGTCATGATCTCGGCAAAGACCTCTGTCATCGGATACTCAATTGTTCCCGACAAGAAACCTCGGGCAACGTACACTCAATCCTCTCCGGTAAATGACCTCAGATAGCAGACTTTCATCTTTCTTTTACGCTCTTCGGAAGAAATTTCGGAGGCTACACTCCTCGCTTCCATCATCAGTACTAAAACCATGCAGTATCAATGAATAATGGAAATTAGTATGAATATGATGCAATGTATATCAATGTATCAATTCTATCTTAACAGTACCACCCAGGGCACACAAACAATATCAATAATAAGGCTACAGAATAAGCCACAATGAAATCCAATAATACTGAATCAAATAAAGTACCTCAATATCGTACTAATGATATTATAGTAGTCATAATTTCTCAATGTCTCAACGTGGCCACGGGGCGATAAGTTAATAAAACAAGATAAGTAAATCAACACAACGGGGTGGATAGCCCCCAAATCATACAACAAGGCCCAACCTAAGATAATATCCAACCCAACTTCATACCCAAAGGTTTACATGCTTCCTTCGTTTCATTTACACTCGTATATGAAAGTCTAACCGGAGTCTACCAATAGAGGAAAGATGGAAACCTACCTCGAGACCGAGCGGGTTCCACAAACATCCGTTGATCTTTAACTACGTACTTCACGTCATACTCCGCAATGAAGGGCCTTCGAACATCAAGAGACCCCAACGACATAAGAATCACCATTTAAGGTTGGTCATATAAGATTTCAGATCTAACAAGAACAAGTTATAAATAAGATTCCAACTAGATTTCCTAGACATTTAATGCTAAGTAATTCCTTTTCCCTTGAAACCATAATTAATACTAACCACTGGGATTTGCGAGTGTTACACCTCTCGTTTTTATGGTAGGAAAAAACTTATGGCTTTCTAGTCAAGTATGCCTCGAAATGGAGATTTGTACTCGAGTATTGAGATGCTAAGTATTTTACCCCGTGTATGGAGGTACTAGCGGGTATTCCAGGTATATTACAGGATTATAAGTTGAACGAATTGAACCGACGCAGGCTGAGCAGATTCAGGGAAATTTGCAGACACCAGATATTATCGATGGACCGTCGTTATGTTCTGAGAATTGTAATCTGCAGAAACCAATCGACGAGGCACATCGACGGACCATCGACACGTTGACGGGCCGTCAATCGCCACGTCAATATGTCTTTACAGCTTCTGATCTGCAGAAGCAGGTCGACGGACCGTCGACACGTCGACGTGACCGTCGACCCGCTCGTCGAATCGCTTATCTGGAACATTCTAGTTCCAGCTATAAATAGATGAGTTGGACTCCAAATTTTTAGATTTGAGTCTCTTTCTAAGTCCTGAAAGTTCTAGAAAAATTCTCTCATTATACAATTATATACCCAATAGAAATCAAGGAGTAAACACCAAGAAATTATGGAATCAAGTGTGGGAGTACTCTCTAGGGTTTGTGGAAACCAAGAATCTTTTGGTGTGGAAATAGGGTTTTCTCTAAGTGAAGTAATTGCATTCAAAGTCCATTCCTACATCATCAAAGGTAAGCTTTATGTTCAATTCATGTTATTAAGAGTATTGAGAGGTTAAAAGACTTGGATTATAGAAGGGGGAGAATATGGAGTGCAAATATGAAAATAGTAATATTCTTGAATCATGACTTGACACGAATCATAGCTCTTGATATGTAATGAGTATAATCTTGTTATGAATAGTATTAAAGATGTTGTAGAGGCCTTGTATGAGGATGGATACGGTATGATGCCATAGCTAGAGTTATGAAGGATTTTGATAGGTAATATTGAGGATTTAATAATGTCTAGCTTGATGAAGTTATTGATTAAGATATCGTGGGTGTCGTTATTGATGTTGGGAGTTGTTTTTATGTGGGGGAAGTCATCGAGATAAAGGAGATATTACCCAATTTTCGTTAACCTTAGCTTATGCTCAAGTATGTTTTAGATTATCTAATTTTAGTACGAACTCTCTTGAATGTAGAAACGTGAATATTGGAGGGAAGCGTTCAAGTGATAAAGTTAGAAAAATGTAAAGGTATGTAAGGCTAGTCCCTTATTTTCTAAGGCATGATTCCTATGACATGACTTCCTTTCTCTTCCATGGCCTTCTTACATTCCGGAAAATATGAGTCAATGTTTATGAAGAGCTTCCTATGTGATAAAGATAGAAGATATGTTATGACATTGATAATGATGATGATGAGTCTAAGCCTAGAGATCCTAAAGCCCATGATATGATATTTCCATGAAGCAAATGATCCTTGTACGATTCTTTGGTGTTATTCATTATTGCTAGACCCACCTTATGATGCTAGTTCCTTCAAGGTGAGGTATGATGATTATGATCACTCTATAATGGAATCGGGGGCTCTCGACCTTACGTCACCTCGATATAGTTACAAATTATCTTTGAGTTCTAATGCATGCCTTATGATAAGTATATGATGATAAGGTTACACCGTGCCTAGATGGCCGGACATGTCACCGCGAAGGCGGGCTGCATATGATTACACCGTGCCTAGAGGGCCGGACATGACACCACTAGTGGGCGGCGTGCGATGGTTAACCGAACGCGGGTTAACAATGATAGTATATGTGATATATATGACATGGGTTTTCTTTTAAAGGATAAACAGGTTATATCTTCATCTTATGCTTCATGACTTCTTTATTATGCTAGTATTATCCATGCCTTACATACTCAGTACTTTATTCGTACTGACGTCCTTTCTTTGTGGACACTGTGTTCATGCCCACAGGTAGATAGGGAGGTGGCCCAGATTCATAGGAACTGATCAGCAGATACATGAGCACTCCATTAATTCGGAGGTGCTATTTTGATACATTACTTTGTGTACATATTTGGGCACGACGGGGTCCCGTCCTGACCTTATGTCTAATACTCTAGTAGAGGCTCGTAGATATGTATGTATGGGTAGCTGATGTCCCATGATGATCGCATTGTACATTTGTATATCATTTTTGTAGCCGTGAGGGCTTATGTATATCCATGTATTGCCTTGGAGTTATATGTGTTCAGAATGACTATGATGTCTAGTGTAATGAGAGGTGCTCGGTAGCTAGCTCCGGGTACCCGTCATGGCCCCCTAGTTGGGTGACAACTAGCTTATTCAAGTCACCATTTTTACTCCATTTTCTAGAAGCTCCAAATTCAAGAGTTAAGGAGGCAACCCATTTACAAATTGAGGAAATATATGCGAAACCTTCGTTGTTAGTCCTTCTAGACTCATAAGCATGAGAGCTATAATCAACAATATAGATACTAGAGTATGGGCTATCCATTTATTCACCTAAATTCATGTATTGGCATCCTCCGTTTTAATGAGCTTCTAGATAAGGGATTTAAAACAAATCAACCACGTGAAGAGAAATGAATAGGAGGAGTTAAGAGGGTTACCTTTCCCAAGAAGACATAGATCTATGCTTCAAAGAGACCCTAGAGGCGGCTGAACTTAGGGTTTAGAAAAAAATGGGGTCACCCGAAATGAGCTTTTAAATAGTAAAATAACTGCTCGTCGCAGCTTGTGCGGTCTGGGAGCCGCTAAGGCGGCACCGCTTCAGCAGTAACAGCACCGCTGGGGCGGTCCTTTATAACTTACACAACTCTGCTTCGGCGGAGCATACTACCGCTGCTGCGCAAGCACCGGGGCGGCAATGTTGACGCTATAGCAGCATAACTGGCCCCAGTGGCCCAAATCCAATATTTTACACACGATTTGCACGATTGTTCCGATCAAGTTAGTGATATTTGAGAGAATAACGATCCGAATGTGTTTTAATGGGGTCAAGGCTGCGAATTTCCGAGAAATTACATAACAACGAGATGGGTCGTTACATCATATACCAATTGTTACGGTTCACTTTTACGCGGGCAAGACATAAAAGTTACTATGAGATTGTTGGTGCTCTAATTGAATTTTAATATTTTTAGAGTCGCCACCTAATTTATTATGGAAAACTAGGAAAACCGGGTTTAAAGATTTTTCCAAAAATAAGTAAAATTCTTTCGGACCAAAGTTCGAGGTAAGGGCTCTGGTGATCCTATAGGGAAGGTTTTACGCACCCTAGTATTAAAGATCCATAGAATCTGGTTGACCTACGAGCTTCAAGGTGTGATTAATGTACTTATTTGTGTAAAAGTGTTTAATTTTCCGCAAAAAATGTCATTTCATTTCATTCACATCATGGTTTCAAGAAAAAATTTGGCAAAAGAATCCCCTCATAAAAAGGGGTTTTTGCTTTTAAAAATTTCACATAAGTATTCAACTCACTTTGTTGTCGAACTAGGACACACCCGGGATTTCTCCCGAGTAGATCGCTCCTATTCTAGTCCTAACAAAATGAGTTTAGTTCTTATAGGTTTTTATTATATATATATATATATATATATATATATATATATATATATATATATATATATATATATATATATATATATATATATAAGAAAATATGGATTACATCTCCTATTTTTAGTGTAAGTATATAATAAGAATTTGAAAGTTTTCATTAAGTCCATTTTTGTCCCATTGAAGCTCATATAAGTCCACTCATGTCCCACACCAAATCCGTCTTACCTTTAAGTCCATTCCATGTAGATTTCTCTCTAATTTTGTCCTTGAAGTTTTGGCCTTTTGGCCCCAAAGGAATTTTTTTTCTAGAAGAATTACGCAAGCCCCACCCAACCATAAAAATTCTCTTTGTTTTTTCTGAATTGTTTTTCTAAGTTGATTTTTTATTCTCAAAGATTTTCAGCCCAAGTTTAAGGAATACCTATCATCATTTATAATGACAAAATTGTCTTAAAAACCTCTTTTCTTCGTTTTGAACTCAAATTAGATTTAAAGTCTAATAAGCAGTCAAAGTTCTCAGTAACGGGCTTAAGGCCCAAAACAGTTTCAATCATTTGCCAATTTTATTACCGATTTTATTACAAAGGGCGGAGGGCCCAAATTATCCCTAGTATCAATTTAGAAATCAATTAAGTTTAAAACATAACCAACCAGCTTTATACTACAAAATTTTGATTAAGTACCAATTTCATGCAAGGTTAGGATTTAGCCGAGTTTGAAAAATAATTTTTTGTTTGGGCACCCTGCCTAATAATATTGCATCTTTCCTAGATTCTAATCATATAAAGGGTTTCACTATTTTATATATTTTTTTACAACATATACATATCAAGTAAAGTAAAGAGGGGAAGGAGAATATTTCTCTTCAAACTGATGGGCCTACCCAAGCCCATCAATGCCTTTTTCACCCCTTGGCTGGGCCTTCAAACATATTAGCTTCCCTTTCCCATTTGTTTCAGACGGACTCGATCAAGAGAAGGCATTGAGCCTTTGGCCCATTCAGTTTACGCAGTAGGAATGCCCCAAAGAAATGATATTTCATGCAAGCAAAGAGAGGAGAGACATAGATTAGAAAGTATCTAAATAGACTGAACTTAATGAAGAGATATACACGAAGTCAATCAACCCTAAAAATATATATACTACACTTAAATAGGAAACTTGACTGAAAATACACACATTCGTGTGGACTGAGACAACAAAGGAGCAGGCCCAAAATTACAAAGCTGTGGGCTTAATATACTAAGGCCCATATAAATTGTAATAACACAGAAGCGGGCCCAAATAGAAAAATAGAATGAAGCAGATCATAAAATCATTTGCCTACACAAATAAAATATACACATTTACCAACCAATATACCATGGATATACACACCCATGAAGATGCTAAAATAACACAAAAAGGAAAATTTTCACCCTCTCGTTCCTGATGCCACACAAGATCCAAGGGGTTTCTAGGAACCCCAGGCATGGTAGACATTAGTGAAGGCTTAAGCTTAATCCCCAAGTGCTAATTTGGCTCTCCATTTATGTGCTAAATTCACGGTATATAAGAGAAGGAGTGTTTGTATACAAAGTTTATAAATAAAAACTAGTTATATTTAACTATCCACACAGTGAACAATCACACAAATAATTTGGCTAATAAGGCTTAAAGGTCTGGCCCAAACATGAATGACCCAACTGAACCAAAGTTTAAAAGAAATGAAGAACAATGAAAGCCCAAATTCCAGTCGTGAAGACGAACAAGCAGAGGTGAGCAAATGAAAACCCAGTACATTAAGCTTAGCAAAAAAAAAAAAAAAAAGGACCAAGCCCGATTGAATATTGATTGAAGCAAAGGCAAAAATTCTTAATCCATATGTGTAATATTCCTCATATATACCAAATATACAAGTCCTAGTATACTTAGAGACATACCAAGTTGTATATACTTGGTATATTGGGTATATCCCCTAATTCAAAGTCACAAGTACAAGGGACACATAACAAACAACAGTAAGACTTCAAAGGTCATTATTTAATGATAAAACAACAAACCCCCAATATCTCACATAGGAAAAGGAAAGTCTTACACTTTTTTTTAAAAAGAGTTGTAGCTACTGTTTTAAGCAGACAAGCCTTCTTTAACATGACACAGTTTTTACTTCCCTAGAGTATAATATAAAGTCATCAAGGCATACTTTACCCTTTACCGGAAATTGGACAATGATCTTTAAGACAGGAATAACATAGTTTAAACATGACAACAGTCCACAAAGAAAATATGACCAAATAATTGCTTAAGAATCATATGCAAAACTTATTTACCTTAATAGGTTCCAAACAGACAGGCTTAGTTACCAAATAATACCACATGAGACTCACAGGCAATTCAAACACTTAGACTTGTATAAAAAAGTGAAACCAAACTTTTATGGACTCAAATGATTAAGCAGTTCATGGGGACCCATTTATAAATTTCAAAGGACCATATTTCTTGTCTTTAAAGTCACACAAAGGTATAACCAACCAAGGGGATAGAAATGGTGAAAAGTGCACCTTTCTAACAGTAATTCAAAAACTCAAGTTTAGCAAGAACATGAAAACTGGATAGCACATAGGACTGAAGCAAACAGTTATAACACACTTCTAGCCAAAAACTAAAAAAAAAAAGGAAAGGCCAAAAGAACAGAAATACCAACAAGTTTGAGAGGGTAATTATGCAAAACAACTAATCTGCCCATGTCCATAGACAGATTTCCCAAATTAATCCTGCCTAGAGTAGGCTTAGCACAGCATGATCAACTTAATTACACCTCACAAAAAGCACCTCTAACTGGGAAAATTGAGCTAGGCTATTTGTGTAAGACAACATCAAACCATTTAAACCAACAAATAAGAAAATTCAATCAAGACAGGTTAAAGCAATCTTCCTACAACTAGTGTACTTAGCAAAGCTAAGACTAAGTTAACTTATGTGGACATGTTTACTTAAGAAACACTGCATCTCATGTTTTATCAACTGTTCAAGAAACACTTATTTTTCCCCCTTTTCTCTTTAAAAGACATGACTTAAGTAAAATCTAGACATATTAATCAGAGTCAAAACACAACCCTATATGATATAAACTCTCACTTTTCAGGATGAAACAAATAGCTAAATGTGGAAACGATAGGTGTTGCACAACAATAATTAGTTAATTTGTTAAACAGAGCCATATCCAATCAACAATTCATCTTAGCTACCTAGTACATCCCCATATATCAAAGACACAATTCATAGAATCAAACTATGCAGGCCAAGCACAAATCCATATTAACACTATTATATTGATTTAAACCAGGAAAATTGAACCAGAGAAGCTAGCCATTATTTCATGCTAGTCAAATAGGACCAGTTATTGAATCTAGGCCTGTAACTAACCATTGTGTCAAAACAAGTAAGCATCCAATTTAGACTCGATTGGGATCATCAGACTACTACTAGGTTCTTTCCACATAGAATCAACCAAAGTAAATAATATCCAGTAGAGATACTAGTATTAGAAATATGCACACTTGAAAATAGAGAGATAGGTTATTATGTTCAATATATGCATATACATCTAATCTTCCCCTAAGCTGGCAGGTTAAAGTTCAAGGAACATATTTGATTAAAACTTAGACTTTTTTACACTTGACATTTATGAAAGGACACTTAATGAGACATCAAACTCAATCTAGGTGTGCCAGATTCTCCCTAAACTCAACTATTAAGCACAAAACCTTTTTAGAGTTCATACTAGTATTCATCCTACCAGTTGATAGATCTTTAGTTTACCAAGAAGCTCTAATTCAGATAAAACATGATACATTTCATCAAACCAACTGCCTTTTAGTAAGTAAAACCTTAATTAGCCAATGATGAACCATAATCCCCTAGTACATCCTATATAGGTTATTAACTATATATTCTACTACTATTATTCATTTGATACACAAATAGACTTTATTAATGAGTCAAGAAATACCAAACAGAGTTCAAAAGGGAGAAACATTATTGCTAGGTTCCCAATGCCACATAAGTTAAAACATTAAGCCTAATGGGAGATGCATCCTAAGTGAATCTTAACTAAGCACATTTAATAGGAAGCTAAGTCGATATCAAATACATGACTGAATCAAAAAATGAACATAACTTAACTTAACACATACAAACCTAACTCAAATCAAAATAATTACACTAGCAGCTCCAAACACATATATAACAGCTAAGCTAAGCAAATTAATAGAAATAAATAAGAAGGGTTTTACCTTTTGCAAGTGCAGCCTTGTATCGAGATTTAAACTTGGAGGTTTTGCTCCTCTAAACCCAAAACTCAGCCACAAAACCCAGCAAAAACCAACAAGAACAAATTCCCTTTTTTTTTTTAAAAAACAAAATCTTTACTTGACTCAGAAAATCTAAACACTTCAAATATTTTTTTTTTGAAAAAATCTTTAAGTATTTCGAGTCTTGTGAGTATATTTTTTTATCAATATGCTTGAACTTGTTCTACAACAAAGAAATAGGGTCTCTTAAATAGAAAACCCCAAAACCCTCCTTTAGCTGATGTGGGATAACTCCCCTTCTTAGGGGTTTCCTCCTCACTTCCATGTTGTAGGGTTAGGATTAAATGCAAAAACTAACAAAGGGTAAGATCTCACCATCAACGAGTCGATATGTTCGGTTCTTCATTAACCAATTAGATCCATAGATTCAAATCCACAAACAACAAAAAATAATAGCATTATCATTTAAGACTCAGGAAAATAAAGGAAAAATGGTAATAAGGACGAGATAACACCCTTTTTGGGTAGAGTTTGGTGAAAATTGGAGGAGTCAATAAATGCATTGCCCTAAATCGCCCATACCAGGCCTGTTAAAGCCTTACACCTCTGAATCTTTGCCAAAAATGGCGAGATGACGAGAGGAAAGAGAGGGTGGCCCCGCGGCGGCTAGGGTTTCCCTCAAGGGAACCCTTCTCAACTCTTTAAGGATCGTTTGATTCCAACTGAGAATTCTAATGAGGCATTTCCACTTTAGAAAAATGATTTGGGCCGGGTGTGACCCTATTGTGTTGGACTCGGTCCATTTAGAAAAAAGAAAGGGCAGCCCAATTTTCACACACACACACACACACACACACACACACACACACACATATATATATACAAAAATGCAAATTAATGAGTAGGTAAAATTTAAAAGGATTGATTACTAAGATTTTTAATTAAAACTAAATAATCAATTAATTTAAAAACACGACTGATTTCACAAAAAGTACTGGATTTACAAGCATGGCCTTAATTGAATTAAAACATGAAATTTGCTATTTCAATTATGGCCCTATTTGACTAACTAATTGATTATTTAAATTATAGCCGTAACTAATCACATAATAAGAAATTTACAAATATAAACACAATTAATTATTTAAATCAATTATAATTAATTTGAGAATTATCCATGTAAATTGATTATGCAAGAATTGAAATTTTGGGCACCCTATCTCCACTGGCTACGTAGAAAAAGTTCAGCGTTTGCTCCGCAATCTGTCTGGATTTGATTTGATCAATCTATGTCTAGCGGCTACAAATCTGCTTCCATCTGCTGAGTAACGTTGATTTTCTAGATGACGAATATTGCGGTCATCTGACCGGATTTACATCGTCTTTTCTCTTGAGTAGACAATGCGGTCTCCTAATCGGTTTTACATCACTATATCTTTTTGGGGCGAATACTACGGTCTCATGACCGGTTTTACATCGCTTTGTTGTTTTGTTGCATCCGGTAGTTTATAGGCATGGCCTTTAATTGAAATAAATGGCCCTTTGGCATGTTTGTATGAATGACACTCTTGGCAGCAGGAAAATAGATATGCAATGGCCCTCTTGGCAAATAAGAAGAAGTGATGGCCCTCTCGGCAGTAGGAAAATAGACTTGCAATGGCCCTCTTGGCAAATAAGAAGAAGTGATGCAAGTGACATATATGGTTCCTTTGGCTAAATCGTAGCTCTTTCGTTCTTTGTGTCGGCTGTGACCCTCTTGGTCAGATATGCTGTATTATTTTACTGCGACCCTTCTGGCCAAACGTTTGCCATTGTGGCACATTCAGTCTTTTTGTAGTCTTTACGAGCTTAATATTTTGCCCTTGTGGCATTTTCATCCTTTCATAGCCCTCATGGCTAGATGTTTGTCCTTTTGGCATTCGAAACCTTATAGCCCTTGCGGCTGGATATTTTGCCCTTATGGCGTTCCAGTTTTTTATAGCCGTTGTGGCTAGATATTTGTCCTTTTGGCAATCAAGTCCCTTTATAGCCCTCGTGGTTAGATAGTTTTTGCTGAAAACAGCAGTCTTGACCTTCTTTGGTGAACCATTTCCTACATATGAAGCAAAGTTAGAAAAAGGATCGTCTTCAGATGTTCTGGGGACCTGCATCAGAAATGGATTAGTTTTTCCCTATTTAAAGTTGATTTGTATCGCCGGCGTTGTCGCATCTTCGGGTTTCTGGACTCAAAACCTCTTCAACTCCGGTATTCGAAAGAGAAATCTATTTTCATCATGCAGAATTTTTTTTCTTTTTTGTAATGTTACCATAAAAATATCTAATTTGCGGAAAATTAAATGCATTATTTCGAAAGCGGTAAGATTAATTGTCATGACATGTGATTTGAATGAGGGAGATCCCTTCTTCCGTGATTGGGGTTTTTCGCTTCGTAATGCGGAATTTTTTAGACCTCTTCTCAAAAATTCTACACCAGTTAAATTTTGATTGATGCATTCTCATGTTGAATCTTCCAGGAAATTATGATGTCTCTTCAAAAATTTTGCCCCAGTTTGGTGTTGAGTAAATGAGGATTTTTGAGAGCCTCTGAAAACTTCTAATTCAGTTTGAAGCTCTGGGTTAGCTGACTCTTTGTAGCGGATTGATGGCGCAAATTTTTGAGATCATCTAAAACATTCTGCCCCAGTCAAGCGTGCAACAATCTTTGCTCTGTTGCGAAGTACTATCTCTGAGGCTTCCTAGGGGTTTTCTTGTTTTTTTTGTGTGCACGACCAAGCTCAAAAGAGCGCCTACGCATCCTGTCGCAGCAGGAATTCAGGTCGAACGTAGTTCATAATAAAAATAATGGACTTTTTGGTTTTTACTAATAAAGTGATCGGGTCCCAAACGGACTGCCTACGTATCCCATTGTGGGGAAATTAGGTCATTGCATAGTTCATATTACAAAAGGTGTTTTGTTTTGCCTATCTATTACAAAACGATTACAAGGAAAAGGAAATAACCAATACAAGTAAGTAGAATAACGATTACAAGCAGAGAGTACTATTACAAACTGAGAAACTCCTTCTTCATGCATAGTAGCGCTTGATTGCATCTGAGTGGATTGGCTTTGGCCACTATTTTCCGTCCATTTCTGCCAACAATACTGCTCCTCCGGAGAGTACATTGCGGATCACATAATGACCTTGCCAGTTGGGAGCAAACTTCCCTTTGTATTCATCTTGATGCGGGAAATTTCTTTTGAGCACCATTTGCCCAATTTGAAAAAGTCTAGTTCTGACTCGCTTGTTGAAGGCTCTTGCCATCGTTTGTCAGTACAGTTGACCATGACATACGACAACCATCCTTTTCTCGTCAATTAGAGCCAATTGCTTATATCGAGCTCGAATCCATTCAGCATTATCTAATTCAGCTTCTTAAATGATTCTCAGGGAAGGTATCTCAACTTCGGCAGTTATGACTGCTTCAGTTCCATAGAACAGCAAGTATGGAGGTTCTCCTGTCGAAGTTCGGGTCGTAGTAAGGTATCCCAGTAAAGAATAAGGTAACTACTCGTACCAACCTTTATGATTATCAGTCATTTTCCTCAATATCCTTTTGATATTTTTGTTGGCTGCTTCTACGGCTCGGTTCATTTGTGGCCGGTAAGCTGTCGAGTTTCGGTGGGTGATCTTAAATTACTCACAGATATCCTTCATCAGGTGGCTATTTATATTCGCTCCATTATCCATTATGATGGACTCGGGTAAACCGAATCTGTATATAATGTTTACTGATTTGTGAGACGTTGCTTTCACCGATTTGGTGAAGTAGTCAATAGCAACTAAAATGAACCGGTGGCCATTTGAAGCTGCAGGTTTAATGGGTCCAATAACATCCATGCCCCAAGCAACGAAAAGCCGTGGTGAGCTCATAGCATTAAGCTCACTTAGAGGGACCTTGACTAGATCACAGTGGAATTGTCATTGATGGCACGTTTGCACATATTTTTAGCAATTGCTTTTCGTGGTCATCTAATAGTATCCCGCTCGTAGAATCTTCTTTGCTAGTACGAATCCATTCATATAGGGCCCACATGTTCCAGCATGTACATTTTCTAGAAGCTTGGTGGCTTTGCCGGCATCTACACATCTAAGTAGACCCAAATCCGGTGTCCGTTTGTATAACACTTCTTTGTTTAGGAAGAAGCCATTTGCCATTCTTCAAATGGTCTTCTTTTGCCCATTTACGATGCCTTGGGGATAGTCTTGTCTTTCTAGATACATCTTGATGTCATTGCATCATGGTTTGCCATCTGGCTCAGCTTCCACACGGCAACAGTGGGCATGTTCTTCTTTTAGACTTATCCTTAGCGGGTCGATGTGACTGCTTTCAGGATGTTGGATCATTAATGCTATTATGGCCAGTGCATCAGCAAATTCATTCTGGGCCCTTGATGTATATCGAAATTCGATCTTTCTGAATTTCTTGCATAATCTTTGTGCCAAGTTCACATATGGTAAGATCATTTCATTCTTAGTGGCCCATTCACCTTTTACTTGATGAATTAGCACGTCGGAATCTCTGATGACTAATAATTCATTAATATCCATATCCAGTGCCATTCTGAGACCAAGGATGCAGGCCTCGTATTCAGCCATTTTGTTAGTAAAGAGGAATTTCAGTTTAGCGGCCATGGGGTAGTGTTGCCCATTTTTTGATATCAAGATCGCTCCGATTCCGGAGCCTTTGTAATTCACCGCTCCGTCAAAGAACAATTTCCAGCCAATATAAGATTCTATTGCTCCTTCTTCTATGGTCAACACCCCTTCCTCTAGGAAATTGGTGCGAAGTGATTCAAGCTCTTCATCCACCGGGATTCGGCTAGTAAGTCAGCCAAGGCCTGTCCTTTGACGGCTTTTTGGGGTATGTACACGATGTCAAATTCACTTAGCTGCATCTGCCATTTTGCCAACTTCTCGATGGGCATGGGCTGGCGGAATATGTACCTCAATTGATCCATTTTGGATATAAGGTGAGTGGTGTGAAGACAAGTAATGCCTTAATTTCTGAGCCACCCAAGTTAGAGCACAACAGGTTTTCTCCACCAACGTGTATCTTGCCTCACAGGCTGTGAACTTCTTGCTCAGATAGTAAATGGCATGCTCTTTTTTCCTTCATCATCGTGTTTCCCTAACACGCAACTGAAGGCCTTTTTAGCAACGGATAAATATAGCAACAATGGGCTCTCGGGCCTTGGTGGTACCAAGAATGGTGGGTTGGACAGATATCTCTTGATAGTGTCGAATGCCTCTTAGCACTCCTCTTTCCATTTTGTAGGAGCGTCCTTTTTCAAGAGCTTGAGGATAGGCTCCACAATGATGGTGGATTGAGCTATGAACCGCCCAATGTAATTTAGTCTTCCCTTGAAACTCATGACTTCTTTCTTAGTTTGGGGAGCAGGCAATTCTTGGATTGGATTGCTTTGATCTTTGTTAGGTGTAGTTCTATGCCCCTTCGGCTAACTATGCCCCAGTAATTTTCCAGCTAGTACTCCAAATGCACATTTGGCCGGGTTCAGTTTCAAATTAAACTTGCGGAGCCTGTCGGAGAATTTCCTCAAATGTGTGGTATGCTCCAAACTTTCCCTTGACTTGATAATGACATCGTCCGCATAGACTTCAATCTCTCTATGGATCATGCCATGGAAAATGGTGGTCATTGCTCTCATGTATGTGGCGCCGACATTCTTGAGGCCGAAGGGCATTACTCTGTAATAGTACACTCCCCATGGGGTGATGAAGACTGTTTTCTCGGCATCCTCTCTATCTATTAAAATTTGGTGATAGCCGGCAAAACAATCCACAAATGACTGTAGCTCGTGCTTGGCACAATTATCTATGAGTATGTGGATGTTCGGGAGTGGAAAATTATCCTTTGGGATAGCCTTGTTAAGATCTCAATAATCCACGCAGATTCTTATCTTGTCGTCTTTTTTGGGTATCAGAACTATATTGGCTAGCCATGTTGGGTATAATGCCACTTCCACTACAACTGACTCAATCTGTTTCTCCACCTCGTCTTTGATTCAGATATAAGATCAGGTTTGAATTGTTGGGTTTTCTGCTTTACTGGAGTAAAACCCTCATTGATGGGTAGCCTATGAGATACTATGCTGGTGCTTTGTTATCACTAGTAGGGGAACCCTTACCCGTTAACCCATTAATCACTAGCCAATTTTAACTTCTCTAACCATTTATTAACAACCAATGTGAATGAATAAATAAATATAATAAGTCATCATTAATAGATAATATAAGTGCGGAAGTCTTAATTATTACACCCCAAAATCTGAAAGTCATCGTATAAGGACTCTAACTGACAATGTCTAAAGAATGAAGTATATCTCAAATATAACAACAAAGAATGTCTGGAATAAAAATAGACATCTGGAAAGAGAGATCTTCAGGTGGCATGGCATGGATAGAAGCTCACCCTCGGATCTGATCGAGCAAACAAGCTTTAGGCTAGAGATGTAGTCTGGATGAAATCTCTGGAACACAATTTGCACTCAAAGAGGGTGCAGCGAGGTAGTATCAATACAAATATTATGTACTGGTAAGCATCATAGGCCGACTAATCTTAGTGCACGTATATAAGCATAAAATCAACAAGATAAACAGATAGACACTTAATACTCAAATCCAAGTCACATAATATCCTATAACATAGTCACAACCTAAGATGAAGCTTCTAAACCACATGTCCAAGTTCAGTCCCTAGGTAGAGTCACTAATCCACAATTTAACTCAGTCAATGGTCATACTGATATCACAATAGGCATTCAACATCCATATCAAAATCAGAGCCAAACGAGCATATAATAATGTAGAATAAAATGTAATAATGTGCAATGCAATGCACTGGCCAATCACTCGAACTGTACACACAGCTAACTGATGTGATTGTTCAGTAGTCATGACCTGCAGGGGACCCATGGTGTCCATGTACCACTCGTTCCGGATTCACTCCTCGGACCCAAGCATAAACCTCTGCTTCGAGAAGAACCTCGGACGCGGGCCACATCAATGTATCCCTCATTTTTGGAGCGAACCTCGGACCACGAGCCATAATCTAGGTCACATAAGTGCCTTTCCATATATCTGTACGTAACGGTATTTCCTGTCTTCTTATTATCCATACTCAAATCATGAAGTACCTTGTATATAATAGTATCACAAATTCAACAAGAAGATTATATTAACTTATTCACTAATTTCACATCACAATGTATGTCTCAACGTATTCCAGTTCATTAGTATGTATGGACTAAGAACAATTAGCAATATCAATGTCAAACACAAGGCATCATGCCACAAGTCTTCCCAACCATTTCCACCATGCATGAGTGTATGAATGCATAAATGAGGGTAAACATGGTAAATCAATGCAAACCAATAAAGCAACAGTGAAGGTACAAGTGACAAAGCCACAAGTCATATCAAGACTTGGATCAACTCAATCATGAAATAAATCATACAAACCGTCTCAACCAATATAAGATCCTATGCCCCTCTTTACTTCCTCATCTAGCAAGTACGCCCCATAACTGAGTCTTGTATCACTAAGAACCTACACTTTTCTATATATTATCATCAATATTAAATCATACATCAAGTATTCATCTACGTACTGTCATACGTTTATATCACAATTCAAGCCTAAACTCATTATCCTTCCTTTCTCCGATAATGTGTGTCATAATAAGAGAGAACTGAGTACAACACAACAATTTAGGCAATAAGTCTAATCCCAATAATAGGGCAACAACCCGCCATCACAACAATCGACTAATAGAAATCCATCCCGAATCACCACAATATGAATGCAACTACACCTCACATTTCAGTATATAAAGTAATGGCGACGAGCCCACAAAATCAGATGTCATACCAACCTAACTAATATCGAACCAAAACACCATGTCCGAAGACCTAATCATGCTTTTTCCTATCAATTCTACACAATACATACGTTTCACTAATCAAAGTATAACTAAAGGAAGCCATAACCTACCTGGAGTGCCAAGCAACAGTCTCGAATCACCAAACCTTAGCCTTGCCTTCCTCTTTGGAGAACCTCAAAATGATTAACGTCTATCAAATATGAATTCTATGTCAGAATATGAATCTAAGAATACCCATATTGTCATAGTTTTACCCAAAACTCAAAAATGGACATAAAATAGCCAAACCCGAGCCACAGGGGCAAAACTGTAATTTTATTGAAATTTCAGATACAATATAGTCAAAATAGTACTCTTCGAGTCTAAACGAGTCCAACGATAGCCATAATGCTATACCTTTATAAAAATACCCAAAATACCCCTACAATGTGAATCCGGGTTCATGAGGGTAAAACGACAAATTTAGTGCACAATTATGTTACCCATCAACGAAAAGTGAGGGATTCGAACCCTCGGTACGATTAACTCATACAACGGATTAGCAAATTTAGTGCACAATTATGTCACCCATCATCTAGTTAACCTTCTGTCTTAATTTCGTGGAATTCTTTTCATCACAAGATATCCAAATTCATCTTTTCTATTTTTAGCCCTAGGGTTCTTAACCCATTAGTTCTTCATAATTAGTGTGTAGGATGTCTATGAGATGATGATAATCGACAATTAAATAATGAATACTAGGTTAGAATCTTACCCTAAAGTACTTGTGAATGATTTTCCATTGTTATCTCCCAACCCCTCAACTATTGAAGGTTTCATCAATTCTTGGGTTCTAATCTTGCACCCACCTTTAGTGGATCTTTAAAATAATCATGGAACTTGGAGAATAAAGGAAAAGGAACAAATAAGGATGGGGACTTACCCTGCAAGATGCTTTCACGAAAGAATAAAACGAATTTTGCCTCTTTCTCTCTTGAAAAGTGACTTTGGGGTCTTTTGGGTAATGGTTCGGAGTTGGGGTATAAAAATAGGACTTTCTGACCCCATTGGTCGCTGTGGCGGTCTCTAGACCGCAGCAACAGTACCTCTATAGCGGCCTTTTGGTCGCTATAGTGGACCTACGGGAACAGTCCGCACTAAACACGGCATAACTCCCTCATCCGGAGGCGAAAAATGACGATTCTTTTTGCTACGAATTCGTAATTTCGATACAGATCTAATGGTTTAAAACTCACTCAAAACAAAGGTTGTTTTGGTCAATTTGGATCCATTTCTATCCACAAACCTACGGTGAAAACATCGAATAGGAGCGCGACAAAAACTCTAACCCATCTGAAATTCTTCGGAACCTCACCAAAACTTGTTGACAAGTACAAAATCATAATATTAACATGTTGGATCTTCCAAAACATTGACACGGGGTCATCCTAACCTGATGTTGACCGTTGTCAACTCTAACTCGCTACTTAAGTAGCTTCTCCATCAATGACTCAATTTACACTCGAACCTTGCGGAAACTAACCCAATGACTTCATTAAGTCATAGATCATACTAACGGGACTTGGGGAAAGGGTCAACAAGGTTAAATGGGTCAAAATACTATAACAATCAAACGGGTCGTTACATCTGATACCAATTTACCCATCGTTCGTCCCCGAACGAAGAAGGAGAGTACAAAGGTTGACGATAACCCAAGGACATGTATTATATCCACACGGAAAACTCAACGGCACGAAGTGCGCACTAATCATTATCCGTTCCTCTTATCAGTGAAAGCTTCTTATAGCTTAGGTAAAAGACCTAGTTTCTATATTTCTGTACTCGAACCTACCACAGGAATTGCTACAACACATAGGCATCATCTAATATATCGGAGTCTGATCATACTAATCCCAATTTATACTTCTAACTATTACAACTTCTCTAGACCCTTATGACCACCAACGCGAACAACAAATCTTTCTTAGATCAGTAAACTAAGATTTCATATCTCGACACGCTTTGTCTAATACTACTATGTCAACCTTTTACCTATCAACCATTCAAGCCAAGTAACAGTTTATCACGGACTTACGCAAACCTCTTTGTTTCTATGTGTCACGACCCAACTAGGGGCCGTGACGGGTACCCGGGGATGACCACCGAGCACCGCTCGTTCTACCACTCATCATACTCATTGAGCCTCCTTTTTCGTTCATGAACTCATAATCATAAGAAAATCAATTTCATTGAAGAACATAAATACTTTTATATACATGAGCCCTTTGGCTATCAAAAGATAATGTACACATATCTACGTATATACCGTAGTGACCTTGTGAGACCATATAACCCACACATACGTATCTACGAGCCTTTACTAGAGTACTAGACATATGGATGGGACAAGACCCCGTCGTGCCCAAAATACATATACATGTATATACACAAAAGTATAAACCCGATTAGCACCTCCGAAATAATGGAGTGCTCCTGAAAATCTGCTGATAGCTCCTATCGGTCTGCGCCGTCTCCCTGTCTACCTGTGGGCATGAATAAACCGTCCAAAGAAAACGGACATCAGTACGAATACTGTATTGAGTATGTAAGGCATGAATGAAATAAACATGATAGAGAATCATAAGTCATGAGGTGAAGGCAAAACCTGCGTGACCTTTAAGGATGAATGCATTTCATACATATACCACATATACATAATCGTTGTACATGAATCATCATAGCGTATACATCATCACGTCATATAATTCATCATCATAATACCGTATCTACTCATACACATAAAACGTTATCCGTATTCGGCCACTGAGGGCTCGACAATATCCGTATTCGGCCAAATGTTGGCTCGACAGTATTCGTATTCGGCCACGTAGGGGCTCGACAGTATCCGTATTCGGCCACGTAGTGGCTCGACAGTATCACCTACATATCTTTCATATTCGGCCACATAGTGGCTCGACCATGTCACATAAGGATCATTATATCTCATCATCATCATTGTCATCGTATACATCTCATAAGCTTATCGTAACCTTTCATTAATGCACACATTTAAATTCAAAGACAATTTATGAAAGTCACATCGTATTCGTAGCATGAATTTCATATAATTATCGTACGATAGTCTTTATAATCTTTAGGCTTAAGCTAAACATTACCACTATCGTTTATATAGCATATCTCTTACCTTTATCTCATATGAAATCCTCTATGAACATAGACTCATAACTTTGCAGAACATTGGTCATGGGACATGCATTAAGTCTTATGGACAATCTATAACAATGTCGGGGTGACATAAGGTCGAGAACCCCCGAGTCCATTATGGAGCATTCATAAGCATTGTGCCTCACCTTGAAGGAATTAGCATATAAGGTGAGTGTAGTCAATGAACAATATCAATGGATCGTAATATGGATCATTAGCCTTGTAGAACTATGATATTGTAGGCCTTAGTATCTTTAGACTTAGACTCATCATCGTCATTACCGTATTCGTAACATGCCTCTTATCTTATCCCATATGGCTATTCGTGAACATAGGCTCTTAGTTTTCCGGAAAGTAGGAAAGTCATGGAGAGGTAAGAAAAATACTATCATAGGAATCATATAAGGATCATTAATTTCATAGGAATATCATATCACGAGCTTTATGACTTCTAGACTTAGATTCATTATCGACATCGTCATGCTCTTTATAATCGTAGACTCATAGTTTTTTGATACGTAGGAAAATCATGAAGAAGGACGGAATATCATATAATGGGATTCATGCCTTAGAAAGAAGGGACTAGCCTTACATACCTTTTTCGTTAAAGCAATCTAGCGTTCGCTTTTTCTCCTTCGATGTCACGCCTCTACCTTCAAAAGAGGATCCGTACTAACATTAGTCAATCAACCATAAGAACGCACTACTATTTCTAGAGAAAATTGGGCAGCATTTCCTTTATTTCTACTACTTTTCTCATGTTCTATTTCAACTCCCAACATTTACAACAACACTCACAATATCGTATCAACATTCATCACTTATCTACATTTACCACATTCCACCATTTTTCTCCAATTTCTCCACATTTACGGGTTTTTGCTCACCATCACATTTTCTCATACATCACACCTATTTTATGGTCTACACGTCATTTATAACATATTTATACTCCCAACTCCCAACTCATCAACATTCATAATTCAATCCAACTATCATTCAACTATGGCACTATTCACATTTTATGACCCATTTTTCCATGTCTTTCTACAATTCAAGCATCTTAGCTTTCCAATACCTTAAAAAACATGCTAAAGTCATGAAACATACCTTAGATGATGGTGGAACAAGCCTAGAGTGGAATCACTTCTTTAGCACCAAAACCTTTCTTCACCTCTTTTTGAATTTCTTGAAGGAGATGACTTCCAATTAGGTTTCATACACTTTGTTTCATAGATTTGGTGTTGATGATCATGATCTCCCTTTGATTCTCTTAAATTTTGTGGATGAAATGTTTGGATAAGTTCTAGAGGGTTCTTGAAGGTTTTAGATGAAAAATGAATGAAAATGAATGAGAAAGTCACTTATAATAATCACAAAATCTGATTTTTAATGAACAGTCGTCGGGGTGTACAGTGGTCGTAAACCACAATTTACGGACCATATACTAGTTTACGGGCCGTATAACGTGGTCGTATTTAAGCATATCAAATACAGAAAGGTTTGCTGGAGGTCATGATGGTTTACAGCCACAGTTTACGGGTCGTATTTCAGTTTACGGTCCGTAAACTGAGTCGTATTTTACCATTTAAACTTTGGACAGAAATTTGAAATTTTTGGAACATTGGAGGACGATGGCAGTATACGGTCCGTAAATCACTTTACGGGCCGTATTCTGTTTTACGACCACTGGCTGAATTGAAATTCTACAACTTTCTTATTTCCAAAAATTCATGAATCGTCATTCCCTACTCAGTAAAACATCGTACACTCATACTCTTCGTTGGTCTATTCATTATACGTTCACAGAGAAATTTTCGAGGTGTAACACTATCACTTAATACTACAAAAGGACCACGTGAAACCCAACAACCTTATCTATTCCACCAACTCATTTACCCTTTTTCCTCGAGACTAATTCGTTAGGACACTCTTCATAACATCTCATCCTATCAGAACTATTTAACATCCCTATATTTCTCACATTATGGCAAATTTACTATTTATCAAGAAGTCACAATAATATATCAACTCTTAAACAAATCTCAACTACCATCAATTTATTACTTATTCCTCATATCTATCTCAACAAACCAGGACTCATACACCTGCTTCACTAAGTTCATACTTAACCCTTTTCCGACTTAGACAACTAATTTAACTAAGATCACTATTACTTTAATACGACGGAATTTACCCCAGAGATTGCGAAAATAAGCCTTACCTTAGCAAGATGCCGTACAACTCAGGAACACCAACCAACAAACATATAAGTAAGCTCAATAACCATATAGGTAATTCCAAAAATATAATACAATAAATAATATCATCTCTCACCAGCCATAAGTAACACAATCACCACTAAAGTCTTCATTTCTGTTATCCAACCAATGTCCCCTATAGCCTATAACATACTAGAACTTACCAATTCATACATAACCCTCAAGTCGACTTCATATTGCACAACCTCAACATAACTCTCAATTTATTAGCTCTTGTTTCAAACGATCCCCTTTTTTATCCTTAATCAATCTTAGTCTAGATTAGAGATTCATGCTTATAATTTACTACTTCATGAAATCCCATCCTACTATAGGCAAGACTCACCAATTAAACTAATATTTAAAGCCTATTATTCAATTCTCAATGCTAAGGTAGAAACTCATCTTCTCCAACTAGTCCCCATACATTTGCACCATTAATTCAAGCCTAAGATGATAGATAATCATAAGATAAGGCAAGGGAACTCACCCCCAAAAGAAACAAATTCAAGAACTCTCCAAGTTACCCTAAGTGTTTCCCGGGAACTGTGTTGGATTTAAGAGAATAAATAATTCGGACTAAGCGTTTTAAAACACGGCTACTGTTTCCTGTTGACCGCTGTAGCGGTCTCGCTATAGCGGCCAAATGCCCTCTATAGCGGACGAAAAGAAAATCGACCATCGCTATGGCGGCCCATGTTTCGCTATAGCGACATAGCCAAAGTGGGACGTGGCTTGCCACAGCGGACATATGAACAATGACTGACCGCTGGCGGCGAGGGGCTCACCGCTATAGCGGTGCTACCGCAGCGGTCCCATTTGGGCAGTGAGCTCTACCTTTTCCCAGTTTTCCACTCTATCACCCAACATTTCATCCGAGGCCTCACACACACAAACAAAACATGCATAATAATGTAAAAACACCATACAGACTCACTAGTGGCCTCGGAATCCCCAACGGAGGTGTAATTTCCTACGTCACCCCCCAAATGGACTCAATACAACCAAACTTCAAGTCACAACTGGAAACTGAAATTGGATCAAGCGTTCGAATCAGGAAGACACATTTCGTACCATACCAGGCCATGCCATAACACAAACCGCTCACATAAGAGTTTAGGGAAGGGGTTCCAACCATTCGTGGAAGAATAAGACAAGGAAGTGCAAATATCAATTGGAATCGTCTAGATACCAATTTGAATGAAGTAGCATGAAAGAATGAAAAAAGTGGAAGTTTTCTAAATGTCCGATAGCCTCTCATAGATAGATACAGAGCTTTTCGTACCGATCCGCAAGACTCTACTAGACACGTCCTTGTAGAATGAGATTCATGAACATAGGCTCTGATACCAACTGTCACGACCCTAATTACCGATCGTGCAGGCACCTACTTTATTATCACTAGTAGGCGAACCCTTACCCGTTAACCATTGATCACTAGCCAAATTTAACTTGTCTAACCATTTATTAACACCCAATGTAAATGAATAAATAAATATAAAAAGTCATCATTAATAGATAATATATGTGCGGAAGTCTTAACTATTACACCCCCAAAATTTGAAAGTCATCGTACAAGGACTCTAACTAACAATGTCTAAAGAATGAAGTATATCTCAAATTTAATAACAAATAATGTCTAGAATAAAAATAGACATCTGGAAAGAGAGATCTTTAGGTGGCATGGCATGGATAGAACCTCATCCTCAGATCTGATCGAGCAAACTAGCTTCAAGCTAGAGATGTAGTCTAGATAAAATCTCTGGACCACAATCTGCACTCAAAGAGTGTGCAGCGAGGTAGTATCAGTACAAACACTATGTACTGATAAGCATCATAGGCCGACTAAGATTAGTTCACGTATATAAGCATAAAATCAACAAGATAAATAGATAGGCACTTAATACTCAAATCCAAGTCACAGAATATCCCATAACAGAGTCACAACCTAAGATGAAGCTTCTAAACCACAAGTCTAAGTTTCGTCCCTAGGTAGAGTCACTAATCCACAATTTAACTCAGTCAATGGTCATACTGATATCATAATAGGCATTCAACATCCATATCAAAATCAGAGCCAATCGAGCATATAATAATGCAGAATAAAATGCAATAATGTGCAATGAAAATATGATAATGTGCAATGCAATGCACTGGCCAATCACTCGAACTGTACACAAATGCTAACAGATGTCATTGCTTAGTAGTCATGACCTGCAGGGGACCCATAATGTCCATGTACCACTCGTTCCGGATTCACTCTTCGGACCCGAGCATAAACCTCCGCTCCGGAAAGAACCTCGGACGCGAGCCACATCAATGTAACCCTCATTTTCGGAAAGAACCTCGGACCACGAGCCATAATCTAGGTCACATATGTGCCGTTCCATATATCTGTACGGTATTTCCTGCCCTCTTATTATCCATGCTCAAATCATCAAGTACCTTGTATCAAATAGTATCACAAGTTCAACAAGAAGATTATATTAACTTCTTCACTAATTTCATATCACAATGTATGTCCTAACGTATTCCAGTTCATTAGTATGTATGCAATTAGTAATATCAACGTCAAACACAAGGCATCATGCCACAAGTCTTCCAAACCGTTTTCATCATGCATGAGTGTATGAATGCATAAATGAATGTAAACATGGTAAATCAATGCAAACCAATAAAACAACAATGAAGGTACAAGTCACAAAGCCACAAGTCATATCAAGACTTGGATCAACTCAATCATGAAATGAATCATACAAAATGTCTCAACCAACATAAGAGTCTATGCCCCTCTTTACTTCCTCATATAGCAAGTACGCCAAACAACTGAGTCTTGTATCACTAAGAAGCTGCACTCTTCTACAAATTATCATCAACAATAAACCATGCATCAAGTGTTCATCTACATACTGTCATACGTTTGTATCCCAATTCAATCCTAAACTCATTATCCTTCCTTTCTCCGATAATATGTGTCACAATAAGAGAGAACTGAGTACAACACGACAATTTAGGCAATAAGTCTAATCCCAATAACAAGGCAACAACCCGCCATCACAACAATCAACTTATAGAAATCCATCCCGAATCACCACAACATGAATACAACTACACCTCACATTTCAGTATATAAAGTAATGGCGACGAGCCCACAAAATCAGAAGTCATACCAACCTAGCTAATATCGAACCAAAACACCATGTTCGAAGACCTAATCATGCTTTTTCCTATCAATTCTACACAATACATACGTTTCACTAATCAAAGTCTAACTAAAGGAAGCCATAACCTACCTGGAGTGCCAAGCAACAGTCTCGAATCACCAAACCTTAGCCTTGCCTTCCTCTTTGGAGAACCTCAAAATGATTAACGTCTATCAAATATGAATTCTATGCCAGAATATGAATCTAAGAATACCCATATTGCCATAGTTTTACCCAAAACTCAAAAATGGACCTAAAATAGCCAAACCCGAGCCACAAGGGAAAAACTGTAATTTTATTGAAAATTCAGATACAATATAGTCAAAATAGTACTCTACGAGTCTAAACGAGTCCAACGATAGCCATAATGCTATACCTTTATAAAAATACCCAAAATACCCCTACAATGTGAATCCGGGTTCATGAGGGTAAAACGGGAAATTTAGTGCACAATTATGTTACCCATCAACGGAAAGAGAGGGATTCAAACCCTCGGGAATATTAACTCGTACAACGGATTAGCAAATTTAGTGCAAAATTATGTTACCCATCATCTAGTTGACCTTCTGTCTTAATTTCATGGAATTCTATTCATCACAAGATATCCAAATTCATCTTTTCTATTTTTAGCCCTAGGGTTCTTAACCCATTAGTTCTTCACAATTAATGTGTAGGATGACTATGAGATGATGATAATCGACAATTAAATAATGAATACTAGGTTAGAATCTTACCCCAAAGTACTTGTGAATGATTTTCCATTGTTATCTCCAAACCCCTCAGCTATTGAGGGTTTCATCAATTCTTGAGTTCTAATCTTGCACCCACCATTAGTGGAGCTTTAAAATAAT
Organism: Lycium barbarum; assembly: GCF_019175385.1. Taxonomy (NCBI): domain Eukaryota; kingdom Viridiplantae; phylum Streptophyta; class Magnoliopsida; order Solanales; family Solanaceae; genus Lycium; species Lycium barbarum. Next base: position 83,670,661 of record NC_083344.1, read on the forward strand.
CATGGAACTTGGAGAAGGAAGGAAAAGGAACAAATAAAGATGGGGACTTACCCTGCAAGATGCTTTCATGAAAGAATAAAATGAATTTTGCCTCTTTCTCTCTTGAAAACTGACTTTGGGGTCTTGTGGGTAATGGTTCGAAGTTGGGGCATAAAAATAGGAGTTTCTGACCCCATTGGTCACTGCGGCCGTCTCCAGACCGCAGCAGCAGTACCGCTATAGCGGCCTTTTTGCTATGGCTTCGTAATTTCGATACATATCTAATGGTTTAAAACTCACTCAAAACAAAGGTTGTTTGATCAATCTGGAGCCATTTCTATCCATAAACCTACGGTGAAAACATCGAATAGGAGCGCGACAAAGCCCAAACCCATTTGAAACTCTTCGGAACCTCACCAAAACTTGTGGACAAGTAAAAAATCATCATATTAACATTTTGGATGTTCCAAAACATTGACATGGGGTCATCCTAACCCGACATTGACCGTGGTCAACTCTAACTCGCTAACTTAACTAGCTTCTCCATCAATGACTTAATTTACACTCGAACCTTGCGGAAACCAACCCAATGACTTCATTAAGTCATAGATAATGCTAATAGGACTTGGGAAAAGGGTCAACAAGGTTAAATGGGTAAAAATACTATAACAATCAAACGGATTGTTATATGCTTAGCCCTGGCATGTTGGTGTATGACCATGCGAAGATATCTACGTATTCCCTTAGTAACCTTATCTACTTTTATTTTAATAGAGTATCTAGGTGTGCATTTATCCCTATCTATTTGGCATCCTCTTCATCGCCTAGATTTACGGCTTCTGTTTCATCCAGGTTTTGCTTCTAATCATTCTCTAGTTGTTCTACTTCTTTCGCGAGACCCTCGGGTAGCATTGTGGTCTCATCATATTCCTCATACTCTTCTTCTTCTACAGTACCCGAATCATTCGTTTCGCAACATGTCATGACATTTATGGTTGCTTTACTATTTTTATTATGAAAAGCCAATAGCTGGGTAGAGGTCCAGTTGGACAGTTGCTCGCCCGGTTCTGCCTCTTTGATGGTAGGCGCTTCAGCACATTCTTCTAGAATCACAGAGCAATCTTCCTCTTGGAATAGCATCCTTATCCCTTCTTCAATGTCAGCATCTCCAGGCATAGGCATTCTGTGGGAAAATGGATGGTACAGGTTTGGAGTAGGTTTCCAAAGGTCTGCAACCTCTTATTTCTTCTTGGTAGGTATCTCCTCTTGTGCTGGGATGTAACCAAGCCCAAAGCAAAAATTATCTTGAAGAATGGGAATGGGCTCGGTGATGCCCTGCAGATTCTTTCCTAAACCTTTTCCGGGTTCAAACCCGTTTAGGATCATAGTGGAAGTAATCATTTTGTAAACCGCTAGCATGGGAGTTTCCAGGGACTCTACCTTGTGGGCCACTCCCACTAATTTCATGACATGGAAATCCGTTCCTTTGGGTGCGGCTTCAATAATAGGTACAAAATTGTCTGGGTAATTGTGCATGCTGGCTTCTCCGTGGATCACCACTTCTTCTCCTTCCCAGACAAATTTTATAGATTGATGGAGCGAGGATGTTACTGCTCCTGCCATATGGATCCATGGTCTTCCCAGAAGCAAATTGTAATTAGCTGGTATTTCCATGACTTGGAATTCAGTGGTGAACTCAACTGGTCCTATTTGAACGTCCAAATCAACTACTCCAGTGGCATCACAACGTCCTCCGTCAAATGCTCAGATATTAGTGTAGCTTTGACGAACCTTTCCAAGGTCATACCCTAGCTGAGTTAGGGTATACTCGGGACGAATTTTAAGTCCCGCCTCGTTTTCAATTAATACTCGAGTTACAACTTTGTTGCAACACATGATAGTGATGTGCAACACTTTGTTGTGATTTGTGCCTTCCTTGGGAAACTCTTTCTCGGTGAAGGAAATTTGATGTTCCTTCATAACATGAGCGACCATTTTGGACAGATCTTCACTGTTTGTTCCTGCTGGGACATGAGCTTCTTCCAACGTCTTCATTAGAGCCAGGCGATGATGAGGTGAACTTTGCAGCAATGCCAGTACCGAGATTTGGGCCGGCGTTTTCTTTAAATGCTCAACAATAGAGTATTCCTTTGGCTGCATCAGAAATCTTTGGCTTCAGCTCCAATGATAGTCTTTTTCTGATTTCCCTCCCTTTGGGGTGGCCCTTGGGCCAGGTCCTTAGGAGTGTAGCATCTTCTTGATCTTTTGATACTATGTGCGGCAGCAACTTGGACTAGAACTTTTTGCGGGGTGGAGCTGGAGTCACTTGAGCAATGTGTAATGTCACTGATGCAGATATTAATACCTTGAATTACAGGCGTTCTTGCAAAGACAATGACGCTACTGTGCGTTCAAGTTCTTTCACAGAATTATGGATTGTAGGCCTTCCCGTGACCCAATCTTCTTCTCTTTTAATCACGTGAATCACATTTTTGCCATGGTTTCGCGAAGGGTTGGTGTTCACATTCGGAGGGGCTGTTTGGAGTACAATTTCTTTTTGTTCAATCAAATCCTGTATCTTGTACTTGAGGTTAATGCAATCCTCAGTACTGTGTCCTATGCCATAGGAATAATAGGCACACATTTGGTCAACTCAGTAAAATCGGTTCTTTGGGTCAACAACCTTTGGAGAGAGCACCTGGATCATCCCAGCCGCACTCAACCTTTTAAATAAATTAGTCTGAGATTCCATCATCCCGAGGTGGTTTCTTTTCAAAATTCGGACGTGGCGCATTATAGGCATTTGGTGGCTATTGATTCTGGTAGGTATGGGGTTGGATATTTTTTGGGGTACGGTAGATGGGTGGGGGAGTTTGGTAATTTGGCTGTGGAGCTTGGTAATTTAGGGAAGGTGATTGGAAGGCATTTAGTGGAGCTTGGTAATTTTGGGGCGGTGATTGGAAAGTTGGTTGCAGGTAATATACGAGCACTGTGTTGTAAGGGGTGGGTATATAAGTATTTGGAGGAGGTGAAGTATATGTTTCCATCGGGAAATCTTCACTCCTTTTGGGTTTGGGACTAGGAGTGTGGGATATGCTAGCCACGTCTTCCTTCTTCTTGCGCGCAAACCCGGTTGAGCTTGAACCAGCGGACTTTCCAGTCATGCTTATGATTCGACCAGTCTTGAGACCATCCTCTATGGCCTCGTCCATTTTGACTAGTTCAGAGAAAGGTCTTCCCGCCAGTGAAAGCATTCTATCATAAAAATCTGTTTGTTGTAAACGGATAAATATCGAAACAAGTTCTTCTTCAACTATAGGAGGTCATACTTAGGCAATCTCTATTCTCCACCTTCTTGCATATTCGCGAAAGTTCTCGGTGGAATTCTGTTTCACTTTTTAAAAATAGTATCTATCTGGTACCGTCTCCATATTAAAGTGAAATATTTCTATGAAAGCCACAACCATGTCTTCCAATGTGATCTAACGTCGTATGTCTTGTACCATGAACAATTCTGAGGCTTCTCCAGTCAAACTTCTGCTAAAAAACTTCATGATGAGTGCTTGGTTTTCTCGAACATCGACCAATTAGTCGCAGTAGGCTCGCAGATGTGCTTTAGGATTGCCCGTCCCATTGAACAACTTGAAACAGGGTACTTTGAAGCCCTTGGGTAAATCCAAGTTGGGATGCATACTCAAATGGTCATACCTCAGGCCTGTGCCAGTGAGGGTTGTCCTAATGGATCGTTCCAACATGGCGGTCATCTTTCGCTCAAGCCTTTCTTCCTGTTTTTCCTGCTCAGCCTTCCATGCCTTTTCCATCTCCTCATAATGGTCAATTTCGTAATCGGGTGAAAAAGTTCCTGGTGTAACAGGTGTGTGGAAAGAAACAGCAGGGCGAGTTCGAGCAATAGGGGTGCTTTTATCAGTTGGTAGTGGGGTGATGCTTGGTTTTATAGTGATGCCAGGATGGGTATTTTGTGGTGCTGTGTAGGAGGGGATAAAGTGAGCGGTCCCGGGAATTTGGTTGGTGTTAAGTGGTGGTGGGCTATGGTTCGAGGCACCAATGTATGCATCGATTGGGATAAATGGCATGGTGGTCATAAAGGACCTAGTGGGGAAGTGGTCAGGTAATGGTGAATTCAGAGATAGAAAAAAGGCAGAGGCCTTCTTTCTTCAGCAGGAGTCTCTCCGGCAGCATTAGCAGCTTTGTTTCGTGCCACTTCATCTTGAAGATGGGCGATTTTTTCAAACATCATCTTCATGACGTCTTCAATAGGTGATGAATCAGGTAGTTCGCACAGAGGCGATTCTCTGAGTGCAATGTCAGTAGGGGTATTTTCGTTCTCTGAAGTAGCAGTCATCTTTTCTTTGCCTCTATCTTGTAGGGATAAGGATGCTATTGCAAATTTGGATCTTGTGAAGTATGCCAGTGTGAACACGAATCAAATTCTCTTTCTATAAGAAAAGAACAACTCAAAAGCAAGCAGAGTTAGTTTGTCAGATAATGAAAAGAAAATCAAGATATCGCATATAGGTGGAAATTTAAAACACTTAGCACACAAATAATCATATGTTTGATTAAAATGCTGAATTGATCTCTTGTACAGGGTTTTGGGTACTTGGGTTTTTGTTGAGTGGGGAATATAATATTTATAATATATAGGGACCGAATCTTACGTAGACTGCCTACGTATCCCTCCACGGGAAGTCAGTCCCTTCCGTTGTTCGGTTTAGATAAGATGAAATTGAAACCTACCCGTGACTAGGGCTGATAGAGGCTTCCTGCGTATCCCTCCTTGGGACATTAGGTCGGCGCAGTTCCGTTTACACAAAATAGGGGTGGGGGGACAAATCCGTATTAAATACAAAAAACGGGATCCCCTAAAACTACCCAAAAAGCGACCTTTCTTTTGAGGTCAATATAGGTTGTTTGTCCATTCAACCTTTTCTAGCCATAAAGGCCCCAAATCCTAATATTGAGAAGGGAGAATCAGCCAAATAGCGCCCTTATGGACCAAATTTTTCAATTCAAACTTGAATGCATCGCACTTTTCTATGTCATGCCCTAGAGCTCCAGAATGGTACATGCACATTTTGTGGCGGCCGACTCCTTCTGTTTGAGCACTTCTGGTTCTGATGGGGCTAATCTTCCCACTGCTGACCAACTTCTGGAAGATGCTGGCGTAAGAGTCTCTGAATATTGTGAAGTCGTAACGCCAAGTACGAGTGTTCAGAGTAATCCCTTCGGTTAGGATAATGTTGTCATGGACCAAAAGTGAATGCGGTCCCCACATCTTGGTGATGATTTTCTCATCTATCAGCCTGATAAGTCTCCTTTTGAAGGCTAAGCATTCATTGATGATGTGCCCTGCCTGATCCTGATGATAAGGGCATTTCTTATACGCGAAGACCGAAGGATAGGGTGGCAACCTGTCGAAGAAAACACTGACTATTCCTTTACTTCGGAACTTGATCATCAGTTCTTCTCTTGTAACGTGTTTAGGCGAGACACGGTAAGGACAATCTAATGCATTGACCGCAATAGCCCACCATTCGGACGAAGCTGGTCAGGCATTCGCTCCATGGGCTCCTCCCTAGGGCTTGATAGCGCAGTAGAAGCTCCTTCCCCTTTTTGGCTCGAAGGTGCAGTGGAGGTTTCTTCCCTTTTTAGGCTTGATGGTGCAGCGAAGGCAGCCCCTGCGAGTCTAACTCCATTTCTTCTTCTCGGACTCCTCCACTATCGGGATGTACTCGGGAAGAATTCCTTTACCCTTGTCCAGTATATTCTCTCCTTGAGCTTCGACAGGTTTTTCAGGCGAACTCTCCGCCGAGTCCATTAACTCATCTGCCTCCTTAATCTTGGCTTTGACTGCTCGAATCTATTTTTCGAGATCTTGAATCGTTCAGCGCAGCGAAACCTCATTCCTTCTCATGACCTCAAGCTCAGGTGCAGTCTTGTTGTTCCTCTTTAGATACTGAGAAAGTCATTAGGCTTAGTACAGGTAGTTTTTTTCATTGTTTTTCTTTGGGTGAGTGGACGGTCTCCGAGATCAATTAAGCATTCAAATGAAACATATGGAAGCAAATAAAGTCACACAAAGTAGTTTATAAGATTATACTACGCGCGCTCTTAAACATGCTAATCGTTTGAAATATAAATGTGCCATTTGAATCAAACCATTGCCCCATAATCATTAACAATAATATTCTTCCCCGAGAGGTTACAAAAGATAAAGTAAAGATAGTGCAAAAAAAAAATTAGCAGAAGTGTCCTCTAATAGTGGATGATGAAGCCCGATCCCTATCAGGCTTGGCTTTCATTGCTTTCCCGAGAGTAGTCTGGACATGAAGATTGGCTGATGTCAAAGTTTCCTCCATTAGAAACTCTTTCTGTGTCAAGATCAGTGGAGATACATCATCTAAAGTATTCTTCATTCGGTCATTTAGTTCAACCAAACAATCATTAGTGAGCTCCAACTTATGCCTCAGACTCTCTATGACGGCTTTATCATGCTCAATTTTCACCAAATACTTAGCATCTCTGTCGTCAGCTTTCCTTTGAATCAAACGGGCTCGGATCTCAGCTTGCGAATCCTTGTCTTGGACACAGCTATAGAGAATGGGTCTAGGAGGAAGTGTGCTCTGCAAGTTAGCCCTCAACCAATCCTTGTACTACACAACACAACCCGGACGAAATCTGTCTTCGGCTAAGGTATCGGGACCCCAAATCAAGTGGCCTTTCCATTCTGAGATACAATCCAAAGCTCACGGTCGTCTATTAATGTCGTAGTCAATGATGAAATCCTCCATGCCCCCAATCTGGGGTATGATTTGGATTCTCCCGAATTGTCTCAAAACCCAAGTAGGGGCATAAAGGCGAATTCCTCGTATTCCCATAAGTGGAAAGAATGGGCACTTTCTTCCTTTAACTACAACTTCAGTAGACACGAAGTCATGGAACATCAATTGAATGTTTTCTTCTTTTAATCTGGAGAAAGTGAATGTCACGACCCAACCCCGTGGGCCGTGACTGGTGCCCGAACTGGACACCCATACACACCTACTTACCAAATCGACATAGCCATATCTTATTCATATCCAACATCTATTAATTTATAAAGATATTACTCTGAAGAGGTAGCATATAACATACATATCATACAGACGCCGCTAAGGCTGTCGTGGAACATATCATCCGAAGCATATACATAAGCATATACACATACAAGCCGTTGAGGCTGTCATAGCAAATAGGATCGCTTAGACGCAAACCACGGGCATAACCGAACAATAGCGACCCATGACCCACATATATGTCTACAAGCCTCTAACAAACATAACAGAACCATATAACGGGGCAGGGCCCCGCCGTACCCCTAAAGTAGTCATATATACATAAATATGTACAACAGCAAGATCTGTGACAAAAGTGTGAGCTCCGGAACGAGGGAGCACTTCAACACAGCAGAATGGATGTCCTAAGCTGACGGACCCCTCACGTGCGCGTCTGTCCCTGCGGGCATGAAACGCAGCCCCCGAAGAAAGGGGGTCAGTACGGAATATGTACTGAGTATGTAAGGCATGGAATACAGAAGATAGAAACATATCCGGAACAACGGTACAAGAAAGTAAGTACATTAATCAGAATACTAAGGTGCTTATTTTCCAAACGTACATCATGCTTACCGATGTCATATGTCAGAAAAAGTACCGAAAATGAGTAAATCATCCAGAGTACCGAAATAATTATTTTCCAAACTCAGGTCATACGACATATTCATATAACAGATCCATACGAATATGATAGTGCCGAGGAACGTACGGCCCGATCCATATATATACATAACATATACTGCTGAGGAACGTTCGGCCCGATCCATAAATATAATATATACTGCCGAGGAACGTTCGGCCCGATCCATAAATATAATATATACTGCCGAGGAAAATTAGCCGATCCATAAATATAATATATACTGCCGAGGAACGTTCGGCCCGATCCATAAATATAATATATACTGCCGAGGAACGTTCGGCCCGATCCATAAATATAATATATACTGCCGAGGAACGTTCGGCCCGATCCATAAGTATGATATATACTGCCGAGGAACGTTCGGCTCGATCCATAAATATAATATATACTACCGAGGAACGTTCGGCCCGATCCATAAATATGATATATACTGCCGAGGAACGTTCGGCCCGATCCATAAATATAATATATACTGTTGCGGAACGTGCAGCCCGATCCATATACGTATAACATATACATATCCATAGTAATACTTCCTTCGAAAAGCATATCTTGTTCATATATATATATATATATATACAGAAAACAGAACATATCATGTTGCAGAGGCGTCGGCTCCGATCCATATATCATAACATGTTAGTGGCGAGTACAACATAGTGCACACAATGACATAACCGGCCCGAGGCTTGGCGGATGATATAATAGTAGCACGCACGAGCGGAGTAGTGAGAACCATATGCATATGAATCAATTCTAAGGCTTGATGGACAAGTATATTCACCGGCCTCTGAGGGCTCAGAAACAAGTTTCGAATCAATCGGAGTTAGTATAAGAAAGTTAGGAGCGTTTGAATTACAGACCCCTTTACGAACGTTTCAAAAGATGTTTTTGGAAGATCAAAGCAACAACCATGTCAAGAACCTTTCGGATATCGATATGGATCAAATCATATAGAGCTTTCGGAATCATATATACATTTCAAAATGTTTCAAAGACTCGATGGAATGATCAAACGGGCTATCATTTGGAAAACCAAGACATTAGTCACATCAAAGTTTCTTTCAATTACCATTCGGAACATATTAACCGAACTTTGGACATCATGGATAGGCATCAAATCACATGAAACCACTTATGGAAATCAAGAACGTTAGCCATCCTAGTGGCTTTAAGAATAGGAGTTTATTTGGAATCATATACATATCGTATGCTCGTTTCACAAAGATCATGCCAAAGAAAGAAAAGGTAAGCCTTACATACCTTGCCCGCTTCCTACACAGATCCGAATTTGAGTCTTTGGCTCGCAAGATCTACAACAATATTTGTACATACCAAACATTAGCCATAAACACTTAAGATTTCAATTCCAAACCAACACTTTTTCTACAGAAATTTCGGCAGCATTTCCCCTGTAAATCCACCATTCCCGAGAATTCAACTCGGCCAAAAATACAACAACAAATTCGAGAATTTAACTCGGCCAAAATATCAACAACAATACCAACAATTATTCCAACAATATCCACAATCGATTCAAAACATATACTAACATTAGCAATTTCTTTCTACAACTTCAACGGCGTTTCACTTATATTCAATTCATATTTCCTCACACATTCAAATACTAATCCGAAGCCATTCAAACAATATTCAAGAACGCTTCAAATAATCCACACAACATTCACAATAATCCAACCGATATGCCATTCCATCCAAAACTTCCCAAATGCAATAACAACAACAACAACACATTTTCTCCTTTCACATTCATGAACTACACCAACAATTCACATACTAACAACATCATTTTTCCATATAGACAAGAAAACTATATTCAAATCACATTAACTTTTAAAACAACTCTCCAACCAACTTCACTAGAATCATCAAACTTTCATTATCAACACAGCATCCACAACAACAACAACCAAACACTAGATAAAATAATTAACTCATTATTCCTACACAATGCAACACATACACGGCCACACACCAACAGCCATATTTTCATAAATTTCATCCATTTCTACTTACTACAACATACACAACCATCCATAACATATAAAGGAATATGAATTCTTACCTTTTTCCTTGATTTCCCACTTGACAAGAATTTTGGACTTGCCACAAAGAATAGTTTTCTTGCTCCAACAATTATACCACGTTGAAGAGGACCCTTGAATTAGTAGAAATACTAGGAGAATATATTTTTTTCGATCAAGATTAATGGCTTCAATTTTTTTTCTTTTTTCCTTGTTCTTGGCCGAATGGCCTTGTCTCTCTCTCTCAAGTTTCTTTTTTTCTTGAAAGTTCTTGAAATGTCATGATAAATAATATGGCCCTCTCTTTTATTTCTTGGATTTAAATTTTTCATGGGCTTTGGCCCATCCCCCTATGGCCGGCCACCTTGGGCCTCTTCATTTTTTTTTTGTTTTTCAAGCCCAATTAATCCATGTCCAAGTTTTGTAATTCATCAAAATATTTTCCCAAATTTCCAATTTTTCCCTTAGCCTTCCCCAACATTTCCGCATCAATAGTTTTCATGAACAACTTATATATTAAGTAAGGTCAAAATATTGCCTTGTCCCTTACTAGTCACAATTGTCTCAAATTATTCGAATGTACAAAGTACGGGATATAACATCCTACCCCCCTTTAGAACATTCGTCCTCGAATGTTAAACTAGCCTCATAAGGTTTTTGAAATATTTCGGGGGGAGTTTCCTTTCCATTACATACCGTTCCCGTATGGGTTTCACTTTATCGACTGCCTGTTGAATCGTATCTGAGCCGATTAACTTAGTTCCATCAATATCGAACCAACCAATCGCTGACTTGCACTTCCTGCCATACAGAGCCTCATATGGTGTCATTTCGGGTTATCCTCTTATTTTTGTCGACCTCTCCAGGCGTCTTCCATATTTTCTCCATATATTTTTCTCATGGCACACTTTTTGTCATTTCATTTCTACGTCCTTTCGAAATCTTCACGATATGCCAACATACCCTGAACTCTGGCCCCGAGATAATAAGTCTTCTTTTATGGAGCTTGAATCGTCATAGTTCGTTTCAAATCTAGTATGTTCTCCCCCCCTTTTTAAAGGGTTCCGTATACGCTTATGATCTTTAAGTAACCATTGCTTTCTGCGACCTTCTCACAATAGAGGGTTCGGCCAAGCTGTCCTTTCCCTCATACCCGTTCCTTACCTTTCACCTTGTTTTTTCGACAATCGAATTTCTCAGTCTTCACATAAATCCTCATTCCATGCCATAGGTTTTCTTATCAATTGAACCAACCTGCTATCCTTGTCCTTTCCTTGGCAAGTTATCTGTTTGCTATCACCAACTTATTAAAGTATCCTTCGTAGTCCCTTTTTTGTCCCCTACTATCACACTCTAATTTTTTTACAGACCTGTCCTTCAAATTTCTACTCGAATAGTCTCATGCTTTGCCTGTCGGCTCTTTTGGAGGCTTTGCTCAACCATACTTCTTACTTTTTCACTTTTTCCAACATTTGATCTCCTTGACTTCCATTTACTCACTCTATTTCCTTTCCAAATATCGTTGTATTAAAATTTTCCGACCTTAACCTGTAGTGAAACCAATATCAGTCTATTTTATAACATCTGTACCATAGTTTTCGCTTCGTCTCTTAAATTCTGTCCAGTTAACGTCTTACATACGTCGCATCACTGGTTGGTAGGGTCCACCTATCGATCGATATAGTCATAAATGGGACGTCATATGCATACATATACATTTACTACCCTTTCGCTTACAAACATTTCCCAACGTTATTCAAACTTACTCTGATTCAAGAACTGTGTTGTGCTTTCTTCCTTTTCACCAATCTAGTCCGTCTCAGCCTGCGCGACTTCTATAAGGTTTCTAACCACTCCACATACTCTAATTTCCTTTAGGTTACCCCAATTTCCCATTTGTCTCTTATATCTACATCTGGGGAAATTTTAGTACACTTCCCGGGGGGTCACCTATCCTAAAATTGCTCTGGTCCTAACACGCTTTACCTCAAAACTTTAATGCATTTCGATGCGTTAATGCTGGTATAATTATATCCACTTCCCAGTACGACCTTTATCACGTAATCTAAGGCAAATCGGGGTCTTAACGACTTCCAAAAGGTTCTCGTAGCGGGTCCCACTCCGATCTAGAGAGGATCCTTTTACTTTTCTAGCCATACAATTACCGGTGTTGCCCTTTTGAATCCTCAATATTCACTTCTATATGTACATATAATTTCCTCTCATTCGGGGTTTCTAAATTCTCACTAGTGTCGGAGATGTCTCAATCGCCGTTACTTATAACCACTGGGTCTTTAGCTCTTTTAATTTTCCGTTTACCGTCATCAAATGATACTCTACAGAAGTTACACATACATAGAAAATTCCAAAGAGAACTCATATACCTGTAGCCGATCAGTCTCGGGTCTGATCTGGGGAGCTGCCATGTAAAGTGTGTTCCTCATCATCGTCTGTCTGCCATCCGCTCGTCTGACTTCCGTCATTGCCCGCATCTGAATCCGATGAGTATAGATAACCAGGCAATTCCTGGTTTACTGATGGCCAGGATAAGGGACTGGAGTAGTCTGTAACACTCACCGGGGAGGCCTGTCTAACATAATGCTCCACCACAGGAGCAGCTGGCATGGCCCCGGAAATCTCCTCATCCGGTGTCCTAGAAAAATGCTCGGATGGATCTGTATCATAACTATCCTCCTCCCTAGGGGTAAGAAACTCTGGAGGAATCGTCGCTGGATCCTCCGAGGGGTCTGTATCATAACTGCCCTCCGTGGGATCCTCTGCTCCGGGGGTCAGAAATCCTGGAGGAATTGTTGCTGGGTCCTCCGAAGGATCAGTCTCAATCGAATAATTGAGGCTCCTCTTACTCGGTCCTGGAGATATCTTAGGGATCTTCTTAGCACCCCCACTATCTGAAGCTGTCCTCTTCATCTTTCGTCAATCTACAATCACCTGCAGGAAGAGGATCAGAAACAATTTCCCAAAATACTGACGCTATCGCCTTTTTTGGAGCCTCACTGTAGACACAATAATTTATTGGAAGGGAACCATCCTAATAATGCAGCTCTATCGCACGATCTAAGATCCAAAGAAAGGTAACACCCTAAATGTCCTGTAGCCTCTAGTTTATAGATGTGGTGCACAACACACCGATAAACAAGACTCTACTAGACACGTCCTGTAGACATTCCGAGGACAAACCGCTCTGATACCACTTTTGTCACGACCCAACCCCATGGGCCGTGACTGGTGCCCGAACTGGATACCCATACACACCTACTTACCAAATCAACATAGCCATATCTTATTCATAACCAACATATATTAATTTATACAGATATTACTCTGAAGCGGTAGCATATAACATACATATCATACAGAAGCCGCTAAGGCTGTCGTGGAACATATCATCCGAAGCATATACATAAGCATATACACATAAAAGCCGTTGAGGCTGTCATAGCAAATAGGATCGCTTAGATGCAAACCAGGGGCATAACCGAACAATAGCGACTTATGACCCACATATATGTCTACAGGCCTCTAACAAACATAAGAGAACCATATGACGGGACAGGGCCCCGTCGTACCCCTAAAGTAGTCATATATACATAAATATGTACAACAGCAAGATCTGTACCAAAAGTGTGAGCTCCGGAACGAGGAAGCAATTCAACACAGCAGAATGGATGTCCTAAGCTGAAGGACCCCTCACGTGCGTGTCTGTACCTGCGGGCATGAAACGCAGCCCCCGAAGAAAGGGGGTCAGTACGAAATATGTACTGAGTATGTAAGGCATGGAATACAGAAGATAGAAACATATCCGGAACAACGGTACAAGAAAGTAAGTACATTAATCAGAATACTAAGGTGCTTATTTTCCAAACGTACATCATGCTTACCCATGTCATATGTCAGAAAAAGTACCGAAAATGAGTAAATCATCCAGAGTACCGAAATACTTATTTTCAGGTCATACGTGCTGACATCATATGTCTCCATATACATATTCATATAACCGATCCATACGAATATGATAGTGCCGAGGAAAGTACGGCCCGATCCATATATATACATAACATATACTGCTGAGGAACGTTCGGCCCGATCCGTAAATATTATATATACTGCCGAGGAACGTTCGGCCCGATCCATAAATATAATATATACTGCCGAGGAACGTTCGGCCCGATCCATAAATATAATATATACTGCCGAGGAACGTTCGGCCCGATCCATAAATATAATATATACTGCCGAGGAACGTTCGGCCCGATCCATAAATATAATATATATTGCCGAGGAACGTTCGGCCCGATCCATAAGTATGATATATACTGCCGAGGAACGTTCGGCCCGATCCATAAATATAATATATACTGCCGAGGAACGTTCGGCCCGATCCATAAATAAGATATATACTGCCGAGGAACGTTCGGCTCGATCCATAAATATAATATATACTGCTGCGGAACGTGCAGCCCGATCCATATACGTATAACATATACATATCCATAGTAATACTTCCTTCGAAAAGCATATCTTGTTCATATATATATATACAGAAAATAGAACATATCATGTTGCCGAGGCGTCGGCTCCGATCCATATATCATAACATGTTAGTGGCGAGTACAACATAGTGCACACAATGACATAACCGGCCCAAGGCTTGGCGGATGATATAATAGTAGCACGCACGAGCGGAGTAGTGAGAACCATATGCATATGAATCAATTCTAAGGCTCGATGGACAAGTATACTCACCGGCCTCTGAGGGCTCAGAAACAAGTTTCGAATCAATCGGAGTTAGTATAAGAAAGTTAGGAGCGTTTGAAGTACATACCCCTTTACGAACGTTTCCGAAGCTGTTTTTGGAAGATCAAAGCAACAACCATGTCAAGAACCTTTTGGATATCGTTATGGATCAAATCAAATAGAGCTTTCGGAATCATATGTATGTATCAAAATGTTTCAAAGACTCGATGGAATGATCAAACGGGCTATCATTTGGAAAACCAAGACATTAGTCACATCAAATTTTCTTTCAATTACCATTCGGAACATATTAACCGAACTTTGGACATCATGGATAGGCATCAAATCACATGAAACCACTTATGGAAATCAAGAACGTTAGCCACCCTAGTGGCTCTAAGAATAGGAGTTTCTTTGGAATCATATACATATCGTATGTTCGTTTCACAAAGATCATGCCAAAGAAAGAAAAGGTAAGCCTTACATACCTTGCCCGCTTCCTACACAAATCTGAATTTGAGTCTTTGGCTCGCAAGATCTACAACAATATTTGTACATACCAAACATTAGCCATAAACACTTAAGATTTCAATTCCAAACCAACACTTTTTTCTACAGAAATTTCGGCAGCATTTCCCCTGTAAATCCACCATCCCCGAGAATTCAACTCGGACAAAAATACAATAACAAATCCGAGAATTTAACTCGGCCAAAATATCAACAACAATACCAACAATTATTCCAACAATATCCACAATCGATTCAAAACGCATACTAACATTAGCAATTTCTTTCTACAACTTCAACGACGTTTCACTTATATTCAAATCATATTTGCTCACACATTCAAATACTAATCCGAAGCCATTCAAACAATATTCAAGA
This sequence comes from Lycium barbarum, assembly GCF_019175385.1. Lineage (NCBI taxonomy): Eukaryota > Viridiplantae > Streptophyta > Magnoliopsida > Solanales > Solanaceae > Lycium > Lycium barbarum. The sequence continues at coordinate 83,686,083 of NC_083344.1, forward strand.
ACGCTTCAAATAATCCGCACAACATTCACAATAATCCAACCGATATGCCATTCCATCCAAAACTTCCCAAATGCAATAACAACAACAACAACACATTTTCTCCTTTCACATTCATGAACTACACCAACAATTCACATACTAACAACATCATTTTTCCATATATACAAGAAAACTATATTCAAATCACATTAACTTTTAAAACAACTCTCCAACCATCACAACTTCACTAGAGTCATCAAACTTTCATTATCAACATAGCATCCACAACAACAACAACCAAACACTAGATAAAATAATTAAGTCATTATTCCTACACAATGCAACACATACACGGCCACACACCAACACCCATATTTTCATAAATTTCATCCATTTCTACTTACTACAACATACACAACCATCCATAACATATAAAGGAATATGAATTCTTACCTTTTTCCTTGATTTCCCACTTGACAAGAATTTTGGACTTGCCACAAAGAATAGTTTTCTTGCTCCAACAATTATACCATGTTGAAGAGGACCCTTGAATTAGTAGAAATACTAGGAGAATATATTTTTTTGGATCAAGATTAATGGCTTCAAATTTTTTTCTTTTTTCCTTGTTCTTGGCCGAATGGCCTTGTCTCTCTCTCTCTCAAGTTTCTTTTTTTCTTGAAAGTTCTTGAAATGTCATGATAAATAATATGGCCCTCTCTTTTATTTCTTGGATTTAAATTTTTCATGGGCCTTGGCCCATCCCCCCTATGGTCGGCCACCTTGGGCCTCTTCATCTTTTTTTTTTGTTTTTCAAGCCCAATTAATCCATGTCCAAGTTTTGTAATTCATGAAACTATTTTCCCAAATTTTCAATTTTGCCCTTAGCCTTCCTCAACATTTCCGCATCAATAGTTTTCATGAACAACTTATATATTAAGTAAGGTCAAAATATTGCCTTATCCCTTACTAGTCACAATTGTCTCAAATTATTCGAATGTGCAAAGTACAAGTTATAACAGTGAATGTACAACTTTGTCTGTTTTGTACTCCAAAGTTCGGGCAAAAATTCCAAAGACTGTCCCTTTCAGCCGGCTTATTTAAGTGTTGTTCACCCCTAACCTTGACCATATGCTTGAGGATCCACCATTGTAGGAGTAAATTACAACCTTGGAAGTACTTGTAGTGATTCCGGAAGAGACTCAGGGCCCGGTATAAATCAACTAGTATAATTGGGGTTATGTCGAAATATTTGATTTCTTCTTTTTGGGTTATGCCGTAAAGATTGGCATGGGTGACGTAGAGGACTCTGGTATCTATGGCTAAGTACCAATCCTTGGGAAAAACCATAGTTCTGAAAAAGCAAATGGCGAAAGCCAAAGGTTTGGTGGCCGTCTATACGGCATAAGTCTTGAATTCCCCGGGATACTCCACAAATCCATCCGGGCCTCCAAACCTTCTGTACAACTCTCTAAAGGGTATGGTGGGGCCATGGGCCCAATTGGCGTAGTTTAAAGAAAGTATCCTACAAATTTGGGAGTAGGTGGGGGTTTTTCCGGGATCAAAGCATTTGGTCGGGTTTCTTTCTTCTTTTCATCCCCGAGTCTATGCTAGTTAATACATCCCTAAACTCCTCCAGAGTTGGTGTCATTTCGATGTCATCCCCAAATCTGAAAACCATCCTATCTCTATCCCAGAATCCGGTAATCACTTCTATTAGTTCCTTGCAATCGGTCATAGTCATGATGGATGTCAAATTCCCTAAATGACATGAAATTTCCCTTCTCTATTCCGGGGACATTTGGCCCCACCAGATCCGCAGTAACTCAGGTGTAGTCAGGACCATATCGAAACTCAAGTTGATTGACATCTACAAAACAGAAACCAAAGTTATTTTCACCCTCCCCTAGTCAATGATTTCATTCATAGACACATTTAAATGTTTCCAAATAGCACATAATATGATATGCGGTGTTTTTTTGGGTCATAGACCGTACTTGGCACAGGATAGTCTCCTTATTGGGTTTGGATACGTCCAAAATATCCAAACCACCCAGTCTACATCTCATTTGGATTAGGTTTAGATCTAACCTAGGCTTATGCAAGAGTGGGTTTTTCGAGTTGACCTTGGACCCGAGCAGACTTACTCAGGGTGAACCGTTGTCGGCCGTTGGGTAACCGCACACCAATTTAACATTCAATGTGTTCTAAAGAAAGGGTGTTTTGGGTTCTTTAGTGAAGGCTAGATCGCGATCCCGCGTATCTCCTTTGAAACCATGCTTTTTGCTAGGAGTTGTGGAGTTTATGATATGAAATGAAATGAATTACATTTATAATTTGTGGAATTTAAACACATAAAAAAATAGGTACAGTTAAAATAACATTACATTGAAACCCTTATGGTTAGAACCTAGGAAATCCCTAGCAGAGTCACAATCTATTACGGTTAGCTTTTACGCGAGCAAGGCATAAAACTTACTGCGAGGTTGTTGGTGCTCTAATTCGATTTTAATATTTTTAGAGTCGCCACCTAATTTATTATGGAAAACTAGAAAAATCGGGTTTAAAGGTTTTTCCAAAAATAAGTAAAAATCTTTTGGACCAAAATTCGAGGTAAGGGTTCTGGTGATCCCCTAGGGAAGGTTTTACACACCTTAGTATTAAAGATCCGTAGAATACGGTTGACCTTCAGGATTCAATGTGTGATTAATGTACATATTTGTTTAAAAGTATTTAATTTTCCACAAAAATGTTGTTTCATTTCATTCACATCATGGTTTCAAGAAAGAATTCGGCAAAAAAATCCCCCTATAAAATGGGGTTTTTGGTTTTAAAAAATCCACATAAGTTTTCAACTCACTTTGTTGTCGGACTAGGACACACCTGGGATTTCTCCCGAATAGAGTCGCTACTATTCCAGTCCTAACAAAATGAGTTTAGTTCTTATGGATTTTTATTTTATATAATAAGAAAATATGGATTATATCTCCTATTTTTAGTGTAAGTATATAATAAGAATTTGAAAGTTTTCATTAAGTCTATTTTTTTCCTATTGAAGCTCATATAAGTCTACTCATATCCCACACCAAAATTCGTCTTACCTTTAAGTACAGTCCATGTAGATTTCTCTGTAATTTTGTCCATGAAGTTTTGGGCTTTTGACCCCAAAGGCATTTCTTTTTCTAGAAGAATTACTCAAGCCCCAACCATAAAAATTCTCTTTGTTTTTTCTGAATTTTTTTTCTAAGTTGATTTTTTATTCTCAAAGATTTCAGCCCAAGTTTAAGGAATACCTATCATCATTTATAATCACAAAATTGTCTTCAAAAACCTCTTTTTTTTGTTTTTTAACTCAAATCAGATTTAAAGTCCAATAAGCAGTCAAAGTTCTCAGTAACGGGCTTAAGGCACAAAACAGTTTCAATCATTTGCCATTTTTATTACCGATTTTATTACAAAGGGCGGAGGGCCCAAATTATACCTAGTATCAATTTAGAAATCACTAAAGTTTAAAACATAACCAACCAGTTTTATACTACAAAATTTTGATTAAGTACCAATTTCATGCAAGGTTAGGAGTTAGTCGAGTTTGAAAAATAATTTTTTGTTTGGGCGCCCTGCCTAATAATATTGCATCTTTCCTAGATTATAAGCATATGAAGGGTTTCACTATTTTACATGTTTGTTTACAACATAAACATATCAAGTAAAGTAAAGAGGGGAAGGAGAATATTTCTCTTCAAACTGATGGGCCTACCAAAGCCCATCAGTGTTATTTTCACCCATTGGCTGGGCCTTCAAACATATTAGCTTCCCTTTCCCATTTGTTTCAGACGGACTCGATCAAGAGAAGGCATTGGGCCTTTGGCCCATTGAGTTTATGCAGTAGCCCCAAAGAAATGGTATTTCATGCAAGCAAAGAGAGGAGAGACATAGATTAGAAAGTATCTAAACAGACTGAACTTAATGAAGACATATTTAATGTAGCACACGAAGTCACACAACCCTAAAAATATATATACTACACTTAAATAGGAAACTTGACTAAAAATACACACACTCGTGTGGACTGAGACAACAAAGGAGCAGGCCAGAATTACAAAGTTGTGGGCTTAATATAGTAAGGCCCATATAAATTGTAATAACACAGAAGCAGGCCCAAATAGAAAAATAGAATGAAGAAGATTATAAAATCATTTGCCTACACAAAAAAATATACACATTTACCAACCAATATACCATGGATATATACACCCATGGAGATGCTAAAATAGCACAAAAAGGAAAACTTTCACCCTCTTGTTCCTGATGCCACACAAGATCCAAGGGGTTTCTAGGAACCCCAGGCATGGTAGACATCAGGGAAGGCTTAAGCTTAATCCCCAAGTGCTAATTTGCCTCTCCATTTATGTGCTAAACTCATGGTATATAAGAGAAGTTGTGTTTGTATACAAAGTTTATAAATAAAAACTAGTTATAATTAACTATCCCCATAGTGCACAATCACATAACTAATTTGGCTAGTAATGCCTAAAGGTCTGGCCCAAACATGAATGACCCAACTGAACCAAATTTTAAAAGAAGTGAAGAAAAATGAAAGCTCAAATTCCAGTTGTGAAGACGAACAAGCAGTGGTGAGCAAATCAAAATCTAGTGCATTAAGCTCAGCCAAAAAAAAAAACACAAAAAAATGGACCAAGCCCAACTGATTATTGGTTGAAGCAAAGGCAAAAACTCTTAATTCTTTTGGGTAATATTCCTCATATATAGCAAATATACAGGTCCTAGTATACTTAGAGACATACCAAGTTGTATATACCTGGTATATTGTGTATATCCCCTAATTCAAAGTCACAAGTACAAGAGACATATAGCAAACAACAGTAAAACTTCAAAGGTGATTATTTAATGATAAAACAGTATACCCCCAATATCCCACATAGGAAAAGGAAAGTGTACACGTTTTTTTTTTTTACTTATAGTTACTGTTTTAAGCAGACAAGCCTTCTTTAACATGACACAGTTTTTACTTCCCTAGAGTATAACATAAAGTCATCAAGGCATACTTTACCCTTTACCATAAATTGGACAATGATCTTTAAGACATGAATAATTTATACTTAGTTTAAACATGACAACAGTCCACAAAGAAAATATGACCAAATAATTGCTTAAGAATCATCCTTAATGGGCTCCAAACAGATAGGCTTAGTGACCAAAGAATACCACATGAGACTCATAGGCCGTTCAAACACTTAGACTTGTATAAAAAAGTGAAACTAAACTTTTATGGACTCAAATGATTAAGTAGTTCATGGGGACCAATTTAGAACTTTCAAAGGACCATATTTCTTGTCTTTAAAATCACACAAAGGTATAACCAATCAAGAGGATAGAAATGGTGAAAAGTGCACCTTTCTAATAGTACTTCAAAAACTCAAGTTTAGCAAGAACATGAAAACTGGACAACACATAGGACTGAAGCAAATAGTTATAACACACTTCTTGCCAAAAACTAAAAAAAAAAAAAAAAAAAAAAAGGGAAAGGCCAAAAGAATAGAAATACCAAGAAGTTTGAGAGGGTAATTATGCAAAACAACTAAGCTGCCCATGTCCATAGACAGATTTCCCAAACTAATCCTGCCTAGAGTAGGCTTAGCCCAACATGATCAACTTAATTACACCTCACGAAAAGCACTTCTAACTGGGCAAACTGAGCTAGGCTATTTGTATAAGACATCATCAAACAGTTTAAACCAACACATAAGCAAATTCAATCAAGACAGGTTAAAGCAATATTCCTACAACTAATGTACTTAGCAAAGCTAAGAGTAAGTTAACTTATGTGAACATGTTTAGTTAAGAAACACTGCATCTCATGTTTTAACAACTGTTCAAGAAACACTTAGTTTTCCCCCCTTTTCTCTTTTTGAGACATGACTTAAGTATAAACTAGGCATATTAATCAGAGTCAAAACACAACCCCATATGACATAAACTCTCACTTTTTAGGATGAAACAAACAGCTAAATATGGAAACTATGGGTGTTGCACAAAAATAATCAGTTAATTTGTTAAACAGAGCTATATCCAATCAACAATTCATCATAGCTACCTAGTACATCCCCAAATCTCACAGACACAATTCATAGAATCAAACTATGCAGGCCAAGCACAAATCCATATTAACACTATTATATTGATTTAAACCAGGAAAATTGAACCAGAGAAGCTAGCCATTATTTCAAGTTAGTCAAATAGGACCAGTTATTCAATCTTGGCCTGTAACCACCCATTGTGTCAAACATGTAGCATCCAATTTAGACTCTATTGGGATCATCAGAATATTACTAGGTTCTTTCCACATAGACTAAACCAAAGTAAATAATATCCAGTAGAGATACTAGTATTAGAAATATGCACACTTGCAAATAGAGAGATCAGATATTGTGTTCAATATATGCATATACATCTAATCTTCCCCTAAGCTGGGAGGTTAAAGTTCAAGGAACATATTTGATTAAAACTTAGACTTTTTTACACTTATCATTTATGAAAGGACACTTAATGAGACATCAAACTCAATCTCGGTATGCCAGATTCTCCCTAAACTCAACTATTGAGCACAAAACCTTTTTAGAGTTCATCCTATTATTCATCCTACCAGTTGATAGATCTTTAGTTTAAAAAGAAACTCTAATTCAGATAAAACATGATACATTTCATCAAACCAACTTCCTTTTAGTAAGTAAAACCTTAATTAGCCAATGATGAACCATAATCCCCTATTCCATCCTATATAGGTTATTAACTATATATTCTACTACTATTATTCATTTAATGAGCAAACAGACTTCATTAATGAGTCAAGAAATACCAAACATAGTTCAAAAGGGAGAAACATTATTGCTAGGTTCCCAATGCCACCAAAGTTAAAACATTAAGCCAAATGGGAGGTGCAGCCTAAGTGAATCTTAGCTAAGCACATTTAATAGGAAGCTAAGTAGATATCAAATACATGACTGAATAAAAAAATGAACATAACTTAACTTAGCACATATAAACCTAAGTGAAATCAAAATAACTACACTAGCAGCTCCAAACACATATATAACAACTAAGCTAAGCAAATTAATAGGAAAAAATAATAAGGGTTTTACCTTTTGCAAGTTCAGCCTTGTATCGAGGTTTAAACTTCGAGATTTTGCTCCTCCAAACCCAAAACTCAGCTACAGAACCCAGCAAAAACCAACGAGAACAAATTCCCCTTTTTTAAAAAAAAAAAATTCTTTACTTGACTCAGAAAAATCTAAAGACTTCAAATATTTTTTTTTGAAAAAAATCTTTAAGTATTTCGAGTCTTGTGAGTATATTTTTATCAATATGCTCGAACTTGTTCTACAACAAAGAAATATGGTCTCTTAAATAAAAAACCCCAAAACCCTCCTTTGGCTGATGTGGGATAACTCCCCTTCTTAGGGGTCCTCCTCACATCCATGTTGTATGGTTAGGATTAGATGCAATGGGGTGTTGCCCCTTTAGAAAAATGATTTGGGCCGGGTCTGGCCCTGTTGTGCTAGACTCGGTCCATTTTAAAAAAACGAAAGGATAGCCCAATTTTCACATACATACATATGTATAAGGGACAAAAATGCAAATTAATGAGTAGGTAAAATTTAAAAGGATTGCTCACTAAGCATTTTAATTAAAACTAAATAATCAATTAATTTAAAACACGACTGATTTCACAAAAAATACGGGATTTACAAGCATGGTCTTAATTGAATTAAAACATGAAATTTGTTATTTCAATTATGGCCCTATTTGTCTAACTAATTGATTTTTTCAATGGTAGCCTTAATTAAACACATAATAAGCAATTTAAAAATATAACCATAATTAATTATTTAAATCAATTATAATTAATTTGAGAATTTTCCATGTAAATTGATTATGCAGGAATTGAAATTTTTGGGGTAAAAGTGATTATTCATTTCAATTAATCAATTTCCTCGAATTAAAATAGGCTAAATATTTGCTGATTAATTTATGATAATTTGAACAATTAATTAAATATTTATTTTACACTATTTCCTGGTTGAAATTAGTAAAATGCATCATTAATTGCTGCAAAGTAATTTCCAAATGGTTTATTATAGAAATTATTTTACAAAATATAAAGGTAAAATATTATCTGCATAGTTTATAAAATCATTCTGATTTTCTAAAAAAAAAATATATTACCTCATTTAATATTCAAGTACTTTGAGAAATTAAAATATATTATGGGATGTCAAAAATTAGGTGTCAACACTAATTAAACTACCGTTCGTCCTCGAACGGCTAGGGCGGGCAAAGGCACACGGGAAGGTAATCACATGAAATAGACTTAGCAGTCGAACTTTCAGAATTCAAAGTATTCATAATTTGTGTAAGTAACAATGCAATATGTACTACAACGAGGAGTATTCATTTAAATCAGCTCGAATAGAAAAAGGTGCGAAAGAAGTAACATCCAACTTAACAATTCACCAGGATTACATTATTACTCCCGTCCATACCTTATCATACACGATTTTAACTTTTGAAGCATACAATTTGTGATGGCTCGGTTAATATTTTCACGAGGAAATTTGAAAGGGTAATAACTCAAGGAATTGAATTTTGTGACAAAAATCAAACGTCTACCAATCATAGATATATCAAGGACACACGGGTAAGGGCATTAAACTCGGGTTTATTAGCTGTCAATTGCAACCCGAACTCTCGTTGCGAATGAATAGGGACAGTTGGATCATATGCTTCTCACAGAATAACTTTAAGATTAAACTTAAAGAGCACTAAGCGAAATAACGAGCAATCCACAGCTCTTGGCCCACCTGTGGCCACATGGTCAGGTATAAGGCTTAGGTTCTTTGAGATGAACAATGTAATATGATAACAACATTCTGGTCAGAGACGCTACAACGGTTAGAAGTGCGTTGGAGAGGTGTCGTTGGAGCGTCAATCGTGCGTTCCGGCGGAAACAAAAAAATTAGGAAGAGACCGCTTTAGTTGTCTAAGAACCCACTGCGGCGGTTGCACAAAAGCGGAGATGAACCGCTATAACGGTCATCGCTAAATCAGAAATTTAAGGGGCACTTTGCCTCATAACTTCTCACTCCCACTGCTCAAACTCCGAAAACCTATCCAAATACCTCTTCCCTTGTCCTATCCACTCCCCATCAAACACAAATAAAACCCTTCCACTACTCCCACCATTCATCTTTACCACAAAATCAACACTACAACCTCACAACTCTCTCTCAAAAAGAAGAAGAAGAGGATTTTGAAGGCAATCACTCAATCAACATCATTCTCGTTCGGATCTTCAAACAAAAGGTAAGAAATCGCTCCTCTCAATTTGTAGATGGATAGAAGAACTAGAAATTTGGATAATATGCTTGGAGAGACTGGGTTTGTAACTAATAAGTTGGGATTTTATTGGGTTTTGGTTGATAAACTTCATGGGTGTTGATACTTGGAAATCTATAACTAACCAAGCGTTAGAATAATCCTTACATTGAATATTGCGTAATTAGTGCACAAATTTGGGCCATAAAACTTGAGCATAGTAAGGAAATTTTTCCGTGAAAGGGGTGTTGGATTTTCATCAAATTTAGGGTTGTTTGTTGCTAGAAATTATGATCCATGGGTTTATAACATCATGCATGCTTGATATCTGCTCGATCCGTACATAAAAATAAGTTTTTGAGTAAAAAAATCAAGGTTGGGAATCTGGAAATTTTCAGGTTTCTTTGAAGAAGACGAGACCGCTACAGCAGTTTGCTGACCGCTGCAGCATCTCCGCTGTGGCGCTTAGGCGAACCCTAAGGCGGTTCATAGGAAAGTACAAAGGCACTGTGGTAGCCTGGGGGCCGCTATTGCGGCACCACTATAGCGGTCTGAGAACCGCTACGGCGGTGCCTGCAGCATCAGGCACAGATTCTGCAACTGAACAACTGGGTGTTAAGAATATATTCGGCCAGGTTATTTAAACTGAACATACTAGAATTGATACTGAGCTTGGGTGACATGAAATCTAATGTGTTTCTATCTCTTTTGCTGGCAATATGTCTCAAAATCAAGAAGAAATTCCATAAGAAGAAAAGGTTCCCACATATGAGAAGCTTCCCACCCCCCAAAGCCAACGCCTACACTTGAACCAACTTACTATGCCCCTACTGCTGGTGCGGGGTTTCGATATAAATAATTTAGACAAGCGCGCCCCGACTTCCTTGAGATATTGGTAAGGATCAAGTGGACTCACTTAGTCAGGGATCTCGGCGACTGCAATGAAATGTGGGTGAGGGAGTTTTATGCGATGCTGCCTATGGTAGACTCCTGAGTCAGAGATAATTATAAGAGGTGTTCCTATGAAGGTGGGGGAAAGAGCGATTAACCGAGTATATAGGCTAGATAATCTTCCAGATGAGCCTTTAGCAGCCAAGGCAGCTAAGAAGAATTTAGTATGGTTGGCTCTAAGTTTGTGCACGAGGATGACATACGGCGTGCTCATTGGGGTTGTTGAAAGGTTGTGATCCATAGCGACCTATTTACCTCGCGAAGGCGAAAATATGGCTGAACATCGTCTCTCGTCGGATCTGTCCTTTTAGGAATGTCCATGATGTGACCTTCTCAAGGGATCTCATTGTTGCTTACGTCCTTGATGACGTACCAGTGAATATGGGCTCATAGATAGTAAAGGAGTGGAAGGATTTTTTGAAGGATGGTGGAGCGAGTTTGATGTTCCCAGCGCTGATCACTTCTTTATGTAAGAGGGTCAAGGTTCCCAGGGAGAATGAAGATGACTGGGTTAAATTCGATGCTCCGTTTCACCCACTATAGGTGAAAGCTTGTGGTATTATGGTTGTAAGTAGGAAGAAGAGGAAAGTGGATGATGCCGGCGAGGGAGGGAGTGGGGCTGGAGCTGATACTAAGGCTGGTGATGGGGCTGATCATGAGGCTGGGGCTGAAGTCCCTCGTATTCAGGGCCCTTTTGAGTGCATGGACTCGTGCTTTGACTAGGTGATCTCGATGTTTCAAAAGATTTCCATGCGTTCCGATGGGTCCAGTTCATCAGGGGTTGCTACGAGTTACGTCACTCAGGAGGAAATAAAGGGTTAAATTGATACTCAGAAGGAGATGGGTGAGTCACACCACCCTACAGACTGCGTATACCACTCTAGCCAAGAACCCCAATGACCTTTACAGGGACTTCAACAAGGAGAAGGCGAAGAATAGGTCTCGTGAAAAACTTCGCATCAAGGCTTGGAGGGGTATCAAGGGGATGTGGAAGAGTATGCATCCCCGTGAGTGGATCCTGGTAGAGGATAATGACGATTTAGAGCAGTACTCCTTCAAGAGAGTGGCTCGGGGTGATGGTGGCAAGGGTGGATTAGGTGATGATGCCGACAACTCAGATGATGATGATACGACGAGCAGGATGGCGGCCTAGAGACTCTTCCCCTTTTATGATGATGTGCTTTGGTTGCCCTTGTAGGGCTTTCTATTTTCGAATAATTTCTGTTTTGGTTTTCTTTGTCTTGGTTGGATTTTGGACAATTTTCTTTCTTGTTTTTTCGTATTTTGGATTGTAATAGTGACTAGTATAGTTTTTGCCCTTGTCGGGCTCATTTTTATCAAACTTTGGTTGTGAAATACGTTGGTTTGTTTCTTGTTTTTGCTGAATTAGCCGAACAGGGAAGGTATGATGAAATAGGGGAAGGCTGCAGGTTCTCAGGTTCAGGTATGCTGCATCTACGGTCCATCAGACCGCTATAGTGGTCCTGCTTTGACGGAACAAGGGTACGCAGGAGCGGTCAAGGAGGAGATTAGTCTGTCGCTATAGCGGTGGGATATCCGCTATAGCAGTGACACTATAGCGGGTGCCCGATAGCTGTGGCGCCTATCATTGAACAGTGGTATGCCTTCCATGGCCGAATCACTTCCACAACAAAGAAATTAACCGAGTAGTTCTCCCATACGAACTAGGTCTAATCAGTAACACAACATAATTGCACGCTTAGATACCAATTTGACCGAAGTAGCATGAATAGAATGAAAAAAGGGAATTTTTACTAAATGCCCTATACCCTCCCGTGGACGGTCTCTTATACTTGTGAGACCGGTAACCTAGGCTCTGATATTAACTTGTCACGACCCATTTTAGGATCATGCGGGCACCTACCTTTCCTACATCGGTAGGCAAACCCTTAACCCAAAATAAAATCATTTGTAAGCAAGAACAAGGTTCATTAATCTCCAAATTATAACGTAATTAAAATGCGGAAATAAAATAATTATATATAGACAAAATAGCGGAATTGTTTTCAACAAATTAAAAAATACGACTCTCTTTCCCATGGCCTGGTGGTCTAGACTAGTACAAGAGCGACTAAGATAAGGACTGAATACAACAATGAATATAAGAACTCAACCTCCATCTATGAATGAGAATGATGGAGGCCTTCAAGATAAGCACCGAGCATCTTCTGGAAAACTCCAATCAATCAATATCCTGAAAATTCTACACCTTGGAAGGAATGTAGCAAGAGTAGTATCAGTACAACACAAGTACTGGTAGGCATCACAGGCCGAGAATGGTTAGAATAACATAATAGTAATAGAATCTACAGATAAGTATAGTAGATAAAACTAAGTCAACAAAACGTAACATCTACCCCTCGTCTCAACAATTATAAGGTTCTTATTTCCATTAACTCTTTCTTGGGGATTCATTTACTTAACCATATTACCACTCACCTTAAGTTCATATAATATACAATAGGCAACAATGCTCAAATATCAATAGCTAACTATCATTAATAAGATTTACTCTTGTTTTAAGGAAGGTTCTCTCGTTGTTCTAGTGTTCATTACTCACCCAACTTAGCAAATCATACATATTCATATTAAGGTCACCTAGCATCACACTTTCCTAATCCAAGATTACAGCCTATAATTATAGCAACTAATCCCAACTATGGCTCATCTGAATCAGTATATCACAATTATATCACAACAAGTCATTGCATAGGTTATAGCATCTAAACCCAACTGTGCGAAGTCTCAGTGTAATCATTCTAAACCAGTCTATCACAATAGTGTCACAACAAGTCATCAGAATCAACGGTACAATGCAATGCAACAATGTATGTATGATGAATGCAATGCATATACGTCGTACATATGTACACCGATGATGGAACATCACATCTCGACAGCACAACTCATGGGGTACTCGCGAAGTCTATGTACCACTCTCATGATCCCGGCAAAGACCTCGAGCATCGGACACTCAATTGTTCCCGGAAAGAAACCTCGAGCAACGTACATTTAGTCTGCTCCGATAAATGACCTCGGATTGCGGTGTTTCATCTTTCTTTTACGCTCTCCGACAGAAACCTCGGAGGCTACACTCCCTCACTTTTATCATCAGTACTAAAACCATGCAGTATCAATGAATCATGGAAATGAGTATGAATACAATGCAATGTAATATCAATGTATCAACTCCATCCCAACAGTACCACCCAGGGCACACAAGCACTAGCAATAATAAGGCTACACAATAAGCCACAATGAAATCCCAATCTCATCTCAATACCGAATCAAGTAAAGTACCGCAATATCGTAATCATGATGTAGCACTAGTCATAACTTCCTAATGTCTCAACTTGGCCACGAGGCAACAAGTAACTAAAACAAGATAAGTAAATCAACACAACGAGGTGGTTAGCCCCAAAATCATGCAACAAGAACCAACCTAAGACGATATGCAGCCTAACTTTACACCCGAAGGTTTACATGCTCCCTCCGTTTCATCTACACTCATATATGAAAGTCTAATCTGAGTCTACCATGAGAGGAAAGCTATAATCTTCCTCGAGGCCGAGTGGGTGCCACGAACATCCGTTGATCTTCAAATCCGAACTTCACATCGTACTTCACAACGAAGGGCCTTGGAATGTCAAGAGACCCCAACAAGATAAGAATCGCCATTTAAATTTGGTCATATAATATTTCAAATATAACAAGAATGAATTGTAAATAAGATTTCAACTAGATTTCCTAGACATTTAATGCTAAGTGATTCCTTTTTCCTTGAAGCCATAATTAATACTAACCACTAGAAGTTGCTAGCTTATTCAAGTCACCATGTTTAGTCCATTTTCTAGGAGCTCAAATTTCAAGAGTTAAGGAGGAAACCCATCTACAAATTGAGGAAATATATGAAAAACCTAGGTTATTAGTCCTTCTAGACTCATAAGCATGAGAGTTATAATCAACAATATAGATGCTAGAGTATGGGCTATCCATTTATTCACCTAAGTTCATGTATTGGCATCCTCCATTTTAATTAGCTTCTAGATAAGGGACTTAAAACAAATCAACCATGTTAAGAGAAATGAATAAAAGGAGTTAAGTGGATTACCTTTCCTAAAAATATACAGGTTTATGCTCCAAAGAGACCCTAGAGGCAGCTGAACTTAAGGTTTAGAGAAAAATGGGGTCAAATCCCGAAATGAGCTTTTAAACAGGAAAATAACTGCTCGTCGCCGATTTGCAGTCTGGGAACCACTAAAGCGGCATCGCTTCAGCGCTAACAGTACCACTGGGGCGATCCTTCAGAAATTACATAGCTCCGCTTCGGCGGAGCATTCTACCGCTGCTGCGCAAGAGCTGGGGCGGCAATGCTGATGCTATAGCGGCCTAACTGGGCCCAGTGGCCTAAATCGAATATTTTACACACGATTCACATGACTGGCCCTATAAGTTAGCAATTATTGAGAGTGTAACAATCTGAAGGTGTTTTAAGAGGATTAAGGCTGCGAATTTTCGGGTAATCACAGTAACGATGAGACGGGTCGTTACACTTATTTTCTTTAAAAGTTGTTTTTACATTGGTTTCCTTCATTCTATCTCCTGTTTTTGGGATTTTTAAAATATTCCCCCTATTTATGTGCTCTAGCCAATTCTCTTTCCCCCTTATATTCCTAGTCGGTAGAATAATTTGGACATCTGGGAAAAGTGTATTTGTGAGGGTAAAGTGAAGTCTATTTTCGGATTTTGATGAATCAAGGAAGTGTAAGGGGATGAAGGACTGATCAGAGCTTGATAGTTGATCAGGCATTTTTTCATAAGGCTCCAATGTGAGGTAGAGGAATTTTGTGAAGGGATCGTATCCTTTTATGTATGGATACAGTGGTAGGCGAATTGTCCTTTTTGGGAAGAGTAGGATTTGATAGTTGTGTCTTTTTAAGGCTTATCCTCATTACTCTCTTTTTCCTCTTTTCTATGCATAATCAGGACGGCTAGACATAACTAGGGTAGGTAGAACAAGTTGTCTAAGTTGTTCCATGATCTGAGTATATAATTGGCTCTAGGGAAAAGAAATATACCTGAAGCATATTTTAAATCTTTGATTTGAGGCCTGCTTCTGTGACAGTCATCATGTTTAGACTTTGCAAGATCATTAACCTACCTTGTATAGGATGTGCAACTTAATGTAGAAGATTGAGTGAAATATGTTACTTACTTCTGTAAACCACACAATCTATGACAACCTTCCTAGCCAATTTTGAGGAATACGTGTAGCTTTAATAATTCCCAATGCTAGCATAATTTTTCCAGGAATGTGTCCTCCGATTTTGCTTGCTTTAAGATCCTGAATTTCAACCCTTAGTCTTCGAAGTATACACCACCTATTCCTTTTGTGTATCTTCTTTTATCACTAAGAACAGGTCCCTGAACCTAATGGCTGCGTGAGTATCCACAATCGTGATAACCACCTTTTGTGCTTTTGTGGATGATTGTTTTCTTCCCTTTTTATCCCTTCTCTTTCTTATCACCTGTTCATTATTCGTTGGCTTAACCCTCCTTCGGTGAATCAGGTTTACCCATTTCTTTCACGCAATGTTACCCCTATCTGATTGCCTTATCTTTTGATAACATTTTTTTGAAGTATTATATTGCTTCTATCTGACATGAGTCTACTGCTAAAAAATTTACCGGGACAAGGCCCCCGGCATACCTTGACTGCATAACTAACATGAAAATAAAGTAAATACAACACCCAAAATAAGGTTCACCAACATATGATACGTGAATAGTCTTAGCGAGCAAATTCGCCGTCCTGTGAATCAATACCTGCATCGTGAAATACTGGCCCCGGGGTAATAAAATGGGACGTCAGTACATTTGAATTATAATGGTATATAAAGCAACTGAATGAAATATACATGACACATGAAAATGTAAGATGAACATGAACATGAGCATCATCTGACATGAATATATATATATATATAACATGAGTAAAGCATTTTAAGTGGGAGAGCCATAGTATAACCGATATGCAACAACCATATGAGCACGTGGCGTCTAATTTCTGCCCGACCAGCTAAGCTATCTTGTACCTTGCCGGGGTACAAGATATGGACATGATATGAATGGATCCAATAGCCCACAATAGGTAATCATAAAGGAATCGTCCTAACCGGGAGGAGTGATCCTTATCCTACGCTAGCATACGTAGTTTTTAGGTATTAAACCTTCTCGGTAATATGTACAACTCCCAAAACATGAACATGGATATGATTGGCATTGAAGCCCATGAATTACATTAGCATGATTCATAAGGGTAATATAACATGAATATAGATATATAGCATAACTTGTATGATGTCACGACCCAACCCCATAGGCCGTGACTAGTACCCGATCTGGGCACCCAAACACATCGGTCCAATGTTATCTCCAATGTTATCAAACGCATTCAAGTATAAAGCAGAAGCCGTCAAGGCTATATTTCAAATTTAGATAATTTCCAGAAATTTTTTGGCAGAGTTTCCTTTGGTTTACAGACTATCCGAAATAACCCTACGCACAGAAAATACCAACAAAGGCCACCACGGCCAACAAAGCAACATATAAACATATGCGGACCGGCCGCCGCGGCGAATGGGATCGCCCAAAACACGACATATACACACATCCGTACAGAAAGACCCTAACCCACAAACATATCTACAGGCCTCTAACAGACTTACAGAGTCATATGACGGGACAGGGCCCCGCCGTACCCGGAGTTGCCATACATACAGAATATACAGAAGACAGAAGGTATATACCAAAAGTACAGGCTCCGGACCAAAGGAGCTATTCAAAATAGCAGTATCTGAGCCCTAGACTGGCGGCGTATCTTCAGGTGCGTCTGTACCTGCGGGCATGTAGTGCAGCCCCCGAAGAACCGGGGGTCAGTACGAAAAATGTACCGAGTATGTAAAGCAGAAACATAACAAACATAATCATAGTCTGAACCGGAAGTACAGAAATATAGCAAACGGAATCGTAATCCAACGAACAGACAGAGATATACCGGACAGAGTCGTAGTCCAGACAGATAGACGGAAGGATACCGGACAGAATCATAATCCATACGGACAGACAGAATCAGAATCCAATCAGACAGACAGAATCATAATAGGGCACAAGAACGTGGTCGCCAATCCTGCCTTTGGCGCCACAACATATCACATTTCAGAAGATTTCATATCTTCGAACATCTCCGTCACATAACACATCATATCATAACCACGGTAACCCCGGGGAAAAATCACACGCCGGGAAATCGGACACATCATGCTTCGTAACATATTCACGGTAGCCGGGGACGGACATATACCACAGTACCCCGGAACCGGACACATCATACTTCGGAATTCATACATGGGACCCGGCCCCCGACAAGGGACTCGGCGGCCCATCCGCACGATATAAACCGGCCCGGGATCCGGTGAAAGGAAGCATTGAGACATTCACGAACAGATTAATGAGAAACCACATACATACGGATCGTTATACCGTCTCAATCAAACTGAAGTAGGCCTAATGGCGAGTCAAATCAGAATATTCGGATAGCATTCATAATATGCGCCTATATCCTGCTTGGGAAGGCACGACAGATTTTTACCAGAATCGGATTTCCAGATATCAAAGCCATTTTGTAAGATTTATATAAAAAAATAGTCATATCATGATCCGAATAATAGTCCAGATGTTGCCTGTGAGAAACGGACAGAAATAGGGCAATTTAGGTCATATAAAGAGTGTCGGGGCCTTGTGGGCCCACCTCGGACCAACTTGAAGCGACATACGTACTTTATTGATAATAGACCTTAAGAGGTCATCCATAATCATTTGGGAGTATTTCGACTTCGTTTAGGAAGGTTTCATACAAAAGTTCACTTTAGGGACAAATTATAAGAAAAGTGGTTCGGTCTCACTGAAGGAATTGGAGCGGGTTTCGATCTCGGATTCCGGGGAACGAAGTCGTATTTAAGGCTCGCGGCCGAGCCTATTATGTTCAGAACATGCCTAAGAATGAAGGGGTAGGCTTTACATACCTCAATTGCGCCTTATGCTCGCTTAGCTTCACTTCCAATTTCGTCCAGAATCTACAAATGGTCAAGTTTACCAATTGTCAACTCAAGCCTTTAGGATTCCATACTTAATCACATAATTGCCTACCGAAATTTCGGGAGCATTTCCCCTATATATATAACATCCCCGAGACTTAGCTCGGCTTAATATACCAACACAGCAACCCAACAATTCAACAACAACATCGATAACAACATCAAATATCACAAAACACATAATACGGCATAACTAGCCATCTTTCCGACTTAACATAACATCTTTCATTCCGACCTTACACTTCCAAACCAATCTTACCATTTTCATATTCATCACTTATCAAGATCACTACAACATAACTCGGAGGCATATCATATCGTTTTCACCAAATATACATAAAGTATACACAATATACAAGTCTCCTTCCAAAGACATAATTCACCCACAACTTCCAATCTTTTAGCAAACATGTTCATGATATATTCATCTCTTCGAACTTCATCAATGACAATCCTAATTTGCCTCTTACTACTTTCATTTCCATATTTACATAAGTTACAATAAATTTGCATGTTTTCCTACAACAACTTAACAACCATCTTACCATAACAACTAAAGCCACTATTCTTCCATTCATTTCACAATAACACAATTGGCATACTAACGGAATTTGATTAACATTCCATTGTTAGCATAACACCACACGGCCATACACTAATTTTTCCAACTTTCACTAATTCATTCAACTTTCACTTCTAATACAATTTCTTCCATAACTACAACAAGATTTCAACAAAAAATTCAACTCATCACAAGTATACAACACACACACACACACGGTCAAAACCTCCCACACGGCCAACACATATTCACACACATAACACACAAGTTTCATACTTCTTACTCAATTCCACACTCTACAACATGCATACACCTTCCATAACATAACAAAGGCATGGAATTCTTACCTTTTCTTCAAATTCTTCACTTGCCACTAGAGTTGTCCTCTTGCCAAAATAATTATACCAAGTTGTAGAGAATCTTGAGCTTGGTAATAATCCCACAAGAAATGAATTTTTGAATCCAAGATTAGCCTCCAAGAATTTTTTCTTTCTTTTCTTTTCTCTTTCTCTTCTTGGCCGTAGGCCTTCTTTCTTTCTTTTTCCTCTTGGTTTTTCTTGTTTTCTCTTGAATGTTCTTAGGATATGGATGAATATATCATCACATGGAAATTTAATCCCATGGGCTTGGGCTAAGTGTACATGGCCAGTTGGGCCTTCCTTGCTTGGGCCTCATTTTCTAATTAATTTTTGAGCCCAATTGATGGCTTAATCTTGTAATTCATGAAGCAAGTTTCTAAAATTCCAATTTTGCCCTTGGCCTCCTTTCATAATTTCACACCAATGCATTCATCGTCAACACATTCATACTAAGCAAAGTCCAAATTTGGCCTCATTCATTACGAATCAAAATTATTTCGCATTTTCCGAATATGCAAAAATGTCGGATGTAACATCCTCCCCCCCTTTAAAACATTCGTCCCCGAATGTTAAATTGACCTCATGGGGCGTCTTACTACTTCGGGAGGGTTCTTTTTATAATTGTCCCTTGTTGACTTTCCAATATGGATTCTTTACCAAAATGATGGAGTAATTCTTCACCTTACTGACTCATATGCCTTTATAACATATCTTCTCATATCCCACACAGTCACTGGGCCAAGAATTATATTCCAGTAGCAGATGAATGCTTTTTGCTCCTTCACAGACATTGTGTCCCTTCTTCCTTTCCTTCAAAGCTTTTCAGACATCATAATCAATATCACTTCTTGTTACACTCCTCGGTCCCTTACCACATTATCCTATTCCCATATCATACCAATCAGGTTCATAACTGGGATCGGACGCGTAGAAGCGTATCAGACAGATTCGAAATCGGAGTCGAATGTACGGAACTATGGCGGACGGATTCGTAGTCAATGTCGGATGTATGGGAGGGTATCAGACAGATCCGAGATCAGAGTCAGACGTACAGAGATGTATCAGAAGGATTCATAATCAGAATCAGACATACAGAGTTATATCAGACAGATTCATGTCCAGAGTCAATCGGACAGAGGTGTATCAGACAGAAACGTAATCGGATTCAGAAGTACAGAGACGTGATAGACAGAGCCTTATCAGAATCAGAGGTGCAGAAGTACAACAAACAGAGTTTTGATTAGAATCAGACCACTCCTATTAAGGCTCCAGTGATTCACGAAAATTTCCCTTTGTCGATATTTCATTATTCTCCTCGACAATTATATCACCGATTATCTCATCGAAACCTGTTCACTCATTCATAACCTTGTTCACCAAGTTGTCATACAAATCGTCTTACGTGTTGCTTATCGACTTTTTCAAAGATTATGCTTATTCGCATTCCTTATCCTTCATCTTTCCTACTATCCATACTCATTTTCTTTCCAAATATCGTCGCACTAGACTAAGTGGTAACGTAACCGGAGTTTATCTATTATATATAATTTTGACAACATTCGTATCCTCGTCTCTGCTTCGTTTCATGTATTCGGTTTAGTAAAACCTTTTGTCTATCACAACATTAGTCGCCGGGACTCGGCTCTTGATCCATATGGGCACCAGACGAAGATCATAGACATACAAATACACACATACATATACATTTACTAATATCTTACTTGCGAACATCTCCGACCGTTATTCAAATTCGCTCAATCTCTCGAGCAGTATTGCGCTTCTTCTTTTCGCCCATTTAGTCCGCACCGGCCTGCGCGACTCCTGTAAGGGCACTAGTTACTCCACACATTCTCTTTTCCTTTAGGTTACCCCAAATTCCCATTTATATCTATCATACTTACTTTTGAGAAAAATTTTGCATTACTTCCCAGGGGGGTCACCCATCCCAGAATTGCTCTGGCCTTAGCACGCTTAACCTCGAAACTTTCATGCATTTGGATGCGTTAATGCTAATATAATTTCGTCGACTGCCCCACACGACCTTTGTCCCGTAATTTAGGGCAGATCGGGGTATTAGTAAATTTTCGAGAAGTTCTCGTAGCAGGTCCCACCCCGGGCTATACCATACAATTACCATGTTGTCCTTCTGAATCTTCAATATTCACCTTCATCAGGGGTTTCTAGATTCACACTGATAGTGGGGACGTCTCAGTCACCCTTGCTTTTAACCACTAGGTCTTTAATCCTTTTAAACTTTCCGTCGTCGTCATCGAATAATATTTTACAGATATCATACACACATCGGAAATTCTAGGAAGCTTATGTACTCATAAATGATCAATCTCGGGTCTAACCTGGGGAGCTGCCGTGGGAACTGTGTCCACCATCATCGTCGTCTGTCTGGCCCCCACTCGCCTGGCCCCCGCTATTACCTGCGTCCGAATCAGAGGAGTATAGGTAGCCCGGCAATTCCTGGTTCACTGATGGCCAGGACAATGGACTGGAGTAGGGCGTAACACTCTCCGGGGAAGCCTGTCTAACATAGTGCTCTATCACAGGAGCTGCTGGCACATCCCCGGAAACCTGCTCCTCCGGCGTCCCAGAGGAATGCTCGGGGGAATCTGCATCATGACCATCCTCCTCCCTGGGAGTAAGAAGCTCTGGAGGTATCGTCGCCGGATCCTCCGAAGGGTCAGTATCATAACTATCTTCTCTGGGATCCTCTGCTCGGGGAATCAGAAACTCTGGAGGAATTGTCTCTGGATCCTCCGAAGGGTCTGTCTCAATCGAGTAGCTGAGGATCTGCCTACTCGGTCCTGGTGATATCCTAGGGGCCTTCTTAGCACCCCCATCATCAGAAGCAGTCCTCTTCATTCTTGTCAATCTACAATCACCTGCAGGAAGAGGGTCAGAAACATTTTCCCCAAATACTGACACTGATGCTCTTTTGGAGCCCCGCTGTGGATACAACAATTCGTAGGGAAGCAACATCCTAACCATACAGCTTTATCGCACGATCTAAGATTCAAAGAGGGGTAACATCCTAGATGCCCTGTAGCCTCCTGTTTATAGATGTGGTGCACAACACACCGACAAACAACACTCTACTAGACACGGCCTGTAGACATTCCGAAGACTAACCGCTCTGATACCACTTCTGTCACAACCCAACCCCGTAGGCCGTGACTAGTACCCGATCTGGGCACCTAAACACATCGGTCCAATGTTATCTCCAATGTTATCAAACGCATTCAAGTATAAAGCAGAAGCCGTCAAGGCTATATTTCAAATTTAGATAATTTCCAGAAAAATTTTGGCAGAGTTTCCTTTGTTTTACAGACTATCCGAAATAACCCTGCGCACAGAAAATACCAACAAAGGCCACCACGACCAACAAAGCAACATATAAACATATGCGGACCGGCCGCCGCGGCGAATGGGATCGCCCAAAACACGACATATACACACATCCGTAAAGAAAGACCCTAACCCACAAACATATCTACAGGCCTCTAACAGACTTACAGAGTC
The DNA here is from genome assembly GCF_019175385.1 of Lycium barbarum. Taxonomy (NCBI): domain Eukaryota; kingdom Viridiplantae; phylum Streptophyta; class Magnoliopsida; order Solanales; family Solanaceae; genus Lycium; species Lycium barbarum. The sequence continues at coordinate 83,709,032 of NC_083344.1, forward strand.
ATATGACGGGACAGGGGCCTGCCGTACCCGGAGTTGCCATACATACAGAATATACAGAAGACAGAAGGTATATACCAAAAGTACACGCTCCGGACCAAAGGAGCTCTTCAAAATAGCAGTATCTGAGCCCTAGACTGGCAGCGTATCTTCAGGTGCGTCTGTACCAGCGGGCATGTAGCGCAGCCCCCGAAGAACCGGGGGTCAGTACGAAAAATGTACCGAGTATGTAAAGCAGAAACATAACAAACATAATCATAGTCTGAACCGGAAGTACAGAACTATAGCAAACGGAATCGTAATCCAACGAACAGACAGAGATATACCGGACAGAGTCGTAGTCCAGACAGACAGACGGAAGGATACCGGACAGAATCATAATCCATACGGACAGACAGAATCAGAATCCAATCAGACAGACAGAATCATAATAGGGCACAAGAACGTGGTCGCCAATCCTGCCTTTGGCGCCACAACATATCACATTTCAGAAGATTTCATATCTTCGAACATCTCCGTCACATACCACATCATATCATAACCACGGTAACCTCGGGGAAAAATCACACGCCGGGAAACCGGACACATCACACTTCGTAACATATTCACGGTAGCCGGGGACGGACATATACCACAGTACCCCGGAACCGGACACATCATACTTCGGAATTCATACATGGGACCCGGCCCCCGACAAGGGACTCGGCGGCCCATCCGCACGATATAAACCGGCCCGGGATCCAGTGAAAGGAAGCATTGAGACATTCACGAACAGATTAATGAGAAACCACATACATACGGATCGTTATACCGTCTCAATCAAACTGAAGTAGGCCAAATGGCGAGTCAAATCAGAATATTCGGATAGCATTCATAATATGCGCCTATATCCTGCTTGGGAAGGCACGACAGATTTTTACCAGAATCGGATTTCCAGATATCAAAGCCATTTTGTAAGATTTATATAAAAAAATAGTCATATCGTGATCAGAATAATAGTCCAGATGTTGCCTGTGAGAAACAGACAGAAATAGGGCAATTTAGGTCATATAAAGAGTGTCGGGGCCTTGTGGGCCCACCTCGGACCAACTTGAAGCGACATACGTAAATTATTGATAATAGACCTTAAGAGGTCATCCATAATCATTTGGGAGTATTCCGACTTCGTTTAGGAAGGTTTCATACAAAAGTTCACTTTAGGGACAAATTATAAGAAAAGTGGTTCAGTCTCGCTGAAGGAATTGGAGCGGGTTTCCATCTCGGATTCCGGGGAACGAAGTCGTATTTAAGGCTCGCGGCCGAGCCTATTATGTTCAGAACATGCCTAAGAATGAAGGGGTAGGCTTTACATACCTCAATTGCGCCTTATGCTCGCTTAGCTTCACTTCCAATTTCGTCCAGAATCTACAAATGGTCAAGTTTACCAATTGTCAACTCAAGCCTTTAGGATTCCATACTTAATCACATAATTGCCTACCGAAATTTCGGGAGCATTTCCCCTATATATATAACATCCCCGAGACTTAGCTCGGCTTAATATACCAACACAGCAACCCAACAATTCAACAACAACATCGATAACAACATCAAATATCACAAAACACATAATACGGCATAACTAGCCATCTTTCCGACTTAACATAACATCTTTCATTCCGACCTTACACTTCCAAACCAATCTTACCATTTGCATATTCATCACTTATCAAGATCACTACAACATAACTCGGAGGCATATCATATCGTTTTCACCAAATATACATAAAGTATACACAATATACAAGTCTCCTTCCAAAGACATAATTCACCCACAACTTCCAATCTTTTAGCAAACATGTTCATGATATATTCATCTCTTCGAACTTCATCAATGACAATCCTAATTTGCCTCTTACTACTTTCATTTCCATATTTACATAAGTTACAATAAATTTGCATGTTTTCCTACAACAACTTAACAACCATCTTTCCATAACAACTAAAGCCACTATTCTTCCATTCATTTCACAATAACACAATTGGCATACTAACGGAATTTGATTAACATTCCATTGTTAGCATAACACCACACGGCCATACACTAATTTTTCCAACTTTCACTAATTCATTCAACTTTCACTTCTAATACAATTTCTTCCATAACTACAACAAGATTTCAACAAAAAATTCAACTCATCACAAGTATACAACACACACACACACACGGTCAAAACCTCCCACACGGCCAACACATATTCACACACATAACACACAAGTTTCATACTTCTTACTCAATTCCACACTCTACAACATGCATACACCTTCCATAACATAACAAAGGCATGGAATTCTTACCTTTTCTTCAAATTCTTCACTTGCCACTAGAGTTGTCCTCTTGCCAAAATAATTATACCAAGTTGTAGAGAATCTTGAGCTTGGTAATAATCCCACAAGAAATGAATTTTTGAATCCAAGAATTTTTTCTTTCTTTTCTTTTCTCTTTCTCTTCTTGGCCGTAGGCCTTTTTTTTTTTTTTTCCTCTTGGTTTTTCTTGTTTTTTCTTGAATGTTCTTAGGATATGGATGAATATATCATCACATGGAAATTTAATCCCATGGGCTTGTGCGAAGTGTACATGGCCGGTTGGGCCTTCCTTGCTTGGGCCTCATTTTCTAATTAATTTTTTAGCCCAATTGATGGCTTAATCTCATGAAGCAAGTTTCTAAAATTCCAATTTTGCCCTTGGCCTTCTTTTGTAATTTCACACCAATGCATTCATAGTCAACACATTCATACTAAGCAAAGTTCAAATTTGGCCTCATTCATTACGAATCAAAATTATTTCGCATTTTCCGAATATGCAAAAATGTCGGATGTAACATATGAAAACATGGAATCATGTAGAATTTCATGACAATAAGCATAATAATTCCTATATTGCATTTAAGAAGGCATGGAATGCAAAGCATGGTTGTTCATGGATTACAGACAGATCATCAATAACCAAAAATGGAATATTAAGAACAAAATTACAAATTATTAATACGATCATGGTATATCATGGTACATGTACTTAGGGTCATCATGAATTTGACTAGAAACCCTAGTTTATGGGAAACTTCATATTTTCATGGAAGAAAGTGGCGATGATGTTCCCACAGGTGGATAGAAACTCTACATACCTTAGTTGCTCCAAAATTTGTAGAAAAGGTCTGAACTTGAGAAGAAATCCAAAAGCTTTAATCTTGAATCCTTGTGACGTGTTTTCTTGAAAACCCTAGGTTAGGAACAAAGAATTTCTATTTAGCATTCATGGATATATGTTAGAATTCACTTAAAAGGTTTGGAATAGGCTTACCATGGTGTATTGGATTGCTGGGAGGAGAGAATCTTCGAGCTAGGGCTTGAGAGTATGAAAAATGGGATTAAAAACTGAAGTTCCCTATTTATTCTTTTTGCTAAGTCGGAAAATGTACGCGCACCACGTATGGCCCATAAAATGTGGCCGTACCTGGAATGTCAAATTCCAGTGACTATGATTTATACCCAGTGAGGTATGTGCTGGAAGTACATCCCGCACAAGAATGTACGGTGACAAGTATGACCCATACAAATTTGTACGGTCCGTATAACTTGACCATACCCGGAATGTCAAATTCCAAAAATGCCAAATTCTTCCCTTGTGAGGTACGTTCTAAAAGTACGGCCCGTACAAGAATGTAAGGCCCATACAAATGACATAAAGTGTCCTTTTACCGATCCGAGGCAAAATTTTAATCCCAACACTTCCCGTCTTGGTCTCTAAGTCCCTGAATAATGAATAAGACGTAGTTAGAAGGTATGTGGTGTTACATTTTAAAGGTGCAAATTTTGGCTAAAGTCAGTGGCATTTTTAGGCCATGTAATTTCAAGTGAAGGCGTTTAGAGTGGATTTTTCAGAAAATAGACGCTGTGAAAAATTGGCCAAGACCCACTTCAGCAACAGCGGTAAGAAGCTTCTTGGGTCTGGCAGGATATGATAAGCGCTTTGTAGAGGCATTTTCCTCTATCTTAGCTCTATTGACTAAGTTGACTCAGAAGAAGATCATGTTTCAATGGTCAAATTTATGTGAACAAAGTTTTGAGGAGTTGAAAATGAGGTATACTTCTGCCCCAGTTCTGACACTACTAGAGGGAACCAAAGGGTTCGTGGCATATTTTGATGCTTCGGGAATTGATCTCGGATGTGTCTTAATGCAGCATGGTAAGGTTGTAGCTTATGCATCCCGACAACTGAAGCCTCATGAAAAGAATTATCTGACACATGATCTAGAATTGGTAGCTGGGGTTTTCATGCTTATGATATGGCACCACTATTTGTAGGGAGTTCACGTTGATATCTTCACTGATCATAAGAGCCTTCAGTATATTTTCAACCAGAGGGAGTTAAATCTTTGATAGAAAAGATTGCTCGAATTGCTTAAGGATTATGATGTAGATATCCTCTACCATCCAGGGAACGCGAATGTAGTAGCCGATGCTCTTAGGCGGTAATTCATGGCAAGTTTAGCTCATGTTGACAGATATGTTACACCCCATGGTTCTATACGTTGAGATTTATAAGTGTTGGTTGTTTCGAGTATGGACATTGGAGTTACCTCCAAGGATACATGAGATTTGATGCGCTTATCTTATGTTATGAGGATTTAAGTTCATATAATAAGCGGCGGAAGGATTTGGAGGGCAAGTGAATCAAGGAAATTAAGTTGTTAGATTTTGGAATGAATATGAGGGGTAATTTTGGCCCTACTTGAGGAAGGAATATCTTTTAGTATAGGAGGAGTTTTGAGGCAAAAGAAAAGCCTAAAGTGAAGTTCATGAAGTCTAGTTTCTAACGCAACAAACCTCTCATCGATACGGTATCAGAGAGGGGAGATATTGTTACACTCCTCGCTTTTGTAGTAGTCGAACCTATGGTTTCCTAGTCGGGTATGCCCTTGGAATAGAGACCCGATCCTGAGTTTAGAGGTAGAAAGTGTCCTATCCTATGTACAAGGGTACCAACAGATATTCCTGGCAATTTATAGAGTTAGAAGTTCAACGAATCGAATCGATGCGATCTGAACTGAATTAGAAAAATCTGCAGAACACCAGTCATCTTCGACGGGTTGTCGACATGGTCGACGGACCGTCAATGTGCAGCGTCGACAGGGTCCCGCAGCCTTGCATCTACAGGCACAAGTCAACAGACCATCGACACGACCCGCTCGTCGAACCGGACCGCTGTAGCTTTTTGGCTTCCAAGTATAAATATAGGAGCCACAACCTTATTTATTATTTTCCTTCATTCAAAATTAGAAAAAACCTAATATATTCTCTCCCAATATTTTTCATCATATTAGTGAAGATTTGACAAGACCGGGACCCTGTAAACCCGAGCTTGTGAAGAAGAAGGTTGCTTCTAGGGTTTCTTCAAGGTTGTAAAGCTAGGGAAGTTAGAGTTGAAGTGATTCTTTGGCATGATCCTATGGTATGATCCAACAAACGAGTAAGCGAGCTTTCATATTACTCTATTCCTAGAAGCATTAGGAGTACTTCAGTCTTTGATGTTCATGTACCCCGTTTATGAGTGATCCTTCTGTTCATGGGTCCAATCTTATGTAGCCACTTCTATGCATACAGTTTATTCATGCATTTCATTCATTATATATTTATGTACATTGATCCATGACCAGAAGGCGATATATACACGAATATTAGATATATGTAAAGTATGAAAAGAGATACAGGCGTTATATACGCATTACCCCATTGATGTTGATATGAGAATCAGGCTGCAAGTACCGCAACAGCGTATATGATGATGGCCGCAGAGAGGCCGATATGATATGAGAAAAGAGACAACCGTTATATACGCACATGTATCAGGTGTTATATACACACACATATGTATATGTATGACCTTCATTGATAGGCATGAGCATGCATATTATGCGCCCACAGTGGCATTGTTAGTTACATAGATTTATGTAGATACTAGTTCATACAAGTACATGCAGATAGTCATTTCAGCTTATGAGTTCAGATCTTATCCATGATTCTTGTGTATATATATGTTTTTCTTATGCTTTACAAACTCAGTACATTATTCGTACTGACTCCCCGTTGCTCGGGGGGCTGCGTTCATGCCCGCAGGTACAGGTAGACAGACAGGTGGTCCAGCTAAGTAGGACCTCTAGATCTAGTAGTGGTCAGTACGCTCCATTTGATCCGAAGCTGCAGTCAGTTTTGGTATGCCACACTTTTTAGATGCGTATGCATATGGGTATGACGGGGTCCTGCCCCGTCCTTTTTACAACTTTCATACCAGTAGAGGTCTGTAGACAGTTGTATTTAGTAGTCAGATGATATAGCCTTGTCGGCTTCTAGTCTTTTGTTTATAGTATATGTAGCAGCCTAGCTGGCATGCACTGTTCTTCCGCATGTTGTGTACGTATGCAGATTGTACAAAGTTTTGATGTTTCCCTTTTATGAGATCAGTTTATGCCATTATGGGTGTTACACCTCAGAAAATTCCATGTTGTTGCATAGTAAATAGACTAACACAGGGTAAGAAATATTTGATGTTCTTCCGAGCAAGAAGTAGTACTTAACGGTTTTCATTAAGATTCCAAAGACATTTGAAGCACGAGAAGAAAGTTCATTAAAGAATGTTAAGCATAGGCCGTGTTTTGAAAAAGAGTTTGCAAAGCACTTAGATAACGTGAACTTAATGATGTCTTAAAGAAGAGTTATAACGCCCCTTAGATTGTTAATAAAGTGTTAAACAATTGTGTAGAAGGTTCCATAAGGATTGGAGATCAAACGAACGACGGAAACAGTTTCAGAGAGGTGGGGTTATACGACTGCTTATACGGTCCGTATAACACCCGATAGGAAGATGTTTTCCATGATGGTGAACCACGGTCACTTATACGGACCGTACAATGTTATACGGACCGTGTAAGTGTCTGTATAACACCCGACGGGCTGAGTTATTTTCAAGTATATAAATGTGATCCCACTTCATTATTTTCATTTTTCACACTTCTCCACTTCTATCCAAGGCCCTAGAACATTCCACACATTTCATCTTCAAGAATCCAAGGGAAAACAAGGATTAATATCATCAATCCAAGGGAATCAAGTATAAGGAAGCTCTTAGGGGTTCCTACAGTCAAGGAAACTTTATGGATTGAAGCTAGGGTTTTTCTTCAAGTGAAATATTTCCATCCAAAGGCTATCCCTACTCAATCAAAGGTAAGTTTAATGATCATTTCATGTTATTTGGACTATGGAGAGGTTGAAAGACTTGGATTATGGAAGAAAATAGAAAATGGGTTACATGAGAATAGTGATATTGTTGAGTAATAGCTTAATATGAGCCATGATTCTTGACATGTTGTGATTATAATTAGGTTATAAATGATATTAAGAACGTGTAAAAAACATTATATGAGGATGAATGAAATGTTGTATTATGACCATGGTTATGGATGCCCTTGAAATGGAAGTAGGAGGATCGAATAATGTATGGTTAATGAATATTGTTGGATATGATATTAGGAATGTTATTATTGATGATTGGGAGTTGTTATGTAATATGGAGAAAGTAGTAGGAACAAAGGAGATGCTGCCCAATTTTCTTTAGCTTTAGTTCAAGCGTGCTTATGTTATCGATTATCTAATATTAGTATGAATTCTCTTGAAGGTAGAAACGTGAATATTGGAGAGGAACGTTCAAGTGATAGAGTAGCTAAACGAAAAGGTATGTAAGGCTAGTCCCTTCTTTCTAAGGTATGATTCTCATGACATGATATTCCCCTATCTCTTCATGACTTCCTTACATCCCGAAAACTATGAGTCTATATTGATAAGGAGCTTCATATGAGATAAGATAAGAGATACGTTAGGAGTATGATAATGATGATGATAAGACTAAGTCTAAAGATTCTAAGGCCTATGATATGATGTTTCTACAAAGCTAATGGTCCTAATTATGATTCCTTGATGTTGTTCATTGTACTACACTCACCTTATGAGCTAATTCCTTTAAGGTGAGGTAGAATGTTTATGAAACTCCATAATGGAATGGGGGGGGAGGGTTCACGACCTTACGTCACCCCGATAGATTTACAGTTTTTCTTGAGTTTTATGCATGATACATGATAAGTATATGATGATGATATTACACCGCTAAGGCGGGCAGCGTATTACACCATGTCCAGATGGCATGGGCAGAATGAGATGTTTACCCCAGACGCGGGAGGCCTGGACGGGGGCTAATGATTATCATACCGTACCTATATAGTCGGGCAACTTATATATGCTTACATGATATGATGATGTTTATGAAGTAAGTTAGCATGCATTATTTCAGTCTTAAGTGACAGTCAGTTACAGGTTGTTCTTCACTTGATGTCTCATTGTTTCATTGATACATTATTATTGTTTATGCCTTACATACTCCGTACAATGTTCGTACTGACGTCCTTTTCATTGGACGCTGTGTTCATGCCCACAGGTAGACAAGGGGACGGTCCAGATCCATAGGAGCTACCAACAGATTTACAGGAGCATTCCATTATTCCGAAGGTGCTATTTTGAGATATTCTTTTGTGTACATATTTGGCCACGATGGGGTCCTGTCCCGTCCCTATGTCTAGTACTCTAGTAGAGGCTCGTACATACGTATGTATGGGTAGTATGGTCTCATTAACCCCTTATTGTATATTTGTATATCATTTTTGTAGCCATACGGGCTTATGTATATCTATATATAGCTTTGGGGTTTATATATATAAGTATTTTCAGGTTGAGTACGATAACTAGCAGGCTGAGCGGTGCTCGGTAGTCCGCTTCGGGTACCTGTCATGGCTGCCTAGTCAGGTCATGACAACAGTGGTATCAAAGTTGTTCAGTCCTAGAGTGCGTCTAAGAGCTGTGTCTAGGAGAGACTCGTTTGTGGGTGTGATGCGCGCCACACTAATAAACAAGAAGCTGCAAGGCATTTAGGAAAAATGACCATTCTTCTTCTTACTAGATCGTGCGATAGAGCCATGTTATAAGATTTTATCCTCCCTAATGGTGTGTTATGATTTCAGTGATGCCGCCAAAGAGAAAAGCTACAGCCGCCCAGAAGGGCAAGGCTACGATGGAAAGACAGATAGAAAAGGAGACGTTAACTAATGTAGAAGCAGGCGAATCACATAATGAGGTTCTATCTAACACCTCTCATACTCCGCCTATTATAGAAGAGCAAGAGGGGGCTTCAGTTCCAGCTCCTATGCCTACCGTTCCTCCACCTGCTACTTCGGGTGAACAAATGACCGAAGATCCATTTATTGACATAGCTAGTTGCCGCTCAGGCACAGCGGCAGACCACATGTTCAGGTGACAGGGTGACTAGCACTCGAGCCTGGGAATTTATGAGTTTAAACCCTCCAGAGTTTTTCGGGTCAAAGCCGGATGAAGATCCGCAATGTTTTTTGATGAGATGTTGAGGACATTGAAAATTATTCATGCCTCCGAAACCGAATCTGTGGAGTTGGCATCTTATAGACTCCGGCGTATGGCGGTTCTTTGGTATAATAATTGGATATTTTCAAGAAAAAGAAAATGGACCTCCCCCAGTTTGGCAAGAATTTGTGGATGCTTTTCTTCGTCACTATTTGCCACCCGAGGTTCGTCGGGCCAGAGAGGATAAATTCTTAAATTTGAAGCAAAGAAATATTAGTGCCCGAGAGTATAGCCTTCACTTTAACTCATTGGCTAGATATGCTCCGACTATGGTAGCCGATATGGGAGATAGAGTGCATAGGTTTGTGATAGGCTTAGGGCCACATTTGTTTAAAGATTGCTTGACAGCTTCCCTACAGAAGGGGATGGATATTTCCCGTATTCGGGCCCACACCCAGAATTTAGAAGAGCAGCAACATCCGCAAAGGAGTGAACGCGATATTGATAAGGGGAAGGGTAAGAGGGCCAGATCTATAGGTGCCGGTAGTGAATATATAGGGGGTATCGAGGCTGTTATATTCTAGGTATTCAGTCCAGTCGGCGACTAGTGCACCTCCTCGGTTTGCAGGTAGGAGATTTGCTTGCCCCGTTCATACAGGACAGGGTCAGAGTTCGAGGGTCTTAGGTTCTCTATTTGGGGGTGATCTTAGACAGCGGAGACCACCAGTACCGCGATGTAGCCAGTGCGGTAAGTTACATTCTAGTCAGTGTTGCCGAGGTTCAGATGCTTGCTATGCCTGTGGCCAGGTTGGACATATGATGCGAGATTGTCCATCGATGAGTGGTAGAGTTGGGGTTCAGCCCACAGGATCAGTGGTTGGTTCTTCTTCGGTGCACCCGGCAAGGCATACTCCCCAGATTCCATTAGGACGAGGTAGAGGCAGAGGGGGAGCGTCCAGTTCAGGTGGTACTCAGCCCCGTATTTATGCTCTAGCCGAACGCCATGATCTTGAGTCCTCCCCGAATGTGGTTAGAGGTATATTGACTATATTCTCTCATGGTGTTTATGCGTTGATAGATCCGGGTTCTACTTTATCTTATATTACTCCATATATTGCTGGTCGTATTGGGGGTGAAACCCGAGCCAATTAAACCTTTTGAGGTATCTACTCCGGTTGGTGATCCCGTGATAGCTAGACAAGTATACAAGAATTATGTAATTGTGGTATGTGAACGCCAGACCAAAGTTGATTTAATTGAGCTGGAAATGTTATATTTTGATGTGCTTATGGGCACGGATTGGTTGGCTTCATGTTATGCCAATGTCAATTGTCGAATGAAAGTTATTCGATTCCAATTTTCGGGAGAACCCGTGCTTGAATGGAAAGGTAATACAGCGTCTCCTAGAGGTAGGTTTATTTCCTACCTTAAGGCGAGAAAGATGATAGCTAAAGGCTATATTTATCACCTAGTCGGAGCTCGTGACACCGAAGAAAAGCCACCGACTTTTCAATCCGTCCCGGTAGTGAATCTAATTTCCGGATGTATTTTCAGATGAACTCCCAGGCCTTCCTCCGAGCATGTAGACCATTTGCGTATAGTCCTTGGGATTCTTCAAACTCGTGAATTGTATGCTAAGTTTTCAAAATGTGAATTTTGGCTGAATTCTGTAACTTTTCTAGGCCATATTATTTCATCTGATGGCATTTCAGTTGATACTCAGAAAATTGAGGCTGTGAAGACTTGGCCAAGGCCTACAACGCCTACGGAAGTCCGTAGTTTTCTGGGATTGGCAGGCTATTATAGAAGATTTGTGGAAGGGTTTTCTTCTATTTCAGCACCATTGGCAAAATTAACTCAGAAATCAGCAAAATTTCAATGGACTGATACCTGTGAACGTAGTTTCCAAGAATTGAAGGATAGATTAACTTCAGCCCCAGTTCTAACACTTCCAGAAGGGCTAGATGGTTATGTTGTATATTGTGATACCTCTGGTGTTGGGTTAGGATGTGTGTTGATGCAGCACGGTAAAGTCATTGCCTATGCTTTAAGGCAGTTGCGGAATCATGAGAAGAATTATCCAACTCATGATCTTGAATTGGCTACGGTTATCCATGCACTAAAGATGTGGAGACACTTCTTGTATGGTGTTCATGTTGATATTTATATGGATCACAAGAGTCTCCAATATATCTTCAAGCAGAAAGAGTTGAATCTTTGACAGAGACGGTGGTTGGAACTACTGAAAGATTATGATGTGAGTATTTTATACCACCCTGGAAAAACGAATGTAGTGGCTGACACACTTAGCCGCAAATCAATGGGTAGTTTATGTGAGGTCTCTCCGGAGAAGAAAGAATTAATTCGTGAGCTCCACCAGCTAGCCAGCCTTAGAATTCGTCTAATCGATTCAGGCAGTGCTGGATTGATATTAATAATACAATTGTTTCATTCTTAGATAGGGAAGTGAAGGAGCGCCAATATGAAGATCCTCAGTTAAGCCGCTATCGAGATACATTTCATGAGAAGGAGAAGTCTCCATTCGAACTTTCTATAGACGGGGTTCTTAGATACCAGGGCAGGCTATGTGTTCCAAATGTTGTGGAGTTGCGGCGTCGAATTCTAGAAGAAGCTCATTATTCTCGGTACTCTATTCATCCAGGAGCGACAAAGATGTATCACGATCTTAAGCTCATGTATTGGTGGGATGGAATGAAGAAGGACATAGCGGAATTTATAGCCGAATGTCCAAATTGCCAACAAGTGAAAATTGAACATCAAAAGCCAGGAGGATTATTGCAAGCAATAGAGATTCTAACTTGGAAATGGGAAGTGATCAACACGGACTTCATTGTAGGGTTACCTCGTTCCCGAAGCAAGTATGATACTATATGGGTGATCGTGGACAGACTCACGAAATCAACTCATTTTCTTCCAGTCAGAACCACATATTCAGCAGAAGATTATGCAAGGTTGTATCTCAAAGAGATTGTGCGGATTCATGGCGTCAGGATATCTATTATCACAAATCGAGGAGCACAATTTACAGTTAAATTCTAGAAGTCTTTCAAAGAAGGTTTGGCTACTCAAGTAAGGCTTAGCGCAGCATTTCATCCAAAAACTGACGGGCAAGCCGAACGCATTATTGAGACCTTAAAAGATATGCTACGGGCATACACGTTAGATTTTGGTGGTAGTTGGGATGATCACTTACCTCTTATTGAGTTTGCATACAACAACAGCTACCATGCCAATATTCAAATGGCCCCGTATGAAGCTCTGTGTGGAAGAAAGTGTAGATCCCCAAATGGGTGGTTTGAATTAGGAGAAGTACAGCTAATAGGTCCTGAGTTGATTCAATAAGCAGTGGAAAAGGTCAAGGTTATCTAATATCAATTATTGACAGCCTAAAGTCGCCAAAAATCTTATGTAGACAACCGTCGGCGAGACTTAGAATTTCAAGTTGATGACTGGGTATTCTTAAAGGTATCGCTGATGAAAGGCGTGATGAGGTTTGGTAAGAAAGGAAAATTGAGTCCTTGATATATTGGACCCTACAAGATTATCCGCAAGGTGGGTCAAGTAGCTTATGAATTGGACTTACCTCCAGAACTTGAATCAGTCTATCCGGTCTTCCACGTGTCAATGCTACTAAAGTGTGTTGGAGATCCTTCTAGGATCGTCCCGATAGATGATGTTCAAGTGACGGAGAAGTTGACCTATGACGAGGTACCAATTACTATACTAGATAGGGAAGTACAGAGACTCAGAAACAAAGAAGTAGCTTTAGTCAAAGTCTTGTGGAGAAATAATAATCGAGAAGAAATGACTTAGGAAAAAGAAGAAAATATGAAGTCCAAGTACCCATTCTTATTTCAACCCCCGGAAAAGGCCCATGATGAGACATTAACGTTATGAGGTATGTATGATTGCTTTTCATGCTTTAAGTCGTGAGTGACCACAATCTCTTGCTATTCTGTTGTAGCCCTGTGAGGCGTTGTTATTGTGGGCTGTTGTGATAGGATGGTAGCATCATATTACAGGGGAAACTCTAGCGAAATTTTCGTAGAATTCCCAAGAACTTAACATTCGAGGACGAATGTTTTTTTAAAGGGGGGAAGGATGTTAAACCTCGAAAAATTCCATGTCGTTGCATAGTAAATATACTAACGCAGGGTAAGAAGTATATGATGTTTTTCTGAGCAATAAGTAGTACTTAACGGTTTCCATTAAGATTCCAAAGACGTTTGAAGCATGAGAAGAAAGTTCATTAAAGAATGTTAAGCATAAGCCATGTTTTGAAAAGGAGTTTGCAAAGCACTGATTTAACGTGAACTTAATGATGTCTTAAAGAGGAGTTATAACTCCCCTTAGATTGTTAATGAAGTGTGAAACAAGTGTCAAAGAGGTTCCATAAGGATTGGAGATCAAACGAACGACGGAAACAGTTTCAGAGAGGTGGGGTTATACGACAGCTTATACGGTCCGTATAATATTATACGGTCCTTATAAAACCCAACAACAAGATTTTTCGATGATGGCGAACCACGGTCACTTATACGGACCGTACAATGTTATACGGACACGTACGACAGGCTGAGTTATTTTCAAGTACATAAATGTGATCCCACTTCATTATTTTCATTTTTCACACTTCTCCACTTCTCTCCAAGGCCCTAGAACATTCCACACATTTCATCTTCAAGAATCCAAGGGAAAACAAAGATTAATGTCATCAATCCAAGGGAATCAAATATAAGGAAGCTCTTAGGGGTTGCTAGAGTCAAGGAAACTTTATGGATTGAAGCTAGGGTTTTTCTTCAATTGAAGTATTTCCATCCAAAGGCTATCCCTACTCAATCAAAGGTAAGTTTAATGATCATTTCATGTTATTTGGACTATGGTGAGGTTGAAAGACTTGGATTATGGAAGAAAATAAAAAATGGGTTACAAACATGAGAATAGTGATATTGTTGAGTAATAGCTTAATATGATCCATGATTCTTGACATGTTGTGATTATAATTAGGTTATAAATGATATTAAGAACATGGAAGAAACATTATATGAGGATGAATGAAATGTTGTATTATGACCATGGTTATGGATGCCATTGAAATGGAAGTCGGAGGATCGAATAATGTATGGTTGATGAATGTTATTGGATATGATATTAGGAATGTTATTATTGATGATTGGGGGTTGTTATGTAATATGGAGAAAGTAGTAGGAACAAAGGAGATGATGCCCAATTTTATTTAGCTTTAGTTCAAGTGTGCTTATGTTATCGATTGTCTAATATTAGTATGAACTCTCTTGAAGGTAGAAACGTGAATATTGGAGAGGAACGTTCAAGTGATAGAGTAGCTAAACAAAAAGGTATATAAGGCCAGTCCCTACTTTCTAAGGCATGATTCTCATGACATGATCATCCCCTATCTCTTCATGACTTCCTTACATCCCGAAAACTATGAGTCTATATTGATAAGGAGCTTCATATGAGATAAGATAAGAGATACGTTACGAGTATGATAATGATGATGATGAGTCTAAGTCTAAAGATTCTAAGGCTTATGATATGATGTTTCTACAAAGCTAATGGTCCTAATTATGATTCCTTGATGTTGTTCATTATGCTACACTCACCATACATACTAATTCCTTCAAGGTGAGGTAGAATGTTTATGAAACTCCATAATGGAATCTGGAAGGGGGGGGGGGGGGGGGTGTTCACGGACTTACGTCACCCCGATAGATTTAAAGTTTGTCTTGAGTTTTATGCATGATACATGATAAGTATATGATGATGATATTACACCGTGTCAATATGGCCGGGCAGTCACCGCTAAGGCAGGCAGCGTATTACACCATGTCCAGATGGCATGGGCAGACACCACTAGTGGGCAGAATGCGATGTTTACCCCAGACACGGGAGGCCTGGATGGGGGCTAATGATTATCACACCGTACCTATATAGTCGGGAAGCTTATATATGCTTACATGATGTGATGATATTTATGAAGTAAGTTAGCATGCATTATTTCAGTCTTAAGTGACAGTCAGTTACAGGTTGTTCTTCACTTAGTGTCTCCTTGTCTCATTGATACATTATTATTGTTTATGTCTTACATACTTAGTACAATGTTCGTACTGACGTCATTTTCTTTGGACGCTGTGTTCATGCCCACAGGTAGATAGGGAGACGGTACAAATCCATAAGAGCTACCAGATATTTACAAGAGCATTCCATTATTACGGATGTGTTATTTTGAGATATTCTTTTGTGTACATATTTGGGCACGACCGGGTCCTATCCCATCCCTATGTCTAGTACTCTAGTAAAGGCTCGTTGATACGTATGTGTGGGTATTATGGTCTCATTAACCCCTTATTGTATATTTGTATATCATTTTTGTAGCCATACGGGCTTATGTATATCTATGTATAGCTTAGGGTTTATATATATAAGTATGTTCAGGTTGAGTATGATAACTAGCAGGATGAGCGGTGCTCTGTAGCTAGCTCCGGGTACGCGTCATGGCCCCCTAATTGGGTCGTGACAATGGGCCCTTGATGATTAGTAAGATTCAGATGTGAGTATAGGGGTGTTTGGTCGCTTGAGGTCAGACGCTCTCCACGATTCATCGGTTTGGGTCGTGACAGAAGTGGTATCAGAGCAGTTCCGTCCTAGTGTTGTCTACAGACTGTGTCTAGTAGAGTCCTGTTTATGGGTGTGTTGTGCACCACACTTATAAATAGGAGGTATGCAGAGGACCTGTTTATGGGTGTTTTGTGGACCCTCAGGATTTCATTGATGGTATGCAGAGGACCTTGAGGGTTATGCACATGGATGAGATTGAGTCGGTGGACTTGGCTTCATATAGACTCCGGGATATTGCGATATAGTGGTATCAGGTATGGGTGTTATCTAGGGGAGAAAATGCCCCTCCAGCTATTGGGCGAGAAATCTCAGATGCTTTTATCCGCCATTATCTACCTCCTGAGGTCAGGCGAGCCCGAGTAGACAGGTTCTTACGTATGGAGCAGGGTAGTACGACTGTCCAGGAGTATTGCATGTATTTTGATTCTATGGCCAGATAAGCTCCAGCCATGGTAGCTGAGATTGAGGACAGGGCTCATCATTTTGTGGCTGGTCTAGGCCACATTTGATAGATGCTTTTACGTATGTTGCACTATAGTTAGACATAGATATCTCCCGTATACAGGCATATGCACAAAATCTGGAAGATCGTAAGCGTCAGAGGAGGACAGATCGTGACCGTGACCGGGGCCATGGCAAGAGGGATAGATCTTTCGATATGGTTGTTGAGTTCAGGGGAGGACCGAGACAGAAGCATTCCAGATATTCTTATCAGTCGGCAGGGAGTGCACCTCCGCAGTTTTTAGGTCCGAGGTTTGATCGGACTTCTTATTTCAAAGCGGGCCAGAGTTCTAGAGCGTCAGGCACTCAGTACCGACAAGAGTCAGGCTGGATGAGGCCCCCTTTGCCACAGTGTACCCAGTGTGGCAAGTTACATGCAGGTCAGTGTCGGTTGGGCTCAGATAGTTGCTATGCTTGTGGTCAGCCAGGCCACAGGATGAGGGAGTACCCGATGAGGGTTGGTACACGTATGGTTCAGCCTACAGGGTCTGTGGCTGGATCTTCTTTTGCAGTGCGCCCTTTAGGGCAAGCTTTTGAGACGCCAGCAGGGCAAGGTAGGGGGAGGAGTGGAGCATCTAGCTCAAGCGGTCCTCAGCACTGCGTGTATGCATTGCCAGGTAGACAGGACCGCGAGACATCCCCTGATGTTGTTACAGGTATATTATCAGTTTCCTCCCATGATGTTTATGCATGTATTGATCTAGGTTCCACTTTATCATATGTTACACCCTTTGTTGCCGGCAAGTTTGGGATAGAGCCCAAGTTGATTAAACCTTTTGAGGTGTCTACGCCAGTTGGTGATTCGGTTATAGCTAGACGAGTATACCGAGCTGTGTTTATAGTTTGTGACCGCCACACCATAGCAGATTTGATTGAGTTAGATATGATTGATTTTGATGTTATTATGGGCATGGATTGGTTGGCTTCTTGTTATGCTAATGTTGATTGTACAACAAATATGGTTCGATTTTAGTTTCCAGGCGAGGCAGTCCTAGAGAAAAAGGGCAATGCTGCTTCGCCTAGGGTAGGTTTATTTCCTACCTTAAGGCAGAGAAGATGACCAGAAAAGGGTATATTTTTCACCTAGTCCGAGTTCAAAATATGCGAGCAGAGTCACCGACTTTTCAGTCTGTTCCTGTTGTTAATGAGTTTCCAGAAGTGTTTCCAGATGAGCTTCCAAGCATTTCCCCAGAGAGGGATATTAATTTCACTATTGACCTATTGCCAGACACTCAGCCAATATTTATCCCTCCTTATAAGATGGCACCTTCGGAGTTGAAAGAATTGAAGGAGCAGTTGAAGGATTTGCTCGAGAAGGGCTTTATCAGACCTAGTACATCACCGTGGGGAGCGCCGGTGTTATTTGTAACAAAGAAGGATGACTCTTTGTGAATGTGTATTGATTATAGGCAATTGAATAAAGTGACTGTAAAGAATAAGTATCCGCTCCCGAGGATCGATGATTTATTCGATCAGTTGCAAGACGCTAAATATTTTTCGAAGATAGACTTGAGATTAGGATATCACCAGGTCAGGGTCAAGGAAGAGGACATTCCGAAGACGGCATCCCGGACTAGATATGACCACTATGAGTTCGTGTTATGTCGTTTGGCCTAACTAATGCCCCAGCCGTATTCATGGATTTAATGAATCGTGTATTCAGGCCCTTTCTAGATTTGTTCGTGATTGTGTTCATAAATGATATTCAAGTTTATTCGCCATCAGAGGTTGATCATGCAGAACATCTACGGACAGTGCTTGGAATAATTAGAGGTAAAGAGTGGTATGCCAAGTTTTCTAAGTGTGAGTTCAGTTTGAACTATGTGGCTTTTTTGGATCACATTATTTCAGAGGAAGGCATTAGAGTGGATGCCCAAAAGATTGAGGCTGTGATGAATTGGCCAAGGCCTACGACACCAACAGAGAGAGGTAGTTTCTTGGGCTTGGTAGGTTATTATAGAAGGTTTGTAGAAGGATTTTCCTCTCTTTCAGCCCCATTGACTAGGTTCCAATGGACATATGCTTGTGAGCAGAGTTTTTAGACGTTAAAGGATAAGCTGACTTCAGCACCAGTTTTGACTCTTCCAGAAGGAACAGATGGCTATGTGGCATATTGTGACGCTTCAAGTGTTGGATTGGGTTGTGTGCTGATGTAGCACGGTAAGTTTGTCGCTTATGCTTCTAGACAAATGAAGAAGCACGAGAAGAATTATCCAACCCATGATCTTGAGTTAGCGGCAGTGATTCATGCCTTGAAGATATGGAGGCACTACTTATATGGTGTCCATGTTGATATCTATACTGATCATAAGAGTCTCCAGTAAATATTTAAGTAGAAGGACTTGAACTTGCATCAAAGGCGATGGTTAGAGTGGTTAAAAGATTATGATGTTGATATTCTGTACCATCCCGGGAAAGCTAATGTAGTAGTTGATGCCCTCAGTCGTAACTCTATGGGTAGCTTGTCACACGTGCCACCAGAAATAAGAGAAATGGTCCGTGAGGTTCATCGATTAGCTAGCCTCAGAGTTCGATTGATAGATTCAGGTGATGCAGGAGTTACTGTTCATGACACAGCGATGTCATCCTTAGTAATTGAGATAAAGGAGCGATAGTATGAGGATCCTGTTTTAGTTCATTACCGAGATACAACACCTCAGAAAGAAAAGACCCGCTTTGTGATTACAGGTGATGGAGTTCTCACGTATCGAGGCAGATTATGTGTCCCTAATGTTGCAGGGCTCCGATAACAGGTTATGGGGGAGGCACATTACTCCCGCTATTCTATTCATCTAGGCTCAACAAAGATGTACCATGATCTCAAAGAAGTTTATTGGTGGGATGGTATGAAGAGAGATATAGCAGAATTTGTTGCCCAGTGTCCAAATTGTCAGCAGGTCAAAATATAACACCAGAGGCCCGGAGGTCTATTGCAGTCTATGGAAATTCTAACATGGAAGTGAGAGGTAATTAATATGAACTTTATTACAGGGTTGCCTCGTACTCAGCAGAAGTGTGATTCGATATGGGTCATAGTTGATAGGCTTACAAAGTCAGCTCACTTTCTGCCTGTCAGAACTACTTATGCAGTCGAGGATTATGCATAGCTTTATCTTAAGGAGATTGTATGACTTCATAGTGTTCCTACAACCATTATTTCATATAGGGGAGCACAGTTCACAGCTAAATTCTGGAAGTCTTTTCAGCAGGGATTGGGGACTCAGGTGAGTCTTAGTACTGCATTTCATCCGCAGACAGATGGACAAGCAGAGTGTACTATACAGACACTTGAGGAAAAGCTTAGGGCTTGTGCACTTGACTTTCAAGGCAGTTGGGATGATCATTTGCCTCCTATCGAGTTTGTATACAACAACAGTTACCGTTCTAGTATTCAGATGGCTCTTTGTGAGGCCTTATATGGGCAGAGATGCAGATTGCCCATAGGATGGTTTGATGTCGGGGAGAATCAACTAGTAGGCCCAGACATAATTCCGCAAGCAGTTGATAAGGTGAAAATGATTTGAGAGAGGTTGCTAACAGCTCATAGTCGACAGAAATCCTATGCGGATAATCGACGATGCAAGCTAGAGTTTGAGATAGGCGATTGGGTGTTCCTGAAAGTTTCGCCTATGAAGGGATTGATGAGGTTTGGTAAGAAGGGTAAGTTGAGCCCTCGATATATTGGGCCATATAAGATCACTCGTACAGTGGGCACAGTGGCATATGAGCTAGAATTGCCTTCTAAGTTAAAGTCGGTACATCCATTTTCATGTATCTATGCTTCGTAAATGTATCGGAGATCCTTCAAGAGTTGTACCAGTAGATGATATCTAAGTGACTGAGCAGTTATCATACGAAGAGGTTCCAGTGGCTATATTGGACAGACAGGTTCGTCGGCTGCGGACCAAGGATATAGCTACGGTTAAAGTTTTATGGAGGAATAAGAATGTTGAGGAAGTGACTTGGGAAGCAGAAGAGGTAATGAAGACTGAGTACCCGCATTTGTTCCCAACAGTACAGAAAGTTCAGTCTGAGGCATCATTGCCCCTAGGTATTATCTCATTTCGGTTATCATGATTGGTCGTGTGAGGTCATAGTATTGTATGTTGTAATATGTGGCCCTGTGTGGCATTATTTTGGGTTGCTGTGTGCAGGAGAGATTGGTATAAGTACAGGAGAAACTCTGCCAAAATTTTTATAACCCAGGATTGTTCAAACATTCAAGGACGAATGTTCCTAATGGGGAAAGAATGTTACACCCCTCGCTTTCGTAGTAGTCAAACCTATGGTTTCCTAGTCGAGTATGCCCTTGGAATAGAGACCTGATCCCGAGTTTAGAGGTAGAAAGTGTCCTATCCTATGTACAAGGGTACCAGCAGATATTCCTGGCAATTTATAGAGTTAGAAGTTCAACGAATCGAATCGACGCGATCTGAACTGAATTAAAAAAATCTGCAGACACCAGTCATCGTCGACGGGTCGTCGACATGGTCGACGGATAGTCGATGTACGGCGTCGATAGGGTGCCTCAGCCTTGCATTTGTAGGCATCGATGGGCCGTCGACCCACTC
The DNA here is from genome assembly GCF_019175385.1 of Lycium barbarum. Taxonomy (NCBI): domain Eukaryota; kingdom Viridiplantae; phylum Streptophyta; class Magnoliopsida; order Solanales; family Solanaceae; genus Lycium; species Lycium barbarum. Next base: position 83,730,217 of record NC_083344.1, read on the forward strand.
GTCGAACCGGACTGCAGTAGCTTTTTTCCTTCCAAGTATAAATATAGGAGCCACAACCTTATTTCTTATTTTCCTCCATTCAAAATCAGAAAACCCCTAATATATTCTCTCCCAATATTTTCCATCATATTAGTGAAGATTTGACAAGACCCGAACCCCGTAAACCCGAGCTTGTGAAGAAGAAGGTTGCTTCTAGGGTTTCTTCAGGGTTATAAAGCTAGGGAGGTTGGAGTTGAAGTGATTCTTGGGATTTTGACCCCTCAATGTATGTAAATGATTTCTACCCTTGTATTTGAGTTTATTATCAAGAGTATTAGTGATTTAATGTCACAACCCGACTAGGGGCCATGACGGGTACCCGGGGCTAACAATCGAGCACCACTCATTTAATTACTTATCATACTCATTAAGCGTACATTCATTAATATAATACTCAAATCATAGGAAAACCATTTTTTTTCATTTGGAAACATAATTACTTTTATATGCATAAGCCTTTCGGCTATCAAAATAATATATACATATACAATAGTAACATCGTGACACCATACTACCCACACATGCGTATCTACGAGCCTCTACTGGAGTACTAGACATATGGATGGGACAGGACCCTGCCGTGCCCAAATATGAACACAAAATAATAAATCAAATAGCACCTCCGGAATAATGGAGTGCTCCTGTAAATCTGCTGATAGCTCCTATGGATCTGCACCGTCTCCCTGTCTACCTGTGGGCATGAACACAGCGTCCAAAGAAAATAGACGTCAGTATGAATATTGTACTGAGTATGTAAGGCATGAACAATAATGATCTATCAATGAAATACGGAGACATCGAGTGAAGAGCGATCTGTAACTGACTGTCACTTAAAACTGAAATAATTCATGCTAACTTACTTCATAATCATCATCATATCATGAATGCATATATGTATAAGCTGCCCGACCATATAGGCACGGTGTGATAATCATTAGCCCGCGTCCAGGCCTCCCGCGTCCGGGGTACCATATCATGCTGCCCACCAGTGGTGTCAGCCCATGGCATCTTGACACGGTGTATATGTTGCCCGCTTAGCAGTGTCTGCCCGGCCATGTAGGTGCGGTGTAATAACATCATCATATATGTATCATGAATCATGCATAAAACTTAAGACAAACTATACATTTTTCGGGGTAACGTAAGGTCATAAACCCCCGATTCCATTACGGAGTATTTATAAGCATTCTGCCTCACCTTGAAGGAATTAGCATATAAGGTGAGTGTATTCAATGAACAACATCAATGGATCATAATATGGATCATTAGCCTTGTAGAAACATAATATTATAGGCCTTAGAATATTTAGACTTAGACTCATCATCATCATTATCGCACTCGTAGCATATCTCTTATTTTATCCCATAGGGCTATTCATGAACATAGACTCTTAGTTTCCCGGAAGGTAGGAAAGTCATGAAGATATAGGGAATGTCGTGCCATAAGAGTCATGCCTTAGAAAGAAGGGACTAGCCTTACATACCTCTTTCGTTTAACAGTTTTATCGCTTGATCGTTCTCCTTCGATGCTCGCGTTTCTACCTTCAAGAGGATTCACATCAACATTAGTCAATCGATTATATAAACGTGTTACAAATGCTAGAAAATTGGGCAGCATTTCCTTTTTTTTTTACAACTTTCCTCATTTTACATATCAACTACCAACATCCATCACAACATTCACAATATTATACACAAAAATCATCATTTATCTACATTATCCACATTTCACAATTTCACTTCGATTCCTCCATAATCGTGGTCAAAGTTCGCTATCATGTTTTCTCACATATAATACATATCCCATGTTCTAAGTGTCACTTATAGCATACTTATAATCACAGCATATCAATATTCATAATTCACTACAAACTACTACTCAACAATGACACTATTCCCACATTCATGACCCAATTTCTACATCCTTCTACAATCCAAGTGTTTTAACTTTTCAATACCTTAAAAAACATGGAATGATTATAAAACTCACCTTATATAATGTAAGAATAAGCCTTGAGTGGAAATTCTCTTCTTACACCAAAACCCTAGTCCACTCTTATTGGAATTTCTTGGTTTGGATGAACTTTGATATGTTTCATACACTTGATTTTGTGGGTTTGATGAAGTTGATCATAGATTTCTCTTGGGTTCTTGTGGGTGGAGAGTGGAGAAGATTCTAGAGTGTTCTTGAGATGTGGAGAGTGGAAATGAAATGTATTAAATGAGAGAGAGGGTCCTTATATCATTTTAAAATCTGACCCGACACGAACATACGGACCAACATACGGTCCATACATTTTATACTGACCGTATTTCTGGACCGTATGTTTAGTCCAGTGAAGACCCACATTCTGGGCAGAACATACGGTCGGCATACGGTCCGTATGTTTTATACGGCCAGTATGTTTGGCCGTATAATGCCCAGCTTTCCGAAGTTCGTTCTCGTTGACTCGTTTGATCTCCAATCCTTATGCAACCTTCTTGACACTTTTTTAACACCTCAATACAAATCTAAGGGACATTATCACTCTTCTCCAAGACTTCGTTACGCCATCCTTAACTTGTCACTCATAATTCTTACCCGACACACAACATATCCCTTTCTTTCCTTGAAAACCTTCTTCCCTCACCTCAAATGTCATTAGAATTTTGATTAGGATCGCCAAATGCAATTTCTTACTTATCAAAGCATTGTATATGTTTTGCCCGTCGTTAATCTATTCACTGTACGTTAACGGAAAATTTCCAAGGTGTAACATTCTTCCCCCCTTTCGGAACATTCGTCCTCGAATGTTTAACACTCGGGAATTCTACGAAATGTTTGCCAGAGTTTCCCCTGATATATGGCACTACCATCCTATCACAACAGCCCACAATAACATTGCCTCATAGGGCCACAACACAATAGCAATATAAGTTAGCCACACACGACCCATATGCATAAAAGAAAACATACATACCTCATACTCTTGGTGTTCCATCTTGGATCTTTTCTGGGGGTTAGAATAAGTGCAGGTATGTGGATTTCATTTTCTCTTCCGCCTCCCAAGTCATTTCTTCTCGGTTGTTATTTCGCCACAAGACTTTAACTGAAGCTACTTCCTTATTTCGAAGTCTTCGTACTTGCCTGTCTAATATGGCAATGGGCACTTCTTCATAGACTAGATTTTCTGTCACTTGAACATCATCTATCAGAACAATCCTCGTAGGATCTCCAACACACTTGCGGAGCATTGACACATGGAAAACTGGATGGACCGATTCAAGTTCTGGAGGCAAGTCCAATTCGTAAGCTACTTGACCCACCTTGCAGATAATTTTATAGGGCGCAATGTATCGAGGACTTAATTTCCCTTTCTTGCCAAATCTCATCACCCCTTTCATTGGCGACAGCTTAAAAAATATCCAGTCATCAATTTGAAATTCTAAGTCTCGCCGGCGGTAGTCCGCATAAGATTTTTGGCGACTTAGGGCTGTCAACAATCGATCTCGGATCTCCTTGACTTTTTCTACTGCCTGTTGAATCAACTCAAGGCCTATTAGCTGTACTTCTCCTATTTCAAACCATCCAATTGGGGATCTGCACTTCCTTCCATATAGAGCTTCATACGGAGCCATTTGGATACTGGAATGATAGCTATTGTTATATGAAAACTCAATCAGAGGTAAGTGGTCATCCCAACTACCACCAAAATCTAGTACACATGCCCGTAGCATATCTTCCAAGGTCTGAATAGTACGTTCGGCTTGCCCATCAGTCTGCGGATGAAATGTCGTGCTAAGCTTCACTTGAGTACCTAGACCTTCTTTAAAAGATTTCCAGAACTTGGCTGTAAATTGTGCTCCTCTATCTTTGATAATGGATATCAAAATACCATAGAGTCGCACAATTTCTTTGAGATACAACCTTTCATACCTTCTGCCGAGTATGTGGTTCTGATTGGAAGAAAGTGAGCCACTTTCGTGAGTCTGTCAACGATCACCCATATGGAATCATTCTTGCCTCGGGAATGAGGTAACCCCACAATAAAATTCATATTGATCACTTCCTATTTCCAAGTAGGGATTTTCATTGCTTGCAATAATCCTCCTGGCTTTTGATGTTCGATTTTCACTTGCTGGCAATTTGGACATTGAGCTACATATTCTGCTATATCTCTCTTCATGCCATCCCACCAATATATCAACTTGAGATCATGATACATCTTTGTGGAACCTTGGTGAATAGAACATCGAGAATAATGAGCTTCTTCTAGAATTCGACGGCGTAATTCTGCAACATTCAGAACACATAGCCTGCCTCGGTATCTAAGAATTCCATCCATAGAAATTTCAAATGGAGACTTCTCTTTTTCGTGAAATGTGTCTCTGTGATGGCACAAATATGGATCTTCATACTGACGCTCTTTCACTTCCATATTCAGGGGCGAAACTGTGGGATCATTAATACCGATTCCTGCACTACCTGAATCAATTAAACGTACTTCAAGATTAGCTAGCTGGTGGAGCTCCTGAATCATCTCTTTCTTTTCTGGAGGAACTTCACACATGCTACCCACTGATCGGCGGCTGAACGCATCAGCTACTACATTTGCCTTTCCGGGGTGGTCTAAAATGCTCACATCATAATCTTTCAATAATTCTAACCACCGCCTCTGCCGCAGATTCAACTCCTTCTGTTTGAAAATGTATTGAAGACTCTTGTGATCTGTATAGATATCAACATGCACACCATAAAAGTAATGTCTCCACATTTTTAATGCATGAATAACTGCGGCCAATTTGAGATCATGAGTTGGGTAGTTCTTTTCATGTTTTTGCAGCTGCCTCGAAGCATAGGCAATGACTTTGCCATGCTGCATTAACACACATCCTAACCCAACACCGGAAGCATCGCAATATATAACGTAACCATCTGGCCCTTCTGGGAGTGTCAAGACTAGGGCTGAGGTTAATCTGTCCTTCAACTCTTGGAAGCCACGTTCACAAGCATCATTCCACTGAAACTTAGCTGACGTTTGGGTTAGTTTCGTCAATGGAGCTGAAATAGATTGAAATCCTTCTACGAACCTTCTTTAGTACCCTGCCAATCCCAGAAAATTACGGACCTCTGTAGGCGTTGTAGGCCTTGGCCAAGTCTTCACAGCTTTGATTTTCTGAGTGTCACTCGAATGCCATCATCCGATATAACATGACCCAGAAATGTTACAGAATTCAGCCAAAACTCGCACTTTGAAAACTTTGCATACAATTCTCGAGTTCGAAGAATTCCAAGGACAATATGTAAATGATCTGCATGTTCCGATTCTGTGCGAGACTATACCAGAATATCGTCAATGAACACTATTACGAATAAATCCAAAAGAGGCCTGAATACGTTATTCATCAAATTCATAAACACTGCCATAGCATTAGTCAACCCAAACGACATCACCCGGAACTCATAATGGCCATATCTCGTTCTGAAAGCTGTTTTGGGAATATCTTCTTCTCTAACTCTCACTTGATGATAACCTGACTGCAAGTCTATTTTGGAGAACCACTTGGCACCCTGTAGTTGATCAAACAGATCATCAATCCTTGGGAGAGGATATTTGTTCTTTATCGTCAACTTATTCAACTACCTATAATCGATGCACATTCATTGGGAACCATCTTTCTTTCTCACGAATAGGACTTGTGCACCCCACGGTGATGAACTGGGTGTAATAAATACCTTCTCCAGCAAATCCTTCAACTGTGCCTTTAATTCTTTCAATTCTGCCGGAGCCATTTGGTAGGGAGGAATAGATATAGGCTTGGTGAACGGCAACACATCAATAGCGAAATCAATCTCTCTTTCTGGAGGAAGTCCTGGAAGTTCATCTTGAAATACATCCGAAAATTCATTCACTACCGAAATGGATTGAAAAGTTGGCGACTTTGCTTCGGTATCATGAACTCGGACTAAGTGATAAATATAGCCCTTAGCTATCATCTTTCTTGCCTTAAGGTAGGAAATAAACCTACCTCTTGGAGATGCTGTATTACCATTCCATTCAAGCACAGGCTCTTCCGGAAATTGAAATCAAACCACTTTCATTCGACAATCAACATTAGCATAACATGAGGTCAACCAATCCATACCCATAATCACATCGAAATCTAACATTTCTAGCTCAACTAAATCAACTTTAGTTTGGCAGTCGCATATCATAATTATACAATTTTGATACACTTATCTAGCTATCACAGGATCACCAACCGGAGTAGATACCTCAAAAGGTTTATTGGCTCAGGTTTCACCCCAATATGACCAGCAACATACGGAGTAATATAAGATAGGTTAGAACCTGGGTCTATCAATGAATACACATCATGGGAAAATACGGATAGTGTACATGTAACCACATCCGGGGAGGACTCGAGATCCTGTCGTCCGGCTAAAGAATACATACGGGGCTGAGTGGCACCTAAAGTATATACTCCCCCTCTGCCTCTACCTCGGCCTGCTGGAATCTGGGGAGTCTTCCCTGCCGGGTGCACTGAAGATGAACCAGTCGCTGAGGGCTGAACCCCAACTCTACCACTCATCGATAGGCAATCTCGCATCATGTGCCCAGCCTGGCCACAGGCATAGCAAGCATCTGAACCTTGGCTGCACTGTCCGGAATGTAGTCTACCGCACTGGCTGCATCGCGATACTGGGGGTCTCTTCTGGCCATTATCTCCCATAAACTGAGAATCTGAGGCCCTCGAACTCTAACCCTGTCCTGAACGAAAAGAGGGATCAAATCTCTTACATGCAAATTGAGGAGGCGCACTAGTCGCTGACCAGACTGAATGTTTGGGATATGTCTGTCTTGATCCCCTTCTATAATCACTTCCTGCCCCCATCGATCTGGCCCTCTTACTTTGCCCTCTATCAATATCACGATCACCCCTTTGCGGATGTTATTGTCCTTCTAAATTCTGGGCATGATCTTGAATGCGGGAAATATCTATCCCTTATTGCAACGAAGCTGTCAAGCAGTCCTTGAAAAAATGTGGCCCTAAGCCACTCACAAATCGATGCACTCTATCTCCCAAATCGCCCACCATAGTCGGGGCATATCTAGCCAATGAATTAAAATGAAGGCTATACTCCTGGGCAATCATATTTCCTTGTTTCAAATTTAAAAATCTATCCGCTCTAGCTCGGCGGACCTCGGGTGGCAAATAGTGACGGATGAAGGCATCTACAAATTCTTGCCAAACAGGAGGACGTGCATTCTCTCTTCTTGATGATAACTATTGTACCATAATACCGCCACATCTCGGAGTCTATAAGATGCCAACTCCACAGATTCAATTTCGGAGGCATGTATAATCTTCAATGTTCTCAGCATCTCATCAATAAAACTTTGCGGGTTTTCATCCAGCTTTGACCCGAAAAACTCAGGAGGATTTAGACTCATGAAATCACGGGCTCTGGTACTAGCTCCCCTATCATTTGGACTCGCATTCTGCCACTGTGCCTGGGCAGCAACTAACTGTGTCAATAGGTGGATATCCTCGGTCACTAGTTGACCCGAAGTAACCGATGAAGGAACTGGAGGCATAGGAGCTGGAGCTGAAGCCCCCTCTTGTTCTTCTAAATTATACGGAGTGGAGGAAGTATTAGATGGGGCCTCATTATGTGATTCGCCCTCTTCTACATTCATTGGCGGCTCTCTTTCCACCCGCCTTTTCATCGTAGTTTTGCCCTTCTGGGCGGTTGTAGCTTTTCCCTTTGGCGGCATTTCTGAAATCATAGCACACTATTAAGAGGAGAAAATCTTATAACACAACTCTATCGCACGATCTTCTTAAGATGAAACATGGTCATTTTTCCTAAATACTCTGTAGCCTCCTGTTTATTAGTGTGGCGCGCAACACACCATAAACAAGACTCTACTAGACACGGCTCGTACACACTTCCTATGACTGAACTGCTCTGATACAACTTTTGTCACGACTCGCCGATCACCACTCATTCAATTACTTATCCTACTCATTAAGCGTACATTCATTAAAATAATACTCAAATCATTGGAAAACCATTTGTTTTTCATTTGGAAACATAATTACTTTATATGCATAAGCCCTTCGACTATCAAATAATATATACATATACAATAGTAACATCGTGACACCATACTACCCACACATGCGTATCTACGAGCCTCTACTGGAGTACTAGACATATGGACGGGACAGGACCCCGCCGTGCCCAAATCTGTACACAAAATAATAAATCAAATAGTACCTCCGGAATAATGGAGTGCTCCTGTAAATCTGCTGATAGCTCCTATGGATCTGCACTGTGTCCCTGTCTAACTGTGGGCATGAACACAGCATCCAAAGAAAATGGACGTCAGTACGAATATTGTACTGAGTATGTAAGGCATGAACAATAATGATATATCAATGAAATACGGAGACATCGAGTGAAGAGCCATCTGTAACTGACTGTCACTTAAAACTGAAATAATGCATGCTAACTTATTTCATAATCATCATCATATCATGAATGCATATATGTATAAGCTGCCCGACCATATAGGTACGGTGTGATAATCATTAGCCCACGTCCAGGCCTCCCGCGTCCGGGATACCATATCATGCTGCCTACTAGTGGTGTCTGCCCATGCCATCTAGACACGGTGTATACGCTGCCCGCTTAGCGGTGTCTGCCCGGCCATGTAGGCGCGGTGTAATAACAACATCATATACTTATCATGAATTAGGCATAAAACTCAAGACAAACTATACATCTGTCGGGGTAACGTAAGGTCGTAAACCCCCGATTCCATTATGGAGAATTTATAAGCATTCTGCCTCACCTTGAAGGAATTAGCATATAAAGTGAGTGTATTCAATGAACAACATCAATGGATCACAATATGGATCGTTAGCCTTGTAGAAACATAATATTATAGGCCTTAGAATCTTTAGACTTAGACTCATCATCATCATTATCGCACTTGTAACATATCTCTTATCTTATCCCATATGGTTATTCATGAACATAGACTCTTAGTTTTCTGGAAGGTAGGAAATTCATGAAGATATAGGGAATGTCGTGCCATAAGAGTCATGCCTTAGAAAGAAGGGGCCTTAGAAAGAAGGGACTAGCCTTACATAACTCTTTCGTTTAACAGTTTTATCGCTTGATCGTTCTCCTTCGATGCTAGCGTTTCTACCTTCAAGAGGATTCGCATCAACATTAGTTAATCGATTATATAAACGTGTTACTAATGCTAGAAAATTTGAAGCATTTCCTTTGTTTTTACAACTTTCCTCATTTTACATATCAACTACCAACATCCATCACAACATTCACAATATTATACAGAAAAATCGTCATTCATCTACATTATCCACATTTCTCAATTTCACTTCGATTCCTCCATAATCGTGGTCATAGTTCGCTATCATGTTTTATCACATATAATACTTATCCCATGTTCTAAGTGTCACTTATAGCATACTTATAATCACAACATATCAATATTCATAATTCACTACAAACTACTACTCAACAAAGACACTATTCCCACATTTATGACCCAATTTCTACATCCTTCTACAATCCAAGTGTTTTAACTTTTCAATACCTTAAACAACATGGAATGATCATAAAACTCACCTTAGATAATGGAAGAATAAGCCTTGAGTGTAAATTCTCTTCTTACACCAAAAACCTAGTCCACTCTTATTGGAATTTCTTGGTTTGGATGAACTTTGATATGTTTCATACACTTGATTTTATGGGTTTGATGAAGCTGATCATAGATTTCTCTTGGGTTCTTGTGGGTGGAGAGTGGAGAAGATTCTAGAGTGTTCTTGAGGTTTGGAGAGTGCAAATGAAATGAATTAAATGAGAGAGAGGGTCCTTATATCATTTTAAAATCTGACCTGACACGAACATACAGACCAACATATGGTCCGTACATTTTATACTGAACGTATGTCTGGACCCTATGTTTGGTCCAGTGAAGACCCTCATTTTGGGCAGAACATACAGTTGAACATACGGTCCTTATGTTTTATACGACCAGTATGTTTGGCCGTATAATGCCCAGCTTTCCGAAGTTCGTTCTCGTTGACTCGTTTGATCTACAATCCTTATGGAACCTTCTTGACACTTTTTTAACACCTCAATACCAATCTAAGGGACATTAGCACTCTTCTCCAAGACATCATTACGCCATCCTTAACTTGTCCCTCGAAATTCTTACCCGACACACAACATATCCCTTGCTTTCCTTGACAACATTCTTCCCTCACCTCAAATGTCATTAAAATTTCCATTAGGATCATCAAATGCTATTTCTTACTTATCAAAGCATTGTACACATTGTTCCCTTCATTAATCTATTCATTGTACGTTAACGGAAAATTTCCAAGGTGTAACATTCTCCCCTCCTTTTGGAACATTCGTCCTCGAATGTTTAACACTCGGGAATTCTACGAAACTTTTGCCAGTGTTTCCCCTGTAATATGGCACTACCATCTTGTCACAATAGCCCATAATAACATTGCCTCACAGGGCCACAACACAATAGCAATATAAGTTGGCCACACACGACCCATATGCATAAAAGAAAACATACATACCTCATACTCTTGGTGTTCCATCTTGGGTCTCTTCTGGGGGTTAGAATAAGTGCAGGTATATGGATTTCATTATCTCTTCCGCCTCCCAAGTCATTTCTTCTCGGTTGTTATTTCGCCACAAGACTTTGACTGAAGCTACTTCCTTATTTCAAAGTCTTCGTACTTGCCTGTCTAATATGGCAATGGGCACTTCTTCATAGACTAGCTTTTCTGTCAATTGAACATCATCTATCGGAACAATCCTCGTAGGATCTCCAACACACTTGCGGAGCATCGAGACATGGAAAACTGGATGGACCGATTCAAGTTCTGGAGGCAAGTCCAATTCGTAAGCTACTTGACCCACCTTGCGGATAATTTTATAGGGCCCAATGTATCGAGGACTTAATTTCCTTTTCTTGCCAAATCTCATCACCCCTTTCATTGGAATCACCTTCAAAAATATCCAGTCATCAATTTGAAATTCTATGTTTCGCCGGTGGTTGCCCGCATAAGATTTTTGGTGACTTTGGGCTGTCAACAATCGATCTCGGATCTCCTTGACTTTTTCTACTCCTGTTAAATCAACTCAGGGCCTATTAGCTATACTTCTCCTATTTCAAACCATCCAATTGGGGATCTGTACTTCCTTCCATATAGAGCTTCATACGGAGCCATTTGGATACTGGAATGATAGCTATTGTTATATGAAAACTCAATCAGAGGTAAGTGGTCATCCCAACTACCACCGAAATCTAGTACACATGCTCGTAGCATATCTTCCAAGGTCTGAATAGTACGTTCGGCTTGCCCATCAGTCTGCGGATGAAATGCCATGCTAAGCTTCACTTGAGTACCTAGACCTTCTTGAAAAGATTTCCAGAACTTGGCTATAAATTGCGCTCCTCTATCTGTGATAATGGATATCAAAATACCATAGAGTCGCACAATTTCATTGAGATACAACCTTTCATACCTTGTGACGAGTATGTGGTTCTGACTGGAAGAAAATTAGCCACTTTCGTGAGTCTGTCAACGATCACCCATATAGAATCATACTTGCCTTGGGAACACGCCAGGAGGTGGCATGAACGCACAGAAGGGGTGACAGAAAACCCAGCGCGAACACGCCACTACCCAGCACGAACGCGCTGAGTACTTTTTAAGCCGGTGCAACCCTAGACAAAAATGTTATCTAAAGGGGTTTACCCCCTTATTTCTTCAAAAACTACCCCTGAATTCATCCCAAATATTCTGGAAGTTTCTTCCAACTTCCACCCATTAAATTTTCACGCAAACCAAGTATAATTCCCAAATTCTAGTCCGGACAGCGTACAGTTGCGATATAAAATCGTATTGCGGCACGTCTTGGCCTGAATTCAAGGTGAGAAGTGAAGATATAGCATTTCTAGCAGAATTAAGTTATGCATCTTCCCTTATTGATATTGAATTAGGTTTATTTATGGAGATAAAGTTATTAAATAGTTCGTATAACAAGTTGGTTAGTTGAGAACTTTGAAAACATAGTGTGGGATGTTTTATGGAGCCTATTGGTGTTGATAATGTTGTTGTGATGTTGTTGTTGTTGTTGGTTATTGGATTGTGATTTCGGATTAGACATATAAACAGGGAGATGCTGCGTGAATTTCAGCAGATTCTAAATAGAGTTAAATGGAGGATTTAAGAGGGGCATGTGATAGTGAGCCTAACAATGGTATAAATGAGTTATATCTATATTTGCGAGCTTGGAAGGATAAACATCGAGTGGATAAGGAGATCAAAAGGTATGTTAAGGCTTGTCCCTTTCTTTCAAAAGGCATGATTCCTACGTTACGTTTCCATACATGTCTTCCATAACATCCTTGTTCCCGAAAAGCTAGAAGTTCATGATTTTCAAGGTTTTTATGATATTAAAGACAAGATGTTTTCTATGATTCCCATGATGACAATGATTACTTCTTTCCTGTGAATCTATATATGTCTTCCATGATGTCTTTCTTTTCAAAAGCAAAAGATTCATGACTCTTATAAAGTTTCTTATGACACCAAAGATGAGATGTTTTCTATGATGAACATGATGATGATGATTTTAGTTCTAGAAATTCCAAAGCTTATGATTTTAATGCCATTATGAGACTATGGAGCTTATTTCATGATTTTCATGATTTTATTCATTGTTGTTGATCTCACCTTATAATCATTGTTCCTTCAAGGTGAGGTAAAGCGATGATGATTGTTCCATAATATAAATTCGAGGTTACCGACCTTACGTCACTCCGATAAAGTGACAACCTTTATTTGGGCTCTCATGCATGTTGCTTATATTATATATGTTTATATGTATCTATATGTATATATGGGATATGGGAAACAAGGCGAGGCGTTATATATGCATAGCCACCTGATCAGCTGGTATATTATGACATCATCCAGGACGCGGGATGCCCGGACGTGGGGTATATGGGTATGGATCGGGCCGTTCGTTCCTCGGCACTATTATATGATATATGGATCGGGCCGTTCGTTCCGCGACAATATAATATATCTATGGATCGGGCCGTTCGTTCTGCGACAATATAATCTATTTACGGATCAGGCTGCACGTTCCACAACACTATTATGTTATATATGTATATGAGAAAAGTTTTTTGAAAAAAGCTAAGCATGCATGATATCCGCCTTATGAGGCAATCAGATGTACAAGTTATCTCTTTATCTCATGTTATGTTCCATACTTCTTATTATGTTATTATTCATGCCTTACATATTGAGTACACTGGTCATACTGACATCCCTTCTTGTGGCGCTGCATTCATACCCGCAGGTATAGATAGACGAGACGAGGACCCTCTACAGTAGGCTGCCTCCAGGTACTAGTCTTGATTGGTGGGCTCCACTTCTTTGTGGAGCATCGCTGATTCTGCGTTTGTATATGTATTTTGTATCATGGGTATGTCGGGGGCCCTGTCCCGACTTTCGTACTTCAGTCATGTTCATAGAGGCTCTGCAGACAGTCTCCGGTATGCTGTTTAGTTATGTTTTTTCTGTAATTATGTCAGCTTCATGGGCTTATTGTACACATTCATATGCATGATATTACATTCGCCTTAGTCTCCTTGGTATTATGTTGCCTTTTGAGAAATAAAAGATATGAGTTATAGCTTGGTTCGCTTGGTCCCTGTAGGGCGCCGGGTGCCAATCACGCCTTGCCTAGGTTGGGGCGTGACATGATAAGAGAATTATGACAAGAGAATTTCACCGCTTGGGAAGCCTAGGAGTTCAACTCTTGGACTCCGATGATTGTGGAGTTGTTCAAAACAGGGCTTATTCCTCCTTAATAGCCGATGTGATGGAGAAAACGTTTAATGATCCCTTTTTACTACAGCTGAAGACGGAGATTCACAAACATAAGATAATGGCTTTCTAACAAGGGGGAGATGATGGTACCTTGAGGTACCGAGCGTTCCCGATGTAGATGGGCTCAGAGACCGAATTATGTCAGAAGTACACAACTCTAGAATCTCTATTCACCCAGGTTCTACGAAGATGTATCATGACCTTAAGGAGATTTATTGGTGGAACAACATGAAGAAGAATATAACAGATTTTGTGGCTAACTGTCTGAACTGTCAGCAGGTGAAAGCCGAACACTAGAGGCTTGGTGGGTTGGCTCAGAATATTGACATTTCTGTTTAGAAATGGGAAATGATAAATATGGACTTCATAACAAGTTTACCTCGCTCATTTCGAAAACGTGACTCGATTTGTGTGATTGTGGACCGACTTACTAAATCAGCACACGTTTTGCCAATCAAGACCACCGATTCAATAGAAGATTATGAAAAGTTGTATATTCAAGAAATTGTTTGATTGCATGGGACCCCAGTTTCTATTATTTCAGACCGTCATGCTCAGTACACAATGAACTTTTGAAAATCCTTTCAGAAAGGATTGGGTACAAAGGTAAATCTCAGTACAACCTTTCACCTTCTTATAGATGGCTAGGTAGAGCGCGCTATAAAGATTGTTGAGGGCATATATTCTAGATTTTAAAGGTAATTGGGATGATCACTTTCCTCTCATTTTTTTTGGTAAATAAAGGATTCTATTAATACCAAAGTGAATCGTTACAAAGCAAACCAGGGTTGACCACCTGATATCTCTAATCAATCAGACAATGTTACACTTTACATGTAGCCTAACTACAAGCTAGTGTCAAAATTCCTAACTTGATAAGCAGCAGTAAAACTCAATCAGCCAAGCAGTGATAGACAACACCAATTAGATAGTCTTTAAGGCATGACATTAAGTGAGGTCAGATGATCTTTCCATTTTGGATAGAGATTACCCTGAATGTGGATATTTATAGCAATTTCCCTGCACAGTTTATCACTCTTGTACCTCCCATGTTGGAATCTGATCCCGTTTCTCTCCCTCCAAATAGCATTGATCACTTTCCTCTCATTGAATTTCCTTATAGTAAAAGTTATCATGCTAGTATCAAGATGGCTCTCTTTGAAGCCCTGTATGGGAGAAGGTGTAGATCACCCATTGGGTGGTTCGAACTTGGCAAAGCAGACTTGTTAGGGAAAGACTTGGTCTATCAAGCTATGGAAAAATTCAAGTTGAGCCAGGAGTGGTTGAAGACGGCTCAAAGTTGCCAAAAGTCCTATTCAGTATGCGGCGCAGATACTTTGAGCTTCAAATTAATGATCAGGTGTTTCTGAAAGTTTCGCCTAAGAAAGCCGTTATGAGATTTGGGGAAAAGGGGAACCTTAGTCCATGTTATATTGGGCCATATAGGATCCTACGAAATATCGGGAAAGTCCCGTATGAGTTAGAGTTGCCACACGAGTTGGCTGTTGTACACCCAGTGTTTCATGTATCTATATTGAAGAAGTTCATGGGGGCCCTATATCTTGTTGTCCCTACAAAGATAACAAGGGTTAAAGATAGAATTTCTGACGAAGAGATTCCAGTGGCTATTCTTGATCGTCAAGTTCGCAAGTTAAGAACTATGGAAATTTCGTCAGTAAAGGTGCTTCGGAGAAATCAGAAAGTTGAAGAGGCTACGTTGGAAGCCGAAGAGGACATGAAGTCCAAGTGCTCGCATCTCTTTGAGGAGCAAGCAGAAAATGTCAAAGGTAACTAACCTTTTCATTCAGCTCACAAGCTATAATCCTTATGTTTCCAGTATTCAGTTAGTTCAGTAGTTATTCCGTTCAGTATTCATTAAGTTAAGTATTTATTGAGTTCAGCATTCACTCAGTTCAGTATTCATGTGTTTATGTTAGTTTAGTGTCCATATGTTCCCATTCATCACGATTATGATCCATAGTTAGCAATAGTTACAACCAGAACAATCAATCGAGGACGAATGACGCCAAGAGGGAGATAATTTAACACTCTGTATATCCAGATTAGGTGTGAATGAGTTAAATGAGTGTTGCTGTGACATTTTTTCCATATAATCTCCCATTACAATGAGTTTTGGTGAAAATAGATGTTTCGGAATCAAGACGGATAGTGAGGTGCACAAGATTCGATAGAATCGACTAAGTTTTTGATAAGTCTGTCTTCCAGCCTGATTTATTGAAAATCTGCTGGGAACTTGAGAAAACTCAAAACTGGAAAGTAATAGCCCTTTGAATTACCTTTCCATCAATATATGATGGAGTTTAAATAGACATCTATACAAAGTTATGACCGTTTTACGGAAGGGTCGTAGAGTAGTCCGCTGGAAACGCATCTGTGACCGCAGAATGCGAAATGAGACGCAGATCGCATTCTATGATGCATTTGGGCCAAATTTTCTGTCCCAAAGTTTTCAACATTCTTTTTGAATGTGCGTTAGCATCTGAGACCATATAATGCGATATGCAACGCAGACGGGCCGGAGACTCATTAAAAGTCGTGTTTTTCCAAATTTATATTCCATTTTTTAGTTCACCAAGCCCTAGCACGACTTTTCTCTCCTCTTTTCATCTTCCCACATCAAGATAAGTCTCCCTCATGTATTCCTAAGTAATTCTAACACTTATCTATGGATTCTTAATAAGATACTACGCTACAATCATAGGGTTTTCAAGAAAGCCCTTATCAAGATTTCATGTTCAAAATTTTGGGCTTCTTTGTCAAGATACAAATGTTGTTATAAGTTTTGGAACGATTAAGGCAAGTAGGGCTTCTATCTACACCACGTTCGTTCATGTTTCCATGAATTTCTCATCCTTATGAGTATTATGTCCTAGTTTTATGAAAAGCTTAAATGTTCTTATAGTTCAAATAACAAAACTTCATATTTCATTCATGTTTATCATTCTAAGGATCATGAACTCATTACGTAATCCATGAATACCCATACCTTGATTTCCATGAGTCTTCACGCATGTAACATGAAAATGTATATGAACTATTATTGTTATATTCCATGAATCCCATGTCTCATGAAAATTATATTATGTATACATGTTATGAATTATATTATAAATTAGAACTATGGGCTCTGAAACCACCTATTTTCCATGTTCATGATTTGAGAGTAGTACAAATTGCCAAGAAGGCTCGGACAACCTGAAACTACATATGCCAGCGTAGGATAACGATCGCTCTGCCCTCTTAGGATGATTCCTTCTTGTTACCCATTGTGGGTTATTTTATGAATCCATTCATGTCATGTTCATGTATCATATCCCAACAAGGTACGAGATAACTTACCTGATCGGGCAAAGATCAAACGCTACGTGCTCACGTGATGGTTATATGTCAGTTATACTATGGCTCTCCCGTTTAATAATATTTTACTCATGTTATATTATATTCATGTTAGATACTACTCATGTTCATGTTCAGCTTGCAGTTTCAGTTTTTGTCCTTATTATTTAATGTGCCATGTTTATTCATTCAGTTGCTTTATATACAGGTACAATTAAAATATACTTACGTCCCATTTGCCTGGTGCCTACATTTCACGATCTAGGCATTGATTTATAGGGCGATGGATCTGCTCATTAGGACATTGCTCGTATCAGCTTTTGGTGAGCCCCATCTCATTCAGGGTGTTGTCTTTACTTACATTCATGTCATGTTATGCGGTAGAGGTATGCCGGGGCCTTGTTCCGGTAAACAATTTTAGTATTCAAACTCATGTTTTAGAGGTTTTATAGACTGGTCTATCATGTCATGTCAGATGTTCAGTGTCATATAGCCGTGCCAACTCATACTTACGATGTTTTCAGACTATTTCTACACTTATGTTAAACTAGTATTTTCAGACTTATGGTTATCAAATCTCATGTTTCACTCAAATCATTCATGTTCAACTTATATTACACATCAGTAAATGTCCCATGTTGATTCAGCAAGCCATGTAGTTCGCTCGGTCACATGCAGTAAGGCATCGAGTGTCGTGTTATACTGAGGCCATAGTTTGGGGTGTGACACTTGTACTCAAATTTCGTGTTTCTATTCCACCTGAAACTTTATTCAGTGCAAAAACTTAAGAAAGAGCAGTGAAATTCTACAGAAGGGAATTGGTTGAAGTTGTTTTTTATACCTTTACATATTACACATGTTATAAACCAATCTATGCTTAGTTCTAAAGCATCAAATTAGTGATCCATATTCTGTGAGATCTAATTTACACTAAATAGAAAGTGAATGTCTGATAGTATAATATTTCTTAACACTCCCCTTTAGTTAGAGAGTGAATATAATAAAGTCCCAACTGTTTGCATAATGTCACGAACCGATCCTTTCCCAATGCCTTTGTAAATGTAACAGCCCGATTGGTTGTAATGAGAATCAATGCTCTGTTTTACGTGTCGTCTATTCCAGAAGCTCCGTAATAATTATTTTTACTTGCTTGCAAAATTTGAAGTCAAACGGATGTCATTTGGTTCACTTTGGGAGAAGGTTTCTTTAAAAATCCTGATATTCAATTATGGCTTAATTAATCGTTTGAGAAAAAGGTGTTCTGATTGGCGATCTGAAGATTTTGTTAGATTTTTAATATTGTTTATAACCGGTAGAAATTGATGAAGCTAATTATGACGTTCGTTTGATTGGTTTTTGATAATTATGTTAGTTTTAGCATTTAATATGCCCATTGATGGTGAAAAGATGATCACGGAAAGAAATAAGACCCGGATTAAAAATTTGTTGGTTCCATTAGCTTTGTATTGATGTTTATGACTTGCGGGGATAGGTGACGCGATTCCCGAGGATTTCAGATGAGTTTTGGGTAAGGAAAAGGATATTTTAGTAACCTTGAGTTAAAGTTTGACCAAAGTCAATACTGGGGTAAATGAGTCATTTTTGATGTTTCGTCGATACCATTAGGTTCGGGATGTGACCTGTGACTTAGGCGAGTCGTTGGTTTAGTTTTCGAGTGGTTCAGGTGCGATTTAGGTGGTCGGTTGAGAAATTATCTTTTGATATGATTTGGAGTTGACGACGGTCAATATGGGGTCAAGCGACCCCTGTCAATGTTTTCAGTATTTAAGAAGGTTTGTATGATGATTTTGGACTTGTCCACAAATTTTGGTTAGATTTCGATGAGGTTCAGATGGGTTTGTGTTGTATGGTGTTTATTTTTGGTTTTGACGTCATTTTGATAAAAAAAAAAAAAAAAAAAAAAAAGGGTACCCTATTGAGAAAAATACCTTTGATTTGTGTTTCAATTGAGCTATTAGATCTGTATCGTAATTTCAGAACTATAGCAAGAAGAATCGTTGCGTTTTGCTATCGTATGAGGGAGATATGACCAATGTACTTTGAAGATGCGCTGCTGGTTTTCTAGTGTAAAAAAATGTCCTTTGTAATTGCGACATGTGGCGTCGTGATGAAGGAAATTGTCTGGACAACATATAAATCGAGCAGTTCAAAATATTTAGTATTTTGAGTTCAAGAGCTCTGTTTTAGGTGATTTTCGCGGCGTTGTTTTCGTCTCAATGAAGGGATAAGTATCCAACCTTTATTGTGGTGTTTCCCCATGATTATTTTCGTTGGTTATCATTTTTATCCGTGTTTGGATTTTAGAAATTCAAGTTTTGAATCCTCAAAAGTTGAAAAGTGGTAAACTATGGTTTTGAGGATCAAGATGAATGCTTTTTGAATGAATTTTCTGGATTTAGACTAATTAAGCTATGCGTAAACTAAATTTGCAATTAAATTCCAGCTTTTCCCTTGGGGGCTCAAGGTTACCTTTTGGATTCAATTTTGGGTTCCAAATTAAACTATAGCAATATGGGTAGCATTGGATACGTTTAAAGTCTTAGAATACTATTTTGACTATATTGGACTCAGCTTTTCAATGAAATTATAGTTTTAACCTTCGAGGCTTGGGATTGACTTTTTGGTTGACTTTCTGGACCCGAATTGTTATCATAACAATATAAGTGTCTACGGAATGTATACATACGTATATTATGTGTTTGAAAAGTTTTGGATCGTTTGGAGGCTTTGAAGAAAAGCAAGGTCATGTGGTGATCGCTTGAGTTCAAGCTTCAAATCAGGCAAGCTGAGACCTTTCTGACCTTAATTAAAGTGTCGTAGTTGGCTTAATTGGACTAAATAAGAGGGAGTAATGGGGTAATTAAAGGGGTCCGATACTTGTGAGGTGACGAGCACTTGTATCGGGTCATGCCATCATATGGGTATTTGCGTAATGTCCATTGTATAGTCCCGTCTGAATGCCATGCTTTGAGCATTAGCTAATAGCGTAGACTGATTTGTGTCTATGATTGGGATATGAGGTCCCTTATTTTTTGCTTCTATATTTACTACTTGTCTTATTTCTGATTGTATGTTCTCATCACACTTAAATTACTCATTATAAAAGTGAAAAAAAAAAAACTAAAGGTCGAGTCTTTATTGCTTATTTTTATTTCTTATTATGGTGAATGTCATATTCATGCTATTATATGGTATCTAATGCACTTTTGGGGATACGTAAGTGATGTTCGAGGGGAAATGGTTCCGAATGGAGTGATGATGATTTTATGAGCCTGATTGGCTAGAGATAGGTAATGTGAGCCTAAGGGCTGAGTAATGTGATTTGGAGCCTACGGGGCTGAGTAATGTGATTGGAAGCCTAAAGTGGCTAGGAACCCGATGGAAAATTCTGGGTTGATATATAGAACTCGCGAGTCCCCCATGGGTCACGATTCATAGTATTTGAAGGTGATGTACTAGTGATGGAAGGCCTTGCATTGCATAGCATTTGCATATCATATCATCTCATTGGTTCCTTGTTTAGATGATACGCTTAAAGTGTTATTGAATTGTATTAACTTGCTTATTTGACTACTTAGGCGGACTTGAGGACTTAGAGGCTTCTTACTTAGGATTTTAACCGTTGATTATTGTGATCATTATTATGATAGACTAATAGCAGTTAGTGTGGAAGTACTATTCGAAGACCAACCCTCATCCCCATTTTAGTTTAGGGTCGGGTCGACGCTGAGTAGACGTTGATTTCCCGTACTCACTCTACACTTGCTACACATTTTTCGGTGTGCAGAGTTTGTCTTTAGCACTAACGTAGCTCAAGGCTTCACAGATCGTTAAAGAGCCTGTCTTGGAGGATTCAGGGTGAGCTGCTACTTGATCCGTGGTGCCGAACTCACTCTCTCTCTCTCTCTCTCTCTCTCATACATTATTCTGTCTTTTCTACAATTCATAAAGTGTATTCAGATGATATCCAGACTTGTATTTGCTATCTTATATTTGATATCTTAAAATTTGATAAATAGTTTATAGGTGGTTTGCCTATCGGGTAGGGTTAGGTGCCTTCACAGCTTTGGAATTTGGGTCGTGAAAAATTGGTATCAGAGCTTTAGATTCACCAGTCTCACGAGTAGAAGAGCAATGTCTAGCAGAGCCTTGCGGATTACTACGGAGAAGTCTGTACTTATCTTCGAGAGGCTATGGGACACTTAGGAACATTCCATTCTTTCATTCCTTATCGTGTGTATGTTATTTGGTTAAGGTCTAAACTTCATTGTTCCGATCTCTCAATGCTGGGGAAGTCACGTTCTCGGGTTTGTAAATGAGCGTCTGGATGTGACGTTGTCACACCCATTATTTTACCTAAATAAATAAATTAAATTATATTTATTAAAAAGGGTTTTTCCAATTAAAATGACGTTTTGAAAAGGGATTATTTCATTTATTCCGAGTGGCCACTTGGAATTTAGTTTTGGTGTCCAGGTCAGCTTATTGAATCCGTAATCAAAAGGACGTTGACTTTTTAATTATTGGTTTGCGAAATCAAAAGTCTAGGTAAGGAATTCTGTTGACCAGGGAGAAGGTATTAGGCGTTCCCCAAGTCCCGTAGTTCTAGCACGGTCGCTTTCATTGTCTAATATTCGGCTTAAATTAATCTTGGATAAAATCATGCTTGCCTAAACTCTTAACTATGTCTGCCACCCAATTTATTTACTTAAAAATGTGACTTATATTTTCCAGCCAAGGAGCGTAACTGCACACGTGATTGAAATTAACTTGAATTAATTTATTGTGCTCTTCTCTTTTATTTTTAGTTCGGGCTTAAATAAATTCTTGGCCCAAATCATTCTTAAGATTATAACTCCCGAAACGATTAAAAAAACTATTCAAGACAATTTAAGCAAAACCCAATACAGGAAACATTTGACTAAATACGACTAAAGTTGTTAAATTAGAGAATGACACAATTGTACCCAAAACGATTTGACCAAGGCATGATATTTAGGTTTTCACTTGTTGTCTCATGATACATTCACTAATTAAAACACACGTTTCCTCTAAAATAATTTTTAAAAAAAACATGTAATTAGTGAATAGTTTTATAAACAAAACAAACTCAAACTTTAGAAAGGAATCAATCACATGTTAAAATATCCTATGAATGATTTTAGTCGGCTTAGGATAACATTAATATATTTATGAATGTTAATGCCAACTAAATCTTGAACAAAATACAAATATAATATTTCATTAGATCAATTACAACACATCTCAATAGGTATAACCCATTAAAAAAAATTGCAGCAACATTATTTTGTTTCTAAGAAACGAACGATTATTTGTAGTAAAAAAAAAAAAAACTTTAATCTGTTGACAAAACTGTGAAAGAAATTCTCTTAAATGTAAAGTTCAGTTTAGTAATCTCATTAATTTTTATAAGAAAAAAAAATTGTTAAAAACAAAAGTAGAAGATTATGAAAAAGCTAACAAAATCAGGTCACATATAATCGTGACATTAAACTATACAAAGAAATTGAGTGTTACCTTTAGCGAAGATTAATTCACCACAAGAAAACGGTTACAATCTACTGATTTCCAAATTTAACAAAAGCTAACTTTCAGGTCTACGAACTCGAACTAGTTCGAAACTCCTAAATTGCTCTACGAATTTTTTCTCTCTTAGTACTTTTGCTCGCTGTTTTTTTTCAATCTGTTCATGTGTGTAGTCTTTTTGTATATATGTTGTGGGTGTATATTTATGTTGTGTGTTGTGTGAGTGTGTGCAGTATATTAAAAGGGACGTGAAGGAGCAGGAGTTCAAGGGACAATGTTTTACTTGAGAGTTTTATGGGGGGCTAAGACGTGAGTAATTGTTACACCTCTTGTTTTCGTCATAGGAGAACCTATGATTTCCTAGTCGGGTATGCCATTGGAATAGAGACCCGAACCCGAGTTTGGAGGTGGAAAGTGTCTTACCCCGTGTATAAAGGTACTAACAGGTGTTCCTGGCAATTTACAGGATTAGAAGTTGAACAAATCGAATTGACAAGGTTTGAGCTGAACCGGAGAAGTCTGCAAACACTAGTCATCGTCGACGGGGCCGTCGACAGGCCGTCGTTAATGCCGGGTCGATGGGCTTCTGCAGCCCTGAATCTGCAGGCGCAGGTCGACGGAGCACGTCGACGGGTCGTCGACCCGCTCGTCGAACCGCACTGTTGTAACTTTTTAACTTCCAAGTATAAATATATGATCCACGACTTTATTTCTCATTTTCCTCCAATCCAAATCAGAGAAACCCTAGTATTTTCTCTCCCAACATTTTCCATCATTATTAGTGGAGATTTGGTAAGATTCGAGCCCCGTGAACCCGTGCTTGTTAAGAAGAAGGTTGTTTCTAGGGCTTCATCAAGTTGTTACTATTGTTGTGGTTGATGTTGGATTGAATAGGATGTTGAAGGATTATTAAGCTTGTAAGGGAAATGTTGCCCATAATTTTTTAAGCTCTATTCGTATTTAAAATGATTAGTAAGCGAGATAAATAGTCTAATTAAGGCCTACGTTATCTTGATTGTAGACTTACGAGCTCGAGGATTAGAAGTTGGACGATTGGATATAGTTCGAGGTATGTTAAGGTTAACCTTTCTTTCATTTTATGCATGATCTTATAATGTGAATGAACAAGCAAGTAAACGAGCTTACATATTACTCTACTCTTACAAGCACTAGTAGTACTTCAGTCTGTGATGTTTCTATGACCCGTCTATGATTGTTCCCTCTGTTCAAGGGTCTTGAGATTTCTTATGTTGATGATGTTAGATCAAAGAATGTTCATCGGAGATAGTACGACCTCATGTCACTCCAAGAGTTCTATGTATTCATTTTATTTATGCATTGCATCCATATTCATATGCGTATTGACCGGTGACTAAAAGGCGTTATATACGCACTATTATATTATTATATATGGATCGAGCCGTACGTTCCTCGACACTACTATTATATTATTATATATCAATCGGACCGTACGTTCCTCGGTACTACTATTATATTATATATATGGATCGAGTCGTACGTTCCTCGGCACTATTATATGATATATGGATCGGGTTGTACGTTCCACAGCACTATCAGTTATATTATGACCTATGCAAATCATACACCCTTAGAGGTAGTTTCAGTTATACAAAGTATGTAGATATTCTCAGATGTTAGCTATAGATGCATTCAGATATTGAGATTAGCTTTCATATTTCAGATGTCTCTCATAACTTCTATGTACTTGTTATTCTTGTGCCTTACATACTCGGTACATTATCCGTACGGACTCCCCTATTGTTGGGGGGGCTGCGTTCATGCTTGCAGGTTTAGGTAGACAGAGAGACAATCTAGCTCATTAGGGCTTCCCCTTAGCAGTTTGGTGCGTTTTGGTAGGCTATTTTGAGATTTATATACATGTATATGGGTATGGCGAGCCCATGTCCCATCCTTTCTGCAGCATTCTGTTCCATTAGAGGTATGTAGACAGTTGTATGTAGTTGGTACATGATGTAGTCTTGTCGGCTCTTATTCTTTTGCGTACAACATATATAGCGACCTAGTTGGCTTGCACTGTTACTTCGGTATTATGTATATATATATATATATATATATATATATATATATATATACATATATACAGTTGGATATGAGTCAGATATGGGCCACCCTGTTGTTATGTGATAGTTAAGCAAGTGTAGGGGTGTCTGGTCATTAGGGGTCAGGCACTCGTCATGACTCATCGGCTTGGGTCGTGACAGAAGTGGTAACAGAGCAGTTTCGTCCTAGGGTTTTCTACAAACCGTGTCTAGTAGAGTCTGTTTTATGGGTATGTTGTGCACCACACTTATAAGCAGGAGGCTACAGGACATTTAGGATATTGCCATTCTTTCTATTCTAGATCGTGCGATAGAGCGGTAAGATAAGAATTCCGTTTCTAATGATTTGTTCTGATTTCAACGATGCCCCAAAAGGAAATTGTAGCTACCCAGAAGGGCAAACGAGTGGTTGGTGAGGCTACTAGCCATACTCAGCAGATTACCAAGGCTCGAGGTGAGTGCCAAAGTGAGACCCTATCCCAGGCTTCGCATACTCCACCCGCTTCAGAGGAGCGAAGAAGAGCCTCAGCTCCAGCTCCAGCACCCCCAGTTCCTCCACCAGATGCCTCAGGCTAGGAGATGAGAGGGGTCATCCTTTTGCTGACCCAGTTAGTAGCCGCTCAGGCTCAGCGACAGGGTGCATGTCATGGTAGTAGGGGTCAGAGAAAGAGGTCCAGGTCCTTAGGGTTTGACAGTGAGTTCGGAGGTGGCCCAAGGCGGCAGTCCTTTAGACACTTAGCTTATTCACTAGCTAGTACGCCTCTGCGGTTTCCTGGACCTAGGTTTGATAGATCTGCTTATTTTGGGCCAGCTCAGAGTTCTAGAGTTCCCAGTTCTCAGATTAGGAGTGTTTCCAGTCAGACGAGGCCACCTGTGCCACAGCATGCCCAGTGTGGTATATTACACTCAGGACCGTGCCGATTGGGTTTAGGTGGTTGTTATGCCTGCGGTTGGCCAGGCCATAGCAAGCGTGACTGTCCATTTGTACGTGGTGGAGGTAGGTCTCAGCCCACATGATTAACCGCTGGTTTTTTGTTATTTGTACGCCCTCCGGGGCAAGGCTCACAGGCACCAGCAGGCTGTGGTAGGAGTTGAGGAGCAGCGGCCAGTTCGAGTGGCCCTCAGCCTCACATCTATGCATTGACTCGGCGATAGGATCTCGAGTCTTCCCCTGATATTATCACAGGTATAATACCAATATTCTTTTATGATGTGTATGTATTGATTGATCTGGGGTTTACGTGTTATATATTACTCCATTTGTTGCCAGCAAGTTTGTGATAGGGCCTGAATCGATTAAACCGTTGGTGGTATTTTCGCCAGTTGGTGATCTAGTTATAGCTAATGTTAATAGTGATAATGAAATGCAAGTTTGATTGATTAATTACAGAAGGGATTAAAGGAGGGTAAGCAGAGAGGTCGTCTTATGAGTATAAAAACTTTTATTCAAGAGGACTGATTATCGAAGGGTTTAGGAAATAAATTTGATGTTTCGCAAGAAGGATGCCTAGATATGGCATATGAAGTGAGCTTTATTGTCTTATATCCCCTTTCGTATCAATAGCCATGTGTGGCTGAGTTGTGTATCATATGTATTTTTATGGGTTTTATGGGTAGCCTGTGAGGCATTGGATGTATTTTGTGGGCTGTGTGCAGGTTTGGGATAGCAAGAATTACAGACGATCCTCTGTCAAAATTTCTCGAAATTTAAGCTATTTGAGTATATGTGTGCTGCAAGGGTAAGATGTCATTATAGATCAAAGGAGTTTAGTAATGGGTGATTAAAGGAGGACCCAAATCTTTAAAGAAGGTCAAGAAAGTCAAGTCATTTCGAAGCAGTTTTCCGATCCTTATATATATCTCGAGTACTACATTTGTACCAAGTATGAGCCCATCACTACTAAGTATCAAAGGATTAGAGTTTAAATTAATCGACGTCGGAAGAAGGTTGAGAACTGTGCAACTTGACAGGCAGATTGACGAGCCGTCAACATGGTCGACGGTCCGTCAACCTTGCACCGTCAACCAACCTTGAGGATCAGAGGCTGCTGCAACTTAAAGCCTGCAAGTTGATGGTCGTTAACAGTGTTGATGCCACCGTCAACAGTGTTGACACCACCAGCAAAGTTGAGGCAGTATATATTAACCCCTATGTTTTGTTAAGGTACAACGCGGAATTTGTATGCGCATATATGTATAATACGAGTACAGGTTGGTGGATCAAAGATAGATTCATTGTTGATGCTTAAAGTTTATACATTTGATAGACCAAATCCTATGGGCTTATAATAACGACATAAAGTAATGAATAAGGAAAAATGTTATATGGGATTGATGATAAGTTAAGAGAATGATTGTATGAAGACGAGGTAATTAACATGGAGGAAGTGATGAGTAAGGAAAGAATAGGACAATGAGTCAATAACTAAGAGCAAGATGACAAGGACAGCTTAAAGGATGAGTGGAGAGTGAGCAGTGTCATCTTTGGTAGCAGAAATAAAAGAACGTCAGTACGAAGACCCTGTTCTAGTTCATTACCGAGATACAACACCTCAGAAAGAAAAGACACCCTATTTGATTACAGGTGATGGAGTACTCAGGTATCGAGGTAGATTATGTGTTCCTAATGTTGCAGGACTCTGTCAGCAGGTTATGGGGGAGGCACATTACTCTCGCTATTCTATTTATCTAGGTTCAACAAAGATGTACCGTGATCTCAAGGAAGTTTATTGGTGGGATAGTATAAAAAGAGATATAGCTGAATTTGTTACCCAGTGTCCAAATTGTCAACAGGTCAAGATAGAGCACCAGAAGCGCGGAGGTCTATTACAGGCTATGGAAATTTCGTAATGGAAGTGGGAGGTAGGTAATATGGATTTCATTATAGGTTTTACTCGTACTCCGCGGAAGAATGATTCCATATCGGTTGTAGTTGATAGGCTCACAAAGTCAGCCCACTTTCTTCCTGTCAGAACTACTTATGCAGCCGAGGATTATGCGAATCTTTATCTCAAGGAGATTGTACGACTTCATGGTGTTCCTACAACGATTATTTCAGATAGGGGAGCATAGTTCACAGCTAAATTTTGGAAGTCATTTCAGCATGGATTGGGGACTCAGGTGAGTCTCAGTACTGCATTTCATTCGCAGACGAATGGGCAGGCGGAGCGTACTATACAGACACTTGAGGATATGTTGAGGGCTTGTGTGATTGACTTTCAAGGCAGTTGGGATGATCATTTGTCTCTTATCAAGTTTGCATGTAACAAGAGTTACTATTCTAGTATTCAGATGGCTCCGTTGAGGCCTTATATGGGCGGAGATGTAGATCTCCCATAGGATAGTTCGATGTCAGGGAAAATCAGTTAGTAGGCCTAGACCTAATTCAGCAAGCAGTTAAATAGGTGAAGGTTATTCAGGAAAGGTTGCTAACAGCTCAGAGTCGACAAAAATCCTACGCAGATAATTGACGACGTAAGTTAGAGTTTGAAGTAGGCGATTGTGTTTTCCTAAAATTTTCACCTATGAAAGGAGTGATGAGGTTTGGTAAGAAGGGTAAGTTGAGCCCTCGATGCTTTGGGCCATATCAGATTATTCGTACTGTGGGTAAGGTGGCATATGAGCTAGAATTGCCTTCTGAGTTAGAGTCTGTACATCCGGTATTTCATGTGTTGATGCTTCGTAAATGCATCGGAGATCCTTCAAGAGTTGAACCAGTAGATGATATCCAGGTGACCGAGCAGTTATCATACGAAGAGGTAAGTTGCTATATTGGACAGATAGGTCTGTCGGTTACGGATAAAGAATTTAGCCTCCGTTAAAGTCTGGTGGTGGAATAAGAATGTTGAGGAAGGGACTTGGGAGGCAGAAGAAGCAATGAATATTAAGTACCCGTAATTGTTGCCAGCAGTATAGGAGGATCAATCTGAGGCATCACCTCCCCTAGGTATTATTTCATTTTCAGTTATCGTGATTGGTCATGTGAGGCCATAGTATTGTATGTTGTAGTATGTGGCCTTGTGTGGCTGTGTATTTTGGGTTGCTACGTGCAGGTTGGGTTGTATACTTACAGGGGAAAATCTGTCGAAATTTTTATAACCTATGATTGTTTGAACATTCGAGGACGAATATTCCTAAAGGGGAGAGAATGTTACACCTCTCGTTTTCGTCATAGGAGAACATATGGTTTCCTAGTTGGGTATGCCCTTGGAATAGATACCCGAGCCCGATTTTAGAGGTAGAAAGTGTCTTACCCCGTGTATAAAGGTACCAGCAGGTATTCCTGGCAATTTACAGGATTAGAAGTTGAACGAATTGAATCGACGCGATCTGAGCTGAACCGGAGAAGTCAGCAGACACCAGTCATCGTCGACGGGGCTGTCAACATGTCCACAGGCCGTCGTTAATGCAGCGTCGATGGGTTTCTGCAGCCTTGAATCTGCAGGCGCAGGTCGACGGAGCACGTCGACGGACCATCGACATGTCGACGGGCCGTCGACCCGCTCGTCGAACCGCACCGCTGTAACTTTTTAACTTCCAAGAATAAATATATGATCCACGACTTTATTTCTCATTTTCCTCCATTCCAAATCAGAGAAACCCTAGTATTTTCTCTCTCAACATTGTCCATCTTCATTAGTGGAGATTTGGTAAGATCCGAGCCCCGTGAACCCGTGCTTGTCAAGAAGAAGGTTGTATCTAGGGTTTCTTCAAGTTGGAAAGCTTAGGAAGTTGGAGTTGAAGTTGATCCTTGGAATCTTAGGCCCCTCAAGGTATGCAAATGATTTCTACCCTTGTATTTAAGTTATTTATCAAGGATTTTAGTGGTTTTAAGCAAAGAGAGGGTATTTGTGGAAGTGGTAAGTTGATGAAGGTTAAGATAGTGATTTGGGGCTATTTTAAGAGATGATTGGGAATAGATTTGAGTATATTTTTATCTATAAGTATTGTTACTGTTGTTGTGGTTGATGTTGGATTGAATGGAAAGTTGAAGGATTTTTAAGCTTATAAGGGAAATGTTGCCCATAATTTGTTAAGCTCTATTTGTATTTAAAATGATTAGTAAGCGAGGTAAATAGTCTAATTAAGGCCTACGTTATCTTGATTGTAGACTTACGAGCTCGAGGAGTAGAAGTTGGACGATTGGATATAGTTTGAGGTATGTTAAGGCCAACCTTTCTTTCATTTTTGGCATGGTCTTATAATATGAACGAACAAGCAAGTAAACGAGCTTTCATATTACTCTACTCTTAGAAGCACTAGGAGTACTTCAGTCTTTGATGTTTCTATGCCCCGTGTATGATTGTTCCTTCTGTTCATGGGTCTTGAGATTTCTTATATTGATGATGTTAGCTCAAAGAATGTTCATCGGAGATAGTACGACCTTATGTCACTCCGAGAGTTCTATGTATTCATTTCATTTATGCATTGCATCCATATTCAGATGCATATTAACCCGTGACCAGAAGGCGTTACATATGCACTATTATATTATTATATATGGATCAGGCCGTAGTTCCTCGGCACTACTGTTATATTATTATATATGGATCAGATCGTACTTTCCTCGGCACTACTACTATGTTATATATATGGATCGAAGCGTACATTCCTCGGCACTATATATGATATATGGATCGGGCTGTACGTTCCACAACACTATCAGTTATGTTATGACCTATGCATATCTTACGCCCTTAGAGGTAGTTTCAGTTATACAAAGTATGTAGATATTCTTGGATATTAGCTACAAATGCATTCGGATATTGAGATTAACTTTCATGTTTCAGATGTCTCTCATGACTTCTATGTACTTGCTATTATTGTGCCTTACATACTCAATACATTATCCATACTGACTCCCCTATTGTTGGGGGGCTGCGTTCATGCCCGTAGGTTCAGGTAGACAAATAGACGATCCAGCTCAGTAGGCCTTCCCCTTAGCTATTTGGTGCGCTCCACTTGATCCGGAGCTGCGGTTCATTTTGGTAGGCTATTTTGAGATGTATATACATGTAGATGGGTGTGCTGGGGCTCTGTCCTGTCCTTTCTACATCTATCTATTCCATTAGAGGTCTGTAAACAGTTGTATGTAGTTGGTACATGATCTAGTCTTGTCGGCTCTTATTCTTTTGCGTACAACATATACAACAGCCTAGTCGGCTTACACTGTTACTTAGGCATTTTTCATATATATATATATAAATATATATGGGCGACCCTATTGTTATGTGATAGTTAAGCATGTGTAGGGGTGTCTGGTCATTAGGGGTCAGGCACTCGTCATGACTCATCGGCTTGGATTGTGACAGTAATGGTGGGAAGTTAGGTTTGGGATTTTGTTTGTTTGGGTGAATCTGAGAGAAGATTAGGTACAGGTATAGTGGTTTAAGGGGCTTGGGTGTGTGTGTGTGTGACGTGTATAAGTGTATTGGGGGAAGGTTAAGTGAGTTATGGGTATATAGTTTTTAGTTTAGTTTTTTTTTTCTTCCTTTTTTTGTGGTTATTTGTTTTGTTTAAAAGATAAAACAAAGTATATAATAAAATATCAATTAACTATTTTTTGACTACTTAACCAAAAACAAAATAAAATATTAACTAACCATTTTTAGACTACTTAAAATATGAAAAAGTTAAATAGCTAGTCCAAAAATAAAATATAACTGAAAATCACTAGTTTATTTATTAAAATCTAAATTAGAAGGAAACTTATTTTTGAAAAAAAGAAAACAATACGTATCCTAAAATGTGAGTCTATTTTTGAAGTCTTCAATTTCTTAAATAACACTTACTAAAAATGACATAAAAAATTAAAATATCTAATCCAGACCTAAAAGAAATATCTAAACGTTAAACTGGTGTAAAAACTTCAATTCAGTAAAAAATTAGGTGTTCACAGAATGTCCCTCTTTGCTTGGAAACTTGAAAAGTTTTTAGGCAAAGAAGTGAACGCGGTGACTGATTTTTTACCTGACCATTATTTGAAAAGCGAAAAGAAATAAAAGGAAAGGATGTGACCGAGTCCTGGTTTAGGGCAACCTACATATCCCGAGTTATAAGGGAATCAAATCACGTGTAGTTCAAGTGGGTAGAAGGATGGAATGATGAGTTAGTGAATCGAGAGAGGTCCCTTTAAGGTTCCGGTCCATGGCTCCTGTTATTACATAAAAAAAATAAAAAAATACAACAAAAGAGGAAATGATATACAAGATCCTATCTACTCTATTTGTCTTGAGCCTTCCTTTAGACTTCACACGGATCTTTCAGTTTTCACCTCACCTTCTTTCGGTGGGTACCTTGATCTCAAAGTTTGATCTTGAAATTAGAATTTGAGACTTGAACTTGAAACATGGAATGAGTTGTTGATGCTCTTCCAAATGACAGTACGTAGAATATTCTTTGATGCTTATTTGTTGATTAGAAGCTGAAGAGATTAGTCTCGAGTCACTGGGTTGTCTTATGTGTCAAAGCTCACTCTAGAAATCTTCGAGATTGAACATTATTCTTTTCTCTGACCAAAGATGGAACTTATTTCTTGAACGTTGTTGCTCCCAAACGCACACGCAAGTATACGCGGTCGTACAAGTAATATATGATTTAAAGTCCAGATATCGTACCCACAGGGACTTATGATTAACTATTTACCAAATTAAAATAATTCTAATTATCTAAACAAGA
Source organism: Lycium barbarum (assembly GCF_019175385.1). NCBI lineage: Eukaryota > Viridiplantae > Streptophyta > Magnoliopsida > Solanales > Solanaceae > Lycium > Lycium barbarum. The sequence goes on from NC_083344.1 coordinate 83,762,894, forward strand.
AATAAAATCCAAATTTATATTTACAAACTAACTAAAAATAAAATAAACAAATAATGAACTTCAACCAAGAAAGAGCGAATTTTTATCAGAGAAGAGTTAATCTAGGGCTATGACAACTAACAATCCAGTTGAGTCTTCAAATCGTTCTACCTATGGGTTACTAGTTGACTGGTTGATGTTAACTTTATGAGTATCTTCCGAGGTGCTCACAAGCCTGTAGATGCTACTATAATGCCTATATTCCTATGGTCGTTAGAGGTAACAAGAACGCATTTACTTCTCTGTATTCAACTAAGCAAGGTTAAAGGGTATATTCCTATCCTCATTAGCGAAACAATTAATCGAACAAGCTCTATTTATTCTTATTACGCATGCAAATTCCCTATCCCTAGTTCAATTCACACACCACAGATAGTGTCTAATTAGTGATCAATAATTAAACAATTAAGCACAAGAATAAATAAGCAACCCAAAAATATGAAAATTTAACAGATAGAAACGATAATCAAACGTCAACTTTTATGTTTGTGTCAAAACCCTAGAACTAAAGAGTTTAGCTCCACATAGACATGGAAGAAAAATAACAAATCATCCGAATAAAAATGTTCAAATAAGTACAGAGAAGAGAAGGTAAAACCCTGTAACTCCGGCCTCCACAGCGGCTCTAAGCTCTCTCTATGTCAAAAGTTGTGAACTAAGGGTTTCAAGTCATCCAAAGTTATGAAAAAGCCCTGTAGAATATGGATACCAAAAGGCCTGGACTTTTAAAAACCAAATCCAACTCGGACCGAGAAAAATTATGGGTTGGACGCACACAGCTAAATAAAATTCAGAGGACTATTTTGTGCGCCATACCAGTGCATAGTGCACTCGGACGCGGTCCTTTTTCATCTGTTTTGCTTTCAGTTACTTATTTGCCTTTGTTGTCTTTTGACTTTATAACTGGCATGCCACATAGACAAATTTGATTGTCACTTCCTTTCGACTGCTTGCCTTTCACTTCGTAGGATTCTTCAATGTTCTTTTTCCAAATTGTCTTCAATCAAACTATTTTCTTCTTTTATTTCTCTTCTCGTAATTCCAAGTCTTTTCACCCAATTTGTCTTCAATTTCCATCTTCAATGTACCTACGGAGCAAATATATAATATTAAGCACAAATCAATACAATAATACTTAAAAGACGATTAAAAGTATTAAAATGTGAGGCAATCAATAAATAAATATATGCATTTTTGGCCGAACATCACTATCCCACACTTAAACTCTTGCTCGTCCTCGAGTAAGCACTAAAATTACTCTCAATAAATCAAGCCTAGGAACACCACCACGTTGGTTGATACTAACAATTAGGCCCTATAGCAACTCAAACCATCTAATATATACTTCGTGATCATCATGCAAGAATATGAGTCAACAAACAAGCAAACAACAAACTTCTAACCTCCTAATCTCAAAGATGGACTCTAACTCATGAAATTTAAGTTCGCTCACCTACTCTGTCAAAGAAATCTAATAACACACTAATCTATCATGAAACAAATGCCCTCACAAGAAGAAGTAGTCCACACACTCAAATCAAAAAATGAATGTAAATTAAGCATTTAGCATCAAAGCACAACTCTGGTACTCACAAAGAATTCACATATATGCACAAAGAACCATGGGCTTGCCCATTATGTACATCTATACTAATAAAGTGTGCTTGAATAGAATCAAATAGGACTTTAACGGGTTGTAATGTTGGCTAAGTGATGGGTAGGAGAACTATATAATAGTGACTTACACTTCCCTAAGCCCTTTCCAATTTTAGACTTCATCACCCATTATTTTCATCTCTTAACTTTATTTTTCAACGCCCTCTCTTCATCAATTATTTTCACGAGTAATTCTCGTCATATCAAGAACGATTCATTTTTTTTCTTTCTCTAGCAAATTTTTTCTCATTTTTTTTCTTTTTCATGTCACATTCTTTCTAAGAGGGCCTTTTCATCACTTTGCAGCTATCATTGGTCACCATTTCACTTGACCATCCCTTTTCTCCAGATTTCATAATTACAACACAGTCTAAGCTACAGTGCTCAAGGAAGCAGGGTGCAAAAACTAGGGATTCAAACAAAAGAATCAAGGCAAAAATACGACTAACAAACGAAAGGCTACAGGCTCAAAGGGCTAACTAGTGGTAACAATATCTAAAAAGGCTAAAATTTACAAGACATATCAAAGAAAGCCTATAATCATCTTCTAAACAGAACAACACTTTTTATTTCATTTCAAGAACAGGCAGGGCAAGTTCTAGACTATGATGAAAAACTTGGAATATATGCAAGAAATCCTCACCACACATGGCACCAGTCTCAATCAAGATGGATCAGTTCTACTCTAGGACAGATAGGATCATGACAAACTATAGAAATAAGAATAAGCTATTTACAGAGTTACAACCATGAGCTAGGTGTCAGAAAGTCTGCTATCTTTTCATTACTCAAGCACTCACAGGAAAGTATTACTAAAGCTTAGGCCCAGATATGCTAGTATTAAACAAATCAAAAAGGGTCTTTCTTCTCTCTCCTTTACTACACCTAAAAAAAAATTAATCCTAAAAATAATAAAAAAATACCCGGTTCAAAGGTCCCCCCTTGGGAAAGAACCGAGACCATAAGAAAACCTAAGGGGTGGATGATCAATGCCACTAATGAGAAAAAAACACTATAAAAGAAAAATAAAATATTTTTTGATTTTTCTTGGTTTTTTTTATTAAATATATAAAGCTAAGAAATAAAATAAAAATCCTATGGCATAATCATCCTTGACCTCAAAAATCATAAGTACCCACCCCACACTTAAAAATATGCATTGTCCTCGATGCATGTACTGTAGAGAAAAATTAAATAAGGGTGAGAAATACTTCTTGAGACCCTCTAGGGCCTAGCTAGCAACATGCTCTCATCATCAAAGGGTGAATGACCCCACACTTAAAACTCTGGCACACTCCTCAGCTTTCAACTTCGGGTACTCAGACTTCCCCTAATCTGCAAAACAAAAAACACAACAAAAACAAAAAAAAGTGACACTATAAAAAAAAATTAAAAAAAATCCAAGCTGGGTTGCCTCCCAATAAGCGCTTGATTTAACGTCGCGGCTCGACGTGAATTGACTTTTTCCTCCACCTTGAACTTATGAATTGTACCCCTAACAGGGCATCCAGTCTGTGGCTATGCTCCTTTGGTGGAGGTACAAAGATGAGGAATGTAATTTTTGCTTTTTGGCACAACAAATTCAAGAATATAGGCACTCTCATCCTCACCCTTTGGCTCCCCCATAGGCTCAGATGGATCGATTACCATCTTACTATCTAAATACAATGTGGAAAAATGATTGGAATGAGTTCTTATGCGTCCTAACTCATAAATTGTACTACTATCTCCATCCCCATATATACATAAGCTAGATTCATCAAAAATAATATTATCTACTTCCTCACAAGACTCTAGTGCAGTTGTCTCATTATTGGCATCATCAAAAAAATATGGTCTAATGATTTACTCTCAAATTTTAACTCCTCATTTTGGCCTAGAAGATCTTTTTCAGCTTCACACAACTCATCACTAAATTGTTGATCGTTAAAAGCATCAGCCTTTGCACTCAAATCCCTATTCAAGTAGTGAACAGTAACACAAAAATCTTCAACCTCATGGTAGAACTCAATTTTTTCTTTAACTATTTGAATAATACCATTCGAGAGTATATCACGTTGAGCAACATATATTTTTAAATTGTACTCCAAAGATGCCAAGTAATGACAAGATGAAAACTCCATGTAAAGAAAAATACACAAAACAAAGCAAAAATAAAATAGAATAAAAACTTGTAAAGATAAAAGGAAAAATCTAATCTAGAAAAACTCTTAATTTCTAAGTCCCCGGCAATGGCGCCAAAAACTTGTTGCTCCCAAACGCACACGCAAGTATACGCGGTCGTACAAGTAATATAGGATTTAAAGTCCAGATATCATACCAACAGGGACTTATGATTAACTATTTATTAAATTAAACTAATTCTAAATATCTAAACAAGAAATAAATTCCAAATTTATATTTATAAAAAAACTAAAAATAAAATAAACAAATAATGAACTTCAACCAAGAAAGAGCGGATTTTTTATTAGAGAAGAGTTTAACTAGGGCTATGACAACTAACAATCCAGTTGAGTCTTCAAATCATTCTACTTATGGGTTACAAGTTGACGGGTTGATGTTAACTTTATGAGTATCTGATGAAAGATGAAGAAGATCAAAAAATCCAAGAAAATCAAGAAACACAAGACTGAAATTCAAGAAAAAGAAAAGTCTAAGAAGCTCAAATTTGAAGATTATTTCCCATTTTTGTTTCTTGAATCCTTTTCTAAATAGGTTTCTTGTTTCTTGATTTATATTATAGTAGGATTTAATTTCCTATCATTAGTAGGATCTTTATCCTAGTTCTAGTAGGATTTTTGTTTTCTTTATTCTTTTCCTTATAGAATAGGGATTTTACTTTCCTTGTTTTTAGCTATTTCTTTTCTAGAGTAGAATAGGGATTTGTAGTCATAGAAGAAGAGACCCTAGGCCTATATAAAGGGTTCTCATGACTTGTAAATAGAGAATTCATGTTTTTAGCATAAACCTAAGTTTTGTAATAGAGTTATTTTCTCTATTTGGTGTTATATCCTTGTTTTTGGTTCCAAGCAAGGTGGTGATAGTCTTTATCTTGTTTTCAATAGAGTGTGGTGTTTCTTTATCACGTAAGTTGATTTCAAGTGGTGACTTAGGAACTTTTTTGGTTCTTGATCATTCAAGAACACGTTTCTTGAAAACAATTTCATTCTATCTCATACCCAGAACTCTAATTTTCTTTCCATCATTGTACCCTCAATATTTACTTGTTTTAAACGATTCAAGAGACATTTTTGATAGTTCAAATTGTTATCTTTCTTCTCGTCTTGAAATCACATAATTTCGAGAAGTATAGCCCGATTTACGTCCGTTTCTCTAATTCTGCCCATCAATCGCTTCAAGAACAAGATCCTGGTCGATTGGTTCTTTGTTAACTCGAAGAATCACATCAATTTAGTATCAGAGCATGGTTGAGAAATATTATAGATTATATGCAAGAAACAAGAGGATGTTTGGTTCAAGAAGATGAAAAATTATGGAAAAAGGAATCTCTTTTCCGCACTAGATGTACCTCGCATGATAAGGTATGTTCGGTAATCATTGATAAAGGAAGTCATGTTAATGTTGTTTCTTAAGAGATGTCTTCTAAACTTAGCTTGACAACAAAACCTCATCCATATCCTTATAGCATCGAATTTGAGAATGATGATGGTGGTTTATAGGTAACTCGTCAATGCCTAGTTTCTTTTTCTATTGGCAAAATATATAATGATCTTGTTTGGTGTGATGTAACAAAGATGGATAATTTCCACTTATTACTTGGAAGACCATGGATGTATGAAAGGAGTGCTAACTATGATGAATATCGTAATACCTATTCTTTTACAAAGGATGGACGAAAAATTAAGTTGGTTCCCTTGAATCTAGAAGATGTTGCTAAAAACTCCAAGTATGTTGATGATTCTTTTGTGACAAAATTACAAATCATTGGTCCCATCAATGTGGAACAGCAAACGGAGGAGAAGAATGAATTAGATCCACAAGTTGAGGATTTATCTCCAAAGTTTGATGAGGATCCATTAGAGCATCCAACTATTTGTGAGATTGAGTTTCTACCATTAAGAGCTTTTGAAAATAATATAGATTTTGTTTCTTACTCCACACCAACCAAAGCAATGTATTGCATAGGACCAATAGTCTATGATGATTTGGAAGGGAAAAAGGGCGAGTTTATGAAAAAATAGTCTATGAATGAGAGTTTAATATATGATGTAGTTCGAGCAAGAATTATTCCTCAAAAGGATGAACCTTTGCAAGAATGTGTCAATTTAAGATCTCTCAATTTCATTGAGGTTAATGGCTATAACAATGTCAAATCTGGGAGTAGCAAATTTGTCAAGGAGTTCTTAAGAAGACATGATTTGATCTCCAACCTTGATCCAAAGGTAGTTGAATTTGATTTATATAAAGGTTTTCATGGCACTATCTCAGATTTTTCATGCAAACACCACATAGGCACGAGAGTTTTCAAGATTCATGAAGATTAAAAAGAAATAAGTTTTGATCTTGGCTTAAACAATGAAGTTAAATTTAAGATGATATATTTCCGAAATCATGGAACAAAGTTACTACTAAGAAAGTGGGATTTGGTTCGACCATATGCAAAGCTTGTTGACAACATGATGAAGGTCTATGACAAGCTAGAAAAATGCAACTTAAAGCCTGGTGAGTATGGATTGTTCCCAATTTTTTTTGCTAATCTTTCATCATTTATGGAGCCTTTAGACTCGAGGACGAGTCTTTCTCAACAAGGGGAGAATGATGAAAGATAAAGAAGATCAAGAAATCCAAGAAAATCAAGAAATACAAGACTGAAATTCAAGAAAAAGAAAAGTCTAAGAAGCTCAAATTTGAAGATTTCCCATTCTTGTTTCTTGAATCGTTTTCTAAATAGGTTTCTTGTTTCTTGATTTATATTATAGTAGGATTTAATTTCCTATCATTAGTAGGATCTAAACCTAGTTCTAGTAGGATTCTTGTTTTCTTTATTCTTTTCCTTATAGAATAGGGATTTTATTTTCCTTGTTTTTAGCTATTTCCTTTCTAGAGTAGAGTAGGGATTTGTAGTCATAAAAGAAGAGACCCTAGGCCTATATAAAGGGTTCTCATGACTTGTAAATAGAGAATTCACGTTTTTAGCATAAACCTAAGTTTTGTAATAGAGTTATTTTCTCTATTTGGTGTTCTTTATCCTTGTTTTTGGTTCCAAGCAAGGTGGTGATAATCTTTATCTTGTTTTCAATAGAGTGTGGTGTTTCTTTATCACGTAAGTTGATTTCAAGTGGTGACTTAGGAACTTTGTTGGTTCTTGATCATTCAAGAACACGTTTCTTGAAAACAATTTCGTTCTATCTCATACCCAGAACTCTAATTTTCTTTCCATCATTGTACCCTCAATATTTACTTGTTTTAAATGATTCACAAGCCATTTTTTTATAGTTCAAATCGTTATCTTTCTTCTCATCTCGAAATCACATAATTTCGAGAAGTATAGCCCGATTTATGTCTGTTTCTCTAATTCTGCCCATCAATCGCTTCAAGAACAAGATTCTGGTCGATTGGTTCTTTGTTAACTCGAAGATTCAAATCAGTATCTTTTGAGTTGCTCACAAGCCTGTAGATGCTACTATAACGCCTATATTCCTATGGTCGTCAGAGGTAAGAAGAACGCATTTACTTCTCCGTATTCAACTAAGCAAGGCTAAATGGTATATTCCTATCCTCATTAGCGAAACAATTAATCGAACAAGCTCTATTTATTCTTATTACACATGCAAATTCCCTATCCCTAGTTCAATTCACACGTTACAGATAGTGTCTAATTAGTGATAAGTAATTAAATAATTAAGCACAAGAATAAATAAGCAACCCAAAAATATGAAAATTTAATAGATAGAAACGATAATCAAACGTCAACTTTCATGTTTGTGTCAAAACCCTAGAACTAAAGAGTTTAGCTCCACATAGACATGGAAGAAAAACAACAAATCATCCAAATAGAAATGTCAAAATAAGTATTATAGAGAAGAGAAGATAAAACCATGTAACTCCAGCCTCTATAGCGGCTCTAAGCTCTCTCTATGTCAAAAGTTGTAAACAAAGGGTTTCAAGTCATTCAAAGTTATGGAAAACCTTTGTAGAATATGTATTTATAAGATGCCAAAAGGCCTGAACTTTTAAAAACCAAATCCAACTCAGACCGGGAAAAATTATGGGTTTGACGCACATAGCTAAATAAAATTCAGAGGACTGTTTTGTGCGCCATACCAGTGCATCGCGCACTCGCACGTGGTCCTTTTTCATCTATTTTGCTTTCAGTTACTTATTTGCCTTTGTTTTCTTTTGTCTTTATAACTGGCATGCCACATAGACAAATTTGATTCTCACTTCCTTTCGGCTACTTGCCTTTCACTCCGTAGGATTCTTCAATGTTCTTTTTCCAAATTGTCTTCAGTCAAACTATTTTCTTCTTTTATTTCTCTTCTCGTAATTCCACGTCTTTTCACCCAATTTGTCTTCAATTTCCATCTTCAATGTACCCGCAGAGAAAATATATAATATTAAGCACAAATTAATATAATAATTCTCAAAAGACGATTAAAAATATTAAAATGTGAGGCAATTAATAGGTAAATATATGCATTTTTGGCCGACAATTCTACGCTTTGCGGGAGAACCCGCAAGCCATCACAGACAAAAAAAAAAGCGAACAAAATTTTTCTGCCCCAGTTTGCACTAGAAATTTTTTGTGAGTTATTAATAAAACTAGAAACTAACTACTCTAATGAAATAGAAAACGATTATAGGAATGTAAGCAAGGTGCAATAAAAAAAAAATTCCTGTTCTAAAATAAAGTGCAACCAGGGAATATCGTATCCTGTGAAGTCATGAAAAAAAAAGTAGGGGTTTTTGTCTCCTAAAATGCAATCAGGAATTATTGTACCGTGTGAAGGCATGAAAAGAAATAGATATTGTTTGTTCCCTAACATGCAACCAGGGAATGTCGTGCCCTGTGAAATCATGAAAAAAGTAGGAGGTTTTGTTCCCTAACATGCAACCAGGGAATGTCGTGCCCTGTGAAATCATGAAAAAAGTAGGAGGTTTTGTTCCCTAAAATGAATCCAGGGAATGTCGTACCCAGTGAAGGCATGAAAAGAAAAGTAGGAATTTTTGTTCCCTAAAATGCTATCACGGATTGTTGTACTCTATGAAGACATGAAAAAATTAAGGGGTTTTGTTCCCTAAAATGCAACCAGGGACTGTTTTACACTGTGAAGTCATGAAAAAAAGTAGGGACTTTTGTTCCCTAAAATGCAACCAGGGAATGTCGTACCCTGTGAAATCATAAAAAAGTAAGTATTTTTGTTTCCTAAAATGACTAGGGAATGTTGTACCCTGTGAAGTCACGAAAAAAGTAGGGGATTTTGTTTCCTAAAATGCAACCAGGAAGTGTCGTACACTGTGAAGGCATGGTAAGAGTTGGAGATTTTGTTCCCTAAAATGACCAGGGAATGTCGTACCGTGTAAAGTCACGAAAAAAGTAGGGGATTTTGTTCCCTAAAATGCAACCAGGGAGTATCATACCCTGTGAAGGCATGGTAAGAGTAGGTAGGAGATTTTGTTCCCTACAATGCAACCAGGGATTGTTGTACCCTATAAAGGCATGAAAAAAGTAGGGATTTTTGTTCCCTAAAATGCAACTAGGAAATATCATACCCTGTGAAGTCATGAAAAAAGTAGGAGTTTTTGTTCCCTAAAATGCAATTAGGGAATGTTGTACCCCTGAAGTCATGAAAAGATAGGGATTTTTGTTTCCTAAAATGCAACCAGGGATTTTGTACCTTGTGAAGGCATGAAAAACAGTAAGGATTTGTTTTTCCCTAAAATGCAACTAGAGAATTTAGTACCCTGTGAAGACATAAAAAAATAAAAATAGGAATTTTTGTTCCCTGAAATACAATCAGGGAATGTCGTACCCTGTGAAGGCATGAAAAGCAGTAGGGTTTTTTGTTCCCTAAAGTGCAAACAAGGATTATCGTACCTTGTGAAGATATGAAAAAAATTAGGATTTTTTGTTCTCTAAAATGAAATAAGGGAATGTCGTACCCTGTGAAGTCATGAAAAAAAAAGTAGGGTTTTTTCTTAAAATGCCCTAGTTTTTGAAACTGAGGAACTTTTAAACTCTTTTTTTTTAAAAAAAAATTTTCTTAAATGAAATTTCTAAAAAACACTGTCCCAATTTTGAAACTGAAGAACTTTGAAATTCTTTATGATTTTTTTTTTTTTGCTTTGAAATGGTTTTTTTTTTTCAAAAAGAAACAAAAAAATGCCCCAGTTTTGATCTTTTGGGGATATGAGACTTTGTACAAAGAGAGACTGAATCCCATTGTTGGACTGCCTACGTATCCTGTCGTAGCAAGAATCAGGTCAGACGTAGTTCATAAAATACTATAATTTTTCTTTTTTTGCTGTTTTGACTTCTTTCTTTCTTCTTCTTCTTCTTTTTTTTTTTTTTTTTGCTTTTTTGTTTCTTTTTCAAAAGCGTGTCTTTTTTAAGGAGCACCACAGGATGAAGATAGATAAATTGGTTTATTGGTTTAGCATATCTTGACTTCAGTTGGCACAAACTATTAGTATTATGCATCAGTAATCACCACTAATTACTTTCAGATGAACTGGAGGTCAACTTAGAAGTGATTCCTATAGTTTCAAATGGTACCTCAAACACACCTAAGTGCCCTTACCACAAGTAAAGTCCTAATTCACACTCAATAGAAGCATTTAGATCGTAGGACATTCAAGAAGTAAACTCACACAAAAGGAAGTTCAATGCATGCAATTGAGATACCATATGTTTGGCCTTCATGTAAGTATCCACTAATGTGAAAACACTCAAAAAGGGATCAAGTAGGACTTGTCATCCGATTATTATGTAGGTTTAAGGATGGGAATGATATTTATTTGTGATACAGTGACTATTCCCTCCTTGAGCATAACACTATACTTCTTTTTTTTCTTTTTTGAATTTTCACACTGGATCTTCATTTTCTTTGCTGCTTTTTATTTTTATTTGACTTTTCTCCTCTCTTTTTTGAGCTTTCCTCTTTTTTTTTTTCCCTATTTTTTTTTCAGCTCGTTCTTTTGTTTTTTGTAATTTTCTTGGACTTTCGCATTTTCACCTTTGCACTTTGTCACCCAACTTAGATTTTGTTAATGTGCTCAGGGAGTTGCGGCCAAAAGCGGGCTAGTGCATTTCAGCACTCAAAAGGTATAGGCTAAGATGTGGTTATCCAAAGAAAAGGTTTTAGGCTCAAATGGGTAACTCTAAGGTCATATGTAATTTGGTAGGCTTGAAAGGAATAATCGGCTCAAAGAAAGCCTACAATCCTTTCTCAAACTAGGTGTTGCTCAAACTTTTACCTCAACAAACATTCGGGCCAAGTTCTAGAGCAACAAAGCAATTTTATTGAATTTATAATTCAAAGCTCACCACACAATGCACATGAAACGATGAGGTAGGATTCATTTTAAACCTAACATTAGCAACAGAATTCCTCTAGTGTCACTTAGGTACAATCAAGAGTACCAAAAGAATCTATAGTTCAAAACAAAGTTGGTCCTCTCTATCATCCCAATTCTTTTAACACTTGTTACTTTCTCATGCGCACTTCTAAATATGCTGGTACAAACCAAATCAAGATTCTTATTTTCTATCTTTTTTTTTTGTGGGGGACCGAACCCAAAAGAAGGGTTGCCTACGTATCTTTTTGACACAAGAATCAGGTCGGACGTAATTCAGGAAAAAAAACTATTCAATTTTTTTAATTTTGGGATACAGAAAGAAAAGATATTTTTTGTTTTTTTGTATAATAATAACAAATATTTTTTGGATTTCTTTTTAAATAGGAATATCGAATCCAAGAAGGGCTGCCTACGTATCTCATTTGGATGAGAATCAGGTTTGCGTAGCTCGTGAAAAATGGGAAAAAACTTCAATTATTTTGAAAACACAAAAAAAAAGGTAAAATCATGCATCATTTGAGTCTTAATAATTAAAATGCGGGTATTTTTGGTTTTCTCTTTTGTTAATCAATTCACCCTAAAGCCGGTCAAAAATCGACAAACCTTCCCTATGATGTTACAAATAGCACATAGAATGCACATGTTGATATGGATATAGGGTACCTGTCATAGACAAACCCGACCCCTGTGCCGAGCCCCACTTAGTCAAATGCACGTAATGCAAATAGACAGCCTACTAAAGATAATCACCGCATGTGGCTTGTTCTACTAAGTTTAACATCTCGACGGAGTAGGTGTCTGGAGTGGCTGTAAAACAAGTGGACAACTCGAGTTGGGAAGGGATAGTTTATTGGTAGCAGTGCTTCCCGGCCTTACTGTTTGTCCTTCACATCCTAAAATATGTGTGACTATAACATCATTCTCAGAAGTGTAATGGCATCTCTGGTGTCTGAAAAGAAAGGTGTGGGAGCGTAAATCGCTTCTCGAAGTGCACAATGTGTGTGAAGTGAATGCCAGAAGACTCAGATGGGTGTGCGAGAGAAGACAGTTTATATTACAATTCAAACAATATCGAAGCAGTAAATAAGCAGACAAAATGCACATCGGTCCAATAAATAATATATCCAAAAAATAAAGTAAAGCCAAATATGGGTCAATATAAAAGCTCGAATTCTGGTTATCCCCAGCAGAGTCGCCATCTGTCACACGCTTTTTTTTCCACCTAAATAATTAAATTGGTTTATATTTATTGAAAAGGGTTTTTCCAATTAAAGTGACGTTTTGAAAAGGGATTATTTCATTTATTCATAGTCGCCACTTGGAACTGGTTTGGTGTTCTAAGTTACCTTGTTGAATCCCTAATCAAAAGGAAGTTGACTCTTTAATTATTGGTCTGAGAAATAAAAGTCCGGATAAGAAATTATGTTGACCGGGGAGAAGGTATTAAGCATTCCTTGAGTCCCGTGATTCTAGCACGGTCGCTTTCATTGGCTAATATTCGATTTAAATTGATCTTGGATAAAATCATGCTTGCCTAAACTCTTAACTATGTTTGCCACCCAATTTATTTGCTTAAAAATGTGACTTATATTTTCCAGCCAAGGAGCGTAACCGCACACGCGATTGAACTTACCTTGAATTAATTTATTGCGCTCTTCTCTTTTATTTTTAGTTCGGGCTTAAATAGATTCTTGGCCAAAATCATTCTTAAGATTATAACACCTAAAACGATTAAAAAAACTATTCAAGACAATTTAAAAAAAAAAACCAATATAGGAAAAATTTGACGAAATACGGCTAAAGTTGTTAAATTAGAGAATGACACAACTGTACCCAAAATGATTTGACCGAGGCATGATATTTAGGTATTCACTTGTTGTCGCATGATATGTTCATTAATTAAAACACACATTTCCTCTAAAAGAATTAAAAAAAAAAAACATGCAATCAGTGAATAGTTTTATTAACAAAAAAAAACTCAAACTTTTGAAAGGAATCAATCACATGTTAAAATATCCTAGGAATAATTTTAGTATGCTTAGGATAAAATTAAGATATTTATGACTGTTAATGCCAACTAATTTTTGAACAGAAATACAAATATAATATTTCAATAGATCAATTACAACACATCGCAATAGGTATAACCCATTAAAAAAATTGCAGCAACATTATTTTGTTTCTAACAAACCAACGATTATTTGTAGTAAACAAAAACAATTTAATTGGTATCTGATGTAACGACCCGCTTGATCGTTATAGTCTTTTTGGCACTTTTTGACCTTTCCCCGAGCTTGTTAACTCACTTGTGACCCCAGGGGACTGTTGACACGCTTCCCGAGGTGGTTGGTTTGATTTGGGTGACATTTTGAGAAAATTAGGGTTTAACCGAAAAATAGTTGACTCAAAGTTGACTTTTGGGTAAACAGACCTTTTTCGAAAATTCGTCGATTCTAAGAAGTCCGGATGGACATTTAGAACTTGTGCGCATATCTAGTTCGGTTCCCAATGCACTAGGGTGCATTTTGAGACTTGGGTTGGGAAGTTGGAATTGAGGTATCGGGGGTTGACTCGGTCAACGAGACCTCCGTTGGGAATTTAGAGGCCACAAGTGTGTTCATAGCGTGTTTTTTTGTATGACTGTGTATGTGGTATGTGAGCAGACGGCCTCGGGTGATAGTCGGGATTTCGGGTTGAGATTGTGATTATTTTTGGGGAAATCTGGTTCTGGTGCCCGACGGCGCTGCTATAGCGTTGGGATGGGCCGCCACAGCGGCCAAGAGATATTATGGATTGAACGTCACAACGGTCTGAGTGATTGTCGAGGCGGGATCGCTGCAGCGGTCCCGCTGCCGCAGAAGCAGTATTGGGCTGATTAATTCATTAACTGAGTATTAAAAGCCCTAAGTCCCGCATTCTTTATTATTTGACTTTAGAGTTCTTGGGAGCCTTTCAAGGACATTCTTGGTGGTAAGTTCTTCAAATTACTTTACTATTTCATTGTCCTTAATCATCTTAGAATTCCTTTATCTTGATAGTTCATTAAGTGTTTGAGGATTAAAATCGGGTTCTATGAGTCCTTCTTTCTAGGCATCTAAATCATGATTTGTTGGTTGGGTTAGCTCTATTAAGCATGGAACTGATGACTAGAACCTATAATTGCATGATTTCTTCCTAATTAGTGGCTAAATTATGTGATTGGAAGTTAGGGTTTATACCCAAATTTGGGGGGTTTTGCCTAGAACTCGAATTTGAGTAAATTGTTGGTTATTCTAGCTTGATATTGATGGGAATGATCACCTAGAGCTTTAATTTAATGTTGGAACCTTTAGACTCCTAATTTCACCCTTCTAGTTCATAAAACCCATTCCATAGGTTGGGGATTTGAGTCTTGATTAGAAGTAAGGTTTGATCGATGTTCTTCTTGATTCTAATTTCTTGATTCAAATATGCTTAGACTTTCTTTATCGCGAGGCTCAGAGGAAAGGAAAGGCTAAGGTGTGATTGTGGAGACTTTGCTTTTGGCCTTCCAGGTAGGTTGTAGTTTACCCGATTGTGAGAGTTCGTTTAGCGAAGTATATATTTAGATGATATTGTCGGGGAATGCATGTAAACTTTCAGGTATGAAGTTGGGTTGTATGTTGTCTTAGGTTGGGCCCTGTTGCGTGATTGGGGTTAGCCACCCCGTTGTGTTATGACTTATCTTGTTCTATTGTTGTTGGCTCGATGCCATGTGGAGATAGTAGATATCGGAGACTATTGATACATCTTGATTATGATATTGTGGTATCTTACTTGTTGTCGTTTGAGATGAGGGTAGTGATTCTATTATGGGTTATTGTGTAGCCTTTTCATGATATTGTTGTTGTGCCCATGCGTGGTACTTTGATATTGATTTGATTATTGACATTGAACTCATACATTGCACGCATTCTCATCCTTCATGATCTACTATTGATACATTAATGATACTTAAGGAAACACTATTATGAGCTGGGCTCGATTGGATAAAGGTGACGTGAGGAACGATGTTTTATGTTTATCTCGAAATCAAGAATGAGTGGTAGCGATTGCCCAGGTAGTTACTGGATGTAATGACCCGTGTGGTCGTTATAGTCCTTTTGGCACTTTCGCCACTTCCGAGCATTTATTGTCTCATTTGACTCGAGGTTGACTTTTGGGCAACTAATCTTTTTCGGAGTTTCGTCAACTCTGAGAGGTCCAGATAATTGTTTAGAACTTGTATGTATGATTGGTTCGGATCCCAATGTATTTTGGTGCATTTTGGGACTTTGGATGGGAAATGGGAAGTAGGCACCGGTGGTTGACTCGCTCAACGAGACCTCCGTTGAAAATTTTGAGACCACGAGTGCATTTGTAGTATATTTTTTTATAGGTTAGGGTGGTTGGATTATGAGCTGATGGCCTCGGGAATAACCCGGAAATTCGATGGAAGACTTAGAAAATGGGGGATTTCTGGTGTTTGGTGCCCGCAACGGCGGCACCAGAGCTGCCCCAGCGGCACCGCTGTGACGGTGTAGTGACCACTAGGGCAGTCATGAGTAAAATCGGACCACCGCAGCGCCGGCACCGCTATACGTACCACCGCAGCACCGGCACCGCTGTAGCGGCACTACCCCCGCCGTGGCGGTCACGAGCAATGTTATTTCATTTAATGTGTCTTAAAATAAGACCTAGACCCTCATTATGTTATAACTCATTATTGGAGCTTGAGAAGGCTGTTCTTGGGGGATAAATTGAGGAATTTCATGGACGTAAAGCCTTGTCTAATCACTTACTTCTATTTAATCATTATCATCTTAGAAATCATCCCTTCCCTTTTCAATCCCTTAGAAGTAGAATTCGAAGAAAGGTTTTGGGAGACTTCTCCCTAAGGTTATAATCGATAAAATTGATGATGTTAGTACTAAAATGTGAGGAATCTAAGCTTAGTAATCATATATCTTTCACTTTTAAGGTTGAATTTTAGATTTGGAGAATTAGGGTTCATACCCAATTTGTGAGTTTTTACTAGAATCAGATTTGGGAATAGTTCTTGAGCTAAATCAACAATTAATGTTTGGGTTATGATTACCTAGGATTCAATTTGGTATTTTACCGGTGAATTCCCCATTTCGCCCTTGTGGGCCCATTTCCCCAAGTTCCTAGGGTGAAAATTGACCTAATTGATGTCATAGCAATATTAGTATCATTATTCATGATTTCTAATTTAGAATTCGATTATGCTTAGACTAATTTGGTTCTGAGCTTTAGAGGAACGACAAGGCGATAGAGTGACTTGTTGTGTTACAGTTCGGCAGTCCAGGTAGGTTATGGTTTACCTTTGGTGAGATTTAGTATAGTGAATCACATATTTAGATTATGATATCAGAGACAGCATGTGAATCTTCGGGTGTGAAGTTGGGATGGATATTGCTTTAGATTGGGCCCTAATGTGTGTTGGGACTAGCCACCCCATTATATGTGTTTAATTGTTTAATAGTGTTGGTTGATGCCATGTGTAGTTGGTAGATAGCGAATGTCGCTTGTTGTCCTGATTTGGGATAGGATTGGCATACCCGTTACTGGTATTTGTACCATGATACATTATTGGTGTACCCACTGTTGGTACTTGAGTTATTGATATATGTTGGCATACCCATTGTTGGTATTGTGATGTGATATATTGTTGGCGTACCCCGTTGAGGTACTTGTGATATTACGCTTACTTGTTATGATGGACATATGCATTGCACGCATTCTCTCATATTATCATGCATGGCTGATATCCGGTGATGATCTGGTATCGTTGATTGAGCGAAACTGATATTTGATAAACTCTTTTACTTGAGTGATTGTAAAAAAGGCCAATGTCCGAATATCCATTCCGGAATCATTGCTTATATGAAACTGATACTTGCTAAACTCTTTTACTTGAGTGACTGTGAGGAGGCCGATGTTCGAGGTTCAATTCCGAAATCGTTGATTTATGAAACTGATATTTGACAACTCTTTTGAGTGATTGCGAGGAGGCCAATGTTCGATGGTTATATTCGGGCATCGTTGTGCATGTCCAATTTTGATGTCATCTCGGATTCGATTGTAGTGCATAGGCTCCGAGGTTCCCCTAGAGTGGTACCGGTGAGACTCCCCCTGTGAGCAATTAGCCAGGGTCCTGTCTGTCTGTTTGGCAAAGATCCGGGACGGGTAGCACTCAGACTTCGCGAGTCACACTGGGTTGTGCAGTCGAGACGTCACTATTTTTGTCCGGAGTACATGTGTACATCTCATTTGCATAGCATGGCATGGCATAACATTCATACCATTATTGCATTGCATTGCATTATGACTTGAGTGAGATGTTGTGATGATTGTATTGTGGTGGATTGTATTGTTGATTCTATGGTGTTGATTGTTTTAGGAATTGATATACTCAGACTTAGTATATTGGGGTTAGATACTTACATAGGTGTTGATGGATACTCAATTACGATTATATTTTTTCATGCTTGATTGTTCTACTTGTTTATCTGCGTTATTTTCTAAATTGTGTTAACTATGCTTAGTCGGCCTATGATGGCTACCAGTACTGTTGTTTGTACTGACCTGCACTTGCTGCATTCTTTTATGAATGCAGAGTATCAGGCTGGATCTACTTCTCTGACTCGTGGCTGATCGACTCCTCAGCTTCTACTTGAGTTTTCTAGGGTGAGCATAGCGTCCGCTGACCTCGAAGACTCTCCTATTGTTTATGTCTTACTTTTCTTTCAAGACATGATTTGAGACATTTTATGTATTATTATTCAGACCAGACTTGTTTGGATTTAGATGCTCTTGTATGACCAGACCAGATACTGGGGTGGATTCATTTACTTCCGCACTTATCTATATTATATTGTGAGACTTACGTCATTTTACTTCTTCCGCTATTATATTTATTGAATGTGAACGTTGAGTTAAGGGTTCGCCTACTGAGGGGGGAATGGTAGGTGCCTGCATGACTTAGGCCAAAATGGGTCGTGACACCGGAGTCGTGAGGTAGCGATTGCCGAGGTTGTTGCCGGAATCGTGAGCTACATGGACTTTGTGGGTCCCCCATGGGTTGTGCTGTGCATTGCATTCACATTCCTTACATTACTGCATTGCATTGCACTATGGCTTTTATTGTGATATTCTTGTGATATACAGATTTTGATTGATATATTGAGACTTGGCACATTTGGGTTTAGATGCTATAGCATAGGTGATGACGTGTACTTGGTTAGTGGCTCGTGTTTGGCTTACACCTAGTTGATTAACCTGTTTATCTTACTTTATTACCTTTATATATGTTAGTTAATCTTAGTCTGCCTATGATACCTACCAGTACTTGTTGTTTGTACTGACCTGCACTTGGTGCATTCATTTATGAATGTAAAGCTCTAGGTGGGTTCGACCTCTACACCTCGTGGCCGATAGCTGTTCGAGGATCTGCTGATTCGAGTCTTCAGGGTGAGCAAGGGGACGTTCGCTACCAGAAGACTCCTCCATCTATTATGTCTTTATTTCCGTTCTAAGACATACTTTTGAGACTATTGGTGTATTTTTATTACCTTCAGACTTGTCGTATCTAGTTAGAGGCTCTTGTATGGTTAGACCAGACTCCGGTGGATTACATGTTTTCCTTTACTTCCGCATGTTTCTATATCATTATTATCTGACTTATCTATTTTTATTTCTTCAGCTTATTTATTTATTTATTTATTCATAATTTTACGATCGATGGGATAAGGGTTCTCCAACTAAGGTGGGAAAGGTAGGTGCCCACGCGACTTAGCGAATCTGGGTTGTGACACGTTGGTATTAGAGCCCTAGGTTACCGGTCTATAATACAATAGCTTGTCTAGTAGAGTCTGGTGAATCAGTAGGATGAGCTGCGTACTTATGTACCAGAGGCTACAGGATATTTAGGAAACTTCACTTTCTTTCATTCTTTTGTGTTACTTTATTCTAATTGGTATCTGGAATAATGAAGTTGGTATCTCACTCTTATCTCTTCTCTCACAGATGGTGAGGACTCGAGCTACGATAGCCCATGACCAGGTGGCAGAGCCCGCAGCTACGACTGGCACCAGGGGCTAGCGACAGCTAGAGGATGCGGTAGAGCTCGAGGTCGTGAGCTGCCCCAGCATGGGGTAGGGCTCCTGCGGTAGGTCAGTGGTGTGGGAGATCTCCGTCTCCCGAGCCTGAGGTTCAACAAGTTCGAGACCAGGCTACCGAAGGAGATGTGGCTCTAGCACGGGCAAACCCCGGGGCTACTTTAGAGTAGATGATGTGGGATATTATGGCTCGTGTTCTACTCCACTTAGATGCCCAGCAGGCTGCCGCTAGTGTTACTTCTCCCGGCTGAGGATCGTAGACTAGAGTTGAGGCGCAGACCCCTAAGCACAGACCGACTCGTACAACACACCCTACTGCAGCTATGGCTTCGCTGATAGATGCAGTGCTAGCCTCGGGAGATGATCTTAGGACCGTGGCGGGCCCTATTATGACCTTTACTGATCAGGAGTTAGTTGGGATGTTTAGAAAGTTGGAGTCGTTGAGATTCTAAGGTACTTCTTGAGAGGATGTGTATGAGTTCATCTTGGACATGCATGAGTTGTTACATAGGATGGGGATTGTTGATTCCTATGGATTTGACTATGTGTCCTACTAGTTTCGTGGAGACGCGAAGACTTGATGGAGGTATTTTATTGCTTGTACACCTGAGGGTTCTCCTCCACTAACTTGGACATAGTTCTTTCGGGCCTTCCTTGAGAAGCATATGCCTCGGGCTTTGAGAGAGGCGCGTAGGGATGAGTTTCTACATCTACAGAAGATGGATTGTCTGTGAAGGCCTATGTTACTCGCTACTTGCACTTGGCTCATTATTCAGCTTATTTTATTCCCACTGAGCTTGACAGGATTCGGCATTTAGTTAGTGGGCTCGTTGGTTCTCTTCAGATTCTTTGCTTTCAGCTTTAGGCTATGGGGGCTTCCTTCCAGTCCATTATTGAGCATGCTTCTTTAGTCGAGGCCCTAAGGCCCATGTATTTTGTGGGGGTAGTGAGAAGAGGCAGCGATAGTTTGGGAGTAATGGTGGTTCCTGCTCGAGGGGCGCCAGTCAGTCTTCTAGGCCTTGTCCTCCCTATACATTCAGCATTGCAAGCTTCCTCTAGTAAGACACCCAGAGAGAGAGCTCCTGAGAGCTCGTTTTCTCGACCAGTAGACAGGGTTATTCCAGCCGGGTCCTCAGCTTCAGTTTATCAGTCTAAGGGTTGTTTTGTGTGTAGAGAGTTCGGTCATTATGCTAGGGGGTGTCCCCGATCAAGGCAGGGTCATCAGTCCCAGAGGACTCCGGCATCGTCAGGTAGTCGAGGAGGTGTTTCTCAGAGGGGCAATGCTCAGTCAAGCCGTGGTGGTTCTCAAGTTTCTAGGGATGGATCCCATGCTGGTAGAGGTGGGTCCCAAAGTTTGAGAGGTGGATCTCAGTCGAAACGTAGAGGGGCCCAGTGTTACTCGTTTCCAGGTAGACCTAAGGTAGAGGCCTCATGTTGTTATTGCAGGTACCGTTTCTATCCGACATAGAGCAGTATTTGTGTTATTTGATCGTGGATCCACTTATTCGTATGTGTCTGCATATCATGTCGTTGATTGGGATTTGCCTTGTGATAGAATAGCTGTACCTGTTAATGTGTCAACTCTGGTCAGAGGTTCTGTTATGGTTGATCGAGTATATCAGACGTGTTTGGTTACTTTAATGGGTTATGACACTTGGGTAAATTTGATGATTCTTGATATGGTGGAATTTGATATTATTTTGGGTATGACCTGGCTTTCTCCTTATCATGCTATCTTGGACTGTCATGCCAAGACAATCACTTTAGCCATGCCGGGCATTTCTAGACTTGAGTGGAGCGGGTACTTCATGCCCCGCTCCGAAGAAGATTATTTCCTTTCTTCAGGCAAAGAAACTAGTCAACAAATTCTGTTTAGCTTAGCTGGCTCATGTGCATTATGCTACTGTTGCATCTATGCTCCTTGAGTCTATTCCCATCATGAGCGAGTTCGCAGAGGTATTCCGATCGATTTGTTGGGTATGCCACCCGATCATGACATTGATTTTTGTATTGAGTTGGAGCCGAGCACTCACCCTATTTCTATTTCACTATATCAGATGGCACCTGCCGAGTTGAGAGATCTTAAGGAGCAGTTACAAGATTTATTGAGCATGGGGTTCATTAGATCGAGTGTTCTCCCCTTGGGTGCTCTTTTGTTGTTTGTGAAGAAGAGAGATGGATCTATGAGGATGTGTATTGATTATCGCCTGCTGAACAAGGTTACCATTCGAAACAAGTGTCCTATGCCTCATATTGATGATTTATTTGACTAGCTTCAGGGTGCTTTAGTGTTCTCAAAGATTGACTTGCGTTTAGGCTACCACCAGCTGAGGATCAAGGCTGAGGATATTCCGAAGACAGCCTTTCGGACGAGATATGGACATTATGATTTTCTGGTGATGTCTTTTGGGCTTACTAATGCCTCGGCTGCATTCATGACGTTGATGAATGACATCTTTAGGCCATTCCTTGATTCCTTTGTGATTGTGCTTATTGATGATATCTTGTTGTATTCCAATAGTAGAGAGGAGCATGAGAGCCATCTTCGCACAATACTTGGGTTGCTGAAGAAGAATAGTTTGTTTGCGAAATTTTCAAAGTGCGAGTTTTGGTTGGAGTCTATGGCGTTCTTGGGCCACGTATTGTCTAAGGATAGGATCATGGTTGATCCTCAGAAGATAGAGGCTGTGAGGGATCGAGCAAGGCCCACTACTATGATCTAGATCCGTAGTTTTGTGGGTTTGGCCAGCTACTACCTTCGATTTGTGAAAGGTTTTGCTTCTATTGCTTTGTCTTTGACCAGATTGACTCAGAAAGATGTTTCCTTCCAGTGGTCCGATGATTGTGAGGAGAGCTTTCAAAAGGTCAAGACTCTTTTGACTTCAGCCTCGATTCTAGCATTACCCATGGAGGGTAAGGATTTCTAAGTCTATTGTGATGCATCCTGTGTGGGTTTGGGTGCGGTGTTGATGCAAGAGGTCGAGTCATAGCCTATGCTTCCCGTCAGTCGAAGATCCATGAGAAGAATTACCCTACCCATGATTTGGGGTTGTTGGCAATAGTCTTTGCTTTGAAGATTTGGAGGCATTACTTGTATAGTGTTTATTTTGAGCTTTTCAACATGTGTTTATCCATAGAGATCTTAATTCCAGGCAGGGCCTATGGATGGAACTCCTGAAGGACTATGGCATCTCTATTCTTTATCATCCAGGGAAAGCCATTGTTGTTGCTGATACCTTGAGTCGCAAGGCCACGAGTATGGGGAACTTAGCCCGTTTGGTTGTTTTCGCGTGTCCGTTGGCCATGGAGGTTCAGACTCTGGCTAACAGTTTCGTTCGTCTTGATATTTCAGCCCCAGGCAGAGTTTTGGCCTGTGTAGAGGCGAGATCATCCTTAGTAGATCGGATCAGGACTCATCAGTTTGAGGATGCTCAGTTGAGCAAGATTTGAGATAGGGTTCTAAGAGGTGAGGCCAGAGAGGCCATGATTGATTCTGAGGGTACTTTGAGGATTAAGGGGCGTGTGTGCATTCCTCGTGTTGGTGACCTGATTCATTTGATTTTGACTGAGGCTCATATCTCTTGATATTCCATTCATCCGGGATCGACTAAGATGTATCGTGATTTGAGTCAGAACTATTGGTGGCATCGGATGAAGAGGGATATAGCCGATTTTGTGGCTAAGTGTGGTAATTGTCAGCAAGTTAAGTATGAGCACCAGTGACCCAGTGGCATACTTTAGAGGATGCCCATTCCTGTGTGGAAGTGGGAGAGGACTGCCATGGATTTAGTTGTGGGTTAGTTTGGTTCGATTTGGGTAATAGTTGATCGGTTTACTAATCCGCTCATTTCATTACAGTTCAGATTTCTCATATCGCAGAGAAGTTAGTAAAGTTGTACGTTCGTGATATTATGAGATTGCATGGGTTTCCTATATCTATTATCTCTGATCGCGGTATTATCTTTACTTCCAATTTCTGGAGAGCTTTTCATGAGGAGTTGGGTACCTGATTGGATCTTAGTACAACTTTCCAACCCCTAGACCGATGGGAAGTTTGAGGACAATTCAGGTGCTCGAGGATATGTTGAAGGCTTGTGTGATAGACTTTGGTGGTCATTGGCATCAGTTTTTGCCATTGACAGAGTTTGCGTATAACAACAGTTATCACTCGAGTATCGACATGGCACCTTTTGAGGCTTTGTATTTTAGGAGATGTAGATCTCCGTTTGGCTGGTTTGATGCATTTGAGGTTCGAACATGGGGTACGGATCTTTTAAGAGAGTCTTTTGAGAAGGTGAGGGTCATCCAGGCCAAGCTTTTGGCAGCCCAGAGTCGACAGAAGATCTATGCAGACCGAAAGGTCCGAGATTTAGAGATTACCGTTGGTGATCAGGTTCTATTGAATATTTCACCCATGAAGGGTGTCATGAGGTTTGGAAAGAGAGGCAAGCTGGGTTCGAGGTATATTGGGCCATTTGAGATTCTTGATTGTGTGGGCAATGTTGCTTATGAGTTGGCATTGCCGCCAGGATTGGCAAGAGTTCATCCAGTTTTCCATGTGTCTATGCTGAAAAAGTACCATGCCGATGGTACTTATATTGTTCGTTGGGACTCGATATTGCTTGATGAGAATTTGACTTATAAGGAGGAGCCTATTGCAATTTTGGATAGGCAGGTTTGAAAGTTGAGGTCTCAAGAGATTGCTTCTGTGATAGTGCAATGGAAACATCCTCCTGTTGAGAAGGCCACTTGGGAAACTGAGTCCAACATGCGTAGCCGATATCCTCAGTTGTTTGCCAATTTAGGTACTTCTCTGTTCCTTTCCCTTTGTCGCTCGAGGACGAGCGATTGTTTAATTGGTATCTGATGTAACGATCCGCTTGGTCGTTATAGTGTTTCCGACACTTTTTGACCTTTCCCCAAGCTTGTTAGCTCAATTATGACTCGAGGGGACCGTGGACATGCTTCCCGAGGTGGTTGGATTTGATTTGGGTGACTTTTTGGGAATATTGGGCTTTAAGCGAAAAAGAGTTGACTCAAAGTTGACCTTTGGGTAAACGGACCTTTTTTGAAAATCTGTTGATTTAGAGGGGTCTGGATGGTCGTTTAGAACTTGTGTGCATATCTGGTTCAGTTCCCAATGCACGTGAGTGCATTTTGGGACTTGGGTTGGGAAGTTGGAATTGAGGTATCGGGGTTGACTCCTTCAACGAGACCTCCGTTGGGAATTCTGAGTCCACGTGTGTTCGTAGCGTGTTTTTATGTATGTCTGTGTATGTGGTTTGTGAGAAGAAGGCCTTGGGTAATAGTCGGGATTTTGGGTTGCGATTATGATTATTTTGGGGGAAATTTGATTCTGGTGCCTGCTATAGCGGCACAGCTATGGCAGTGGGATGGGCCGCCACAATGGCCAAGTAATATTATGGATTGACCATCACGACAGTCTAAGTGACTGTCGAGGCAGTCTTGCTGCAGCGGTCCTGCTGCCGCTGAAGCGGTATTGGGCTGATTAATTCATTAACTTAGCATTAAAAGCCCTAAGTCCCCTATTCTTTATTATTTTGACTTTATATTTCTTGGGAGCTTTTCAAGGATATTCTTGGAGGAAATTCTTTGTGGTAAGTTCTTCAAATTCCTTTACTATTCCGTTGTCCTTAATCACCTTAGAATTCCTTTATCTTGATTGTTCCTTAAGTGTTTGAGGATTAAAAGAGGGTTCCAGGAGTTCTTCTTTCTAGGCTTCTAAATCATGATTTGTTGGATTGGTTAGCTCTATTAAGCTTGGAATTGATGACTAGAACCTATAATTGCATGATTTCTTCGTAATTAGTGGCTAAATTATGGGATTGGAAATTAGGGTTTACACCAAAATTTGGGGGGTTTTTCCTAGAACTCGAATTTGAGTAAATTGTTGGTTATTCTAGCTTGATATTGATGGGAATTGATCACCTAGAGCTTTAATTTCATGTTGTAACCTTTAGATTCTGAATTTCACCCTTATAGTTCATTAAACTCATTCCACAGGTTGGGATTTGGGTCTTGATTAGAAGTAAGGTTTGATTGATGTTCTTCTTGATTCTAATTTCTTGATTCGAATATGCTTAGGCTTTTTTTTTTTTTTTATCTCAAGGCTCAGAGTAAAGGAAAGGCTAAGGTGTGATTATGGAGACTTTGCTGTTCGGCCTTCCAGGTAGGTTACGGTTTACCCTGGCGAGACATCGTTTAGCGAGGCATATATTTAGACGATATTTTTAGAGAATGCATGTAAACCTTCGGGTAAGAAATTGGGTTGGATGTCGTCTTAGGTTGGGCCTGGTTTTGTGATTGGAGTTAGCCACCCCGTTGTATTGTGACTTATCTTTTTCTATTGTTGTTGGCTCGATGCCAAGTGGAGATAGTAGATATTGGAGACGATTGATATATCTTGAATATGATATTGTGGTATCTTACTTGTTGTCGTTTGAGACGAGAGTAGTGATTCTATTATGGCTTATTGTGTAGCCTTTCCTTGTTATGGTTGGTGTGCCCGTGCATGGTACTTTGATATTGATTTGATTATTGAAATTGAACTTATACATTGCACGCATTCTCATCCTTCATGATCTACTGTTGATACATTGATGATACTTAAGGAAACACTGTTATGAGTTGGGCTCAATTGGATGAGAGTGACGTGAGGACCGATGTCCGATGTTTATACCGGAATCAAGGGTGAGTGGTAGCGATTTCCGAGGTTGTTATTGGGGTCGTGAGGTCGCAATTGCTGAGGTTGTTTCCGGAATCGTGAGGTACATGGACTTCGCGGGTCCCTCATGGGTTGTGCTGCCGAGATGTGATGTTCCGTTATCAGATTACATGTGGACGGTGCATATGCGTTGCATTCACATTGCATACATTATTGCATTGCATTTCACTATGGGTTTTATTGTGGTATTCTTATTATGTACTTGTGATATACGGATTTGGATTAATATATTGAGACTTGGCACACTTGGGTTTAGATGCTATATAAAATAGGTGATGACGTGTACTTGGTTACTGGCTCGTGTTTGACTTATACCCTGTTGATGTACCGTTTATCTTACTTTATTACCTTTATATATGTTAGCTAATCTTAGTCGGCCTGTGATACGTACTAGTACTTGTTGTTTGTACTAACCTACACTTGATGCATTCTTTTATGAATGCAGAGTACCGGGTGGGTTCGACCTCTATACCTCGTTACTGATAGTTGTTCGAGGATCTGCTGATTCGAGTCTTCAGGGTGAGCAGAGGGGCGTTCGCTGCCTGAAGACTGCTCTATCTATTATGTCTTTATTTCCATTCTAAGACATACTTTTGAGACTACTGATGTATTTTTATTACCTTCAGACTTGTAGTATCTAGTTAGAGGTTCTTGTTTGGTTAGACCAGACTCTGGGAGGATTTGATGTATTCTCTTACTTCCGCATGTTTCTGTATCGTTATCGTCAGACTTATTTATTTTTATCTCTTCCGCTTATTTATTTTACCCCTCACTGTTTAACAAGTTAGAACATTCATATCTTGAACTTTGAGTGAACAAAAACTCAAAATTTAGAGCTTTTAGTTGAATTTTTTAAAAACATAACTATTAAGTGGAGTCTTCTAGTCCAAATGTTTATTTACTTTTTCTCTTGTGTGGTTGAGTACGAGAATTGAAAGCACAAGGCTCCAAATCCATTCTTGAACACAGCTGCGCACTAAAAAGGTAATTCCATATCATTTTCTAGCTTTTTATTTAATTTCTATCTAGCTTATGCTTAATTTTTAGTGTTAATTTGGTTACTGGTTAGGTGGTTGCTGATACGAGTGTTATAACTGTGTTAAAATGTTTGAAATAGTTTAATAATAGCCTAACTTAGTAGTATGATGATATAGGGTTGTATTTAGATGTTCTACTGTACTTCAAATAATGTGCAATGCCTCAAACATTTGAGATATAGTCCTAGACTCAATAGCATGAACCTAATCAGTGCGTAATGGGTGAACTTAGCTTTATCTGAATAATTTTCTGGCCTTTAGAATAGCATTAGGGCTCAGTCAAAAACATGATAGTAACAGAAGTGATTTAGGGATGATTTTAGGCTAATTGTGAAACTGTCAAAATAAAGAGTGTGAATTAGGAGCATGCTACTAATTATAAATAATGTGCTAGAGAGGCACATTATCTTATGAGATTAATCTGTTTCTACATTGGAGTAGGACTAAAGGGGGGAAAAGTGAAGAAAGGGAACCACTTCGGTTAACATGAACCTTGTAAGCACTAGCTGATTGAAAAAAGGGGTGCCCTTAGAGGGGTAAAACTATTAATGATCTAGATTGGACCTGAAAGAGTTGAGCCCTCAAAATTTGAATCAAAACCTGAATGATTGATTTGAAAGTTATATGTGAGATTGAATATCCTGTTTTCCCTTTGTATGTATAATTGTGTACTGCACTTTAGAGCTCATCTGATGTTGGTATTCTGCTTTTGAGAATCTGACCATACTAGACTGAAGTTTAAAGGGCCAGTACTGCAAAATGAACTCATAATTAAGCATTTTTTACTGCTGTTTTTTTTGTGTGTGTTTCCCTCTTCTTGAATGGCATTGGTTTCTTTCAGAATATATGGTTGTTTGATGTTTTAAGATCTAATACAAGGTTCCATAATCTAAATACTTATTGTAAATCACTTATAGTCTTCCAAAGTAAGTTGGATCAGTAAAAACTTGCTTGCAAATGACTATTCTTAAATTGCTTTGAGTTTATAGCTAAATTATGATGATTGACCTATATGACCTAATGTTGTTGTTTGATTGTTTAGTATCCTCTATCTCTGAGAATACCTTGCCTACATGTTTGATTATTATATCTTGACCACTCAAACTGCATATGTATCCATTGGAAGGGACATAAGCATAATTGACTTGACTGAGTACCTATATATGTTTGCAATAACCTGTGGAGCTGAAAATGACCTAAAGGAACCTGTACAAATGCTCTGATCCATCATGTTGTCTCCGTGTGAACCTAACTAGACCTTAAGACTAAAAAATTGTTACACCCCGTACTTGCGGAGGAGCACTTATCAAATCTGAGCGTAAGAATGTTGGACTACGGCTGAGTAAAGCAGCTTCGGAGTATAAGGGACGAAGCATTATTAAGTATATTCTATGAGTAAAGGATGCATAAGAGGAATTCCGGGAGGTCATATAAAGAATTGAGTTGAAGGAATTGAGTTAATATGACTTTGGAAAAATATAAGCGTCACTTTGAACAACAAAGTATGAGCCAACTTGGGGAAAGAATAAATTCTAGCATACGATGAGTTTTAAAGTGAAGTAAGAACCTAGATTGAAGTTCATGAAGTCTAGTTTCTGATGCAACAAACCATTGATCTATACGGCATCGGAGTGAGGTGGTATGGACGTTACAAGTCTTGCTGGCAAGCCAGGAAAATTGGTCTGCGTGAACGCGCCACGAGGTAGCGCGAACGCGCAGAAGGGTAACAAATAACCCAGCGCAAACGCGCTGAGTACTTTCTAGGTCGGTGTAGACCGAGTCTAGACAAGTATAAAAGCGGGATTACCCCCTTACTTTCAGATCAAACACCCCTTAAAAGTTCCTAAATACTCTAGAATATTCCCCTACATTTTAGCGCAAAACACGTGCAATTCCGGAATTCAGGTTCGGGAAGTGTATAGTTGTGATTAAAGTATCGTGTTGTGGTGAATATTGTCTTGAGACCAAGAAAAATATTGATGCTATTGCTGTCCTAGCGAAGAATAAGGTATGAATCTCTCCTTATTAGTATTAATTTCGGTTTATTTACGGGCATAAAGTTATTAAACAATCGTATAAAAAGTTGGTTTGTTTAGAAATTTGGAAAACATTGTGTAGGATGTTTTATTGAGCATATTGGTGATGATAACATCATTGTTGATGTTGGTATTGTTGTTGTTGTTGTTAGTTGTTGGATTGTGATTTCAGGCTAGGCATATAAACAAGGGAGATGCTGCCCGAATTTTTACATATTCTAAACAGAATGAAATTGAAGGATTAAGATGAGCATATGACCCTGAGCCTAACAAAAGTATGAATTGTTTATATGTAGATTTACGAGCTTGGAGGGATAAACTTTGAGTGGCCAAGGAGACCGAAAGGTATGTTAAGGCTAGTCCCGGCTAGTCCCTTTCTTTCCAAAGGCATGATTCCTTTCTTGTGATTCTATACATATCTTCCATAATATCCTTATTTCCAAAAGCTAGAGATTTATGATTCTTAAAGTCATATGATGCTAAAGATGAGTATGCTTTTATGATGATAATGATAATGATGGTGATCTTATTTCTAGAAACTCTAAAGTTATGATTTAAAGGCTACTATGAGATTATTGAGTTATTTCATGCTTTTCTTGATTCCATTCATTGTTGTTGACCTCACCTTATAATAATTGTTCCTTCAAGGTGAGATATAGCGATGATGATTAGTCCATAATCTGGATCGGAGGTTATCGACCTTACGTCACTCCGATGAAGTGGTAACTTTTATTTGGGCTCTCATGCATGCTACTTATATGATACATACACACACACACACATACACACACACACACACACACACACACACATATATATATATATATATATATATATATATATATGTGTGTGTGTGTGTGTGTGTGTGTGTGTGTATATATATATATGCATATAGGGGATATGGGGAAAGGGGAGGCGTTATATACGCATAGCCACCTGATCAGTTGGTATATTATGATACCGTCCCGTATGCGGGATGCTCGGGCACGGGATATATGGGTATGGATCGGGTTGCACATTCCACAACAATATAATATATTTATAGATCGAGCTGCACGTTCCGTAGCACTATTATATTATATATGTATGAGAAATGTTTTTGTGAAAGAGCTAAGCATGCATGATATCTACCTTAAGAGGCAATTGGAGGTACAGGCCATCCTTATCTCATGTTATGTTTCATATTTCTTATTATGTTGTTATTTATGCCTTACATACTCAGTACACCGTTCGTACTGACGTCTTTTCTTGTGGACTCTGCGTCTACTCAGCAGCAGTCAGTGCGCTCCATTTGGTTCAGAGCTGCAACCCCTTTCGGTATGCTATCTTGACATGTAGATATATGGGTACAACAGGGCTTTGTCCTATCTTCTCTACAGTTCAGATTCCATTGAGGTCTGTAGATAGTTGTGTATGGTAGGAGTATCGTGTAGCTGTGTCAGTTTTTATTTTGTTGTACAGCATATGTAGTGGCCCAGTCGGCCTACACTGTTATCCTTGGTATGCATGATTGTTTAAATATATGTATGCACAGTTTGTGAGTTTTTGATACAAAGTTCATTGTGTTAATTCTACAGAAGATGATATAGTTTAGTTATAAGTTATGTATGGGCCACCAGCTTAATCAGTGAGAAGTAGGTACGAGTATAGGGGTGCTTCGTCAGTAGTGGTCGGGCACTCGTCACGGCTCATCGGTTTGGGTCGTGACAGAAGTGGTATCAGAGCAGTTCATCTAGGGTTGTCTACAGACCGTGTCTAGTAGAGTCTTGTTTATGGGTGTGAAACGCGCCACACTTATAAACAAGAGGCTGCGGGGAATTTAGGAATCATTGACCTTTCCTTGTTTCCTTAGATCGTGCAATAGAGCCAAAGTCTAGGAAAGATCGTTTCTGACCCTCTTTCCCTGTAGGTAAGTGCAGATTGACAGAGATGATGAGATCGCCTTCAGATAGTGGGGGTGCAAGGAAGGCCCCCAGGGTGGATTTGGGACCACAGATTCCGGGACCGATTAGGAGGAGTCCTAGCTATTCTATTGAGACAGCTCCTTCCGAGGACATCGATACGATCCCCCTAGAGCTCATGACTTCCATGGAGGAGGATCCATCGGAAGATAGTTACGAGACGAACCCGTCTGAGGGTTCGTATGAGACGCTAGATGAGCAGGAGGCTCGCGAGGCTGCACCAGAGTTGACTCCTCCTGCTTCTCCTATGATGGGGCATTATGCCAGGGCAGCCACGAGTATGAGTGTTACTGAGTATTCTAGTCCTCTATCTTGGCCTTGGGTAAATCAGGAGCTGCCAGAATATTTGTATCCCTCAGACTTGAATGGGGGAGATGAGGAGAGCCAGACCAGTAGATGGTGGGAGGACGATGAGAAGGATACTTCACTTTACAGCCCTCCAGACCAAGATCAGGACAGGCCGACTACAAGTATATGGGTCTTTTACTAAAATTTCTTATGTGTGTATAATTATTGCAGGTTATCATTTAATAGTTGACGGATGAGAATTCTAAAGGAACAGATAACCAAAATATTTATAGGTAATTGTGACTAAGATATTTTTACCATCACTAAGAATCTTGGAATTAGGAATGAGAAAGCAGTTGTGTGTGTTGGTTGATGGTTGTTATTGAGAGTTGCAAAGGTTAAGATAGTATTTGCCTAGCCAGGAGAGTAAGGGACTTTTCCAACCTAAAGGGAGATGCATTACAGAATTTTACTTGGGATCCATTAGAACTTCAAATTATTCTATAGGCTATGTGATAAAAAGTAGGGGTACCTTGAATGATTAGACAAAGGTGATAAAGGTTATTTGGCAAAAAAAATAAAAAATAGAGCGATGTCAGCTTATGAATAAAAAAGGAAAGGAGAGTTGGTGTTCGAGTGGAGATCAATTATTACCTCACATAATATTTTACGAACTTCAGGGTCAATACTATAGAAGGATAAGTGGAGAAGAGCGCCTATGAGCAAAGGCAGTTAACGAAGGCCCTGAGGGCGAAAGGAAGGAAAGTACACTAAGGGATTGGTTAAAGAAAGTCGAGTAATCACCAAGGACAAGAGGAACGATAATAAGTTAACAAGTCTGGCCAAGAGGCAAAACATCAGTAACATAGGATAAGAGCCTTGATAAGGAGTATAAAAATTCAGACATAAAGGAAGTAGGATGATGTACGGGAGATATGCATAAGTATGGACAAGCTGTAGTACCATAAAGAAGGGTAAAGACTCGACGAAAGAAGAAAGACAAGGGTCTATTTCATGAAGACGTCATGATAAGAACGGAAGTCGGTAGAACATTAGAAGGATTATGATGCATAACTGTGATGCATAAGTAATTAAGAGAACTACGAGACGATATGAGTTAATTTAATGAAAGGATGAGTCGTGGAAATAAACGATATAATATAGGTATCAGTTGGAATTGGGAAATAAGAGCGAGAAGGATCCTAAGGATATTAGAAAAAGGATAGCTGTGAGGGAAGATTAAGGTTAGAGAAGCGTTTTATAGTAGGACATTCCATAAAGGGTCTAACGAATTCGAATGCTATCACGGATTCATTAGCTTAGGGGACTGCTGGTTGTAAATGGAAAAGGCAATTAATAAAGAAAGCATCTGGATAACATCTTATACGTGTAAACATTTGATTTAGTACGACGATTCAGTTGGCAAAAAGGAAATAGGTTAAACGATACAATGAAAGAAACCCGACATTATATGGGACAAAGAAGTTGAAGGACCAATAAAGTCAGTTAAATGAATATCAAAGACGGGTAAAATTCGAATTGTTACTGGTGTATGAAGACATCTTTAAAAAGGGTGGAAGAACATATTTTGTCCTAACATGAATTACAATATTCTCAAAATTCAAAAGAGAGAAATGTATTAGATTGAAGAAGTCAAAGTTCGAGACATATCGATATATCAAGAATGTACTAGGAAAAAGTGGAAACGGATCGAATACAAATGTATTATGGGATGGACACGGGAAAAAGAAGTACTTCATAAGTCTCCGGTTATGTCGAATGTGAGAGCATATGTTATAAAACCATATAAAATCGTTGTAATGAAATGACCAACAAGGTGGTGTAAGGAAAACGATAAGGACTCAAAGATGAATAAAGGCTAATTTCAGTCTCAAATGGTCACCGGTACAAGAGAATCAAGGACAAGCATATTCTTGTGGAAAGGAAATCACGACGAAGTGAGATTTTACCTTAGTCCTACACTTATGGGTTTATATTGTTAGATTTGAGGAGAGAAAATTGGAGAAAGAGTTCCAATAAGAAATTAAAGATACCGTGAGTTGTAAGATAGATTGAGCTATGATTATTAGTATATTATGAGCGTAACTTTGCTACGAGGGATAATAATGATAATAAAGAGCACTATATGTATATACGTATGTAAGGGGTTGCGCTGAGGTTGTGATGGATTGGTTATCTAGATGGGTAATCTGAGGAAAATAACCCCTAAGAGTAGGGAGCTGTTAGCAATAAAATGTTATTGTAAATCATTTGGGCATTATTGTATATGGAGCTATGATGATATTGTGAGAATCCAGGAGTCCGATCGATGAGTCACAAGGAGATGAAATAGTATGAATACAAGATCAACGAGTACAAAAAGAGACAGTCTAAGATAGCACCCGAAAAACAAGCAAGGAAATATGTCATATCTGAGAAAGAGAGTTTGTGCACTAGTAGAGGAGGAGCAAATAAAAAGGTTACTGACCAATCAGCGGGAGCCGTAGCAATTGGGAGTTAAGACCACCTTAATGGGAACGAAACGATAACTGCATGTTAGTTGACTACTGATTACATGCATAAGCACATGAAGCTATAAAACTTATGGATGGATTCAACAAAGAGTTAAGGGAAAATGAGAGGAGACTGATGAGCTCATATTTCAAGGGTATGAAGATTAGGGTTTAAGAAAGAGTAATCAATGAAAACTTTAAGCTCGCAAGCTGCAACATTCGAGGGCGAATGTTTAAAGGGAGGAAGGATGTTACACCCCGTACTTGCGGAGGAGCACTTATCAAATCTGACCGTAAGAATATTGGACTACGACTGAGTAAAGCAACTTCATAGTATAAGGGACGAAATATTATTAAGTATATTCTATGAGTAAAGGATGCATATGAGAAATTCCAGAAGATCCTATAAAGAATTTAGTTGAAGGAATTGAGTTAATATGACTTTAGAAAAAGTTAATAAAGGAGCGGCAATACGAAGACCCTATTTTAGTACATTATCGAGACACAACTCCTCAAAAAGAAAAGATACCCTTTGTGATTACTGAAGATGGAGTACTTAGGTATCGAGATAGGTTATGTGTCCCTAATATTGCGGGTCCCCATTAGCAAGTTATGGGGGAAGCTCACTATTCCCGCTATTCTATTCACCCAGGCTTGACAAAAATGTACCATGATCTCAAGGAAATTTATTGGTTGGATGGTATGAAAAGAGATATAGAAGAATTTATCGCTCAGTGTCCAAATGGTCAACAAGTCAAAATAGAGCACCAGAAGCCCGGAGGTTTGTTGCAGGCTATAGAGATTCCGACATGGAAGTGGGAGGTAATTAATATGAATTTTATTACAGGTTTGCCCTATACTTAGCGAAAGTATGATTCAATATGGGTTATAGTGGATAGGCTTACAAAGTCAGCCCACTTCTTACCTATCAGAACCACTTATACAGCTGAAGACTATGAGAGGCTTTATCTTAGAGAGATTGTACGACTTCATGGTGTTCCTATAGCTATTATTTT
Source organism: Lycium barbarum (assembly GCF_019175385.1). NCBI lineage: Eukaryota > Viridiplantae > Streptophyta > Magnoliopsida > Solanales > Solanaceae > Lycium > Lycium barbarum. The sequence goes on from NC_083344.1 coordinate 83,797,863, forward strand.
AGATAGACGAGCGCAATTTACAGCTAACTTCGGGAAATCTTTCCAGAATGGATTAGGGACTCAGGTGAGTCTTAGTACCGTATTTCATCCGCAGACAGATGGGCAAGCAGAGCGTACTATACAGACACTTGAGGACATGCTGAGAGCTTGTGTCATTGACTTTCGAGGTAGCTGGGATGATCATTTACCTCTTATAGAGTTTGCATATAATAATAGTTATCATTCCAATATCCAGTTGGCTCCTTATGAGGCTTTATACGGGCGGAGATATAGATCACCTATAGGGTGGTTTGATGTTGGAGAGAATCGGTTAGCCGGCCCAGATTTGATACAGCAAGCAGTCGACAAAGTGAAAACCATCTAAGAAAGATTATTAGTGGCGTAGAGTCGACAAAAATCGTATGCAGATAACCGGCGTCGTAAGCTAGAGTTCGAGGTAGGAGATTGGGCTTTCTTGAAGTTCTCGCCTATGAAAGGGGTGGTGAGGTTTGGCAGGAAAGGTAAGCTAAGCCCTCGGTACATCGGACCATGTAATATTATTCATACAGTGGGTAAAGTAGCATATGAGTTAGAATTACCTTCCGAGTTAAAGTCCGTACATCCGGTATTCCATGTGTCCATGCTCCGTAAATGCATAGGAGATCCCTTGAGATTCGTGCCAATAGATGATATCTAGGTCACTAAGCAATTATCATATGAGGAGATCCCTGTGGCTATATTAGATAGACAAGTCTATCAGTTACGAACTAAGGATATGGCTTCTGTTAAAGTACTTTGGACAAATAATAATGTCGAGAAGATGACTTGGGAGGTGGAAGAGGAGATGATGACTTGGGAGGCAGAAGAGGAGATGAAGACTAAGTACCCTCACTTGTTCCTATTGTCTCAGGAGGCCCAGGTTGAGACATCGTAACCCCAAGGTATTGGATTTACTTATAGCAATTATAATTGGTCGTGTGAGGCCATACTGTCATATATATTAGTATGTGGCCCTGTGTGTTGCATCATCTTGGTTTGCTGTGTACAAGTTGGATTGATATATTTACAAAGGAAACTCGGGCATAATTTCTGTAGAATTCCTAAAATTTAACATTCGAGGACGAATGTTTCTAGGGGCGGGGGGGGGGGGGGGGAGGATATTACACCTCGTAGTTTGGACGTTGAGTTCCGTAGGTGTCAACTACTTAATTGTGAACACTGAAGTGATATGCACCTATTTTATGGTTATAAGGGTTTACGATCACGTATAAGAAGTATTGAAAGGATTGGAAGTCAAATTGGCGGAAGATAAAAAACTGGGCGAACTGGACAGAATTGTCCTTCGCGTTCGCGAGATGGCCTCGCATTCGTGATGGCCATGGAAACTCCATACCATCGCGTTCGCGAGAGGACCTCGTGTTCGCGAAGGTCATTTATTAAGTCGGTTCCACCGACTTTGACCTCTAAAACCCCTCATTTTCACAGGATTTTGCCCCAAAAAAACTCAGAAAATAGACGGGGGTGTGAGAATATCATAAATTGAGTGATTTTCAAGTGGTGGAATATTCGTTTAGGTTCAGATAGCGCGTAGTTGTGATTTGTAGTATTGTTTTGCGGTGGATTCGGTTTGGATTCTAGGCGAACACTTAAGATATTGCTGTCCTAGTAAGAATAAGGTATGAATCTCTCCCCATTGATATTACTTTAGGTTTATTTACAGAGATAGAGCGATGAAATGGTTGTATAATAAAGTAGTTGGTTGAGAAATCGGATGAACAAAATGTGGGACGTTTTATGGAGTATTTTAGTATCGATGATGATGTTGTGATACTTGTGTTGTTGTTGTTGTTGTTGTTGTTGGTTGTTGGTATTGTGATTTCGGGCTAGAGGTATAAACAGGGGAGATGCTGCCCGAATTTTGGCAGATTCTAAATAGATTTCATTTAAAGGCTTAAGACAAGTATATAAAGATAAGCCTAACAATGGTATAAATATTCTTGAATGTAGACTGTGAGCTTGGAAGGATAAGCATAAGTAGTTAAGAAGGCCAAAAGGTATGTTAAGGCTTTCCCTTTCTTTCTTATTTAGCATGATCCTATGATACAAGCGAACAACGAGTAAACGAGCTTTCATATTACTCTACTCTTAGAAGCACTAGGAGTACTTCAGTCTTTGATATTCCCGAACCCCTCTTATGATTGTCCCTTCTATTCATCGGTCTTGAGTTGTGTATCATGATTATGTTAGTTCACATTTATGCATTGCATTCATTTACATATATTTATATTGACCCGTGACCAGAAGGCGTTATATATGCGTATATTATATGTATGTGGGGGTATTGGGAAAGGGCGAGGTGTTATATACGTATTACCACCTAATCAGCTGGTGCACAATGATGATTATGATGCCCGAAGGGGTTGCCCGATGGGGCCATTATGCTATTATGCTCGAAGGGCCATTATGTTATTATGCTCGAAGGGGCCTATGATATATGGATTGAGCCGTACGTTCCTCGGCACTATGACCTATGCATATCATACGCCCGCAGAGACATTTTCAGTAAGCAAACATACACAGACATGTTCATATAATCAGACTTACAGATGCATTCAGTCAGTCAGTTTAGCTTACGAGTTTCAGATTTTCTTGATGACTCATATGTGTATGTTACTATTATGCCTTACATACTCGGTACATTATCCGTACTGACTCCCCTATTGTTCCGGGGGCTGCGTTCATGCCCGCAGGTACAGATATACAGAGAGGCGACCCAGCTCAGTGGAGCCTCTTCCCAGCTGTTATTGGTGCGCTCTACTCGATCCGGAGATGCTGTCTATTTTGGTATGTTATGTTTAGATGTATTACACAAGTACTGCGAGGCCCTGTCCCGTCCTTTCTACAGTTTGGTACTCCAGTAGAGGTTTGTAGACAGATGTGTACAGTTAATGAGATGTAGCCATGTCGGCTCCCATCCTTTTGTGGTACAACATATGTAGCATCCTTGTTGGCTGGCACTATTATTTTCTGTATATATACATATATACTTATATGCACAGATGATTGATAGTCCTTAAAGTTATCTTGAAATAAGTTAGCATGGTTCAGCTATGAATCTTATGGACCACGCACTTGTTCAGTAAGGTACAGGTATGAGAGTAGGGATGTTTGGTCAGTAGTGGCCAGGCACTCGTCACGACTCAGCGGATGGGTCGTGACAAACACCTTCCCTAGGGGATCACCATAACCCTTACATAGAACTTTGGATTACGAAGGCTTTTTCACTGTATATGAATAAATCCTTCAAAAGTGGTTTTCCTAATTTCCTAAAAATTAGGTGGCGGCTCTTTTAAAACAAAGTCTGAAAGAACACCAACAAGTTCAACGTAGCTTTCCGAGCGCTAACCTTGCCCATGAAATGCGAACCGTAACAGATGGGACTCTGTTGGGAAACTTAAAGGTTCTAACCATAAGGATTCAATTATAATATGAGTTTATTTGTTTTAACTGTTTATGTGTTTATTTTCCCGTAATTGTAACTGTCATTGCATGAATATCAAAACTTCGCCGCTACTGGCATTTATTTTACATTTTTGTTCCTAAGGAGACTTTGTGGAACATGCGGTCGTTCCTTCACTATAAAATAAAATACTTTCGTTGGAACCGTTATGAGGCTGGGTTGGTTCACGATTGTCCAACAACCCTAATGGTTTTGCCCCAGTTGTCCGCTCGGGTTCTCGGTCATTTGTAAAAGCCTATTCTAGTGATAACTATGATAGAGCTGAGTTAAATCCCCACTGAACTAGAGCATCCGTACTTAGTTGAGCCTTGGGTGTCTCATACCTACCTAGGGCTCATTAAGAAGACTACCTTATGATTGGACGGTGTATGATCCTAAGACACTGCATTTCATTTATATGCTATGTGAAAACATGTTTGTGCCTATATGGTGAACCATTAGCCCAATGAGAAATGAGGGAATCTTAACAGTGTTTTGTTTTGTAGATTTAAAGAAGAATTTGGTTTGACATAGTCCTCGAGGCCTCGGACCTGCTTAGAGTATGGTGGGAATGGTTAGGAGATGCTCATCGTCGGACTATCAGTTGCACCCCAGGTCATTTACCCTCTATTATGACTATGAAGGGGTCTCTCAGAACTAATAGAAGTGTTAACCGAGTACTGGGACGACAAGGAAATGTTGTTCCATTTTGGTGGCATAGAGATGACTCTGTCCCTAGAAGAGATTAGGGATGCTATAGACAGCAATGGAACTTGTCTAAGGAGGTGACATAAGCTGAACCATAATTTGATATTCCCTCATAAGCCGTCTATTTGTTAAATTCTGAAGTACCTTGCTTTGACCGAGGCACCCTGGGCACATGGGCCTACTATAGCCTTCAGAGACCTGTACCGGAGATTCGGGGACGTCATTGGTATACTTTATATCAGAGAGAGTTCAAAAGTCGAGAAGAGTGGGAAGCCGTCAGGCCCCTTAGCATTCTCCATCGCCTTATTGGGTACTATGGTGTTCCCGAAAGATGAATCACTGGCTATAGACACCCGTGTGATCTATTTAGCCCAGGCAATCTTCTATGGCATAACCAAGGATCAAGAAAATAGGTATTCTGACCTAGCCCCTATTATCTTGGCGGACATCTTCCGGGCCTTAGACAAATGCCAGAATCATTTTTAGTACTTCCAAGGATGCAATATGCTGCTGCAGTAGTGGATTATCAAACGCCTCAACATGGCCAAAGAGGTTCAGGATTGGAGTCGACAGAATAGGATACACCGTCTCGTAGATTACTGCCCAACTCTCAGATTTGTGTCCAAAACTAGTTAGGCTAATTTCTTCACTGACTTGATTGAAGATCAGATTCAATGGATGTTCCCCGACTTCACATCTGAAACCATAGCAGTGCGAGGCAAAAATTACCTATTTGTTTCATTAGTCGGGGTTCGAGGGATCCGCCCTTACTACCCATCCCTAGTTTTGAGGTAGTTTGGGAGAAGGCAAGTAATACCCAAGCAGGGAACCTCGGGCAGTTCATCATCGAATATACAAAACAGAAAATTAAGAATGCTGGGACAATTCTCAGAGAATGGAATGGTCGTGTGAGGTAGGGGCTAGACACCTTAGCCCCAGACAGGTTCGAAGCAAGATGTGACCCGGGCTACTATGAATGGCTGGAAGGTCATTTGTCCCGCACACCTATCCTAGGGCCTGCACTTCATCACGATATCCGAGAACAAGATTACCTGAAAGAATGATTGAAAAGTACAGATGAGCGTTTGGCTAAGATTATAGAAGAGTCGGATCCTGTGATAGTCAGAATGGAGTTGTGTCAGACACGTCTTCACTTTCAGACCGCCCTTCGAAAGGCCAAAGAGGCCAAAACAAGTCAAGCTTCGACATCAGCCACTGGAGAAGGAATTTGCTGATTTTACTGCTTTTGTTATTATGCCCTCATATCGGCTTCATCATATTTTATAACCCCTTCGGGGAAGATATTATTAATGAATGATGATTTTTGGGGCAATGGTTCATCTTTACAAATGGCAGTTGTATGTTTCAAACGATTAGGAAATCCTTGGCTCAAAAAGCCTTATAAACACACGTAGTATAACTGTTTACAAATTAAATGACTGCTTGCTATATGCTTCACATTCTTACTTGCTATATGTGTTATCATGTATTAAAGCCTGAATACGATTGATCTAATGTTGTAAGTTACATACCTAAAAGAAAGACCAAATGACTTAAGGCTTACCCTAGTTTATATCCACTCAAAAAGGTTGACTTACAAATGGCAAACCAAGGAGATCCGAACATGCTCACCTTAGGAGAAACCGCCGAGATGCTAAGATTCAAGGTTCAGCAGATGGAAGAGCATCTTCAGGAAATAGGAAAGAAGATTGAAGAGGTTAATAGGCTACTAAATCTTGTCGGTAACCCGCCTGAAGGGATACCGCAGGAACATTACTATCAGGAGAATGTCTCCGAGGAAGTGAGTGAGTTGGTGATGAACTACATACCACTAGAAAGGAGGCCAGAGACACCTCGAGAAGGAGACCCAGAAGAGGGATATGGGAATCAGGGAGCTGAATCCGACCCACGGATGATGGAGACAGATCCACAAGAAGATTCAGAGCCTCAAGAGGAAGCCTCCGAACCACAAGAAGCTTAAGAAGAGCAACTAGAAGAAGTTGTGCCCCAGGATATGGAACAAGAGGAGTCTGAACCTGTGGACATAGAGGTCGAGAAGGACTAGAGCCTTTTGGGTTGTTCCTCGAGTTTCAAGAAGAAGCAAATGATGAGTCTGAATATTATGCCCCTACTAACAAGGCATATGATTTCTATGCACCCTCACCTGAGCCAGTGCCAGCTACCTCCACCATGGCATCAGGAAATTTTGTAAGAGCCGACTCTCATCCACTCGTCCGGTGGAGCATAGTCTTCAAAGCCCGATCTTCCCCGTTCAGAGTGGCTCATCCACCCATCAGTGGTAAGGATGTTTTTGAGAAAATGCAAGCTGCAGGGCTACCTTGCACCAGTCGAGCAAGACTACCAGCCCCCGAGTTGGTTTATGCCTAGAAAAGATACCCGTTTCACTGCCATCAAGCCGGCCATACCTTTAATGAATGTTTGGGATTAAGGAGAAGGATTGTTAGCTTAATTGATGATAGGATCATTGGAACTTTCGGGGAGCCACATACCCTACTAGTCCACTACCCTATCGTCCCAGGAGAAGGAGTCACCGCCGAAACTCAGATATGGCGGTATGATTTCACAGTCTTTGAGGAGACATATGCCCGTATCTTCTCAACTTGGGCTACTTTGTGGAAATTAGACTCGTGGAACCTGTCCATAAGGTCGCGCCAATAGGACCCAACAGGAACAAATTTTGCTTGTACCATACTAGGGCTATGGGACATGACATCGAAGAATGTTATGCATTTAAGCTCGAGCTCGAGCATATGATTAAGACGGGGTAGATTTTGGTCATCCTCTCGCCATAGGAGTGAGAAGAAAGGACAAATGAGAGAGCGAGTTCGTAAGGATGGCGACCCAAAGAGCTACATTTTTGGGTAGATAGGAGGTGTCACCTGTTTTTTCACACAAAAAGTTGCCCCCTCCCTATATGAATATGTAAGGAACCGCGCCGACCTGATGTCCCTATGGAGGGATACGCGGGAAGCTCTAGTTGGGCCTGGTATGGGGATGTCTTTAGTTAGGGTTAGCCTAAAGGATATCTAGGATAAAGTAAATATCCTCCTTTTGTAAAACGAACTACGATGGGGCCTGATTTCCCCTGGTGGGATACGTAGGATGTCTACGTAAGACTCGGTCCCGACATAATATAAATTATAATTCCCCCCATTTGTTTAATTTTTGTAACAGGAAAAGGGTTTGCCAATGTAAGTCAACCTCAAAGCCCATTGGACCTAGATCCACCTAAATCCAAAAAGGGCCCATAACTTCCGAACCTTAAGAACAAAGGTCGATCAGTATTCTGGCTATAATACATGACTCTATGTGATACGTGCGCTCTTAAATACAATTATGTGATATCTTGCTTTTATATTTATATCCAAGTAACTAACGTTATCTACCGTTGAGTTATTCTTATCGTATAGAACGAGGCTGATTAGTTTAGTACCAAACGTTGGCATACTTCACAAAATCAAAGGTCGCGTTAGAATCCCTCTCGAAAGAAGATAAAGGAAAAGAGAAAATGACTGGTACACCGGATAATGGTGAAAATGAGCTCATTCTCCACGAGGGAGATACCCAAGGCCCACAGGAAGTATCATTTCAAGAAGATGTGATCGCGACATTACTAGTTGCCGTCACGGCCCTCCAAGAAAATATGTCTAGGAATGAGGCAGCCAGTGCTGACAAGGACGCATCGACTGAAGGAAGAAGGCCTCCTCCTCCCTTTCTTTCACTAAGCTCTCTAATGCCTGATCATTTCCCTATCTACCCACCAGGAACCATCCCACCTACATTAAATCCAACTGACCCGAATCATGTTGGTGTTTCTTACAGCACTCCATCACCAACATGATGTACCCAAATCTCGAGATCCATCCATTCGGTTCCCTCATATCAAGCTCCCCAGCTAGTGTGCAACAATCCAGCAAATCAACCACGTGTTTTAACTCTGCCAATCGGGCAAACTACGTCTGTTAACTATCCCACTCACCAAATAGTTTCTTTCTACACTCCCAACGTCCCAAACGATTCTTCCCCAGGACACAAAGAACTGGACTACTATGAGGAATTGGAGAAGGCCTGGAGGGCTGAAACGGCAAACATGAGCAGAATGTAGAAAAGAAAAAGAAGGAACTATTGGAAAGGTCCAACAGGACCACTAGAAATTCCACAGGTTTAGGATACGATGATCTGTGCATGCATCTAGACTTGGACTTGACGGAAGGATTTAAGATCCCATAGTTCGAAGTGTTCAATAGAACATGGAATCCCAAAGCACATCATCGGTCCTAGTATGACCAGTTGGTCAGCATTAAAAAGAACGAACTTCTGATTATACAGCTATTCAGCCGATGTTTAACTGGCGAGGCCGCTGAATGGTTCGTAACCCAAGACATACGTCAATGGTTTACTTGGAAAGACATGGAAGAAAGCTTTATGGAAAGATTTTGATTCAGCGTCGAAATAGTGCCCGATCGATACTACCTTGAAAAGGTCAAACAAAAGTGAACTGAGAACTATAGAGGGTTCGCCAGTCGGTGGAGGGCCGAAGCAGACTGTGTACAGCCACCAATGTGTGAGGGAGAACTTATCTCCGTGTTCATCAGATCACAGGAATCAAACTTTTTTGACAGAATGTTGTCCATGGCCGGGAGGCTTTTCGCTGAATTAGTCAAGAAGGGAGAGGCCATAGAAGATGGTCCTAAGTCTGGTAAGATCATCAGCGTCTTCAACAAGGTATCTAGATAATCATCTGCGAGAGTCTTCCATAAAAGAAAGAGGACATGGCGAGCATATCCCATATACCAAGCCCAAACCCTAAAAGGCGGGAAGAACCAAAATCTTCTCAACCAACTCTGCGCCCTGTCAATTACCCAACTTCACCTTATAGCCTTAGACACATATTCTATGCATAGCCAAGCTTTACCACTACTGTACCGGCTTGTGTGGCCCCACCAAATCACCAAGTACCCGCTCTTGTTTACCGAGCACCACCATAAAACAATTATCAACCACCACAACGGAATTACCAGGCAGCAGCCCATGCTTACCACCCACTATAAAACAACCCACAACAAATCCATCAACCACTTCACTACTAAAATCAACCACCATCACCAGCATATAATGCTCCACGTCCTGCTTTCGAGAGGAATCCAACAAGAGAATTTACCTAACTGATTGATCCGAGGGTTCGACTCCTTGAAAGGTTACACAACGTAGGTTTAATCCAGAAAGTCCCTCCAAAACTGGCTCAGCCCGGGAATAGGTTTTTTCAGGGCTGATCAGACTTGTGCCTATCATTCAGGGGGCAATGGGCATATCACATAAGACTGCATAAATATCAAACGTAACATCCAAGATCTGATTGATAGGGGAGAGATCATCCCGAAAAACGCAGATCCTAATGTAAACCCAAAACCGTTGCCCAACCATGGAAATAATGAAGTCCACATGATTTAAAAGGACAAAGATTAGGAAGTTTGTAGGGAATTGGTCACTAGAACGGTTAAGTCTATTAAACTAACAATAGCTTCCCTCACACTCCAGGATTGTCTTAATTTCAATGTCCTGATCCTAGCACTAGAAATTCCAAAGGCTATACCAAGTTTCAGAACCTTAGTCCCAGCACCGGTGGTAGCTCAGGTAGCACGACATATGGTGCCCGCTCCTAAAGAATCAGTCACTGTGCAAGCAGCCATGGCCCAAGGCATGAATCGCTCAGGAAGATGTTACACACCTGAAGAACTGGCCCAAAATGCTGTGGAAAAGAAAACACCCAGAAAAGGGTAATAACTGATGGAGAAGCCGAAGATTTCTGGCGGCGTATGCAACCAAAGAATTATTCAATCGTTGAGCATCTGAAGTAAAACCCCAACATAAATATCAGTGTTAGCACTACTAGCCAGCTCCCCATCACACATGCAAGCTCTCATGAAAGGGTTAGATGATGCACACGTGCCAGCAGGTACAAGCAGTGAGGATCTAGCCGGGTTAGTAGCACACGTCATTGGAGAACACAAAATTTACTTATCTAAAGAAGAGTTTCCAGTTGAGGGAACCTCCCACAACACAACTCTCTACATCACTTTGGAATGCCATGAGAAATCTATAGGAAGGGTGCTCGTAGATAATGGAGAAGGACTCACCATTTGTCCTTTAACCACATTAACACAGCTCGGCTACGACATTGGCCAAACCCGCCAGAGCAGGATGAACGTTAGAGCATTTGATGGGTCCCAAAGTGATTTCTTAGGAGAGATAGATCTGAGCATCCAGATTGGACCTGCTTCCTTCATAGCAGAGTTCCAAGTCATGGCAATCTACGTGAGTTACAATCTGCTCTTAGGAAAACCGTGGATACAGTTTACGGGTGCTGTACCATCAACATTGCACCAGGCCATGAAGTTTGAGTGCAAAGGCCAATAGATTGTAATCACAACTAAAAAGAATACACAGAAATATCCTTACAACATCATACCGGTAATTGAAGGAAATCCCAACAGGTCTGACTTCCACGGTGTCACGACCCAAACCGATTAGCCGTGACAAGTGCCTAATCTCTAGTGACCAAACACCCCTATGCTCATATCTAAACAACATTACATAACAATAGCCCATAAATAACTCAATCTGAACTATATTAACTCAAGAAAGGAGAACATCATGAACTCTGTACAATTTATATATATATACAAGCTGGACAGAACAATGCAGGACGACTAGGCTGCCACATATGCTGTACACAAAATAATAGGAGCCGACTAGGCTACATCACATGTAGTTTACACACAACTATCTACTGACCTCTACTAAATAAAAGTTGTTGAAAGGACGGGACAGGGCCCCGCCATACCCATATATGCATATACATCTCAAAATGGCATACCAAAATAGACCGCAGCTCCGGATCAAGTGAAGCGTACTGACTACCGCTTGATAGATGTCCTACTAAGCTGGACCGCCTGTCTGTCTATCTTAACCTGCGGGCATGAACGCAGCCCCCCAAGCAATAGGGGAGTCAGTATGGATAATATACTGAGTATGTAAGGCATAAGAATAACATATACATAAGAATCAGGAACGGAATCTGAAACTAGAAAGCCAAACTGATTGTCTGAATGCATCTGTATGACTGAGTATCTGAAAGTATTTGCATAACTCTGTATAACTGACAATGCCTCTGTGGGCGTATAATATGCATGCTCTCAATGATAATCATGTTCATGTATATATAGGTCATAGCGCTGAGGAACATTCAGCCCGATCCATATCTCATATCCCATCGGCCTCTCAGTGGCCATCATCAATATCATCACCACTGTGCACTAGCTGATCAGGTCGTAATGCGTATATAACGCCTATACCTTTTTCCCTCATACCCCATATACATATAATATATGCGTATATAACGCCTTCTTGTCATGGGTCAATATGCATATGTATAAAAATGTAATGCATAAATGAAATGAATACATAGAACTCTCGGAGTGACATAAGGTCGTACTACCTCCGATGGACAACTTTTTAGCTAACATTATTAACATAAATAATATCAAGACGTATGAACAGAAGGAATAATCATAAAAGGGGTACAGGATCATCAAAGACTGAAGTACTCCTAGTGCTCTTAAGAGTAGAGTAGTATGGAAGTTCATTTACTCGCTTGTTCGTTCATATCACAGGGTCATGCCAAAATGAAAGAAAGGATATCCTTAACATACCTTTATGTATCCTTTCTCACTTAAGATTCTCCTTCTAAGTTCAAAAAATCTACATCCAAGAGGAATCATACTAAGGTTAAGTCTTAAAAACAGTCTTATGTTCAAACTAGCATAGTTAATGAGTTAACCAAATTTGGGCAGCGCTTCCCCTATTTTTCAACTTCCATCATACCGTAAAATAGCTCCTAAACAACAATAACAACATCCAAAATATCGTAATCAAGAGATTATATGCAATTCGACCTCAAATTTATCCAAAACCCGCTTTTCAAGTTCACCTCATAGTCATCTTCTTCACTACAATATTCATAGCTTCTCCACTTTAATTCTTTTCCTTCTATGGGTTGCTAAACCTTTACATCAACTCAATCATACAAATAAGATGGAGAACATACCTTATAATCAAGGAACTCCACCTCACTTAACTCCCTCCAATATCAAGTTCACCATAACTCTGAAGAGAAGCAAGAACAATCACCTTTCTTGGATTACCCTTGAGTTTGGATGTCGATTCTTTCTTTAGATGATATGAAAAAGTGTGGAGTGTGAGGGGGCCTTCAAGAGCTCTCGAGAAATCTCTATAAATGTAGGGAATAAATGTAGGAAGTTAGAAATGAAGTTGGGGTCGTTTAGGATTTAAAAATGTGGCAAAAATCGCTCACCGACTCACTTGGCGGAAAGTATGCGACCTAGCACACTAAGTGTGTGGCCGCACACTCTCTCCACCACTTAGGGGTGGTTTTGTCCAGTGAGTACACCCAAAATGGTGAGTTGGCGACCAGTATGCAGCTCAGCACACTCAATGTGCGACCGCTACCCCAATTTCCCCGATTTCGCGACATCGCGTTCTTTTCGATTCGTTCGACCCCCCAATCCTTATGAAACCTTGTATAAAGCTTCATTAACTATATAAGGGGCCTTCTATATCTCCCTCAAAGTGATTCTAAGAAATATGTAGCTCAAAGGATATTAAATCTTTCCAAACATAACTCCACCTCAACTTTTTCCGACGAACCTACTTCCACTGCTTCATATAACTCTGAAACCTTAAGGTATACACTTAGCATTTTAAAATACCCTTCTTAACGTTACAACGGCTTCATGTCCACTTTAGGTTTACATTATCATATTCATAATGCCAGCAACACGAAATTTCCAAGGTGTAACATTCCTCCCCCCTTAAGAACATTCGTCCTCGAATGTTGAACTCTTAAGGATTCTATAGAAATTTCGCTAGAGTTTCCCCTGTAACTATACCAATCCATCCTGTACACAACAACCAAAAATAATGCCACACAGGGCCATATACTAAAATATACAACACCATGGCCTTACATAACCAATCACAATATCTATAAATAAAATCAATACCTAGAGATGATGATACTTTATACTGAGCCTCCTGGGACAATGAAAATAAGTACATGCACTTAGTCGTCATCTCCTCTTCAGCCTCCCAAGTCATCTCTTCAACATTATTATTTCTCCAAAGCACTTTAATGGAAGCCACATCCTTAGTCCGCAATCGATGAACTTGTCTATCCAATATAGCTACAGGGATCGCCTCGTATGATAACTGCTCGGTCACCTAGATATCGTCAACCGGTACAACTCTCGAAGGATTTCCTATACACTTATGGAGCATGGACACATGAAATACCAGATGCACAGACTCCAACTCAGAAGGTAGCTACAACTCATATGCCACCTTACCCACTGTACGAATAATTCTATATGACCCAATGTATCGCGGGCTCAACTTACCCTTCTTATCAAATCTCATCACTCCCTTTATAGGAGAAACTTTCAGGAACACCCAATCGCCTACTTCAAACTCTAACTTGCGTCGCTGATTATCTGCATTGGATTTCTATCGACTCTGTGCTGCTAGTAATCTTTCTTGAATTACTTTCACTTTTTCAATTGCTTGTTGTAACAAATCTGGACCAACTAGCTAATTTTCTCCAACATCAACCCATCCTATAGGGGATCTATATCTCCGTCTATATAAAGCCTCATAAGGATCCATCTGAATACTGGAACGATAACTGTTATTACATGCAAACTCAATAAGAGGCAAATGGTCATCCCAGCTACCTCAGAAGTCAATCACATAAGCTCTCAGCATGTCTTTAAGTGTTTGTATAGTACGCTCCGCTTTCCATCTGTTTGCAGGTGAAATGCAGTACTAAGACTCACTTGAGTCCCCAATCAATTCTACAAAGATTTCCAGAAGTTAGCTGTGAACTGCGCTCCTCTATCTGAAATATTGGTTGTAGGAATACCGTGAAGTCACACAATCTCTGTAAGGTAGAGCTTTGCATAATCTTCAGCTGAATAAGTGGTTCTGATAGGTAGGAAATGAGCGGACTTTATAAGCCTATCAACTATGACCCATATTGAATAATACTTCCGCTGCGTACGAGGCAAAACCTGTAATGAAATCCATATGAATTACTTCTCATTTCCATGTTGGAATCTCCATAACGTGCAATAAACCTCCAAGCTTCTGATGCTCTATCTTAACTTGCTGACAATTCAGCCACTGAGTGACAAACTCCGCTATATCATTCTTCATGCCATCCTACCAATACACTTCTTTGAGATCATGATACATCTTTGTTATACCCGGATGGATAGAATAGCGAGAATAATGTGATTCCCCCATAACTTGCCGATGAAGGCCTACAACATTAGGAATACATAACCTACCTCGATACCTGAGTACTCCATCTCTTGTGATCACGAAGGATGTCTTTTCTTTCTGAGGAGTTGTATCCTGGTAGTGAACTAAAACAGGATCCTCGTACTGAAGCACCTTTATCTTCGCTACCAAAGTTGACATCGCTGTATCCTGAACTGTAACTCTTGCATCACCTGCTATCAACCGGACTCCCAAATTGGATAGCTGACAAATATCACGGGCTAGCTTCCTCTTCTCTGGCTGCAAATATGACAGGCTACCCATAGATTTACAATTAAGAGCATCGGCTACTACATTGGCCGTTCCAAGATGATACATAATATGAACATCATAATCCTTTAGTAACTCTAACTATCGCCTCTGACGTAAGTTCAAGTCCTTCTGATTAAATATGTATTGCAGGCTCTTATGGTTGGCATAGATATCAACATGGACACCATATAAATAATGTCTCCACATTTTCAAAACATGGATCACTGCAGCTAACTCAAGATCATGGGTTGGATAATTCTTCTCGTGCTTTTTCAACTGTCTAGAAGCATAAGCAATAACCTTACTGTGCTGCATCAATAAACAGCCCAACCCAATACCTGAAGCATCACAATAAATCACATAGCCATCCATTCCCTCTGGAAGAGTCAAAATGGGTGTTGAGGTAAACTTATCCTTTAATATCTGGAAACTTCGCTTACACGCATCTATCCACTAAAACTTAGCTGATTTCTGAGTCAACTTAGTCAATGGGGCTGAAAGAGAAGAAAATCCTTCTACGAACCTTCTATAATAACCAGCCAAACACAAAAAACTACGTATTTCTATTGGTGTCATGGGCCTTGTACAATTCTTCACAGCTTCAATCTTTTGAGCATCTACTCTAATGCCTTCATCTGAAATAATGTGACCCAGAAAAGCCACAGAGTTCAACCAGAATTCACACTTGGAGAACTTGGCATACAACTCTCTATCTAGAAGAACTCCAAGCACTGCTCGTAGGTGTTCTGCATGCTCAGCCTCCGACGGTGAATAAACCATAATATCATCTATAAACACAATCACGAGCAGATCTACGAAGGGCCTGAATACGTGATTCATCAAGTCCATGAATATAGCTGGAGCATTAGTTAACCCAAACGACATAACACGAAACTCATAATGCCAATATCTAATCCTAAATGCCAGTTTCGGGATATCTTCCTCCTTCACCCTAACCTGATCATATCCCGATCTCAAGTCTATCTTCGAGAAGTATTTAGCGCCTTGTAGCTGATCAAACAAGTCATCAATCCTTAGAAGTGGATATTTATTCTTTATAGTCACCTTATTCAATTACCTATAATCAATGCACATTCGCAGGAGCCATTCTTCTTTCTTCAAACAACACCGACGCTCCCCACGGTGTTGTACTAGGTCTAATAAAGCCCTTGTCAACTAAATCCTTCAATTGCTCCTTCCGTTCCTTCAACTCTCCAGGTGCTATCCTATAAGGAGGAATGAATATTAGCTGAGTATCTGGTAATAGATCAATAGTAAAATCAATCTCCCGCTCTGGAGGAATGCCAGGGACCTCATCTGGAACCACTTCTGGAAACTCATTAACCACAGAAACATACTGAAGGGTTGGTGACTCTACTTGTACATCTTGAACCTGAACCAGGTGATAAATGTACCCTTTTCTAATCATCTTTCGTGCCTTAAGGTAGGAAATAAACCTACCCCTTGGCGAAGCAGCATTGCCTTTCCACTCCAGGGTTGGCTCGCCTGGGAACTGAAATCGAACGATCTTCGTTCTACAATCCACATTAGCATTACACGAAGCCAACCAATCCATACCCATAATAACATCATAATCAATCATGTCTAACTCAATCAAATCTACCAGGGCATGGAGATTACAAGCTATCATTACACAACCTCGATATATTCGCTTAGCTATGACTGGATCACTAACTGGCGTAGACACCTCAAAAGGGGGAATCAGCTCGGGCTCTATCCCAAACTTGCCAGCAATAAATAGGGTAACATATGATAAAGTAGAACTTAGGTCAACTAGTGCATACACCTCATATAAGGAGACTGATAATATACCTGTGACGACATCAGGAGACGACTAACAATCCTGTCTACCAGCTAATGACTAAATACGGTTCTGAGGACCGCTCGCGGTGGACACTCCACTCCTCCCTCTACCACGTCCTGCTGGTGTTTGAGAACCTTGCCCCGAAGGGCGTACTATAGAAGAAGAACAAACTACAGACCCTGTAGGCTGAATCACACTCTCTCTCATCGGACACTGCTGCATCCTATGACCTGACTGGCCACAAGCATAACAAGAATTTGACCCCAGCCGTCACGTACCTGCGTGTAAATTGCCACACTGGGCACACCACGGAAAAGGGGGTCTCATCTGGCCTGACTCCGGTCTATGCTGAGAACCTGAAGCTCTAGAACTCTAACCCGCTCTGAAATAAAAAGACTGATCAAATCTCGAACCTGAAAACTGCGGAGGTGCACTCCCTGCTGAATGGAAAGGATACATAGAATACTGCTATCTCTATCCTTCTTTGAACTCACCCCCGATATCTAACGATCTAGCCCTCTTACCATTGCCCCGGTCACGCTCACGCTCTGGCCTCAACCGATGCTTACGATCATTCAGACTTTGTGCATATGCCTGCATACGGGAAATATACATGCCCGGCTATAATGCAGCGGTCATACACTTATCTATCAAATGCGGCCCAAGACCAGCCACGAAACGATGAACTCTATCTTCCATCTTAGCCACCATAGCTAAGGCATATCTAGCCAACGAATCAAAGTATACACTGTACTCCTGACCACTCATGCTGCCCTGGTCAATACATAAGAACCTATATACTCGGGTCTGTCGGACTTCTGGTAGTAAATAATGGCGAATAAAAGCATCTGAAATCTCTCGCCAAATGGCTGGGGGGCATTCTCTCCCCTAGACAGCTCCTATGTCTGATACCACTGCACTGCAGCATCACGGAACCGATAAGAAGACAACTCCATGGACTCGATCTCATCAGCGTGCATACCTCTCAAGGTCCTCTGCATACAATCAATAAAGTCTTGAGGGTCCATATTTTGCTTCAACATAGAGAATTCTGGAGGATCTAACCCGAGGAAAGTTTTAACCCTCGCACTACCAGCTCGGTCTGCCTGTTCACCACCAACTCCCTGCCGCTGAGCCTGGGCGGCTACCAATTTGGTTAATAATTGTACAACATCCAGCACATCCTGGCCCGGTGCATCTTGCTGAGGAACTTGGGGCACTGGGCAGGTGCTGGAGGCGGGGTATGTGAAGTATGAGTTGGGCTTTCACTCTGAGACTCGCCCCTAGCTCTGGTAGCCCGCTGAGTACAGCTGGTGGCCTCACTAGCCAGTCCCTTGACCTTCTGGGAGACTATAGTTTTCTTGTGAGGCATCGCTGAAATCAGAACAAATTATAAGAAGGCGAACTCTTAACACAGGGCTCTATCGCACGATCTAAGAGAGAGAATGAAAATTTCCTATCCCAGTTTATAAGTGTGGTGCACAACACACCCATAAACAAGACTCTACTAGACACGGTCGATAGACAACCCTAAGACGGAACTGCTCTGATACCACTTCTGTCACGACCCAAACCAATGAGCTGTGACGAGTGCCTAATCTCTATTGACTAAACACCCCTATGCTCGTATCTGAACAACACTATATAACAAGGCCCCTAAATAACTCAATCTGAACTATACTGACTCAAGAAAGGAGGACATTATGAACTCTGTACAATTTGTGTGTGTTTATATATATATATATATATATATATATATATATATATAAGCTGGAAATAACAATGCAAACCGACTAGGCTGCCACATATGTAGTACACAAAAGAATTGGAGACGACTAGGCCACATCACATGCCATCTACATACAACTGTCTACAGACCTCTACTGGAATAAAACCTGTAGAAAGGATGTGACAGGGCCCCGCCATACTCATATATGCATATACATCTCTAAATGTCACACCAAAATAGACCGCAGCTCCGGATCAAGTGGAGCGCACTGACCACCGCTGGATAGAGGTCCTATTAAGCCGAACCCGCCTGTTTGTCTACCTGAATCTGCGGGCATGAACGCAACCCCCCGAGTAATAGGGGAGTCAGTACGGATAATGTACTGAGTATGTAAGGCATAATAATAACATATACATAAGAATCATGAACAGAATCTGAAACTCAAAAGCCAAACTGAATGTTTGAATGTATCTGTATGACTGAGTATATGAAAGTATTTGTATAACTCTGTATAACTGACATTGCCTCTTTGGGGGTATAATATGCATGCTCTCAATGATAATCATGTTCCTGTATATATAGGTCATAACGTTGAGGAATGTTCATCCCGATCCATATGTCATATCCCATCGGCCTCTTTGAGGCCATCATCAATATCATTACCACTGTGCACTAGCTGATCAGGTGGTAATGCGTATATAATGCCTATCCCTTTTTCCCTCATACCCTATATACATATAATATACGTGTATATAATGCCGTCTGGTCACAGGTCAATACACATATGTATAAAAATGCAATGAATAAATGAAATGAATACATGGAACTCTCAGATGGACATAAGGTCGTACTACCTCCGATGGACAATTTTTCAGCTAACATCATTAACATAAATAATCTCAAGACCCATGAATAAAAAGGGTACAGGATCATTAAAGACTGAAGTACTCCTACTGCTCCTAAGAGTAGAGTAGTATGGAAGCTCATTTACTCACTTGTTCGTTCATATCACAAGGTCATGCCAAAATGAAAGAAAGGATAGCCCTAACATACCTTTACGTCTCCTTTCTCACTTAGCGTTCTCGTTCCAAGTTTGAAAAATCTACATCCAAGAGGAATCATACTAAGATTAAGTCTCGAAAAAGACTCTTAAGTTCAAACTAGCATAATTAACGAGTTAACAAAATTTGGGGAGCACTGCCCCTATATTGTCAACTTCCATCATATCATAAAATATCTCCCAAACAACAATAACAATATCCATAATATCGTAATCAAGATATTATATGCAATTCAACCTCAAATTTATCCAAAACCCCATTTTCAAGTTCACCTCATAGTCATCTTCTTCACTGCAATATTCATAGCTTCTCCACTTAAATTCTTTTCCTTCTATGGGTTGCTAAACCTTTACATCAGCTCAATCATACAAATAAGATGGATAACATACCTTATAATCAAGTAACTCCACCTCATTCAACTACCTCCAAGATCAAGTTCACCATAACTTTGAATAGAAGCAAGAACAATCACCTTCCTTGGATTACCTTTGGGTTTTGATGTTGATTCTTTCTTTAGATGATATGGAAAGGTGTGGAGTTTTAGCGGACCTTCAAGAGCTCTCAAGAAGTCTCTATAAATGTATGGAAATAAGTGTAGGAAGTTGTAAATGAAGTTGGGGTCGTTTGGGATTTAAAAAGGTGGCAAAAATCGCTCCACGACTCACTTGGCGGAGAGTGTGCGACCTAGTACACTAACTGTGCAGCCGAACACTCCCTCCACCACTGAGGGGTGGTGTTGGCCAGTGAGTACACCCAAAATGGGGAGTTGGTGGCCAGTATGCGGCTCAGCACACTCAATGTACGACCGCACACTACCCATATTTCCCCAATTTCGTGAAATCGCGTTCTTTTCGATTCCTTCGACCCCCCCCCCCCCCCCCCCCCCCCAAATCCTTATGGAACCTTCTTGGCACCTGTATAAAACACAATTAACTATATAAGGGGCCTTATATCTCTCCCTCAAAGTAATGCTAAGAAATATGTAGCTCAAATGATATGAAATCTTTCCAAACATGACTTCACCTTAACTTTTTCCGACGAACTTACTTCCACTACTTCATATAACTCCGAAACCTTAAAGTATACTCTTAGCATTATCAAATACCCTTCTTAACCTTACAAAGGCTTCATGTCCACTTTAGGTTTACATTAGCATATTAATAATGCGACCGACACGAAATATCCAAGGTGTAACACACGTGGTGGAATATATCGGGGCAATCCACACTGAAGAAAAAGATGACCAACCAATGCCATCAGTATACAAAATGATTGCCTCCATGATGCTGAGAAGTGGTTTTGAGATAGGGAAAGGTCTGGGAAAAGATTAAAAGGACATAATTGAACCTGTGCCAATACCAAAGGAAAACTACCATTTTGGCCTCAGCTATATCCCTAGCAAGGATGAGTTCACGAAAGTTATCCAAAGAAAATAATGGACGAGGAATTTACCTCAGCCAATCCCAGAGTTGTACCATTCATTTCCTAAGAGGATACCAATAAAGGCGGACGATAAAGCTGATGAGGGTTTGGGATTGCTTTTTCAGGAAGAAGAATGTTGCGCGATCATAGAAAGATGCCAACCATACGCAACCTAAGGCCGAGGAAGTGCCTGGACAATTGAACATCCAATCCCTTTTTGGATTCTCGGTAGAGAGATGGGCTTTCTTTAGAAAATCCTTTTGCTAAAAACGGCGATAATCAGTCGAGGCTCGACTGATCGCCCTTTTAAACGATTTTCCTCATGATGTTTGATCTGATGTTATTCCGGATCAGGATCACAGTTTGTAATAAGTTATTTTCAAATTAATGAAAAGCCTCGATTCACTCAAAATCATTACTTTTAATAATAACAAAATTCTCGCTATAAAGACTGCATAATGAATAGTAATAAAACCTAATTTTACTTTGCCTCGCTTTTCAGTAATAAAACAACCGAGAATGTCATGGCATGTCATGAAACAAATGAGGAGAATAACAAACAAGAGTACGAGGAGTACGACGAAGAGATGATGACGCCAGAGGGCATGGTAGAAGAGCTGGAAGAATTGGAAGATAAGAAAAAGCCAACCATGGACGAAATCAAGGTGGTCAACCTCGGTGGCGAAAAAATGTCAGCGAAACTTGAATCAATGCTCACTTAGAAACACCACGTAAAGAAAATCTAGTAGCTCTGTTAAAGAAATACGTGGACATCTTCGCCTGGTCATATGCTAATATGCCAAGATTGAGAACTGAAATAGTGGCCCACATATTGCCCATAAACGCAGGCTTCACGCCGGTAAAGCAAAAGACCTGGAAGCCGGACATGAGTATCGGGATTAAGGGCGAAGTGGAGAAACAAATCGAGTCCGGAATAGTGGAGGTAACGTCGTACTCCACTTGGTTGGCCAACATAGTGTCAGTACTCATGAAGGATGGAAAAATCTAAATCTGTGTAGGCTACCAAGATCTCAACCGAGCCAGTCCAAAGGATAACTTTCCCCGTCCGAACATCCACATTCTCATAGACAACTGTGCCAAGCACGAGTTGTAGTGTTTTGTGGATTGTTTCGCCGGATACCATCTGTTACACCCCGAACAATTTCGCGCTATCTAGACTGAAGACAGCTTAGTGTAAGCCCGAACAAGAGTAAAGTTATACAGGGATTAAGGAGGAAGGTTATATCATAAGAGTTTACTCATATGTATATATGATGTGTGGAGACCAAAGGGGGTGAATCGGTTCATATGTCACTTGACGAAAAGCCCTCGTTACTGTAAGCAAAGCGGGGCCCACACGCCGGGGGTTTTATAAAGGACATTTGAAGGGATATATGAGTAGTGCATGTAAAGTTTAGCAAGTCCTAAGAAGGGCCCTTAAGCCAAATACGGGCATAAGCCCTCCAAAAGGATGAATTAAAGATACGTTTTCGGATGACCTGACTTGGAAAGGACAAAACGCTATTATACGTTTGGAATTTGGAAAAACACAAAGAACGAAAGTTGTAGATAATTGAAAGAGCTTTCCAACCGTAGGTCGTGGGGCCTCACATATCGGAATAAAAAGTTGTGGCTATTTTAAGATCACGACTCTAAGCTGCCAAAATGGCTCCGCGGGCCCCACATGAGTTATTTGGTGGAATCGACCTAGGGGGGGGGGGTATAAACCCCTTTTTTTCAGCATAATAACATTCCAAAAGTTCCTAGAAGTCTCCCAAAACATCTCCCAAACATATTAGTCCGGTAAATCAAGAATTTAACAAGATTACGCCAAACTATTCCGCGAAAGGTGATTGTTCTTGCTTCTACTTACGCTTGGTGTTGGAAAAAGGTTGATGTGGCTGAGTTTCTTCAAATATGAGGTATGTTATTCATCCCATCTCTTGTGTCGAGTTTATTTGAAGGTCTAGCAAGCTTTAAAAATGAAAATAGTTATCGAGGAAGGGTCATAAAGTGTTGTGTTGTAGTTGTTGTGTTTATGGGTTGTTTTGAACATGTTGTGGCCGTGTGGATGGACTGATTTATGAGTATAAAAATGGTATCTAACATTGTTGGTGGGTTAATGAGATTATACTCCTTGATTGGGATGGAAGAAAGTGTATGTTGTTGCTGTGTGTTGAAAAACATCGTATGGGATATTTATGGAATATATTGGTATGGATAATAGCGTTGTTGATGTTGGTATTGTTGTTGTTGTTAATTGGTTTCTGAATTGTAATTTTGGGCTAGGCATATAAACAAGGGAGATTCTGCCGAAATTTCGGCAGATTATAAATGAATTTATTTGAAGGACTAGGACAAGCGTATAACGACGAGTCTAATGATTGTGTAAATCCTCTTAAATGTAGACTTGCGAGCTTGGACCAATAAGCGTAGCTAATAGGGGGTGGAACAGGTATGTTAAGGCTCGTCCCCTTCTTTCAAAGGCATGATCCCTAGGTTATGACTTCATAAATGCTTCCATATTTTCCTTGTTATCAAAGGTTAAAAGTCTAAGATTCGAAGGCACGAGTTCTTTCTTGTTAACCCATAAATGTTTTCCAAAATATTCGTACTTTCAAAACCAAAGGTTGTAATTACGTGAGCTCTTATGATAACGACGATGGATATGTTTTTCAATGACAACGATGATGTTAAAAATGAGAATATTACTATGATGACTATGATGAGAAAGATTTTATGTTTAAACGTTCCAAGTTTACGATTTCAACGACGATATGAAAACGCTGAGTTATTTATTGATTTCTCAATTTATTCATTGACGGTGACTTTATTTCTAAATCTTTCAAAGTATATGAATTGTCGCCTTATGAGATTTATGATCTTATTCTATGTTCTCTTAATGCTATTCTGCATTGATAGTCTCACTTTATAATAACTGTTCTTTCAAGGCGAGACAAGGCCATGATGATTATTCCATAATATAATCGGAGGTTACCGACCTTACGTCACTCCGATAGAGGCATAACTTTCCTTGGGCGCTCCTGCATGCTGCTTACATGATATATGTATATGATACATGAACAAGATATATGCACATGATACATGAACATGATATATGTATATGTATATGGGGAAGATGGGAAAAAGGGCCAGAGCACTATAGACGCTGGGATATGCACATGATACATGTATCTGTATATGACATGATATCATCCCGGACGCAGGATATATGTGGTTAAATGGATCGGAGCCGACGCCTCGGCAATATGATATGTTCTATTTTCTATATATATGACACATAAATGTTTTTCAAAGAAAGTATTACTATGGATATATGTATATATGAATATATGTGGACCGGGCTGCACGTTCCGCAGCACTAAGCATGCATGGTACCCGCCAAAAGGCACTCATATGTACAGGTTACTCTTTTATCTTACGATATGCTCTATATTTCCATTCTGTTATTATTCATACTTTACATCCCTTACTATGTTACTATTCATGTCTTACATACTCGGTACATTACTCGTACTGACGTCCCTTCTGGTGGACGCTGCGTTTCATGCCACGCAGGTGTATACAGATGAGTAGAGTATATTGCTAGAAGATGTTCCAGCTGGATTGGCGAGCTCCATTCCTTCCGGATTGTTGCCGAGTCAGAGTATCTATGTTATAGTATATTGATTTATGTTAGAGACTTTGCAGACAGAGTCACGTATATAGCATGTCAGTCTTGCAAACGGCTCTGCAAGCCGATGTATCATTATGCATTATGTTACAAACTTCATATGATTACAGATTTTACTTGATTTGAGAAAAACGAGAAGAATGATTTTGAAAAGCTTTCATTATGCATTTCATTTTGTGATTTAAGATTCCAGTGAGATTATGAATATAACGAAAACCAGCGGGTTCGCTCGGCTCTAAGTGAAGGGTCGGGTGCACATCATGCCCTAGCAGGACTGGGGTGTGACACCATCAGCTACTGATAAGCGAAGAAGTCGCTGAAAAGGCAACCTTCATCACCCTTGGGGAGTCTACCATTATTGGGTAATGCCGTTCG
This sequence comes from Lycium barbarum, assembly GCF_019175385.1. NCBI lineage: Eukaryota > Viridiplantae > Streptophyta > Magnoliopsida > Solanales > Solanaceae > Lycium > Lycium barbarum. The sequence goes on from NC_083344.1 coordinate 83,822,844, forward strand.
GCCTCAAGAATACCGGCGCCACATATATGAGAGCCATGACTACCCTATTCCATGGTCGGATGCACCAACAAATCGAGGTCTATATGGATGATGTAATCATAAAGCCAAAAGAAAGCTTAGAACATACCACACACCTGTGTAACTTCTTTGACAGGCTTCGGAAATCCAACCTGAAGATAAACCCGGCAAACTACGCGTTTGGAGCGCCAACGGGTAAACTGCTAGGGTTCATAGTCAGTCGTAGAGGCATTGAGTTAGACCCCACAAAAATCAAGGAAATTCAGGAACTACCACCTTCAAAAACAAAGAAAGAAGCCATGAGTTTCTTGGGATGGATGAACTACATCGGGCGATTCATAGCCCAGTCAACTGTGATTGTGGAACCAATTATTAAATTTCTCAAGAAGGACGCTCCCATAAAATGGACAGAAGAATGCCAAGAGGTGTTCGACAAAATGAAGAAATATCTCTCCAATCTTCTAGTCCTAGTGCCACCTAGGCCAGGGAGTCCACCACTACTGTACCTGTCAGTATCAGAAAATGTTTTCGGGTATATGCTTGCCCAACATGACGAGGAGGGAAAAAAGGACCATGCCATCTACTATCTAAGCAAGTAGTCCACGTCCTGCTAGTCAAGATACGCACTCATAAAGAAAACTTGTTGTGCCCTAACCTGGATCGCCCAAAAGCTAAGGCATTACTTGTCAGTGTTCACTACTCACCTCATCTCTAGAATGGATCCCTTATGATATATCTTTCGGCAACCGATGCCAGTGGAAAGTTAGCTAAATGGAAGATGCTGCTAGTTAAATTCGACATTGTGTACACATCACAAAAGGCAATCAAAGGGCAAGCCCTAGCCGACTTGATGGTGGAAAGTCCAGTCGATGATGAACTCGAACCGTTAAGAACTTTCTTCCCATATGAGGAAGTAATGGGTATGGAAAATGAGGTGGCCGAGACCGTTCTTCGATGGAGTAGTCAACTACAAAGGATCCGACATCGTAGCAGTACTGATATCAGAAATAGGACAACACTAACCAATGTCCGCAAAACTCAACTTCAGGTGCACCAACAACGTGACCGAATACGAAGGATGTATTCTCGGCCTCAGAATGGCTTTGGATATGGACATACTAGAGTTGTTGGTAATCGTATATTCCGACTTGATCATCAATCAAGTGAAAGGAAATTAGGCAACCCAGAATGACAAAATACTATCATATGTAAACTTGCTACAGAGACTGCACAGAAGATTCAAAAGCATTGATTTCAAGCATACTCCCAGGGCTCAAAACGAGTTTGCTGACGCATTAGCTACAATAGCCTCCATAATTCACCACCTCGAGAGTACCCACATCGATTCGTTAGAGATCACTATGAAAGACGAACAAGCTTACTGCGCTCACGTCGAGGCAGAACCAGATGGCAAACCATGGTATGCTGATATCAAAGCGTACCTGGAAAAAGGAGAGTGTCCTCCAGAAAGCTCAGCAAATCAGAAGAAAACCATAAGAAGACTAGCCAATGGATTCTTCCTGAACAAAGAAGTATTGTACTAAAGAACACTCGACCTTGGGTTACTCAGATGTGTGGAGACTGAAGGGGCCACAAAATTGCTGAAAGAGATACACGTGGGGGCATGCAGACCTCACATGAATGGACTTATCCTGGCCAAGAAAATATTAAGGACAGGATATTATTGGATGACAATGGAGCATGACTCCTGCAAATTTGTGCAAAAATTCCATCAATGTCAGATACACGGAGACTTAATCAAGGTTCCTCTGACAGAACTACATGCAATGAGCTCCCCTTGGCCATTTGTAGCATAGGGGATGAACGTCATCGAGCCCATCTAGCCACTGGCATCCAATGGACATCATTTCATCTTAGTCGCAATCGACTACTTCACCAAGTGGGTGGAAACAACCTCTCACAAATCAGTAACCAAGAAAATCGTGGCAGACTTCATCAAGAACAATCTTATATGCCGTTTCGGTGTGCCTGAGTCCATCATAACAAATAATAGACCAAATTTGAACAACTATTTGATGAATGACATCTGTGAACAATTCAAGATAACTCCCCGAAACTCTACCGCCTACCGGCCACAGATGAATGGAGCTATAGAGGCTGCCAAAAAGAACATCAGAAGAATCTTGTGAAAGATGATCGATAACTACAAAAATTGACACGAGCAGCTGCCTTATGCTTTATTGGGAACGACCACTCGGACATCTACTGGAGCAGCCCTGTATCTTCTTGTTTATGGCACAGAAGCGGTAATAGAAGTACAAATTCCTTCACTCAAGATCATCCAAGAAGCAGAACTGAACAATACAAAATGGGTCAGAAATCCCTACGAGTAGTTGGCCATGATCGACGAAAAAAGAGTGGTGGCACAGACAACTATACAGACAGAGAATGTCCCGAGCTTTCAACAAACGGGTCAGAACCTGACTCTTCCAAAGTGGGCAACTCGTACTCAAGCAAGTTTTCCCTCATCAAGAAGAATACAAAGGAAAATTTGCACCGAACTGGCAAGGACCATACATGGTTAGAAAAGTACTCTCGGGAGGAGCCGTGGTCCTAGCAAAAATAGATGGACAAGAATGGCACAAAGCTATCAATGCAGACTTTGCTCAAGCGATACTACATTTAGGACTCCATTTACTTGTAATCACATTATCATTTCCCCGTAATCGTTCGCACTTTTGTAATAGAATAGGGGAAAACAATCATCTATGTAATGAACAATGCAATGATCTGACTTCCCTACAGTGGGATACGTAGGTAGTCCATATCGGACCCGGTCGCATTATTAGTAAAAACTAAACATTCAATTATTTTATTTTGAACTACGTTCGACCTAATTTCTTGCTATGACAGGATACGTAGGAGCTTTCAAGCTCTATTGTCACAAACGAACAACCCAAGAAACCCTTAAGAACCCTCAGAGACACAAAGTCAGGAGGAATCAACAAGATCAGAATATAAGGATCAATGCAAGAGTCAGCCAATATCAACCCTACGTTAGGGCAGAAATTTTGAGGGGACCTCAAAATTTCTTGTTAGAAGCAATCAACAAGGAAGATGACAAGCCCAGACCGTACACTGAGGCAGAATTTTTAGGTGAACCTCAAGAATTCTCACACTACGATATGATGCAAGATTCAATCGAATCAAGACCTAAAACTGGGGCAGAATTTTTGAGAAAGATCTAAAAATTCCACTACTTTAGGGACTTAGGAACGAGATCTCCCAGAAGATAGGAGGACCTCGTTCTCAAAACACATGTCATGACACCTGAAACAAACAAAGATTTTATAACTTTATCTTTTAGATTTTCAAAATTAATATAAGTTCGCTCTAAAGCCCTCTCTTGAAGTACTGAGTCCAAGAGGATTCATAAAAACATCGAGAGAAGACACCAGACGGGAGGACAATGACGCTAATCCGCCTCTTAGGAAGCTAACTATATTTCTGTGGATGCAAGTTTTTAAACAGGAAGGCGGATACGTCATCAACCGGCTTACCCGCAACAAAGTAAAAGACAAAACTCAACCAGACATCAAGTGGCGGAAAGAAAAAGAGCATCTCTTACCACGAGGGTCGTGAAACAAAGAAAAAGAGCATCTCTGACCATAAGGGTTATTAAACAAAGGAAAAAAGCATCTCTAACCATGAGGGTCTTGAAACAAGGAAAAGAGCATTTCTGACCATGAGGCTCATGAAAAAAGGAAAAGAGCATCTTTGACCACAAGGGTCATGAAACGAATGAACAAATACATATTCAACCAAAAAAGGGTCATGAAATGAATGGACAAATACCTATTCGACCAAAATAGGGTCATGAAATGAATGGACAAAAACATCTTTAACCAAAGGGGTCATAAAAAAGAATGAACGACAAATTCGTATTTAACCACAAGGGTCATAAATAGAACGAATGACAAAGAAATATAGACCAAAAGGTTCACAGTGGATGAGCATAAAGATACATTTGACCAAAAGGTCATGACAAAGGCAAAAATGACATATCTGACCAAAAGAGTCAACAAGACAAATGAACGAAGAAGACATATTCGACCAAAAGGGTCACAGTGAATAAGCATACAGATATATTCGACCAACAGAGTCACGAAAAAGGACGAGGGACATATCCGACTGCAAGGGTCATAGCCAATACAATGGATGAAAGAAAGATTATCCAGCCGCAAGGGCCATTGATTCATTCAAACTGCCAAAAGGGCCATTCATTCATTCAAACAGCCAAAAGGACCATTCATTCATTCAAATAGCCAAAACGGCCATTTATTCATACAAACAGCCAAAAGGGTCATTCATACAAACAACCAAAAGGGCCATTCATTCATACAAACAGTCGAAAAGGTAATTCATACAAACTGCCAAAAGGGCCATTCATTCATTCAAATTTCCAAAAGGGCCATTCATATATTCAAACTGCCAAAAGGACCATTCATTCATACAAACAGCCAAAAAGGTTATTCATTCAAACAGCCAAAAGGGCCATTCATTCATACAAAGTGCCAAATGGATCATTCATTCATTCAAACAGCCAAATAGGCCACTCATTCATTCAAACAGCTAAAAAGGCCATTCATTCATACAAACAGCCAAAAGGGCCATTCATACAAACAGCCAAAATGACCATTCATACAAATAGCCAAAGGGTCATTCACGTAAATAGCCAAAAGGGCCATTCATGCAAACTGCCAAAAGGGCCATTTATACATGAAAAATGCCACAAGGGCCATTCATTTATATAAGCAGCGAAAAGATCCATTCATTCATATAAACAGCCACAAGGGTCATTCATACAAACATGCCGCAAAAGCCATCTACACAAAGAACACATGATTACGCCACGAAGGATATCTGTAATGTTGTCAAAATCAGGAAATAGGCACACAACCACCAGAAAGAAGCCAACTCGCTGAACTAGATCCAGATAAATTCCAGACCAAACGTGGAACTTTTTCTTACGCAGCTGGTCAAGATAGGGTGCCCATGAGAGTCAAGCTCTCTGGCTAGGATTTGGAAGTCATCCGATCTCTGACTCAGCCAAAATTTTTTTTGTTTGCTTTTTTTTTAATAAAAATCGCGACCGGTAGGATACACACCGAGGAGTTCAAAGGTATTCCCGCATAAGGGAATATACTCTTCCCCAGCAAGTCAAGCTACATGTGACCTGATTCCTGGAGACCAGGGATATGTAGGTGGGCTCAAGATCAGAGAGTCGGTCACACTCCAAAAGCTGTCCAGAGAAGCCCTAATCACTACACCGGGAATTTCAGGACTTCTAAATCACTCTATAGGTCCTTAGTTGAGTTCAACTACAAGTGACCTAAATTCTCGTACAACCCCAGATATGTAGAAAACCCAGAAGCCAGGCTCCGTCCACATATGTGAATGTTGCATAAAATTGAAGGGCAGAATGAGTCGAGTCAATAAAAAATTAGGGTTAGTCAAATTTCGTTGCTCAGAGATGGTCCCGCCATCCTCGAACACCGAAGGGGCAGTTGTTGACACCTAATTTTTGACCTCCCATAATTTATTTTAATTACTTAGAGTTCTTGGATAATAAATAAGGCAAACCATGCATCTTAAAGGTCTAAATGATTTTTCTAAAATTGTGCAGGTCAATATTTTACTCCTTTAAATTGATAAAGAGATCTTTATGGCATTATAAATTATTTAAAAATTAATTGGTATTTTATGACATTTATGGAATATTTTACTAGAATTGATCAAAAACAAAACAATTTTGAATAATTATTCACTTAATTGCTAAATTGTCAAAAGGACAAATTGACAAATGATTTATCCCCTTCAATCCAAGGAATTTGAGTAATTAAAGGAATTGATCATTTTTCCCCTCAGTCTTTAATTTTGTGTGTTTCCATAATTGTTTTAAATCAATAAATTATTTTAGTGCTTAAATCAGGTTAATTAATCAATTAGAGGGTCGTTATTGCAAAATTGGCTTTAGTTACTAATTGTATACATTATGGCCACAATTGAATTAAACAATTCATGGTTTAAGATAATTGGGGTCATAATTAAATACTATGGTCAATAGTTGGTTGTTTAAAGGTTTGATTATTTTGTTAAATTACCCTTCCTACCCTTATACGCGCATATACACCTAGTATGCATAAAGATACACATATGATAAACATGGGAAAAAGGGGTCATATCCATTTATTTTTAAAATTTGACCGAGTTGTTACACCTCGGAAAATTTTATGTCGTTGTATGGTAGATAGACTATAGTAGGCTAAGAATTATATAATGTTTCTTACAAGAAGTAGTACTTAACGGTTCTAATTAAGATTCCAAAGACATTCGAGACAAGAGAAGAAAGTTCGTTGAAGAATGTCAAGCATAAGTCGTCTTTTGAAGAAGGGTTTGCAAAGTACCGGGAAAATGTGGATTTAATGATGTCTTGAAGAAGAGTTATAATGCTCCTTAGATTGCTAATGAAGTGTTAAACAAGTCCTAAGAAGGTTCCATAAGGATTGGAGATCAAATGAAATGACGGAAATAATTTTAGAAAAGTGGAGTTATACGACCACTTATACGGTCTGTATAACTTTATACAGTCCGTATAAGAGCCCGTATAACCCAACGGGAAGGATGTTTTCCATGATGATGAACTACGATCACTTATACGGACCGTATAAGTATCCGTATAACACCCGACAGGCTGGGCATTTTTCAAGTATGAAAACATGTTCCCACTTCAAAAATTTCATTCTTCCAACTCTTTCACTTCTCTCCAACTCTCTAGAATATTCCACAAACTTCTTTTACAAGAATCCAAAGCAAATCAAAGATTAATATCACCAATTCAAGGAAATCAAGTGCAAGGGAACTCTCTAGGGTTGTGGGAAGTCAAGAATCTCTTGGAAGCTGAAGCTAGGGATTTCTTCAAGTGAGGAAACTCCATCCAAAACCTATTACTACACTATAAAAGGTGAGTTTTATCATCATTTCACGTTATTTTGAATATTGAGGGGTTGAAAGACTTGGATCATGGAAGAAGGTAGAACATAGAGCTTAAATGTGAAAGTGATGGTGTTCTTGAATAATAGTTGACATGAATCATAACTCTTGAGATATTATGAGTATAATCTTGTTATAAATAATATAAACAATGTTGGAGAAGCATGATATGTGAATGAATGCGATGTTGGGTTATCATCATCATTATGGACGACTTTGAGAGGAAATTGTAAGTTGAATAACGACATTATTGATTATGATATTGTGGGTGTGTTGTTGATGCTTGGAAGTTGTTATATTACACAGAGAAAGTTATACAAAGAAAGGAGATGTTGCCCGATTTTCGCTAGCATTAGCCTAAGCTTAAGTATGTTTCCGATTATCTAATCTTAGCATGAATTCCTTTGAATGTAGAATTACGAACTTGGAAGGAAGCATATAGTCGGCCAGTTAGAAAGAAGAAAAGGTATGTAAGGCTAGTCCCTTCTTTCTCCTAAGGCATGATCTTTGCAATATGACTTTCTTATCCTTCCATGACTCTCTTATATTTTGGAAATTATAAGTCTATGATTAATAAGAGCTCTTCACAAAATAAATACAAGAGATGCGTTATGAATAAGACATTGATGATGATGAGCCTAAGTCTAGAAATTCCGAAGCCTATGATGTAATATTCGTATGAAGCTAAAGATTCCTTGATATTATTCATTGTTGCCAGACTCACCTTATAATGCTAGTTCCTTCAAGGTAAGACACGATGATCATGACTACTCCATAATGGAATCGGGGGTTCTCGACCTTACGTCACCCCGATAGAGTTGTAGTATGTAATTGAGTTTTAATGCCTGCTTTATGATAAGTATATGATAATGAGATTACACTGTGCCTAGATGGCCGGGCATGACACCGCGAAGGAAGGCTTATGATTACGCCGTGCCTTGATGGCCGGGCATGACACCGCGAAAGCGGGCGGCTTATGATTACACCGTGCCTAGATGGCCGGGCATAACACCACGAAGGCGGGCGGATTATGATTACACCATGCCTAGATGGCCGGGCATGACACCGCGAAGGCGGGCGGCTTATGATTATACCGTGCCTAGAGGGCTGAGCATGACACCACTAGTGGGTGGCGTGTGGTAGTTACCCAGACGCGGGTTAACGATTATGGTATATATGATATGCATACATGTGTTTTCCTTTAAAGGTTAAGAAGGTTATATCTTCATCTCATGTTTCATTGTTTCTTATTATGCTGTTACTATTCATGCCTTATATACTCAGTACACTTTTTGTACTGACGTCCCTTCCTTTTGGACGTTGTGTTCATGCCCATAGGTACACAGGGAGGCGGTGCAGATCTGTAGGAGCTTATCAGCGGATTCACAAGAGCACTCCACTACTCCGGAGGTACTACTTACTGTCATGTTATTTTGTGTATGTATTTTGGTATGACGGGGTCCTGTCCCATCCTTATGTCACAGTACTCTAGTAGAGGCTCGTAGATACGGATGCGTGGGTAGTTAATGTCTTATGGATATATCGGTGCATATTTTGTATATATTTTTTGGAGCCATGAAGGCTTTGTGCATATATTTATATGTTACTTTTGGAGAGAATATGTGTTCAGGTGGGATATCATGATTAGCATAATGAGTGGTACTCGGTAGTTAGCTCTAGGTACCCGTCACGGCCCCCCTAGTCGGGTCGTGACAAAAGTGGTATTTTAAGCAGTTCCGTCCTAGGGTGTGTCTACGAGCCGTGTCCAGCAAAGTCTCGTTTATGGGTGTGAAGTGCGCCACAATTATAAACAAGAGGCTGCGGGACATTTAGGAAAAATGGCCATTCTTCTTCCTATTAAATTGTACCATAGAGCCATGTTATAAGATTTTCTCCTCCCTAATTGTGCGTTATGATTTCAACGATGCCGGTAAAGAGAAAAGAAACAGCTGCCCATAAGGGCAAGGCTATGACAGAAAGGCGGATAGAAAGGGAGCCGCCAATGAATGTAGAAGAAGGTGAATCCCAAAATGAGGCACCATCCAATATCTCTCAAACTCCACCTATTTTAGAAGAACAACAGGGGGCTTCAGCTCCGGCTCCTGTGCCTCCAGTTTCTCCATCGGGTGCTTTGGGTCGACAAATGACTGAAGCTATTCAGTTATTTATTACACCCCGAAAAATTCCCCGTTGATGCACAATGAATAGACTAATGAAAGGCACAAAATATACAGTATCACAATAAGTAAGAAGTAATATTTGATGACCCTAATTAAGATTTCAAAGACATTCGAGGTAGGGGGAGAAAGTTTGCCAAGAGAAGGCAAGGCATACGATATGTCTCGGAAAGGCTTTACGAGTAACAAGTAAATGATGACTTAATGGTGTCTTGGAGAAGAGTCATAACGTCCCTTAGATTGTTAATGAAGTGTTAAATAAGTGCGACGAATGTTCCATAAGGATTTGAGATCAAACGAAGTGACGAGAACAAAATCAGAGAAGAGATAGATTATACGGTCCGTATAATATTATACAGTCCGTGTAATGGTCCGCAGAATCGTTACAGTGAAAGTCCCTCACTGATGGGATTATACGGTTGCTTATACGGAACGAATAAAATTATTCGGACCGTATAATGTGCCGTATAATGGTCACAAAAGCGAGATGTTGATGCGGTGATTTCACGGTCACTTATACGGACCGTATAAGTTTATATGAACCGTATAAGTTTATACGAACCGTATAAGTATCCGTACATTTTCCTGATGGGTCAGATTTTAAGTTTTAAATAAGAGGACCCAAGTTCATTATTTTCATTTTCCATCTTCTCATTTCTTCTCGACGACTCAAGAACCCTCTAGAAAGCTCTCCACTCTTCATCCACAAGAACCCAAGAGAGATTGGTGATCAAATTCATCAAACCAACAAAATTTAGTGTAAGAAACACATTAAAGTTCATCCAAGCCAAGGAATTCCAATGAAAGTGAACTAGAGTTTTGGTGCAAGGGAAGTACTTCCACTCAAGGCTTATTCCTACACTATCTAAGGTAAGTTTTATGATCTTTTCATGTTATTTAAGGTAATGAGAGGTTGAAAGACTTATATTATAGAAGGAGATAGAAAATGGGTCACAAATATAAGAATAATGAGATTTTGAGTAGTAGTTTGGGATGAGTCATGAATATTGATATGTTGTGAATGTAAGTATGCTATAAGTAACATTTAGAATATGGGATAAGTATTATATATGAGAAAACGCAATAGTGAAATATGACCATGATTACGGAGGAATTGAAGTGAAATTGTGAAATGTGGATAATGTAGATGAATGATGATTGTTGCCTATTATATTGTGAATGTTATTATGGATGTTTGGGAGTTGATATGGAATATGGGGAAAGTTTTATAAACAAAGGAAATGCTACCCAATTTTCTCTAGCTTTAGTAAGCACGTTCTTATAATCGTTTAGCTAATGTTAATATGAACTCCCTTGAAGGTAAAGACGTGAGCATTGAAGGAGAACGATCAAGCGGTAGAATAGCTAAAGGAATAGGTATGTGAGGCTAGTCCCTTCTTGCTAAGGAATGAATCTTATGACATGATCTTCCCTACTTCTCCACGAATTTCCTACATTCCGGAAAACTAAGAGCCTATGTTCATGAATAGCCATATGAGTTAAAGATAACATATATTATGAACATGATGATGATGAGCTTAAGTCCAAAGATTCTAGAGTTCACGATATGATGTTTCTACAAAGCTAATGATGTTAACTACGATCCATTGATGTTGTTTATTGTATACACTCACATTATATGCTAATTCCTTCAAGGTGAGGCAGAATGCTTATGAATGCTCCATAATGGAATCGGGAGTTCACGACCTTATGTCACCCTGATAAAGTATAGCTGTCTTTAAGTTCTGTGCATGCATTATGACAAGTACATGATGATGATGTTACACCGCGCCTATATGGCCGGGTAGACACTGCTAAGGTGAGCAGCGTATACACCATGTCTAGATAGCATGGGCAGACACCTTTAGTGGGCGGCATGAGATGGTTACCCCGGACGCGGGCTAATGATTATTACACCGTACCTATATGTTCGGGCAGCTTATACATATATGCATACATGATATGATGATGATTATGGAGTAAGCCAACATGCATTATTTCTTTTATAATTGATAGTCAGTTACAGGTTGCTCCTCATTTGATGCTTCCTTATTTCATTGATTTATTATTATTGTTGATGCCTTACATACTCAGTACAATGTTCGTACTGACGTCCGTTTTCTTTGGACGCTGTGTTCATGCCCACAGGTTGGCAGGGAGGCGATCCAGACTCGTAGGAGCTACTAGCAGACTTTGAGAGCACCCTATTATTCTGGAGGTGCCATTGATTTATTCTTTTGTGTATATATGTTTTGGGCATGACGGGTTCCTGTCCCGTCCATATGTCTAGTTCTCTAGTAGAGGCTCGTAGATGCGTATGTGTGGGTAGTATGGTCTCACGATGTCCTTATTGTATGTACATTATTTTGATAGCCGAAGGGCTTATGTATATAAAGGTAATTATGTTTCTAAGTTAAAAAAATGGTTTTCCTATGATATTAGTATAAGATTAAAGAATGAACACTTGATGAGTACGATAGGTAATGGTATGAGCGGTGCTCGGTGGTTAGCCCCGGGTACCCGTCATGGCCCCTAGTCGGGTCGTGCCAAAAGTGGTATCAGAGCAGTTTAGTCCTAGGAAGTGTCTACGAGCCGTGTCTAGTGGATTCTGGTTTATGGTGTGTTGCGCGCCACACTAATAAACAGGAGGCTATAGGGCATTTAGGAAAAATGACCATCTTTCATCTTAAGAGATTGTGCGATAGAGCTGTGTTATAAGATTATTTCCTCCTTAATAGTGTGCTATGATTTCAGAAATGCCACCAAAGGGAAAAGCTACAGCCGCCCAGAAGGGCAATACTATGATGAAAAGACGGGTAGAAAGAGAGCCGCCAATGAATGTAGAAGAGGGCGAATCACATAATGAGGCTCCATCTAATACTTCTCCCTCTCCGCCTATTACAGAACAAAAAGAAGGGGCTTCAGCTCCAGCTCCTATGCCTCCAGTTCCTCCACTGGCTACTTCGGGTCAACAAGTGACCGAGGCTATTCATCTATTGACGCAGTTAGTTGCCGCCCAAGCACAGCGGCAGAATGCGGGTCCAAGTGAACGGGCAGCTAGTACCAGAGCCCGTGATTTCATGAGTTTGAATCGTCCTGAGTTTTTCGGGTCAAAGCCGACCGAAGAACCGTAAAGTTTTATTGATGAAATGTTGAGAACATTGAAGATTATTCATGCCTCCGAAACTGAATCTGTGGAGTTGGCATCTTATAGACTCCGAGATGTGGCAGTATTATGGTACAATAATTGGATATCATCAAGAAAAGAGAATGCGCCTCCTCCCGTTTGGCGAGAATTTGTAGATGCCTTCATCCGCTACTATTTGCCGCCCGAGGTCCGCCGAGTTAGAGCGGATAGGTTCTTAAATCTAAAACAAGGAAATATGAGTGCCCGGGAGTATAGCCTTCAATTTAATTCATTGGCTAGATATGCCCCGACTATGGTGGCCCACATGGGGGATAGAGTGCACAGATTCGTGAGTGGATTAGGGCTGCATTTGTTCAAGGACTGCTTGACTGCTTTGTTGCAAGATGAGATGGATATTTCCCGCATTCAAGCCCATGCCAAGAATTTAGAAGGACAACAACATCCGCAAAGGGGTGATCGTGATATTGATAGAGCGCAAAGCAAGAGGGCCAGATCTATGGGGGCTGGTAGTGACTATAGAGGGGGATCGAGGAAAACATATCCCAGACACTCAGGCCAGTCGGCGACTAGTGCGCCTCCACGATTTTTAGGTAGGAGATTTGATCGCTCCTTTCGTTCAGGACAGGGTCAGGGTTCGAGGGCCTCAGATTCTCAGTTTGGGGGAGATTATAGCCAAAGGAGACCCCCAGTACCGCGATGCAGCCAGTACGGTAGATTACATTCCGGACAGTGTCACTAAGGTTCAGATGCTTGCTTTTCCTGTGGCCAGGTTAGGCACATGATGCGAGATTGCACGTCGATGAGTGGTAGAGTTGGGGTCCAGCCCACAGGATCAGCGGCTGGTTCTTCTTCAGTGCGCCTGGTAGGGCAGACTCCCCAGGTTCCAGCAAGTCAAGGTAGAGGCAGAGGGGGAGCATCTACTTCAGGTGCCACTCAACCCCGTATGTATGCTTTAGCCGGACGACAGGATCTTGGGTCCTCCCCGGATGTGGTTACAGGTATATTATCCGTATTTTCCCATGATGTGTATGCATTGATAGATCCGGGTTCTACCCTATCTTATATTACTCCGTATGTTGCTGGTCGTATTGGGGTGAATCCTGAGCCAATAAAACCTTTTGAGGTATCTACTCCAGTTGGTGATCCCGTGATAGCTAGATAAGTGTACAAAAATTGTGTAATTTTGATATGCGACCGCCAGACTAAAGCTGATTTAGTTGAGCTGGAGATGTTAGATTTCGATGTGATTATGGGTATGGATTGGCTGGCCTCATGTTATGCTAATGTTGACTGTTGAATGAAAGTAGTTCAATTTCAATTTCCGGGAGAGCCTGTGCTTGAATGGAAGGGCAATACAACATCTCCAAGAGGTAGGTTTATTTCCTACCTTAAAGCAGGAAAGATGATAGCAAAAGGCTATATTTATCACTTAGTCCGAGTTCATGACACTGAAGCAAAGTCGCCAACTTTCCAATCCGTTGCGGTAGTGAGTGAATTTTCGGATGTATTTCCAGATGAACTTCCAGGCCTTCCTCCGGAAAGAGAGATTGATTTCACTATTGATGTGTTGCTGGACACCAAGCCTATTTCTATTCCTCCTTACCGAATGGCTCCGGCAGAATTGAAAGAATTAGAGGCACAGTTAAAAGATTTTCTTGAGAAGGGGTTTTTTAGACCCAGTTCATCACCGTGGGGAGCATCAGTCCTATTCGTGAGAAAGAAAGATGGTTCCCTATGAATGTGCATTGATTATAGGCAGTTGAATAAGGTGACGATAAAGAACAAATATCCTCTTTCGAGGATTGATGATTTATTTGATCAATTACAGGGTGCCAAGTGGTTTTCCAAAAAAAGACTTGAGGTCAGGTTATCATCAAGTGAGAGTTAGAGAAGAAGATATTCCCAAAATAGCTTTCAGAACGAGATATGGCCATTATGAATTTCGGGTGATGTCATTTGGGTTAACTAATGCTCCAGCAGTGTTCATGAATTTGATGAATAATGTATTCAGGCCTCTCTTCGATTTATTCGTAATGGTATTCATTGAAGATATTCTGGTTTACTCTCGCACAGAATCAAACATGCAGACCATTTACGTATTGTTCTTGGAATTCTTCAAACTCGAGAATTGTATGCAAAATTTTCAAAATGCGGATTTTGGCTGAATTCTGTGTCATTTTTGGGCCATGTTATTTCAGATGATGGCATTCGAGTTGATACTCAGAAAATTGAAGCCGTGAAGACTTGGCCAAGGCTTACGACACCTACAGAAGTCCGTAGTTTTCTGGGATTGGCAGGTTACTATAGAAGGTTCGTAGAAGGAGTTTCCTCTATTTCAGCCCTATTGACGAATCTAACCCAAAAGGCAGCTAAATTTCAGTGGAATGATGCTTGTGAGCGTAACTTTTAGGAATTGAAGGATAGGTTAACTTCAGCTCTTGTCTTAACACTCCCAGAAGGGCCGGATGGTTATGTTGTATATTGTGATACTTCCGGTATTGGGTTAGGATGTGTGCTAATGCAACACGGTAAAGACATCGCTTATGCTTCGAGACGGCTGCGGAAACATGAAAAGAACTACCCAACTCATGATCTTGAATTGGCTGCAATTATTCATGCATTAAAGATTTGGGGACATTACTTGTATGGTATGCATGTTGATATCTATACAGATCGCAAGAGTCTTCAATACATTTTCAAACAGAAGGAGTTGAATCTGTGGCAGAGGCGGTGGTTAGAATTATTGACTGATTATGATGTGAGCATTTTATACCACCCCAGAAAGGCAAATGTAGTAGCTGATGCGCTTAGCCGCCAATCGATGG
Organism: Lycium barbarum; assembly: GCF_019175385.1. Taxonomy (NCBI): domain Eukaryota; kingdom Viridiplantae; phylum Streptophyta; class Magnoliopsida; order Solanales; family Solanaceae; genus Lycium; species Lycium barbarum. The sequence continues at coordinate 83,838,026 of NC_083344.1, forward strand.
GCAGCCTATGTGAAGTTCCTCCGGAGAAGAAAGAATTAATTCATGAGCTCCACCAACTAGCTAATCTTGGAGTACGTCTAATTGATGTAGGTAGTGCAGGGATTGGCATTAATAATCCCACAGTTTCATCCCTGAATATGGAAGTAAAAGAGCGTCAATATGAAGATCCTCAGTTGAGCCATTATAGAGACACATTTCATGAAAAAGAGAAGTCTCCATTTGAAACTTCTATGGATGGAATTCTTAGATACCGAGGCAGGCTATGTGTTTCGAATGTTGCAGAATTATGTCACCGAATTCTAGAAGAAGCTCATTATTCGGTATTCTATTCATCCAGGAGCGACAAAGATGTATCATGATCTCAAGTTAATTTATTGGTGGGATGGAATGAAGAAAGACATAGCAGAATTTGTAGCCCAATGTCCAAATTATCAGCAAGTGAAAATCGAACATCAAAAGCCAGGAGGAACATTGCAGGCAATGGAAATCCCTACTTGGAAATGGGAAGTGATCAATATGGATTTTATTGTGGGATTACCTCGTTCCCGAAGAAAGTATGATTCTATATGGGTGATTGTGGATAGATTGACGAAAGCAGCTCATTTTCTTCATATTAGAACCACATACTCAGCAGAAGATTATGAAGGTTGTATCTCAAGGAGATTGTGCGACTCCATGGTATTCCGATATCTATTATCACAGATAGAGGAGCGCAATTTACAGCCAAGTTCTGGAGATCCTTCCAAGAAGGTATACTCAAGTAAAGCTCAGCAGGACATTTCATCCGCAAACTGATGGGCAAGTCGAACGTACCATTCAGACCTTGGAGGATATGCTAAGAGCATGTGTTATAGATTTTGGTGGTAGTTGGGATGACCACTTACCTCTAATCGAGTTTGCATACAACAATAGCTACCATTCCAGTAGCCAAATAGCTCCGTATGAAGCTTTATATGGAAGGAAGTGTAGGTCTCCAATTGGATGGTTTCAAATAGGAGAAGTACAGCTAATAGGACCTGAGTTGATTCAACAAGCAGTAGAAAAATTCAAGGTGATCCAAGATCGATTGTTGACAGCCCAAAGTCGCCAAAAGTCTTATGCGGACAACCGCCGGTGAGACTTAGAATTTCAGGTTGATGATTGGGTATTCTTAAAAGTGTCACCAATGAAAGGAGTGATGAGATTTGGTAAGAAAGGAAAGTTAAGTCCTCGATACATTGGATCCTATAAGATTATCCGCAAGGTGGGTCAAGTAGCTTATGAATTGGACTTGCCTATAGAACTTGAATTAGTCCATCCAGTTTTCCATGTCTCAATGCTCTGTAAGTGTGTTGGAGATCCTACGAGGATTGTTCCATTAGAGGATGTTCAAGTGACAGAAAAGCTAGTCTATGAAGAAGTGCCCATTGCCATATTAGATAGGCAGGTACGGAGACTTCGAAATAAGGAAGTAGCCTCAGTTAAAGTCTTATGGCGAAATAACAACTGAGAAGAAATGACTTGGGAAGCAGAAGAGAGTATGAAATCCAAATACCCGCACTTATTTCAGCCCCCAGAAGAGATCCACGATGAAACATCGGGATTATGAGGTATGTATGTTTTTTTAAGCATATGGGTCGTGTGTGGCCAACTTATATTGCTATTGTGTTGTGGCCCTGTGAGGCAATGTTATTATGGGATGTTGTGACAGGATGGTAGTGCCATACTATAGGCGAAACTCTGGCGAAATTTTCGTAGAATTCCCGAGTGCTTAACATTCAAGGACGAATATTCCAAAAGGGGGGAAGAATGTTACACCCCGGAAAATTTTCCGTTGATGCACAATGAATAGACCAACGAAAGGCACGAAGTATACGGTATCACAATAAGTAAGAAATAATATTTGATGACCCTAATTAAGATTTCAAAGACATTCGAGGTAGGGAGAGAAAGTTTGCCAAGAGAAGGCAAGGCATACGATATGTATCGGAAAGGATTAACGAGTAACAAGTTAATGATGACTTAATGGTGTCTTGGAGAAGATTCATAACGTCCCTTAGATTGTTAATGAAGTTTTAACTAAGTGCGAAGAAGGTTCCATAAGGATTTGAGATCAAACGAAATGACGAGATCAAAATCGGAGAAGAGATAGATTATACGATCAATTATACAGTCTGTATAATATTATACGATCCGTATAATGGTCCGTAGGATCATCACAGTGAAGGTCCCTCACTGATGGGATTATACGGTCACTTATACGGACAGTATAAAAATATACAGACCGTATAATGTGCCGTATGATGGTCACATAAGCGAGATGTTGATGGGGTGATTTCGCGTTCACTTATACGGACCGTATAAGTTTACACAAACCGTATAAGTGTCCATATATTTTCCTGACGGGTCAGATTTTAAGTTTTAAATAAGAGGACCCAAGTTCATTATTTTCATTTTCCATCTTCTCATTTCTTCTCCACGACTCAAGAACCCTCTAGAAAGTTCTCAACTCCTCATCCACAAGAACCCAAGAGAGATTGGTGATCAACTTCATCAAAACCAACAAAATTTAGTGTAAGAAACACATTAAAGTTCCTCCAAGCCAAGGAATTCCAATGGAAGTGAACTAGGGTTTTGGTGCAAGAGAAGTATTTCCACTCAAGGCTTATTCCTACACTATCTAAGGCAAGTTTTATGATCTTTTCATGTTTCATAAGGTAATGAGAGGTTGAAAGACTTAGATTATGGAAGGAGATAGAAAATGGGTCACAAAGATAGGAATAATGAGAGTTTGAGTAGTAGTTTGGGATGAGTCATGAATATTGATATGTTGTGAATGTAAGTATGCTATAAGTGACATTTGGAATATGAGATATGTATTATATGTGAGAAAACACAATAGTGAACTATGACCTTGATTACGGAGGAATTGAAGTGAAATTGTGAAATGTGGATAATGTAGATGAATAATGATTGTTGCCTATAATACTGTGAATGTTGTTATGGATGTTTGGGAGTTGATATGGAATATGTGGAAAGTTGTATAAACAAAGGAAATGCTACCCAATTTTCTCTAGCTTTAGTAAGCACGTTCTTATAATCGTTTAGCTAATGTTAATACGAACTCTCTTGAAGGTAAAGACGTGAGCATTGAAGGAGAATGATCAAGCGGTAGAATAGCTAAAGGAAAAGGTATGTGAGGCTAGTCCCTTCTTTTTAAGGCATGAATCTTATGACATGATCTTCCCTCCTTTTCCATGAATTTCCAACATTTCGGAAAACTAAGAGCCTATGTTCATGAATAACCATAGGAGTTAAAGATAAGAGATATTATGAACAAGATGATGATGAACGTAAGTCCAAAGATTCTAGAGTTCATGATATGATGTTTCTACAAAGCTAATGATGTTAACTACGATCCTTTGATGTTGTTTATTGTATACACTCACCTTATATGATAATTCCTTCAAGGTGAGGCAGAATGGTTATGAATGCACCATAATGGAATCGGGGGTTCACGACCTTATGTCACCCCGATAAAGTATAGCTGTCTTTGAGTTCTGTGCATGCATTATGACGAGTACATGATGATGATATTACACAGCGCCTATATGGCCAGGCAGACACCGCTAAGGCGGGCAACGTATACACCATGTCTAGATGGCATAGGCAGACACCACTAGTGGGCGACATGAGATGGTTACCCCGGATGCGGGAGGCCTAGACGCGGGCTAATGATTATCACACCGTACCTATATGGTCGGGCAGCTTATACATATATGCATACATGATATGATGATGATTATGGAGTAAGCCAGCATGCATTATTTCTTTTATAATTGATAGTCAGTTACAGGTTTCTCCTCATTTGATGCTTCCTTATTTCATTGATGTATTATTATTGTTTATGCCTTACATACTCAGTACAATGTTCGTACTGACGTCCGTTTTCTTTGGACGCTGTGTTCATGCCCACAAGTAGTCAGGGAGGCGATCCAGACTCGTAGGAGCTACTAGCAGACTTTGAGAGCACCCCATTATTCCGGAGGTGCCATTGATTTATTCTTTTTTGTATATATGTTTTGGGCATGACGGGATCCTGTCCCGTCCATATATCTAGTACTCTTGTAGAGGCTCGTAGATGCGTATATCTGCTTAGTATGGTATCATGATGTCTTTATTGTATGTACATTATTTTGGTAGCCGAAGGGCTTATGTATATAAAGGTAATTATTTTTCTAAGTGAAAAAAAATTGTTTTCCTATGATTTGAGTCTAAGATTAAAGAATGAACGCTTGATGAGTACGATGGGTAATGGTATGAGCGGTGCTTGGTGGTTCGCCCCGGGTACCCGTCATGGCCCCTAGTCGGGTCGTGACGGTATTGACACAGCTAGTTGCCACTCAGGTACAGCGGCAGAGTTCGGGTCCAGGTGACATGGCGACTAGTGCTAGAGCCCGTAATTTCATGAGTTTAAATCCTCCGGAATTGTTCGGGTCAAAGCAGGATGAAGACCCGCAAGGTTTTATTGATGAGATGCTGAGAACATTGAGAATCATCCATGCCTCCGACACTGTATCCATGGAGTTGGCATCATATAGACTCGGGGATGTGGCGGTTCTTTGGTATAATAATTGTATATCTTCAAGAAAGGAAAATGCACCTCCCCCAGTTTGGCAAGAATTTGTAGATGGTTTCATCCGCCACTATTTGCCACCCGAGGTTCGAAAGGCCCGAGCTGACAGGTTTCTGAATCTAAAGCAAGGGAATATCAGTGCTCGGGAGTATAGCCTTCACTTTAAGTCATTGGCTAGATATGCTCCGACTATGGCGGCTGACATGGGAGATAGAGTACATAGATTTGTGAGTGGCTTAGGGCCACATTTGTTTAAAGATTGCTTAACAGCTTCATTGCAAAAGGGGATGGATATTTCCCGTATTCAGGCCTATTCCCAGAACTTAAAAGAACAGAAACATCCGTAGAGAGGTAATCGCGATATCGATAGAGGGCAGAATGAGAGGGCCAGATCTGTTGGAGCCGGCAGCGACTATAGAGGGGGATTGAGGCAGTCATATTATAGATACTCAGGCTAGTCGAAAACTAGTGCACCTCCTCGGTTTGCAGGCAGGAGATTTGACCGCCCCATTCATTCAGGACAGGGTCAGAGCTCTAGAGCTTCGGGCTCCCAGCATGGAGGTGATTATAGTCAAAGGAGACCGCCAGTTCCACGATGTAGTCAGTACAGTAAGTTGCATTTAGGCCCGTGTCGCCAGGGTTCAGATGCTTGTTATGTTTGTGGACAGACTAGGCACGTGATGCGTGATTATCCCTCGAGGTACAGTAGAGGTGGCGTTCAACCCACAGGATCAGTAGCCGGTTCCTCCTCATCTATGCGTCCCGTAGAGCATACTCCCCAGGTTTCAGCAGGCCGTAGTAGAGGCAGAAGGGTAGCATCCAGTTCAGATGGCACCCAACCCCGTATTTATGCTCTAGCCGGACGCCAGGACCTTGAGTCATCCCCGGATGTGGTTACAGGTATACTATCTATATTCTATCATGACGTTTATGCATTAGTAGATTCGGATTCTACATTATGTTATATTACTCCTTATATTGCTAGCCGCATTGGGGTGAAACCTGAGCCAATTAAACCTTTTGAGGTATCCACTCCGGTTGGTGATCCAGTAATAGCCAGACAGGTGTACAAAAATTGTGTGATTATGGTGTGTGATCGCCAGACTACGGCCGATTTGATTGAACTAGAAATGTTAGATTTTGATGTGATTATGGGCATGGATTGGTTGACCTCTTGTTATGCTAATGTGGATTGTAGAACGAAAATAGTTCGATTTCAATTTCCAGGAGAACCAGTGCTTAAATGGAAAGGTAATACAGCGTTTCCAAGCGGTAGATTTATTTCCTACCTTAAGGCAAGGAAGATGATAGCTAAAGGCTATATTTATCACCTAATCCGAGTTCATGACACAAAAGCTAAGCCACCAACTTTTCAATCCGTCACGGTAGGGAATGAATTTTCGGATGTATTTCCCGATGAGCTTCCAGGCCTTCCTTTGGAAAAAGAAATTGATTTTGCTATTGATATATTGTCGGACACCAAGCCTATATCTAGCCCTCCTTATCGAATGGCTCCTGCAGAGCTAAAAGAGCTTAAGGCGCAGTTGAAAGATTTGCTTGAGAAAGAATTTATTAGGACCAGTTCATCACCTTGGGGAGCACCCATCCTATTTGTGAGAAAGAAAGATGGCTCCCTACAGATGTGCATTGACTATAGGCAACTGAAAAAGGTGACGATAAAGAATAAATAACCGCTTCCAAGAATTGATGATTTGTTTGACCAATTATAGGGTGCCAAATGGTTTTCCAAAATTGATCTAAGATTGGGGTATCACCAAGTGAGAGTTAGAGAAGAAGATATTCCCAAGACATCTTTCAGAACGAGATATGGCCACTATGAATTTCGGGTGCTGTCATTTGGGTTGACTAATGCTCCAGCGGTGTTTATGAATCTGACGAATAATGTATTCAGACCTCTCTTAGATTTGTTCGTGATCGTGTTCATTGATGATATTCTAGTGTACTCTCGGACAGAAGCAGAGCAAGCAGACCATTTGCGTATTGTCCTTGGGATTCTTCTGACTCGTGATTTGTATGCTAAATTCTCAAAAAGTGAGTTCTGGCTGAATTCTGTAACTTTTCTAGGCCATATTATTCCAGCTGACGACATTCGTGTTGATACTAAGAAAATAGAGGTTCTGAAGACTTGGCCGAGGCCTACAACGCCTACAGAAGTCCGTAGTTTTTTTGGGATTGGCAGGCTATTCTAGGAGATTTGTAGAAGAATCGTTTCTATTTCAGCACCATTGACGAAGCTAACTCAGAAATCAGTAAAATTCCAGTGGACCGATGCTTGTGAACGCAGTTTCCAAGAATTGAAAGATAGATTAACTTCAGCCCTAGTCCTAACACTTCCAGAAGGGCCATATGGTTATATTGTGTATTGTGATGCCTCTGGTGTTGGGTTAGGCTGTGTGTTGATGCAACACGGCAAAGTCATTGTTATGCTTCAAGGCAGTTGCGGAAACATGAAAAGAACTATCCAACTCATAATCTTGAATTGGCTGCGGTTATTCATGCACTAAAGATGTGGAGGTACTATTTATATGGCGTTCATGTTGATATTTATACAGATCACAAGAGTCTCCAATATATTTTCAATCAGAAGGAGTTAAATCTTCGGCAGAGGCGGTGGTTAGAACTATTGAATGATTATGATGTGAGTATTTTCTACCACCCCGGAAAGGCGAATGTAGTAGTTGATGTGCTTAGCCGCAAATCGATGGGTAGTCTATGTGAAGTCCCTCCGGAGAAGAAAGAATTAATTCGTGAGCTCCACTAGCTAGCCAGCCTCGGAGTTCATCTAATTGATTCAGGCGATGCAGGAATTGGTAGTCACAACCCAACTGCTTCATCCTTAGATATGGAGGTAAGAGAGCGCCAATATGAGGATCCCCAGTTGAGCCACTATAGAGATAAATTTTATGAGGAAGAGAAGTCGACATTTGAAGTTTCTACAGATGGAGTTCTTAAATACCGAGACAGACTATGTGTTCCAAATGTTGCAGGACTACGTCGTCGGATTCTAGAAGAAGCTCATCATTCTCGGTATTCCATTCACCCAGGAGCGACAAAGATGTATCACGATCTCAAGCTAATGTATTGGTGGGATAGAATGAAGAAAGACATAGCAGAATTTGTAGCTCAGCGTCCAAATTGCCACAAGTGAAGATTGAACATCAAAAGGCAGGTGGATTATTACAAGCAATGGAAATTCCAACTTGGAAATGGGAAGTGATTAACATGGATTTCATTGTAGGGTTGCATCATTCCAGACGCCAGTATAATTCTATATGGGTGATCGTGGACAGACTGACGAAATCGACTTATTTTCTTCCAGTTAGAACCACATATTCGGTAGAAGATTATGCAAGGTTGTATCTTAAAGAGATTGTGCGACTTCATGGTGTCGCAGTATCTATTATCATAGATAGAGGGGCACAATTTACGGATAAATTTTGGAAGTCTTTCCAAGAAGGTTTGGGCACTCAAGTGAGACTTAGCACAGCGTTTCATCCACAAACTAATGGACAGGCCAAGCGCACTATTCAAACCTTGGAAGATATGTTGCGGGCATGTGTGCTAGATTTCGGTGGTAGTTGGGATGACCACCTACCTCTTATTGAGTTCGCATATAGTAGCAGCTATCATCCCAGTATTCAGATGGCCCCGTACAAAGCCCTATATAGAAGGAAGTACATATCCCCAATATGATGGTTTGAAGTAGGAGAGACACAACTAATAGGCCCGAAATTGATTCAACAAGCGGTGGAAAAGATCAAAGTTATCCGAGATCGATTGTTGACAACCCAAAGTCGCCAGAAATCTTATGCGGACAACCGTCAGCGAGACTTAGAATTCCATGTTGATGATTGGGTATTTCTGAAGCAATCACCGATGAAGGGCGTGATGAGATTTGGAAAGAAGGGAAAATTAAGTCCTCGATACATTGGACCTTATAGGATTGTCCGCAAGATAGGCCATGTAGCTTATGAGCTGGATTTACCTGCAAAACTTGAATCAGTCCATACAGTTTTTCTTGTGTCAATGCTCCGCAAATGTGTTGGATATCCCACTAGAATTGTTCCGGTAGATGATGTTCAAGTGACGGAAAAGTTTATTTATGAAGAGGTACCCATTGCCATACTAGATAGGCAAATACGGAAACTTAGAAATAAAGAGGTGGCTTCGGTTAAAGTCTTTTGGCGAAACAATAATCGAGAGGAAATGACTTGGGAAGCGGAAGAAAACCTGAAGTCCAAGTACCCGCAATTGTTTCCACCCCAGGAGAGATTCAAGATGAGACATCAGTATTATGAGGTATGTATGCTTTCTTTTAATGCTTTTGGTCGTGTGTGGCCATAATTGCTTGCTATTGTGCTGTAGCCCTGTGAGGCGATGTTATTGTGGGCTGTTGTGATAGGATGGCAGCGCCATATTACAGGGAAAACTCTGGCGAAATTTCTATAGGATCCCCGAGAACTTAACATTCGAGGACGAATGTTTTAAAAGGGGGAAGAGTGTTACACCTCGAAAACTTTCATGTCATTGTATGGTAGATAGACTAATGTAGGGTAAGAAGCATATGATGTTTCTACAAGTAAGAAGTATTACTTAACGGTTCTAATTAAGATACCAAAGATGTTCGAGGCCAGAGAAGAAAGTTCGTTGAAGAATGTCAAGCATAAGTCGTATTTTGAAGAAAGGTTTTCAAAGTACGGGGCAAATGTGGATTTAATGATGTCTTGAAGAAGATTTATGACACTCCTTATATTACTAATGAAGTGTTAACCAAGTGCTAAGAAGGTTCCATAAGTATTGGAGATCAAACGAAAGGACGGAAATAATTTCAGAAAAGTGGAGTTATACGATCACTTATACAGTCCGTGTAACTTTATACGGTCTGTATAAGGGCCCGTATAACCCAACAGGAAGGATGTTTTCCATGATGGTGAAATACGATCACTTATACGGACCGTATAAGTGTCCGTATAACACCCGACGGGCTGGACATTTTTCAAGTATAAAAACATATTCCCACTTCAAAAATTTCATTCTTCCAACTTCTTCACTTCTGTCCAACTCTCTAGAATATTCCACAAACTTCTTTTACAAGAATCCAAAGCAAATGAAAGATTAATATCACCAATTCAAGGAAATCAAGTGCAAGGGAGTTCTCTAGGGTTGTGGAAAGTCAAGAATCTCTTAGAAGTTGAAGCTAGGGTTTTCTTCAAGTGAGGCAACTCCATCCAAAACTCGTTACTACACAATCAAAGGTGAGTTTTATGATCATTTCACGTTATTTGGAATATTGAGGAGTTGAAAGACTTGGATTATGGAAGAAGGTAGAACATAGAGCTTAAATGTGGAAGTGATGGTGTTCTTGAATAATAGGTGACACGAATCATAACTCTTGAGATATTATGAGTATAATCTTGTTATAAATAATATTAAGAATGCTGGAGAAGCATGATATGTGAATGAATGCGATGTTGGGTTATCACCATGATTATGGATGACTTTGAGAGGAAATTGTCAGAATTGAATAATGGCCAACTTAATAAAGTTTATTGATTATGATATTGTGGGTGTGTTGTTGACGCTTGGAAGTTGTTATATTACATGGAGAAAGTTATACAAACAAAGGAAATGCTGCCCGATTTTCGTTAGCTTTAGCCTAAGCTTAAGTATGTTTCTGATTATCTAATCTTAGCACGAATTCCTTTAAATGTAGAATTACGAACATGGAAGGAAGCGTATAGTCGGCCAGTTAGAAATACGAAAAGGTATGTAAGGCTAGTCCCTCCTTTCTCCTAAGGCATGATCTTTGCAATATGACTTCCTTATCCTTCCATGACTCTCTTATATTTTGGAAATTATGAGTCTATGATTAATAAGAGCTCTTCACAAAATAAAGACAAGAGATGCGTTATGAATAAGACAATGATGATGATGAGCCTAAGTCTAGAAATTCCAAAGCCTGTGATGTGATATTCGTATGAAACTAACGATTCTTTGATATTATTCATTGTAGCCAGACTCACCTTATAATGCAAGTTCCTTCAAGGTGACACACAATGATCATGACTACTCTATAATGGAATCGGAGGTTCTCGACCTTATGTCACCCCGATAGAGTTGCAGTATGTAATTGAGTTCTAATGCCTGCTTTATGATAAGTATATGATAATGAGATTACACTGTGCCTAGATAGCCGGGCATAACATCGCGAAGGCGGGTGGCTTATGATTATACCGTGCCTAGATGGTCGGGCATGACATCGCAAAGGCGGGTGGCTTATGATTACACCGTGCCTAGATGGCCGGGCATGACACCGCGAAGGCGGGCTGCTTATCATTACATAGTGCCTAGTTGGCCGGGCATGACACCACGAAGGCGGGCGGCTTATGATTACACCGTGCCTACCAGGTGCAGTAATTCATCAGAGCAAACCACCAGAAGCCTTTTGTTCACAAAGTTCCCACCTGTCCTTTGTAGTACATTTTTCCCAGCCTCTATCAGCAACTTAGTTGAGAAAATTGCATTTTTGACTCTTCTTAGCACCCTACCATGGTACAGACATGCTGCATTGCTTGTTTTTGTATTTAAACACCAGCTGTTCCTCCAACTAAGCCACTGGCCACTATAATCCAAGTACATCTGCAGATTGTGTAAACCAGGACCACCCATTGTGCCCTGCAACTCCAACATTCCAGTTGCACCAAATTAGCTGCAAAGAGTGATCTGCTACTTACCAACTGCTACACATAGCAGTGATGTTTTCCACCAGACTACACCAGCAACCAATTCCAACTCTGCAACACATCATCTCCCATATACTTAGAATCCAGGCTCTCCACCCAAAACAGTTGTAAATGAATGGTTTCATCAATCTGTATCTTCCCATCAAGCGTTTCAACCAAAAAACCATAATTCCCATTTTGCCCCTGATAATGAAAAATCAGTCTTGATATTCCAAACCATAAGGGTTCTCCAGACAACATATTTTATATGATTGTATACATCATTATCCATCATCCTAACAGACTTTTCGACCTAACAAACCATATTTCCCATTTTGCCCCTCATTAAGAAATACCAATGAAATCCACCCTCCTCCTACTTATTGTCAAATTATCAGTATAATGGGCAACTAGTGCCAATCACACTAATATCCTGTCAATAGGCAGGTCTTCAGACCACATCCAAACTCCAGCATTCATCAATATCTCTTTTGACTTCTAATTCTCAAATAGGGACACTGCAACTTGTTACTATTGAGATTCTTTCTTCCCATTGGATCCAGATCTATAAAGGAATTCACAATCACCTCCCCATGATCAAGGGCATAATTATCCAAGTGATCAGCTAATTGATTTCCCTCTCTCATGATATGCAACACCTGGACATCAACATTATCAATAATCTCCAAAATCTCCTCTACAGCAAAGGCTATATTCCAAGGGGGTTTCCACTGCCTCTCCAAAATGTTTTTCAATAAGAGTGAATCAGTCACTAATATGAAAGAATGCACATGTTGAGAAAGACAGTATCTCGCAGCTTCAAGAAGTGCCATAGCCTCAGATTCAGTGTTAGTACTGTCCTCAATTTCTTTAGCTTTTGCATAAACCAAGTTACCAGTAGCATCCCTTACACAAAATGCATATGAACTTCTACCAGGGTTTCCCCTAGTAGCACCATCCGTGTTGCATTTCAAGCAACCTTCAAAAGGCAGTTTCCACCATACCTTAGTCACCTGCAACTTTGGAACATAATTTTCCAGAATTCTGAGAATTTCAGGCCACCTGTGAGGGACAATTTTTATACCTGGCTTCCTCAATCTCACAAATTGTTGAATATTAGTTGAGGCCTGATAAATGACTCTACTAATTGACACCTTGTCCCTATGCTTGTCTCTATTTCTCTTCTTCCACAACTCCCAAACAATGATAGAAGGGATGGCATAAAAGATTGGTTTTATCCTTGGTATCACATCAGCGGTCCACCACTTTGTAATAACTTGGTGCAAATGCATGCCATCTATATTTATACCTGAAGCATCACAAAAATAAGACCAGGCTTTTTGAGCAGTTTCACATCTCAAGAAAATATGAGGGACAGTTTCTTCTTTGGGATTAGCACAACACATGCACATAGAAGGCATGTGATATCCCCAACTTCTAATAACATCATCCAAAGGCACTTTAAAATGCCACACCCTCCACATTAAGAAAGAAATCTTGAATGGCAACCCTTTCACCCAAATCTTCTTGTACACATCCCTATTTTCACCTCTGCTTCGTATAAATTCCCATGTTAACTTAACAGTGAAATCACCTTGAGTTTCCAGAATCCACCAAGGTTTGTCAAGTTCATCACCCTTAGCTGGAGGCTGCAATTCTTTAAGAATGTAATCTGCATATTCTTCAGGAAGGTTATTTCTGATTGCTTGTTCATGCCATCTGCCTTTTGTGACTACATCAGACACATTATTAATCTCTTCATTACAATAGAAATCAGACTGTGTTAGAAAATAAAGAGGTCCCAAGCCAGTCCAATTATCAAACCAAAACAATGAGGACCCCATTCTAAGTTGCCACCATATCTGATGATCGATTAAGTCCCTTGCTTGAAGTATTTTCCTCCAAATGCGTGAAACTTCTTTCCATGGCACAAGTATGGGATTGTTTTTCTTTAAGTACTTGTTGCTCATGAAAGAACTCCACAGTGATGGTTTGGTTCTAAAGTTCCACCATAACTTAGCAAACAATGCCATGGACATATCACTAAGTGATCTGAAACCCAAACCACCCTCATCACAAGGAAAGCAAACAGTATCCCAACCTGCCAATGTCTGCCCCATTCACCAATAGTGTTGCTCCAGAAAAATTGAGCAAATATCTTGTGTAATTTCTCAATCACAAAGGAATGTGGGTCAACAGCGGACAACAAATGCATAGGCATGGCTTGTAACACATGCTTCAACAGAATTTCCCTTCCACCAAATGACAATAACTTCCCTTTCCACCCTTGCAATCTGTTTCTCACCTTTGCTATAAGTTCTGAGTAGAAAGACATATTCCTCCTTGCATAATAAATGGGACAGCCAAGATATATCACAGGAAATTCCTTCCTTGCAATGCCAGTAACCCTTTCTACCTGCTGAAATATCTCCTCATCAACCCTATCATGCAAATAAACTGAACTTTTAGCCTTGTTGATCAACTGCCCAGAAGCTTGTTCATATTCAATCAAAACATTCATGATCAAACCCAATGAAATCTCACATGATGAGGAAATTATGATAGTATCATCTGCATACGCAAGGTGGTTTATTTTTGGACTCCATTTAGGAAACTCAAACCCAGTGAACCATAAATTGCTATGCAAAGCATTCAAACCCCTTGATAATACTTCAGCAGCTAATATGAACAAAGTAGGCGACAAAGGACCACCTTGCTTAGCACCCCTAGTAGAGTGAAAGAAACCATGAGGTACCGAATACCAATTATTTCCCACAATTTCATAAATCAGACTTATAAACTGCTCACAAAATCCCATTTTGCTCAGAACATTTGTAAGAAAAATCCATGACAACCTATCGTAGGCCTTTATCATATCCAATTTCATCACAACATTAGGAACAATAGCATTGGCATTCTTCTTGCCTTTATTAGTTCTGAGTCTGATATCAGTGATTATTTCCAGTGTCAATAAAATATTCTCCACAATGCTTCTACCCCTCACAAATCCTGCTTGATTCTGTGGTATCAAATCCGGCAACAAATGGACCATTCTCTCGTGTACCACTCTGGAAAACACCTTGTTCACAAAGTTACTCAGACTAATCGGCCTCATGTCACTAAAAGTCTGAACATCTTTCTTCTTTGGTAACATCACAAGATTTGTATGAGTTATGTACCCGGGCAATTCATAACCTCTAAAGAAATCCCAAACCATGTTGAAAATGTCATCGCCAATAATATCCCAACATGTTTGTAAAAAGAGGCCTGTAAAACCATCAGGACCACCTGCACTTGCACTATTTAAACCAAAAACAGCCTGTTTCACCTCTTTTTTAGTAGGAACTGCAACAAGTTCTTGATTCTGCTCAATACTAATCATAGAAGGAACATGTTTCAGGATATCAAACTGTGTTGGAACTATAGTTTCATGGAATTGAGCCTGAAAATATCTAATTGCCTCATTTGCCATATCCTGCTCATTATCAATCCATTGACCAGCACTATTTTGAATTCTCTTCAGCTGCAACATCTTTCTTCTGCCATTTACATGTGCATGGAAAATTTTTGAGTTCTTATCACCATCTTGAAACTAGCTCATGCCTGCTTTCTGTTTCCAGAACTCTTCTTCCAAATGTAGCACCCTTGTAAGTTCAGCCTGCACCTTCATAAGCTTTTCCCTATTGGCAAAGGAAGGATCAGCTTCAAAAAGTGCTTCATGAGCCTTAATAACTTCTTCCAAATTGGTTATTTGCTGAAATATATCACCATAAGTAGGTTTACTCCAAACTGATAAAACATTCTTCAATTTTTTCAACTTCACATTGAATGTCAGAAAGGAATTAGCAACCACATCTGTTGTCCAGTTTTCCTTTACAACATCAAGAAAAGTAACATGCTTGGTCCAAAAGTTTAAAAATTTGAAAGATTTCTTAAACTGTTGGACTTGTTGCTTGCATTCTAGCAAAAAATGAGAGTGATCTGAGCCAAGCTTGATCAAATGAGTGATTTCCAATCCTGGAAATAACTGCTGAAACTCAAAATTACCCAAGCACCTATCCATCCTTTTGAATACACAGTCATCTGCCCCTCTCCCATTCCACCATGTAAAGACACTTCCCTTATACCCGAAATCAGTAAGATTGCAAATTTGAATACAATGCCTGAAATCTTCAACTTCATTCAGAGACATCGGTAGGCCACCATACTGCTCCTCCTCATTAGTGATGACATTAAAGTCACCCCCAACTAACCATGGAATTGTCATATCAGAAGCAAGATTATACAGAGAATCCCAAAGTTCAATTCTTTCAATTCTATCACACTTAGCATAGACCAAGGTGACAACCATCTCCATATCTATATCCCAGTTGAATAACTTTAGTGTAAGCTGCTGAGCAGTGTCCATCAAGACTGTTACTTCATATTTTTCATCAACAAAGGCCCAAATTTTTCCAGAAATATAGCAAATAGCAGTCTGTAGCCCCAACCTTCTTCTGTAACTTTCCATCTTATAGGCTTGTTGAAATGGCTACATCAAACCTACAAGAAAGAATTTGTGTTTTGTATGGATTGTTAAAAGCCTTTTTTTTATTCACTGATCTAATATTCCATATTAGTGCATTCATCACTACATATGGGATTTAGAATTTGTCCTCCTCGTTGTCACCCCTGAAACATGAGGTGCACTATCTTTTGCAACTTTCCTCTTTGCTTTCCCAAGCCCTTTTGCTATCTGTCTAGGGGAAATATCACTCTCTCTTACAGCATTTAAAAAATTCTGAGCAGTCGATTCTTCATCCATATCTATTTTAGCCTGTTCCCTATCTGGAATTGCTAATTGCAAATCTACAACATTATCCGGAGCTTTCTGTTCTACCATATCTTGTACTTTAGCACCAGAGTGAGCTTGAATTCTAGATTCTACACCAACAGTCTGATCTTGAGATTCATCAATATCATTCCCATCCAGGCTATACTCCTGCATGCTATCTGAATTTTGTACCTTGTCAACATTCACCTTAGCACCATGCTTCTCCTTTCCATGTGATTGCACCAGCTTAGAACCACTCTCCAATTTTATCCCACTGCCTCGTGGTACTAGAACAATTGTTTGCTTACTCTGTATGTGACTTCTAGCTATTGGAGTCCCCTGTTGACTCTCATGAACTTTGAGTGCATTAGGACTTGCACTAACTGCCTGTTGTTCAAGAAGATCATTGGCTTTTTTGGCTGGGAAATTATCTGTCACGACCCAACTAGGGGCCGCGACGGGTACCCGGAGCTAGATACCGAGCACCGCTCACTCTACTACTTATCTTGCTCATTTAATATTCTTTTATCAATTTACATACCAGTTGTAGGAAAATCATAATTAAACAAACATAAATACTTTATATACAATTGCCTTCCGGCTATAAAAATAATATACACGCATATGAAAACGTCTTGTGAGACCATCTAACCCACACTGCGTATCTACGAGCCTCTACTAACATACTGTATATACATGGACGGAACTAGACTCCGTCGTGCCCAAAATATACATATATACTAAAAGGATAATCCTAAGCACCTCCGGACAATGGAGTGCTTTCAACCAGCTGACTGCTACTGAGGATCTGGGCCAAGCTCTCCTCTCTGTCTACCTGTGGGCATGAACACAGCGTCCGAAGAAAGGACGTCAGTACGAATGTTGTACTAAGTATGAGAAGCATAAACAATGAAAGAAAACATCAACAACATAGTGATAACATCAACGTGAAATATCTGGATCTGTCTGATAATCATAAAGGAAATTATGCGTGCCATCTTACTCATACTCATCCTCATAACATATATGCATCATATGCAAGCTGCCCGTCCATGTCGGAACGGTGTGATAATCAATAATATTAGCCCGCGTCCAGGCCTCTCGCGTCCGGGGTACCATCTCATGCCTCCCACTAGTGGTGTCTGCCCATGCCCGAAGGTCATGGTGTATCCGTATAGCTGCCCGCCTTGGCGGTGACTGCCCGACCAACTAGGCACGCTGTGAAATGCTCATGTCATGCTTATCATAAAATGCTCATAATAATAATATACTCATCATAAAATACTTATCTCATTGTAATACATGCATAAGGCTCAAGATCAACTTTATTCTATCGGGGTGACGTAAGGTCGTGATCCCCCAATTCCATTATGGAACAACTATTGATACCCTGCCTCACCTTGAAGGAACTAGTACATAAGGTGAGTGTAAGCGATAATTAACATCATCATTATACTAGCATCATCATATCGTATTCCTCATCTTATATAGACATTAAGGAGTTAGACTCTTAGCCTTTCGGACTATAAGAACTCATGAAGAGAATAGGAATTTCGTGCTACAAGATTCATGCCATCAGGAAGAAGGGACTAGCCTCACATACCTTGGTTGTTTAGCTAAGATATCGCTTACTCGTTCTCCTTCAATAGCGCGTCGTTACCTTCATAAAGATTTCATATCAACATTAGCATACTAACTACAAGAACGCGTCACTAATTCTAAGAGAAGTCGGACAGCACTTCTCTTGTTTATACTATTTTTCCCATGTTTTATATTAACTCCCAACATTCATAGCATTACTCACAATATCGAAATCAACAATCGTCGTTTACGTACATTTAGCAAAATCCACCATTTTCCTCCAATTTCCCTCATAATTAGCCTTATGACTCGTCCTTGCATTTTCATGCGTTTAACGCTTGTTTCATGATATAAACATTGTTTATAACGTATTTGTATTCACAACACTTCAACATTCATAATTCAATCCCACTATCATTCATTTATGGCACTATTCACTCAATAATGGTCCATTTCTATGTTCTTCTACATTTCAAGTGTCTAAGCTTTTCAATACTTCAAACAACATAGAATGATCATGAAACTTACCTTGGATAGTGGTTGAACAACCCTTGAGTTGAAATTCTTCACTTAAACCAAACCCTAGTTCACCTTCTTGGGAATTACTTGACTTAGATGATCCCTTGATGTGTTCTTGCACTTGATTTCATAGGTTTTGTGTTGTTGATCTTTAGCTTTCCCTTGATTCTCTTGGATTCTTATGGAGGAATAATTTGAAATATTCTAGGGGTTTCTTGAGTTGTGTTGATGAATAATGAACTGAATTGTAGTCCAAGCCCCTTTTAATAATCCCAAAATTTGATCTTTAATGAATTCTCGTCGGGTGAACAGTGGTCGTAAACTGTAGTTTACGGACCGTATTTTGCTTTACGGGTCGTCCACTGTGGTCGTATTTAAGCATTCCAAAAACAGAGAGTTTGGCTGGTGGACATGGCAGTTTACGACCTGGTTTACGGTCCGTAAACCAGTTTACGGGGCCGTAAACTAGGTCGTATTTAACCATATTCAACATTTACAGAAAGTCTTGGCTGAGGGACCTGGTGGTTTACGACCTGGTTTACGGTCCGTAAACCAGTTTACGGGCCGTATTCTGGGTCGTCCATATACGACCACTGGGTGAAATTTTTTTTGCAACTTTATTATTTCCAAAAATGCAAAATTAGCCATTCTCGACTTAGTAAAACACCATACACTCAAGTCCTTCATTGTTCTACTCATCACACAAGTACGAAAAAATTTCCGAGGTGTAACATTCTTCCCCCCTTTTGGAACATTCGTCCTCGAATGTTCGACACTCGGGGATTCTAGAAAATTTTTGCCAGAGTCCCCTTTGTAATTTGGCACTACCAATTTACCACAACGACCCATAATATCGTCGCCTCGCAGGGCTATGTCACAATATCAACACATTTATGGCCACACACGACCAAAAACATAAAATTAAAACATTCATACCTCATATCGTCGACGTCTCATTTTGAATCTCTTCTGGGGATTGGAACAAATGGGGGTACATAGATTTCATCTTTTCCTCCGCTTCCCAAGTCATTTCTTCCCGATTATTGTTCCGCCATAGCACTTTGACTGAAGCAACCTTTTTATTCCGAAGCCTTCGCACTTGTCTATCCAAAATAGCAATGGGCACTTCTTCGTATGTCAACTTCTCTGTCACTTGTACATCATCAATCGGAACAATCCTCGTGGGGTCTCCAATACACTTGCGGAGCATCGAAACATGGAATACTGGGTGTACAGATTCGAGCTCTGAAGGCAAGTCCAACTCATAGGCTACTCTTCCCACCTTGCGGATGATTCGATAAGGTCCAATGTATCTTGGACTCAATTTCCCCTTTTTGCCGAACCTCATTACTCCCTTCATTGGTGAAACTTTCAGGAATTCCCAATCATTAGCTTGAAATTCTAAATCCCGTCGGCGGTTGTCCGCATAAGATTTTTGGCGACTTTGAGCTGTTAATAGTCGGTCTCGAATCACTTTAACCTTTTCAACTACTTGTTGGACCAAGTCGGGGCCTATCAATTGTACTTCTCCGGTTTCAAACCATCCAATTGAAGATCTGCATTTTCTTCCATATAAGTCTTCATACGGGGCCATTTGGATACTGGAATGATAGCTGTTATTATAGGCAAATTCAATAAGAGGCAAATGCTCGTCCCAACTACCATCGAAGTCCAGCACACATGCTCGTAGCATATCTTCTAAGGTCTGAATAGTGTGCTCAGCTTGCCCGTCGGTCTGTGGGTGGAACGCCGTGCTGAGCTTAACTCGAGTACCTAGACCTTCTTGAAAGGACTTCCAGAACTTGGCTGTGAACTACGCCCCTCTATCCGTGATAATGGCCAAAGGAATACCATGAAGTCGTACAATCTCCTTGAGATACAATTTAGCATAGTCTTCCGCTGAATACGTAGTCCTGACGGGGAGAAAATGAGCTGCTTTTGTGAGCCTGTCCACGATCGCCCATATAGAATCATACTTCCCTCGCGTACGGGGTAATCCTACCACAAAATCCATATTAATTTCTTCCCATTTCCACGTAGGAATTTCCATTGCTTGCAATAAACCTCCTGGATTTTGATGTTCTGCTTTCACTTGCTGACAATATGGACATTGGGCTACAAACCCCGCTATGTCTCGCTTCATACCATCCCACCAATATAGCAACTTAAGGTCGTGGTACATCTTGGTTGCACCTGGATGAATAGAATACCGGGAATAATGTGCTTCCTCTAAAATCCGTTGGCGTAAGTTTGCCACATCCGGTACGCATAACCTGCCCCGATATCTAAGGACCCCTTCTATGGAAACTTCGAATGGAGACTTTTCTTTTTCGTGAGCTATATCTCGATAATGACTTAGCTGGGAATCCTCATATTGCCGTTCCTTCACCTCTAGATTCAATGATGAAACTGTGGGGTCATTGATGCTAATACTTGCATCTCCTGCATCAGTCGCACGTACGCCGAGACTTGCTAGTTGATGGAGCTCACGAACCATTTCCTGCTTTTCCGAAGGAACTCCACATAAACTACCCATCGATCGGCGGCTAAGTGCATCTGCCACTACATTCGCCTTCCGTGGATGATATAGAATGTTCACATCGTAATCCTTTAGTAATTCTAACCATTGCCTTTGCCGCAGGTTCAACTCCTTCTATTTGAAAATATATTGGAGGCTTTTTTGATCCGTATAGATGTCAACACGTACACCATACAAGTAGTGCCTCCATATTTTTATGGCGTGGATAACCGCGGCCAATTCGAGATCATGAGTCGGATAATTCTGTTCATGCCTTCGCAACTGTCTCGAGGCATATGCAATGACTCTCCCATGCTGCATTAATACGCATCCTATTCCCACACCGGAGGCATCACAATATACGACATAGCCATCGGACCCTTCTGGAAGTGTTAGCACTGGCGCTGAGGTCAACCTGTTTTTCAACTCTTGAAAACTATGCTCACAGGCATCATTCCACTGGAATTTAGCCAACTTCTGAGTTAACTTCGTCAATGGGGCTGAAATAGATGAGAAGCCCTCTACAAATCTCCTGTAATACCCTGCTAACCCAAGAAAACTACGAACTTCCGTAGGTGTCGTAGGCCTTGGCCAAGTCTTCATAGCTTCTATTTTCTGAGTGTCGACTCGGATACCATCATCTGAAATAACATGACCTAGAAATGCCACGGATTTTAGCCAAAACTCGCACTTCGAAAACTTTGCATACAATTCCCGATCTCGAAGAACGCCAAGAACAATTCTTAGATGATCTGCATGTTCTGACTCTGTGCGAGAATATACCAGGATATCGTCGATAAACACTATCACAAAAAGATCCAAGAACGACCTGAACACATTATTCATTAAATTCATGAACACCGCCGGGGCGTTTGTCAACCCAAACGACATCACTCGGAACTCGTAATAGCCGTACCTCATTCTAAAGGCTGTCTTGGGAATATCTTCTCCTCTGATCCTCACTTGATGATAACCCGATCTTAGGTTTATCTTAGAAAACCACTTAGCACCTTGTAATTGATCGAACAAGTCGTCGATTCTGGGAAGGGGATATCTATTCTTCACAGTCACCTTGTTCAACTGTCTATAATCGATACACATTCGTAGCGACCCATCTTTCTTTCACACGAACAAGACCGGTGCTCCCCACGGTGATGAACTAGGTCTAATAAAACCCTTCTCGAGTAAGTCTTTCAACTGTGCCTTTAGCTCTTTCAACTCTGCTGGAGCCATTCGATAGGGAGGAATAGAAATAGGCTCGGTGTTGGGTACTACATCAATAGCAAAATCGATTTCCCTTTCTGGAGGAAGGCCTGGTAACTCGTCGGGAAACACATCTGGGAATTCATTCACTACCGGGACAGACTGGAAAGTTGTCACTTCCACTTCCGTGTCATGAACCCGAACAAGATGACAAATATAACCCTTGGCTATCATTTTTCTCGCCTTAAGGTAGGAAATAAACCTACCCTTTGGGGAAACTGTATTACCCTTCCACTCGAGTATGGGTTCTCCCGGAAATTTGAATCGAACTACCTTTGTCCGGCAACAAACATTAGCATAGCATGACGCCAACCAGTCCATACCCATAATTACGTCAAAATATATCATCTCAAGTTCAATCAAATCAGCCTTTGTCTGACGATCACGTTTAATAACTACACAGTTCTTATATACTTGCCTCGCTATTACAGGATCACCAACCGGAGTGAATACTTCAAAAGGTTTAATTGGCTCGGGTCTCACCCCAACACAATCACCAATATACGGAGTAATATATGAGAAGGTAGAACCTGGATCAATCAGAGCATATACGTCACGGGAAAATATAGTCAGGGTACCTGTGACAACATCTGGGGAAGACTCGAGATCCTGTCGCCCAGCTAAAGCATACACACGGAGCTGAACAGCACCTGAAGTAGATGCTCCCCCTCTACCTCTTCCTCTACCTGCTGTAGTCTGAGGAGTCTTTGATGTCGGGCGTGCTGAAGAAGAACCCGCTGCTGAACCTGTAGGCTGAGTCCCAGCTCTATCCCTCGCTGAGGGGCAATTTCTCATCATGTGACCAGCTTGCCCGCAAGCATAACAAGCATCCGAACCCTGACGATACCGTCCGGAATGTAATTTGCCACACTGGCTACACTGAGGTACTGGAGGTCTCCTCTGACTAACATCTCCCTGATACTGAGAACTTGGGGTCCTCGAACTCTGACCCTGCCCTGACTGGAAAGAGCGATCGAACCTTCCGTCTGAGAATCTGGGAGGCGCACTAGTCGCGGACTGACCTGAGTGCCTGGGATGTGTCTGTCTCGATCCCTCTCTATACTCACTGTTCTCTCCCATAGATCTAGCCCTCTTACCTTGTCTTCTATCACCATCACGATCACTTCTTTGCTGTCGTTGTCGTTCTTCGAGATTCTGAGCATGGGCCTGTATCCGGGAAATATCCATCCAGTCTTGCAAGGAGGCCGTCAAACAATCTCTATACAAATGTGGCCCCAGACCACTCACAAATCTATAGATTCTGTCTCCCATGTCGGCCACCATAGTCGGAGCATATCGAACCAATGAGTTGAATTGCATGCTATATTCTCGGGCACTCATACCCCTTTGCTTTAAATTCAGGAACTTGTCCGCTCTAGCTCGGCGGACTTCGGGTGGCAAGTAGTGACGAATAAAGGCATCTACAAACTCTTGCCACACGGGAGGTGGAACATTTTCTCCTCTTGTTATCACCCAATTCTTATACCATAACACCGCCACATTGCGGAGTCTATAAGAAGCCAACTCCACGAATTCGGTTTCGGAAGCATGGATAATCTCTAAAGTCCTCAACATGTCATCAATAAAATTTTGCGGATCTTCATCTGGCTTTGACCCAAAGAATTCTGGAGGATTTAAGGCCATAAAGTCACGAGCTCTCGTGCTAGCTAAATGACCCCTTGGACCCGCATCCTGTCGTTGTGCCTGAGCGGCAACCAATTGTGTCAATAAATGGATGGCCTCGGACACTTGTTGACCCGAAGCACCCGGTGGAGGAATCGGAGCTGAGGCTCCTCCCTGCTCTCCTACATTGGGCGCAGCCTCACCTTGCGATTCGCTTTCCTCTACATTTGCCGGAGGCTCTCTTTCCGCCTGCCTCTTTGTCATAGCTTTGCTATTCTGGGCAGCTGTAGCTTTTCCCTTTGGCGGCATTATCTGAAACCATAAAGCACTTTTAGGAATAACATAATCCTAACCATGGCTCTATCGCACGATTTCATGAGAAGAAGGATGGTCATTTTCCTAAATGCCCTGTAGCCTCTTGTTTATTAGCGTGGCGCGCAACATACCATAAACAAGACTCTACTAGACACGGCTCGCAGACACTTCCTAGGACGAACTACTCTGATACCACTTCTGTCACGACCCAACTAGGGGCCGTGACGGGTACCCGGAGCTAGATACCGAGCACCGCTCACTCTACTACTTATCTTGCTCATTTAATATTCTTTTATCAATTTACATACCAGTTGTAGGAAAATCATAATTAAACAAACATAAATACTTTATATACAATTGCCTTTCGGCCATCAAAATAATATACACGCATATGAAAACGTCTTGTGAGACCATCTAACCCACACTGCGTATCTACGAGCCTCTACTAACATACTGTATATACATGGACGGAACAAGACTCCGTCGTGCCCAAAATATACATATATACGAAAAGGATAATCCTAAGCACCTCCGGACAATGGAGTGCTTTCAACCAGCTGACTGCTACTGAGGATCTGGGCCAAGCTTTCCTCTCTGTCTACCTGTGGGCATGAACACAGCGTCCGAAGAAAGGACGTCACTACGAATGTTGTACTGAGTATGAGAAGCATAAACAATGAAAGAAAACATCAACAACATAGTGATAACATCAACGTGAAATATATGGATCTGTCTGATAATCATAAAGGAAATCATGCGTGCCATCTTACTCATACTCATCCTCATAACATATATGCATCATATGCAAGCTGCCCGTCCATGTCGGAATGGTGTGATAATCAATAATATTAGCCCGCGTCCAGGCCTCCCGCGTCCGGGGTACCATCTCATGCCGCCCACTAGTGGTGTCTGCCCATGCCCGAAGGTCATGGTGTATCCGTATAGTTGCCCGCCTTGGCGGTGACTTCCCGGCCAACTAGGCACGCTGTGAAATGCTCATGTCATGCTTATCATAAAATGCTCATAATAATAATATACTCATCATAAAATACTTATCTCATTGTAATACATGCATAAGGCTCAAGATCAACTTTATTCTATCGGGGTGACGTAAGGTCGTGATCTCCCGATTCCATTATGGAACAACTATTGATACTCTGCCTCACCTTGAAGGAACTAGTACATAAGGTGAGTGTAAGCAATAATTAACATCATCATTATACAAGCATCATCATATCGTATTCCTTATCTTATATAGATATTAAGGAGTTAGATTCTTAGCCTTTCGGACTATAAGAACTCATGAAGAGAATAGGAATTTCGTGCTACAAGATTCATGCCATCAGGAAGAAGGGACTAGCCTCACATACCTTGGTCGTTTAGCTAAGATATCGCTCACTCGTTCTCCTTCAATATCGCGTCGTTACCTTCATAAAGAATTCATATCAACATTAGCATACTAACTACAAGAACGCGTCGCTAATTCTAAGAGAAGTCGGACAGCGCTTCTCTTGTTTATACTATTTTTCCCATGTTTTATATTAACTCCCAACACTCATAGCATTACTCACAATATCGAAATCAACAATCGTCGTTTACGTACATTTAGCAAAATCCACCATTTTCCTCCAATTTCCCTCATAATTGCCTTATGACTCGTCCTTGCATTTTCATGCGTTTAACGCTTGTTTCATGATATAAACATTGTTTATAACGTATTTTTATTCACAACATTTCAACATTCATAATTCAATCCCACTATCATTCATTTATGGCACTATTCACTCAATAATGGTCCATTTCTCTGTTCTTCTACATTTCAAGTGTCTAAGCTTTTCAATACTTCAAACAACATAGAATGATTATTAAACTTACCTTGGATAGTTGTTGAACAACCCTTGAGTTGAAATTCTTCACTTAAACAAAACCCTAGTTCACCTTCTTGGGAATTACTTGACTTAGATGATCCCTTGATGTGTTCTTGCGCTTGATTTCATAGGTTTTGTGTTGTTGATCTTTAGCTTTCCCTTGATTCTCTTGGATTCTTATGGAGGAATAATTTGGAATATTCTAGGGGTTTCTTGAGTTGTGTTGATGAATAATGAACTGAATTGTAGTCCAAGCCCCTTTTAATAATCCCAAAATTTGATCTTTAATGAATTCTCGTCGGGTGAACAGTGGTCGTAAACTGTAGGTTACGGACCATATTTTGCTTTACGGGTCGTCCACTGTAGTCGTATTTAAGCATTCCAAAAACAGAGAGTTTGGCTGTGGACATGGCAGTTTACGACCTGGTTTACGGTCCGTAAACCAGTTTACGGGCCGTAAACTGGGTCGTATTTAACCATATTCAACATTTACAGAAAGTCTTGGCTGAGGGACCTGGTGGTTTACGACCTGGTTTACGGTCCGTAAACCAGTTTATGGGTCGTCTTTAACCATTTCAACACTTAACAGAATCTTGAGATTTTTGACGCAATGAAAGACGATTGCACTATACGGTCCGTAAATCACTTTACGGGCCGTATAGTGCCATATACGACCACTGGGTGAAAAATTTTCTGCAACTTTATTATTTCCAAAAGTGGAAAATTAGCCATTCTCGACTTAGTAAAACACCATACACTCAAGTCTTTCATTGTTCTACTTATCACACAAGTACGAAAAAATTTTCGAGGTGTAACATTATCCACCTCTTCACTACATGCATTCTCTTCCTGAACCTGAGTATCTGCATTTTTGATTTTCTCCTTATCTTCTGCATCACGCCTCATACCACCATGTTTAGCAACTGCCTGAGTGTTGTCTGCTGCATTTGGAATATCCACTTCCTCTTCATCTATTACCTTGTCAAACATTGCATGAACCTGTTGTGCTGACCCTAGTGACACAGAGTTTTCCTCACTAACTACTCTATCTCGTTGAATTTCCTTTTCTTCATTATTCTCTTCAATTTGTTCACTCCAAAGTTTTCTTTCCTCACCAGGACCATAACTATTTGATGGAATATCATAAGATTCTTTGTTCACAGTAACTGAAGGATCTGCATATTTAGGAAAAACACTTTGCACCCATTGCTTAGTTTGAATTGGTGAATTCTGCCTTTTACCTGGAGTATAAACATGTGCATCAACATTAAGGACCACCACATCAGAGGAAGGCACCACTGTATTGACCTACTTCCCAATGCTATTTCCTATATTTGGAGTCTCTGCAACTTCCACAACTGGAGTACTAATAGCAGAATTGAGAACTGCTGCTACCATCAGCTGCTTGTCGTCATCAACAGCTCCTCTTCAACACCATCTAAAGCATCAAATTTATTGTCAACTTGAACAGTGCCGAGCTGTTTTACTACTTTCTTTGGACCATTCACTTCAACTGCTGGCAAGGCCAGATTCAACTGCTTGTTTCCATTAATATTCGCCTGTTTCTTACCTTTGTTAGATTGCCATTTGTATAAGTCCTTCATATTGCCAACCACTTTCCCACACTCCAACACCTTAATCACATGGACCCTATTTCTATAATTTGCTTGCTTAAATTGTGCTTGCCATCTAATATTTCTGCTTGTACCTAGTTCCTGCACCTTATTTGTAACAGCCGCCTCTTTGCCTCTATCCTCTGCAGTATGAACTTGCCCTTCCTTCTCCTCACCCTCACCTCCTTCTTCAATTTCCTTCTGAGGAAGCAATTCTAGGTGAATTTTCCAACATGTTTCTTCATCGTGACCTTGCAGGCAACACTCTTTACAAAACTTCGGCGTGAAATCATATTGTATCATCACCCACTTGGTTTTAACTTCTCCAGTAGCACTATTAACATCTTGAATAGCCACTCGCTTAGGATGTTCCTTCAATAAATCAACCTCCACCTTTATACGAGCACAACTTGGTCGTGTCTTATTTTTGGTAGCCAAATCTAATGTTAGTGGCGTACCTACTGATGAAGCCATTGAAAACAATTGAGATTGACCAAAATAATTTGGTGCTAAAGTTGGAAAGGAAATCCATGCAATTGCAATGCTCGTCTCTTTCTCCAGATCAAACCATGGGTCCCATTTGAGTGTTCGCATTGGATAGTACCATTGTGATTCCTTAATCCAAAACGCAGGTTTTGACATGAGAATTACGTAATCTTCAAACAACTTACACCGAATTAAAATGTGTCTATTGCACAGCAAACCAATTGTAGCTTCTGATTTTAATTCACACTACCTAGCAAGATTAGTACGTAGAAATTGCATGTCGGGCACTCCGTACGTAAACTTACCAATAACTGCAAATTGTAATTCCTCTTGAATGATCATATGATTAATTTCTTCCATAGAATATTGAATTGTTGGTTCCCTATGTATATAAACGATGGGTTTTAAAGGAATTGATGGAATCACTTCGCCACTGTTAGAAGTATTGGCAGTGTTCGAAATTCCACTGCTGTTAACGTTAAGAGCTGCTGGCTGCAGCAGTTTCGAAAAGTCAAGTGGTGGAGCAGCAATAGTTTCGCCATTATTAGCCATTGTATGCGAACTGGAAGCTTTAAAATTCATAGGAATTGTTTTTTTCGGTGGGTTAGGAGGGACAACCTCAGTGGGAGGTTGCCCATTGGCCGGAGAGGTCATGAACAGCCCAAAAAATCCTGTCTCCGGTGAGGGTTTCACGTCTCCAGAAGAGAGAAAGGGGTTTAGGGTTTTTTTTTTGGGGGGGGGGGGGGGGGTTGGGTTTAGGGTTTAGGGTTTAGATTTTTAAGGAGTGAGGTTTTTTTATTATTTTTTAAATAAAGTCCACTAGGCTTGTGAGCCTAGGGCTAATTTTATAAATTTTCTCAAAGCAAACAAATTGAAGAGTCTTGACAAAGATAGCCAAAATGGCTAATAAAAAATGCAAGAATTAAACTAATGACCAACTTAAGTCTTATATGATGGCTTAAGTTGGAACTACAAATTGCTAAAATAAGAATGTGGTAAAAAACTAAGACTTGAAGAAATGAGCTGTTAATCCATCTAGTAAGCATATCTGTATGTTGTTCTTCTTTTTGTCAACCAAATTGTGTCCCAAGTTTGATCCCTTGGTGCACAAATTGGCCAACAGTCCATGTATATCAGCAGTATACTTGTGTATATCAGAAGTATACTTGTGTATATCAGTCCCTACAGTCCTGCAAAAGCTCATGACTGCACATATGTAACCTTTACCTATCAGTAACTCTAGATTTGCACTCCAAAAACCAGGTGGTATAATGCAATATACATATGTTATACTGCAGAATACTAGTTACCTGAGATTTTGCATGCATGGTCCCAAATTGCTAAATGGTGATCTGAGTGTTGCTGAAAATTCCTCAAAGAAACTTGAGTCCTTGTAAGAGCAATATTGCCAAAGATTGAGCCTTAGCACTGAAGTTGTTCCTTGGGCACACCTCAGCTTCTTCTCTTCTTCTTCTTCTTTCCTTTATGCTGCTGCATTGATAGAAAGTACCAAATCTGAATCCCATGCTTGAAACATTATGTATAATTTAGAGCTTGCACCACTGATGCCCAAAGTTTCCTTAATGCAGCCAAACCAGTCTCCATATGTTGTCATCTCCTCTGCAGATTGAGCACAAAGTGCTAATACCACTACACAAATATTTGTCAACATATAGGAACTCATTGACACTGTAAGGATTTGCCTTAATTCCCAGGAAACCAGCTCTGAGATATCATGAACACCTGCCATCCTCAAACTGTGCAGATTATACCAACTTCCTGTAAAATATAACATATAGTCAACCATGTTATTCCCAAGAAGTATTATTACAAAGCCATGTTTTTTAAGCAAAGTCCACTAGGAATTTTTTATTTATTTTCTAGAAAGCAAACCACAAAGGGAAAAGTACAAGCAAGGGGGACTAGGCCTTACCTTACTGATCCTATTGAGGCAAAGAAAAAGGAAAAGCCTCTACTACTAGCAAGCATATAAAAAATAGGAACTTGAAAGTACCAAATAAGCTATGATCATTACAGAGTTTATAACACACTCTATGATGATATTACAAATGATAATGCTAAGATAATGAGAAAATAATACAAGAAAGAAAATAGAGTCAAGACCCTTGTTCTTTGGACTTGTAAAATATTCTGAAGTCTGTAGTTCTTCAAACCTGTCTTGATCTTCTAGCCTTTCCAAAAAATCTTGGAACTTCATTTATTTTTCTTGGATCTTGTGAACTTATTTGAAGTGGTAGGAGCTGTCACTTTTCGTTTTGCTTGCCTTATTGGAATATGCCTTGGGATAAATTCTTCAGTCACCTTTCCATCCCAACTCCCCTTCCTTGTATGACTTTTATTTATGAATTTTCCACTTTGCACCTGTCTAGGTGATGTATCACCCTCCCTAGCAGCATTAAAATAATTCTGTGCAGTAGACTCCTCATCCATATCAATTCTAGACTCTTCACCAGTTGGAATTGCAACTTGCAAATTCCCTTTAAAATTTGGAACTGTAACCTGCTTCTTGGCATATGATCCTGCATTTCCAGTTTTTTGCTGCTGAAATTGCTGCACTTCTATAGTATCAATAGGATTAGCCACCAGTTGCAACTGCTGTCCTGCATTGCCTTTTTGCTGCTGCTGTGCTACTGATGTTTGTTGTGGAGAGTACTGTTCATGACTTGCAACTCTTGTATCCAAACACTGCATTGCTCCCACCTCACTATGAACTGCATCACTCACTGTTGTATCTGGGTTTTTATTGTTGGAAACTGCTTTCCGTGTAGCCTTCTCAGTGTTTTTGTCAACCTCTTGACTTAATTCATGTATACTACAGCTTGAAAATTGCCTATCAGGAACCAATTCCTGAATCTTTGTGCTAATAACATCAGGACTAAACACCTGCTCTTGACATTCACCACTTATATCATTTGTATCCTTCCCAAATATGATTTGGATAGGATCCTGAGAAGAACCTGAAGACTTAATAGAATGTTCTTGATCCTTGCCCTTCCCTCTTGTAATCTCGCCTTCTTCCACATTTTCTTCAACCTGATCACTTCACAAATTCCTCTCGTCACTAAAACAATTAAAAGTGGTGGAAGGAACCTCATGGCAAGCCTTATTCATAGTGACCTTCTGTATATTTGTACTTGGAAAAGAGGCTTCAACCCACTGCTTAGTCTTACCAGGTGAGTGTTTCTGCCTTCCAGGAGTGAAAACAGATGCATTAGGATTCAAAGTAACCCCAGCACCATTAATCACTTCTTTTTGAATCCCTGTAGCATCAAATATTGCCAGCAGTTGTTGTTGTACACTAACACCAACATTGTCCTTTCTTCCAGCAGCAGAAACATCAATATTCAACTGCTTGCCAAGACTTGCCTCCACCACAGGAGCAAATGGCACAACTGTAGCATTCTCTGCTGCATTATTTCCATTTATAGGTGTTGCTACTTGTAATGAAGAAACTGATGCTGCAACTAGTTCCTGCTGTAACTTACCACCAACTGCATTAACTTGCTGCACCATATCTACACCAGAGGTTGATACATCTTTTCCCATCTTTGATTCTGCAATGACCAGTTGTTTATTAACTTCTCCATCTAACACCTCAACTACATCATTATCTTCACCATTCCTTAGTGCTACAAATTTGTTATTTATTACAATCGCATTAGACTGCACTGAACCAGTAACATTTTTCCCATTTTCCACATTATTTCCACCAATACTTTTAACTTGTATTAATGCCAACTGCTCTTGATTTTTATCAGTAGCTGAATTTCCTCCTGTTGCACTAACTTGTTTAATATTTTGTAACCTCCTTGGATCAACTGAAACTAGCTCCTTCCCAGTGTTCTTGTCATTTACTTTTCCTTGTTGTAAACACGACTGGTTCTGCCCATTATCTTGCTTGTGGTTCTTTCTCTTTGGAGTATGCCATTGACTTGCATTATGCCTTGGATTAACAAGAACAGATGACAAGACTAATGCTTGGTCAACATTAAGATTGGTAGCTAGTTCCAACAGTGATTCCTGCGCATATTTCTCTATATTTTCCACACCATTATTTGTTGTAAAATTTATATCATGAAACTGCCTAGCCAACGTTCCTCCACCATCAGCTTCTTTATTCCTTTTTTCATTCAGAAATTGGCGTAAATCACCATCAAATTTGTTCACATGAGGCTATTCTATAACCCCTGCAACATCCTTACTAACTTCATCATTATTTTGCTGCTGCGACACCCTCTTCTTCAACATCAACCTACAGTTCATTTCTTCATGCCCTAGATGATGACAAAATTTACAATATGGAGGGAGATTGTCGTAAACAATCTGCTGAAATTCCTCTACTATTTTCCCAGTAGCCTTGTCCAACAAATTCACCCTAACACGACTTGGTAATTTATCAAGCAAATCTAGTTCGACTTTTACCCTTGCCGTACTTGGACGAGATCTTTCATTGGTTGCCTTATAAATTGCAATTGGTTTCCCAACTGCCGATGCAATGGACAATAACGAAGCACGATCAAACAGGTTCGGTGCCAAATTTGGCAGTGAAATCCACACAAAAGCCCTCGAAGTTTCTTCGTTTGGTTTGAAATTCCTAGTCCAAGGGAAAATTCTATACATATAATCTTCACCCTTACTATGTAACGAGCTAATCAATCTTAAAACAGCCATTACATAGTCTTCATAAAGATCAAACCTTACGAGGATGTGCCTATACGCAAGCCACCCGATCACACAGTTTCCATGTGCACCTAATTGCTTAGGAATAATATCACGAAGTGCATGAATATCGGGATGCCCGAACGAGAATTTCATGATTATAACTTGATGCAAGCCTTCCTCAATAATGAATTACTCCACTTCCTTCAAAGTAAATTGAACAGTAGGTTCACCATGTATATATTCAACAGGTTTAAGCTTGGTTTTTGGTATAATTTGGGCGTATTTTTTGGGATATAGCTTGGCAGCGTACAGTGTTTGAGGTGTAGGGTTAGTAGTCGTCCCTCCCACAGCCATGAGAGGCTAGGGAGAGGCCAAAGCAGCCATAGGAGGCTAGGTCTCCATCGGCCAGAGAGAGAAGAGAGAGGGGAGAGCGTTTTTGGGGGTTTAGGTTTTTTTTTTTTTTTTTTTTTTGTATAAAGTCCACTAGGCATTTTGGTGCCTAGGGCTAATTTTATAAATTTTTCTCAAAGCAAATCCAACAGTTCTTTACAAATGTAGCCAAAGGCTAATAATAAGAGCAAATTAAACTAATGACCAAATTAAGACTTATAGCTTGTCTTAAATTGATACTACAAATTGCTAAAGAATTAATTAAAAGAAGTAGAAGTAACAGTGAAAACTGAAATGAATCTTGACCAGAGGTGCTGCTTGTAGTTTTGCCTGCTAAATTGCTGAATTAACCAAAACCAACAATTTTGCTGCTGCTACTGGCTGCAGTTTCCTTTGAAGAAAACCAGCGGGAGATCTCTTTGTACACACTATAGCTTTCCTTACCATGAGTGCACTAGTGATATTAGTTGCAGCCTAATCATCAGGACCTTGCCTAAGGACACTACATTCTCCAAATATTGATAATTCCTCAGTAGGATGAGCATCCCGGGGTGCTAATACCACCCACTGAGAAAAAAGCAATAAATAGATCATGAGTGCAACTTTGTAGTTCAAGCAGTCCCAAAATAGCACCGTATACCATGTATACCACTGGTATATATGTGTATATCAATCTGAAATATCTGTTGTTCATATACAAACTACAACCCGTAGATGTACAGTAAATAACATTTTGTAGTAACTCTTCCTGTAAAATACTTCCCAACTATAGTATATTGCACTGATTTTTCTAACTGCTGTAAATAACAGCATTTTACCCTAGCAGTATGCACAATCTTCAAACTGTATTGATTCCTTGCAATTGCTGCAAATAGACCTTGCAGCCTTTGTTGCTTTTTTCTCCAGTGATGCAATTCATCTTGTGACACCACTGAGTAGAACCAAGTATCAAGTTGCAATATATTGCTTTTTCCGGGCTGCTGTAAACAACAATGTTGTGCCCCAGCAGTGCTGCACAAACAAGCTGCACTGATGCTTAGCAACCAGCTTCATGAATGAATCAAACTACACCACATCATTTCCTCATTTGTAAGGATCAGTGATACAGTTATATTTCAGTTTCCCTGGCCACCTTTTGTTGTCCATGCTACACCAGGTGCTGCACGTAACATTGCTGTTTTCCACCAGCACTACATGAGCAACCAAGAAAATTACTGCTCTTTTTCATAACTGATTCCCTGCAGTTTCACATCATTTAGCAACCAGCTTCAAGAATGAATTAAAACTACACCAAATTATTTCCTCATTTGTAAGGATCAGTGATGTAGTTATATTTCAGCTTTCCTGGCCACCTTGAGTTGTCCATGCTAAACCTGCAAAATAGAGCACATTGTTAGAGTAAAATACCACCATTCTTTCCTCCAAATGGACTTGAGCATGATGGTTCATTATCACTGGAAACACCAGGTCTGAGCCACCAAGTTTGCTGATGTTTTCCAACTTGCCAACAACTTCCCTCCACACTATTCCTCTCCACCTTAGCAGCCTTCTGTCTCCAAGTTAATTTAAAAAATCCTTGTTTCTCCATGACTTTTGGTGTTTATTCCTTGCTGAAAACCAGCAAGGGTTTAGGGTTTCAGGGTTTTTTTTTTTAATATTAATGACCTAACCCAAGGAGATAACACTCCTCCGGCGGTCAGGGGCTGAGCAACACCCCCAAGCCTTATCATATATAACTGAAAAATAAAGTAAAGTACAAGGAGGGGGGCATAAACCTTACCTCCAATCCTATGGTGGTACATGAAATGGTTATCATACTAATAACAACCAAAATATCCCCTATTACTATGGTCCTAGGATTCTATATCTCTTTAGAAGAGAACTCCTCTTAATACATATAAATATTAGGAAAGTAAATAAGGGAGACTCTCCCCTTACATATAAAATGAAGGGAAAAGGCTATAATACAAAAGAAGACTATCTTCATAGAGGCTATAGACAAAATAAGAGGGTATAGCCTAAGTGAACATGATCTATAAAAGCACCAAAAGTTACAGGGAAGCTGTAGTGCTGCACTTGGTATTACTCAGTCCAAAGTGCGAAGAAATCATTGAAATCAAGGTGGTTCCTTGATCCTCTTAATCTTCCTCCTTCTGAAATTTGGCATGCCAAGTTTCTCCAAATTAAAATAGCCCTTTACAGCATCTGGTAACTGCTGCTGTGTATAGAAATGGCCAGTTGAGATAAGTTTGTGACTGTGTTTAGAAAGGGCATCTGCAGTGGCATTGGCCTCCCTGAACACATGATTGCAATCGAATTGTTGGAATTGGCTAATGAGTCTCTGAATCTTGTGATGGCATGATGTAGTCCCCTAGGTGGTTTAGCCTGATTATTGATCCATTTTGTGAGCAGTTCTGAGTCAACTTCCAACAAAACATGATGAATTCCTTGATCAAAGCACCAACTGAGCGCAAGACTAGCTGCTTCAATTTCAGCTTGATTATTGGTCCCAATACCCAGGGGAGTAGCAAAGGCATAAATGAGGTTACCATGCTCATCTCTGAGAATACCACCAGCCCCTATTTTTCAAGGATTATCCAAGGCACTACCATCTGTATTAACCTTCACTACTCCATAATTAGGTCTAGTCCAATAAAATTTGGTAATTTTGATCTCATGTGTGCAGTCTTCAACCATTTTGACCAAGTCTATCCAGTTTGAGGGCCAATGAATATGAGGAAATGAAATTCTTAACAAATTAGATGTGTGCTTAAAGATTAGGAACTTCACCCTAGCAATGTTTGAGGTTTTATTTCCATACTTAGCAGCACATCTATTCTTCCATAGATTCCAACAAATGAAAATAAGGACATCTTGTAGAAAAATTTTATGAGCCTCATTTTTGTGTTTCTATAACTAGCAGCTCATAAGTAGGACTCTGAGTGGTTTTGGATCATGGAAAATCCCCATGGTAGCAGAGAAGAAGGACCAGATATTTCTAGCAAAATGATCTGATACAAAAATGTGATCAATTGTATCAGGTCCTGGATTATAGCGGCAGTGACAATCTGAAGGATCCTGTCCAAAAGAGGTGATCTTTTCATCTGTTGGAAGCTTACCCCTTAAGGTTATCCATAAGTGAAAGGAGCATTTGAAAGGAATACTATTGTGCCAAATAAGAGAACTAGACAAATTCCTGGTTCTGTATTTTCTCACTAAATGCCAAGCTGAAGAGCAAGTGAATTCTCCATTAGAGGTGAGTGTCCAAATAGCCTTATCAGGTGTATTTTCCTAGAACTGAATCTGAGTCTCAAGAATGAGTTGTGCGACTTGAGTTGGAGCAATTTGGTTGACCATTTCTGCATTCCAATGGCCATTTATCAAGAACTGAGCAACAATAATGTTATTTGCTCTAGTTGTGACTGTTCTAAGGTTAGCTAGGGGGCCTGCCCCTAACCAATCATCCCACCAAATGAACAGCTACCAGAAACTATTCTCTAACGTATGTGCTTCTCAGCAATTTGTTTCTTGATCATTATGTGTTTCCATACCAAAGATTGACCTGTATCCCACTTTTTGATTATAGGATTGGCCCTTTGGCAGTATTTGGCTCTGAGAAAATCACCCCATAATGACTTCTTAGATCTAAAAATCCACCATTGTTTAAATTGTAAAGATTTGCATACATCAGAGATCTGCCTTACTTCTATGCCCCCATCTTCATAAGGGTAGCTGAGATTTTTCCATGAGGACAATGATATTTTCTCCTCTCTTCTTTCCAGCCCTAGAAAATATTAGCAGTGATGCTTTGGATCTATTTCAAGGTTGTTTTGGGGGGTGAAATTGCTGAGAGAGAGTGGATTAGGAGTGATTGCAATACATATCTAACCAAAGTGGCTCTACCTCCATAGCTGAGAATTTTAGACTGCCAGCCTCTATTTCTATTCACTACTTTAGAAACCATCTCAGAAAAATAAATTATTCTCTATCTACCAATGTACACAGGACATCCAAGATATGTGATAGGACTTTCCTTTTGACTAAAGCCAGTAAACCTCTTGATTTTGCTGGTAATGGGCTGAAAGAATTGTGCAAGGACCATGAAATGACTCTTGTCTTTGTTGATAAGTTGGCCTGAAAATTTCTCATATTTGGACAAGGTTTTCATAATCAGTTGAAGTGCCTTTCTCCTCTTAGAGGTGAAAATTATGACATCATCAGCAAAGCTGAGATGGTTTATCTGAGGACCCTTATTCTCCATATAAAAACTACTATATACCTGATTATGATTCAGTCTATTCAATTTTCTTGAGAGAACTTCAGCCCCTAGAATGAATAGTGCAGGTGCTAGTGGATCTCCTTGCTTCAAGCCTCTTGTGGAATGGAAGAAGCCATGCCTTGATCCATTGACAATAACAGAATACCCGTTGTTTGCCATTGTTCTCCATATCATGTCTATAATGGTTTCTTCAAACCCAAATCTTCTAAGAACTAAACAAATAAAAGACCAGGAGACCCTGTCATAGGCCTTTGCCATATCTAGCTTAATGACAACATTGCCATCAACATTTGGTTTTTTGATGCCATGAATGATTTCTTGTGCCAGCATGATATTTTCAGTGATGCTTCTCCCTTTAACAAAACCAAACTGGTTGGTAGAGATAAGATTAGGGAGAATAAGGGCAAGTCTAATACAAATGAGCTTGGAAATTACCTTGTTGGTAAAATTGCTAAGGCTTATGGGTCTAAAATCTGAAAGAGTATTAGGATGGTCAACTTTTGGGAGAAGAACCAAACATGCATGGGTGAAGTATTTTGGCATTGATTGACCACAAAAGAAAGATTGGACAACTGCCAACAGGTCCAGCTTGATAATGTCCCAACATGACTGGAAAAGTTTTCCATTCATGCCATCAGGACCTGCAGCTGAGTTGGGGTTCATGGAAAACACAACGTTCTTTAGTTCCTCTACATCAGGCATCTCCTTCAACATATCATTCTGATAATCAGTAATCTGCCTTGGAATACAGTTAAGATGGTTTTCTTTGATCTCACATGCCTCACCAGTGAAAATTTCTTGAAAATGAATACAAGCAGCCTCAACAATATCATTATCTCCTTGGATCCACTCATCTTTTGATTTCATGATCTTATGGATGTACAGTTTTCTTCTCCTCCCTCTGATTAAAGCATGAAAATACCTAGTATTAGCATCTCCTTCTTTAAACCATTGTAATTGAGTTTTCTTCTTAAGGATGGATTCTTCCACTTTTAGGAATCTTATTGTCACGACCCGACTAGGGGCCGTGACGAGTACCCAATACTTGTACCGAGCACCCCGTATCTATCATTGTACCCTTACTTCTCAGCGGGCCGTAGGAACTGTGTCACGACCCGACCCCGTGGGCCGCGACTGGTGCCCTACTTAGGCACCTCAAACAGAGTCACAACCCAGATCATCATATTAAGACTCATTCAGACTTAACATACGTTGTTCAAACTGAAAACTAATAGCAGACGTCACACAAACATTGATCGAACACTTATCTTAAGCGGTCGCCCGTGCAGAACAGTCATATCAAAATCAGAAAGGTGGCGGAACATACATCGCCCAAATGCACACACACACACGTACGAACTCATGGGCCGTCTTGGCCATAGTAGCATACGGGCCGCTTAAGAACGCAAAACAGATCCACATACAAACACACCGGACCCACGACCCACAAATATGACTACAGGCCTCTGGAACAAAACAGAACATACGAACATATGACGGGATAGGGCCCCGCCGTACCCACACAGCTACAAATGTACAGAATACACGCACAGCAAAAGGTATGTACCAAAAGTTAAGCTCCGGATCAAGGGGAGCTCTCCAAAATAGCAGAAAAGGTAGCCTAAACCGGAGGATCACCCACACGAGCTTCTGTACCGGCGGGCATGAAACGCAGCCCCCCGAAGAACAGGGGGTCAGTACGGGAGAAGTACTGAGTAGGTAAAGCAGAAGGTACAGAAATCACAATCATAACTGGAGTCAGAAGGAACAAACACAAACGTCAAAGTAGCAAATCAAACCTGTACGGAAGATAAATGTACAAATGCAAATAAAAGTCATGTATAGGGCTTAGGAACGTGGTCACCCCCCAACGCTGGTGCCACAACACATCATACTCCAGAAGTTTTTCAAATCTCCGTACAGTCTCCAGACAAATCGTATCACACACATATCACATCATCAGAACATATCAAATGCCATATCACATCATAACTCCATAGACGGTAACCGGCCCTATGGCGAGGCCTCGGAAACAGTAACACATCATACTTCCGAATATGGTATAGCGCGCACGATCACAAAGCCGGCCCGGGTACCGACGAACGAAATCATAGCGAATGGCACGAACGGAGTAGTGCAGAAACCATATGCATATCAAAAGTAATTTACAAGACTCGACATATAATTACATATAGGCATATACCGACGCCAGAAGGCTCGGGGTAGGAGTCAGGGCGATCAAAATTTATATATGGAAGTTACGAAGTTCCAAACTGCAAAACCTTTGAAAAGCAATTCACAGATCATTTTCCGAAAATCTAACATCATTCATAGTGCAAAACGTTCAATAACGATATAGGAAATTTCAAACGGACCTTTGAGTCATAGGCAAATGATTACTTTTCATATCGAACGAAAATGAGCCAAACAAACCAAATAAGGGAAGCCTCGGGGCTTGCGGGCCCACCTTGAGTCAAATCGAGGCGGCGGACACAAATCACAGACTTTAGGCTCCATAAAGCCATCTATAAAAGTTTCGGAGAGATTCGGACACAACAGCAAAAGTTAGGAAGGTTTGAACATTCTTTCAACCAAATGTAAGGAATAGGTTTCAATTGCGCTGAATGAATAGTGCCCAAACTTGCACTTGGATTTCCAAGAGTAGAATTATCCCCGAGGGTCCGATCTTGACCTAGTGTAACTAGGACATGCCAAAAGAAGGAAAGGTAAGCTTTACATACCTGGATTGCGCCTTACGCTCGTCAAATCTCAATTCCCGTTTCGTCCAAAAACTGCAAATGGTCACTTTCACCAGTTACTATTCATGAAAGTTAACATCTTAATCTTTGGGCTATACTTGGCTACCGAAGTTTCGGCAGCATTTCCCCTATAAATCTAACACCCCCGAGACTTAGCTCGGCTCAAAATACATCAACAACAACAACCCAAACATCATCAAACAACATAAACCACAATCAAGTCATTCTAACTTTAAAGTTCTACCTTACTACACAAGTTGACAACTTTCATTCAAACTTCACAATTCCAAACTTACGCCCACATTATTGTATTCATTCACCCATTCAAGATTATTCAAACCCATCCCAATTACACTCCAACAATATACAAAATTTCCCGAAGTTCATTACTTTCCATATTTCATCCAAAACATCAAAAACTTACGGCGAACATTCTAACTCGCATTGTTTCATTCCAAATTCATTAACATCAACCATAAGTCACATTTAACGTCTTTAGCATCATAAATATACAATGATATACACAAATACACCAAAGGTATATACTTTCCCATAATGTTCCGAAATCATTTTCCAACGCCAATTCAATTCGTTAAACGATCATTTACGTCATAATTGTCACAACGACGCAATAAACAAACTAAACAAGATCAAATTCACACTTCTTTCTCCTTCTTAGGCACACGGCCACAACACCTTATACACACACACCCATGGTTTTCTACACACATCAAAACTACGGGATTCTCGTCTATTCTCAATCCTTAACACATTCATACCAATTCCATAACATTTGAGGGGCAAAATTCTTACCTTTTTCTTGAATTTCCGACTTGCCGCAAACGCGCACCTTTCGCCAAATTAATTATACCCCGTTGAAGAGGGTCTTGAGTACTTTACAATTATGGGAGAATCAAGATACTTGGATTAGAATCAAAGGCTTGGGATTTTTTTTTTTTTAAAGGAAAGGGGTTCGGCCGAAGGGCTCCTAGAGCTCAAAGTTGGAGTTGCAAATTTTTCTTGATAATTTCCAAGTATTACTTGATACATATCCATATAGAGGTCATGTGCATAGCACATGACTTTTAAAAGTGGGCTTGGCCCATGCCTAGTGGCCGGCCACCCCACCTCTTTGGGCCCAAATTTTTTTATTTCAATTTCCTTGGCCCAATTCATTAAAAGTCCCGTTTTGTAATTCCCGAAACTAATTTCCGAAATTCCAAATTTACCCTCGGCCTTCCCCGATGTCTTAACATTAATGATCTCATAACCAACATAGTTGCATCAACTAGAATCAAAATATTCCCTCATAACACACAAGTCTTAATCATTTCTCGATTTCCAATTATACGAAAACACGGGACATAACATTCTCCCCCCCTTAAGAACATTCGTCCTCGAATGTTAAGTTGACCTCATGGGGCGTCATACTACTTCGGAAGGGTTCTCTTTATAGTTGTCCTTTGTTGCTTTTCCGACATGGCTTCTTTATCAACATTAGGGGGGTAAATAAAAAATTTCACATCACTGATTCAAATGCCTTCCTAATACATTTTCTCATACCCCACGTAATCACCGAACCATACGCTATATTCTTGTAATGGACAAACGCTTTCCAGACATTATAATCAATATCATGTCTCGTTATACTTCTGAGTTTCTTACCACATCGTCATAATCCCACTTCACTTCATACAAGACACTTTATGCCAAACAGATTCAGAGCTAGGGCCGGACGCGTATAAGCATATCGGACGGATTCATAGTCAAAATCAGAGGTACGGAAGTATGTCAGACAAATCTGAGATCGGAGTCAGACGTACAAAGAGGTATCAGACAGATTCGAAATCAGAATCAGACGTACAGAATTGTATCATACAGAGTCGTGATCGAAGTCAGACAGACCGAAGTGTATCAGACATATGAAGATGTATCAGACAGACGCGTGATCAAAATCAGACGCACAGAGGTGTGTTAGACAGAAACGTATTCAGAATCAGACGCACAAAAATTCATCAGACGGGAACATAATCGAGCTCAGAAATACAGAGGCGTACTAGGCAGAGCCTTATCGGAATCGGGAGTGTAGAAGTACAACAGATAGAATGTCGAATTAGAATCAAATCGCTCCTATTAAGGCTCCAATGATTCATGAGAATTTCCCCCTTTTTTTTTTGTGAACTTGTTTGCCAAGTGGTCATACAAATTGTCTTGCGTGTCGTTCATCGGCTCCTTCAGAGGTTCCGCTTATTCACACTCTTATTCTTCGTTACTCACAATATTAGTCTCCTGGACTCGGCTCTTGTTCCATATGGACACCAAACGAAAATCATACACATACACATACACACACTTACTAATACCTTACTGGCGAACGTCTCAGACTGTTGTTCAAATTCGTTCAATTTCCCAAGCGGTGGTGTACCCTTTTCTTTTTGCCCATTTAGTCTGCGTCGTTCTGCGCGACTCCTGTAAGGGCACTAATTACTCCACACATTCTATTTTCCTTTCGGTTACCCCAAATTTCCATTCATATTTATCATACTCTCACTTGTGAAAAACTGTGCATTACTTCCCAGGGGGTCACCCATCCCAGAATTGCTCTGGCTTGAGCACGCTTAACCCCGAAACTTTCATGCATTTCGACGCGTTAGGGCTGATATAATTTCGGCGATCGCCCCGCACGACCTTTGTCACGAAATTTTAGAGCAAATCGGGGTCTTAGCAAATTTTCGGAAAATTTTTATAGCGGGTCCCACCCCCGGCTAAGTCGTACAATTACCGTGCTGCCTTTCTGAATCTTCAACATTCACTTTCATACACATATACATATGATTACGGATAACCCACGGATTTAAGTCTTCGTCCCACGAATTCCGCCTCCAAATAGTCGGTGGAATCTGATAAAATATCACCGTAAGGCGTTCTCCGGCCACCGACAGAAGAAAACTAAAGTCCGACAAGTATCGCGGGACCTTTTTGTACTTAGTCTACATATTTACTTCCATATCTCTGGAAAATTTTGGGCAGAGGTTCCTCTGTTTCTCTTAC
Source organism: Lycium barbarum (assembly GCF_019175385.1). NCBI lineage: Eukaryota > Viridiplantae > Streptophyta > Magnoliopsida > Solanales > Solanaceae > Lycium > Lycium barbarum. The sequence goes on from NC_083344.1 coordinate 83,881,145, forward strand.
TATCCAAAACCTGTACACCAGAAATACCAATCCTGCCTCACAGGGCCAACACATATACACGCACATACATATCATATCATGTCGTATCGCAGCCACACGGAGCTGATAACTTCAAATAAGAATTATAACGTCGTCGACACTTACCACACGTGCCCATCTCAAACGGCATCGGAGGCACTTTCCTGTTTACTTTCATCCAGGATTTCCAGACTCACACTGACGGTGGGGACATCTCAGTCGCCCTTGCCTTCGATCACTAGGTCGCTAATCCTTTTAAATTTCCGTTATCGTCATTGAACAACGTTTTACAGATATCATACACATACCGAGAATTTTAGGAAACTTACGTACTCATTACTGATCAAACTCGGGTCTAGCCTGGGGAGCTGCCTGGGGAGCTGCCGTGGGAACTGTGTCCCTCATCATCGTCGTCTGTCTGGCCCCCACTATTACCTGCATCTGAATCGGAGGAGTGTAGATGGCCTGGCAATTCCTGGTTCACCGACGGCCAGGACAAAGGGCTGGAGTAGGGCGTAACACTCTCCGGGGAAGCCTGTCTAACATACTGCTCCACTACCAGAGCTGCTGGCACATCCTCGGGAACCTCCTCCTCCGGCGTCCCAGAGGGATGCTCTGGTGGCTCAACATCGGGGCTATCCTCCTCCCTGGGAGTAAGAAACTCTGGAGGTATCGTCGCTGGGTCCTCCGAAGGGTCGGTGTCATAACTGTCTTCCCTGGGAGCCTCTGCTCTGGGGATCAAAAACTCTGGAGGAATCGTCTCTGGATCCTCCGAAGGGTCTGTCTCAATCGAGTAGCTGGGGATCTGCCTACTCGGTCCTGGTGATGTCCTAGGGGCCTTATTAGCACCCCCATCCCCATCATCCGAAGCGTTCCTCTTCATTATTTATCAACCTACAATCACCTGCAGGAAAAGGGTCAAAAACATTTTCCCCAAATACCGACACTTCTGCTCTTTGGAGCCTCGCTGTAGATACAGCAATTCGTAGGGGAGAATTATCCTAATCATACAGCTTTATCGCACGATCTAAGAATCCAAAGAAGAGTAACACCCTAAATGTCCTGTAGCCTCCTGTTTATAGATGTGGTGCACAACACATCGATAAACAAGACTCTACGAGACACGGCCTGTAGACATTCCAAGGACAAACCACTCTGATACCACTTCTGTCACGACCCGACCGCGTGGGCCGCGACTGGTGCCCTACTTAGGCACCTCAAACAGACTCACAACCCAGATCATCATATTAAGACTCATTCAGACTTAACATACGTTGTTCAAACTGAAAACTAATAGCAGACGTCACACAAACATTGATCGAACACTTATCTTAAGCGCTCGCCCGTGCAGAACAGTCATATCAAAATCAGAAAGGTGGCGGAACATACATCGCCCAAATGCACACACACACACGTACGAACTCATGGGCCGTCTTGGCCATAGTAGCATACGGGCCGCTTAAGAACGCAAAACAGATCCACATACAAACACACCGGACCCACGACCCACAAATATGACTACAGGCCTCTGGAACAAAACAGAACATACGAACATATGACGGGATAGGGCCCCGCCGTACCCACACAGCTACAAATGTACAGAATACACGCACAGCAAAAGGTATGTACCAAAAGTTAAGCTCCGGATCAAGGGGAGCTCTCCAAAATAGCAGAAAAGGTAGCCTAAACCGGAGGATCACCCACACGAGCTTCTGTACCGGCGGGCATGAAACGCAGCCCCCCGAAGAACAGGGGGTCAGTACGGGAGAAGTACTGAGTAGGTAAAGCAGAAGGTACAGAAATCACAATCATAACTGGAGTCAGAAGGAACAAACACAAACGTCAAAGTAGCAAATCAAACCTGTACGGAAGATAAATGTACAAATGCAAATAAAAGTCATGTATAGGGCTTAGGAACGTGGTCACCCCCCAACGCTGGTGCCACAACACATCATACTCCAGAAGTTTTTCAAATCTCCGTACAGTCTCCAGACAAATCGTATCACACACATATCACATCATCAGAACATATCAAATGCCATATCACATCATAACTCCATAGACGGTAACCGGCCCTATGGCGAGGCCTCGGAAACAGTAACACATCATACTTCCGAATATGGTATAGCGCGCACGATCACAAAGCCGGCCCGGGTACCGACGAACGAAATCATAGCGAATGGCACGAACGGAGTAGTGCAGAAACCATATGCATATCAAAAGTAATTTACAAGACTCGACATATAATTACATATAGGCATATACCGACGCCAGAAGGCTCGGGGTTGGAGTCAGGGCGATCAAAATTTATATATGGAAGTTACGAAGTTCCAAACTGCAAAACCTTTGAAAAGCAATTCACAGATCATTTTCCGAAAATCTAACATCATTCATAGTGCAAAACGTTCAATAACGATATAGGAAATTTCAAACGGACCTTTGAGTCATAGGCAAATGATTACTTTTCATATCGAACGAAAATGAGCCAAACAAACCAAATAAGGGAAGCCTCGGGGCTTGCGGGCCCACCTTGAGTCAAATCGAGGCGGCGGACACAAATCACAGACTTTAGGCTCCATAAAGCCATCTATAAAAGTTTCGGAGAGATTCGGACACAACAGCAAAAGTTAGGAAGGTTTGAACATTCTTTCAACCAAATGTAAGGAATAGGTTTCAATTGCGCTGAATGAATAGTGCCCAAACTTGCACTTGGATTTCCAAGAGTAGAATTATCCCCGAGGGTCCGATCTTGACCTAGTGTAACTAGGACATGCCAAAAGAAGGAAAGGTAAGCTTTACATACCTGGATTGCGCCTTACGCTCGTCAAATCTCAATTCCCGTTTCGTCCAAAAACTGCAAATGGTCACTTTCACCAGTTACTATTCATGAAAGTTAACATCTTAATCTTTGGGCTATACTTGGCTACCGAAGTTTCGGCAGCATTTCCCCTATAAATCTAACACCCCCGAGACTTAGCTCGGCTCAAAATACATCAACAACAACAACCCAAACATCATCAAACAACATAAACCACAATCAAGTCATTCTAACTTTAAAGTTCTACCTTACTACACAAGTTGACAACTTTCATTCAAACTTCACAATTCCAAACTTACGCCCACATTATTGTATTCATTCACCCATTCAAGATTATTCAAACCCATCCCAATTACACTCCAACAATATACAAAATTTCCCGAAGTTCATTACTTTCCATATTTCATCCAAAACATCAAAAACTTACGGCGAACATTCTAACTCGCATTGTTTCATTCCAAATTCATTAACATCAACCATAAGTCACATTTAACGTCTTTAGCATCATAAATATACAATGATATACACAAATACACCAAAGGTATATACTTTCCCATAATGTTCCGAAATCATTTTCCAACGCCAATTCAATTCGTTAAACGATCATTTACGTCATAATTGTCACAACGACGCAATAAACAAACTAAACAAGATCAAATTCACACTTCTTTCTCCTTCTTAGGCACACGGCCACAACACCTTATACACACACACCCATGGTTTTCTACACACATCAAAACTACGGGATTCTCGTCTATTCTCAATCCTTAACACATTCATACCAATTCCATAACATTTGAGGGGCAAAATTCTTACCTTTTTCTTGAATTTCCGACTTGCCGCAAACGCGCACCTTTCGCCAAATTAATTATACCCCGTTGAAGAGGGTCTTGAGTACTTTACAATTATGGGAGAATCAAGATACTTGGATTAGAATCAAAGGCTTGGGATTTTTTTTTTTTTAAAGGAAAGGGGTTCGGCCGAAGGGCTCCTAGAGCTCAAAGTTGGAGTTGCAAATTTTTCTTGATAATTTCCAAGTATTACTTGATACATATCCATATAGAGGTCATGTGCATAGCACATGACTTTTAAAAGTGGGCTTGGCCCATGCCTAGTGGCCGGCCACCCCACCTCTTTGGGCCCAAATTTTTTTATTTCAATTTCCTTGGCCCAATTCATTAAAAGTCCCGTTTTGTAATTCCCGAAACTAATTTCCGAAATTCCAAATTTACCCTCGGCCTTCCCCGATGTCTTAACATTAATGATCTCATAACCAACATAGTTGCATCAACTAGAATCAAAATATTCCCTCATAACACACAAGTCTTAATCATTTCTCGATTTCCAATTATACGAAAACACGGGACATAACATTCTCCCCCCCTTAAGAACATTCGTCCTCGAATGTTAAGTTGACCTCATGGGGCGTCATACTACTTCGGAAGGGTTCTCTTTATAGTTGTCCTTTGTTGCTTTTCCGACATGGCTTCTTTATCAACATTAGGGGGGTAAATAAAAAATTTCACATCACTGATTCAAATGCCTTCCTAATACATTTTCTCATACCCCACGTAATCACCGAACCATACGCTATATTCTTGTAATGGACAAACGCTTTCCAGACATTATAATCAATATCATGTCTCGTTATACTTCTGAGTTTCTTACCACATCGTCATAATCCCACTTCACTTCATACAAGACACTTTATGCCAAACAGATTCAGAGCTAGGGCCGGACGCGTATAAGCATATCGGACGGATTCATAGTCAAAATCAGAGGTACGGAAGTATGTCAGACAAATCTGAGATCGGAGTCAGACGTACAAAGAGGTATCAGACAGATTCGAAATCAGAATCAGACGTACAGAATTGTATCATACAGAGTCGTGATCGAAGTCAGACAGACCGAAGTGTATCAGACATATGAAGATGTATCAGACAGACGCGTGATCAAAATCAGACGCACAGAGGTGTGTTAGACAGAAACGTATTCAGAATCAGACGCACAAAAATTCATCAGACGGGAACATAATCGAGCTCAGAAATACAGAGGCGTACTAGGCAGAGCCTTATCGGAATCGGGAGTGTAGAAGTACAACAGATAGAATGTCGAATTAGAATCAAATCGCTCCTATTAAGGCTCCAATGATTCATGAGAATTTCCCCCTTTTTTTTTTGTGAACTTGTTTGCCAAGTGGTCATACAAATTGTCTTGCGTGTCGTTCATCGGCTCCTTCAGAGGTTCCGCTTATTCACACTCTTATTCTTCGTTACTCACAATATTAGTCTCCTGGACTCGGCTCTTGTTCCATATGGACACCAAACGAAAATCATACACATACACATACACACACTTACTAATACCTTACTGGCGAACGTCTCAGACTGTTGTTCAAATTCGTTCAATTTCCCAAGCGGTGGTGTACCCTTTTCTTTTTGCCCATTTAGTCTGCGTCGTTCTGCGCGACTCCTGTAAGGGCACTAATTACTCCACACATTCTATTTTCCTTTCGGTTACCCCAAATTTCCATTCATATTTATCATACTCTCACTTGTGAAAAACTGTGCATTACTTCCCAGGGGGTCACCCATCCCAGAATTGCTCTGGCTTGAGCACGCTTAACCCCGAAACTTTCATGCATTTCGACGCGTTAGGGCTGATATAATTTCGGCGATCGCCCCGCACGACCTTTGTCACGAAATTTTAGAGCAAATCGGGGTCTTAGCAAATTTTCGGAAAATTTTTATAGCGGGTCCCACCCCCGGCTAAGTCGTACAATTACCGTGCTGCCTTTCTGAATCTTCAACATTCACTTTCATACACATATACATATGATTACGGATAACCCACGGATTTAAGTCTTCGTCCCACGAATTCCGCCTCCAAATAGTCGGTGGAATCTGATAAAATATCACCGTAAGGCGTTCTCCGGCCACCGACAGAAGAAAACTAAAGTCCGACAAGTATCGCGGGACCTTTTTGTACTTAGTCTACATATTTACTTCCATATCTCTGGAAAATTTTGGGCAGAGGTTCCTCTGTTTCTCTTACTATCCAAAACCTGTACACCAGAAATACCAATCCTGCCTCACAGGGCCAACACATATACACGCACATACATATCATATCATGTCGTATCGCAGCCACACGGAGCTGATAACTTCAAATAAGAATTATAACGTCGTCGACACTTACCACACGTGCCCATCTCAAACGGCATCGGAGGCACTTTCCTGTTTACTTTCATCCAGGATTTCCAGACTCACACTGACGGTGGGGACATCTCAGTCGCCCTTGCCTTCGATCACTAGGTCGCTAATCCTTTTAAATTTCCGTTATCGTCATTGAACAACGTTTTACAGATATCATACACATACCGAGAATTTTAGGAAACTTACGTACTCATTACTGATCAAACTCGGGTCTAGCCTGGGGAGCTGCCTGGGGAGCTGCCGTGGGAACTGTGTCCCTCATCATCGTCGTCTGTCTGGCCCCCACTATTACCTGCATCTGAATCGGAGGAGTGTAGATGGCCTGGCAATTCCTGGTTCACCGACGGCCAGGACAAAGGGCTGGAGTAGGGCGTAACACTCTCCGGGGAAGCCTGTCTAACATACTGCTCCACTACCAGAGCTGCTGGCACATCCTCGGGAACCTCCTCCTCCGGCGTCCCAGAGGGATGCTCTGGTGGCTCAACATCGGGGCTATCCTCCTCCCTGGGAGTAAGAAACTCTGGAGGTATCGTCGCTGGGTCCTCCGAAGGGTCGGTGTCATAACTGTCTTCCCTGGGAGCCTCTGCTCTGGGGATCAAAAACTCTGGAGGAATCGTCTCTGGATCCTCCGAAGGGTCTGTCTCAATCGAGTAGCTGGGGATCTGCCTACTCGGTCCTGGTGATGTCCTAGGGGGCTTATTAGCACCCCCATCCCCATCATCCGAAGCATTCCTCTTCATTATTTATCAACCTACAATCACCTGCAGGAAAAGGGTCAAAAACATTTTCCCCAAATACCGACACTTCTGCTCTTTGGAGCCTCGCTGTAGATACAGCAATTCGTAGGGGAGAATTATCCTAATCATACAGCTTTATCGCACGATCTAAGAATCCAAAGAAGAGTAACACCCTAAATGTCCTGTAGCCTCCTGTTTATAGATGTGGTGCACAACACATCGATAAACAAGACTCTACGAGACACGGCCTGTAGACATTCCAAGGACAAACCACTCTGATACCACTTCTGTCACGACCCGACCGCGTGGGCCGCGACTGGTGCCCTACTTAGGCACCTCAAACAGACTCACAACCCAGATCATCATATTAAGACTCATTCAGACTTAACATACGTTGTTCAAACTGAAAACTAATAGCAGACGTCACACAAACATTGATCGAACACTTATCTTAAGCGCTCGCCCGTGCAGAACAGTCATATCAAAATCAGAAAGGTGGCGGAACATACATCGCCCAAATGCACACACACACACGTACGAACTCATGGGCCGTCTTGGCCATAGTAGCATACGGGCCGCTTAAGAACGCAAAACAGATCCACATAAAAACACACTAGACCCACGACCCACAAATATGACTACAGGCCTCTGGAACAAAATAGAACATACGAACATATGACGGGATAGGGCCCCGCCGTACCCACACAGCTACAAATGTACAGAATACACGCACAGCAAAAGGTATGTACCAAAAGTTAAGCTCCGGATCAAGGGGAGCTCTCCAAAATAGTAGAAAAGGTAGCCTAAACCGGAGGATCACCCACACGAGCTTCTGTACCTGCGGGCATGAAACGCAGCCCCCCGAAGAACAGGGGGTCAGTACGGGAGAAGTACTGAGTAGGTAAAGCAGAAGGTACAGAAATCACAATCATAACTGGAGTCAGAAGGAACAAACACAAACGTCAAAGTAGCAAATCAAACCTGTACGGAAGATAAATGTACAAATGCAAATAAAAGTCATGTATAGGGCTTAGGAACGTGGTCACCCCCCGACGCTGGTGCCACAACACATCATACTCCAGAAGTTTTTCAAATCTCCGTACAGTCTCCAGACAAATCGTATCACACACATATCACATCATCAGAACATATCAAATGCCATATCACATCATAACTCCATAGACGGTAACCGGCCCTATGGCGAGGCCTCGGAAACCGTAACACATCATACTTCCGAATATGGTATAGCGCGCACGATCACAAAGCCGACCCGGGTACCGACGAACGAAATCATAGCGAATGGCACGAACGGAGTAGTGCAGAAACCATATGCATATCAAAAGTAATTTACAAGACTCGACATATAATTACATATAGGCATATACCGACGCCAGAAGGCTCGGGGTAGGAGTCAGGGCGATCAAAATTTATATATGGAAGTTACGAAGTTCCAAACTGCAAAACCTTTGAAAAGCAATTCACAGATCATTTTCCGAAAATCTAACATCATTCATAGTGCAAAACGTTCAATAACGATATAGGAAATTTCAAACGGACCTTTGAGTCATAGGCAAATGATTACTTTTCATATCGAACGAAAATGAGCCAAACAAACCAAATAAGGGAAGCCTAGGGGCTTACGGGCCCACCTTGAGTCAAATCGAGGCGGCGGACACAAATCACAGACTTTAGGCTCCATAAAGCCATCTATAAAAGTTTCGGAGAGATTCGGACACAACAGCAAAAGTTAGGAAGGTTTGAACATTCTTTCAACCAAATGTAAGGAATAGGTTTCAATTGCGCTGAATGAATAGTGCCCAAACTTGCACTTGGATTTCCAAGAGTAGAATTATCCCCGAGGGTCCGATCTTGACCTAGTGTAACTAGGACATGCCAAAAGAAGGAAAGGTAAGCTTTACATACCTGGATTGCGCCTTACGCTCGTCAAATCTCAATTCCCGTTTCGTCCAAAAACTGCAAATGGTCACTTTCACCAGTTACTATTCATGAAAGTTAACATCTTAATCTTTGGGCTATACTTGGCTACCGAAGTTTCGGCAGCATTTCCCCTATAAATCTAACACCCCCGAGACTTAGCTCGGCTCAAAATACATCAACAACAACAACCCAAACATCATCAAACAACATAAACCACAATCAAGTCATTCTAACTTTAAAGTTCTACCTTACTACACAAGTTGACAACTTTCATTCAAACTTCACAATTCCAAACTTACGCCCACATTATTGTATTCATTCACCCATTCAAGATTATTCAAACCCATCCCAATTACACTCCAACAATATACAAAATTTCCCGAAGTTCATTACTTTCCATATTTCATCCAAAACATCAAAAACTTACGGCGAACATTCTAACTCGCATTGTTTCATTCCAAATTCATTAACATCAACCATAAGTCACATTTAACGTCTTTAGCATCATAAATATACAATGATATACACAAATACACCAAAGGTATATACTTTCCCATAATGTTCCGAAATCATTTTCCAACGCCAATTCAATTCGTTAAATGATCATTTACGTCATAATTGTCACAACGACGCAATAAACAAACTAAACAAGATCAAATTCACACTTCTTTCTCCTTCTTAGGCACACGGCCACAACACCTTATACACACACACCCACGGTTTTCTACACACATCAAAACTACGGGATTCTCGTCTATTCTCAATCCTTAACACATTCATACCAATTCCATAACACTTGAGGGGCAAAATTCTTACCTTTTTCTTGAATTTCTGACTTGCCGCAAACGCGCACCTTTCGCCAAATTAATTATAACCCGTTGAAGAGGGTCTTGAGTACTTTACAAATATGGGAGAATCAAGATACTTGGATTAGAATCAAAGGCTTGGGATTTTTTTTTTAAAAGGAAAGGGGTTCGGCCGAAGGGCTCCTAGAGCTCAAAGTTGGAGTTGCAAATTTTTCTTGATAATTTCCAAGTATTACTTGATACATATCCATATAGAGGTCATGTGCATAGCACATGACTTTTAAAACTGGGCTTGGCCCATGCCTAGTGGCCGGCCACCCCACCTCTTTGGCCCCAAATTTTTTTATTTCAATTTCCTTGGCCCAATTCATTAAAAGTCCCGTTTTGTAATTCCCGAAACTAATTTCCGAAATTCCAAATTTACCCTCGGCCTTCCCCGATGTCTTAACATTAATGATCTCATAACCAACATAGTCGCATCAACTAGAATCAAAATATTCCCTCATAACACACAAGTCTTAATCATTTCTCGATTTCCAATTATACGAAAACACGGGACATAACAAACTGTACTATACATTTTTGTTTGTTGCTGAACATTAACATTAGCAGCGTCATCATAAACATAGACTAGTAAGCGTTGCTATGACATTATACAGAGACGCGAACAATTCAAAATACAAGACATCTAACTGTACATATCTGTCTACGAGCCTCTAGACATAGTACACATATACATAGAAAGGGCCGAGTACTGCCGTGCCCGAATATATATATACACAAAATAGTACCAAGGAAGTGAGGCTCTGGAACAACTGGAGCGCTGTCAAATGCTGATAGAACTCCTAGGAATCTGGTCTGTCTACCTGCTGACCTGCGCGGCATGAAACGCAGCGTCCACAAGAAGGGACGTCAGTACGAATAGTGTACCGAGTATGTAAGGCATGAATGATAACATAGTAACTAAATATAGAGTGTGAATAATAACAGAATAGACATACAGAGCTTATCCTGGAGCAGAAGTAACCTGTACATAAGTATACCCTGTAGGCAGATACCATGCAGGCTTAGCCCCATTTTCAGAACACGGTGTTCCTTATTCTCGTATACAGAAAACGGTACATTTCAGAAAACGGTATCTTTTACTCACATTTACAGACGCCGAATACATCAGCTCTCCCACCCCCTCCCCAACGGTGTCCCAACATATCATATCATATATATCATACATCACATATACAGACGCCGCGTACGGCTCTCCCATATCCCGCGTCCGGGCATCCCGCGTCCGGGACGAAATCCAGCTGAATCAGGTGGTGATATAACAGTGGCCCTTCCCCTTTCCCCATATACATATACATCTACATATACGTATCCATACACATATACCTGTATCATATAAACAACATGCATGGGAGCCCAAAGAAAGTTACATATCCATCGGAGTGACGTAAAGTCGGTAACCTCCGATTACATTATGGAACAACCATAGGCGCTTTGTCTCACCTTGAAGGGACGAGTATTATAAGGCGAGACTACCAATGAAAAGTGTCATTATGAGAAAAACATCAAATAGGGTCATGGAATCATCTTTGTCATGCTTGTCATTGACGTATTCTTTTTCTTGGCATCATCGTTATCACGGTCATCATAGAAATATTTCCATTAGAATGGTACAGTACTGGCCGTTTAATAATCGGAACAAGGGTCAAAAGTTCTCTTTAGATTCAACTTCAAAACATGTCAAACGGGTCAACAAAGGAAAACCGGGAAAAACTGGGCCCACCTCGGGTCAACTGAGGCGACGTACCAAATTTGTGTACATTTCATTCTATGACGTCACTTATGAGGGTTTTAAGGTAGTCGGGTCCTTTGTAGCAAGTTCTAGAGGCTTAGGAAGTTTTTCCAACTTTTTACACTATTTTTAATTCAATTCTACTGAATGGGAAAGGGGAAACTTTAGGCGCGGATTCCGGAGGGTAGAGTTATCCCCGAGGCTCACATCCAACATATTACGTCTAAGACATGCCATAGAAAGAAGGGTGAAGCCTTACATACCTCTTTCCGCTCCTTATGCTATTCCAAATTCAAACTGCAAATCTGTCAAAATCTGCAAATTGGTAACATTTACCCAAACTTTCATTAGGGTGTGTGGAGTTGGAATCTTAAGGTAACACTTGGCTACCGAAATTTCGGCAACACTTCCTCTGTAAATATACCATCCTCAACATTCAACTTAGCCAAATTCTAATCAATCACAATCCGGGAATTCAAACCCGGCCAAACTATCAACATAAACTCAACAACCACACTAGCGATTCACATATTCAATCCAAGATACGTTATAACAACTTGATCAATTTACTACTTTCTTTCCAAACCTTCCAACTTCAATAAAAACAATACAACCTCATAATATATATATATTCCAATGACGCCATACCAATATCATTGTCTTTCATACATGCAAGAACATCACATTAAATATGCATAAACTTCTAAATAAGTCTCCAACTTCTACAACTCCACTAAGGTTATTAAGCATTCATTAACAACAAAGGATCCACAACACAACAACAACCAAAACACTAAATAAAACTTGCTCACCATTCCTCCACAATTTAGCAAATATACATGGCTAAACATCATGTATACACGGCCACATATACACACCACACACTCACGGCCACAACATGTTTTCCACACTTCCATGGATTTCATCAACCTTTACATACTACAACATACATAATCACCTCTATCACACAAAGATAAGTTGATTCTTACCTTTCTTCTTGACTCCCCACTTGACTAGAATTGTAACTTGCAAGAATATGAAATCTTCTTGTTCCAATGAACACTCCACCTTGTTAAGGGCCCTATAATTAGTAGAAAACAATTTTTGAAGGAATTTTTGTAAATTTTCTTGTTGGTTTTTGCTCTTGGCCGAAATGGCCTTCAAGTGTTTCCTCCTTTTCTCTTGTTCTTGTTTCTTGAAATTTCTAGAGAAATTAGGTGAATAAGATGACTTATAAGTCATCTTTTGGGTTATCAATTTTACCCCCATATGGGCTTGGCCCATCAAGAAAGAGGTTAGATGGCCAACCTTGGCCCAAAGTGATCTAGCCCATTTGTTTTGGCACTTCATGACAAATTTTAATTTTTCAAATTTCCAAAATTACCCTTGGTCTTCCTCCGTATATCCACGAGTCATATTGCAAATTTCCCTTTATGCCCTTGACCTTCCTCATTATTTCCACTTCTAAATTTTTCATAAGCAACTCATATGCCAAACAAAATAAAATATGGCCTTGCTTGTTGTCTTCCCGCAATTGTCTTGAATTATGCGATTGCACAAAATACGGTATATAACATCCTCCCCCCCTTTAAAACATTCATCCTCGAATGTTAAACTGGCCTCATAGCATAGTATAATACTTCGGGAAGGTCTCCTTCGTGGATACCTCACATGTCGTTTAGCATATCCATTTTAGGAGCTTAGATTGCCTTCATGTCGTAGGTCATTTATGTTAGTTCTGAATACTGGCCCTACGTTAATAAGTCCCCTTTATTGGATCTTGAATCGTCATAGTCCATTTTAGGTCTAACATGTTCTCCCTCCCCCCTTTATTAAGGGGTCTACGCACGCCGATGCCCTTTTAATACTCATCGCCTTCTGCAGTCTTTTACAATTGTAATTCCTTCTTTGCAGAGTTTGTCGCATCTATTCCCTTGCAAGATATGTCCAGTATATCACCGTATCAGGGTTTGTTAACCCTACCTAGTGTGGATTCCATGCCGGTCTTAGCCTGTGATATATGTACTTATGTCCTTCCCTACACCTCTTGGATTCTATCCGACTAGTATTTTCTATATATCGCGATTTCACTTCTGGGACATAACATTCATAATTTATACATTACATGCCTATGTATACTCATCACCATCTCACTCACAACCCCTCCAAACGCCAATCAAACCTTCTTTAGTCCTGAAGCTCTGTCGTGCTTCCTCTCATTCCGCTAGTCTAGTCCATCTCGGCCTACTCGACCTCTATAGGGTTTCTAACCTCTTTACATACTCCAATTTACTTTAGGCTGCCTAATTTCACACTCGTCTCTTGTTCCCATATTTATGAAATTTTCAGCATATTTCCCAGGGGGTCACCCATCTTGATATTGCTCTCACCCTTGCACGCTTAACCTCGAAACATTAGTGCATTTCAGTGTCTTAGCGTTAGTATTTTCGCCTCCACTCCCTCGCACGACTTATATCACATAATATGGGACGAGTTGGGGTCTTGACAATGTTCAAAACGCCCTCGTAACGCATCTTTCTCTTTTAATTATTATTTTAGCCTCCGTAGTCACTAATATTCACCTTTTACCTGTGTGTACAGCTACTTCTCGTCCTAGACCTCTAATTTCCAAATACCTTCAGTAATACAGAGGCGGTACATGCTAAGGCAGAATTTGGATCAATTAACACATACATGTACTGGGATAATGCCAATAACGTACCTGTAGCCGCATCTGGGGAAGGTTCAGGATCCTGCCGTCCTGTTAATACGTATATACGGTGCGGAGGACCGGCTGAACTGGGTGCCCCTCCTCTACCTCGGCCGCGGCCCGCTGGAGCCTGGGAAGTCTGTCCACGAGGGCGCACGGTCGACGATGAACCGATTGCTGATCCGGCTGGCTGAGTTTGGCCTCCTTCATCCTTTAGTAGGCAGTCACGCACCAAATGGTCAGTTCGACCACAGGCAAAACAACCACCGGTTTCTAGGTAACACTGCCTAGAGTGTGGCTTGCCACACCGAGCACATCGTGGTGGGGGCAGCCCCGTCCTGCTAAAATCGGCTCTATACTGTGACCCCGAAGCTCTAGTACCCTGATCTGGTCCCGAATAGGCAGAGTGGTCAAATCTCCTATCCGCAAATCGAGGTGGTGCACTGGCCACTAATTGGCCTGAATACCTAGACTGCTCTTGTGCCTGCCCCCTTCTATACTCGCTTCTAGCCCCAGAAGATCTGCCCCTTTTTCTGGAACCCCTATCTGGATAACGCTCCCCTCTCTGTAACTGATACTGTTCCTCCAGGATTTGGGCGTGGGCTTGGATGCGAGTAATAGTCATCCCATCCTGGAGTGAGGCCGTCAAGCACTCCTTGACTAAATGTGGCCCCAGTCCACTCACAAATCGGTGCGCGTGATCTCCCATATCAGCTTTCATGGCTGGGGCATACCTGGCTAACGAGTTAAAACGAAGACTGTATTCTCTGACGCTCATATTTCCCTGTTTAAGATTCAAAAACATATCAGCTCGAGTCCGCCGAACCCCCGGTGGTAGGAAATGTCGTAGAAATGCCTCAGTAAATTCCTGCCAAACCGGAGGGGGTGCATTTGCTCCCCTCGAAGATACCCAACTACTATACCACAGAACTGCCACATCCCGCAGCCTGTATGAAGCCAACTCTACGGACTCCGTATCTGAAGCATGTATGATCCTCAGGGTCCTCAGCATCTCATCTATAAAACTCTGCGGGTCCTCCTCTGGTTTTGATCCATAAAACTCTGGAGGCCTTAGGGTGATAAAGTCGCGGGCCCTCGCGCTTACTACCCTGACTCCCTCATCTGTGTCTTGCCGCTGGACTTGTGCGGCGACTAACTGGGTCAATAACTGGATGGCCTCTGCCATCTGCTGGCCCGGAGCTACTGGCAGTGGAACAGGAGGTGCTGGGGCTGGGGCTGGAACTCTTTCCTGCTCTGCTGGTACAGGGGGAGCAGGAAAAGTCTGAGGGGGAGCTTCATTATGAGATTCTCCGTCTTCTATCTCCCGTTCAACTCTTCTTCCAGCCACCGTCTCGCCTTGCTGGGCCACCCTAGCTTTCTTCTTCGGCGGCATTACTGAAACCATAACACAGGATTAGGAAAAGAATATGGAAGCCTGGTAGCATAGCTCTATCGCACGATCTTGAGTACAAGAAAGGTCATATTTCCTAAATGCCCTGCAGCCTCCTGTCTATAAGTGTGGCGTGCTACACACCCATAAACAAGACTCTACTGGACACGGCTCGTAGACAAACTCCTAGGACCGAACTGCTCTGATACCACTTCTGTTGCGACCCGACTAGGGGCCGTGACGAGTACCCGATACTTGTATCGAGCACCCCGTATCTATCATTGTACCCTTACTTCTCAGCGGGCCGTAGGAACTGTACTATACATTTTGTTTTATTGCTGAACATTAACATTAGCAGCGTCATCATAAACATAGACTAGTAAGCGTTGCTATCACATTATACAGAGACGCGAACAATTCAAAATACAAGACATCTAACTGTACATATCTGTCTACGAGCCTCTAGACATAGTACACATATACAAAGAAAGGGCCGAGTACTGCCGTGCCCGAATATATATATACACAAAATAGTACCAAGGAAGTGAGGCTCCGGAACAACTGGAGCGCTGTCAAATGCTGATAGAACTCCTAGGAATCTGGTCTGTCTACTTGCTGACTTGCGCGGCATGAAACGCAGAATCCACAAGAAGGGACGTCAGTACGAATAGTGTACCGAGTATGTAAGGCATGAATGATAACATAGTAACTAAATATAGAGTGTGAATAATAACAGAATAGACATACAGAGCTTATCCTGGAGCAGAAGTAACCTGTACATAAGTATACCCTGTAGGCAGATACCATGCAGGCTTAGCCCCATTTTCAGAACACGGTGTTCCTTATTCTCGTATACAGAAAACGGTACATTTCAGAAAACGGTATCTTTTACTCACATTTACAGACGCCGAATACATCATCTCTCCCACCCCCTCCCCAACGGTGTCCCAACATATCATATCATATATATCATACATCACATATACAGACGCCGCGTACGGCTCTCCCATATCCCGCGTCCGGGCATCCCGCGTCCGGGACGAAATCCAGCTGAATTAGGTGGTGATATAACAGTGGCCCTTCCCCTTTCCCCATATACATATACATCTACATATACGTATCCATACACATATACCTGTATCATATAAATAGCATGCATGGGAGCCCAAAGAAAGTTACATATCCATCGGAGTGACGTAAAGTCGGTAACCTCCGATTACATTATGGAACAACCATAGTCGCTTTGTCTCACCTTGAAGGGACGAGTATTATAAGGCGAGACTACCAATGAAAAGTGTCATTATGAGAAAAACATCAAATAGGGTCATGGAATCATCTTTGTCATGCTTGTCGTTGACGTATTCTTTTTCTTGGCATCATCGTTATCACGGTCATCATAGACATATTTCTATTAGAATGGTACAGTACTGGTCGTTTAATAATCGGAACAAGGGTCAAAAGTTCTCATTAGATTCAACTTCAAAACATGTCAAACGGGTCAACAAAGGAAAACCGGGAAAAACTGAGCCCACCTCGGGTCAACTGAGGCGGCGTACCAAATTTGTGTACATTTCATTCTATGACGTCACTTATGAGGGTTTGAAGGTATTCGGGTCCTATGTAGCAAGTTCTAGAGGCTTAGGAAGTTTTTCCAACTTTTTACACTATTTTTAATTCAATTCTACTGAATGGGAAAGGGGAAACTTTAGGCGCGGATTCCGGAGGGTAGAGTTATCCCCGAGGCTCACATCCAACATATTATGTCTAAGACATGCCATAGAAAGAAGGGTGAAGCCTTACATACCTCTTTCCGCTCCTTATGCTATTCCAAATTCAAACTGCAAATCCGTCAAAATCTGCAAATTTGTAACATTTACCCAAACTTTCATTAGGGTGTTTGGAGTTGGAATCTTAAGGTAACACTTGGCTACCGAAATTTCGGCAGCACTTCCTCTGTAAATATATCATCCTCAACATTCAACTTAGCCAAATTCTAATCAATCACAATCCGGGAATTCAAACCCGGCTAAACTATCAACATAAACTCAACAACCACACTAGCGATTCACATATTCAATCCAAGATACGTTATAACAACTTGATCAATTTACTACTTTCTTTCCAAACCTTCCAACTTCAATAAAAACAATACAACCTCATAATATATATATATTCCAACGACGCCATACCAATATCATTGTCTTTCATATATGCAAGAACATCACATTCAATATGCATAAACTTCTAAATAAGTCTCCAACTTCTACAACTCCACTAAGGTTATTAAGCATCCATTAACAACAAAGGATCCACAACACAACAACAACCAAAACACTAAATAAAACTTGCTCACCATTCCTCCACAATTTAGCAAATATACACGGCTAAACATCATGTATACACGGCCACATATACACACCACACACTCACGGCCACAACATGTTTTCCACACTTCCATGGATTTCATCAACCTTTACATACTACAACATACATAATCACCTATATCACACAAAGATAAGTTGATTCTTACCTTTCTTCTTGACTCCCCACTTGACTAGAATTGTAACTTGCAAGAATATGAAATCTTCTTGTTCCAATGAACACTCCACCTTGTTAAGGGCCCTCTAATTAGTAGAAAACAATTTTTGAAGGAATTTTTGTAAATTTTCTTGTTGGTTTTTGCTCTTGGCCGAAATGGCCTTCAAGTTTCTCCTCCTTTTCTCTTGTTCTTGTTTCTTGAAATTTCTAGAGAAATTAGGTGAATAAGATGACTTATAAGTCATCTTTTGGGTTATCAATTTTACCCCCATATGGGCTTGGCCCATCAAGAAAGAGGTTAGATGGCCAACCTTGGCCCAAAGTGATCTAGCCCATTTGTTTTGGCACTTCATGACAAATTTTAATTTTTCAAATTTCCAAATTTACCCTTGGTCTTCCTCCGTATATCCACGAGTCTTATTGCAAATTTCCCTTTATGCCCTTGACCTTCCTCATTATTTCCACTTCTAAATTTTTCATAAGCAACTCATATGCCAAACAAAATAAAATATGGCCTTGCTTGTTGTCTTCCCGCAATTGTCTTGAATTATTCGATTGCACAAAATGCGGGATATAACACTTATGTCCCCAGCATTCAGTCCATGGAGTTTGGTCCTATTTTCTTCAGTGTTATTGGCAATTAGCATTTCCTCTGCAATTTTGACCTTTTCCTCAAACTCTTTAGCACTGGCATAGATGTCTCCAAACTCCCTTCTAAACCATTTACTAAGAGTAGAAGCTAATCTCTTCATTTTTTAATGGAATCTCCACATAGGATCACCATTAACTTCTCTTTCCCTACAATCTCTGACAGTACCCAGGAAGTTAGAATTATCAACCCAAAAATTTAGAAACTTGAAATACTTGGTGACCTGATTTTGAATATCAGACATTTCCAGCAGTAAAGGGCAATGATTAGACCCTACAGATGGCAAATGAGTGATAGATGTATGGGGCATGTGATTCAACCAATTATCATTCACCATACCCCTATCTAGTCTCTTCCAAATTCTAGCTTCTAGGCTTCTTTGATTGGACCAAGTCAAATTGAATCCATGATAGCCAAGATCAATCAGACCACAGGCCTCTATAACCCATATGAAATCAAAACGTTTTCTCATGTTGTAAGGCAATCCCCCCAGTTTCTCATCAAGATCTGTAATCACATTGAAATCACCAATGGTACACCAGGGAAGAGGGGTTACATCATATGAAAGCATTCTATCCCATAGTGGCCTCCTCATGTGATTTTTACATTTTGCATAGACAAAAGTGGTAAGAAAAGGTGTAGAAATTTCAATATGTTTGAATTCACAAATGACTTGTTGCTCATCAGACTTTAATGACTTTACAATGAACATCTTGAGTCCAAAAAATCCATATATTCCCATTTGGATTATGGGTCGATTTGTCCATGGCCAATTGTATCATATAGTTTTGAATTTGGGAATTGTCAGAGAATGGTTCAAGGATAGTGATGATGGAAAATTTGTGAATATTTTTTAGGGTTCTCAATCTTTCTGTAACACGTTGGATATTAATACCCCTAGCATTCCATATGATTGTAATAATCATTGATGGGATTTGAGGTTAAAGAGCCTGGTATTTGGTCTGCTAGGGGTAGAAGCAATGATGCTTTTGGTTTTCCTGATGTTGGACTGATTAGAATCAGAAGGGAATGCCTGTTTTCCAACCTTGGAAGATGCAGGGTTCTTGCCATCCGAAGGACCAAATGCTTTGATAAAAAAATCAGTATCTTCATCCTGTTCTTCTTTCTATGATTCATCATCCACATATGACTCATTGTCTTCATCCAACTCAGGGTTTCAGGGTTTAAGGTTTAGGGTTTAGGGTTTCAGGCGTGTAGCGAAGCACATATTTATATTATATTGTCGGAGACAGCATCTGAACCTTCAGGTATGAAGTTGGGATGGATATTGCCTTAGGTTAGGCCTATTTTTTATTGGGGCTAGCCACCCCGTTGTGTTGTGATTTGATTGTTTTATTGTGTTATCTTGATACCATGAGTTGTTGATAGATATTGGATTCTGTTTATCATCTTGATTATGATATAGTTGGCGTACCCACTGTTGGTACTTGTGATTTGGTTATATTATTGGCATACCCACTGTTGGTATTTATATTAAGATATATTGTTAGTGTGCCCATTTGTTGGTACTTGTTATATTGAGCATGATTATTGTTGTTGATACATACATTGCACGCACTCTCATTTTTCATAATACATGGTTAAGATACTGATGATACTTGATGAGATACTTTGATGAGCTGGGCTCGATTTTCACTAGCGCACCAGGCGAGCATGCCTGCGAGTTTATCCTGATTACGCATGAGCTACTTCACACGGCAGGGATTACTGATACTCTCAGAGTCGACTATGTTACCCATCGATTTCGTGGCAGCGCGAGGGCATGGTGGAGGGACTACCTTACTAGTAGACCAGCGGGTGCGCGTCCACTAACTTGGGAGCAGTTCTATAGGGTGTTTCTGGAGAGGTACGTGCCTTGTTCACGACGGGACGAGTGTCGAGGTCAGTTCCTCGATCTTCATCAGGAGGGTATGTCGGTTGCTACCTATGCACTATCTTTCTCCTATCTGACCCGTTACTCCTACCCCTTGATTCTGACGGAGACCAACAAGATCCGATGGTTTATTAGTGGGCTGGATGGTCCTCTCCAGCTGCCCTGTGTCCAGCCCGAGGCCGAGGGCGCTTCATTGTAGGCCATTATTGACTGTGCAGCGAGAGTTGAGTCCACCGGGGATAGAGCAGCTAGGTCCCAGGTGGAGATCCTTGGTGCAGCGACAACAGGTATTATTTTTGTTCAGGGTCAGCCTGCTGCTGTATTGCGTGATCCTGGATCCACTCATTTGTATGTATCTGCATTTCATGCAGTTGGTTGGGATTTTCCTTGTGATATCTTAGATATACCTGTTCATATGTCTACTCCGGTCAGAGATTCTGTGATTGTTGATCGAGTCTACCGGTCTTATATGGTTAATTTTATGGGGTATGACACTTGGGTAGATTTGATATTTCTCGTTATGGTGGACTTTGCTATTATATTGGGTATATCCTGGCTTTCTCCTTATCATGCGGTTTTAGACTGTCATGCCAAGATAGTCACCTTAGCTATGCCAGGCATTCCTAGGCTTGAGTGGAGGGGTACTGCTAGTCCCGCTCCGTAGACGATCATTTTCTTTCTTCAGACGAAAAAGTTAGTAAGTAAGGGGTGTCTAGCTTATTTGGCCCATGTTCGTGATACGACTGTTGCATCTTCACCCCTTGAGTCTATCCCTATTGTGAGCGAGTTCGTGGAGGTATTCCTGTCGGATATGCTGGGTCTGCCACCCGATCGCGACATTGATTTCTGTATTAACTTAGATCCGGGCACTTGTCCTATTTCTATCCTGCCATATCGGATGGCACCTGCTGAGTTAAAAGAGCTTAAGGATCAGTTACAGGATTTGTTGAGTAAGGGGTTCATTAGACCGAGCGTCTCCCTTTGGGGTGCTCCTGTGTTGTTCGTGAAGAAGAAAGATGGGACCATGAGGATGTGTATTGATTACCGCCAGTTGAACAAGGTCACTATTCAGAACAAGCGTCCTATACCTCATATTGATGATCTGTTTGACCAGCTTCAGGGTGCTTCGGTGTTTTCAAAGACTGATTTGCGTTCCGGCTATCAACAGTTGAAGATCAGGGCGGAGGATATTCTTAAGACAGCATTTCGAACGAGATATGGCCACTATGAGTTTCTAGTGATGTATTTTGGGCTTACCAATGCCCCAACTGCATTTATGACCTTGATGAATGGCATCTTTAGGCCATTCCTTGATTACTTTTTGATTGTATTTATTGATGATATCTTGGTGTATTCCAAGAATAGGGAGGAGCATGAGAGCCATCTTCGTTCTATTCTTGGGTTGTTGAAGAAACATATCCTGTTTGCTAAGTTTTCTAAGTGTGAGTTCTGGTTGGAGTCTGTAGCATTCTTGGGCCATGTTATGTCTAAGGATGGGATTATGGTTGATCCACAGAAGATTGAGGGTGTGAGGGGTTGGGCAAGGCCCACTACTATTACTGAGATTCGTAGTTTTGTGGGTTTGGCCAGCTATTACCGTCGCTTTATGAAGGGTTTTGTTATGATTGATTCATCCTTGACCATATTGACTCAGAAGGATGTTCCCTTCCAGTGGACGGATGATTGTGAGGAGAGCTTTCAAAGGCTCAAGCCTTTTTTTACTACAACCCCGATTTTAGCATTACTCGTGGAGGGTAAGGATTTCGCTATCTATTGTGATGCCTCCCATATGGGTTTGGGTGCTGTATTGATGCAGGAGGGTGGAGTGATAGCTTATGCTTCTCGCGAGTTAAAGGTTCATGAGAAAAATTACCCTACCCATGATTTGGAGTTGTTGACCATGGTCTTCGCTTTGAAGATTTGGAGGCATTATTTGTACGGTGTTCATTTTGAGGTTTTCACCGATCACCACAGTCTTCAGCATGTGTTTACCCAGAGAGATCTTAATTCCAAGAAACGCCGATGGATAGAGCTCCAGAAGGACTATGACATCTTTATTCTGTATCATCCCGGGAAAGCCAATGTGGTGGTTGATGCCTTGAGTCACAAGACAGTGAGTATGGGGAGTTTAGCTCGATTGATTGTTTCCGAGCGTCCATTGGCCATGGAGGTTCAGACTCTAGCCAACAGTTTCGTTCGCCTTGATATTTCAGCCCCGGACAGGATTTTGGCTTGTATAGAGGCGAGGTCGTCTTTATTGGATCGGATCAGGACTCATCAGCTTGAGGATGCTCAGTTGAGCAAGATTCGGGATAGAGTTTTGAGGGTGGGGCCAAGGAGGTCGTGATTGATTCTAAGGGCATTTTGAGGATTAGAGGACGCGTGTACGCTCCTCGTGTTGGTAATGTGATTCAGTTGATCTTATCTGAGGCTCATAGCTCTCTCTATTCCATTCATCCGGGGGTGACTAAGATGTACTGTGACTTGAGATAGTGCTATTGATGGTGTCCGATGAAGAGAGGTATAGTTGATTTTGTGGCTAAGTGTGGGAATTGTCAGTAGGTAAAGTATGAGCACCAGCAACCCGGTGGGGTGCTTCAGAGGATGCCCATTCCCAAGTGGAAGTAGGAGAGGATTACTATGGATTTTTTCATGGGTCTTCCGAAGAACTTTCACAAGTTTGATTCTATTTGGGTGATAATTGATCGGTTGACTAAGTCCGCTCACTTTGTTCTAGTTCAGGTTTCTCATACCGCAGAGAAGTTAGCCAAGATGTACATTCGGGATATTGTGAGATTGCATAGGGTTTCTATTTCTGTTGTATCTAATCGGGTTACTATTTTCACTTCCCGGTTCTGGAGGGCCTTTCATGAGGAGTTGGGTACTTGATTGGATCTTAGTATAACTTTTCATCCCCAGACCGATGGCCAGTCCGAGCGGACCATTCAGGTGCTCGAGCACATGTTGAGAGTGTGTGTTATTGATTTTGGTTGTCATTGGGATCAACACTTGCCATTGGTAGAGTTTGCGTACAACAACAGTTATCATTCGAGTATTGGTGTGGCGCCTTTTGAGGCTTTATATGGTAGGAGATGTAGATCTCCGATTGGTTGGTTTGATGGATTCGAGGCTCGACCTTGGAGCACGGATATATTGAGAGAGTCCCTTGATAGAGTGAGAGTCATTTAGGCCAAGTTTTTGGTAGCTTAGAGTCGGCAAAAGATGTATGCGGACGGGAAGGTTCGGGATTTGAAGTTTGCTATTGGTGACCAGGTTCTATTGAAGGTTTCACCCATGAAGGGTGTTATGAGGTTTCGTAAGAGGGGCAAGTTGAGCACCAGGTATATTGGTCCATTTGAGATTGTTGACCGTATCGGTGATGTAGCTTATGAGTTGGCATTGCCGCCAGGCTTAGCGGGAGTTCATCCGATTTTTCATGTTTCGATGCTGAAGAAGTACAATGCCAACGGTACCCACATTGTTCGTTGGGATTTTATATTGCTTGATGATAATTTGACTCATGAGGAGAAGCCTATCGTGATCTTAGATAGGCAGGTTCGAAAGTTGAGGCTGAAGAGATTGCATCGGTGAAGGTGCAATGGAAGTACCGTCCTGTTGAGGAGGCTACTTGGAAGGCCGAGTCGGACATGCGTAGCCGATTTTTTCAGTTGTTTACTAATTCAGTTATTTCCCTCTCTTTTTCTTTTGTTCGCTCGAGGACGAGCGACGGTTCAATTGCTATCTGATGTAACGACCCGTTTGGTCGTTATAGTCTTTTCAGCATTTTTGCCCTTTCCCGAGCATTGATTAGCCCATTTTTGACCCGAGGGGACCTTTGGCACGCTTCCCGAGGTGTCTAGACCGAATTCGAGCAACGTTCATGAATATAGGCTTAAAGTGAAAAATAGTTGACCCAAAATTGACTTTTGGGTAAACAGAACTTTTTCGGGATTCCGTCGATTCCGAGAGTTCCGAATGATCGTTTAGAAGTTGTGTGTGTATTTGGTTCGGTTCCTAATGCACTCGGATGCAATTTGGGACTTGGGTTGGGAAATTGGAATTAAGGCATCGGGGGTTGACTCGGTCAACGAGACTTTCGTTAGGAATTCCAAGGCCACTGGCGCGTTCGTAGCGTGTTTTTATGTGTGTCTATATGTTTGGTATATGAGCAGATGGCCTCGGGAACTAGTCAGAACATTTGATCAAATTGTGAAACTTGGGTAAGTATCTGGTGTCTGCTGCCCGCTTTGGCGGAACCAGCACCGCGGCAGCGGTATCGCTAGAGCAGTAGCCCTGCCGCTGGAGCTGTCCGAGGATTTTTGCCTTGACCGCTGAAGCGATCGTGTGACCATTGAAGCGGCTCCGCTGGGGCGGTCCCTTTGACGCTAAAGCGGGTGACGGGCAGTTTGTATAATTAATAAAGTGTTAAAAGCCTTTAGACCATCATTTATTTCCATTTCGGAATTAGAGCTTTGGGGAACTGTTCTTGGAGATATTTTGGGAATATTCTTGGAGGTAAATCTGTTACATCTCGGAGATTTTGGATTGTTGCATTGTGAGTAGATTAATGCGAGTTTAAGGTGAATATGAAGTCCTTACGAGGTTAAGGGAAGTATTAGATAGCTTAAAATGTGTACCATAGGATTTTGAAGTCATATGAATATGTGAAACTAAGTTCGTTGAAGGAAGTGAGATGTAAGTCATGTTTGCAAAGGTTTTCGCTATAATTGAGGTAATATTTATTTAGTAATATCTTGAAGGGCTGCTATAGGGCCTATTGTATAATTAATGAAGTGTTATATAAGTGCCAAGAAGTTTCCACAAGGATTGGAGGTCAAACGAATCAACGAGAGTGAGTTTGGAAAATATGGGTTCTACGACCACTTATATGGTCTGTATAACTTTATACGGTCTGTATCATTCCAGAGAAGGCCAAATCCCTAGTGGCGTTATACGGTCACTTATACGGACCGTATAAGTGTCCGTATAACCAAGTCGGCTCACTTTTTCCAGATTTTCCCCTTTATATATATATATATATATATATATATATATATATGACCCAAGCTCATATTTTTCATTTCCCACTTCTCCCAAACCCTTAAAAGCTCTAAAACCTTCTCTCAAGCATATTCCACTCAAACCCAAGACAAATCAAAGATCAAATAGCAAGAATCAAGATATTCATGTGTTAGAGGACTTGCTAGGGTTAGTAGACTTCAAGAATTTCTTGGGTATTGAAGCTAGGGTTTCATACAAGTTGATAACTTGCTCCAAATCTCATTCTTATGAGATAAAAGGTTAGTTTCCATGCTTATTTCATGTTATTAAAAATGCTTAGTTTTTGAATAACTTGGGTGAAAGGAGAAAGTAGAAGATGATGTCTAAATGTAGATTTCATGATGTTTGTGAGTAGTAAACTAACTTGAGTCATGATTCTTAGTATGCTATGGATATAATCTTGCTATGAAGGGTATTAATAAGGACAAGGAAGAATTGTATAAAATTGTGCAAAGGGTGGATGTGAAGTTGTTGATGTAAGTTGAATATGAGAATGAATTTTGAGACTTAATGGAATATGACTACTTGAGTATGATATTGTGGATGTTATTATGGTTGTTTGGGGGTTGTTTTACGACATGGTGGAAGTCGATGAAATAGGGGGAATGCTGCCCAATTTTTGTTAGTTCACGAGTTGCTCTAGTTTGAATTCAAGAGTGTCTTTAAGACTTAACCATTGTGTGAATCCTTTTAAATGTAGATTTCTCAAGCTTGGGCGGTGAACGTTAAGTAGTTAAAGAAGACAAAGAGGTATGTAAGGCTAACCCTTCTTCTTAAGGCATGTTCCCATCTGTCGTATACCTTCACATGAATTCCATAACGTCTTCCATAATGACTTCATTTCCTAGAATCATTAAAGCTCACAATTCTTGATATTCTCATGACACTATTGGTCCCATCCTATGATAGTTGATCTTCTAAGGAAAGTTATAATGAAAATGACGATGACGAGGTTGACGTTGATGATACTTATGTACTCCTATGTATATATGCATGTGTATATATATCTAAGTATGACTATTAAGAACACTGAGCTTATATGACCGGGTACGATATCTATCGCGCGCGCACCACTACAGTAGGGTACGGATAACACTGAGCCTTGGTAGGTCCAGGTATGTATAACACCGAACCTTGTTATGGTCGGGTACGTAAGACACCAAACCTCTATGGTCGGGTATGATACTACTATATGTATAAGTGTATGTAATGGAAGGTTCCCATTAGAAAAAGGGTAAGTGAATATGATGAACATCACTAGAGGTATAGATGGCTCTATCACCCCATGACTCTTCTTTCTTATGTTATCGTTCATGCATCTATTATGTTATTGACTATGCTTTACATACTCAGTACATTATCCGTATTGACGTCCTTTTGTTTGTGGACGCTGCGTCATGTCCGCAGGTGGAGAGGAGATAGACTTGACCCATAGGCTGCTTGTTCAGAGACTGCATAGAGGAGCTCCATTTGATTAAGAGCTACAGCTGTTGGTACTATTCTTTTGTGTATATACATAAGGGCATGGCGGGGCCCTCTTCCGTCCTTATGATGATGTTTCATACTCTTCATAGAGGGTCATAGATAGTCATGGATGGTAGATGTCTTTTGCCTTGTCGGCTCATATTTTTGGTACATTATTTTGTTAGCCTCGTCGGCTTGTGTATATGTATATGGGCGTAGTTGTTGACGTGATATAAAAGTGTTTTAGCCGTTGGAAATGGTATTATTGAGGCATAGAGTTTTTTGATAAGCCATGTGGCTCACCTAGATATGAATGTGAATGTACGACGAGAGGTGCCCGGGTGGGTTAGCTCTGGGTGCCCATCATGGTCTTCCGGTTGGGTCGTGACAAGATCTTGTTAATTTCATTGCTCTTCCCTTAATCATAATCAACTTAGATTCCCCCTTTCCTTTTATAATCCCTTAGTAATGGAAGTTGGAAGAGGGTTTTGATGAACATTTTTCCTAGGCTTATTGATGATGAAATTGATGGGGTTTATGTTAGATTTTGATGAATCTAAGCTTGTTAATCGTATATCTTCAATTTCTAGTATTGAATATCGGAATCAAAGAGTTAGGATTCATACCCAAATTGGGGGTTTTGCTTGAAATAAGAAATTAGGATAATCCTTGAGTGAAATCAGCAATTAGTGGTTGGGTTATGATCCCCTAGTACTTAATTTGACTTTTTTACTTTTGAATTTCCCGTTTTGCCCTTGTGGGCCCATTTTTCCAAATTCTAAGGTTAGAATTGACCTAAACTGAATGGTTGCAATATTAGTAGCATCCTTCATGATTTCTAATCTAGATTTTGATTATACTTAGACTACTTTGGTTCTGAGGTTCAGCGGAAAGGAAAGGCAAATGAGTGAGTTGTTGGTGTTGTGGTTCGGCCATCTAGGTAGGTTATGGCTTACCCTTGGTGAGACTTCGTATAGCGAAGCACATATTTAGATTATATTGTCGGAGACAACATGTGAACTTTAAGGTATAAAGTTGGGATGGATATTTCCTTAGGTTGGGCCTTGTTGTGTGTTGGGGCTAGCCACCCTGTCGTGTTGTGATTTGATTGTTCTATTGTGTTGGATTAATGCCATGATTTGTTGATAGATATTAAAGTCTGTTTATCATCTTGATTATGATATAGTTGGTGTACCCACCGTTGGTACTTGTGATTCGGTTATATTATTGGCATACCCGCTGTTGGTATTTGTATTCGGATATATTATTGGCGTACCAATTTACTGGTACTTGTGGTATTGAGTATGATTATTGCTGTTGGTACATACATTTCCCGCACTCTCATTTTTCATGATACATGGTTGAGATACTAATGATACTTGATGAGACACTTTGATGAGCTTGGCTTGGTTTTATTTGAGTGACGTGAGATGGGCGATATCTGATGTTAGTTCCGGAATCGTTGATTCAGTGAGTGCATGGACTCCGCGGGTCCCCCAGAGTGGTGCCGGTGAGATCCCCCCATGGGCAAAGATCCGGGGTCCTGTCTGTCTGTTGGGTAAAGATCCGGGACAGGTGGCACTTAGACTTCGCGAGTCACACTGGGTTGTGCTACCGAGATGTCGATATGTCCGTCCGGAGTACACGTGTACATAACATTTACATGGCATTGCATTGCATTCATACACTATTGCATTGTATTGCATTATGACTTGATTTTGAGATGTTTGGTGTTGTACTTGTGATGTTGGATTCAGACTGGATATATTCAGATTTGGCACATTTGGGATTAGATGCTTTACGTAGGTGATGACGTATACTTGGATTTGATTACATTGACTTATACTTGTTGGTTTATCTTCTTACCTACTTTATTATCTGAGTTGTGTTAGCTATGCTTAGTCTGCTGATGATGCCCACTAGTACCGTTGTTTTGTACTGACCTGCACTTGCTGCATTCCTTTATGAATGCAGAGTATCAGGTTGGATCTGCTTCTATGACACGTGGCTGATATTCGCTTCAGCTTTATCTTCGAGTTTCCAGGGTGAGCATAGCCGTTCATTGCCTTGAAGACTTCTCTATCTTTATGTCATATTATATTCAGAGACATAGACAGTTTTGTATTATTATTCCAGACTTGTATTAATTCCCTTTTAGATGCTCTTGTATTACTTAGACTAGACCCTGGGGGTATTATTATTATTCCGCACTATTCTACTACTTATATATATATATATATCATGAGACTTACGTATTTATTATATTCCGTTGCTTAATTTCATTATTTAGGTATTTATTTATTGTTGGGTTGGGGGTTTGCTTACCGAGGAGGGAAGGTAAGTGCCCGCACAGCTTAGGAAAAATAGGTCGTGACAAATACCAATTGTTGCTAATGATCTTGAACACCATATCTATTAGCACCTCTAAAAATATCATCTGCCTCAATACCTTTGTTAAAACAGCCAGGACACTCTATCATAGGCTTTAGCCATGACTAACTTCATTACAACATTAACAGTCTCAGTTCTCAATCTGATATCAGCTATAATTTTTTGAGTCCCAACACATTCTCTACATTACTCTTCCTTTCGCAAATTTAGCCTGATTCAATAATATAATATTTGGTACATGATGCACCAATCTTTCATGAATTAATCTTGAGAAGATTTTATTCACAAAATTACTTAAACTAATAAGCCTCATATCAGAAAAGTTATTAATAATATCATTTTTTGGTAATAATACCAAATTAGCATGAGTAATATATTTAGGCAACTCAGCTCCACAGAAAAAAGCTTTCATCATTTTTGTAATATCCTCCCCAATAATATTCCAACAGGTTGATAAAATAATCATGTGAAACCATCTGGGCCCCCACTTTCACCATTCAAACTAAAAACCATCTTCTTAGCTTCTTATTCTATTAGCATAGCAGTAATTCCATTATTTTTTTCATCTGATATCATTTGAGGTGAATGATTCAAATCTTCAAAATCAGTAGGGTCATCTTCCTTTGCAAATTGTCTGCTAAAAATTCTGATTGCTCCTTCTGCCATCTCCTCATTATCTTCAATCCAATTCCTATGCTGATCTTGAATTCTTTTTAATTGTAGTCTCTTCCTTCTACCCTGAACATAAACACGAGAAATTTAGTATTTCTGTCTCTGTCTTTAAACCACTGCTTGCCTGTCTTCTGTTTCCAAAATTGTTCCTCCAGATGTAAAAATCTGTTGAGGTCTACTTAAAATCTGTGCAACTTCTCCCAATTTAATGTATTAGGTTGCAGTTCAAATTGTAATTCGTGGACCTTAATGACCTCCTCTAAAGTTTCTATCTCCTGGAAAATATTTCCAAAAGTAGATTTGCTCCATTAAGTCAATGTTGTCTTTTACTTTCTTCATTTTGTGATGAAAAAGAGTAAATGGATTTGCCATAAAATCTGCCTTCCGCTGTGCCTTGACTGTTTCCTAAAAAGTGTCATTCTTCACCTAAAAGTTCATGAATTTGAATGGTTTCTTAATTAGAGTAGAGTTCCCAGCATATGAGATCAACAGTGGTGCATGATCAGAACCAAACCTGATTAAATATTGTATCTCAATGCCAGGATATCTATTCTGCAGGTTAATATTACCTAGACATCCATCCTATCTCTTGAAAATGCAATCTCCATCACTCTGCCCATTCCATCAAGTAAGTTTAATACCTTTGAATCCCAAATCTTGCACTCCACAGTTGTGCATGAATAATTTGAAATCTTGTACTTCTACAACATTAACAGGTAGTCCTTCATATTTTTCTTCCTCAGAAACTATTACATTAAAATCTTCACTAATCATCCGAGGTTTATTCATTTTGTTTGCCACATCTTCCGGATTTTCCCATAGTTCCAGTCTTTCCCTCTTTGTACACTTTGCATAAACCATAGTGACAACTATGTCCTCTTACAACACGTGTCCCTTAAGCTTCAGAGTTGTAACACCCAGTAATTTTGAGTTAGGTATGGATGTGTAAAAACTAGTATAAAGATGATATTTTAGCCATATGAATCTATTCGGGATGAATTCGGATGATAAACAGTCGTTTTGAAGTCAAACCAAAAAGTGGAGTTCTTAAGGGCTTCTAAATTCGTCTAAATCTGAGACAGTCTGCACTTATGTCGTGTTTTATGGTATTTGTGTTGGGTATTTGAGAAAAATTATAAAATTAAATTGCAGGCCTCTGAAATACCTTTCCAACCATATAAAGTGGGACTCAAAGGGAGCTACATACAGGGAGTTATGATCATTTTACTGAGCGAATATCGATTGTCAAAAAAATATGCTAGGCGCGCGTCGCGGACCCAGCATGGAAAAAAAATTCAGCTGCAGACCAACAAAAAAACATGATCAGGTGCTGAACCCGCGACGCAGACTCAGCACGGAGAGGGGAATATTTTCTATTTCCGAATTTTCTTTAAGTCCTACTTCATTGTGTTATTTTCCACTTCGTTTCAAATCAATATTTCTGAGGAAAAGAACCCTAGAAAAGTCTCTTTAACCCTAAGGTAAGTTCTCACTCAATCTTGATCATTCCCACACTATATCCATCCCCTCTTGATAGCGAATCATCTCTCTAAAACCTTAAGTTCTTGAATTCTCAAGAAGAAGAAGATAGGGGCGTGTGGAATTCGTCTAAGAGGTAAAGGTTTTCAATTTTCCTAGTATTAATAAATTAATGGGTTAGAGTAGAAGTTCTTCAAGGTTGGAATCCGTTAGTGATTCATGAAAGGGTTCAAGAACCCGTTTGTAAGGCTTACGATAAAACCTTAGTTTTCGAAATTCCAAGAAAACTTCAAGAAACTATTCAAGTTCTAATCTTTATCATCTAAAACCATTGTAGTGTGATTATTGAATCTTGGAAAGTGCGCTTGAGCTGGATTTGAGGTATGTCTATATTTCAAAAATCGTCTTTTCAAGTTTGCCTAGATTTCCAAAATCTTCCTTGAAGTATGTCTAGATTTTCCCGAAAATCCTTCTTGAAGTATCTCTACTTTTGAAGTACGCTTATACTGTGAAAGAAAGATTTGTATTTGAGAATCCTTCCTTGATTGTTGTATAAGTTATAACTCCTGTTTGTTGGAAGTTCTTTTGGAACTAAATATGATTTCTTTTAGAAAAGGTCATGCGTGTGTAGGGTCAAGCCTGCATCGACCTTATACGAAATATACTACTTTATGAAACTCGTTTTTCCCATTATTGGATGATTGAACTTATTTTTCTATAGGCTGGACTTTAAAATTGTTTTGTTGTTGAATGGTTTTCTTGAACTTGAAATTGAATAAGAGATTTGAATAATATTTCTAAATCGGTTATGACTTGAAATGCCTTTATTTTGAGATGATGACTTGAGAAGTAAGATTCGGCTCTAAGCCACGATTGATGATTCGGTAATAGACCATGATTTTTATATTGTTCGTGTTCGGGCCTGTATGGGCAAGCTGTGCTAGTCCAGAGGATGATTAGCCGTTATGGATCCTAAAGTATCGATACAAGTATTGCTGTGTCCGTCCAGAGGACGATTGAGATTCGTTGCTTCCTAGCCCGGATTATCTATTGCCATGTCAGTCCAGAGGGCGATTGAACTCCGAGGTATATCGTGTCACACCCCAATCCAAATAGGGTATGATGGGCACCCGACCCTTATATAGGGCTGAGCGAACCCGCTGACTTTTACTACACACATAATCGCTTTAGACTCTTAAGTCAAACAAAATGAAATACATAATAAGGGCTTTCAGAGACATCCTTTTCGTCGTTCTCAAGTCAAGTAAAATCTATAATCATATGAAACTTGTAACATGATGCATAATGACACATCGGCTGGTGGAGCCACTTACAAGACTGACAGTCTATACATGTGACTCTATCTGCAAAGTCTCTAACATCAATCAGGAATCATAACATATATACTCACACTCGGCAACACTCCAGAAAGAAATGGAGCTCGCCAATCCCGCTGGAACATCTTCTAGCAATGTCTTCTACTCATCTGGGTGTACCTGCGTGGCATGAAACGCAGCCCCCGAAGAAAGGGGTCAGTACGGAATATGTACTCAGCATGTAAGGTATGAAATACAGTAAAGAGGATCATAACTAAAACGGAGATTTATCAGAAACAAGTATGACTGTTAAAAACATCAATACACTTGCCTTTTGAAATGAAAATCATGCATGTCAACATCATATATCATATATACATATAACGTGTCCCGTCCCTCTAGTGAGGGACTCGGTGGGTAAAATCATGCATGTCAACATCATATATCATATATGCATAACGTGTCCCGGCCCTCTAGTGAGGGACTCGGTGGGTAAAATCATGCATGTCAACATCATATATCATATATGCATAACGTGTCCCGACCCTCTAGTGAGGAACTCGGCGAATGGAATCATCATATGCCATCCTGGCCGCCACCCCCGTATCATCATATCATAATATATATATATATATAACGTATCCCGGCCCTCTAGTGAGGGACTCGGTGAACAATGCAATGGAGTACGCACGAGAACATGTCCTGGCCCGGGACTCAGTGAAGGATACATTGAGGCATGCACGAGCAGAGTAGTGAGAAACTATATGCACATAAATCAATTTTTAAGACTCGATAGATAAGTACACTAATTGACGCTTGAAGGATCATAAACACATTTCGGGTAAATCCGAGTTAGTATAAGAATGTTATGGATATTATTCATTACGAAAACCTTTACGAACGTTTCAAAACAATCTGAGACCGCCTATGAAAGTTAGGGACTCTTTATACTTTGCTTGTTATTAAATCATGCAATGGACTCGACTATACTAAGTATGCTCATGTCAAAAAGTGAATAAGAATCGTAAAAAGCTCGGAATCAAAGAATAGCGTTACCCCAAGGTGCATATCATACCTTATTTGGGTCTAGGACATGCCAAAAGAAAGAAAGGGTAAGCCTTACATACCTGGAAGATGATTCTCAACTTTCAACTTACTTCCCGCCTTGCAACTCGCTTAAGAATTATTCGTAGCCTCGTACTCTACATATGGAATCATTCATAATATCATTAGGATCATCGTCGTACGTTCGTCTCGAAACTTTAATTAAAACCCCTTTTAAATTCTGCCGAAATTCGGGCAGTATTTCCCCTGTTTATATGCCTAGCCCGAGATTCCAATTCAACAACCAACAACATCAACAACAATACCAATAGTATTAACATCATTTCCAATACCGACGTATGCCATAAAACAGTCCGCGCACTGTTTTCTAAATTTCTCAACCAACCAAATTTGCGATATAACTATTTAATAATTTTATTTCCATAAAGAAGCTGAAATTAGCACTAACAACATCAATAACCACATCCTCCACATTTTACAAGTTAAATACATTTATTTTCATCTAAAGTTTTCTTCAAATCTCGTTCCATAATTCACAGCACCAACAAACGAATTTATCAGGCTATTCCCTCCGCTCTAATCCGTTAAAACTCTAAATAAACTCGTTAACAATGAAAAGGAACCTTATTCATACCTTAAGCATGCAGCCACCACGTTATCACTCTTCTCCGTGGTTGATTTTTAGCTCAAATTGAAGACAACGCAGCGTACAACACTTTTCTCTTCATGGGCTTCGGGATTCGGGGCTCAGATTTTGGTCAAAATTGGTTTTTCTTCTCTCCAAGGCTCTTCTCTCTCTCTTTCCACAATTTTCGGGTGCTCTTGGTCTGAAAAATGAGGAGAAAGGGCTAAAATTGCACTTAAATAGGCATGGGTCATGGGCCTAACCCGGTTGGGCCCGGATTGGGCCTAGCCCACTGACCTTTCTGCCTTAAAACGTCTGTATCTCATTATCCCGACGTCACCTATGGACCCACGACCTATGGTTGGAAAGATAATTCAATTATATACAACTTTCATTTTGGGAGTTTCCCAAATTCCCAAATACCGATGGTGGTATGGCCTCCCGAAGTCAGATCACCCAAAAACGTAACTTAAAATTATTTGTTTGGAGGGCTTCCACTTTGATTTGGCTCAAGGGTCCTTCTTGAGTTGTGTTTAACTTCACATCTGTGATTCATATAACTTGTCGCATGTCCCAAAAAATCTCAACGTGTGGACCCCACCTCGGCTTACGAATAATCCGACGTACAAAAATACGGGATATAATACTATCAACGTGAGTTTAAATTATGTAGCAACAACATGATTGTCATTTTTTTTTGAGGAATCACGTGTCACGCTCATGATCTGAAAACGTGGGGTATAACATATCTCCTGGTGCAATTGTTGCTGTGCTAGTCCAGAGGACGATTAGCCTCCGTTGGAGTATCTATTGTTGTGCTAGTCCAGAGGACGATTATCTACCGTCGTTTCCTAACCCATATTATCGATTGATTGATTTTCCTGTGAGTGGCTTGTTTCGTACTTTTATTAGCCTGTGAGTGGCGTGTTTCGTATCTTGTTGCCTGTGAGTGGCTTGCGGTGATAGTGAATTCGTAAGTGAAATACTTGGCCTGGAAAATGGTAAGGAGTTAAGTTAATGTGTCCGTTGTTGTTGGATTCTTTGATGAATCTTTAATGTTGCCGACTTACTTTATTTCCTGGGTTTGGAACTGCTATTTTCATTGATGTCATTTTATTGATTTTATTCTTCATATCTTGTTTTGTTAACTATTGCCCCTTAGATACTCACTGAGTACCCAGTACTCAGGCATACCATTGTTGTTTTTGATGGTATGTTAGGTATCGTTGAGGAGCAGGTTCGTGATACGCCTACGATTTAAGAGAACTTGCTGCTTTCGAGACAATTCGGTAAGCCCACATGATTGTTCGTGGGGCACCATTCTATCTTTACTTTTTTTCGTATTTTAGTTTCAGGCTGTGTCCTGATGATTTTAGACACTCTTTATTATCTTAGAAGCTCCATAGTACACATTCTTGTGGGTAGTTATTGAGTTTTGTTTAACTCTTGGGCGTTCGTCACGTTTTGTTTAAGTTTTATGATATTAAAGACTTCTGCTGATTTAATTCATATATCATGATTTGATTGTATTTATTTTATAAACTGTTGGAGGTGAATATTGAACCTGGCGGTTCAAGTGTTGTTATTTCATCTTTTAGGTTTTTCCGATGTTGTTCATGACATCGGATGCCGGTCACATCTAGGGTGTGTTTTGGGGCGTGACAAGCTTGGTATCAGAGCCTAGGTTTAGATGTGTCCTAGGAATTGTCTATGTCGATGGAGCTGTGTCTAGTGGAGTCTTGCTTGGGCAACCTGATCACCTGCATGATCAAAAGACTACCAGGACATTTATAAGTGCTTCTCATTCTTCTTGATTCTATATTGTGCTATAGAGCTTGAACTTCCTTTAGGATAGTTCTAACGTGTTCGTTGCTCGTGCTTTGCTGAGATTTATTTAACTCGTGCTGCAATTTCTAACCTAGTGAACAATGGTTCTTTGAGGTGCACATTGATTATGATGTATAATTTTATGGATGGTTTAAAGTCGCTTGGAACTATGTAGTAGGTGTTTGGTGATTTAGCTCGTAGGGAGGTGGCTGGAGTCTCAGGTGCTGTGCTCACAGGTAATCTCACTATTTCTCTCTTGATGCGTATTTGCTTATCGATCCAAGTTCGAAACCCTTCTTATGTGACTTCGTACTTTACCCTTGATTTAGGTAGGGAACCTGAACAATTGTTGGAACCTTTTTTCTATGAATACCCCTGCTAGTGTCCTCGACATTACTTCTAGGATCTATAAGACTATGTGGTGTAGTTAAGGATCGTGAGACTACGACTAGTTCGATTGAATTAGAGATAGCAAACTTTGATGTAAATTTTGGGGTAGACTAGTTTTCCAAGTGTTATGCAATTCTAGATAGCCAATAAGAAATAATTAGGCTTGTAGTTCTAGATGAAGCCGTTAAATATTGGAAGAGTAATATCGTTAAATCTCGAGGTATACTACAGGTGTAAATCCCTTATTCCATGCTTAGGCTTGTATGATGTAGTTGTGGGAGTCTCTGTGAAGACCATATGGTTATTGTTAGAGTATTATATGAGTTTTGTTTGAGATAGCTTGCAATACTAAGGAACACTACTGAGAATTTTGAAGACTTGAGGTTTAGTGAGATTCTTAGGCCATAACTTTCATTTGAGGACGAATGATCCTAAGGGGGGGATAACTTTCATCAGATAGAATCTCCACTTCAAACATTTTATCAACAAAAACCCTTATTTTCCTGATGTATTCACCAGTGCAGTATGTAATCCCAACCTTCTTCTATATTCTTCAATCTTATTCTTGAAAAGGCTCCATTAATCCAATAAAGCCAAAATGATATTTGAGATGCATTTTAATCACTCTTTGAAAAGCTTCCAGATTATTCACAGATCTAATGTTCCATATCAAAGCATTCATCAGTAAACATTAGATTTATTAAAAGCTATTCTAGTTTTGATATCCACTTCTAGGTGGAACATTGGTTTCTCTTTGTGAGTACCACTTTTAGAAGATAAATTAGCTTCCTTTACTGCTGCTTTCATATTTAATTCCAGTGATTGTCCATCCATATCCCCTCTTTTACTATCTTCATTGCACTTTGTTGTCCTTGTTTTGATTGATCTATTTGCATATTCTCCTTACCTCGTTGTTGTGTTTTTTCTCTTTGTTTTGGTACTTTATTATTACCTTTCTCACCAGATTTGTTATTTATGTTGCCCTTTTCTGCAGGTTTCGGATTCTCTTTTTCCTGTCCTGTATCAATCTCCATTGCATCACTAACTACATGTCCCTTTTTTTCTGCCGAAAGAAGGTATGTCACTTGTACTTCCTTGTGTTCTACATGATTTAATACTTTCAGTGCTTTCCTCCCCTTGATGCATTGTGTCACTCTTCTGCTTGGAGAACTTATATCCTCATCTGTATTTGTATCCCTTTCCTCACCATTTGTTACTCATTCTCCACCTATCTTTTCTTCTTCCTCGCTTTCCTTAATTTGTTCATCTATTTTACTGCAAGACTCTTCTTTGTCCACAATTATCTCTTACTTCTACAACAGTTTCTCACATTTATTGTCTTGTTCTTCCTCTATCTTCTCATCATTCTTTCCTTTTTTTTTCTCATTCTTCTCTCTGTATTTTTCAAGACTGTGTATCAATATTCATTGGTGATCTACTAGGACTTGGTTTACTATGGAATTTTTTTTCAATCTACTAGTTAGTGCTCATTCGCTCCTGCCGCTTTGTCTGTTGTTTGTTGGTATTATTTGCTTCCTCTTGCTTTTCTCCCTCTTCTTCATTACCACAACAAAAGTATTACTAGTTTTCATTGTTTCACCATCCTTCTTGTTATTGTTCTTCTCCACTTCATAGATAATCCTTCCAGATTTACACTTGATGTATTTATTTCTTCTTAACATCCATTCTTGTTTTCCTTGGTAATTCCACCCAGATCTGCCCTTATAAGCTGCTCCATTTTGTTGTATAGCAATCTCTTCATTCTCCTTATTTTATTTCCTTAACTCTTCCATATACTTCGTTTCCAATTCAGGATGTAAAGCTCTACATTCATCTTCAGCATGGTCGTGCAATTTGCAGTGTTTGCAATATTTTGGAAGGTAATCATAACTGATTTTTATCCATTTTGATTTAATTTTGCCTGTATTTTCATCTTCTTCAGCAATATTAATTCTATGTGGATGCTTTGCCATTAGATCTAATTCAACTTTCACCTTTGCACAGCTAGGTCTTGTCTTGTTGGTTGTTGCTAAATCAACTGCTAATGTCTTCCCAACTGCAGATGCCATTGAAAAAGCTGCCTCCTTAGCAAAGAAATTAGGGGGCAGTTCTGAGCTCAATAAGCCCAATTATCACTGTGCCTTTTGTTTCACGTTGGATCGGAATTACCTTCCTCAATTCTTTGATATCAATGTTGTCATATGAAAATTTACCAAGTATTATTGCATATTGTAAAATTCTCTTTGATATCAACTGTTGAATCTCAGATGAATTGCATTTTATGTAAGGTTCTCCTTTTATATAAGTGATTGGTTTGGGTGAAACATTTATCTGGGTTGTATTTGATTGGATTGGGATGGGTTTTAACTGGTTTGCATAATTAGGAGATGGTTATGGGTGGAATATTATAGATAGGAAAACCAGTAGGCTCGCCTTGGTTAGAAGAAGTGGTAGGCATATTTGGTGTGGTTTTAGGCAAACTGTTAGGAATTATGAGGGGGTGGAAATTTGGTTTCGTAAGATTGGGATTAGGTGACGGTAGAATAGCCACTGGAGGCAGCTGTCTCCAGTACGATTGGACATTCCGGTCGATATAACAAGGTTGACGTCTAGGGTTTTGAGGTTATCTATAGAGCGTTTTCTAAGGTGAGCTCATGACGAACCTTCTAACAACCAACTTTGATGTATTTTTTTTAATTGGTAACAAAATTTGATGGGGATTTTGTTTTGTTTGTTCAAATACACTTTTTCTTTCCAATAAAAAGGGATTCTTTGATTTCAATTTCTTTAGTTTAAAAAACTGCAAGAAGTGAGCATGTGTTCGAAGTGGTGGCATTTATCTTTGAAGATTTAGAAACACCGAATATCTAGATCTCAGGGATTTATAAAATACCAAAAAAATGATCCTCTAATAAGACTACTCTTAGGTGGTAAGACTTGAAACGTATTTGTTCTAGTGATCAATGGTGAAATTTATTTGTCCAGGAGTAGAAATTAAGAACTCAGTTTTATATATATATATATATATATATATATATATATATATATATATATATATATAAGTTTCAGTATATATGCTCAATTTAATTTGCAATTTTTAAATGAAAAATATGTGTCTATGGATCCTCAACAACTGTGCGATGTCACATGCTTTATCATCCTTTAGGAGATTGTGTTGCATTCATATATTGTCGTTATTTGTATTTTTATGGCTATTTACAGCATGTTTCTAAGAAACAATCCAGAAATAGACGAGTCACTTGATATCGCACCTGTGCTATAATTTCTAAAATCCTGTCTCATCTAAATTTTATCAGTCGTGACAATGATATTATATATATTGATAATCTTAGTACAATGATATTATATGTATTGATAATCTTAGGATGGATAGAAATGCCTTTCACATTTCAGCTTCCTTAGCCATGAATATTGGAGGATTGACGGACAATAACAAAATGTCAAGTACTTAAAAGTTAGCAATGTTCTTAAACATATTGTCTCATCAAGAGAAGAACAGGTCTATCAAAGTTGATTATATTAGATCGGGGTTGGAGTGTAAGTCAAGCCTTTAATGAATGTCTAAGAGCTATTCTCAAACTAAATCCATTGTTACTAGTTAATCCTAATCCGGTGTTTGAAGATGAGACTGATGATCGTTGGAAATGGTTTAAGGTAGGTAAATTTCAATATAACATTTGATTTACTGTCACGACCCATTTTACTAGGCCGTGTGGGCACCTATCATTCCTACCGCGATAGGCGAACCCTTATCCCAACATAACCAATTCAAGTAAAGGCGGAAGAAATAAATATAGAATAAGTCTCAAATCATCCACATAAGATAAAGTGCAGAAATGCTAAATACAACACCATAGATCTGGTCTAATTCATACAAGAGCACTAACTAAATACTACAAGTCTGAGAGATGATAAAGTCTCATAATACAACTGTCTCGAAATAACAATAAGACAAATAAGTAAAGGAAAGAACATCCGGGCAGTGGCTGTCATCGTGCTCACCCAGGAATGACTCTACAGCAGCCGCGCCAATCAACCATGAGGGGAAAGAATCGAACCTGTCTAATAGTCTGCATCCATAAAGAATGCAGCAAGCGTAGGTCAGTACAAAACAACGGTACTACCAGGTATCGTCGGGCGACCAAGTATATCGTCGGCTGACCAAGTATAGCTAACATAATTCAGATAATAAAGTAGGATACGCAGATAAATCAACAGGTATAAGTCAAACACAAGCCAGAACCAAGTATACGTTATTACCTAATTTGAAGCTTCTAAATCCCAACGTGTCAAGTCTTAAATACTCAGTCTGAATCCATACATCATAAGAATATCACAACAGAAACCAAGTGCAATGCAATTCAATAATGTATGAAATGTATATGCAATGAAATGCAATGCAATGCTTTGTACACATGTACTCCGAACGAAAATATCGACGTCTCGGTAGCACAACCCATGGGGGACCCGCGAAGTCCATGTTCTATGTCACTCCGTATCACACAACATAGAGACGACCTTTCCACCTTTCACGCCAGCCGACCATCCCGTATCACACTGGCCGCGCAATTAGTATAAAACCCCCAAGTATTTCAAGAAAACATAAGCCACATCGTTACTGCCCTGTCAAATGTGCCTTATATATATATATATATATATATATGCAAAATGAGTGCTCAATGTAGGATTCAAGTATGTAGATGACAACAACAAGATCTCTTATCACATTCGTTCCACTCCGGTACATGACCTCGGATCATGAACTCTCATCTCTCTTTCACACAATCCACGATTCTGGGACAACCATCGGACATCGGACTACTCACATCACTCTCATGGAAACTGAGCTCAGCTCATCACAGTGTTTCATCAAGTGCCAACAGTGTCTCAACAGTATATCATGATGAATAGGAGTGCGTGCAAGGCATGTATCAACATCAATAATCATGCTCAATATCACAAGTACTAACAATGGGTACGCCAACAATATATTAGTGTCACAAGTACCAACAGTGGGTACACCAACAATTTCATGAACGACTACACAAGTCATATAGAACGCTAACCTCGTATCATAATCAACTAGTAAATTACCACAAAATCACAATCAAGATAGAACAACAGATTCCAGTATCTACAACCAGCACGTGGCATCAAGCCAACACAATAGAACTATCAAATCACAACACAACGGGGTGGCTAGCCCCAATCATGTAACAGGGCCCAACCTAAGTCAAAATCTAACCCAACATCATACCCGAAGGTTTACCTGCTTTCTCTGACAATATAATCTAAATATATACTGTTCTATATGAAGTCTCACCAAGGGTAAGCCATAGCTTACCTGGATGGCCGAACAGGAAACACCGACAATCACTCTTTAGCCTTGCCCTTCTGCTGAGCCTCAATATCAAAGAAGTCTAGGCATATTCCAAACCTAGATTAGAAATCATGAAGAACGGTACTAATATTTCTATCATTCAATTTAGGCCAAAATCCAACCCTAGAATTTGGGGAAACGGGGCCCACAAGGTCAAAACGGGAAATTCGAGAGTAAAATATCAAATTAAGGACTAGGTAACCATAACCGAACTACTAATTGCTAATTTAACTCATGGATTCACCTAATTTCGAATTTAAAATAAAACCCCCAATTTTGGGTATAAACCCTAACTCTTTGATTCAGAAATTCAACACTAACAATGAAAGATAATTGATTAACAACCTTAGATTCCTCAAAATCTTGGATAAACCCCATCAATTTCATCATTAATAAGCCTAGATAGAACATTCATTATCTCCACTTTATCTTCCATTACTACGAAATTACAAAGGGAAAGAGGAATCTATGATGATTAGGAACAAGGAATTAGTAAAGGGATTAGCCAGAGTTACCACCAAGAGTTTCTCCAATATTCTTCTAAAACAGTCCCCAAGAGCTCAATTTTCGAAATGGGAATAAAGGATAGACTAATGGCTTATTTAATACACACTTAATGAAATAACAGGCCTGTTACCGCCACGGCTGTAACAGTGCCGCAACAGCGATGCCGCCCTAGCGCCCCACAGACCGCTGGGACGGTCTGGCCAAATAGGCGGTCACCCTGCCGCAACAGCAGTGCCGCTGGGACGGCACTGGTGCCGTCAATGCGGACACCAGGTACTAGAAACCCAACTAAATGTTTTTAGTCTCAATCGAAATCTCGAACCACTCCTGAGGCCATCTGCTCACAAAACACATATACAAATCCACATAAAAATACTCTACGAATGCACTCGTTGACTGAGTCAACTCCCGATGCCTCATTTCCAATTTCCCAACCCAGTCGCAAAATGCATCCGAGTGCATTCCGAACTGAACTAGATATACACACAAGTTTTAAACGACCATCTGACCTCTCGGAATCGACGAATTTCCAAAAAAGGTCCGTTTACCCAAAAGGTAACTTTGGGTCAACTCTTTTTTCACTTTAAGCCCATATTTCACAAAACGTTGCCCGAATCTAATCTAAACACCTCGAGAAGAGTGCCAACTGTTCTCTTGGGTCCAAAGTGAGCTAACCAAGCACGGGAAAGGGTCAAAAGGGTCAGAAATGCAATAACGACCAAACGGGTCGTTACATTAGATACCAATTAAATAATCGCTCGTCCTCGAGCGACAAGGAAGAGAGGACGAAAAAATGCTCGAATCGGCAATGATTGAAGATATTGGCCACGCTCGTCGAACTTGTTCTTACAGGAAAGATCCTCACCAAACAAACTGAATCCCCAACGAATGATACAGAAATCACCAGAACGGTACTTCGCCAACATAGAAACATGGAAAATCGGATGAACATTCAACATATTTGGCGAAAAACTAACTCATAGAAAAAGGGTCCAACAACGGGTAGTCTCAAACAGGCCCAAGCACCTCGGCTCACTTACCAGTCACAACTCTCCACACTTGGCTCAAGTTACAATTATCATATCTCCATATTCGGATTTCCCTCGCAACTGATCCTTGAATAAACTAATTGCTTTACTCGAATTCCTCCATTTGATAAAACCGCAACTCTGAACACAAACAAAAGGCCCCACGATTACTTCCCAAACCGATGCAATCCTCTAGAACATAGACACAACCATAACCCATTCTGAACCGATGAAATACTCTGATTTCGAAGACCTTTCCTTCGCACTTAATAGAGTCATTTCTCGTACTGTGATTCCTTAGAAACATAAGAACACACATCCAAAAATTTGAACACATAACTTACTCTCGACAGAAAGAATCCATGATTCACCTGCGATGTCTGCGTAATTCTATCCAAAACTGACCTTACCGGCAGCCAACTTGGCCAGTTCCGAATCTCAATAGACCTTCAAATCACAATACAGGAACCATACCACTGAATCTTTCATCGAGCAAACAACTTATCACTAAAGAGACCTTTCATACAACAACTCCTTCTCAAATATGTACTAAGCTCATTGCGATCCATTATTCTATCCAAGTAACTATTCTTAGAAAATATCATCAAATTCACTAGGAAACCCTGACGAAGCTCGGTAAATCTATTATACCTCAATTCTGAGCTAAAACGCATCGAATCTTTAAATATCTTCCTGGAAATATAACCATGGACCATTAAGCTTAACTCGAACCATACTGGCCCTGAATGAATGCACAACTCTCGAATATCACCAATTAGTCATTTAAACTGAATCCTAATTCCTGAAACCAATCACCGCTATATCACACATAACAATCCCTATCTATCATTTTTGACTCCACAAGTTGAGTTCTATCCAAGTTATCAACTTAGTACTGAAGAACTATATCCTACGATTTCAAACTTCATGTTTCTCAACCTTTACCGATACGCAAATCCGATACAAACCCGAACCTTTCGACACAAAACCTGAAGCCTCATATAGTAATTATATAACCATCAAACCTCTCGTAGTACCACCTTGATATGCTTGCAAACTCTCCGAAAGTATCCAATCTTACATTGCCGCTTAAAATCTCACGCAATTATGCCCAAGTCCTTAATAACCAAACACTCTTACC
Organism: Lycium barbarum; assembly: GCF_019175385.1. Taxonomy (NCBI): domain Eukaryota; kingdom Viridiplantae; phylum Streptophyta; class Magnoliopsida; order Solanales; family Solanaceae; genus Lycium; species Lycium barbarum. The sequence continues at coordinate 83,926,020 of NC_083344.1, forward strand.
CAAGCTGTCCAGTCAACATTACTTGCAATCATACCGCATTACCACGAGTTGGGTCTCACCTCAAAAATATACTCCAGCATCACATAATATGTCACGACCCGTCTAGGGGCCGCGACGAGCGCCCGGTGCTAGCCCACCCGAGCACCCCTTGGCTTACACTTACACTTACATCTAGGTGAGCCACATAATTGAACGCGTAATTCTATTCATTAATCATGTTAGTCCTATTGGACAACAATGCCTTTATATCATCATTGGCATTTATGCCACATCAATGTACATGAGCCGACAAGGCTATCAAAATGATATACAAAATATAGGCCGACAAGGCCAGACATATCTATCCATATACACGTATCTACTAGCCTCTAAGGAGAGTATAACATATCACATAAGCGGGACAGTACCCCGCTATGCCCATAATTATATACACAAAAGAATGAGTACCCAAAAGCTATAGCTCGATGAAATGGAGCTCTTCTATGTAGTCTCTGAGAATATAGCTATGGATCAAGCCTGTCTCCCTGTGCACCTGCGGGCATGACATAGCGTCCACAAACAAAAAGACGTCAGTATGAAGAATGTACTGAGTATGTAAAGCATGATTAATATCAATATAGAAGCATAATAGGCAACATAAGAAATAGCACAAGAGGGGAGATGGTGTTATCATTATCATAGGCACTTATTTGCCTTTCATAGGATCTTTCCGTTCCTAATGCATATTTACGTGTATACATCCATATCCGTATCCGTTCCATATCTGTACTCATATTCGTATACATGCCCTTATTCACATTCATATCGTATCATATTCGTATTCATACTTATATCCATATCATATACATAATCATATCATATACACAGCATTTACATAGCATACCCGACCATGCAGGATCGGTGTTTCATACATACTTGGCCAACCAAGGCTCAAGGTTACTCATACCCGGCCCTACCAAGGCGTCAGGGTTATCCGTACCATCTGCAGAGGTGTGCGCGCGTTTCGTAATCGTATACATACTTATTTACATATCATACCCGGCCTCATAAGCTCGGGGTTCCATAATAGTCATACATAGATACATACACATACTAGGTCATAAGCATCATTATAACAATCATCGTCAACATCGTTGTTACTACTATCGTCAACCATCACATTTACCTTAATAGGCCTACTCGTCATACGAGGAATTTAGTATAATCGTAGCATATCAAGAATCATAAGCTTAGTAGCTTGAAGATAGAAGCATTTAGAGAATATCATAAGCTCGTGGCCAAAGAACCATGCCTTATGAAAGAAGGGTTAGCCTTACATACCTTTTCCGTTCGACTATTTACCACTTGCACGTTCTCTTTCAACGGTTGCGTTTATACCTTCATTAAAGTCATACTATCGTTAGAATCGACAACTAGCACATATGGCTAAAGGTAGATAAAATCGGACAGCATCTCCTTTATTTATACAAAATTCCTCCAAATCGTAATTCAACTCCCAAACGTCAACAATACATTCATAATGCCATAACAATAGCCATTACTCATTCACATTATCCATATTTCTAGACATACATTCAATTCATCCATAACCATGGCCACAACACACATGACGTCCATTTACTTACATTGTTCATCTCATGTTCTCAACATCATTTATATCGTATTTACATCATAATACATCAAGACTCATAACTCAATTCAAACTATTTCTCAAAATGTCACTATTCATCCTTCATGACCCATTTTCCTATACTCATCTAATGTCCAAGCATTTTAACTCTCAAATACCTTAAACAACATATAAATACCATAAGTTTACCTTGGATGTTGTAGGAACAAGCTTTAGTTGATAATACTCCACTTTGAGCAAAACCCTAGTTTATCTCCATTTGGATTTCTTAACCTTAGATGATCTTTGATGGTTTTCTTACACATGATTCACTTGATTTGTGTTGTTGATGACTAACAATCCTTGAATTCTTATGGAATATATGTAGAGAGATGTCTTAGAGAGAAGGGGTGTGGAGTAGAAGTGAAATGAAATAACCTTGGTCCCTTTATTTAATGACTCAAAATCTAATCTTAAATGAACAGCACAGTGGTCGTAAACTTGGTTTACGGTCCGTATTCCAGTTTACGGACCATCCTTCATGGTCGTATTTAATTACAACAGAACCAGAAACTCAGGCTGAAACATGGTGATTTACGATCATGGTTTATGGGCCGTAAACCACTTTACGGTTCGTATTTCAGGTCGTATTTAACCATTTGATCATTTGGTAGAAGGTTGGAGTTTTGGAAGCCAAAATACGACATGGCAGTTTACGGGCCGTATACCACTTTACGGTCCATATTTCATTTTACGTTCAACTGGCCAAAATGCAAATCTGCAACTTCCCACATTTTCAGAACCTATAATTCGTCATTATGGAGCATAACCTATCTCTTATTGCAATTGCCTTTGGAATCTTACTTAAGGTCGTCAAACGTCGTTCCCTTCTTATTAAAACATCGTATACGCTATGCCCTTTGTTAGCCTACCCACTGTACGTTCGCAGGGAAACTTTCAAGGTGTAACTCACCCATAAACTCTCAAGCCCATTCTGCACTTGTACAATCGCAACCAAGTTCTCACATCATAACTCTTGTTCCCACGATTTTCTTGCTGCCCTTAACCTCGCAGATCCCGATCAACCTCATCGGTCACCCTTTTACTGTATGTCATGATATAGTGCCCTTGCAGTCCAACACAACTCACGTACTTATGTTACCTCACCTCAAGTCTTATGAACCTCAATCTCCTGAACCCGATAGCAAGATGTGTCATTGTAACCCTTCAGTTTTTGTATTCCATCTCAAATCACTTTATCACTATCCACCAACAACACTCAAATCCACTCGATCCTCTAAACCAATCATCCCTTTGAGGCGAACGAACCATAAACAATATCAATACTTCTCCTCTAATCGAAGTGTGGCAACCAGTAACTTCCCAAGTCATTAATTCATCGTGTAAGCCCATAATTAAAGTCATTTCTATCAGTCGATCACTTGCTTCTTAGATGTCTACAACCCAGTCAAATTTACCGACCAACGATGAGACCATAGCATTCACTTAATAACCGAGAAGTCCTTTAACATCAACTAACTTATATCAAGAATAACCTTTTGCACCAGTCGCAACCTTATACTGACAACCATGCCAGATACCAAATTTTTCTTTCCTACCCAATCTCTCGAAAAGTACTTATGTCCAAGATATTTCAAGAAGTCTTACTTCGCTACACACTTGCACAAAATATTCCTTCATGTCCTTATTGTCAACTTCATTTCTTTATTACCCGCGATCATAACACGTTTGCCCACGTTCGTTGGTCATCACTGAGCTTACACTTATTCTCACATACCGAAGTATAATACTCTACCATTACTGAATCATCGACTGCCATTGGTTCATCGGCATCATGCACACCATCATAAGTCCCTGACAAAGCTGAAGTCAAACCGATCATATCATCGAGCAACCCACTATTGTTAAGCCATAATTGTACTTTGTCACTTTCGAGCAACCCAACACTGAAACATAGAGACCCTATAACCCTCTGAACTATCTTTCCATTTCTCACGAACTCTTACAATAAACGAGTCTAATCGTGACTCCACCCAACAATGGAGTCTAATTGCGACGCCACACAATCGAAACCTCATGCCATAACTAGACACTGAACTTGATCACCTTCCTGAATCAGAATAACACATCTCGCACCAAACCACCACACGTCATAGATCAACCATTCACATAAGAATATAAGAACGAATTTCCACCCTCCACGGTGATTCAGATAAGAAAATTCAGATTCCAATTGGAATCGACTAGATACCAATTTGAATAAAGTCACACGAGAGAATGAAAGAATTAGAAGTTTCCTAAATGTCTTATAGCCTCTCGCAAATAAGTACAGAGCTCATTGTACCGATCCATAAGACACTACTAGACAAGCTCTTGTATTATAGATCGGGTAACCTAGGGCTCTAATTCCAACTTGTCATGACCCATTTTACTAGGCCGTGCGGGCACCTATCATTCTTGTTGCGATAGGCGAACCCTTATCCCAACATAACCAATTCCAGTAAAGGCGGAAGAAATAAATATAGAATATGTCTCAAATCATCCACATAAGATAAAGTGCGAAAATGCTAAATACAACCCCATAGATCTGGTTTGATTCATACAAGAGCACTAACTAAATACTACAAGTCTGAGAGACGATAAAGTCTCATAATACAACTGTCTCGAAATAAGAGTAAGACAAGTAAGTAAAGGAAAGAACATCCGGGCAGCGACTGTCATCGTGCTCACCTGGGAATGACTCTACAGCAGCCTCGCCAATCAACCACAAGGGGAAAGAATGGAACCTGTCTAATACTATGCATTCATAAAAAATGCAGTAAGCGTAGGGCAATACAAAACAACAGTACTGTAGGTATCATCGACCGACCAAGTATAGCTAACGTAATTCAGACAATAAAAAAGGATAGGCAGATAAATCAATAGGTATAAGTCAAACACAAGCCAGAACCAAGTACATGTCATCACCTAAGTTGAAGCATCTAAACCCCAAATGTGCCAAGTCTCAAATACTCAATTCGAATCAATACATCACAAGTAAATCACAAGAATATCATAACAGAAACCAATTGCAATGCAATGCAATAATGTATGAAATGTATATGCAATGTTGTGTACACATGTACTCCGGAAGGAAATATCGATGTCTCGGTAGCACAGCCCATGGGGGACCCGCGAAGTCCATGTACTATGTCGCTCCAAATCACATAGCATAGAGACGACCTTTCCACCCTTCACGCTTGCCGACCATCCCGTATCACACAACATAGAATGGCTGGGCAATTAGTATAAAACCTCCCAAGTATTTTAAGACAACATAAGCCACATCGTCACCGCCCTATCAAATGTGCCTTATATATATATATATATATATATATATGTATATTCAAGATGAATGCTCAATGTATGATTCAGGTATGTAGATGAAAATAACAAGACCTCTTATCACACTCGTTCCCCACTCCGGTACATGACCTCGGATCACAGACTCTCATCTCTCTTTCACACAATCCACGATTTCGGGACAACCATCAGGCAACGTACTACTAACCTCACTCTCGTGCAAACTAAGCTCAGCTCATCACACTGTTTCATCAAGTGCCAACAGTGTCTCAATAATATATCATAAAGAATGAGAGTGCATGCAATACATATATTAACATCAATAATCATGCTCAATATCACAAGTACCAACAATAGGTACACCAAGAATATATTAGTGTCACAAGTACCAACAATGGGTACACCTATAATTTCATGAAAAACTGCACAAGTTATATAGAATGCTAACCTCGTATCATAATCAACCAGTAAAATGCCACAGAATCACAATCAAGATGGAACAACAAATTCCAATATCTACCAACAGCACGTGGCATCAAGCCAACACAATATAACAATCAATTCACAATGCAACGGGGTGGTTAGCCCCAATCACGCAACAAGGCCCAACCTGAATCAAAATCCAACCCAACTTCATACCCGAAGGTTTACATGCTTTCTCTGATAATATAATCTAAATATATACTTTTCTATATGAAGTTTCACCAAGGGTAAGCCATAACCTCCCTGGATGGCCGAACAGCAAGCACCGATAATCACTCTGTAGCTTTGCCCTTCTGCTGAGCCTCAATATCAAAGAAGTCTAGGCATATTCGAAATCTAGATTTAAAATCATGAAGAACAGTACTAATACTGCTATAATTCAATTTAGGTCAAATCCAACCCTAGAATTTGGGAAAACGGGGCCCACAAGGTTAAAACGGGAAACTTCAGAGTAAAATATCAAATTAAGCACTAGGTGATCATAACCAAACTAATAATTGCTAATTTAATTCATAGCTTCACCAAATTTTGAATTTTAAGTTAAACCCCAAGTTTTGGTATAAACCCTAACTCTTTGATTCAGAAATTCAACACTAACAATGGAAGATAATTGATTAACAACCTTAGATTCATCAAAATCTTGCATAACCCCCATCAATTTCATCATTAATAAGCCTAGATAGAGCATTCATTATCTCCACTTTATCTTCCATTACTAAGGAATTACTAAACGAAAGAGAAATCTATGATGAGTAGGAAGAAGGAATTAGTAAAGGGATTAGCAAGACTTACCACCAACAGTTTTCTCCAATAATCTTCTAAAATAGTCCCCAAGAGCTCAATTTTCGAAATCGGAATAAATGATAGACTAAGGACATATTTAATACACACTTAATGAAATAACAGGCCCATTACCGTCACGACGGTAATGGGGCCACAACAGCGATGCCGCCCCAGCGCCCCCACAGATCGCTGGGATGGTCTGGCCAAATAACACTTGGCCGCCCCAGCGCTCACCCTGCCTCAACAGCGGTGCTGTTGGGACGGCACTGGTGCCGCCAATGAGGAAGCCAAGTACTAGAAACCCAACCAAATTATCCAAGTCTCAATCGAAATCCCGAACAACTCCCAAGGCCATCTGTGTTACACCTTGTAGTTTTCTACATTAAGATTCGTCGTATGTTAACTGTTTTAATTTTGGACACCGGGATTTGTTTCAAGGATATTTGAGGTTGGACATGTTTAACTTGTGCTTATGAGTGTTTAAATTCATGTTTGGTGAGTTACAGAAGGATTGGAGAATAAGTGAGTTGAAGTGGGAAGGTTCGTCAAAAGTTAATTTTTGAAAAATATGGTATATGGGTCGTATTTAAGGATTTTAAAAATTTCTAGAAAATGCAGTTTTGGAGGTGATATTATATGGCCAACTATATGGACCGTATAATTTTATACGGCCCAGATGTTGGTGGTATAATGTTATACGATCGAGGATATGGACCGTATATATATTTACAATGTTTCATCTCGAAAATTCTCGTGTTGGTTGTGTCTGAAGTAAACTAGCATAAGGCGGAGAGGCCATGGAATCCTTATAAGGATAAGGAATACCTTTAACAAGTGTTAAGCAAGTATCTACAGGTTCTGGGATCAAGCAAATCGAAGAAATTAAGTTTGTCGAAATTTTGAGAAAAACTTGGTAGGATTTTGGAAAGAAATTTTGGTCCAACCTGAGAGAGGCATATCTCTTAGAATATAAGGAGTTACGGTCGGTATAAAATTATACGACCGATTGTACAAACCGTATTTTTTATACGACCAACTTATACAAACCATATAATATTATACGGACCATATAAGTCAATGTCGGTGGAAATTTTTAGAATTTAAGTATGATGACCCCTCTTCATTTAAATCATTTTAAACACACTCCCAAGTCCTAGAGAGCTCTAAAAACCTCTCCAAAACATATTCAAACATATTTCCAAGCCTAACTCAAAGATAAAAGTGAAGATTAAAGTGGTTAGTATTTCCAAGTAAGGTCTACCCTTGTCTCTTCTTCTTGAAGATTTTTGGGTGAGTATTTTTAAGGAGGAGTAACCATGGAATTGAAGTGTTCTTGAATTTTGAGGTAAGATTTTACCTTAGTTTCATGTTTATGAGTTTGTTTGGTAATTATGTTAAGATTTGAGGAGAGGAAAATTGGAGAAAAAGCTCAAATATGCATTTGATGATATTTTGAGTTGTGAATTATTGTGAGTTATAATTATTAGCATGTTTTGAGCGTAATCTTGTTATGAGGGATAATAATGATGTTAAGGAATTGTAGTATACAAGTGTATAAGGGGTTGTATGAAGTTGTTGTTATGGATTGATTATGAAAAGAAGTTTTGGGATTGAATTGAGTATAATTTTCAATGTAATCTTTTGATTATGGAATTGTTGATGTTTTATTGTGATTTTGGGAGTTGTTTTGAAGATTGGAGGAAGTAGAAGATATAGGGGAAATGCTGTCTAATTTCCATTAGCTTACCAATTAATCTAATTTGACCTTATAAGCATTCAATGACTTACCCTTAGTGTGAATCATCTTAAATGTAGATTTATAAGCTCGGAAGGATAAGCATTGAGTAGTTAAGGAGACGACAAGGTATGTTAAGGCTAACCCTTTCTTTCTTACGGCATGATTCCTTTGTTGTGGACATATACAAGATACCCCTCAATATCCCTATTCCTAAAATGCTAGAAGTTTATAGTTCTTGATGTTCCCATGATATTATTGAGCCTGTTTCATGCTTATTGATTATATTCATTGATGTTGATCTCATTTCATGATTTTGTTCTTTCAAGGTGAGATATGTTTATGATGATAGTTCCATAATGATAATCTGAGGTTTACCGACCTTACGTCTCTCCGATAGATTTATAGCTTTTATTTGGGATCTCACGCATGCTTTATATATATATGTATGTATTTTCTCATACCGTACCGCGCTATAGTCGACCGTGCAGGAACGTAGATGTGCACACCACTGCAGTGGGCAGGTTATAATGATACCCCGGAAGCAGGATGATATGATATAGGGATCGGGTTGCACATTCTGCAGCACTAATATTTATGGATCGGGCTGCACGTTCCACAACAATATGTGTGTGTGTGTGTGTGTGTGTATATATATATATATATATATATATATGAAAAATGTTTTTTTTAAAGCTAAGCATGCATGACATCCGCCTTAAAAAGGCATTCAGAGGCACATGTTGATCTCTTTTATATTATGTTATCTTCATACTTTCATTATGTTGTTACTCACGCCTTACATACTTAGTACATTATTCGTACTGACATCCTTTTTGTTGCGGACGCTGCGTTCATGCCCGCAGGTCGACAAGTAGGCGGACTAGACCCCTAGGCTTCTTCATCAGCGATATTACAGGAGCGCTCCATTTGTTCTGGAGCTACAGTTCAGCTGGTATTGTTCTTTCGTGTATATATGTATATATGGACAAGGCGGGGTCCTATCCCATCTTTATTATGTTACGCACTCCAGTAGAGGCTCGCCGACAGATATGTACGGTTAGAGGTTCTATGATCATCTTAGTCTGTACTTAGTTGTATCACCATAATTTGATAGACTTGTAGGCTTATGTATATGTACATATGCAGTTTTGGGCTTGTGTCCCTTGCAGATTATGATATTTACGAGTTAGCTTTATGTCCCACTCAGATATAATTATGAGATGTACGTTTTGAGGTGCTCAGTAGGTTAGCTCCGGGTGCCTGTCATGGTCCTCCGGTTGGGTCGTGACAAAGGTGGTATCAGAGCAGTTCGTCCTAGGGTGTGTCCACGAGCCATGTCCGATAGAGTCTTATTATGGGTGTGAAGCATGCCACACTTATAAACAAGAGGCTGCAGGGCATTTAGGAACTATTGACCTTTCTTTTTCATTTTAGATCATGCGATAGAGCCATGATATAAGAATTTCCTTTTTCCTGACAGTGTGTAATGATTTCAGCGATGCCCAGGAAGAGAAAAGCTACAGCGTTCCAGAAGGGCAAGTTAGCGGCAGGTAGGAGGATTAAACGGGTACCGCCTACAGATGTGGAGGAGGGCGAGTGTCAAAATGAGGTTCCATCTCGGTCCTCTCACACTCCTCCCGCTCCAGAGGAGCATAGAGAAGCCTCAGCTCCAGCTCCAGCACCCTCAGTTCCTCCACCAGATGCCTCAGGCCAGGAAATGAGAGAGGCCATCCTTTGCTTACCCATTTAATAGATGCTTAGGCTCAGCGGTAGGGTACGGGCCATGGTAATAGGGGTCAGAGCAAGAGGGCCAGGTTTTCAAGGTTGGATAGTGAGTTCAGAGGTAGCCCAAGGCAATAATTCTATAAATGCTCAGCTCATTCAATAGCTAGTGCACCTCTACAGTTTCCTGGACCCAGGTTTGATAGACCCGCTTGTTTTGTGCCAGCTCAGAGTCCCAGAGTTCCCAGTTCTCAGATTAGAAGTGTCTCCAGTCAGATAAGACTACCTATACCACGATATACTTAGTGTGGTAAGTTTCATTGGGACCATGCCGATTAGGTTTAGATGTTTGTTATGCATGTGGTCGATCAGGCCATATCAAGCGTGACTATTTATCGATACGTGGGAGAGGTAGGAACCAACCCCCAGGATCAGCAGCTGGTTTTTCGCCATCTGTACACCCTCCGAGGCAAAGCTCACAGACACCAGCAGGCCGTGGTAGGGGTAGAGGAGGAGTGTCCAGTTCGAGTGGTCCTCAGCATTGTATCTATGCACTAACTGGTCGACAGGACTTGGAGTCTTCGCTCGATGTTATTACAAGTATATTGTCAGTATTTTCTCATAATGTGTATACATTGATTGACCCAGGTTCTACATTGTTATGTGTTACTCCTTATATCGCTGGTCGGATTGGGACGAAACTTGAGTCGATTAAACCTTTCAAAGTGTTTCATTAATGAGATGTCAGTATGATTAGATGGGAGTTGTAACTTATTCTCGAAGTAAGAAGTGGAAAGGATAAGTATATGTTTAAATATGACACTCGAGTATAAATATGCTAATGATTTATGAGTACAAAAGGGTAGAAGAGGTAAAATAATGATGTACGTTACTAAAAGATCCAGATATCAACAATGCCCCTTTATATTGTATAAAATATATTAGAAAGGATGTTGTACGGAGGTCACAGTATAAGGATATATGAATACAAGACAAAGGCAGGACCAAGGTACAGAAAAAAATTCTCTTTCAGAAGTTCTCTTGTCATAAGATTATTGAGTTAGTAATACAAGGCTGAATAGTTAATGAAGGATGTGAATGATGCTTTGAAAGAATTAATTATATGATGGTAGATGAATGAGTTTGAAGTCGCGAGTTGATATAAGATGTGCCCTTCATTAATGAGATGAATTTGTAGTTTAAAAGAGGCTTGTCTAAAGACCGAGTGTTTATGTAACAAAAAAATAGGAAAAAAAAAGAAGACGAATATTAACAATCAAGGCAGATTTTGAGAATAAAATTTGCGCTAGATACCATCACGGTGATGAAATGGGAAAGCTAGTAATAGGAGAAAGGTGATTTTGGAAGAACAATAAAGAAACTATGAAGATCCTTTTGATGAAAAATTAGGCCCATCCAGGGCCAGTATGTATACGAGAATATGTGACTCGTTACATGTATATGCAGCTGACTAATAAATTCAAACGATGCATAGTCACAACTAAGATTAGTTGCGGATTCGCTGAGAGTATTTACTTGCAAGAAAAAGGAGAACTAATAGGATGTTAACTATAGAATAATGGGCCAACACCCTAAGGGGAGGGGGTGGGGGAAAGATGAGACAAATAAGTATTGGGTCAGGACTGTGATTTGTTAGAAGCTGGAAAGATAGCAACAAAAAGGAATCAGGAAGCACCTAAAAAAGGATAAGGTTGGGAGATAAGATTGCAAGGAAAGTCTTACCTGCATTTACTAGATAAAGATGCTACGAAAGGTCCAGTAATGAAGAAACAAAGAAGGATTGGGTATGGAAACATGGAAGCAAAATCTTATAGATGATACGAGAATCTTAGGTACAGAAAATCCAGGATGTAAAGGAATTAAAGTCGCGTTGCAAGTAAGATGGAACCAGATAGACCTAAATGAGGAACTAAAGGCTGGTAGTGGTAATGAAGAAGGATAAAGACAAATAAGTTTGTGTAAAATGGCTTGCTTGTATTAAGAAGAATAAGGATAAATCTAGCACCAAGATGGATACGTTCATTCTGGGAGGTAGCAGAACGGTATAGAATTATGTATCACAGAGATGATACAAGTATATGAGAAGCTTGTCAAGATTATTAGAGAGCTTCAACTGGTGAAGCGTAGCATAGTCGAGGATGGTAATGGAAAACAAAATGATATAAGTCGGAAAACTTGAGAAAAGATATAGTATCCTAGATATAGCATATCTCTTAAACCGAAGCTTGAAAGGGTAGTCAGGAAAGAGTATCTTAGTAAGGCGGATTCCTAATATATCAAAACTGACTCTATATTAAATGAAGCAAAGGTAGATGATCTATTCAGAAGTATCACACCCCGATGAGGATATGACGGGCTCCGACCCATAGGCCGGGAACCACCTGACATAACAGTTGCTTTGAACATTATACACCGTAACTCAAGGAACACCTGCACACAGAAAATTCCCAACATAGAAATATTGGATAACTCAACACATATGTATATATGTGAACCGACAAGGTCACTACAACACCACGAGTATCATAAAGCCGGCAAGGCTACCAAGAAAGTAACACCAGCAAAAATAAGGCCAACAAGACCGTACACAATATTTACATACACCAATATGTCTATGAGCGTCTAAGAGTGTACATATGAACATATATTACATTAGCAGAAAAGTACCAAAGATAGAGAGTCTGGAGTAGTGGCACTTGCTGACACCGCTGAAGCTGGAAGTCCTACTGCGGTTGCTCTCCAATAACTCTGTCAGAGCCTACAGCACGAAATGCAGCGTCCCGCGTAATGGGACGTCAGTACGGGTAAAAGTACTAAGTATGTAAGGTTGAGTCAATAACATAAGTAGAACGGAGACATAAAGAGAATAGAAGTAACCTGCCATCTGAGAACGTACAACATACAATGCATGAGTTTAAAAATCATATGCAAGTATACACACACACACACACACACACAAATATATATATATATATATATATATATATATATATATATATATATATATATATATATATATATATATATATATATATAGTATCATCATCATAACGTACCCGACCTTTTCAGGACTCGGAGTATAACGTACCCGGCCTTTTCCGGACTCGGTGTATAACGCACCCGACCTTTTCGAGACTCGGTGTGTAATACTAACTGATCAGTGGTTGCACAATAAGTGTCGTACCAGGCCGACTATAGGGCGACTCGGTGTAGTAAAATAGTGCATATATATATATATATATATATATATATATATATATATATATATATATATATATATATATATATAATGTATAATGAGCCAATGAAGTAACAACAGCCTTTCGGACTGACATAAGGTCGGTAACCTCCGAACAATTTATGGAATTTGTGTCACATCAAAGAAATAACTTAATGACGATAGACATGATAACATTTCTAGAATCAATCAAATAATTAAGACATTAAGATTGGAAATACAAAGCATAGGAGTGGAGTGAATTGTTATGGAACGCTCATGTTCATATTCTAGTTGGATTCGTGCCAAAGAAAGAGAGAAACGAACACCTTACATGCCTTATCCGTCAAGCCACCACTTAAAGAATCCCTTACTCCGATGCTTGCCCCTAACCTGAACCTATAAATCGAGAAATACATCTTTAATCATACTTTAATAATATTTCCCATCAACTTATAAATACTAGTTATCGAAGGCTAATTTGGGTTACGAAAATTTGGGCAGCATCTCCCCTATATTATCTACTTCCTCCAAATACCAAAGCAACTCCCAAAAAATACCAACAACATAACAACAATATCATTAAGATTCTACAAGATAATTATGTATAAGTTCATCCAAAACTTTCTTCAACTTCAATCCACAAGCCAACAATACCAATTCAACAATCTATAACTCTTATTCTCGTAATTGTTTCTAAATAATTATTAATAAGAAGATATTCACACCTTACCTTTACTAGAATAGGAAGATCTTCAATATTTACTTTGAATACATGCCAACTCCAACATAAAACGAAACTATAATCGCGGCTACACGCTATCCGGACCTTGATTAATGCTCTGTCTCTTAAATTACTCAAAATCCTCACTTTTATGGTGTATATAAGCTCTCATATGTTTCCTGAGCTCTTTGGAATATTTGGAAGATTTATTGTGGAGGAAAATGGGGGGTCTTTATCCCTTATATAATGGATTAGAGTCGGTTGGCACCGACTCTAAAATCCTTCTGCGCATTCGCGCTGCCTTGGGGAACGTTCGCGTAGAGTTGGCCAGTGCTACTCTGTGCGTTCGCGCCACCCTTTGGCTCGGTTGCACAGGGTTAAGCCCTGCACTGGCAGTCCGTCTTAAAATGCTCGTAATTCTCTATTCCGATATTGGATCAACACGCGGTTTGTCACATTGGAAACTAGACTTCCCGAACTTCAATTTAGGCTTTTGTTTCTCCCCAAAACTCCTCATCTATTATAAGATATTCCTTCCTCAAGTAGGGCAAAAATTACCCCTCATATTTTCTCCAAAATCCAACAAACTTAATTTCCTTAATTCACTTGCCCTCCAATCCTTCTGCCGCTTATTATATGAACTTAAACCCTCATAAACATAGGATAAGCGCATCTAATCTCATGTATACTTGGAGGTAACTCCGATGTCCATACTTAAAATAGCCAATACCTACGAATGTCAACGTACAAAACTACGGGGTGTAACTTTCTTTCCCCCCCCCCCCCCCCTTAAAAATATTCGTCCTCGAATGTTGGAATACTTAAGGTATAATTATACATTTCAATTTTTTTACGGAACTTTAGTAAGGTATCTTTGGTCATTAGAGCATTGCTAATATCTTGCTTACCCCAACTTCCATTTAATATGTCTACCGTTCTCAACGACACATAAACATGCAGTAATTAGAATAATCACATTGACTCTCAAGGGGTTAAATATGACTTTACCTTGTAAGTGACTTGCGGGTAAAGCAGAATCTTGCAAGGATTCCTCCGAAATAGTATCATCTGTGGCAGGAAATAAATGGGGATACTTGGACTTCATTTCTGCTTCAGCTTCCCACGTCATCTCTTCCCTATCTTTACTCCTCCATAGAACCTTTACTGAAGCTATATCTTTGTTTCTGAGTCTGCGGACTTATCAGTCGAGAATAGCAATTGGTTCTTCCTCGTATGACAAATTTTCTGTAACTTGTATATCGTCAACATGTACGATTCTGGAGGGATCTCCGATACATTTTCTCAGCATGGACATATGAAAAACTGGATGAACTACTTGCAGTTCTATGTTAACTCCAATTCATAAGCTACCTGGCCTACCTTCCAGACGATCCTATAAGGTCCGATATATCGGGGATTGAGCTTCCCTTTCTTACTAAATCACATCACGCCCTTCATAGGTGATATTTTCAAAAACACCCAGTCACCTACCTAAAACTCTAATTCTCGTGGTCGTACATCTGCATAAGATTTCTGGCGACTCTGAGCTGTGCGTAACCATTCCTGAATAAGCTTTACCTTTTCAATAGCCTGATGTACAAGGTCTGGCCCGAATACTTTTGCTTCTCCGACTTCAAACCATCCAGCAGGAGACCTACACTTCCTGCTATATAAAGCCTCATACAAATCCATTTTGATACTGGCAAGATAGATATTGTTATAAGCAAACTCTATCAGAGGCAAATGATCATCCCAACTTCCTTGGAAATCCAGTACACAGGCTCGTAACATATCTTCCAAAGTCTAAATAGTCCACTCAGCTTGCCCGTCTGACTGCGGATAGAAAGGTGTACTAAGGTTTACTCGAGTACCAAGACTTCCTGAAAAGACCTCCATAACTTTGCCGTGAACTGAGCGCCTATGTCAGAAATAATAGACACAGGAATGCCGTGAAGACGCACAATCTCCTTAATATACAATTTAGCATAGTCTTCAGCAGCATAGATGGTCCTTACAGACATGAAACAGGCTGATTTGGTTAACCTGTCAATGATCACCCAAATAGAATCGAATTTGCAACGAGTACGGGGCAATCCCGTAACAAAATCCATATTAATCACTTCCCACTTCCACGCTAGGATCTCCATTCCTTGTAATAAGCCACTGGGTTTCTGATGCTCGATCTTTACCTGCTGGCAGGTGGGGCACTAAGCTACAAAGTCAGCAATATCATTCTTCATACTATTCCACCAATAAAAGCCCTTGAGGTTGTTACACCTCGGAAATTTCTCATTAACGTAAGTGAATAGACCAACAAAGGGCACGATGTATATGATGTTTTGATAAGTAAGAAATAACATTTGATGACTATAAATGAGGTTTCAAAGACATTCGAGGTAGGAGACGGAAATTGTCAAGAAAGGTAAGGTATATGCTATGTATAGGAAGAGTTATAACGTCCCTTAGATTGGTAATGAGGTGCTAAAAAAGTGTTAAGAAGGTTCCATAGGAATTGGAGATCAAACGAGTCGACGAGAATGAATTCCAGAAGGTTGGGCAACTTACGGTCCACCATACTGGCCGTATATTCTGCCCAGAATGGGACCTTCACTGGACCAACCATACGGCCAGACATACGGCCAGTATAAAAAATACGGAACATATGTTGGTCTGTATGTCCGAGTCGAGTCCAATTTTTAAGTTGATATAAGGACCCTCTCTCATTTAATTCATTTCATTTTTCACTCCACCCTTCAGAACACTCTAGAAAACTCTCTACTCCTCATCCACAAGAACTCAAGAGAAGTTTAGGATCAAATTTCATCAAACCAAGGAAATCAAATGCAAGAAGCTCGCTAGGATTGCTTGGAGTCAAGAAAACTCTTTGGATTGAAGCTAGGGTTTTTCTTCAAGTGAAAGCTTGTCGTCCAAAACTTACTCCTACACTATCTAAGGTAAGTTTTATGATCATTCTATGTTGTTTAAGGTATTGAGAAATTGAAATACTTGGATTGTAGAAGCATATAGAAAATGGGTCATGAATGTAAGAATAGTGACATTTTGAGTAGTAGTTTGGAATGAATCATGAATATTGATATGTTGTGATTATAAGTATGCTATAAGTGACATTTAGAACATGGGATAAGTATTATATGTGAGAAAACTCAATAGTGAACTATGACCACGATTATGGAGGAATTGAAGTGAAATTGTGAAATGTGGATAATGTAGATGAATGATGATTGTTATTTATAATATTGTGAATATTGTTATGGATGTTTGGGAGTTGATATGAAAAATGAGGAAAGTTGTATAAACAAAGGAAATGCTGCCCAATTTTCTCTAGCTTTAGTAAGCACGTTCATATAATCGATTAGCTAATGTTAATACGAACTTTCTTGAAAGTAGAGACGTGAACATCGAAGGAGAACGATCAAACGATAGAATAGGTAAACGAAAGAGGTATGTAAGGATAATCCTTTCCTTCTAAGGCATGACTTCTATGGCATGAATCTTCCTAATTTTCCATAATCTTCCCAAATAACAGAAATTATGAGTCCATGACTATAAAGAGCTACATACGCATATGATAAAGAAAAGAGATGCAATACGAGTATGATAATGATGATGATGAGCTTATGTATAAAGAATCCTAGAGTAACATACGATGTCCATGAGGTTAATGATCCTAAGTATGGTTTCATTGATGCTTTTCTTTGTGTGCACTCACCTTAAAATGTTAGTCCCTTCAAGGTGAGATATGATGATTATGATTACTCCATAATATAATCGGGGGTTCATGACCTTATGTCACCCCAACATAGCCACAGATGCCTTCTATTTGTAATGTATGTTTGACGATAAATGTATAATGACGCCAAGATTATGATATGCCTATGCAATGTATGAAAATGTTAAGTTTACGTTGGGTATATGACGATGCGATTCCACACCGCCTAAATAGCCGGGCATGTTACCGCGAAAGCGGGCTGCGTACGATTCCACCGTGCCTAAATGGCCGGGCATGTCACCGCTAAGGCGGGCTGCTATGTTTACACCGAGCCTACAGGGCCAGGCATGACACCACTAGTGGGCGGCATATGATGGTTACCCGGACGCGGGTTATGATGAGGATATATATATGATACGATGATGTATGCACTATGATGATACATGTCCTATGATTATATATGGTATATGTATGAAATGTATCCGTCCTTTAAAGTTACGCAGGTTATATCTTCATCTTATGTTTTATGATTTCTCTATTGTTTTCATTTCATTCATGCCTTACATACTCAGTACAATGTTCGTACTGACGTCCGTTTTCTTTGGATGCTGTGTTCATGCCCACAGGTAGACAGAGAGGTGATCCAGACTCGTAGGAGCTACTAGCAGACTTTGAGAGCACTTCATTGTTCCGGAGGTGCCATTGATTTTGTTATACCTCGCATTTCCAGTGCTTGAGTATGGCATGTACCTCATCGTAGTAATGGGGTATCGGAGACATCCCAGGATGTTTTGAAAGGCACAAGCCATGGAAAGTACGTAACAACGAAGAAAACGGGTGAATTACGATCTCGTAAGTCGTAATCGGGAAAAAGTACTTTGAAACACGAGAACATGGCCATTATTAGTGTAATAAGTGATAAATACCATGAATGGATAATTTCAGAATATTTCGAGATCGAGCAAATTAAAGAAAATAAGTTCGACGAGAATTTGAGAAACGCGAGACGGGTTTTGGTCAACTTTGGAGGCGCATACCTCATAGTATATGTGGAGTTTTAAGGTATTTCAAAATCCTAAAATAAAGTTCGTTGAGTCTAGTTTGTAATGCAACAAACCGTTCAATGATAGAACATCGAAATAGGGAATTATAGACGTTACAAACTGAACTGTCGATGCAGAAACAGCATTCCCGCGGTACCGCTACAGTACTACAACAGTACCGCTACAGTACCGCTACAGTACTGTAGCTACAGTGAAACCGACTTCAGCCTTCCTTTTTAAGGGACCAAAAATCTCATTTTTTCAGCACAAAAGTTCCCAATATTTCCAGAAAAAATTCAGCAACAAAAGATCATTTTTTTATCTTGTGGATAGAGAATTGAGAGAGAGGTTCGGGCACTGTTCACGGCGGCGCACTGTTCACAGCGATCTGTTCACGACGGCACTGTTCACGGGCTACTATTCAAGGTGGGTACTGTTCACGGCGTCACTATTCACGGCGCTACTATTAAGGTAAGGTTTAATATTTTCCTACATATTTTAGAAGATGATTAGTCTTTGTATGAATTGGTGGATGTGGAAGAAATTGCAAGAGTTGTGTATGTTGATATGGAAGTGGAGTTTGAGCCGTATGGGGCCAATTTAAACTAGCTATGGTAAATGAAGTTTAATTAGTAGTGTGGTTGTTATTATCATGGATTATATGGCGAAAAGATTAGAAAGTTAAAGTTGGAATTTTGTTGATGTGAATATGATGTTGTTTTCGTTGAATTGAAGGAATTGAAGATATGATTGTATCCATATGTTGTTGTTGGTATTTCTGTGTCAACAGGAGAGCGATTGAAAATTTGGGATAGGCGAATGTATAGGGGAAGTGCTGCCGGATTTTCGCTAGATTTTTAGATAATAATAAAAAAAAAACCCTAAATGGGGATATATAAACTAAAATATAGGTAAAATCAATATAAAAAATGCTCTCTTCTCTCTGGGAACTAGTGAGAGAAAGCTTCTTCTTCACCATTAATGGTGTCTAACACCACTGGACAGCCTCCCCTTGAGGTTGTCCAGCCTCTACAACCAACTACAATACCCAAACCTATTTCAAACAACTCAAATAATCAAAACCCAATTAATTTTAATGCCACGTCACTGACAGGTGCAGCACCATCACTACCAACGTGTTTTGCAACCCACAATACGAACACAATACCATCACTGGCAGGTGCAGCACCATCAACGAACACATTTGCTCCTATTGTACAAAAAAATGTGACTTCACTGCCAACAGGTGCACCACCACCAAATTCAGCGAATTTCAATTCTCCAATTTCGTATATACCACTGCCAACAGGTGACCCATCAACAATTTCAACGAATTTCAATGTGCCAAGCTCATATACAGCAGCTCCACCACTTGATTACTCCAAATTATTGTTGCCTACTGCTCTAAATTCGAAATTGGGCATCAATGGAGGAATTTCGAAAGTGGGTATCAATGGAGAAATTCCGAACAGTGAAGAAATTGCACCAATTCCGTTGAAACCCATTGTTTATATACATGGGGAACCAACAATTCAATATTCCATTGAAGAAATTAATCATATGATTATTCAAGAAGAATTACAATATGCAGTTCTGGGTAAGTTTTCGTATGGAGTTCCTGATATGCAATTTTTACGTACTTCGCTTGCTAGACAGTGTGAATTGAAAACCGATGTTACTATTGGTTTTTTGTGTAATAGACACATTTTGATTAGATGCAAGTTATTTGAAGATTATGTCACTCTCATGTCCAAACCTGCGTTTTGGCTTAAGGAATCTCAATGGACCCATCCGATGCGGACTCTTAAATGGGATCCTTGGTTTGAACCGGACAAAGAAACGAGCATTGCAATTGCTTGGATTTCATTTCCAACTCTAGCACTGAATTATTTTGGTAAATCACAATTATTTTCAATGGCTTCAGCTGTAGGAAAGCCACTTACGTTAGATTTGGCTACCAAAAATAAGACACGCCCAAGTTGTGCTCGTGTCAAGGTGGAGGTGGATTTACTGAAGGAACATCCTAAGCGAGTGGCTATTCAAGCTGTTAATGGTGCTACTGGAGAAATTAAAACCAAGTGGGTGATGATACAATATGATTTCATGCCGAAGTATTGTAAAGAATGCTGCCTACAAGGCCACGATGAAGAAACATGTTGGAAAATTCACCCGGAGCTGATGCCTGAGAAATAAAATGAGGATAAAAGTGAAGGTCAAGGTGAGGAGGAATTGCAAGTGCATACTGCAAATGACAAAGGCAAACAGTCCGCTGGGACAAATAAGGTGCAGGACACAGGTACAAACAAAAATATTAGAAGGCAATCACAATTTAATCAATCAAATTATAGAAATAGGAACCACGTGATTAAGGTGTTGGAGAGTGGGAAAGTAGTTGGAAATGTTAAGGACTTACACAAATGGCAATATAACAAAGCTCAGAAACATGGGAATAATAATGGAAACAAGCAGTTGAAACTGGCCTTGCCAGCAGTTGAAGAAAATGATCCAAAGAAGGTGCAAAAACAGCTTGGTACAGGTGTTCAAGTTACCAATAAATTTAATGCTTTAGATGGGGTTGAAGAGGAACAAGAGGAAAGAGTTGTTGATGCTAACAAGCAACTGATGGTAGCAGCAGTTGAGGGGAATACATCTCTTAATGTTGCTGTTAGTACTCTGATCGTGCAAGATGCAGTGATTCCAAATGTAAGGAATAGCCTTGTGAAGCTGGTCAATACAGTGATGCCTTCCTCTAATGTGGTGGCACTAATTGATACTGGGACTAAGCCACTTAATGTTGATGCACCTGTTTATACACCAGAAAAAAATTCAGCAAGTCAAACTAAGCAATGGGTTCAAACTGTTTTCCATAAATCTGCAGAACCGCTAGTTACTGTGAATAAAGAATCGTCAGATATTCCATCAACTACTTATGCTAATGGGGAGGACAGAATGCTTTGGAGTGAACAAATTGAAGAAAATAATGAAGAAAAGGAAATTCAAGGCCATAGTTCAGTTAGCAAACAAAAATCTGATTCACCAAGGTCATCACAACAGATTCATGACATGTTTGCCAAAGAAATAGAGGAGGAGGAAGTGGATATGTCAAATGTAGCAGATAACACTAAGGCAGTTTCTAAACATGCTGTCAACAGGTATAATACTACTGATGAGGAAGAAATCAAAAATTCAAATAATCAAGTGCAGGAAGAGAATGCACGCAGTGAAGAGGTGGATGAATTTTCAGCCAAAAAAGTTAATGATCTTCCTGAACATCAGATGGTTGGGGCAGATTCTAAGGCAACCAATATATATGACAGTCGACAAAGGACTCCAGATGCTAGAGGGCACACACAAATAGTTGCTTTAGTATCAGGAAACAAAGGCAGTGCAAAGGCTTACTCTGGGGTAAACCAAACAAAGATGGTACAGCAGAATTCTAAAACAAATGTAAGAAGTAACAAGGCTGAAATGCAAATATTCTCTGGTAATGCTGCAGATTTGCAGGTAGCAATTCCAAATGCGGAAGAGGCTAAAATAGATATGGATGAAGAATCAACTGCTCAGAATTTTTTAAATGCTGCAAGAGAAAGTGATATTTCCCCTAGACAGATAGCAAAAGGGCCTGTGAAAGCAAAGAAGAAAAATACAAAGGATAATGCACCTCAGATTTCAGGGGTGACAACAAGGAGGACAAACTCTAAATCCCATATGTAGTGATGAATGCACTAATATGGAATATTAGATCAGTGAATACAAAAAAAGCTTTTAAAAGGCTTTTAACAATGCATACAAAACACAAATTCTTTCTTGTAGGTTTGATGGAACCATTTCAACAAGCCTATAAGATGGAAAGTTACAGAAGAAGGTTGGGGCTAGAGACTGCTATTTGCAATGTTTCTGGCAAAATTTGGGCCTTTGTTGATGAAGAGTATGAAGTAACAGTCTTGATGGACACAGTCCAGCAGCTTACACTGAAATTATTCAACTGGGATGTAGATATGGAATTGGTTGTCACCTTGGTTTATGCTAAGTGTGATAGGATAGAAAGAATTGAACTATGGGATTCTCTGTATAATCTTGCTTCTGATATGACAATTCCATGGTTAGTGGGGGGTGACTTTAATGTCATCACTGATGAAGAGGAGAAGTATGGAGGTTTACCTGTGTCTCTGAATGAAGTTGAAGATTTTAGGAACTGTATTCAATCTTGTAATCTAACTGATTTGGGGTATAAAGAAAGTGTTTTTACCTGGTGGAATGGAAGAGGGGCAGATGATTGTGTATTCAAGAGGCTGGATAGGTGTTTGGGTAACTTTGAGTTACAACAGTTGTTTCCAGGCTTGGAAATTAATCATTTGATCAAGTGTGGCTCAGATCACTCTCATTTGCTGCTGGAATGCAAACAAGAGGTCCAACAATTCAAGAAACATTTCAAATTCTTAAATTTATGGACAAAGCATGATAATTTTATTGATGTTGTGAAAGAAAATTGGGAGACGGATGTGGTTGCTAATTCATTCTGGACATTTAATGTGAAGCTGAAGAAAATGAAACAGGTTTTATCCCAATGGAGCAGGTCCACTTATGGTGATATTTTTCAACAGATCACTAACCTTGAGGAAGTGACTAAAGCTCATGAAGCACTCTTTGAATCAAATCCGTCTTATGCTAACAGGGAGAAACTCATGAAAGTGCAAGCGGAATTTACTAGAGTATTGCATTTGGAGGAGGAATTTTGGAAGCAGAAAGCTGGAATGTCTTGGTTTCAAGATGGTGACAAGAATTCCAAATTCTTCCATGCTTATGTGAAGGGCAGAAGAAAAATGCTACAATTGAAAAGAATACAGAACTCGCAGGGGCAATGGCTTGACAATGAGGAAGATATTGCAGAGGAGGCGGTTGAGTTTTTTCAGGCACAATTTCACGAAACTGCGGTTCCTACACAGCCTGATATCCTGAAGCATGTCCCTTCCATGATTAGTAACGAACAGAATGAAGAACTCGTTGCAGCTCCTACGAAAGAAGAGGTGAAGCAGGCGGTTTTTGGTTTAAACAGTTCATGTGCAGGTGGTCCTGATGGTTTTACAGGCTTGTTCTTCCAAACATGCTGGGATATTGTTGGGGATGATATTTTCAACATGGTTTGGGACTTCTTCAGTGGTTTTGAACTGCCTAGATACATTACTCATACTAATCTTGTGTTGTTGCCAAAAAACAAAGATGTCCACACTTTTAGCGACATGAGGCCTATTAGTCTGAGTAACTTTGTGAATAAGGTGTTTTCCAGAGTGGTACATGAGAGAATGGTCCATTTGTTGCCGGATTTGATATCACAGAATCAAGCAGGATTTGTGAGGGGTAGAAGCATTGTGGAGAATATTTTATTGACCCAGGAAATAATTACTGATATCAGACTCAGAACCAATAAAGGCAAGAAGAATTCCAATGCTATTGTTCCTAATGTCGTAATGAAACTGGACATGTCAAAGGCCTATGATAGGTTGTCATGGACTTTTCTTACAAATGTTCTGAGGAAAATGGGATTTTGTGAGCAGTTCATAAGCCTGATTTATGAAATTGTTGGAAATAACTGGTATTCGGTACTCATCAATGGCCAACCTCACGGTTTCTTTCACTCTACTAGGGGTGTTAAGCAAGGGGATCCTTTGTCGCCTACTTTGTTCATATTAGCTGCCGAAGTATTATCGAGGGGTTTGAATGCTCTGCATAGCAATTTGTGGTTAACTGGATTTGGTCTGCCGAAGTGGAGTCCGAAAATTAATCACCTTGCGTATGCAGATGATACCATCATTTTCTCATCATCCTGTGAGATATCCTTGGGTTTGATCATGAATGTTTTGACTGAATATGAACAAGCTTCTGGTCAATTGATAAACAAAAATAAAAGTTCAGTGCATTTGCATGATAGGGTGGATGAGGAGGAATTTCGAAAGGTAGAAAGAGTTACTGGCATTGCAAGGAAGGAGTTTCCATTGATGTATCTGGGTTGCCCTATCTATTACGCAAGAAGTAAGATGTCATTTTACTCAGAGCTCATTACGAAGGTGAGAAACAGGCTCCAGGGATGGAAAGGGAAGCTTCTATCATTTGGCGGAAGGGCCATTTTATTGAAACATGTGTTGCAGGCTATGCCAATGCACTTGATATCTGCTGTAGATCCACCTTCCTTTGTGATAGAGAAGCTGCATAAAATATTTGCTCAGTTTTATTAGAGCAACACTGTTGGTGAAAGGAATAGACATTGGGCAGGATGGGATACTGTCTGCTTGCCTTGCGATGAAGGGGGTTTGGGCTTCAGATCTCTTAGTGACATGTCTATGGCATTGTTTGCTAAGTTATGGTGGAATTTTAGAACCAAACCATCTTTGTGGAGTTCTTTCATGAGCAACAAATATCTGAAAAAGAGTAATCCTATTTTGGTGCCATGGAAAGAAGGTTCACATATATGGAGGAAAATGCTTCAAGCAAGAGAGTTGATTGATCATCAGATATGGTGGCAACTTAGAATGGGGTCTTCTCTGTTCTGGTTTGATAATTGGACTGGTTTAGGACCACTTTATTTCCTTACACCTGCTGATTTTCACTGCAATGAGGCTATTAATAATGTTTCTGATGTAGTGACGGAAGGTAGGTGGCATGAGTTGGCAATCAGAAATAATCTGCCTGAAGAACTTGCTGAATATATATTAAACGATGTTCAACCACCTGCCAGAGGGGATGAATTAGATAAACCTTGGTGGATGCTTGAAACTAAAGGTGATTTCACCGTCAAATCTGCATGGGAGTATATAAGAAGTAAGGGTGAAAAAAGGGATGTTTACAAGAAGATATGGGTGAAAGGATTGCCTTTTAAAATAGCATTCCTAATGTGGAGGGTGTGGCATTTCAAAGTGCCATTGGATGATGTGATCAGGAGCTGGGGATATCACATGCCATCTATGTGTTCGTGTTGCGCGGCACCTAAGGATGAAACTGTTCCTCACATATTCTTAAGATGTGAAATTGCTCAGAAGACGTGGTCATATTTTTGTGCTGCTGCTGGTATTAATATTTCAGGAATGCATCTGCATCAAGTTATAATGAAATGGTGGACTGCTGATGTGTTACCTAGAATGAAACCTATATTCTATGCTATTCCTTCTATTATTGTGTGGGAATTGTGGAAAAAGAGGAATGGGGATAAGCATAGGAATAAAGTGTCTTTTAGCAGAGTCATATATCAGGCTTCAACTAACATTCAACAACTGGTAAGGTTGAGGAAACCAGGTATCAAAATTATTCCTCATAGATGGCTCGACATTCTGAAAATATTGGAACAATTTGTTCCTAAACTACAAGTGACGAAGGTTTGGTGGTATTTTCCTCCTGAAGGGTGGTGGAAATGTAATACAGATGGTGCTACTAGGGGCAATCCTGGTAGGAGCTCCTTTGCATTTTGTGTGAGGAATCATACTGGTGATTTGGTATTTGCTAAAGCTAAGGAAATGGAGCATGCAACGAATACTGAATCTGAAGCCATGGCACTACTTGAAGCTGCTAAATACTGTTTATCTCAGCATGTTTACTCATTCGTTATGGAGATTGACTCTCTTTTAATGAAGAACATATTGGATAGGCAGTGGAAGCCTCCTTGGAATATAGCATTGGTTGTTGAAGAACTGCTAGAAATTATAGACAATGCTAATGTACAGGTTCTGCATATTATGAGAGAGGGTAACCAATTAGCTGATCACTTGGCTAATGTTGCACTTGACCATGGAGAGGTTGTTGTGCACTCTTTTACAGAACTTGATTCAAAGGGTAGGAGGATTCTTAATAGTGACAAGTTACAATGTCCCTACTTGAGAATCAGGACTCAGAGGAGATACTGATGGATGCTCATAATTTGATGTGGAAGAAGGTGTATTATCATACTTAAAGCCCTTAGGGAGGAGAGTATGATGATTTGCTTGTTTGCTGGTTTCAGGTTAAGTATCACTGATTCTGGCACTGGAAATGAACTGGAAGCAGTTAAAAAAAAAAAAAAAAAAAATCAGCTGCAGTTAAAAAAAAAAAAAAAAAGTCACACTGTGATGGAATGCAGTTGGGAGAGCACAAGGTATTGGGAGAAAGGAGCAGAGGCAGCAAGAACATATGCTGCAGTTGAGCATGCAGCTCATTTGTACTAAAAAAAAAAAAAGTGAATATGCAGAAAAGGCTGGTAACAGACTGCTGGTGTAAGCTTGATAATATGGCCATGCCAAGCTTCAGAAGAAGGAAAACAAAACTTGTTTTGAAACCTCCTTGACTCCACACTTGGACTGGTGCTGATCAAACAATTCAGGAAGGCCAACATAAAAGGCTCCCGGTGGTTGCTGTTTGGTCGGATGACACTAGAATTGGACATGATTGCATGCTCAAGTTTTGGCAAGAAATCTGTGCAAAACTCAGCAGTGGAGGATGCATTTGTGGTTATTTTAGAAGGAAGGAATTCATCAAGGTTGAAACCATTATTGGCCTTTTGGTGATGAAAAAACCTGTGGACTTGGAAGCACAAGTTGGCAACTTTTTGAGAAAAAAAAAAGTATTTTTTTCTACTTCAGAAGAAAGTACTTTTTTTATCAGTTTAAAAAAAAAAGGTACTTTGTTTCAGTTGATACTTTTTGAGAGAAAAAAAAAAGTATTTTTTCTACTTCAGAAGAAAGTATTTTTTTTATCACATAAAAAAAAAAATATATGCTGGTGCGATTTTGAAGCTTGTCGCTATTTTCAATGAGACAAGCTTCAATGTCCATATTTGCGAGTTCGGGCTGCAAGAAGAAGATGATGGAGTTGTGTTTCTATGTTATGGACATTCTCAGGTGTTGGTTGAAGAGTTTGTCCACAAATAACTCAACAACTGATGTAACTTATCAAAAGGTGTGCATCAGGAGGGGAACACACACATAAGCTGCTGGTGGCATTTGTTCCTACAGCAGTTGCATCAACTGGGGCAGTAGCAAATGTACAGCAGCATTGGTTCAGTTCAGTGTCAATGCATCAGCGGAAAAAAAAAAAAAAATTGCACAGCATTTCAACAGTAGATAAAGAAGGGATTTTATCAACAGCTGCAATGATAGCAGTTGTTGGTGATGAAGAATCAGACTGCTGTGTTGGTTTTTTCGAGCTATGCACCCAAATATCACTGAGGCCGACATCGAAGAGTTTGAAGCAAATTATATCACATCGCTTCAAAGATATTCTGGATGAGGCAATAGCTGCAGGGGAACTCAAATCAACCAAAGCATATGAAAAATGGGCAAAGAAAATGTCTAAAACAATGCACTTCAGTTCGATGAGTTGCGAGTTCGGACTGCAAGATGGAGTTGTGTTTCTATGATTATGGACATTCTCAGGTTTCGGTTGAAGATTTTTTCCACAAAAAACTCAACAATTGATGCAACGTATTTTTTTCATAATGCTACTGCTACTACGAGGAAAAGAACAAGGGAGTTAAGGCAAGCTAGAGATGAACAAGGGAAAAGAATTCAAGATGCTACAACAGAGAGAAAAGAATGGGAATCTGAAAAAACTGCACTTGAGAAACAGCTACTTAAAGAAGTGTTGGGAATTAGGACAATCGAGAGGGATTTGAGCACTCAAGCAGCAGAATCTGCTAGCAAGCAGCAGCTGGAAAGCATAAAAAAGGTGACCAAACTTGAAGCTGAGTGTTGAAAGCTACAGGCCATGGCTCGCAAATCTTCCCCATTCAATGATCAACGTTCCTCTGCTGTTTCCTCATTCTATATGGACTCCGTCACGGATAGTTAGTCTGATAGCGGAGAGCGGTTAAATATAGTCGACAACGATGGACTCAAGATGAGTAGACTGGAAACAAAAGAATATGAACCAAGTTGCTCAAATTCATGGGCTGCAGCACTCATTGCTGAGCTTGATCAATTTAAGAATGAAAAGGTCATGCCTAAAACTCTACCTGCCTGTTGATTCTTTGAAGACGCAAGTTGAAAGAGAAAAATCAGATATGGAAGCCAAGTGTCATGAATTGGAAAATGAGCTGAGGAAAAGATCCCAGGAAGTTGAGCTTCAGCAAACTTTTGGTTCAAATGGTGAAATGAAAATAAAACAGGAGGATTTAGCAGTTTCTGCATTTTTGGCAAATCTTTTAGCTACTGTCCAAGCCATATTTGATGCGTGTTTGAAGAGTGGAAAGCGCACCAAATGGTGCTTTTTAAATCATTACTGAATAGAGGAGGAGAGTATAGCCTTATTTGGTGAAATTCTACTCGACTAACTGCTGCCATCTGGTGTGATTTGGAGTGTGACGGGCAAGAAAAGAATGATGGGATCAACAATACCACCATGTTCAAGTCTTTCAGGAGGAGAGCATGGAGGTATCTGTTATTGCTAACATGTTCTTCTTTTTTGCAGGTTACATTATTGTGAACAGCAGCAGCAGTTACACAATATGCAGGCCTCGCGTGGTTATTATCGCATTTTGAGTTTGTAGGATCTGTGCCAGTTGCATGGCACATTACTGCTACATTCAAATTGCTCCAATACAAGGAAATGAGAGGAAAAAAAAAAGTATTTTTTCTACTTTAGAAGAAAGTACTTTTTTTATCACTTAAAAAAAAAAAAAGTACTTTGTTTCAATTAATACTTTTTGAGAGGAAAAAAAAGTATTTTTCTACTTCAGAAGAAAGTATTTTTTTATCACTTAAAAAAAAAATACTTTATTTCAATTACTACTTTTTGAGAGGAAAAAGAAAAAAAAAAGTTTTTTTTTTTTTTTCTACTTCAGAAGAAAGTACTTTTTTTACCACTTAAAAAAAAAAAAAGTAAAAGTACTTTGTTTCAATTAATGCTTTTAGTCATTTTAGAGGCTTTTACCTTCACTTTGGCTTTCTCCTGCTCTTAATGAGTGCGCACATGGAACTCTACAGACCTCTTGAGTACACATGGGCATACAGTTTCTATTTACTGGTTGTTTATTAGTTGGTGGTATTAGCACCCCGGGATGCTCATCCTACTGAGAACTGGTCATTAGGTAGAGAATGTATTGCCTTGGTACATATTTAGGGCCAAATATAGAGCATGTGAGATATAGAGAGGAAAAAAAAAAAACTCTCTTGTGTTACTAATAGACAAAGGATATACATGTGCATTCATGATTTTTACAGGATTGCAGAGATACACAAGTGCATTGTTGATATAAGCGGATATACATCTGCTATACATGGAGCATTGGCCAACTTGTGCAGCAACAGACCAAACTTGGGACACATTTTGGTTGACAAGGGAAAGAAACAACTATCAATAGCTTATTTGCTCAAGTTTTAGGCATACAACTGATATACAAGGAGGAGTGGCCAACCTGTGCATCAAGGGATCAAACCTGAGACATATGTTGGTTGACAAGAGGAGGAAAAAACATTTCACATATGCATAATAAATGGGATTAACAGCTCATTTATTCAAGTTTTAGTTTTTTTTTATAATATTCTTAATTTAGCAATTTGTAGTGCCAACTTAAGTCATCATATAAGACTTGGGTTGGTCTTTAGCTTAATCTTGCATTTTTATTAGCCATTTTGGCACTCTTTGTAAAGACTCTTTATTTTGTTGCTTTGAAAATTTATAAAATCAGCCCTAGGCTCACAAGCCTAGTGGAATTTGCGGAAAAAAAAAAAATATAGGTTCAATAAGAAATGAGTTATAGAATTGTGGACTAGAAAATATAGTTACTAACGATAACGTTACTTTTATATAAATAGGCTAAAAGGGCGACGAGGCGAAAAGGATCCACGACTAAGTCACTGACAGGTATGTAGAGCCTACCTTTCTTTCTTTTGGCATGACCTTTATGAAATGAACAAATAACGTATATGTATGATTCTAAGGAAAATTCTATTCTTAGCGCCACTAGGATGGCCGATGTCTTTGATTTCCATAAGTACCCCATATGGTTTGATATGTATATACATGGCGTTCAAAGATTTTAGTGGGTATATTTCCGAATGTTGTTCGAAAGAAAATCGATATGACTAAAGTCTTTGATGAATATTTTGATACTTAAATATGATCTTAAGGTCCCTATTTGATTTGGTCCAAAACATTATTCAGAAGCTTCCTAATATGAATAATACTTGAATTTCGAAATATGGCTTATGAAATGTTTTTAGAAGGTTCCGTACTTCAAAAGCTCGTAACTTTCGTAGACTAACTCGGATTTACTTGAAACGAGTTTGTGGTTTACTAATGATTTCAAGAAAACTAGTTTTGTACTAAAGGAAACATAAAGTCGATTTTCAAAACCACTCCGAAGGGAGTGCGAGATTTTATTATTTAGACTTTCCAAAAACCACTCTGAAGGGGGTGCGAGATTTTCAAGCCTAAGTCACTAGATGACTTCATGACGTAGCTAAGTGTGCTATATGATATATGGCCTCAGCTCGTGTCTGAGTGAGCTATGGCCTCAGCTTACGCCTGGGTGCGCTATGGCCTCAGTTTATGTCTGAGTGTGCTATGTGACACGTGGCCTTAGTTTATGTTATGGATTTTCTTTAAAAGAGATTTCCATACATTTGCATATTTGCATTCATGCCCGAAGGGGCCATTATTGATATAAAGCCGGAAGCGGCTGGCCGAAGGGGCCATTATTGATATAGAGCCGGAAGCGGCTGCCCGAAGGGGCCATCATTAATTTGCCGGAAGCGGCACGTGTGTTGCATTGCATTATTCACATAAAGGAGGTGTGTTAGATTACATTACTTGTTTTGAAAATGTTAGTTAGATTGCAATTATTTACTTGAAGCCTGCTTGAGATTTGCGTACATATTTACGTTTCTTCCAGCGAAGGCTGCAGGTATTGGGTTGGTTATGATTTCTTCTTTCCTAAATTATGCGATGGTTATCATTTATTCCCGCTTTACATATGCAGTACATATTCCGTACTGACCCCCTTTCTTTGGGGGCTGCGTTTCATGCCATGCAGGTACACCCAGGTGAGTAGAAGATTTTGCTAGAAGGTATTCCAGCGGGATTGGCGAGCTCCATCTCAGTTTGGAGTATTGCCGAGTCGAGTACCTTTGTTATGGTGTTTTGTATGTGTTAGAGACTTTGCAGACAGTGTCCTGTGGATAAGGCGTCGAGAAGTGCGAATCATTTATAGATGTTAAAAGAGTGTATTTTTAGATGATTTCAGTTGGTAAAAAGTACGTAATTGATTGAAAGTTTTTTTTTATAATTTGTATAAAGATAATGACCTCTATTTGGAAAAGTTTCATGTGTTTAAAAGTTTTTGAAATGACAGGTTTTCGTAAAGCGAATGTTTAAGGGTTCGCTCGACTCTGAAGGGAGTCGGGTGCCCGTCATGCCCTATCAAGATGAGGGTGTGACAGATTTATTCTTTTGTGTATGTACATGTTTTGGGAAAAGCGGGTCCCGTCCCTATGTCTAGCACTCTAGTAGGGCTCGTAGATACGCAGTGTGGGTGGTATGGTCTCATAATTTTTCCTACGTGCATATATATATATATATATATAAAGGTAATTGTATTTCAAAATGAAAAATGGTTTTCCTATGACTTGTGTATAAGATTAATGAATGAACGCATGATGTGTACGAAGGGTAATGGTATGAGCAGTGCTCGGTGGTTAGCTGCGGGTACCCATTATGGCCCCTAGTCAGGTCGTAACAGAGGTCATGATACATCTTGGTGGATCTGGGATGAATTGAATACCGGGAGTAATGAAATTATGACATGATCCTGTCTCGAAGCTCGGGTACATTTGGAACGCATAAACGACCTCGATATTTGAGAATCCCATTTGAATTCAGTTCAAAGGGTGAGATTCAATTTTGTTGCACTCCTTCCTTAATGCTATCTAAAACTGGATCTTCATTCTGCTGAGCCTTTACATCCGAGGCAAGAGTTGGTTGGGATATATTCTGTAAGGTAATCCCAGTGTCTTCTGAATCCTTCAATTTCTGGAAACTCTGCTTACACGCTTCTGACCATTGAAACTTGGTCCCCTTCTAAGTTAATTTTGTAAGGGGAGCTGCTATGGAAGAAAATCCTTCTACAAATCTCTCTTAATACCCAGAAAGACCCAAGAAACTTAAGACTTCCGAAGCGGTTGTTGGTCAGGGCCAGTTCTTAACGGCCTCGATCTTCCGATCATCAAATTTTATACATTCATCGGATACAATATGTCCTAGAAAAGCCACTAAAGTTAGCCAAAATTCACATTTGGAAAATTTGGCATACAACCTTTGATCCCGCAATGTTTGCAACTCGTGTCGGAGGTGATCAGTATGTTCCATCTTCGAATGAGAATATACCAAGATATTGCCAATGAATACTATAACAAAAACATCCAAGAAGGGTCGAAATACTGTGTTCATTAATTCCACAAATGCCGCAGGAGCATTTGTAAATCTGAAAGATATAACTAAGAATCCAAAATGCCCATATCTCGTTCGGAAAGCTGTCTTTGGAATGGCTTCCCCTTTTACATGTAGTTGATGATATCCTGACTGTAAGTCAATCTTCGAGAAGCATTTGGTACCCTGTAGCTGGTCAAACAAATCATCAATTCTCGGCAGCAGATATTTGTTCTTGATAGTCACCTTATTCAATTGCCGATAGTCAATACACATTCTTAGTGAGCCATCCTTCTTGCGCACAAATAAAACTGGTGCTCCCCACGGAGACGTGCTGGGCCTAATGAAGCCCTTATCCAGCAAGTCCTGCAATTGCACCTTTAATTCCTGCAATTCCGCAGGGGACATGCGATAGGGTGGAATAGAGATGGGTTGAGTGTCCGGATACAAATCAATAGCAAATTCAATTTCCCTTTCAGGAGGGAGACCCAGTAGTTCATCGAGGAATACATCCTGAAATTCATTAACTACAGGAACGGATTGCAAAGTTGGCGGTTCGACTTCACTGCTCCTAACTCGAACCAAATGATAAATATAGCCTTAGGAAATACTTTTCCATGCCTTAAGATAGGAAATAAACCTACCCTTTGGAGCTGGAGTATTGTCGTTCCATTTGAGAATCGGCTCTCCCGGAAACTGAAATTTCACAATTTTGGACCAACATTCCACACTGGCATAGCAAGAGGCTAGCCAATCCATACCCATAATAACGTCAAAGTCTACCATTTCTAACTCCACCAAATCAGCAAAAGTTTCACGGCCACATATCGTAACCATACACTTACGATAAATTCGTCTCCAACAACAGGTTCCCCGACCGGGGTAGAAACTAAGAAAGGCTTGAGTAAAGATTCAGGCTTAGTACCAAAATTATCAGTAATATAAGGAGTGATATAAGATAATGTGGAACCCGGGTCAATCAACGCATAAATATCATAGAAACATATGGATAAAATACCTATCACAATATTTGGGGACGACTCAAGATCCTGCCGCCCTGTAAGTGCATAAATACGGTTTTGGCTGCTGCTGGGACCAGACATCTGACCTCTTCCCCTACCTCTACATGCTAGGACTGAAGAAGAATCTTGCCAGGAGGGCGAACAGAAGATGAAGAACCTGCGATCGAGCCTGTCGGCTGAGCTGGGCCTCCTCTACCGCGAGATGGACGGTTTCCCATAACATGACCAGGCTGTCCCCAAAAGTAACATACACTCATACCTTGGTGGCACTGACCAAAGTGGCCCTTACTGCACTGATCACAACGGGGCAGTGGGGGTTTTTCCTGGCTCAATTCTCCCCTATAAGAAGGAATTGGCACTCTCGAACTCTGACCCGATCCAGAATAAGTGGGTCGATCGTAACGCTGCCTCAGAAATTGAGAAGGTGCACTAACCACTGATGGAGCTGATCTTTGATGAGAATAAATCCTATAACCTTTATGATAAGCATCTGAATAACCTGCAGATCTGGACCGCTTATAACGGCCCCTATTCGGGTCATGCTCAGTCCGCTATTGACGTTCAAGGTCCTCCAAATTATGAGCATACGGCTGGATATGAGCAATATCCATGCCACCTTGTAATGAAGACATCATACAATCCTTAATCAAGTGAGGCCCAAGTCCAGTCAAGAAACGGTGTACCCTATTTTCCATGTCAGCCACCATTGTCGGAGTATATCTAGCTAAGGAGTTAAACTTCAAACTATATTCTCGGACGCTCATATTGTTCTGGTGAAGCAATAGAAACGCATCAGCCCTAGCCCGACGAACCTCAGTGGGCAGATAATGATCTAAAAAGGCCCTGGTGAATTCGTACCACACTGCTGGAGGTGCAGTCCGCCCTCTCTACTGTTGCCAGGACTCATACCATACTGCGGCCATATCCCACTATCTATAGGAAGCTAGCTCCACTGACTCTGTATCAGAAGCATATATTACCCTCAAGGTGCGGCCCATTCGATCCACAAAGTTTTGAGGATCATCCTCCAGGGTTGTCCCCGTGAAAATCGGAGGGTCCACAGTAAGAAAATCGCGCATACGGGAACTAACAGCCCTATCTGGAAGGCCAGCCTACCGCTGAGTCTGAGTAGCCACCGGTTTAGTCAATAACTGGACTGCATCTTGCAAGTCCTGATCAGGAACAGTAGGGGGAGGAGCTGGAGGCTGAGGAGCCGGAGGGTCTAGAGCTCTATTATGCTCTTCAGCAACTAATGGAGTAGAGGTAGCATGCCAGGGGGTAGCGCTCTGGGCCTCACCATGCCCTAACTAGGCTGGGGATACTCTGCTCAGGCCTTCCCCTGCCGCATCCCGTACTTTGCTAGCCTACTTTGTTGGCCTTCTTCTTTCTCCGAGGCATCACTGAAATTTAAATAGGAAAAGATTAGATAATGTCATCCTTACTTGGCTCTATCGGACGATCTAGGTAATGAAGAAATGCGTCTTCCTAAATGCCCTGTAGCCTCCTGGCTATAGATATGGTACACGACATACCGATAACTAGGACTTTACTGGACACGGCGAGGTTGACAATAAGTTCTTTCAAAATTGACTATTTGCCCCTCTGTTAGAGGTGTTCCAGAAATGTCTGTGATCGAGTAAATAACTCTATGAACGAATGGATCGGATCGACTTGTCCTGAAGCACAAGGAGATTTTACTCGTTGGTGTCAATTGGGGGGTTATAAAATTTATATCTGGTACCTGTATTTACACATACACATATATAATATAGGAATGGTAGACATCCCTAGGACTAAACTGCTCTGATACCAATTTATCATACCCCTACGAGGAGTATGACGGGCTCCGACCCATAGGCCGGGAACCACCTGACGTAACAATTACTTTGAACGTTATATACCGCAACTCAAGGAACACCTACACGCAGAAAGGTCCCAACATAGAAATATTAGATAACTCAACACATATGTACATATGCAAACCGACAAGGTCGCTACAACAACACGAGTATCATAAAGCTGGCAAGGCTACCAAGAAAGTAACACCGACCAAAACAACACCAACAAGACTATACACAATATTTACATACCCCGCTATGTCTATGAGACTCTAAGAGTGTACATATGAACATATATTACATTAGCAGAAAAGTATCAGAGATAGCAAATCCGGAGTAGTGGCACTTGCTGACACCGTTGAAGTTGGAAGTCCTACTGTGGTTGCTCTCCAATAACTCTGTCAGAGCCTGCAGCACGAAATGCAGCGTGCCACGTAATGGGACGTCAGTACGAGTAAAAGTACTGAGTATGTAAGGCTGGAGTCAATAACATAAGTAGGACGGAGACATAAAGAGAATAGAAGTAACCTGCCATCTGAGAACGTACAACATACAATGCATGAGTTTAAAAATCATATGAAAGTATATACATAAATATAAATAGTATCATCATCATAACATACCCGACCTTTTTAGGACTCGATGTATAACGTACCCGGCCTTTTCAGGACTCAGTGTATAACGTACTCGGCCTTTTCAGGAATCGGTGTATAACGTACCCGGCCTTTTCAGGACTCGATGTATAATGTACCCGGCCCTTTAGGACTCGGTGTATAACTTACCCGGCTCTTTCGGGACTCGGTGTGTAATACCAACTGATCAGTGGTTGCACAATAGGTGTCGTACCCGGCCGACTATAGCGCGGCTCGGTGTAGTAAAACAGTGCATACATATATATATATATATATATATATATATATACAATGCATAATGAGCCAACGAAGTAACAACGACCTTTCGGAGTGACATAAGGTCGGTAACCTCTGAACAATTTATGGAATTTGTGTCACATCAAAGAAATAACTTAATGACGATAGACATGATAACATTTCCAGAATCAATCAAATAATTAAGACATTAAGATTGGAAATACAAAGCATAGGAGTGGAGTGAATTGTTATGGAACGCTCATGTTCATAATCTAGTTGGATTCGTGCCAAAGAAAGAGAGAAACGAACACCTTACATACCTTATCCGTCAAGCCACCACTTAAAGAATCCCTTACTCTGATGCTTGCCCTTCACCCGAACCTATAAATTCAGAAATACATCTTTAATCATACTTTCATCATATTTCCCATCAACTTATAAGTAGTAGTTATTGAAGGCTAATTTGGGTTATGAAAATTTGAGTAGTATCTCCTCTATATTATCTACTTCCTCCAAATACCAAAGCAACTCCCAAACAATACCAACAACATCAACCACAATATCATCAAGATTCTACAAGATAATTATGTATAAGTTCATCTAAAACTTTCTTCAACTTCAATCCACAAGCCAACAATACCAATACAACAATTTATAACTCTTATTCTAGTAATTATTCCTAAATCATTATTAATAAAGAGAGATTCACACCTTACCTTTACTAGAATAGAAATATCTTCAATATTTACTTTGAATCCATGCCAGCTCCAATGCAAAACGAAACTATAATCGCGCCTACACGCTATCCGGACCTTGATTAATACTCTGTCTCTTGAAATTACTCAAAATCCTCACTTTTATGGTTTATATAAGCTCTCATATTTTTTCTGAGCTTTTTGGAATATTTGGAGGATTTATTATGGAGAAAAATGGGGTTTTTATCCCTTATATAGTGGATTAGAGTCGGTTGGCACCGACTCTAAAATCCTTCTGCGCGTTCGTGCTGCCCTGGGGTGCGTTCGCGCAGAGTTGGCCAGTGCTAATCTGTGCGTTCGAGCCACCCTTTGGCGAGTTTGCGTAGGGTTAAGCCCTGCACTGGCAGTCCATCTTAAAATGCTCATAATTGTTATATCCCGTGTTTTGCGCATTTGGAAAATTTGGAATAATCTTGCTTTGTAGGAAATGAGGGTTATGTTTTTATTTAATATATATGTGTGTTGTCCATGAAAAATGTTGATGCGGAAATATGGAGGAAGGCCAGGGGCAAAATTGGGAATTTTCTACAAGAAATTGGGCTTGGAAAAATAAAAAAAAAGAGGAATAAAAAGAGGCCCATGAAAAGTGATGGCCGGCCATGACCAATTAAAAAGGGCCCAAGCCCATAAATTAATTAAATTCATGTATTAAAAAGGAAGAGGGGGTCAACATTAGTCATCTTTATTTGGAAGTTTCAAGAAAACAAGACATGAGCACAAAAAGAGAGAGGATTCGGCTAGAGAAAAAAAAAATTCCAAGTCCATCAACTTTGATCCAAAAATCTCTTTCTTCTTGAATTCTTATTAAGCTCAAGACGCTCTTCGACGTGGTATAATTAGTTTAGCGAGAGGACGACGTTTGTGGCAAGTGGGAAAATTGAAGAAAAATATAAGAATTCTATTCTTTTATGTTATGGAAGAAGTGTATATGTTATAGTGATTAGAGTTGTATGAGAATTATGGAATTGAGGTGTGTGGGTGCATGGCGTGTGTGTGTGTGAAGTGTGTGTATGGCCGTGTGGTATAGTGTAGTGAAGGGGAGATGAATTAAATTCCATTTAGTTTGTTAGTTGCGTCGTTGTGGCGTTTGTGATGTAAATAAGGGTTTAAGAATCGAGTCGGCATTGAAAATGGTTGTAGGTTGTTATGGGGAATTATGTGTTTTTAATATGATTTTTTGGTAATTATGGAAATAGAATTTTAAAGTGTGAATTTTTGTTGCCATTAATGAATTTGGAAGAAGACAATGCAATTTAGTAGTTTCATTGTAATTGTAGAAGTTTCGGATGGAAGATGGAATTGGCGGGATTGCTTGAATCCTTGAATATTGTTTGGAATGCTATTGAATTATGCTTGAATAATCTTGAATTAGTTAATGAATATGAGAACGTTGATATTGGGTTGGAAGTGTGAAGTTGGAATGGGAATTGTTGCATAATGCAGAAAGGAAGAACATTTATGTTAGAATGTATTTTGTTGTGATTGTTGATGTTGTTGGTATTGTTGTGTTATTGTTGTTGATATTTTGGGCCGAGATGATTCTCGGGGATGTTGAATTTATAGGGGAAATGCTGCCAAAATTTCGGTAGACAAATATGAATTTTAGATTGAATTCTAAAAGCGTATAACTCATATTTGGCAACTATGATCAATTGTAGATTTTGGAGCAAACGGGATTTGAGTTTGGGCGAGCGTAAGAAGTGAAAAAGGTATGTAAGTCACTACCTTTCCTTCTTTTGGCATGTCCTAGGTGTACTAGGTTTGAATTTGAGCCTCGGGGAATATCCTGTCCCTAGAAATCCTAGTTTACTTTTAGTACTATTTCATTCAATGAAATTGAATTAGAATCATATGTTTGTTGGAAAGAAATGCTCAAGCACTCGTAACTTTCACATATGTAATTGAATCGCTTTGAAACTTTCATGGATGACTCCATAGAGTCTAACGTTTGTAAATTTCGTACACCACCTCGACCTTACCCGAGGTAGGCCCACTAGTCCCGAGACTTCCTTCGTTTGTCTTACTTGATCTATTTTTGTATGATATAAAAAGGGGACCTTTGCCTATGAATTTAAGGCTCCGTTTGATTTGCTCCATAAGTTATTTGAAAGCTCCTTAATGTGAATGATACTAAATTTTCAGCAAATGGCTTATGAGGTATTTTTCGAATGTTTTGTAAATTTAAAGGCTCATATCTTTTGTATACTAATTCCGACAGACTCGATCCTTACTTTGAACTTTCTGATCTCAATATATATATGTATATGAATTTATTTGTCGAGTCTTGGAATTTAATTGTGTATATGCATATGATTTCCGCACTACTCTGCTCGTGCCTATCACTATGATATCGTTCGCCGGTTCCCGGGCCGGTTTTGTGATCGTGCGTACTATGACATATTCGGCAGTATGATATGTTACGGTTCCCGAGACCTCGCCATAGGGCCGGGTTCCGTTTATGGACTTATGCTGTGATATGGCTTATGATATGTTTTGATGATATGATATGTTGTGTTCGGGGTGTACGGAGATTTGAAACCTTCTGGAGTATGTTGTGTTGTGGCACCAGCGTCGGAGTGGTGACCACGTTCCTGAGCCTTATGCATGATTTCTGTTTTCATTATGTACATGTGTCTTCAGTACAGATTTTGATATTTTGATCCGGTATTCTCTCTTTGTACCCTTCACTTCAGTTATGGTTTGGATTTCTGTACTTTATGCTTTACATACTCAGTACATCTTTCGTACTCACCCCCTTTCTTCGGGGGCTGCGTTTCATGCCCGCAGGTACAGAGGTTCGTGATCTGCCAGTGTAGGCCCCACATTCTGCTATTACAGAGTGCTCCTTTTGATCCGAAGCCCATATATTGGTACATGTCTTTTGTGATGTATATGCTTTTATATACTTGAATATTTGGGGTACGGCGGGGCCCTGTCCCGTCATATGATTCCGTTATGGTTTGTAGAGGCCTGTAGTCATATATGTGGGTAATGGGTCATGTGTGTGCTCGTTTGTCTATGATCTACGTCGTAATGCGGTCCCGTTTGCTATTATGGCCAAACGGCCTAATTGTTTGTACACGTGCATGTATCTGGTGATGTATATTCCGCCAATCTATCAGATTTGGATGCGACCTAAATGGCATGTATGTTTGTATATGTGTATATATTCGACGATGTGTATTCCGCTGTCCCTTCTGACTTTGATGTGATATTGTTGCACGTGCGACCGCTTAAGATAATATTTGCTTCCAATCTGTTTAAAATGATTAATATGAAATCTGAGATAAATTAGAAAATGACGAGTTAGCATGTGAGTTTGTTTGGGGTGTCCAAATAGGGCACCAGTCGCGGCCCACGGAGCTGGGTCGTGACAAAAGTGGTATCAGAGCAGTCTGTCGTCGGAATGTCTACAGGTCGTGTCTCGTAGAGTCTTGTTTATCGGTGTGTTGTGCACCACATCTATAAACAGGAGGCTACAGGACATTTAGGGTGTTACTTTTCTTTGAATCTTAGACCGTGCGATAGAGCCAGCCGTAGGAAATGAATTCCTTTTACTAACCCTTGATTTCAGCCAAAGAACGACATCGACAGAAGACAGTGATTGATGATATAGGAAGCTACACAGTACACAGGTAAGCAATGGTATGAAAGATGTATGTTGGGGAAGTTATTTGAAGTATGATTGAAATATAAAGTTGAAAATCGAAAAGGAAAGTAAATAGGAAAGTGCCACCGGTGCCGTTTGAGTTATGTATGTGAGGTAAGTCTCGATATATTCATACTTTTACTTGAAATTATTGACCTTGTGTGGCTATGATACGATATGATACGTACGTATATATGTTGGCCCTGTGAGGCATTGTTGGTATTTCTGCGTGCAGGTGTTGGGATAGTAAGAAGTACAGAGGAACCTCTGCCTAAATTTTTTCAAAATTATAAAAAGGAAAATGAGATATAAGTTCTTAACATGTCTTGAAAGTCGATACCGATAGAGTAAATCTATTATGTTGGATTAAAGTTTAAGAGATACCCTCCATGTCATTCGTAAGAAGCACCGTCCTTATGTGGGAAATTTTTATTTCGAGAAAACATATATGAGCAGCAAATTTGCAATTTATTTAAACGGAACAAAATACGTTCCAACCACACTTCGCCTTGGAAAAGCCTATGTTGAAGGGCAAAAATGTCCAGCGATTAAGTTTCACCTTATTGGAAAAATACAAACCGTATGACAAGTAGTTAGGAATTAAATGGTTTGCTCACAACTCATATATATATGGAGGTAATTATGTGAATTAAGTACTAAGGAGTTCTGCGATGTTTGTCGGACTCCAGTTTCCTTTTGCTGGTAGTTGGAGAAGGCCTTACAGTAATATTTTATCGGTTCTCATCGACTAATTGGAGATGGAATTTGTGGAATAAAAATTTAAACTTGTGGGTTGTTTAGAATTAGATATATAGACGAAGGTAAATATTGAGGATTTAAAAAGGGGCGACACAGTAATTATATAGTCAGAAAAGTAAAAGAATCCTCTCTAGATCGGGGTGGGACCTGCTACGAGAACGTTTTGGAAGTTGTTAAGACCCCGACTTGCCTTAAATTACGTGATAAAGGTCGTGCGGGGCAGTTGATGCAATTATACCGGCCTTAACGCACCTAAATGCATTAAAGTTTTAAGGTTAAGCGTGCTAGGGCCCGAGCAATTTTGGGATGGGTGACCCCCTGGGAAATGTACTAAAATTTTCACGAATATAGATATCAGAGATAAATAGGAAATTTGGGGCAATCTAAAGGGAATTAGAGTATGTGGAATGGGCAGAAACTTTATAGGGGTCGCGTGAGCTGAGAAAGATTAGATTGGTGAAAAGGAAGAAAGAGCAACGCAGCTCTGGAATTAGAGTAAGTTTGAACAAGTGACTGAAGATATTTTGTAAAAGAAATGACAGTGATACG
Organism: Lycium barbarum; assembly: GCF_019175385.1. Lineage (NCBI taxonomy): Eukaryota > Viridiplantae > Streptophyta > Magnoliopsida > Solanales > Solanaceae > Lycium > Lycium barbarum. The sequence continues at coordinate 83,968,279 of NC_083344.1, forward strand.
TATATGTATGTATAGGACCCCCCTTTTATGACTATGTCGATCGATAGGTGAACCCTAACAACTAGTGTTGTAATTTATGAAAGACATTAAGTGGACAGATTTATGAGACAAAGCGAAAGGTATGGTACAAATGTTACGAAATAAATTGATATTGATTTTGCTATAGGCTGAGATTGGAAACTTCTAATACAACGATTTTTGGAAAGAAATGAGAGTAATTGAGTAGAACATGAGGAGATCAGAACGTCAGAAAAGTTAAAGGTAAGAAACGTAATTAAGTAGAGCCTCAAAAAGAGCCGACGGGCAAAGCACGAAATTATTTGCAAAAAGGAACTGGAATGTAATAGTGCAGGGCAAAAGGAAAACCTATGGTATGGAATGGAAAATCATGTGAATATCAAATAATTCGATTGTCGAGAAAACAGAACGACAGATAAGGAACGGGTATGAAGGAAGGATGTGATTGCTAAAAGATAAATTGCTACATTAATTACGTTACCTGAGTGCCAGCTATCAGATAAGATTTTGTGCTATATAATCGAGAGTTCTCATCACCTCGTGATTTTATTAAGGTCTCGTACGAAGATAATCAAGTTATAGATTATAAAGAAAAGGCATGGATATGGTATAAGTACACCCCCAAAGGGGGGAGCGGATGAAAGTAAAGTAAGTATAAGTGGAAACAATTGATACACAGAAGATCGAAGCGGTAAAGAATTTGCATAGGCCTTCGACATCAACTGAGGTACGCAGATTTTCTGGGATTGGCCGGATATTACGGAAGATTTGTGGAGAACTTTGCTTCTATTACGGCACCATTAACGAAGCTAACTCAGAAGGTAGTGAAATTTCAGTGGACCGGTACTTGCGAACGCAGTTTCCAGTTGCTAAAGGAAAGATTAATTACAGCTCCAATTCTAGCTCTTCCTGAAGGGTCAGACGGGTACGTAGTTTATTGTGATGCCTCCAGTATTGGGATTGGCTGTGTATTGATGCAGCACGGTCGAGTCATAGCATATGCTTCCCGGCAGCTCAAACCGCATGAGAGAAATTATCCCACTCATGACCCGGAAATTTGCCGCGGTGATTCATGATTTGAAGATACGGCGGCATTATTTATATGGGGTCCACGTTGATATTTATATGGACCATAAGGGCCTCCAGTATATTTTAAACAAAAGGAGCTGAATTTGCGGCAGAGAAGATGGCTTGAATTATTGAAAGGTTATGACGTTGATATTTTGTATCATTCGGGGAAAGCTAATGTAGTAGCTGATGCCCTTAGCCGCAAGTCCATGGGCAATTTGACTGATGTACAGCCTGATAAGAAAGAATTGGTTCGTGAAATTCATCAGTTAGCCAGCCTTGGAGTCCGTTTGGCAGATTCTGGAGATACTGGGATTTCTGTTCGTGAAATTGTTGAATCATCAATTATGGAAGAAGTAAAACGGCGCCAGTTTGAGGACCCTATTTTGGTCCAGTACAGAAATGTGGCTCTTAATAAGGGAAAGACTCAGTTCAAAATTTCGCCTGACGGGGTATTATTATGTGAAGGCAGAGTATGTGTACCTGACGTTGCAGGGCTGCGGCGGCAAATTATGGGCGAAGCACATAATGCTCGGTATTCTATTCATCCTGGATCTACTAAAATGTACCATGATCTCAAATGTTTATACTGATGGAACGGTATGAAAAGAGACATTGCAGAGTTCGTTAGTCAGTGCCCGAATTGTTAGCAAGTTAAGATTGGGCATCAAAAGCCCGGCGGATTACTACAGGAAATGGAAATTCCAGCTTAGAAATGGGAAATGATTAATATGGATTTCATTAAAGGTCTACCGCGCACTCCACGCAGGTATGATTCCATTTGGGTTATTGTTGATAGGCTGACCAAATCAGCCCATTTCCTCCCGGTCAGGACTACTTATTCGGCTGAGGATTATGCCAGATTGTATATTAAAGAAATAGTAAAACTCCACGGAGTTCCTATATATATTATAACCGACGGAGGTGCCCAGTTTACAGCTAACTTTTGGAGGTCATTTAAGGAAGGATTAGGGACTCAGGTGAGTCTTAGCACAACATTTCATCCTCAGTCCGACGGACAGGCCGAGCGCACTATTCAGACACTGGAAGATATGTTGCGGGCCTGTGTTATTGATTTCAGAGGTAGCTGGGATGACCATTTGCCACTTATTGAATTTGTTTATAAAAATAGTTATCATTCCAGCATTCAGATGGCACCGTATGAAGCCCTATATGGTAGAAAATGCAGATCTCCGATTGGTTGGTTCGACGTGGGCGAAACTAAACTAATTAGGCCGGATGTGATTCAGCAATCAGTTGATAAAGTGAAACTTATTCGGGAACGATTATTGGCTGCCCAGAGTCGACAGAAATCATATGCAGATAAACGACGTCAACCGTTAGAGTTCCAGAATGGCGACTGGGTATTTCTAATGGTATCGCCTATGAAGGGTGTAATGAGATTCGGCAAAAAGGGTAAGCTTAGTCCACTGTATATCGGGCCGTATCAGATTATTCGGAAGATAGGCGAGGTTGCCTATGAGTTAGACTTACCATCCGATCTGGAGGCAGTACATCCGATATTTCATGTGTTAATGCTTCGTAAATGTATTGGTGATCCTTCCAGAATATTTCCAGTGGATGATATTCAGGTGACGGAGGAATTGTCTTATGAAGAGCAACCTGTAGTTATTCTGGATTGTCAGGTGAGGAGGTTGTGTACCAGGGACATACCCTCTGTTAAGGTCTTATGGCGAAACAATAATAGAGAAGAAATGACCTGGGAAGCAAAGGACTACATGAAGAAGAAGTATCCTCACTTGTTCTCTATACCTACAGGAAATTTAAGTCCCTAAATTTGTTACATTGATTGGTAAGTAATTGATATGTGCTACTCATAAAAAGAAACTCCCCCGAAATGCTTGTGGGACCCTATAAGGCAAATTTAACATTCGAGGACGAATGTTCTAAAGGGGGGGAGAATGTTATATCCCGTGTTTTGCGCATTTGGAAAATTTGGAATAATCTTGCTTTGTAGGAAATGAGGGCTATGTTTTTATTTAATATATATGTGTGTTGTCCATGAAAAATGTTAATGCGGAAATATGGAGGAAGGCCAGGGGCAAAATTGGGAATTTCGAAATTAGCTTCGGGAATTACAAAATTAGCCACAAGTAATTGGGCTTGGAAAAATCAAAACAAAAGAGGAAGAAAAAGAGGCCCATGAAGAGTGATGGCCGGCAATGACCAATTAAAAAGGGCCCAAGCCCATAAATTAATTAAATTCATGTATTAAAAAGGAAGAGGGGGTCAACATTAGTCATCTTTATTTGGAAGTTTCAAGAAAACAAGACTTGAGCACAAAAAGAGAGAGGATTCGGCTAGAGAAAAAATAAATTCCAAGTCCATCAACTTTGATCCAAAAATCTCTTTCTTCTTGAATTCTTATTAAGCTCAAGACGCTCTTCGACGTGGTATAATTAGTTTAGCGAGAGGACGACGTTTGTGGCAAGTGGGAAAATTGAAGAAAAAGGTAAGAATTCTATTCTTTTATGTTATGGAAGAAGTGTATATGTTATAGTGATTAGAGTTGTATGAGAATTATGGAATTGAGGTGTGTGGGTGCATGGCGTGTGTGTGTGTCAAGTGTGTGTATGGCCGTGTGGTATAGTGTAGTGAAGGGGAGATGAATTAAATTCCATTTAGTTTGTTAGTTGCGTCGTTGTGGCGTTTGTGATGTAAATAAGGGTTTAAGAATCGAGTCGGCATTGAAAATGGTTGTAGGTTGTTATGGGGAATTATGTGTTTTTAATATGATTTTTTGGTAATTATGGAAATAGAATTTTAAAGTGTGAATTTTTGTTGCCATTAACGAATTTGGAAGAAGACAATGCAATTTAGTAGTTTCATTGTAATTGTAGAAGTTTCGGATGGAAGATGGAATTGGCGGGATTGCTTGAATCCTTGAATGTTGTTTGGAATGCTATTGAATTATGCTTGAATAATCTTGAATTAGTTAATGAATATGAGAACGTTGATATTGGGTTGGAAGTGTGAAGTTGGAATGGGAATTGTTGCATAATGCAGAAAGGAAGAACATTTATGGTAGAATGTATTTTGTTGTGATTGTTGATGTTGTTGGTATTGTTGTGTTATTGTTGTTGATATTTTGGGCCGAGATGATTCTCGGGGATGTTGAATTTATAGGGGAAATGCTGCCGAAATTTCGTTTGTCTTACTTGATCTATTTTTGTATGATATAAAAAAGGGGACCTTTGCCTATGAATTTAAGGCTCCGTTTGATTTGCTCCATAAGTTATTTGAAAGCTCCTTAATGTGAATGATACTAAATTTTCAGCAAATGGCTTATGAGGTATTTTTCGAATGTTTTGTAAATTTAAAGGCTCATATCTTTTGTATACTAATTCCGACAGACTCGATCCTTACTTTGAACTTTCTGATCTCAATATATATATGTATATGAATTTATTTGTCGAGTCTTGGAATTTAATTGTGTTTATGCATATGGTTTCCGCACTACTCTGCTCGTGCCTATCACTATGATATCGTTCGCCGGTTCCCGGGCCGGTTTTGTGATCGTGCGTACTATGACATATTCGGCAGTATGATATGTTATGGTTCCCGAGACCTCGCCATAGGGCCGGGTTCCGTTTATGGAGTTATGCTGTGATATGGCTTATGACATGTTTTGATGATATGATATGTTGTGTTCGGGGTGTACGGAGATTTGAAGCCTTCTGGAGTATGTTGTGTTGTGGCACCAGCGTCGGAGTGGTGACCATGTTCCTGAGCCTTATGCATGATTTCTGTTTGCATTATGTACATGTGTCTTCAATACAGATTTTGATATTTTGATCCGGTATTCTCTCTCTGTACCCTTCACTTCAGTTATTGTTTGGATTTCTGTACTTTATGCTTTACATACTCAGTACATCTTTCGTACAGACCCCCTTTCTTCGGGGGCTGCGTTTCATGCCCGCAGGTACAGAGGTTCGTGATCTGCCAGTGTAGGCCCCACATTCTGCTATTACAGAGTGCTCATTTTGATCCGGAGCCCATATATTGGTACATGTCTTTTGTGATGTATATGCTTCTGTATACTTGATTATTTGGGGTACGGCGGGGCCCTGTTCCGTCATATGATTCTGTTATGGTTTGTAGAGGCCTGTAGTCATATATGTGGGTAATGGGTCATGTGTGTGCTCGTTTATCTATGGTCTACGTCGTAATGCGGTCCCGTTTGCTATTATGGCCAAACGGCCTAATTATTTGTACACGTGCATGTATCTGGCGATGTATATTCCGCCAATCTAACAGATTTGGATGCGGCCTAAATGGCCTGTATGTTTGTATATGTGTATATATTCGGCGATGTGTATTCCGCCGTCCCTTCTGACTTTGATGTGATATTGTTGCACGTGCGACCGCTTAAGATAATATTTTCTTCCAATCTGTTTAAAATGATTAATATGAAATCTGAGATAAATTAGAAAATGACGAGTTAGCATGTGAGTTTGTTTGGGGTGTCCAAATAGGGCACCAGTCGCGCCCCACGGAGCTGGGTCGTGACAATAATTCTCTATTCCGATGTCGGATCAACACGTGGTTTGTCGCGGTGGAAACTAGACTTCCCAAACTTCAATTTAGGCTTCTGTTTCGCCCCAAAACTCCTCATATACACTATAAGATATTCCTTCCTAAAATAGGGCCAAAATTACCCCTCATATTTTCTCCAAAATCCAAGAAATTTAATTTTCTTAATTCATTTTCCCTCCAATACTTCCGCCGCTTATTATATGAACTTAAACCCTGATAAATATAGGATAAGTGCATCTATTCTCATGTATCCTTGGAGGTAAATCCGATGTCCATACTTAAAATAGCCAACACCTTGGCCTTGGCCTTGTCTTCACAGCCTCAATTTTCTGTAGGCGTTGTAGGCCTTGGCCAAGTCTTCACAGCCTCAATTTCCTGAGTATCAACTGGAATACCATTAGCTGAAGTGATGTGGCCCAGAAAATTCACAGAATTTAGCCAAAACTCGCATTTCAAAAATTTGGCATATAACTCACGAGTACGAAGAATCCCAAGGACAATGCGTAGACGGTCTGCATGCTCGGATTCTGTCCGATAGTATACAAGAATATCATCAATGAACACAATCACGAACAGATCTAAGAGAGGCCTGAATACATTATTCATCAAATTCATAAACACTGCCGGAGCATTTTTCAACCCAAATGACATTACCCGAAATTCATAGTGACCATATCTCATTCTGAAAGCTGTTTTGGGAATATCTTCTTCTCTAACTCTCACTTGATGATAACCTGACCTCACATCTATTTTGGAAAACCACTTGGCACTCTGCAATTGGTCAAACAAATCATCGATTCTCGGGAGAGGATATTTGTTCTTTATCATCACCGTATTTAGCTGTCTATAATCAATGCACATCCGTAGGGAACCATCGTTCTTTCTCACAAATAGGACTGGTGATCCCTACGGTGATGAACTGGGCCTAATAAACCCTTTCTCAAGCAAATCTTTCAACTGAGCCTTCAGCTCATTCAATTCTATAGGAGCCATTCGGTAAGGAAGGATAACGATTGGTTTAGTATCCGGCAACACATCAATAGCAAAGTCAATCTCTCTTTCTGGAGGAAGACCTGGGAGTTCATCTGGAAATACATCCGGAAATTCGTTCACTACCGGGACTTATTGAAAAGTCGGTGGCTTTGCTTCAGTGTCATGAACTCGGACTAGGTGATAAATGTAGCCCTTAGCTATCATCTTCCTTGCCTTAAGGTAGGAAATAAACCTACCTCTAGGAGATGTTGTATTACCTTTCCATTCAAGCACGGGTTCTCCCGAAAATTAGAATCGAACAACTTTCATTTGGCAATCGACATTGGCATAACAAGAGGCCAACCAATCCATGCCCATGATCACATCGAAATCTAACATTTCTAGCTCAACTAAATCAACTTTGGTCTGGAAATCACACACCACAATTACACAATTCTTGTATACCTGTTTAGCTATCACGGGATCACCAACCGGAGTAGATACCTCAAAAGGTTTAATTGGCTCGAGTTTCACCCCGATACGACCAGCAATATATGGGGTAATATAAGATAATGTAGAACTCGGATCTATTAATGCATAGACGTCATGAATGAATATGGATAATATACCTGTGACCACATCCAGGGAGGACTCAAGATCCTGACGTCCAGCTAGAGCATAAATACGGGGCTGAGTACCACCTGAACTGGACGCTCCTCCTCTGCCTCTACCTCGAGCTGCTAGAATCTGGGGAATCTTCCTTATTGGGCGCACAAAAGAAGAACCAGCGGCTGATCGTGTGGGATGAGCCCCAACTCTACCACTCATCGATGGGCAACCTGGCATCATATGCCCAACCTGACCACAGGCGTAGCAATCATCTGAACCTCGGCGACACTGACCAGAATGTAATTTACTGCACTGGCTACATCGCGGTACTGGTGGCCTCTGTTGGTTAGGATAACCCCCAAACTGAGAACCTGAAACTCTTGAACTCTGACCCTGTCCTGAATGAATGGAGCGATCAAATCTCTTTCCTGCAAACCGGGGAGGTGCACTAGTTGCCGACTGGCCTGAGTATCTAGAATATGACTGTCTCAATCCCCCTCTATAGTCGCTACCGGCACCCATAGATCTGGCCCTTTTACTCTGCTCTCTATCGCGCTCACCCCTTTGCGGATGTTGTTGTTCTTCTATGTTCTGGGCATAGGCCTGAATACGGGAAATATCCATCCCCTCTTGCAATGAAGCTGTCAAGCAGTCTTTAAACAAGTGTGGCCTTAGGCCACTCACAAATCTATGCACTCGATCTCCCATATCGGCTACCACAGTCGGAGCATATCTAGCCAATGAATTAAAGTGAAGGCTATACTCCCGGGCATTCATTTTTCCTTGTTTTAAATTTAGGAACCTGTCAGCACGGGCCCTTCGAACCTCAGGTGGAAAATAATGACGAATGAAGGCGTCTACAAACTCTTTCCAAACTGGATGAGGTGCAATCTCTTTTCTTGAAGATACCCAATTATTGTACCAAAGGACCGCCACATCCCGGAGTCTAGAAGATGCCAACTCCATGGATTCAATTTCGGAGGTATGGATAATTTTCAACGTCCTCAATATCTCATCAATAAAACCTTGTGGGTCTTCATCCGGCTTGGACCCGAAAAATTCTGGAGGGTTTAAACTCATAAAATCCCAGGCTCGAGTACTAGTCACCCTGTCACCTGAACCTGTGCTTTGCCGCTGTGCCTGAGTGGCAACTAACTGTGTCAGTAGCTAGATAGCTTTGGTCATTTGTTGACCTGAAGAAGTCGGTGGAGGAACTGGAGGCATAGGAGCTGGAACTAAAGCCCCCTCTTGCTCTTCTATAATAGGCGGGGTATGAGAAGTATTAGATAGAGCCTCACTTTGGGATTCACCTGCTTCTACATTAGTTGGCAGCTCTCTTTCTATCTGCCTTTCTGTCATAGTATTGCCCTTCTGGGCAGCTGTGGCTTTTTTCTTTACCGACATAGCTGAAATCATAACACACCATTAGGGAGGAGAAAATCTTATAACATGGCTCTATGGCACGATCTAATAAGAAAAAGAATGGTCATTTTTCCTAAATGCCTCGCAGCCTCTTGTTTATAAGTGTGGCGCGCTCCACACCTATAAACGAGACTCTGCTGGACACGACTCATAGACACACCCTAGGACGGAACTGCTCTGATACCAGTTTTGTCACGACCCGACTAGGGGGCTATGGCGGGTACCCGGAGCTGACTACCGAGTACCGCTCATCCTGCTACTTGTCATACTTAACCTGAACATATATATATATATATATCTGTGTGTGTGTGTGTGTGTGTGTGTGAACCCCAAAGCTGTACATATATATACATAAGCCCGTATGGCTACAAAAATGATATACAAATATACAATGAGGGATTCATGAGACTATACTACCCACACATACGTGTCTACGAGCCTCTACTAGAGTACTAGATATAAGGACAGGACAGGACCCCGTTGTGCCCCAAATATGTACATGAAAATAATATCTCAAAATAGCACCTCCGGAGTAATGGAGTGCTCCTGTAAGTCTGCTGATAGCTCCTATGAATCTGGGTCACCTCCCTGCCTACCTGTGGGGATGAACACAGCATCCAAAGAAAAGGACGTCAGTACGAACATTGTACTGAGTATGTAAGGCAAAAACAACAATAATATATCAATGAAATAAGGAGATATCAAGTAAGGAACAACCTGTAACTGACTGTCACTTAAGACTGAATAATGCATGCTAACTTACTTCATAAACATCATCATGTCATGTATGCATATATATATATATATATATATATATATATATATATATATATATATATATATATAATCTGCCCGACCAAATAGGTACGGTGTGATCATCAGTAGCCCGCGTCCAGGCCTCCCGTATCCAGGGTAAACATCTCATGCTGCCTACTAGTGGTGTCTGCCCATGCCATCTAGACATGGTGTATATGCTGCCTGCCTTAGCGGTGTCTGCCCGGCCATATAGGCGTGGTGTAATATCATCGTCATAGACTTATCAAGAATCATGCATAAAAACTCAAAGATAACTATAACTCTATCGGGGTGACTTAAGGTCGTGAACCCCCGATTCCATTATAGAATTTCATAAGCATTCTGCCTCACCTTGAAGGAACTAGCATTATAAGGTGAGTGTAACACAATGAACAACATCAAGTAATCATAATTAGGATCTTTAAACTTAGGCTCATCATCATCACTATCTTACTCATAACGTATCACCTATCTTTATTTCATATGAAGCTTTTATAAACATGGACTCATAATTTTCGGGATGTAAGAAAGTCATGGAGAGATAGGAGAATCATGTCGTAAGAATCATGCCTTAGAAATGGACTAGCCTTACATACATTTTCGTTTAGCTACTCTATCACTTGAATGTTCCTCTCCAATATTCACGTTTCTACCTTCAAGAGAGTTCATACTAATATTAGATAATCGATAACATGAGCGTGTTTAAACTAAAGCTAGAGAAAATTGGACAGCATCTCCTTTGTTTATACAACTTCCTTCATATCATATAATAACTCCCAATCATCAATAATATCATTGATGATATCATAATTAATAACTTTTGTCAAGTTCGTCATTATCTAACTCCCACAATTTCCTCTCAAGGTCATCCATAACCATAATCATAATACAACATTACATGCATCTACCTATGATGTTTCTCCCATGTTCTTAACATCATTCATAACATAATTATAATCACAACATATCAAGAATCATGATTCATATTAAGCTACTACTCAATAATGTCACTATTCTCATACGTGTAACCCATTTCTATTTCCTTCCATAATCCAAGTCTTTCAACCCATCAATAGTCTAAATAGCATGAAACAATCATAAAACTCACCTTTGATTATGTGGGAGCAAGTGTTGGGTGATAATATTTCACTTGAAGAAAAACCCTAGCTTCAATCCAAAGAGTTTTCTTGACTCCAAGCAACCCTAGAGAGCTTCTTGCACTTGATTCTCTTGGTTTGATGAAGTTGATCCCTAATTTCTCTTGGATTCTTGTAGTTGGAGTGTGGAGGGAGTTTTAGAGGGTTCTTGAGGTGTGGAGAGAAAATGAGAAGACGGGAAATGAAAATAATGAACTTGGGTCCCTTATTTAAAACTTAAAATTCTGTCCCGACACAATTCTACGGACACACATACGGTCTGTACAATTTATACAGTCGGTATGTGTGACCGTATATTTGTTCCAGTGGAGACTCCAATTCTGGATAGCTTATATGGTCTAATATATGACCAGTATCTTTTATACGGGCCGTATAAAGGGCCGTATGATTCTCAGTTTTCCGAAACTTGTCCTCGACGACTCGTTTGATCTCCAATCCTTATGGAACCTTCTTAACTTGTTTAACAATTCATTAACAATCTAAGGGGGGTTATAAATCTTCTTTAAGGCATCATTAAGTCCACGTTAACTTGGTGCTTTGCAAAACCCTTTTTCAAAACATGGCTTCTGCTTAACATTCTTTAATGAACTTTCTTCTCGTGCTTCAAAAATCTTTTAAATATCAAAGGAAACCGTTAAGTACTACTTATTACTTGTGGAAACATCCTATACTTCTTTTCCTGCGTTAATCCATTCGCTGTGCAATGACATGAATTTTTCCGAGGTGTAACAAAAGTACTCTTGTAGACGGATTAAAAGAATTATGTACTAATGGTTGGAGAGGAGATAATGAATGTTTTAGGCATGGATATTTGATGTAATTGGAACACTACATGAATGCTCGTCATCCTAATTACGGACTGAAATCTGTACCACATGTTGATTCTAAAAGAAGAGCATGGAAAAAGAGATATGTAGTCCTATGGTTACTAAAGAGTCGAAATGGTATGGGATTCCAATATAACGATGGAACTATCTTAGTTGAATATCCAAAAGCTTGGGATGAATTAATAAAGATAATTTATATTTATTGTAACTCGTAAAGTTGTTATTTGAACATGGGGCACTCAAAGACATTGTGTCTTAATTCAAAAATTTGCATGCCTCACCAAATGCCCTGGTTTTGTGAACTAACAAACAACGTTGGAATTCCTCACAATCGCCTTGACATTTATGAGTTTCTTGCTTTCATTGCAAATTTGCATTCTCTGATGGTTGTTTTTCCTTTTGAAGTCAAGACCATTTCTGAGTTTCTTGCTTTCATTGAATTCTTGCCATTGTCCATTGGCTAACTTTCAAAGTTTCTAACTGCTCTTTTTTTTTTTTTTTTTTTTTTTTCATCTCATTAATCTGCAACCTGCAATCCAGGAAACTAAACTAGAAGAATAAATCAGCATCCATCAGTATCTCTTCTGAGTTCTGATTCTCAAATAGGGACATTGCAATTTGTCGCTATTAAGAATCCTCCTACCTTTTGAATCAAGTTCTGTAAAAGAATGCACAACAACCTCGCCCTGCTCAAGTGCTATATTAGCCAAGTGATCCGCTAATTGGTTACCCTCTCTCATAATATGCAGAATCTGTACATTATCATCGTCTATAATTTCTAGCAATTTTTCAACAACCAATGATATATTCCAAGGAGGCTTCCACTCCCTATCCAATATGTTCTTCATTAAAAGTGAGTCAGTCTCCAGGATGAATGAGTAAACATGTTGAGATAAACAGTATTTAGCAGCTTCAAGTAGTGCCATGGCTTCAGACTCATTATTTGTTGCATCCTCCATTTCCTTAGCTCTAGCAAAAACCAAATCACCGGTATGATTCCTCACACAAAATGCAAAAGAGCTCCTACCAGGATTGCCCCTCGTAGCACCATCTGTATTACATTTCCACCACCCTTCAGGAGGCAAATACCACCAAACCTTTGTCACTTGTAATTTAGGGACAAATTGTTCCAGAATTTTCAGAATGTCAAGCCATCTATGAGGAATAATTCTGATACCCGGTTTCCTCAACCTTACCAGATGTTGAATGTTAGTTGAAGCTTGATATATGACTCTGCTAAAAGAAACTTTATTCCTATGCTTATCCCCGTTCCTCTTCTTCCACAATTCCCACACAATAATAGAAGGAATAGCATAGAATATAGGTTTCATTCTAGGTAGCACATCAGCAGTCCACCATTTCACTATAACTTGATGCAAATGCATTCCTGAAATATTAATACCAGCAGCAACACAAAAATATGACCACGTCTTCTGAGCAATTTCACATCTTAAGAATATGTGAGGAACAGTTTCTTCCTTAGGTGCCGCGCAACACGAACACATAGATGGCATATGATATCCACAACTCCTGATCACATCATCCAATGGCACTTTGAAATGCCACACCCTCCACATTAGGAATGCTATTTTAAAAGGCAATCCTTTCACCCATATCTTCTTGTAAACATCCCTTTTTTCACCCTTGCTTCTTATATACTCCCATGCAGATTTGACGGTGAAATCACCTGTAGTTTCAAGCATCCACCAAGGTTTATCTAATTCATCCCCTCTGGCAGGTGGTTGAACATCGTTTAATATATATTCAGCAAGTTCTTCAGGCAGATTATTTCTGATTGCCAACTCATGCCACCTACCTTCCGTCACTACATCAGAAACATTATTAATAGCCTCATTGCAGTGAAAATCAGCAGGTGTAAGGAAATAAAGTGGTCCTAAACCAGTCCAATTATCAAACCAGAACAGAGAAGACCCCATTCTAAGTTGCCACCATATCTGATGATCAATCAACTCTCTCGCTTGAAGCATTTTCCTCCATATATGTGAACCTTTTTTCCATGGCACCAAAATAGGATTGCTCTTTTTCAGATATTTGTTGCTCATGAAAGAACTCCACAAAGATGGTTTGGTTCTAAAATTCCACCATAACTTAGCAAACAATGCCATAGACATGTCACTAAGAGATCTGAAGCCCAAACCCCCTTCATCGCAAGGCAAACAGACAGTATCCCATCCTGCCCAATGTCTATTCCTTTCACCAACAGTGTTGCTCCAATAAAACTGAGCAAATATTTTATGCAGCTTCTCTATCACAAAGGAAGGTGGATCTACAGCAGATATCAAGTGTATTGGCATAGCCTGCAACACATGTTTCAATAAAATGGCCCTTCCGCCGAATGATAGCAGCTTCCCTTTCCATCCCTGGAGCCTGTTTCTCACCTTCGTAATAAGCTCTGAATAAAATGACATCTTACTTCTTGCGTAGTAGATAGGGCAACCCAGATACATCAAAGGAAACTCCTTCCTTGCAATGCCAGTAACTCGTTCTACCTTCCGAAATTCCTCTTCATCCACCCTATCGTGCAAATATACTGAACTTTTAGTCCTGTTTATCAATTGACCAGAAGCTTGCTCATATTCAGTCAAAACATTCATGATCAAACCCAGGGATATCTCACAGGCTGATGAGAAAATGATGGTATCATCTGCATAAGCTAAGTGATTAATTTTTGGACTCCACTTCGGCAAACCAAATCCAGTAAACCACAAATTGCTATGCAAAGCATTCAAACCCCTTGATAGCACTTCAGCAGCTAATATGAACAAAGTAGGCGACAAAGGATCACCTTGCTTAACACCCCTAGTAGAGTGAAAGAAACCGTGAGGTTGTCCATTAATAAGCACAGAATACCAGTTATTTCCAATAATTTCATAAATCAGGCTTATAAAGCGCTCAGAAAAACCCATTTTCCTCAGAACATTTGTAAGGAAAGTCCATGACAAGTTATCATAGGCCTTTGTCATGTCCAATTTCATTACGACATTACGAACAATAGAATTGGCATTCTTCTTGCCCTTATTGGTTCTGAGTCTGATATCAGTGATTATTTCTTGGGTCAATAAAATATTCTCCACGATGCTTCTACCCCTCACAAATCCTGCTTGATTCTGTGATATCAAATCCGGCAACAGATGGACCATTCTCTCATGTACCACTCTGGAGAATACCTTGTTCACAAAGTTACTCAGACTAATAGGCCTCATGTCACTAAAAGTCTCGACATCTTTCTTTTTTGGCAACAACACAAGATTAGTATGAGTAATGTATCTAGGCAGTTCAAAACCTCTTTTGGGTCATAGTCCTTATATTTTTTTTATAATTATATTCTAGTGTTTTTATATTTCAAATTTTCTAATAGTTGTGTTGTGTAAGTCAAACCAAAATTTTGTTGCGTTTATATATAAAAGTATTAATTGAAAGGGTGCGATACGTAATTTGAGGTGATTTAAAAGTTTAGCAGGTGTAGAAGATCCCAAATACTTTAGTTTCTATTTTTTTTTTGTTAAACCTTTTGAATGAGTAACTTCATTGATTTTTCAAATTGTTGTATTGGTTGCTTTTATTCCAACTTTTGTGCTTACTTGCTCTTTATGGTCTCTAAGAACACTCGAATTCTGAGGGACTTATGCATTAGAAATATTGCTAATTGCTTATGTTTTGTCTTGATGTTCAATAGATCTCTGTCTTTGGAATATCGCAAACTGCATCATGTACTTCTTTCTTGTTTTCTTAGATAGACCCAAATACCAAGAAAATGAACTCTAAGAAATGGCCTTTATTTGTTGATTAGGAAGAAATATTTGGCAAGGATAGAGCTACTGGATAGTTCATCGAGGGGCCTGAATATGCCTTGGAAGAAATGGAAAGAACTGAAGGTCAATAGTTCCTAATGACATGTCTTTGGGATTTCGTATTATTATAGTTGATGAAGATGATGCTCCAGCCATAGGAGAAAATCAGGGAGAACCAATATATCAACTGGAGCAACACAAAGTCCATACATTGCTCAAGATGAACCTAATGTATCAACTGGAGCAACAAAAAGTTCATTTAATAGGACAACTCAAAATACTGGAACCCAACAAGCTAAAAAAAAAGGTAATAATTCTAAAGCATCATCTTCTAAAGTCAATGAAAAAGGTAGATGCAAAAAAAGAAAGACCACAACTGAGGATGAGAATGAGATTGTTATTAAAAGTTTAATCGAGGTGATGAAACAATTTAACAAAAGTGATGATAAGAGGATGGGTGCTTTAATTGACAAGTTAGGGGAGCGTGACTTATTTGACGTTCATGGTGAGATCTATTCTATCCTTACATCCCCAACATTTGAGATACACAACCCGGTTTAACATGTCAAGGCAGCAATGGGTATTACACCAGACTTGTTAAGCGTGGGTGAACTTGATCTTCAGACTATGGTGTGGATGATTATCAATGATAAGCTTTAAAGTTTGGATGATTTTTGTGTAGCTACTTTGTAAGGTCAGACTATAGTGGCATGTTTTGTTACCTAGTAGAATGTCACGACCCAATAAAAGGGCCATGATGGGTATCCGGAGGGAACCTACCGAACACCTCTTAACATGCTTCTCATGCTTATATCTAGGAGGACCACATGACTAACTCGGAAGCATCATAGTCTATATAATCACCAACAACTGTGCTATACGTACAAGAAGACAAGGCTGCCAAAAATATATACAATAATATGAACCGATAAGTATACTAAACAGAAGGATCTGTACCAAAAGTATAGGCTCCGGAACAAGGGAGCACTTCAAAGTGGCAGAATGGATGTCCTAAGCTGGCGGGTCACCCACGTGAGCGTCTGTACCTGCGGGCATGAAACGCAGCCCCCAAAGAAAAAGGGGGGTCAGTACGGAATATGTACTGAGCATGTAAGACATGAAATACTGTAAACAAAGCCATAATCGGAACGAGAAATACAAAAAGTAAGTACACTGTCCAGAGTACCAAATGCTTACTTTTAAAACATAAATCATGCATGTCGATGGGATATGTCCTCTCCGGCCCATTATGGGACTCGGTGGACAAGACATGGTCGCCACCCCGTCATTGGCGCCATAACACATCATACTCCAGAATAGGGAATAACTCCGTAACACACCACACTCCAGAACACATCATACTCCTGAACACATCATACTCCAAAATACATCATACTCCCGAGTGTATATACATATAACGTGTCCCGGCCCTCTTTTGAGGGACTCGGTGAACAATGCAGTGAAACTGCGCACGATAACATATCCTGGCCCGGGCTCGGTGAAGGACAGATTGAGGCATGCACGAGCAGAGTAGTGAGAAACCATATGCATATAAAATAATTTTTTTTTTGGACTCAATAAGTAAGTATACTAATCGACACTTGAAGGATCATAAACACGTTTCGAGTCAATCCGAGTTAGCGTAAGAAAGTTATGGACATCCTTTACTACAGAACCCTCTACGAACGTTTCAAAGCAATTCGAGACCGTCTACGGACGTTAGGGACATTAATACTTATAGAACTCTTTTAGGAACAGGAACTCTTTATGCTTTATTCGGTAATTGATCATACCATAAACTCGACTATACTAAGTATGCTCATGTCAAGAAGTGAATAAGAATCGTAAACAAGCTCGGAATTAAAGAATAGAGTTACCCCCAAAGTGCATGTCATACCTTACTTAGCTCTAGGACATGCCAAAAAAAAGAAAGGGTAAGCCTTACATACCTTGCCCGCTTCCTAAGCTAATCCGAACTCAAGTCTCCGCTTTCGTAAGATCTACAACAATGTTAATGGATACCAAACATTAGCTATAGATACTTAAGAGTCCAATCCTAAACTAACAGTTCATTTACAGAAATTTCGGCAGCATTTCCCCCATAAATTCAACCAACCCCGAGAATTCAACTCGGCCAAATTATCTACAACAATACCAACAATCATATTAGCAACATCAACAACTAATTTAAAACGGCCCAACCAAGATACACACTACCCGTAACCTCCCAACTCCATAAGAACAACAACAACACATTTTTTTCATCCAAATTCATGAACTACACCAACAATCTACACATTAGCAACTTCATTCTCATAATTACAAGAAACCATATTAAAATCACATTAACTCCTACAACAGCCCACAAGCAATTACAATACCAACTTGAACCATTTAAACCTTCATTCGCATCATAGAATCCACCACAACAACAACTAAGTTACTAAGTAAAATTGATTCACCTCTTCTTCACAACACAAGTACCTGCACGGCTACCACCCAACACACATAATTTCATGAAATCCATCCATTTCTACACACTACAACATGCACAAATCATCCATAACACATCAAAGAGAAAATTAAACCTTACCTTTTCCACTTGTCTTATTACTTGGCTAGGGTTTGTAACTTGCAAGAATGGATGTTTTGCTTGCTCCAACGACTACTTCACTTTACTAGGGACCTTCCAATTGGTTGGAATTCTAGAAGAAAATTATTTTCTTTGATCATTTTTTCAAGGTTCTTGTTCGGCTAGGCCATGGCCGAATATGGCTTCCCCAAGTTTCTCCAATTTTCTTAAGTTTGTGAAGATGAATAAGTCTTAGTTGTCATCACTTCTCTCTATGTATATATATATAAACACATTGCCCATACAAGGTGGACACATGCCCCACCTCATGGCTTAAGGCAATTGGCCAAGCCATGGGTGGGGACCACACGGCCGTGTGCCTTATCATGAAACTCCTCTTTTTTTCTTTTTCTTTTTTTTTTTTGATTTTTTTCCCTTTTTACCCCTAGCCTTCCTCAACAATTCCATACCACTAATAAACAACTTGCGTATTAAAATAAGATCGGGGTTAAGAGCCTCTACCCCGTGCCCCGAATTAATCTCGTAGTTCATGAACAAATAAATTCCTAATTCCAAATTTGTCCTTAATATGCCATACCAATAATATTCATAAGCGACTTGTGCGTTAAACAAAATCGAAAGTATAGCCTTGCCCTTAACTTACCGCGATTATCTTGAACTATCCGATTGTACAAAATACGGGATATAACACATCACTAGTCTACATTGATGACATCTTACTCTTTAGTGACACTATGGAAGAACACCTCACGTTGCTGCAACAATTCCATGACCTAGTGGAGAAAAATGGAATCATGCTCTCACAGAAAAAGATGATTCTTGCTAGGAAGGAAATTGATTTTCTGGGGATGCATTTTGTTCATGGAGCAAACAGCCCAGGGCCACATATTTGTCAAGAACTGCTCAAATTCCCAAACACCAATTTTACAACGAAGCAGCTCCAACAGTTTTTAGGTGTGATTAATTATGTTAGAGATTTTATCCCTAATGTCTCTACATACATTGCTCCACTTACAAAAATGCTCAAAAAGAATGCCCAAGGTTGGGGAAAGGAACAGGATGAAGCAGTTCAGAAGATAAAAGAAATCTCAAAAGAGGTTAAACCCTCCATATTCCATCAGATGGGAAAAAGATAATGCAGACAGATACCAGCAACGAATATTGGAGTGCGGTACTTTTTGAAGTTGAAGATGGCCAACGGAAAATATGCGGATATGCCAGTGGAAAGTTCAAAGATGCTGAACAACATTACCATTCCACATTCAAAGAAATTCTTGCAGTAAAAAATGGGATTAAAAAGTTTAATTTCTTTTTAATTCACACAGAGTTTCTTATCAAGATGGATATGAAAGCTTTCCCGAAGATGATCCACATAAATCCAAAGATTATCCCAAATCCGCAGATTCTCAGATGGGCACAATAGTTGTCTCCTTACAAATTCCAAGTAAAGCACCTCAAAGGGAAAGATAATATTCTAGCGGATTTCCTATCCAGGCCAGATGAGTTTTCAAAGAGATTTCAAGACAAGCTGCAGAAGAGGCTAACTAGCAATATTTTCATGCTTACAAGCTCATCAGGAGCTAGTCCATCCAGAATAGCAGATCATCTGCCAGAATTCTTCAGCAAGTTTGTGGACCCGTTTGATCCATCCAACCTCACAGAAAGAAGGACTTTCTATGAGCTCCTAGTTTTCAGAAAATATAGAGGATCCATCCTTAAGCCATTCGGAGTCAATCCAGAATACCTATTCTGTCATGTATTCATAGCCATGCACAATGATTTTCCACATGAGCGATTATGGTTTTTCTGGTACTTGTGTCACCAGTATTATATTTTCATGGAATTCAAGTGCGACATGTTCCGATGTTTTTACAGGATTGAACCTGCTCTCAAAAAGTTTCAGCAATGGTTCAAACCACGAAGATATTGGGTTCAATTTTTCCAAGACTCCTATGCAGCAAAAGTGTTCATGTTACATCGACCGATAAAATTTATTGATGGGAAGGTCTATGCTCAACCAGATATTTCACTATGGTGGGAATTCTCCGTCTCTGTCTTGTCCTTAGAACATGAATACAGCGAAGCACAGAGAATTATTTTCCAGCAAAATAAGTGCATCCCAAAGGAGATATGGCCGAAAGAATGGGCTCGATGGAATTACCCTGATAACCATCCCCATTGGGAAAGAGTTCGAGAAGCAGCAAAGGAGTACCGAGTGCCGTATGAAATAATCAAAGATGAAGGCACTCAGGCTATCACAAAGATAAGGTTGGATTTTCCATCTCAAGATTCAGCAAAAATAGATCCAGAGATGACAAGGCCATCTAACAAAAAATGCTACTACACAAGGTCGCGAAAAAGAAGTCTGGAAAACAAAGAAAAATTCAAGCAAAAACATGGACCAGAATGGTGGATAGAGGAAGGATACGCAACTCCGCTGTCGACTCCATCAAGCACCGCTCCGTCGGATAAAACTTTTTGACGTGCTTACAAGAAAGACAAAAGCTGACACCACGGTCACATGCTTGCACATGGTTGTCATGCTTCAAATAGTGTTCCTCTAATTTTATCAGGCTTGTTTTATTAGGCTGTCTTATTAGGCTCGTTTTAGCAGGCTTGTTTTATTAGGCTGTCTTATTAGGCTCGTTTTATTAGGTTTGTTTTATTAGGCCTTTCACATGTCTAGCGGGTCCCGTGTGCCTTGTAAGATAATTCTTGTGGAAGCCTCCAACTCCTATAAATAGGAGGCTATGTAGTAGTTAGGGGGCATCAAACAATTTCCCTGTAAATTTTCCGATATCAATAAAATGTTTGCCTTCTAAATTTCTCTTGTTCTTCTCTTTGAAAGGAATGGAAAGGGTGATCCTACGTTAGTATAGGGTTAGGAAATATTGGGCAACTTGAGCTTGCTATGAGTACAATAGTTTTCCGAAACTTTGACAGTATGTTTGTAGTAGTGCGAAAGTTTTTCCGAGTTGAGTAGCTTGGCTAGGAAGCCAACCCATTTTGTAGGAAAAACTTTCATATCTACGATCATTCAAACTGTCCGACTTACTTGACAAGCCATCCTTCGGGTTGTTGAAGTCAGGTTTGTTGTAAGCCGTCCTTCGGGATGTTGAAGTCCAGTCCTACTATGTAAGAAAACTATTGTGCTTGTAGTTTGACTGTCTTGATTGGTGTTTCGCCGCCCTCTACATACCCGTGGTAAAGATGATTGGATCAGATGTACCAGGAAAAGATCTCATTGCCGGATTTGACATCTTAAGCCAACTTAAAGATCAGCTCCAGATCAAAGCCCATGGAATAACGTTCAAGAAACAATTCAAGCCATATACAGATGTTTTACGATTATTCCAAACAACTGATGTTGAACAGATCAAGGAGATAGAAAAGTAGTTTGTGGAGCATTCATGTGCGGATTCTCACAAGGAGTTTATGGGAAAATGCAAAAAGCCTCTATGGCTAAATGAGGAGTTTTTCATTAAACTCCCCTTCAAGAAGAATGAAAGCATTAATCCAACGAAGGCAAGTCACTCCGGCATGAATCCAGATCATCTTCAGCTTGCGAAAAAAGAATGCGAAGAGCTCTTGGAGTTTGGACTTATCGAGCCCTCTAATTCACAATGGGCATGCGAGGCGTTCTATGTCAATAAACGGGCAGAACAAACAAGAGGTAAACTCAGATTAGTCATAAACTATCAACCTCTTAACTATTTCCTCCAAGATGATAAATTCCCTATCCCAAATAAAGTCATCCTTTTTTCACACTTAGCTAAAGCTAAATACTTTTCCATGTTTGACCTTAAATCGGAGTTTTGGGAATTGGGAATACACCCAGAAGATAGACCAAAAACAGGGTTTTGTATACCCGATCACCACTTTCAATGGAAGGTCATGCCCTTTGGGTTGAAAACGGCACCCTTATTGTTCCAAAAGGCCATGATAAAATTATTTCAACCCATTCTCCATACATCACTAGTCTACATTGATGACATCTTACTCTTTAGTGACACTATGGAAGAACAGCTCACGTTGCTACAACAATTCCATGACCTAGTGGAGAAAAATGGAATCATGCTCTCACAGAAAAAGATGATTCTTGCTAGGAAGGAAATTAATTTTCTAGGGATGCATTTTGTTAATGGAGCATACAGCCTAGGGCCACATATTTGTCAAGAACTGCTCAAATTCCCAGACACCAATTTTACAACGAAGCAACTCCAACAGTCTTTAGGTGTGATTAATTATGTTAGAGATTTTATCCCTAGTGTCTCTACATACATTGCTCCACTTACAAAACTGCTCAACAAGAATGCCTAAGGAAGGGGAAAGGAACAGGATGAAGCAGTTCAGAAGATAAAAGAAATCTCAAAAGAGGTTAAAGCCCTCCATATTCCATCAGACGGGAAAAAGATATTGCAGACAGATGCCAGCAACGAATATTGAAGTGCGGTACTTTTTGAAGTTGAAGATGACCAACGGAAAATATGCGGATATGCTAGTGGAAAGTTCAAAGATGCTGAACAACATTACCATTCCACATTCAAAGAAATTTTTGTCATAAAAAATGGGATTAAAAAGTTTAATTTCTTTTTAATTCACAAAGAGTTTCTTATCGAGATGGATATGAAAGCTTTCTCGAAGATGATCCACATAAATCCAAAGATTATCCCAAATCAGCAGATTCTCAGATGGGCACAATGGTTCTCCCCTTACAAATTCCAAGTAAAGCACCTCAATGGGAAAGATAATATTCTAGCGGATTTCCTATCCAGGCCAGATGAGGTTTCAAAGAGATTTCAAGCCAAGCTGCAGAAGAGGCTAACTAGCAACATTTTCATGCTTACAAGCTCATCGGGAGCTAGTCCATCCAGAATAGTAGATCATCCGCCAGAATTCTTTAGCAAGTTTGTGGATCCGTTTGATCCATCCATCCTCACAGAAAGAAGGACTTTCTATGAGCTCCTAGTTTTCAGAAAATATGGAGGATCCATCCTTAAGCCATTCTGAGTCAATCCAGAAAACCCATTATGTCACGTATTCATAGCCATGCACAATGATTTTCCACATGAGCGATTATGGTTTTTCTGGTACTTGCTTCACCAGTATTATATTTTCATGGAATTCAAGTGCAACATGTTCCGATGTTTTCACAAGATTGAACCTGCTCTCAAAATGTTTTTGCAATGGTTTAAACCACTAAGATATTGGGTTCAATGTTTCCAAGACTCCTATGCAGCAAAAGTGTTCATGTTACATCGACCGATAAAAATTATTGATGGGAAGGTCTATGCTCAACCAGATATTTCACTATGGTGGGAATTCCCCGTCTCTGTCTTGTCCTTAGAAGATGAATACAGCGAAGCACAGAGAATTATTTTCCAGCAAAATAAGTGCATCCCAAAGGAGATATGGCCGAAAGAATGGGCTCGATGGAATTACACTGATAACCATCCCCATTGGGAAAGAGTTCGAGAAGCAGCAAAGGAGTACCGAGTGCCGTATGAAATAATCAAAGATGAAGTCACTCAGGCTATCACAAAGATAAGGTTAGATTTTCCATATCAAGATTCAGCAAAAATAGATCCAGAGATGACAAGGCCATCTAACAAAAAATGCTACTACACAAGGTCGCGAAAAAGAAGTCTGGAAAACAAAGAAAAATTCAAGCAAAAACATGGACCAGAATGGAGGATAGAGGAAGGATACACAACTCCTCCGTCGACTCCATCAAGCACCGCTCCGTCGGATAAAGCTTACTGACGTGCTTACAAGAAAGACAAAAGCAGACCCCACGGTCACATGCTTGCACATGGTTGTCATGCTTCAAATAATGTTCCTCTCGTTTTATCAGGCTTGTTTTATTAGGCTGTCTTATTAGGCTCGTTTTAGCAGGCTTGTTTTATTAGGTTGTCTTATTAGGCTCATTTTATTAGGTTTGTTTTATTAGGCCCTTCACATTTCTAGCGGGGCCCGTGTGCCATGTAAGATAATTCTTGTGGAAGCCTCCAACTCCTATAAATAGGAGGCTATGTAGTAGTTAGGGGGCATCAAACAATTGAGAAGAAGGTTGAACAAGCATCTTCTCAGCATGCTGGACTGATCAAAGCCCTGGAATTGCGAATGACAAACATGCAGTATGAGATTTGTCCACCAGGCACTTCCCTTTGCCATTTCTTTAACCAACAACAAAAGGAAATGGCTGACCTTAAAGAACAAATACAGCTACTGAGATATGGTCACCTTGAACCGCAAAAAACACAAAGCTGCCCATCAAAACCCGCCTTTTTCCCCATGTCCTGACAAACATACTCACCACCAAATCTTGACCGTTTTTTCACTGTGCTCCCATCCAAAAAGCGTGACCCTATGCCTTTTGCCCAAAAACAAAACAATGAACCTGAGTTTGACATTGCAAAAATTGTTTGGGAAAGGAAAGACTCTATGGCGGCCCAAAAGCAGTCCAAACGAAAGAAAGAACTCGGGGAAAGTCCAAAAGAATCCGAGCTGGAAAACTTGATGATCTTGGCCCATAATATTCCTAACCTCTACGTGACCCGACCCACAAAGGATGTAGAAGAGGATGATACCCTAGGATCCAGTGACCAAGATTCATATGATACTGATCCTACGGAAGCAAGCTTTGAGACAAGCGAAGATTCCTCAGTTAACTCTTCAGAAGAAAATAACCCGCCAATATTCATGAATCACCATAGAGAACCAGAAATCTCTGAAGTAGATGATAATCGGGACGGGATGACAGATAAGCCAATTCCAGAAAGAAGGCCAGAACCAACAACAGCAAAATTCGTTGGGACTGGATTCCATACTTTCAGTCTGGATGATATCAAAGTATCAAGATGGCCCCAAAGGATCATAGATTTTTTCACTTGGATGGTGACAAAGAATCTTATCGAACGGGAAAAGTATATGATCCTGTCAGAATTCACTTCAAGGTTCTCCGGAATTCTCCGAGATTGGTGGAATTCACTTGGGACACAAGACAAGAATATGTTTCTCACATCCCAAGACTTTGCTTACAACATCAAAATACTCCAAGAGGTATTTTGGGGAGATACCGGCCAAAGGCAAGAGAAATTAAGGCGACAGTTCTTTGAAATGAAATACTCCACAGAGAAGACCCTCTTTTCCATAGATGTGTACGAAGAATATGGCGATGAATATTACCAGATTTCAGAACCAGAGGGAAAGGCTCAAGAAGATATCAACAGCATTATGGTGATCCCGCAGGTCCAGCTTAAAGTTTATCCATCCAAATGGGATAAACCAATCCAGGTTATTGCGGGATCCCGTTTGGATGGATAAACTTTAAGCTGGACCTGCGGGATCACCATGATGTTGTTGATATCTTCTTGAGCATTTCCCTCTGGTTCTGAAATCTGGTAATATTCATCGCCATATTCTTCGTACACATCTACGGAAAAAAAGGTCTTCTCTGTGGGTTCGTCCTCTAATGAGAGTACAGATTCTAGATCGCCATCTTCATCTAGATGGATACAAGTGTAGTCCTCTTTTTCAGTAAGAAGCTTGATCGATCTTCTGGATTGGGGACAATTTTTTGCATAATGCCCAATCTTGTTGCAGATGAAGCATCTATCATTTTTTCGGGACTTGCTTGGGCTCTTCCTCCTGAAATATTTCATGCACCTCCTGAACTGGGATCCTTCTCGTGAAGGCCTTGGCCATTTGAATCGCTTGAACCGTCCCTTTCGTCTGGGGACATGGCACGAACAGCTTGACCTAGTAATTAGGTCAGACTTTCCGCAAGCTTTATTAAGGCTTGGATTGTTTCGTATGATCTGCTTCAAAACAGATCTCTTTGTGCAGATATCATCCAATGCTAGAAATATGGCTTGCCTGATGTAGCCGATCGGTGGTCTCATTATTGATTGAAACTTCTCCTCAACGATCGTCATGGTCCGACTTGCTAACATCTTCAGAAGTGATTAAACAAAGGCTTACTTGAGACTAGCTTCTCCGCCTAACTCAAAGAACATTTCAGCCATCTTCTGAAAATGGATATCGATGGCATCTCTATCAAATAATACGCATTTCATTTCAAAGAACTGTCGCTTTAGTTTCTCTTGCCTTTGGCCGGTATCTCCATAAAATACCTCTTGGAGTATTTGATGTTATAAGCAAAGTCTTGGGATGTGAGAAACATATTCTTGTCTTGTGTCCCAAGTGAATTCCACCAGTCTCAGAGAATTCCGGAGAACCTTGAAGTGAATTCTCACAGCATTGTCACGACCCATCTAGGGACCGTGATGGGTACCTGAGGCTGACCACCGAGCACCTCTTATTTCCTCACTTGACATAGTCATTTACGCTTCTTCATCATTCATGATTGTATGAAGATCGTTTTTGGGTGGAAAACACAATTAGTCTATATATATATATACAAATGCCTCATTAGGTCATCAAAATAATATATATAATATATACATGCAAGCTGTAATAAACTTGTGAGACCATCTAACCCACACTACGCATCTACGAGTCTCTACTGACATACTATACATGTAGACGGAACAAGACTCCGGCATGCCCAAAATATACATATGTACCAAAAGGATAATCATAAGCACCTCCGGACAATGGAGTGCTTTCAATCAGCTGACAGCTCCTAAGAATTCGGATCGAGCTCGCCTCCATGTCTACCTGTGGGCATGAACACAGCGTCCAAAGAAAACGGACATCAGTACGAATTTTGTACTCAGTATGAGAGGCATGAACAATATAAATACATCGAGAAAGTAAATGAGGCATCAAGTATGGAGCAACTGTACCTGACTGGGAATCATATGAAAAGCAATGCATGCTGACTTACTTTTATGCTTATCATCATCTCATGTATGCATATCATATGTATATATTTCTAAACTGCCCGACCATATAGGTGCGGTGTGATAATCAGTAGCATTAGCCCGCGTCCAGGCTTCCCGCATCCGGGGTACCATCTCATGCCGCCCACTAGTGGTGCTGCCCGTGCCATATAGACACGGTGTAATCATCTGAAAGCCGCCGCCTTAACGGTGCTGCCCGGCCTTATAAGCACGGTGTAATGTCATCATAATATGCTTATCATAGTACATGAATAAAGACTCTAGAACAACTATCCTTTATCGAGGTGACGTAAGGTCGTGAACCCTTGATTCCATTATGAACATTTGTGAACATCCTGCCTCACCTTGAAGGGATTAGTATATAAGGTGAGTGTACACAACGAATGACATCATCTACTTTATGGAAACATTATATCATTATTGGGCTCATAGCATAGTTCTTGTCTTATATATATATATAACTAGTCATGATCGTAGGCTCTTGGCTTTCCGGGATATAGAAGAGTCATAGGAAGAAAGGAGAATCGTGTTATAAGATTCATGCCATTTGAAAGAAAGGATTATCCTCACATACCTTTGTCGCTTAGTCAAGCTATCGTTCACTCGTTCTCCTTCAGTATCACGTCGTTACCTTTACAAGAGAATGCACATTATAGTTAGTCAATCGACCATAAGAACGCGTCGCTATTTCTAGAGAAAATTGGGAAGCATTTCCTTTGTTTCTACTACTTTTCCCGTGTTCTATTTGAACTCCCAAACATTTACAACAACACTCACAATATAGTATCAACATTCCTCACTTATCTACACTTAGCAAAATCCATCATTTTTCACCAATTTTTCCACTTTTAATGGTTTTAGCTCATCGTCATAATTTTACTTACTTCACACCTATTCCATGGTATAAACATCATTTATAGCATATTCATAATCATAACGTACAAACTTTCATGATTCCATTCAATTATCATCCAATGATGCCACTATTCACTCATTCAAGACCCATTTTCTATGTCTTTCTACAATTCAAGCTTCTTAGTCTCCTAATACCTTAAAAAACATGGTGAAGTCATGAAAATTACCTTAGATGATGGTGGAACAAGTCTAGAGTAGAATTACTCCTCTAGCACCAAAACCCTTCTTCACCTCTTTTGGAATTTCTTGAAGGAGATGACTTCCAATTAGGTTTCATACACTTTGCTTCACAAATTTGGTGTTGTTGATCATTGATTTGCTTGGTGTTCTTATGGTTGAAGTGTGTAGAGAGTTCTAGAGCTTTCTTGAGTTGTGGAGGTGAGGAAATGAAATGGATGAAATGAAAAATGGACCCTTACACTTAAACTTAAAAGCTGGCCGAGCCAATTTATACGGACCAACATATGGTCCGTACTATTTATACGAACTGTATGTGTGGCTGTATATTTGGTCCAGTGGCTGGCCTCTCTTTGGCCAATTATACGGTCAAACATATGGCTGTTACAATTTATACGGCCAGTATGTTTGGCCGTATAATGCCTCACTGAACGAACTTTGTTTTCGTCGACTCGCTTGATCCCCGATCCTTATGGAACCTTCTTAACACTTGTTTACCACTTCAATACCAATCTAAGTGACGTCATTGCATGTCTCTAAGACACCATTATACCCTCACCAAATCGTTGCTCATTATTCTTATCCGATATACAACATACGACTCGCTTTCCTTAACAACTTCCTTTCCTTATCTCGGATGGTTTTGAAATCTCGTTTAGGGTCATCAAATACTATTTCTCACTCATCGAAATACCGTATACGCCATGACCTTCGTTTTACTATTCATAGTACATGTACGGGGAATCTTCCGAGGTGTAACATTCTTCCCCCCTTTTGGAACATTCGTCCACGAATGTTAAACACTCGAGATTCTACAAAATTTTCGCCATAGAACCTTGACTGAAGCGACCTCTTTATTCCGAAGCCTTCGCACCTGTCTATCTTAGATGGCAACTGGAACTTCTTCGTATGTCAATTTTTTCTGTCACTTGGACATCGTCAACCGGAACTATTCTTGTTGGGTCTCCAATGCATTTGCGGAGCATCGAAACATGAAAAACTGGGTGTACGGACTCGAGCTCTGAAGGCAAGTCCAGTTTATAGGCTACTCGACCCACCTTACGGATGATTCGATAAGGTCCAATTTACCTTGGGCTCAACTTCCCCTTTCATTAGCAATACCTTCAAAAATACCCAATCATTGGCCTGAAATTCCAAGTCTCGTCGGCGATTGTACGCATAAGACTTCTGGCGACTTTGGGCTGTCAATAATCGACCTCGTATCACCTTGACTGTTTCGACTGCTTGTTGAATCAAGTCGGGTCCTATTAATTGTGCTTCTTCGGTTTCAAACCATCTAATTGGAGATATACATTTCCTTCCGTACAAAGCTTCATATGGAGTCATTTGGATACTGGAATTGTAGCTATTGTTGTAAGCAAATTCAATAAGAGGTAAATGCTCATCCCAACTACCACCAAAATCTAGCACACATGCTCGTAGCATATCTTCCAAGGTCTGAATAGTACGCTTGGCTTGTCCATCGGTCTGTGGATCAAACGCCGTGCTGAGCTTAACTTGAGTACCTAGTCCTTCTTGAAAGGACTTCCAAAACTTGGCTGTAAACTGTGCTCCTCTGTCTGTAATAATGGCCAATGGAATACCATGGAGTCGCACGATTTCTTTTAGATGCAACCCGGCATAATTTTTCGCTGAATACGTGGTTCTAACTGGGAGGAAGTGAGCTGCTTTTTTTAGTCTGTCCACGATCACCCGTATAGAATCATACTTCCCTCGTGAACGGGGTAATCCCACAATAAAATCCATATTTATTTCTTCCCATTTCCATGTAGGAATTTCCATTGCTTGCAACAAGCCCCTTGGCTTCTGATGTTCGGTTTTTACCTGTTGGCAATTCGGACATTGTGCTACAAAATCTGCTCTGTCCCTCTTCATGCCATCCCACCAGTATATCAATTTGAGGTCATGATACATTTTAGTTGCACCGGGATGAATAGAATACCGAGAATAGTGAGCTTCTTCTAGAATTCGCTGGCGTAATTTCGCCACATCCGGTACACATAGCCTGCCTCGATATCTTAGGACCCCATCTACGGAGACTTCAAATGGAGACTTTTCCTTTTTACGAGATAGATCTCGGTATCGGCTTAATTAAGAATCTTCATATTGCCGTTCCTTCACTTCTATATTCAAGGATGAAACTGTGGGGTCATTAATGTTGATGCATGTACTACCCGAATCAATTGCACGTGTTCCAAGACTTGTTAATCGATAGAACTCCCGAACCATCTCCTTCTTTTCTGAAGGAACTTCACATAAGCTACCCATTGATCGACGGCTAAGCGCATCGGCTACTACGATAGCTTTTCCGGGGTAGTACAAAATGTCCACATCATAGTCTTTCAACAATTCTAACCACCGCCTCTGCCGCAGGTTCAACTCCTTCTGTTTGAAAATATGCTGGAGACTCTTGTTATTTGTATAGATATCGACGTGCACACCATACAAATAATGCCTCCATAACTTTAAGGCATGAATAACCGCGGCCAATTCGAGATCATGAGTTGGAGAGTTCTTCTCATGTTTCCATAACTGTCTCGAAGCGTATGCAATAACCTCCCCATGATGCATCAATACACATCCTAGTCCGACACCAGAAGCATCACAATACACAACATAGCCATCTGACCCTTCTGGAAGTGTTAGTACTGGAGCTGAGGCCAACCTGTCTTTCAACTCTTGGAAACTACGCTCGCATCAATCGTTCCACTGAAAGTTTGCCGACTTCTAGGTTAGCTTCGTCAATGGAGCTGAAATAGATGAAAATCCCTCTACGAACCTTCTATAATAACCTGCCAAACCCAGAAAACTATGAACTTCCGTAGGCGTTGTAGGCCTTGACCAAGTCTTCACAGCTTCTATTTTCTGAGTGTCAACTCGGATGCCTTCATCTGAAATAATATGACCTAGGAATGCCACAGAATTTAGCCAAAACTCGGACTTTGAGAATTTTGCATATAATTCCCGAGCTCGAAGAACGCCAAGAACAATTCTTAGATGATCTGCATGTCCTGTTTCTGTGCGAGAATACACTAGAATATCATCATCGATTATGGGAAGAGGGTATTTATTCTTTATTATCACTTTGTTCAATTGCCTGTAGTTGATACACATTCGGAGAGATCCGTCTTTCTTCCTTACAGCTCATCACTTCATATACTTTACTTGCTCTAACTTGGTATAGGATATTCATAGGAGATACATTTTCCTTTTATCGTAACATGACTACTTCTCAGGTGCGCGTACTTTGCAGCGCCTTTCCTTCTCTTCCTATTCCTATCCTTATTCCTCTACATTCCTTTCCCCCTCAATTTATCTTGTTTTCTCCTGTTTATGATCAATCCTTTACTCTTCCTAATCAGTTCTATTACATTTACCATATAAGTCGTTTTATCAACGTGTTCTCCTTCATCATAACCCTTTGTGTTCGTACCTCTGTCTCCGGGTACTGTCACTTTATTCGCTAGTAATCTTATCGCGTCTTTCTCGTGCTTATCCCTCCAATCAATACCTCGGTATCGCACTCTATTGGAGTTACCTTTTCTCCTCTACGTTGTGCTTCAGCACTACCGGTCTTCCTAATTTACCCTAGTATTTCTCTCTACCATATCATTGTCGATCTCATAATTACTGTTACTAATCTCTTGTAGTTGTCAATGATACTCCTAACTTAATCTCGTCCTGCCATTACCCTGTTGCATATCATCATTTCTCGTCGGGACATGTCACAAGCTTATACCTTATCTCCCTTAGATTCTAAGAAAATTTGGCAGAGTTTCTTTCGTAAGCATAATGATCCCAAACCTGCACATTGCCCAGAAAACACGTCTGATGTCTCAATAGGACATATATCGGAACACACATAATACACAACTGCACAACACAAGGTCACTTACCATTAAAGAATATATATAGTGGAGTTTGTCCCATAAGTTGTGCCTGCACACTCGGTCTCGAATTCCGATATCTATATACATACACGTATTATTTATATTTACTCGCTGTCAATCAACTTACTCGTAAATCATGATTCTGGCTATCACTAGGCTACTAACAAATATGGTCATCTCAAATTGTCGGATTGGCTCATATTTTTCACCTCAACACAATCATCACAACGGAGGTGATACATGACAGCCTAGGATCTGAATCAATCGATGCACACATATCATAAGAGGATACTAACAACATACCTGGAACAATATTGGGGGAAGTCTCAGGATCCTGTCACTCAGCTAACGGATGGATGTGATGCTGGAATCCACTTGGACTGGGCGTACCTCTTTGGTCTCTATCACCACTTACTACCATCTGTGGCCTTGGCCTTAGGGACGAAGAGCCAGCTACTAACCCCATAGGTCGAACCTTATCTCTACCACGCCTCCATGGGCAGTCGCGCATGATATGGCCTGGTCGAGCACAGGTATAACAAACATCCGAGCCCATGCAGCACGGTCCCCAATTTAACTTGCGACACTGAGTACATCGTGGTACCGGGGATCTCGTCTGACTAGAACCACTCCGAATCCGAGAATCGGAAACTCTGAGACTCTCGGGTGACTTAGAATAAGTAGATCCATCAAATTTGGGTCTAGCAAACTGCGGAGGAGCACCACTTGTTGCACGAACCGAGTGACTAGAGAATCGTTGCCTCGGAGCACCCCTACACTCATGATCAAACCCTGAAGAACTAACCCTCTTTCTCCAACCCCTGTTATCGTGGCCCACATCCTACCGCTGAGCTTGAGCGGCTACCAATTGAGTCAGTAGAAGAATAGCCTTTCTCATATCTTGGCCCGAGGCATCCGAAGGAGGAACGGGGGGTGCTGGAGCTAAGGTTGAAGCTCCCCTCTGATCTTCAAAAGTGGGTGAGGTATGGGAAAACCGAGGTGGGGCCTTACTCTGGGATTCGCCCTCCTCTACATCTACAGACGGCCCTCGATCAAGCCCTTCTACAGTCACCATCTTGCCCTTCTGGGCTACCGTAGCCTTTCCTTTCATCAGCTTTGCTGAAATTATAACGCACCATTAGGGAGGCAATAATCCTATAATACAGCTCTATCGCACGATCTCCTAAGATGAAAGATGGTCATTTTTCCTAAATGCCCTGTAGCCCCTTGTTTGATAGCGTGGCGCGCAACACACCATAAACAAGACTCTACCAGACATAGCTCGTAGACACTTCCTAGAACTGAACCGCTCTGATACCACTTCTGTCACGACCTAGCTAGGGGCCGCGATGGGTACCCGAGGCTGACCACCGACCACCCCTTATTTCCTCACTTGACATAGTCCTTTACGCTTCTTCATCATTCATGATTGTATGAAGATCGTTTTTGGGTGGAAAACACAATTAGTCTATATATATATATATATATACAAATGCCTCATTAGGCCATCAAATTAATATATAAAATATATATATGCATGTTGTAATAAACTTGTGAGACCATCTAACCCACACTACGCATCTACGAGCCTCTACTGACATACTATACATGTAGACGGAACAAGACTCCGTCAGGCCCAAAATATACATATGTACCAAAAGGATAATCATAAGCACCTCCGGACAATGGAGTACTTTCAATCAGCTGACAACTCCTTAGAATTCGGATCGAGCTCGCCTCCCTGTCTACCTGTGGGCATGAACACAGCGTCCAAAGAAAACGGACATCAGTACGAATGTTGTACTGAGTATGAGAGGCATGACCAATATAAATACATCGATAAAGTAAATGAGGCATCAAGTATGGAGCAACTGTACCTGACTGGGAATCATATGAAAAGCAATGCATGCTGACTTACTTTTATGCTTATCATCATCTCATGTATGCATATCATATGTATATATTTCTAAACTGCCCGACCATATAGGTGCGGTGTGATAATCAGTAGCATTAGCCCGCATCCAGGACTCCCGCGTCCGAGGTACCATCTCATGCCGCCCAATAATGGTGCTGCCCGTGCCATATAGACACGGTGTAATCATCTGAAAGCCGCCCGCCTTAACGGTGCTGCCCGGCCTTATAGGCACGGTGTAATGTCATCATAATATGTTTATCATAGTACATTCATAAAGACTCTAGAACAACTATCCTTTATCAAGGTGACGTAAGGTCGTGAACCCTCGATTCCATTATGAACATTTGTGAACATCCTGCCTCACCTTGAAGGGATTAGTTTATAAGGTGAGTGTACACAACGAATGACATCATCTACTTTATGGAAACATTATATCGTTGTTGGGCTCATAGCATAGTTCTTGTCTCATATATATATATATATATATATATATATACCTAGTCATGATCGTAGGCTCTTGGCTTTTCGGGATATAGAAGAGTCATAGGAAGAAAGGAGAATCGTGTCATAAGATTCATGCCATTCGAAAGAAAGGATTAGCCTCACATACCTTTGTCGTTTAGTTAAGATATCGTTCACTCGTTCTCCTTTAGTATCACGTCGTGACCTTCACAAGAGAATGCGCATTATAGTTAGTCAATCGACTATAAGAACGCGTCGCTATTTCTAGAGAAAATTGGGCAGAATTTCCTTTGTTTCTACTACTTTTCCCTTGTTCTATTCAACTCCCAAACATTTACAACAACACTCACAATATAGTATCAACATTCCTCACTTATCTACATTTAGCAAAATCCATCAGTTTTCTCCAATTTTTCCACATTTAATGGTTTTAGATCCTCATCATAATTTTACTTACTTCACACCTATTCCATGGTCTAAACATCATTTATAGCATATTGATAATCATAACATACCAACTTTCATGATTCCATTCAATTATCATCCAATGGTGCCACTATTCACTCATTCAAGACCCATTTTCCATGTCTTTCTACAATTCAAGCTTCTTAGTCTCCTAATACCTTAAACAACATGATGAAGTCATGAAAAGTACCTTAGATGATGGTGGAACAAGTCTAGAGTAGAATTACTCGTCTAGCACCAAAACCCTTTTTCACCTCTTTTGGAATTTCTTGAAGGAGATGACTTCCAATTAGGTTTCATACACTTTGCTTCACAAATTTGGTGTTGTTGATCATTGATTTTCTTGGTGTTCTTATGGTTGAAGTGTTTAGAGAGTTCTAGAGCTTTCTTGAGTTGTGGAGGTGAGGAAATGAAATGGATGAAATGAAAAATGGACCCTTACACTTAAACTTAAAAGCTGGCCGAGCCAACTTATACGGACCAACATGTGTGGCCGTATATTTGGTCCAGTGGCTGGTCCTCTCTTTGGCCAATTATACGGTCAAACATACAGCTGGTACAATTTATACGGCCAGTGTGTTTGGCCGTATAATGCCTCACTGAACCAACTTTGTTTTCGTCGACTCGCTTGATCCCCGATCCTTATGGAACCTTCTTAACACTTGTTTATCACTTCAATACCAATCTAAGGGACTTCATTGCATGTCTCTAAGAACCATTTTTCCCTAACCAAATCGTTGCTCGTTATTCTTATCCGATATACAACATACGACTCGCTTTCCTTAACAACTTTCTTTCCTTATCTCGGATGGTTTTGAAATCTCGTTTAGGGTCATCAAATACTATTTCTCACTCATCGAAATACCGTATACGCCATGACCTTCGTTGTCCTATTCACAGTACATGTACGGGGAATCTTCCGAGGTGTAACAATCATATACTTTTCCCGTTCGATAAGATTCTTTGTCACCATACAAGTGAAGAAATCTTGGATCCTTTGGGGCCATCTTGATACTTTGATATCATCTGGACTGAAAGTATGGAATCCAGTCCCAATGAATTTTGCTGTTGTTGGTTCTGGCCTTCTTTCTAGAATTGGCTCATCTGTCATCCCGTCCCGATCATCATCTACTTCAGAGATTTCTGGTTCTCTAGGTTGATTCATGAATATTGGCGGGTTATTTTCTTCTGAAGAGTCAACTGAGGAATCTTCGCTTGTCTCAAAGCTTGCTTCCGTAGGATCAGTATCATATGAATCTTGGTCACTGGATCCTAGGGTATCATCCTCCTCTACATCCTTTGTGGGTCGGGTCATATAGAGGTTAGGAATATTATGGGCCGAGATCATCAAGGTTTCCAGCTCGGGTTTGTTATAGCCCGTGCTTTGTACGTTTGGATATTTCGAGGTAGTCGTGGTATGTTGAAGGCAAGACAATTTGTCAAAATTATTTTAATGTACAAGTTGTTATGAATATTATTAATATGGAAATATTGAGAAAGGCTAAGGGTAAAAAGGGAAATTCACAAAAGAGTTCATGGAAATATTGTGGAAGGCTAAGGGCAAAATGGGAATTTCACAAGTATTCAAGAAAATTCTTGAATGGACCATTTTGGCCATGTGGCCGTCCAAGTCAAGGTGGGATTGGCCCACATGGATAAATTATGTATGCATATATATGACATATTAGTCATATTTCTCCACAAAAACTCTAGAACTTTGGAGAGAAAAAAAAAAAAAAAAAAGAGCAAGGGTTCGGCCACGGCTCCCAAAATTGAGCCATGGAAAATTGACCAAGAAAAATTATTTTCTTTTAGCTTTTCTACTAATTGGAAGGTCCTTAACAACATGGAGTGGTTGTTGGAGCAATAAAACCATTCCTTTGTGCAAGGCACAACTCTAGCCAAGTTGAAGAGCTAAGAGGAAAAGGTAAGGTTTAACTCTCCTTCATATGTTATGGATGGTCTATGCATGTTGTTAAGTGTTGTAGTATGTGGAAATGGGTGAAATTCATGAAATATGCATGTGTGAGGTATGGCCGAATGGGAGTAGTGTTGTGTAGATATGATGAAATGATTTTATTTAGTAATTTGATTATTGTTGTTGTGAATTCCATAATAAAAATGAAAGTTTGATGGCTTGAAATGAAGTTGTAATTGTTGTGGGAATGTTGAAGAAGTTAATTTGATATTAGTATAGTTTCTTGTCATTATGAGACTAAAGTAGTTAATGTATAGGCTATTATTATAGTTCATGAGTTTGGAAGGAAAATAATGTGTTGTTGTCCTTGGTGGTGTTATGAGATTTCGGGTGAAGTACTATGTTGATTGGGTTGTTTGGAATATTATGTGAATTGTTAGAAGTATTCTTGAATCATGTTAGAAAGATTTTGGATTAATACTTGAATGTGGGATCATTGGTGGTAGCTTGAGTATATGTGATTAAATTGGATATAAATGAAATGCCGTGAATTGTGTGACAAGAGTTGTTAATGTTAGAATATGTTTTGGGGTTGATTATTGAAGTTGTAAGTATGATTATTGGTAATGTTGTTAATAATTTGGCCGAGTTGAATTCTCGGATTGTTGATTGTTGATTTGGTCGAGTTAGATTCTCGGGGATGGTGTATTTACAGGGGAAATGCTGCCAAAATTTCGGTAGAATATGAATGAATTCATTTGAAAGACTAAGACAAGTATATGTCGATGAATCTAATGATTATGTTAATTCTCTTGAATGTAGACTAGCAAGTTTGGACGAATAAGCGTAGCTAATAGGACGTGGAGCAGGTATGTAAGGCTTACCCATTTCTTTCTTTTGGCATGATCTTTATGAATCGAACAAATGACGTATATGTATGATTTCAAAGAAATTCCTATTCTTCGAGCCACTAGGATGGCTAATATCCTTGATTTCCATAAGCTGTTTCATATGATTTTGATGCGTATCTATGATGTCCGAAGGTCTACTTGATATGTTCCGAATTGGCATCCGAGAGATAAGTAATATGGCTAATGCCTTGATTTCAAAAGATAACATGTCAGATTATTCCGTTAAGTTTTTGATACATTATGATATGTACATATGATTCCAAAAGCTATATTTGATTTGATCCATACGATATCCGAAAGGTACTTGATACGAGTGTTGCTTCGATTTTCCAAAAATGGCTTTTGAAATGTTCGTAGAAGGTTCTGTTCTTCAAACGCTCATAACTTTCTTATACTATGTCGGATTGACCCGAAACTTGTTTCTCAGCCTTCAGGTGTCGGTAAGTATACTTGTCTATCGGGTATTGATTTATATGCATATAGTTTCTCACTACTCTGCTCGTGCACGCCTCAATATGTCTATTCACCGAGTCCCGGGCTGGGTATGTTATCGTGCGCATTCCATTGCATTGTTCACCGAGTCCCTTAATGGGCCAGGTACGGTATATGTATATGATGATATGATGATGATGATGATGTGTTATGGTGGCCAGGAGGGAACATGATGATTTGATTCACCGAGTCCCTCACTAGAGGGCCGGGTACGGTATGTATATGATATATGATGTTCACATGCATGATTCTATTCACCGAGTCCCTTAATGGGCCGTGTACGGTATGACTTCATTCACCGAGTCCCTCACTAGAGGGCCGGGTACGGTATATATATATATATATATGTATTTGTATATGTATGCATGATGATACGAAAGTATGATGATATGACTTTATCCACCGAGTCCCATAACGGGCCGAGTACGCTATGTGATAATGATATGCATGATTACGCTCTAAAGGCGAGAGTTTTGGTATTCTGGACATTGTATATGTTTCTGCACCTCTTGTATCGGTTATGATTCTTTTACTGTGATTCTTGCCTTACATGGTCAGTACATTTTCCGTACTGACCCCCTTTCTTCGGGGGCTACGTTTCATGTCGCGCAGGTACACCCAGATGAGCTGAAACTATTATAGAAGATGTTCCAGCGGAGTTGGCAAGCTCCACTTGTTCCTGGAGTGCTGCCGAGTCAGAGTATGTGTGCTATGATGTCTGATTAACGTTAGAGACTTTACAGACAGAGTCGTGGGTATTGGTCGTCAGTTCTGTAAGCGGCTCCATCAGCCGACGTGTCATTTTGTGTTATGTTTTAAGTTCCAAATGATTACAGATTTTGTTTGATTTGGGAACGAAGAAAAAGAATATTTCTGAAAGCTTTATTATGTATTTCATGTTTATTTGGTTTAAAGGCCCGAAAAGATTATGTGTGTATCAAGAGTCAGCTGGTTCGCTCGGCTCCGAATAGGGGGTCGGGTGCCCATCACACCCTAGTAAGGTTAGGGTGTGACAAAGTGGTATCAGAGAAGGTTGTTCTAGGGGTTGTCTGCAAAGTCGTGTCCGGTAGGATTAAAATGGATGACATTCGAGGCTTAGCAGGACCAAGGTCTGTTGGAGGATTCAGAGAAAGTCGACAATCAGTTTGCTGAAGATTATTGTATAAGGATGGTGACTGAAAAAATCTAATAGGCTGATAACCGAGTGTCTAGTTCATAAGTAGCGGCGATGAAGGTATGTTCGCCACCATCGGGAATTTGGGAATCTAGGACGAAAGGTAGTTATACACGAAAGCGGAAGGTGAATATTGAAGATCAAAAAGGGTAAAATGGTAATTGTAAAGGAAAGGACATGTTACGAAAATGTCTCGGAATCTGTAAGACTTCAATTTGCTCCAGATCATGTAATAAAGGTCATGCGAGGAAGTGGACGTGATTATGTAAGCATTAAGGCACCGGATTTCATCAAAGTTTCGAGGTTAAGTGTGCTAAGGGGGGAGAAATCTTAGGATGGGTGACCCCCTGGGAAGTGCACTAAAAGTTCCGCAAAAGCAGACATAAGAGACAAATGAGAAGTTAGAGTAGCCTAAGGGGAAACCAGAGTATATGGGATGGTTGGAGACCATAAAAGGCCACATAGGACGAGATGGGATAGACTGGGGAAGAGACAGAAAGTGCGTCACAGCTCTGGAATTTGGATAGGCTTGAATAGCATTTGGAAGTATTTTGTGGGCTAGTTGATAGCAAATATATATTTATATGTATGAATGCGTACGATATCTCACATGTGCTTGTATCGGTGGACATGTGAGTCCCAACAACGGGCGCTACGGTAAAGGAGGCATTAATCAAGTAGGGGTACCGAAGTTCGAGTGACAACAAAAATAAATGGTACAAGTGTTACAAGGTAAGCTGCTATTATTTTCACTACAGGTTAAGATTGGAAATTTCTAATACAACGATATTTGGAAAAGAAGGAAAGAGTGTAGATGGAAGACAAAGAGATCAAAGTGTCGGAAAAAGGTGAAAGGTAAGAAACCTCAGTGAGTGAAACCCCCGAGAGAAATTACCGGTAAAAGTACGAGACTACTTGGATAAAAACTCAAAGAAAGGCACGTGAAATGAATAAAGTGTGGTAATATAGAACAAAAGAGGAATGTGCGAGGTTCGAGAGCCAATTTCAATAAGTGAGGCAAAAGGAATAGTGACTATGACGAAGGATGTGAAGCAAGAAAAGAATGATTAGGCATTGCGACGATGCTAGGAGATTTAGGTCCTTGAAAGGTATATAAGGGAATAAAATGTGCAGCTATATCAATGTGGCTGCCTCGGACATGGAAATTCTTTCCTAAAAGGATTACTTGAGAATAAGACGGATTTGTGCGTTTAAGGCAAAATTTCACGAACTTCAGAG
Organism: Lycium barbarum; assembly: GCF_019175385.1. Classification (NCBI taxonomy): domain Eukaryota; kingdom Viridiplantae; phylum Streptophyta; class Magnoliopsida; order Solanales; family Solanaceae; genus Lycium; species Lycium barbarum. Next base: position 84,008,555 of record NC_083344.1, read on the forward strand.
CCGATGCCACAAATGGCAAAAGAAGAAAAGTGTTTGAGGAGGAAGGAAACTAAGGAAGGTTAGGGACGAAAGTAGGAAAAATATACTAACGGATTAGTCGAAGGAAGAGGAGAACCTTTGGGAGTAAAACAATTTGAAATCCTTAATTATAGGAGTAAGAAGGATACTTTGACAAGTTAGTAATTGGAACCCGATTACGTATGGAGATGTTACACCTCGAAAAAAATTTCCGTTGATACGTAAGTGAACGAACTAGTGATAAGTATAAGTGCATGAGGTCCATGAGCAAGAAATGACGTTTGATGACCTTAGGCGAAATTTTGAAGGTATCCGATGTGAGATGAGAAAGTTGGCTAAGTTAAGATGACATATAAGGTGAGCAATGCATGGACGTGGGTGATTAAAATGAGAAGTCTAAGAGATATGAAAAGTTGCAGATTTGAAATCTGCCCAGTGGTCGTAAAGTGCAAAATACGGACCGTAAATTGGTATACGGTCCGTAAACTGGCTGTCGTAAATTTCCATGCAAGGTTTCAACTTGCTGCCCAGTTGAGAAGTGGTAGAATACGACCAAGAGGACGGACCGTAAAGTGATTTACGACCCGTAAACCATGGTCGTAAATCACCATGTTGGCAGCCTCAGTTTTTTGGTTCTGTTATGGTTAAAGACGGCCACGAGGGACGGTCCGTAAAGTGGAATACGGACCGTAAACCTACATGGACGACCACTGTTCACCCAGCTCAGATTTTTGCAAGTCATTAAATAAAGGGACCAACACTTATTTTAATTCATTACAACATTACACCACTTCTCTCTAAAACTTCTCTCTACATTTATTATACAAGTTTTCAAGGATATTTAAGGATCAACAACATAAAACAAGGTGAATCAAGAGTAAGAACATCATCAATGATCATCTAGGTCAAGAAATCCAAATGGAGAAAAACTAGGGTTTTGCTCAAAGTGGAGTATTATTAACCAAAGCTTGTTCCTACAACTTCTAAGGTAAGATTCATGATTTTTACATGATGTTTAAGGTATTGAAGAGTTGAAATACATGGATTGTAGAAAATATGGTCAAGTAGGTCATGAATGATGAATAGTGACATTTTGAGGAATAGTTTGAATTGAATCATGAATGTTGTTGTGTTGTGATATGAATGCATTATAAATGGTACTAAGATCATGAACTAGACACTTTAGACGAATGGACGAAGTTGGATGTTATGACCATGAATATGGGTTAATTAGAGGCAAATTAAGGAATCTAAATAATGTGGATAATGTGAATGACTAATGACCATTGTTATGATATTAATGAAGGTATAGACGCTAGCATTGGAAGGAAGCGTGCAAGTGTAGAATAGTCTGACGAAAAGGTATGTAAGGCTAACCCTTCTTTCATAAGGCATGGTTCCTTGGCCAAACTCTTAAATCCTCTATATGAGTATGTTGTATTCAAACGATTGACACTCCGAGCTTATAAGCTCACGATCCTCGATATGTGCTACGATTGTACTACGCACCCCATATGACGAGTAAGCATAAGATATAGATGTAGCGAAAATGATGATGATAGTGATGACGATGATAATAATAATGATGCTAAAGGTGCCTACGGGCTATTATACTTACATGTGCCTATGAAGGGCTATAATGACACCCTGAGCTTATAACGCTGGGTAGGATATATGTATATGAATATGTATAAAGTATGTATACGATTATGAAACGCGCGCACACATCTGCAGATGGTACGGATAACCCTGAAGCCTTGGTAGGGCCAGGTATGAGTAACCTTGAGCCTTGGTTGGCCAAGTATGTATGAAACACCGATCCTAAGAGGTCGGGTATGCTATGTAAATGCTATGTATATGAAATGACTATGTATATAATATGAATATGAATGTGATAAGACTATGTATAAGAATATGAATAAGGACCTGTATACGAATATGAGCACAAGTATGGTACGAGTACTATTATGGAATACGGATGATGACGTAGGTGTACTAATACGTATGAAAAATGAAAAGTCCTACGAAAGGCAGGTAAGTACTATGACGATGTTATTATTGTCTCCCCTCCTATGCTATTTCATATGTTGTTCATTATGCTTATATATCGATGTTGATCATGCTTTACATACTCAGTACATTCTTCGTACTGCCGTCCTTTTGTTGTGGACGCTGCGTCATGCCCGCAGGTGCACAGGGAGACAGACTTGATCCATAGCTGCTTATTCAGAGAGTGCATAGCAGAGCTCCATTTCTTTCGGAGCCGTAGATTTTGGGTACTTATTCTTTTGTGTATATAATTATGGGTATAGTGGGGTCCTGTCCCGCTCATGTGATATGTTATACTCTTCTTACAGGCTCGTAGTCACGTGTATATGGTTAGATATGTCCGGCCTTGTCGGCCTATATTTTGTATGTCATTTTGTTGGCCTCGTCGGCCCATGTACATTGTTGTGGCACAGATGCCTATGATGATTAAAGATGTTGTCGTCCAATGGGACTAGTTAATGAATGAATGGAAATGTATGTCTAATTACGTGGCTCACCTAGATGTAAGCATAAGAGTAAGCTAAGAGGGTGCCCGAGTGGGCTAGCACCGGGTGCTCGTCGCGCCCCCCCCCCAGTCGGGTCGTGACAGGAGAAAAGAATAAGGATGATGGGACGATATTGTTGATTGGGAAAATCAATGGTATGGAATGGGAATTCATGCGAGGTCTGAGAGGTTTGATCTTAAAATAAATGGAATAAAATATAAGGGACGTACATGGGAGACCGCTCGGTCATAGCATCATAAACGCAGTTAAAGGTTCGATGAGCAGGGATATAGAGAGTGTAAACAGTAAGGCTTTTGTGCGAAAAACAAAAGTAGCGGAACGCTTGAGAAATATGGACGCACGGTTGTAACGCGAGCACATGGTTAAGAAAAATTACGAGTAAGTGAGCTAAATGTGCGAAAGGACTAATAGTGGATAGGAAGATATGGAAATATTGACAAGAATGATGATGTAGGCGCAAAGGAAAACTTATAGTAAGAAGTTTCGATATGTTATGCACAAAGTTGGAAAGAAAGACTAGGAGCCCCTTTAAAAGGGGGGGGGGGGGGGGAGAACATATTATATTGGACTAAAGAAAAAAAAAAGGGATATCTGCAAGAAGTAGAAGCCGACATGAAGGGAAAGTATAGAAGACACCTTAAGAAAATGCTTCATGCCAACATGAATTATGCTATGTTTATGCTACAATTTGAATCCCTCACATCGGGCAAATTGGCGCCGTACCTAAGTAGGCAGCGACATATTTTAAAGGGTAACAAAGAGAGCAAGAAAGGTCTACAAGCTAAGTGCACAAAGAGTAAGGGAGAAAATGATGTATAAGTGCATGAGGTCCATGAGCAAGAAACGACGTTTGATGACCTTAGGCGAGATTTCGAAGGTATCCGATGTGAGATGAGAAAGTTGGCTAAGTTAAGATGAGATATAAGGTGAGCAATTCCTGTGCCCATAAGCTAATATCCTTGATTTCCATAATCTATTTCATATGATTTTGATGCGTATCTATGATGTCCGAAGGTCTACTTGATATGTTCCGAATTGGCATCCGAGAGATAAGTAATATGGCTAATGCCTTGATTTCAAAAGATAGCATGTCAGATTATTTCGCTAAGTTTTTGATACATTATGATATGTACATATGATTCCAAAAGCTATATTTGATTTGATCCATACGATATCCGAAAGGTACTTGATACGAGTGTTGCTTCGATTTTCCGAAAATGGCTTTTGAAATGTTCGTAGAAGGTTCTGTATTTCAAACGCTCGTAACTTTCTTATACTAAGTCGGATTGACCCGAAACTTGTTTCTCAGCCTTCAGGTGTCGGTAAGTATACTTGTCTATCGAGTCTTGATTTATATGCATATAGTTTCTCACTACTCTGCTCGTGCAGGCCTCAATATGTCTATTCACCGAGTCCCGGGCTGGGTATGTTATCGTGCGCATTCCATTGCATTGTTCACCGAGTCCCTTAATGGGCCGGGTACGGTATATGTATATGATGATATGATGATGATGTGTTATGGTGGCCAGGAGGGAACATGATGATTTGATTCACCGAGTCCCTCACTAGAGGGCCGGGTACGGTATGTATATGATATATGATGTTCACATGCATGATTCTATTCACCGAGTCCCTTAATGGGCCGTGTACGGTATGACTTCATTCACCGAGTCCCTCACTAGAGGGCCGGGTACGGTATATATATATATATATATATGTATTTGTATATGTATGCATGATGATACGAAAGTATGATGATATGACTTTATCCACCGAGTCCCATAACGGGCCGGGTACGCTATGTGATAATGATATGCATGATTACGCTCTAAAGGCGAGAGTTTTGGTATTCTGGACATTGTATATGTTTCTGCACCTCTTGTATCAGTTATGATTCTTTTACTGTGATTCTTGCCTTACATGCTCAGTACATTTTCCGTACTGACCCCCTTTCTTTGGGGGCTGCGTTTCATGCCGCGCAGGTACACCCAGATGAGCTGAAGCTATTATAGAAGATGTTCCAGCGGAGTTGGCAAGCTCCACTTATTCTTGGAGTACTGCCGAGTCAGAGTATGTGCGCTACGATGACTGATTAACGTTAGAGACTTTGCAGACATAGTGGTGGGTATTGGTCGTCAGTTCTGTAAGCGGCTCCATCAGCCGACGTGTCATTTTGTGTTATGTGTTAAGTTCCAAATGATTACAGATTTTGTTTGATTTGGGAACGAAGAAAAAGAATATTTCTGAAAGCTTTATTATGTATTTCACGTTTATTTGATTTAAAGGCCCGAAATGTGTGTATCAAGAGTAAGCGGGTTCGCTCGGCTCCGAATAGGGGGTCGGGTGCCCATCACACCCTAGTAAGGTTAGGGTGTGACATGGTTCTTTTGAACTTTCCCCGAGTTCTTTCTTTCGTTTGGACTGCTTTTGGGCCGCCATAGATTCTTTCCTTTCCCAAACCATTTTTGCAATGTCAAACTCAGGTTCATTGTTTTGTTTTTGGGCAAAAGGCATAGGGTCTCGCTTTGTGGATGAGAGCACAGTGAAAGAATGGTCAAGCTTTGGCGGTGAGTATGTTTGTGAGGACATGGGGAAAAAGGCGGGTTTTGATGGGCAGTTTTGTGTTTTTTGCGGTTCAAGGTGACCATATCTCAGTAGCTGTATTTGTTCTTTAAGGTCAGCCATTTCCTTTTGTTGTTGGTTAAAGAAATGGAAAAGGGAAGTGCCTGGTGGATAAATCTCATACTGCATGTTTGTCATTCGCAATTCCAGGGCTTTGATCAGTCCATCATGCTGAGAAGATGCTTGTTCCACCTTCTTCTCAATTGTCTCGACCCTGCTTATCATCTTATTCTGTGTGTGTGCAACATTTATGATGGAAGTGCTAATATTAGTTAACACTTTGTTTTGGCAAATGGCATTTTCGGATTGCCAATTGATTTTCGCTTCCACTTCACTTGTTGGTGGCTTTTATCCCGTAGGCAGCACAACATTGTGCCTTGGAATTTTTGGGGCATGGCTTGCACCATCCTTTTCAAAAGGTTGTTGTGGGGGAAATTCAGTGGTGTGACTGGAGCTGGAGGGGTTCATCATGAATATTTCTGGCTTTGGGATACTTGGGTTTGAAGGTTTGTGATGTAAATTTTGGTCAGGGAGAGATGGCCAACTTTGGGGTTTGTACGAAACATGGAATTCATATTTTCCTGGACGGCTCAGTGAACCGATAGATGAGTCTCCTTCTTCATACCTTGTTCGGAACTTTCTTTCAGAGTTTCCCCCTTTTTTCTTTGATTTGGTTCTTCTTGTATGGTGTTCATCCCATTCAATTTCATCGTCAAAACATTCTTGACAGTCACATTGGATATCCCAGGGGCAGTGTCCCGTGAAAGGACATTTGAACCACCATACCTCATGACCTTCATTATTGAACTGCTTTATCCAGTCATGTTCGCTCATGATACTTGGGAGATGGTAAGCGAATGTTTCAGGGTCATCTTGGTGTGCTTGGTTATGAGTGGGTTGGTACATCTGAAAAGAGAAGATTGGTTTGTTGGGTTTTTTAAGGTGAGAGTGGTCAAAGCTTATGGCGACTGTTTTATCGGGTTTTTTTGGAAAAAGTGGGTTCAGAAGATTGGAGAGGTTCAACAGGTTCTCTCAGCTTTTCATAACTCGTGACCCATGTATCTGGAAGGACTTTGATAAGTTCTTCTCTAGAAAGCAGTTTTGGGATTTGGGTGCACATGGTAGTTCCGTTGGTGGCATCCACTTTTAAGAGCAAAGCATTTTCTCCACCTGGAAGAGAGATATCCATAGCATGGTTCTGAACTCGCCAAGCTATTTGGTAGTGTAAAGTAGCCAGAATAGCATTTTTAGCTTGTGAAGCACCTTGAATTTCGACTTGGAGCTTTAAAGCCTCCTTTAGTGTTACACCTCGGAAAATTTCCCGTTGGTACGCAAGTGAACAAACTAATGATGTGTGCGAGGAGTGTTAGTGTATAATGTTTCATGATCAATGCGTGAATGGACGAGAATGATTAAAATGAAAAGTCAAGAAATGAGAAAAATTGAAAGTTGGCAAAACTGCCCAGTGGTCGTATAGTGCAAAATACGGACCGTAAAGTGCAATACGGTCCGTAAACTTGAAGTCGTAAACTGGCATGCCCAACTTCAACTTTCTGCCAGCCGAGGAAATGGCTAAACACGACCTGGTGGACGGACCGTAAAGTGATTTACGGCTCGTAAACGATGGTCGTAAATCACCATGCATGCAGGCCAAAGTTTCTGGTCCTGCTTAAGCTTAAAGACGACCACGAGGGACGGTCCGTATACTGAAATACGGACCGTAAACCTCCATGGACGGCCACTGTTCACCCAGCACAGATTTTCCAATTCATTAAATATGAGGATCAAGACTTATTTTATTTCATTACAACATTATACCACTTCTCTCTAAAATTTCTCTCTACATTTACTATATGAGTTTTAAAGGATTATAAGCCATCAATACCATTAAGACAAGTGAATCAAGGATAAGGGAATCATCAAGGATCATCCAAGTCAAGAAATCCAAATGGAGAAAAACTAGGGTTTTGCTCAAAGAAGGGTATTATCAACCAAAGCTTGTTCCTACAACTTCTAAGGTAAGATTCATGATTTTTACAAGATGTTTAAGGTATTGGAGAATTAAAATACATGGATTGTAGAAAATGTGGTCAACTAGGTCATGAATGATGAATAGTGACATTTTGAGAAATAGTTTGAATTGAGTTATGAATGTTGTTGTGTTGTGATATGAATGTGTTATACATGGTATTAAGATCATGAACTAAACACTTTAGACGAATGGACGAAGTTGGGTGTTATGACCATGAATGTGGGTGAATTAGAGGCAAATTGAGGAATCTAGATAATGTGGATAATGTGAATGACTAATGGCCATTGTTATGATATTAATGAAGGTATAAACGCTAGCATTGGAAGGGAACGTGCAAGTGTAGAATAATTCGACGGAAAGGTATGTAAGGCTAACCCTTCTTTCATAAGGCATGGTTCTTGGCCAAATTCCTAATTCCTCTATATGAGTATGTTGTCTTCACATGGTTGACATTCCGAGCTCATAAGCTCACAACCCTTGATATGTACTATGATTATACTATGTTCCTCGTATGACGAGTAAGTCCATAATGTAGATGTAACGATAATGATGAGGGTAGAAATGATTATGAGAGTAAAATGAGATTAGAGATTCTTACGAGCTATGATATGTGTATATGTATGCCTATGAAGGGCTATGATAAGACCCCGAGCTTATGATGCCGGGTAAGACTATATGTATATGGCTATGTATAAAGTATGTATACGATTACGAAACGCGCGCACACCTCTGCACATGGTACGGATAACCCTGATGCCTTGGTAGGGCCAGGTATGTATGACCTTAAGCCTTGGTCGGCCAAGCATGTATAAGACACCGATCCTATGAGGTCGGGTATGCTATGTAAATGCTATGTATATGAAATGATTATGTATATAATATGAATATGAATGTGATAAGACTATGTATAAGAATACGAATAAGGACATGTATACGAATATGAGTACAAGTATGGTACGAGTACTATTATGGGATACGGATGATGACGTAGGTGTACTAATACGTATGAAAAATGGAAAGTCCTACGAAAGGCAGGTAAGTACTATGACAATGTTATTATTGTTTCCCCTCCTATGCTATTTCATACGATATCTATTATGCTTCTATATTGATGTTGATCATGCTTTACATACTCAGTACATTCTTCATACTGACGTCCTTTTGTTTGTGGACGCTACGTCATGCCCGCAGGTGCACAGGGAGACAGTCTTGATCCATAGCTGCTTGTTCAGAGATTGCATAGTAGAGCTCCATTTCTTTCGGAGCCGTAGCTTTTGGGTACTTATTCTTTTGTGTATATAATTATGGGCATAGCGGGGTCCTGTCCCGCTCACACGATATGTCATACTCTTAGAGGCTCGTAGTCATGTGTATGTGGGTAGAGATGTTCAGCCATGTCGGCCCATGTTTTGTATATCTTTTGTTAGCCACGTCGGCCATGTACTTATGATGTGGCACAGATTCCTGTGATATGTTAAATGATGATGGTCGTCTAATGGGATCAATATGATTAACGATAAGAAAAGCACGAATTGACTTATGGTTCACCTAGATGTAATGTTATGTACGAAAAGGGGGTGCTCGGGTGGGGTAGCACCGGGTGCTCGTCGCGGCCCCCTAGCCAGGTCCTGACAAAAGTGGTATCAGAGCAGTTCAGTCCTAGGATGTGTCTATGAGCCGTGTCTAGTAGAGTCTTGGTTATGGGTGTGTTGCACGCCACACTTATAATCGAGAAGCTGCAGACATTTTAGGAATATATGACCTTCTTTTTTTTCATAAGAATCGTGCGATAGAGTTATGATGTAAGAAATTCTTGTTCCTAAATCGTGTGTTGTGTATTTCAGAGATGCCTAAAAAGAAAAAGGCTACAGCAGCCTAAAAGGGCAAGACGGTGGCAGAAAAGCGGGCTGAAAGGGCACCGCCACCGGTAGTAGGGGAAGATGAGTCCCAGAGTGCGGCTCAATCTCAGTCCTCCCAGACAGTGCCTATTACCGAGGAGCACGTGGGAGCCTCAGCCCCAGCTCCAGCTCCTCCACCTAACGCTTCGGGCCAAGACGTAAGAAAGGCCATTAATTTTTTGACTCAGTTGGTTGCGGCCCAGACTCAGAGGCCAAGCGCAGGGCAAGGTGACAGGGCTGTTAGTGCAAGGGCCCGTGACTTCATTGCTTTGAAACCCCCGGAATTCTTTGGGTCGAAACCTGAGGAGAATCCCCAGGACTTTATTGATGGTATGCTAAGGACGCTCCGGTTGATACATGCTTCAGACACTGAGTCGGTAGAGCTAGCGTCCTATAGATTGAGAGATATCTCGATCCAGTGGTATACAGTATGGATGGCTTCGCGGGGAGCCAATGCACCTCCGCCGGTATGGGAAGAGTTTGTCAATGCTTTTCTCCGTCACTATATGCCTCCAGAAGTTCGGCGAGCTAGGGCCGATAAATTCTTGAATTTGAGGCAAGGTAACATGAGTGCTGCAGAGTATAGTCTCCGGTTTAACTCCTTGGCCAGGTATGCTTCGGCCATGGTAGCAGATATGGGCGATCGGGTGCACCGGTTTGTGAAAGGCCTAGGGCCACACTTGATGGATAAATGCTTAACTGCGTCCCTTCAGGATGGCATGGATATTGCACGCATTCAGGCACATGCTCAGGAATTAGAAGAACACCTACAGCAGCGGATAAATGAACGTGAGCAAGATAGGGGACATAGCAAGAGAGCTAGACATTCAGGTTCGAGAAGCGAGTCCAGGGGTGGACACAGACAGCAGCTTCCCAGCCATTCATGTTATTCTATGACCAGTCCACCTCCACGGTTTTTAGGCCAGGGCCTTGATAGATCTGCTCGTTCAGGGCCGAGTCCGAGTTATATAGGACCTCAGTTAAGAGGTGATTTGGGCCAGTCAAGGCCACCCGTACCACCATGTTCCTAGTGTGGGAAGATGTATTGGGGTCGATGCCGATTTGGTTCAGATGATTGCTATTCATGTGGTCGGCCAGGCCATATTATGCGTGATTGCCCCTCGGTTCATGGTAGAGGTAGGACCCAGCTTTCAGGGTCGGTAGCCGGATATTTGGCATCTGTACGCCCTACGGGGCCAGGTTCACATACGCCAGCTGGCCATGGTAGAGGCAGAGGGAGAGTTCCCACTTCTAGCGGTCCTCAGCACCGTATTTATGCATTGGCTGGACGCCAAGATCTTGAGTCTTCTCCTGACATAGTCACAGGTATATTATCGGTATTCTCTCATGATGTATATGCTCTGATTGATCCGGGCTCCACATTGTCTTATGTTACTCCATATATTGCGGGTCGGTTTATAGTTGAGCCGGAGTCGATCAAACCTTTTGAGGTGTCTACACCCGTGGGTGACTCGGTAATAGCTAGCCGAGTATATAGGAATTGTGTGATTGTGATTTGTGATCGTCGTACCATGATTGATTTGCATGAGCTAGAAATGGTAGATTTTGACGTTATTATGGGCATGAATTGGTTGGCTTCTTGTTATGCCAATGTTGATTGCCGAACGAAGATGGTTCGTTTGCAGTTTCCGGGAGAACCAGTCTTAGAATGGAAAGAGAATGCGGCATCACCAAAAGGTAGGTTTATTTCCTATCTAAAGGCAAGGAAGATGATCACGAAAGGGTGTATTTATCACCTAGTACGAGTTCAAGATGTAGAAGCTGAGTCGTCGACTCTTCAGTCAGTTCCGGTAGTGAACGAATTTCCGGATGTGTTCCCGGAAGAGCTTCCAGGCCTTCCTCCCGAGCGAGAGATCGATTTTGCGATTGATGTGTTGCCAGACACTAATCCCATATCTATTCCTCCCTATAGGATGGCACCCGCAGAGTTGAAAGAGTTGAAGGAGCAATTAAAAGACTTGCTTGAAAAAGGCTTCATTATGCCTAGTTCATCCCCGTGGGGAGCACCTGTATTGTTCGTCCGGAAGAAGGATGGCTCCTTGAGAATGTGCATTGATTATCGGCAATTGAATAAAGTGACGATTAAGAACAAGTATCCCCTCCCGAGGATTGATGATTTATTTGATCAATTGCAAGGTGCCAAATGGTTTTCAAAGATCGATTTGAGGTCCGGGTATCACCAAGTGAGGGTTAGGGAGAAAGATATCCATAAGACGGCTTTCAGAACAAGGTATGGCCATTTTGAGTTCCGAGTAATGTCATTTGGGCTAACTAATGCCCCGGCAGTGTTTATGGACTTAATGAACAATGTATTCAGGCCTTTTCTGGATCTATTTGTAATTGTATTCATCGATGACATCTTAGTGTATTCTAGATCCGAGGATGAGCATGCGGATCATTTGCGAATTGTCCTTGGAATTCTTCGAGCTCGAGAGTTGTTTGCAAAATTTTCCAAGTGTGAGTTTTGGTTGAACTCAGTGGCATTTCTGGGCCACATTGTTGCAGCTGACGGTATTCGAGTGGATAGCCAAAAGATGGAGGCAGTGAAGACTTGGCCAAGGCCCGCGACCCCTACGGAGGTTCGTAGCTTTTTGGGCTTAGCCGGTTATTACAGAAGATTTGTTGAGGGTTTCCCTTCTATTTCTGCACCGCTCAACAAGTTGACTCAGAAGTCAGCTATGTTTCAATGGACAGATGCTTGCGAGCGTAGTTTCCAAGAGTTGAAAGACCGATAGACTTCAGCCCCAGTCTTGACACTTCCAAAGGGATTGGAAGGATATGTTATTTATTGTGATGCTTCAGGCGTCGGGCTAGGCTGTGTATTGATGCAAAATGGTAAGGTGATTGCGTATGCTTCTAGACAATTACGGAAACATGAGCAGAATTATCCTACCCATGACTTAGAATTGGCCGCGGTGGTCCATGCTTTAAAGATATGGAGACATTACTTATATGGTGTCCACGTGGATATTTATACAGATCATAAGAGCCTCCAGTACATCTTCAAGCAGAAAGAGTTGAATTTGCGGCAACGACGATGGCTAGAGTTGCTAAAAGACTATGATGTTGAAATCCTGTACCACCCCGGAAAGGCAAATGTTGTGGCTGATGCTCTTTGCCGTAGGTCGATGGGAAGTCTAAGTGATGTACGACCAGAAAAGAAAGAGATGGCCCGTGATCTTCAGCAGTTAGCTAGCCTAGGAGTCCGAGTGGTGGACTCAGGTAGCAACAGAGCTACTATTCAGAATTCAGCAGTTTCATCGTTAGTAGCGGAAGTAAAAGAGCGACAATATGAGGATCCCATGCTAATGTAGTACAGAGATACACTCCCTCAGAAAGAGGAGTCATCATTTGACATTTCGGAAGACGGAGTTCTCCGATGTCGAGGCAGGTTATGTGTTCCCGATGTGGCAGGTCTACGCTATCAGATTTTGAGAGAAGCTCATTGTTCCCGTTACTCCGTTCACCCCGGAGCGACGAAAATGTATCATGATCTTAAGACTATATATTGGTGGAATGGGATGAAGAAAGACGTAGCAGAATTCATAGCTCAGTGTCCTAATTGCCAACAAGTGAAGATAGAACACCAAAAGTCGGGTGGCTTATTGCAAGCTATAGAAATCCCAACTTGGAAGTGGGAAGTGATTAATATGGATTTCATTACAGGGTTACCCCGTTTTCGACGTAAATATGATTCTATATGGGTGATCGTGGATAGGCTCACAAAGTTAGCGCATTTCTTACCGGTCAGAACGACCTATATGGCAGAAGATTATGCCAAGCTTTATCTTAAAGAGATAGTGAGACTCCATGGCGTTCCGGTATCTATTATCTCCGATAGAGGAACTCAGTTTACAGCCATGTTTTGGGGGTCTTTCCAAGAAGGTTTAGGGACCCAAGTGCGCCTAAGCACGACATTTCACCCACAGACCGATGGGCAAGCTGAACGTACTATTCAGACTCTTGAAGATATGTTACGGGCGTGTATGATAGATTTTGGAGGAAATTGGGATGACCATTTGCCACTCATTGAGTTTGCTTACAACAACAGTTATCATTCTAGCATTCAAATGGCACCATATGAAGCTCTATATGGGCGAAAGTGTAGATCCCCAATTGGGTGGTTTGAAGCCGGAGAAGCTAAGTTGATAGGGCCAGACTTGGTCCAGCAAGCAATAGAGAAAGTTAAGCTCATACAAGATCGGTTGCTAGCGGCTCAAAGTCGTCAGAAGTCCTATGCGGATAATCGTCGAAGAGACTTAGAGTTCGAAGTGAAAGATTGGGTATTCTTGAAAGTGTCGCCGATGAAGGGCATGATGAGATTTGGCAAAAAGGGGAAGCTCAGTCCCCAGTATATTGGGCCATACGAAATTGTGCGCAAAATAGGCAAAGTGGCCTATGAGCTAGATCTACCTCCAGATTTGGAGTCAGTCCATCCAGTATTTCATGTCTCGATGCTTCGGAAGTGTGTTGGAGATCCTACGAGGATCGTCCCATTAAATGATATTCAGGTGACAGAAAAGCTAACTTATGATGAAATACCCATTGCCATATTAGATAGGCAAGTACGGAGGCTTAGAAACAAAGAAGTGGCCTCAATTAAAGTTCTGTGGAGAAATGACAATCGAGAGGAAATGACACGGGAAGCGGAAGAGAATATGCGATCCAAATACCCACATTTATTTCGGCCCTAGGAAGAAGTCCAAGATGAGACGTCAAAAGCATAAGGTATGCATGTTTTCCCTTTTATACATTCAGGTCGTGTGTGGCCAAATTTCTAGTGCTGTTGTATTATTGCCCTGTGAGGCATTGTTATTGTGGGTTGTTGTGACAGGGTGGTAGTGCCACATTTTAGAGGAAACTCTGGCGAAATTTTTATACAATTCCCCAAGCCTTTAACATTCGAGGACGAATGTTCCTAAGGGGGGTAGAATGTTACACCTCGGAAAATTTCCCGTTGGAACGCAAGTGAACGAACTAATGATGTGTGCGAGGAGTGTTAGTGTATAATGTTTCATGATCAATGTACGTGAATGGACGAGAATGATTAGAATGAAAAGTCGAGAAATGAGAAAAATTGAAAGTTGGCAAAACTGCCCAGTGGTCGTATAGTGCAAAATACGGACCGTAAAGTGCAATACGGTCCATAAACTTGAAGTCGTAAACTGGCATGCCCAACTTCAACTTTCTGCTAGCCGAGGAAATGGCTAAACACGACCTGGTGGACGGACCGTAAAGTGATTTACGGCCCGTAAACGATGGTCGTAAATCACCATGCATGCATGCCAAAGTTTCTGGTCCTGCTTAAGCTTAAAGACGACCACGAGGGACGGTCCGTAAACTAAAATACGGACCGTAAACCTCCATGGACGGCCACTGTTCACCCAGCACAGATTTTCCAATTCATTAAATATGAGGATCAAGACTTATTTTATTTCATTACAACATTACATCACTTCTCTCTAAAACTTCTCTCTACATTTATTATATGAGTTTTCAAGGATTATAAGCCATCAATACCATTAAGACAAGTGAATCAAGGATAAGGGAATCATCAAGGATCATCCAAGTCAAGAAATCCAAATGGAGAAAAACTAGGGTTTTGCTCAAAGAAGAATATTATCAACCAAAGCTTGTTCCTACAACTTCTACGGTAAGATTCATGATTTTTACAAGATGTTTAAGGTATTGGAGAATTAAAATACATGGATTGTAGAAAATGTGGTCAACTAGGTCATGAATGATAAATAGTGACTTTTTGAGAAATAGTTTGAATTGAGTTATGAATGTTGTTGTGTTGTGATATGAATGTGTTATAAATGGTATTAAGATCATGAACTAAACACTTTAGACGAATGGACGAAGTTGGGTGTTATGACCATGAATGTGGGTGAATTAGAGGCAAATTGAGGAATCTAGATAATGTGGATAATGTGAATGACTAATGGCCATTGTTATGATATTAATGAAGGTATAAACGCTAGCATTGGAAGGGAACGTGCAAGTGTAGAATAGTTCGACGGAAAGGTATGTAAGGCTAACCCTTCTTTCTTAAGGCATGGTTCTTGGCCAAATTCCTCTATATGAGTATGTTGTCTTCACATGGTTGACATTCCGAGCTCATAAGCTCACGACCCTTGATATGTTCTATGATTATACTATGTTCCTCGTATGACGAGTAAGTCCATAATGTAGATGTAACGATAATGATGAGGGTAGAAATGATGATGAGAGTAAAATGAGATTAGAGATGCTTATGAGCTATGATATGTGTATATGTATGCCTATGAAGGGATATGATAAGACCCCGAGCTTATGATGCCGGGTAAGACTATATGTATATGGCTATGTATAAAGTATGTATACGATTACGAAACGCGCGCACACCTCTGCAGATGGTACGGATAACCCTGATGCTTGGTAGGGCCAGGTATGTATGACCTTGAGCCTTGGTTGGCCAAGCATGTATAAGAAACTGATCCTATGAGGTCGGGTATGCTATGTAAATGCTGTCTATATGAAATGACTATGTATATACTATGAATATGAATGTGATAAGACTATGTATAAGAATACGAATAAGGACATGTATACGAATATGAGTACAAGTATGGTACGAGTACTATTATGGGATACTAATACGTATGAAAAATGGAAAGTCCTACAAAAGGCAGGTAAGTACTATGACGATGTTATTATTGTCTCCCCTTCTATGCTATTTCATACGATATCTATTATGCTTCTATATTGATGTTGATCATGCTTTACATACTCAGTACATTTTTCGTACTGACGTCCTTTTGTTTGTGGACGCTGCGTCATGCCCGCAAGTGCACAGGGAGACAGACTTGATCCATAGCTGCTTGTTCAGAGATTGCATAGTAGAGCTCCATTTCCTTCGGAGCCGTAGCTTTTGGGTACTTATTCTTTTGTGTATATAATTATGGGCATAACGGGGTCCTTTCCCGCTCACATGATATGTCATACTCTTAGAGGCTCGTAGTCATGTGTATGTGGGTAGAGATGTTCGGCTATGTCGGCCCATGTTTTGTATAGCTTTTGTTAGCCACGTCGGCCTTGTACTTATGATGTGGCACAGATGCCTGTGATATGTTAAATGATGATGGTCGTCTAATGGGATCAATATGATTAGCGATAAGAAAAGCACGAATTGACTTATGGTTCACCTAGATGTTATGTTATGTACTATAAGGGGGTGCTCGGGTGGGGTAGCACCGGGTGCTCGTCGCGGCCCCCTAGCCGGTTCCTGACAGTTAGATATGGATCAGACAGGGACATGCTAAAATTTGGAAATATCGTGACAAAAACTATCCCAGCATTTAGAGTGACTTCTGTGGTACCCAAATTCGCATGTTGGTACTCGTTATATCTGGTATCAAGAAGGGCAAGGCGAGCTACAACTGGTTGGCCCTTTCGTCCATGATATGTTAATGCAATTCTAATAGCACCAAAATGGACATGGGTGAAACCATGATGTTTCCACTGTCTAGGAAAATCATCTGGAATCTGCAAAGTGATGAATTGTTCCTCCTGAGTTGCTAAAATAGGGTGCTGGTCATGTTTTAAGGCACCAACATATTCTTTAGCTTCTTTAGGCTTTGGTTGGACCAGGGAACGAATTTGTGACCACGGGGAACATGTCTTTTTAGCAAAAGCAAAGTATGGGTTTCTGAGGGGTAGGTCGGTGGGAGACACTTTGTTTCCATCATGTAAAATATCAACTTCATAAAGGTAGTCATATTTGCAAGAAAGGGTTTTATACAGAGTAGGAGACATATTTATTTTTGCTAAGGACTTACAAGGGTTGGACGCAGATGGTAACGACTCAGACATATTATTATTAAACTGCTCACGGGTATGTAGAGGGCGGGGAAACACCAAGCAAGATAGCTAAACTACAAGCACAATAGTTTTCTTACATAGTAGAACTGGGCTTCAACTTCCCGAAGGACGGCTTGCCACAAACCTGACTTCAACAACCCGAAGGATGGCTTGTCAAGTTAGTCGGACAGTTTGAAAGATCGTAGATATGAAATTTTTTCCTACAAAATGGGCTGGCTTCCTAGCCAAGCTACTCAACTCGGAAAAACTTTCGCACTACTACAGACATACTGTCAAAGCTTCGGAAAACTATTGTACTCATAGCAAGCTCAACTTGCCCAATATTTCCTAACCCTATTCTAACTTAGGATCAGCCTTTCCATGCCTTTCAAAGAGAAGAACAAGAGAAATTTAGAAGGAAAACATTTTATAGATATCGAAAAATTTACAGGGAAATTGTTTGATGCCCCCTAACTACTACATAGCCTCCTATTTATATGAGTTGGAGGCTTCCACAAGACTTAGCTTACATGGCACAGGGGCCTTGCTAGACATGTGAAGGGCCTAATAAAACAAACCTAATAAAACGAGCCTAATAAGACAGCCTAATAAAAAAAGCCTGATAAAACGAGCCTAATAAGAAAGCCTAATAAAACAAGCCTGATAAAACGAGAGGAACATTATTTGAAGCATGACAACCATGTGACCGTGGGGTCCGCTTTTGTCTTTCTTATAAGCACGTCAGTAAGCTTTATCCGATGGAGCGGTGCTTGATGGAGTCGACGGCGGAGTTGTGTATCCTTCCTCTATCCACCATTCTGGTCCATGTTTTTGCTTGAATTTTTCTTTGTTTTCCAGACTTCTTTTTCGCGACGTTGTGTAGTAGCATTTTTTGTTGGATGGCCCTGTTATCTCTGGATCTATTTTTGCTGAATCTTGAGATGGAAAATCCAACCTTATCTTTGTGATAGCCTGAGTGACTTCATCTTTGATTATTTCATACGGCACTCGGTACTCCTTTGCTGCTTCTCGAACTCTTTCCCAATGGGGATGGTTATCAGTGTAATTCCATCGAGCCCATTCTTTCGGCCATATCTCCCTTGGGATGCACTTATTTTGCTGGAAAATAATTCTGTGCTTCGCTGTATTCATCTTCTAAGGACAAGACAGAGACGGGGAATTCCCACCATAGTGAAATATCTTGTTGAGCATAGACCTTCCCATCAATAATTTTTATCGGTCGATGTAACATGAACACTTTTGCTGCATAGGAGTCTTGGAAACATTGAACCCAATATTTTCGTGGTTTGAAACATTGCAAAAACTTTTTGAGAGCAGGTTCAATCTTGTCAAAACATCGGAACATGTCGCACTTGAATTCCATGAAAATATAATACTGGTGACACAAGTACCAGAAAAACCATAATAGCTCCTCTGGAAAATCATTATGCATGGCTATGAATACGTGACAGAATGGGTATTCTGGATTGACTCCGAATGGTTTAAGGATGGATCCTCCATATTTTCTGAAAACTAAGAGCTCATAGAAAGTCCTTCTTTCTGTGAGGATGGATGGATCAAACGGGTCCACAAACTTACTGAAGAATTCTGGCGGATGATCTGCTATTCTTGATGGACTAGCTCCTGATGAGCTTGTAAGCATGAAAATGTTGCTAGTTAGCCTCTTCTACAGCTTAGCTTGAAATCTCTTTGAAAACTCATCTGGCCTAGATAGGAAATCCGCTAGAATATTATCTTTCCCTTTGAGGTGCTTTACTTGGAATTTGTAAGGGGAGAACCATTGTGCCCATCTGAGAATCTGCGGATTTGGGATAATCTTTGGATTTATGTGGATCATCTTCGGGAAAGCTTTCATATCCATCTCGATAAGAAACTCTGTGTGAATTAAAAAGAAATTAAATTTTTTAATCCCATTTCTTACGGCAAGAATTTCTTTGAATGTGGAATGGTAATGTTGTTCAGCATCTTTGAACTTTCCACTGGCATATCCGCATATTTTCCGTTGGCCATCTTCAACTTCAAAAAGTACCGCACTCCAATATTCGTTGCCGGCATCTGTCTGCAATATCTTTTTCCCGTCTGATGGAATATGGAGGGCTTTAACCTCTTTTGAGATTTCTTTTATCTTCTGAACTGCTTCATCCTGATCCTTTCCCCAACCTTGGGCATTCTTTTTCAGCATTTTATTAAGTGGAGCAATGTATGTAGAGACATTAGGGATAAAATCTCTAACATAATTAACCACACCTAAAAACTGTTGGAGCTGCTTCGTTGTAAAATTGGTGTCTGGGAATTTGAGCAGTTCTTGACAAATATGTGGCCCTGGGCTGTATGCTCCATGAACAAAATGCATCCCCAGAAAATCAATTTCCTTCTTAGCAAGAATCATCTTTTTCTGTGAGAGCATGATTCCATTTTTCTCCACTAGGTCATGGAATTGTTGCAGAAACGTGAGGTGCTCTTCCATAGTGTCACTAAAGAGTAAGATGTCACCAATGTAGACTAGTGATGTATGGAGGATGGGTTGAAATAATTTTATCATGGCCTTTTGGAACAATGAGGGTGCCGTTTTCAACCCAAAGGGCATGACCTTCCATTGAAAGTGGTGATCGGGTATACAAAACCCTATTTTTGGTCTATCTTCTGGGTGTATTCCCAATTGCCAAAACCCCGATTTAAGGTCAAACTTGGAAAAGTATTTAGCTTTCGCTAAGTGTGAAAAAAGGGTGAGTTTATTTGGGATAGGGAATTTATCATCTTGGAGGAAATAGTTCAGAGGTTGATAGTTTATGACTAATCTGAGTTTACCTCTTGTTTGTTCTGCCCGTTTACTGACATAGAACGCCTCGCATGCCCATTGTGAATTAGAGGGCTCGATAAGTCCAAACTCCAAGAGCTCTTCGCATTCTTTTTTCGCAAGCTGAAGATGATCTGGATTCATGCCGGAGTGACTTGCCTTCGTTGGATTGATGCTTTCATTCTTCTTGAAGGGGAGTTTAATGAAAAACTCCTCATTTAGCCATAGAGGCTTTTTGCATTTTCCCATAAACTCCTTGTGAGAATCCGCACATGAATGTTCCACCAACTGCTTTTCTATCTCCTTGACCTGTTAAGCATCAGTTATTTGGAATAATCGTAAAACATCTGTATATGGCTTGAATTGTTTCTTGAACGTTATTCCATGGGCTTTGATCTGGTGCTGGTCTTTAAGTTGGCTGAAGATGTCAAATCCGACTATGAGATCTTTTCCTGGTACATCTGATCCAATCAGCTTTGTTCGAAACTTCAACCCTGGGAAGAATTCAATTGTGATTGGATGCTTTGTGATGACTGTGGTGGTTAGGACTCCAGTCCCAGCAGTGTTGAAATCTTTGAAATGTGGAATCCATTGGTCCTCAGGAAGGACGGCTGGGTTCATCAATGAACATGCCACTCCAGTGTCTATGAAGGCAATAACCTGGATTGGTTTATCCCATTTGGATGGATAAACTTTAAGCTGGACCTGCGGGATCACCATGATGCTGTTGATATCTTCTTGAGCCTTTCCCTCTGGTTCTGAAATCTGGTAATATTCATCGCCATATTCTTCGTACACATCTATGGAAAAGAGGGTCTACTCTGTGGGTTCGTCCTCTAATGAGAGTACAGATTCAAGATTACCATCTTCATCTAGATGGATACCAGTGTAGTCCTCTATTTCAGTAAGAAGCTTGATCGATCTTCTGGATTGGGGACAATTTTTTGCATAATGCCCAATCTTGTTACAGATGAAGCATCTATCATTTTTTCGGGACTTGCCTGGGCTTTTCCTCCTGAAATATTTCGTGCGCCTCCTGAACTGGGATCCTTCTCGTGTAGGCCTTGGCCATTTCAATCGCTTGAACCTTCCTTTTCGTCTGGGGACATGGCACGAACAGCTTGACCCAGTAATTAGGTCAGACTTTTCGCAAGTTTTATCAAGGGCTGGATTGTTTCGTATGATCTGCTTCAAAATAGATCTCTTTGTGCAGATATCATCCAACGCTAGAAATATGGCTTGCCTGATGTAGCCGATCGGTGGGATCGTTATTGATTGAAACTTCTCCTCAACGATCGTCATGGTCCAGCTTGCTAACATCTTCGGAAGTGATGAAACAAAGGCTTGCTTAAGACTAGCTTCTCCGCCTAACTCAAAGAACATTTTAGCCATCTTCTGAAAATGGATATCGATGGCATCTCTGTCAAATGCTATGCATTTCATTTCAAAGAACTGTCTCCTTAATTTTTCTTCCCTTTGGCTGGTATCTCCACAAAATACCTCTTGGAGTATTTTGATGTTGTAAGCAAAGTCTTGGGATGTGAGAAACATATTCTTATCTTGTGTCCCAAGTGAATTCCACCAGTCTCGGAGAATTTCGGAGAACCTTGAAGTGAATTCTGACACCATCCAAGTGAAGAAATCTTGGTTCCTTTGGGGCCATCTTGATACTTTGATATCATCCAGACTGAAAGTATGGAATCCAGTCCCAACGAATTTTGCTGTTGTTGGTTCTGGCCTTCTTTCTGGAATTGGCTCATCTGTCATCCCGTCCCGATCATCATCTACTTCAGATATTTCTGGTTCTCTGGGTTGATTCATGAATATTGGCGAGTTATTTTCTTCTGAAGAGTCAACTGAGGAATCTTCACTTGTCTCAAAGCTTGCTTCCATAGGATCAGTATCATATGAATCTTGGTCACTGGATCCTAGGGTATCATCCTCCGCTACATCCTTTGTGGGTCGGGTCACGTAGAGGTTAGCAATATTACGGGTCGAGATCATCAAGGTTTCCAGCTCGGGTTCTTTTGAACTTTCCCCGAGTTCTTTCTTTCGTTTGGACTGCTTTTGGGCCGCCATAGAGTCTTTCCTTTCCCAAACCATTTTTGCAATGTCAAACTCAGGTTCATTGTTTTATTTTGGGCAAAAGGCATAGGGTCTCGCTTTGTGTATTGGAGCACAGTGAAAGAATGGTCAAGCTTTGGTGGTGAGTATGTTTGTGAGGACATGGGGAAAAAGGCGGGTTTTGATGGGAAGCTTTGTGTTTTTTGCGGTTCAAGGTGACCATATCTCAGTAGCTGTATTTGTTCTTAAAGGTCAGCCATTTCCTTTTGTTGTTGGTTAAAGAAATGGAAAAGGGAAGTGCCTGGTGGACAAATCTCATACTGCATGTTTGTCATTCGCAATTCGAGGGCTTTGATCAGTCCAGCATGCTAAGAAGGTGCTTGTTCCACCTTCTTCTCAATTGTCTCCACCCTGCTCATCATCTTATTCTGTGTGTGAGCAACATTTCTGATGTAAGTGCTAATATTAGTTAACACTTTGTTTTGGCAAATAGCATTTTCGGTTGCCAATTGATTGTTGCTTCCACTTCACTTGTTGGTGGCTTTTTTCCCGTGGGCAGCACAACATTTTGCCTTGGAATTTTTGGGGCATGGCTTGCACCATCCTTTTCAAAATGTTGTTGTGGCGAAAATTCAGTGGTGTGACTGGAGCTGGAGGGGTTCATCATGAATATTTCTAGCTTTGGGATACTTGGGTTTGAAGGTTTATGATGTAAATTTTGGTTAGGGAGAGATGGCCAACTTTGGGGTTTGTACGAAACAAGGAATTCATATTTTCCTGGACGGCTCAGTGAACCGATAGATGAGTCTCCTTCTTCATACCTTGTTCGGAACTTTCTTTCAGAGTTTCCCCTTTTTTTCTTTCATTTGGCTCTTCTTGTATGGTGTTCATCCCATTAAATTTCATCGTCAAGACATTCTTGATAGTCACATTGGATATCCCAAGGGCAGTGTCCCGTGAAAGGACATTTGAACCACCATACTTCATGAACTTCATTATCGAACTACTTTATCCAGTCATGTTCGCTCAAGACACTTGGGTGATGGTAAGAGAATGTTTCAGGGTCGTCTTGGTGTGTTTGGTTATGAGTGGGTTGGTACATCGAGAAAGAGAAGGTTGTTTTGTTGGGTTTTTTAAGGTGAGAGTGGTCAAAGCTTATGGCGACTGTTTTATCAGGTTTTTTGGAAAAAGTGGGTTCAGAAGATTGGAGAGGTTCAACAGGTTCTCTCAGCTTTTGATAATTCGTGACCCATGTATCTGGAAGGACTTTGATAAGTTCTTCTCTAGAAAGCTGTTTTGGGATTTGGGTGCACATGGTAGTTCCGTTGGTGGCATCCACTTTCAAGAGCAAAGCATTTTCTCCACCTGGAAGAGAGATATCCATTGCATGATTCATAACTCGCCAAGCTATTTGGTAGTGTAAAGTAGCCTGAATAGCATTTTTAGCTTGTGCAGCACCTTGAATTTGGACTTGGAGCTTTAAAGCCTCCGTTAGATATGGATCATACAGGGACATGTTAAAATTTGGAAATATAGTGACAAAAACTGTCCCAGCATTTAGAGTGACTTCTGTGGTACCCAAATTCGCATGTTGGTACTCGTTATATCTGGTATCAAGAAGGGCAAGGCGAGCTACAACTGGTTGGCCCTTTCGTCCATGATATGTTAATGCAATTCTAATAGCACCAAAATGGACATGGGTGAAACCATGATGTTTCCACTGTCTAGGAAAATCATCTGGAATCTGCAAAGTGATGAATTGTTCCTCCAGAGTTGCTAGAATAGGGTGCTGGTCAAGTTTTGAGGCACCAACATATTCTGTAGCTTCTTTGGGCTTTGGTTGGACCAGGGAATGGATTTGTGACCACGGGGAACATGTCTTTTTAGCAAAAGCGGAGTATGGGTTTATGAGGGGAAGGTCGGTGGGAGACACTTTGTTTCCATCGGGTAAATATGTCTGAGTTGTTACCATCTGCGTCCACCCCTTGTAAGTCCTTAACAAAAATGAATATGTCTCCTACTCTGTATAAAACGCTTTCTTGCAAATATGACTACCGTTATGAAGTTGATATTTTACCTGATGGAAACAAAGTGTCTCCCACCGACCTACCCCTCATAAACCCATACTCTGCTTTTGCAAAAACGACATGTTCCCCGTGGTTACAAATCCTTTCCTTGGTCCAACCAAAGCCCAAAGAAGCTAAAGAATATGTTGGTGCCTCAAAACTTGACCAACACCCTATTCTAGCAACTCAAGAGGAACAATTCATCACTCTGCAGATTCCAGATGATTTTCCTAGACAGTGGAAACATCATGGTTTCACCCATGTCCATTTTGGTACTATTAGAATTGCATTAACATATCATGGACGAAAGGGCCAACCAGTTGTAGCTCCCCTTGCCATTCATGATACCAGATATAACGAGTACCAACATGCGAATTTGGGTACCACAGAAGTCACTCAAAATGCTAGGACAGTTTTTGTCACTATATTTCCAAATTTTAACATGTCCCTGTATGATCCATATCTAACGGAGGCTTTAAAGCTCCAAGTCCAAATTCAAGGTGCTCCACAAGCTAAAAATGCTATTCAGGCTACTTTACACTACCCAATAGCTTGGCGAGTTCAGAATCATGCTATGAATATCTCTCTTCCAGGTGGAGAAAATGCTATGCTCTTAAAAGTTGATGCCACCAACGGAACTACCATGTGCACCCAAATCCCAAAACGGCTTTCGAGAGAAGAACTTATCAAAGTCCTTCCAGATACATGGGTCACGAATTATGAAAAGCTGAGAGAACCTGTTGAACCTCTCCAATCTTCTGAACCCACTTTTTCCAAAAAACCCGATAAAACAGTCGCCATAAGCTGTGACCACTCTCACCTTAAAAAACCCAACAAAACAACCTTCTCTTTCTAGATGTACCAACCCACTCATAACCAAGCACACCAAGATGACCCTGAAACATTTTCTTACCATCTCCCAAGTATCATGAGCGAACATGACTAGATAAAGCAGTTCGATAATGAAGGTCATGACGTATGGTGGTTCAAATGTCCTTTCACTGGACACTGCCCATGGGATATCCGCTGTGACTGTCAAGAATGTCTTGACGATGAAATTGAATGGGATGAACACCATAAAATAAGAGCCAAATCAAAGAAAAAAGGGGTAAACTCTGAAAGAAAGTTCCGAACAAAGTATGAAGAGGGAGACTCATCTATCGGTTCCCTGAGCCGTCCAGGAAAATATGAATTCCTTGTTCGTACAAACCCCAATGTTGTCCATCTCTCCCTAACAAAAATTTACATCACAAACCTTCAAACCCAAGTATCCCAAAGCTAGAAATATTCATGATGAACCCCTCCAGCTCCATTCACACCACTGAATTTCCCCCACAACAACCTTTTGAAAAGGATGGTGCAAGCCATGCCCTAAAAATTCCAAGGCAAAATGTTGACCTGCCCACGGGAGAAAAACCACCAACAAAGTAAAGTGGAAGCGACAATCATTGGCAATCCGAAAATGCCATTTGCAAAAACAAAGTGTTAACTAACATTAGCACTTCCATCAGAAATGTTGCTCACACACAGAATAAGATGATGAGCAGGGTGGAAACAATTGAGAAGAGGGTGGAACAAGCATCTTCTCAGCATGCTGGACTGATCAAAGCCCTGGAATTGCGAATGACAAACATGCAGTATGAGATTTGTCCACCAGGCACTTCCCTTTTCCATTTCTTTAACCAACAACAAAAGGAAATGGCTGACCTTAAAGAACAAATACAGCTACTGAGATATGGTCACCTTGAATCGCAAAAACACAAAGCTGCCCATCAAAACCCGCCTTTTTCCCCATGTCCTCACAAACATACTCACCACCAAAGCTTGACCATTCTTTGACTATGCTCCCATCCACAAAGAGAGACCCTATGTCTTTTGCCCAAAAACAAAACAATGAACCTGAGTTTGACATTGCAAAAATGGTTTGGGAAAGGAAAGACTCTATGGCGGCCCAAAAGCAGTCCAAACGAATGCAAGAACTCGGGGAAAGTTCAAAAGAACCCGAGCTGGAAACCTTGATGATCTCGGCCCATAATATTCCTAACCTCTACGTGACCCGACCCACAAAGGATGTAGAGGAGGATGATACCCTAGGATCCAGCGACCAAGATTCATATGATACTGATCCTACGGAAGCAAGCTTTGAGACAAGCGAAGATTCCTCAGTTGACTCTTCAGAAGAAAATAACCCGCCAATATTCATGAATCAACCCAGAGAACCAGAAATCTCTGAAGTAGATGATGATCGGGACGGGATGACAGATGAGCCAATTCCAGAAAGAAGGCCAGAACTAACAACAACAAAATTCGTTGGGACAAGATTCCATACTTTCAGTCTGGGTGATATCAAAGTATCAAGATGGCCCCAAAGGATCCAAGATTTCTTCACTTGGATGGTGACAAAGAATCTTATCGAACGGGAAAACTATATGATCCTGTCAGAATTCACTTCAAGGTTCTCCGGAATTCTCCGAGACTGGTGGAATTCACTTGGGACACAAGACAACAATATGTTTCTCACATCCCAAGACTTTGCTTACAACATCAAAAATACTCCAAGAGGTATTTTGTGGAGATACCGGCCAAAGGCAAGAAAAACTAAGGAGACAGTTCTTTGAAATGAAATGCGTAGCATTTGACAGAGATACCATCGATATCCATTTTTTCAGAAGATGACTAAAATGTTCTTTACGTTAGGCGGAGAAGCTAGTCTCAAGTAAGCCTTTGTTTCATCACTTCCGAAGATGTTAGCAAGCCGGACCATGACGATTGTTGAGGAGAAGTTTCAATCAATAACGATCCCACCGATCGGCTACCTCAGGCAAGCCATATTTCTAGCGTTGGATCATATCTGCATAAAGAAATCTGTTTTGAAGCAGATCATACGAAACAATCCAGCCCTTGATAAAGCTTGCGGAAAGTCTGACCTAATTACTGGGTCAAGCTGTTCGTGCCATGTCCCAAGACGAAAGGGAAGGTTCAAGCGATTCGAATGGCCAAGGCCTTCACGAGAAGGATCCCAGTTCAGGAGGCGCACGAAATATTTCAGGAGGAAGAACCCAGGCAAGTCCCGAAAAAATGATAGATGCTTCATCTGCAACAAGATTGGGCATTATGCAAAAAATTATCCCCAATCCAGAAGACCGATCAGGCTTCTTTATGAAATAGAGGACTACACTGGTATCCATCTAGATGAAGATGGCGATCTTGAATCTGTACTTTCATTAGAGGACGAACCCACAGAGAAGACCCTCTTTTCCATAGATGTGTACGAAGAATATGGCGATGAATATTACCAGATTTCAGAACCAGAGGGAAAGGCTCAAAAAGATATCAACAGCATCATGGTGATCCCGCAGGTCCAACTTAAAGTTTATCCATCCAAATGGGATAAACCAATCCAGGTTATTGCCTTCATGGACACTGGAGCTGCATATGCATTGATGAACCCAGCCGTCCTTCCTGAGGACCAATGGATTCCACATTTCAAAGATTTCAACACTGCTGGGACTGGAGTCCTAACCACCACAGTCATCACAAAGCATCCAATCACAATTGAATTCTTCCTAGGGTTGAAGTTTCGAACAAAGCTGATTGGATCAGATGTACCAGGAAAAGATCTCATTGTCGGATTTGACATTTTCAGCCAACTTAAAGATCAGCTCCAGATCGAAGCCCATGGAATAACGTTTAATAAACAATTCAAACCATATACAGATGTTTTACGATTATTCCAAATAACTGTTGCTGAATAGATCAAGGAGATAGAAAAGCAGTTGGTGGAGCATTCATGTGCGGATTCTCACAAGGAGTTTATGGGAAAATGCAAAAAGCCTCTATGGCTAAATGAGGAGTTTTTCATTAAACTCCCCTTCAAGAAGAATGAAAGCATTAATCCAACGAAGGCAAGTCACTCCGACATGAATCCAGATCATCTTCAGCTTGCGAAAAAAAAATGGGAAGAGCTCTTGGAGTTTGGACTTATCGAGCCCTCTAATTCACAATGGGCATACGAGGCATTCTATGTCAATAAACGGGCAGAACAAACAAGAGGTAAACTCAGATTAGTCATAAACTATCAACCTCTTAACTATTTCTTCCAAGATGATAAATTCCCTATCCCAAATAAAGTCACCCTTTTTTCACACTTAGCTAAAGCTAAATACTTTTCCAAGTTTGACCTTAAATTGGGGTTTTGGAAATTGGGAATACACCCAGAAGATAGACCAAAAACAGGGTTTTGTATACCCGATCACCACTTCGAATGGAAGGTCATGCCCTTTGGGTTGAAAACGGCACCCTCATTGTTCCAAAAGTCCATGATAAAATTATTTCAACCCATCCTCCATACATCACTAGTCTACATTGATGACATCTTACTATTTAGTGACACTATGGAAGAGCACCTCACGTTGCTGCAACAATTCCATGACCTAGTGGAGAAAAATGGAATCATGCTCTCACAGAAAAAGATGATTATTGCTAGGAAGGAAATTGATTTTCTGGGGATGCATTTTGTTCATGGAGCATACAACCCAGGGCCACATATTTGTCAAGAACTGCCCAAATTCCCAGACACAAATTTTACAACGATGCAGCTCCAACAGTTTTTAGGTGTGATTAATAATGTTAGAGCTTGTATCACTAATGTCTCTACATACATTGCTCCACTTACAAAAATGCTCAAAACGAATGCTCAAGGTTGGGGAAAGGAACCAGATGAGGTAGTTCAGAAGATAAAAGAAATCTCAAAAGAGGTTAAAGCCCTCCATATTCCATCAGACGGGAAAAAGATATTGCAGACAGATGCCATCAACGAATATTGGAGTGCGGTACTTTTTGAAGTTGAAGATGGCTAACGGAAAATATGCGGATATGCTAGTGGAAAGTTCAAAGATGCTGAACAACATTACCATTCCACATTCAAAGAAATTCTTGCCGTAAAAAATGGGATTAAAAAGTTTAATTTCTTTTTAATTCACGCAGAGTTTCTTATCGAGATGGTCTGAAAGCTTTCCCGAAGATGATCCAGATAAATCCAAAGATTATCCCAAATCCGCAGATTCTCAGATGGGCACAATGGTTCTCCCCTTACAAATTCCAAGTAAAGCACCTCAAAGGGAAAGGTAATATTCTAGCGGATTTCCTATCCAGGCCAGATGAGTTTTCAAAGAGATTTCAAGCCAAGCTGCAGAAGAGGCTAACTATCAACATTTTCATGCTTACAAGCTCATCAGGAGCTAGTCCATCCAGAATAACAGATCATCCGCCAGAATTCTTCAGCAAGTTTGTGGACCCGTTTGATCCATCCATCCTCACAGAAAGAAGGACTTTCTATGAGCTCCTAGTTTTCAGAAAATATGGAGGATCCATCCTTAAGCCATTCGGAGTCAATCCAGAATACCCATTCTGTCACGTATTCATAGCCATGCACAATGATTTTCCACATGAGCTATTATGGTTTTTCTGGTACTTGTGTCACCAGTATTATAATTTCATGGAATTCAAGTGCGAAACCATGATGTTTCCACTGTCGCACCTGAATTCCATGAAAATATAATACTGGTGACACAAGTACCAGAAAAACCATAATAGCTCCTGTGGAAAATCATTGTGCATGGCTATGAATACGTGACAGAATGGGTATTCTGGATTGACTCCGAATGACTTAAGGATGGATCCTCCATATTTTCTTAAAACTAGGAGCTCATGGAAAGTCCTTCTTTCTGTGAGGATGGATGGATCAAACGGGTCCACAAACTTGCTGAAGAATTCTGGCGGATGATCTGCTATTCTGGATGGACTAGCTCCTGATGAGCTTGTAAGCATGAAAATGTTGCTAGTTAGCCTCTTCTGCAGCTTGGCTTGAAATCTCTTTGAAAACTCATCTGGCCTGGATAGGAAATCCGCTAGAATATTACCTTTCCCTTTGAGGTGCTTTACTTGGAATTTGTAAGGGGAGAACCATTGTGCCCATCTGAGAATCTGCGGATTTGGGATAATCTTTGGATTTATGTGGATCATCTTCGGGAAAGCTTTCATATCCATCTCGATAAGAAACTTTGTGCGAATTAAAAAGAAATTAAATTTTTTAATCCCATTTCTTACGGCAAGAATTTCTTTGAATGTGGAATGGTAATGTTGTTCAGCATCTTTGAACTTTCCACTAGCATATCCGCATATTTTCCGTTGGCCATCTTCAACTTCAAAAAGTACCGCACTCCAATATTCGTTGCCGGCATCTGTCTGCAATATCTTTTTCCCGTCTGATGGAATATGGAGGGCTTTAACCTCTTTTGAGATTTCTTTTATCTTCTGAACTGCTTCATCCAGATCCTTTCCCCAACCTTGGGCATTCTTTTTGAGCATTTTATTAAGTGGAGCAATGTATGTAGAGACATTAGGGATAAAATCTCTAACATAATTAACCACACCTAAAAACTGTTGGAGCTGCTTCGTTGTAAAATTGGTGTCTGGGAATTTGAGTAGTTCTTGACAAATATGTGGCCCTGGGCTGTATGCTCCATGAACAAAATGCATCCCCAGAAAATCAATTTCCTTCCTAGCAAGAATCATCTTTTTCTGTGAGAGCATGATTCCATTTTTCTCCACTAGGTCATGGAATTGTTGCAGCAACGTGAGGTGCTCTTCCATAGTGTCACTAAAGAGTAAGATGTCACCAATGTAGACTAGTGATGTATGGAGGATGGGTTGAAATAATTTTATCATGGCCTTTTGGAAAAATGAGGGTGCCGTTTTCAACCCAAAGGGCATGACCTTCCATTGAAAGTGGTGATCGGGTATACAAAACCCTATATTTGGTGTATCTTCTGGGTGTATTCCCAATTGCCAAAACCCCGATTTAAGATCAAACTTGGAAAAGTATTTAGCTTTCGCTAAGTGTGAAAAAAGGGTGAGTTTATTTGGGATAGGGAATTTATCATCTTGGAGGAAATTGTTAAGAGGTTGATAGTTTATGACTAATCTGAGTTTACCTCTTGTTTGTTCTGCCCGTTTATTGACATAGAACGCCTCGCATGCCCATTGTGAATTAGAGGGCTCGATAAGTCCAAACTCCAAGAGCTCTTCACATTCTTTTTTCGCAAGCTGAAGATGATCTGGATTCATGCCGGAGTGACTTGCCTTCGTTGGATTGATGCTTTCATTCTTCTTGAAGGGGAGTTTAATGAAAAACTCCTCATTTAGCCATAGAGGCTTTTTGCATTTTCCCATAAACTCCTTGTGAGAATCCGCACATGAATGTTCCGCCAACTGCTTTTCTATCTCCTTGACCTGTTAAGCATCAGTTATTTGGAATAATCGTAAAACATCTGTATATGGCTTGAATTGTTTCTTGAACGTTATTCCATGGGCTTTGATCTGGTGCTGATCTTTAAGCTGGCTGAAGATGTCAAATCTGACTATGAGATCTTTTCGTGGTACATCTGATCCAATCAGCTTTGTTCGAAACTTCAACCCTGGGAAGAATTCAATTGTGATTGGATGCTTTGTGATGACTGTGGTGGTTAGGACTCCAGTCCCAGCAGTGTTGAAATCTTTGAAATGTGGAATCCATTGGTCCTCAGGAAGAACGGCTGGGTTCATCAATGAACATGCCACTCCAGTGTCTATGAAAGCAATAACCTGGATTGGTTTATCCCATTTGGATGGATAAACATTAAGCTGGACCTGCGGGATCACCATGATGCTGTTGATTTCTTCTTGAGCCTTTCCCTCTGGTTCTGAAATCTGGTAATATTCATCGCCATATTCTTCGTACACATCTATGGAAAAGAGGGTCTACTATGTGGGTTCGTCCTCTAATGAGAGTACAGATTCAAGATTACCATCTTCATCTAGATGGATACCAGTGTAGTCCTCTATTTCAGTAAGAAGCTTGATCGATCTTCTGGATTGGGGACAATTTTTTGCATAATGCCCAATCTTGTTGCAGATGAAGCATCTATCATTTTTTCGGGACTTGCCTGGGCTTTTCCTCCTGAAATATTTCGTGCGCCTCCTGAACAGGGATCCTTCTCGTGTAGGCCTTGGCCATTTGAATCGCTTGAACCTTCCCTTTCGTCTGGGGACATGGCACGAACAGCTTGACCCAGTAATTAGGTCAGACTTTTCGCAAGTTTTATCAAGGGCTGGATTGTTTCGTATGATCTGCTTCAAAACAGATCTCTTTGTGCAGATATCATCCAACGCTAGAAATATGGCTTGCCTGATGTAGCCGATCGGTGGGATCGTTATTGATTGAAACTTCTCCTCAACGATCGTCATGGTCCAGCTTGCTAACATCTTCGGAAGTGATGAAACAAAGGCTTGCTTGAGACTAGCTTCTCCGCCTAACTCAAAGAACATTTTAGCCATCTTCTGAAAATGGATATCGATGGCATCTCTGTCAAATGCGATGCATTTCATTTCAAAGAACTGTCTCCTTAATTTTTCTTCCCTTTGGCTGGTATCTCCACAAAATACCTCTTGGAGTATTTTGATGTTGTAAGCAAAGTCTTGGGATGTGAGAAACATATTCTTGTCTTGTGTCCCAAGTGAATTCCACCAGTCTCGGAGAATTTCGGAGAACCTTGAAGTGAATTCTGACACCATCCAAGTGAAGAAATCTTGGATCCTTTGGGGCCATCTTGATACTTTGATATCATCCAGACTGAAAGTATGGAATCCAGTCCCAACGAATTTTGCTGTTGTTGGTTCTGGCCTTCTTTCTGGAATTGGCTCATCTGTCATCCCGTCCCGATCATCATCTACTTCAGATATTTCTGGTTCTCTGGGTTGATTCATGAATATTGGCGATTTATTTTCTTCTGAAGAGTCAACTGAGGAATCTTCACTTGTCTCAAAGCTTGCTTCCATAGGATCAGTATCATATGAATCTTGGTCACTGGATCCTAGGGTATCATCCTCCTCTACATCCTTTGTGGGTCGGGTCACGTAGCAATATTACGGGCCGAGATCATCAAGGTTTCCAGCTCGGGTTCTTTTGAACTTTCCCCGAGTTCTTTCTTTCGTTTGGACTGCTTTTGGGCCGCCATAGAGTCTTTCCTTTCCCAAACCATTTTTGCAATGTCAAACTCAGGTTCATTGTTTTATTTTGGGCAAAAGGCATAGGGTCACGCTTTGTGTATGGGAGCACAGTGAAAGAATGGTCAAGCTTTGGTGGTGAGTATGTTTGTGAGGACATGGGGAAAAAGGCGGGTTTTGATGGGCAGCTTTGTGTTTTTTGCGGTTCAAGGTGACCATATCTCAGTAGCTGTATTTGTTCTTAAAGGTCAGCCATTTCCTTTTGTTGTTGGTTAAAGAAATGGAAAAGGGAAGTGCCTGGTGGACAAATCTCATACTGCATGTTTGTCATTCGCAATTCGAGGGCTTTGATCAGTCCAGCATGCTGAGAATGTGCTTGTTCCACCTTCTTCTCAATTGTTTCCACCCTGCTCATCATCTTATTCTGTGTGTGAGCAACATTTCTGATGTAAGTGCTAATATTAGTTAACACTTTGTTTTGGCAAATAGCATTTTCGGTTGCTAATTGATTGTTGCTTCCACTTTACTTGTTGGTGGCTTTTTTCCCGTGGGCAGCACAACATTTTGCCTTGGAATTTTTGGGGCATGGCTTGCACCATCCTTTTCAAAATGTTGTTGTGGCGAAAATTCAGTGGTGTGACTGGAGCTGGAGGGGTTCATCATGAATATTTCTAGCTTTGGGATACTTGGGTTTGAAGGTTTATGATGTAAATTTTTGTTAGGGAGAGATGGCCAACTTTGGGGTTTGTACGAAACAAGGAATTCATATTTTCCTGGACGGCTTAGTGAACCGATAGATGAGTCTCCTTCTTCATACCTTGTTCGGAACTTTCTTTCAGAGTTTCCCCTTTTTTTCTTTCATTTGGCTCTTCTTGTATGGTGTTCATCCCATTAAATTTCATCGTCAAGACATTCTTGATAGTCACATTGGATATCCCAGGGGCAGTGTCCCGTGAAAGGACATTTGAACCACCATACTTCATGAACTTCATTATCGAACTACTTTATCCAGTCATGTTCGCTCAAGACACTTGGGTGATGGTAAGCCAATGTTTCAGGGTCGTCTTGGTGTGTTTGGTTATGAGTGGGTTGGTACATCGAGAAAGAGAAGGTTGTTTTGTTGGGTTTTTTAAGGTGAGAGTGGTCAAAGCTTATGGCGACTGTTTTATCAGATTTTTGGAAAAAGTGGGTTCAGAAGATTGGAGAGGTTCAACAGGTTCTCTCAGCTTTTCATAATTCGTGACCCATGTATCTGGAAGGACTTTGATAAGTTCTTCTCTAGAAAGCTGTTTTGGGATTTGGGTGCACATGGTAGTTCCGTTGGTGGCATCCACTTTTAAGAGCAAAGCATTTTCTCCACCTGGAAGAGAGATATCCATAGCATGATTCATAACTCGCCAAGCTATTTGGTAGTGTAAAGTAGCCTGAATAGCATTTTTAGCTTGTGCAGCACCTTGAATTTGGACTTAGAGCTTTAAAGCCTCCGTTAGATATGGATCATACAGGGACATGTTAAAATTTGGAAATATAGTGACAAAAACTGTCCCAGCATTTAGAGTGACTTCTGTGGTACCCAAATTCGCATGTTGGTACTCGTTATATCTGGTATCAAGAAGGGCAAGGCGAGCTACAACTGGTTGGCCCTTTCGTCCATGATATGTTAATGCAATTCTAATAGCACCAAAATGGACATGGGTGAAACCATGATGTTTCCACTGTCTAGGAAAATCATCTGGAATCTGCAAAGTGATGAATTATTCCTCCAGAGTTGCTAGAATAGGGTGCTGGTCAAGTTTTGAGGCACCAACATATTCTGTAGCTTCTTTGGGCTTTGGTTGGACCAGGGAATAGATTTGTGACCACGGGGAACATGTCTTTTTAGCAAAAGCGGAGTATGGGTTTATGAGGGGAAGGTCGGTGGGAGACACTTTGTTTCCATCGGGTAAATATGTCTGAGTCGTTACCATCTGCGTCCACCCCTTTTAAGTCCTTAACAAAAATGAATATGTCTCCTACTCTGTATAAAACCCTTTCTTGCAAATATGACTACCGTTATGAAGTTGATATTTTACCTGATGGAAACAAAGTGTCTCCCACCGACCTACCCCTCATAAACCCATACTCTGCTTTTGCAAAAACGACATGTTCCCCGTGGTCACAAATCCTTTCCTTGGTCCAACCAAAGCCCAAAGAAGCTAAAGAATATGTTGGTGCCTCAAAACTTGACCAACACCCTATTCTAGCAACTCAAGAGGAACAATTCATCACTCTGCAGATTCCAGATGATTTTCCTAGACAGTGGAAACATCATGGTTTCACCCATGTCCCTTTTGGTACTATTAGAATTGCATTAACATATCATGGACGAAAGGGCCAACCAGTTGTAGCTCCCCTTGCCATTCATGATACCAGATATAACGAGTACCAACATGCGAATTTGGGTACCACAGAAGTCACTCAAAATTCTAGGACAGTGTTTGTCACTATATTTCCAAATTTTAACATGTCCCTGTATGATCCATATCTAACGGAGGCTTTAAAGCTCCAAGTCCAAATTCAAGGTGCTCCACAAGCTAAAAATGCTATTCAGGCTACTTCACACTACCCAATAGCTTGGCGAGTTCAGAATCATGCTATGAATATCTCTCTTCCAGGTGGAGAAAATGCTATGCTCTTAAAAGTTGATGCCACCAACGGAACTACCATGTGCACCCAAATCCCAAAACAGCTTTCGAGAGAAGAACTTATCAAAGTCCTTCCAGATACATGGGTCACGAATTATGATAAGCTGAGAGAACCTGTTGAACCTCTCCAATCTTCTGAACCCACTTGTTCCAAAAAACCCGATAAAATAGTCGCCATAAGCTTTGACCACTCTCACCTTAAAAAACCCAACAAAACAACCTTCTCTTTCTAGATGTACCAACCCACTCATAACCAAGCACACCAAGATGACCCTGAAACATTCTCTTACCATCTCCCAAGTATCATGAGCGAACATGACTAGATAAAGCAGTTCGATAATGAAGGTCATGACGTATGGTGGTTCAAATGTCCTTTCACTGGACACTGCCCGTGGGATATCCGCCGTGACTGTCAAGAATGTCTTGACGATGAAATTGAATGGGATGAACACCATAAAATAAGAGCCAAATCAAAGAAAAAAGGGGTAAACTCTGAAAGAAAGTTCCGAACAAAGTATGAAGAAGGAGACTCATCTATCGGTTCCCTGAGCCGTCCAGGAAAATATGAATTCCTTGTTTCGTACAAACCCCAATGTTGTCCATCTCTCCCTAACAAAAATTTACATCACAAACCTTCAAACCCAAGTATCCCAAAGCCAGAAATATTCATGATGAACCCCTCCAGCTCCAGTCACACCACTGAATTTCCCCCACAACAACCTTTTGAAAAGGATGATGCAAGCCATGCCCTAAAAATTCCAAGGCAAAATGTTGAGCTGCCCACGGGAGAAAAACCACCAACAAAGTAAAGTGGAAGCGACAATCATTGGCAATCCGAAAATGCCATTTACAAAAACAAAGTGTTAACTAATATTAGCACTTCCATCAGAAATGTTGCTCACACACAGAATAAGATGATGAGCAGGGTGGAAACAATTGAGAAGAAGGTGGAACAAGCATCTTCTCAGCATGCTGGACTGATCAAAGCCCTGGAATTGCGAATGACAAACATGCAGTATGAGATTTGTCCACCAGGCACTTCCCTTTTCCATTTCTTTAACCAACAACAAAAGGAAATGGCTGACCTTAAAGAAAAAATACAGCTACTGAGATATGGTCACCTTGAATCGCAAAAAACACAAAGCTGCCTATCAAAACCCGCCTTTTTCCCCATGTCCTCACAAACATACTCACCACCAAAGCTTGACCATTCTTTGACTGTGCTCCCATCCACAAAGCGAGACCCTATGCCTTTTGCCCAAAAACAAAACAATGAACCTGAGTTTGACATTGCAAAAATGGTTTGGGAAAGGAAAGACTCTATGGCGGCCCAAAAGCAGTCCAAACGAATGAAAGAACTCGGGGAAAGTTCAAAAGAACCCGAGCTGGAAACCTTGATGATCTCGGCCCATAATATTCCTAACCTCTACGTGACCCGACCCACAAAGGATGTAGAGGAGGATGATACCCTAGGATCCAGTGACCAAGATTCATATGATACTGATCCTACGGAAGCAAGCTTTGAGACAAGCGAAGATTCCTCAGTTGACTTTTCAGGAGAAAATAACCTGCCAATATTCATGAATCAACCCAGAGAACCAGAAATCTCTGAAGTAGATGATGATCGGGACGGGATGACAGATGAGCCAATTCAAGAAAGATGGCCAGAACTAACAACAACAAAATTCGTTGGGACAGGATTCCATACTTTCAGTCTGGGTGATATCAAAGTATCAAGATGGCCCCAAAGGATCCAAGATTTCTTCACTTGGATGGTGACAAAGAATCTTATCGAACGGGAAAAGTATATGATCCTGTCAGAATTCACTTCAAGGTTCTCCGGAATTCTCCGAGACTGGTGGAATTCACTTGGGACACAAGACAAGAATATGTTTCTCACATCCCAAGACTTTGCTTACAACATCAAAATACTCCAAGAGGTATTTTGTGGAGATACCGGCCAAAGGCAAGAAAAACTAAGGAGACAGTTCTTTGAAATGAAATGCGTAGCATTTGACAGAGATACCATCGATATCCATTTTCAGAAGATGACTAAAATGTTCTTTACGTTAGGCGGAGAAGCTAGTCTCAAGTAAGCCTTTGTTTCATCACTTCCGAAGATGTTAGCAAGCCGGACCATGACGATTGTTGAGGAGAAGTTTCAATCAATAACGATCCCACCGATCGGCTACCTCAGGCAAGCCATATTTCTAGCGTTGGATGATATCTGCATAAAGAAATCTGTTTTGAAGCAGATCATACGAAACAATCCAGCCCTTGATAAAGCTTGCGGAAAGTCTGACCTAATTACTGGGTCAAGCTGTTCGTGCCATGTCCCAAGACGGAAGGGAAGGTTCAAGCGATTCAAATGGCCAAGGCCTTCACGAGAAGGATCCCAGTTCAGGAGGCGCAAGAAATATTTCAGGAAGAAGAACCCAGGCAAGTCCCGAAAAAATGATAGATGCTTCATCTGCAACAAGATTGGGCATTATGCAAAAAATTGTCCCCAATACAGAAGACCGATCAGGCTTCTTAATGAAATAGAGGACTACACTGGTATCCATCTAGATGAAGATGGCGATCTTGAATCTGTACTCTCATTAGAGGACGAACCCACAGAGAAGACCCTCTTTTCCATAGATGTGTACGAAGAATATGGCGATGAATATTACCAGATTTCAGAACCAGAGGGAAAGGCTCAAAAAGATATCAACAGCATCATGGTGATCCCGCAGGTCCAACTTAAAGTTTATCCATCCAAATGGGATAAACCAATCCAGGTTATTGCCTTCATGGACACTGGAGCGGCATATGCATTGATGAACC
Organism: Lycium barbarum; assembly: GCF_019175385.1. NCBI lineage: Eukaryota > Viridiplantae > Streptophyta > Magnoliopsida > Solanales > Solanaceae > Lycium > Lycium barbarum. The sequence continues at coordinate 84,047,046 of NC_083344.1, forward strand.
CAGCCGTCCTTCCTGAGGACCAATGGATTCCACATTTCAAAGATTTCAACACTGCTGGGACTGGAGTCCTAACCACCACAGTCATCACAAAGCATCCAATCACAATTGAATTCTTCCCAGGGTTGAAGTTTCGAACAAAGCTGATTGGATCAGATGTACCAGGAAAAGATCTCATTGTCGGATTTGACATTTTCAGCCAACTTAAAGATCAGCTCCAGATCGAAGCCCATGGAATAACGTTTAAGAAACAATTCAAACCATATACAAATGTTTTACGATTATTCCAAATAATTGTTGCTGAATAGATCAAGGAGATAGAAAAGCAGTTGGTGGAGCATTCATGTGCGGATTCTCACAAGGAGTTTATGGGAAAATGCAAAAAGCCTCTATGGCTAAATGAGGAGTTTTTCATTAAACTCCCCTTCAAGAAGAATGAAAGCATTAATCCAACGAAGGCAAGTCATTCCGACATGAATCCAGATCATCTTCAGCTTGCGAAAAAAGAATGGGAAGAGCTCTTGGAGTTTGGACTTATCGATCCCTCTAATTCACAATGGGCATACGAGGCATTCTATGTCAATAAACGGGCAGAACAAACAAGAGGTAAACTCAGATTAGTCATAAACTATCAACCTCTTAACTATTTCTTCCAAGATGATAAATTCCCTATCCCAAATAAAGTCACCCTTTTTTCACACTTAGCTAAAGCTAAATACTTTTCCAAGTTTGACCTTAAATTGGGGTTTTGGAAATTGGGAATACACCCAGAAGATAGACCAAAAACAGGGTTTTGTATACCCGATCACCACTTCCAATGGAAGGTCATGCCCTTTGGGTTGAAAACGGCACCCTCATTGTTCCAAAAGTCCATGATAAAATTATTTCAACCCATCCTCCATACATCACTATTCTACATTGATGACATCTTACTATTTAGTGACACTATGGAAGAGCACCTCACGTTGCTGCAACAATTCCATGACCTAGTGGAGAAAAATGGAATCATGCTCTCACAGAAAAAGATGATTCTTGCTAGGAAGGAAATTGATTTTCTGGGGATGCATTTTGTTCATGGAGCATACAACCCAGGGCCACATATTTGTCAAGAACTGCTCAAATTCCCAGACATAAATTTTACAACGATGCAGCTCCAACAGTTTTTAGGTGTGATTAATAATGTTAGAGCTTGTATCACTAATGTCTCTACATACATTGCTCCACTTACAAAAATGCTCAAAAATAATGCTCAAGGTTGGGGAAAGGAACCGGATGAGGCAGTTCAGAAGATAAAAGAAATCTCAAAAGAGGTTAAAGCCCTCCATATTCCATCAGACGGGAAAAAGATATTGCAGACAGATGCCATCAACGAATATTGGAGTGCGGTACTTTTTGAAGTTGAAGATGGCTAACGGAAAATATGCGGATATGCTAGTGGAAAGTTCAAAGATGCTGAACAACATTACCATTCCACATTCAAAGAAATTCTTGCCGTAAAAAATGGGATTAAAAAGTTTAATTTCTTTTTAATTCACGCAGAGTTTCTTATCGAGATGGTCTGAAAGCTTTCCCGAAGATGATCCAGATAAATCCAAAGATTATCCCAAATCCGCAGATTCTCAGATGGGCACAATGGTTCTCCCCTTACAAATTCCAAGTAAAGCACCTCAAAGGGAAAGGTAATATTCTAGCGGATTTCCTATCCAGGCCAGATGAGTTTTCAAAGAGATTTCAAGCCAAGCTGCAGAAGAGGCTAACTAGCAACATTTTCATGCTTACAAGCTCATCAAGAGCTAGTCCATCCAGAATAGCAGATCATCCGCCAGAATTCTTCAGCAAGTTTGTGGACCCGTTTGATCCTTCCATCCTCACAGAAAGAAGGACTTTCTATGAGCTCCTAGTTTTCAGAAAATATGGAGGATCCATCCTTAAGCCATTCGGAGTCAATCCAGAATACCCATTCTGTCACGTATTCATAGCCATGCACAATGATTTTCCACATGAGCTATTATGGTTTTTCTGGTACTTGTGTCACTAGTATTATAATTTCATGGAATTCAAGTGCGAAACCATGATGTTTCCACTGTCGCACTTGAATTCCATAAAAATATAATACTGGTGACACAAGTACCAGAAAAACCATAATAGCTCCTGTGGAAAATCATTGTGCATGGCTATGAATACGTGACAGAATGGGTATTCTGGATTGACTCCGAATGACTTAAGGATGGATCCTCCATATTTTCTGAAAACTAGAAGCTCATGGAAAGTCCTTCTTTCTGTGAGGATGGATGGATCAAACGGGTCCACAAACTTGCTGAAGAATTCTGGCAGATGATTTGCTATTCTGGATGGACTAGCTCCTGATGAGCTTGTAAGCATGAAAATGTTGCTAGTTAGCCTCTTCTGCAGCATGGCTTGAAAACTCTTTGAAAACTCATCTGGCCTGGATAGGAAATCCGCTAGAATATTATCTTTCCCTTTGAGGTGCTTTACTTGGAATTTGTAAGGGGAGAACCATTGTGCCCATCTGAGAATCTGCGGATTTGGGATAATCTTTGGATTTATGTGGATCATCTTCGGGAAAGCTTTCATATCCATCTCGATAAGAAACTCTGTGTGAATTAAAAAGAAATTAAATTTTTTAATCCCATTTCTTACGGCAAGAATTTCTTTGAATGTGGAATGGTAATGTTGTTCAGCATCTTTGAACTTTCCACTGGCATATCCGCATATTTTCCGTTGGCCATCTTCAACTTCAAAAAGTACCGCACTCCAATATTCGTTGCCGGCATCTGTCTGCAATATCTTTTTCCCGTCTGATGGAATATGGAGGGCTTTAACCTCTTTTGAGATTTCTTTTATCTTCTGAACTGCTTCATCCTGATCCTTTCCCCAACCTTGGGCATTCGTTTTGAGCATTTTATTAAGTGGAGCAATGTATGTAGAGACATTAGGGATAAAATCTCTAACATAATTAACCACACCTAAAAACTGTTGGAGCTGCTTCGTTGTAAATTGGTGTCTGGGAATTTGAGCAGTTCTTGACAAATATGTGGCCCTGGGCTGTATGCTCCATGAACAAAATGCATCCCCAGAAAATCAATTTCCTTCCTAGCAAGAATCATCTTTTTCTGTGAGAGCATGATTCCATTTTTCTCCACTAGGTCATGGAATTGTTGCAGCAACGTGAGGTGTTCTTCCATAGTGTCACTAAAGAGTAAGATGTCATCAATGTAGACTAGTGATGTATGGAGGATGGGTTGATATAATTTTATCATGGCCTTTTGGAACCATGAGGGTGCCGTTTTCAACCCAAAGGGCTTGACAGTGGTGATCGGGTATACAAACCCCTATTTTTGGTCTATCTTCTGGGTGTATTCCTGTCACGACCCAACCCCGTAGGCCGTGACTAGTGCCCGAGTTGGACACTCATATCACCTGTTAACTATAATCATCTACAGCTAGCATATCGAGAACTTATTTGTATAAAAGGCAAGACGTTATTTTAAAGCTGTTACATATATGCATGTCATAGCCATCTGTCTCCTGAGGAGTTACAATTTCCAACAACAAACATATATATATCTATGAAAGCCGACAAGGCTGCCACTACACGCAACATCCCAAACATATATATATATATATATATATATGCAAGCCGACAAGGCTGCCACTACTAATGGGTACGCCCCAAACATAAGTCATATCCATACAACGAAACAACAACTATATACAGACCCACATAAATGTCCATAGACCTCTAAGAGTAATGACAGAATCATATGATGGGACAGGGCCCCGCCGTACCCCGAACAAACACATATATATACAACAAAAGGGATTTATACCACAAGCTAGGCTCCGGAACAAAGGAGCTTCCCAAAGTAGCTGGATAGATATCCTAGGCTGGCAGATCTCCAAAACGAGCGTCTGTACCTGCGGCCATGAACGCATCCCGCCGAAGAAAGGGGGGTCAGTACGGAATATGTACTGAGCATGTAAAGCGTGGTATATAGTAGGTAGAATCATACTGAGACAAGGAGTGTAGGATCTAATGCAACAAACAGAAATCCATAAAACTTACCTTTGAACATAATTCATATTTATCAACCTCATACCAATATCAATATAGAGTTTAGTAGTCAAAGCTTAACAATCATTCTGTACATAACATATATAGCGTGTTCCGGCCCTCTAGTGAGGGGCTCGGTAATTAAAATCATAGCATTGTAAACATGTACATATACGTGTCCCGGCCCTCTAGTGAGGGACTCGGTGAAATAATGATCATATGCCATCCTGGCCGCCATCCCCATATCATCATATCATCATGTATATATATAACGTGTCCCGGCCTTCTAGCAAGGGACTCGGTGAGTAATATAGTAAATATGCACACGAAAACGTGTCCTGGCCCGGGACTCAGTGAAGGATGTAATGGTAAGCACGAGCAGAATAATAAGCAACCATATACATGCAAATCATCTTTGGAGGCTCAATAGATAAGTAACTAATCAGCTTTCAAGTGTCAGGATAATAATCATATTCAGTTCTTTTCTAAATCTTATTACAAACCATAGCAAGGAACGTTTCAGGATTCATATACATGTATCAATTTAACATGATATAGCTTTTGAAGGTCAAGTATGACTCTAATTATGCAATTCTTTAAGAGTAGGAATTTCCATACATCATTTGTTAATCAATCATATAGTAGGCTCGTGACAATAACATTAAGGAATGAATAGAATCATAAGTCATGCTTTGAAATAGAGAGTAGAGTTTACCCCAAAGCTCATATCATTTCTTACTTACGTCTAGGACATGCCAAAAGAAGGAAGGATTAGGCTTTACCTACCATTAGCGTTTAGTCGTATTATAACTCGTACTCGCTGCCCAATAGTACCTTATCCTATATCAAGATATCAAGAGTTACGATTAGTCCACGAGGGAATTCAATACGTATTTTAGCGTTAATAATCCCTTTCTAACATTTAGACGACGTTTCGTTCGCATTCAACCCAACTAGTACTCCAAGCTAATATTGCTAGTCATGCTTTCATGTACCAACCCGAGATTATTTAAACATGTTTCGAGGGAACTTCGGACAGCCCGTATATTATTCGAAGCAGTCTCTTATCCGCGGCCAAAACAGCACTCACAACATTATCGTTTACAATTCGAAAATTTTCCAACTTCAACCATAACAACAACAACAACAACATTACTTATATGATTATTAGAACTGTTTTAGCATCATTTTAACTCTTACAACAGCCCACAAACCATTTCAATTTCAACTTGAATCATTAACTCCACCTTCACTAAACGTCCATAACAACAATCAACATTCAAAATACACTAATCTACCCCTTTCATTAAAACAGTCCACGGTTTGGACTGTTTTTGTACTTCAACATAAATCATTTCTTTTACACCTCAACTCACATATTCATAAGGCATACAATGCACCACAATGTCCATAACAACAAGAATTAAAGCATCACATAAAATAGTCCATTAATTCCTCTAAACCAGCCCCTACACGGCTTCAACACAACTACAACAACTTCATGAATTTCATTCGTTTATTCATACTATAACACATTCCTTCCATTCCTAATACATGTACAAAATGATTAAACACTATTTCCTATAAACCTATAGCACACGGCCCACTTGAACTTCAACAACAACAATCCCATCCAACATGCACAATCATATACATTCAATTTACCATAAACATATGAAAAGTGATCAATTCTTACCTTGTCACTCAATCCTTCAATCGGCTAGCCCCTCAAATTCACTTCTTGAATTTTAACACTTGTTCTTGCAATTCTTACCTTGTCACTCAATGCTACACGTTATTATGCACCTTCAAAGGAGTTGAATTGCCTAAGAAACTGATTTTTTTGGATCAATTTCACAATCCCATTCTTGGCTAGCTCTAGCCGAGACCTTCTCTCTCTATCTCTAATATTCTTGACTTTGTGACGATGAAAATGGTTTGGTTGGTGATGAATGAATCAGCATTCTTACTATATATATGATGTTCATGGGTTGGACATGTGTCCCACTCAATATTTGAGTCAATTATCATTGTCCATCTCCACATTACATACACGGCCACACTTGGCTTTGTTTAATGGACTGATTTAGTTTTTAATCCCACTTAATAAATTAATCATGGTTAATTTAATCCCAACTTTCCATTAATACTACTATACCAAACGAAATTTATAGGCAACTTGTGACTTGAAACGAAACCGGAAGTTAAAGTCTCTACTTCGTACCTTAAAATAGTCTTGTTTTTAACTTGTCGTGTTTAGTTTAAAATGTCCCAATGTATAAAAATACGGGATATAAAATTCTTCCCCCCTTTATAACATTCATCCTCGAATGTTAAATTTATCCCATCGGGTTCTATAAGAGTTTTGGGAAGGGTTCCCTTTATCGGTATAGATTGATCAGACAAGTTACACCATTAAGCAAGGGGGGTTTAGGTTACCTGTAGGAGTCGGAAACAAGTGAGGATATTTCTTCCTCATCTCCTCTTCAGCTTCCCAAGTCATCTCCTCTCTGTTATTATTCCGCCACAACACTTTAACCGAAGCCACGTCTTTGGTTCGCAATCTCCTGATATGTCGATCAAGTATAGCTATAGGCTGCTCTTCGTAGGATAACTTTTCTGTTACCTGGATCTCATCTGCAGGAAATACCCTGGAAGGGTCACCAATACATTTGCGAAGCATAGACACATGAAACACTGGGTGTACTGCTTCTAGATCAGATGGTAGGTCTAATTCGTAGGGAACCTGGCCTATTCTGCGAACAACCTGATAAGGCCCAATGTACCTCGGGCTTAACTTCCCTTTTCTGCCAAACCTCATGACCCCCTTCATGGGTGACACCTTCAAGAACACCCAGTCACCAACCTGAAATTCCAAGTGTCGCCGTCGGTTATCTGCATATGATTTCTGCCGACTCTGGGCTGCCAGTAATCTTTCCTGAATAAGCTTCACCTTATCGACAGCCTGCTGAACCATATCTGGGCCTATTAACTTAGTATCACCAACGTCAAACCAGCCTATAGGTGATCTGCACTTCCTGCCATATAGAGCCTCGTACGGTGCCATCTGGATACTAGAATGGTAACTGTTATTATACGCAAACTCAATAAGCGGCAAGTGATCATCCCAGCTACCTCTAATATCAATAATACAGGGCCGTAACATGTCTTGTAATGTCTGTATGGTTCGCTCGGCCTGTCCGTCAGTCTGAGGATGAAACGCTGTGCTGAGACTCACTTGTGTCCCCAGTCCCTGTTGGAAGAATCCTTAGAAGTTAGCTGTAAACTTGGCTCCTCTATCAGAGATGATAGCTGTGGGAACTCCATGAAGTCTCACTATCTCATTAAGATACAACCTGGTATAATCGTCAGCTGAATATGTAGTCCTGACTGGAAAGAAGTGGGCTGATTTCGTCAATCTATCAACGATGACCCACATAGAATCATATTTCCGTGGAGTGCGAGGTAGACCTGTGATGAAGTCCATATTGATAACCTCCCATTTCCAAGTCGGAATCTCCATCTCCTGCAATAGTCCCCCAGGCTTCTGGTGCTCGACCTTAACCTGCTGACAATTCGCATACTGGGCAACAAATTCTGCTATATCTTTCTTCATGCCATCCCACCAATACAAGCATCTGAGGTCATGGTACATCTTTGTTGACCCTGGATGAATAGAATAACGAGCATAGTGTGCCTCCCCCATAACCTGTTACCGTAATCCTGCAACCTCAGGTACACATAATCTGCCTCTGTATCGTAGTACCCCGTCAGATGAAATCTTGAATGGGGTCTCGTCCTTCTAAAGTGCTGTATCTTTATAATGTACAAGAATAAGATCCTCATATTGGCATCTCTTTACCTCTTCCACAATAGATGACTCAGCAACGCCTCGCACAAAAATGCTACCATTATCAGAATCAGTCAAACGAACTCCCAGACTAGCTAACTGACAAACCTCATGGACTATCTCTTTCTGCCCTGGGGGTACAGCTGCCAAACTACCCATAGATTTACGGCTGAGTGCGTCTGCTACCACATTGGCATTTCCTGGGTGATATAGAATATCAATATCATAATCTTTTAGCAACTCTAGCCATATCCTTTGCCGCAAATTCAGCTCCTTCTGCTTAAAGATATATTGGAGACTCTTATGATCTGTATAAATATCAACATGTACGCCATATAGATAATGTCTCCATATCTTCAAAGCATGAATCACCGCTGCCAACTCCAGATCATAGGTAGGATAATTTCTTTCGTGCTTCCTGAGTTGCCGGGAGGCATAGGCTATAACTCTGCCATGCTGCATTAATACACAACCTAGCCGAACACCTGAAGCGTCACAATAAATAACATAGCCATCTGGCCCCTCAGGAAGAGTTAGAATTGGAGCAATAGTTAACTTTTCCTTCAGCAACTGGAAGCTCCGTTCACAAGCATCGGTCCATTGGAATTTGGCTGCCTTCTGTGTCAGCCTTGTTAAAGGCGCTGAAATCGAAGCAAACTTTTCTACGAATCTCCTGTAATATCCTGCTAGCCCCATAAAACTACGTACCTCAGTAGGTGTCGTAGGTCTCGGCCAAGTCTGGACAGCTTCAATCTTCTGTGTGTTTACTCGAATACCATCAGCTCCAATAATGTGCCCCAAGAATGCTACTGACGTTAACCAGAATTCACATTTAGAAAATTTAGCATATAACTTTTGGTGCTGGAGTATTATAAGTACCGTCCTCAAATGATCTGCATGTTCCCCTTCTGATCACGAATAAACCAGAATATCATCAATAAATACAATCACAAACAGATCAAGAAACGACTTGAATACTCGGTTCATTAAATCCATGAACACTGCTGGAGCATTGGTCAGCCCAAAAAACATCACCCTAAACTCATAGTGCCCGTATCGGGTCCTGAATGCAGTCTTTGGAATATCCGCCTCTCTTACCCGCACCTGATGATAACCTGACCGCAGGTCTATCTTCGAAAAACACCTAGCGCCCTGCAGCTGGTCAAATAAATCATCGATCCTGGGGAGAGGATACCTGTTCTTTATTGTCACTTTATTTAGCTGCCTATAATCAATACACATCCTCAGCGAGCCATCTTTCTTTCTTACAAATAATACCGGTGCTCCCCACGGTGATGTGTTGGGCCTAATGAAGCCCTTCCGTAATAAATCTCTTAGTTGCTCCTTCAATTCTTTCAATTCTGCAGGTGCCATTCTGTAAGGAGGGATAGATATGGGCTGAGTGTCTGGCAATACGTCTATAGTGAACTCTATCTCACGCTCAGGAGGAAGACCTGAAAGTTCATCTGGGAATGCATCTGGAAATTCATTAACCACTGGGATTGACTGAAGAGTCGGTACTTTTGCTTTCAAGTCATGCACATGAACCAGATGATAAATATAGCCCTTCATAACCATCTTCCTTGCCTTGAGGTATGAAATAAACTTACCCCTCGGCGATGCTGTATTCCCCTTCCATTCTATAATTGGCTCCCCTGGGAACTGAAACCGAACTACTTTACCTTTGCAATCAACGTTAGCATAACAGGAAGCTAACCAGTCCATCCCCATAATAACATCGAACTCAGTCATATCTATATCTATTAAATCTGCCTTGGTGCAATGATCGCATAGGACCACCGAACAGTTTCTATACACTTGTTTTGCTATAACAAAATCCCCTACTGGTGTAGCTACCTCGAATGGTTCTATAAATTCATATTTTATCCCAATTTTACTAGCAACAAGGGGAGAAATATATGATAACGTGGAGCCTGGGTCTATCAATGCATATATATCTCGGGAGAAAATCGATAGTATACCTGTTACCACATTTGGCGAGGCCTCCTCATCTTGTCTACTAGCTAAAGCATATATGCGGTTCGAAGGACCGCTAGAACTGGAAACTCCACCACGGCTTCTGCCACGGCCTGCTGGTGTCCGAATACCTTGCCCTATAGGGCGCTAGCTACCGAAGAGGATGAACCCGCAACTGATCCAGTAGGCTGAGCTGCGCCAGCTGCACTACCCCCAAATCGACACTCCCTCATAGTATGGCCTTGACGGCCACAAGAGAAACAAGCACCAGTAATGCGACGGCATTCCCCCGGATGGCGCCTGCCACATCGAGGACACTAAGGTATAGATAGCCTCATCTGGCCTGAATCCCTGTGCATCTGGAAACCTGAAGTCATGGAGCTCTGACCAGCTCCTGAATACCCTGTGCTATCAAACCTCCTACCGGTGAATCGTGGCGGTGCATTCCGTGTCGGCTGAGAAGGATATCTGCTATGCTGCTGCTGAGGCTGTCCGCCTTGAAACTCATCAGAATACTCAGCTGATCTAACACTCTTGTGCTGACCCCTATAATGCTCTCTATCAGTTCGACGCCCTCTATGTCGGTCCTCAACTCCCTGCGCATATGCCTGCACTCGAACAATGTCCATACCGGGCTGGGAAGCCATTGCCATACTGCTATCAATCAAGTAATTGTCCAGCCCCATCACGTAACGATGTACCCTATCAGCCATGTCAGCTATAATAGTGGGCGCATACTTAGCCAGCGAATCAAATTCGAGACTATAATCTCGAACTCTTCTGCCATCCTGTCTCAGGTGTAAAAATCTATCCACTCTGGCCCGCCTCATCTCCGGAGGCAGAAAATGGCCCAGAAAGGCCTTCACGAACTCGTCCCATACTGCTGGAGGGGCATCCTCACCCCTAGACAACTCCCAGGACTCATACCAATTAACCGCTACATCACGCAACCGATATGAAGCCAATTCAACCGAATCAGTCTCAAAATCTTTAATTATTCGCAACGTATGCAGCATCTGTCGAATAAAATCCTGTGAATCCTCTGCTGGCTTTGACCCATAGAACTCTGGGGGGTTACAAGTCAAGAAATCACGGACCCTCAAACTATCATGCCTGTCCGCATAATCACCTCCCAATCCTTGTCTGCGGGTCAGCCCCGACACTAACCTGGTCAATAACTGGACTGCGTCTCTCATAGCCCTGTCCTTTGCCCCTGGCGGGGTAGCGGAGCTCGCTGACTGGAGTCTAATCTCAGGCTCAGATTGGGCATAAGCCCTAGTAATCCTCCGGGTCTGGCTGGTCTCTCCATCTATGGCCTTGCCTTTCTGGGCGGCTGTCGCCTTCTTTGGAGGCATCACTGTAAACATAACAATCAGTTAGGGAGGAATTATCCTGATAATACGACTCTATCGCACGATCTAGAATAAAAAAGAAAGATGACACCCTAAATGCCCTGTAGCTTCCTGTTTATAAATGTGGTGCACAACACATCGATAAACAAGAATCTACTAGACACAGTCTGTAGTCACTCCGAGGATGAACCGCTCTGATACCACTTTTGTCACGACCCAACCCCGTAGGCCGTGACTAGTACCCGAGTTGGACACTCATATCACCTGTTAACTATAATCATCTACAGCTAGCATATCGAGAACTTATTTGTATAAAAAGGCAAGACGTTATTTTAAAGATGTCACATATATGCATGTCATAGCCACCTGTCTCCTGAGGAGTTACAATTTCCAACAACAAACATATATATATCGATGCAAGTCGACAAGGCTGCCACTACACGCAACATCCCAAACATATATATATATATATGCAAGCCGACAAGGCTGCCACTGCGAATGGGTACGCCCCAAACATAAGTCATATACATACAACAAAACAACAACTATATACAGACCCACACAAATGTCCATAAACCTCTAAGAGTAATGACAGAATCATATGACGGGACAGGGCCCCGTCGTACCCCGAACAAACACATATATATACAACAAAAGGGATTTATACCACAAGCTAGGCTCCGGAACAAAGGAGCTTCCCAAAGTAGCTGGATAGATATCCTAGGCTGGCGGATCTCCAAAACGAGCGTCTGTACCTGCGGGCATGAACGCAGCCCCCCGAAGAAAGGGGGGTCAGTACGGAATATGTACTGAGCATGTAAAGTGTGGAATATAGTAAGTAGAATCATACTGAGACAAGGAGTGTAGGATCTAATGCAACAAACAGAAATCCATAAAACTTACCTTTGAACATAATTCATATTTATCAACCTCATACCAATATCAATATAGAGTTTAGTAGTCAAAGCTGAAAAATCATTCTGTACATAACATATATAGCGTGTCCCGGCCCTCTAGTGAGGGGCTCGGTAATTAAAATCTTAGCATTATAAACATGTACATATACGTGTCCCGGCCCTCTAGTGAGGGACTCAGTGAAATAATGATCATATGCCATCCTGGCCGCCATCCCCATATCATTATGTCACCATATCATCATGTATATATATAACGTGTCCCGACCCTCTGGTGAGGGACTCGGTGAGAAATATAGTAAATATGCGCACGAAAACGTGTCCTGGCCCGGTCTCAGTGAAGGATGTAATGGTAAGCACGAGCAGAATAATAAGCAACCACATACATGTAAATCATCTTTGGAGGCTCAATAGATAAGTAACTAATCAGCTTTCAAGTGTCAGGATAATAATCATATTCAGTTCTTTTCTAAATCTTATTACAAACCATAGCAAGGAACATTTCAGGATTCATATATATGTATCAATTTAACATGGTATAGCTTTTGAAGGTCATGTATGACTCTAATTATGCAATTCTTTAAGAGTAGGAATTTCCATACATCATTTGTTAATCAATCATATAGTTGGGTCGTGACAATTCCCAATTGCCACAACCCTGATTTAAGGTCAAACTTGGAAAAGTATTTAGCTATGGCTAAGTGTGAAAAAAGAGTGAGTTTATTTGGGATAGGGAATTTATCATCTTGGAGGAAATAGTTAAGAGGTTGATAGTTTATGACTAATCTGAGTTTACCTCTTGTTTGTTCTGCCCGTTTATTGACATAGAACGCCTCGCATGCCCATTGTGAATTAGAGGGCTCGATAAGTCCAAACTCCAAGAGCTCTTCGCATTCTTTTTTCGCAAGCTGAAGATGATCTGGATTCATGCCGGAGTGACTGGCCTTCGTTGGATTAATGCTTTCATTCTTCTTGAAGGGGAGTTTAATGAAAAACTCCTCATTTAGCCATAGAGGTTTTTTGCATTTTCCCATAAACTCCTTGTGAGAATCCGCACATGAATGCTCCACCAACTGCTTTTCTATCTCCTTGATCTGTTCAGCATCAGTTATTTGGAATAATCGTAAAACATCTGTATATGGCTTGCATTGTTTCTTGAAAGTTATTCCATGGGCTTTGATCTGGAGTTGATCTTTAAGTTGTCTGAAGATGTCAAATCCGACAATGAGATCTTTTCCTGGTACATCTGATCCAATCAGCTTTGTTCGAAACTTTAACCCTTGGAAGAATTCAATTGTGATTGGATGCTTTGTGATGACTGTGGTGGTTAGGACTCCAGTCCCAATAGTGTTGAAATCTTTGAAATGTGGAATCCATTAATCCTAAAGAAGGACGATGGGTTAATCAATGAACATGCCGCTCCAGTGTCTATTAAGGCAATAACCTGGATTGGTTTATCCCATTTGGAAGGATAAACTTTAAGCTGGACCTGCGGGATCACCATGATGCTATTGATATCTTCTTGAGCCTTTCCCTCTGGTTCTGAAATCTAGTAATATTCATTGCCATATTCTTCGTACACATCTATGGAAAAGAGGGTCTTCTCTGTGGGTTCGTCCTCTAATGAGAGTACAGATTCAAGATCGCCATCTTCATCTAGATGGATACCAATGTAGTCCTCTATTTCAGTTAGAAGCTTGATGATCTTCTGGATTGGGGATAATTTTTTGCATAATGCCCAATCTTGTTGCAGATGAAGCATCTATCATTTTTTCGGGACTTGCCTGGGCTCTTCCTCCTGAAATATTTCATGCGCCTCCTGAACTGGGATCCTTCTCGTGAAGGCCTTGGCCATTTGAATCGCATGAACCTTCCCTTTCGTCTTGGGACATGGCACGAACAACTTGACCCAGTAATTAGGTCAGACTTTCTGCAAGCTTTATCAAGGGCTGGATTGTTTCGGATGGTCTGCATCAAAACAGATCTCTTTGGCAGATATCATCCAACGCTAGCAATATGGCTTGCCTGGTGTAGCCGATCGGTGGGATCGTTATTGATTGAAACTTCTCCTCAACGATCGTCATGGTCCGGCTTGCTAACATCTTCGGAAGTGATGAAACAAAGGCTTGCTTGAGAATAGCTTCTCCGCCTAACTCAAAGAACATTTTAGCCATCTTCTGAAAATGGATATCGATGGCATCTCTGTCAAATGCTACGCATTTCATTTCAAAGAACTGTCTCCTTAGTTTTTCTTGCCTTTGGCCGGTATCTCCACAAAATACCTCTTGGGGTATTTTGATGTTGTAAGAAAAGTCTTGGGATGTGAGAAACATATTCTTGTCTTGTGTCCCAAGTGAATTCCACCAGTCTCGGAGAATTCCGGAGAACCTTGAAGTGAATTCTGATAGGATCATATACTTTTCCCGTTCGATAAGATTCTTTATCACCATCCAAGTGAAGAAATCTTGGATCCTTTGGGGCCATCTTGATACTTTGATATCATCCAGACTGAATGTATGGAATCCAATCCCAACGAAGTTTGCTGTTTTATTGTTCTAGCCTTCTTTCTGGAATTGGCTCATCTGTCATCCCGTCCCGATCATCATCTACTTCAGAGATTTCTGGTTCTCTGGGTTGATTCATGAATATTGGCGGGTTATTTTCTTCAGAAGAGTCAACTGAGGAATCTTCCCTTGTCTCAAAGCTTGCTTCCGTAGGATCAGTATCATATGAATCTTGGTCACTGGATCCTAGGGTATCATCCTCCTTTACATCCTTTGTGGGTCGGGTCATGTAGAGGTTAGGAATATTATGGGCTGAGATCATCAAGGTTTCCAGCTCGAGTTCTTTTTAACTTTCCCCGAGTTCTTTCTTTCATTGGGACTGCTTTTGGGCCGCCATAGAGTCTTCTTTCCCAAACCATTTTTGCAATGTCAAACTCAGGTTCATTGTTTTGTTTTTGGGCAAAAGGCATAGGGTCTCGCTTTGTGGATGGGAGCACAGTGAAAGAATAGTCAAGCTTTGGTGGTGAGTATGTTTGTGAGGATATGGGGAAAAAGGCGGGATTTGATGGGCAGCTTTGTGTTTTTTGCGGTACCATTTCTCAGTAGGTGTAATTGTTCTTTAAGGTCAGCCATTTCCTTTTGTTGTTGTTTAAAGAAATGGAATATGGACGTGCCTGGTGGACAAATCTCATACTGCATATTTGTCATTCGTAATTCCAGAGCTTTGATCAGTCCAACATGCTGAGAAGATGCTTGTTCCACCTTCTTCTCAATTGTCACCACCCTGCTCATCATCTTATTCTGTGTGTGAGCAATATTTCTGATGGAAGTGATAATATTAGTTAACACTTTGTTTTGGCAAATGGCATTTTCGGATTGCCAATTAATTGTCGCTTCCCCTTCACTTGTTGGTGGCTTTTCTCCCGCGGGCAGCACAACATTTTGCCTTGGATTTTTTGGGGCATGGCTTGCACCATCCTTTTCAAAAGGTTGTTGTGGAGGAAATTCAGTGGTGTGACTGGAGCAGGAGGGGTTCATAATGAATATTTCTGGCTTTGGGATACTTGGGTTTGAAGGTTTATGATGTAAATTTTGGTTAGGGAGAGATGGCCAACTTTGGGGTTTGTACGAAACAAGGAATTCATATTTTCTTGGACAGCTCAGTGAACTGATAGATGAGTCTCCTTCTTCATACCTTGTTCGGAACTTTCTTTCAGAGTTTCCCCTTTTTTTCTTTGATTTGGCTCTTCTTGTATGGTGTTCATCCAGTTCAATTTCATCGTCAAGACATTCTTGACAGTCACATTGGATATCCCAGGGGCAGTGTCCCGTGAAAGGACATTTGAACCACCATACTTCATGACCTTCATTATCGAACTGCTTTATCAAGTCATGTTCGCTCATAACACTTGGGAGATGGCAAGCGAATGTTTCAGGGTCATCTTGGTGTGCTTGGTTATGAGTGGGTTGGTACATCTGGAAAGAGAAGGTTGTTTTGTTGGGTTTTTTAAGGTAAGAGTGGTCAAATCTTATGGCGACTGTTTTATCGGGGTTTTTGGAAAAAGTGGGTTCAGAAGATTGGAGAGGTTCAACAGGTTCTCTCAGCTTTTCATAATTCGTGACCTATGTATCTGGAAGGACTTCGATAAGTTCTTCTCTAGAAAGTTGTTTTGGGATTTGGGTGCACAAGGTAGTTCCGTTGGTGGCATCCACTTTTAAGAGCAAAGCATTTTCTCCACCTGGAAGAGAGATATCCATAGCATGATTCTGAACTCGCCAAGCTATTTTGTAGTGTAAAGTAGCCTGAATAGCATTTTTAGCTTGTGGAGCACCTTGAATTTGGACTTGGAGCTTTAAAGCCTCCGTTAGATATGGATCATACAGGGACATGTTAAAATTTGGAAATATAGTGACAAAAACTATCCCAGCATTTAGAGTGACTTCTGTGGTACCCAAATTCGCATGTTGGTACTCGTTATATCTAGTATCAAGAAGGGCAAGGCGAGCTACAACTGGTAGGCCCTTTCGTCCATGATAAGTTAATGCAATTCTAATAGCACTAAAATGGACATGGGTGAAACCATGATGTTTCCACTGTCTAGGAAAATCATCTGGAATATGCAGAGTGATGAATTGTTCCTCCTGAGTTGCTAGAATAGGGTGCTGGTCATGTTTTGAGGCACCAACATATTCTTTAGCTTCTTTGGGCTTTGGTTGGACCAAGGAACGAATTTGTGACCACGGGGAACATGTCTTTTTGGCAAAAGCAGAGTATGGGTTTATGAGGGGTAGGTCGGTGGGAGACACTTTGTTTCCATCAGGTAAAATATCAACTTCATAAAGGTAGTCATATTTGCAAGAAAGGGTTTTATACAGAGTAGGAGACATATTTATTTTTGGTAAGGACTTAGACGGGTTGGACGCAGATGGTAACGACTCAGACATATTTTTACTAAACTGCTCCCCTCTCCGAAAGAGATGGACTGGCTCTGATACCAAGGGTATGTAGAGGGCGGGGAAACACCAAGCAAGACAGCCAAACTACAAGCAAAATAGTTTTCTTACATAGTAGGACTGGGCTTCAACATCCCGAAGGACGGCTTACCACAAACCTGACTTCAACAACCCGAAGGATGGCTTGTCAAGTTAGTCGGACAGTTGGAAAGATCGTAGATATGAAAATTTTTCCTACAAAATGGGCTGGCTTCCTAGCCAAGCTACTCAACTCGGAAAAACTTTCGCACTACTACAGACATACTGTCAATGCTTCGGAAAACTATTGTACTCATAGCAAACTCGACTTGCCCAATATTTCCTAACCCTATACTAACTTAGGATCAGCCTTTCCATGCCTTTCAAAGAGAAGAACAAGAGAAATTTATAAGGCAAACATTTTATTGATATCGGAAAATTTACAGGGAAATAGTTTGATGCCCCCTAACTACTACATAGCCTCCTATTTATAGGAGTTGGAGGCTTTCACAAGACTTATCCTACATGGCACACGGGCCCCGTTAGACATGTGAAGGGCCTAATAAAACAAACCTAATAGAACGAGCCTAATAAGACAGCCTAATAAAACAAGCCTGATAAAACGAGCCTAATAAGACAGCCTAATAAAACAAGCCTGATAAAACGAGAGAAACATTATTTGAAGCATGAAAACCATGTGCAAGCATGTGACCATGGGGTCCGCTTTTGTCTTTCTTGTAAGCACGTCAGTAAGATTTATCCGACGGAGCAGTGCTTGATGGAGTCGATGGCGGAGTTGCGTATCCTTCCTCTATCCACCATTCTGGTCCATGTTTTTGTTTGATTTTTTCATTGTTTTCCAGACTTCTTTTTCGCGACCTTGTGTAGTAGCATTTTTTGTTGGATGGCCCTGTCATCTCTGGATCTATTTTTGCTGAATCTTGAGATGGAAAATCCAACCTTATCTTTGTGATAGCCTGAGTGACTTCATCTTTGATTATTTCATATGGCACTCGGTACTCCATTGCTGCTTCTCGAACTCTTTCCCAATGGGGATGATTATCAGTGTAATTCCATCGAGCCCATTATTTCGGCCATATCTCCTTTGGGATGCACTTATTTTGCTGGAAAATAATTCTCCGTGCTTCGCTGTATTCATCTTCTAAGGACAAGACAGAGACGGGAATTCCCACCATAGTGAAATATCTGGTTGAGCATAGACCTTCCCATCAATAATTTTTATCGGTCGATGCAACATGAACACATTTGCTGCATAGGAGTCTTGGAAACATTGAACCCAATATCTTCGTGGTTTGAACCATTGCAGAAACATTTTGACAGCAGGTTCAATCTTGTCAAAACATCGGAACATGTCGCACTTGAATTCCATGAAAATATAATACTGGTGACACAAGTACCAGAAAAACCATAACAGCTCCTGTGGAAAATCATTGTGCATGGCTATGGATACGTGACAAAATGGGTATTCTGGATTGACTCCGAATGGCTTAAGGATGGATCCTCCATATTTTCTGAAAACTAGGAGCTCATAGAAAGTCGTTCTTTCTGTGAGGGTGGATGGATCAAACGGGTCCACAAACTTGCTGAAGAATTCTGGCGGATGATCTGCTATTCTGGAGGGACTAGCTCCTGATGAGCTTGTAAGCATGAAAATGTTGCTAGTTAGCCTCTTCTGCAGCTTGGCTTGAAATCTCTTTCAAAACTCATCTGGCCTGGATAGGAAATCCGCTAGAATATTATCTTTCCCTTTGAGGTGCTTTACTTGGAATTTGTAAGGGGAGAACCATTGTGCCTATCTGAGAATCTGCGGATTTGGGATAATCTTTGGATTTATCTGGATCATCTTCGGGAAAGCTTTCATATCCATCTAGATAAGAAACTCTGTGTGAATTAAAAAGAAATTAAACTTTTTAATCCCATTTTTTACGGCAAGAATTTCTTTGAATGTGGAATGGTAATGTTGTTCAGCATCTTTGAACTTTCCACTAGCATATCCGCATATTTTCCGTTGGCCATCTTCAACTTCGAAAAGTACCGCACTCCAATATTCGTTGCTGGCATCTGTCTACAATATCTTTTTCCCGTTTGATGGAATATGGAGGGCTTTAGCCTTTTTTGAGATTTCTTTTATCTTCTGAGATGCCTCATCCTGTTCCTTTCCCCAACCTTGAGTATTATTTTTGAGCATTTTTGTAAGTGGAGCAATGTATGTACAGACAATAGGGATAAAATCTCTAACATATTTAATCACACCTAAAAACTATTGGAGCTGCTTCGTTGGAAAATTGGTGTCTGGGAATTTGAGCAGTTCTTGACAAATATGTGGCCCTGGGCTGTATGCTCCATGAACAAAATGCATCCCCAGAAAATCAATTTCCTTCCTAGCAAGAATCATCTTTTTCTGTGAGAGCATGATTCCATTTTTCTCCACTAGGTCATGGAATTGTTGCAGCAACGTGAGGTGTTCTTCGATAGTGTCACTAAAGAGTAAGATGTCATCAATGTAGACTAGTGATGTATGGAGGATGGGCTGAAATAATTTTATCATGGCCTTTTGGAACAATGAGGGTCCCGTTTTCAACCCAAAGGGCATGACCTTCCATTGAAAGTGGTGATCGGGTATACAAACCCCTGTTTTTGCTCTATCTTCTGGGTGTATTCCCAATTTCCAAAACCCCGATTTAAGGTCAAACTTGGAAAAGTATTTATCTTTGGCTAAGTGTGAAAAAAGGGTGAGTTTATTTGGGATAGGGAATTTATCATCTTGGAGGAAATAGTTAAGAGGTTGATAGTTTATGACTAATCTGAGTTTACCTCTTGTTCGTGCTGCCCGTTTATTGACATAGAACGCCTCACATGCCCATTGTGAATTAGAGGGCTCGATAAGTCCAAACTCTAAGAGCTCTTCGCATTCTTTTTTCACAAGCTGAAGATGATCTGGATTCATACCGGAGTGACTTGCCTTCGTTGGATTAATGCTTTCATTCTTCTTGAAAGGGAGTTTAATGAAAAACTCCTCATTTAGCCATAGAGGCTTTGTGCATTTTCCCATAAATCCTTGTGAGAATCTGCACATGAATGCTCCACCAACAGCTTGGTTTATCTCATTTTGGATGGATAAACTTTAAGCTGGACCTGCGGTATCACCGTGATGATGTTGATATCTTCTTGAGCCTTTCCCTCTGGTTCTGTAATCTGGTAATATTCATCGCCATATTCTTCGTACACATCTATGGAAAGGAGGTTCTGCTCTGTGGGTTCGTCCTCTAATGAGTGTACAGATTCAAGATCGCCATCTTCATCTAGATGGATACCAGTGTAGTCCTCTATTTCAGTAAGAAGCTCGATCGATCTTCTGGATTGGGGACAATCTTTTGCATAATGCCCAATCTTGTTGCAGATGTAGCATCTATCATTTTTTCGGGACTTGCCTGGCCTCTTCCTCCTGAAATATTTTGTGCGCCTCCTAAACTGGGATCCTTCTCGTGAAGGCTTTGGCCATTTGAATCGCTTGAACCTTCCCTTTCGTCTGGGGACATGGCACGAACAGCTGGACCCAGTAATTAGGTCAGACTTTCCACAAGCTTTATCAAGGGCTGGATTGTTTCGTATGATCTGCTTCAAAACAGATCTCTTTGTGCAGATATCATCCAACTCAAGAAATAAGGCATGCCTGATGTACCCGATCGGTGGGATCGTTATTGATTGAAACTTCTCCTCAACGATCGTCATGGTCCGGCTTGCTAACATCTTCGGAAGTGATGAAACAAAGGCTTGCTTGAGACTACCTTCTCCGCCTAACTCAAAGAACATTTTAGCCATCTTCTGAAAATGGATATCGATGGCATCTCTGTCAAATGCTACGCATTTCATTTCAAAGAACTGTCTCCTTAATTTTTCTTGCCTTTGGCCGGTATCTCAAAAAAATACCTCTTGGAGTATTTTGATGTTGTAAGCAAAGTCTTGGGATGTGGGAAACATATTCTTGTCTTGTGTCCCAAGTGAATTCCACCAGTCTCAGAGAATTCCGGAGAACCTTGAAGTGAATTCTCACAGGATCATATACTTTTACCGTTCGATAAGATTCTTGGTCACCATCCAAGTGAAGAAATCTTGGATCCTTTGGGGCCATCTTGATACTTTGATATCATCCAGACTGAAAGTGTGGAATCCAGTCCCAACAAATTTTGCTGTTGTTGGTTCTGGCCTTCTTTCTGGAATTGGCTCATCTGTCATCCCGTCCCGATCATCATCTACTTCAGAGATTTCTTGTTCTCTGGGTTGATTCATGAATATTGGCGGGTTATTTTCTTCTGAAGAGTCAACTGAGGAATCTTCGCTTGTCTCAAAGCTTGCTTCCGTAGGATCAGTATCATATGAATCTTGGTCACTGGATCCTAGGGTATCATCCTCCTCTACATCCTTTGTGGGTCGCGTCACGTAGAGGTTAGGAATATTACGGGCCGAGATCATCAAGGTTTCCAGCTCGGGTTCTTTTGAACTTTCCCCGAGTTCTTTCTTTCGTTTGGACTGCTTTTGGGCCGCCATAGAGTCTTTCCTTTCCCAAACCATTTTTGCAATGTCAAACTCAGGTTCATTGTTTTGTTTTTGGGCAAAAGGCATAGGGTCTTGCTTTGTGGATGGGAGCACAGTGAAAGAATGGTCAAGCTTTGGTGGTGAGTATTTTTGTGAGGACTTGGGGAAAAAGGCGGGTTTTGATAGGCAGCTTTGTGTTTTTTGCGGTTCTAGGTGACCATATATCAGTAGCTGTATTTGTTCTTTAAGTTCAGCCATTTCCTTTTGTTGTTGATTAAAGAAATGGAAAAGGGAAGTGCCTGGTGGACAAATCTCATACTCTATGATTGTCATTCGCAATTCCAGGGCTTTGATCAGTCCAGCATGCTGAGAAGATGCTTGTTCCACCTTCTTCTCAATTGTCTCCACCCTGCTCATCATCTTATTCTCTGTGTGAGCATCATTTCTGATGGAAGTGCTAATATTAGTTAACACTTTTTTTTGACAAATGGCATTTTCAGATTGCCAATTGATTGTCGCTTCCACTTCACTTGTTGGTGGCTTTCCTCCCGTGGGCAGCACAACATTTTGCCTTGGAATTTTTGGGGCATGGCTTGCACCATCCTTTTCAAAAGGTTGTTATGGGGGAAATTCAGTGGTGTGACTGAAGCTGGAGGGGTTCATCATGAATATTTCTGGCTTTGGGATACTTGGGTTTTGAAGGTTTGTGATGTAAATTTTTGTTAGGGAGAGATGGAAAACTTTGGGGTTTGTACGAAACAAGGAATTCATATTTTCCTGGACGGCTCAGTGAACCGATAGATGAGTCTCCTTCTTCATACCTTGTTCGGAACTTTCTTTCAGAGTTTCCCCCTTTTTTCTTTGATTTGGATCTTCTTGTATGGTGTTCATCCCATTCAAATTCATCGTAAAGACATTCTTGACAGTCACATTGGATATCCCATGGGTAGTGTCCCGTGAAAGGACATTTGAACCACCATACTTCACGACCTTCATTATCAAACTGCTTTATCCAGTCATGTTCGTTCATGATACTTGGGAGATGGTAAGCGAATGTTTCAGGGTCATCTTGGTGTGCTTCGTTATGAGTGGGTTGGTACATCTGGAAAGAGAAGGTTGTTTTGTTGGGTTTTTTAAGGTGAGAGTGGTAAAAGCTTATGGCGACTGTTTTATTCGTGACCCTTGTATCTGGAAGGACTTTGATAAGTTCTTCTCTAGAAAGCTGTTTTGGGATTTGGGTGCACATGGTAGTTCCGTTGGTGCCATCCACTTTTAAGAGCAAAGCATTTTCTCCACCTGGAAAAGATATATCCATAACATGATTCATAACTCGCCAAGCTATTTGGTAGTGTAAAGTAGCCTGAATAGCATTTTTAGCTTGTGGAGCACCTTGAATTTGGACTTGGAGCTTTAAAGCCTCCGTTAGATATGGATCATACAGGGACAAGTTAAAATTTGGAAATATAGTGACAAAAACTGTCCCAGCATTTAGAGTGACTTCTGTGGTACCCAAATTCGCATGTTCATACTCGTTATATCTGGTATCAAGAAGTGCAGGGGCGAGCTACAACTGGTTGGCCCTTTTTTCTGGGTTGATTCATCACTTGTCATAGTTATTTACGCTTCCTTATCATTCATGATTGTACGAAAATCATTTTTAGGTGGACAACACAATTAGTATATATATATAGATATACAAATGCCTCATTAGGCCATCAAAATAATATATATAATATATACATACATGTTGTAATAAACTTGTGAGACCATCTAACCCACACTACGCATGTACGAGCCTCTACTGACATACTATACATGTAGACGGAACAAGACTCTGTCATGCCCCAAAATATACATATGTACCAAAAGGATAATCATAAGCACCTCCGGACAATGGAGTGCTTTCAATCAGCTTACAGCTCCTAAGAATCTGGATCGAGCTCGCCTCCCTGTCTACCTGTGGGCATGAACACAGCGTCCAAAGAAAACGGACGTCAGTACGAATGTTGTACTGAGTATGAGAGGCATGAGCAAAAACAACACATCAAGAAAGTAAAGGAGGCATCAAGTATAGAGCAACTGTACCTGACTGGGAATCATATGAAAAGTAATGCATGCTGACTTACTTTTATGCTTATCATCATCTCATGTGTGCATATCATATGTATATATATATCTAAACTGCCCGACCATATAGGTGCGATGTGATAATCAGTAACATTAGCCTGCGTCCAGGCCTCCCGTGTCTGGGGTACCATCTCATGCCGCCCACTAGTGGTGTCTGCCCATGCCAACTGGCCATGGTGTATCGTATAGCTGCCCGCTTTCGCGGTGACTGCCCGGCCAACTAGGCCCGGTGTAATGTGATGATAACATGCTTTTTATAAAATACTTATAATAATATGCTTATCATAATGTGCTTATCATCGTGCATGCATAAGGACTCTAGAACAACTGTGTTGTATCGAGGTGACGTAAGGTCGTGAACCCTCGATTCCATTACAAACATATATGAGCATTCTTCCTCACCTTGAAGGGATTAGTATGTAAGGTGAGTCTATACAAGGAACAACATCATTTACTTTATAAGAACGCCATATCATATCTCTTGACTCATATAGCTATTCATGATCTTAGGCTCTTGGCTTTCCAGAGTATAGGAGAATCATGGAAAGGGAAAAGAATCATATCATGGGATTCATGCCATAGAAATAAAAGGACTAGCCTCACATACCTTTGTCGTTTAGCTAAGCTACCGTTCACTTGCTCTCCTTTAATGTCACGTCCCTACCTTCACGAAACAATTCATATTGACGTTAGTTAATCGACTACAGGAATGCGTCACTATTTCTAGAGAAAATTGGACAGCACTTCCTTTATTTATACTGCTTTTCTCATAGTCTATATCAACTCCCAAGCATTTACAACAGCACTTCACAATATCGTATCAACAATCGTCATTCATATACTTTGAGCAAAATCCACCATTTTTCTCTATTTTCTCCACATTTATGGTTGCAGTTCGTTATCGCGTTTTCTCATATAAAATGCTTATTTCCTGGTCTAATCATCATTTACAACATATTCATAATCATGGCACATCAACATTTATGATTCCATTCAACTACCATTCAATTGTGACACTATTCATCCATTTAAGACCCATTTTCCATGTCTTTCTACAATTCAAGCATCTTGGCTTTCCAATACCTTAAACAACATGATAAAGTCATGAAACATACCTTATATGATGGTGGAACAAGCCTAGAGTGGAATCACCTCTTTAGCACCAAAACCCTTCTTCACCTCTTTTGGAATTTCTTGAAGGAGATGACTTCCAATTAGGTTTCATGCACTTTGTTTCATAGATTTGGTGTTGATGATCATTGATTTCCTTGGTATTCTTGTGGTTGAAGTGTTTGGAGTGTTCTAGAGATTTCTTGAAGGTTATAGATGAAGTATGAATGAAAATGAATGACAAAGTCACTTATAATAATCACAAAATCTGATTTTTAATGAACAGTCGTCGGGGTGTACAGTGGTCGTAAACCACAGTTTACGGACCATATACTAGTTTACGGGCCGCATAACGTGATCGTATTTAAGCATATCAAAACAGAAAGGTTTGCTGGAGGTCATGAAGGTTTACGACCACAGTTTACGGGCCGGGCCGTATTTCAGTTTACGGTCCGTAAACTTGGACGTATTTTACCATTTAAACTTGGACAGAAAGTTGAAATTTTTGGAACGTTGGAGGACGATGGCAGTATACGGTCCGTAAATCACTTTACGGGCCGTATTCTGTTTTACGACCACTGGCTGAATTGAAATTCTACAACTTTCTTATTTCCAAAAAAAAATTCACGAATCGCCATTCCCTACTTAGTAAAACGTCACACACTCATACCCTTCGTTGGTCTATTCATTGTACATGTACGGGGACTTTTCCGAGGTGTAACAGTAGCACAACATTTTGCCTTGGAATTTTTGGGGCATGGCTTGCACCATCCTTTTCAAAAGGTTGTTGTGGGGGAAATTCAGTGGTGTGACTGGAGCTGGAGGGGTTCATCATGAATATATCTGGCTTTGGGATACTTGGGTTTGAAGGTTTGTGATGTAAATTTTGGTTAGGGAGAGATGGCCAACTTTGGGATTTTTACGAAACAAGGAATTCATATTTTCCTTGACGCCTCAGTGAACCGACAGATGAGTCTCCATCTTCATACATTGTTTGGAACTTTCTTTCAGAGTTTCCCCCTTTTTTCTTTCATTTGGCTCTTCTTGTATGGTGTTCATCCCATTCAATATCATCGTCAAGACATTCTTGATAGTCACATTGGATATCCCATGGGCAGTGTCCCGTGAAAGGACATTTGAACCACCATACGTCATGACCTTCACTATCAAACTGCTTTATCCAGTCATGTTCGCTCATGATACTTGGGAGATTGTAAGCGAATGTTTCAAGGTCATCTTGGTGTGCTTGGTTATGAGTGGGTTGGTACATCTGGAAAGAGAAGGTTGGTTTGTTGGGTTTTTTATGGTGAGAGTGGTCAAAGCTTATGGCGACTGTTTTATCGAGTTTTTTGGAAAAAGTGGGTTCAGAAGATTGGAGAGGTTCAACAAGTTCTCTCAGCCTTTCATAATTCGTGACCCATGTATCTGGAAGGACTTTGATAAGTTCTTCTCTAGAAAGCTCTTTTGGGATTTGGGTGCACATGGTAGTTCCGTTGGTGGCATCCACTTTTAAGAGCAAAGCATTTTCTCCACCTGGAAGAGAGATATCCATAGCATGACTCTGAACTCGCCAAGCTATTTGGTAGTGTAAAGTAGCCTGAATAGCATTTTTAGCATGTGGAGCACCTTGAATTTGGACTTGGAACTTTAAAGCCTCCGTTAGATATGGATCATACAGGGACATGTTAAAATTTGGAAATATAGTGACAAAAACTGTCCCACCATTTAGAGTGACTTCTGTTGTACCCAAATTCGCATGTTGGTACTCGTTAGATCTGGTATCAAGAAAGGCAAGGCGAGCTACAACTGGTTGGCCCTTTCGTCCATGATATGTTAATGTAATTCTAATAGCATCAAAATGGACATTGGTGAAACCATTATGTTTCCACTGTCTAGGAAAATCATCTGGAATCTGCAGAGTAATGAATTGTTCCTCCTGAGTCGCTAGAATAGGGTGCTGGTCAAGTTTTGAGGCACCAACATATTCTTTAGCTTCTTTGGGCTTTGTTTGGACCAGGGAACAGATTTGTCACCACGGGGAACTTGTCTTTTTAGCAAAAGCAGAGTATTGGTTTATGAGGGGTAGGTCGGTGGGAGACACTTTGTTTCCATCAGGTAAAATATCAACTTCATAAAGGTAGTCATATTTGCAAGAAAGGGTTTTATACAGAGTAGGAGACATATTTATTTTTGCTAAGGACTTACAAGGGTTGGACGCAGATGGTAACGACTCAGACATATTTTTACTAAACTGCTCCCCTCTCCGAAAGAGATGGACTGGCTCGGATACCACGGGAATGTAGAGGGCGGGGAAACACCAAGCAAGACAGCCAAACTACAAGCACAATAGTTTTCTTACATAGTAGGACTGGGATTCAACATCCCGAAGGACGGCTTGCCACAAACCTGACTTCAACAACCCGAAGGATGGCTTGTCAAGTTAGTCGGACAGTTTGAAAGATCGTAGATATGAAAGTTTTTCCTACAAAATGGGCTGGCTTCCTAGCCAAGCTACTCAACTCGGAAAAAATTTTGCCGCTTCGGAAAACTATTTTACTCATAGCAAGCTCAACTTGCCAAATATTTCCTAACCCTATACTAACTTAGGATCAGCCTTTTCATGCCTTTCAAAGAGAAGAACAAGAGAATTTTAGAAGGCAAACATTTTATTGATATCGAAAAATTTACAGGGTAATTGTTTGATGCCCCCTAACTACTACATAGCCTCCTACTTATAGGAGTTGGAGGCTTCCACAAGACCTATCTTACATGGCACATGGGCCCCGCTAGACATGTGAAGGGCCTAATAAAACAAACCTAATAAAACGAGCCTAATAAGACAGCCTAATAAAACAAGCCTGATAAAATGAGCCTAATAAGACAGCCTAATAAAACAAGCCTAATAAAACGAGAGGAACATTATTTGAAGCATGACAACCATGTGCAAGCATGTGACCGTGGGGTCCGCTTTTGTCTTTCTTGTAAGTACGTCAGTAAGCTTTATCCGATGGAGCGGTGCTTAATGGAGTCGACGGCGGAGTTACGTATCCTTCCTCTATTCACCATTCTGGTCCATGTTTTTTCTTGAATTTTTCTTTGTTTTCCAGACTTCTTTTTGTCGACCTTGTGTAGTAGCATTTTTTGTTGGATGGCCCTGTCATCTCTGGATCTATTTTTGCTGAATCGTGAGATGGAAAATCCAACCTTATCTTTGTGATAGCCTGAGTGACTTCATCTTTGATTATTTTATACGGCACTCGGTACTACTTTGCTGCTTCCCGAACTCTTTCCCAATAGGGATGGTTATTGGTGTAATTCCATCGAGCCCATTCTTTCGGCCATATGTCCTTTGGGATGCACTTATTTTGCTGGAAAATAATTCTCTGTGCTTTGTTGTATTCATCTTCTAAGGACAAGGCATAGACGGGGAATTCCCACCATAGTGAAATATCTGGTGTAGCATAGACCTTCCCATCAATATTTTTTATCGGTCGATGTAACATGAACACTTTTGCTACATAGGAGTCTTGGAAACATTGAACCCAATATCTTCATGGTTTGAACCATTGCAGAAACCTTTTGAGAGCAGGTTCAATCTTATCAAAACATCGGAACATGTCGCACTTGAATTCCATGAAAATATAATACTGGTGACACAGGTACCAGATAAACCATAATAGCTCCTGTGGAAAATCATTGTGCATGGCTATGAATACGTGACAGAATGGGTATTCTGGATTGACTCCGAATGGCTTAAGGATGGATCCTCCAAATTTTTGGAAAACTAGGAGCTCATAGAAAGTCCTCCTTTCTGTGAGGATGGATGGATCAAACGGGTCCATAAACTTGCTGAAGAATTCTGGCGGATGATCTGCTATTCTGGATGGACTAGCTCCTGATGAGCTTGTAAGCATGAAAATGTTGCTAGTTAGCCTCTTCTGCAGCTTGGCTTGAAATCTCTTTGAAAACTCATCTGGCCTGGATAGGAAATCCGCTAGAATATTATCTTTCCCTTTGAGGTTCTTTACTTGGAATTTGTAAGGGGAGAACCATTGTGCCCATCTGAGAATCTGCGGATTTGGGATAATCTTTGGATTTATGTGGGTCATCTTCGGGAAAGCTTTCATATCCATCTCGATAAGAAACTCTGTGTGAATTAAAAAGAAATTAAACTTTTTAATCCCATTTTTTACGGCAAGAATTTCTTTGAATGTGGAATGGTAATGTTGTTCAGCATCTTTGAAATCTCTTATTTTCCGTTAGCCATCTTCAACTTCAAAAAGTACCTCACTCCAATATTCGTTGCTGGCATCTGTCTACAATATCGTTTTCCCGTCTGATGGAATATGGAGGGCTTTAACCTCTTTTGAGATTTCTTTTATTTTCTGAATTGCCTCATCCTGTTCCTTTCCCCAACCATGAGCATTCCTTTTGAGCATTTTTGTAAGTGGAGCAATGTATGTAGAGACATTAGGGATAAAATCTCTTACATAATTAATCACACCTAAAAACTGTTGGAGCTGCTTCGTTGTAAAATTGGTGTCTGGGAATTTGAGCAGTTCTTGACAAATATGTGGCCCTGGGCTGTATGCTCCATGAACAAAATGCATCCCCAGAAAATCAATTTCCTTCCTAGCAAGAATCATCTTTTCTGTGAGAGCATGATTCCATTTTTCTCCACTAGGTCATGGAATTATTGCAACAACGTGAGGTGTTCTTCCATAGTGTCACTAAAGAGTAAGATGTCATCAATGTAGACTAGTGATGTATGGTGGATGGGTTGAAATAATTTTATCATGGCCTTTTGGAACAATGAGGGTGCCGTTTTCAACCCAAAGGGCATGACCTTCCATTGAAAGTGGTGATCGAGTATACAAAACCCTGTTTTTGGTCTATCTTCTGGGTGTATTCCCAATTTCCAAAACCTCGATTTAAGGTCAAACTTGGAAAAGTATTTAGCTTTGGTTAAGTGTGAAAAAAGGGTGAGTTTATTTCGGATAGGGAATTTATCATCTTGGAGGAAATAGTTAAGAGGTTGATAGTTTATGACTAATCTGAGTTTACCTCTTGTTTGGTCTGCCCGTTTATTGACATAGAACGCCTCGCATGCCCATTGTGAATTAGAGGGCTCGATAAGTCCAAACTCCAAGAGCTCTTCGCATTCTTTTTTCGCAAGCTGAAGATGATCTGGAGTCATGCCGGAGTGACTTGCCTTCGTTGGATTAATGCTTTCATTCTTCTTGAAGGGGAGTTTAATGAAAAACTCCTCATTTATCCATAGAGGCTTTTTGCATTTTCCCATAAACTCCTTGTGAGAATCCGCACATGGATGCTCCACCAACTGCTTTTCTATCTCCTTGATCTGTTCAGCATCAGTTAGTTGGAATAATCGTAAAACATTTGTATATGGCTTGAATTGTTTCTTGAACGTTATTCCATGGGCTTTGATCTGGAGCTGATCTTTAAGTTGGCTGAAGATGTCAAATCCGACAATGAGATCTTTTCCTCGTACATCTGATCCAATCAACTTTGTTCGAAGCTTCAACCCTGGGAAAAATTCAATTGTGATTGGATGCTTTGTGATGACTGTGGTGGTTAGGACTCCAGTCCCAGCAGTGTTGAAATCTTTGAAATATGGAATCCATTGGTCCTCAGGAAGGACGGCTGGGTTCATCAATGAACATGCCGCTCCAGTGTCCATGAAGGCAATAACCTGGATTGGTTTATCCCATTTGGATGCATAAACTTTAAGTTGGACCTGCGGGATCACCATGATGCTATTGATATCTTCTTGAGCCTTTCCCTTTGGTTCTGAAATCTGGTAATATTCATCGCCATATGCTTCGTACACATCTATGGAAAAGAGAGTCTTCTCTGTGGGTTCGTCCTCTAATGAGAGTACAGATTCAAGATCACCATCTTCATCTAGATGGATACTAGTGTAGTCCTCTGTTTCAGTAAGAAGCTTGATCGATCTTCTGGATTGGGGACAATTTTTTGCATAATGCCCAATCTTGTTGCAGATGAAGCATCTATCATTTTTTCGGGACTTGCATGGGCTCTTCCTCCTGAAATGTTTCGTGCACCTCCTGAACTGGGATCCTTCTCGTGAAGGCCTTGGCCATTTGAATCGTTTTAACCTTCCCTTTCGTCTAGGGACATGGCACGAACAACTTGACCCAGTAATTAGGTCAGACTTTCCGCAAGCTTTATCAAGGGCTGGATTGTTTCGTATGATCTGCTTCAAAACAGATCTCTTTGTGCAGATATCATCCAACGTTGGAAATATGGCTTGCCTGATGTAGCCGATCGGTTGGATCGTTATTGATTGAAACTTCTCCTCAATGATCGTCATGGTCTGGCTTGCTAACATCTTCGGAAGTGATGAAACAAAGGCTTGCTTGAGACTAGCTTCTCCACCTAACTCAAAGAACATTTTAGCCATCTTCTGAAAATGGATATCGATCGCATCTCTGTCAAATGCTACGCATTTCATTTCAAAGAACTGTCTCCTTAGTTTTTCTTGCCTTTGGCTGGTATCTCCACAAAATACCTCTTG
This sequence comes from Lycium barbarum, assembly GCF_019175385.1. Lineage (NCBI taxonomy): Eukaryota > Viridiplantae > Streptophyta > Magnoliopsida > Solanales > Solanaceae > Lycium > Lycium barbarum. Next base: position 84,078,540 of record NC_083344.1, read on the forward strand.
GAGTATTTTGATGTTGTAAGCAAAGTCTTGGGATGTGAGAAACATATTCTTGTCTTGTGTCCCATGTGAATTCCACTAGTCTCGGAGAATTCCGGAGAACCTTGAAGTGAATTCTGACAGGATCATATACTTTTCCCGTTCGATAAGATTCTTTGTCACCATCCAAGTGAAGAAATATTGGATTCTTTACTTTTCTCATAGTCTATATCAACTCCCAAGCATTTACAACAGCACTTCACAATATCGTATCAACAATCGTCATTCATATACTTTGAGCAAAATCCACCATTGTTCTATATTTTCTCCACATTTATGGTTGTAGTTCGTTATCGTGTTTTCTCATATAAAATTCTTATTTCCTGGTCTAATCATCATTTACAACATATTCATAATCATGGCACATCAACATTTATGATTCCATTCAACTACCATTCAATTGTGACACTATTCATCCATTTAAGACCCCTTTTCCATGTCTTTCTACAATTCAAGCATCTTGACTTTCCAATACCTTAAACAACATGATAAATTCATGAAACATACCTTAGATGATGGTGGAACAAGCCTAGAGTGGAATCACTTCTTTAGCACCAAAACCCTTCTTCACCTTTTTTGGAATTTCATGAAGGAGATGACTTCCAATTAGGTTTCATACACTTTGTTTCATAGATTTAGTGTTGATGATCATTGATTTCCTTGGTATTCTTGTGGTTGAAGTGTTTGGAGTGTTCTAGAGATTTCTTGAAGGTTATAGATGAAGTATGAAAGAAAATGAATGAGAAAGTCACTTATAATAATCACAAAATCTGATTTTTAATGAACAGTCGTCGGGGTGTACAGTGGTCGTAACAACAGTTTACGGACCGTATACTAGTTTACGGGCCGTATAACGTGGTCGTATTTAAGCATATCAAAACAGAAAGGTTTGCTGGAGGTCATGATGGTTTACCACCACAGTTTACGGGCCGTATTTCAGTTTACGGTCCGTAAACTGGGTCGTATTTTACCATTTAAAATTGCACAGAAAGTTGAAATTTTTGGAACGTTGGAGGACGATGGTAGTATACGGTCCGTAAATCACTTTACGGGCCGTATTCTGTTTTACGACCATTGGCTGAATTGAAATTCTACAACTTTCTTATTTCCAAAAAAATTCATGAATCGCCATTCCCTACTTAGTAAAACGTCGCACACTCATACCCTTCGTTGGTCTATTCATTGTACATGTACGGGAAATTTTCCGAGGTGTAACATTCTTCCCCCCTTTTTGGAACATTCGTCCTCGAATGTTAAACACTCGGAATTCTACGAAAATTTCGCCAGAGTTTCCCCTGTAATTTGACACTACCAGCCTGTCATAACAACCCATAATATCATCGCCTCACAGGGCTACATCACAATATCAACATATCCATGGCCACAGACGACCAAAAGCATAGAAATGAAGCGTACATACCTCATACCGTCGGCATTTCGTCTTGGATCTCTCCCGGGGGTTGGAATAAGTGTGGGTACTTGGACTTCATGCTCTCTTCTGCTTCCCAAGTCATTTCTTCCCGATTGCTACTCCGCCATAAGACTTTAACCGAAGCTGCCCCTTTATTTCGAAGTCTCCGCACCTGTCTATCTAAAATAGCAATAGGTACTTCTTCATAGGTCAGCTTCTCTATCACCTGCACATCATCAACCAGAACTATTCTTGTTGGGTCTCCAATACATTTGCGGAGCATCGAAACATGAAAGACTGGGTGAACTGCTTCAAGCTCCGGAGGCAAATCCAATTCATAGGCTACCTGACCCACCTTGCGGATGATTTTGTAGGGTCCAATGTATCTGGGAATTAGCTTCCCTTTCTTACCAAATCTCATCACCCCTTTCATTGGCGACACTTTCAAGAACACCCAATCACCGGCTTGAAATTCCATGTCTCATCGGCGATTGTCCGCATAGGAGTTTTGGCGACTTTGAGCTATCAACAACCGATCTTGGATCACCTTGACTTTTTCTATTGCTTATTGGATCAATTCAGGGCCCACTAGTTGTGCTTCTCTTATTTCGAACCATCCGATTGGAGATCTACATTTCCTTCCATATAAAGCTTCATATGGAGCCATTTGTATACTGGAATGATAGTTGTTGTTATATGCAAATTCAATTAGCGGCAAATGATCATCCCAACTTCCACCAAAATCCAGCACACATGCTCGTAACATATCCTCCAAGGTCTGAATAGTACGCTCGGCTTGTCCGTCAGTCTGTGGATGAAATGCCATGCTGAGCTTAACTTGAGTACCCAAACCTTCTTGGAAGGACTTCCAAAACTTAGCTGTAAACTGTGCCCCTATGTCTGTAATAATGGCCAAAGGAATTCCATGAAGTCGCACAATTTCTTTTAGATACAACCTGGCATAGTCTTCTGCCGAATACATGGTTATGACTGGGAGGAAATGAGCTGCTTTTGTGAGTCTGTCCACGATCACCCATATTGAATCATACCTGCCACGGGAACGGGGTAATCCCATGATGAAATCCATGTTAATTACTTCCCATTTCCACGTAGGAATTTCCATTGCTTGCAACAAGCCCCCTGGCTTCTGATGTTCGGCTTTTACCTGTTGGCAATTCGGACATTGTGCTACAAAATCTGCTATGTCCCTCTTCATGCCATCCCACCAGTATATCAATTTGAGGTTATGATACATTTTAGTTGCACCGGGATGAATAGAATACCGAGAATAGTGTGCTTCCTCTAAAATCCGTTGGCGCAATTCTGCCACATCCGGTACACATAGCCTGCCTCAATATCTAAGGATCCAATCTATGGAAACTTCAAATGGAGACTTTTCATTTTCACGAGATAGGTCTCGGTATCGGCTTAATTGAGGATCTTCATATTGTCGTTCCTTCACTTCTATATTCACAGATGAAACTGTGGGGTCATTAATGCTAGTGCTTGTACTACCCGAATCAATTGTACGTATTCCAAGACTTGTTAATCGATGGAGCTCTCGTACCATCTCCTTCTTTTCTGAAGGAACTTCACATAAGCTACCCATTGATCGACGGCTAAGCGCATCGGCTACTACGTTATCTTTTTTGGGGTGGTACAAAATGTCCACATCATAGTCTTTCAACAATTCTAACCACCTCCTCTGCCGCAGGTTCAACTCCTTCTGTTTGAAGATATGCTGGAGACTCTTGTGATCTGTATAGATATCGACGTGCACACCATACATATAATGCCTCCATATCTTTAAGGCATGAATAACCGCGGCCAATTCGAGATCATGGGTTGAATAATTCTTCTCATGTTTCCGTAACTGTCTCGAAGCGTATGCTATCACCTTCCCATGCTGCATCAATACACATCCTAGTCCCACACCAGAAGCATCACAATACACAACATATCCATCTGGCCCTTCTGGAAGTGTTAGTATTGGAGTTGAGGTCAACCTATCTTTCAACTCTTGGAAACTACGCTCGCATGCATCGTTCCACTGAACTTTCGCCGACTTCTGGGTTAGCTTCGTCAATGGAGCTGAAATAGATGAAAAGCCCTCTACAAACCATCTATAATAACCTGCCAAACCCAGAAAACTACGAACTTTCGTAGGCGTTGTAGGCCTTGGCCAAGTCTTCACAGCTTCTATTTTCTGAGTGTCAACTCGGATGCCATCATCCGAAATAACATGACCTAGTAATGCCACAGAATTTAGCCAAAAATAGCACTTGAGAATTTTGCATATAATTCCCCAGCTCGAAGAATGCCAATGTTATACCCTGTATTTTTATACGTCAAGTTATTTGCAAAAAGAATCGGCGCGAGTTAAAGACGGAACCCTTCCCAGACACGGAATAGGAACCTTTAATTTTTAATTCCTAAATTAGAACATAAATTATTTATAAATTTTATTTTGTATAAAAATATTATTAGAGATTAGGAATTAATTAATTGTGATTAGATTACTAAGTGAGAATTAGTGATTAATTAAATTAATTAAGCTTAATTATTAAAGTGGGCCCCACCCGAATAAAAAACAAAATAGGTGCCACCTTAGGTTGACACGTGCCCAGCCCTTAGACATACTATAAATATTAAATAGATGACTAGTACATAGGACACAAGTTCATTTTGTCTTCAACATACTTAGACTAGAGAGAGGAGTGAAGAAAAAATTGGTGAAGCTTTCAGCTATGGCTGCATAGCCGAACATGGTGGAGAAACAAAATTGGGATTTCAAGTGTGATTGATATCCAAGGTAATCGTAATGAAATTGGATCATTGAGCCGCAAAAACATTGTTGATCGAGTTCTCAAATTTCAAGCAAATTGTGACGCTGTGGCTTAAGGTAAAGTTCAATCCTTTCTACACATTTTGGAGGTAGTTTAGACTTGTATAATTTGATAGATGTGTGTTGAATATGAAGGGTTATATATGTTGATGTTGAAGTTCAAGTTGAACCGTGTAGTAGGATTGTGTTGAATAAGGATGGTGAATTGATTTTAAGTTGCATTGTGGTTATTGTCATTGTGGATTATATGATAAAAGAATGAAAGAATTAGATAGTTAAGGTTAAAGTTGTGTTGTTATGAACATGTTTTTATCCGTGTCAAATTGAAAGGATTGAAGATATGACTATGTCTATATGTTGTTGTTGGTATTCTGTGCTAACAGGAGGGTAATTGGAATTCGGGTTAAGCGAATATATAGGGGAAATGCTGCCTGATTTTCGTTAAGTCTTTAACTAATGGAAAACCCTAAACGAGAATGTATAAACTAAAGTATAAGTTCTACAAGAAATGGGCTATAGATTGTGAACTAGAAAATATAGTACTAACGATAACGTTACTCTTATATAAATAGGCTAAAAGAGCGACCAGGCGAAAGGATTCGACAATAGTCGCTAACACGTATGTAAAGTTGTCCCTTCTTTCTTTTGGCGTGTCTTAGACTTAAGTGATGACTGATATGAACTTTGGGGTAATTCCATTCATGAGCTTTGAGTGATATTTATGATTCTTATTCACTTCTTGATATTACAATTCTCAAGTGATTGAGCCTCCCTCTTCAGTTTTCTGTATGTTGGATAATAATCATTATACATCCGTTCCTATTCTTAGGAACTCTATGATAACTAGTGACTAGACTTCTATAAGGTGTTTCATACTATAGTGACATATGACTATGACCCTTAAGGCTTTGTGATATACTTATGATGACGTTCAAGGGATGCTTGATATGTTTCCGAGTGACCTTCGAAAGGTATTTGATACAACTATTGTCTTGATTTTCGAATGGTAATTCGTGTTAATTATTCTACTGAGTCTTTGAAAATGTTTTAAAATTGCATATAGTTTCTCACTACTCTGCTCGTGCCTGCCTCAATATGTCTTTCACCGAGTCCCGGGCCGGGTATGTTATCGTGCATAGTTTCACTGCATTGTTCACCGAGTCCCTCACTAGAGGGCCGGGTACGGTATATATGTATATATATGATGATATGATGATATGATGATATTTTATGGCGGCCAGGAGGGCATATGATGACTTCATTCACCGAGTCCCTCACTAGGGGGCCGGGTACAGTATATATATATATATATATGATTTATGATATTGACATGCATGATTTATGTTTCAAAGGCAAGTGTTTTGGTATTCTGGACATTGTACCTATTTTCTATACTTCTGTTTCAGTTATGATCCTGTTTATTGTTTTTCATGCTTTACATGCTCAGTACATATTCCGTACTGACCCCCTTTCTTCGGGGGGCTGCGTTCCATGCCCGCAGGTGCAGATACTCGCTTTGGTGATCCGCCAGGTTAGGATTCCCTTCCTGCTGTCTTGGAGAGCTCCGTTGTTCCGGAGCCTAGATTTTGGTACAGATCTTACGATATATATATATATATATATATATATATATATATATATATATATATATATATATATATATATATATATATATATATATATATATGTATATGATATCAAGGGGTACGACGGGGCCCTGTCCCGTCATATTTCGCTATTCGTTCTCTTAGAGGTCTGTAGACATATGTATGGGTTGTGTATGGGTTCTGTTCAGCTGTGTCTATACGATGTGTTGTGGTATGATGTCCGTCTATAGTGGCAGCCTTGTCGGCTTGCATATGATATTGATATGTGATGGCAGCCTTGTCGGCTTGCATATGATATTGATATGTGATGGCAGCCTTGTCGGCTTGCGTATTATTTCATGATATCAGTTGTGACTCCTCAGAAGACAGTGTATCTGAATATACATATATGTTGACGCTATGAACCTTCAGAGTTCTTTTGTAAAGTTCAATATTGTTTGTAGTTGCAGTTCGACTATATCTGATAGGTGTGTATACGGGTGTCCAGGTTGGGCACCAGTCACGGCCTACGGGGTTGGGTCGTGACAAAAGTGGTATCAGAGCGGTTCGTCCTCGGAATGTCTACAGTCCGTGTCTAGTAGAGTCTTGTTTATCGGTGTGTTGTGCACCACATCTATAAACAGGAAGCTACGGGACATTTAGGATGTTACCTTTCTTTCATATCTCAGATAGTGCGATAGAGCCTAGCCATAGGAAATGAAACTCCTTATACTAACCTTTGATCACAGCTGAAGAACGACATCGACAGAAGGAAGTGACCGACGATATTAGAAGTTACAAATTTCACAGGTAAGTAGCGGTGTGAAAGAGGCATGTCGAATAAGGTAAGAATATTGCGGTATGATCGACATGTAAAGTGGAAGAATGAAAGGGGAGGTAGATCGGAAGGTATAACAGGATAGATCGTTAAAGGATCAGGTACGTCTAGAGGTGCGATATGTGAGGTAAGTTCCGATACCTTTACACTTTTTACTGGAAATTGGGAGCCCTGTATGGCTATGATATGATATGATATATGTGTATATATGTTGGCCCTGTGAGGCACTGTTGGTGTTTCCTGCGTGCAGGTTTTGGGATAGTAAGAAGTACAGAGGAAACTCTGCCCAAATTTTCCCAGAAATAGGAAAAAGGAAGAGAATGAGACCTAAGTTCATAATATGTTTTGAAGGTTGATACCGACAGGGTAAATGTATTATGTTGGACTAAAGCTTTAAGAAATACCCCCACGTCATCCATAAGAGGCATCATTCTTATTTGGGAGACCTTGTTTTAAAGAAGCATATATGAGCAGCGAATTGGCAATTCATTTGAACGGACCAGAATACATTCCAACCACATTTTGCCTTAGAAAAAGTCTATGTTGAAGGGCAAAAATGTCCAGCAATTAAATTTCACCTTATTGGAAGAGTACAAAGCGTACAACAAGCAGTTTGTGAACTAAATGATTCGATCACGACTCAAGAATAAACCTGGAGGTAAACTATGTGAATCAAGCACTAAGAAGTCCTGTGGTGCTTGTTAGATTCTAGTTTTCTTCTGGTGGTTGTGGAGAATGCTTCATAGTAACCCTTTTATTAGTTCATTAATCAACTAATTGGAGATGGAATCTGTGGAAGGAAAACTTAAACTTGTGGGCTGTCTAGAATCATGTATTTCATATGTTGTTGGTGAAATGTTAGGATGATTCGGAAGGGCTTATGATACTAAGGGATGATTTAGAAAAACGTGGCAACTCGTAACCGAACATTTTACTGAGGTATCGAGTGAACTGATAAGTAGGGATAAATTATGACGAATTTACAGTTAAAGGAGTAATAGTATGAGTGAGATAAAAGTACGGAGAAGGAAGAGGATGACAAGTCATGAAGGTATTGATAAGACAGCTTGTGAGATAATAAGGGTAGGATCTATCAGAAAGGGTGAAGGATTAAGTACACCTAGTCCGCAGAATGTAATTAAAACATAGTAAGAATCGCCAATAAGATTAAGAAGTGTTACGTTATAGGATGGATTACGAACATGATGTGATGTGAATACCATGAGGATTGCTCTAGAAATGAGTGAATCCTAGCAAGGAAGTAACTAAAGAATACGATATGATTAGTGTGAAACGGAAGGGAAAATGTAGAACGAATAAGAAAGACTTTCAAAGTTCTATAGGGAAAGTTCAGAATAAAAGTCAAGTGGTAACGAAAGTGGAAGCGAGCACAGGAAGAGAAAGAGTTAATGGAAAGAGGAAGATAAGGAGAAAGCGAGTGGGATTACAGTGTAGCGATGCGTTATGACATGTATAGCTTAGAAAACGAGTAGTACAAGTGACAGAATTGTGAAAGACCAGCCTAAAGGAAGATGAGCAACAAGACAGAATGAATGCCAGAAATGACGGGTATGATAAGAACAAATAGAGATGAATAGAATATGTTTTGAAAATGAGAAAGGGGCTATGTAAAAATAGTGTTTTCTGAAGGATACAGGGGTAGTATGAGATTCCTCGTGCACAAGACAAAAGATAGGCACAAATTGGAGAAATGAAAGGAATACTAAAGGAAGCACTCAAGACAGACGTAATTATTTGAGTATGAGTATAGGATAAAAGGGAAATGTATAGCTACAAACTTAAGATGTAGTACGACGGAAAGGTGACAAGACAAGACCACTATTAAAATGAATTTGACATGATTTTGAGTAAGTTAGAAGTTAGCATTGGGAATAAAACAAGGGTAAAAGCGCAGGAGGCATAAAGGAGTATTGTGTATATGTGACTTTACCTCGGAAGATAGTGAAATCCTTGAAGGAACAAGGATTGTAGATTTGCGAAACAACTGATGTGTTGTGATTTTATTAAAGGAAGCAGGTGACATCCGTTGGGATAAAGATAGTGTTATAAGAAAGCTTGGGACATTTATCATTACAATATAAGTGCTACCGAATGCAGTATTTGAAATGACGATAAGCACTACCTAATCACTGATTGGAATGAATGGAATGTGGCTACGGACAAATTGCTACATTAATTACATTACTCGAGTACCAACCATCAGATTAGAATTTGTACTATATGTCGAGAGTTCTGATCGCCTCGGGATGGTATTGGGATTTTATACATGGGTAATCTAAGTTATAAATGCTATAAAGGAAGACATGGATATGGTGCAGTATACCAAATGTATTGGAAAAGAATCATATGAATTTGAAAATTTGAAATGGGGACATAGAGTAGAATATAAATAGATAATGATGTGGGTACACCCTAAAGGGGGGAAGCGGATGCGAGAAATGCAAGCGTAGGACGAAATCAACTGACACTGCAACACGTGTAATGTGAATACTTAAACTTCAAGTGAGATCCCTTGCTGAGACAAGTTAGTAAGATTTGAAAGCCAGCAATAAAAGGATAGAAGCCAAGATGGTAATTTAGACAGTGTTGAGAATTATTGGTACAGACTTTGGATAATATGACATCAGAAGGTGGATGCTTATAAAACGGAAGAATGTGACAAGAGAATGGTAACAAGTAACTTAAAAGGATATTATAAAGGATAGCAAGGCTGTACTGGATTAGAGGTTAAGATGTTGACAACGGAGTTATTGGCTAATGATATTGTAACACATAGGTAGCAAAGGAGAAAGGATATGAAATCTCTCCTATAGTAGGATATGAGAAAACTAAATGGTGAATAGAGGAAGGGGAAAGAGTATGGCGAAATAGACAGCAAGTGAGTGATAGTATAATAAAATATGTAGAGCAGGATAAACCAGGAGAAGGAAAGACTATGACTAAGATTAAATGCACTTTGTACGAATTGTACAAGAATAGTTATGCAACCTACGACTATTTGTATGCTACGGATGAGACCAAGTGAGTACATGATAAGAAGAGTAAGAATCCAGTAACAACAATGCGATTGTGATATTCTGAAGACATCAAATGAAGATATAAGAGGGCTTACGACAAAACTACGGAGATATATTTAGTACTGAGGGCAAGAGCCATAGTTGAGCCTTGATATCAGTTGAAAGATATAAGAGAAGGATATAGGGTCTGTATAAAGACAAGCGAGGTAACGCTAAGGCAATTACTAGGCTGATTTGAGCACCTACACATACTTGTGTAAAGATTGTAATAGGATGCGTGAAACGAGAGCTAAGAGCAAATTTGAGCAAAGGGGCAATAAAAGAATTTGAGTCAAAAATAAAGAAACGACACGAGGTAATATGCCTAAAGTATTACCAGTTACGTTAAGAGAAATTACGAAATGATTTAACCGAGACAACTAGAACAAGCGGGTTACTAGTTACTGGAGGACAGTAAAGTTGTGATATGAGGGAACCCTGATGCTATTTGATAGCCAACCCTAAAGATCGAGGTCAAGAGGTAAAACAAATGATAGTTAAAGACCTTTAAAAGAAAGTCAAAAAGTGACATATGATGCTGAGGATTCCAGAATACGGACTGTCACAGCGGAGTAAAGCATGGGTATTGTAGTACAAAAAATATTACCCTCTAGGAAATTTCATTTTACTTGTAGAACCTGCGAAGGGTCCACAGGATACCAGAGACATGCGATACTCCAGGGATATTAAAGGTTAAAGAACCGACGAGGGACGTCTGCGCGTTACAAGATTTTGTTTAAAGATAAGAAGGTAGATTGAAGTGAACGATACATCATCTTAAGAGAATAACTATAGAAAAAGAAAAGATCGAGTCATGACTACACGCACCATGAGTACAAGTCTGAGTCAATCGATGACAATACAACTAAGAAGTATGCAGATAAGAGAGACAGTAACATTTCAGCAGAACAGCTCGAAATACAGCTGATAACCAACTACGAAATAACGAGAAGAGTAAAGACAAGGGCATGAAATTATCACTTCGAGAAGCAACAGAAAGAGGAGATATTACAGGAATGATTAAATAAAGACCTGGAATGTGTTATAATGATTTATGGCGAATCGATTAACTACGAAGACACTTGAGAAAGTATTGGGAATTCAGAACCAGTTCAACATTTTAGGACGAATGTTCCAAAGGGGGGAAGGATGTTATACCCCGTATTTTTATACGTCAAGTTATCTGCAAAAAGAATCGACGCGAGTTAAAGACGGAACCCTTCCCAGACACGGAATAGGAACCTTTAATTTTTAATTCCGAAATTAGAACATAAATTATTTAAAAAATTTATTTGGCATAAAAATATTATTGGAGATTAGGAATTAATTAATTGTGATTAGATTACTAAGTGATAATTAGTGATTAATTAAATTAATTAAGCTTAATTATTAAAGTAGGCCCCACCCGAATAAAAAAAAGAAAAAAAAAATAGGTGCCACCTTAGGTGGACACGTGCCCAGCCCTTAGACATACTATAAATATTAAATGGATGACTAGTACTTAGGACACAAGTTCATTTTATCTTCAACATACTTAGACTAGAGAGAGGAGTGAAGAAAAAATTGGTGAAGCTTTCGGCCATGGCTGCATAGCCGAACATAGTGGAGAACAAAAATTGGGACTTCAAGTGTGATTGATATCCAAGGTAATCGTAATAAAATTGGATCATTGAGCCGCAAAAACATTGTTGATCAAGTCCTCAAATTTCAAGCAAATTGTGACGCTGTGGCTTAAGGTAAAGTTCAATCCTTTCTACACATTTTGGAGGTAGTTTAGACTTGTATAATTTGATAGATGTGTGTTGAATATGAAGGGTTATATATGTTGATGTTGAAGTTCAAGTTGAACCGTGTAGTAGGATTGTGTTGAATAAGGATGGTGAATTGATTTTAAGTTGCATTATGGTTATTGTCATTGTGGATTATATGATAAAAGAATGAAAGAATTAGATAGTTAAGGTTAAAGTTGTGTTGTTATGAACATGTTGTTATCCGTGTCAAATTGAAAGGATTGAAGATATGACTATATCTATATGTTGTTGTTGGTATTCTGTGCTAACAGGAGGGTAATTGGAATTCGGGTTAAGCGAATATATAGGGGAAATGCTGCCCGATTTTCGTTAAGTCTTTAACTAATGGAAAACCCCAAACGAGAATGTATAAACTAAAGTATAAGTTCTACAAGAAATGGGATATAGATTGTGAACTAGAAAATATAGTACTAACGATAACTTTACTCTTATATAAATAGGCTAAAAGAGCGACCAGGCGAAAGGATTCGCGAATAGTCGCTAACAGGTATGTAAAGTTGTCCCTTCTTTCTTTTGGCATGTCTTAGACTTAAGTGATGACTGATATGAACTTTGGGGTAATTCCATTCATGAGCTTTGAGTGATATTTATGATTCTTATTCACTTCTTGATATTACAATTCTCAAGTGATTGAGCCTCCCTCTTCAGTTTTCTGTACGTTGGATAATAATCGATATACATCCGTTCCTATTCTTAGGAACTCTATGATAACTAGTGACTGGACTTCTATAAGGTGTTTCATACTATAGTGACATATGACTATGATCCTTAAGGCTTTGTGATATACTTATGATGACGTTCAAGGGATGCTTGATATGTTTCCGAGTGACATTTGAAAGGTATTTGATACAACTATTGTCTTGATTTTCGAATGGTAATTCGTGTTAATTATTCTACTGAGTCTTTGAAAATGTTTTAAAATTGCATATAGTTTCTCACTACTCTGCTCGTGCCTGCCTCAATATGTCTTTCACCGAGTCCCGGGCCGGGTATGTTATCGTGCATAGTTTCACTGAATTGTTCACCAAGTCCCTCACTAGAGGGCCGGGTACGGTATATATATATATGATGATATGATGATATGTTATGGCGGCTAGGAGGGCATATGATGACTTCATTCACCGAGTCCCTCACTAGGGGGCCGGGTACGGTATATATATATATATATATATATGATATAGGATATTGGCATGCATGATTTATGTTTCAAAGGCAAGTGTTTTGGTATTCTGGACATTGTACCTATTTTCTATGATCCTGTTTATTGTTTTTCATGCTTTACATGCTCAGTACATATTCCGTACTGACCCCCTTTCTTCGGGGGGCTGCGTTTCATGCCCGCAGGTGCAGATACTCGCTTTGGTGATCCGCCAGCTTAGGATTCCCTTCCTGCTGTCTTGGAGAGCTCCGTTGTTCCGGAGCCTAGATTTTGGTACAGATCTTATGATATATATATCTATATATATATATATGATATCCAGGGGTACGACGGGGCCCTGTCCCGTCATATTTCGCTATTCGTACTCTTAGAGGTCTGTAGACTTATGTATGGGTTGTGTATGGGTTCTGTTCAGCTGTGTCTATACGATGTGCTGTGGTATGATGTTCGTCTATAGTGGCAGCCTTGTCGGCTTGCATATGATATTGATATGTGAAGGCAGCCTTGTCGGCTTGCGTATTATTTCATGATATCAGTTGTGACTCCTCAGAAGACAGTGTATCTGAATATACATATATGTTGACACTATGAACCTTCAGAGTTCTTTTGTAAAGTTCCATATTGTTTGTAGTTGCAGTTCGACTATATCTGATAGTTGTGTATACGGGTCTCCAGGTCGGGCACCAGTCACGGCCTACGGGGTTGGGTCGTGACAGCCAAGAACAATTCTTAGATGATCTGCATGTTCTGTTTCTGTACGAGAATACACTAGAATATCATCAGTAAATACTATCACGAAGTGATCCTAAAATGGCCTGAACACATTATTCATTAGATTCATGAACACTGCCGGGGCATTTGTCAACCCAAATGACATTACTCGGAACTCATAGTGGCCATACCTCGTTCTGAAGGCTGTTTTGGGAATATCTTCTTCTCTAATTCTAACTTGATGATAACCAGATCTCAGATCTATCTTGGAGAACCACTTAGCACCCTGCAATTGGTCAGATAAATCGTCAATTCTGGGGAGGGGATACTTGTTCTTTATTGTTACCTTGTTCAGCTGTCTATAATCGATGCACTTCCATAGAGATCCGTCCTTCTTTCTCATGAGCAAGACTGGTGCTCCCCACGGCGATGAACTGGGCCTTATAAACCCCTTTTCGAGCAAGTCCTTCAACTGTGCCTTCAGCTCTTTCAATTCTGCCGGAGCCATTCGATAAGGAGGAATAGAAATGGGCTCAGTGTCTGGCAATACATCAATAGTGAAGTCAATTTCCCTCTCAGGAGGAAGACCTAGTAGTTCGTCTGGAAATACTTCTGGGAATTCATTCACTACCAGAACAGATTGGAAAGCTGGCGACTTTTCCTCGATGTCATGTACCCGAACTAGATGATAAATGTAGCCTTTAGCTATCATCTTTCTAGCCTTAAGGTAGGAAATAAACCTACCCTTTGGGGATGCCGTATTACCCTTCCACTCAAGTACGGGCTCTCCCGAAAATTGAAATCGAACCATTTTCGTTCGGCAATCGACATTAGCATAACATGAGGCCAACCAATCCATGCCCATAATTACATCGAAATCTATCATTTCAAGCTCAATCAAATCGGCTTTATTCTAGCGATCACATATCACAATGACACAATTTTTGTATACTTTTCTCACTATTGCCGGATCACCAACCGGAGTAAATACCTCAAAAGGTTTAATGGGCTCGGATTTCACCCCAATACAATCCGCGACATACGGAGTAACGTTAGAGAAAGTAGAACTCGATCGATCAAAGCATATACATCACGGGAAAATATAGTCAATGTACCTATGACAACATCTGGGGAAGACTCAAGATCCTGTCGCCCAGCTAAAGCATATACGCGGGGATGAACGACACCTGAGGTAGATGCTCCCCCTCTGCATCTACCTCTACCTGCTGTAGTCTGAGGAGTCTGTGCTATCGGGCGTACTGAAGAAGACCCAGCTGCTGATCCCGTAGGCTGAGTCCCAACTCTACCCCTTGCTGAAGGGCAATCTCTCATCATATGACCAACCTGCCCGCAGGCGTAGCAAGCATCCGAACCCTGACGGCACTGTCCAGAATGCAGTCTACCGTACTGGCTGCACCGCGGTACTGAGGGTCTCCTCTGACTAGAATCTCCCCTAAATTGAGAATCTGTGGCCCTCGAACTCTGGCCCTGTCCTGTCTGAAAAGAACGATCAAACCTCCTATCTGGGAGGCGCACTAGTCTCTGACTGACATGAGTGCCTAGAATTCATCTGTCTCGGTCCCCCTCTATATTCACTGCTCGCTCCCATAGATCTAGCTCTCTTACCTTGCCTTCTGTCATTATCACGATCACTTCTCTGCAGCCGTTGTCGTTCCTCAAGATTCTGAGCATGTGCCTGTATTCGGGAAATATCCATTCCGTCTTGCGAAGAGGCTGTCAGACAATCTCTAAACAAATGTGGCCCCAAACCACTCACAGATCTGTGTACACGATCGCCCATATCGGCCAACATGGTCGGGGCATACCTGGCCAGAGAATTAAACTGCATGCTATACTCCCGAGCACTCATGCTTCCTTGCTTCAGATTCAAGAACCTGTCCGCTCTAGCTCGGCGGACCTCGGGCGGCAATTAATGGCGAATGAAAGCATCAACAAACTCTTACCAAACGGGGGGAGGTGCATTTTCTGTCCTCGATGCTATCCAGTTGTTGTACCACAATACCGCCACATCGCGGAGCCTATAAGAAGCCAACTCTACCGATTCGGTCTCAGAAGCATACATAAGTTTCAACGTCCTCAGCATCTCTTCAATGAAACCTTGTGGGTCCTCATCTGGCTTAGACCCGAAAAATTTCAGAGGATTTAAAGTCAGGAAATCACGGGTTCTCGTACTGGTGGAATGATCACTCGGGCCTACACTCTGCCGCTGTGCCTGGGCGGCAACCAATTGCGTCAATAGATGAATAGCTTCAGTCACTTGTTGACCCGAAGCAACTGGTGGAGGAATTGGGACTGAGGCTCCTCCTTGCTCTTCTACATTGGGCGAGACCTCATTTTGTGATTCGCCCTCCTCTACATTCGCCAGAGGCTCTCTTTCTGCCCGCCTCTTCGTCGTGGTTTTGCCCTTCTGGGCAGCTGTAGCTTTTCCCTTTGGCGGCATTCTTAAATCACAACACACTTTTAGGAAGAATAAAATCTTATCCATGGCTCTATCGCACGGTCTCATAGGAAGAAAGATGGTCGTCTTCCTCAATGCCCTGTAGCCTCTTGTTTATTAGCGTGGCGCGTAACACACCATTAACAAGACTCTACTAGACACGGCTCGTAGACACTTCCTAGGACTGAACCGCTCTGATACCACTTCTGTCACGACCCAGCTAGGGGCCGCGACGGGTACCCGAGGCTGACCATCGAGCACCCCTTATTTCCTCACTTGTCATAGTCATTTATGCTTCTTTACCATTCATGATTGTACGAAAATCATTTTTGGGTGGAAAACACAATTAGTCTATATATATATATATATATACAAATGCCTCATTAGGCCATCAAAATAATATATATAATATATACATACATGCTGTAATAAACTTGTGAGACCATCTAACTCACACTACGCATCTACGAGCCTCTACTGACATACTATACATGTAGACGGAACAAGACTCCGTCATGCCCCAAAATATACATATGTACTAAAAGGATAATCATAAGCACCTCCGGACAATGGAGTGCTTTCAATCAGCTGACAGCTCCTAATAATCCGGATCGAGCTCGCCTCCCTGTCTACCTGTGGGCATGAACACAGCGTCCAAAGAAAAGGGACGTCAGTACGAATGTTGTACTGAGTATGAGAGGCATGAGCAAAAACAACACATCAAAAAAGTAAAGGAGGCATCAAGTATGGAGCAACTGTACCTGATTGGGAATCATATGAAAAGTAATGCATGCTGACTTACTTTTATGCTTATCATCATCTCATGTATGCATATCATATGTATATATATATCTAAACTGCCCTACCATATAGGTGCGGTGTGATAATTAGTAACATTAGCCCGGGTCCAGGCCTCCCGCGTCCGGGGTACCATCTCATGCCGCCCACTAGTGGTGTCTGCCCATGCCAACTGGCCATGGTGTATCGTATAGCTGCCCGCTTTCGCGGTGACTGCCCGGCCAACTAGGCTCGGTGTAATGTGATGATAACATGCTTTTTATAAAATACTTATAATAATATGCTTATCATAATGTGCTTATCATCGTGCATGCATAAGGACTCTAGAACAACTGTGTTGTATCGAGGTGACGTAAGGTCGTGAACCCTCGATTCCATTACAAACATATATGAGCATTCTACCTCACCTTGAAGGGATTAGTATGTAAGGTGAGTGTATACAAGGAACAACATCATTTACTTTATAAGAACGCCATATCATATCTCTTGACTCATATAGCTATTCATGATCTTAGGCTCTTGGCTTTCCGGAGTATAGGAGAATCATGGAAAGGGAAAAGAATAATATCATGGGATTCATGGCATAGAAAGAAAAGGACTAGCCTCACATACCTTTGTCGTTTAGCTAAGCTACCATTCACTTGCTCTCCTTTAATGTCACGTCGCTACCTTCACGAAAGAATTCGTATTGACGTTAGTTAATCGACTACGGGAATGTGTCACTATTTCTAGAGAAAATTGGGCAGCACTTCTTTTATATATACTACTTTTCTCATAGTCTGTATCAACTCCCAAGAATTTACAACAGCACTTCACAATATCGTATCAACAATCGTTATTCATATACTTTGAGCAAAATCCACCATTTTTTTCTATTTTCTCCACATTTATGGTTGTAGTTCGTTATCACGTTTTCTCATATAAAATGCTTATTTCCTGGTCTTATCATCATTTATAACATATTCATAATCATGGCACATCAACATTTATGATTCCATTCAATTGTGACACTATTCATCCATTTTCCATGTCTTTCTACAATTCAAGCATCTTGTCTTTCCAATACCTTAAACAACATGATAAAGTCATGAAACATACCTTAGATGATGGTGGAACAAGCCTAGAGTGGAATCACTTCTTTAGCACCAAAACCCTTCTTCACCTCTTTTGGAATTTCTTGAAGGAGATGACTTCCAATTAGGTTTCATACACTTTGTTCCATAGATTTGGTGTTGATGATCATTGATTTCCTTGGTATTATTGTGGTTGAAGTGTTTGGAGTATTCTAGAGATTTCTTGAAGGTTATAGATGAAGTATGAATGAAAATGAATGAGAAAGTCACTTAAAATAATCACAAAAACTGATTTTTAATGAACAGTCGTCGGGGTGTACAGTGGTCGTAAACCACAGTTTACGGACCGTATACTAGTTTACGGGCCGTATAACGTGGTTGTATTTAAGCATATCAAAACAGAAAGGTTTGCTGGAGGTCATGATGGTTTACGGCCACAGTTTACGGGCCGTATTTTTTAGTTTACGGTCCGTAAACTGGGTCGTATTTTAGCATTTAAAATTGGACAGAAAGTTGAAATTTTTGGAACGTTGGAGGACGATGGCAGTATACGGTCCGTAAATCACTTTACGGGTTGTATTCTGTTTTACGACCACTGGCTGAATTGAAATTCTACAACTTTCTTATTTCCAAAAAAAAATTCATGAATCGTCATTCCCTACTTAGTAAAACGTCGTACACTCATACCCTTCGTTGGTCTATTCATTGTACATGTACGGGGACTTTTCCGAGGTGTAACAGCAGCACAACATTTTGCCTTGGAATTTTTGGGGCATGGCTTGCACCATCCTTTTCAAAAGGTTGTTGTGGGGGAAATTCAGTGGTGTGACTGGAGCTGGAGGGGTTCATCATGAATATTTCTGGCTTTGGGATACTTGGGTTTGAAGGTTTGTGATGTAAATTTTGGTTAGGGAGAGATGGCCAAATTTGGGATTTGTACAAAACAAGGAATTCATATTTTCCTGGACGGCTCAGTGAACCGATAGATGAGTCTCCTTCTTCATACCTTGTTCGGAACATTCTTTCAGAGTTTCCCCCTTTTTTCTTTGATTTGGCTCTTCTTGTATGGTGTTCATCCCATTCAATTTCATCGTCAAGACATTCTTGACAGTCACATTGGATATCCCATAGGCAATGTCCCGTGAAAGGACATTTGAACCACCATACTTCATGACCTTCATTATCGAACTGCTTTATCAGTCATGTTCGCTAATGATACTTGCGAGATGGTAAGCGAATGTTTTAGGGTCATCTTGGTGTGCTTAGTTATGAGTGGGTTGGTAGATCTGGAAAGAGAAGGTTGTTTTGTTGGGTTTTTTAAGGTGAGAGTGGTCAAAGCTTATGGCTACTGTTTTATCGGGTTTTTTGGAAAAAGTGGGTTCAGAAGATTCTGAACTCGCCAAGCTATTTGGAAGAGAGATATCCATAGCATGATTCTGAACTCGCCAAGCTATTTGGTAGTGTAAAGTAGCCTGCATAGAATTTTTAGCTTGTGGAGCACCTTGAATTTGGACTTGGAGCTTTAAAGCCTCCGTTAGATATGGATCATACAGGGACATGTTAAAATTTGGAAATATAGTGACAAAAAATGTCCCAGCATTTAGAGTGACTTCTGTGGTACCTAAATTCGCATGTTGGTACTTGTTATATTTGGTATCAAGAAGGGCAAGGCGAGCTACAACTGGTTGGCCCTTTCATCCATGATATGTTAATACAATTCTAATAGCACCAAAATGGACATGGGTGAAACCATGATGTTTCCACTGTCTAGGAAAATCATCTGGAATCTGCAGAGTGATGAATTGTTCCTCTTGAGTTGCTAGAATAGGGTGCTGGTCAAGTTTTGAGGCACCAACATATTCTTTAGCTTCTTCGGGCTTTTGTTGGACCAGGGAACGGATTTGTGACCACGGGGAACATGTCTTTTTAGCAAAAGCAGGGTATGGGTTTATGAGGGTTAGGTCGGTGGGAGACACTTTGTTTCCATCAGGTAAAATATCAACTTCATAAAGGTAGTCATATTTGCAAGAAAGGGTTTTATACAGAGTAGGAGACATATTTATTTTTGCTAAGGACTTATAAGGGTTGGACGCAGATGGTAACGACTCAGACATATTTTTACTAAACTGCTCCCCTCTCCGAAAGAGATGGATTGGCTCTGATACCACAGTTATTTAGAGGGCGGGGAAACACCAAGCAAGACAGCCAAACTACAAGCACAATAGTTTTCTTACATAGTAGGACTGGGCTTCAATATCCTGAAGCACGGCTTGCCACAAACCTAACTTCAACAACCCGAAGGATGGCTTGTCAAGTTAGTCGGACAGTTTGAAAGATCGTAGATATGAGAGTTTTTCCTACAAAATAGGCTGGCTTCCTAGCCAAGCTACTCAACTAGGAAAAACTTTCGCACTACTACAGACATACTGTCAAAGCTTCGGAAAACTATTTTACTCATAGCAAGCTCAACTTGCCCAATATTTCCTAACCCTATACTAACTTAGGACCAGCTTTTCCATGCCTTTCAAAGAGAAGAACAAGATAAATTTAGAAGGCAAATATTTTATTGATATCGGAAAATTTATAGGGAAATTGTTTGATGCCCCCTAACTACTACATAGCCTCCTATTTATAGGAGTTCGAGGCTTCCACAAGACTTGTCTTACATGGCACACGGGCCCCGCTAGACATGTGAAGGGCCTAATAAAACAAACCTAATAAAACGAGCTTAATAAGACAGCCTAATAAATCAAGCCTGATAAAACGAGCCTAATAAGACAACCTAATAAAACGAGAGGAACATTATTTGAAGCATGACAACCATGTACAAGCATGTGATCGTGGGGTCCGCTTTTGTCTTTCTTGTTAGCACGTCAGTAAGCTTTATCCGACGGAGCGGTGCTTGATGGAGTCGACGGCGGAGTTGCGTATCCTTCCTCTATCCACCATTCTGGTCCAAGTTTTTGCTTGAATTTTTCTTTGTTTTCCAGACTTCTTTTTCGCGACCTTGTGTAGTAGCATTTTTTGTTGGATGGCCCTGTCATCTCTGGATCTATTTTTGCTGAATCTTCTGATGGAAAATACAACCTTATCTTTGTGATAGCCTAAGTGACTTCATCTTTGATTATTTCATACGGCACTTGGTACTCCTTTGCTGCTTCTCGAACTCTTTCCCAATGGGGATGGTTATCAGTGTAATTCCTTCGAGCCCATTCTTTCGGCCATATGTCCTTTGGGATGCACTTATTTTGCTGGAAAATAATTCTCTGTGCTTCGTTATATTCATCTTCTAAGGACACGGCAGAGACGGGGAATTCCCACCATAGTGAAATATCTGGTTGAGCATAGACCTTCCCATCAATAATTTTTATCGGTCGATGTAACATGAACACTTTTGCTGCATAGGAGTCTTGGAAACATTGAACCCAATATGTTCGTGGTTTGAACCATTGCAGAAACGTTTTGAGAGCAGGTTCAATCTTGTCAAAACATCGGAACATGTCGCACTTTAATTCCATGAAAATATAATACTGGTGACACAAGTACCAGATAAACCATAATAGCTCCTGTGGAAAATCATTGTGCATGGCTATGAATACGTGACAGAAAGGGTATTCTGGATTGACTCCAAATGGCTTAAGGATGGATCCTTCATATTTTCTAAAAACTAGGAGCTCATAGAAAGTCCTCCTTTCTGTGAGGATGGATGGATCAAACGGGTCCACAAACTTACTGAAGAATTCTGGCAGATGATGTGCTATTCTTGATGGACTAGCTCCTGATGAGCTTGTAAGCATGAAAATGTTGCTAGTTAGCCTCTTCTGCAGCTTGGCTTGAAATCTCTTTGAAAACTCATCTGGCCTGGATAGGAAATCTGCTAGAATATTATCTTTCCCTTTGAGGTGCTTTACTTGGAATTTGTAAGGGGAGAATGTTACACCTCGGAAAATTTCCCGTTGGTACGCAAGTAAATGAACTAATGATGTGTGCGAGGAGTGAGAGTGTATAATGTTTCATGGGAAATGTATGAAAAGGGATGTGGATTATTAGAATGAAAATTCGAGAAATGAGAAAAATTGAAAGTTGGCAAAACTGCCCAGTGGTTGTATATTGCAAAATATGGACCGTAAAGTGCAATACGGTCCGTAAACTGGCAGTCGTAAACTGCCATGCAAAAGCTTCAGCTTTCTGCCAGTGGTCGTAAAGTGCAAATACGGACCGTAAACTGGTATACGGTCCGTAAATTGCCAGGTCGTAAACTGGCATGCCAAACTTCAACTTTCTGCCAGCCGAGGAAATGGTTAAAAACGACCTGGTGGACGAACCGTAAAGTGATTTACGGCCCGTAAACCATGGTCGTAAACCACCATGAAGGCAGCCCAGCTTCTGGTTCTGGAAAATGCTAAATACGCCCATGGAGGACGAGCCGTATAGTGGAATACGGTCCGTAAACCTCCATGGACGACCACTGTTCACCCAGCACAGATTTTCCAATTCATTAAATATGAGGATCAAGACTTATTTTATTTCATTACAACATTACACCACTTCTCTCTAGAACTTCTCTCTACATTTATTATATGAGTTTTCAAGGATTATAAGCCATCAATAACATTAAGACAAGTGAATCAAGGATAAGGGAATCATCAAGGATCATCCAAGTCAAGAAATCCAAATGGAGAAAAACTAGGGTTTTGCTCAAAGAAGAGTATTATCAACCAAAGCTTGTTCCTACAACTTCTAAGGTAAGATTCATGATTTTTACAAGATGTTTAAGGTATTGGAGAATTAAAATACATGGATTGTAGAAAATGTGGTCAACTAGGTCATGAATGATGAATAGTTACATTTTGAGAAATAGTTTGAATTGACTTATGAATGTTGTTGTGTTGTGATATGAATGTGTTATAAATGGTATTAAGATCATGAACTCAACGCTTTAGACGAATGGACGAAGATGGGTGTTATAATCATGAATGTGGGTGAATTAGAGGCAAATTGAGGAATCTAGATAATGTGGATAATGTGAATGACTAATGGCCATTGTTATGATATTAATGAAGGTATAAATGCTAGCATTGGAAGGGAAAGTGCAAGTGTAGAATAGTTCGACGGAAAGGTATGTAAGGCTAACCCTTCTTTCATAAGGCATGGTTCTTGGCCAAATTCCTAATTCCTCCATATGAGTATGTTGTCTTCACATGGTTGACATTCTGAGCTCATAAGCTCACGACCCTCGATATGTACTATGATTATACTATGTTCCTCGTATGACGAGTAAGTCCATAATGTAGATGTAACGATAACGATGAGAATAGTAATGATAATGATATAAAAAATGATGCAAAAGGTGCCTACGGGCTATTATACTTATATGTGCCTATGAAGGGCTATAATGAACCCCGAGCTTATAACGCCGGGTAGAATATATGTATATGAATATGTATGAAGTATGTATACGATTACGAAACGCGCGCGCACGTCTGCAGATGGTACGGATAACCCTGAAGCCTTGGTAGGGCCAGGTAGAAATAACATTGAGCCTTGGTTGGCCAAGTACGTATGAAACACCGAACCTTATGGTCGGGTACGCTATGTATGTATATAAGTGTATGGCTATGTATATCATATGAATATAAATGTGATAAGACTATGTATAAGAATACGAATAAGGACATGTATACGAATATGAGCACAAGTATGGTACGAGTATTATTATGGGAGACGAACGACGATGTATGCAAGTAAGCGACATGATGACGATGATATTACTGTCTCCCTTCGTATGCTATCTTCATATGATATCTATTATGCTTCTATATTGATGTTGATCATGTTTTACATACTCAGTACATTCTTCGTACTGACGTCCTTTTGTTTGTGGACGTTGCGTCATGCCCGCAGGTGCACAGGGAGACAGACTTGATCCGTAGCTGATTATTCAGAGATTGTATAGCAGAGCTCCATTTCTTTCGGAGCCGTAGCTTTTGGGTACTTATTCTTTTGTGTATATAATTATGGGCATAGCGGGGTCCTGTCCCACTCATACGATATGTCATACTCTTAGAGGCTCGTCGTCATGTGTATGTGGGTAGAGATGTTCGGCCATGCCGACCCATGTTTTGTATATCTTTTGGTAGCCACGTCGGCCTTGTACTTATGGTGTGGCCTAGATGCCTATGATATGTTAAATGATGATGGTCGTCTAATGGGATCAATATGATTAACGATAATAAAAGCACGAATTAACTTATGGTTCACCTAGATGTTATGTTATGTACGATAAGGAGGTGCTCGGGTGGGGTAGCACCGGGTGCTCGTCGCAGCCCCCTAGCCGGGTCGTGACAAAAGTGGTATTAGAGCAGTTCAGTCCTAGGATGTGTCTACGAGCCGTGTCTAGTAGAGTCTTGGTTATGGGTGTGTTCCACGCCATACTTATAAACGAGAAGCTGCAGACATTTTAGGAATATATGACCTTCTTTCTTCATAAGAATCGTGCGATAGAGCTATGATGTAAGAAATTCTTGTTCCTAAATCGTGTGTTGTGTATTTCAGAGATGCCTAAAAAGAAAAAGGCTACAGCAGCCTAAAAGGGCAAGACAGTGGCAGAAAAACGGCTGAAAGAGCACCGCCACCGGTAGTAGAGGAAGATGAGTCCCAGAGTGCGGCTCAATCTCAGTCCTCCTAGACAGTTCCTATTACTGAGGAGCACGTGGGAGCCTCAGCCCCAGCTCCAGCTCCTCCACCGAATGGTTCGGGCCAAGACGTGAGAGAGGCCATTAATTTGTTGACTCAGTTGGTTGCAGCCCAGACTCAGAGGCCAAGCACAGGGAAAGGTGACAGGACTGTTAGTGCAAGGGCCCGTGACTTCATTGCTTTGAAACCCCCGGAATTCTTTGGGTCGAAACTGGAGGAGGATTCCCAGGACATTATTGATGGTATGCTAAGGACGCTCCGGTTGATACATGTTTGGAAGCTTCGCACACAAGCATCGGTCCACTGAAACTTGGCTGCCTTCTGTGTTAGCCTTGTTAAAGGCGCTGAAATTGAGGCAAATTTCTCTACGAACCTCCTGTAATACCCTGCTAGCCCTAGAAAACTGCGTCCTTCAGTAGGCGCCGTAGGTCTAGGCCAAGTCTTCACTGCCTCAATCTTCTGTGTGTCTACCCGAATGCCATCAGCTCCAATAATGTGCCCCAAGAATGTTACTGCAGTCAACCAGAATTCACATTTACAGAACTTAGCATACAATTTCTGGTGCTGGAGCACCCTAAGTACCGTCCTCAGATGATCTGTATGCTCCTCTTCTGATCGTGAATAGACCAGAATATCATCAATAAATACAATCACGAACAGGTCAAGGAATGGCTTGAACACTCGGTTCATCAAATCCATAAATACTGCTGGAGCATTGGTCAGCCCAAAGGACATCACTCTAAACTCATAATGCCTGTATCGAGTCCTGAACGCAGTCTTAGGAATATCTGCCTCCTTCACCCGCACCTGATGATAGCCTGACCGCAAGTCTATCTTCCTCCTGAGCGTGAGATACCTGTTCTTTATTGTTACTTTGTTCAGCTGCCTATAATCAATACACATCTGCAGCGACCCATCTTTCTTTCTCACAAATAATACCGGTGCTCCCCAATGTGATGTACTAGGCCTGATGAAGCCCTTTTCTAATAAATCTCTCAGTTGCTCCTTCAATTCTTTCGGTTCTGCAGGTGCCATTCTGTAAGGAGGAATAGATATGGGCTGAGTATCTGGCAATATGTCTATAGTAAACTCTATCTCACGCTCAGGAGGAAGGCCTGGAAGTTCATCAAGAAATACATCGGGAAACTCGCTAACTATCGGCACTGACTGAAGAGTCGGCGCCTCTACCTTCAGGTCATGCACCCGAACCAGATGATAAATGTAACCCTTTCTGACCATCTTCTTTGCCTTGAAGTATGAAATAAACTTACCCCTCGGCGATGCTGTATTTCCCATCCACTTTATAATTGGCTCTCCTGGGAACTGGAATCGGACTATCTTGCCTCTACAATCAACGTTAGCATAACAAGAAGCTAACCAATCCATACCCATAATAACATCAAACTCAGTCATATCTAGCTCTATCAGATCTGCCCTGGTGCAACGACTATATATAATCACCGAACAATCTCTATATACTTGCCTTGCTATAACAGAATCTCCTACTAGTGTAGCTACCTCAAATGATTCTATCGATTCAGGCTTTATCCCAATTCTACTAGCAACAAAGGGAGAAATATACGATAATGTGGAGCCTGGGTCTATCAATGCATACACGTCTCGAGAGAAAATCAATAGTATACCTGTAACCACATTTGGTGACGCCTCCTGATCCTGTCTACTAGCCAAACCATATATGCGGTTCGAAGGACCGCCTGAACTGGAAGCTCCGCCACGACCTCTATCACGGCCTGCGGGTACCTGAACACCCTGCCCCATAGGGCGCATAGCCACAGAAAAAGATGAACCAGCAACCGACCCAGTGGGCTAAACCCTACCACCCGAACTGCCCCCATACGGACACTCTCTCATAATATGGCCTTGATGGCCGCAAGAAAAGCAAGCACCTGTAACAAGACGGCATTCCCCAGAATAGGGCCTACCACACCGAGAGCACTGAGGCAAAGGTGGCCTCGACTGACTGAAACCTCTATTCATCTGTGAACCCGAAGCCTTGGAGTTCTGACCGGCTCCTGAGTACCCTGTGCTGTCAAACCTTCTACCTGTAAACTGTGGAGGTGCACTCTGTGCTGGCTGGGATGGATATCTAATATGCTGCTGAGGCTGCCCGCCTCGAAACTCGCCAGGATAGCCAGCCGATATGGCCCTCTTATGCTAGCCTCTATCATAATCTCTATCTGGCTGGCGTCCTCTGTGTCGATCCTCTACCCCCTGTGCATATTCTTGTACCCGAGCAATGTCCATACCTGGCTGAATAGCCACTGCCATACAACCATCAACCAAATAACGATCTAACCCCATCACGTATCGATGCACTCTATCCGCCATATCAGCTACAATAATGGGTGCATATCTACCCAACGAGTCAAACTCTAGACTATACTATCGAACACTCCTACCCCTCTGCCTCAACTGTAGGAATCTATCAACTCTAGCTCGCCGCATCTCTGGAGGCAGAAAGTGGCAAAGGAAGGCCTCCACAAACTCATCCCATACTGATGGAGGAGCATCCTCGCCCCTAGACAACTCCCACGACTCATACCAATTGACAGCCACATCCCGCAATCGATACGAAGCTAACTCAACAGACTCAGTCTCAGAAGCCTTAATTATCCGCAACGTACGCTACATCTGTCGAACGAACTCCTGCGGGTCATCCTCGGGCTTCGACCCGAAAAACTCTGGAGGATTACAACTTAGGAAGTCACGGGCTCTCAAACTGTCATATCTATCCGTCTGGTCAACCCCTAGTCCATGCCTGCGAGCCTGCCCTGCCACCAATCTGGTAAGCAACTGAACTGCATCTCTCATGGCTCTATCCTCCGCCCCTGGCTGAGGAGCTGGAGGCTCAGGTGCTGGGACCTCGGGAACTAGCGGTGGAGCCGCCCCCTGACCCGGAGCTGTCCCTACCCTAGGTTCCTCTGGAAGTGGCTGTGTAGCAGAACTCGCAGACTGGAGCACAACCTCAGGGCTAATCTGGGCACGGGCCCTAGTAACTCTCCGAGTCTGGCTAGTATCCCCTGCTACCAATTTTCCCTTCGGGGAAGCTGTCGCTTTCTTTGGAGGCATAGCTATAAACATAATAGTCTGTTAGAAAGGGATTATCCTGATAATACAACTCTATCGCACGATCTAGAATAACAAGAAAAGATGACATCCTAAATGTCCTGTAGCTTCCTGTTTATAGATGTGGTGCACAACACACTGATAAACAAGACTCTACTAGACACGGTCTGTAGACACTCCGAGAATGAACTGCTCTGATACCACTTTTGTCAAGACCTATCCCCGTGGGCCATGACTAGTGCCCGAGCTGGACACCCACATGTACCTGTCAAACATAATCGGACTGATACTATAGGTCCTCAATCAATCACACCGTAATAACATACGCAAGCCGACGAGGCTTCTACTGTATATATATCATGATACTACACAAGGCGACAAGGCAGCCACTACATATCAGTATATTACGCAAGCCGACAAGGCTGCCACTACGAAACGATAATATATGCAAGCCGGCAAGGCTGCTACCACGACAGAACATCTACCATAACCATATAGACACAGCTGATCAAACCTGTACACAACTCACATACATGTCTACAGACCTCTAAGAGTATCAATAGTGAAATATGACGGGACAGGGCCCCGTCGTACCCCTGGAAAAACATATACATATATATATCAGAAGGTCTGTACCAAAATCTAGGCTCCGGAACAACGGAGTTCTCCAAGACAGCAGAAAGGGAAACCTAAGCTGGCGGATCTCCGAATCGAGCGTCTGTACCTGCGGGCATGAAACGCACCCCCCCCCCCCCCCCCCGAGGAAAGGGGGTCAGTACGAAGTATGTATTGAGTATGTAAAGCATGAAATACATTAAAGATGATTGTAACTAAAATAGGGAGTGCAGGAGACAAATATAACGTTCAAAATACCAAAACACCTGCCTTTTGAAACATAAATCATGCATGTCAATATCATATATCATACCCGGCCCATTATGGGACTCGGTGAATAAAGTCATCATATACCCTCCTGGCCACCATAACATATCATCATATCATCATATCATCATATATAAATATATATACCGTACCCGGCCCTCTAGTGAGGGACTCGGTGAACAATGCAGTGAAACTGTGCACGATAACATACCCGGCCCGGGACTCGGTGAAAGCCATATTGAGGCATGCACGAGCAGAGTAGTGAGCAACCATATGCAATTTAAATCATTATCAAGACCCAAACAGAATAAGAAGAAGAGACTAACACCTGAGTATCAGTAACGACAAACATAACAAATATCCCTCGAAGGTCATTATAGATCATACCAAAAGAGCCTTAGGAATCGTAGACATGAATACAAAATAGCTCATAAAGTCAAGGGCATTAATTGTCGTAGAGTCTGTAAGAACAGGACTAATAAATCACACTCGAAACTTAGGTACCCCGAAGCTCATATCATTCATCACTTAAATCTAAGACATGCCAAAAGAAAGAAGGGACAGTTTTACATACCTGTTAGCGACTATTCGCAAACCCATTCACCTTGTTGCTCTTTTAGCCTATTTAATATAAGAGTAACGTTATCGTTAGTAACTATACTTTCTAGTTTGTAAATCCGTAGGTCGTCGCTTATATAACTTATTCTTTAACTTATACTTTCTCGTTAAGGGTTCTTTTCATTATTTTAAGGATCTAATGAAAATCGGGCAGCATTTCCCCTATATATTCGCTTAACCCGAATTTCCAATTACCCTCCTGTTAACACAGAAATACCAACAACAAAACATATGGACATAATCATATCTCCAATTCTTTCAATTCAATAAGGATAACAACATGTTCATATCAACACAACTTTAACCCTATATCTAATTCCTTCATTCTTTTACCATATAATTTATGATAACAACAACCTTAAAAATCAATTCACCGTGCCTAATTAAAGCAGCCCCCTACACGGCTCAATTTACATTTCAACATAAACATATACTACTTCTTACATTCATCACACATTTACCAATTTATACAAGTTTAAATCACCTCCAAAACATATATAAAAAAAGGATCAAATCTTACCTTAATCAACTTGACTCCAAGGATCAATTCACGTTGCAATCCTTGAATGTGTATAACACCATGAAACCTTAATTTTTCTCCTTCACTCTCTCAATGCTCGGCCAAAGCATCCATCGCCGAGAGTTTTTTTTTTTTTTTCCAATTCTTTCTTTTTCTTTGTTCTTGATTCAACTAAGGTATGAATGGTGATTAAATGAGTCATTCTATGATATATATGTGAGTCTCCCAAGCCCTACACGTGCCCCCCCTTATGTGTCATCTTTTCTCTTTTTTTAATTTAAAAATCGAGTTGGGCCCACTTTATTAATTAATCTTAATTAATTTAATTATTCACTAATTCTTGATTAATAATATAATCCCAATTAATTAATCCCTAATCTCCAATAATATTTTTACACTAAGTAAAATTTATAAACAATTTATGTTCTAATTAAAATTGAAAAATTAAGGATTTATATTTCTTGTCTGAAAATAATCCTGTCTTTTATTTGAGTCGACTTGCTTGTGAATATTTCGACGTATAAATATACGGGGTATAACAATGGTAGAGGTATAGGGGGAGCATCCAGTTTAAGCAGTCCTCAGAACCGTATTTACGCATTGACTGATCGATAGGACTTGGACTCTTCACCCGACGTTATTACAGGTATATTGTTAGTATTTTCTCATGATGTGTACACATTGATTGATACGGGTTATATATTGTTATATGTTACTCCTTATATTGCCGGTTGGATTAGGGAGAAACTTGAGTCGACTAAACCTTTTAATGTTTCATTAATGAGACATTAGTATGATTAGACGGGAGTGTAACTTCTTCTCAAAGTAAGAAGTGGAAGGGATAAGTATATGTTTAAATGTAACCCTTAACACCTACGTATAAATATGCTAATGATTTATGAGTACAAAGAGGTAGAAGAGATAAGGGAACAATGTATGTTACCAAAAAGCCAGATATCGACAAGGGCCTTTTATCACATAAAATATATTGGCAAAGATGCTTTACGGAAGTATGAGTATAGGGACATATGAATATAAGACAAAGGTGGGACCAAGGTATAAAAGAATTCTCTTCTAGAAATTCTCTTATCACCAGATTATTGAGTTAGTAATACAAAGTTGAATAGATAATGGAAGATGTGAATGATGTTTTGAAGGAATTAGTTATATGATGGTAAAAGAATGAGTTTGAGGTCGCGAGTTGATGTAAGATAATCCCTTCATTAAGAAGATGAATTTGTAGTTTAAAAGAGGTTTGTCTAAAGACTGAGTATTTATGTGGCAAAGAGGAGGAACATTAACAATGCGAATTTTGAGAATAAAATTGGTGCTAGATACCATCACGGTGATGACATGGGGAAAGCGAATAATAGGAGAAAGATAATTTTGAAAATAAAACAGAAAAGAAACTATGAAGATCCTTTTGATGAAATCTTAGGCCCATCCAAGATCAGTACGTCTACGAGAATATGAGACTCGTTACAAATATGTGTAGTCAACCAGATAAATTTAGACTGCGAATAGTCATGACTAAGATTAGTTACGAATTCGCTAAGAGTATGTACTTGCAAGAAAAAGGAGAACTAATGGGATGTTAAATATAGAATAATGGGCTAACACCCGAAGGGGGGAAGATGAGACAAACAAGTATTGGATTAGAAGTAGCCTTTGTTAAAAGATGGAAATATGGTAATAAAGGAATTGGAAACCACTTCAAGGGGATATTATACTAGCAGGACGATAAGATGAAATGACGACTTGATGATAAACATAACCAGTCAGTCATGTGCATTACTAAGTAAAGATTGAAAGGGGGTACACTAAGGAAGAAATTACTCAGAAATTCGAGATAAGAGTGTAATAGGAAGTTCAGAAATGAAGAAGCAAAAAAGGATTGAGTATGATGGTATTCGAAGTAGATAGTAGACTAAAATAAAAGTTAAGTGAAGTAGCCACCGCGAGCTAGTTTTGTGGATATAAAGTTCCAGCATCACAGAACAGTTAGGAAAGCATTGTATAGGGGAGCCTTAGTAAAAAGCATTTCAGCCAGAATCTAGTAACATCTTGTCGATGGAAAGAAGTGGAGTTATCAATTGAGAAAAACTAAAGTGAAAGTGAACTATGACTATTTGACGGTACAAATGTGTATAATGATGATGTGAGAATTCCAGGCATAGAATGTTCAGGCAATGATCAACATGGAATTATTCGATTGTCTAGTAGCTTTGGTTACCTGAATAAGATGTTCAGTTCTCTACTAGTACATGAGAATCAGTATATACAGAGAAACCTAAAGAGAATAGATTACTCCAGTATTCTTTCCCGCCTCGAGATAAGTTGGTAAGCAGAACACATTTTTTTTCGACATCCAAGGACATGTCATGAGCATGTATAATAGAACCTTGAAGAAACTTTGGAGGACCAGTTAGTATGGAATGAATTTGCATATGGTATTAGTCATCATTCTAATATCCATATGGCTCATATGAAATTCTATAAGAATGGGAGAATGTCATATTTTTTGAAATTTAGAATCTCATCCTGAAGAAATTTACGAAAGGTAATAAGGAAGGTAAGTACGATCCTTGGATATCTTAGACTTCGCAAGATGATAGTCGAAGGACCTACTAGATTTATCCTCAAAATCGAAATCTGTATATTCAGTCTTTTACATGTCTATGCTTCGCAAGTGTATTGAGAAAATCCCCATGGTTGTACCAATTGACGATATTTGGAGTGCAGAATAATTGTCGCATGAGAAAGTCCCTACTACCCTCTCAGATCGCCAAAGTTTTAGAATTGTGGATTAAAAACCAGAGATAGCTACAGAGGAAGATCTACTGAAACTTCCATAAGATCTCTGAGAGAGTAACATTCGAGGATGAATGTTTTAAAGGTGGGAAGAATGTTACACCTTGTAGTTTTTATACGTTGAGATTTGCTAGGTGCTAGTTGTTCAATTGTGGACTTGGAGATATTACCGAAGATATATGAGATTATAGGTGCTTATCTTATGGTTATGAGGGTTGAAGCTCATGTAATATGTCAAGGAAGGTGTCACACCCCAACCTCGGTTAGGCGTGATTGGCACCCAATACTTTACTGGGCCGAGTAAACCAAACTGATAACTCGCATCCTCTAAGTCTCAAACGGCAAAATAAGGCCAAGAAGGCCAACCATGAATATAATATCATGCATACGTATATATATATATATACAATGGGCCTGCGACGTCAACATATCCACTAACAAAACATAACTGTGTTGTACACAGGAATCTGTCTGCAAAGCCTCTATGAACATGACTGAAGTACATAAGTCGGGACAGGGCCCCCGGTATACCCTTAACACAAAATACAAATACGACCCAGACTCGGCAATGCTCCTGGAAGAAGTGGAGCCCACCAATCAGAATTGATACCGGAAAGCAGCCTAATATGGAAGATCCTCGTCCAGTCTATCTACACCTGCGAGCGTGAACACAACGTCCACAGGAAAGGACGTTAGTACGAATAATGTACCGAGTATGTAAGGAGGAAATGTGACATAATAAACATATACTGCAATAAGAAGAACAAGAATCAAATTGGCACTTCTGACTTACTAATGAGAATCTAGCAAATATATCTCTCCATACTCTCATATCTTTAACTACATTTGTGTACAATACTGTGTCTCTAACTCACTCACCGTCCTGGTGCTAACTGCTCAACTGATCAGTGGTAACTGCCCGACCGGCCGTACCACGGTGGTAACTGCGCGTCTAATTATAGCCCGACGGTAGAGCGTAACTGCCCGACTGATAAGTGGTAAATGCCCGACTGGCCGTAGCTAAGTGGTAATAACTGCCCAACCAGCCATAGCATGGTGGTAAACACATATCTGCCTAACTGGTTGTAGCCCGGTGGTATCATCTGCCCAACCGACCTTAGCTCGGTGGTAACATCTGCCCGACTGGTTGTGGACCAGTGGTAATTATAATCGACATCATAACCAAACATCTACAAGTAATCTCTATATACTTCCCATGGTCATCACTTAACCCGTAGGGTCTACATAATCACATAAAACTTATAAGCACAGCTCAGGCTAGTAGTACTTTTTCCCACTTGACTAGACCATAACTAAATCCAAAGATACAACATAAACCTCTCTTCACACATTAAATACCTCATTAGGGATCCTCTACTAGTGTTATATCCCGCATTTTACGTATTCGGATAATTCGAGATAATTACGGGAAGTTAAGAACAAAGCTATAATTTTGATCTTATTAGCACACAAGTTGTTTATGAAAGTTATAGATGTGGAAATATTAAGAAAGACTACTAGGGGTAAAAAGGTAAATTCGCAAGATGACTCATAGAAATACAGAGGAAGGCTAAGGGCAAATTCGGGATTTGGAGAATAATTTTTCATGAATTACAAAACAAAAAAAAAGGTGGGCTTGGCTAAATTGGGCTAAGATGGCCAGCCAAAGAAGAAGTGGGCCAAGGCCCACATGGAATTAAAATAAATAATACAAAAGAGGACCAATTCATCATATATTATTCATCTTATCCTTAGAACTCTCAAGAAACTAGGAGAAGAAAAAGAAGACAACAAAACCAAGGCCATTCGGCCAAAGAAGAGGAGATTAGAGCCTTCAATTTTGATCCCAAAAAAATATTTTCTTCTAGTAATCCCACTAATTTGAAGGTCCTCTTTAATGTGGTATAATTATTGGAGCAAGAAAAACATTTATCCTTGCAAGGAGCAACTTTAGCCAAGAAAGAAGATAAGTGGAAAAAGGTAAGGTTTAATCCTCTTTTTATATGTTATAGATGGTTATGTATGTTGTAGTATGTAGAAAATGAATGAAATTCATGAAACTTTGTGTGTTGAGGTTGAGCCGTGTGGGTGTGGTGTGTGGTCGTGGTTGTGTGTAGGAATAAGGGACAAATTTTACTTAGCATTTTGATTGTTGTTGTAATGTAATCTATGATTAAAAAATGAAAGCCTAATGGTTCTAGTGAAGTTGTGAGGGTTGGAGAGTTGTTTTAGAAGTTAATGTGATTTGAATATAGTCTTCTTGTAATTATGGAAAATAATGTTGTTAGTGTGTGAATTGTTGGTGAAGTTCATGAAATTGAAGAAAGAAAATGTGTTGTTATTGTTCTTGTTCCATTTGGAAGGTTTCGGGTGGCCTAGCATATGGATTGGATTATTGTGAATATTGTACGGACTGTTTGAAGTATTCTTGAATATTGTTTGAATGGTTGCGGATTAGAATTTGAATATGTAAGCAATTACGAATATAACATAAATGGAACGCCGTCGAAGTTTGTAGAAAGAAGTTGTTAACGTTGGAATGTGTTTTGAATTGATTGTCGATATTGTTGGAATAATTGTTGGCATTGTTGTTGCTAAGTTGGCCGAGTTAAATTCTCGGATTTGTTGTTGTATGTTTGGCCGAGTTGAATTCTTGGGGATGTTGCATTTACAGGGGAAATGCGGCCGACATTTCTGTAGATTAAGTGTTGGTTTAGAATTGGACTCTAAGTGTTTATGGCTAATGTGTGGTATATATGAATATTGTTGTAGATCTTGCGAAGCGAAAGGCTTAAGTTCGGATTAGCGTAGAAAGCAGGCAAGGTATGTAAGGCTCACCTTTCTTTCTTTTGGCATGATCTTTATGAAACGAGCAAATGACGTATATGTATGAATTCAAAGGAATCTCCTATTCTTAGAGCCACTAGGATGGCTAATATTCTTGGCTTCCATATGTGCTCCATATGGCTTTGATGCAAATCTACGATGTCCGAAGTTTGTTGATATGTTTCCAAATGGCATTCGAAAGATAATTTATATGACTAAAGTTTTGGTTTTCAAATGCTAGCACGTTTGACTATTCCATTGAGTCTCTGATATGTTTTGATATGTACATATGATTCCAAAAGTTATATTTGATTTGATCTATACGATATCCGAAAGATACTTGATATGATTATTGCTTCGATTTTCCAAAAAAGGCTTCTGAAATGCTCGTAGAAGGTTCTGTACTTTAAGCGTCCATAACTTTCTCATACTAAGTCGGATTGACCCGAAACTTGTTTCTGAGCCTTCAGGAGTCAGTAAGTATACTTGTCTATCGAGTCTTGATTTATGTGCATATGGTTTCGCATTATTCGGTTCGTGCAAGCCTCTGTTTGGATTTCACTGAGCCCGGGCCAGGATATGTTATCGTGCGCACTCCTCTGCATTGTTCACCTAGTCCCTCTTACTTGCGGGACGGGACACGTTATATGTATATGTATATGATGATATGATGATACGGGGATGGTGGCCAGGATGGCATATGATGACTTTATTCACCGAGACCCGCAATAGAGGGTCGGGACACGTTATATGTATATATGGTATATGATTATGACAGGCATGATTTTATCCACCGAGTCCCTTAATAAAGGGCCGGGACACGTTATATGTAAACATGATACATGATGTTGACATACATGATTCTTTCTACCGAGTCCCTCACTAGACGGCTGGGACACATTATATGTATGTATGATATATGATGTTAACATGTTGACATGCATGACCTTATTCACCGAGTCCCCCACTAGAGGGCCGGGACACGTTATATTATATATATATATATATATATATATATATATATATATATATATATATATATAAATGTGTATATGTGTATGATTCATGATTCGAAATATACTACTTCACTACATATAGGAAACGTATTGATCATATATTATTCATCTTATCCTTAGAACTCTCAAGTCGTTAAGAACTCTCAAGAATTCATCATGTTCAGGGGTACGGCGGGGCCCTGTCCCGTCATATGATTCTGTCGTGTTTGTTAGAGGCCTGTAGACATATGTGGGTCATGGGTCGCTATTGTTCGGTTATGTCTGTGATTTGCGTCTAAGCGGTCCTATTTGGTATGACAACCTTAACGACTTGTATGTATATATATACTTATGTATATGCTTTGGACGATATGTTCTACGACAGCCTTGGCGGCTCCTGTATGATATGTTTGATATGTGCGACCGCTTAAGATAACATCTGCCCTTAATATCTATCATAATTAATATATGTGGGATATGGATAAGTCGTTGATATGCTGATTCGGTAAGTAGGTGTGTATGAGTGTCCAGCTCGGGCACTAGTCACGGCCCACGGGGTTAGGTCGTGACAAAAGTGGTATCAAAGCGGTTTGTCATCGGAATGTCTACAGGCCGTGTCTAGTAGAGTCTTGTTTATCGGTGTGCTGTGCACCAGATCTATAAACAGGATGCTACAGGACATTTAGGGTGTTACCTTTTCTTTCGATCTTAGATCGTGCGATAGAGCTGTATTATTAGGATGGTTCCTTTCTGACGAAATGTTATATTTTCAGCGATGCCTCCGAAAAAAAGCGACGGCTGCCCTGAAGGGAAAGTCAGCAGCAGTTGGAGAGACTAGCCAGGCCCAGAGAGTTACCACGGCCCGTGCCCAGGCCATGCTCGATATTGCACCTCAGTCTGCGGGTTCTGGTACACCCCCACCATTAGAGGAGCCTGGAGTAGCAGCCGCTGCCACCATGGATCAGGGGGCGGCTCCACCATTAGCTCCGGAGGCTCCAGCGCCCGAGCCACCAGCTCCTCAATTAGGAGCAGAGGACAGGGCGATGAGATGTCATACAGTTGCTGACGAGATTAGTAGCAGGGCAGGCTCGCAGACGCGGGGTAGGGGGTGATGATGTGGATAGACGGGACAACTTGAGAGTTCGTGACTTTTTGACTTGTAATCCCCCAGAGTTCTACGGGTCAAAGCCCGAGGAGGATCCCCAAGATTTCATTCGACAGATGCAGCGTATGCTGAGACTAGTCAGAGCTTCTGAGACTGAATCTGTCGAGTTGGCTTCACATAGACTGCGGGATGTAGCGATTAATTGGTATGAGTCCTGGGAGCTGTCTAGAGGCGAGGATGCTCCTCCAGCTGTGTGGAACGCGTTTACAGCAGTCTTTCTCGGCCATTTTCTGCCGCCCGAGATGCGGCGAGCAAGGGTTGACAGATTTTTACAGATGAGACAGAGGAGCAGGAGTGTTCGAGAGTACAGTCTAGAGTTTGACTCCCTAGACAGATATGCGTCCACCATCGTAGCTGATATGACTGACAAGATGCACCGATATGTGATAGGGTTGGATGACTACCTGATTGATAGCTGTATGGCGGTAGCATCTCAGTCTGGGATGGATATCGCACGACTGCAGGCATACGCACAAGGAATGGAGGATCGACATAGAGGGCGTCAGCCCGATAGAGATCGTGATAGGAGGCAGCCCAAGAGGGCTAGATCAACTGGATATTTTGGGGAGTCCCGAGGCGGCCAGCCTCAGCAGCAGTATAGCAGACATTCTTCTCAGCCGGTACGGAGTGTACCCCTACAGTCTACCGGTAAGAGATTTGATAATACAGGATATTCAGGAGCGGGTCAAAGCTCCAAGGTCTCGGATTCGCAGCAGAGTAGGGGGTTCAGTCAGACCAGGCTATCTATGCCTTAGTGTCCTCGGTGCGGCAAGCGCCACCCGGGGGAATGTCGTCTCTCCACCGGTGCCTTTTTTCTTGTGGCCGTCAGGGCCATGTTATGAGAGAGTGCCCATTTAGGGGTGGTTCAGGTGGTTCAACCCAGCTCAGCGGGTCAGTTGCTGGTTCATCTTCCCCTTCTGTAGCCGTGCGCCCTACGGGGCAGGGTATGCCGACACCGGCAGGCCGCGGCAGAGGTCGTGGCGGAGTTCCCGGTTCTAGCGGTCCTTCAAACCGCACATATGCTTTGGTCAGTCGGCAGGATCAGGAGGCGTCACCAAATGTAATTACAGGTATATATTTTTCCCCCTGGTTGCTAGTAGAATTGGAATAAAACCCGAATTGATAGAACCGTTTGAGGTAGCTATCCATACATATAAAAGGTGAATGTTGATAATTTGAAGGGCTAACTCGGTAGTTACATAATCAGAAAGATAAGAGGCCCTCTCTAGATCGGAGTGGGGCCCGCTACGAGAACTTTCCGGAAATTGTTAAGGCCCCGAATTGCCTTAGACTACGTGATAGAGGTTGTGCGGGGTAGTGGATGCAATTATATTAGCGTTAACGCATCGAAATGCATTAATGTTTCGAGGTTAAGCGTGCTAGGGCCAGAGCAATTTTGGGATGGGTGACCCCCTGGGAAGTATATTAAAATTTCCACAAATGTAGATATGAGAGACAAATGGGAAATTGGGATAACCTAAAGGAAATTGGAATATACATAATGGTTAGAAACCTTAAAGAGGGCACGTAGGCCAAGGCAGACCAGATTGGTGGAGAGATGAAAGCACAACGCAGCTCTGGAATCAGAGTAAGTTTGATTAGCGTTTGGAAATGTTTTGTGAGCGAAATGGTAGTAAATGTATGTGTATGCGTATGACATCCCATTTATGATTGTATCGCTCAATAGGTGAAGCCTGGCAACTAGTGTTACGATGTACGGAAGACATTAATTGGACGAAATTCAAGGGACAAAGCGAAAGGTATGGTACAAAGGTTATGAAATAGACTGATATTGATTTCACTACAGGTAAGATTGGAAAATTCTAATACAATGATAGTTGGAAAAGAAAGAGAGTGAGTAAATGGAAGGTAAAGAGATTAAAATGTCAGAAAAATTGAAAGGTAAGAAATATGATTGAGCAAAACCTCTAGAAGAGCCGACGGGAAAAGTATGAAATTATTCACGTAGAAACTAAGGGACAGGTCTGTAAAAGGACTAGAATGTGATAGTATAGGACAAAAAGAGAAACAAACTTGAGGAAGGTCGACGGTGGAAATAGGGCAAGCATATGGAAGTATGGAGGATATTTTAATAGGTTGGCGATAGCCGACTAACTACTTATCAAAGGAAGGATAATTCTACAGCCATGTTGGTATAGTTGATTTGAACATAGAGAAGCCTTTCTGGAGGGTGACTTAAGGATGGAACCGATTCGCGCGAATAAAAGTAATACCTTACGAACTTCAGAGCCGATGCTACAAACAATAAGAGAAGAAAGCTACTTCCCGAAGAAAGGAAGCGCGCTGCGTCTATGAACAGAAGATAAAAGAGGCTACCGGGTACTAGAGAATAATTAATGGACTAATAATCATGCTGAACATGAGGGTATACGCTATGGAATTGTAAAAATAATTAACATGAAGCTATGCCCGATTTTTAATGATAAGGAGCCCACGCCGGAGAGCTAACAAGGAATGACGATTGATGCAACGATCACCAATCTAAGGAAGTTACAGGCAAGTGTACTGGCATCGAGGAATGTGAGGAAAGGAAACGAGAAAAAAGTTGCGACAAGAACCCAAAGATGTTGCGAATTAAGAAACTAACTAGGCTCAAATCATAAGTTGGTATGAGTATAGTCGGACTGCGAAGGATTGGAAATGGCAAAGCAATATCATGTATATACATTTTGGATACCAATAAACTGGCCTTGGAAAGAAACATAACCATTATGCTCGTTAGCGACAAGTTATGATTGGATAAATACTTAGATGTAAAATTAAAAGGGAAAGCTCAATTGAGATATAGTAGACTTTAACAAATTGTCCGTAGTATTGGCAAGTCACCCATGAATCAGAGATATCACCGAATTAGAAGCGGTACATCCAGTCTTCCACGTGCCTATGCTTCGCGAATGTGTTGGTGACCCTTCCCAAGTGTCTATATAAATGACATCTAAGTGACAAAGAAGCTACCATATAAGGAATAGTCTGTGTCCATAACGGATGGTCAGGTGATAAAGTTATATGCCAAAGACGTGGTTCCGGTTAAAGTATTGCGGCCAAACAATAATAAAGAGGAGACGATCTGGGAAGCCGAAAGAAGAAATGAAGAGGAAGTATCCCTAATTGTTTTCTACGCCACAAGCAATCTAAGCTTCTAAAACGGATATGTTAAATGATCGTATGTGACAATTATAGAATAGACCTCCCCGGAGTATTATAATGCACCATGAGGCTAGTTCAACATTCGAGAACGAATGTTCTAAAGGAGGGGAGGATGTTATATCCCGCATTTTACGTATTCGGATAATTCGAGATAATTGCGGGAAATTAAGAGCCAAGCTATATTTTTTATCTTGTTAGCACACAAGTTGTTTATGAAAGTAATAGATGTGGAAATATTAAGAAAGGCTAGGGGTAAAAAGGGAAATTCGCAAGATGACTCATAGAAATACGGAGGAAGGCTAAGGGCAAATTCGGGATTTGGAGAATAATTTTTCATGAATTACAAAACAAAAAAAAAAGGTTGGCTTGGCTAAATTGGGCTAAGATGGCCGGCCAAAAAAGAAGTGTGCCAAGGTCCACATGGAATTAAAATAAATAATACAAAAGAGGACCAATTCATCATATATTATTCATCTTATCCTTAGAACTCTTATCCTTAGAACTCTCAAGAATCATATATATATGTGTGTGTGTGTGTGTGTGTGTGTGTGTGTGTACGATTCATGATTCGAAAAATACTACTTCACTACATAAATGAAACGTATTGATGATTTCACACAGTTATACTGGTTCTGGAGAGTTTCTATTTTTGGCTATGATCCACTGTACTGTACTTCATGCCTTACATACTCGGTACATTTTCCGTACAGACCCCCTCTTCTTCGGTGGCTGCGTTTCATGCCCGCAGGTACAGACGTACACTTGAGTGACCCGACAGCTTAGGCCATCTATTCTGCTGCTCTGGAGTTCTCCCTTGTTCTGGAGCCTACATTTTGGTACAGATTCTTCTGTTGTCTATATGTATGTATATGTTCAGGGGTACGGCGGGGCCCTGTCCCGTCATATGATTCTGTCGTGTTTGTTAGAGGCATGTAGCCATATATGTGGGTCATGGGTCGCTATTGTTCGGTTATGTCTGTGATTTGCGTCTAAGCGGTCCTATTTGCTATAACAGCCTTAACGGCTTGTATGTATATATATACTTATGTATATGCTTTGGACGATATGTTCTACGACAGCCTTGGCGGCTCCTGTATGATATGTTTGATATGTGCGACCGCTTAAGATAACATCTGCCCTTAATATCTGTCATAATTAATATATGTTGGATATGGATAAGTCATCGATATGCTGATTCGGTAAGTAGGTGTGTATGGGTGTCCAGCTCGGGCACTAGTCACGGCCCACGGGGTTAGGTCGTGACAACTAGCACTCTATTCATGTCCTATAAAACATTCCTTACGAACTTGTTCCTAAACTGGTTGGATTATTATTAGGGAACCATCATCATGAACACATCTCACCTTGAAGGAACAAAATCGTAAAGTGAGATCAACATCAATGAATAACATCAATGGCCATGAAACAAGCTCAGTGATATTATAGGAACATCGGGAACTGTAAGCTTTGGTATTTTAGAAATAGAGTTATTGAGGATATCATATATATAGGTTCACAACAAGGGAATCATGCCTTAAGAAAGAAGGGTTTAGCCTTATAATACCTGGAAGCTTACTTCTCGACTTTCCAACCTACCTCCCGTCTTGCAATCTATTTACAATCGTTCGTAGTCTCGTAATCTACATATCAAACCATTCATACTATTGTTAGGCTCACCATCATACAATTATCTCAAGCCTTTAATTAAAATTCTTTTAGAATCTGCCGAAATTCGAGCAGCATCTCCCCTATTTATATGCCTAGCCCGAAATCACAATCCAGCAACCAACAACAACAACAACAATACCAACATCAACAACACTATTATCAATACCAATATATTCCATAAACATCCCACAGGATGTTTTATCCAATTCCTCAACCCATAAATTCATTATACGATCATTTAGTAATTTTTCCTTCGTAACTAAGTTTAATTTAATATTAATAAGGAAAGATTCATACCTTTCACCCACTAGAATTGCAATATCTTCAATTATCACCTTGAATCCAAGCCACGTTTCGCTGCAATATGATATTATAATCGCAACTATACGGTGTCCGAACTTATATTCGGAGATTTCTACTTAATTCGCGTAAACAATTAGTGAATAGAAGTTGGGAAGAGTTCCAGAATATTTGGGAACTTTAGAGGGGTGTGTGGTCTTAAAATAAGGGGGTTTATACTTGGCTAGAGTCGGTTAGCACTGACTCAAAAAGTGCTCAGCGCGATCGCGCTGCCTTGTGGCGCGTTCGCGCTGAGTTGCTGCGTTCCCCTCTGAGCGTTCATGCCACCTTCCTACTCATTCACATAGGGTTAATTCCCTGTTCTGATAGCCCATATTAAAAAGCTCGTAATTCTCTATTTCGACGTCGGATCGACACGTGGTTTGTTGTGTTGGAAACTATACTTCATGAACTTTACTTTAGGCTTTTGCTTTACTTCAAAACTTGACATATACTAAAAGGTATTCTTTCTCCAAGTTGGGCCAAAATTGCCCTTCATGTTTTCTCCAAAGTTCCAACAAACTTAATTTCCTTAAATCACTTGTCCTCCAATCCCTCAATAGCTTATTATATGAACTTAAACCCTTATAACCATAAGATAAACACATATAATCTCACATACCTCCTGAATGGTAGCTCGAATCTCAACATACGAAACTACGGGGTGTAACATCACTCCCCCCCCTTTAAAAACATTCGTCCTCGAATGTTAAATTCATAGGGATCTCTATGGAAATTTCTGTAGAGTTTCATGGATAACTATAATACTACCAACTTGTTGACAAAGCAAGCTAAAATACACAATATCGCACCGACCACCATAAGTAATAATAACTGTTTATCCACACATAAATGGTAATTATACCTATATCAGCATAGGGTAGCTGCTCTTGATTCTGATGCCTACTCAAAGCATTTGTGCAGTTTTGATCACCGCCAGAGCTAGATGCTCCACCTCCACCTCTTCCTATGCTAACTGAAGTCTGAGGGTCTCGTTCTGGGAAGCGTACTGAGAAAGCTGAAGCTGCTACTGATCCAGTGGGCCGAGCCATAACACCTCTAT
Source organism: Lycium barbarum (assembly GCF_019175385.1). Classification (NCBI taxonomy): domain Eukaryota; kingdom Viridiplantae; phylum Streptophyta; class Magnoliopsida; order Solanales; family Solanaceae; genus Lycium; species Lycium barbarum. The sequence continues at coordinate 84,122,181 of NC_083344.1, forward strand.
CATTCATCGGGCAATCCCTCATATAGTGACCTGAAACCCCACATGTATAACATACATCAGAGCCCTGACGACATCGTCCAGAATGGGCTCTACCACACTGACTGCATCGTGGAGGGGGCATCCTCATCTGTGCTGATTTTCTCCGGTGCTGAAAATTCGAAGCCCTCGAATTTCGACCTAACTCAAAACAGGTCGGCCTCTCATAACGCGGCCTCCGTGATGGTGAAGGAATACTAGTAGCTGAAAGTGGGGGTCTAAAACTACCCCTGTCATCCTCTAACTGACTAGAAGATCTAGCTCTATTGGGCTGACCTTCATTCAAATCCTCAGACTACCTTATTTTCTGATCTTCTAGATTCTAAGCATATGCCTGGATATCCCCTCTGGAAGACATCCAAGCATTGTACCAATACACAGCCACATCCCGTAATCTGTAGGAAGCTAACTCTACTAACTCGGTGTCTGAAGCATGCATCACTCGCAATGTTCTCAGCATTTCATCTATAAAATATTTTGGGTCCTCCGTTGTTTTAGAACCAAAGAACTCCGGAGGGGCCAAATTAAGAAAGTCTCAGACTCTGGCACTAACGGCTCTATCATCGTAACCAGCACCCTGCCGCTGGGCTTGAGCTGCGACTATCTAAGTCAACAACTGAATAGCCTCTCGTACCCCCCGACCCTAGGCATCGGGTGGGGGAACTGGGGTGCTGGAGTTTCGGTATACTCCTCTGGAGTGGTTGAGGTATGAGAGGTCTGGGATGGAACCTCATTCTGGGACCCGACTTCCTCTATATCTACCGGCGGCTCCCGCTCAATCCTTATTCCGGGCACTGCCTTGCCCTTCGGGGCCGCTATTGCTTTTCTCTTCATAGGCATTACTAAAATCATAACATATGGTCAGGAAAAAGAGAATCCTCATAACATGGTTCTATCGCACAATCTAAGATAAGAAAGAAAGGAAATATTCCTAAATGCCTAGCAGCCTCCTGTTTGTAAGTGTGGTGCAATGCACACCATAAATAAGACTATGCTATACACGGCTTGCAGACAATCCAAGGACAGACTTGCTCTGATACCAATTTGTCACACCCCAACCTCGGTGAGGCGTGATTGGCACCCGACACCTTACTGGCCGAGCGAACCAAACTGATAACTCGCATCCCCTATGTCTCAAACAGCAAAATAAGGCCAAGAAGGCCAACTATGAATATAATATCATGCATACATATATATATATATATATATATATATATATATATATATATATATATATATACAATGGGCCTGCGACGTCAACATATCTACTAACAAAACATAACTGTGATGTACACAGGAATCTGTCTGCAAAGCCTTTATGAACATGACTGAAGTACATAAGTCGGGCCAGGGCTTCCGGTATACCCTTAACACAAAATACATATATGACCCAAACTTGGCAATGCTCCTGGAAGAAGTGGAGCCCACGAATCAAAACCGATACCTGAAAGCAGCCTACTGTGGAAGATCCTTGTCCCGTCTGTGCACACCTGCGGGCGTGAACGCAACGTTCACAGGAAAGAACGTCAGTACGAATAATGTACCGAGTATGTAAGGTGGAAATGTGACATAATAAAAATATACTGCAATAAGAAGGATAAGAATCAACTTGGCACTTCTGACTTACTAATGAGAATCTAGCAAATATATCTCTCCATACTCTCATATCTTTAACTACATCTCTGTGCAATACTGTGTCTCTAACTTACTTACCGTATTGGTGCTAACAACCCAACTGATCAGTGGTAACTGCCCGTTCGATTATCGCACCGGCCGTAGTACGGTGGTAACTGACCGTCCGATTATCGCCCGATGGTAGAGCGCAATTGCCTGACTGATCAGTGGTAACTGCCCGACCGGCCATAGCTCGGTCATAAGAACTCCCCAACTAGTCGTAGCATGGTGGTAACGACATATCTACCCAACCGGTCGTAGCCCGGTGGTAACATCTGCCCGACTGGTCGTGGACCAGTGGTAATTGTAATCGACATCATAACCAAACTTCTACAAGTAATCTCTATACACTTCCCATGGTCATCACTTAACTCGTAGGGTCTACATAATCACATAAAACTTATAACCACAGCTCAGGCCAGTAGTACTTCTTCCCGCTTAACAAGACAATAACTAAATTCCTAAGATACAACATAAACCTCCCTTCGAATATTAAATACCTCATTAGGGATCCTCTACTAGCACTCTATTCATATCCTATAAAACATTCCTTAAGAACCTGTTCCTAAACTCGTTGGATTATTATTAGGGTACCATCATCATGAACACATCTCACCTTGAAGGAACAAAATCGTAAACTGAGATCAATATCAATGAATAACATCAATAGCCATGAAACAAGCTCAACGATGTCACCAGAACATCAGGAACTGGAAGATTTGGTATTTTAGAAATAGAGTTATTGAGGATATCATATCTATAGGTTCACAATAAGGGAATCATGCCTTAAGAAAGAAGGGTTTAGCCTTAACATACCTGGAAGCTTACTTCTTGACTTTCCAACCTACCTCCCGTCTTGCAATCTATTTACAATCGTTCATAGTCTCGTAATCTACATATCAAACCATTCATACTATTGTTAGGCTCACCATCATACAATTATCTCATGCCTTTAATTAAAATCCTTTTAGAATCTGCCGAAATTCGGGCAGCATCTCCCCTGTTTATATGCCTAGCCTGAAATCACAATCCAGCAACCAACAACAACAACAACAACAATACCAACATCAGCAACACTATTAGCAATACCAATATATTCCACAAACATCCCACACGATGTTTTATCCAATTCCTCAACCCATAAATTCATTATACGATCACTTAGTAACTTTTCCTCCGTTACTAAACTTACTTCAATATTAATAAGGAAAGATTCATACCTTTCACCCTCTAGAACTGCAATATCTTCAATTATCACCTTGAATCCAAGTCAAGTTTCATCACAATACGATATTATAATCGCAACTATACATGTCCGAACTTAAATTCGGAGATTTCTACTTAAATTTGGATATTTCTACTTAATTCGCGTTAAAATTTGGTGAATGGAAATTGGGGAAGAGTTCCAGAATATTTGTGAACTTTAGAGGGTGTTTGGTGTGAAAATAAGGGGGTAAACCCCTTTTATACTTGGCTAGAGTCGGTTGGCACCGACTCGAAAAGTGCTCAGCGCGATCGCGTTGCCTTATGGCGTGTTCGCACTGAGTTGCTAGGTTCCCCTCTGCGTGTTCGCGCCACCTTTTGGATCATTCGCGCAGGGTTAATTCCCTATTTTGACAGCCCATGTTAAAAAGGTCATAATTCTCTATTCCGACGTCGGATCGACGCGTAGTTTGTTGTGTTGAAAACTACACTTCATGAACTTCACTTTAGTCTTTTGCTTTGCTTCAAAACTTCACATACACTAAAAGTTATTCTTTATCCAAGTTGGGCCAAAATTGCCCTTCATGTTTTCTCCAAAGTTCCAACAAACTTAATTTCCTTAAACCACTTGTCCTCCAATCCTTCCATAGCTTATTATATGAACTTAAACCCTCATAACCATAAGATAAATACATATAATCTCTCATACCTCCTAAAAGGTCGCTCTAATTTGAACATACGAAACTACGGGGTTTAACAGAAGGATTGGAGAATAAGTGAATCTAGGAGATTAAGTTTTTGGAACTTTGGAGAAAAATTGGGCAAGATTTCGTATGATAATTTTGGTCTAACTTGGGGGAAATAATATATTCTAGCATATTATACATTTTTAAGTGAAACAAAAGCCTAAAATGATGTTTGGGAAGTCTAGTTTCCAACGCAACAAACCGTGCGTCGACCCGTCATCAGAATTAAGCGATATGAACATTTTAAGACAGACTGCCAGGGCGAAAATTAACTCTGCGCGAACAAGCCTGGAGGTGGTGCGAATGCGTAGAGGGCCAAGGGTTAACTCAGCGCAAACACGCCCCAAGGCGGCTCGAACACGCTGAGTAAATTCCAAGTCGGTGCAGGCAGACTCCAGAACATTATATAAAGGGGTTCACCCCCCTCATTTTTCACCAAAAAACCCCAAAACTCCGCCATATATTCTTGAAATTTCCCCCAACTTCCAATCATCAAATTTTAGCGCAAACCAATTGTAATCTCCGGATTCAGGTTTGGACAGCGCATAATTGCGATTATAAAATCGTATTGCAGCGAATCTGGGCTTTGATTCAAGGTGAGTATTGAAGATACTACAGTTCTAGTAGAAGTAAGGTATGAATTTCTCCTTATCTCTATTAATTTAGGTTTAATTATGGAGGTAGAGCTATTAAATGATTGTATGATAAATTTGTTAGTTGAGAAATTAGATAAACATCGTGTGGGATGTTTTATGGAATATTTTGGTATTGATGATGATATTATTGGCATTGGTGTTGTTGTTGTGTTGGTTGTTGGTATTGTGATTTCAGGCTAGGGATATAAACAGGGGAGATGTTGTCCGAATTTTGGCAGATTCTAAAGAAGTTTAGTTGGAAGACTTAACATAGGCATATGACGATAAGCCTAACAGTATTATGATTTCTCTTGAATATAGATTTACCAGCTTGGGAGGATTAGCGTTAAGTAGTTAAGGAGACCCAAAAGGCATGTAAGGCTAAACACTTTCTTTCTAAAGGCATGACTCTTTTCTTATGAACGCATACATGTTTTCCATAATATCCTTATTTCCAAAAAGCTAGAAGTTCATGATTCTCAAAGTTCCTATGATATTAAAGATAGATGTTTTCTAAGACAAAAATGGTGATGATGATGATCCCATTTCTAGAAATTCCAAGGCTTATGATTTTAATGCTATTATGAGATTATTGAGCTTATTTCATGATTTTCTTGATTTCACTTATTGTTGTTGATCTCACCTTCTAATAATTGTTCCTTCAAGGTGAGGTATAGCGATGATGATTGTTCCATAATATGAATCGGGGGTTTATCGACTTTATGTCACCCCGATAGAGTTGTAATGTTTCCTTTGGATACGTATGTATGTTATATATGTTGATAGCTATATTTTTGTGACATCGAGCCTTGCTATGGCCGGGTACGATATCTATTGCGCGCATACCACTGTAGTTGGGTACCGACGTTACCGAGCCTTACTATGGCTAGGTACGGATGTTACTGAGCCTATATGGCCGGGTACGGTATTGTAATGTATTGTATTTTATGATATTGTATAGGTATGTGGATATATGAAATTTTCCATCTAGAAAAAGGTTAAGTGAGCATGATAAATGACTTAAAAGGTTTCGTGAGGTATTATGAGATATAAACGGTTCGTTTACCTCACACTTTTTTTTTCATATTTCTATCATGTTACTATTTATGCCTTACATACTCAGTACATTTTTCGTACTGACGTCCTTTTTGTGGACACTGCGTTCATGCCCGCAGGTAGACAGGTAGGCGGATCATGCCCTTAGGAGCTCTATCAATGGAATCTCAGTGGCGCTCCAGTTGTTTCGGACCCGCAGTTATTGGTACTACTCTTTTGTACACATATACTTGGGTATGGCAGAGTCCTGCCCTATCCATGCGGATTCATGTATTCTATTTAGAGGCTCGAAGACAATTATACGTAGTTAGATGTTCTTTAACTTTAACAGTTGTTATTGTTGTATAATATTTTGGTGGCCTTGTTGGCTTATGCTCATAGGCATCATTGTTGATGACTGTACTAAGTATGATATTCACGAGCTATCTATGTGGCCCACCTAGAAATGCCTATGGAATGTTAGACCAGAGGTGCTCGGTGGGCTAGTACTGAGTACCCGTCATGGCCCTCTAGTTGGGTTGTGACATTAACCCTTTATAACTATAAGATAAACATGTCTAATCTCATTTAACCTTGATAACCCCGAGGTCCAAGACTAGAACCACTAACACACAACGAATCTCAATGTACAAAATCACAAGGTGTAACATAGAATGTCCACAAAAGTACATATATGTAGATGTGAAGCCTTAAAGTAGGCTATTTTTGTATAACAAATGCACATGAAAAGGTTTGATGTTAGTGTTTTTGTAAAGTAGCCAACTCAGGTGCTCTTTAGATTGCTAGAAACACTACCTTAAATTACGATAAGTTCATCATTTTTAGTAGGAGATTTACTCCGAGACTTGTATCCAAAGCTCTTTCTTGTAGGTTATTGAACAACTGGAGTAATCACAAAGGTCAGATAGACTGAAAATGAAAGGAATTGCAGATTACTCGAATGCTATTATTTCAGCTGGTTAAATGTTGTTGCTGCAAGACTCAAATTTTGAAGCTTGGTGTTCTATTTGTCGTGACTTAGACCTGTTTTACTGCTGTTGGTAGGAGAATGCTGCTGAAATAGAGAACTTCTTTTGGAAAAAAATACAGTTGGATAAACCTTGTTTGAAATTGTAGCATTTCTTTCTTCACATACCTTCTTACTATTCTCAACCAGACATTATGGATGATATTTGACACAAATATCCATATTTCGCATCACTTTCCCTCTATTTCGTAGTACTTTAATCGCACCTTTTGGGTTGAAATCATTGTATTCAAGCTTATGTTGCTATGTTTGTGATGTTGACGTGTTGTGGAATTTTGGCACATTTGATGCCTTTTGACGATAAGTTTTACTTGCTTTTAACCAAGTTTGTGTTGTTTTATGTGTTTTGCTGTATTTCAGGTGTTTGATGACAAAAAGGCAATAAACAAGGAAAATGCACCAGCAGTCCCTGATTTTGAAGAAGAACGGACCGCACTTTATTGTATGGTCCGTACTTGAAGTCAGACCTGGCATGGCAGAAAACAGTAAGGCCTGAAGTTGAGGAGTCGAGATACGGGCACAAGGTACGGCCCGTACTTCAACCCGTACTTGGATTAAGAAATTACTGAAGGAAAACTGAAGACCAATTTGTACGGCCCGTACTTTATTGTACGGGACGTACATCAGGTCGTATATTCAGACCTAGCAATGAAGAATGCAGCCCGTATAATATTTGTACGGACCGTACTTTAATATACGGGACGTACTTTGTCCGTCGGGGGTAATTTTGTTAGATTGAATTTTTTCGCATTTTTGGACCTTTATAAATAGTTATTTAGGGTTTTATGGGTGAGGAATCACATATTTTGAGACTCTAATTCCTTAGCATTGAATCCTTCATAATTTTTAATCTTTTGAGGACAAGATTACAACTTTTCATCTTTTTTATTCAATAGTAAGCATTAGTGACTTCTTCAATATCTTGTTTTGCTACCCATATTATGAGTAGCTAAATTTAATATTAATGTTGTGAACCCAATAATGGATGTTAAGTGATTGGGTGTTTGTCATTGATATAGTTATAATGGAATGTTAGGTCTTACTTATTCATTATTCTTCAATGTTAGTTGATGATTGCAAACATTAACTTAAGCTATAAACCTTACTGTATTTGGGAAAATAAGTAAGATTTTGGTCAGGATAAGTAACAAGAACTCAGGGGGTTAAGCGTCATTTAATAAATTCACTTAGGAATAAGAGAAATTTACTTGGCACATATTAACCATTCTTCATATTAAATCTTTTATATTTGGGAAAATCATAAAGAGAAATACTTTCTAACTATTGGGAAATATTGAGAAGTCAATTAGAGGTTAAGTGCATTCGTACGACAATCCATTAGAATTATATCATATCAACACCCGTAGCATTACACAACCTTGGTTTCTTTATTTTAATTAATTACAATCAATACAAAATAACTAGTAAACAAAACACTCTCTATTACAAACTCACCGGAATACGAGATTAGACCACAAGTAAGTGCTCCACTAGATTAGTAACCTTTTCACACCCTATTCCTTGTGGGATTCGACCCCAACCTAGTTGGTTACTATATTTGACAATGTCTGCTTTACACCATTCAGTATGTGTAATTGAGCATATCAAATTTTGGGGCCGTTGCCTGAAAATAGGATTGAAATTACTAAGTTGTGTGCGCTTTACTTCAAGTCTTTTTCTATTCCATCACACTTTGTTTGTTGTTTCCTGTGAACCAGGTGATCATGGCCAACAGAGGAGGATGTGGAGAAGAGTAACACCCCCAGCACCGAAAATTGAGGAAGAGGAGAATGTATTTGCAGATTATATGCAAGAGGTGAAATATGCATCTGCTATTGTTCCACCTAATGTTTATGCCGGAACTTGCAAGATCGATGTTACTATCTACTAATTGCTCAAACATGAGGGATATTTTTGGAACTCTACCAATGATGACCCTCATCGACACTTGAAGAATTTCATTGGTGTGTGCGACACATACCCAGAATGGTGTTACTCTTGATGCAATTCGTTTAAGAGTTTTCAAATACTTTTTAGCCGGCGAAGCAAGAGATTGGTTTGAGAAATTGCCCCACAATACTATTCATACGTGGGATGAGCTGGTTCGAGCAACAAAGTTGTAATCCGTAATAAATTTATGAGTTCAAGCAGCTTCCGGGGGAGCAATTATATGAGGCTTGGGAGAGCTTCAAGTAGTATTTGCAGCGGTCTCCAAATCATGGTTTTCCAGAGCCTATATGTTACATCCGGCATTTTTCCATATTCGAAAAATCTGAGATAACTTGGCTTGTAATGAATGAGGCCATATTTGGACCTTACTTGGTATGAACGTGTCGGTTAAGAATACATTGGCGTGGAATTACGAAAGGAGGCCAAGGACAAAATAGGAATTTTGGAAATTAGTTTCGGGAATTACAAAACAAGAATTCTAACCAAATGGGCTCAAAAATAAAAAGGAAAAATAAGGCCCAAACTTGGAGGCCCAACCGGCCATGTTGGCCCAAACCCATAGCCATAAGTCATGTGATTAGTCACATGACTAATTAATATAAAGAGGTAATAATACATGTTTATTCATAGAAGGTTCAAGAAAAATTGAGAACAAGAGAAAAAAAAAGGAGAGAATTCGGCCAAAGAAAAGAGAAAGAGAAAAAGAAAGAAAAATTCTTGGAGCTTAATTCTTGGTTCAAAAATCCATCTCTTTTAAAACTTCTACTAAGCTCAAGGTGCTCTTCAAGTTGGTATAATTATTGTGGCAAGAAACTACCAATTGTGGCAAGTGGAAGAGTTGGAAAAAGGTAAGAATCCATCCCTTTTTTTATTATGTTATGGAGCTTTGTTCATGTTGTGGAATGTAGAAATGAATAGAATTTGTGAAAATATGGAAGTTTGCAAAGTGGGTGTGTTTGTTGGAAAGTGGCCGTGTGTGTGTGTTGATGTATTGATGTAATGAGTTGAATTTTTATGTTGTATTCTAGTTGTAGTTATGGTGAAAATTGTATTAGAAATGAAAGTTGAATGAATTCGACGGAAATTGGAAATATGGAATGTAGCCGTGTGGTGTTGTGTTGATGGTGGAAAATGAACTAAATTTTGTTAGTATGTTAATTGTGTTGTAGTGAAGTAGGTGGAAGAATAAGGGGTTAAGCTAACATGAAGAATTTGTTGTTAAGTTGTTGTCGGAAAGTATGTTGTTTAGTATGATCTTATGAAATTAAGAAAATGAAGTGGTTAAGGTGCAAATGATGGTTAATGTTGATAAACTTGGAAGATGGAAATGTGTTATGAACTGGCATGTTAAAGATTAGGAGAATTGGATAGATTATGGCCTTGATGGAAAGTTTGCATGTTTGTATATCTTGTGTATATCTCGTGTATATATTGTAGAAATGTTATGATATGATTCTGAATGGTATTGTAATGACTTTGATTAGAATAAATGAGAGAATGTTGGTATTGATTTGGGAGCGTGAAGTCGAAATGAGGATTATTATATTATGTCGTAAAGTAGACTAATTGTGTATATTATGAATTATGATAATTGTTGGTGTTGTTGATATTGTTGTTGGGTTGTTGTTGGTTGTTTGGAGCCGAGTTGAATCTCGGGGAGGCTATATGTATAGGGGAGGTGCTGCCCAAATTCTTATAGAGAAGTATTGGTTAAGGTTAGAAATGTTAAGTCTCATGAATAGTAACTGGTAAATGTGACCATTTGCAGTTTTTGAGCGAAACAGGAATCGAGTTTGGACGAGCGTAGGACGCAACCAAGGTATGTAAAGCCTACCCCTTCATTCTTAGGCATGTTCTGAATGTAATAGGCTCGGCCGCGAGCCTTAAGTACGACTCCGTTCCTCGGAATTCGAGATGGAAATCCGCTCCAATTCCTTCAGTAAGATTGAATCATTTCTCTTATAACTTGTCCCTAAAGTGAAATTTGGTATAAAACTTTCCTAAACGGAGTCGGAATACTTCCAAATGATTATGGATGACCTCATAAGGTCTATTATCAGTAATTTACATATGTCGCCTCGAGTTGGTCCGAGGCGGGCCCACAAGGCCCGATGCCTTCTGTATAACCTTAATTACTTTGGTTCTGTCCGATTTTCTCAGAAAACATCTGGACTATTATTGTGATTATGAAATGACTATTTTTATGCAAATCTTACAAAATGATTTCTGGACATCTGAGAATCTGATCCTGATAATAATCTGTCGTGCCTTCCCAAGTAGGACATAGGCGCGTATTATGCATACTATCCGGATACTCAGACTTGACTCGCCGTCTGGCACCCTTCAGTTCGATTGAGTCTGTATGTTGAGTCTGTATGTATGTGGTTTCTCATTAATCTGTTCGTGGATGTCTCAATGCTTCCTTCACTGCGTCCCGGGCCAGGTTCTGTTATCGTGCATATTCCTCTGCATTGTTCACCGCGTCCCTCGGTGTGCGGGCCGGGATCTGTTTATATCTGTATGATATTATGATCTGTGTATGGGGATGGCGGCCAGGATGGCACATTATCTGATTCTGTCTGTCCACCGCGTCCCGTACTAAGAGGGCCGGGTTCTGTTTACCGCGCCCCCATGACAGGGTCGGGATCCGTATGTATGTATGTATGTGCTATCAGCATTTATATAAGCACATGACTCTGTATGATTCTGTATGACTCTGCATGCATAATTCTGTCCGGCATACTTCTGTCTGTCCGTCTGGATTACGATTATGTCTGTATGTCCGTATGGATTATGATTTTGTCTGTCCGTTTCACTTATGGTTCTATCCGCTATAACTCTGTACTTCTGGTTCAGACTATGATTATGCTTGTTATGTTTCTGCTTTACATACTCGGTACATTTTTCGTACTGACCCCCGGTTCTTCGGGGGCTGCGTTACATGCCCGCAGGTACAGACGCACCTGGAGATACACCGCCAGTCTAGGGCTCAGATTCTGCTATTTTGAAGAGCTCCTTTGATCCGGAGCGAATACTTTTGGTATATATCTTCTGACATCTGTATATTCTGTATGTATGATAATTCTGGGTACGGCGGGGCCCTGTCCCGTCATCTGATTCTGTATGTCTGTTAGAGGCCTGTAGATATGTATGTGGGTTACGGGTTACATCTGTTCAGGTAGGTGCGTACGATTTTGTTACTCTGTCTGTTATGTTAGCCTCATCGGCTTACGCCAAAGTTTCAGTATGTATATGTATATATATTTTCGCATTCGCCGTATCTGTATTGGCTTGAATCTGTAAACTCCTATTCGAAATAGTCTATCTGGTACGCCGATTCTGTCAGGTAGGTACGTATGGGTATCCAGTTAGGATACCAGTCGCGGCCCACGGGGTTGGATCGTGACAAAAGTGGTATCAGAGCGGTTAGTCCTCGGTATGTCTACAGGCCGTGTCTAGTAGAGTCTTGTTTATCGGTGTGTTGTGCACCACATCTATAAACAGGAGGCTACAGGCCATCTAGGATGTTACCCTTCTTTGAATCTTAGATCGTGCGATAGAACTGTATTAGTAGGATGATCCCCTCCTGACGATTTGTTATGTTTTCAGCGATGCCTCCGAAGAAGGCAACAGCTGCCCAGAAGGGCAAAGCGCGGGTGGAGGTAGGAGAAACCAGCCGGGCCCAGAGAGTTACCAGGGCCAGTGCGCGGTTAGCGCTTGAGGATGAGCCCCTGTCAGCCGGCTCTGTTACACCGCCCTTATCAGAGGAGATTGGAGCAGCAGCAGCTGCTGATCAGAGGGCGGCTCCACCGCGAGCTCCCGGGGTTCTAGTGCCCGAGCCTCCAGCTCCACAGCCAGGGGCAGAGGACAGGGCTATGCGAGATGCGGTTCAGTTATTGACCACACTGATGGCGGAGCAGGTTCGCAGGCAAGGATTTGGGGGTTGTCGTGCGGACAGATATGAAAGCTCCAGGGCTCGTGAGTTTTTGACGTGTAATTCTCCAGGACAAAACCCGAAGAGGACCCCCAGGAGTTCATTAGAAAGATGGAGAGCACGATACAGTTGATTAAGGCTTCGCCGACTGAGTCCGTTGAGTTGGCCTCGTATCGGTTATATGAGGTAGCGGCGAATTGGTATGAGTCCTGGCAGCTATCCAGGGGTGACGGTGCTGCCCCAGCAGTATGGGCCGAGTTTACTAAGGCCTTTCTTGATCATTTTCTACCTCCAGAGCTACGGAGAGCTAGGGTTGATCGATTCTTGCACCTGAGATAGAACAGTAGGAGTGTTCGAGAGTATAGCCTAGAGTTTGACTCACTGGCTAGGTATGCACCCGCTATAGTACCGGATATGGCCGATAGGGTGCACCGATATGTGATGGGGCTGGATGACTATCTGATCGATAGCTGCCTGGCGGTGGCTTCTCAGCCAGGGATGCATATTGCCTGGGTGCAGGCGCACGCCCAGGGCATGGAGGACCGACGTAGGGAACGTCGGCCTGATAGGGGTCACGACAGGAGCCGGCCTAAGAGAGCCAGATCGGCCGGGTACTCAGGGGGATTTCAGAGCGAGTTTTCTCAGCGGCAGGGTAACAGGTATTCGTCCCAGCCAGCACACAGTACGCCCCCACAGTTCTCGGGACAGAGCTCCAGAGTTCCAGGCTCACAGGTGAGCAGAGGTCCCGGTCAGTCGAGGCCACCCATACCCCCATGTTCCTACTGTGGGAGGCCCCACTCGGGGGAGTGTTATCGCGCTACAGGTGCTTGTTATTTTTGTGGCAGCCCAGATCATCGTGTCAGAGAGTGCCCGCATAAGGGTGGTTCAGGTTCAGTCCAGCCTGCTGGGTCAGTTGCTGGCTCATCTTCTCCTTCGGCAGCCATACGCCCCACGGGGCGAGGAGCACCAGCACCAGCACCAGCGCCAGCGAGTCGTGGCAGAGGTCGTGGTGCAGCTTCTGGTTACAGCGGTCCTTCGAACCGCGTATTTGCATTGACCGGCCGGCAAGACCCAGGAGCGTCTTCAAGCGCACACCCAGGTATGTTAGTGATCTTTTCTTGAGGGATATGTGTATGAATGGGTCTATACTTTATTATATTATGTGATTTTCTTCTTCTGGGTATTAATAAGAGCAAGGTAATTGTTAACCTGATAGACATTGAGAATTCGGAAGGGCGATATGGAAATTGTATGGTTTAGCCCGGGGTAGGACCCACTATGAGAATTTCCCGAAAATTTATTAAGACCCCGATCTGCCCTAAATTACGTGACAAAGGTCGTGCGGGGCAATCGACGAAATTATATTAGCCGTAACGCGTCGAAATGCATGAAAGTTTCGAGGTTAAACGTGCTAAGGCCAGGGCAATTCTAGGATGGGTGACCCCCCTGGGAAGTAATGCAAAATTTTTCACAAGTGTAAGGTATGATAGATATAAATGGAAATTTGGGGTAACCTAAAGAAAGAGCGAATGTGTGGAGTAACTAGTGCCTTTACAGGAGTCGCGCAGACTGGTGCGGACTAAATGGGCGAAAAGAAGGAGCGCAATACCGCTCGAGAAATTGAGCGAATTTGAATAACGGTCGGAGACGTTCGCAAGTAAGATATTAGTAAACGTATATGTATGTGTGTATTCGTATGTGTATAACCTTCGTCTGGTGCCCATGTGGATCAAGAGCCGAGTCCCGGCGACTAATGTTGTGATAGACGAAAGGTTTTACTAAACCGAATACATGAAACAAAGCAAAGACGAGGATACGAATGTTGTCAAAAATATATAATAGATAAACTCCGGTTACGTTACCACTTAGTCTAGTGCGACGATACTTGAAAAAGAAAATGAGTATGGATAGTAGGTAAGATGAAGAATAAGAAATGTGAATAAGCAGAATCTTTGAAAGAGTCGATAAGCGACACGTAGGACGATTTGTATGACAACTTGGCGAACAAGTTTATGAATAAGTGAACAGGTTTTGATGAAATAACCTCTGATGCAATGGTCGGAGTGAGTAACGAGATGCCGACAAAGGGAAATTTTCGTAGACCACTGGAGCCTTAATAGGAGTGGTCTGATTCTAATCAAAACTCTGTTTATTGTACTTCTGCACTTCTGATTCTGATAAGGTTCTGCCTATCACGCCTCTGTGCTTCTGAATCCGATTACGCTTCTGTCTGATATACCTCTGTACGATTGACTCTGAATACGAATCCGTCTAATACATCTATGTATGTCTGACTCTGATTACGAATCTGTTCGATACATTTTTGTATGTCTGATTCTGATAACGAATCCATCTGGTACATCTCTGTACGTCTGGTTCTGATCACAGATCTGTCTGACATATTTCCATACATCTGACTTCGACTACGAATTTGTCCGTCATAGTTTGGTACGTTTGCCTCCGATTACGAATCTGTCCGATATACCCCTGTGCGTCCGATCCCAGTTACGAATCTGTTTGGTATGACGTGGGATTATGATAATGTGGTGAGGAATCGAGGAGTGTGACAAGAAGTGATATCAAGTTTAATGTTTGAAAAGCTTTGAAGGAAAGGAAGAAGGGACACAACGTCTGTGAAAGAGCGAAAAGCATTCATCCGTTACTAGAATATAGTTCATGGCCCAATGACTGTGTGGGATATGATAAAATGCGTTATGAAAGCATACGAGTCAGTAATGTAAAGATTTACTCCATTATATTGGTAAAGAATCCATATCGGAAAGTCAACAAAGGACGATTATAAAAAATAAAAAAAAAAAAAAGAACCCTCCCGAAGTAGTATGATGCCCCATGAGGTCAATTTAACATTCGAGGACGAATGTTTTAAAGGGGGGGAGGATGTTACATCCGGCATTTTTGCATATTCGAAAAATCCGAGATAACTTGGCTTGTAATGAATGAGGCCATATTTGGACCTTACTTGGTATGAACGTGTCGGTTAAGAATACATTGGCGTGGAATTACGAAAGGAGGCCAAGGACAAAATAGGAAATTTGGAAATTAGTTTCGGGAATTACAAAACAAGAATTCTAACCAAATGGGCTCAAAAATAAAAAGGAAAAATAAGGCCCAACCGGCCATGTTGGCCCAAACCCATGGCCATAAGTCATGTGATTAGTCACATGACTAATTAATATAAAGAGGTAATAATACATGTTTATTCATAGAAGGTTCAAGAAAAATTGAGAACAAGAGAAAAAGAAGGAGAGTATTCGGCCAAAGAAAAGAGAAAGAGAAAAAGAAAGAAAAATTCTTGGAGCTTAATTCTTGGTTCAAAAATCCATCTCTTTTAAAACTTCTACTAAGCTCAAGGTGCTCTTCAAGTTGGTATAATTATTGTGGCAAGAAACTACCAATTGTGGCAAGTGGAAGAGTTGGAAAAAGGTAAGAATCCATCCCTTTTTTTATTATGTTATGGAGCTTTGTTCATGTTGTGGAATGTAGAAATGAATAGAATTTGTGAAAATATGGAAGTTTGCAAAGTGGGTTTGTTTGTTGGAAAGTGGTCGTGTGTGTGTGTTGATGTATTGATGTAATGAGTTGAATTTTTATGTTGTATTCTAGTTGTAGTTATGGTGAAAATTGTATTAGAAATGAAAGTTGAATGAATTCGACGGAAATTGGAAATATGGAATGTAGCCGTGTGGTGTTGTGTTGATGGTGGAAAATGAACTAAATTTTGTTAGTATGTTAATTGTGTTGTAGTGAAGTAGATGGAAGAATAAGGGGTTAAGCTAACATGAAGAATTTGTTGTTAAGTTGTTGTCAGAAAGTATGTTGTTTAGTATGATCTTATGAAATTAAGAAAATGAAGTGGTTAAGGTGCAAATGATGGTTAATGTTGATAAACTTGGAAGATGGAAATGTGTTATGAACTGGCATGTTAAAGATTAGGAGAATTGGATAGATTATGGCCTTGATGGAAAGTTTGCATGTTTGTATATCTTGTGTATATCTCGTGTATATATTGTAGAAATGTTATGATATGATTTTGATTGGTATTGTAATGACTTTGATTAGAATAAATGAGAGAATATTGGTATTGATTTGGGAGCGTGAAGTCGAAATGAGGATTATTGTATTATGTCGTAAAGTAGACTAATTGTGTATATTATGAATTATGATAATTGTTGGTGTTGTTGATATTGTTGTTGGGTTGTTGTTGGTTGTTTGGAGCCGAGTTGAATCTCGGGGAGGCTATATGTATAGGGGAGGTGCTGCCCAAATTCTTATAGACAAGTATTGGTTAAGGTTAGAAATGTTAAGTCTCATGAATAGTAACTGGTAAATGTGACCATTTGCAGTTTTTGAGTGAAACAGGAATCGAGTTTGGACGAGCGTAGGACGCAACCAAGGTATGTAAAGCCTACCCCTTCATTCTTACGCATGTTCTGAATGTAATAGGCTCGGCCGCGAGCCTTAAGTACGACTACGTTCCTCGGAATTCGAGATGGAAATCCGCTCCAATTCCTTCAGTAAGATTGAATCATTTCTCTTATAACTTGTCCCTAAAGTGAACTTTTGTATAAAACTTTCCTAAACGGAGTCGGAATACTTCCAAATGATTATGGATGACCTCATAAGGTCTATTATCAGTAATTTACATATGTCGCCTCGAGTTGGTCCGAGGCGGGCCCACAAGGCCCGATGCCTTCTGTATAACTTTAATTACTTTGGTTCTGTCCGATTTTCTCAGAAAACATCTGGACTATTATTGTGATTATGAAATGACTATTTTTATGCAAATCTTACAAAATGATTTCTGGACATCTGAGAATCTGATCCTGATAATAATCTGTCGTGCCTTCCCAAGTAGGACATAGGCGCGTATTATGCATATTATCCGGATACTCTGACTTGACTCGCCGTCTGGCACCCTTCAGTTCGATTGAGTCTGTATGTTGAGTATGTATGTATGTGGTTTCTCATTAATCTGTTCGTGGATGTCTCAATGCTTCCTTCACTGCGTCCCGGGCCAGGTTCTGTTATCGTGCATATTCCTCTGCATTGTTCACCGCGTCCCTCGGTGTGCGGGCCGGGATCTGTTTATATCTGTATGATATTATGATCTGTGTATGGGAATGGCGGCCAGGACGACACATTATCTGATTCTGTCTGTCCACCGCGTCCCGTACTAAGAGGGTCGGGTTCTGTTTACCGCGCCCCCATGACAGGGCCGGGATCCGTATGTATGTATGTATGTGCTATCAGCATTTATATAAGCACATGACTCTGTATGATTCTGTATGATTCTGTATGACTCTGCATGCATAATTCTGTCCGGCATACTTCTGTCTGTCCGTCTGGATTACGATTATGTCTGTATGTCCGTATGGATTATGATATTGTCCGTCCGTTTCACTTATGGTTCTATCCGCTATAACTCTGTACTTCTGGTTCAGACTATGATTATGCTTGTTATGTTTCTGCTTTACATACTCGGTACATTTTTCGTACTGACCCCCGGTTCTTCGGGGGCTGCGTTACATGCCCGCAGGTACAGACGCACCTGGAGATACACCGCCAGTCTAGGGCTCAGATTCTGCTATTTTGAAGAGCTCCTTTGATCCGGAGCGAATACTTTTGGTATATATCTTCTGACATCTGTATATTCTGTATGTATGATAATTCTGGGTACGGCGGGGCCCTGTCCCGTCATCTGATTTTGTATGTCTGTTAGAGGCCTGTAGATATGTATGTGGGTTACGGGTTATATCTGTTCAGGTAGGTGCGTACGATTTTGTTACTCTGTCTGTTATGTTAGCCTCATCGGCTTACGCCAAAGTTTCTGTATGTATCTGTATATATAGTTTCGCGTGCGCCGTATCTGTATTGGCTTGAATCTGTAAACTCCTATTCGAAATAGTCTATCTGGTACGCCGATTCTGTCAGGTAGGTACGTATGGGTATCCAATTAGGATACCAGTCGCGGCCCACGGGGTTGGGTCGTGACACTATACTTGTGGAGAAATTGTCACGCCCCAAATCTGGAGAGGCGTACAGGCACCAGATGTCACACTCGGCCCGAACGAACCATTCTAAATCTATAACTCTGGAAGGGTAACCCTCAACTTAGGACGATAGGGCCTACCTGCACACAGACAATACCGACAAGCCGGCAAGGCCATAATATGGATATACATAAACACTGGCTATCATACTGGCACATTATATATAGGACTCGTCTACAAGCCTCTAGAGAAACCATAACTGTATCGTGGTCGGGAGAAGGCCCGGCCTACCCATCATATCTATAAAGGCAAAATGAGGACTCCAAATAGACCTGGCAACTCCGGACAAAGGGCGCTCACCAATCAGCTGATATCAAGTCCTGTCTACTGGGGAGGTCGGTATGTCTGTCTATCTGTACCTGCAGGCATAAATGCAGTGTCCCCGCCAAAAGAGACGTCAGTACAGAATAATGTACCGAGTATGTAAGGCAACATATTATAAAACTGAAACTGAATGGAAAACATAGCAATTTGGAGGCCAAAGAATGCCCTGAACATCCCACCTAATTTGACTCATATGAAATGCAATATAGTGATATCATATATCTCACTAACCAAGTGGCCAGGCAACTGTAAAATATATATATATATATATATATATATATATATATCTGTCTCACTAACCCGTCTGCCAGGCAATCTGTTTTACTGACCCGTCGGCCAGGAAATTTGTCTCACTGACCCATAGGCCAGGCAATCTGTTTCATTGACCCGTTGGCCAGGAAATCTGTCTCACTGACCAGTAGGCTAGGCTAAAGAAAAATATATGTATATCATGAAGTATATGATGTATATAATGAAAAATACTGATTCTGTAACATGTCTCTTCCGTCTCTATATAAACTCAAGGACATAGGGAGGGGATATGAGCCCTCAGAAAGAATAACATAACACTCGGAAGCTATGCCACAATAGGACGAGCTCTACTTTGATAAATCCCTAATCATAAGGTCCGTTACGCTCTTACTACATATGGAATCATACCAAGAAAAGAAGGAACAACCTTAACATACCTCAAGTCACCCAAGCAATCCAACAATCGGGCTAATCACAACTTGCACGCCATCCTTTAACAAGGAATACATAAGCAAACTTAGATGGCGCTAGTATATCACGTATATCAATGACAACTTGATTCTAGAGTAAAACGGGCAGCATTTCCCCTTACTCTCCAATCACTTCAACATATACAACAACCCACAATAACAACAACAAACTTAATAAAGTCCTTAAATACTTCTTTCACTGCTAATACAATAATATACTCCAAACAACACAAAGTATACTAATATACAATAACAATATACACTTTCTTTCTTCTCAATCAAGGAGTATAATCTCATCAACACACCAACAACATAAGATACTATCCATATACATGGAAGTTAGCTCAACAACACAACCACAACATGTTTAAAACATCCCATGGACTCAACAACTACAACACAACACTTTATGATCTTTCCTCCATAACTATTTTCAGCTTTAAGACTTGCTAAACCTTCAAATCAACTCAACGTAAGAGATAAGATGAAGAACATACCTTATAGTTGAAGAAATTTAGCCACACCAACTTTCTTCAAGACCAAACTCACCACAACATCAAGTAGAAGCAAGAACAATCACTTTTCGGGAACTAGTTTAGTGTAATCTTGTTGAATTCTTGATCTAAGGGGCTATAAGTGTTTAAGAAATGTCCATGGAGGTTTCTAGAGCTCAAGGGAGTGTAGAATGATAATAAAATGAGGGGAATGGGGGTATTTATACCCTTTGAAGGTCGGTTGCACCGCCTTCTAAGTGGGTCCCCCGGAGAAGCCATCTGGCAGCCTATCTTGAAACGCCCATAACTTTCTACTCTGATATCTTATCAATGAACGGTTTGTTGCATTGAAAACTAGAACTTCAATTCACGTAGATTATCCGTTCCATAACTCCTCATACTTTAAGAGATACACCTCCCTCAATTTGGACCAAAAATTCTGTCCGGAATTCTGCCAAGTTTTTTCCAAAATTTTGACAAACTTAATTTCTTCGATTCGCTTGATCCTGAGAACTTTAGACACTTGCTTATCACTTGTTAAAAGTATTTCTTAACCTTATAAGGGTTCCATTACCTCTCCGAGCTTACGTTAGTTTACTTACGACGCAAATGACGCAAAATGTTTCGAGGTGTAACATCTTCCCCCCCTTAGAAACATTCGTCCTCGAATGTTTGGCTCTCAGTACATCTATGAAAATTTCAGCAGAGCTTTCTCTGTAACTGTAATACTACAAACCTAAAAACTAGGAGGTATCAGTCTGGATCTCCTTTGGTAATGGAAACAAATGCGGATATCTGGATCTCATATCTTTCTTAGCTTCTCAAATCATCTTTTCTACCTTCACATTCTTTCATAATACCTTCATCAAGATTACATCTCTGGCTCCCAATCCACGAACCTGAAGCTATCTGAGAGGGTAATAGGAACTTCTTCGTACGATAACTGTTTTGTAATCCAAATACCATCAATTGGTATAATTGTGGGGTATTTTTCAATACACTTGCGGGGCATAGACATGTAAAAGACTGAATATGCAGATTCCAGTTCTAAGGATAAATCTCGTAGGCTCTTCACCCCTCCAGTTCTCGTAGATATTCTTCTGGGCCATCTAGATGCCAGAATGATAGTTAGAACCATATGCAAATTTATCCCTCACTAGCTGATCGTCCAACTTCTCTTAAAAGGTGTAATATTCATGCTCCTAACATATCCTTGGACATCTAAAAAGTGTGTTCTACCTACCACTTATCTCAAGGTGGATAGCAATACTGGGGGTAACCTATATTATTCAGGTTTCTCTAAATGTACTGATCTTCAGGCGCTAGTAGAAAACTAGGCATCTTCACCGGATAAATAGAGATAATAGGTGACCGGACAATTCCATACATATAACTTACATGGTGCCTTAAAATTATAAAATCCATAGTGATCATTCCTTCATTCCTCAACAACATATCCATATGTTACTTCAGTCTCTCAAGCTTCTGTTTATTTATTAACGAACCACGAACTCTGCGATATTTCCTTTTTATTGATCCACTAAGGTCATGATACATCTATGTTGCCTCCGAATAAATCATCTACCCTTGCTACATTTAACATGAAGTTGGTTTGGATATCTTAGGAACCATCTTGCTGAGGTACTCCTTTCCCGAATCCTCTTTCGAGTTTTGGTTTAAGAGATATACCATATCTAGGATACTATGTCTTTACTCAAGTTTTCCCAACATATATCATATTTTTCTATTGTTATTCCTCACTATGCTACGCTTCACCAGTTAAAGCTCTATAGTTATCTTGGCAAGCTTCTCATATACTTATATCATCTCTGCGGTATATAATTCCATATCCTTCTGTAACCTTCCAGAATGAATTGCTAGGTCCATCCTTATTCATCTTAATGCAATGAAGTTATCTTACACAAACTTACTCCTCATTTAGGTCCATCTTATTCCATTTACCTACAACGCGACTTTAATTCTTTTACATCCTGAATATTCTATGGCTGAAATTCTCATATCATGTATAAGCTTTCGCTTCCAGATAATCATACACATTTATTCTTTTTCATCGTAGGCTGCTATCGTCAAATACTCACATGCCTTCAAATAGTTCATTTCCATTTCAATCCTCTTCTATTATTAACTCCGCATCTTTTCCTCAACAAAGACGCTACTAGATCCCGACCCGAATACCTTTGCCTTTGAGGTTTTCCCTGTACAATACTTTCCCAACCAGTATGCAATGCTGGAACTTCGTATCCATATGAATAGCTCGCGGCGGCTATTTTGCTTAATTTTTTATCTTAGTCCCTTAGTTACTTAAAGTGTCATCATACTCAATCCTCCTCTGTTTCTCCAGTACTGAGCTTCCTATTACACCCTTATCTTGAAACTTCGAGTAATTCCTTCCTTAGAGTGCTATCTTCCAATCTTTACCATAATATGCATATGACTAACTAGTCATGTCGAATCGCCCTGATACCTTATCGGCCTGCTAGCGTAATATTCCTTTGAGGTAGTTTCCAATTCCTTTGTTATTATCTTTTGATCTTCTAAGGAGGCATACTCCTTATCCAATACCTATCGTCTCGTCTTCCCCCCTTAAGGTGTTAACCTACTACTCTATATTTGACATCCCATTTAACTCTCCTTTTTCTGTAAGTATTTACTCCCAGTAATTTCCGCAATTAATCTTAACAATAATTGTTCGTCTTCTGAGTCTATCTGGTAAGTTGCATACACATATAAAAGGTCACATATTCTCATAGACGTACTAGCCTTGGATGGCCTAATCTTTCATCGAAGAGATCTTTAAAATCTTTCCTTACCGTCTCCCAGCAATCATCTTTCTTCTATTACTCGTTCACCCACCCAATCATTGTAATTGTATCTAGCAAAAGAGTCTCTTCTCAAAAATCCGCCCAAATTGTTAACGTTCCTCCTTTTCTTTATTACATTAATGCTCATTATTTTGATAGGTCTCTTTTGGACTACAAGTTCGTCTCATCAGTGAAAGGCACATCTTATATCAACTTGCGACTTCATACTCATTCATTTCCCATCATACAGTTAACTCTTCCAGAATATCTCTCGCTTTCTTCATTAACAATTCAGCCTTGTATTACTAGCTCAATAATCCTGTGATGGTAAAACTTTTGGAAGGAAGTTTTCAGTACCTTGGTCTTACCTTTGTATTAAACATACCTGTGGAACAACTCATGTTTCATATATCCTTATACTTGTACCTTTGTATAACATCTTGCCAATATACTTTACACGATGAGAAAGCCCTCATCAATATCTAGCTCATTAAGTGACATACATCATTCTTTTACCTCTGCTATATCCCTTTTTAATATTCGAAACAATAACTTTCCTTGGCAAAATCTTGCGTTCCCTATCTTATCCCTTTTAGACTTTAGACATCATCATCCTTATAACCGACACTCTTTTCATTTCCATAATTCCTATTTGACCTCTTTCTGCTCCTAAATCATTGGCATATTCACACTCAAGGATCATATTTAAACACATACGTATCCTTTCCACGTCTTACCTCAAGGGGAAAATACAACTCCCATCTAATCATATCGATGTCTCATTAATAAAACACTTTAATAAATTCACTTAGGAATAAGAGGAATTTACTTGGCACATATTAACCGTTCTTCATATCAACTCTTTTATATTTGGGAAAATCATTAAGAGAAATACTTTCTAACTATTGGGAAATATTAGAAAGTCAATTAGAGGTTAAGTTAATTCGTACAACAATCCATTAGAATTATAACATATCAACACCCATAGCATTACACTTCATCTAAAAGGGGACAAACCCTTGGTTTCTTCTAATTAATTACAATCAATACAAAATAGCTAGTAATCAAAACGCTCTCTTTTACCAACTCACTAGACTATGAGATTAGACCACAAGTAAGTACTCCACTACATTAGTAACCTTTTCACACCTTATTCCCTGTGGGATCCGACCCCAACCTAGTTGGGTTATTATATTTGACAATGTCCGCTTTACACATTCAATAGGTGTAATTTGAGCGTATCAAATTTTTGTAGGTACAACGAGCAAGAATAAATGAAATCCGAGTAGTTTTGGTTGAAATTGGAAGCATATTGCACCTGAACGAGAAGACAATAGGATTGCACAATACTTAGAGAAAACTAGATCACTGGAGGACCATGTGCACTGGGCCGCACCGTGCATGGAGCACAAATAAATCACCTGTTTGACCGTGTTTTGTGCTTGAGCAATAGGAAGGCGACGCTTGAAGATCGCACATATTCAGACTTCAAGATGCCTTGGGCGATGGTTTTGCGTCGCGCATGTTGCGCACAACATCATCACGTTTTCATAATTTGTTCAGGATTTCGTCGAATGTTTTTAGACTTAACCCTAAACTATAAATTGGAGTTTTTAGTGTTCGGAACACGGTTGGGACATATTTTGAGCATTGTAAGCCGTCGCTCTTAGGTTTATATCCTTTTTATCCTATTTTTCATCATAAAACCCCAAGTTATTCATGAGTTCTTGCATTTCTTCTCGAATCATGAGTAGCTAAATGTTCTAATTTTAGGGTAGTGGCAAAGCCATGATACTTGGTTTGACGACAGTTTTTATCTATTGAATTTCCATCTTTGGGTTGCTTGCTTATTCTTGTACTTAAGTGTTTGATTATTTGGCCAATAGTTAGACACTATCTGTGCCGTGTGAATTGGAATTAGAAAAGGGAATTTGCATGCGTAATAAGAATAAGTAGAGCTTATCCTTGATCCCCAGGGAATCGTTTTGCTATTGAGGATAGGAATATACCTTTAAGCCTTTCTTAGTTGAATACAGAGATTTAAATGTGTTCTCGTTATTTTCGGAAGCCATGAACCTGAAACTCTTTCTCATCTGATAAACCTTAATTTTTCTTCCCACTCCCTTTAGTTATAAGTCGTTAGTTTTATTAATTTCTTTTAATCGATATTTTAGTTACAACAAACTTTTCAATCATTACTTTCTTGAATAGTTACAGCGGAATTTGAGTTAGTTAAACAGTTGAAAGGATAAGTCCTTGTGGGTACGATATCTAGAATTTAATCTTATATTACTTGTATGATCACGTATACTTGCGTGTGCGTTTGGGAGCAACAAGTTTTTGGCGTCGTTTCCGGGGACTTTGAAAAATTTACTATTTTCTAGTTTGAATTTTATTTCTCTATTCATGTTTTTACTCTATTTCTTTGGTTTACTTGTACTCCTCTGGTGATTTCTCTCGTTTAGGCCAAACACTCGAAGTCAAAAAAAAACATTGGCTCTCTTTGACCCTAAAATTGAAAGAACTTTACATAAGTAGAAAAAGATGGCAAACAACGAGTGTGCCCTCTATTTATTTGATAACAACAAAGTTGAGGAAAGGGAAGTTGAAAGAGCTGTTGAGATGGCACAACAAGACCGTGTTCCTGTGTTGAATTTTGCTAGGCCCAATCTAGAGAATGTTGCAAAGGCTATCGTCATGCCTGAAATCACAGGGTATTTTAAGCTGAAAGAAGAAACAATGCATCTAGTGCAGAACACGTGCCAATATATGGGTAAGCCTTATGAAGAACCACATAAGCACTTGATGACGTTTGTTGAGCTGAGTGAAAATTTTCACTATAATGATGCCTCCAACGACTATGTGAAGTTGGCATTTTTTTCATTCTCGTTGATTGGTGAAGCAAGGGAATGGTTAAAGAATGCGCCTGCCGGATCTATTACTTCTTGGCAGATTTTATCAAGCGGGTTCATAGAAAAATTATTTTACTCAAGAAAAAAAAAGGAGTTGAGAGGGAAAACTACTAACTTTACTCGGAAAGACTCTGAATCGTTGACACAAGCTTGGAAAGAGAGAAGGGTTACTTTCAAGACAGTCGGCACCAAATGCAGCCGAAGGAGATCATCGGACACTATTTTGTGGAAAGGCTAAGGCATGATTTAATGGAATTGATGAATGCTTCAGCTCAAGGCCAGATCTAAAATGTATGATGAGATAGAAGCTCTTCTGGATCTCATGTTTGAAGGTAGTCAGGACTACTTAGAGCCAGGCTAGTCAGGACCCATACAAAAGCTTGTTAGGGTACTTCAAGTAGATTATGTTACAGCTATTCGAGCTGACATTGGTCAACTTGTTCATTCTATGAACAAGTTGGTAAAATTCTCCAAATGTCAATCCGGTGCAGTAGTATGCAATGGGTACGAGCAACTTGTGAGTGTTGTAAAAATGATCATACAATTATGGACTGTCCATCGAATCCATAATCTGTCAATTATGTAGGGCTACACAATCGTGGTAGTGGAAATCACTTTAGAAACAATTATAATTTGAATTTTAAAAAATCATCCGTAGACAGGTGGTTCTATAGAAGATGTGATGAAGCAATGGATGGCTCAGTAACGGCAGATAATGAATGAGATGCAGAAATCCATCCATGAGCTAGAACATCATATGGACCCGATGGTGGTTTCTCAAACTATCATACCACAGAGTGCGCTTCCAAGCAATACTGAAAAGAATCCGAAAGAACAACTTCACGCTGTCTCTTTGAGGAATAACAGACACCTAGAGAAAGTTCCACCAAAGAATAAGAAGGTAAATGCTGAACAAATCCCTACTAAGAGGACAGAGACCAAACAGAAGAGTGCTGAGAATGTTACAGAGCAGCCAGAGGTGGTGGCATGTAAGCCACCACCACTATTCCCACAGAGACCCCAGAAGCAGAAAGTAGATTTAGCTTGTAAGAAATTTCTTGAGATCTTGAAACAGGTACATGTCAACATCCCTTTGGTGGAGCTCTTGCAGGAGCTTCCAAAATATGCTAAGTACATCAAAGACGTTGTTGCAAACAAAAGACGTCTAACAGAGTTCGAGACGGTAACACTTACTGAAGAGTATTGTTCCAGAGTGAGGAGTAAAATTCCTCCAAAGCTGAAAGACTCAGACAGTTTCACTACTTCCATCACTATTGGGAATGTTGAGTTTAGGCGAGCATTATGTGATTTGGGTGCTAGTATCAATTTGATGCCGACTTCTATGCTCAAAACGTTGGGTTTGGGTGAACCAAGACCAACCACTGTGACATTGCAGCTTGCAAACAAATCTTTGGTATATCTCGATGGTATAATTGAAGATGTCCTTATGAAAGTGGAGACCTTCATTCTTCCATTTCATTTCATCATTCTTGATTACAAAGCTGACAAGCAAGTGCCTCTCATTCTTGGGAGGGGATTTTTAGCTACTGCTGATGCTATTATTCGAGTCAGAGAAGGTAGGATATCCATGAAGGTGGATGGTCAAGAGGCCACTTTTGATGTGTTCAAAGCTACTGAATTGCCTACCCATTATGAGGAGCTGAAAATGATAACTATTATGGAGCCTGAGTTGACAAGTGCAGGACTTGATTATTTCTTGTCCTCCAAAGATACCTTGGAGAGGGCATTGGTTTACAATAAGGAGCTAGAGGGCGATGCAGAAGTTGAGGAGTGTCTTTTCATCCTTGACACTTCTTGCCCATATGTGCAGGGAAATAAGCCATTCGAAGACCTCAAAAAGCCTGACACTTGGAAGAAGCCAAAACCCTCCATTGAGGACACTCCGATTCTTGAACTTTAAACTTTACCTTCTCACTTTCGTTATGCTTATTTGGGTAGTGATAACACACTGCCCATGATTCTCTCTGCCTTTTTCTCTGATGTGCAGGTTAAACGTGTGTTGTGAGTGCTCAGGGATAGAATAAGAGCTCTTGGCATGACAATAGTTGACATTTGGGGAATTAGTATCTCATTTTGCATACACAAGATATTGATGGAGGAGGACAGCAAATCGAGTGTTGAGCAGTAGAAAAGGCTAAACCTAATTATGAAAGAGGTGGTGAAGAAAGAGGTAATAAAATGGCTTGATGCAAGCATTATTTACCCATCTCTTACAGTAAATGGGTGAGCCCCGTTCAATGTATTCCAAGATAGGGGAATGACTGTTATGAAGAATGAAAAAGATGGGTTAGTGTCGCAGAGAACTGTGACTGGTTGGTGAATCTGCATTGATTATCGCAAGCTGAACACTACAACCAGAAAGGATCAATTTCCTTTACCATTCATGGACTAGATGTTAGATCGACTGGCCGGGCACGACTACTATTATTTTTTGGATGGTTATTCGGGTTACAACCAGATCATGATAGCACCGGAAGATTAGGAGTAGACCATTTCACATGTCCCTATGACACTTTTCCATTCTAGAGGATGCCATTCGGGTTATGTAATGCATCGGGTACCTTCCATAGGTGTATGATATCTATTTTCACTGACATGGTGGAAAAATATATGGAGGTATTTATGAGTGTCTTTTTCGTATTTGGAGACTCGTTTTGTCACGACCCAACCGGAGGGCCATAACGGGTACCCGGCGCTAACCCACCCGGGCACCTCTTATGGTACATTCACATTTTCAGCTAGGTGAGCCACATAGCCCAATAATACTTTCTATCCATCATTCATGCTAATCTCATTGGGCAACAATACATTTATATCACTATCAACAACTATGCACATATCAATGTACATAAGCCAACGAGGCTATCAAAATGATATACAAAATATAAGCCGACAAGGCTAAAGACATCTAACCATATACACATGTCTACGAGCCTCTAAGAAGAGTATGTCACATCATATAGAAGGGACAGGACCCCGCCATGCCCATAAGTATGTACACAAAAGAATAGATACCAAAAGTTGTAGCTCCGAATGAAATGGAGCTCCGCTACGTAGTCCCTGAGTAATAAAGCTATGGATCAAGCCTGTCTCCCTGGCCACCTGCGGGCATGACACAGCGTCCAAAAACAAATGGACGTCAGTACGAATAATGTAGCATAATCAACATCATTATAGAAGCATAAGAGACAACATAAGAAATAGCATAAGATGGGAGGTAGTCGAACCATCGTCATAAACACTTACTTGCCTTTCATAAGGACCTTCCATTTCTAATGCGTGTTTGAGTATACACATGTACATATACATACATCCATATCCATATCCGTATTCGTATTTATATCCATATTCGTATTCATAGCATACCCGTCCATGAAGGTTCGGTGTTTCACATACCCGGCCATGGCAAGGCTCGGTGATTATACATACCTGGCCCTACCAAGGCTCAGGGTTATGCGTACCCCACTGTAGTGGAGTGCACGCAATACATATCATACCCGACAATATAAGCTCGGTGTTACATAATAGTCATACATAGACACATATACATAAGAGCCCATAAGCATCTTCGATATCATTACTATCGTCGTTTCATTGCATCTATCCTTAGAGGATCACCCATCATATAAGGGATTTAGTAGAATCGTAAACATAACGAGAATCATGAGCTTTAGTAGCTTTAAAGGTAGAATCATTTGGAGGTCAATATAGACTCCTGAAAGAATAGATATATAGCCAAGGAACCATGCCTTATTGAAAGAAGGGTTAGCCTTACATACCTTTTTGTTTATCTATTCTATCACTTGAATGTTCTCCTTCAATGCTCACTTTTCTACCTTCATTAGAGTTTATACTAACATTAGATAATCGATAGCTTATCATACTTGACTAAAGCTAGAGAAAATTGGGCAGCATCGCCTTTGTTTATACAACTTTCTCCATATCATATATCAACTCCCAAACGTCTATAATAACACTCACAACATCATAAGCAACAATCTTCACACACCTATATCATCCATATTTCCCAATTCATTTCAAATCATCCATATCCATGGTTATAGCACATTATTACATTCACACATATAAAATGTCTATCCCATGTTCTTAATATCATTTATAACATAATTATAATCACAACATATCAAGAATCATGACTCATTCCAAATCTTTCATTCATGACCCATTTTCTATCTCCTTTTACAATCCAAATCTTTCAACCTCTCAATACCTTAAACAACATGGAATGACCATAAAACTTACCTTAGATGGTGTAGTAATGGACTTTGGGTGGAAACACTTCACTTGAGCAAAATCCTAGTTCCACTTCCACTTGGATTTCTTGTCTTAGATGAACCTTAATGAGTTTATTGCACTTGATTCTCTTGGTTTGATGAAGTTGATCATCAATTTCTCTTGAGTTCTTGTGGAAAAGGTGTGGAGAAATATTCTAGAGAGTTCTTGAGAGAAGGGGAGTGAAAATGAAATGAAATGAAACGAACTTGGGTCCTTTATATTAATTTAGAACCTGTCCCGACTCAGTTCTACGGACCAACATACGGTCAGTATAATTTATATGGACCGTATGTGTGGCTGTAGATTTGGTCCAGTGAAGGCTGCCATTCTGGGTAGAATATACAGCCAAACATACGGCCAGTATATTTTATACGGCTAGTATGTTGGGCCGTATAATGCCTAGCTTTTCCGAAACTCGTTCTCGTCGACTCGTTCGATCTCCAATCCTTATGGAACCTTATTAACACTTGTTTAACACCTCATTAATAATCTAATGAATGTTATAACTCTTCTCCAAAACATCACTTAGTCATCATTAACTTGTTACACGTAAATCTTATCCGATACATAACGTATACCTTGCCTTTCTAGGCAAACTTTCTTCTCTTACCTCGAATGTCTTTGAATGCTCAATTAGGATCATCAAAATGCTATTTATTACTTATTGAAACATCGTATACTTCGTGCCCTTCGTTAGTCTATTCACTATGCATTAACGGAAAATTTTACGAGGTGTAACACGTTCGATAACTGTTTGCAACATCTGGATGCAGCCCTAGCTCGTTGTGAGGAGACAAATTTAGAACTGAATTGGGACAAATCTCACTGCATGGTTCACGAAGGTATTTTTCTCCAACATAAAATCTCAAGTACATTGAAGTTGACAAGGCTAAGGTGGAAGCGATTGAGAGGCTACTACCCCTATCTTTTATTAAAGGGGTGCGTATTTTCTTACGACATGCAGGTTTCTATTGGTGGTTCATCAAAGACTTTTTGAAGATTGAATATCCGATGTGTAAGCTGCTTGAAAAAAAGGTGAACTTTGTATTCAAAGAAGCCTGGCTGTGGGCTTTTGAGGAGCTGAAAAAGAAGTTGGTAACTTCACCTATTATTATAGCACCTGACTGGACTCTACCATTTGTGTTGATGTGTAATCCAAGTGATTTTGTTGCTGGGTTGTTCCTAGGTAAAGAGAGACAAGATCTTTCATTTTACGTGTGCCAGCAAACACTTGATCCAGAACAAATGAACTATATTGTCACAGAGAAGGTGTTATTGGTTTTGGTTTACGCCTTTGACAAATTCAGATCTTACTTGGTGGGAACAAAAGTGATAGTGTACACTGATCACACTGTTGTTCTCTACTTGTTCGTGAAGGTCGGAACAAAAGTGATAGTGTACACTAATCACACTGATGTTCGCTACTTGTTTATGAAGACAGATGCAAAATCTAGGCTCATTCGTTGGGTATTCCTGCTGCAAGGGTTTGCTATTGAGACTCTAGATTGAAAGGGCACAAAGAACCAAGTAGCAGATCATTTGTCCAGACTTGAGGATCGAGAGTATGTTGATGAGGGTGTGGTGATCTAAGAGACCTTTCCAGATGAGCAACCTTTTGCTCTTCAGTCAGCCGAACTACTATGGTAAGCTGACATGGTGAATTTCCTAGTAAGTGAAGTGTACCATCCTAATGATAATCACGAGAGAAAGAAGCAGCTCCTGCATGATAGTAGATTCTATATTTAGAATAAGTCGTATCTTTACAAAGTTGGCAGAGATCAATTGGTAAGAAGATGTGTTCCAGTAAAGGAAGTAAATGCAATTATTGAGGGTTGTCACTCGTCACCTTATGGCGGCCATAACAGTGGTGATAGAACAACAACTAAGGGACTTTAGTTGGGATTCTATTGGCCGACACTATTTAAAGATACTCATGCTTTAGTGAGGGCGTGTGATAATTGTCAGAGACCTGGGAACATCTCAAAGCGTCATGAAATGTCGTTGAATAGTA
This sequence comes from Lycium barbarum, assembly GCF_019175385.1. Taxonomy (NCBI): domain Eukaryota; kingdom Viridiplantae; phylum Streptophyta; class Magnoliopsida; order Solanales; family Solanaceae; genus Lycium; species Lycium barbarum. Next base: position 84,154,115 of record NC_083344.1, read on the forward strand.
TCTTGGAGATTGAGGTATTTGATTGCTGGGGTATAGACTTCATGGGCCCCTTCATTCCATCAAAGGGAACAAGTACATTCTTGTCACAGTCGATTACATGTCAAAGTGAGTGGAGGTGATTCCACTCCCAACCAATTATTCTAATGCGGTGACCAGATTCTTCAAAAGGAATATCTTTACATGTTTCGGGACCCCGAGGGCCATTATCAGTGATCAAGGTACGCACTATTGCAACAGGCTTTTTGATAAATTGTTAGCCAAGTATGGGGTGAAGCACAAGGTGGCGACTGCATATCACCCTCAGACTAGTGGTCAAGTGGAGGTGTAAAATTGTGAGATCAAGAGAATTTTGGAGAAGACGGTGAGTATAAACAGAAAGGATTGTTCACTGAAGCTTGATGACGCTCTATGGCCCTACAGAACTGTTACACCTCGAAATTTTTTGCATCGTTAGCATTATAAGTAAACTAACGTAAGCTCAGTGAGGTCACGGAACTCTTATAATGTTAAGTAATACTTTTAACAAGTGCCAAGAAAGTGTCTAAAGGTTCCGGGATTAAGCGAATCAAAGAAATTAAGATTATTGAAATTTTGGAAAAACTTGGCAGAATTTTGGCAAGGAAATTTTGGGTCAACTTGAGAGAGGTATATCTCCTAGAATACGAGGATTTGTGGAATGCATAACTCATGTAAATTGAAGTTCAACGAGTCTTCTTTGCAATGTAACTGGCAGATTGCAATTTGGAGAAGTACAGAGTAAGTTATGAGCCATTGAAAAATGACGGAACCGTCGTTGATACATCAACTAACCATCAAATTAAGGCAGTGGAGACTTCTTTCTTGATTATAAATAAAAGGGGCATGACCTTGGGTTCATTTATCACCAAAATCAGATCCTTCTAGACCCTACAGGCTCTCTCAAACACTCCAAATCATTCCAAGCCATCATAAGAGAAGATCAAGCTTCAAATCCACAACTAGTTTATAAAAGGTGATTGATTCTTGCTTATACTTGGAATTGTGGTGAACTTGGTCTTGAAACAAGTTGTGTGAGTTGAAGTTCTTCAAGTATAAGGTATGTTATTCATCTTTTCTCTTATGTTGAGTTGCTTTGAAGGTTTAGCAAGTGTTAAAATTGAAAATAGTTATGGAGAAAAGGTCATAAAGGGTTTTGTTGTAGTTGTTGAGTTTATGGACTGTTTTGAGCATGTTGTGGATGTGTTGTTGCGCTAATTTCCATGTATATGGATAATATCTAAAGTTGTTGATGTTGATGAGGTTATGCTCCTTAATTTTGAAGAGAGGAATTGTATATTGTTATTGTATATTAGTATACTTTGGGTTGTTTGGTGTATATTCTCTGTATGGGAAGTGAAAGTAATATTTAAGGACCTTTGTAAGCTTATTGTTGTTATTGTGGGATTGTTGTATATTTTGGGGTGATTGGAGAGTAAGGGGAAATGCTGCCCAATTTACTTTAGAATCAAGTTATTGTTGATATACGTGATACACTAGCGCCATCTAAGTTTGCATATGTATTCCTTGTTTTAGGATTGGCGCGCTAGTTGTAATTAGATCGATTTTTGGATTGCTAGGACGACTTAAGGTATGTTAAGACTGTCCCTTTCTTTCTTAAGGCATGAACCTATTGTTATGAAATTTTACAAATGATGTTCATAATGATTCCTCACATAGAGATGCTCGAAGGACATATTCTTGATGTTCTCCTACGATATTATTGATGATATTGTCTCATGATTATGGAATCTTTATCTTATGGTTGTTGATCTTATTCATTGATGATGATCTCATATTATGATTATTATTCCTTCAAGGTGAGATATGTTCATGATAATAGTTCCATAATGATAATCGGAGGTTTACCGACCTTACGTCACTCCGACAGAGTCATAGCTTTTATTTGGGCTCTCATGCATGCTTACATATATATGTAGCTATTTTCTCATACCGAGCCGTGCTATAGTTGGCCGGGTATGGCACCTATTGTCCAACCATTGATCAGTTGGTTATTTCACACCGAGTCCCGAAAGGGCCATGTACACTTCACACCGTGTCCCGTAAGGGCCGGGTACGTTTAACACTGAGTCTTTATGGTCGGGTAAGGTATTATATATATATATATATATATATATATATATATATATGGATAAAATGTTTTTTTTTTAGAAACTCAAGCATGCATGACATCCGGCTTAAGAGGCGTTAAGAGGTACAGGTTGTTTTCTCTTATCTCATGTTACTTTCCAAATATTTATATATTGTTGTTATTCATGCCTTGCATACTCAGTACATTATTCACGCTGACGTCCTTTTGTTCATGGACACTGCGTTCATTCCTGTAGGTAGACAGGAAGACGGTTCAGACTCATAGCCTGACTTCTCCTCGGTTGTACAGGAGCACTCCACTTGTTTTGAAGTTGCAGTCTAGTTGGTATGGTCCTTTTGTGTATAGATGGGTACGGCGGGGTCCTGTCCCGTCCTTGTTATGTTATGCACTGCAGTATAGTCTCGCAGACAGATATGCATAGTCAGATGTTCCGTGACCTTCTCGGTTTATGTTTTATTGTATCATCATTTTGATAACCTTGCCGGCATGTATACTTGGATCAGCTCGATGATGTTTGTATATTACCTTCCGGGCTTGTGTCCCATACAATTTATGATACTTATAAGTTAGTATGATGGCCCACTCAGGTATGGATATGAGATGCACATACGTGTTGTGGTGCTCAGTAGGTTAGCTCCGGGTGCCAGTCATGGCCCTCCGATTGGGTTGCGAGAGAAGTGGTATCAGAGCAATTCTGTCCTAGGGTTATCTACAAGTCGTGCCCAGTAGAGTCTTGTTTATGGGTGTGAAGCGCGCCACACTTATAAACAAGAGGCTACAGGGCATTTAGGATGGTTACCCTTCTTTGTATTCTAGATCGTGCCACAGAACTGAGTTATAGGGTGTAAAATCTTCAATCTTGACTTCATTTGTTTTACAGTTTGACGACAACTTCTTCAGAAAGGACTACGGGCGATTCGAAGATTGTAATGATTACAGGGGGAGAATTAAGTTACACTTTGGAGGAAGACCCAAGTGAGAACGTACCCTCCACTAAGACGGACCCATCTGAGATCATGTCTTCTTTGGAAATAGACCCCTCAGAGATTCAGGATGAATCGGTGTTGCAAGTATCATATACTTTGATAAGAGTAAAGGAGTCAGGAAAAGCTATGATGTTTCCCATTTCACCCTTGGCCATAGCTGGACACGTAAGGGAAAGGCTAATGCTAGGAGTTGAACCTCCAGCTTCAGATTATGGTAGACCAGCGGAAAGTGTTGGGCCTTCTGAGAAATCGAAGAGTTTGCAGCCTGAGGACCCTATTAACCAAGACTTGACGATATCTTTAGGGGAATGCTCAAATGAAGGCGGTGGTCAAATCCGACAGGTTAGTATAGTTGGTACATTTGTGGAAGTTTCAGGTGGCGGTGAACAACCGATAGAGGGACAGCAGGAAGAAGAATTTTCTCAGCCCATGTTAGAGCAATTTATACTAGATCAGGGTTCTAAAGTAGGGTCATTGAGAGGCTCACATCCATCGGAATTCTAGGACCAGAGCAACCAATGATGGAAGGTATATTTGTTGCTTTGATAAAGTGCTAAAATTAAGCAAGTATGAATTAAAATATTTTATGTTATACAACAATGGTAAGTCATAATGCCTCAAACGATTATATTAGGAAAGAGAAAGGAGTAATATTAAATAGGAGCCTTAAGTGGAATCTTTGGTCAGACGAAGGGTTAAAATGTTGAATATATTGATAGAATGGTGGAAAAAGATATGTTGTGGTAATAAGGCAATGGTATAATAAAGCAGGTGGGGAAACATAGTTCGATAAAGAGATTATGTTTACAGATTTACGAATGAAGGATGTCGAGAGGAATCCGTAAGATACGAATATCTTGCAAGTAAGGGGAGATAGTATAGTATGAGGGGATGAGTGATGACGCCAGGTATAATTAGTGTTGTATTAATGTTTATACACTCTTGAGGGTGGTATCGATATATTATATACAATTTTGTTAAGATAACATTTGAAGTATTACTGATGGGACTTAAAAAGAAGAGAAGTTGATGGGATTTTCAGCCAGACGATATTAAAAGATTGCGCTATATTTTGAGTGGCCAGTAACCTTAGAAGTGTTTTATTACTGAGACATCGACATGATTAGATGGGAGTTGTAACTTTCCCTGAGGTAAGACATGGAAAGGATACTTATGTGTTTAAACATGACCCTTGAGTATGAATATGCCAATGATTTATGAGTAGAAAGGAGTAAAGAAGAAATTACGAAAACGGAAAAGAGTATCAGTTATAAGGATGATGATGCTTAAATGTCTAAAAATGGGATAGGATACGGAATGCATGATTCAGGTTTAAAATCATCTAAGGGGTTGTATGTGAGACCTACGGGAGTGTTTTACAGATATGTAAATTGTTATACATGATGGGAAAAGAGTATAAGAGTTGGAAGTTAACCGAATCGGAGAGAATATGTTTCGTCGGAAGGATCACATAGGGGTTGTTTAATGGCTATTTGACGAACCGCCAAGTGGATTAATGGTCCGTCATTATGCCACTATAGAACTACTTTGAGGGAAATTCTGATGAGCACTTTGACGGTGCAACTCGACGGCTCGTCGAGCAACTCAACAGACCGTCAAGTGAACAGTCAAAATGAGGCAGTGCAACTTATGTCGTTATATAATTTTGATCCATGGTTCATTTGAATTCATTCCTCACATCATCCAGAGCTCAAATATTCTCTCCAAAAGTTTTATTATCACAGGATTATTGAGTTAGTAGTACAAGGCTGAATAGCTAATGAAATAAGTGATTGATGTTTTTAAAAGGATTATTTATGTAAGGGGCATTGGAAGAGTTTGAAGTCGCAAATTGATATACATACACCCTTCATTAATGAGATGAATGTTTAGTCTAAAAAAGACCTGCCTAAAGAACGAGTTTTTATGTAGCGAGGGAAAAGAGAATTAGTAATAATCAGGGTCGATTCTTGGAAATGGAATACTATACTAGATACCATTGCAGTAATGAAATGGGGAAGTGAGTAATAGAAGAAAGGTGATTTATGGAAGGATGGTAAGGAGAATTATGAAGATCTCTTTAATGAAAGATTAGGCCATTCAAGGCCAGTATGCCTATAAGGATATGTGACCCTTTTTGCAAGTATGTGCGACTGACTAGATAGACTCAGACGATGAACAGTTAAAGCTAAGATTAGTCGCGGAAATTACTGGAAGTAAGTACTTGCAAGAAAAAGGAGAGCTGAATGGGATGTCAAATATAGAGTAGTGGGTTAACTCCCTAAAGGGCGAACACGAGATGACAAGTATTGGATCAGGAGTACGCTTTGTTAGAAGATGGAAAGATACTGACAAAGGAATTGGAAACTACCTCAAAGGGATATTACGTTAGCAGGTCGATGAAGTATAAGAACGATTTGATGATAAACATAACCAGTTGGTTATGTGCATGACTAAGTAAAGATTGAAAAATAGTACACTAAGGAGTAAATTTCTCACAATTTCAAGATAAGTGCGTAATAGGAAGTTCAGAAATAGAGAAACAAAGCAGGATTGAGTATGATGACCCTCGAAGTAAATTGTTATACCCCGTATATTTATACGTCGAATTATCCGCAAGCAACTCGACTCAAGTTAAAAGACGGGGTCATTCTCGGACATGGAATAGAAACCCTTAATTTTCAATTTCTAAATTAGGACCAATTGTTTATAAATTTTATTTAGTGTAAAAATATTATTATTGGAGATTAGGAATTAATTAATTGTGATTAGATAATTATGTAGGAATTAGTAATCAACTAAACTATTTAAGAATTAATCAAACTAATTACCCTAGTGGGCCTCACCCGAATTAAAAAAAAAAAAATAATAATAATAATAAAAATACATGCCACATTAGGGGGCACATGTAGGCACCAAGGGGAAAGTATATATAATTACAAGATGACTCCTAAGTCATCATTTTCAACTATTACAAAGCAAAGCAAAAAAAAAAAAAAAAAGGGAAAGGGAACCTTGAGCTCTCGGCCATGGTTGCTAGCCGAGCAAGGTGAGAGCTTGATGGAGAGGAATTAATGCCTCAAGTTGTTGCAATTATTCAAGTGATTAGCAAGGTTAAGAAGCCGAGTTTATTAAGGTCAGATTTGATCTTTTTAAGCACGTTTTGGAGGTGATTAAACTTGTATAAATTGGTAAATGTGTGATGAATGTAAGAAGTTGTAGATGTTAATGTTGAAATATAAATCGAGCCGTATCGGGGGGCTGTTTTAATTAGACATGGTAAATTAATTTAAATTTGCATTATAATTGTTGTTATCATGGATTATAAGGTGAAGGAATGAAAGAATTAGTAAGTTAAGGGTGAAGTTGTGTTGATATGAACATGTTATTATCTTTATGGAATTGAAAGAGTTGAAGATATGATTATGTCCATATGTTGTTGTTGGTATTTCTGTGTTAACAGGAGGACAATTGGAAATTCGGGATAGGCGAGTATATAGGGGAAATGCTGCCCGATTTTCGTTAAGCCCTTAACTAATGGAAAATCCTAAACGAGAATGTATAGGTTAAAGAACAAGTTCTATAAAGTGATGGGCTACGGATTTACGAACTAGAAAGTATAGTTACTGACGATAACGTTACCTTTATGTTAACTAGGCTAAAAGAGCGACGAAGCGAACGGTTTTGCGATAAGTCGTCAACAGGTATGTAAAGTTATCCTTTCTTTCTTTTTGGCATGATACTTATCATATGAACGAACACAGTGAGCAAGAAAGTTCCAAAGACTCTATTCTTAGAGAGTGTAGAGATATTTGTATCGTTGGCCTCCTATGTTTTATGTCCATAACTCCTAGAGACTTTTCATATTAGCTTCTTATGTCACCAGAGGTGTTCAGAGTATCCTTTTCCGAGTTTTACATGCATTTGTATATATTATATTTATGGATCGGGTCGTACGTTCCTCGGCACTAACATATTATATTATATATGGATCGGGCCGTACGTTCCTCGGCATAACATATTATATTATATATGGATCGGGCCGTACGTTCCTCGGCACTAACATACTATATTGTATATGGATCGGGTTGTATGTTCCACAGCGTTATCAGTTACATTATAGCCTATACCTATTATACGCCGTAGAGCCAGTTTCTGTCATATAGAGTTATGTAGATATTCTCAGATGTTAGCCACAGATGCATTCTATTATTGAGGCTGGTTTTCGTGATTCATCTGTACTTAATGTTCTTATGCTTTACATGCTCGGTACATATTCCGTACTGACCCCCTTTCCTCGAGGGGGCTGCGTTTCATGCCCGCAGGTGCAGATACTCGCATTGGTGATCCGCCAGCTTAGGACTTCTATTCAGCTGTTTTGCAGTGCTCCATTATCCCGGAGCCTAGGCTTTTGGTACAGATCCTTTATATATATATATATATATATATATGTGTGTGTGTGTTTATCCAGGGGTACGGCGGGGCCCTGTCCCGTCATATGCTACTGTTGATACTCTTAGAGGTCTGTAGACATATGTGTGGGTTATGTATAAGTTTTGTTCAGCCGTGTCTATATGGCTTACGTATGGTATTAACATGTTGTGATAGCCTTGTCGGCTTATGTATAGTATTCACATGTTGTGATATCCTTGTCGGCCTATGTATGGTATTGACATGTTGTGGCAGCCTTGTCGGCTTGCGTTTTATAACGATATATAGTGGCAGCCTTGTCGTCTTGCGTATTTTATTACGATGTGATTGGTTGTGACTCCTCAGGAGACAAATTATCATGATATGTGACATTGTGAACGTTTGGATCTTTGTCAATTCCTATATTGTCTATAGTGTCAGCCTGCCTATGTTTAACAGGTACGTATACGAGTGTTCATCTCGGGCACTGGTCATGGCCCACGGGGTTGGGTCGTGACATAAATAGTGGACTAAGATAACTTAAGTGAAATAGCCACCGCGAGCTAATCGCGTGCATACGAAGTTCCAGCATTGTATATCAGTTGGGAAAGCCTTAAAGGCAAAAGCATTTAAGTCAGAATCTAGTAACGTCTTTGTTGAGGGAATGATGTGGAGTTAACGATAGACGAGGGCTAAAATGAAAATGAACTATTTAGTCACGCGAGTACTTGATGATAATAGCTTATGATGGAAAGGAGTAAATGTGTATGATTATCTAGAAGCGGAAGTTTATAAATGATACGAGAATTTCAGGCATAGAATATTCACGAAGTAAGAAAATTAAAGTCGCGTTGTAAGTAATGGAAAGAGATGGACCCAAATAAAAACTAGAGGCTAGTGGCGGTAGTGAAGAGGATAATGGGAAGTAAGTTCATGTAAGACAGCTTCATGGCATTAAGATGAATAAGGATAGATTTAGTACCGAAATGGATATGTTTATTCTAGGAGGTAGCAGAAGGGTATAGAATTACATACCACAGAGATGATATAAGTATATGAGAGGCTTACTAAGATCACTACAGAGCTTCAACTGGTAAAGTGTAGCGTAGCTGAGGATAGCAATAGCAAGATAGGGTATGTGTTGGGAAACTTGAGTGAAGATATAGTATCCTAGAAATGGTATAACTTTTAAACCAAAGCTCAGAAGAGGATTCGGGGAAGGAGTATCTCAGCAAGATGGATTCCTAAGATATTGGAACCAACTATATGTTAGAAATAACAAGGGTAGATGGCCTATTCAGAGGCAACAAAAATGTATCAGGACATTGATGGATCAATAGAAAGAACATATTACAAAGTTCGTGGCCTGTATAAAGCTCTATAAAATAAGAGAATGTTAAATTGTTTGAAATTTGGAATCTCATCCTGAAGAGATTTATGAGAGGTAATAAGGAGGATAAGTTGACCCTTGGATACCTTAGACTTCACAAGATGATAGTCATAGAACCTATGAGATTTACCTTTAGAATTGGAATCTGTATATTTAGTCTTTTACACGTCTATACTTCGCAAGTGTATTGAGAAAACCCCCACAGATGTAACAATCGACGATATTCGGATTACAGAACAGTTATTATAAGAGAAAGTTCCTACTACCCTCTCAAATTGCAAAAGTTCTGGGGTTGTGGATTGAGAACCAAAGATATAGCCTCGGTAAGAGATAAAATCACGTAAGTCTGACGATAATAATATAGAAAATATGCGGAAGAAAGGAAAATACACCCCAGAGTCTGGTCTAATCCATATAGGAGCATCTAACTAGGATATACAAGTCTGGAATATCAATAATACATCAAGTCTGAATATATCTCGAAATAGAAAATAAGACATAAATAAAGAAGGGTCTTCAAGGCGGCAGACGTCTGGTGCTCACCCTGTAGACTCTAAGCAACTCTCGGAGCGACTACCAACCACGAGAAACAGAGGTCAAAGCCACCTAGAATTCTGCATTCATAAAAGAATACAGCAAGTGCAGGTCAGTACAAAATCACAGTACTAGTAGGTATCATAGGCCGACAAAGATTAGCTAACATAATCCAGACAATAAAGTAAGAAAAACAGGTAAATCAACAAGTATAAGTCAAACACAAGCCAGAAACCAAGTACATGTCATCACCTAGGTTGTAGCATCTAAACCCAAGTGTGTCAAGTCTTAATATATTCAATCCAAATCCAAATAACACAAGCATATCACCAGATCATCACAATAAAAGCCATAGTGCAATGCAATACAATAATGTATGAAATGTGAATGCAATGCAATGTTGTGTACATATGTACTCCGGACGGAAGTATTGACGTCTCGGTAGCACAACCCATGGGGGGCCCACGAAGTCTATGTACCTCACGGTCCGTAACAACCTGGATACCGCTACCTCACGATCCCGGCATAAACAATCGGGAGTCGCTACGCACAACCTCGATTCTGGGACAACCATCGGATATTGGTCCTCACATGACTCTCATCCAACTTAGCCCAGCTCATCACAGTGTTTCCTCAAGTACCATCAATGTAACATAAGTATATCATGAAGGATGAGGATGTGTGCAATGTATGAGTTCAATGTCTATAATCATATCACTATCACAAGTACCAAGCAAGGGTACGTCAACAATATTATGAAAAGGATAAATAAGCCATATATAATACTATCCTCGTATCAAACATCAACAAGTAAGATACCACAATATCATGAACAAGATATATCAATAGTCTCCAATATCTACTATCACCACACAGCATCAAGGCCACAACAATAGAACAAGATAAGACACAACACAACGGGGTGGCTAACCCCAATCACACAACAGGACCCAACCTAAGACAATATCCAACCCAACTTCATACCCGAAGGTTTAGATTCTTTCTCCGACAATATCGTCTAAATATATGCTTCACTAAACAAAGCCTCACCGTAGGATAAACCGTAACCTACCTGGAAGGCCGAATATTTATATCACAAACAATCACTCCTTAGCCTTCCCTTTGAGCATCGAGATCAAGAAAGTCTAAGCATATTCGAGTTATTAGAATTAGAATCAAGAAGAACACCAAATAAACCCTACTTCTAGTCAAGACCCAAATCCCCAACCTATGGAATAGGGTTTATGAACTAGAAGGGTGAAATTAGGAATCTAAAGGTCCCAACATGAAATTAAACCTCTAGGAGATCAATTCCCATCAATAGCAAGCTAGAATAATCAACATTTCACTCAATTCGAATTCTAGGCAAAACCCCCAAATTTAGGTATAAACCCTAACCTTAAATTTACCAATTAAGCCTTAGAAAAGGAAGATTCAAGTTACAATAGCTAATACCCATCAATATCATGGTAACCCATGCTAAATCCACCAAATAAACAAGGTTTTATCATCATAAGATCATTAGAGAAGAAACCCATAAAACCCCTTTTTAGCTCTTACCATTTATGTCACGGCCCAAACCGATGCGCCGTGATGAGTGCCTGGCCAAGCACTCCTATGCTTGCATTTACTTCTAACTGATTAACCTGGGCCCATACACAATCTATAACGGAGTTATACTGTCTCCTAAACAATCAACACAAGAAACACCGTCTCGAGAACTCACGGCCAACACATACATATAAACATAAATATTGAGAGTAACAACGCAAGCTGATTAGGCCGCTACATATACTGTACAACAAAACAAGCGCCGATGAGGCTGCATAACATCATGGCTACATATCACTGTCTACAGACCTCTATGGAATACAGACTGTAGAAAACACAGGACAAGGCCCCTGCCATACCTATATATCTATATATCATAACAGCATACCAAAAGGGCTGCAGCTCCAGATCAATGGAGCTCACTGACTGTCGCTGCGGGGAGGTCCTACTGATCTGGATCGACTGGCTGGCTACCTGATCCTGCGGGCATGAATGCAGCGTCCACAAGAAAGGACGTCAGCACAAATAGCGTACTGAGTATGTAAGGCATGAATAATATCATAGTGAGAGATATGAAATATATCATAAAGTAAAGAGATAACTTGTACATTTGTTTGCCTCTTAAGGCGGATATCATGCATGCTAACTTTAACTTTTTGAAACAACATTATAAATATATACAAGTAAACTGACAGACCATATAGGTACAGTGTTATGTTGCCCGTCCATTTAGGCACGGTGTTATCATCATTAGCCCGCGTCCGAGGTAATCATAAGTTGTCCACTGCAGTGGTGTGTCTGCCCGGCCGCCTATAGGGAGGCACGGTGTTATACTGCCCGGCCATGTAGGCACGGTGTTATTAAAATACATACATAATTATAAAAAGCATGCATGAGATCCCAAGTGAAAGCTACAACTCTATCGGAGTGACATAAGGTCGGAAACCTCCGATTTATATTATGGAATAATCATCATCGCTATATCTCGCCTCGAAGGAACAATTCATGAGGTGAGATCAACAACAATGAGAAACTCAAGAAAATCATCGAATAAACTCAATACTCTCGTAATATCTTTAAAATCATAGCTTTGGAACTTCTAGAAATTGAATCATCATCATCATTATCTTCATAGAACATACTCATTCTTAGCATCATAAGAAACTCTTTGAATCATGAATCTCTAACTTTTGAGGATAAGGACATTATGGAGAACATCTCATCTTTAATATCATGGAAAGGCTTTTAAGAATCAAGAACTTCTAACTTTTGGAAGTAAGAAGGTTATGGAAACATATGTGGAATCATCTCATAGGAATCATGCCTTTTGAAAGAAAGGGACTAGCCTTACCATACCTTTCGGTCTCCTTAGCGATTCAACTTTTACCTTTCCAAGCTCGTAAATCTACATATAAATCATTCATACTGTGGTTAGACCCATTGCCTTCAATTTAAATCCTTTTTATAATATGCCGAAATTCGGGCAGCATCCCCCCTGTTTATATACCTAGCCCGAAATCACAATACCAACAACAAACAACAACAATACCAATACCAACATCAAAAACATCATAATCAATACCAATATATTCCATAAACATCCCACACGATGTTTTATCCAATTTCTCAACCCATAAATTCATTATACGATCAATTAATCTCTTTTCCTCCGTAAATAAGCTTAATTCAATGCTAATAAGGGAAGATTCATACATTTCACCCGCTAGAACTACAATATCTTCAATTACCACCTCAGATTCAAGCCAAAATCTCTTGCAATACGATATTATAATCGTAACTATACGTTGTCCGGACCGGAATCTGGGGATTATACTTGAGTTGGGCTTAAAATTTGATGGTTGGAGGTTGGGGGAACTTTCCAGAGGTTTGGAGGGGTGTTTGGTGTGTTTGGATGGAAAATAAGGGGGTAAGCCCCCTTATATATAGTTCCAGAATCAGCCTGGACCGACTCCAGAATTGCTCAGCGCGATCGCGTGGGCTTTGAGCGCATTCGCGTAGGCTTATTTCACTGCTTGCGCGTTCGTTCAGTAAAAAGGTCATAACTCTTGATCCCGATATTGTATGAGGGCCCACGACCTATTGTTGGAAAGATACTTCAATTATCTACAACTTTCATTTTTCGGTCTGTTTCCAAATTCCAAACTTATAATAGCGTTTTGTCCTCATTAAGTCTGATCATCCAAAAATGTATCCTTAAATCATCCTTTTGGAGGGCTTATGCCCATATTTGGCTTAACGGTCCTTCTTAAGACTGATGTGGCGTGATTTTATGCCACAACCGATGCTTTTCAGCTATAAGTTTTACTTGTTTTTAAGCAAGTCTATGTTATTTTACTTGGTTTTTATTATGTTTCAGGTAATACGAGGTCCCTAGAGCCTAAGTGTCGAAAACAAGCGAAAACGAGGACAAAAGTTGATCACTGGAAACTAATAGAGATTCTGGAAATTTTGGGTGGAAAATTACTCTATGCGTTCGCGCAGGTAAGCCACACGTTCGCGCCCACGCACGGGAGTGACTCTACGCGTTCGCGCTAGTATGTCACGCGTTCGCGCTGAATAAAGAGCAGGGATGCTGACGTCAGCCACGCATTCGCGCAGACACGTGGCGCGTTCGCGTTGAAGATTTTTCGGCCCAGTCCGAACAAAACTTGGATTTTGACGATTTTTGCTATTCCAGTTCTTTTAAAAAGCCAACTGAAGCTATTGTAAAATCATCTTTAGCATAAAACACAAGTTTGGAGGCTAGGGTTCCTACCTAAATATTCTTTCTTTTATTTAATCCTTGCTTATAGAAATTTCTTGGTGACAATTAAGATTGATACTCTTGTTGTGCTTATTTATTCATCGACATTATTTATATTCAAGTAAGTTCTTGTTATTTTAATTATTCTTGTTCTTCAACGTTTCTCAAGAGAGTAGCTAACCCTAGGACTTGCCCATGTACTTTGTTTGAAACTCGGAAGAGGAAGAACGGGGTTGGGATAGAATAACTAACATGAATTTGGGGCGTTAACCCTCATCTAATGGAAATTGACCTAGGAATAGGCGATACCACTTGTAGCCATATTCGGGTGTTCTTAATGCTCCTAATTGCTTGAGGGATCTTCAATTGGGTAGTCTAGTTAATCTTCGGGAGAAGTTGATTTAGAGTCATTATCCGAGGCTAAATAACATAAACTTGCTATTATTTATAATTCATGAAATATATTGGATCGTTACTTGAGAAGTAGTTTCCTTTATTCCATTCTTGTTGCCATTGATCAATTTACTTGCTTTCTAGAGTAGAATTTATATTTCTGTATTTTATCAAAACCTTATCAAAAACCACCATTGATGTGCTCGGTCTAGCTATTGTTAGTGATAATTCCTAATCTGCTTAAATTGCCTACATATTGTTCTCTGTGGGATTCGACCCCTACCTTGTTGGGTTACTATATTTGACAACGTCCGCGTTATACCATTAATTGGTGTAATTTGAGCGTATCAAAGACTTTCTCAACTTCCCATGTACTACTCATATAACTTTTCATATGTCCTTTATAAAACCCTGGCATGTGGGCCCCACCTTACTTACGGTTACGAGGGCTACTCATCATGTAACGTATTAACTGATTTACACCATACGGTCTCCAGATGTCATACATATATGTTATTATCATACTCATATAATATAATCTTCATCCCTAATCCTTGTATAACTTTACTATCCCTTGAGCTCATACTAAGTCGTCTACAGTCTAAGTAACGCGAAATTTTCCGGGGTGTAACAATTTAAGAGAAATCTAGGCATGGATTATTGATTAGGAAAAGCTAATGAATGATTAGAGACAAGATTGTTACCTTAGAGAAGAAATGAGTGAAAACCCTCCCAAAATCGCCTCCTTAAGCCTCAAGAACGAGTATAGGAAATGACTTAATGTCTAAGGGTTTTAACTCATTAAAAGGCCTCTGACTCAGCTAATACCGCTTCCGCGTGCAGCGGTCCTGCCTCGACGTCCAATCAGACCACCACGATGGTTCACTCACAATTGCCCTTAGCCGCTTCAGCGGCCAGGCAACCGCTATAGCGGTGCCACTGACGCGGTACTGATGCCGCTTTGGCGGGCGCCAGAACCGGATTCCTCAAACTAAACACAATCTCAATCCCGAGATCCCGACTAATATCCGAGGCCATCTGCTCACAAACCACATACACAGACACAGATAAAAACACGCTACGAACTCACTTATGGCCTCGAAATTCCAAACGGAGGACTCGTTGACCGAGTTAACCCCTGATACCTCAATTCTAACTTCCTAACTCAAGTTCCAAAATTCACCCGAGTACATTGTGAATCGAACCAGATATGCACACAAGAGCTAAATGACTAGGCAGATCTCTCGAAATCGACGAATTTTCGAAAAAGGTCTGTTTACCCAAAAGTCAACTTTTAGTCAACTCTTTTCAGCTTAAAGCCAATTTTTCCCAAAAAGTCACCAAAATCAACCCCGAACACCTCGGGAAGCGTGTCAATGGTCCCCTTAGGTCAAAAGTGAGCTAAATAACGACTAAGATAATCATTACATCAGATACCAATTAAATAATCGCTTGTCCTCAAGTGACAAGGAAGGGAATGGGGAAAGATACCCGAGCCCACAACCACTGAGGATATCTGGAGCACATATCGGGTTTCTCTTGTTAGGAAAGATTCTCTTTGAACAAAACTGAATCCCAACGAATGATATAGGAACCATTAGAATTGCACTTCCTCGTCGTAGAGACATTAAAGATCGGATGAACACCTGACAGACCTGGTTAACAACTAACTCACAAAACACAAGAACAATACAACGGATAATATCTGTCACGACCCGGCTAGGGGCCATGACTAGTACCCTGGGTTATACACCGAGCACCGCTCATTCTGCTACTTATCATACTCGTTAAACGTTCATTCATCAAATTCATAGGAAAATCATTTTTCATCTGGAAACATAATTACCTTTTTATATGTAAGCCCTTCGGCTATCAAATAATACACACATACATATATACATATATACGCTTATCAAAATCGTGAGACCATACAACCCACACATACGTATCTACGAGCCTCTACTAGAGTACTAGACATATGGACCGGACAGGACCCCGTCGTGCCCAAAAACATACATGTACATAAAATGGTAAATCAATGGAACCTCCGAAATAATGGAGTGCTTTCAAAACTCTGCTTATCGGCTTCGACAAACCTGGGTCGCCTCCCTGTCTACCTATGGGCATGAACACAGCGTCCAAAGAAAACAGACGTCAGTACGAATAGTGTACTGAGTATGTAAGGCATGAATGAAATAAACATATTAAAGAAATCATAGGGCATAAGATGTAGATAACCTGCGTAACTTTTAAGGGAGGATACCTTTCATGCCTATATCATATATATAATCACAGTACATGTATCGTCATGGCGCATACATCATCGTATCATACATGTATCATAATACCGTATCTGCTCATACACATTAACGTCATCCGCATTCGGACACGTAGTGGCTCGACAATATCACACACATACTTTCCGGGCTTATCCTACAAATATCATATACCTATCTATCTCATGTACATATCCATATCGTATACATATTCATATATCATATACATATTCATATCATATACATACCTGGCCAACCAAGGCTTCAGGGTTACACATACCTGGCCAACCAAGGCTTCAGGGTTACACATACCCGGCCAACCAAGGCTTCAGGGTTATCTCTACCTGGCCCTACCAAGGCGTCAGGGTTATTCCGTACCCAACTGCAGAGGTGCGCGCGCGTTACATAAATATATACAAATTCATATACATTCTACCCGGCCATATAAGCTCGATGTTTCATAATAGTCATGCATAGGTACATATATATATATATATATGCATAAAATCCCATAAATATCTTTAGCGTCATCAATATCATCACATATATCTCATAAACATATCATCACCTTTCATAGAGCATACATTTGGATTTAAAGACAATCTACTAGAATCGCATCGTATTCGTAGCATGAACTTCGTAATAATGTTGCATAATAAACTTTATAATCTCTAACTTAGGCTCATCATTACTATCATCGTATCTATGGCACATCTCTTTCCTTAATCTTGTATGGAACCCCTTATGAACATAGACTTGTAACTTTTCGGAACATTGGTCATTGGACACGTATTAGAGCTTATAGACATCTTATAACAATGTCGGGGTGATATAAGGTCGAGAGCCCCCGATTCCATTATGGAGCATTCATAAGCATTATGCCTCACCTTGAAGGAATTAGCACATAAGGTGAGTGTAGTCAATGAGCAACATCAATGGATTGTAATATGGATCATTAGCCTTGTAGAGCCATATTATAGGCCTTAGAATCTTTAGACTTAGACTCATCATCATCATTATCGTATTCATAACATTCCTCCTATCTTATCCCATATGGCTATTCATAAACATATGCTCTTAGTTTTCCAGAAGGTAGGAAAGTCATGGAGAGGTAAGGGAAATACTATCATAGGAATCATATAAGGATCATTAGATTCGTAGGAATATCATATCATAAGCTTTATGACTTCTAGACTTAGATTCATCATCGGTATCGTCGTATTCATAACGTATCTCTTTTCTTTGTCTCATATGAAATTCTTTATACTCATAGATTCATAGTTCCAAATATGTAGGAAAATCATAGAGAGATAGGAGGATTCATACCATATGATTCATGCCTTAGAAAGAAAGGACTAGCCTTACATACCTCTTTCGTTTAACAATTTCCATCGCTTGGTTGTTCTTCTTCAATGCTCACGTTTCTACCTTCAAGAGAATTTGCATTCACATTAGCCAATCGATTATATGAATGTGCCTACTAGAGCTAGAGAAAATTGGGCAGCATTTCCTTTGCTTATACAACTCCCAAACTGTCACACCCCGATCTCCCTAGGGTGTGATGGGCACCCGACCCCATATCTGGAGCCGAGCGAACCCGCTGACTCTTATTACACATATAAACTCGTGGATCAATTAAGAATAAAATACATAGTAAGCTCTCAAAAAAAAAATTTGTTTGTTTTTTTTTCTTTTTTTTTCATAAGTAAGGTCTATCATCATATGGGACCCGCGACATGAAACGTAATAACATTGTGACGGTTGAAGCCGTCTACCAAGCTGACACTCTATACTCATGACTCTGTCTGCAAAGTCTCTAACATTGAACAGACACCATAGCTCATATACTCTGACTCGGCAGCACTCCAGAACAAGTGGAGCCCGCCAACTCCGCTGGAACATCTTCTATGATAACTGTGGCTCAGCTGGTGTACCAGCACGGCATGAACGCAGCCCCCGAAGAAGGGGGGTCAGTACGAGTAATGTACTGAGTATGTAAGGCATGAATAATGACATAATAAAGGAATATACAGTATGAATAATAACGGAGTAGACATATGGAGCTTATCTTGGGACAGAAATAACCTGTACATATGACTGCCTTTCAGGCAGATGCCATGCATGCTTAGTCTTTTTTTTTTTTCAGAAAACAGTACTTCTTATTTACATGTACAGAAAACAAAATGTTTCAGAAAACGGTATCCTTTATTCACATTCATATACATATGTCATACAATTGGCATGCATGAGAGCCCAAAGAAAGTCATGTGTCCATCGGAGTGACATAAGGTCGGTGACCTCCGATTACATTATGGAATAATCATGGTCACTTTGTGTCACCTTGAAGGAACGAGTATTTTAAGGCGAGACTACCAACGGAAAATAGCCTTAAGAGAGAGCATAGAATGAAATCATGGACATTATAACCGCCGACTAATATGCTTTGAAGTCTTTTAGAAACTAGTGTCATAGCTAAGGAATAGAATTGAGGTTCAAGAACTAGTATAAAACTTTCATATTCACATAGGATTCTTAGCTCAAGACTCTTAGTCATGGAATCATTCTTGTCGTACCTATCGTAGGCATATTCTCTTTCTCAACATCATCATTATCATTGTCATCATAGGAGTATCTTCGTTAGTATAGTTACAGTACTTGTCATTCGGTGAACGGAATACGGATCAAGGGTTTCTTTGGATTCTGCTTCAAAATAAATCAAACGGAACAATAAGGAAAATCCGGGGAACATGGGCCCACCTCGGGTCAAATGAGGCGGCGTACCAAATTTACATATGTTACATGTCATGGCGTTACTTGTGAGGGTTTTAGGGTAGTCGGGTCCTATTTATGCGAGTTCTAGAGGTTTAGGAAATTCTTCCAACATTTTGCACACTTTTTAGTTCAATTCTACTGATTGAAAAAAAGAAAACTTTAGGCGCGGATTCCGGAGTGTAGAGTTATTCCCGAGGCTCATATGCAACATATTCCGTCTAAGACATGCCATAGAAAGAAGGGTGAAGCCTTACATACCTTTTCTGCTTCTTATACGACTCCAAATTCAAGTTGCAAATCCGCCAAAATCTACAATTTGGTCACATTTACCAAACCTTAATTAGAACATTTAGAAGTGGAATCTTAAGGCAACATTTGTCTACCGAAATTTCGGCAGCATTTCCCCTGTAAATACATCGTCCCCAAGAATCTATCTTGGCCAATTTCAATCAACAACAATCCGGGAATTCAACCCGGCCAAACAATCAACAATACCAACAATGTTTCTAGCAACATTTCAATATCCAACTCAATCCAATTCAATTCACACAATCTTTCAACAACACAATCAACATATTACTTTACCGAAACCTTCCAATTCAACAACAACCATGCACGTCATCATAATTCATGTACACTTACTTTAACAACAGCCTTCATTCTATATCACATAATCCATAACAATCCAATTGCTAAATAAAACTAATTCATCACATTCTACCATCACCACTTCCATGCATATTTCCATAAATTTTTCATTCATTTCTTAATATTCCAATGACAACCAACATGCTACATACACTTCATGCATATTTCTATGAATTCTCATCCTGTTTATACATTATAACAACAAACAACATACTACATAAAATCATTCCAACACAACACAACACCACACAACACACGGCCAATACCATACATGCACGGCCACACTTCAACATCATTGATTTCATGTTTTTCATGCATTTCTCCATATCACAACATGTACCAAACATCCATAACACATAAAGGAAGATTAGTTCTTACATTTTTCCTTCAACTTCCCACTTGACTATAGCTATGAACTTGCACCAAGGAGGGGATTTCTTGCTCCAACACTTGCACCATGTTAAAGAGGACCTTTAACTTAGTAGGAATACTAGAAGAAATAATTTTTTGGAACAGGATTTCAAGGGGTCAAAATCCCCTAGCCATGGCCGAAACCCTCTCTTTTTCTCCACTCTCCTCATTTTTTTTTTGTTCTTCTTTTTGTCTTGAATTAGAAGGTAAACTCATATATATATATATATATATATATATATATATATATATATATATATATATATATCTCCAAGCATGTGAGGGGCACATGCCCCTCTCTAGAAATTTCTTGACTTTTCCCACCTTTTTCTTGAAATTAAAGAAAGAAGACTAAGTGTCTTCTTGTGTACACCTTAGTCCCCATTAATTAAAAATGTGCACATATTCCACACAAGTCACACGGCCAACATGTCCTTTCAAGAACCTTTATGAAATTTTTGTGACATTCCCGTCTTGCCCTCCGACTTTCCTTGATATTACCATTTACCATTTTGTGAGTTTCTCTTTTTACCCTTAACCTTTCTCAATAGTTCCATACAATAATATTCATAAATAATATCCATAACCAACTTGTACATTAAAATAATTTTTGAAAATGGTCTCGCCCTTAACTTTCCACGATGACTTTGGAATTTCCAAATACACAAGATACGGGCTATAACACAAACATTCATAATAACGTTCACAATATCATAACCATCAATCATCATTCATCTACATTACCCTCATTTCTCAATTTCATTTCAATTCATCCATAATCATGGTCATAGTATACTAGTGCGTTTTCTTGCATATAATACCTATCTCGTGTCCTCAATATCATTTATAGCATACTTATAATCACAACATATCAAAATTCATAACTCATTCCAAACTACTACTCAAAATGACACTATTCACACTTTCATGACCTATTTTCTATATCCTTCTACAATCCAAGTGTTTCAACTTTCAAATACCTTAAACAACATGTAAATACCACAAAACTTACCTTAGATGGTTTAGGAATGAACCTTGAGTGCCAACACTTCACTTGAGCAAAACCCTAGTTTCACCTCCACTTGGATTCTTTGTCTTGGATGAACTTTAATGATTTTCTTACATTTGATTCACCTTGTTTGATGTAATTGATCACAAATACCCCTTGAATTCTTGTTGGAGAAATGTAGGGAGATGTTTTAGAGAGAAGGGGTGTGAAGGGAAAATGAAATGAAATGAACTTGGATCCCCTTTTTAATACACAAAATCAGTCCCGACCCATTTATACGGACACACATACGGTCCGTACATTTTATACGGTCCGTATGTGTGACCGTATAATGGTTCAAGTGGAGTCTCTTCTCTGGACAAGTTATACGGCCAGATCTACGGTCCGTATCTTTTGTACGGTCCGTATAATGGACCGTACAATCCACAGTTTTTCGAAAATCATTTTCGTCGACTCGTTTGATCTCCAATCCTTATGGAACCTTCTTGACACCTGTTTATCACTTCATTAACAATCTAGGGGTCGTTATAACTTCTCCAAAGCATCATTAATTCATCGTTAATTCATTATTCGTAAGTCCTTTCCGATACATCACGTATGTCTTGCCTCCTCTTGGCAACTTTCTTCTCTTACTTCGAATGTTATTTCTTACTCATCAAAACATCGCATACGTCGTACACTTCGTCAGTCTATTCACAGTGCATGAACAGAAAATTTTCCGAGGTGTAACAATATCAAACAGGCCAAAGAACCTCGGGCTCACTTACCAGTCACCACTCTCTAAACTTAGCTCAATCTCCAATTATCATATCTATATATTCGAATTTCCCTCGCAACTAATCCTCGAATAAACGAATCTCTTTACTTGAATTCTCTGATTTGATAGAACCAACTCTAAACGCGATCAATAGGCCCCACAAACACTTTCCCAAACCAACTGTTACACCTCGGAAAGATTTTTCGTTGGTACGTAAGTGAACGAACTAGTGATAAGTATGAGTATATGATGTCCATGAGCAAGAAACGACGTTTGATGACCTTAGGAGAGATTTCGAAGGTATCCGATCTGAGATGAGAAAGTTGGCTAAATTAAGATGAGATATAAGGTGAGCAATGCATGTGCATGGACGTGGGTGATTAAAATGAGAAGTCTAAGAAATATGGGAAGTTGCAGAATTGCAACTGCCCAGTGGTCGTAAAGTGCTAGGACAGACCGTAAACTAGTATACGGTCCGTAAACTAGCAGGTCGTAAACTGGCATGCAAGGCTTCAACTTTCTGCCAGCCGAGAAATGGTAAAATACGACCTGGAGGACGGACCGTAAAGTGATTTACGGCCCGTAAACCATGGTCGTACATCACCATGCAAGCAGCCAAAGCTTCTGGTTCGGGAAATGGTTAAAGACGATCGCGAGGGACGGTCCGTAAAGTGCAATACGGGTCGTAAACCATGATGGACGACCACTGTTCACCTCAGCACAGATTTTGCAAGTCATTAAATAAAGGGACCAACACTTGTTTTATTTCATTACAGCATTACACCACTTCTCTCTAAAACCTCTCTCTACATTTATTATACAAGTTTTCAAGGATATTTGAGGATCAACAACATAAAACAAGGTGAACCAAGAGTAAGAACATCATCAAAGATCATCTAGGTCAAGAAATCCAAATGGAGAAAAACTAGGGTTTTGCTCAAAGTGGAGTATTATTAACAAAAGCTTGTTCCTACAACTTCTAAGGTAAGATTCATGATTTTTACATGATGTTTAATGTATTGAAGAGTTGAAATACATGGATTGTAGAAAATATGGTCAAGTAGGTCATGAATGATGAATAGTGACATTTTGAGGAATAGTTTGAATTGAAGCATGAATGTTGTTGTGTTGTGATATGAATGTATTATAAATGGTACTAAGATCATGAACTAGACACTTTAGACGAATGGACGAAGTTGGATGTTATGACCATGAATATGGGTGAATTAGAGGCAAAGTAAGGAATCTAGGTAATGTGGATAATGTGAATGACTAATGGCCATTGTTATGATATTAATGAAGGTATAGACGCTAGGATTGGAAGGAAGCGTGCAAGTGTAGAATAGTCTGACGAAAAGGTATGTAAGGCTAATCCTTCTTTCATAAGGCATGGTTCCTTGGCCAAACTCTTAAATCCTCTATATGAGTATGTTGTATTCGAATGATTAACACTCCGAGCTCATAAGCTCACGATCCTCGATATGTGCTACGATTGTACCACGCACCCCATATGACGAGTAAGCATAAGATATAGATGTAGCGAAAATGATGATGATAGTGGTGACGATGATAATAATAATGATGCTAAAGGTGCCTACGGGCTATTATACTTACATGTGCCTATGAAGGGCTATAATGACACCCCGAGCTTATAACGCCGAGTAGGATATATGTATATGAATATGTATAAAGTATGTATACGATTACGAAACGCGCGCACACCTCTACAGATGGTACGGATAACCCTGAAGCCTTGGTAGGGCCAGGTATGAGTAACCTTGAGCCTTGGTTGGCCAAGTATGTATGAAACACCGATCCTATGAGGTCGGGTACGCTATGTAAATGCTATGTATATGAAATGACTATGTATATAATATGAATATGAATGTGATAAGACTATGTATAAGAATACGAATAAGGACATGTATACGAATATGAGCATAAGTATGGTACGAGTACTATTATGGAATACGGATGATGACGTAGGTGTACAAATACGTATGAAAAATGGAAAGTCCTACGAAAGGCAGGTAAGTACTATGACGATGATATTATTTTCTCCCCCTCCTATACTATTTCATGTGTTGTTCAAGATGCTTATTTATTGATGTTTCTCATGCTCTACATACTCAGTACATTCTTCGTACTGACGTCCTTTTGTTTGTGGATGCTGCGTCATGCCCGCAGGTGCACAGGGAGACAGACTTGATCCATAGCTGCCTATTCGGAGATTACATAGAGAGCTCCATTTCCTTCGGAGCCATATCTTTTGGGTACTCATTCTTTTGTTTATATAATTATGGGCATAGCGGGGTCTTGTCCCGCTAATGTGATATGTTATACTCTTAGAGGCTCGTAGACATGTATGTGTGTGGGTAGATGTGTTTGGCCCTATCGGCCTATGTTTTTTATATCATTTTGTCGGCCACGTTGGCCCATGTACAATGATGTGGCATAGATGCCTATGATGATATAAATGTGTTGTTGTCCAAATGGGACTAGTTGACGAATGAATGGAAATGCATGTATAATTATGTGGCTCACCTAGATGTAAGCATAAGGGTAGCTAAGAGGGTGCCCGGGTGGGCTAGCACCGGGTGCTCGTCGTGGCCCCGAGTCGGGTCATGACAAAAGTGGTATCAGAGCAGTTCAGTCCTAGGGTGTGTCTACGAGCCGTGTCTAGTAGAGTCTTGGTTATGGGTATGTTGTGCGCCACACTTATAAACAAGAAGCTGCGGACATTTTAGGATTAAATGACCTTCTTTCTTCATAAGAATCGTGCGATAGAGCTATGATGTAGGAAATTATTGCTCCTAAATCGTATGTTGTGTATTTCAGAGATGCCTAAAAAGGGAAAGACTACGGCAGCCCAAAAGGGCAAGACAGTGGCAGAGAAGCGGGCTAAGAAAGCCCCGCCACCGGTAGTAGAGGAAAGTGAGTCCCAGGGTGCTGCTCAATCTCAGTCCTCCCAGACAGTGCCCGTCTCTGAGGAGCGCGAGGGAGCCTCAGCCCCAGCTCCAGCACCTCCAGCTCCTCCACCAAATGCTTCGGGCCAAGATGTAAAAGATGTCATTATTTTATTGACTCAATTGGTTGCGGCCCAGGCTCAGAGGCACAGTTCAGGGTATGGTGATAGGACTGTTAGTTCAAGAGCCCGTGATTTCATTACTTTGAACCCTCCGGAATTCTTTGTGTCACACCCCGACTTTACTAGGGTGTGATGGGCACCCGACCTCATATCCGGAGCCGAGCGAACCCACTGATTCTTATTACATATATAATCTTTGAACCTCTAAATCGAGTACACATAGTAAAGCTTACTGAAATATTATTTTAGTAGCTTTCAAGTCAAACAAAGTCTGTAACTGTGTAAAACCTTTATCACAATACAAACTGACTCCCAAAACCCACGACTCTGTCTGCAAAGTCTCTAACTTCGAACAAAGTGTCATAGTACATATACTCTGACTCGGCAGCGCTCCAGGACAAGTGGAGCCTACCAACTCCGCTGGAACATCTTCTATGCTAACTTTGCGTCATCTGGGTGTACCTGCGCGGCATGAAACGCAGCCCCCGAAGAAGAGGGGTCAGTACGAGCAATGTACTGAGTATGTAAGGCATGAATAGTAGCATAGCAAGAAATGTGCGTATGAATAATAACTGCATGGAAACATAGAACATGTCATAGGATAAAAGAGTAACCTGTACATATGAGTGCCGCTGAGGGCGAATACCGTGCATGCTTGTCTTTCCCTTTTAAAAACATTTCTTTTTCATAGACATAGAAAATAGAACATATATCATGTCATGTCTTATCATATCATATCATATCGTATCATATCATATGAGATCATGTCATATCATATCGTGTCATATCATATCAGGTCATAGCATAGCACCGAACAATGTCGGCTCGCCCACATAGCACCGAAATACATCGGCTCGCCCATATATCCCGCGTCCGGGCATCCCGCGTCCGGGATGATAAACCAGCTGACCAGGTGGCAATGAAACATGTTTCCCTTCCCATTCCCCATGTATCCCTTCCCCCACCCCATGTTCATATACATATCTTATATACATATGTCATATAAGCATGCAGGAGAGCCCAAGGAAAATCATGTATCCATCGGAGTGACGTAAGGTCGGTGACCTCCGATTATATTATGGAATAACCGTGATCGCTTTGTCTCACCTTGAAGGAACGAGCATTTTAAGGCGAGACTAAAAATGGAGAATAGCGTTGAAAGAAACATAGAATGAAGTCATGGACGTCATAAAAATCAATTCATCTGCTTTGGAGTCTTTAGAAGATAGTGTCATAACCCAGGGAATAGAATTAAAGATCAATAACTAGTTTGATACTTTCATACTCATATTGAATCCTTGGCTTAAGACTCTTAGTCATGGAATCATTCTTGTCATACCTATCATAGACGTATTCTTTTCCTTAGCATCATCGTTATCATTGTCGTCATAGATGTATTTCCATTAGAATGGTACAATACTTATCGTTTGATAATTGGAACAAGGATCGGAAGTTTCCTTTGGGTTCTACTCCAAAATAAGCCAAACGGAACAATAAGGAAAAATTCGGGAACAATAGGCCCACCTCGGGCCGAGTGAGGGAGTGTACATAATTTGCATATGTTACATTTCATGGCGCCACTTGTGAAGGTTTTAAGGTAATCGGGTCCTATTTATGCAAGTTCTAGAGGTTTAGGAAGTTTTTCCAACGTTTCACACAATTTTTAATTCAATTCTACTGAATGAAAAAGGGGTAACTTTAGGTGCGGATTTCGGAGAATGGAGTTGTCCCCGAGGCTCGTATCCAACCTAGTATGCCTAAGACATGCCAAAGAAGGAAGGGTAAAGCCTTACATACCTTTTCCGCCTTTTTCGCTACTCCAAACTCAAGCTCCAAATTTGCCAAAATCTACAAGTTGGTCACATTTACCAAACATTAATTAGAGCATTTGGAAGTTGAATCTTTAAAGTAACACCTTGTCTGCCGAAATTTCGGCAGCACTTCCCTTATAAATACACCATCTCCAAAACTTCAACTTAGCCAATTTTAACCAACAACAATCCGGGAATTCAACCCGGCCAAACTATCAACAACAATGCCAACAATCATACTAACAATTTCAATAATCAACCCAAGATACATTCTAACAACTTAATCAATATACTACTTCCTTCAAGACCTTCCAACTCCAATAAAAACAATAACAACCTAATAATTCATACACCAACAACATCATACTAACAATATTATATTCCATACATGCAAGAACATCATATTCCATTTACATACACTTCCAAAACAAGCCTCCAACTACTAAACTTCACTAAGCTCATTAAGCTTTTATTTGCAACATAAAATCCACAACACAACAACCAAAATACTAAATAAAACTTGCTCACCATTCCTTCATAATTCACCAAATATACACGGCTATACATATAATATACAACTCACGGCCACCACCCCTATATTCATATTCTTCATGAATTTCATCCATTTTTATACACTACAACAACAACCAACACATTACATAAAATTAATTCATTCTTTCTACACACACACTACCTATGCACGGCCAACAACACACTCCACACAACTCAACACCAACATGCAAGGTTTCATGAATTTCATCCATTTTCACACACTATAACATACACAAACTTCCATAACATATAAAGAAAGATGAATTCTCACCTTTTCCTCTTATCTTCCTCCTTGGCTAAGATTTGTAACTTCCAAGAATTTGTGTTTTTCTTGCTCCAATGAACACTTCACCTTGCTAGGAACCCTTCAATTGGTAGAAGATAATTTTTGAAGAAATTTTTGCAAGGTTCTTGTTGGATTTTTCATATGGCCGAATGGCCCCTTAATGTTGCTTGGAGTTTTTCTTGAACATTCAAGACAATTATGTCTTGCTTGGTAGCCCTCTCATATATATATATATATATATATATATATATATATATATATATATCTCACAAGCATGTGAGGGGCACATGCCCCCTTTCTATATTTCTCTAGAATTTTCCTTTCTTTTTCTTGAATTTTTCTAAATTGGTCAAAGAAGACTAATTGTCTTCTTATGCAAGCTTTGACCCCATGTGTTTTTATTATTACAATTACCCCCCACTTAATATGGAATGACCACATGCCTCCCTTTCTTTCTTTTCCTAGAGTTTTCTTCTCTTTTTCTTGAATTTTTCTTGAAGAAATAAAAGATGACTCATTGTCTTACCATGTACACTTTGGTCCATATATTTCCATCACATGGCCAATATGCCCTTTTTGGAACCTTCATGAACTCCTTTTGTAAAATTCCCGTTTTTCCCCTCGACTTTCTTCAATATTACCATAATACCAATGTTCATAAATAATATTCCTAGCAACTCGTACATTAAAATTATTTTAGAACATAGTCTTATCTTTAACTTCTCACCATTGTCTCGCAATATCCGAACACACAAAATACGGGCTATAACACTTTGGGTCAAAACCGGAGGAGAATCCCCAGGACTTTATTGATGGTATGCTAAGGATGCTCCGGTTGATACATGCTTCGGACACCGAGTCAGTGGAGCTAGCGTCATATAGATTGAGAGATGTCTTGATTCAGTGGTATATGGTATGGATTGCTTCACGGGGAGCAAATGCACCTCCCCCGGTATGGAAAGAGTTTGTTGATGCTTTTCTCCGTCATTATATGCCCCCAGAAGTTCAGCGAGCTAGGGCCGATAAATTCTTAAATTTAAGCCAAG
Organism: Lycium barbarum; assembly: GCF_019175385.1. Taxonomy (NCBI): domain Eukaryota; kingdom Viridiplantae; phylum Streptophyta; class Magnoliopsida; order Solanales; family Solanaceae; genus Lycium; species Lycium barbarum. Next base: position 84,182,927 of record NC_083344.1, read on the forward strand.
GCAGTATGAGTGCCCTAGAGTATAGCCTCCGTTTTAACTCCTTGGCCAGGTATGCTTCAGCCATGGTAACAGATATGGGCGACAGGGTACACCGATTTGTAAAGGGCCTAGGGCCCCATCTGATGGACAAATGCTTGACTGCGTCCCTTCAGGACGGAATGGATATTGCACGCATTCAGGCACATGCTCAGAACTTAGAGGAAAGCCTACAACAGCGGAGAAGTGAACGTGAACAGGATAGGGGACATAACAAGAGGGCTAGATCTTCGAGCCCAATAAGTGAGTCCAGAGGCGGACACCGGCAACAGTTCCCTAGACATTCGGGCTATTCTATGACTAGTGCACCTCCACGATTTTCATGCCAGAGCCTTGATAGATCTACTCATCCCGGGCCGAGTCAGAGTTATTCGGGGTCCAGTTTAAAGGTGATTCAGGCCAGTCAAGGCCACCTATACCACGATGTTCCCAGTGTGGGAAGTCGCATTGGGCTCAATGCCGATTGGGTTCAGATGCTTGCTATTCATGTGGTCGACCAGGACATATTATGCGTGATTGCCCCTCAGTACATGGTAGAGGTAGGACCCAACCATCAGGGTCGGTAGCCGGATCTTCGGCATCTGTACGCCCTACGGGGCCAGGTTCACATGCGCCAGTCGCCCATGGTAGAGGTAGAGGCGGAGCTCCCAGTTCTAGCGGCCCTCAGCACCGTATTTATGCCTTGGCTGGACGCCAAGATCTAGAGTCTTCTCCTGACGTGGTCACAGGTATATTATTGGTATTCTCTCATGATGTATATGCTTTGATTGATCCGGGCTCCACGTTATCATATGCTACTCCTTATATTGCGGGTCAATTTATAGTTGAGCTGGAGTCGATCAAACCTTTTGAGGTGTCCACACCCGTGGGTGAATCGGTAATAGCTAGCCGAGTATATAGGGATTGTATAGTCACGATTTGTGACCGTTGTACATGATTGATTTGCATGAGCTAGAAATGGTAGATTTTGATGTTATTATGGGCATGGATTGGTTGGCTTCTTGTTATGCCAATGTTGATTGCCGAATGAAGATGGTTCATTTCCAGTTTCTGGGAGAACCAATCTTAGAATGGAAAGGGAATGCGGCATCACCAAAAGGTAGATTTATTTCCTATCTAAAGGCAAGGAAGATGATCACGAAAGGATGTATTTATCATCTAGTGTGAGTTAAAGATGTAGAAGTTGAATCGCCGACTCTTCAGTCAGTTCTCGTAGAGAATGAATTTCCGGATGTGTTCCCGGAAGAGCTTCCAGGCCTTCCTCCCGAACGGGAGATTGATTTTACCATTGATGTGTTGCCAGGCACCACACCTATATCTATTCCTCCATATAGAATGGCACTCACAGAATTGAAAGAGTTGAAGGAGCAATTGAAGGACTTGCTTGATAAAGGCTTCATTAGGCCTAGTTCATCCCCGTGGGGAGCGCCCGTATTGTTCGTCCGAAAGAAAGATGGCTCCTTGAGAATGTGCATTAATTATAGGCAATTGAACAAAGTAACGATTAAGAATAAATATCCTCTCCTAAGGATTGATGACTTGTTTGATCAATTGCAAGGCAACCAATGGTTTTCAAAGATTGATTTGAGGTCCGGGTATCATCAAGTGAGAGTTAGGGAGAAAGATATCCCTAAGACAGCCTTCAGAACGAGATATGGTCATTTTGAATTCTGGGTGATGTCATTTGGGCTAACTAATGCGTCAGCGGTATTTATGGATTTGATGAATAATGTGTTCCGGTCCTTTCTGGACTTATTTGTAATCGTATTCATTGATGATATTTTGGTGTATTCTAGATCCGAAGCAGAACATGCGGATCATTTGCGTATTGTCCTTGGAGTTCTTCGAACTCGAGAATTGTTTGCAAAGTTTTCCAAATGTGAGTTCTGGTTGAACTCAGTGGCATTTTTAGGGCATATTGTGACAGCCGATGGTATTCGAGTGGATAGTCAAAAGATTGAGGCCGTGAAGACTTGGACAAGACCCACAACTCCTATAAAGGTTCGTAGCTTTCTGGGCTTAGCAGGTTATTACAGGAGATTCGTTGAAGGTTTTTCCTCTATTTCTGCACCACTCACAAAGTTGACACAGAAATCAGCCAAGCTTCAATGGACAGATGCTTGTGAACGTAGTTTCCAGGAGTTAAAGGGTCGGTTGACTTCTGCCCCAGTTCTGACACTTCCAGAGGGATTGGAAGGATACGTTGTGTAATGCGACGCTTCAGGTGTTGGGCTAGGCTGTGTGTTGATGCAACATGGCAAAGTGATTGCGTATGCTTCAAGGCAATTGCGGAAACATGAGCAGAATTATCCTACCCATGACTTAGAATTGGCCGCGGTGGTCCATGCATTAAAGATATGGAGACATTACTTATATGGTGTCCACGTGGATATTTACACAGATCATAAGAGTCTTCAATACATCTTCAAGCAGAAAGAGTTGAATTTGCGGCAACGACGATGGCTAGAGTTGCTAAAAGACTATGATGTTGAGATCCTGTACCACCCCGGAAAGGCAAATGTGGTGGCTGATGCTCTTAGCCATAGGTCGATGGGAAGTCTAAGTGATGTACGACCAGAAAAGAAAGAAATGGCCCATGAGCTTCAATAGTTAGCTATCCTAGGAGTTCGAGTAGTGGACTCAGGTAGCAGCGGAGCTACTATCCAGAATACAGCAGTCTCGTCGCTAGTAGCAGAAGTGAAAGAGCGACAATATGAGGATCCCATGCTAATGCAGTACAGAAATACACTCCCTCAGAAAAAGGAGTCATCATTTGACATTTCAGGAGACGGAGTTCTTCGATGTAGAGGAAGATTATGTGTTCCCGATGTGGCAAGTTTACGCCACCAGATTTTGAGAGAAGCTCATAGTTCCCGTTATTCTGTTCACTCCGGAGCGACGAAGATGTATCATGATCTTAAGTGTATATATTGGTGGAATGGGATGAAGAAAGATATAGCGAAATTCGTAGCTCAATGTCCTAATTGCCAACAAGTGAAGATTGAACACCAAAAGCCGGGTGGATTGTTGCAAGCTATAGAAATCCCAACTTGGAAGTGGGAAGTGATTAACATGGACTTCATTTCAGGCTTACCCCGTTCTCGACGTAAGTATGATTCCATATGGGTGATTGTGGATAGACTCACCAAGTCAGCTCATTTCTTACCGGTCAGGACGACCTATGAGGCAGATGATTATGCGAAGCTTTATCTTAAAGAGATAGTAAAACTCCATGGCGTCCCGGTATCTATTATCTCCGACAGAGGGACTCGGTTTACAGCTAAGTTTTGGAGGTTTTTCCCAGAGGGTTTAGGGACCCGAGTTAGCCTTAGCACGGCATTTCATCCCCAAAGTCGTTAGAAGTCCTATGTTGATAATCGTCGAAGAGACTTGGAGTTCAAAGTGAAGGATTGGGTATTCTTGAAAGTGTCGCCAATGAAAGACGTTATGAGATTTGGCAAAAAGGGGAAGCTTAGTCCCCGGTATATTGGACCATATGAGATTGTGCGCAAAATAGGCAAAGTGGCCTATGAGTTAGATCTACCTCCGGAATTGGAGTCAGTCCATCCAGTATTTCATGTCTCGATGCTTCGAAAATGTGTTGGAGATCCCACTAGGATCGTCCCAGTAAATGATGTGCAAGTGACAGAGAAATTGACTTATGAAGAGGTACCCATTGCCACATTAGACAGGAAAGTACGGAGGCTCAGAAACAAAGAGGTGACCTCGGTTAAGGTGCTATAGAGAAGCAGTAAACGAGAGCAGATGACATGGGAAGCAGAAGAAAATATGCGATCCAAATACCCACATTTATTTCATCCCTTGAAAGAAGCCCAAGATGAGACGTCAAGATCATAAGGTATGTATATTTTCCTTTTATGCTTTTGGGTCATGTGTGGCCAAAATTTTATGTTGTTATGTTTTGGCCCTGTATGGCATCGATATTATGGGTTGTTGTGGTAGGATGGTAGCGCCATATTATAAGGGAAACTCTGGCGAAACTTTTGTAGAATTCCCGAGCACTTTAACATTCGGGGACGAATGTTCTTAAGGGGGGAAGAATGTTACACCTCGGAAAAATTTTCCGTTGGTACGTAAGTGAACGAACTAGTGATAAGTATGAGTGCATGATGTCCATGAGCCAGAAACGACGTTTGATGACCTTAGGCGAGATTTCGAAGGTATCCGATGTGAGATGAGAAAGTTGGCTAAATTAAGATGAGATATAAGGTGAGCAATGCATGTGCATGGACGTGGGTGATTAAAATGAGAAGTCTAAGAAATATGGGAAGTTGCAGAATTGCAACTGCCCAGTGGTCGTAAAGTGCTAGGACGGACCGTAAACTGGTATACGGTCCATAAACTAGCAGGTCGTAAACTGCCATGCAAGGCTTCAACTTTCTGCCAGCCGAGAAATGGTAAAATACGACCTGGAGGACGGACCGTAGAGTGATTTACGGCCCGTAAACCATAGTCGTAAATCACCATGCAAGCAGCCAAAGCTTCTGGTTCTGGAAATGGTTAAAGACGATCGTGAGGGACGGTCCGTAAACTGCAATACGGGTCGTAAACCATGATGGACGACCACTGTTCACCTCAGCACAGATTTTGCAAGTCATTAAATAAAGGGACCAACACTTTTTTTATTTCATTACAATATTACACCACTTCTCTCTAAAACCTCTCTCTACATTTATTATACAATTTTTCAAGGATATTTGAGGATCAACAACATAAATTAAGGTGAACCAAGAGTAAGAACATCATCAAAGATCATCTAGGTCAAGAAATCCAAATGGAGAAAAACTAGGGTTTTGCTCAAAGTGGAGTATTAATAACCAAAGTTTGTTCCTACAACTTCTAAGGTAAGATTCATGATTTTTACATGATGTTTAATGTATTGAAGAGTTGAAATGCATGGATTGTAGAAAATATGGTCAAGTAGGTCATGAATGATGAATAGTGACATTTTGAGGAATAGTTTGAATTGAATCATGAATGTTGTTGTGTTGTGATATGAATGTATTATAAATGGTACTAAGATCATGAACTAGACACTTTAGATGAATGGACGAAGTTGGATGTTATGACCATGAATATGGGTGAATTAGAGGCAAAGTAAGGAATCTAGGTAATGTGGATAATGTGAATGACTAATGGCCATTGTTATGATATTAATGAAGGTATAGACGCTAGCATTGGAAGGAAGTGTGCAAGTGTAGAATAGTCCGACGAAAAGGTATGTAAGGCTAACCCTTCTTTCATAAGGCATGGTTCCTTGGCCAAACTCTTAAATCCTCTATATGAGTATGTTGTATTCGAATGATTGACACTCCGAGCTCTTAAGCTCACGATCCTCGATATGTGCTACGATTGTACTACGCACCCCATATGACGAGTAAGCATAAGATATAGATGTAGCGAAAATGATGATGATAGTGGTGACGATGATAATAATAATGATGCTAAAGGTTCCTACGGGCTATTATACTTACATGTGCCTATGAAGGGCTATAATGACACCCCGAGCTTATAACGCCGGGTAGGATATATGTATATGAATATGTATAAAGTATGTATACGATTACGAAACGCGCGCACACCTCTGCAGATGGTACGGATAACCCTGAAGCCTTGGTAGGGCCAGGTATGAGTAACCTTGAGCCTTGGTTGGCCAAGTATGTATGAAACACCGATCCTATGAGGTCGGGTATGCTATGTAAATGCTATGTATATGAAATGACTATGTATATAATATGAATATGAATGTGATAAGACTATGTATAAGAATACGAATAAGGACATGTATACGAATATGAGCACAAGTATGGTAGGAGTACTATTATGGAATACGGATGATGACGTAGGTGTACAAATACGTATGAAAAATGGAAAGTCCTACGAAAGGCAGGTAAGTACTATGACGATGATATTATTGTCTCCCCCTCCTATGCTATTTCATGTGTTGTTCAAGATGCTTATTTATTGATGTTGCTCATGCTTTACATACTCAGTACATTCTTCGTACTGACGTCCTTTTGTTTGTGGACGCTGCGTCATGCCCGCAGGTGCACAGGGAGACAGACTTGATCCATAGCTGCCTATTCGGAGATTACATAGAGAGCTCCATTTCCTTCGGAGCCATATCTTTTGGGTACTCATTCTTTTGTGTATATAATTATGGGCATAGCGGGGTCTTGTCCCGCTAATGTGATATGTTATACTCTTAGAGGCTCGTAGACATGTGTGTGTGTGGGTAGATGTGTTTGGCCCTGTCGGCCTATGTTTTGTATATCATTTTGTCGGCCACGTTGGCCCATGTACATTGATGTGGCATAGATGCCTAGGATGATATAAATGTGTTGTTGTCCAAATGGGACTAGTTGACAAATTAATGGAAATGCATGTATAATTATGTGGCTCACCTAGATGTAAGCATAAGGGTAGCTAAGAGGGTTCCCGGGTGGGCTAGCACCGGGTGCTCGTCGCTGCCCCGAGTCGGGTCGTGAAACCAACGCAATCCTCTGAAACATGGTCACAAACCATAGTCCATTCTGCACTAATAAAATACTCTGATTCTGCTAATTTCTTCTCCCACATCTTCTGAGGTCGTTACTCGCACCGCGATTCCTTAGAAACATAAGAACGCACATACCAAAATTATGAACCTATAACTTACTCTCGCCAGAAAGAATCCTTGATTCATGTTAGATCCTTACGCAATTCTATCAAAATTGATTTTATTGACAGCCAACTTGGCTAGTTCTAAGTCTTCTTAAACCATCAAATCACAATACAGGAACCATACCACTAACTACCTCGCCGAGCAAAATCCGTCGAAACCCAACTGATCACTATAAAGACCTCTCGCACAACAGACCCTCCTCAAATCCGTATTATACTCATTGTATACAATTATTCTATCTAATAACTGTTCTCAGGAAGTATCATCAAATCCGCTAGAAACCCTGATAAAGCTCGGTAAATATATCATACCTCAAATCTGAGCCGAAACGCTTCGAATCCTTAGATATCTTCCTGAAATTATAATTATAGACCTTAAAGCTTAACTCGAACAACGCTGGCCCTGAATGAATGCACAACTCTCGAATGTCACTAATAGTCATTAGAACTGACTCTGAGTTTTGAAACCAATCACAGTCATACCACGCATAACAAATCCTGTTTGTCACCCTCGATTCCACAAGTTGTGTCCTATCCAAGCAGTCAACTTGGTACTGACGAACTATACATTATGATTTAAATCTCCATGTTTTTCCACCTTTACCCGATGCGCAAAACCGATACAACTCCGAACTTTTCGACGCAAAACCTGGAGCCTCATATAATAATTATATAACATTAAACCTCTCATTGTATCACCTCGATATACCCATAAATTTTCCGAAAGTATCCGATCTTACAACTGCCACCTTAAATCTCACGCAATTGTTCCCAAGTCCTTAATACCCAAAAACGCTTACCCAAACTATCCAGTCAATATTACTTGCAATTATGTTGTATTACCACGAGTAAGGTCCCTTCCCAGAAATATAACTCTAGCCTCACATGATAGGAATTCCACAATCCTTTATCTTAAAGCACGCTAACTCATTCACTGTAGAATATTACGAGCTTTTCCAATGGTGCACCACTAAGCCATTTCTTATAAATCTCAACATGTCGGTTCACTGAAATATGCTTCTTACTAGTCGCTGATCACGAACCTCATAGAACTCTGTCATATCACATGATCCATTTCTGTAGATTTCTTTCTGAAGCTCACGCAACAATCACATCTTAACTGGAATGTGCAAGAAAACGATACCATAATCCATACTGGCCCAAAAATCCCCAGGATGTACCTTTTTCTTATCGATTCACAATCAACTATATCCTTTCTCGATTCATCAATTTCGAATTTTCTAATCACTTCACGATTATTGATACCGTAATCAATCCTCGAATCCACTCCATCGAATACCACAAAATCATAAATCTTGCAACTAGCCGTATCAATCCTAGAGATAGGATCATACCACACACTCTGCACATTAGAGTTTCCTTAACGCTTACAACTAGAACTTGAACACTCTCTAAATCCAGTGTATCACACAAACAGTCTCACTAATATCCTCATATATCCCACTGAATCATCCTTGCCAGAATTTCCTTACTCAATTGTCTTACTCAATTTCCGAAATGTATACTGAACTTAACTCAGTCAACCCATCATCGTCTATTCTATTATTTCAAGTTCCCATGTTACTAATCCCTTACTCAAATCCTTAACGTTACTAGTCCTCGAAGAATCACCTCTTACCTCAATTATCGAATTTGAACACCTATAACCACTCGTGCGCCAATCCTTTCTTATTCAATCACATAAGCCGAGTAATAACACCATTAGTAGCGGGATCTAGTCAATTTTTACACAATGAATACAAGCTTCCCAACCTTAGTCCACCACTGACCTCTGTTAGTCTATAACATAACCAAACATATCAACCCATCCATAAACTCTTAAGCCCATTCTACACTGTACAATCGCAGCCAAGCTCTCACATCACTAATTCTTGTCTCCACGATTTTCTTTTTGCCCTTAACCTCGAAGATACCCATCAACCTCATCGGTCACCCTTTTTCTGAACGTCATGATATAATGCCCCCGCAATCCAAATATGACTCACGTACCCATATTTCATCTCAAATATTACGAGCCTTAATCTCCTGAACCCGATAGCGAGATGTCTCATTGTAATCCTTCAGTTCCCGTATTTCATTTCAAATCACTCTATCATTATCAACCAACAACAACTCAAATCCACTCGATCCTCTAAACCAATCATCCCTCGGAGTCGAACGAACCACAAACAATATTAATATTTCTCCTCAAATCGAACTGTAGCAACCAGTAACTTCTCAAGTCATTAACTCATCGCATACGCCCATAATTTAAGTCATTTCTATAAGTCGTTCACTAAATCCTCAGAAGTCTACCATCCAATCAAATTTACCAATCAAACGATGTTCCCATAGCATTCACTTAATAACCAAGTAGTCCTTTAACATCAATGAGCTTATATCAAGAATAACATTTAGCACCAGTCGCAACCTTATCCTGACAACCATGTCAGATACCAACTTTTCCCTTCCCAATCTCTCGAAAAGTTCTCATGTCCAAGATATTCTATGAAATCTCACTTCGCTACACGCTTTCCACAATAGTCTTCCTTCATGTCCTTATTGTCAACTTCTTTTCTTTATAACACCCGATCACAATACGTTTACCCAATTCGATGGTCATTACCGAACTTACACTTGTTCCCATATACCGAAGTCTAATACTATACCACTACTGAATTGTCAACCTGCCATTGGTACATCAATGTCACGCAACCTATTATTATGGCTTGACGAAGCTGAAGTCAAACTAATCATATCATCGAGCAACCCACTATTGTTAAGCCAATAATGCACCTTGTCACTTCCGAGCAACCCAATGCTAAATCATGGAGACCCTGTAGCCCTCTGAACTATCTTTCCCATTTCTCATGAACTCTCACAATAAACGAGTCTAATTACGACTCCATACAATCGAATCCTTAGGCCATCACTAGAGACTGAACTTGATCACTTTTCCGAATCAGAATAACACATCTCGCACCAAACCATAACATGTCATAGATCAACCATTCGCGTAAGAATTTGAGGACGAGTTTCCACCCTCCGTGGTGATTAAGATAAGAAAGTTCAGATACCAATTGGAATCGACTAGATACCAATTTGAAAGAAGTCGCATGAGAGAATTAAAGAATTGGAAGTTTCCTAAATGTCTTATAGCCTCTCACAGATAAGTACGGATCTCAACGTACTGATCCACGAGACTCTACTAGTCACGCTCTTGTATTACAGACCGGGTAACCTAAGGCTCTGATACCAACTTATCACAACCCAATTCAGCTAAGTCGCGTGGGCACCTACCTTTCCCACCTCAGTAGGTGAACCCTCAACCCAACAATAATAAAAACACAACCAATTAATTAAATAAATAGAAGAGATAAAATCACGTAAGTCTGACGATAATAATATAGAATATATGCGAAAGAAAGGAAAATACACCCCAGAGTCTAGTCTAATCCATACAAGAGCATCTAACTAGAATATACAAGTCTGGAATATCAATAATACATCAAGTCTGAATATGTCTAGGAATAGAAAATAAGACATAAATAAAGAAGAGTCTTCAAGGCGGCAGACGTCTCGTGCTCACCCTGTAGACTCTAAGCAACTCTCAGAGCGACTATCAGCCACGAGAAATAGAGGTCGAACCCACCTAAAATTCTGCATTCGTAAAAGAATATAGAAAGTGCAGTTCAGTACAAAATCATAGTACAGGTAGGTATCATAGGCCGACTAAGTTTAGCTAATATAATCCAGACAATAAAGTAAGAAAAACAGGTAAATCAACAAGTATAAGTCAAACACAAGGCAAAAACCAAGTACACGTCATCACTTGGGTTATAACATCTAAACCCAAGTGTGCCAAGTCTCAATATATTCAATCCGAATCCAAATAACACAAGCATATCACCAAATCATCACAATAAAAGGCATAGTGCAATGCAGTAATGTATCAAATGTGAATGCAATGCAATGCTGAGTACACATGTACTCCGGATGAAAGTATCAACATCCCGGTAGCACAACCCATGGGGGACCCACGGAGTCCATGTAGCTCACGGTCCGGTAACAACCTGGATACCGGCACCTCACAATCGCGGTACAAACTCGGGAGTCGCTACACACAACCTCGATTCCGTGACAACCATCAAATATCGGTCCTCATGTGACTCTCATCCAACTGAGCCTAGCTCGTTACAGTGTTTCCTCAAGTATCATCAATGTATCAACAATATATTATAAAGGATGAGAATGCATGCAATGTATGAGTTCAATCTCAATAATCAGATCAATATCACAAGTACCAAGCAGGGGTACGCCAACAATATCATGAAAAGGCTACATAAGACACATAGAATATTATCCTCGTATCAAACATCAACAAGTAAGGTACCACAATATCATGAACAAGATATATCAATAGTCTCCAATATCTACTATCACCACGCGGCATCACAACACAACGGGGTGGCTAACCCCAATCACAAAACAGGGCCCTACCAAACACAATATCCAACCCAACTTCATACTCGAAGGTTTACATGCTTTCTCCGACAATATCATCTAAATAAATGTTTCTTTAAACGAAGTCTCACCATAGGGTAAACCGTAACCTACTTGGAAGGCTGAACAGCAATATCACCAACAATCACTACTTAGCCTTCCCTTTGGGCATCGTGATCAAGAAAGTCTAAGCATATTCGAATCATTAGAATTAGAATCAAGAAAAACACCAAAAAAAACCCTTCTTCTATTAAAGACCTAAATCCCCAACCTATGGAATAGGGTTTATGAACTAGAAGGGTGAAATTAGGAATCTAAAGGTCCCAACATGAAATTAAACCTCTAGTTTATCAATTCCCATCAATAGCAAGCTAGAATAATCAACATTTCACTCAATTCAGATTCTAGGCAAAGCCCCCAAATTTGGATATAAACCCTAACCTTAAATTCACCAATTAAGCCTTGGAAAAAGGAAGATTCAAGTTACAATAGCTAATACCCATCAATATCATGCTAACCCATGCTAAATCCACCAAATAAACAAGGTTTTATCATCATAAGATCATTAGAGAAGAAACCCACAAAACCCTCTTTTTGCTTATACCATTTAAGAGAAATCTAGGCATGGATTATTGATTAGGAAAAGCTAATGAATGATTTAGAGACGAGATTGTTACCTTAGAGAAGAAATTAGTGAAAACCCTCCCAAAATCGCCCCCTTAAGCCTCAAGAACTAGTATAGGAAATGACTTAATGTCTAAGGGTTTTAACTCATTAAAAGGCTGACTCAGCTAATATAGCTTCCGCGGCATCGAGACCGCTGCAGCGGTCCCTCCTCGGCTTCCAATCAGACCGCCAAGACGGTCCACTCACAATTTCCCTTAGTCGCTTCAGCGGCCAGGCAACCGCTATAGAGGTGCCGCTGATGCGGTATTGGTGCCGCTATGGCTGGCACCAAAATCGGATTCCTCAAAATAAACACAATCTCAATCCCGAGATCTCGACTAATACCTGAGGTCATCTACTCACAAACCACATACACAGACACACATAAAAACACTCTATGAACGCACTCGTGGCCTCAAAATTCCCAATGAACGTCTCCTTGACCGAGTCAACCCCTGATACCTCAATTTCAACTTCCCAACTCAAGTCCCAAAATGCACCCTGTGACGGTTCGCATTTTTCGCGGGTGGGGTTGACGCTCGAAAAAAAGCTAGTTTAAAATCGTTGGTGTTTTTTTGGACTTTGTTTTAAAAGAGTCGCCACCTAATTTTTAGGAAATTATCAAAACCATTTTTAAAGGGTTTATTCATACACCGTCAAAAATTCTTCTTAATCCAAAGTTCTAGGTAAGGGTTCTGGTGATCCCCTGGGGAAGGTGTTAGGCACCCTAGAATTAAGGATCCGTTTTATACGGTTGACTTCGAATTCCAATGTGTGAGTATTTGCATAAACTGTTTATTTGGTATTTATTTCCCGAAAAAAGTCTATCATTTTGCATATCATTTGGTGAAAAGAATTGAATATATTCCCTTTACATATAGGGTATTTAGATTCGGATTTATAATATCCAGATACAATTAGTTCCTTTCATATATAAGATAATAGTAGGTTTTGTAAAGATAAAAAGTCTTTTAAAATTGTGGGATGAATAAATTTGTTCATATTTGACTCATACATGGTCCCGATTAATCCTTTTAGTATGTTTTTTAGAACATCCTTATCTAAAACTTTATGTTTACAAATAGCTTATACGGATTTAATTTACAAGAATCTGATTACATAATCAACTAACTTTTAGTCTTGGACTTTGTCTTTAAAAACAAATTATTTACAACATAACAATAAAGTTTTTGACATGGGCTTTGGCACAAACTTACGTTCTTTTTCTTGAAAAATCAGTTAAGGTCTATTGGGTATTTTGGCCCAAATTTTTCTTCCTTTAATTACTGGGCTCAGCCCAAAACATGTTTTCTCTTATCTCTTTCTGAAAAGAAAAAAAATTGGTTAAGTTGGGCCTGAAAATATGATTTTTAGGTTGGGCCTTAGCCCTCAGAAACCTCAATCTTTCGTCTGAATTTAACCCAGAAAATATATGTGTTTTGATACAAATACACTACATGTGCATAAATTTAGAAATCGTTTTTTCTCTAATTTTTAGTCCAAAAGAAAGAACTCATTTTTGGTAATTTAAAAGCATATCATTTACACGCATTTTAAAGCCTTTTTGTTTTTTGCTGAACCGAAAAAGAGCTTTTGAAAACTGAATTTACAACTAGAAAAAAAAACGTCCTTCTAGTTTAAAAAAAGTCAAGCCTAGTTTTAGAAAAAATGATAACAATATAACAATATACATTTTTAGTAAAATGAAACTAATCCTTTTCTTTCCTTTACTGATTGTAGCCATTTTTATTCTTTTTAGAAAACGTTTATATTAATCTAGGTTTTGAAAAATCACGTTGGGGCCTAAGGTCGAACTAAACGGCATATGTACCGTTCACCTAAGATGCCTAGTCCAAACCATAAATGATTCCAATAATAATGTGAGTTTTGTTTTACAATCATACAAATACAATACTTTAATCAATAAAGGAAACTAGCATAATGAAATTTAAGGAAAAGAGGGATATGTTAGGGGTGTACCAAACCCCTAATGGACCATTTTTACCCATGGTTGGGCCTTCGTGCCATTCTCACGCATGACTGGGCCTTTAATGATATTAGCTTCCCTTTCTCTTCTTGGACTTAACAGTTTTTTGAAAGAAAATTTCCTATTGGGCCTTTGGCCTAATAGGGTGGTTGAACTCTGGCCCAAATGGCCATGCAGTGGGGGGGTGGGGGGGGAGGAGGAGGAAAAGGAACCAAATTAGTATATGTTTGTTGAACCTATTACTAGCATAATGATGCACATATATACATGTATATCCAATTTAATTGCAAGTGCACAACTAAAGGACTTGACCATACACTATTGGCTTCACTGAAAACTGCCACTCATATCATACCAAAGGGAAAAGGTTGTCGCCACCCTTATTCCCGATGCCACACATGTTCCAAGGGGTTTCACGAACCCCAAGCATGGCTGAACATCGAGAAGTGGCTAGACATATCCCCCAAACCACCTCAAACTCTCCAAACCAGTGTTGCCAAGTATACAATCATCCCCAAAGTTATGCACAAGCATCATCACATAGGAAGTTGATTAAATGCAAACAATATTAAAAGTAAACTTCAAAGTCATGGCAGAGAGACAGAGGCAGATATGATAATGATGTATAAAAATAACATAAAAGCTTCAAGATACTTAGCCAAATAGGTGATACAAACAAACCATCCTCTTTTACTCATATATACATGCTACCTATAACTGGCCCATTCTTTTATATACACATAGTATATTTATGATATACAAATGTTATGTGTATACCATGTGTATATTCCTCTTCCTTTTCATTAACCTATACATATTTTGTGTATATCCACACTCTATGCGTTTAATGTTAGGCCTTAGGATCATTTCATTCACTTAATTAATCCTTGTCCCTTGGAACAGTGTTCAAGGACAAAACTAAAGCTAATTAAAGTCTAACTTGACTCTTATACACATCAAATAAATGATTCATCAACTTCATATGCAGCAAACCTCATGGCAGGAAGTGAGAACTGTTTAATGTAATAACAGAAACACAGTAGAGGGATGCAGACAAAGAGAAAGGATTCTATAACTTATGATCATCAAAACAGGGTTAGAGCACCAAGAGGTCTGAACTAAAACAACATTAAATGAACTGAGACTGTACAACTTTATATTCCAAGGAAAACCAAAGAAATGAACCTTTGTTCTAGTCAAACAGTAGTAGAGCACATCCACAACAAGATTTCATGTAAGTTGCCACTTGAAATAAAAAGGAGAAAGGACCAGATATGTATGTCACCAAGTCTCATAGAAAAAAGCATGGCATGAAGTTTAACACAATTCTTGGAAACTCGGGATTTTAACTCCTATCAGGACACTTGTTATCAACACTCAACAGCCTTAAGCTAGTCCATTTTTTTTTAGAAAATAAGACAGAATCAATCTATTGAAGTAACCAGTTTTCTCTTTTTATCCTCCTATGTTCCCTTTAGACATTTAAACAAGTTAATTTTCCACCCCTTTTTATTTCAAACCCTTTGATAAAATGGTGAGATTTGAGGAAGACCAATGCACCCCCATGAAAGGAATTCCCCTCATGGTCT
The DNA here is from genome assembly GCF_019175385.1 of Lycium barbarum. Lineage (NCBI taxonomy): Eukaryota > Viridiplantae > Streptophyta > Magnoliopsida > Solanales > Solanaceae > Lycium > Lycium barbarum. The sequence goes on from NC_083344.1 coordinate 84,198,392, forward strand.
ATAGGTTGTGTCATGACACCCCTCATTTGGGGGGTAGGTACTATCAGTGAAGCTAGGCTTGACTCTTCCCTGCCCCCTCTTTGAGGTGTCTTGAAAAGACCTATAACACCCCGCACTTCTCAACGTGTGTACGACTAAGGTGAAGTCGATGAACTTACTTGAATATGGAGGAACAAGGTTATAGTAGTTTCTTAAGGTCCAAGTGTGGACGTTAAGTCTAGTTGAAGTGAATAAGTTTTCATGAATGATTGAGACGTTGGACAAGGTAAGACGACCCACTAGATTCACTTATTGTGTCACCTATGTGTTTCACCTCTATGCTTCACCTATATGGTTCACCTACTTTGTTAAACGCCCTACGTGCTTGAGCTACTAGTTACCCGTCCTACTTACTCGAGCTACTTGCTTAAATGTCCTATTTACTTAAACTACTTGCTTACACGTCCTACTTTCTTACACGACCTAAGTGCTTACACGTTCTATTTACTTAAGCTATTTTTTTACATCTCCTACCTGCTTAAGCTACTTATTTCACGTCCTACTTGGTTCACGTCCTACCTACTAAATGAGGACGATACACATGTATAGAGAAAATCAGCAACCTTCAAGATTAAGTAATTGACAAGTAGGTGCATCACCTACTTAGAAATGAGTGGCCCAAAATAAAAGACAAGAAATAGGTGAGATAGGGCAGATCCAAGCCCATCAGCCCAGGCCCATTTAAGGGCTGAAATATAAACATGATGCCTTCAGATTTTATTATTCATTTTCCTCTCTCCAAGATAATCAGCCACCTCTTCGCTCTTCTCTCTCTCTATCAACATTTTACCCTAATAAAAATAGCCATGTATTCTCCCTCTTCTATATGTTTTCTCCAAGTTTTAATGGCAGCCAAGAACACCCATTTCCTCCTCCCTCATAGCTCAAGGTTTCCAGGGGGTTTTCTCCCTACGAACAGCCCAAATTAAGGTAAGCAATTCCATGATAGAATCTGAATTCTCCTACTTCATTATCAGATGGTGTTGTGTTGATGTTCTTTGATTTTAGATTGTATGAAGTAGTTTCAAAAGATAGCAATTAGAGGAGTTACAAATTGGGTAAGCTAAGGTACGATTTTTCCCTTCCTTCATGTGTATAACTTAGTTTAAGCTCTAGATGTGTTTAGTTGTTACAAGCTGATGGCTGGAAGTTATTGTTGAATTGTTGAGCATGATATGTAGTATGTTGGGGCTGATTTGATTGTATAAGTGTTGGAGGTGTAGTTACTGGTTGTTGTTGTTGTTGTTGTTGTTTTGAACTTGAGAATTATAAAAGAAATAAGGGAGATGCTGCCCGATTTATCGTAGAACAAATTTGTCGTTCCTTGTTGGTTGTAGCATGTTGTTTAGGGGCTGGTTTATACGTTGAGGTGCTGAACGTGTAAGAAGTTGGTGTTGATATGTTAAGTGTTATGTGGCGTGTGAAGGGGAAGTTCTTGTTATACTTAGGCGCTGGAAATATTAGCATATTAGAGATGAGTTAGTTGAGGATTTAAATGTGCTTAGTTGCTACTAGTTGGTTGGTTGAATATTGATTGATGTAATGAATTACTAGTTGTGTTGCATAGCATGTTGGGACTGTCCTTGTTGTATGCAGGTGCTGAAAGTATTGTTGGACTTGTATTCACATGTTAGCAACAGTGTTTCAAGGATTAGAAAGGAGATAGGCTTGGAAAAACATCGTAAAAACATTTGTAGAATGAGCTTGTCGCGTTCCTCTTGTTGATACTAGTCTTGTCTTCCTTTTTGTATTTTAAGTGCAAAAAGATTCGGTTCTATTGCTATCATTGATGGATCGAAAGTAAAGGTACGTGAGGCTATTCCTTGACTCACCACTAAGGCACGATGTGTGTTAATTATTGCTTATATGACCATGAAGTCTAGAGCTTATAGTGTATTGATTCCATGTTATAAGTCTTATGAGTTTCATAAGAAATATTATATGTGCATAATCAGTTGGCACTCAAGCGTATTGCTCTTAGAAGTCGAATTCCGAGTTATCATAATGGATGTAGAGTTTCCCCTTAGGTGGGATGATATCGATAGCTTGTAGATCTAGTTGGTGTTCTCTCATAGGTATTATGAAGTCCAGAGTTACAAAAGAAAACGTATCGTTTCCACGTTATATGTCTCATAAGCTGAATTAGAATATGTCATGTGTTTCGATATCGATACTCCACTCCAATGGCCCTCTCCAAAAAGGGGCATAGAACACATTTAGGATCAGGGGTGTTGAGAGCTCCTAGAATGTCATTAAAAGAATTTGTAGAACGTAGCGTAAGACGGGTGGATATTGGTAGTTCTAGTGGTCATTGTTAAAGTGTAGAGAGTTAAATAAGACCGACTATGTGAAAGCTTCTAAGGATCATAAACGGATAACGAAATGTTGCTTAAAGTGAATTGTATGGTTAACTTTCATGAGATTGTTGATTGATTATAGATTATGATATAAAGCATGTTGTTAGCTAGGAGTTGTATTAATGGGCAGTAGGGTGTTGGCTAAAAAGAACGCCACCCTATGGCTAGTGCTCATGTGATGGTTAAGAGTTTATAGAGGGTAGCGTAAGATGCATCATGATTGATGATACTCAGGTTATCGTTGTTGGGTCGTTGAGCATCCCTTATGATAAGTTATGACAATGTGATTAGGTAGAATAATGTTGATGGTTTCAAAAGTATGGTTAAGGGTATTATAGGATTTTAGCTAAGATATATGGTGTTGATAGTTCTTTATGGTCAGAATTGGGTATAGAGGGATCATTTAAGGTGAACTATGCTGATAGCTCCTAAAGAGCACAAATGGGGAATAGATTGATATGTAGCACGAGTTGTATGGCCAATTTATGGTGGTAGTTGATAGGTTGTTGATTTGAAGGTAAGATGAATCAAATGATTAGTTTTGGCCTATCGTTGACGAGTCATAAGGTTAATTGAAGTTAAGTTATATGTATGAGGTTCAAGAGGTATCGTTGAAGAGTTCTAGAGTTTCTAGAAATATATTAACTCCATGTCATAAACTCTATAAGTTAAATAAGGAAATACGTTATGTTCATGATCTAGTTTATCATTCGAGCGTATTACTCCCTAGTTCAAGTCACTAAGTTGTCATTAAAATATTAGAGTCTCTCCCTTAAATGGATTGATATTGATAAGTCGCAAGTAGGCTAAAGGGATTATAGATCACTGCCTAAGATGGACATAATGTCGATAGTTTCTAGATGATCGATAAGGGGTTTTAGAGCATAATGTAAGAAGAATATTGTGTTGTAAGCATTCAGAGTCCACCATTGAGTGTATAGAGCTTCTTCTAAGATAAATCACATTGACGTAGTCGACCACAGTCTTTCCAAAATAGGATGGACCGCAAGATTAGAGGATGATTTCTGAAAGTATCATAATAAGGTCTGTAGAACTGTAACTGTCTATGTCTAGATCGTATTCATTTTCTCTGATATGAAGTACTATCATATGTTTCTCTCTATAGATGAGTTTCAAAGAATAGAGCGCCACAAGTCTTCTACTTCTACACAGTTATTCCCTCCATGAGATGTTATTTATCAACTCCTCGTAAATGATTAGACTCTCATTATTATGGAGTCATATGTTCCCAAGGGCGTTAGGTCTATCATAAGAGCACTTAGACGCATTAGGAGTACTCTAATCTTTGATGTTCCTGTACCCCTTTTTATGATTATCCCTTCTGTTCATGGGTCTTGAGATTATGTATATTGATGATATTAGCTCAAGGATGTTTATTGAAAGTAGAACGACTTTATGTCACTCTAAGAGTTCTATTTTACTCATCTCACTTATGCATTGCATTCATTTATACATATGCACATTGAACTATGAACAGAAGGCGTTATATACGGGTATATTATATGTATGTGGGGTATGGGGAAAGGGATATGCGTTATATACACATTACCACCTGATCATTTGGTGCACAATGACGATGATGATGATGATGCCCACAGAGGGGCCGATATGATATGATATATGGATCGGACTGCACGTTCCGTAGCACTAACATTTATGGATCGGGTTGTACGTTCCACAGCCCTAACCGGTTATATTATGATATATGTATCTGACCTAGAAAGAAAGCATGTATATCATACGCCCTTAGAGGCACTTTCAGATGTACAGAGATATACGAATCACATATGCATATGCATGATATTATGTATTTCATGATTCACAGAAATATTCAGATGTACAGGTAGTTTCTTATCCTTTTTAGATGATATCTTTACATATGTTTCATGTCTGCCATACGTACTTGGTACAATCTTTCTGTACTGACGTCCCTTGGCCGGGGGCACTGCATTTGTTATTTTTCCACATTGTAGGTTCAGAATTACAGGTTGGCAGATCATCTTGATAGGCAGTACAAATGTTCGGCGTAAAGGTTATACGCCCCACTTCTACCTGGGGTTGAGTCAAGTCTAGGGTTCTTCATGGATGTTAGAGACTATGGGTAGCTGGGGGCTCTGTCTCAGCACTTGTATCAGTTGTCTGTGGGTTTATAGACGGTGTCTGTGGGTTCAATTCAGTCACATATGTACGGAAATCATTATGTCTCTCATTTATATCTCAAGTTATGACATATAGTCTGTTACAATTCATAGTAGTTGCATCTAGAGCTTGATCTGTCCTATTCAGTTTTAGGACGTGACAAGACCACCCTAGGCTAAGTGGTTCAAACTGATTTTAAGAGTACTCACAATATCCTCAAACAACAACATCAAACCAATTTCAGCTTATCACTATTCACCTTTTAAAACACAGACTCAATATTCAGTTATCTCATCCCCATAGTTCTAGACATGATAGGATTTTGAACACACCAACAACATAGAACCAAACCTTACTAGACAGAGCACAACTTTACCTTTTCAATTCAAATTTACACTACAAAGCACATTAAAGCCTAATGCAACAATTCAAGTTGACAAGTAAGGATTCTCACCAATCTTTTGTTAGCTAAAATATCCTCTTCCCAAATTCAAACTATGTCTAGCACACAATATAGACAGGTCTAAACATAAATGTATCATACAGGTTCTTGAACATATTCATTCTGAAGCAAGAAGAAAAAGCAAGCAAGTTAAGCCCTGAAACATGAATCTAGGTCTTGATGGACAACTTGTCTCCAAAACTTAGCTAATAGCAGTTTTTTAATCTCTTTAATTATGGCAGAATATGTGACAGACCCTTACCCTTTGTTTTAACTTGATTTTAAATAGCATAAAGTCTCAAGGATCCCCCTAAGGCGTGATAAACTCTTCCAACCAATCTAGATATCTCTGTGAATCCCACAGTCATTAGAACAAGGTTTAGGAGACAAGGAAACCTCAGGGTCCCGAAAGAGAAACAGGATAAGGTGAGGTCATTACCTCCCCATCCCTCTCCTGAGTCTTACTTTCAGTAAAAACGGATCAAAGGCCCCACTGGCTACTACCTCCAGTTCATGCCTATGCTCACCTTTTACTCTCCCTAGGCAACCCCAACTCCCTACATTATCCTCATGCCTAATGGCAATCACCAAGACCTTGTGGTCAAGACTAGTTTGACACTGCCCTTAAGCCAAATTTCATCTAACTTAAGCCTAATTTTTTCTAAACCCCTAGTTGACCATATAAGTTAACAGTTCTAATTAATTCAATCTAAGGTCTCGGCTATGCAGACTACTTTGAATTCCCTTTTAGACATTAACACTTCAAGAAGGTTTGAACATTTTAATCATTTAAAAGCTTAAGTTCAGACTGAGCACCAGCCTTTAGACTCAAACAACTCCTTTTCACCAGTTGATTAATTATTTTTAAAAGTTAAGAGCACATCAGGACAAAATTATCCTTTTTAGACTCCACTAGACCTCTTTTGAAAACTCAGACATGAATTAAACATGAGAAGGGAAGGGTCTGATAACATGAATGTCAGAACTAAACTCTGCTCAAATGAACAAACATGACACACAATCATCCTAGTTATATTTAGGTATCCTAATTTATTTTTGGTGATTTTTATAACTTCATGAACCAACATTAGCTTCTAATGAACCATTTAAGAACCTGTTACCAAATGAATGAACCTTAATCCCAAACTTCATTTTAAGACTTCTCTATACCATATTCTAGAATGTTGTTGCTTCAAATTACTTTTAATGTATAGCATACAATTACTCAAAGTTATTTTAGGCTAATCCAAACATATTCAAACGGACTAACATAGATTAAGACCCATTCAAATGCAAACAGGCCCTTCTTGACCTTACTCTGATGCCTTAAACACATCAAAGACTCCTATAAGTATGCCTAGATTCCTTAAATCTTATTTCGGTTTAATCATGATCCTTTATTTTTTATCCTAATCATGATTCATGCCATCTAGTTGCCATAGACAAAGTATACAGACTTATAAAAAACAGATTTGAAGACTCCAGTTTGACATAGTCTTACCCAGAAAATAACAATGCCTCAAATGATTCAAGATAGATCATCACAGTACCTCAACAAATCTATTACACTCAAATAGGCTTAGGATTGATTTAAGAATTCACTAAGTTATTGTTATGAAACATACAATCATATTTTGTCATGTTTAATGTTTGCAGCCAAACAAGAAACTCCAATCATCTAATACAACACACCACAGGCTGCTCATCCATATTTTTAGCCCACATGAACAACCAACATTAAGGTTTAAGCAGGTATCTTTTGAGAATAAGGAAGTAATCTCAATTTTCAAAAACATCTAATGAACCTTGAACATTACCTAGAACAGCACATTGTCACTTAATTGAACCAAAAGTAACCCAACAACAAACTAACATCAAACAGGCTACTATCACACAACAAAACTACTCAGAAATAACAACAATAAGCAAAAAAGGATAAAATGTTACCTTTTTAAAGTGCCGCCGTGGTCAAAAATTGGACTTGAAAGCCTTTGGTGCTTCCAAAACCACACTCAGCCACACAGACTCGAAAACAAGAAAGAAACAAATTTTTAGAACTCAGAAAACCTCAAATTAAGTCGAAGTCTTAAAATTTTTATACTTAAGAGGCTTGAAATCAAAGTTTGTAGTCTTCTTTTAATTTTTCCCACCTTCAAAAAACTATTTTTGTGAGAGGATTGGGGTTCTATTGGTAGAACCCCAAAAATCTTTCAACAAAGTAAAGTATCGATGTGGTACAAGGCGGATTTTCTAATAACTAATCAAAACATATTCTATGGCCTGGATTGAACTAAATCAACAACGAACGGCTCGATCTGAGCTTGTCCTTTCTCGATCCAGTCGATTTGAGTTCAACCAATAAGAGATGTGGACGTACAAGTGCAATACAGCAAAAATACTCAAGAAAATTGTTTTGGTTTGACTTAAATCAATGAAAAAGTAAAACGATGGAAGGGTATTACCACGTTTGGGACACAAAATAGAGAAATTGGGGTTGAAACCCTGATAGTTTCATGAAAATGGACACACCAAGACTCTGGAGAGTCTACATGCTCTAATTTCCTACCATTTTTGGACAGGAATGAGAAAAATATTCAAAGGCGGCGATTAGGGTTTTATAAAAAGAGGAAGAGACAGAAATGGGAAGGGGAAAGAGGCGTTTGGAAAATGAAAAATAAGGAAAAGCTAATATACCCCTTATCTGTATTGAGGGGTTTGGCCGGGTCGTGCCCATTTGGGCTGGACTCGGTCCAAATCTTGAAAATTAAAAGGTTGACCTCTTTATATGCATATATATGTATACCTCGTGTATACATATATATGTATACCTGGTATATATATATAAGATAATTTGATAATTAGATAAAGATTAAAATTGATGATATTTTAATTGTAGACAAAATCAGGACATAATTATCCTATTACAATATTTTAAAAATTGGCCAATTGTGTTAATGGGCTTAAAATTGCAAATATGACCTTAATGATTTTAATCCAACTGATTTTTTTCAATTATGGCCAAATTTGGCCTTAATTGATTTTAATCTAACTGGTTATTTCAATTATGGTCATATTTCTCCTAATTAGCAGATTAAAAAAAAAATTGCATTAGTGACCTTAATTAATTTAAGCCAATGAATTTGGTTATTTCAATTAAGGTCATAGATGCTAATTTTACAAAAATGACCCCAATTTCCTCAAACCATGAATTGGTTAAATTAATTGTGGCCATGACAAAAATAATTAAATAATTTAAACATAAATTTGCAATAATGACCATTTAATTGACTAATTAAAACATTTATAGATAATTATGAATATTTTTTGCAAATTACACAATTATGCAAAATTAAAGACTGAAGGGTGAAATGGTTAGTTATTTAAATTACTCAAACTTCATGGATTACAGGGAATAAAGCATTTGCTAAATTTGATTATTTTTTTTTTTGACAATAATGATTATTATTTTAAAATAAAGTGCCTTTTTTTCTTTGATTAAATCTAACAAGCATCCCATAAAATGTCATAAAAGTACCCATTAATTTCTAAATAAATTTGTGATGTCATGAAAAACCTTTCACCAATTCAAAAGAGAAAAAATATTGGTTCGAACAGTTTATAAAAATTATTTAAACCCTTTAAAGTGCATAGCTCATTTTATTTATTTTCCAAGGACTCTTAGAGATTAAAAATAATTACGAGAGGTCAAAAATTAGGTGTCAACAACTGCCCCTTCGGTGTTCGGGGATGGCGGGACCATCCTTGAGCAACGAAATTTGACTAACCCTAATTTTTTACTGACCCAACTCATTTCACCCTTTATCTTCGCAATTTTCACATATGTGGTTGGACCCAGATTTCTGGGTTTCCTACATATCTCACGTCATATGAGAATTCAGGCCACCTATAGTTCGACTCAACTAAGGACTTTTAAGTGATTCAGAAAGAAAGTCCTGAGATCCTCAGTGTTGTGAGTAGGGTTCCTCAGGATGACTATTAGAATGTGACCGACTCTCTAGTCTTGAGTTCGCCTACATATCCCTGGTCTCTGGGAATCAGGTCATATGTAGTTCGACTTGCTGGAGAAGAGTATGTCCCTTTTGAAGGAATACCTTCAGATTTCCCGGTGTGTGTCCGACCGGTCGCGATTTTTAGAAAAGAAAATGAAAACGAAAACAAGACAAATTGTGGCTGAGTCTGAGATCAGATGGCTTCCATGGGCACCCTATTTTGACCGGCTGCATAAGAAAAAGTTTCACATTTGCTCCGAAATTTGTCTGGATCTGGTTTAGCAAGTCGGCTCCTTTCTGGTGGCTGTGTGCCTTTTTCCTGGATTTGATAACATGTGGATATTCTTCACGGAATTTAAATGAACGGCCCTCTCGGCTATTTGAATGAATGGCCCTCTTTGCAGTTTGTATGAATGGCCCTCTCGGCTGGTTTGATATGAATGGCCCTCTTGGTAGTTTGATATAAATGAATGCCCCTCTCGGCTGTTTGATATGAATGGCCCTCTTGGCTATTTGATATGAATGGCCCTCTCGGCAGTTTGAATGAATGCCCCTCGGTAGTTTGAATGAATAGCCCTCTTGGCAGTTTGATATGAATGAATGGCCCTCTCGGCAGTTTGATATGAATTGCCTTTTTGGAAATTTGATATGAATGGCGCCCTTGGAAAAATAAAAGAATGGCCCGCTTGGCATGCAGATGAAAAATATGGCCCTTGTGGCTCGATAATCTTTATTTTGTTCGTTGAATTGGCTGTTGACCCTTGTGGTCGGATGTGCCCTTTTATCCTTGTCATGGCCCTTTTGGTCGTATATATCTTTATGCTCGTCGATTGTGATCCTCTTTGTTTTATATCTTTGTTGTTCACTCTTTGTGTGACCCTTTTGGTCAGATTTGTCTTTACTCCCATTTGCTTCATGACCCTTGCGGTAAGATGTGTCTTTATTACCCATTTTTCTCGTGACCTTTTTGGCCCTTCTTGGCTGGGTTGAGCTTTGCCTTTCGCCTTTGTTGTGAGTAAATCGATTGGCGGCGTGCCTATCGTCCTGTAAAAGGAAAAACCTGCATCCACAGAAAAATTGTGACTTTCCTAAGAAGCCAATTAGCGTAGTTGTCTTCTCGTCTAGTGTCTCCTCTTGATGCTCCTTTGAACCCTCTTTGGCTCGGTATTTCAAGAGATGTTTCTGGGGAGGTATTTATGCTATATATTGTTTTTTTTGAAAAATCAGAGTAAAACTTTATAAAATGTGCATTGATTTTCCTTAAAATAAAGGTTTGTTTTGTTTTTATATGTCATGACGTGTGTTTCCTTTGAACGAGGTCTTCTGATTCTTCCCGAAGGTATGATTGTTGTCTTTCGCGCTGATAGAATTTTTGAGATCTTTCTCAAAAATTCTACCCCGGTTTCAGGATTTGCTCTGAGCGACCCTTGCTTTGTCTTGCTATGCAACAATTTCTGAGGTTCCCTCAAAAATTCTGCCCCAGTGTATTGCTTTACTTTGTCTCTTTCCTTGTTGACTATTTCTTATAGGAATTTTTTAGGTTCCCTCAAAAATTCTGCCCCAATGTAGGGTTGACGTTGTCTGATTCTGGTGCTGACCCTTACAAGCTTAATCCTGTTGACTTTTCCTGCCTTATTGTCTCTGTGGATTGCTAAGGGGTTTCTTGGTTTTCTTTTACGACGACCGAGCTCGAGAGCGCCTACGTATCCTGTCGCAGCAGGAATTCAGGCCGAACGTAGTTCGGAATAAAATAACAGAGTTTTGGTTTTACTAATAAAGCAACTGGGTCCGGTATGGACTGCCTACGTATCCCACTATGAGAAGTCAGGTCATTGCGTAGTCCATTACATAGACAATTTGTTTTTTCCTATTATATTACAGAGTACGATTTCCAAGCAAACGGTACGATTACAAGGAAATGATAATGCGATTACAAGCAAATGGAATCCTAAACGTAGTATCTCTTGAGCGCGTCTGTATTGATGGCTTTAGGCCACTCTTGTCTGTCCATCTCGGTAGTACTACGCCTCCTCCTGAGAGTACTTTCCTGACCATGTATGGTCCTTGCCAGTTTGGTGCGAATTTTCCTTTATATTCCTCTTGGTGAGGGAAGACTCTCTTGAGCATGAGTTGTCCATTCTGGAAAAGTCGGGTTCTGACCCGCTTGTTGAAGGCTCGACATATCCTTTTCCTGTACAGCTGTCCATGGCATACTGCCATTATTCTCTTTTCATCTATCATGGCCAATTGTTCGTAGTGGTTTCTGACCCATTCTGCATCTTTTAGTTCTACCTCTTGGATGATCCTGAGTGAAAGGATTTCCACTTCTGCGAGTATGACCGCTTCTGTACCGTAAACAAGGAGGTATGGGGTTGCGCTAGTGGAAGTTTGGGTTGTCATTCTGTATCCCAGCAAAGCATAAGGTAACTGCTCGTGCCAATTCTTATAGTTGTCTACCATTTTTCTCAAGATTCTTTTGATGTTCTTGTTGGCAGCCTCTACGGCTCCATTCATCTATGGCTGGTACTCAGTAGAGTTTCTGTGGGTGACCTTGAATTATTCACAGATGTACTTCATCAAATGGCTGTTCAGATTGGCACCACTGTCTATGATGATGGATTTCGGCACACCGAAACGACATATTAGATTGTTTTCGACGAAGTCGGCCATGACTTTCTTGGTCACTGATTTGTGGGAAGTCGCCTCTACCTATTTAGTGAAGTAATCAATGACGACTAAGATGAAATGAGTTTCGTTAGAGGCCGGAGACTCGATGGGTCCTATGACGTCCATTCCCCATGCCACGAAAAGCCAAGGAGAGCTCATCGCATGTAACTCTATAGGGGGAACCTTGATTAGATCCCCATGTATCTGGCACTGATGGCACATTTGTACGAATTTACAGGAGTCGTGCTCCATGGTCATCCAGTAATATCCTGTCCTCACGATTTTCTTAGCAAGGATGAATCCATTCATATGGGGTCCGCATGCTCCTGCGTGCACCTCTTTTAGCAATTTCGTAGCTTCTTTGGCATTCATGCACCTGATTAACCCAAGGTCAGAGGTCCTTTTGTACAACCTTTCTTTGTCTAAGAAGAAACCGTTAGCCAACCTCCTGATGGTCTTCTTTTGATTTGTTGAACTCTCTGGGGGATACTCTTCTTTTTCCAAATAGGCCTTGATGTCGGCATACCATAGTTGGCCATCTGGTTTGGCCTCGACATGGGCAGTGATTCTGTTCTTCTCTCAGTGTGATCTATAGTGGATCGATGGGAGTACTCTCAGGGTATTGGATCATAAATGCTATCATAACCAGTGCGTCTGCGAACCTATTCTGAGCCCTTGGAGTATGCCTAAAGTCAATAATCTTGAATCTCCCGCACAATCTCTGTACCAGATTCACATATGGCAGTATCTTATCATTTTTGGTTGTCCGATTTCCTTTCACTTGATTTATCAGCAAATCGGAGTCCTTGATTACCAACAACTCCTGTATGTTGATGTCCAACGCCATCCTAAGGCCGAGGATACATGCTTCGTATTCCGCCATGTTGTTGGTACATCTGAAGTTGAGTTTTGAGGCCATCGAATAGTGTTGTCATGTTTCTGATGTCAATACTGCCCCGATTCCTGATCCTTTGTAGTTGACTGCTCCATCGAAGAACAGTCACCAGCCCGAGTATGGTTTTGCTACCTCTTCCATAGCCATCACTTCCTCGTCTGGGAAGAAAGTCCGTAATGGTTCAAGTTCGTCAACGACGGGACTTTCTGCCAGCAAGTCAGTCAGGGCTTGTCCTTTGATTACCTTTTGCGCTACGTATACGATGTCGAATTTGCTCAGTAGCATCTGCCATTTAGCCAATTTTTCTATGGGCATCGGTTGCCAACAAATCTACCTCAATGGATCAATTCTGGATATGAGGTGAGTGGTGAACACTGATAGGTAGTGTCTCAGCTTTTGGGCAATCCAGGTCAAAGCACAACAGGTTTTCTCTACGAGTGTATACCGTGCTTCGCAGGAAGTGAACTTCTTGCTCAAATAGTAGATGGCATGTTCCTTTTTTCCCTCTTCATCATGCTGGGCAAGCACGCACCCGAAATCACTTTCTGATACCGACAGATTTAGTAACAGAGGACTTTTTTGCCTGGGCGGCACCAAGACGGGAGGGTTGGAAAGGTATCTCTTGATTTTGTCAAATGCCTCTTGGCATTCTTCCGTCCAATTTGTGGGAGCGTCCTCCTTGAGAAGCTTAAGGATTGGCTCTATAATCACGGTTGACTGGGCTATGGTCCATAGGCTGTGTCATGACAACCCTCATTTGGAGGGTAGGTACTATGAGTAAAGCTAGGCTTGACTCTTCCCTGCCCCCTCTTTGAGGTGTCTTGAAAAGACCACCCTAGGCCAAGTGGTTCAAACTTGTTACACCTCGTAGTTTTGTACATGAAATCGATTAGGTATTAGTCGTGTTAAGGGTAGATCCTGGAGGACGCACTAGGATATATGAGATTAGATGCGCTTATCTTATGTTTATAAGGGTTTAAGGTCATATAATAAGTTACGGAAGGATCGGAGGGCAAGTGAATCAAGGAAATTAAGTTTGTTGGAACTTTGAAGAAAATATGAGGGGCAATTTTGGCCCAACTTGGAGGAAGAATATCTTTTAGTATATGAGGAGTGTTGAAGCAAAGCAACAGCCTAAATTGAAGTTCATGAAGTCAAGTTTCCAACACAAAAAACCGCTCGTCGATAGGACATTGTAGTAGAGAGTTATGGAAATTACCCTGCGCGAACGCGACCCTAGGGCCGCACACGCGAAGAGTAACTCTGAGAAACCCTTCACGAACGCGACCCGAGGCCGCGAACGCGAAGGGAAAATTTAAGTCTGTTTCCACCGACTTCAACCCACTATATAAGGGTTAAAAGCCCCTCTTTTTGTCATAATAATTCCCCAAAACACTCCGGAACATATGAGAGTTTATATACAACATAAAAGTGAGGATTTTGAGTAATTTCAAGTGATGGAATATTGATCGAGGTCCGGGTAACGTATAGCCATGATTATAGTTTTGTCTTGTGTTGGAGTTGGCTTGGATTCAAAGCAAATATTGAAGATCTTCCTATTCTAGTAAAGGTAAGGTATGAATCTCTCTTTATTAATATTGATTTAAGAATATTTACGAGAATAAGAGTTATAGATTGTTGGGTTGGTATTGTTGGCTTATGGATTGAGGTTTGAAGAATGTTTTGGATGGAATTGTACATATTTTTCATATAGGATCTTGATTATACTGTTGTTGATGTTGTTGGTATTGTTGGGAGTCGTTTTGGTATTTGGAGGAAGTAGATAATATAAGGGAGATACTGCCCAAATTTTCGTAAACCAAATTAGTCTACGATAACTAGTACGAATAAGTTGATGGGAAAGTATGATTCAAGATGTATTTCTCATTATATAGGTTCAGGTGAAGGGCGAGCATCGGGGTAAAGGATTCCCCGAGTGGTAGCTTGACGAATAAGGTATGTAAGGTGTTCGTTTCTCTCTCTTTCCAACTAGAGCATGAATATGAACGTTCCATAATAAAAATCACTCCACTCCTATGTCATGTAGTTCAAATCTTAATGTCTTATTTATTTGATTGATTCTTGGTATATTATCATGTTTATCATCGTTAAGTTATTTCTTTGGATTCGACACAAATTCCATAATATAAATCGGAGGTTACCGACCTTATGTCACTCCGATAAAGTTGTAGCTTTCATATGAGCTTTCATGTATACTATTAACATTATGTATATGTAACATATGATATTTATGGATTGGGCTGCATGTTCCTCGGCACTAACATATGATATTTATGGATCTGGCCGTACGTTCCTCGGCACTAACATGTGATATTTATGGATCGGGCCGTACGTTCCTCGGCACTAACATATATGGATCGGGCTGCACTTTCCACAGCACTAACACTTATATATATATATATATATATATATATATATATATATATATATATATATATATATATATATATATATATATATATATATATGTGTGTGTGTGTGTGTGTGTGTATGTGTGTGTGTGTGTGTGTGCGCGCGCTTACTTGCATATGATTTTTAAGATTCATGCATTGCATATTTTATGTTCTCAGCTGACAAGTTACCTCTACCCTCTTTATATTTCCGTCCTACCTATGTTATTTCTTCCAGCCTTACATACTCAGTACTTTTACCCTTACTAACGTCCCATTGCACGGGACACTGCATTTCGTGCTGTAAACTCTGACAGAGTTATTGGAGAGCAACCGCAGTAGGACTTCCAGCTTCAGCGGTGTCAGCAAGTGCCACTACTCCGGACTTGCTATCTTTTGGTACTTTCAAGTTAATGTAATATATGTTTATATGTACATTCTTAAAGGCTCATAGACATAGTGGGGTATGTAGATACTATGTATGGTCTTGCTGGCCTCATCTAGGTTGTGATATTCTCCTGTAAGCCTTGCCGGCTTTACAATACTCGTGATGTTGTAGCGACCTTGTCGGTTCGCATATGTACATATATGTTGGATTACTGAATATTTCTGTGTTGGGCCTTTCTGCCTGCAGGGGTTCTCTGAGTTATTGTATATGGTATTGCAGGTAATCATTAAGTCAGGCGGTTCCCGGCCTGTGAGTCGGATCCTGTTATACTCCTCGTTGGGGGTGTGACAAAACTTCTTTTAAGAGTACTCACAATATCCTCAAACAACAACTTCAAACCAATTTCAGCTTATCACTATTCACCTTTTAAAACACAGACTCAATATTCAGTTATCTCATCCCCATAGTTCTAGACATGATAGGATTTTAAACACACCAACAGCATAGAATCAAACCTTACTAGACAGAGTACAACTTTACCTTTTCAATCCAAATTTACACTACAAAGCACGTTAAGCCTAATGCAACAATTCAAGTTCAGCAGTAAGGATTCTCACCAATCTTTTGTTAGCTAAAATATCCTCTTCCCAAATTCAAAGAAAGTCTAGAACACAATATAGACAAGTCTAAACATAAATGTATCATACAGGTTCTTGAACATATTCATTCTGAAGCAAGCAGAAAAAAGCAAGCAAGTTAAGCTCTGAAACATGAATCTAGGTCCTGATGGACAACTTGTCTCCAAAACTTAGCTAATAACAGTTTTTTAATCTCTTTAATTATGGCAGAATATGTGACAGACCCTTACACTTTGTTTTAACTTGGTTTTAAATAGCATAAAGTCTCAAGGATCCCCCCCCCCCCCCCCCCCAAAGACATGATAAACTCTTCCTAACCAATCCTGAGATCTCTTTGAATCCCACAGTCATGAGAACAAGGTTTAGGACACAAGGAAACCTCAAGGTCCTAAAAGAGAAACAGGATAGGGTGAGGTCATCACCTCCCCATCCCTCTCCTGAGTCTTACTGTTATACCCCATATTTTTGCACGTCGGATCATTCGTAAGCTAATCGACGTAAGTTTAAGGACGAGATTATTTTTAGGATATGAGACAAGGGCTTTTAATCCCCGATTTTTAATGAGTGCACGATCGTTTGTAAATTTAATTGGTGTAGAAATATTAATGGAGATTAGGGATTAATTAATTATGATTAGATTATTAAGTGGACCCCACTACAATACATGGATAAATATAATTGGATCATGGAGGATGACATGTCATAGTTGGACACATGTCATTTTGGTTGGACATGTGTCAACATTATGGCGTGCATATATAAGGCCATAAAATGACTCATATTGCATTCATAATTCATTCATCAAAGTGTATTTTAGTGAGAGAAGCTCTCAAGCTTAAGAGAGAGGGAGAGGGATTCGGCCATGGCCATGGGAGCTTGTGAAGCTCACGGCCATGGCAGCTTGTGGAGGAAACTCACGGCCAGCCCTTGGCATAATTAAATTGCTAAGTTTTCGAGTTCAATTGGAGGAAAAGATGGAGGAAGCTCACGGCCATGGTTGGTCTTAGCCAAGCTTGTTAAGGTAAGGTTTAATACTTTCCTACATCTTGTAGAAATGATTTGGTCTTTGTATGAATTGGTGGATATGAAATTGAATACAAGAATTGTGTATGTTGATGTTGAGGAGTTGTTTGGGCCATGTAGGGGCTGCTCTAATTAAAAATGGTGAATTAATTTTAATTAATGTTGTAGTTGTTGTTGTCATGGATTATGTGATGAAAGTGAAGAAATTTGATGGTTAAAGTTGAAGTTGTATTTGTTTTGTGGGCTGTTTTAAGGACTTATTATGATATTAAGGTAGTTTTCTTGCATATGAATAATTGATGTTGTTGTCATGTATGTGTTGATATGATTCGCAAATTTGGATGAAAAGAGTGTATGAGATAATGTCTAAGAAGCGTATGTGGTTTGCTTGGTGTATTTGTAGACGTTCGTGAGCTTATCGGACATCTCTATGTTGTTAATTAGGGGCTGTTTTGGGACGTGTTGTCATTCTTGTTGAATTGGAAGATTAAGTGTAATTAGAGTTATGCACCATTTTGCTATAATGGTTGGACTGTTATAAGGTCGTCTCGATGAAATGTTACGACTATAGATTGTTAAGAATAACTTGAATACGCCGTAGTCGTTTGGTTGATTACTATTGAATGTTGTAATGTATGGGTTGATTGGAATGTTGTGCGGACTGTTCGGAGTATCCTTGAGTCATGTCTTGGTTAGTTTCGATAGAATACTTGAACGTGTGGTTGTTGATGTTGACTTGGTTGTTATGTGGTTGGTTTGAATATAAGGGAAACGTCGTCTAATTTTCTAGAAATGAACTACTAACGTTGGAATACGTTTTGAACCTTCCCGTAACTTAACGATAGTTCTTGATGTCTTAATATAGGTTGAGACACTTCGGGCAGCGTATATGTATTGTGTTACGGATAAGCGTTAAAGGTATGTAAAGTTATCCTTTCTTTCTTTTTGGCATGATCCTTATCATATGAACGAACACAGTGAGCAAGCGAGTTCCAAAGACTCTATTCTTAGAGAGTGTAGAGATATTTGTATCGTTGGCCTCCTATGTTTTATGTCCATAACTCCCAGAGACTTTTCATATTAGCTTCTTATCTCACCAGAGGCGCTCAGAGTATCCTTTTCCCGAGTTTTACATGCATTTATATATATTATATTATATATGGATCGGGCCGTACGTTCCTCGGCACTAACATATTATATTTATGGATCGGGTCGTACGTTCCTCGGCACTAACATATTATATTTATGGATCGGGCCGTGCGTTCCTCGGCACTAACATATTATATTTATGGATCGGGCCGCACGTTCCTCGGCACTAACATATTATATTTATGGATCGGGTTGTACGTTCCTCGGCACTAACTATTATATTATACATGGATCGGGCCGTACGTTCCTCGGCACTATTATATTATATATGGATCGGGCCGTACGTTCCTCGGCACTATTATATTATATAGGGATCGGGTCGTACGTTCCTCAGCACTATTATATTATATATGGATCGGGTCGTACGTTCCTTGGCACTATTATATTATATATGGATCGGGCTGTACGTTCCACAGCACTATCAGTTATATTATAATCTATGCCTAACATACGCCGTAGAGTCAGTTTCAGTCATATAGAGTTACGCAGATATTCTCAGATGTTAGCCACAGATGCATTCAATTATTGAGACTGGTTTTCATGGTTCATCTGTACTTGATGTTCTTATGCTTTATATACTCAGTACATATTCCGTACTAACCCCCTTTCTTCGGGGGGGAGGGGGGGATGCGTTTCATGCCCGCAGGTACAGATTGTCGGTTTGGTGACCCTTCAGCATAGGACTTCCACTCAGCTGTCTTGGAGAGCTCTGTTGTTCCGAAGCCTAGACTTTTGGTACAGATCTTATGATGTATGTATATGTTTTCCCAGGGGTACGGCGGGACCCTATCCCGTCATATTTCGCTAACGATACTCTTAGAGGTCTGTAGACATATGTGTGGGTTGTGTATAAGTTTGTCCAGCCGTGTCTATACGATGTGCTATGGATATGTTCATATGATATTGATATGTAGTGGCAGCCTTGTCGGCTTGCATATCATATTATGTTTTGATTAGTTGTGACTCCTCAGGAGACAGGTTATCTAAGTATGTATAAATATGATAACGTTATGAACCTTTGGGGTTCTTGTGCGAGTTTCCATACTGTTTCATAGATCTAGTTTGACTAAATCTAACAGGTACGTATATGAGTGTCCAGCACGGGCACTAGTCATGGCCCATGGGGTTGGGTCGTGACACTTACTTTCAGTAAAAAGGGATCAAAGGCCCCACTGGTCACCACCTCCAGTTCATGCCTAAGCTCAGCATTTACACTCCCAAGCCAACCCCAACTCCCTACCTTATCCTCATGCCTAATGGCAATCACCAAGACCTTGTGGTCAAGACTAGTTTGACACTGCCCTTAAGCCAAATTTCATCAAAACACCTAGTTGACCATATAAGTTAACAGTTCTAATCAATTCAATCTAAGGTCTCAGCTATGCTGACTACTTTGAATTCCCTTTTAGACATTAACACTTTGAGAAGGTTTGAACATTTTAATCATTAAAAAGCTTAAGTTCAGACTGAGCACCAGCCTTTAGAATCAAACAACTCCTTTTCACCGGTTGATTAATCATTTTTAATAGTTAAGAGCACATCAGGACTCAATTATCCTTTTTAAACTCCACTAGACCTCTTTTGAAAACTCAGACATGAATTAAACATGAGAAGGGGAGGGTCTGATAACATGAATGTCAGGACTAAACTCAGCTCAAATGAACAAACATGACACACAATCATCCTAGTTATATCTAGGTATCCTAATTTATTTTAGGTGATTTTTACAACTTCATGAACCTAGATTAGCTTCTAATGAACCATTTAAGAACATGATACCAAATGAATGAACCTTAATCCCAAACTTCATTTTAAGACTTCTCTATACCATATTCTAGAATGTTGTTGCTTCAAATTACTTTAATGTATAGCATACAACTACTTAAAGTTATTTTAGGCTAATCCAAACATATTCAAATAGACTAATGTAGATTCAAACCCATTCAAATGCAAACATGCCCTTCTTGACCTTACTCTGATGCCTTAAACACATCAAAGACTCCTATAAGTATGCCTAGATTCCTTAAACCTTATTTCAGTTTAATCATGATCCTTTATTTTTTATCCTAATCATGATTCATGCCATCTAGTTGACATAGACAAAGTATACAAACTTGTGAAAAGCAGATTTGAAGACTCCATTTTGTCATAGTCTTATCCAGGAAATAACAATGCCTTAAATAATTCAAGATAGATCATCACAGTAACTTAACAAATCTATTACACTCAAATAGGCTTAGGATTGATTTAAGAATTCACTAAGTTACTGTTATGAAACATACAATTAGATTTTGTCATGTTTAAGGTTTGCAGCCAAATAAAAAACTCCAATCATCTAATACAACACACCACAGGCTGCTCATCCATATCTATAGAACAACATCAACATCAACACAATATCTAAACTCATACATTCAGCCCACATTAACAACCAACATTAAGGTTTAAGCAGGTATCTTTTGAGAATAAGTAATCGTCATTTTAAAAAACATCTAATGAACCTTAAACATTACCTAGAACAGCATATTGTCATTTAATTGAACCAAAAGTAACCCAACAACCAATTAACATCAAACAGGCTACTATCACACAACAAAACTACTGAGAAATAACAACAATAAGCAAAAAAGGATAAAATGTTACCTTTTTAAAGTGCAGTCGTGGTAAAAAATTGGACTTGAAAGCCTCTGGTGCTTCCAAAACCACACTCAGCCACACAGACTCGAAAACAAGAAAGAAACAAATTTTTAGAACTCAGAAAACCTCAAACTAAGTTGAAGTCTTAAAATTTTTATACTTAAGAGGCTTGAAATCAAAGTTTCTAGCCTTCTTTTAATTTTTCCCAATTTTTCTCACCTCCAAAAAACTATTTTTGTGAGAGGGTTGATAGAACCCCAAAAATCTTTCAACAAAGTAAAGTATCGATGTGGCACAGGGCAGATTTTCTTAAAATAACTCAACAAAACATATTCTATGGCCTGGATTGAACTAAATCAACAACGAATGGCTCGATCTGAGCTTGTCCTTTCTCGATCCAGTCGATTCTAGTTCAACCAATGAGAGATGTGGACGTACAAGAGCAATACAACAAAAATACTCAAGAAAATCACTTTGTTTTGACTTAAATCGAAGAAAAAGTAAAAAGGTGAAAGGGCATTACCGCGTTTGGGACGAAAATAGCAAAATTGGGGTTGAAACCCTGGTAGTTTCACCCAAATGGACACACCAAGACTGTGGAGAGTCTGCAAGCTCAGATTTCTTAGCATTTTTGGACAGGAAAGAGAAACATAATTCAGAGGCGTCGATTAGGGTTTAAACGAAAGAGGCAAAGAGAGAAAGGGGAAGGGGAAAGCGGCGTTCGGAAAATGAAAAATAAGGAAAAGGGGATATACCCCTTATCTGTATTGAGGTGTTGGGCCGGGTCGTGCCCATTTGGGCTGGACTCAGTCCAGATCTTGAAAATTAAAAGGCTGCCCTCTTTTTAAAAATATATATGTATACCTAGTGTTTATATATATATATATTAAAAAAATTGATAATTAGATAAAGATTAAAATTGATGATATTTTAATTGTAGACAAAATCAGGACATAATTATCCAATTAAAATAATTAAAAAATTGGCCAATTGTGTTAATGGGCTTAAAATTGCGAATATGGCCTTAAAGGATTTTAATCCAACTGATTTTTTTCAATTATGGCCAAATTTGGCCTTTATTGATTTTAATCTAACTGATTATTTCAATTATGGCCATATTTGGCCTAATTAGCAGATTAAAAAAATAAATTGCATTAGTCACCTTAATTAATTTAAGCCAATGAATTTAGTTATTTCAATTAAAGTCACTAAGAGGCTAATTTACAAAAATGACCCCAATTTCCTAAAACCATGAATTGGTTAAATTAATTGTGGCCATAACAGAAATAATTAAATAATTTAAACATCAATTTGCAATAGGGACCATTTAATTGACTAATTCAAACAATTATAGATAATTATGAATAATTTTAACAAATTACACAATTATGCAAAATTAAATATTAAAGGGTGAAATGGTTAATTATTTAAATTACTCAAACTTCATGGATTAAAGGGAATAAATTATTTGCTAATTTTGATTTATTTATATTTTTGATAATTTGACAATAATGATTATTATTTTAAAGCCTTTTTTTTTCTTTGATTAAATCTTACATGCATCTCATAAAAATGTCATAAAAGTACCCATTAATTTCTAAATAAATTTGTGATGCCATGAAAAACCTTTCACCAATTTAAAAGAGAAAAAATATTTGTCTGAAAAATTTATAAAAATTATTTAAACCCTTTAAAGTGCATAGCTCATTTTATTTATTTTTCAAGGACTCTGAGTTATTAAAAATAATTACGGGAGGTCAAAATTAGGTGTCAACACACCCGGGTGCATTGGGAACCGAACCAGATATGCACACAACTCCTAAATGACCATCCGGACCTCTCGGAATCGACGAATTTTTGAAAAAGGTCTGTTTACCCAAAAGTTAACGTTGAGTCAAATCTTTTTCCCTTAAAGCCAATTTTCCCAAAAAGTCACCAAAATCAACCCCGAGCACCTCGGGAAGCTTGTCAACGGTCCCCTCGGGTCAAAAGTGAGCTAAACAAGTTTAGGGAAGGATCAAAAGTATCAAAAAGACTATAACGACCAAGCGGGTTTTATATACTCAGTTTTATTTTCTCTTCTCACAAAACACCAACACACTCCCCAACAAGCACCTAGACAGAATTTTCAAGCTAGGGCAAGATAACCTTGAGAGGTAAGTTCCATTGCTTTTCATTCTATCATCCCTTCCCCGTCGTTATTGTAATCATCTTCATGGGTATTTAATGGTTAAAGTGAAGTAGAAACCTTAGAATGTCAATAAACCTTCTAAACTTGATGGGTTGGGGTTATTTCCGCATATTTATCATTTAAATGAATTGATTAGTTGCTATTTGTCATAAATTGAACATTTAGAATCATAAACTAAGTGATTTAAGACCTAGGGTTCTATAAAAATGGTGTCTTTGCCATAGAAAACTGTTTGTAATGGGAATGTTTGACAGAATGTTGTATAAATTGATGGTAAATGAATACTAGGGGCCTTGATAGGTTTGTTTATCACCTAGAAAATCATCCACCCTTAGAATGGGGAAATGGAAGGGTATTCTTGCTTTGGTGTTTGTAAATTGAGCAATGTGACTCATTTAGCCTTCTATTTTTAGACCGTGAACGTATTGAGGCTTTGAGGAAAGGAAAGCTTGTAGCAGAGTAACCTGCATGTTCCAGCTCTACTTTGAGGTAGGTTACGGTTTACTTAAGTTAGACTTTGGTTAGTTGATTGTATGTTTAGTGATCTCCTTAGGAGAAAGCATGTCTAGTTTTTATGCATGGTATTGTGTGGTTAAATTCCTACGTGAATGTGATTGATTGATTATGTAGGCTCCGTGTCATTATTCCTGTGTGATTAAACTACAGTGGATGTGTTGTGATGAGAAGCTAATACAATCTTCTCATGGGTATTGTGACATGAAATGATGAGTTGATTGTTGATATTCGAAAGGTAAGAAACATTGTCCTGTAAGAGGTATGGAAACGCACTCATGTGACCTAAATTATGGGCTCGTGGTCTGAGGATCATTCCGAAAATGAGAGGTACTTTGATATGTCCCGCGATTGAGGTTCGTTCTGAGACGGAAGTTTGTGCTCGGGTTCGAGGAGTGGATCCGGAACGGGTGGTAAATGGACACCATGGGTCCCCTGTCGGTCATGGCTACTGAGCTAAGACATCAGCTAGCATGTATGTACAGCGAGTGAGGTTACTGTGGTAAATTTATTTCCGTTGTGACTTGCGTGTTTGTGATGCTTGACATCTTGGTGATTTGATTGTGATTGTTCTTGGTTGACTTGCTGTGACATATTGATATTCATGATTGTTGATTGGCTTGTTTTATTCTACTGATTTTACGAAATATGCATGATTCTAATCTTAGTCGGCCTATGATATCTACCAGTACATACTGTTTGTATTGACACTACCTTGCTGCATTCTTTGAGTGCAGATTGTGATATAGATACTGTTGCTCGTCCTCACATCTAGCGTGGAGGATATTTGTTGACAGATTTTGGGTGAGTTTCTTCCCATGCCAGGCCGCCCGAAGATCTTCTTGCTATGATGTCTTTTCGTACTCTAGACATTATGGATTACTTACTTGTTAGACTTCAAATTCTTAGACATGTTTTTAGCTTAGAGTCCTGTACGATGACTTTTGGATTTTGGGGATTGTAATAGCTAGAACTTCCGCACTTACTTCAGCATTTATGGCATGATTTACCTTGTTCTTTTGTTGTTAAATGAATAATAATTGTTTAGCTTGGTTAATATAAAATCGGATTGAATGGATAGGTGTCTTGTATGTTGGTTCGCCCACTAGGATTTAGATGGGTGCCAGTCATGGCGGGTTGGGTCGTGACATTATGAGCCGTCAAAAAAACGATGGAACCGTCATTGTACATCGACGAACCGTTGAATTAAGGCGGTGGAGACTTCTTTCTTGATTATAAATAAAAGGGGCACGACCTTGGGTTTATTTATCACCAAAATCAGATCCTTCTAGACCCTATAGGCTCTCTCAAACACTCCAAATAATTCCAAGCCATCACAAGAGAAGATCAAGCTTCAAATCCATGACTAGTTTATAAAAGGTGATTGATTCTTGCTTATACTTGGAATTGTGGTGAACTTGGTCTTGAAACAAGTTGTGTGAGTTGAAGTTCTCCAAGTATAAAGTATGTTCTTCATCTTGTCTCTTATGTTGAGTTGATTTGAAGGTTTGGCAAGTCTTAAAATTGAAAATAGTTATGGAGAAAAGTTCATAAAGAGTAGTGTTGTAGTTGTTGAGTTCATGGACTGTTTTGAGCATGTTGTTGTTGAGCTAATTTCCATGTATATGGATAATATCTAATGTTGTTGATGTTGATGAGATTATGCTCCTTAATTTGGAAGACAGGAAGTGTATATTGTTATTGTATATTAGTATACTTTGGGTTGTTTGGTGTATATTCTTTGTATGGGAAGTGAAAGGAATATTTTAGGACTTTTGTAAGCTTGTTGTTGTTATTGTGTGATTGTTGTATATGTTGGGGTGATTGGAGAGTAAGGGGAAATGCTGCCCGATTTACTTTAAAATCAAGTTATCGTTGATATACGTGATATACAAGCGCCATCTAAGCTTGCATATGTATTCCTTGTTATAGGATTGGCGTGCTAGTTGTAATTAGCTCAATTTTTGGATTGCTGGGACGACTTGAGGTATGTTAAGGTTGTCCCTTTCTTTCTTAAGGCATGATCCAATTGTTACGAACTTTTACAAATGATGTCCATAATGATTCCTCACATCGAAATGCTAGAAGCTTATATTCTTAATGTTCTCTTACGATATTATTGATGATATTGTCTAATGATTATGGAATATTTATCTTATGGTTGTTGATCTTATTCATTGATGATGGTCTCATCTTATGATTATTGTTCCTTCAAGGTGAGATATGTTCATAATAATAGTTCCATAATGATAATCGGAGGATTACCGACCTTACGTCACCCAGACAGAGTCATAGCTTTTATTTGGGCTCTCATGTATGCTTATATATATATATGTAGTTATTTTCTCACACCGAACCACACTATAGTCAGATGGGTACGGCACCTATTGTGCAAACACTGATCAGTTGGGTATTTCACACCGAGTCCTAAAAGGGTCGGGTATGTTTCACACCGACTCCCATAAGGGTCAGGTACGTTTAAAACCGAGCCTTCATTGTGGGTACGGTATTATATATATATATATATATATATATATATATATATATATATATAATGTTTTTTTAAAGGCAAGCATGCACGACATCCGCCTTAAGAGGCATTCAGAGGTACAGGTTGTTTTCTGTTATCTCATGTTACTTTCCAAATATTTATATATTGTTGTTATTCATGCCTTGCATACTCAGTACATTATTCATACTGATGTCCTTTTGTTCGTGGACGCTGCGTTCATGCCCGCAAGTAGACAGGGAGACGGTTCAGACTCATAGGCTGACTTCTCAACGGTTGTACATGAGCACTCCACTTGTTCCGGAATTGCAGTCCAGTTGGTATGGTCCTTTTGTGTATAGATGGGTACGGCGGGGTCCTATCCCGTCCTTATTATGTTATGCACTCCAGTAGAGGCTCATAGACAGATATTCATAGTCAGATGTTTTGTGACCTTCTCGGTCTATGTTTTATTGTACCATCATTTTGATAGCCTTGTTGGCATGTGTACTTGGATCAGCTTGATGATGTATGTATATTATCTTTCGGGCTCGTTTCCCATACAGTTTATGATACTTATGAGTTAGTATGATGTCCCACTCAGGTATGGATATGAGATGCACGTACGTGTTGTGGTGCTCGGTAGGTTAGCTCCGGGTGCCCGTCATGGCCCTCTGGTTGGGTTTCGACAAGAACTGCTTACAAAACTCCTATTGGAACCCCTCCATACAGTTTAGTTTTCGGTAAAGCATGTCACCTCCCTTTTGAGCTTGAACATAGGGCATATTGGGCAATAAAGAAGCTGAACTTGAATACGGAAGCAGCAGGTGAGAAGGGGTTGTTGCAGCTGCATGAGCTAGATGAGTTTCGTTTTATGCATATGAGAATGCAAAATCTACAAGGAGAGGACAAAAAGAATGCACGACAATAACATTCAATGTCATGGCTTTAAGCCCGGACAATTAGTACTATTGTACAATTCAAGACTTAGATTGTTTGGGGGAAAGCTGAAGAGTAAGTGGTCTTGGCCATATGAAACAGTTCGAGTGACAACACATGGGGCGGTTGAGCTGAAACAGCTACATGCAGAAATGACTTTCTTGGTGAACGTACAACGAGTGAAGCATTACTTCGGAGAGGTCGTCGATCTAGTGAAGACCTCAATTGATCTAGAGGAGGCTTGAGAGAGCCAGTGTCGTGCCGCAATATTAAATCAAGCGCTACTCGAGAGGCAAACCATGTATGTACTATTAGAATAAAGAAAGAACAAAAAAATAAGAAAAATCAGAAAAATACAAAAATATATCATGCCACGACCTTAACTAAGACGCTTGTTGGGAGGCAACCCGAATTTTTTATACTTGTTATTCATATTTGTTCATCTTGCAGGATTAGGGAAGGAGCAGAAATGCAAAACAACGAAAAGCTGCCAAGTTTGAGATTGAGTGCTTCCTGCGCATCAGGTCTGAGATTCAAAAAGCGTGTATAAGAGCGATGCACGCGCATGCATCGCTCGTGATGTCTGAGAATCAGAGAGAGGGTATGACCTGCGATTCTTGCGCGACGGGCAACCAGCGCAGGGGTCGGTCGATTCGATTTTTTTTTCAAGTTTAAAACACGGCCAACCCCTCTCTTTTCCCTCAAACATTCTAAAACTTGAGAAAACACTCTCAAACTCGAAAAATTCCTTCCCCCATGTCACGACCCAACTTGTGGGTCGAGCGGGCACCAACACTAACCCCCCTGGTGAGCGAACCCTTCCCTTACTACACATCATTCTAAGTAATCATACGGAATCGAACACAGTTAGATAAGTAGTCTAGATATATATATATATAAATACTAAGTAATGTGCGGAATTAATAATACATAGCAAATACCTAAAGACCTGGTCAAGACTCGTACAATAGCACTAATCATACAAAAATATCCGAAACTGAATACTAGTCTTAAATACAAATAAAAGTTGTTTGTAGACTTAATTAACAGAAAGCATGAGGAAGAAATTCGGTTGCAGGATCTGGTAGTGGCTCACCCTGGGATCTCTGGTAAGTAGGCCTCAGGATCACTCGCGAGGCTGAGACGTGGATCCAGTGACAAACTCTGCACTCAGGAAAAAGAGTACATCAAAAGTAGAATCAGTGCAACACATGCACTGGTAAGCATCATAGGCTGTCAACGATTAGTTTACATATATAATGGAACGAAAATAATAGGTAGGCAGATAAGCAATCAAGTACAGTCAAGGACAGTCTCAAGTATAAAATCTATCAAGTATACAGTGTCAGTCCATGTATGAGATCAACCAAATGTATAAGATGCCATAAACACAGTCAATATGAATGAGTGAATGTATACGAG
This sequence comes from Lycium barbarum, assembly GCF_019175385.1. Taxonomy (NCBI): domain Eukaryota; kingdom Viridiplantae; phylum Streptophyta; class Magnoliopsida; order Solanales; family Solanaceae; genus Lycium; species Lycium barbarum. Next base: position 84,226,761 of record NC_083344.1, read on the forward strand.
ATGCAAGTAATTCAATGCACTGCCCAATCTTTGAACTGTACACATATGCTAAGGGCAATGTCTCATAGCCATGACCCATAGGGGACCCGCAAAGTCCATGTACTCACACAGAAATATCCGCTAGGGCTCACACAGAACGCCGCTACTAGGTTTCACACAGAATTTCAATATCCACTAGGGCTCACACAGAACGGCGCCGCTATGGTTCACACAGAATTTCCTTTGTTACCTTTGCCAATTTGGCCCACACAGAGTATCCTTGTTTCCATAGTAACTATTGATTCATATGCATGGAAGATATATATATATATATATATATATATATATATATATATATATATATATATATATATATGAATATATGATTGGATAAGCCTCAATCAACCACTTGAATCATCAATACATAATAAGAATGCATGCACATAATGTCAACATCAACAGTAAATCATATCAAATCTCATCAGTCACTTGCCATGAAGTACATACACATCACACTTCATATTCCTTCCTTTCCAGATGATAAGTGAGATATCAAGAGAGAGATAAATACAACTCGATTCACAAATATAGCAAATATGGCGACAAACCCACATAACAGATGATAGAACCAACCTAATCGAATTTCACCTCCACGCCATGCCAGAAGGCCTATCATGCATTCCCGGTCAATAACTAAACTCTACATATGTGTTACACCCGGTAGTTTCATATGTTGAGATTCGAGCTACCTTTCAGGAGGTATGTGAGATTATATGTGTTTAACTTATGGTTATAAGGGTTTAAGTTCGTATAGTAAGCTGTGGAAGGATTGAAGGGCAAGTGAATCAAGGAAATTAAATTTGTTGGAACTTGGAAGAAAATATGAGGGGTAATTTTGGACCAACTTGGAGAAAGAATATCTTTTAGTAGATGAGGATTTTTGAAGCAAAGCAAAAGCCTAAAATGAAATTCGTCGAGTCTAGTTTTCAACGCAACAAACCGCTCGTCGATACGACATCGAAGTAGAGAATTATGGATGTTACAAGTTAGGCTGACAGAGCAGAAACGCTGCTACAGTAACCGGGCTGCTACAGTGCTGCTACAGTAACTGACTTGCTATAGTGAACTGCTACAGTGACCCGACCCGAATTTGACCCCCTATATAAGGGAAAAATCTGATCCTAAGCCTCATTTTTCTCCATTTATTTCCCCAAAAACACTTGAGAGATTATAGAGAACATTGAGGGATCATTTTGTAAGCGGATTAAAGTGGTAGAATATTAATCGAGGCTCGGGTAATGTGTAGTCGCGCTTATTGTATTGTTTTGCGCCGGAGTTGGTTCGGATTCAACACTAATATTGAAGGTTTTGTTGTCCTAGTAAGAATAAGGTATGAATCTTTCCCTTTTGATGTTGATTTCGGTTTACTTACAAAGATAACGTTATTAAATAGTCGTGTTACAAGTTCGTTAGTTGAGGGATTTGGAAAACATAGTGGGGGATGTTTTATGGAGTATATTAGTGTTGATAATGTTGTTGTTGATGTTGATATTGTTGTTGTGTTGTTGGTTGTTGATATTATGATTTCGAGCTAGGCACATAAATAGGGGAGCTGCTGCCCGAATTTTGACAGATTCTAAAGGGATTTTATGTTAAAGGCTTAAGACAAGTGTGTGACACTGAGCCTAATGATAGTATGAATGGTTTTATATGTAGATTGCGAGTCAAGAGATAAGTTAGAAAGTCAAGAAGCAAGATTCCAGGTATGTTAAGGTCAAACCTTTCTTTCAAAAGGCATGATTCCCTATATGATATCCATAAGATTCGTACTCATAGAAATGCAAGAAGTCTATAATTCTCAAAATTCTTATGATGACTCCAATTCTAGAGATTTCCAAAGTCCAAGTTCTAGATGTTTTCATGACATGATTGGGCGCGCTAGGAAATTCTTGATTACATTCATGATAAGTGACCTCATCTTTTGTTAGTGATCATCCAAAGAGAGACATGATAGTAATGATGATTATGACAGTGATGATGATTATGATAGTGATGATGATTATGGTAGTGATAGTGATTTCAATTCTAGAAAGGCCAAAGTTTAAAGTCCACCATGTTTTCATGCTACTATTGAGCTTGTCACCGGATTACTGACTCCATTCATTATTGTTGATCTCATCTTATGATTATTGTTCCTTCAAGGTGAGATGTGCCAATAACATTAGCTTCATAATGGAAATCGGACGTATAACGACTTTACGTCACTCCGATGAATTTAGAAATGTGTTATCAAGGAATATTTTGTAAGACATGAATAGAGTGCTAATGAAGGATTCCTAATGAGGTATTTGATGCTAGAAGAGAGGATTATGATGTATCTCAGGATTGGGTTAAGGTTTAGTTAAGCAGGAAGAAGTCTTAATGGCCCAGAAACGTGCTTATGAGTTTTGTATGGCTATATACGCATTGACGGATAAGTGATGACCATGAGAAGCGCATAGAAGCTAGTAGATAAAGAATGAGCACTAAAAGAATATAAAGGGTTATAAAGGATACTTGGATCGGGTGGCACATTCCGCCACACATGCATAGCACTGGATCGGGCTACACATACCGTAGCACTGGATCGGGCTACACGTACCGTAGCACTTGCATTAACATAGCACTGGATCGGGCTACACGTACCGTTGCACTTGCATTTGCATAGCACTGGATCGGGCTACACATACCATAGCACTTGTATGGCACTGGATCGGGCTACACGTACCGTAGCACTTGCATTTGCATATCATTGGATCGGGTCATACGTTCCTCGGCACTATGATTTATACATGTCATACGCCCTCAGAGGAAATTTTAGTAAGCAGAAATGTACAGATATGTTCAGATAATCGGACATATAGATGCATTCAGTCAATCAGTTTGGCTTATGAGTTCCAGATTTCCTTCATGACTATAAGGATTGTACGAAGGGTACAGATATGAGCACCGATCAGTTGGGTAGTTAGTACTAGGATGATAAGTAGATCAGAACCACAGTGTTGTATACAGATATAGTTAAGCATACGAGGATATCGAGAGACATGTATTTTATATGGGACGGGTTGCAGGCCGCAATATATGTTCGAACAATGTTTTGGTAATAGGTTAACCAGAGCCTTGGTAGGGTATAAATACTTAGTGGATATTGCAAAATATGAAGAGGTATATATGTATACGTATGCTAGATTTACATCGATAAATCAGAAGTGCTAGGTTGATTCTTATCCTTCTTCGTCACAGTACATGTTTATTATGTTACATTTTCCGCCTTACATACTCAGTACAATATTCGTACTGACGTCCTTTTGTTTGGGGACGTTGCGTTCATGCCCACAGGTATATACAGACGAGATAAGGACTTTCCGCAGTAGGCTGCTTCCAGGTACCAGTTTTGATTGGTGAGCTCCACTTATTATTGGAGTATTGCCGAGTATGGGATTGTATATGTGTTTTTGTGTTACGGGTATGTCGGGGGCCCTGTCCCAACTTACATACTTCAGTCATGTTCATAGCGGCTTTGCAAACAGTTTCTTGTGTACAACTAGTCTTGTTTTTGTCAGTTGATATGTCGGCATCGTGGGCCCATTGTACAGGTACATATGCATGATATTAAAATCATAGTTGGCCTCCTTGGCCTTATTTTGTCATTTGAGACATAGACGATGTTAGTTACATCTTGGTTCACTCAGTCCCGTAAGGTGTCGGGTGCCAGTCACGCCTCACCAAGGTTGGGGTGTGACAATATGCTTCATTAATCAAAGTCTAACGACAAGGTAAGCCATAACCCACCTCAGTGCCGAGCAGGTGCCATGAACTGTCCAACACGAGCCTTCCCTTTACGAAGAGCTTCCGAATGGTTGAAGTCTAATCAACAATGTAATCTACATTAGAATCCGAGGCTAACAATACCCATATTACTATAATACGATTCGAATTGAAAATGCCCTTTAAAAAAAAGAAACCCCCGGCCCATAAAGGCAAAAACGAAAATTCAAGTTGGAAAAGGTCAACCCTAAGCTTAAGAAGTCCAAACACTAATTATCAACACAAACTAGTCCCAAATTTGCATCAATTATATCAATAATTGAAAACCCCCAATTTCCATAATCAAAGCCTTGAATTAAAGAGAGATTCTACTTAGCAACTAGTTACCTCAAAGATTAGATGATTAGAACTAATTAAATTCCCTAACAAAACATTATTTAGGAAGAAAAGAGGGTTCAACTCAACCTAGGGATTATCACCCCCAAAATCCCCAACCTAACATGGTTTTCTACAAGATTTTCCCCACCATTAATGATAACATAAACAAGATAATAAGACGGAGAGCTAATCCAAAGGAAGAATCCTCTCAAAGCTCCTCAAAATTGCCCCTAAATATTCTCTAGCTCTCTAATTTAGTGAATGGGAAAAAATGGTTCGAAATTGGGAATATAAGGTTTTCTGATCAGCGATTCTCACATCCGCGGACACCTTGTCCGTAGATGTGGATTCGCCTCCGCGAAGAACTGCTCGCATAAGCAGAGCCACTTGCCACCTCATTTCCTCGCATCTGCGGGCCAAGTCCCATATAGACAGGCCCGCAGATGCGAACCCACGTCTACAGAAGCGGAACACCAAAAACTAGCAAAATCTGACATTTCACCAAGTCCAACCCAAAACCCGACACTCATCCAAGACCCCTCGGACGCAAACCAAATATGCTTACTAATGTAAAAACACTCTACGAACTCACCCGTACCCTCGAAATTCCCAACAGAGATCATCTTAACCCGGTCAACCGCCAAAACCCCAAAAATAAGTTTCCAACCAAGTGACCAAAACACTCCTGAGTGCATCAAGAACTGAACTAACCACCTCACCAAGTTATAAATGACTCTCCGGACCTCATGGAATCTACGAAATTCCCAAAAAGGTTCATTACCCAAAAGTCAACTATTGGTCAAACATTTTTCACTTTAAGCCTTTAGTTTCCTCAATTTTGACTAAGACTCGCCCGACTACCTCGGGAACCGTTCCACCCATCCCCATAAGTCAAACGCGCTCTAACGAAGCTTGGGGAAAGGTCAACAGGGGTAAAAGGTTCAAAATGCCTAAACGACCAAACGAGTCGTTACATCCCATCCCTTTTCATATAAAATCAAGGAATAAGAATTCTCATTCCCCTTCTACTAACATCATAAGGTAAATGACTATCACCCTAAATCCATGGAATTTTACCCCTTGTTCTTGGGTTTGGTTTTTGAACACTAGGGTTGTGGGTTTGGGCGAATTTGGGCGAGAATTGGTATTGTTGTGCTTGAATGTTATGCTTAGGACTAGAATAAGGATTCCCCATTAAAAAGGTTAGGTTTTACAACCCCCATTGTTGTCAATACTAACGGTAACATTCTACGCCCACAAGGTGTGCGATAAAATGCTTGAATCGAGTTTTGTGTGAAATTGTGAAGTCTTAAGTGGCAACGTAACACTAAATGATTATATGAACCCTTGGGCATCAATTTGAACAAAAAATCGAGACTTTGAAATAAAATTTGATAATAGGCATGCACGCCACAACGCAAGTCCTAAAACATGATTTTCTTGCTTTTGTTTTGTTTTCTTTTTTACGATAGCGTAGGATTAGTTAATCTCTTTGTTTTCAATTTTTGTACTGTGGTTTGAACAAAGTGTGGGGTCGGTTCACCCCCAGATGAGCACAAAAAGAGGGAATACTCATAGTTAGTGCCCGAATTTAAGGAGTCACGTACTCCAAACACAAGTACATGTACTAGACCAAAGTGTGGGGTCGTTCAACGACCCTATTTGGTTATTGAATTGTTACTTATAGTTTGGGATGCTTTGTTTTGTAGGCATCGTGGGTAAATCAAAAGGGAAATTCGTCGCATCCTCCTCCTCCCAAGGCACAAAGAGAGGTCGAGAGAAAAACACCCCGCAAATAAAAAAGGGAATCAAATCAAGAGGGGGTTAGAATCTGACAACTCCCATTCCCACAGCTTCGTCTACAAGGACTCGCCCTGAATTTATTGGGTAAGGGTGGGAATGGTGCAAGAGCTTTGACCTATCAGAAGGTTACATCCATGACGGGGTTGTCAACCATGTCCCGCTGAAAGGAAATTTCAAGGACATATATAACAAGATTTCGGCCATAGGATGGAGTTCCATCTTCGAAAAGTCGGGGCCCGTAAATATTGATTTTGTCGTTGAATTAGATGCAAACTTTGATGTTGTACGCTCGGAAGAGTATCGCCCCTCAGTTTTCCTTCGAGGCAATTGAGTGCCATTGATAGCATCTACCTTGTATACGGCTCTTGAGGTTCCAGATCACCAAATTGAGCCTTTGAAAGAACTCATCCGAAGTCCTGACTACAAGGCCATACGAAAGACACTTTGTGGGTCGGATTCCAAGGACAAATAGGCCTGGTATGATGGAAAATATCAAAATCACAAGAGTATGAAGATGAGTAACTTTCATAGAGAGGCACGATTGTGGTTGCGGTTGTTGAACTACATAATCATGTCACTCGATCATTATACGAACATGCTGAAGGAGAGGGTGTGCATAGTGTATTTCCTCATGATGGCTCAGCCCATGAATACATGTAATTGGATGCTTTAGAAGATGCAAAGAGTGAGAAAGTGCAGGTCTCATAGGTTATTCTTCGGCAACACCCTCACCTCCTATTTGATGCATCTCGACAAAAAACTGGCAGATCCTCATGATAGGATGCTTGAGGCACACAATGATATGATTGACATATCCAAAGTCAAGGCCCCAGAGCAATTCACCAAGCATAATCTGACTCCAGCATAAGAAAGTCGGCATGTCCAATCTGCTAACCCAACTCCACAAGATAGCGGTGTTGCAGGTCCAGCATTTTCAGTTTGTTCTCTCGGGAGTATATGCTGAGGCACCACACATAGTGTACTCCCGGGCACTTCTCAGGGATGAGGCCCGATTACCTGTAGATGAAGAAGTAAATACGGTCGATCTCATGGAGGTTGATGAAAAAGGTGATGAAGAGGAGTCACATGCACATAGCGACCCTGATGATGATAATAAGGCAGATGATGGAGTTGAGCTATCTAATGGAGAGGATGATGATGATGTCGCTAAAGGCGATGATGACTAGGCTCTAGCAGGCCCCAAGTATCTCTTGCCTTACTCTGTTTTATTTGATTTTTATATGCATTGAGGGCACCGCATGAAATTAAGTGTGGGGTGGGAGGTGCGTCTCGAGATAGGATGCTTATGTCGTAGGAGTTTATTTCTTTTTCTTACTTCTAGAATTGGGATTTTTAAATTTTGCCCTTAGGAAAAAAAGTGAAAAAAGTGAAAAAGCCAAAAAGATTTTGTTTTATTCTAGCTTTTTATTTTTCTAACTTTTTAGACCCTCAGTAGTGGCATGAGGCATCTAGGTTTTTATTTTTCGTCATAGAAGAGGCTTTTTCCGATGATGGATGGATAACAACCGTCTTGAGGGAAAATTAGTCCATAGGAAAAGAATTCAAGCCTTTAAGACCATTCGAATACCAGGTGCTAGGGTTAGGTGAAATATTGAGACTATGAGCAATTCTCGATGTTGATTTTAAAAGCATGCCTTGAAAACAAATCACCTCTCTTTAAACACTTAAGTGTTTATCTTGCTTGACTCATATATGACCCGCTTAGCGTAAATTGTACGATGTTGCTTGATTTGAGTGACGATGTGGATCCTGCTTACGTTGACTACGTGTCATGTGTGTGTAAGGATAATTCTTGTATGCCCATGCTCTATATTGACACCTAGAACTTGCCATGTGTGTTCATAAAAAGAAATCAAGTGTGTTGTACTTAGGTAGTGATAGAGGCTTTTCTTTGTTAGCCTAAATTTTAACATATCCTACCAACATATACATGATATCCTAGTCAGCCTCGTTGAGCCTTTAGCCTTTTCTTTAAAAATAGTCGAGAAACTCATACCCTTGTTGTTCTAATTGGCCTAAATTTGATCCATTGTACTCCTTGAGCACTTTAATGATAAGTCGATGTAACTGGAGTTGGATTTGATTGAAAGGGGAGAGTTTGTTAGTTAAAATCTAGTAAAGTCTATTGGTGCACCTAATCATTAAAAGAAAAAAAAAAATCTACTTGTTAGTTGGGAATTGAAACTTCAAAAAAAAATATATGTTTGATTATCATAGAATAAAAGGTTCCCTTCTAGCTTGTGGTGCCGAAAATGTAGTTCTTAAACATAAGAAATAAATGGGTGATTTAGGAGAATGGTTGTTGGTTGGTTGTAGAATTTGGTTGATGAAGAAATTGGCACGAAATGATTATGTTGTATGTATTAAAGTTCTTAGGGAGGTTAGTCACTATTTTATCCAAATTTTTCCTACTCATCCCTTAGCCTACATTACAACCCTTTAAGTCCTACTTGATCCTAGGTTCAACGTACTGATGTTAGTGAAGCGGCTACACTAGGGCAAGCTTATGGTTCGTCGTATTTGGCATGTGATGTTCTTTGTGAGAGTGAGCGTAATTGTTGATTTCATGTCCATTGAAATAATGTTATTCAATTCATGTGAGATATATGAATAACTATCTTTCGGTGAGGGCACATAGTTGATAAAAGTTTGGTGAAATATTGGTTTCTCTGTTAAGTAGCATAACTATTTTGCTTTGAGTGGTGTCTTTGAGTCATATTTCATTGAAAATAAGTCATTTTGAGGAGTTTGTTTGCGATCTTATTAAACTGAAAATTTTAAGTGTGGGCATGACTAAAGTGAGGATTGGCTCAATGTTTGATCTATAGTGTGTTTTTGAAATTGTCGCATTAACCGAAGGCCGAGTATACCTGTTTGAACTGCATAGATGTGAATTGATGATAGGTTGGTGGTTGGCGAGTGTTTTCTCGAGGGCGAGTAAAGTCTAAGTGGGGGTGGTGATATTTGGCACAAATATCTATATTTCGCGTCACATTCCCTCTATTTCTTAGTACTTTAATCGCACCTTTTGGGTTGAAATCGTTGTATTCAAGCTTATCTTGCTATGTTTGTGATGTGTAGGTACATCGAGCAAGAATGAATGAAATCCGAACAGTTTTGGTTGAAATTGGAAGCATATTGCACCTGAACAAGAAGACGAGAGGATAGCACAACACTCAGAGAAAACTGGATCACTGAACGACCATGTGCGTTGGGCCCGCATCGCGCATGGAGGGCGGATAAATCACCTCTATGACCATGTTTTGTGCTTGAGTGATAGGCAGGCAACGCGTCGAAGACCGCACATATTTAGACTTCAAAAATCCTTGGGCGATGATGTGTGTCACCTATGCAGCGTACAACATCATCCGTTTTTCCTAATTTGTTCAGAATTTGGTCGAATGCGTCTAGACTTAACCCTAAACTATAAATAGGAGTTTTTAATGTTCAGAACACGTATGGGACATATTTTGAGCATTGTAAGTCGTCGTTCTTAGGTTTATATCTTTTTTATCTTATTTTTCATCATAAAACCCTAGGTTATTCATGAATTCTTGCATCTCTTCTCGAATCATGAGTCGCTAAAAGTTATAATTCTAGGGTTGTGGCAAAGACATGATAGTTGGTTTGACGACAGGTTTTTTCTATTGAATTTCCATCTTTGGGTTCCTTACTTATTCTTGTGCTTAATTGTTTGATTATCTGGCCAATAGTTAGACATTATTTGTGGCGTGTGAATTGAACTTGGAAAAAGGTATTTGCATACGTAATAAGAATAAGTAGAGCTTGTTCGTGATCCCTTTGAGGGTAATTGTTTCGCTATTAAGGATAGGAATATACCCTTTAGCCTCGCTTAGCTGAATACGGAGATTGAAATGCGTTCTTGTTATTTTCCGATGACCATAGGAATATAGGCATTGGAGTAGCTTGAATAGATTTGTGAGCAAGTCGAAAGATACTCATAAAGTAATAATTAACCCGTTAATTAGTAACCGATAAAATAAAATAGGTAGAACTGTTAGAAGTCAACTGGATTGTCGGAAGTCATGACCTGAAACTCTTTCTCATCTGATAAACCTTAAAGTTTTCGTCCCAGTCTCTTTAGTTATAAGTCGTTAGTTTTATTAATTTCTTTTAATCGATACTTTAGTTACAAGCAACTTTTCAATCGTTACATTCTCAAATAGTTATACCATAAATTTGAGTTAGTTAAACAGTAGAAAGTATAAGTCCCTGTGGGTACGATATCTGGACTTGTGCGACCACGTATACTTGCGTGTGCGTTTGAGAGCAACAAGTGCATCTTATAAATATATCTTGAGTTGGTTCGCGTTGATTTTGCCTCTGTTCTATGTGCCAGTTTGATGGTTGCATCTTATAAATATATTCTCAGCAATGTGTATGAATAACTTACCACCTTTTTACTTTTTGATGGTTCTTGTGTCCGATAGTAAATATGGTTGATTCCCAATCCCATCTTTCTTTCTGCCCCCAAGCTAATGCAAGCACAATGGATTTCAGTGATTTACGATGCCACCTTTTTGCTGGAGGATATGCAAAATCATAAGACAAATCATGGACCTCTCAAATTCTTTCTTTCACTGTTCGAAAAATCAGTAGCTTTGTACATGATGCATATGTCCCTGTTTCAAATCGACTGTCGGTTTTCATTTGTTAGTCATTCTTCTACCAAAGGTGCAATAGGGAAGGACATTCATCCCCTTGAATATATTAGCAAGCACAAGAAAGGAGCATTTTTAGCTGAGTAGTGCTTCCAAATTCAAACATTGGCTTCCTCACTAAATTGTTGCCTAAATAGATATGCAAAAAGAAAAAAAAATACAAAGCTAAAGAAGGACTGGGTTATAATTCTAAACAAAAATATTTAAATTTTAAAAAGTATATAATGTTTATTAATTTTTAATATGACAAACCAATATCCAAAGAAATAGTTTATGCATAACTATACGCTGCATAACTAACACCTGCATAACTAACAACCTCATAACTAATTCATGTATTACTAATACCTGCATAACTCTAACCAGCTATCAAACGACCCCTTAGATTTGTATTAGGTGTTGATTTTGTAGTAAAGGGCTTCATAGACTAGGTAGAGTCTTTGAAGAAGTTAGGCTACAATTAAAGCACATTATAGAATGGAGGATAGGTGTTGTAAGGGTCGGTTCCTTAGCTATACAAAGAGTTGTAACCTTAAAATTGCTCGAGTTATAATGGAGAGTTTGGGGATATCCTATTGGAGATAATTCGTGATTTTTGTCTCCCTTTAGTGCTATAACAAGTAAATCTTAATTTATTTTAATATTGTAAACAAACCTTGTAATTTGACCATTATAATAGATATTCAATTAGTTTAATATGTCAAAAGTAATTTTGTGACTAACCTTTAGAAAATGTTTTTTCATGTAAATCATTTTTCTTGTACGGAAAATGGTAGTATTAGTATTTCTTAGTACAAAGGACGTGATGGTTTGCCTAACAAGCTCTTAGTTAACGGATTTTCCAGGGGACCCACAATGATGAGTTCCCCGTGGCATAGAGGAAGCCATTTGGGTCCCATTTATTACTGCAGTGCACGTCTACAAGCTGGAAAAAAAAGTTCAAATTTCCATGTTGCCTCTTTGTGCAGTTGCTGACATTCTTTTGGTACTTACATTCCAAAAAAAAAGGGGGGGAATACGTACTTCTCTTATTGTTCAAGAAGGAAAATCAGCATTGTAAGAATGGAAATGGGTATATTTCTATATGGAAACATGAATGCACAAAGAGAGCAAAAGTATAGCAACAACACCAAATAAGGAAGGAAAAAAAGGTACTGCTATGTGTTACATGGAAAAAGAAAAGTAATTTTGGAAAATTGGATGGTTGTTAGTATTTTTCGGTGATTTCAAGATTCTAGACTACTCTTTTATTTTTCTTTGTATTTCCTTTCTGATCAATGGTGATGAATCATGTTGAATATCCTAAAATATATGTGTAAAAATGTTGTCCTTTTTCTTTCTTTAAACTTTTTTTCTTAAAAACAAAAAAAATGTAATTTTTAAAAATGGAAAACATGGTAATTAATAAAAGCAGTTGAATTTTTCTGGGAAAAAATTTAAGTTTTCTTCCATCCCCCATTAGGTATCATCATCACCTCCTCGACCAGAGTTCCTGCATTAATCCTTTTAAAGAAAAAAGCATAGAATAAATATACATAGTTTTTGGTGCACCAACCATATTGTTCCTTTATCTGTGTGTATATCTTTTATATGCTGGAATCTTGATTTCTCCTATTTGGTTGTAATGCTGGATTTTTCTGGTCTGGGTTTTTGACTTCTTGGGGTTCTCTTCAGATTTTTCTTTTTATTTCTTTTAGTTTTTGTACAAACAAAACCTTGTACCTTGTAACATAAGTTATTCAATATATATATATTTGTGGTTGGCATTCTTGAAATTTTTGGCTTCTTCAAAGGATTTGCTATTATAGAGAGGAAGGCTTTGAATTGTCAAAGAGGGATTGGAATTTCTTGAGGAATTGGAGGCCTGCATTGGTTGGTAAGTTGGGAAGAAAATAGAAAATCCGCAAGTTTATTACAATAATTTTTCAACTGAAAAATTTGGGTTGGTGCAGGTTTATTATGCGGGTCTCGAATGTGTCTTGAGTGAGAGAACATATTGGTTACAAAAGAATGGGCTGCATTTGCTCAAAGGGTTCTTCGGAAGATGAATATGTTTACGAACATGACAAGGAGAAAGAAAAAGAAGTTGATAAATCTTTTTCTGTACAGATGGTTGCTCCCTTACAAAGAGAGGAGATTAAAGTAGACTTAGTTAATCCTAAGATTGAAACACCTATGAAATCTAAATCAAAGCGGATATCAGAATCCGTGCATGCAACAAAAGTACTTGAGGATGATGGAAAAACAAGAATTATCGAGAGGCCTAAGGAAGGGCATCACAAGAGGCGGTCCACAGTTGATTTTGGAGTGCAACAATCAATGTCTAGAGTTGTAAGCATGCCTAATGGTGTACGGGGTGAACTCAGAGCTGCAGGATGGCCATCCTGGTTAAGTTCTGTCGCAGCTGAGGCTATTCAAGGCTGGCTTCCTCGAAGTGCAGAATCATTTGAAAAATTAAACAAAGTCAGTTCTTCTCTCTACTCATTTTGTTTTTTAACAAATCATGCCTAATTTCATTTTGTTCTAGATCTTTTTAGTTAGAACAGCCATAGTTTGTTTAACTTTGATATCTGCATCTTGTAGTTATCCACCTTAGGGATCCTGTTGTTACTTAAAAACGGTCATTTATGTAATGTTGTTTATCTCCAAACTGTCACTCATGTAATGTTGTTTATCTTATGCCTATTTTTGAGGACCTTCCAAAATTTCTGGAAATCTCTTGCTTGCGGTACTCAGGGTATTGAATTTGCTAATATCATAGAGATCAATTGTTTTTGACAGAAGTAGCTGAATCAGTTTCCATCCAAAGTGTCTTTTTTCTAAAAGTTTCTTTGTTATGATCCATTAGTCTATCAGTTTCCATCCAAAGTGGCTTTTTTCTAAGAGTTTCTTTGTTATGATCCATTAGTCTCTCTTTTCTCTCTTGGGTTGCCTTCGAGGACCTCTGGAAAATGGATTGTTGATCCTAATTGTAAATAAATTGATTTTTGACACGACTACTATTTTTTTTTTCTTGGTTTCGTTTGAGTTCCAAATTTGAACTTTCTTAACCCTAGGCTGAGAGTGCTTGATTACCTTGTTCTTGTTGGAAGAACCGTGGAAACAGGATCTGATGTCATTTAGTTTCTCAGAGTTCTCTGACTAATAAAGAGTTCAGATTTTCATATATTCCGGTAATTAAGTCCATAAAAGTTTAATTTTATGCAGATTGGTCAAGGAACATATAGTAGTGTGTACAAGGCCCGTGACCTTAAAAGCAATAAAATAGTTGCAATGAAGAAAGTGAGATTTGTGAATATGGATCCAGAGAGTGTTCGCTTTATGGCAAGGGAAATAAGTATTTTGCGTAGATTGGACCACCCAAATGTCATGAAACTTGAGGCTTTGGTCACATCTAGGATATCAGGCAGCTTATATCTTGTATTTGAATACATGGAGCATGATCTTGCTGGACTTGCCGCAGCACCTCAGGTTAAGTTTACTGAAGCACAGGTACATCTCTCTTCTTCTCTGAAAAACCCTCCGGTAGCTGCATCTTAATTTACAAGATATATTTTGCATTTTGAATGGTGGTTTACAGATAAAATGTTATATGCAACAATTGCTTGGTGGACTTGAACACTGTCATAGCCGGGGTGTACTTCATAGAGACATTAAGGGTTCAAACCTTCTGATTGATGATAATGGTGTTTTAAAGATTGGAGATTTTGGTTTGGCTACAACGTTTGAGCCGAACCAAACTCAGCCATTAACAAGTCGTGTTGTAACTCTATGGTATAGAGCTCCTGAGCTTTTGCTTGGTGCAACAGAATATGGAGTGGCCATAGATATGTGGAGTGCTGGCTGCATCCTCGCTGAATTATTTGCTGGAAAGCCTATCATGCCTGGAAGAACTGAGGTATCTCCTTCTAACACACTTCTGATCTCTTTGGAAGTGTCACTTTAGAACTATTCCATTACCGATGAGTTTAAAGCTATTCTCTAATTTCCACAATTTATAGGTGGAGCAAATGCATAAGATTTTCAAACTTTGTGGTTCACCTTCGGAACAATACTGGAAGAAATCAAAACTACCTCATGCTACTAGTTTTAAGCCACAACACCCATACAAGCGATGTGTCACTGATACTTTCAAGGATTTTCCTCCTTCAGCTTTGGTCCTAGTTGACATCCTACTTTCTATAGAACCAGAAAAGCGTGGTACTGCTTCTTCTGCACTCAACAGTGAGGTAATGAAACTGTGTTCCAGTGCTCATCCACACTTCTTTGGTTTCTTTAGAATCACTCTTGTTGTTGCTTTTTGAATTCATCTGGTTATGAAATTACTTGGAGGTTTTTATCTAGATCTTTTTTCCAAAAAAATTCATTTGAAAACTTCATGGACTCAAAATGGTCCAAGCAGATTGATGTATGTTTGTTAAGCTATTCATTCTGCATTGACGTTTTGCAGCTTGCCGACATTGATATGATTCATGTGTTTTTTTTCCCCCTTTCTAGACATGATTGTTTTATCTTATTTGGCACACCATGCTTGTCTTTCAGAAATTACCAAGAGTGTTCTATATCTTTTTTAAGTACCATGGGAGGGTTACTCTGTTTTATATCTTCTTTGTTTTTTTTATATCTTCTTTGTTTTTTCACTTTCAGTTCTTCAATACAAAGCCCTTACCTTGTGATCCATCTAGCTTACCGAAATATCCTCCAAGCAAGGAATATGACGCTAAAATTCGTGAAGAGGAAGCAAGAAGGTATCTAATTTTAGCTCTTTATACCTCTTATCTAAAATCTGCATATCATTCCATTGCTACATTATTCTACATTCTGATCTCTGCATTTGTTTTCTCTTTAAATATATTTTGAGTTCAAGTTGCACTACTGATACATTCTTGAGTTCACGACTATATCCTTTTTGAGTTCAAGTTGCCAAACTTTAGTTTCGGGAGACAAAGTCTTTAGTATTTTACTTATCTTTTACGAGTAAAACTTGTAGCAAATTTCCCTAATCTAAGCATCCGTAAATAAAATCATGACTTTGGACTATCTTAGTAAGCTACTAATAACCTGTCCTATTGTAATGTACTAGTAATCTCTTTCTTCCTTTGTGTTGTCCCATGACTAATTTCTGGTTTGCTTTTGAGTTGTTTTTGGCTATTTCCTTAATGGAAGTGACTTGGAGGCTTTTACACTTTAAGGTTCATCTATTATTGAAGTTAGCACATACATTTAAGAATCTTGAGATTTAATGTCAATCTTACTTCTTCATTGGAAGTTCTGAGTGATTGGGATACTGATTCCTATTAAGACCAAAAGTTTGCCTTCTCATGCGCTTGGCTGTATTTTTACTTTCGTGTTCTACTCCAGAGAAACTGCATTTTTTGTGTAACCAAGCTTTAAAGTTGCTCTGTAGTCTCACGATTTCTATTTATTTAATCCCAGGCGAAAAGCTGAGAGTGTGAAAGGATGTGGAGATGAATCATTGAACAAATCCTCAAGGCAAGCAAAGGGAGAACATACTACAGCATCAAATGCTGGGCAGGTTGATCTTCTTCTATTTCCCAAAAAAATAAGAATAGTCCCGTTCACTTTGTCATTGAAATGGTTTCCACATTTCAGGGACAGTCAAATATCAGCATCAGTGTTAAATATAATCCTCTAGAAGAAAGTGGAACTGGTTTCCCTATTGAGCCGCCAAGAGTGAAAAATAGGAACGGAATCACTCATTCTTCTTCAGTGATCCATCCTAATGCAGCTGGATATGCTCGCAAAGTCAAAGAGGATTCATCTGTGTCCCAACACGGTGGAGAGTTTCTAAGGCAGGGTTCTCACAAGTCTCGAGCTGTAGGAGACTTTTCTAGTATTCATTCAAAGAGGGATGACGGGTCATGTTACGGGGATTCAACGGTGTGTACTTCAATCTTTACTTTCTAATTATCTTCATCTGTCGACGAACACGAACCGCAAACATGCTTCAAAGAAAGAGTTTATATAAGCTGGTTTCCCTTTTACTAAGTCAAACACACATGACAACTCATCGCACACATATACATGCCTAATATTAGGTCTAATAACCATCACTAAGGATCCATTTAAGGCTGTTGAGCTAAGACCTATGGAGTATTAATTTTGACTACACAAGGAGACAATGATTTGGAAACTAACTTGTCTGCATGTTTCATTTAATATTGAACATTTACCTTCCTTTTTTGAGCCTGACATGTTCCTTGTTTCAGGTTTATGTGCCAAAGAAAAGTAGACTCCTTTGCTCTGGACCACTAGTGCCACCAGGGGGAAGTATGGAAGACATGTTAAAGGAACATGAGAGACAAATCCAAGAAGCAGTTCGAAAAGCACGTCTAGAAAAGGGAAGGACCAAAAAGAACTGCTACGACTATAACTAGGCCAAACTTATGACTAAAGAAACCCCTCCTATCTTTTGAACTGATTGCTCACTTCTGCCGGAAGAAGTATGTGGTTATTTAGTTCTTTGTCATGAAAATGAGATCCACAGTTGTAAAGGACCTAGGAGGAGATACATTCATGGTCAATTCCATTGTAAAGGTTCTCGCGTTAATGCATTTTCCTTCGGAGAAGAATTCTGAAACCTCGATTAAGAAGGAGGGTAAAGCTTGTTGTCGAATTAGTACCTAATATATATATATACACACACCTTTGAGGATGGGAAATTTGCTTGTATAGTTTGAAGAATTTCTTGATTCCTGGATTGGTTTATGTTATGTGTACATGGTAAATCTATATCTTCTTTAATATCCGGTATATTGATGTTCAGCAGTTGTTTCTTGACAGTTTATTGGAGGAGGAACTATCCTTGTAATTTTCTCAGTGGATAGATAAATTTAGAACAAGTCTGGTCAATCTACTCTAGATTTAAATTACAAAAAAACAGTTGCTATGGATGCGCATTTTGTTTTTGTTAAAATTTCTCATCTTCAATATTTGTTTTGTCAGTTAAGAATTAGTGTGCTTGGTATGGCGGAAGTCATTTTTCATGCGTCCTACGAACCACACTAGTTTTTGACAGCTAATGATTGAAGTATAATGCTCATTCCAAAGGAAACTAATCAGGATTATACCTCAATTATTATAGCGAGCTAGTACTTTGCATTTTGTACGCCTCCATGTGTGTACTTATCATTCTTTTAATATACATCTTATCCTATTACTTTTAATGATTTATCCCTAATCTAATAATTTATTTGCAAACCTGAAAAGAGTTTATCTTGTGAGAAAAAAAATAGGTATGTTTAATTTTTAATTGATAAATAGGTGATCAAAGGGAAAGAAGAGAAGGGTGTATGGCGATATGTGGATCAAAGTTCTATTTGCTCGACTCTAGTATTCTACATTGGCAGTTTAATATATTATGATTTGCTATTACATCATTAGAACTTACAGCAACATATATACTTCATGAGCTTGCAATTGTGTGGATGCTTCATTTACACAGTATGGTTCCTCTTTTTCATAGCTAGAAGAAAATTATTAGAATGTGCTTCAGAGTTCCAAAATTGAAAATTGAATCGTAATTTTATTAGAATGGACCAATCACGTCAACAAAATAACTCGTATGTTCAATATGAAATTTCTTTTTCCATATATTTTACTTTAACTCCTAGAGACTAGAGGAAGTTATGCTCCATTTGTTTCTTTTATGTAAAATTAAATTTTTTATAGACATCATTATTAAAGAAATTTAATATTCTACAAATTTCTTAAATTTATTGTTGCTTTATTTTTATTTTTTTCCTAAAAGTTATATTCTTTGTTTAATATTAAGTTAACGTCATTTAAATTTGAGTTCTAATTTAGACTTATAGTGTATATAATTCAACCACACCTGAATGCAATTACCAATTTAAACTAATAATGCTTATATTTTTCTTAATCAAACAGTTTATTATAAATTTAATTTTTTTAAAGGCGTAGCACTACGTAGAACTAAACATTAAATAGCCAACTCGGGCTCGGCTCGGCTCGGTTATACTTTGGCAAGCTCGGTTGAGCTTAGCTCGAGCTAGGTATTGTAAAAAGCTCGGTTGAGCTCGGCTCGGTTGGGATCGGATCCGGCTCGGCTCGACGCCCAAGCCAACATATGTGTATCTCCATGACAATATTTGTGATATACATGACATATACACAACGTGATATACACATGTTACTTGAAACAAGTATAGATCGCTTCTAATTTGTCTCAAAATTTGTATATGACCTCGTGTAGGTGTTTCCAACCAATTCCAACAAAACTCACTCATACCCGCTCAATCTAACAAAGAAGATTTGCGTGAAATTAGGAGGAGAATGATGAGAATTAGCATGAAATTTAGATAAGGCTATACAATCCAAATTTTGTTTAGTTTCAGTTTCTAAATGCCAATATCGGGGTTGTATATAGGTTTCAATATTGAAGATGTGTATATATATAAAAAGTATGAGGGAAGTGCACAGATAGCCTATTCAGGATCCCTACTTAAGGCGTAGTCGAACTTCATAACTTTTTGCAAGTTTAGCCGCTTCATAATCAACTTCAGACTAACCAGTCTAAAAAAAATTTTAAAAATCAGATATATGGGTTTGAAGTTTATGGCTTGCCAATGCCTAACTTTAGACAAAATGTCTGAAGTTTTTGTTTGAAGTTTCACTTGTTGTATGATGTTTTTGCCTGAAGTTTCATTCAAATGTCTGAACTTGACTACAACTCCTTTTCGTTCTTTAACTTCAAGTTTCAATCCAACCCTCCTCAATTTGGCCTCAAAGACTTTCTTACTTCGGATTTAGCTTCTAACTAATTTCAACAAATTTTAGTAGTATCCAAACAAATATTATTCAAGATCGGTTGATAGGGCCGAAGAGTTCATCAACGTTGCGGTATCTACAATCATTGGCAGTGTTTTCTTCGACATTACGATATCTACTACTAAACATGCTCAACTATCATAAACTGCTAATAGACATGCTGGACATTATAACTGATAAAAGTATCACATGACAATATAAATATACAATGTTAAGACCCTCGGGGTCAATGCTCTTTAAAATAGTTATCTAGCTCATAACAAGATAATTTTAAATCATCAGGAACTCAAATAACATGTTTGTTTTTTTTCAGAAAGCAAGCTAAACAAGAAATTAAAGTCTCACTTATCAGAATCTCAACTTCCTCGTGTTTTCGTGATCAACAACTCCCAATTTATGCAAAACAATCATTATCGGAGTGGATTACACAAATTAAATAAGGTTTCGTATTTTTAGGATTCTTCGTTATCAAAGTCAACTTAAATTCAACCCTCGGGTCAACTATCCAAATCTCGAAACAAATTTGTAATTGGGTTACCTAGCTAAGAGTTTCAAATTTATACTTAGATTACCATTTTGAGCACATTTAGGTGATCAAATCATCAAATAAGTGATTTTTGGGTTTATGCTAAAGTACTCAATTTCATCCATCAAATTTCATGTTCAGATATTGAATCTTAAGGCAAAATCATGATATAAAATTCAAAGTTATGTTTAAATCACGTACCTCAAACTTATGAGTCCGCGACTTAAGTAGCACAAAAAAGAAATGTTGAACCAAACTAGTACAAAAAAATAAAAAACACATTAATAGGTTTCACGCACGAATTTCATGCGTGAAAGGACCAAACAGTAAAAATGCACTTTGGGCCTTTCACACACGAAATTCATGCATGAAGCAGGAGACCATAAAACCGACCCCTCCTTCCCTACGTGAAAGGTTAATTTTCCTAACACTTTAAGTTTTTTCACTTTCACGCACAAATTTAATAGGTTACTTTTTTTTAACCTACTAAAATCACGTTTTTTTCAATCCGTCGCACGAGTTATTATTAAGATAACTAATTATCATTAAGAAAATAATAACATAAAATGTACATTTTATTTACAGCATTCACAATCTCAGGTCCCACAAGTGGGAGCCTTTAGAGTTCGGCTAGGCCTAAGGCTAACCCCACCACCACCACCATCATCTCCACCCCCCTTCCTCCTCTTAATTTGTACATGCTCTATGGCATGATCATCCTTGCTTCCCTTCCTTCCCTTCTTTCGACCCGGACCCCGGTTCATAACATGCTTTCTATGGGAAATGACGGTGGGCGGTGGGGCCGGTTCATAACATGGCTCCTCGTCAATCTCATCAGGAGATGGTGTTACATCCCGTGTTTTCATGCGTTGGAAAGTGTGTAAGTTAAATGACATTAGTAACGGAAACGAGGTTATCCCCCAAGCTTATAAGTGGTTAGGGTGATGATACAAATGTGTCGTAAGGGATTAGAAGTTAAACAATTGAAGAAAATAAGTTTTTGCTGAGGTTCGAAATTTATCTGAATGGAATACGGTCCAAGCTATAATATCCGTATTTTTGGACTAGGAAATTAAAACGTCCAGCATGAGCAAATTTACCCGAACCCGAAGGATTTGGTCATATTCAAGCATGAAAATCAAGAACTCGGTGTATATAAAGAATGAAATTCCGAAATAATTTAGCATTTAACAATTGTGGTGACGGTGATTGGAAATAATATTTTATGTGTGCTAAAAGAGGCTACGGAGTAGTAGCATATTTCATGATTTATGATGATGAGTATATGAAGTGTATTAAAAATGATTGCTATTTAAGTGAATTGGATCAAAAAAAAAATTAATTATGTGGCTAATTGGTTAATCATTAGATGTTTAGTGGGAGGATAATATACATTAAATAGTGGATAAGTATTAAAGATAGTGTGTCCACGTGTGTACTCAGCACAAAGATGATCAAGTGACTAATACATTCCTATTAGTGACACATATGGAATAGTCAAATAAATTTAACATTTTATAAAAGTGGCGGGACCCATGGTCTATTAGATGTAGAACCCTTGGGGAACATTTTAGCCGAACTTTTCCCTAATATAAGTATGGGCAGAACGCAGTACTAATGGAACTGTGAATTCGGTTCTTGCAATATTAATTAAGCAAATAGACCATCAAGTCTTTTTCACGTAGGAGAATTGCAAGCATACGTCTTTGGTCTTTGGGGTTCAATTGAAGGAAGAAAAACATTGTTTCCTACAATATTATGGAAGCAGCAACGTGAATGTTAGTAGCAGCAACATGATTTCCTTTTTAAGGAAGAAAAATATATTGCATTTCAAGAACAATATTCGGGTTTTGCTCACTGCTTCAACCTCGTTGTTTCGCTTTGTCGTGTTGTTAAATCCGATTTTCTTCAAGTGAAGTAAGGTGGAAAAAGATCATTTCTTGGAATATAAGGTAAGAATTATTCTCTCCTAAGCATATTTAAATTCATCCCCGTTATAGCAAAAATTTGAGATGGGAACTACGGAAATTAATTGCGGGAAATCGGATAAATGGTTATTGTTATCATACGGACTGTTTGGTGGTTATTATAAATTATTTAGTGAACTGGAATATCGTGAAACGTGTTGTAGTTATTGTTATCCTGCTTGTTGTTATACAATGTATATACAAAAATAAAGAAGTGTATACAAGTATCGATATAGGAATTGATGGAATAAACGCGAACTTACGAATAGAATTGTCAATTGATATAGTTGGAGTTGTGGGCTATTTTTCTTGTTGTAAATATATGATATAAAGCCGAGATTTGTGATAAAGGATGTCCTTATCATATTGAGAATATTTTTAAGGTTAAGAAGAAAACATACGAAAAGGTGCCATGGAGTATACGGATTGTAATTCGAACTTGTCGCTCGTTATAGAGTATCACGAAATCGTTATGGACATGCATGTTGTGTTTTTGGGATTTATTTGTTGTTGGGCTGATATACCAAATTGGGAGATGCTAATGATATAGAGGAGATGCTGCCCGTTCCGTTTTTGAATTAAGTCATCAATTAATATATATGGTATGTGAAAGTCTTCTTAAGTCACGTGTGTACTCTTACGATTATAGGTTTATCATATTAATTGTGGAAGTTCTTGGCTGGACTGAGCTCTTGAACGACGTAAGGTATGTAAAGCAACCTTCCTTCTTTTGGCATGCCTTAATTTTACATAGGCTAGATTAGGGCCTTAAGGGAATTCCAAATTCGAAATCCGAGCATGATATGATCTATATATATTCCTTGGCACTCTTATGTATGATTTGATGAAATATGAACCATTATGTTTTTGAAAGAAGTGATTTCCAAACTTTGTACAAAAAGGTTTCACTTTAATGAATTTCGTAATTTTTGAATGCCATACCTTTCGCATAAAGGCTCGGACTGTTCCAACATTTTCATAAGAGTTTGCATGATGTATAATGAGTATGTTTTCCATAAGCGGGCCTGATTCGGGTCAATACCCGTTCGTGGGTCCCGCGACACCCTTTTGGTAATTTCGGTAACTTTGGGAAAGAAATGTTGTAATTATTGTTCCGATTTCAAATATGACTATTTTACTTATCTTTTGGATTTATGATGATGATTTTATGCATATGATTCCTCACTACTCCGCTCGTGCCCTATGATATCGTTCGCCGGTTCCCGGGCCGGTTCTGTTGTCGTGCGCTTTGTGATACATTCCGGTGTTATGCTGTGATTATGGTTCACCGTGCTCCTCGCTAGAGGGCCGGGTTCCACTTATGTTTGGCGTTATGCTGTGTTTATGGTTCACCGAGCTACTCGCAAAAGAGGGTCGGGTTCCGCTTATATTTGGTGTTATGCTGTGTATGGCGTTATGCTGTGTTGTGATATGTGACGGGGATACGGAGATTTGAAACATTCTGGTGTTATGCTGTGTTATGGCGCCATCGACGGGCGGGCGACCATATTCTTCTGTACCCTACGCATGACTTACATATTTTTGAAAGTAAACAAATTTTGATATGTTGGATTTATACTTATGTTCTGTACTACTATTTCGTTTATGCCTCAGATTTGTTTCTGTATTTTCTGCTTTGCATACTCAGTACATATTTCGTACTGACCCCCTTTCTTCGGGGGGCTGCGTTTCATGCCCGCAGGTACAGACGCACAGTTCGGTGATCCCCCAGTTTAGGATATCCCCTTCAGCTGTTTGGAGTGCTCTTCTCATTTCAGAGCATACACTTTTGGTATATACTTTTGTTCGCTATGCATGTATACATTTGTTCCGGGGTACGGCGGGGCCCTGTCCCGCCATATGATTCGTTTGGTCTGTTTAGAGGTCTGTAGACTTATTTGTGGGTGTGTGTGCCTACTTCTGTACAGTTGTGTCCATATGATCTCTTTCGTTATGGCAGCCTTGTCGGCTCGCACATGTATATGTTGTTTTGTTGGCCCTATGTGGCCTTTGTTGGTATTTGCTGTGTACAGGGTTATTTTGGATAGTCCGAAAAACAAAGGAAACTCTGCCGAAATTTTCTTTGAAAATCTTATAAATTTGAAACACCGCCTTGTCGGCTTCTGTTATATACCTGGATGGGTTTGATATAATCTGAGGCAGTGTTTGATATTTGTGTCGGTATAAGTTATCTGTTTGCCACTCGGATTTGTGATTGTGTTCGGGTGCCCAATTCGGGCACTAGTCACGGCCCACGGGGTTGGGTCGTGACAGAAGTGGTATCAGAGCGGTTTGTCCTCGGAATGTCTACAGACCGTGTCTAGTAGAGTCTTGTTTATCGGTGTGTTGTGCACCACATCTATAAACAGGAAGCTACATGACATTTAGGGTGTTTCCTTTCTTGAAATCTTAGATCGTGCGATAGAGCTGTGCTATTAGGATGACTCTGTTCTGATCAGTTGTTGTGTTTTTTCAGTGATGCCTCCGAAAAAGGCAACGGCTGCCCAGAAGAAAAAGGCGGTGGTAGGAGAGACTAGCCGGGCTCGGAAGGGTACTCTGACCCTTGCTCAGATGATGCGTGATATTGCGCCCCGGCCAACAGACTCTGCTACGTCTTCATCATCGGAGGAGTCTGGAGCACCAGTCGATGCCACTATGGATCAGGGAGCGGCTTCACTATCAGCTCCAGAGGCTCCAGCGGCCGCGCCTCCAGTTCCTCAGCCAGGGGCGGAGGATAGGACGTTGAGGGAGGCGGTACAGTTATTGACTACTTTGGTAGCGGGACAGGCTCGCAGACGCGGGCCGAGAGCTGATGATGATGATGACAGGCGAGATAGCCTGAGAGTTCGTGACTTTCTGACTTGCGGTCCCCCAGAGTTTTTCGGGTCTAAGCCCGACGAGGACCCCCATGACTTTATTCGGGGGATGCGGCGCTCACTAGACTTGGCCAGGGCTTCAGAGACCGAGTCGGTTGAGTTGGCCTCGCATAGACTTCGGGATGTTGCTACCCACTGGTATGAGTCCTGGGAGCTATCCAGGGGAGAGGGTGCTCCTCCAGCTACTTGGGACGAGTTTGTGACTGCTTTCACCCGCCGCTTTCTGCCCCCAGAATTGCGACGGGCGCGGGCTGATCGATTTTTACATCTGCAGCAGAGGGGTCGGAGCGTTCGTGAGTATAATCTGGAGTTTGATTCCCTGGCCCGGTATGCACCTGCCGTAGTTGCAGATATGTCCGATCGGATGCACAGATATGTTATGGGGTTGGATCGTTATTTGGTCGACGGTTGTATGGCGGTGTCATTACAGACTGATATGGACATCGCCCGGCTACAGGCCTATGCTCAGGGTATGGAGGACCGGCACAGAGAGGATCAGTCGGGCAGAGATCGTGATAGGAGACCGCCCAAGCGGGCCAGGTCAGCTGGGTATTCTGGGGAGCCTCAAGGCGGGCAGCCTCAACAGTATGTTAGACAGTCTTCTCAGCCGGCGCAGAGTGCACTCCCGCAGTCTATCGGGGAAGGATTTGACAGTGTCAGATACTCAGAAGCAGGACAGGGTTCCAGAGCATCAGGTTCCCAGAGATTCAGAGGTCCCAGCCAGTCCAGACCACCCAGGCCCCGTTGTTCTTATTGCGGGAAATCGCACCCAGGGGAGTGTTATCGAGCTACATGAGCCTGTTTTTCTTGCGGCCGTCAGGGCCATATGATGCGTGATTGTCCGATGGCGAGTGGTTCTAGTAGTACAGTTCAGCCGGCGGGATCGGCTGCGGGTTCATTTTCTACTCCCTCAGTTGTGCGCCCTGCAGGGCGGGGTATGCCAGCACCGGCGGGTCGCGGTCGAGGCCGTGGTGGTATTTCAGGTTCTAGCGGTCCTTCGAACCGCATATATGCGTTGGCCAGCCGACAGGACCAGGAGGCGCCACCAGGTGTGTTTACAGGTGATTTGAATTTCTAAATTCGTTACATTGATTAGTAAGAAATTGATATATGCTACTCAAAAGGAAACTCCCCCGAATTGTTTGTGAGACCCTATAAGGCTAATCTAACATTCGAGGACGAATGTTCTAAAGGGGGGGAGGATGTTACATCCCGTGTTTTCATGCGTTGGAAAGTGTGTAAGTTAAATGACATTAGTAACGGAAACGAGGTTATCCCCCAAGCTTATAAGTGGTTAGGGTGATGATACAAATGTGTCGTAAGGGATTAGAAGTTAAACAATTGAAGAAAATAAGTTTTTGCTGAGGTTCGAAATTTATCTGAATGGAATACGGTCCAAGCTATAATATCCGTATTTTTGGACTAGGAAATTAAAACGTCCAGCATGAGCAAATTTACCCGAACCCGAAGGATTTGGTCATATTCAAGCATGAAAATCAAGAACTCGGTGTATATAAAGAATGAAATTCCGAAATAATTTAGCATTTAACAATTGTGGTGACGGTGATTGGAAATAATATTTTATGTGTGCTAAAAGAGGCTACGGAGTAGTAGCATATTTCATGATTTATGATGATGAGTATATGAAGTGTATTAAAAATGATTGCTATTTAAGTGAATTGGATCAAAAAAAAAATTAATTATGTGGCTAATTGGTTAATCATTAGATGTTTAGTGGGAGGATAATATACATTAAATAGTGGATAAGTATTAAAGATAGTGTGTCCACGTGTGTACTCAGCACAAAGATGATCAAGTGACTAATACATTCCTATTAGTGACACATATGGAATAGTCAAATAAATTTAACATTTTATAAAAGTGGCGGGACCCATGGTCTATTAGATGTAGAACCCTTGGGGAACATTTTAGCCGAACTTTTCCCTAATATAAGTATGGGCAGAACGCAGTACTAATGGAACTGTGAATTCGGTTCTTGCAATATTAATTAAGCAAATAGACCATCAAGTCTTTTTCACGTAGGAGAATTGCAAGCATACGTCTTTGGTCTTTGGGGTTCAATTGAAGGAAGAAAAACATTGTTTCCTACAATATTATGGAAGCAGCAACGTGAATGTTAGTAGCAGCAACATGATTTCCTTTTTAAGGAAGAAAAATATATTGCATTTCAAGAACAATATTCGGGTTTTGCTCACTGCTTCAACCTCGTTGTTTCGCTTTGTCGTGTTGTTAAATCCGATTTTCTTCAAGTGAAGTAAGGTGGAAAAAGATCATTTCTTGGAATATAAGGTAAGAATTATTCTCTCCTAAGCATATTTAAATTCATCCCCGTTATAGCAAAAATTTGAGATGGGAACTACGGAAATTAATTGCGGGAAATCGGATAAATGGTTATTGTTATCATACGGACTGTTTGGTGGTTATTATAAATTATTTAGTGAGCTGGAATATCGTGAAACGTGTTGTAGTTATTGTTATCCTGCTTGTTGTTATACAATGTATATACAAAAATAAAGAAGTGTATACAAGTATCGATATAGGAATTGATGGAATAAACGCGAACTTACGAATAGAATTGTCAATTGATATAGTTGGAGTTGTGGGCTATTTTTCTTGTTGTAAATATATGATATAAAGCCGAGATTTGTGATAAAGGATGTCCTTATCATATTGAGAATATTTTTAAGGTTAAGAAGAAAACATACGAAAAGGTGCCATGGAGTATACGGATTGTAATTCGAACTTGTCGCTCGTTATAGAGTATCACGAAATCGTTATGGACATGCATGTTGTGTTTTTGGGATTTATTTGTTGTTGGGCTGATATACCAAATTGGGAGATGCTAATGATATAGAGGAGATGCTGCCCGTTCCGTTTTTGAATTAAGTCATCAATTAATATATATGGTATGTGAAAGTCTTCTTAAGTCACGTGTGTACTCTTACGATTATAGGTTTATCATATTAATTGTGGAAGTTCTTGGCTGGACTGAGCTCTTGAACGACGTAAGGTATGTAAAGCAACCTTCCTTCTTTTGGCATGCCTTAATTTTACATAGGCTAGATTAGGGCCTTAAGGGAATTCCAAATTCGAAATCCGAGCATGATATGATCTATATATATTCCTTGGCACTCTTATGTATGATTTGATGAAATATGAACCATTATGTTTTTGAAAGAAGTGATTTCCAAACTTTGTACAAAAAGGTTTCACTTTAATGAATTTCGTAATTTTTGAATGCCATACCTTTCGCATAAAGGCTCGGACTGTTCCAACATTTTCATAAGAGTTTGCATGATGTATAATGAGTATGTTTTCCATAAGCGGGCCTGATTCGGGTCAATACCCGTTCGTGGGTCCCGCGACACCCTTTTGGTAATTTCGGTAACTTTGGGAAAGAAATGTTGTAATTATTGTTCCGATTTCAAATATGACTATTTTACTTATCTTTTGGATTTATGATGATGATTTTATGCATATGATTCCTCACTACTCCGCTCGTGCCCTATGATATCGTTCGCCGGTTCCCGGGCCGGTTCTGTTGTCGTGCGCTTTGTGATACATTCCGGTGTTATGCTGTGATTATGGTTCACCGTGCTCCTCGCTAGAGGGCCGGGTTCCACTTATGTTTGGCGTTATGCTGTGTTTATGGTTCACCGAGCTACTCGCAAAAGAGGGTCGGGTTCCGCTTATATTTGGTGTTATGCTGTGTATGGCGTTATGCTGTGTTGTGATATGTGACGGGGATACGGAGATTTGAAACATTCTGGTGTTATGCTGTGTTATGGCGCCATCGACGGGCGGGCGACCATATTCTTCTGTACCCTACGCATGACTTACATATTTTTGAAAGTAAACAAATTTTGATATGTTGGATTTATACTTATGTTCTGTACTACTATTTCGTTTATGCCTCAGATTTGTTTCTGTATTTTCTGCTTTGCATACTCAGTACATATTTCGTACTGACCCCCTTTCTTCGGGGGGCTGCGTTTCATGCCCGCAGGTACAGACGCACAGTTCGGTGATCCCCCAGTTTAGGATATCCCCTTCAGCTGTTTGGAGTGCTCTTCTCATTTCAGAGCATACACTTTTGGTATATACTTTTGTTCGCTATGCATGTATACATTTGTTCCGGGGTACGGCGGGGCCCTGTCCCGCCATATGATTCGTTTGGTCTGTTTAGAGGTCTGTAGACTTATTTGTGGGTGTGTGTGCCTACTTCTGTACAGTTGTGTCCATATGATCTCTTTCGTTATGGCAGCCTTGTCGGCTCGCACATGTATATGTTGTTTTGTTGGCCCTATGTGGCCTTTGTTGGTATTTGCTGTGTACAGGGTTATTTTGGATAGTCCGAAAAACAAAGGAAACTCTGCCGAAATTTTCTTTGAAAATCTTATAAATTTGAAACACCGCCTTGTCGGCTTCTGTTATATACCTGGATGGGTTTGATATAATCTGAGGCAGTGTTTGATATTTGTGTCGGTATAAGTTATCTGTTTGCCACTCGGATTTGTGATTGTGTTCGGGTGCCCAATTCGGGCACTAGTCACGGCCCACGGGGTTGGGTCGTGACAGATGGGTCCACAGGCGCACAGGAATGAACTTGAAATAACATATAAACAATTTAATTTAGATTTATTCTAAAATGAACCTGAAATAAATAAATAATTAATAAATTATTTTATTTTAGTGTAAAAATCAAACCTGTGTGTCGACGGCCTCCTGAGATGCCTGGTGAGAGGGCTCCTGAGCTGGCTCCTCAACGGTCTCTTGAGTGGGGCCCAGTACAGGAGATGGGTCCACAGGCGCAGTGGAATGAACCTGAAATAATATATAAACAATTTAGATTAGATTTAACCTGAAATAAACAAATAATTAATAAATTATTTTACTTTTTTGTAAAAGTCAAACCTGTGTGTCGACGGCCTCCTGAGATGCCTGGTGAGAGGGCTCCTGAGAGTCGCCATGCATCATCGACGCCCGCATATAGAGTCACCATGCATCGTCGACGCCATCTGGGCCTGCTGCTGCATATAGAGTCGCCATGCATCATCGACGCCCGCACGCTCGTCCCTCGCATAGTGGTCATGCTCCCAAACCGTAGCCGCGGGTATATTCTGTACATACCCAAACTGTCGTAACACACGGTCGGGCGCGTGATACTCAACGATATCCATATGTATCAATGGACACTGCGACATCCACATATGCTGACCAGCCCTACAAAACGCCGGCAGCTCATCCAAAATATGATCATACAGCGTCCATATAAAAGCCTATAAAAAGAATTGAACTAGTTAACAATAAAAGATTAAAATAGTAGCTATGTGGTCTAGCGTGTGGATCCAAAATATGAACATACCGTCTGCGCCGTCATGCGGTCTAGCTGATCCCTAAACGGGAGAAGGTTGTGATGCGTCTCCGCACGTCGGCGAACGCCTCGCAACCATCTCCGCGCGTATGGCATCGGCACAGTAAGATAGTCAACGGGAGGGTGAGCTGGTATGGGCTCAAAAGGTCTCAACCTAGTCCACACCCATATCTGATATAGTCATTTAAAAAATATTTTATCAGTCGTCGTTTTAAAAAAATATATTTTGTGTTTAATTACACACACTTAAATATATTACCTGAAGGAGCGAGCAAAATGCAGGGACCTCTACCCTCGTGCCCATAGAACATCGGCATAATCCTCGATACATGTAGCCCAGCACAACAGCGCCCCAACTATAACATCCTACCTCGGCGAGATCGTCGATATATCGAAGATACCTCAAGCTCAAATGCGAACCCGAAGTGTTCGGGAACAGGATGGCCCCGAATATGATGAGTAGGTATAGACGCGCTCGTCAGTCAACGTCAGCCTGAGGCGTGTCCTCTCCAATCGAATGCTGCATGTCTGTGAGGCGCAAGTGAGCGTAAAGGGCCGACAACAAAAGCCGACTCTGGCCGGAAATGTGACCATCCAGAGCCGCGAAACCGGTGAGCCTAGTCAACTCATCCCGGTAAGGCGGCAGCACAGGAGGCTCCTCAATATATAATGGGCGTCCATCAACCTGTAGCCCATAAATGACCTCCACATCTTGAAGGGTAATGGTAGCCTCACCGGTGCGGAGATGAAATGCGTGCGTCTCCGGTCGCCACCTCTCAATCAATGCCGTCACTAGCGACCTATCGTGCTGTACCCGACCAACTTTGACGCACCGGTAGATACCGCCCCGACGTAGTATATCCAGGACACGAGGATATGGGGGGCGAGCAGCTAAGATCTCCCATGCTGAGTCCCCTAACCGGGTACGGACCTGAGACTCAAGCTGCAGGTCGGATATCCATATATGTTGCGACCTATGCTCGGGCTGAAGATACAATAACTCTCGATCGAAGGGCCCCGGATCAAGAGGGTGGTGATCCATCTGTTTTACGCATTTTAAATCAATCATTAACAAGTAGTATTAGTTATGTAATCTTTTATCAAAAAATTTATTAAGGATTGTGGTGACCCATCTGTTTTACGTATTTTAAATCAATCATTAACAAGTAATATTAGTTATGTAATCTTTTATGGAAAATTTTATTAAGGATTGTGGTGACCCATCTATTTTACGTATTTTAAATAAATCATTAACAAGTAATATTAGTTATGTAATCTTTTATCGAAAATTATATTAAGGGTTTTCAATCCTAAGCTACGGGTTATGAATCCTAAACTAAGGGTTTTCAATCCTAAAATATAAAGATTAAAAATTAATAAGTCAAATAATTAACAATTAGTTAGCATACAATTAGTATAAATAATTAATAAATAAACAATTAACTAACTAATCAAATAATTAACAAGTTATTATCATATATTTAATAAATAAACAATTAAGTAACTAATCAAAAAATTAATAAATTATTATCATATATTTAACAAATAAACAATTAATTAACTAATGAAACAATTAAGAAATTATTAACAAATAAACAATTTCCTTAGCAAAAACTAAATAAATAATTAGTCAGTCTAACAATTGAAATAGCTAGTCTAATAATTAATAAATACTTAAGTCGCTAATCAAACAATTAACAAATACTAAATAAACAAGCAATAAATAATTAACTAATTAATAATAGATAAACAAATTAAAAAAATAAAAAATTTATAGGGGGCAGTCCGCACCCACTGGGCAGTCCCCGCGCCCACTGCCCAACAATGCGCAAAAAAAAAAGCGCAATCCACCACAGATCCGTCCTAAGGTAATAATATATTTAGCAATGTAATAAAAAATTCGTAGTAAAATACCTAAAATGAAGGTGTTTTTGAGTTTTCAAAATGAGTTCTGCACCGCTATATTCCAAAATCTAACCTTAGAAACTTGTTCCTACACTTCAATATACCAAGAATATTGAGTTTTAGATTGAAAAACAGCAACAAAATAACGTTTTCGGGGTTGGGGACCACCTGAAATGGTCGTTGATGGCGGGGGTGTGGTGGGGGTGAACGGTCGGGATCTGTGGTGGGGAAGGAGGGGTCGGTTTTATGGTCCCCTCCTTCACGCACGAATTTCGTGCGTGAAACCTATTAATGTGGGTTTTTTTTTTGTACTAGTTTGGTTTAACTTTTTTTTTTTTTTGTGCTACTTAAGTCGCGGACTCCAAACTTATAGATGAAATCCTTGCTTGAAACCTCTCAAAATTGAGCTTCCCAAGTCTCAAAATTATGAAGAATAAAATAAAATCACTAAAGTGGGCGATTTATACTTGAACTGGAGCCTCAACATTGCGGAATGCACTAAACCAGTGCTGGTTACACTGGCAGTGCACAAGTTCCAAAAAAAATCTAACTTTTTTTCAATGACGCCGAAACTCACCCGACCCTATCCAACCCAAATTGTATTATTGACTAATCTAATGTTTCAAAACATTATTTTGGAATACAAATTCTCAACCAAAAAAAAAAAAAGGGTTGGGTCGTTACATTTTCTACATCCATTGGCTCTAAAATTTTCTCCATCCAGCCAAAATTTGTTTCTTGCTATCAGATAACAACTCGCCTCTGTTTTCTTTTTCATCACACTCTTTCATTGATTCTCTTTGTTTACACTATTCTTATCGGAGTCTTAAATTTCACTATCTTCTGTAAGACAGTCATCAGGATTAAAGGCTTGAATTCATTATCTCTTTGTACACAATTCTCAGGATTAAGACTTGAATTTCATTCTCTCCATTAGCACAGTTCTCAGCATTAGAGCCTTGAATTGTTTTATTGAGTTTTAAACAGTTTTAGAAATATTTTCATGTTTCTTATAATCCTAATGTGACCACAAGTCCACTTATTAATGATCCTCTTTAAAACTGCCACTTGGAATATTGTTCATATGATAAATACAAATGGAAAGGGAAAAAAATAAACGGTTACAATTTAGATGAAAGCTCGAAGTTTCTTTCGGTAAAAAAAAATTCCAAACGATCAGTGGTGTTTGTTTTGAAAATCAAAAATTTTGAATTTGTTTTTTCAGGTTTTGCCAAAAAAAAAAAAAATGTATTGAGCTATTTTTGCATATTACTATATATAATAAGGGTCAATCTAACTTTTTTTGTAGTATTTAGTTAGAATCCTTGGTTACATTACAACTAAGGTTGTCAATTAAAGATTTCCTCTTCCAAATTTATCCCTATATTTGTCTTTTATTATTTCCTCTACTATAGGGTGTTTTAGAAATATTAAGGTACTTCTAAGCCTTTTTTTATTATAGAAAATCGCTTAGACTAACTTTTTGAAGGTCTCTAACTTCTTCATATGGCTTATTTTTATTCCTACTTTATTTCTTTATTATTTAAGGTGCCACACCCAATTTTGGTAAATTTAGAAAATTTTAAGGTCCTCTTAAAATGCTTAAGAAATTATGAATTGTGATTATGTCAATTAAAAAAAAAACACGTCACTATGCATAATTTGAATGAGAGAATACACCACATTTGCAGTTACCTTAATTAAAACATGTATTGCATAAAAAATAGAAATTTCTCTAATTAACAGCTCTTTAATTGTTCAGTGTGAAACTTTGAAAATTTAATAGATAAATTGGTCTTAATTTGGATTAGATATTGTTACCTAAAATGTTTTTTTAATCTAATCATTTGTTAACAATATTGAATTTTGAATCTGTTCATCGGCATGTTTTGTTGGTTTGTATGTTGATTACCCATATCGTTCATGCTTAGCAAAATTAATAACTTTCTTTTTTGGACATTATTTTATGTATTATAATAATTTATTTTTTAAATATGATGCATGCATACTTAATTATACTTTCTATGCATAACGAACAATGTAAGTTGTAGTTTATACTGCATTCATCTAAAAAAATAATGCAAGACGTACTACGTGGTTAGTCAGTTCAATTTTTGGGATGAATTCATAAATATATTTCTTAATATATATTTACACTTAAAAGTTACATAAAAAGAAATTATAATATGAACTTGATGGAGTAGTTTAAATGTTGAGAACATCTTTGAAAATATGTAGTTAATGAAACAATTTTTAGTTTTCAGCAATAGTAATGTCAAACATCTCGTGACAAAAGAGAGTAAACTTTTTATGTTTTTTGAGTATCATTTTTTTTACGCGGGTAAAAAAGATGTTAGGCAGTGTTTGTTAGCATAGGAAAACATGATTAAATGAATCGTGAAGCATCGAATCTTCATTTGTGTTTGAGAAAATAATTAAAATATACATTTTATAAAATAATGTACCATTTAAACTAGAAAAAGGAAAAAATATCATTTTCTCATCACGTAAATTTTTAGAAAGTAAAAGTAAAGTCTAATTATATTAAGAAAAGTAATTGTTCACCAAAAAAAAAAATTTAATTGTCTTCGTCTTTTCAATATACATTGTATAATTTAATTGAATTAACATCTACAAACATTTGTAAAGTATAAAATTTTATTTTTATTTATTTGAAAGATATTTTTGTTTATAAGTAACTTCATTAAAATCTCAACAAAAGAACAAATATAGCATATCTAATTGATGTCTCTGGAACCAAACTTTTTATTTTTTGAAAGAAAATGTTATAGTTCATATTGGATATATGTTGTTAAAAATTAAGAGACTTTATGTCATGTATTAATTAGTTTGAAGGTAAAAAAAAAAAAAAAAAAAAAAAAAAAAAAAAGGTCTAAAGTAAGGACAAAAAAAGAATTTTTGTTCAATTTTTAAATATTTTTATGCAATTTAAATATATGGGAAGCCTTTAGTTTTTAAGCTTTTGCATAAAGTATCAAACTAATCTTTCAATAATTTAATGTCATAAAGAGTGCGGAAAAAATAAAAAATAATTACAATTGTAACTTTTAATCTTGATTTTGGGCCGTGCTAGAGTTTGCAGAAAAAATCAAACTAATCTTTCAATAACTTAATGTCACAAAGAAGCGGGAAAAAAATAAAAAATAATTACAAATTTAACTTTTAATCTTAGTTTTGAGCCCGGACTTAGCACGGGACAAATGCCACTAGTTACTTAACACGATAAGATCCTCCATAACGTGATTACGTAGTGTTAACCTCCATGAGAACCATTTTATAATTGCCCATTCAGATTATAGGGTAATGTAAAGTGGTATCAAGCACATAACAAAGTAGAACTTCACTTTTGAAGGCTACTGAAGTTCAATGCTTTTATTGATCTTTATCTATGGATTTATAATCGATATATACTTGGAGACATGTACGAAATACTCAAGATAGAGTCCAAATTACAAGAGAATATCTCTTTAAAGTAATTCTAGTGGATTTTGTATTCGACTCAAATTTTGTTTTGGATAAGTCATCTTTAATACTCCCCTTACAAACTAAAAAGAGGGTTTCTGTTAGACCCCTAAGTTCGGACTTAGACGTATGCGGGCGTGGGCAGTGTCAAGGGCTTGTGCATTGCCCCTTGACATGGGCCTATGTGGGTGTTAAAAGCAATGTGTGGGGTTGCTAAGTCAAGGTGCTTGGGTGTTGGAAAGGTAGCTTGACGAATGTCAGTGGCACGACAGGCACATGGCACCAGGCGAGCATGCGTGCAGGCAGTGGGTTGACTCGGACGGACATGGGTGTTGGCATGGGCTGGACGAGGGCAAGGTAGATGGGCAAAGCAAGGCATTGGCATGGCATTGACATGAAGATGGGTGAAAAATATTCTAAGTGTTGGGAGAAGCTATGAGGCAGAATTCGGGCTAGGCACGCGCACGACACATGGGGGGAGCATGCATGTGGCACATGTGACGGCTACACAGTGTGCGCGGCATGTGCGACGGTTGAGGCGAATTTCTAAAGGCTTTGCCCACATGGGCGAAGTGTTCCCTTAGAATCAGCATAATGTTCCCATATGTAACTGTTGGCACATGCCAAGCACGCCTCTTCCCTTGTAACTGCCCCTGGCAGGTTTCTTTATGTAGCAGAATTTGGCTATGGCATTTATCAGTTTGGTAAGCCTCCAAATTCGTGAGTCCTTTGTAATATCTGAGAGATAATAAAAGGTTGGTCATTTGCCTGCAAACGTGTGTGTATCTTTCATTGTGTGCTAACCCAAAATTGAATCTAAATGTCAAACGTGTGTGTGCGCGAAGGCTGAAGTTGGCTATGACGCTGACTGTCGAGCAGTGGTGACTGTTACACCTCCTATTTTATTTCAAGGAAATTTCGGCTTATTAGTGATGTATACCGTCGGTACGGTAGCCCGCACCAAAGTCTTGGTTATGAGATATTTTGCTTGGTATGTGTACAGGTGTATAAGTATGTATTCTGGACATTTCGAGGGAATTGGAAGTGAAACGAATTGAATCGGAGCAGTTCAAGAAACTGCTAACACCAGTCAGCGTCGACGGCCCAAGGGACGGACTGTCGACACGTCGACGAGTCGTCGCCTGGCACCGTCGACGAGGTTCTGCGATCAGACATCTCAGGCGGAGGATCGACGGCGCACGTCGACGAGCCGTCGACCCTGCTCGTCGACCCGCCGATCTGGAAGTTTCCAGCCCTGTCTATAAATATAAGAACCCACGTTTTATTTCATTATTTTTCACAAAAAGCAGATTCTATATCTCTCTAGAACCCTCCAAAAACCCTCTCTTCATTTTCATAACAATCTATACCAAAAAGCCAAGATCAAAGCCAAGAATTAAGAATTTCTTTGGCATGCAAGTGGAGGATTTCATTCTAATGGAGTGGAGTAACTCAAGGCTTATTTCAAAGTGATTAAGGTAAGTTTTATGATTCTTCCATGTTATTTAAACTATTGAAGGGTTAAAAGACTTGAATTATGGAGAAAAAAGGAACATGAGTTGCAAGTATGAAAATAAAGATATTTTTAAATCATGACTTGACTTGAATCATAATTCTTGATATGTAATGAGTGCAATCTTGCTATTAATGGTGGTAAAGATGTTGTAGAGGCATTGTATGAGGATGGACACGGATGGTGCCATAGCTAGGGTCATAAAGGAGTGATAGGGAATGTTGGGATTGATAATGTCTAGCTTGATGAAATTGTGGATTAAGATATGGTGGTTGTTGTTGTGATATTGGGAATTATTATTATCATCATTATTATTATTATTATGTGGAGGAAGTTATCGAAATAAAGGAAGATGTTAACTGATTTTCGTTAGCTTTAGTTAAGCATAAGTATGTCTTCGATTGTCTAATTTTGGTACGAATTTCCTTGAAGGTAGAAACGTGAGCATTGGAGAGAAGCATCCAAGTGATAGATTAACGAATCATTAAGGTATAAAAGGCTAGTCCCTTACTTCTAAGGCATGATTCTCATGAAACGAATTCCCTTTTTCCTTCCATGACCTTCTTACATTCAGGGAATATATGAGTCAACATTATATAGAGATTCTAAAGCCCACGGTATGACATTAATTATTATTGATAGACCCACCTTATGATACTAGTTCCTTCAAGGTGAGGTAAGATGATTATGATTTCCCCATAATAGAATCGGGGGTTCTCGACCTTACGTCACCCCGATATGGTTATAGATTATCTCGGGACTCTAATGTATGTTTTATGACGAGCTTATGAGATGTATGCGATGATATGATTCTACCGCGCCTAGATGGCCGGACATGTCACCGCGAATGCGGGCTGCATATGATTCTACCGCGCCTAGATAGCCGGGCATGTCACCGCTAATGCGGGCTACTTGTGATTTTACCGTGCCTAGAGGGCCAGACATGACACCACTAGTGGGCGGCGTATGATGGTACCCAGACGCGGGTACATGAGGATTTTATACGTGATAGGTTGATGTATGTGATATGTTTAAAATGCATTTACTCTTAAAGGCTAAGCAGGCTATGTTTTCACCTTATGTTTCAGGATTTCTTTATTATGCTCATTTTATTTAAGCCTTACATACTCAGTACAATGCTCATACTGACGTCCTTTTCTTTGGACGCTGTGTTCATGCCCACAGGTAGACAGGGAGGTGATCCAGACTCATAGGAGCTATCAGCAGACCTGAGAGCACTCCATTGTTCCGAAGGTGCTATTGCTTATGATTGTGTATATATCTATTTTGGGCACGACGGGGTCCTGTCCCGTCCATATGTCTAGTACTCTAGTAGAGGCTCGTAGATACGCATGTGTGGGTAGTATGGTCTCGCGATTTTTCCCATGTGTATATATGTATTATTATTTTGATAGCCAGATGGCTTATGTATATAAAAGTAATTATGTTTCAAATGGAAATGGTTTCCCTATGATTATAAGCAGGTTATTAACGAATGATCACGGAATGAGTATGATTACTAGTACTATGAGTGGTGCACGGTGATTAGCCCCGGGCACTCGTCATGGCCCTTAATCGGGTCGTAACGGTGACGTTGAAAAAAATCACCCCTGTTTCAGTTTCCCACATAAAGTTTGTTGGAAAGAAATACAAATCGGGTTAATGATAATAATTTTGTGAGAATAGTCATATAAAGCCTCGTAAGTTTTAAATAATAATTATGACTAATTGCGAGCCTAATGACGTGATCAAAATATTTATTTGGTGTAAACGAACTCACACAATGGTGATAAAATATTTGGGACATAATAATATATGAATGATATGGTGTAGAAGTGGATTAAAGTGACGAAAGAGCAAATTTATGGTGAAAGAAAAAGGGGTCATTCGCACAAATGTCCTATTTCGAGGGTGGTCTTTACTTTTGGTCCCTCAAATCGCTGGTCTTTAATTTTTGGCCTTCAGCACTTTAAGTGGCCGAAGATACCCCTGAAATTCTGGGTTCGAACCCCAGCAGAGTATAAAAAAAAAAAAATCGCAAGGCAAGATTTCATAATTTCTGTAGAATTCCAGCAGAGTGGAAAAAAAAATCGCAAGGCAAGATTTCATAACAAACTATGTCTATTCGGGGTAAATTATGTCTTAATGCATACTTCTATAGAAATTAAATTATCCTACAGAACTATACCTTAAGGCATAGTTTCTATACAAAAGTTATGCATGCCTTAAGGCATAACTTTACCCCGAATAGGCATAATTTGCTACGAAATCTTGCCTTGCGAATTTTTTTTGACTCTGCTTGGTTCGAACCTGAATCTCTGATTTCGTAGACTCGTGAATAAGGATACTTTGGCCCACAAATTTTCATTAAATGAGAAGTAGGGACAAAAATTAAAAATCAATCCATATGAAGGCCGATCAGCGCAATTTTTTTGAAAGGAAAATTGAAAGGATTTGAGGAGCATTACCACAGGGTCCGACCAGTCATTAACACAACTGAAGGTGAGTATTTAATGATGTCTAGAGTCAAATCCAAGACACCCCTAATATTATGTATTAAACTGCAGATACACCCCTATTTAATAAAATCAAACATTGACGGCCCTTTATGCTATGAAAATTCTAGTCAAATTAATGATGCCATCCCTATTTTTCTTAAAATACTTAAACCCCTTATATAATGCAAATCCTACACAGAGAAATGTTTATCTAACTAATTAATAAATTTATGATAGTTTGAAACGGGAAAATAAATAAGTAAAAATGAGGAATTCATATCTATTAAAAAAAATAACTTCCATATTTAGAGTGCAAGATAATTCGCAGATCTTATTTTAATATGTGGTCATCTCTTTATTCAAGTGGTTTGAAGATACCAGTTTCAAAAAAATATTTGTTCTCTTTCTTTTAATCGAAGGTGAATAAATATTTCTAATGTCATTAAATTAAATGTATAAAAATGGAAGAAAGATGACACGACCTTTTATGACTATTACTCGTTTTGAGCATAAAGCGGTATATTCCTATCTTTATGAATCGGACAATACTATGCTATTCCCACTATTTGTAATTGTAACTTGTCTTCTATTAATTACTATTTGAAAGTTTAATTTTAAATATACCTCAGATTTCTCAAAATCAAACACTTGACACCCTAGTTAAATAAAAAAAATTATTCAGCCTACATTTTGCGTAGGATTTCGGTCACATAGAAGGTATAAGTATTTGAGTTAAAATACAAGAGATTTATTTGCTATTGCGTTATATTACAGGACTATATTGTGTAATTTACCCTAAATTGCATATCCATTTCCCCAAAAGCTGGAAAAAGAAAATGTCTCCTATTTTTGTGACTTACTTTTCCACTTTATACCAAGATTCTTTCACACTAACAAATTTGTCTCCTATTTTTATAACTTGTTTATTCACTGTAAGTACACCACAGAAGATACAATACTTGCGAAGAAACCAGACATCATTGTAAATAAATTATCGTTGTTTCAGTCTTAATAGGTGGCACTTTCTGTAACTGAATTACCAAAGATTAATATGGAGAAAGTTACCCTTCTTTTTTGGCATTGAAATTGCGGAGGATGAGGTGTATTTCATTTATTCCTCATGGTATCCAGTTATGTTCAAAAAATGAATTATGAATATTACAAACAACACTTTTACATACTTTTGGCAGAAAAACAAAGGAAAAAGAATTATTTTGCACTGTTCTACCTGATGGCTACAACAACAATTTCCATCTTGCAGCAAATGAAATCTAAATGTCCGTGTCAATCGACAGCTTTTAAGAGTTTCTAAAACTGTGTTAAGTGGATCTTTCACCCAGCTCGGGTTTTGAGAGATATGACTTAGCTAAAGCAAAGCATTTCTCCTTCTGCTTCTTGTACTCGTTATAGCGCCGGAAAAAATAACTGATATAATCAAAATCGATGGGTGACATTTTCGCCTGGCGATATCAAAAAACAAAAAGATCATAATGTAAGGTCTTTTTTGCATTTTCTTTGGACTGCAACTAAAATATAGCATAATAGCAGTACCTGGATCAAAGCCCAGAGAGCCCAGTATAGATGTGAAGCTAGCATGTAACTACTGGTCTCGACATATAGGGCATCAAGGTCCTTATCAGATATCTGTCATCAAAGGCAACTTAGATATACTTTGTCAAATGTGTACAACATTTGCAATTATTGATATTAAGTTCAACTGTTTTCTCCCTACCTTCACAAGTTAGGGGTAAGCTCTACGACTCTGTGTACACTCTACCCTCCCCACCCTCCCCAGACACCACATGTGGGATTACACTGGTTTTGTTGTTGTTGTTGTTGTAAGTTCAACTGTTTTCTATTGGTGGCAGACACAGTAATACAGTAGCGTTCCAAGTCTTAATCCCATGATTTCTTCCAACAAATCCACAGGAGCGTGCATATAATATCAATGTGTTTATGTTCCAGAAAACCAGATCGTCCAGCTACACTATTGAGAGGACATGGGCATAAGAGGATTTGTTATTTTCAACACATCAATATGGCATGTAAAGCTCTGTGGTGAAAGAAACATTAATCCTTCCAAACTTGATGGGAAGAAAGTCTTTCAAACTTCTCTCTGGCACTAAATCACGATACTATCTTAAAACCTTCATTTTTGGTCAATTAGATTATGCCTTTTCCGAGATTGTTTTACACATGCTTTCCACCCAGAAACTTCTCCATTGAGTTTGCTATATATCCTCTTTTGTATCATCGGAATGTTTCTGATTTTTTTTATTTTTTTATTTTGGCTAAATAA
Source organism: Lycium barbarum (assembly GCF_019175385.1). Classification (NCBI taxonomy): domain Eukaryota; kingdom Viridiplantae; phylum Streptophyta; class Magnoliopsida; order Solanales; family Solanaceae; genus Lycium; species Lycium barbarum. The sequence goes on from NC_083344.1 coordinate 84,268,704, forward strand.
TTGTTTCACATATAATAGCAGTAGACAAGTCCTGTCCTAGCTATACAACATGCACTATTAAGTATGAAGAAGTTTCAATTTTTTCCCACATTTACCTCATTCGGTCGGTCAGAATCCAAATAGTGCCTGAAGAAATGAAACTGCTCATCCTTACTTGGATATCTACATGTTGAACCATCTCTAATATTAGTCTTCATTTACAACAAAATATCACCATAAAGATAAGAGGGAAAAGAAGGGAACTGGAGGACGTGGAGAAAGAGATGCAGAGAGGGAGAAGCAACATACAAGGTGTAATCACAATCATAGCCAGCATATTCATTGAAGTGATTCCCTATGTCAAAACCCCTATAATTGTAAGATCCATACTCAAAATCAATGAAATACAGCTTTCCTGAATTTTGATAAATGGAAATGAGGTTAGTACAAACAGTAAGTTAACGTAACTAAGAGAAAACTCATCAAGCATTCTTCCAATATGATAGCAAACACCAACATCAAATTTAGAGATGTCAGCCATTAGATACAATCTAGAAACCAGGTTGAAGACTTATAAACCATTCAGATATATTTTCTTAACAGGATAGACTATTTTATTTGATGATATTTATCATATGGAAAGTTTGTCAAATGAAAAATGGACGCAGGAATGTTTAACTGTTCAAAAGAAAAAATTGGACGCAGGGGTGCCCTGGTAAATTCCATCCAAAGACTTATGTTGCATCTTTATCAGAGTATACAAGCCGAATCAGATAAAATTAGTTCCCTTACTAAACATAAACCTTAAGAAGGACGAACAAGCAATAGTGACCAGCTATATGTTCATCTAAGCATAAAAATTTGCAGAAGTATTACCAAATAGTCCACAATGTGCATAATCAATTAAGAGTTCTAAATGATAGGGGTTTCCTCTCCAATAGATGAAAAAGCATCTCGAGGTTACTGAATTTTATAATGACCGGGAGAGGAGGGGGGGGGGGGGTGTGGAGAATTTCTAATTGAAAATGTCACTACAGAAGAAAGTACCTCTATCAAAATGTAAAAACATTGGAAAGCTAGATCATAAGTACCTTTATCCTCATTAAGCATCAGATTACCAGAGAGTAAGTCATTGTGCGCAAACACCACCGGGGCATTAAGACGGTCCGTCAATTCCTGTTCAGAATTGCATGTCATGAAACAAAGGAATATACCCATTTAATACGTGAAGCTATTTTCCAGACCCCACTTGTGGTATTACACAAGGTATGTTGTTGATGTTGTTGTAAGCTACTTTAATAATGCCATTCTGGCCCAATACCAAATGAATTTCTGTACTATCATCTGCTTTACAGAGGTAGAAGTAGTAACACAGATAAATAAACCCTAAAGAAAACTCCTCAAGTTAACTTCCTATATATTTCAGGTTTCTTAAGTTCAAAACTATGCTACAATTATGGAATGTTAAAAAAAGCCAAGAAAGAGCACCCTATGTGGGAAATAAGTTCCCTTAACTTGGAAACCTACAACATTTCATCTGTGCCAACTTTTGGATGTGATTAACTACTAGAAAGACCTACGATGGAAATATATACAAAGCCATCCAATTTGAAGTAATCTGCATGGAAGTATGATGGAAGATGAGTCAACACCTAAAAAGTTCTTTGGAGGTTGTCATAGCTGCCATAGGAGATTGCCTAGATCTCTCCAGCGAGATAAAAAGAGAAACAACAGTTAACTTCAGAAAATGATGTGCTGAACATCTTCTAGCTATTGATTTCTCCATAAGGGGATAAGGGAAAATTGCTAGCATATGGTCTCAAAATAGCAAATCTGTGAAAGCAAACTGATTTAATACAGATTAATAAATATGTTAAATGCTTGTAGGGCTGAAATTTGCACTGTCATAAAGAAGATAAAGGGAAATCCCCTCCCCTAAGGTGAACAGCAAATAATAATTAGAATAAAAATCAAGTACATGCTCATGGGAGGTTGCACTACCTTGAGTTCTATGATTTCATTATGAACTTCCTGGAACAAAATTGTCTCATACTTTATCTTCTTCTCACCATCATCAAATTGGAGAGTTGATGCTATAAAAATGGAAAAGCACTCACGCATGAGAGGATCTTTCGTGGTAGCAGTTAATTCAGTACAAGCTTTCCAGTCTGTGAGACTAGAGGGTCCATACATATTATCCAATCTGGGATGAATGATTTCTCGGTAATATAATATCACTGGAGAATGTTCAGTGAAGGATGCACCTTTCGTGAAGAACTTGAGCACATCATTCCATACTTGAGGTTCTTTCGAGCCCGGAATTTCCACCTGATGGAACTTTCGAAGTTGCTTTGCAATTTCAGCAGCAAGCTTGGGGTTTCTCAAGTCTGTTGAAGAAGTTAAAAGAAAATGACAACTAATTTGCATATAATAATAACACCAAGAGATTGACGAGAAGTGAAAATGTAGGTATCCCCGAAAAACAGAGGGACCACAAAGTTGCTTTGACAAGCCCAAGATACACCTAAACTAACGTGTAAGTGCAACAGGTCAAACAAGATCTGTTGATGAAAGGGCTCAAAGGCAACTATTGTGTTAAACTTTAGTCCTGCTGCAGGGGCTTATAAAGCTCTCCTTTCTAACGTGCTCTTCTCAACCTAGTTTGTGGATAAGTTTTATAAGATCCAAAGCACACAACAACAACAACATACCCAATGTAATCCCACAAGTGGGGTCTGGGGAGGGTAGAGTATACCGAAACTTCTTTTCTATTAAACTACTTCAGAAGAAGAAGCAGACCCACAGAAAGATGATGAAATGACCACGTCAATTAGGTAAAAAAAGATGGATCTTGAAGAATGCAGGGTTATACAAATAAAGATCAATAAGGCTGGTCAAAAATGAAAGGCTTAGGATAATCAACTATCTTAGAAGATTACAATCTTTTATGCACATTTTGGTTGCTAATAATAAAAGAAATTCCAGCCTATGTAATGACCATCTTTTTATTTCTTCAAAATGGACCAATTAATATTCGGTTACCATTCTCAAAAGAAAAAAAAAGGGGGGGCCAATCAATATTACATTCTTTAAGAGATCTAACAACTACTACAACATGAACCATGGACGAAATATGTCAAGCATATGATATGGACTATTTATTACCAGATGTAGCCCCTTCGGCCCTTACATGGATTCCTTGGAGAGGAACAAGAGAACCCTTAAGAGGTGGAAATGAGTTAAAACGGTATAGGGCATGTTTTTTATTTTTGGTCAACTTTTGGTGCAACCACAAAGTTCCTGTTAGTATAGATGACATGATTAGGTATCATTCATAAAATTTATTCCTTTTCTGTAGGTTTTTACTTTTTGTAAACAACTAGTACACTGAGCTTTCCCAAACAACATCATTCGTAAGAAAATTCTTTTTTTGGTAGGTTTTTACTTTTTTGTAAACAACTAGTATACTGAGCTTTCCCCACAACATCACTAAATTATTTATTTATCAAAAAAGGGAACTTTTTATTACCCGTTTGGCCTTGGCTTGGATGATTGGCCATATAAAAGCAGCTACAGAATCTGGAAGTCAAACCTTAAACCTAAGGGAATGACTTTGCTTTTGATGGTTTGACTAAATACATGAAGTTCTCTTGACACAAAATGAAAACCAATGGGAACATCACAACATAGGATGGAGGTGGATTGCAGATTATAAATTCAATATTCATTTTCACTCTTCAACAAATTTAACTACATATGGACTTCCTTGAACGTATCTTACTTTAGATAGGTTTCCTAGAAGTCTATAAATAATAGGTATTCTGTTTTCAGGAACCTTTAGATAAATCGACATCGCGAGTTTGACCTAATAGGATATAGTGTACTAGTAGAATGTTGTGTTTTTATGTTAATGAAAGATGGTGTTTTTCTGTTAATGAAAGATGGTTCAAGGGCTTTGAGGTGCACAGAGGGCAACGATGTACACTATCCATTTCATCATCTATATGCAAATGATACTCAGCAGTTTTCCTGAACCAGCAGCACGTCAACTAAGGTACCTGATATATATTTTTGAGTGTTTTCGAGGCTGTCTCAGGACTTCATGTCAATTGGTCAAAGCAGGCTAATTCCAGTTAACTCATTGCGAGATTTTACAAGGCATGACAACTATTCTTGGCTGTCAAGCGGAAAAAAATCTTCCAACAGTTTAGGTTTTTTTTTTTTTTTTTTTTTTTCAAAGCAAATCCAACAGTTTAGTTGGATCTGCCTTTAGGGGCAAAACATAAGGCAGAATCTATATGGCTGGAGGTGGTGGAAAGATGTAAAATGAGATTATCCAGCTGGAAGAAAAATAACCTTTTCTATGGTGGGGTGGGGGGGGGGGGGGGGGGGGGGGGAAGAGAATCTTGATACTTATTAATAGTGTGTTGGATTCAATGCCAACATATATTATGTCTTTGCCTGTTAAGGTAAACAGGAGAATTAGCTAGTTACGGAGAGATTTCTTATGGAAAGGCAATAGAGGGTAAGACTTTCAACCTGGCCAAGTAAAGCATCGTCACTATAAAGAAACAGGAGGGTCGGCCAAAGGCGGATCAAGGATTTAAACTTTATGGGTCCAAGTTTGAAATCCTACCACAGTTCATTTGATATATAGGATTTAATCTATTATTTGTACTATTTACTGAAATTTTTTCACACATATACAGTGCCTGAGCTAAGCTATTGAGTTCAGATGAACCCGAGCCCATACTACATCCGCCCTATTGGTTGGGCATCAAGAACTTAAGGGGTCGTTTGGTGTGAAGGATAAGCAAAAATAGTCCCGGGATAAAATTTTAGTGCCTCCTTATCCCATGTTTGGTTGGAATAAAAATCCGGGATAACTAATCCCGGGATTAGTTATCAAGGGATTGTACCCGGGATAACTTATCCCGGATTAGTTATCCCGGGATTAGCTGTTTCCCAACCAAACAAGCACTAAGAGTATAGAATAGGAGCCTTTTGATTAAATGGCTATGAAGAAATAGTGTTGAAGACAATGCTATAAGGAGGAAGGTTATCACAGTCAATTTTGGTCAAGAGAACGTGTGGTGTTCAAAGACGGGCGCTCCACCACAAGGAATAGGTATGGGAGAAATATCAAAGCACTATGGCCAAGTTTTTCACAGGACATAGGAATCAAGATAGGCAATGGAAGAAAAATCTCCTTCTCTGACATAATTGCACAGGAGCGGGGATTACCCTGTACGCACCCGAAGGATAGCGGCTGCGGGTTCCCTTGTCATCAAAAAAAAAAAAAAATTGGCTAAGGTTACTTTCCTCTTAGAAATCAATTTCTCACTCTTTTTAACCTTGCACAGGACACCAACTTTATACTAGCACAAAACAGGGAGGGAAACATTTGGAACATCACTTTCAGAAGAAATCCTAATGAAGCAATGAAGATTAAACTAAATTGGAAGGGTCAGGCAAATGAATCATTTCCAGTTAGTTCATGGTACAGTCAGAAGGAACAATCATATTACTCAGGGACAATGGAATAAGGGTTGGAAAACCTATTTCCCAGTCGAAGTGATCTCTGAGGCTAATAATCAAAGAATCATACTTGACTCAAGATACTCTACAAAGAAGGGGGATACAATTAGCCAACGGATGTTACATGTGTAGAGAAGAATCGAATCAAACAATCATTTATTCCTTCACATTTCTTTCACTTCACGTGTTTGGAAAAGATTGAGCCAAGAAAAGTTTCATAATTTCTTTTGAGCTGGAACAGGAAAGGACTGACTAAGCACTTAAAGAAGACTGGGAAGACCATACCTGCTTACATTTGGAGGTGCATCTGAAGAGAAAGGAACAGGATGCTTCACAGGACAAGAAAACACTATTTTGAAAGTCAGATCTGATTGCATCAGTTGATAGCTTTCTGGTGTCATGTAGAAACAGGAAAGGACGCAGAAACACTACCACACTTCATAGAAATTTTTGTATAGACACTCGGGGTTTTAGCTCTTTCTGATGTTTCTACTTTTTGGATGTAATTGCAGCACATTCTTAAGTGCTGGTCTTGATATCAATAATACTTAACATCTCAAACAATAAAACTATATAGTTTACTTCTTAGTTTTCTTCTTCAAAAAGTTCTTCCCAGATCTTTCTTTTTTTGAATAAGAAGTTCTTCCCAGATCTTCTGATGCCTAGTCCTAAATAATTCTGAATAGGAAAGGGAAACACGTGAAAAATTTCAAAATCACAAAGGAAATATAAACTCTGGACTGGTAGCCAAAAGTCATTTACACTAAACCACGAATAGTGTCTACTACATATAAGCTACAAATGGAAGTCTGGTTAAATGCCTACCTGAGGGTGTTAAAGTGCGTGCATCAATAAATGACTGAACAATGCCATTCCCAAATACTCCAAGCAACTTGGCACCAAACCCAGCCGCTGAGAGGTATTGAATTGCCTAAGGAAAAGAACTTAACAATCATAAAGTGTGTATGATTCATGGACATGACCATAGTTACAAGAATTAAATCAATAAACCTTCTAAGTTCAGAGGAGAGTGGATGCATCCATTGAAAATACAGATTTCACCCACGAAGATGTGGAATCATGGGCTAAACTTATGCAAGAAATAACATATTAACTGATCACAAAAAGCTTAGACCTATGTAGTCAAAACCTGACAGGAAATATATGTCAAGAACAAAAGTAAACTTGCATATGTTCAATCAGAACATCTAGAATCAAAGAGCCGATTTCTTGTATTATTCTGAAGAATGGTAAATGTACAACTTCTAACAATAATAAGTGAGAAAAATCTTAATAATTAGGCATGAACACTAGAGATTTTGTGATATAAAGGTGCTCGGATACTAGGACTCCAAAATACTCTCTCTGCAGAGTAATTCAACTAGTTCCCTCCCCTTTTTTTTTTTTGGATAAGGTAGTTCCCTCCCCTTTTCTTCGCCTCAATTTGAACAAAACAGAATTTAAAGTGAAGTGCAAAAACAAGGCAAACTCCGCCATTAACTTGGGACAATAAGATACTGTGGTTATCCCATTTTACATTGCATATTACTATTTGAAGTTTATTTTTTCTTTGCTTACCATTGTATTTATTTAAAACAAAATTGAGGAATCAATGTCTAGAACAAAATTAAATTTCGTAGTCCGAACACCGTTTTCTTCTTAAGATAGATAGATTTCAAAATGTTTAGCAGGTTGACTGGCTTATTTGCCCCACCGGATAAGACTACAAGACTCACACATGAGGTCTACGCATACTCTTCTTGAAAGCAATCCTACTTACAAACAAGACGAGATAAGCAGATAACCCTTTTGCAGTCGACTTAAGTTACTCAAAATTCAACTGTTTCCGGTCCATATGATAAGAATAATGCACGTTACAATAAAATCAACAGAAGCCTCTGAAACTAACCTGCAGTTCTCGTTCACGGTTAATGACACATTCAGTATTAGGACCATATAACCTAACTGTCATACTTTCATTCTTTCCATCATCTTCTCTTACAGATACTTTTAGCACTGCAAAAAGAAATAAAATATTGTTAGGACATACTTAAGTCATACAATATTTCGGTCAACAAAAACTTTAAAAGTGAATCATTCTTTTGTCATAGGAAACTACATATGGTAATGGTATACGCCAAAATTTAGAATGATATATTAGGAAAGCAAATGAAGGCTTACAAATAGCAAATTCAAACCAAAAAAAAAAAAGTTACGCACATAAATTTGTGATGCCACCAGACACCGTCTCAACAGAGAAGTGAGAATCATCCAGACATGACCATCGGTTAAACAAGTCCTTGCACAGTTCTCTGCACAGTTTCCAACCAAGTTCAGAAATAGAAGAGGAAGAACAAAAATTAGTCCCAATATACAGGTGCATGCATATGTAAAAAATTACTTTTGAGTGTGGGAAGAATAGATAGAGTGCATCCATTTTACATACACATTTCATCAGCCTAATAAACCATATCCCAATTAATTTCACATGTACTTGTTACAGCAATAACCAGAGGGAGACCTTTTTCTTTATAATCATGGGGTCCTGACAAGCATATGCACCACGACTAGCTCACTGGATACCTGTTGCCTCCTAACAATGTAGGTAATGGGTAATGAACCTACCAAGGCTTAGACAAATGGAAAAAATTCACCTAGTGTCGCCTTCGCTAGGATTCAACCTTGGTTTTCCAAGGTTGTCACTCCAATTCTTCGTCCGCTAGATCACTCCCTTGGAGGCATAACTAGAAGCCTTTGAAATAGCAAAATCTTGTATTTTGATTATCCTCAAAACTAAAAGTTCATCCGTCAAATGATACATTGTTGCCGTCAAGCTACGTAAAATAGATAAATTTATGCACTCACTACATCTCATGGTACAATTTATTAACATTACATTCATATTTGAATGCCAAAATGGTGCGCTATGCTCTTGGAGCAAGTGAAATACTTTGAAATGAGCAAATGTTAATTCTATACATCCAACAATAAGAATTCTGGTTTTCATACCATAAATGAGGACTACAACAACAACAACATACCCAGTGTAAGGGGTCTGGGGAGGGTGGTGTGTACGCAGCCTTACCCCTACTTTGTGAAGGTAGAGAGGCTGTTTCCTATAGACCCTCGGCTCAAATAAAGCATAACACACCATAAACGAGGACTGATACTCAAAAAACCTACTCCTGAAATAGTCGAATATCATTTCAACCAGTAGGATCATGAAGCTTTAATATCATGTCTAACAGTGTTACGTATCATTAACAACCTGAAAAGACCTTAAGTAATCACTTTACACTGGTCCACAGTGAGTCAATGTTAATTGAACATAAAATTTTTACAATATTTCAACTCAACTCAACTCAAATTATACTTTTCTTAACGTAAACGAAATTGACAAGGCCTCCATCGATCCTACTACTCCCTCCGTCTCTATATGTTTGGCTTGGTTTAATTGGATACAGAGTTAAGAGACGAAATAAGACTTTTGCCACATAAGTTAACATAAATAAATACCAATACTTAATCAAAGGCATAATACATAGATAGACACCTTAACTTGGCGTCACCTGGCAACTAAACACTCCAACTTTGAGAATGCACAGCTAGACACCTCAACTCGTCCCTATTGTGTCTCGTGGACATCCGACGCTGACGTGGCACATAAATTTTGGATTTGGAGGTGTCTAGATGATCATTTTAAGTTGGAGTGTTCAATTTACACCGTGGAGACGAGTTGAGGTGTCTAGATGATCGTTTTGCAAGTTGAAGTGTTCAACTGACAGTAGAGGTCCAAGTTTAAGTGTCTATCTATGTATTCTTCCCTTACTCAAATTTTGTTTTGTATCCAGTGGGGCTTATAATAAGTCATCCAAAAGCACAGCCACAACCTAAAGCTAGCATCGAAAATTAAAATAAATAGCTCAAAGAAATATGTCATCCCACATTCATATAAGCGGAAATCGAAACAGAGCTCAAAGCTAAATTTAGACTTGATTATGTGTGCACTTACTTTTTCTTCAGCTTCACAACACTTTCTATCTGAAAAACAAATATCTAACTTCAATAGCAACATAGACGGCCTAAATTCTTTTTTTCCTTCCTTTTTTGATAATGCTAATACCCTAACCATCTTCTTCTGTGCCCCTGGACTGTTCCACCAGAATTCTTAACATAAGGAATGTGGACCTAATTAGCATTATTCAGTCAAACCTCTCTATAACAGCGTCGTTTGTCCTGATACTTGGCTGCTATAGCGAGAACATATAATATACTCCCTCTATCTCAATTTATACTTTTTGCTTTTAGAGAGTCAATTTGACTAAACTTTGAAGCTAAATTGAGTTAGATTAACTCAATATTTTAAGATTAAAATTTGTATATTTGAAAACTACACGAAAAGTACGATAAGTTACAACTTTTCTCATATCAATTTATTAAAAAAATACATCTTAAAATGTTGTGCAGTTTAAATCTCAGAAAACGAAAAGTATCTCATAAATTGGGACACACGGAGTAACATAACATGAAAGATGGGTTTCACACATGAAACATGGTTGTTACACTGTTATATAGAGAGGTGTGACTGTATTCCTTGAAAGTTAGCTAATGAGCTTGGGTGAAACACAAAGGATATTAAGCCTCGAAAAGGTGCATTTCGAGAGAAAATTAAATATTCATAAAAGAAAAAACTGTGTGAATGCTCCGCAGAAACAAAAACACTAGGTAATTTCCTCCTATCTGTCCTACACAGAGTTACCAAGGTTATATTAGTCGAGACCCGGACACCGCGGTTATTAAAAAAGCTGTGTGGGAAACTCGGAAAACGTACACGATTTGAGGTTTCATGTGGGGAATAGAGAGAGTATGATCGACGGTGAGGGGCGAAGATGCAAATTTGGTGTTGGGAGCTCCATCTGCTACTTCCATGGCGTTCCAGATCTTCTTAACTGCTCCCATATGTCTTTGCTACCACTAATATTTATAATACTCTCTTTTGCAGCTAATAATTCCAATGCTTTCTTCGATTAGATTTACATGAACCAGAAGTTTTGTCTCTTTCACGTTAAGACGATATTGTCCTTGCTCTAATTATTCTACTCTCCTTTCCACTTTTACACTTCTCTTTAGCTAAGCTTATCAATACGTGTAAAATAAAAAATAGAAAAGGTTAACACTAGTATAGAAATTATTACACTTCTACAAATTACCACGAAAACTCTTTTTTCTACACATGAAATAATTAAGAAATATTTTCTCTATTGCTTATTCTGGTTCTTCGGCTATATTATATTATATATATGACATGATACAAAGTTTTTGGATATGCGTGTTCCTCCTGTGTTTCCTGTTAATCAATACTTATTTTTAAGAACGGCATAGACAATACTCCTCCCCATTCTAAAATAATTGAATTTTTGGGATGTGACACACTAGTTAAGAAATCTAATTAATGGCATTAATCAAAGGATTATTTGACTAAATTATCCTATATCTTTCCCCAAACTTTTTTTAAAAGTTGAAATAGTGAATGTTGAAATTTCGAAAAACTATTAAAAAGAATGGTAACTTTGGAAAAATTTCATTAATAATCTTTTGGACTTTGAAAAATTCACTTATTTTGGACCAAAGAATAAGACTCAAAAGTTTATTTATTTGGAATGGAGGGAGTATTAAAACATGTGTATAATGGGTAACATAAAAATCGAATGGGAAAATTACAAGTTCAAATTGACAAACATTCTACCGACTTGAATGACTTATTAATCGCTAAATGATTAGATATCCTCTAAACCTCAAAGTTGAATGACTAAAACTATTAGTTAGGTAGTATGATGTGTAGTGAGCGAAGTTTTTGTCACGACTCGTATCCATGTGACCAGCACCCGACACTATACCCGGTCCAAACAAACCAATCCATACAAGAATACCCAATTATATATTACGTTCCTAACGTGTATGCAGAATAATTTTAGAAACACAATCATTTTAGAAACCATCTCTCTAGCTTTCTCTAAACCCATTTCCTTTGCTAGCGATTACGGATTACGGGTGACCCGTTTCACGGCTGGCCGGAATGGCCAAAGGCCGGCAAAAAAAGAACCAGAACAAGGTGCAATTATCTGAAGTGAAGACCAAAGCAGTACATCGCCGACCATTAGAGATGGTACAGCAAAGCGAAGCTAGGGTTCGAGAAGAGAAGACCACCAAACAAGGGGAAACGACCTACATGCCGCCAATCTCTGTGATTGGTGCAAAAGACAAACAAAGTGGGAAAAGCCTAATAGCAGTAGCTCGCACACAACTGAGGTAAGTGCTATTGCTACACCATCGTCCACTCCACCGCCACAAGTGACTCGACTGCCATAAGTGACTCCATCGGTGGTAACTGGTCCTAGGGTTCATCCCATTCAAAAACCAGCACTGGTGCAGGCAAATTCCGACGAGAGATCTTGGGCTAATGTTCTCACTAAAAATAAACTAGTTGCTCGTGGACAAACTCTGAAATTCATTGCTCCACAAATTCAAGATGGGATTAAGATTGCTCAGCTCCAACAAGCTGATGTCGATGTTGAGGCTGCTAAATAGGAACATGTTATTATCCTGTTTGCAATGGGTGCTACACCTTCGATTGGGGCCGTTGAACGATTCCTAGCTTCACAATGGAAGTTCACTAACAAGCCTAAGGTGTTTCTACATAATGAGGGCTATTTTATTATTCACTTTAATGATGTGGATAATTGTCATGCTATACTGTACTCTGGGCCTCATACTTTGAACAATAAACCTGCTATTGTGAAGCCTTGGACCCCGAATTTTGATTTTCATTCAGAGGATTTAACAACTATTCCATTATGGGTTAAGTTTCCTAATCTCCGTCTTAGTTGTTGGGGTATTGAATCACTGAGTAGAATTGGTAGCACTCTAGGTAAGCCTTTGTATGCAGATGAATGCACATCTCGAATTGAAAGAGTATCCTATGCTAGATTGCTTATTCAAGTTGACATTACTAAGGAGTTGCCTAATACTACAAAGGTTAAAGACCCTAAGGGTCAGGTATTTAAGCAAGCTGTTAATTATGATTGGAAGCTATCAAGAATGTCTTCAACTAGGTGCTACATCTCGGAAAATTTTCCGTTGATGCATAGTAAATAGACTAAAGAAGAGCATGAAGTATACGGTTTTTCAATGAGTGAGGAATGACATTTGATGACCCTAATTAAGATTTCAAAGACATTCGAGGTAGGGGAAGAAAGTTTGCCAAGAGAAGGCAAGGCATACGATAGGTATCGAAAAGGAATTACGAGTAACGAGTTAACGATGATTTAATGATGCTTTGGAGAAGAATTATAATGTCCCTTAGATTGTTAATGAGGTGATAAACAAGTGTCAAGAAGGTTCCATAAGGATTGGAGATCAAACCAAGTGACAAGAACAAGATCAGTGAAAAGATGAGTTATACGGTCGATTATACGGTCCGTATAATGTTATACGGTCCATATAATAGACCGCAGAATTGTCATAGTGAAGTCCCTCACTGGTGAGATTATACGGTCACTTATACGGACCGTATAAAGTTATACGACCCATATAATGTGCCGTATAATTGTCACAGAGGCGAGATGTTGAAGAGGAGATTTTACGGTCACTTATACGGACCGTATAAAATTATACGGTCCGTATAATGAGCACAGAATCGAGTGATTAAAGGGGCGATTTCACGGTCACTTATACGGACCGTATAAGTTTATACGGACCGTATAAGTATTCGTATAATTTTTCCCGACAGATCAGATTTCACGTTATTAAAAAGGGACCAAGTCATTATTTCATTTCATTTTTCATCCAACACTTCAAGAACTCTCTAGAAACCCTCTCCACTTTTCATCTACAAGAACACAAGAGAAATTTATGATCAACTTCATCAAACTAAGAAAACCAAGTGTAAGAAACTCATTAAAGATTATCCAAGCCAAGAAATCTCATTGGAGATGAACTAGGATTTTGGCTCAAGTGAAGTATTTCCATCCAAAGCTTATTCCTACAACATCTAAGGTAAGATTTATGGTATTTCCATGTTGTTTAAGGTATTTTAAAGTTAAAACACATGGATTGTAGGAGGAGATAGAAAATGAGTCATGAATGTGGGAATAGTGTCATTTTTTAGAAATGGCTTGGGTTGAGTAATGATTCTTGATATGTTATGATTATAATCATGCTATAAATGACATTAAGAACATGGGATATACATTGTATATGAGTGGATATAATAGTGTGCTATGACCATGAATATGGACGAATTGGAAGAGAATTGAGAAGTAAGGATAATGTATGTGAATAAAGAGTATTGTTATGATATTGTGAATGTTATGATTGATGTTTGGGAGTTGATGTATGATATGGAGGAAGTCGTATAAATAAAGGAGACGCTGTCCAATTCTCTCTAGCTTTAGTCATGTATGTTAAGTTATCGACTTTCTAATGATAGTATAACTCTAATGAAGGTAGAAATGTGAGCATTGAAGAAGAATGTGCAAGTGATAAAATAGTTGAACGGAAAGGTATGTAAGGCTAACCCTTCTTTCACAAGGCATGGTTCTTTGGCCAAATATCTATTCTTCTATGAGCCTATGATGTCCTTCAAATGATTCTATCTTCAAAAGCTACTAAGCTCATGATTCCCGATATGTTACGATTATACTAGGTTCCTTATATGACGAGTAAGCCTACAAAGATATATGTAATGAACGACGATAATAGTGATAATAATGATGACGATGATAATAGTAATGATGCTAAATATGCTTATGAGCTATTATGTATATGTGTCTATGTATGACTATTATGGAACCCCAAGATTATAAGGCCGGGTAGAATATATATTTATGTAACGCGCGCGCACCTCTGCAGCTGGGTACGGATAACCCTGAAGCCTTGGTAGGGCCAGGTAGGTGAACCCTGAGCCTTGGTTGGCCAGGTATGTATGATAACCGAGCCTAGCCATGGTCGGGTACGTGAAACACTGAACCTTCGTGGTCAGGTATGCTATGTAAATGCTATGTATATGATATGGATATGTATATGATTTAGATATGAGTATTAATGCGAATATGATACGAATACGAATAAAAATATGTATATGAATACGACTATGGATACGAAATGTAAGCGAGTACGGATACGAATACGAATGTATGTGCACAATCTCGCATTAGAAATGGAAAGTCCCTATGAGAAGCAAGTAAGTGCTTATGACGATGATACTACTATCTCTCATCCTATGCTATTTCTATGTTGTCTATTATGCTTTCATAATGATATTGATCATGCTTTACATACTCAGTACATTCTTCGTACTGACGTCCTTTTGTTTGTGGACGCTGCGTTATGCCCGCAGATAGCCAGGAAGACAGGATTGATCCATAGCTATATTTCTCAAGGACTACATAGCGGAGCTCCATTTCCTTCGGAGCTAAAGCTTTGGTACTTATTCTTTTGTGTATATATTCATGGGCATAGCGGGGTCTTGTCCCGCCTATATGATATGACATACTCTCCTTAGAGGCTCGTAGACATGTGTATATAGTTAGATGGGTTTGGCCTTGTCGGCCTATATTTTGGATATTATTTTGTTAGCCTCGTCGGCTTATGTACATTGATATGCGCATAGTTGCTAATGATGATATAAATGTATTGACTGTCCAATGGGATTAATATGATTGATGGATAGAATGTATGATTTAGTATGTGGCTCACCTAGATGTAAATGTAAAGGTATGTTAAGAGGTTCTCGGGTGGGCTAGCACAGGGTGCCCGTCGCGGCCCTCCGGTTGGGTCGTGACACTAGGTCATAAGTGTCAGCCAAAGCAGGCCCCTAAGCAACCAGTTCAACGGCCTCTCAAGCCTGCTCAACCAGCTCAACCTGCTAAGGAGATGAGGAGATACAACAAACAGGAATGGCACAACAAAGGTGTGATTGAAATTCCAAAAGCTGGTCATGAGACAACAACACAACAATCTGATCCTCAAGCCAATGACTGACAAGTGGTGAGAGGGAAAAATGTTGCAAAACCAAATACTGCTAGCAACAACCAGAAAGAAACAATGGAGCATAATGAGTTTAGTCCTTTGGAAGAGGGGAAAATTCCTGCAGCAATCATTACAGCTACTGAGGCCTCAAGAAGTTTATGATCGATACTAATATGAATGAGCTTCAAAATTTTGGGAGAGATTATACTTGGACAAATGGTCATGTGCTTAGCCGAATTGATAGAGCCATTGTCAACACTGCTTGGATGACAACTATGCCTATGCTTCAGATCCATCTACTGGATCCTTCATTTTCTAACTATTCTCCATTGCTGCTTGACTTTGGGGACACCTACCAGTCTGGCCCGAAACCCTTTAAATTCCTCAATTGCCTAGCTGATCATGCTGACTTTTTAGAAGCTGTTGAATAGAGCTGGGCCAAACCAGTAAGGGTTATCACCTGAGAGGAGTATGGTTAAGGCTTAAGAATGTTAAGATTGCCATGAAGAACCTGAACAAACAAGAATTTGCTGGAGTGGATATGAAAGTTAAAACTGCTAGGCTGGCTTTGCAGAATATTCAAGAGCAAATGAGGAATCATCAGCAAGTTCCTCATTTGTTCCAAGAAGAGAAAGATCTTAAGCAACAACATGAAAAATAGAGTCTGATTGAAGAAAGCATCTATAAGCAGAAGTCCAAGAATCTATGGCTTAAACTTGGATACTCAAATAATGCTTATTTCTTTGCCAGCATGAAAGGAAGATATACTCAGAACCAAATCAAGTCCCTAACTTCCCTGACTGGCACCGTGTTGCAGAATCCTAAGAAGATTAAGGAAGAAATCATAGGCTTTTACAAAGGACTGCTAGGTTCAGCTAGCAATTCTTTGCCTGCTATCCAACTTGATATCCTTTCTTCAGGCCCTTTACTTTCTAGAGATCAACAGCTTCAACTTATCCAACCTTTCACTAGAGATGATATCTACCGTGCTATCAAAGATATGGATGACCTAAAAGCTCCTGGTTGTGATGGATTCAACTCTTATTTCTTCAAGAAAGAATGGCCAGTAGTAGGGGAGAAGATCACTGATGCAGTTCTGCACTTCTTTGATACCAATTGTTTGCCCAGGCCATTTAACTGCACATCGGCCTTGATCCCAAAGGTAAATCATCCCTCCTCTATCAATGAGTATAGGCCAATCTCTTATTGTTCCACTATTTTTAAGATCATTTCTAAAATGATAACTAAAAGGCTTCAACAGTCATGGATTTTCTTGTTGATCATAGCCAAGTGGCCTTTGTTCCTGGAAGAGTTATTTCAGACAATATATTGCTTGCTCATGAACTAGTAAAGGGATATAGTAGAAAGGGCATTTCACCTAGATGGATGCTAAAAATTGACATGCAGAAAGTATATGACTCTGTTGAATGGCCCTTCCTTGAACAAGTTTTAGTAGGACTGAGATTTCCTTCTGTCTTTATCTCTTGGATTATGACATGCGTGAAGACTGTTTCTTATTCTATAGTCATAAATAGCTCTCCTACTTCCCCTTTCCCAGCTAAGAAGGGTGTAAGGCAAGGAGATCCTATGTCACCTTTCTTATTTGTGCTTGCTATGGAATATTTGACTAGAATGCTCAAAGGGTTGAAGAATGAGCCAAATTTCAAATTTCATCCAAGATGTGCAAAACTGGACATAACTCAAATTGGATTTGCTGATGATCTACTTTTATTTAGTAGACAGTATCTATTTGACTACTTCTAACAGCTTTCTGAAGTTTCTGGCTTAAAGGCCAATCTGGGAAAGAGTTGTATCTATTTTGGTGGTGCAGATGATGCTGTCAAGAAGGAGATTATTCAAGCACTTGGCTTCTCTATTGGTACTCTTCCATTTAGGTACCTGGGGGTTCCCTTAAGTTCCAAGAGGCTGACCATTATGCAATGTCAGCCTCTATTGGACAAAATGACAGGTAGGATTACTACTTAGACTACTAAGTTTCTCTCTTATGCAGGGAGGCTTTAGCTTTTCAAAAGTGTCCTACTTGCCATAAAATCCTTCTGGTCCCAATTGTTCATTCTCCCTAAGAAGATTATCAAGATCATCGCCATATGCAGGAATTTCCTATGGAATGGTGGCAATGAACTGTCCCATAAGGCATTGGTAGTTTGGGAAACTCTGTGCTTACCTAAAACAGCTAGTGGTTTAAACATTGTTGACCTTGCTATTTGGAACAAAGCTTCCATCCTTAAACACCATTGGAATCTTTGCTCAAAAAAAGATAGTCTATGGATCAAGTGGGTGCACATGTACTATATCAAAGGCATGGAAGTAAGACTTGTGGAAGCTAAGCAATCCTCCTAGATGATTCAAGATCATCAAAGCAGGAAAATATGTGGAAGCAGCAGGGATAGATCTTTCTCAGTGGCTCTCAGGCTCTACATTCTCTATTAAGATGGTATACAACTAGTTGAGAGCTGTTTTTCCTAAGGCAAGATGGAGGAGACTTATATGTAACAATTTGTGCTCCCCTAGATAGTCTTTTATTCTTTTTTATAACACTGCAGGGGAAACTTTACACTGGGGATCGACTGCTAAAATGGGGACTGCTTTCTAATTCTATTTGTCCACTATGTGACATGGTGGAGGAATCTGTCCCTCACTTATTTTTCGGCTGTCTTGTTTCCTCTTCTATCTTGCAAAGAATTCTTACCTGGCAGGGAATTATCAGAACACCAAGGCCTTGGCAAGATGAGATTTAATGGGCTATTAGTTATGCCAATGGCAAAAGCACAAAGGTTGAAGTGTTTAGAACATCTTTGGTTGCTACTGTTTACTTTGTTTGGCAAACAAGGAATCACAAAATCTTCCAACAATAGTCAAAACCTGGGGATATGATTGTGAAGCAGATTGTCCGAGAGGTGATATGTCGACTAGATACTGTTGGTAGAATCGCTAGTCTAATCGAGCATCTGAACTTTTATCCTTAGAAGTTGGGTGCGCAGATGTTGGTAATGTTGCTAATCAACATGTGTAGGGGTTCTTCATGGTTAGGATGACTGTAGTGAGTAGGCTAAATTGCATGGGTGAGTTGTCCAGAGGCTGGGATCTGTCTAGCCCTACAGTTTTGTTTATCTTCATGCATGTCATATGAGTAGTTATAGCTTACAACCCCAAAAGAATAGTACTGTTTGTGAAAACTCTATAACGCTGAATGAAATTGCCAACCAAAGATACTTAAAAGAACAAAAGTAAATAGTTCTCCATGAATCCAAGATGGAGTCTCACCAAAAGTAGTGCAAGAGATGTGGAATTTCCTAACGGCGTGGCTCAAGCTGATCCGTGCTAGTCCCTGAAATCAAAAATGAAAGTTTTTGGCCGAATGACCAATCTTCACATGCCTAGTATGTATCATAAATTCTTTTCCCAAAAAGTGAGACAAGATGTAATTAAATCATGAGAAGTATTTATATCAAATTCATAACTTTAAACACTTGAAATGGGTCAATAATGTAAAACACCTTTACAATCAACTTTTTTTACTTCGGTCAGCTGAAAAGGGATATATGAGCCATTCTTGTAACGACGAGTGGAATAACTCACTTTTTTAACGGAAAGCATGTTTGCTCTAAATCGTATAATACAATGGTATATTTGGACATTTTTCCTTTATTAAATTCACTATCATAAATATTATTTTCTCTCGTATCCCGAGTTTCAAAGGCATCGCTCAAAAACTTTTTTGGGAGAAGATGATGATACTTAATGGGTACAATTACATATAAATTGTGTTCAACCTCCTATGTGAGGCAACTTACATGATGTTTTAGATATTGTGGCATTTGGAGTTGACAACGAGCTAGGTGTCTCCTCTATTCTTTGATATACCTTGGTCCTTGGTGGACCTCGCTTCTTTTATTGGTGGGTGCATGCATGCCTAGAGGTTTATTGATATTTGTAAATGTCCATAAAAGTTCCAATGACACTGTGGGGAGGTCTAGTCATGTAAATGGAATCTATATATTTACTTCTCATGCTCTTTTCGTATTTATGTATTTTGGCTAAAGGCCTAATTAAGTTTTGAGTCAAAGAGAGACCTTTTAATCGAAATAGTCAAGATGGTTTTCAAATATTCAAGTAACATTTCAAACTTTGAATAATGGTGAATGAAAAGAGATGAAGTGTCGTGCTGCACTTATCTTTTAGAATGGTGACATATGTCCAAATAAAAATAAAAGAGAGTTTGAAAAATGTACTTCTCTGGGAGACATTCAACCATAGAGTATTTCTCTTCCTTGTCCTCTGTCGCCTTTCATAAACTAGAACCACGACCATAGCCCGTAGTACCACGGACAATTTTGCATCATATGTAATCAAATACTAAAAATTGAGTTATTCAATTTTCTTGCATCTTATCTTACTAAAGGTTCAACGTTAGGTTTAGAAAGCTTTCAAAAAAAATTCTTCGAATGAAAGCTTTTAAATGGACTAAATCGTTTCTTGGATCCCATCTCATAAATGTTAATTCTTTTTGTTACCGGTTATTTCATTGGGAAAAAAGAAAAAATCAACTTTTCGGTAGGTTATAAATGTCAAATCAATATTCTTCTTCTTCTACTATTTTTGGTCAAAGATGATTTCTTTAATAAACCATGTGCCCGTGTTATTCAATTGTTTATGATTACAAAGAAGAGAGAAATTGAATTTTTAATTAAACGTGTGTGGTACACATACTTTAATAATTATAATATCGTTCTCTTCTTCAGGGTAATACGTTGGCTAGACTGTAACGTTAATTTTCTCTCTCCTCTCTCTAAACCCTCCCGTCGCAAGTTAGTAGCCTGACTAATGGGCATCGTCGGCGACTATGGGATGGGGAAGAGCAAAGAAAAACACCACGAGAATGCCGCAGTCACCAGTCATGACGCAGGGAGATAGTCTTCATATTACTGGAGGTGGATCGATGGGTGTGCAAAACTCACTGATCTAGATCCCAGATCCCAAATTGGTGTTGTTCAATCCTCAACATATGGACCCAGATGTGGGCATAGAAAAGGGCCCAGTAACGGTGGAGATGAATACTGGGGTTCCTAAGCAAACCGCAGAGATTGTGCAAATGGGGAATATAGCGACAACGGGAATTCTGCCACAAAAAGAAAAAACAGCGGAATTGGAGGGGAGAAAACCCGCAACGAATGAGTCACAAACTCAAGCTACTAGAACGGGTGAACAGACATGGGCAACCGTTGTTGCTGGTAATAAGATGGCAGCTAGGGGCATGGACCTAAAATTCGTGGCACCGAAAATTATAGATGGAGTGAAAATTGCGAAATTAGAGATGGAGGATATAGAGACAGAGGTGGCGAAATGGAAGTTATCAGTGGTGCTATACATGATAGGAAACTCGCCGTCGATGGGTGCTATCGATAGATTTCTTGCATCGAATGGTAAGTACTCCCAGAAACCACAAGTATTTTACCACAACGAGGACTATTTTGTGATTCGATTCAACACAATGGAAGAAAGGGATGGGATCCTTTACTCGAGCCCCAACAATAAATAATAGGCCTGCAGTAGTTAAAGCATGGTCACCTGATTTCAATATCCATGAGGAGGTCTTAAGCTCAATACCACTATGGCTTAAGCTCCCAAACCTACCATTAAGCTACTGGAGTATGTCGTTCCTAAGCAAAATTGGCAGCACACTAGGAAATCTTATATATGCAGACGAGTGCACCACTAATATTGCTCGAATATCCTATGCCAGGCTACTGGTTGAAATGAACATTACGAAGCCTCTTCCTAGAGTGGTTAAAGTCCAGGACCCATTTGGCAAGGTGTTTGATCAGCCTCTACAGTATGAATGGGAACCTGAATATTGCCACACATGTATGCAAGTAGGCCACTGCTGTAGGACTAACAGGCAGCAGAATCAAGGGGCTCAGGAAGGTCAGTTCAAACAGGTTGAGCAGGCTGAGAAACGAAAGCAAGCAGAAAAGGGGAATAAAATTCAACTAGCTAATCAATATGATAGAAGGCAAGCAAAACCATCGCAGCGATGGCAAATGAATGGGAAAGTAGTAACTCAACCGAAACCAGTGGAGGGTAGAACTGGGCCGAATGACAAATTAATGGATGAGAGTGTACAAGAAACAGAATGGGTACAACTGATAGACAAGGCTGTGGCAAGATCTCCAAACAAAAGCCCAAGAGGGAGTATGGCGTTAAAAATACAAAACGCTTTTAATCCCTTGGTTACTCAAATGGCAAATGCTACAGGAACTAGCTGTGGCAGCACATGAAGGGGAAAGGAAAGGGGTCATATGGAGCAAGAAGTTGGTAACAACCCCATTCTAAATCCAGTATGATAATAACCTGGAATGTGAGGGGACTAAATAAAGCACACAAGCAAAAGGAGATGAAAGAGTTTGTTAGAAAGAATAAAATGGCATTAATAGCAGTCATAGAGCATAGGGTAAAGGAACAAAAGGAAGAAAGTGTAATAAAGAAAATTTCCCCTGGATGGTGCTGGACATCAAACAGCAGCCCTGGTACAAAGAGTAGAGTATGGGTGATATAGGATCCAAATATCATGGATTTCTCAGTGATTGACATGGACCCCCAGTACATCCATGGTGTGGTCAGGTTCTATAGATCGAATATCGCAGTCTCAGTAACAGCAGTATATGGGCTGCACACAATACATGATAGGAAACCACTCTGGGCAAAACTTGAACGAATAAATAACTCTTAACAAGGACCATGGCTTGTCATGGGAGACTTTAACACATTGCTGAACACATAAGACAGACAATGTGGTGTAGAGGTTCAGGATGTGGAAACGAGAGATTTCAGATATATGGTCATCAATACTGGAATGATGGTGTTTCCAACTACTGGGAGGGCCTATACATGGACAAATAATCACACATATAGCAGGATTGATTGGGGACTAGTTAATGCGGAGTGGATGACACATATACCTACACATCATATTGTCCTTATGGAGCCTTACTTTTCAGACCATACACCCCTACAGATACAAATACATAGAGAAGCACCGGGTGGAAGGAAACCTTTCAGATTCTTTAATTGTTTAGCTGAGCACCAGCAGTTCATGCCTATAGTAAAAAAAAGGGTGGTCCAAAACTACCACTGGGGGGAAAATGAATCAAGTATGACAAAAAATAAAGTGCCTCAAAGTGGAGCTTAAAGGACTGAATGCTAAAGAATTTGTGAAAACATAAGAGAAGTTGGAGCAAATCCGGTCCCAATTAAAGCAGGTACAACAACAGAGGGCTCACATCCCACATGACACTACAAGCATCCAACAAGAACTAGATCTGAGGAAAGAACTAGAGAAATGGGGAAACATCGAGGAAAGAATGTACAAGCAAAAGTCTAGAGTCCAATGGTTAAATCTAGGGGATTCAAATTCAGCCTATTTCTTTGCTCAAATGAAGAATAGGAATGCCACAAATGGAATCAGAAGATTAATGAATGAACAAGGAAACACCTTATTAATAGAGGAAGATATTGAATTGGAGGTCATCACTTTCTACAAAAGACTACTAGGCTCCTTCGCTAGTAGACTGCCTGCTATCAACCCCAACATAGTAAAGCTTGGTCCAATTCTAAATGCTACCCAACAGAGAGAATTGATCAAACCAGTTGCTAAAGAAGAAGTATGGCTGGCCCTAAAGGATATCGATGACTCAAAGGCTCCAGGATGTGATGGTATGAACGCTTATTTCTTTAAGAAGGCATGGCCAATTATTGGAGAAGACATGACTGATGCTATTTTAGAATTCTTCAGAACCTCCAGTATGCTGAAAATTATAAATTGCACATCAGTTACTCTAATACCGAAAGTTAAGAATCCAGCAACCATAAAGGAATGCAGGCCCATCTCATGCTGCACCACCCTATACAAGATTATCTCTAAGATTTTGACTAGAAGACTCCAACAGGTCATGGAGTATCTAGTGGATAAATCACAATATGCATTTGTTCCTGGTAGAGTAATCACTGACAACATTATCCTAAGCCACGAACTGGTTAAAGGATATGGCAGGAAAGGAGTTTCTCCAAGGTGTATGATGAAATTAGATATGCAGAAGGCATATGATTCCATCGAATGGGACTTCCTGGAGCAGATACTAGACAGTTTAGCTTTTCCCGGAGTGTTTGTCAAATGGATCATGCAATGTGTCAAAACAGTCTCATACTCTATACTGATAAATGGACAGCTTACTATGCCATTTCCAGCTTGTAAAGGGCTAAGGCAAGGGGACCCTATATCCCCCTTCCTGTTTGTACTGGCGATGGACTATCTACACAGGAATCTCATGACCCTCCGAGATGTGCCTGATTTTAATTACCATCCGAGATGTGAAAAGTTGCACATTGTGCAACTTGGTTTGGCTGACGATCTACTACTTTTTTGCAGGGGAGATGCGGGCTCTGTGAGGTTAATGTATAAATGCTTCCTGGACTTCTCACAAGCCTCTGGCTTAAAGGTTAACAAAGCAAAGAGCTCCATCTTCTTTGGAGGGGTCCCTCATGAAGTACAGAAGGAGATACTTGCTGAGCTAGGAATGCCAAAAGGAGAACTACCTGTGAGATACCTTGGAGTACCACTAAGTACAAAAAGAATCTCAGTTGCACAATGTCAGCCATTATTAGATAAGATGGTAGGAAGAGTTACTTCATGGACAGCAAGATTCCTATCATATGCTGGAAGATTACAATTAATCAAGAGTGTTCTGTTCTCCATACAAACATTTTGGGGGCAAATCTTTATCCTCCCGAAGAAGATTATCAGAATGATAGAGTCAATGCTTAGGAGCTACCTATGGAGTGGCAGTAATAGTATCACCAAAAAAGCACTGTTAGCATGGGATAGAGTTTGCATGCCAAGATCAGCGGGTGGATTCAATGTAGTGGACATAAATGTATGAAACAGGGCAACAATTAGCAAGCATCTCTGGAGCCTATGCCAGAAAAAAGACAACCTATGGATAAAATGGATCCACTGCTACTATATCAAGAGGAACACAACATGGACAGTAGAACCAAAACAAGCTTCATGGGTAATAAGAAAGATATTCAAAGCTAAGAAGCACCTGGAGGAGATTGGCTACAATTATGAAACATTCACTAACCTCATCAAGTTTTCCACAAAGAAGTTATACAATGAATTGAGAGGGGACATACAGGAAGTAGAATGGAAGAGGTTAGTATGCAATACCGATGGATATCCGAAATGGATGTTTAATCTGACTCTAGTGTCTCATGGTAGACTATACACGAAGGATAGACTATACAAATGGAAACTAACAACGGAGAGGAGCTGCCCATTGTGTGAGTGTGCAGATGAATCCATAGAACATTTATTCTTCGGTTGTAAGTACTCCACAATAATTTGGAGTAAACTGTTGAACTGGTTAGGCATTAGGCGATGTGTAATGGGCTGGTCACAAGAGCTACAATGGGTGACCCAATAGGCAAGTGGAAATAGCGTGCAGGAAGAAATATATCGCATGACATTGGCTGGGGCTGTCTATCGCATTTGGCAAGAACGAAACTCATGTGTATTTGAAAAGAAGTGCAGGAGACCTGAGCAAATATGCAGAATGCTGGTTCAAGAGATTCATCATAAGGGAAATAGATGCTTAAAGATGTACAATCAACTTAGCTTACTAAATTTTTACCCCTAGCTACTGTATAGGAGGTGATAGATATGCTAGTAGAGAGGCAAAGTGTGTGAACTGAGACCTGCCATGGTCCCATTTTCTCTGAGCTGTAATGATCAATTTGGTAATAAAATATTTTAGTTACCAAAAAAATATCGTTCTCTTCTACTATTTTGCGTCAATAAAGATTTATTTAATAACCACGTGCCATGTTATTCATTATTTATGATTATAAAGAATAAATAAATTAAATTTTCAATTAAACGTGTGTGACACACAAACATACTTTATATTTGTAAGATCGTCTTCTTCTACTAATGTAGATCAAAATTTATAAATAACCATGTGCCCTGTTATTCATTTTAATGAATACGAAGAAGAAAGATAACGAATGTTTAATTAAACATGTGTTACATTTAGGATGTTAGAAGCAATTAAATAAAAATAAAAATATTTTACATCTTCAAAATACAATAAAATTTATTACTGGTAATTGATGATATATGTTATTAAGTAAGTTATGGTCATATTTTATTTAGAAGTTTTGAAAGATACATATCTCAAAAAATATTTATTCATTTACTAATATGAATAAAAAAATGTTTATTCTCTTTCTTAGATTTCACAAGTTTAAATACGTAGGAACTTTCTATTTGTAATTTTAATTTGTATTTTAAGTTATTACATTAAAATATATTTAGTTATGGTTATATCTCATGCTTTTAAAAACTAAACTAGTCTCTCAGCAGGTGCGCTGCACGTGTATGCCAAGCTATGTAGTACATGTTTGAGTAAAAATAATTTGAATTTTATTGGAGAAAATTTTGAATAAATAATGAAATATGAAAGCAGGGAAACAAAAACTTCTTAAAATAAAAGTTCTATCCAAACAAACACAAAATTTATTAAGACAATCAAAGCACGTGAAATGTTTATCAATATTAATGGATAAACCGTGTATTAAGACACACCTAGCTCTTTTTCCGTTATAAAAATTGACTGCTGGCTGGAAGTCCAAATACATACATAATTCAAAAGGAACTTGAAATTTATATGAACATCAATCACTTAGTTTTGAACAGCATATAGTTAATAATGTTAAAAAAAAAAATGCACTGAAGGATTTCTGCAATTACTAACGGTCGGACCTTATCAGATCTTCTCTCATGCATGTAAAATCATTTTTATAAAAATGTGATTTTCGCTCGCAAAATAGTGGTTTCAACACCATGGAGCAGGCAGGCCATGGTGATTTTGGCTTCGAGAAAAATCTACTATAACTTTTAATAAACATAAAAACACCAGGAAAAAATCTTAATCTAACATAAATTTAATAATTTCACGATGAATGTGGTAACCTCAAGTAGGTATTGCTTCTGACAGGATCGTGACATTAACTACATCTCCAACACTATCCAACAACTTCAAAACTCCTTATCGATTATCTTATAAGCAGACAAAACTCTACTGTATAAGATAAAAAGGCTTAGGGACATAAACTCCAGGATAAATATTTCAACAAGACACCCACAACAAACACATCCATGATTGTGCACTTTAATATCTTTCACATGCTCAATTGCCATCTTCTTCTGGTTAGTATTTACAAACTCATTCAAGATTGTGCACTTTAATATCTTTCACATGCTCAATTGCCATCTTCTTCTTCTTAGTATTTTTTCTTTTCCTCCTTAATTAATCATTTTTTTTCACTTCTTTCCGTTTGCGAGAAATAAGACGTCTTCTCAATTCTTTAGTTCTTTTAGCCCTTGGCAACAAATAGGGATAATGATCAGTGACTTGTTCAAACTTTGCCTGATTTCTCATTCCTTTTCTTTAATGCGAACTATTTCTTTTAATAACGAGCAATATGTAAATATTAAGAATGCGAAAAGAGTTTGGCATTTTACATCAAGTACGTACTGAAGATGAATAGTTTGCTTCTTCATCTCAAATACAAACAACCCACAACAAGAAAGAATATAAAAATAAACAAAACACTCTTGAGAGTGCATATTTCATAACATACAACACCCACGTTCAGAGAGAGCCAACCCACAACTCATGAATTCAATCCTACTATTCAATAATTGAAGGAAAAGTTGGTTCTCTTTTTCTATATTTCTTTTGGTTTCTCCTCCGATTTCCGATATCCATTTTGGAGCTTGAGTAACCCCACTTCATGTTAGAAAAATCCACTTCAAGAGGCAAAAACTCTCTACTAAAGGCTCCCCTAAAAGCTCTAGTTTAGGATGGAGGAGCACATATTAATGTTTTAGAAGGAAAATGTGAAGCCTTTCTCGAAAGGAAAAAAAGCTTCGGTTTTCTAGTTATTTTTTACTTAGTAATGAATAGTCACTCTTGTACCCCACTTCACCCCTGAAAATTATATCTAAATAGATAAATTACAAGAAAATCAAAAATGAAAGAAGGACAACTGATTTGCTTGTAAGTTCGGCTAATGTACTTTTACAATACGTCTAACCACCACAAGACATCATAACGATTTCAGACATGCATAATCTGTCATCTGTGGGACATATTTAGCACAAAACTGGTCCTTTTATCTTTCTAATAAGTGCGTAAAACTGCCGTCTAAGTTCTAACCATCAATAAGTGTGTAAAATTGTTGTTCTAACTATCAATTTTGTTACCGTAAAGTTAATAGAGTTACAATGAGGGTAACAGGTGTAACAGAAATCATAACGAAAGGAAATTTACTTCAACAGAATAAAGGAATATGTCTTGAAAATTTTGCCTTAACTATCTTCGGAACGAAGGAGGAAAAAAGCAAGCAATAAAAAAAAGAAGAATATAGAAAATCTACCTATTTGAGACCCCACAATAACAATCGCGCTAAGGGCCCACTTCAATATGTGTATCAAAGTTCTAAAAAATAATTTTAACCTTATAAAAACAGTATTTTTTCCGCCGAGGGGGTTCGGATGAACACCCTCGGCTATATGTGGCTCCGCCACTGCTTTTAAATCCCCACTTTGCCACTCATTAGGAGATGTGTTTGTGCAGTACTATGTGTCTTTTTCTGAAATCGTGTAGTGTTGTAGACAAGCATATAGTGTCTTTTCATTTTGGGTTACGTTGGTCTATCCCAACTTATTTTTTTTTAGCTTATAAGTTGTTTGCAGCTTATAGGCATAAGCCCATCCAAACAGGCTCATAGGGTCTTTAACTTTTGTAGTGTTGCTTATTTGTTTTTGGAATAAAATTATTTAAAGTTTTAAAAGATTATTTTCGTAATTTAACTTTCAAATTAGAAAATTTATGCTTTTAATATAATATAGATAGTTAACACCCTTATAAATCTCATACTGAGATTTGTGTAGGATGATCCTTATACAAGAGGGTTAATTAAATTATTTAATATACAATGATGTATCTCGATCTGATTGAGTCATATATATTATACATGTTTAGTATAATATTTTATTTTATATTATTATTAATTAGCACTAATGGTGGATCATGTTCGGGTATAATTATATCACGAATAAACTTCATGGCATGTATTGTTCTCTTTGCGTCTACACCCGCATATATTTGTCTTTTCGGCTACACCACATTGAGTATCTTAAGTGCGCATACCATGTGGACTTTATTAGTTATGCCTTATTAAGCTTTTCATTTTTCTCTGTCATTTCGATGTGGGATTTACTTAAGTTGTCATGTGCACTTCATCTTCAGAAGCTTGCCAGCTTAAAAGCATGTCAGTCCTGCTAGATCCGCCCACATCAACGCGCCCTCCCTCATGGGAGTCACATAACTCCCCCCCCCCCCCCCCCCCCCCCTTTAATTAGGGACTCAGTCTCCCACTATTATACTGAAGGAGTATTGATTCTGATACCAAATTTGCCACGACTCAAATCTGGTACCTAGGCTGCGACATGACACTTGACGAGCTGCTACTCATAAAGAGAACTCTCTAAGCTATAACATGCAATTTAAAGAATGAAAATAGTCATAATGGTTTCAGTATTAAAGATAAGTGCGAAATACATCAAAGATACCAAATTTCCCATACAACTCCAATGAATACATGTCATGGAGCTACTATTATATGCGATGCAAAATACGAGACTCAACTCGAAAAATGATAAAAATACTAAGTCTGTTATAGAAAATGTAGCCTCCATGGTCTAATGGTGGTTCACCTCTACTAGAGCGACTGATAGAAGCTGGAGTCACTGATCGGCTACCGGTCACCACCTGCTCTTCCTGCGTACACACACACACAACAAGAGTCTAAAGACCAACAAGATCATCGACTCGCTTTCTCTGCTTACCCTGGGACAAGTCTTTAGAAATCGTTGGTAATACATAAACACATAACACGACAATACATGTATAATAATTACATATAAGTAAAACAACTTAAGTGAAACTACAGATACAAGTAACAAGCGTAAACACAACATGATAACTGTAATAAGCTGTTTTGGGGCATAGGTGCATGTTTGACCCATCCAAGGCGGTGCATCAACCTCATGTCTTACCCATCTTCGAAGCGTAGGTGTCACGACCCGACTAGGGGCCGTGACGAGTACCCGATACTTGTACCGAGCACCCCCTTATCTATCATATTACCTTTACCTCTTAGCAAGCCATGTAAACAGAGCCATTTTTTTTTTGACCATTAACATTAGCAGTTTCATTCTGAACATAAACTAGTAGACTTCGTTATTACTTTATACAACAATCATGTCGGGACACCATACATATATCTGTACCTGACTGACTGTACATATCTGTCTACGAGCCTCTAGACATAGTACACTTATACATAGGAAGGGCCGAGTACTGTCGTGCCCGGATGTACATACACAAAATAGTACCACTGAAGTGAGGCTCCGGGACAACTGGAGCGCTGTAGAGTACCGCTGGTAGGGATCCTAAGGATCAAGTCCACCTGTCTGCTGACCTGCGCGGCATGAAACGCAGCGTCCATAAGAAGGGACGTCAGTACGAATAGTGTACCGAGTATGTAAGGCATGGAAGATAACACAAGCAATAACAAAGTGTATAATTAATAATATCATGTCATGTATTATCTTATCGTATCATATCTTATCTTGTCTTGTCGTAGCATATCGCGTCATAGTATATCGTGTCATAGTATGTCAGGCTATAGTATATCATATCATAGCATAGCATGTTATAGCGTGTCGTGTCATAGCATAGCGTGTCATAGCATGTCTTACCATAGCATAGCATGTCATAGCGTATCATAGCATTGCATAGCTTGTCATATCATGTCCTGTCGTGGCAGATCATAGCATATCATGTCATAGTATAGCTTACCATAGCATATCTTATCATAGCATATCTGGTCATGACATGGTAGGTCATATCATAGCGCCGAACAATGTCGGCTCACCCTCATAGCGCCGATATGCACCGGCTCACCCATATATCCCGCGTCCGGGATGATAAGCCAGCTGATCAGGTGGCAGTGAAACATATTTCCCTTCCCATTCCCCCATGTATCCTCCCCCCCCCCCCAGCCCAGGTTCATATACATAGCTTGCATAGATGTACTTTGTATGCATATACACATCTTATATACGTACACATATTTTTGTATTCATATACATAGCTTGTATACATATACATGTCTTATATATATTTACTTATCTTATATACATATACATATTTTATATACTTATACATATCTTATATACATATACCTGTTTTATATATATATATATATATACATATACATGTTTTATATATATATATATATCATATAAGCACACAAGGGAGCCCAAGGAAAAATCATGTATCCATCGGAGTGACGTAAGGTCGGTGACCTCCGATTACATCATGGAGTGCTAGTGATAACTCTGTCTCACCTTGAAGGAACAAGTATTTTAAGGCGAGACTATCAACGAAGAATAATATTACGGTAACCGTAGAATGAAATCGTGGGCATTATAGATGACAGTCATAGGCTTTGGAGTCTTAGAAAGTAAAGTTATAGCTAGGAAATATAAATATGATTCAAAAATTAGTTTATCACTTTCATGGTTTACATAAGATACTTAGCTTAGTCATAGAGTCGTTCCGGTCGTATTTATCGTAAGTACATTCTCTTGTCTAACATTATCATTATCATTTTCACCGTAGAAACATTCTCGTTAGAGTAGTCATAGTACTTATCATTGGCGACGACATCGGGATCAAAGGTCTCCTTTGGATTCGCTTCAAGTAAGTCCACCCAGATTATAGGAAAATCCGAGAGTAACGGGCCCACCTCGGGCCGGATGGGGTAGCGTATACGGTTTACATATATTACGTGTCATAGCGTTACTTGTGAGGGTCTTAGGGTAATCGGGTCCCATTTGTGCAAGTTCTAGGGGTTTAGGAGGTCTTTCCATCATTTTGCACTTTCTAGTTCAATTCTATTGAACAAAAAGGAGAAAACTTTAGGTGCGGGTTCCGGGGAACGGAGTTGTGCCCGAGGCTCGTACCCAACTTATTACGTCTAAGACATGCCATAGAAAGAAAGGTGAAGCCTTACATACCTCTTTCCGCTCCTTTTGCTACTCCGAATTCACGTTGCAATTTCGTCAAAATCTGCAAATTGGTCATATTTACCAAAACTCTTATTAGGATACTTAGAGTTGGATTCTTAAAGTAACACTTGGCTACCGAAATTTCGGCAGCACTTCCCCTGTAAATACTCCATCCCACCAAGTTCAACTTGGCCAATTTCAATCAACAACAATCCGGGAATTCAACCCGGCCAAACTAACAACACAATATCAACGACCATACTAACAATTTCCATATTTAATCCAAGTTACATTATAACAACTCAATCAATATACTACTTCCTTCAAAACCTTCCAATCTCCAATAAGAACATTAACAACATTATAATTCATAAACCAACAACACCATACTAACAACCTTATCTTCCATACATGCAAGAACATAGTATTCAATTTAAATACTTCAACCGCAAGTCTCCAACTTCTACAACTTCACAAGATTATTATGCATTCATTAACAACATAGTATCCACAACGCAACAACAACCAACACACTAAATAAAATTGGCTCATCTTCTTTCACCATTTAACACATATATACGACTATACATATAATATACACTACACGACCACCATCCTACATACACAACTACAACCTTTCCAAAATCATCCAACTTCCATTATCCACATAACATTCACAACAATAACAACCAAATACTAAACAAAATAATTGAAACATGACTCCTACACATATGTACACATACACAACCACATACCATATTTCTTCCCTTCATGAATTTCATCCATTTTAGCATACTACAACACATATAAACCATTTATAACACATGAAACAAGATTAAAACTCACCTTTCTTCCTCAACTTCTCACTTGACTACAACTTGGCAACTTGTATGATTATGAGTCTTTCTTGCTCCAACAACAACTCCACCTTGTTAAGCACCCTCTACTTGGTAGAAAATGATTTTTGAAAGAATTTTTGCAAATTTTTCTTGGGAATTCCTCTATGGCCGAATGGCCTTGGGGTTTTTCTCCTTCTTTCTTTTGTTCTTCTTTTCTTGAAAACTCTAGAGAGTTCAATGGATAAGATGACTACTAAGTCATCTTTTATTTTTAAAAAAATAGCCCCCACATGGGCCTAACCCATACCATGGCCGGTTGGGCCTTGGTTTTTCTTAAAAAAAATTCAAGCCCACTTATATTTTTGGGCTAGTTCTTGTAATTCATGAAAATAATTTTTTTCCGAATTCCAAATTTACCCTTCGTCTTCTTCCATATTCCCAAGAGTCATATTGCAACCTCCCTTTATGCTCTTGACCTTTCTCATTATCTTTACTTCTAGATTTTTCATATACAACTCATGCGCCAAACAAAATAAAATGTGGCCTTGCTTGTTGTCTTCCCGCGATTGTCTTGAATTATCCGATTGCATAAAACGCGGGATATAACAGTAGGTGCCTAATTTACCTGCCTATAGCGGTGCAGAGATCATCTCGTCTAACCCGGTATCCAACTATTATGGAGCATAAGTGCTTTTCTGACCTGTCTCAGACAGTGCATCAACCTCATGTCTTACCCATCTTCGAAGCGTAGATGCTTGTCTTATCTGTCTCTAGCAGTGCAACAACCATCCCATCTCACCCGATATCTTCACTAGAATCAAACTAACTAGCCTTTTACCTGACTTTATCATTGTGCTCAATTATGTGATAATGAATGCTAAATAACTAATCACCAATCACACCAGGCTCCACTCAATAAGAAGTATCAAACAATGTAAAATAACATAATGCAATTCTTGTGTCTAACTAGATACTTCAAATTTACCTAACTAGCTCATGCTTGCCCAGTCACACCAATTACATGGTTTAAATTCACACAAACGTCATATATAAGCAAAAAGTTGAAATATCACTTGCCTAGAAAGCGACAATCTTTACTTTACTTGAAATGGTCAAACTATTCAAAATAATATCCAATGACCTCCGTCTATTCAAATTCATGCTCAAAACGATCAAAAATCTTAAAATAACTATTATCAAATTTTTGAGATTTCGATCAAAGTCAAACTTTGACTGCTCCGGTCAACTTCTGGTCAATCACTCCGATGGATAATCCTCATTAGAGGAGTCTGAATATATACTCAAAATCGAATCTTGAAGGGAAAAAACGCATAAAGGTTTAACTCATTTTTTTCAATACCAAATAAAATTACCATCTGATCAACGAGCTTGAAATTTAATAAATTTTTATATTCCCACGAAGCCCATGACTCTAGAATTTTAAACTCATAATCAAAATTTGGTTTTGATTAGAGATTAATGGTCAATTGATTTTTTTTTTTTTCAAATTTAGCATATTCAAAAACTCACTGGAATCCCATGATTCTAGTGTTCGATTCATGATCCAGCATGTTCTAAGGTAAAAGAAGGTGTGAAAATAATGATGCAGACCTAACCATGCGGTCAAATTACCATTTGAACCATATATATAAAATAATAGGTAGGGTACTTCATCTTTTTTTTAAATGTTATTTATGCGGAATGCGTTCCAAACTCATCCGAGTCACCTTGAAATCTAACTACATTTTGCAGACAAGTCCCAAATATCTATCATTAGCTGTCAGAAGCTTCAGAATATGATTCAAACTTCTAAAACTAAAAACGATCGGGTCATCATAAAAATAACAACATAGTCACCCTTCATTAAAACAATTGTAACTTGTTGTACCGATATAAGAATGATGAACAGTTCGAAGATTCAATTTTGAGCATATATTTAGACTCCTCTAGAGAGGACTATTTATTGGAGTGTGTTTTAGGTGGATTCAGGCGAATTAATCGAAAGTTGACTCGCAAGATGAAAGTTTGACTTTGATCGGAATCTCAAAAATGCGAAAATGACTATTATGAGGTTTTTGAACATTTTGACTTTGATTTTGGATAGGTTGAGCGCCTCTAGGCTCTCATTTGATCAATATTTCATTCAGGAGGTATTTGAGGACTGGATACTATGTAGAAAATGCCTAACCATGTTATGCTTGCATTTCACTGCTTGTGTGCTATGTGGTTCTACCTGACCTATGTGTTTAGACGAGTGTACATCAGGCAAAGAG
This sequence comes from Lycium barbarum, assembly GCF_019175385.1. NCBI lineage: Eukaryota > Viridiplantae > Streptophyta > Magnoliopsida > Solanales > Solanaceae > Lycium > Lycium barbarum. The sequence goes on from NC_083344.1 coordinate 84,303,584, forward strand.
GTGAGCACCATGACCTGTGTGATGCGTACAAGACTTGCTCCGAGTTTCAACGCTGATTTAGCGACATAACTGGAGTATGACATAGAGTTCAACACTCATTTTGTGGATATGGAATTTGAGAGAGAGAGAGAGAGAAAGAGAAAGAGTTATAGGGTGCAGGGTGCACCATAATTTCGATTAGGGAATAAAGTCTAGTTTGTACCGGCACCATCATAATCGACCTTAGGGAGGCACGGGGTGGGTGCTAGATGGTATATGTTATTCATAACTTGGTGTTACGTATTTAGTATTATGGTATCTTCTGCACTCTTATTTTTTTATGTTTATTGTTTGTGGTTGTATTTTCTAACTCTTGTCTCAGAGGTATAACTTGAAGTGGTTAAACCTATTAGGTTATATATCTTTTATATATAGCTCATTTCCCCTGCTTTCATGTTTTCTTTCAAATAATATCGTTGATCCTCCACCGGATGCCGTAGATGCTTAGCATCTTCTTGCATTTCCATCACAGTATCTGAGGAGGTGAGCTGCCACTAGTTCGTGGGGCAACCGACTATCTTTATTCAGTTTGTATCTAATATCTAGCGGATAATATTGTATTAACCGACATTTAATTTACAAACTTATGTATTTTGTATTAGATGTTCCATGATTGTGGTTTGGTTATGTTGAATACATAGAGCCATTGGGGCGTATGGTGAATGTTGAACTTATTTCTATTTAAGGATATCTGTTAGACTTATATTTTTATGTTATTGTTGTTGTTGGTTATGCTTGCTGGTAAGGTTCACCTTGCGGTTTGGGTTGTTTGGATTCGTGGGATGCCGGTTAGCATTGTGGCAGAGGATAATTTGGGTCAGAAGAATAGTGGCACCATGCAGCATCTTACTCTCAATTTTAATAATATGAAACTTACATAAACAACTACCTTTTAACAACTTCTAACAATTTATAACTACTTTTTTTTAATATTTAAAACCGTAGCTAGTGTGTGCTGAATTCGGTTGTATTTCGCTTTTTTGAAATACACGGAAATACAAAATCCGGCAGAGTTTTCATTTTTGAAATATACGAAAATATAAAATCCGACAGAGTAAAAATAGGCTGTATTTATGGAACAGATTCTCTTCTTTCATTTTAAATGGTAAGTCAAATTAAATCGATCATGTATCACGCATAACGGCTGAAGTTCCATAACAGCTCACGTCTCTCTCTAAATTACTCCATTCCAAACTTTTTGAATTCAAAAAACTCAGCACGATAATTTTCCAAAAATGCAGTCTCTCAGAATACATCGTTTTGCTGGATTCGATTGTATTTCAATTTTTTAAAATACACGAAAATACAAATGTCTCAGTGCCTATATTTCATCGTTTACAAATGTCTCATCGGCTGTATTTCATCATTTTGAAATACATCCGAATACAAAAATAAACACGGACCTTAGCTATCTTTTATGTTGTTTCGGCTGTATTTCCATAGTTTTAAATACAACGAAATACATGATTCATCAAAACACAGTGGAGAAAATCCTTTAAACACAAGAACGAGTTGTATATTTCATTGTATTTATATACTGATAATCCTTTTATTTTCGTTGTATTTAACTGCATTTCAATGTATTTAGATACATTGTTCAGTTGTATATAGATCATTCAAACAAAACATACAGTCAAATACATCTAATTTTTTCAAAAATACAACCAGCCAAATATATTAAACTTATATTTACACTCAAAAAAGGATGAAATACACTTAAATACACTTAAATTCTAAGATACAAGAAGATAAAAGAAGGAGAAGAAACCATGGATTCCAGTCAAATCTTCGGTGAAATATAAAAAAATACACTATATGCAAAAAAAATACAACAACCACAACAACTGGAAAAAACCTCCTCGTAACCTCAGCAAATTTCTCGTAACCAAAAATCTGGGCGGCACCGGATCGTTCGACGGCAGAACTCCCTCATAAGCTCATTATTTGACTGATCAACAGGCAAAGCAGGACCAACGCACCTAAAATCCCTACCACCAAACCACATTTGCAATTTTTCGAGTGCCATTGACACACCTCTCTACATTTTCCCAGGTTACTGAAGTAATTGAATCCAATTTGAAGGACAAAGCAGAAGCTTCCACGAATGAATATGACTCATTTTTACTTCAAACCACAAAGTACAGTGAGATCAGAGAGAGAGAGAGAGAGAGAGAGAAAGAGAGGGGTGAGATCTCACAGATCTGGGGGTGAGGATTGGTAACGGAGAGAGAGAGAGAAAGAGAGGGGTGAGAAAGATAAAGAGAGGGGTGAGATCTCACAGATCTGGGGTGAGGAGATGAGTAGCTATGGACCGTGTATTTAGGGATAGAGTAGCTAATGGACCGTGTATTTAGGAGATGAGGAAACACAGTAACTGAAATATAGTTGGGTAGCTATGAAATGTAGTTTTAAAATAATATAGCTGCGAAAATTAAATATTAAATATGGTAGTTATTATTCATTATTAAGTCTTAGGGGTAGCTATGGAAAGTAAAGTTTCCTTTAATAATCTTGCTATATTCTGGATATCAAGGTCCAAATGAAATTACAATTGGTAAAGGTTCTCGACTCCAATAAAGGCAAATAAGTTCGTTTGTAATATTCTTATGTTAATGATAAGTAGTACTGTTAGCCTGTTTGGCCCAGCTTATTTTTCCTCAAAAGTGCTTACTTTTGAGAAAAATACACTTTGAAACATTAATTGTTGTTCAAAAGTGCTTTTTAAATTAATTGGTCAAACACAATGTTTTTTGCTATAAGTACTTTTTTGAAAACAACTTTTGAGAAAAACACTTTTAATAAGCTGATCTCAGAAGCTTGATCAAACAAGCTATATATGTTTAAAGAATTATAATAAAACAATCAAAATAAGAAAAATATATGTAATATCTAAAATCACAAGGAGGTTATTATGACGAAGTCAAACTTGGTGGGAGTTGTCTGAAAATATTTCTATAATAATAATAGTGATTGAAAAAAGAACTCCAAGGAGAGATTGTAACTGATGTTCAAAAGAAAACACAAGTCCTCCATTAGTCACAGACTCTCTTAGCATCTCATACCACGCATTCGAAAAAAAAACCCACTACTAGAAAAAAGGGCTTTTGCGGCAATAAAATATGACATTAGTGGCAATAAAAATTGCCGCTATATCCTTTATCAGCCATTGGTCCTTAGCCGGCAATGTGGGGTCGGTAAAGCCTTTAGCGGCCATTCTCATAAAAGCTGGTAAAAATATGATTTATTGCCACTATAAACTATCAGTTTTAGCGACAATTGTTTGCGGCAATTGTTTTGGTTGCTAAATCGAATCTATAACGGCTAACTATGCTCTTTTAGCGTCCATTTTTATAGTCGATAAATTCAATTAAATTGCCGCCAAAATCAGTAGTTTTACCGGCAATTATTTTGTGGCAATTAGAAGACGTCTTAGTTTGCCCTTTTAGCGTCCATTTTTTGTAGATGGCATATCCAGTTAAAGTAGCACGAAAAGTCAAAAGTTAATGGCAATAGTTCAACCGTAATTAATAATGGCTACTACATTCGTCCATAACCTGATCCAAACAACATTATTACTGTTAATTCATAAAAACATAATATATCTCATTAAAACTTAACAAACAAAAGGAAGTACTAATCCAAAATATTAATGCCACAACAACTTAGAAATTTTATTGTTTGAACTAAATAGCTAATGTCATTATATAACTAATCATAACGAATAATAGTCTTCAAATAAATTCCGCAACTCTTCATCATACTGAAATCTTCCACCCGCAAATTATCAAAGATCAGATTGTATGACTTGAAATAATAAAATAAATGTGTCAAAAGATGAAATATAATGTGCAAAAACATCGCAAGTCTCACATCTAAACATATTGTGAAAAAACAGCTCAATAATTGGAAGAATATTGAATAAAAAAAGAGATTCTAAAATGGATCTACCAAAGATCTACATAACTAAAGAACTGGTATCCTGTGTTCGAAACCAACTGGTGAACGAGAAAGGAAGAGATTTGTTGGCGAAAGCTACAGATGCAGGGACTGCTCGTATAAATGATATGGCATTAGCTGTGATCAATATTATTGCTGAAACATAAGTGCTACAACTACAGGTGGTGTATTTTCTGGTGTTGGTGATCCTGGACAAAACAATGAGGTGGAGAATCAATCCAGTGGTATAAAGAAGCTAGCTACAGTCGATTCTGGACAGCTAATTGGTAATGTAGTTCCATGTGATACACCTAGTAACAAAGACATCACACATAACAAATGCCTGAATACAGATTATAGTACAAAGCAGTAATGTTCATATGAAACCAAGGACGACATATATTCTATTTTATATTCATCAAACCACGACTCAAAAAGTGAATATGGCACTGCAGAAGGTCAATGAAAAAGAGATAAAACCTGTGAAGCGTGAATTAAAGCCGTGAGCCATGACAGCAGAACCAGGTGGAACTTATATATCCAAAACGCATCTAAATTCTTGTGCTTCAACACATGAAATGGATAATATTGAGCAACATGGTTAACATCAAAAACTATGATCAATTTTGCTCTTTTGGAATTGCTGTGTCCACCAAGACAGTACTCCAATATATACAATGTACAAGAGAAATGAGTGTAAGTACCTTGCACCTATTAAGTACCTTTCAGAAAAGCACATTAAACTATCAGGTCGTCAGAAATTTTCCGTCTATTTGGTGATTTACCTATTAAGTACCTTTCAGAATAGCACATTAATCTAATTACTGGTAACTCTTCAACTCCTTTACACTATAACATTGCTGCTAGTATCTAAATATAGTGTATCATCATGATATTAACAAGAGAAAGGAAATAAGATTTCTATAGTCAAAGCCTTAAAGATAGGCAATAGGCTAAATACGAATCACTCATTGTTCTGATGAATTAGGTGCTAATAAAGTAACGTTAAAGTCTGGAAATAGAAGCATTTGAACAGATTAAGAGAGACAGAGCTTACAAATCTATCTGTTCTTGGAGCACAGGTGTTTGAAAAGTCATAATCCTTCACATTCACCTCAAATTGAACTCTCATGTGATACACCTGAGACATCTTAATTAGCTAGGGCTTGCAAAAAAGATACTTAATTAGAACCAACTGCCTCATTGTCTCTTTATCCTTGAGATCATATATGGGGTCCGCGTAACTAGTGAAAGAAAAGTACCTTCTCAGTTCAATCACTTTTCTAAGAGTTGTGCGCAGGATAAATGATGCAAGCAGTATCAAATAACTCATTTGGAAAATTCTATCTCAAATCTAGTGAAGGTAGTCAACGGAAGGTTTCATTTATTAGTACAAAGTTGGGGTTCACATTTAGGTTTCTCCATAGCAATTCTTCGATTAATATAATAGATTTCTAAAGGAATCATACGTTAAATACTACCAAAAACCAAAAGAATTAATGTTGGAAGCATATAGTACATTACCTGTTTTCCCTTTTTCTTTCCTTTCCCACTTAAGATATTCAAGAGTATTTTCAACAGTAGATTACTTAGAGCTCATTTTTTCTCTAAAAAGAATATAGGCTAAATATCAAAGGTGGGTCATATTTCGAAGAGTGTCTTATATGTGATGAAGATAAAAACTAAAAAGCAACTATTCAACATAAATGATATATCGTACTATATACTACAAATTGCAATTTCAGTTACAACATCAGGTTTTGATGCTCCAATAGCCCTTGAACATTATTCCATTTTCAAAATTGTTGTTCTTCCCTATGGACTGAATATCTTGTAAAAAAATATATAAGAAATAATTGTATCTAATTGCTAACCTGCCTGGAGGAAAAATAACCTCAAACCTGTCCACACACAATGTGTAGTTGTGACATTTTATCAAATACCTAATAGGCTAGGTTCTTAAGTTTTTGCTCCAGGAGCAAAACCCACAAGTAATGCAGTAGAAACAAATGAACCAACAGAAAACATGACCACAAAAAATATAGGAAAAAATCAGTCAGAATTAAACAAAGTAATGGGTATTATACCAACGGCAAACTAAATGTCTAAAATAACATATCTCCCTCAAAAATTTAAAAAAGAAAAAATGAAGACTTTGCTTACTCTAAGGCATGAAGAGATGGATGCTAGTTGAAGCATGGATTCGCAACAGGGAGCATGAGCAAATCAGAATATCCATTAAGCCATAAAAAGAATAAAAAATATGTACATAAGAGATAACTGACTTTGCACAGAAATTTTTCTGGTAAATCGACATTCTGTCAGTAAATAATGAGAAAATTTTAACCTACAAACCAAAAAGTGAAAGCACATAATTCCCAGAAAAGGACAAAAGAAATCTTCCATGTTACTCAGAAAAGGAATTATGTGCTTTATCAAAACTTCCATATGAATTTATCAAAACAAAATGCTTTATCTTTCCCAAAATGCTTAGAAAAATATTGAAACTAAATTCTAGAGAAGGCAAAGGAAAAAATTAACAAACCTCAAGGCTAAACTCAGTCTGATTTCTCTTGTTGATAGGTCTTCGCATGGATATTTTTTTTTATGGGGTATGAAAAAAAAAGGAGAAGTGAAATTCAGAGATTGAGAGAGGAGTTGGGAGTTTTGATGGAGGCGAGTGTAATTTGAGAAGAGAGGGAAATGATAAAACATAGGTTTTGCTTTTGAAGGGAAGATAAAAATTAAAATTTGACCTTTTTGTGGCGATTTCTCTCCGGTTGCCGGTAAAGCTGTACATTTTCCCGTCTAATGAGCTTTTGTTGGTAAAACTTTAGCTTAAAAACTATATTAATGGCAACTGATTTATTGCCACTAAATAATTGCCACCAAAGATCTTTTTTGTAGTAGTGACCCTCTCTCATTTGCATGCTACTTTAGTGTTTATCTTCCTACAGCCCACCTAGTTGAGCTATATATCCAACCCTTTGATTAGTTTTCTCCATTGATTCTCCTCTTAATTCTTAATTTAAATAAAGAATGGATTTGGTGAAGTCAGTGCTGAATTTTGTGGTGCCACCAGCAAATTTGGTGATGTTGGCTTGTGCATGGCCAGCTTTGTCTTTCATCAACACATGTGAGTGGCTTTACAACACTTTATTTGGTGAAGATATGGAGGATAAAGTTGTTATTATCACCGGAGCTTCTTCTGGAATTGGAGAGGTAATTAATAGTAGTAGACTTCTGATTAATTCTCCATGTGGGAGAACTTGTTTATTAAATTCCTATCTCTTCCTAGCAAAATGTTAGAGTTGATTTACTGTTTTTCTATTTGGTAATTATAAATACTGATTAAACGAAAATAAAAATGATTCTTATTTACTGTTATTTTCCATCTCTTTTTATTTGTGTTTTTTATTTTTTACCTAGCTAGTCCATCCTTTTAAGGTTTTCGCACCCTCTTTAACTTTTATATTTTTAGGTAGAAATGGACTCCTCTGGTCACTTGCAAGAAAATGACTTTTCCAAATCTCTTGTGTGTTATCTTTAGATCTCTTATGTGTAAATTTTTGTGTGTAAAAATGAGAATCTCTGATAAAAAGAACATAAAATTTAATTGTTTTTGTAAAGGGCTACTAAAATAGTTGATTAAAATATTATCAGATATCTTGTAAAAACATTGAATTTGCCTAACGACTAATAATTTGAGGCAATAAGATCTCATGGTCTCTTTCAATTTGAATATAATAAAATGATTTTTTTAGATCTCTTATGTGTAAAAAATGAAGATATCTTGTAAGAGGGTCATAAAACTAAAAAAAATATGTAAAGGGTCAAAAAACCATTTCTCATAATATTTGGGACAGGAGACATAGTATATTCTTTTTTCTATTTGTTTAATTTTCTTGAACTAGTTAAACTCATCTTGGTTTCTTCAAGAACATAAACAATTGTTACCTCTCTACTAGAAACTCTAGAGTCAGATGTAATTAATTTAGCTTTGACTTCTTTTGTATAGAGAAATCTCATTTTGTTGGTTATGGAGACACTCTAAACCACCTTATTTATAATTTTTTTTTTAATCAAAACCACCTAAACTGGTGGGAAGTTATTGCATCAAAATATTTACAGAAGAAATTCAAATATTTACAGAAGAAGTGCAAAGAAAAGAATCTATCTAAAAAGATGAAAACTAGCTATGATCACCACAGTAATACTACATGAACCTTCACCATACTAAAAAACCAAGGACCTTGATTTGTATCCATCTTTCACACCCTCAAGTCTCACAGGTGGAATGGATCAAATCTCTTGAATTTAACTTCAGGTAAACCTGGATGAAGTAGAGTTCAGTTCCAAAGATATTACTGCATGTTCTTAGCTAGCATAAAGTCTGAACTTAGTCTCAGAAGCTGCCGATGAGTCTCCAGCTTTTTACTTGCTGCACCTGAACTCAAGCTTGCTACTTGCTGTATCTGATTCCAACTTGATGAAATTCCCAACCAGAAATATTAGTGTTTTTTGGTAGAATGAACCAAGGTTGATACCACACACCACAAAACAAAGTTATTTCCAGTTGCATCCCCTTCCCTACTTTATTGTTGTTCTGTACTGCTGCTATCAAACTGTTTTGTTGTTGAACTCTGAAGTTTGGTATTTGGATTTTATCCATATTGATCAATCTTCTTCCATGAGATGGAATATCTCGAAACTGATTGTATTGAATTGTACTTGCAAAATAAAAAACCAGGTTAGTAAAATAGTCTGCCACACAGTTTCCTTCCCTGAACACATGCACCACTGAAACATTCTTGTCCTTCATCCATTTTTGTATACTCCTGTCACAACCCGCCTATGGGACCGTGACGGGTACCCGGGGCTAACCACCGAGCACCGCTCATTCTACTACTCATCATACTCATTAAACGTTCTTTTACCAAATTTATACTCCATTTACAAGAAATCATTTTTCATTTGAAAACATACATACTTTTATATACATAAGCCTTTCGGCCATCAAAATAATATGTGTATACACAATAGCAACCTCGTGAGACCATATAACCCACACTGCGTATCTACGAGCCTCTACTAGAGTACTAGACATATGGACGGGACAGGACCCCGTCGTGCCCAAAACATACATATACATATATACCAAAAGAATAATCAATGGCACCTCCGGAAAATGGAGTGCTCTTCAAATCAGCTAATAGCTCCTACGAGTCTGGTCGCCTCCCTGTCTACCTGTGGGCATGAACACAGCGTCCAAAGAAAACGGACGTCAGTACGAACATTGTACTGAGTATGTAAGGCATAAACAATAATGAAACATCAATGAAATGAGGAGGCATCAAATGAGGAGTAATCTGTAACTGACTGTGAATCATAAAAGAAATAATGCATGCCGGCTTACTTTCATAATCATCATCATTTCATGTATGCATAGATATATGTATAAGCTGCCCGACCGTATAGGTACGGTGTGATAATCAATAACTTTAGCCTACGTCCAGGCCTCCCGCGTCCGGGATGTAAGCTGCCCACTAGTGGTGTGTCTACCCGGCCATGTAGGCACGGTGTGATCATACATAAAATAACATATACTTATCATAATGCATGTATAATAACTCAAAAATAGCTATACTTTATCGAGGTGACCTAAGGTCGTGAACCCCCGATTCCATTATGGACATCTACAAGTATTCTGCCTCACCCTGAAGGGAATAGTATATAAGGTGAGTGTATTCAATAAATGACATCATTAACTTTATGGTATTCTGCCTCACCTTGAAGGAAATAATGTATGAGGTGAGTATATACAATAGACTACATCTTTAACTTTATGGTATTCTGCCTCACCTTGAAGGAAGTAATATGTAAGGTGAGTGGATACAATGAAGGACATCATTGACTTAATGGTATTATGCCTCACCTTGAAGGAAATAATGTATGAGGTGAGTATATACAACATACGCCATCATTAGCGTTATAGAACCATCATATCATGAACTCTAGAATCTTTATACTTAACTCATCATCATCATAATTGGACTCATAATGTATCTCTTATCTCATGTAGCTATTCATGGACATAGACTCTTAGCTTTTCGGGATATAGAAGATTCATAGAGAAGAAGGAAAGTCATACCATAGGATTCATGCCATAGAAAGACAGGACTAGCCCCACATACCTTTTCCGTTTAATTAATCTATTGCTTTCTTGTTTTCCTTCAGTGCCACGTTTCTACCTTCAAGAGAAGTCGCATGTATGTTAGCTAATCGACTATAAGAACGTGTTACTATTTCTAGGGAAAATTGGGCAGCATTTCCTTTGTTTATAGTTCTTTCCCCATATTCGATATCAACTCCCAAACGTTCATAACAACATTCACAATATAATAGACAACAATCATCATTCATCTACATTATCCGCAATTCACAATCTCACTCCAATTTCTCCATAATTGTGGTTATAGTTCACTATCGCGTTTTCTCATATATAATACTTATTCCAAGTTCTAAATGTCATTTATAACATATTCACAATCACAACATACCAACATTCATAATTCATCCCAAACTATTATTCAACAAAGACACTATTCACCCTTTCATGACCCCTCTCCTATATCTTTCTACAATCCAAGTGTCTTAGCCTTCCAATACCTTAAACAACATGGAATGACCATAAAACTCACCTTAGATGATGGATGAACAAGCTTAGAGTGGAACTCCTCCTCTTGCACCAAAACCCTAGCTCACTTCCCTTGAGATTCCTTGGTGTAGATGAACTTTTATTATGTTTCATACCCTTGATTTCATGGTTTTGATGTAGTTGATCATGGATTTCCTTTGATTTCTTATAGATGAATATTAGAGAGTGTTCTAGAGGTTTCTTGAAGTGTAGAGAAGTGAAATGAAATGAAAGAGAGGTCCTTATATTAATTCATGAAATCAGTCCCGACCACATTATACGGACCAACATATGGTCCGTACAATTTATACGGGCCGTATGTTTGGTCCAATGAGTGATGGAATTCTGGGCTAATTATACGGCTAAACATACGGCCAGTATAAATTATACGGCCAGTATGTTGGGCCGTATAATGCCCAGTTCCTCCGAACTCCGTCTCGTTGACTCGTTTGATCTCCAATCCTTATGGAACCTTCTTGATACTTGTTTAACACCTCAATACCAATCTAAGGGACGTTATCACTCTTCTCTAAGACATCATTACGCCATCGTTAACTCGTCGCTTATAATTCTTACCCGATACGCAACATATCCTTTACTTTCCTGAACAACCTTCTTCCCTTACGTCAAATGTCTTTGAATCTCGATTAGGATCATCAAATGCTATCTCTTACTTATCAAATCATCGTATATATTGTGCCCTTCGCTAGCCTATTCACTGTACGCTAACGGGGAATTTTCCAAGGTGTAACAACTCCTCACTAGAAAAGCAATGTTCGTACCTCCCAAATACCATCCAAGACCTTTTGCATTGTAAGGGAATCTGTTTCCACTATAACAGGCAATAGATCATGTAATAAACAGTACTTGATTACCTCATCAATGGCCACAACTTCTGCAACTAGATTAGTAGTCTCATTTAGTATCCTTGCCATAGCATCTATAAACTCTCCTGAACTATCTCTAATACAAAAGGTTGCTGAACTTGGCCTTGGATTCCCTTTAGAAGCACCATCAGTGTTGCATTTAAAGCATCCTCTATCTTGGAAGTTCCACTTCTCCTGTTTATATATTAATGGCAGCCTGTAGTTCTCTAACAATTCAACAATCTTGGGCCAACTTTCTAGCATATTCTGCAGCCAAGGATATCTCTTCCTTGCTAGCATATATATGTTTCTGTTTATCTCATGTATGACTTTGTTCTGAGGGACATTCCCTCGATGCCTCATAGTATTCCTGCTCTTCCAAATCTGCCATAAAACCAAAGCTGGAATTGCTTGAAATAAAGGTTTCAGTCTTATAACAGTTTGACAATTCCACCAGCACAAGACTGTCTGCCTAACCTGTAGGAAAGGGCCCAAGACACCTGCTGCAGTTGAAAAATAATGCCATATTATGGTTGCAAAAAGACCTGTAATGAAAATATGATCCATAGTTTCCTGCTGATTCTGACAACACCAACATCTTGAGACTATGCTGATTCTCATTCTCATCAGCACTTCATCTATAGGTAGCTTCGAAAACCAAACTCTCCATAGGAAAAAAGAGATTTTGTATGGCAAACCTTTGATCCAGAATTTGTCACAAACAGTTGATATCTGATTCCTTTTTCTCATCTTCTCCCATTCACTTTTAACAGTAAACTTACCAGAACTTGTGAGCATCCACCATGGCTTATCTATCTCTTCTGTTCTCACAAAATGTCCCAGTTCCATTCTAACATGTTCAACAATATCAACTGGTAACATCTCTTGTAACTTTGCATAGTTCCATTGACTTTCACTCATCAACTCTTCAAGCTTATCTCCTAATACTTCATTCTGATAATGATTAGGTATTAGATCATGCAAAGCACCTAGTTTAGACCAATTAACAAACCAGATTGAAGAAGATCCACTCTTAAGTTCCCACCACTGCTATGTTCCATTTCATCTCTAGCTTGCAGCATTATTTTCCTTGTCTGAGAACCCCTTTCCACTGAACCACAGTTGGCCTAAACCTCTTACAATATATGTTCCACATGAAATTGGACCACAGTGTACTGCTTGTCCTGAATCTCCACCAAAGTTTTGCAAACAATGCTTTTGATATATCATATAACGATCTGAAGCCTAAACCTCCTTCATTATTTGGGTAACATACATTTTCCCATGATGACCAGTGCTTGCTTGTTCCTTCTTCCTTGGTTTTCCAAAAGAATCTATTAAATAACTTGTGCAGATCATTAATGACATATTTTGGAGGCACCATAGTGGACATTAAATAAATTGGGATGCTTTGTAAAACACTTGAGATCAACACAGCTTTCCCTCCAAATGATAATAATTTTCCCCTCCAAGCTTGCAACCTGTCCTTTACTTTCTTCATCATATCTTTATAGAACAACTTCTGCCTTCTAACATGAAAGATAGGACATCCTAAATAAGTAAATGGAAAATCACCTTTGTTGAAGCATGTTATTTGTTGTACCTCCTGATTCTACACATTAGTCACCTTCTTATGCATATAAAAAAAGCTCTTGTTTGCATTGATCTTTTGTCCAGATTCTCTCTTATAATCATGCAAAATGGACATAATCATCTCCAAAGATGCTTTATCTGCAGATGCAAATATGATAGTATCATCTGCATATGACAGATGATTCAAGTTTGCACTCCACTTTGGCATTCCATATCCTCTAAAGCTGTCTTTTTCAAATAATGAATTAAGAGCCATAGACAAAACCTCAGCAGCTAGAATAAAAAGAGCAGGAGATAGAGAATCTCCCCGTTTGACCCCTCTTGTAGAATGGAAAAAGCCAAAAGATTGTCCATTAATGAGAATAGAATACCAGTTATTAGCAATCAATCTCCATACCATGTCTACATACACTTCTGCAAATCCTATCTTTCTAAGAACTTAAACAAGAAACCTCTAAGAAAGTCTATCATAAGCCTTTGCCATAACTAGCTTAATGATAACATTAGCAGGTTTTCCTCTCTTTCTGATATCAGCCACCAATTCTTGAGTAAGCAGCACATTCAATAATATTTCTACCCTTCACAAAACCAGACTGATTTAGAGAAATTAGAGATGGCTGGATCACCTCTAGTTTATCATGTAATAGTCTTGAAATAATTTTGTTTATGAAATTGCTGAGGCTGATTGGCCTCAAGTCTGAGAAAGTGTTGATTATTTCTTTCTTAGGCAAGAGGACTAGATTAGTATGAGTGACTGACTTTGGTAAAGTTTGTCTCTCAAAAAAGCTACTGGCCATATTATACACATCAGCACCAACTATATTCCAACACCTTTGATAAAAAACTCCAGAAAAACGATCAAGTCCACAAGCACTATCACCTGATAACGCAAAAACAACATTTTTAACCTCTTCAAGAGTTTGTTTAGCACACAAGAAAGTATTTTGCTCCTCTGAAAATCTCTGAGGAATGTGATCTAGTAAATTTGAGTCAACTACACCACTTTCCCGAGAAAACTGATTCTGATAGAATGAAATAGCTTCATTAGCAATATCATCCAAATTATCCACCCATTCACCATCAACATTTTGTATTCTTGAAAGCAATAGCCTCTTTCTTCTTCTTTTTACAAGACTATGAAAATATCTTGTATTCCTATGTCCCTCTGAATGCCATTGGATGCTTGCTTTTTATCTCCAAAACTCTTCCTCAAAGTGCAGATACTTTTTAAATTCAGCCTGTGCCCTCTGCAACACTATTATATTCTTTTCTGATGGATCTTCCTCAAACAGTTGCTCCTTGATCTTCACAATATCTTCTCTGATTATTAGCTGTTTGAACAAGTCTCCAAATGTTTCTCTACTCCACCTAGACAAAGCAGCCTTTAAGCTTTTAATTTTTAACTTAAATGTGGATCTCCTGTAAACTCAGTTCTCCAATGTTGTTCCACTACATCCATGAATGACTCATGATCTGTTACACCTGGAAAAACTTTCCATTGATGCACAGTAAATAGACTAGTGAAGAGCACGAGTATACGGTATTTTGACAAGTAAGAAGGGATGCTTAATGATCGTAATTAAGATTCCAAAGAAGTTTGAGGCAAGGGAGGAAAGTCCGTCAAATGAAACTTCACTGCAGTTCTGCGAAAGGGGGGTTCGACGGTCATTCTTTGTACCATCGGACGGGCCGACGCTTTGTCGATTGTGTCGTAGAATTGAGTTAGCACGAAGAACATTCAACGGAGCAGATCGACGCTCCGTCGATCAGTTCGACGGACCGTCCTTCTCACCGTAGAATGAAAGGAAATGAAAGGTTGCTCACTGGAAATTTCACCACTTCGACAGTCAGATCGACGCTCCGTCGATCCGATCAAAGCTTCATCGATCGTACCGTAGAACTGGTCGGGACAGAAATGGGTGTATTAAATGAGGGATCAAGTTTTATTTCATTTCATTTCCCCATCACACTCCTTCTCTCTAGAACATCTCTCTACAATTATTCCACAAGAATTCAAGAGGTATTAGTGATCAACCGCATAAACTAAGTGAATCAAGTGTAAGAAACCCATTAAAGATTATCCAAGTCAAGAAACCTCATTGAAAATGAACTAGGGTTTTGGCTCAAGTGAAGTATTTTCACCAAAAGCTTGTTCCTACAACATCTAAGGTAAGATTTATGGTATTTCCATATTGTTTAAGGTATTTGAAAGTTGAAACACTTGGATTGTAGAAGGATATAGAGAGATGAGTCATAAATGTGGAATAGTGCCATTTTGAGTAATAGCTTGAATTGAGTCATGATTCTTGATGTGTTGTGATATTGATATGTTATAAATGATGTTAAGAACACGGGATAGGCAATGTATATGAATGAACGTAGTCGTGTGTTGTGACCATGGATATGGGTGATTGGGGGCGAATTGAGAAATATAGATAATGTGGATGAATAAAGACTATTGTTATGATATTGTGAATGTATTATTGACGTTTGGGAGTTGATATACGATATGGAGGAATGTTGTATAAACAAAGGAGATGCTGTCCAATTTTCTATAGCTTCAGTCATGTATGCTAGCTATCGATTTCTAATGATAGTATGACTTTAATGAAGGTAGAAACGTGAGCGTTGGAGGAGAACGTGCAAGTGGTAAAATAGTTGAAAGGAAAGGTATGTAAGGCTAACCCTTCTTTCATAAGGCATGATTCTTTGGCCAATCTTCGAAATCTTCTATAATTTTATGATGTCCTCCAAATGATTCTATCTTCAAAAGCTACTAAGCTTATGATTCTCGATATGTTACGATGGTACTAAGTTCCTCATATGACGAGTGTTCCTATAAGAATAGATGATAGTGATAACGATAATGATAACAACGATAATAGCGATGACAATAACGATGACGATAATGATAGAGATGACAATAGTAAAGATGCTTATGAGCTATTATGTATATGTATCTATGTATGACTATTATGGAACCTCGAGCTTATAAGGCCGGGTAGAATATGTATATATTTATGTAACGCGCGCACACCTCTACAGATGGTACGGATAACCCTGAATGCCTTGGTAGGGCCAGGTATGTGTAACCTTGAGCCTTGGTTGGCCAAGTATGTATGAAACACCGAACCTTCGTGGTCGGACATGCTATGTAAATGTTATGTATATGATATGGTTATGTATATGATATAAATATGAGTATGAATACAAATATGATGCGAATGTGAATAAGACTATGTATATGAATACGATTATGGACGCAATGCAAATGAGTACGGATATGAGTACGAATACGGATACGGATGTAGGTACACAATTACGCACTAGAAATAGAAAGTCCCTATGAAAGGCAAGTAAGTGCTTATGACATTGATACTGCTATCTCCCCTCTTATGCTATTTCTCATGTTGCTTATTATGCTTTTATATTGATATTGATCATGCTTTACATACTCAGTACATTATTCGTACTGACGTCCTTTTGTTTGTGGATGCTGCGTCATGCCCGCAGGTGCCCGGGGAGAGGAGATATACTTGATTCATAGCTACATTATTCAGGGACTTCATAGCGGAGCTTCATTTCTTTCGGAGTTAAAGCTTTTGGTACTTATTCTTTTGTGTATATAATTATAGGCATAGCGGGGTCCTGTCCCACCTATACGATATGACATACTCTTCTTAGAGGCTCGTAGACATGTGTATATGGTTAGATGTGTTTGGCCTTGTCGGCCTATATTTTGGATTTCATTTTGTTAGCCTCGTCGGCTTATGTACATTGATATGGGCATAGATGTCAATGATGATATAAATATATTATTATCCAATGGGACTAGTATGATTGATGAATAGAAATGTATGATTTAGTATGTGGCTCACCTAGATGTAAATGTATGATAAGGGGTGCCCGGGTGGGATAGCACCGGGTGCCCGTCGCGGCCCTCCGGTTGGGTCGTGACAAAAGTGGTATCAGAGCAGTTCCGTCCTAGGGTATGTCTACGAGCCGTGTCCAGTAGAGTCTTGGTTATGGGTGTGTTGCGCGCCACACTTATAAACAAGAGGCTGCAGACATTTTTGGAATGATTGACCTCCTTTCTTCATAACATCGTGCGATAGAGCTATGATATAAGAACTTCCCTCTCCTTAACCGTGTATTGTGTATTTCAGAGATGCCTGTAAAGAGAAAGGCTACAACAGCCCAAAAGGGCAAGACAACGGCAGAGAAGTGGGCTGAAAGAGCACCGCCAATATTTGTTGAGGAAAGTGAGTCCCAGAATGTGGCTCAATCTCAGTCCTTCCAGACAGTGCCTATTTCTGAGGAGCGTGAGGGAGCCTCAGCCCCAGCTCCAGCACCTCCGGCTCCTCCATCGGATGCTTCTGGCCAAGATGTAAAATAGGCCATTCATTTGCTTACTCAATTGGTTGCTGCTCAGACTCAGCGGCAAAGTACAGGGCAAGGTGATAGGGCTGTTAGTGCAAGACGCGTGACTTCATTAGTTTGAACCCTCCGGAATTCTTTGGATCAAAGCTGGATGAGGATCCTCAAGACTTTATTGATGGGATGTTGAGGACGCTTCAGTTGATACATGCTTCGGACACCGAGTCGGTAGAGTTAGCGTCATATAGATTGAGAGATGTCTCGATCCATTGGTACACGATTTGGATGGCTTCACGGGGAGCCAATGCACCTCCCCCGGTATGGCAAGAATTTGTTGATGCTTTCCTCCGACACTATATGTCTCCAGAAGTTCGGCGAGCTAGAGCTGATAAATTCTTGAACTTGAAGCAAGGCAGCATGAGTGCTCTAGAGTATAGTCTCCGCTTCAATTCTTTGGCTAGGTATGCTTCGGCCATGGTGGCGGATATGGGTGACCGAGTGCATTGATTTGTGAAAGTCCTAGGGCCACATTTGATGGATAGGTGCTTGACTGCGTCCCTTCAAGACAATATGGATATTTCTCGCATTCAGGCCCATGCTCAAAATTTAGAGGAAAGTCTACAACAGCAAAGAAGTGAACGTGAGCAAGATAGGGGACATAGCAAGAGGGATAGATCTTCGGGTCCGATGAGTGAGTTTAGAGGCGGGCACAAACAACAGTTTTCTAGGCATTCAGGCTATTCTATGACTAGTGCACCTCCACGGTTTTCAGGCCAGAGATTCGATAGATCCACTCATTCCGGGCCGAGTCAGAGCTTTTTGGGATCTCAGTTTAGAGGTGATTCGGGTCAGGCGTGTTATATCCCGCATTTTGTACATTCGGATAATTCAAGATAATTGCGGGAAGTTAAGAGCAAGGCTATATTTTTGATCTTGTTTAACACACAAGTTGTTTATGAAATTTATTGATGTGGAAATATTAAGAAAGGCTAGGGGTAAAAAGGGAAATTCACAAGATGACTCATGGAAATATTAAGGAAAAATTTGGGGTTGGAAGTGAATTATGGAAAAATTTAAATTCTTGCAACAAAGGGCCAAGTGGTCCATGCAACAAGGTGTGGGATTTGGCCCACATGGATGTTAAATAAATAAGATAAAAGATGACATAATTTCCATATTTATCATCTTCACTTAGAAGACTCAAGAAACTTGGAGAAGGAGAAAAACAAGCAAGGCCATTCGGCCAAGGAGAAAAAAAAATTAAGGTCCAAAAATCTTGTTCAAAAATTATTTTCTCCTAGCATTTCTACTAATTGGAAGGCCCCTAGAAAAGTGAAGTAGTCATTGGAGCAAGTAAAGCATCCATTCTTGCAAGCTACAAATCCTAGCCAAGTGAGAAGTTAAAGGAAAAAGGTAAGGTTTAATCCTTTTCTTATATGTTATGGATAATTGTGTATGTTGTAGTATGTGGAAATGAATGAAATTTGTGATATTTTGTGTGTGGGAGATTGAGCCGTGTGGTGTGAGGCTTGGCCGTGCATATGTGTGTTGTGCAGGAATGATGAATCAATTATTTTATCTAGTGTTTTGGTTGTTGTTGTGGATTCTATGTTATGAAAGTTTGATGATTCTAGTTGAAGTTTTAAGTGTTGAAGAGTTGTTTTAGAAGCCAATGCGATTTGAATATAGTCTCTTGTATTTATGGAAAATAATGTTGTTAGTGTGTGAATTGTTGGTGTAGTTCATGAATTTGAAAGAAAGAGATGTGTTGTCATTGCTCTTGTTGCATTATGGAGGTTTCGGGTGGAGTGACATATTGGTTAGACTATCTTGAATGTTATGCGGATGGTTTGAAGTGTTCTTGAATATTGTTTGAATGGTTTCGGATTAGTACTTGAATATGTGAGCAATTATGAATTGAACATAAATGAAACGCCGTCGAAGTTTGTAGAAAGAAGTTGCTAACGTTGGAATGCGTTTTGAATCGATTGTTGATATTGTTAGAATAACTGTTGGTATTGTTGTTGGTAATTTGGCCGAGTTGGATTCTCAGGGTTAGTTGTATTTACAGGGGAAATGCTGCCGAAATTTCTGTAAATAACGTGTTGGTTTAGAATTGGACTCTTAAGTGTTTATGGCTAATGTTTGGCATATACTAATATTGTTGTAGATCTTGCGAAGCCAAAGACTTAAGTTCGGATTAGCTTAGGAAGCGGGCAAGGTATGTAAGGCTTACTCTTTCTTTCTTTTGGCATGATCCTTATGAAACGAACATACGACGTATATGTATGATTTCAAAGAAACTCCTATTCTTAGAGCCACTAGGATGGCTAATATTCTTGATTTCCATGAGCCATTTCATATGGTTTTGATACGAATCTATGATTTCCAAAAGTTCTATTGGATATGTTTCCGAGCTTGTGTACGATTCTTATTTGCCTATTGATATGAGCATACTTAGTATGGTTGAGTTTATTGCATGATTGGATAACGAGCCAAGTATAAGAGTTCATGTCCCTAAAATGGTTCTGTAAGTATTAATGTTTCTAACTTTTGTATAGAGTCTTGGATCGCTTTGGAAACATTCGTAAAGGTTCTGTGGTAAAAGTGTCCATAACTTTCTCATACTAAACCGGATTGACTTGAAACGTGTTTACGAACCTCAAGTGTCGGTTTGTGTACTTACCTACCGAGTCTTGATTTGTGTGCATATGGTTTCTCACTACTCTGCTCGTGCATGCCTAAATATGTCATTCACCGAGTCCCGGGCCGAGTATGTTATCGTGCGCACTCCACTGCATTGTTCACCGAGTCCCTCATTAGAGGCCGGGTACGGTATATGTATATGATGACATGATGAGATGATGACATGTTACGCCGGCCAGGAGGGCATATGATGATTTGATTCACCGAGTCCCTCACTAGAGGGCCGGGTACGGTATGTATATCTGTGTATGCATGATGATATGATAGCATGCTGACATGATGATATGACTTTATTCACCGAGTCCCTCACTAGAGGGCCGGGTACGGTATATATATGATATATGATGTGACATGCATGACTTTATTCACCGAGTCCCATAACGGGTCGGGTACGGTATATGTATACACATATTCATGATGACATAATGACATGATTTTATTCACCGAGTCCCATAACGGGCCGGGTACGGTATGTGGTATTGGTATGTTTGATTCTGTCTCGTACTTCACAGGTACAACAGTTTCTTTATTATCATACTTGACTCCTGGAATCTCTATTTCAGTTATGATCTTTCCAGTTGCATTTCATGCCTTACATACTCAGTACATATTCCGTACTGACCCCCTTTCTTCGGGGGCTGCGTTTCATGCCCGCAGGTACAGTCGTACACGTGTGTGACCCGACAGCTTAGGCCATCCATTTTGCTGCTTTGGAGTGCTCCCTTGTTCTGGAGCCTACATTTTGGTATAGACTCTTCCATTGTATATATGTATGTATATATTCAGGGGTACGGCGGGGCCCTGTCCCGTCATATGATTATGTTGTCTTTGTTAGAGGCCTGTAGACATGTATGTGGGTCATGGGTCGTTATTGTTCGGTTATGTCTGTTTGATTTGCGTCTTAAGCGGTTCCATTTGCTATGACAGCCTTAACGGCTTGTATGTATGTATACGTATGTATGTGTTTTGGACGATATGTATTACGACAGCCTTGATGGCTTCTGTATGATATGTTTGTCATATGTGACCGCTTAAGACGACATCTGACCTTTGTATCTGTATAAGTCAGTATATGCCGAATATGGATAAGCCATTGGTATGCCGAGTTTGGTAAGTGAGTGTGTACGGGTGCCCAGCTCGGGCACTAGTCACGGCCCACGGGGTTGGGTCGTGACAAGGTGAGGTCATACGTGCCACGATGTTCCCAGTGTGGGAAGTTACATTGGGGTCCATGCCGATTGGGTTCAGAGGTTTGCTATTCATGTGGTCTACCAGGCCATATTATGCGTGATTGCCCCTCAGTTCATGGTAGAGGTAGGACCCAGCCTTCAGGGTCGGTAGCCGGATCTTCAGCATCTGTATGCCCTATGGGGCTAGGTTCACATACGCCAGTCTGCCATGGTAGAGGCAGAGGGAGAGTCCCCAGTTCTAGCGGTCCTCAGCACGGTATTTATGCTTTGGCTGGACGCCAAGATCTTGAGTCTTCTCTTGATGTGGTCACAGGTATATTATCGGTATTCTCTCACGATGCACATGCTTTGATAGATCCGGGATCCACATTGTCATATGTTACTTCGTATATTGCGGGTCGATTTAGAGTCGAACCGGATGCGATCAAACCTTTTGAGGTGTCTACACCTGTTGGGGAATCGGTAATAGCTAGCCGAGTATATAGAAACTGCATAGTTGTGATTTTTTACCGACGTACTATGATTGGATTGCATGAGCTAGAAATGGTAGATTTTGATGTTATAATGGGTATGGATTGGTTGGATTCTTGCTATGCCAATGTTGATTGTAGAATGAAAGTGGTTCATTTCCAATTTCCGGGAGAACCAGTTTTAGAATGGAAAGGGAATACTGCATCACCAAAAGGTAGGTTTATTTCCTATCTAAAGGCAAGGAAAATGATCACAAAAGGATGTATTTATCATCTAGTTCGGGTTCAAGATGTAGAAGCTGAACCGCCGACTCTTCAGTCAGTTCCAGTAGTAAATGAGTTTCCAGATGTGTTCCCGGAAGAGCTTCCAGGCCTCCCTCCTGAGCGGGAGATTGATTTTGCTATTGATGTGTTGCCACACATTATTTATGGATTTGATGAACAACGTGTTTAGGCCCTTCTTAGATCTATTTGTGATCGTATTCATCGACGATATCTTGGTGTATTCTAGATCTGAGGAATAACATGCGGATCATTTGCGTACTGTCCTTAGAGTTCTTCAAGCTCGAGAGTTGTTTGAAATATTTTCTAAGTGTGAGTTTTGGTTGAACTCAGTGACATTTCTGGGGCACGTCGTTTCAGCCGATGGTATTCGGGTAAATAGTCAAAAGATTGAGGCCGTGAAGACTTGGCCGAGGCCCATAACTCCTACGGAAGTTCGTAGCTTTCTAGGCTTAGCATGTTATTACAGGAGATTTGTGGAAGGTTTTTCTTCTATTTCTGCACCACTCACAAAGCTGACCCAGAAATTGGCAAAGTTTCAATGGATAGATGCTTGTGAACGTAGCTTCCAAGAGTTAAAGGATAGATTGACTTCTGCCCCAGTCCTGCCACTTCTAGAGGGATTGGAAGGATATGTTGTTTATTGCGATGCTTCAGGCATTGGGCTAGGCTGTGTGTTGATGCAACATGGTAAGGTGATTGCGTATGCTTCAAGGCAATTGCAGAGACATGAGAAAAATTATCCAACCCATGATCTAGAATTGGCTGCAGTGGTTCATGCATTAAAGATATGGAGACATTATTTATATGGTGTCCATGTGGATATTTATACAAATCATAAGAGTCTTCAGTATATCTTCAAGCAGAAAGAGTTAAATTTGCGGCAACGACGATGGATGGAATTGCTAAAGGATTATGAAGTTGATATCCTATATCACCCCGGAAAGGCAAATATTGTGGCCGATGCTCTTAGCCGTAGATGTATGGGAAGTTTGTGTGATGTACAACCAGAGAAGAGAGAAATGGCTCGTGAGCTCCAGTAGTTAGCTAGCAGTCTCATCGCTAGTAGCAGAAGTGAAAGAGCGACAATACGAAGATTCCATGCTAATGCATTACAGAGATACACTCCCTCAAAAGGAGGAGTCATCGTTTGAGATTTCAGAATATGGAGTTCTTCGATGCCAAGGCAGATTATGTGTTCCCGATGTGGCAGGTTTACGCCACCAAAATTGAGAGAAGCTCATTGTTCCCGTTATTCTATTTACCCTGGAGCAACGAAAATGTACCATGATCTTAAGTATATATATTAGTGGAATGGGATGAAGAAAGATATAGCGGAATTCGTAGCTCAATGTCCCAACTATCAGCAAGTGAAAATCGAGCACCAAAAGTCATCGGATTGTTGCAAGCTATAGAAATTCCAACTTGGAAGTGGGAAGTAATTAACATGGACTTCATTACAGGCTTACCCCGTTCTCGACGTAAGTATGATTCTATATGGGTGATTGTTGATAGACTCATGAAGTCGACTCATTTCTTACCAGTCAGAACGACATATGTGGCGGAAGATTATGCAAAGCTTTATGTTAGAGAGATAGTGCGATTCCATGGTGTCCCAGCATCTATCATCTATGATGAGGGACTCAGTTTACATCTAATTTTTGGAAGTCTTTCCAAGAGGGTTTAGGGACCCAAGTGAGCCTTAGCACGACATTTCACCCGCAGACCGATGGACAAGCTGAACGGACCATTCAGACTCTTGAAGATATGTTACGGACATGTATGATAGATTTTGGAGGTAATTGGGATGATCACTTGCCAGTCATTGAATTTGCTTATAACAATAGTTACCATTCTAGCATTCAAATGGCACCGTATGAGGCTCTATATGGGCGAAAGTGTAGATCCCCAATTGGATGGTTTGAGACTTCACTGCAGTCCTGAGAAAGAGGGATTCGATGGTCGTTCTTTGTATCGTCGGAGGTTCGATGCTTCGTCGATTGTGCCATAGAACTGAGTTAGCGCGAAGACCATTTGACGAAGCCTATCGACGCTCCGTCGATAAGTTCGACGGACCGTCCTTCTCACCGTAGAATGAAAAGAAACGACAGGTTGCTCATTGGAAATTTGACGACTTCGACGATCAGATCGACGCTTCGTCGATCGTACCGTATATCTGGTCGGGGACAGATTGGTTCATTAAATAAGGGATTCAAGTCTTATTTCATTTCATTTCCATATCACACCCCTTCTCTTTAGAACATCTCTCCACATTTATTCCACAAGAATTCAAGAGGTATTAGTGATCAACCACATAAACTAAGTGAATCAAGTGTAAGAAACCCATTAAAGATTATCCAAGTCAAGAAACCTCATTGAAGATGAACTAGGGTTTGGGCTCAAGTGAAGTATTTCCACCCAAAGCCTATGAAGATAGATGTAATGAATGACGATAATAGTGATAATGATATGGATGACGACTATAATGGTACTGGCGATGACGATAACGATGACGATGATGATAGTGATGATAATACTAAGATGCTTATGAGCTATTATGTATGTGTATCTGTGTATGACTATTATGGAACCCCGAGCTTATGAGGCCGGGTAGAATATGTATATGATTTATGTAATGCGCGCACACCTCTGCAGATGGTACGGATAATCCTGAAGACTTGGTAGGGCCAGGTAGATGTAACCCTGGAGCCTTGGTAGGGCCAGGTAGATATAACCCTGAAGCCTTGGTAAGGCCAGGTATGTGTAACCTTGAGCCTTGGTTGGCCAAGTATGTATGAAACATCAATTCTTCATGGTCGGGTATGCTATGCAAATGCTATGTATATGATATGGTTATGTATATGATATAAATATGAGTATGAATACGAACATGAACCGAATATGAATAAGACTACGTATATGAATACGATTATCGACGCAATGTAAATGAGTACGGATACAGATACAAATATGGTTGTATGTACATGAATACGCGCTAGAAATAGAAAGTCCCTATGACAAGCAAGTAGGTGCTTATGACGTTGATACTGCTATCTCCCCTCCTATGCTATTTTTCATATTGCTTATTATGCTTCTATATTGATGTTGATCATACTCAGTACATTCTTCGTACTGACGTACTTTTGTTTGTGGACGCTGCGTCATGCCCGCAGGTGCCCAGGGAGATAGACTTGATCCATAGCTACATTCTCAGGGACTACATAGCAGAGCTCCATTTCATTCAGAGCTATAGCTTTTGGGTACTTATTCTTTTGTGTACATAATTATGGGCATAGCGGGGTCCTGTCCCGCCTATATGTTATGACATACTCTCCTTAGAGGCTTGTAGATATGTGTATATGGTTAGATATGTTTGGCCTTGTCGGCCTATATTTTGGATTTCATTTTGTTAGCCTCGTCGGCTTATGTATATTGATATGGGCATAGATGCCAATGATGATATAAAAGTGTTGTTTTCCAATGGGACTCGTATGATTGATGAATGGAAATGTACGATTTAGTTTGTGGCTCACCTAGATGTAACTGTAAAGGTACACTAAGGGGTGCCCGGGTGGGCTAGCACCGGGTGCCCGTCGCGGCCCTCCGGTTGGGTCGTGACAAAAGTCGTATCAGAGCAGTTCAGTCTTAGGGTGTGTCTACGAGCCGTGTCTAGTAGAGTCTTGGTTATGGGTGTGTTGCCCGCCACACTTATAAACAAGAAGCTGCGGGCATTTTAGGAATAAATGACCTTCTTTCTTTATAAGAATCGTGCGATAGGGCTATGATATAAGAACTTCTTGTTCCTTAACCGTGTGTTGTGTATTTCAGGAATGCCTGTAAAGAGAAAGGCTACAGCAGCCCAAAAGGGTAAGATGGTGGCAGAAAAGTGGGCTAAAAGAGCACCGCCACCGGTAGTAGAGAAAAGTGAGTGTTACACCTCGGAAAATTTTCCGTTGGTACGCAAGAGAATGAACTAGTGATGAATATGAGTGCATGATGTCCATGAGTAAGAAACGACGTTGATGACCTTAGGCGAGATTTCGAAAGTATCCGATGTGAGACGAGGAAGTTGGCTAAGTTAAGATGAGATACAAGGTGAGCAATGCATGCGCATGGATGGGAGTGATTAAAATGAGAAGTTTAAGAAATATGGGAAGTTGCAGAATTGCAACTGCCCAGTGGTCGTAAATCGCAAAATACGGACCGAAATTGCAATACAGTTCGTAAATTGGCAGTCGTAAACTGCCATGCAAGGTTTCAACTTTCTGCCAGCCGAGGAAATTGTTAAATACGACCAGGTGGACGGACCGTAAAGTGATTTACGGCCCGTAAACCATGGTCGTAAACCACCATGAAGGCAGCCCAGCTTCTGGTTCTGGAAATGGTTAATTACGCCCATGGAGGACGAGCCGTATAGTGGAATACGGGCCGTAAACCTCCATGGACTACCACTGTTCACCCAACACAGATTTTTCAATTCATTAAATGTGAGGATCAAGACTTGTCTTATTTCATTACAACATTACACCACTTCTCTCTACATTTATTATATGAGTTTTCAAGGATTATAAGCCATCAATAACATTAAGACAAGTGAATCAAGGATAAGGGAATCATCAAGGATCATCCAAGTCAAGAAATCCAAATGGAGAAAAACTAGGGTTTTGCTCAAAGAGGAGTATTATCAACCAAAGCTTGTTCCTACAACTTCTAAGGTAAGATTCATGATTTTTACAAGATGTTTAAGGTATTGGAGAATTAAAATACATGGATTGTAGAAAATGTGGTCAACTAGGTCATGAATGGTGAATAGTGACATTTTGAGGAATAGTTTGAATTGAATTATGAATGTTGTTGTGTTACGATATGAATGTATTATAAATGGTACTAAGATCATGAACTAGACACTTTATACGAATGGACGAAGTTGGATGTTATGACCATGAATATGGGTGAATTAGAGGCAAATTAAGGAATCTAGATAATGTGGATAATGTGAGTGACTAATGGCCATCGTTATGATATTAATGAAGGTATAGACGCTAGCATTGGAAGGAAGCGTGCAAGTGTAGAATAGTCCGACGGAAAGGTATGTAAGGCTAACCCTTCTTTCATAAGGCATGATTCTTGGCCAAACTTCTAATTCCTCTATATGAGTATGTTGTATTCAAGTGATTGACATTCCGAGCTCATAAGCTCACGATCCTTAACATGTACTACGATTGTACTACGCCCCTCATATGACGAGTTAGCAATAATGACGAAGATAGTGATGACAATGATAATAATAATGATTCTAAAGGTGCCTACGGGCTATTATATTCACATGTGCCTATGAAGAGCTATAATGACACCCCGAGCTTATAATGCCGGGTAGAATATATGTATATGGACGTATATATGTATATGATTATGTATAAAGTATGTATACGATTACGTAACGCGCGCACACCTCTGCAGATGGTACGGATAACCCTGAAGCCTTGGTAGGGCCAGGTAGAAATAACATTGAGCCTTGGTGGGCTAAGTACGTATGAAACACCGAACCTTATGGTCGGGCACGCTATGTATGTATATAAGTGTATGGATATGTGTATAATATGAATATGAATGTGAAAAGACTATGTATACGAATACGAATAAGGACATGTATGCGAATATGAGCCCAAGTAGGGTACGAGCACTATTATGAAATACGAATGAGAAATGGAAAGTTCCTATGAAAGGCAGGTAAGTGCCATGATGATGATATTATTGTCTTCCCTCCTATGCTATTTCATATGTTGTTCATGATGCTTATTTATTGATGTTGCTCATGCTTTACATACTCAGTACATTCTTCGTACTGACGTCCTTTTGTTTGTGGACGCTGCGTCATGCCCGCAGGTGCACAGGGAGACAGACTTGATCCATAGCTGCCTATTTGGAGATTACATAGAGAGCTCCATTTCCTTCGGAGCCATATCTTTTGGGTACTCATTCTTTTGTGTACATAATTATGGGCATAGAGGGGTCCTGTCCCGCTCATACGATATGTCACACTCTTAGAGGCTCGTAGTCATGTGTCTGTGGGTAGAGATGTTCGGCCATGTCGGCCCATGTTTTATATATCTTTTGTTGGCCTCGTCAGCCTTGTACTTATGATGTGGCATAGATGCCTATGATATGTTAAATGATGATGGTCGTCTAATGGGATCAATATGATTAACGATAAAAGAAAAAGCACGAATTGACTTATGGTTCACCTAGATGTTATGTTATGTACGATAAGGGGGTGCCCGGGTGGGGTAGCACCGGGTGATCGTCGCGGCCCCCTCGCCGGGTCGTGACAGTTAGTCCCAGAGTGCGGCTGAATCTCAGTCCTCCCATTCAGTACCTATATTAGAGGAGTGTGAGAGAGCCTCAGCCCCAGCTCCAGCGCCTCCGGTTCCTCCACCGGATGCTTCAGGCCAAGATGTGAAAGAGGTTATACATTTGCTTACTCAATTGGTTGTTGCTCAGACTCGGTGGCAAAGTGCAGGGAAAGGTGATAGGGCTGTTAGTGCAAGGGCCCATGAATTCATTACCTTGAACCCTCCGGAATTCTTTGGATCAAAACCGGATGAGGACCCTCAGGACTTTATTGATGGTATGTTGAGGACGCTTAGATTGATACATGTTTCGGACACCGAACCGGTGGTGTTAGCGTCATATAGATTGAGAGATGTTTCGATCCATTGGTACACTGTTTGGATGGCTTCACGGGGAGCCAATGCACCTCCCCCGGTATGGCAAGAGTTTGTTGATGCTTTCCTCCGACATTATATGCCTCCAGAAGTTCGGCGAGCTAGAGCCGATAACCTTTTGAATTTGATGCAAGGTAGCATGAGTGCTTTAGAGTATAGTCTCCGCTTCAATTCTTTGGCTAGGTATGCTTCGGCCATGGTAGCGGATATGCGTGACCGAGTGCACCGATTTGTGAAAGGCCTAGGGCCATATTTGATGGATAGGTGTTTGACTGCGTCCCTTCAGGACAATATGGATATTGCACGCATACAGGCTCATGCTCAGAACTTAGAAGAAAATCTGCAACAACAAAGAAGTGAACGCGAGCATGATAGGGGACATAGCAAGAGGGCTAGATCTTCGGGTCCGATGAGCGAGTTCAGAGGTGGGCACGGGCAGCAGTTTTCTAGGCATTCAGGACATTCTATGATTAGTGTGCCTCCACGGTTTTCAGGCCAGATATTTGATAGATCTACTCGTTCCGGGCTGAGTCAGAGTTTTTCAGGGTCTCAGTTCAAAGGTGATTCGGGTTAGGCAAGGCCACCCGTACCATGATGTTCCCAGTGTGGGAAGTTACATTGGGGTCAGTGCAGGTCGGGTTCAGAGATTTTCTATTCATGTGGTCGACCAGGCCATATCATGCGTGATTGCCACTCAGTTCATGATAGGGGTAGGACCCAGCCTTCAGGGTCAGTAGCCAGATCTTCATCTTCTATGCGCTTTATGGGGCCAGGTTCACATGCGCCAGTCGGCCATGGTAGAGGTAGAGGGAGAGTCCCCAGTTCTAGCTGTCCTCAGTACCGTATTTATGCTTTGGCTGGACGCCAAGATCTTGAGTCTTCCCCTGATGTGGTCACAGGTATATTATTGGTATTTTCTCATGATGTATATGCTTTGATAGATCCGGGCTCCATATTGTCATATGTTACTCCGTATATTGCGGGTCGATTTAGAGTCGAATCGGAGTCGATCAAACCTTTTGAGGTGTCTACACCCGTTGGTGAATCGGTAATAGCTAACCGGGTATATAGAAACTGTATAGTTGTGATTTGTGACCGCCATACTATAGTTGACTTGCATGAGCTAAAAATGGTGGATTTTGATGTAATTATAGGCATGGATTGGTTGGCTTCTTGCTATGCCAATGTTGATTGTAGAATGAAAGTGGTTCATTTCCAATTTCCGGGAGAACCAGTGGTAGAATGGAAAGGGAATGCGGCTTCACCAAAAGGTAGGTTTATTTCCTATCTAAAGGCAAGGAAAATGATCAAGAAAGGATGTATCTATCATCTAGTTCGGGTTCAAGATGTAGAAGCTGAATTGCCAACTCTTCAGTCGGTTCCTGTGGTGAATGAATTTTCGGATGTGTTCCCGGAAGAGCTTCCAGGCCTTTCTCCCGAGCGGGAGATTGATCTTGCTATTGATGTGTTGCCAGACACAAAGCCTATATCTATTCCTCCTTATAGAATGGCTCCCGTAAACTGAAAGAGTTGAAGGAGCAACTGAAAGACTTGCTTGAGAAAGGCTTTATTAGGCCTAGTTCATCCCCGTGGGGAGCACTCGTATTGTTCGTCTGAAAGAAAGATGGCTCCTTGAGAATGTGCATTGACTATCGGTAATTGAATAATGTGACGATTAAGAACAAATATCCTCTTCCGAGGATTGATGAATTATTTGATCAATTACAAGGCGCCAAATGGTTTTCAAAGATAGATTTGAGGTCCGAGTATCACCAAGTGAGAGTTAGGGAGAAAGATACCCCTATGACAGCCTTCAGAACAAGATATGGTCATTTTGAGTTCCGGGTAATGTCATTTGGGCTAACTAATGCGCCGACAGTATTTATGGATTTGATGAACGATGTGTTCAGGCCCTTCCTGGATTTATTTGTGATCGTATTTATCGACGATATCTTGGTGTATTCTAGATCCGAGGCAAAACATGAAGATCATTTGCGTACTGTCCTTAGAGTTCTTCGAACTCAAGAGTTGTTTGCAAAGTTTTCCAAATGTGAGTTTTGGTTGAACTGAGTGACATTTCTAGGGCACATTGTTGCAGCCGATGGTATTCAAGTGGATAATCAAAAGATTGAGGCCGTGAAGACTTGGCCAAGGCCCACAAAACCTACGGAGGTTCGTAGCTTTCTGGGCTTAGCAGGTTATTACAGGAGATTTGTCGAAGGTTTTTCTTCCATTTCTGCACCACTCACAAAGTTGACCCAGAAATCAGCAAAGTTTCAGTGGACAGATGCTTGTGAACGTAGCTTCTAAGAGTTGAAAGATAGATTGACTTCCGCCCCAGTCTTGACACTTCTAGAGGGATTGGAATGGTATGTCGTTTATTGTGATGCTTCAGGCGTTGGGCTAGGCTGTGTGTTGATGCAACAGGGTAAGGTGATTGCGTATGCTTCAAGGCAATTGCGGAAACATGAGAAGAATTATCCAACCCATGATCTAGAATTGGCCGCAGTGGTTCATGCATTAAAGATGTGGAGACATTATTTATATGGCGTTCATGTGGATATTTATATAGATCATAAGAGTCTTCAGTATATCTTCAAGCAGAAAGAGTTGAATTTGTGGCAACGATGATGGTTGGATTTGTGCCACTCATTGAATTTGCTTACAATAATAGTTATCATTCTAGCATTCAAATGACATCGTATGAGGCTTTATATGGGCGAAAGTGTAGATCCCCAATTGGGTGGTTTGAAACAGGAGAGGCTAAATTGATAGGGCCAGACTTGGTCCAGCAAGCCATAGAGAAGGTTAAGCTCATACAAGATCGGTTGTTAGCAGCCCAAAGTCGTCAAAAGTCCTATGCGGATAATCGTCGAAGGGGCTTAGAGCTCCAAGAGAAAGATTGAGTATTCTTGAAAGTGCCACCAATGAAGGTGTAATGAGATTTGGCAAAAAGGGGAAGCTTAGTCCCCGGTACATTGGACCTTATAAGATCGTGCGCAAAATAGGCAAAGTGGCCTATGAGTTAGATCTACCTCTGGATTTGGAGTCAGTCCATCCAGTTTTCCATGTCTCGATGCTTCGTAAATGTATTAGAGATCCTACTAGGATCGTGCCAGTAAATGATGTTCAAGTGACGGAAAAGCTGACTTATGAAGAGGTACCCATTGCCATACTAGATAGGCAAGTACGGAGGCTTAGAAACAAAGTAGTGGCCTCAGTTAAGTTGTTATGGAGAAACAATAAACGAGAAGAAATGACATGGGAAGCGGAAGAAAATATGCGATCCAAGTACCCACATTTATTTCAGCCCTTAGAAGAAATCCAAGATGAGACGTCAACATCATAAGGTATGTATATTTTCCTTTTTATGCTTTTGGGTCGTGTGTGGCCAAATGCTATTGCAATTATGTTGTGGCCCTGTGAGGCATTGTTATTATGGGTTGTTGTGACAGGATGGTAGTGTCATATTACAGGGAAAACTTTGGCGAAATTTTCGTAGAATTCTCGAGTATTTAACATTCGAGGACGAATGTTCCAAAAAGGGGGGGGGGGGGGGGGAATGTTACACCTCAGAACTATGGGTTGCCGAGCGGTGGATGGACTAACGTAAGTTAAGGTGTACATGATGTCCCTACAAGTAAGAAGGGATGCTTAATGATTCTAATTAAGATTCCAAAGAAGTTGAGGCAAGGGAGAAAAGTTCGTCAAATGAGACTTCACTGCAGTCCTGAGAAAGGGGGATTCGACGGTCGTTCTTTGTACCGTCAGACGGGTCGACGCTTAGTCGATTGTGCCGTAGAATTGAGTTAGCGCGAAGACCAATCGACGGAGCCTATCGACGCTCCATCGATCAGTTCGACGGACCGTCCTTCTCACCGTAGAATGAAAAGAAACGACAGGTTGCTCACTGGAAATTTAACGACTGGTCGGGGACAGATTGGTTCATTAAATAAGGGATTCAAGTCTTATTTCATTTCATTTCCATGTCACACCCCTTCTCTCTAGAACATCTCTCTACATATATTCCACAAGAATTCAAAAGGTATTAGTGATCAACCATATAAACTAAGTGAATCAAGTGTAAGAAACCCATTAAAGATTATCCAAGTCAAGAAACCTCATTGAAGATGAACTAGGGTTTTGGCTCAAGTGAAGTATTTCCACCCAAAGCTTGTTCCTACAACATCTAAGGTAAGATTTATGGTATTTCCATGTTGTTTAAGGTATTTGAAAGTTGAAATACTTGGATTGTAGAAGGATATAGAAAAATAGGTCATGGATGTGGAATAGTATCATTTTGAGTAATAGCTTGAATTGAGTTATGATTCTTGATGTGTTGTGATATGAATATGTTATAAATTATGTTAAGAATGTGAGATAGACATTGTGTATGAATGAATGTAAATGTGTGTTATGACCATTAATATGGATGAATTGGGGCGAAATGAGAAGTAAGGATAATGTAGGTGAATAAAGGCTATTGTGATGATATTGTGAATGTTATTATTGATGTTTGGGAGTTGATATACGCTACGAAGGAATGTCGTATAAATAAAGGAGACGCTGTCCGATTTTCTCTAGTTTTGGTCATGTATGCTAGCTATCGATTTCTAATGATAGTATGACTTTAATGAAGGTAGAAACGCGAACGTTGAAGGAGATCGTGCAAGTGGTAAATAGTTGAACGGAAAGGTATGTAAGGCTAACCCTTCTTTCATAAGGCATGGTTCTTTGGCCAATCATCTAAATGTCTCATAAGTCAATGATGTCCTCTAAATGATTCTATCTTCAGAGCTATTAAGCTCATGATTCTTGATACGTATTACGATTGTACTAAGTTCCTCATATGACGAGTAAGCCTATAAAGATAGATGTAATG
This sequence comes from Lycium barbarum, assembly GCF_019175385.1. NCBI lineage: Eukaryota > Viridiplantae > Streptophyta > Magnoliopsida > Solanales > Solanaceae > Lycium > Lycium barbarum. The sequence goes on from NC_083344.1 coordinate 84,337,347, forward strand.
AATGACGATAATAGTGATAATGATATGGATGACGACTATAATGGTAATGGCGATGAAGATAACGATGACGATGATGATAGTGATGATAATACTAAGATGCTTATGAGCTATTATGTATGTGTATCTGTGTATGACTATTATGGAATCCCGAGCTTATGAGGCCAGGTAGAATATGTATATGATTTATGTAACGCGCGCACACCTCTGCAGATGGCACGGATAACCCTGAAGCCTTGGTCGGGCCAGGTAAATGTAACCCTGAAGCTTTGGTAGGGCCAGGTAGATATAACCCTAAAGCCTTGGTAGGGCCAGGTATGTGTAACCTTGAGCCTTGGTTGGCCAAGTATGTATGAAACACCGATTCTTCATGGTCGGGTATGCTATGCAAATGCTATGTATATGATATGATTATGTATATGATATAGATATGAGTATGAATACGAACATGAAACGTATACGAATAAGACTACTTATATGAATATGATTATGGACGCAATGTAAATGAGTACGGATACGGATATGGATGTATGTACACGAATACGCGCTAAAAATAGAATGTCCCTATGATAAGCAAGTAAGTGCTTATGACGTTGATACTGCTATCTCCCCTCCTATGCTATTTCTCATATTGCTTATTATGCTTCTATATTGATGTTGATCATGCTTTACATACTCAGTACATTCTTCGTGCTGACGTCCTTTTGTTTGTGGACACTGCGTCATGCCCGCAGGTGCCCAGGGAGACATACTTGATCCATACCTACATTCTCAGGGACTATATAGCAGAGCTCCATTTCATTCGAAGCTATAGCTTTTGGGTACTTATTCTTTTGTGTACATAATTATGGGCATAGCGGGGTCCTGTGCCACCTATATGTTATGGCATACTCTCCTTAGAGGCTCGTAGATATGGTTAGATGTGTTTGGCCTTATCGGCCTATATTTTGGATTTCATTTTGTTAGCCTCGTCGGCTTATGTATATTGATATGGGCATAGATGCCAATGATGATATAAAAGTGTTGTTGTCCAATGGGACTCGTATGATTGATGAATGGAAATGTACGATTTAGTTTGTGGCTCACCTAGATGTAAGTGTAAAGGTACACTAAGGGGTGCCCGGGTGGGCTAGCACCGGGTGCCCGTCGCAGCCCTCCGATTGGGTCGTGACATTAATGATCACCTATTGCTCAGTGTCCATTAATACTTCCACATCAATTCCTTCAACAAAAAAAATACCAAATCTTATTATTACAATTATGATTAGCAAACTATATACCCAATCTTCTCTTATATCTGTCAATTTGCCTTGCTTGTTGAAAAGGCTCCAATAAAGCTATGAGTACAAATTTATGATGTTTGTGCAGCATTTGAACTCTATGGAAAGCCTTCTGAGTATTAACTGATCTAATATTCCAAAAGAAGGATTTCATCATTGGAAATTAGATTTGTTAGTGACATTTCTCTTTGGAAGAATCCTAGTTGGTTGCACCTCTCCATCACCTTTGGATCCTGTTTGAGTTTTCTTACCTTGGATCTTAGCAGACCCAATTTCTCCACCATTCCTGGTCTTCATTCCCTTCTTAGAATTGTTGACTTCTTTGTGAATCACATCAGCAGTTTTAGAAATATCAGTCTTGTGCTGCAATAAATCCTCTTCTTCTATCTTGTTGAGGTCTGAATTCTTGCCTGATTGATTCTGCAACAAATCTTCTTCATTGGTTTTCTCCATACAGATCAGATTATGAGAAACTAAAGCATGCAATTCTTTAGTAGGAGATACTTTTTTAGGCACAGACATCATTTGATTATTCTCCTACATCACCAGCATATTAACATCAACCTTCAAGACATTGTCTTCTGTAACAGGTGGGTAACAACCTTTAGAATAAGCTTCATTAATTTGATTGCCTTGTGAATTCTCTTTTGCATCTTCTGTATTAACAATTCTATCCTTCTTTGCATCTACTGTTTCTTCATTCAAAACTTTGGCATTGTCATCAATATGATCCTCATGCATGCTATTTTCCAGTCCGATGATCTCCCTTCCTTCATTTGCAATATGAGCTACTGTACTACATTCATCCATTACCACTGGATCCTTAATCATATCTTCAGTCTCATTCTCTTGATATAGGACTAGAGCTAGCCCTGAGGATGCAGGCTCCTGATCCTCATGGCAAATTGGTAGAATGACACATGATTCTTCTTTTGCTATTGGCAGTTGATTAATACATTTCTCTTCCTGCTTTCTAGCTGCCTCCTTTGTGATATCATTTTCACCCTCATCAGTACCATCCTTACATCCCAGTTAAGGATTATATTTAACTTCTTGAATACTTATCCCTGAGATAATTTGAAATGCCTCCTCCTCTAACACATCAATTTTATCAGATGGAGAACTTTCAGTAGCCTCTCCCCCTTTCTTTTGTTTTTCAGTGTCTGCTGGGGATCTTTCAGAGGTGCTTACCACATGATTGAAATTATTTTCCACCCAATCTTTAGTGCTCAACTTAAGAGTTTGCACTACCTGATCCTCAACACTTTCCTGAATAACATTTTCTACATTGGAAGTAACCACTTCTGCTGCATTATTCACTTTGCTAGATTCCTCCTCCTCATTAATTATTGATAGAACATCAAACTTGTTTGTGCTGACCACTAAATCTTGATTCTTTGTCTTGTCACCCTCAATACCATTGTGATTACTATGATCACCTTTGTTTTCCCCTCCAATTGATTCTACATAATTCTTTGATCCAGGATAAGTCACCACCTTACAACTAGATAACACCTTAGGAAGAAATGTCTGAATAGGTTTTTGCCATCCTCTATAACCTCTTCTATTCTCCTTCTTCCTTTGTTCTTGCCTAGGCTCTTCCATCCTCTCCTTATCATCACTTTGAACCTGATCAGCATCTTTATCCCATTGGTCAGTAGTTTTATCAATCTCTGGATGCAGTACTCGACATTCATCATTAGAGTGACCTTGTGACATACATTCAGTACAGTACTTAGGAAGATGATCGTATTGAATCCTCACTCTAACACTACGAGTCTCCTTAGTATCTCCATCTTCTATATCCATCATCACAAACTTAGGAAAATTTGCCAATAAATCCACTTGCACTTTAACCTTAGCACAGTTTGGTCTAGTTTTCTTAACAATGGCAAGATCCAATTGTAATGGCTTTCCAACAGCAGAAGCTAGTGAGAATAATGGCTGTTTCACAAAAAACGTTGGTAGAAGATTTAGGAACGAGATCCATGCCACAGCAGTCATGGTTTCCTCATCAATCTTAAAGTTTGAATCATATATTAAAGGTCTCATTTGATAAGAGAATCCATCATTCAACTTGAGCCAAAAGGCACTCTTGGATGAAATCTTACTGAAATCTTCCAACCTAGTACATCGAATCAAAACGTGGCTGATTCTGAAAAAACCAACCTGACACCTTCCTTTAGCACCACATTGAGTTGGAATGATGGTCTTCAACTCTTCCAACTCAGGCTACCCGTATGAAAATTTACCAACAATTGCATATTGTAAATTCTCAATCACTTCCATTCTTGCAACTCCACTTGATGTCCATTTTACGTAAGGAATCCCATCTATGTAAGCAATCTTCTTCAAAGGCATAGGATAACATTCATGCATGGCTACATCTTCTAGATCTTTCAATGTATTAACATATGAAGTGGTAGTGATAGTGGGAGGAAATGGATGAGTAGGGTTGTTAGCGGGTAGTGTCGTTGATGGTAGAGGTGGGAAGTATGATGATAATGAGATATCCAAAGGCTAGCCAGCCGTCAAGTCGTTAATGGTAGAGGTGGGAAGTGTGATGATAATGTGATATCCAAAGGCTGGTAGGTGGAAAGTCTCAATTCAATGCTGCGGTTGATGACCGTAGCAATAGTCAAAGGCACTGGAGGGAAGCCGCTTGGGAGGTGGCTTATGCTGTTGAAAGCCTAGCTCATCCTAGCATGGCATATCTGTATCCCCTGATAATGATCATTCCTATTCGATATCATGAATAGGTATGCCTGTCAACCATTTCTATATGCGAGATGGAGGGCAGCTTTGGTTTGGAGCTATTCCCATTAGGCTGCTTTTGGCTGGCCAATGGGTGGCGCCACCATGTGACTACGTTAGGGTTAGGGTTAGGGTTTGCATGGGAGAGAGAAAAGAGATTTTTTTGAGGAGGTTTTTCTATAAACAAAATATTACAATAACTAAATAGATTTATTTTTTTGCTTAAATCAAAACCCTCTTGAACGGCCTTATCCAATGACCTCTACCTTGTCGGCTTGGCTTAACTATAGAGCAACAGTGTAGACCAACATTAAATTATTGTATAATTTTAAAATGCATTATGTAAGTAGCCTCCAATTTGTAAAACAATTCTAAAAGAAACTTTTCTTTGACCAATTAAACTAAACTGGATTTTATAACTCTGTGTGTTATCTTCAGAAGAAATATTGTTGTAAATTTAGGTCAAGTTGATGGAATATATGACATCATGATTTGCTAAAGTAGCACAACTTCATACAATGAATTGAAAAAGTAGTTCTTTTCAAGAAGACTCCTTAAACTTTAGCACGATCAAGGACATCTTCATTTTCAAATTGAGCTACTACTACTATCAGTAGTGGTCAAAAGATCAACTTATGCCCACTACATAGAATTTTTTGAAAAGAATCTGCCATTACATATTTGTAATTTGAATACAACGTTTCCTAAAACCCCCGCTTGTTGTTCAAAAGGAAAGATTATTCCTACAAAATCAAATATTTATGGTACCTTGGTCTTTCACCTAGAAGATACCTTGGTAGATAGCATTGAATTTTATATAAATACATAAAAATTATCTTGGATAATCATAGGTGCAAGCTAGTTATTTACAATTTTCGTCTCATTAATCTTTTGTGAATCGCATCAACAATATTGAAAATGTTGTAGAGTCTTGATTTTGTTATCTGTGATGTTAGCAAATTGGATATGAATATGCAAAGAAGAGAACAAATCTTGTCTTGGTTGCACGGAGAGAAAATAGACTGTGGGGAATCCGCGAGAAATCTAGGCAACTAGGTGCAAAAAAATGTGCTGATAACGACTGCAGATGCTGTCAAGGAAGATGATTGTAGGAGATTCATCACCGAGACTGTAAATTTTTATGGGTGTGGTAAGTGCAAGTTACGTTTGCCTCATTTCGTTAATAATGACTCCAAATGTAATTAAAGTAGGGTCTCTAGCCTTAGGGTAGCAACAACAAGCTAACTATCGATCTATTAAAGTACTTCTCATTTATATCAGAGATCACAAACCAAATAGGGTATATATAATGACAACTTCCTGATGCCTGAAATCTTACTTCCCTTCTAGTCATTCCAACATATTTTGACCTAAGCAAGTGATACACGTTTTTGGATTCTTATGTTTAACCCGAAAGCATAGAAAATTACCGATTGTAAACAATCACGTGAAAGAGGTATTTCCCTGTGAAAGATGTCTTTACATTGTACACATCCTGTGATCAACATCTCTTTCTCCTTAGTCTTAAGCGTGTTGGGAAGAAACAAGCAACAATCAAATTGCACGATGAGGTAACAACGGAAGAAATACCCAAGTCAAAAATTCCCACTCTATTTGAACCAAGAGAAGACAATAAACACTAGCACAAATGAAAATCCGGACGACAACTATACCAACAACAATATAGCAAAGCAAGAAAAAGTAAATCAATGCAAGAGACACCAAATTTACGTGGTAAAGCCCCTTCAAGGTGAAGAGGAAACATCCACGGGATATCCGGCCAAAAAAAGATCCACTATAATCAACAAGAGTTACAAAAATGTTCTACAAATGTAGACGGAGCAACAATACATAAAAGATAGCACCAAAACTAGTGAAGAAAGGAGAGAAATCACCCCAAAAAATGAGCTACGGTTCGTACTCGAAAAATGGATCTACAGAACACAAACTACGATCTTCACCGTTGAAATCAAATAACCAAAAGTTTAGAACCCCCAAATCAAATTTCAGCACAATCCAACGGTTAATGAATTGGGAAATGCAATTTAAAGCGGACTGCTGTAGCAGAAAATTTCTGGACGAAAATCTGCTTCCTCTCTCACGTTTTTATCTCTATATGGCTACTATGAATTCACTCTTGTGTTATTGAAATAAGACCTAAGTTGATCCTATATATAGAGAATTTTAGGACAAAAGTAGCCTGATCCAAATTGGATTGGGTTTTATTAATCCAATTCCACATAGGAAGGGAAAACCCAAAAACCCAACAATTCTCCCCCTCCCGACTATGTGGAGGAAACCGTCATCCCGGAGATCATGCAACACTCTAAATCTAGACTTGTAGCCAAGCCCAGAACAACCCGAATGGATGACATCTTCACAACTGGAGAAAAGATTTCATCAAAATCAACTCCCTTTTTCTCTTTAAAGCCCTTGACAACCAATCTAGCCTTGTACCGTAGAACTAGATTACCATCTTCATGTTTCACCCTGAAAATCCACCTGTTTTTCAAAGATTTTGTCTCTAGGAAGCTTAACCAGATCAAATTTATAATTATCATGCAATGATTTAATCTCATCTTGGATAGCATCAAATGACCTTTCTTTTTCTTAACTATCCATGGCTTCATCAAAACTTTTAGGTTCTCCCCCATCACTCAAGAGTACAAACTCATTAAGAGAATAACGAGATGAAGGTACTTTCTGTCTAATAGATCTTCTGAGAGAACTCTCTGGAGCATCAATAGCAGCTGGTTGCACATCATACTGGTCATTCTGAACATGATCATTATCTTCATTATCAACTTGAATTTTATTATTTTGAAGATTTTCTTCAGGTTCAATAATCACAGGAACTGGATCAACATCAACTAAGCTCTCACTGCTCTGAGAATCAACCTTTTCAGCTTTGTCAAAATCTTCAATTGTCTGGTCTTCAAACAACACAACATCACGGCTTCTAATAACTTTTTTCTCAATGGGATCAAAGAAACGATAGCCAAATTTGTCTTGACCATAATCAATGAAGATACACTGCCTAGTTTTAACTTCCAGCTTTGACCTCTCATCCTTAGGAACATGCACAAAGGCCTTACACCCGAAGACTCTTAGATGACCATAAGAGACATCTTTACCAAACCAAACTCTGTCAGGGACATCACCATCCAAAGCAACAGTAGGAGATAAATTGATAACATAAGCAGCAGTATTAAGTGCTTCTGCCCAAAATGAATCTGACTACTTAGCATCTGAAAGCAAATATCTAACCCTCTCAACTAGAGTTCTGTTCATCCTCTCTGCTAAACCATTTAACTGATGAGTCTTTGGAGAAGTTTTCTGATGCCGAATATCTTGGTGTCTGCAATAATTATCAAAAGGACTAATGTATTCACCACCATTGTCTAAGCGGATGCATTTTACTTTCTTCCCTGTCTATCTTTCAACCAAGGCCTGAAAAGTCTTGAACACATCAAGTACTTGATCCTTGGACTTCAAAGGAAATACTCAGAGTTTGCGAGAATGATCATCAATAAAAGTCACAAAGTAAAGTGCACCACCACGAGAACTTACTTTAAAAGGACCACACAAATCAGAATGTACCAACTTCAGCAAATCAAGCTTTCTTGAAGGCGAATGACTCTGAAAAGAAACTCTTTTCTGTTTCCCGACTAAGCAATGAACAATCTCTTTAACTTTGCTTTTTTCATTCCAGAAAACAAATTCTTCTTAGCCAAATTATCAATCCCCTTCTCGCTCATATGACTCAACCTTCTATGCCATAACTCTGATGAAGTATCATTCTCCACCAAATTTACTGAGTCACCACAAATGAAGTCCTGAAATAACTACAAGTCTGATATCTTGTTACCTCGAGCCACAATCATTGAACCTCTAAGAAGTTTCCACTGGCCACCACCAACGGTTTGATCATAACCTTCATCATCAAGTGTTCCTACAGAAATTAAATTCAGACAAACAGCTGAAGCATGCTTGACATTATTAAGAACCAACCTCGAACCATTCTTACTTTTCAAGAAAACTGTGTCAATGCCAAATACCTCAACTTCACTATCATTGCCCATTCGTAACATCCCAAATTATCTGGAGTATAAGAAGAAAATAATTCCTTCTTTGGCGTAACATGAGAAGTGGCATCTAAATCCACAAACCAGGCAGACTCATCACAAACAAGATTGATATCATTTTTACCACAAGCAACAAGAAGATGATTTTCAGCAACAATAGCAACACGTTTTTCATTATCGCTATCTTTCTTTTGCTTTTGTTGGTCTCTCTTAAACCTGTAGCATTATTTCTTGATGTGCCCTTGTAAGTGACAATAGTCACATGTAAGATTCTTGTACCTGGAGGATCTTGACTTGCTTCTACTTTTGCCTCTGTCATTTTGACCTCTGAAACTGCTTCTGCCCCTGTCTTCAGTAACCAAAACATCGGAGTGTGAAGCTGAAGAAGACGAAGCTTGAGATCTTCTTCTCATCTCTTCATTCAAAACACTACTCTTAGCATATTCCATAGTTACACCATCACTGGGAGCAGAATTAGTCAAAGAAACTCGAAGAGTTTCCCAAGAGTCTGGCAGAGTATTAAGAAGCCAAAGTCCTTGTATTTCTTCATCAAACTTGACACCCATTCCAGACAGCTGATGAAGGACACCCTGACAATCATTGATATGATAAAAAATAGGACTGCCCTCTTTGTATCTAATATTTATCAATTGTTTCAGCAGGAACAACTTGCTATTGCCAGTCTTCGAAGCATAAAGTGTCTCGAGCTTTTCCCACAAGCTTTTAGCATTTGTCTCATTCATAATATGATTTCGAACATTATCTTCAACCTATTGCCTAATATAGCTACTAACCTGTAAGGGCTCAAATTCCAATTCTCATCTTTAATGGACTCGGGTTTCTTAGAAGCAAACACAGGTAAATGCAATTTCTTGACAAATAGAAGATCTTTCATCTTGCTTTTCCAAATATGATAATTACCGCCATTTAAACAAACCATCTTGCTCATATTTGCCTCCATCATTCAAATAGACGATCAACACAACCACAAGCTCTGATACCACTTTGTTGGGAAGAAACAAGCAACAACCAAATTGCACGACGAGGTAACAGCGGAAGAAATACCTAAGTCAAAACATCCCACACTATTTGAACCAAGAGAAGACAATAAACACTAGCACAAATGAAAATCCGGACAACAACTATACCAACAACAAAATAACAAAGCAAGCAAAAGTAAATCAATGCAAGAGACACCAAATTTATGTGATAAAACCCCCTTCAAGGTGAAGAGGAAACATCCACGGGATCTTCGGCCCACAAAAGCTCCACTATAATCAACAAGAGTTACAACAATGTTCTACATATAGCTACAATATCAATGCTAAAGACGGAGCAACAATACATAAAAGATAGCACCAAAACTAGTGAAGAAAGGAGAGAAATCACCCCCAAAATTGAGCTACTGTTCGTACTCGAAAACTGGAGCTACAGGCCACAACATCTGATCTCCACCATTGAAATCTAAGAACCAGATGTTAAGAAACCCCAGTTCAAATTTCAGCACGATCTAACGGTTAGCGAATTTGGAAACACAATTTAAAGCGGACTGCTGTAACAGAAAATTTCTGGACGAAAATCTGCTTTCGCTCTCATGTTTTTCTCTATCTATGGCAGCTATAAATTTACTCTTGTGTCATTAAAATAAGACCTAATTTGATCCTATATATAGAGAATTTTAGGACAAAAGTGGCCTGATCCAAATTGAATTGGGTTTTTTAATTCAATTCCACATGAGAAGTGAAAACTCAAAAACCTAACAAAGCCGTCGTTCTATTTTGATTTAAATGGATAGGAATTCGCGAGATATATATGAGCGGCGCTTTGGTTTGTAGCAAATGATTCCCCTTTCCCCTTAATCATCCTCTCATTACCTTGAGCCAAACATAATTTCTTAATGTTACTCCCTTCCTCATTGCATTATGAAGAGGCCGTAACTATACAGGCTTTTAGTCAAAACTAAAACTGTCTTTGAAATGCTATTTCGAGGTTATTACATTTCCTTCATTTGAACAGAACACATTACATGAAATCCGTGTCAAATAATCATATTCTGAAGCGGATATTATCTACAGATGGACTCTGATTTTATTGACCACGGACTCTCTGCTTTGGTTGCACTCTCTTGCTTTCTCAGTAGACCAAAAATTGATTTCATGTTCTATTTTTTTGAATCGTTTTCCTCTTTGAAATGAAGAATTTTGTTACTTATATTAGTTTTAGTGGCGTTTCAGATGTTCAAGTTTTTGTTTCTAAAAAACTGAATACCTTGTATCTGTTTTCACTTAGAAGTTTGTTCAATGAAAGGAGACAGTATTATTGTTTATTGACGTGCTTTGATCATGGGGAATATCACGTTGTAGTGAAAAGTTTAGCTGATACTCATTGCTGTTGCATTATTTGCAGTGGATCATCTTGTGAATATAGTAAGCTTAGGACATACTTTCTACCTGGAAGAAGCCACGGACACAAATTTGTTTCCCATTTTGATGGTATATGGAATATTAATTATTATCATTTAAAGTTGCGAATTGTTAGAATTCTCGTTCATTTGTATGAAAGAGCATTCAAATACTGCTGTTTCAACATTCTTTTCACTGTCATTATACGCTTTTCATATCCCTTAAATTCGGAGTTCAACTATGATTTTAAAGTCTTGAAGTTTTCCTTTTTTTAGGATATCAATTTCTGGGGTAATGTGTATCCAACCTACGTAGCTCTACCTTACCTGCGGCAAACGAGAGGTCGAGTCATCGTGAATGCATCAGCGGAGAACTGGTTACCCTTGCCAAGAATGAGCTTATACTCTGTAAGTATTGAACACCATATAGACCTTTAAACTGCATTTGTCCTGCTTTCTGAATTAACATTCTTAAGACCCCTCCTTTTGTCAGCATTCATAATTCACCTTAACAACGAAAGAATTTTGGTGGTATGCTTCTTTTCAGTTGTTTTCTTTTTCCTATTTGGTTTGAATAGGCAGCAAAAGCCGCAGTTATAAACTTTTACGAGACCCTGAGGTTAGAGGTGAAGGATGACGTCGGGATCACAATAGCGACGCACGGATGGATAGGGACTGAAATAACAAGAGGAAAATTCATGATGGAGGAAGGTGCAGATATGCAGTGGAAGGAAGAAAGGGAAGTATGACTCTCATCTCTCTTTGTGGAAATCAAATTCTCTGCCTATTCCAACACACTGCTACTTTCTTGTAAACCTCTACGCTTTCCTCAACACACTGATTTTTAGAGGCATAAAACAGCCATGCTTTCCTTTCTAAGCGGCATGAAACACACATCGTAGCTGTTTCAATGTGTAAAGGTTACATGCTTTACTTTTCCAAGCAGGACGGAACACACGTCATAGATGTTTTCAGGCATAAACTGCACATGTTCTCCATTTCAAAGCAGATGTTACCCTCCACCTCACTCCTCCACTATTGTAGGGGGTCGAAGACTTAGGATATTACGGATTATGGAGAAATTATAAACTTGATCTCACACTAGTTTTTAGTTTCTATAACTAGTACTAGTTGATACAAGGTTGTTGGAATGAGGTACATAGTGGTGTCCATTCTATAGGTAAGGGTTAGTTCTTCGCAGAGCTGAGATTGTTCATGTGAAATTGTAGTATATATTTTCCTTGTCATTTATGAGGATCTCAACTTTAGTTTATTTTAATATATTATTACTTCTTTTGGGTAACTTCTGGTAAGATGTCATGTCCCATCACATTACAATGTTTGGTTATGACTTTTGGTTTAAGGTTCGTGCATCCGAAAGTTCAGTGGAGGAATTTGCCAAGTTGATTGTGCAGGGAGCATGTCGGGGAGATCCATATGTGAAATATCCGGGCTGGTACGACATTTTCCTTCTCTATAGAGTCTTCGCGCCAAACGTCCTCCAATGGACATTTCGTGTGCTATTTGCACATCAAAGTGCTAGGAGAACTTCCTTTATTGGAACTGGAAGGTCTCTTCTGGAGTCATCCCCTTCCTCATCTCCATCCCTCCTCTTCCTCATCTTCTCCTCAGAGACACGGAGGGCATATCGTGATGCAAGAGCTGCTGAAAATGGAATGAAGACAACACCAAGACTCAAGTCTTTACTCTGATTTTCCATTGGATATGTTCAAGAATGTGTCTTTATCAAGATTTTGTGCAGATCATTGTAATATGATATTATCTGTTCTCGAGCTGAATAAACCAATAAACTTGGTTTTTGTGTTCTTGTCACTGCTTTTACCTTTTTTTTTTTTCTTTAGATGCAGCAGAGCACAACCACACCCTTTATTTGGCCCTATCAATGGAGTGAACTAGAACGCAGAGCAGCTTAACTGATGTACTTTTGATTGTTACCTAGTCAAGATTAAAGTAGGCACTTTCGGATAGGGGTGGAGCTAGTGCAATGGTTACAGGCTCACATGAAACCAGTAACTTTTGCCTAAACTATATATTTGTATTAACTCAGTCTATTGGTCCGTACTAGGTGAATCAGTCTATTTGTAGTATTAACTTGAGATCGCCTTAGGAACTCATTAACTTAAAATCCTTGATTCACCTTTGCATTCGTCTATTGGTCTGGTTACTATTGTAGTATTAACTTGAGATCGCCTTAGGAACTTATTAACTTAAAATCCTTGATCCACCTTTGCATTCTTGTATATATAGTAATATTGAATTTCTTCTATGTTATAAAGAAGGAAATTTTGGGCATATTATAGAATTTGATAAGGGATGTATCTTTACTTAGTTGTGGAGTAGTCCAGAACATAAGTTGTAAGTTTACGAGAATGCTGTTCCTTCCAATAGAGTAGACATTGTTATCCTGAAATATTCTCATGGACAACTTTCAAGAATTATAGACAAATTTGTACAGCACAAGGCAATCATAAATCAGTATGCATATGAAATAGCTATCGATGTCTATTTATTTTCTTAGAAGCCCTTTACCATTACAAATTACTCTTTTGATGTCTATCGAGCTTGAGTCTCAAGTACTGCTTGTTGTGTAATAAAATTTCCTATTAACTGTATTCAATCCGTTACTGAATGCTCTGGAAATTGACTGAGGGCCCACTCAAAGTAGAAATGAACATAGATATACAAAGATCCAAAAAACAAAAGTTTAAACCAAAGTATTACTTTGATATCTATTGCTCAAGATCATCAAAATTCATGAAAACCAACAAAACTTTTGCAAATGTGTACAAGTAAAGAAGGTGGCCCGGTGGTGATGACAGAGGAACGGGAGATAATGCCTTTTTTTTACTTTAGGCATCGGTATTCAAAATTCACTGGCTCGATTAATTTGAATTCATGTCAGATTGGTCCATTAAAAGGAGTAATGAAGGAGTAATGGACTAAGGGAATGTCCTTGACATATCAATAAAGATAATCTTCAACAGAAATGCTGAGAGCTTCATTTTGCCCATAATTATCAACACTTTGATCTTGCTGACCATCTCTTCCTTTAGTAACCAACTGTGCATCAATGGCCATACCAGCATCTGAGGCCACCTTTTGCACGGATCTTGGTGACATTCCACGTTGAACATTAGCCGGTAACATCAAAGGGAAGTTTAATTTATCTAACGACGACGATTCGCGAAGACAATAATAGGCTATGTCATGTGCTACAGCTGCAGCTTCAGGGGTAGTGTAAGTGCCTAGCCAAAGACGTTCACTGCTACCTGGAACGCGAATTTCCGACACCCATTTTCCCCATTTTCGTCGTCGAATACCTTTGTACTTTGCACTTGTGCTGCTACCACCTTCATCTGAGCTGCTCATCTTGCTAAAATTATGGTGAAAGGTGTTGAGTACTTTGCTAGATATGTTTGACAAAAAGTAGTGTTGGTTATTTATAGGTTGAAGATTGTGCAAGTCAAAGGCCCATGTGGACATAGAATAAGCACTGAGGTAAATGGTCAAATTTAAATAGGCTTATGCAAGTTGAAGCAACGTAGACTAGGTATTGATCCATTTGAAGGGGCAAATTATTGGAAAGAGAAAAAAAAAATGAAAAACAGGTTGTGGAGATGATGGAAATTTGTGGCATAAGAATTTATTGCAATACACCGACCTAAGATTTGCGAAATAAATATACATTTATCTAGCTTTGAGGAAATACGTTATAAAGTTACTATTTGGTTTATGGATTATAATGCAAGAATAATTAATGGATTATGAAATGATCAATAATAATTACTGGACTATATTACTCCATATTATTATCATGTTCTTCGAAATAAAATCCAGTTATATGATGTATCTTTTTTATTGAAGTGTGACCACATCTCATTTTTATTTTATGGGCCAAGCACGTAGAAATACTTTTTAATACCATATTGAAGTGTGACTATCTCATCAAAAAATTTAATTGTCAGAGAAGAGAGCACACTTATATTATTTAATATATATTCTTAACACATGAAAAACATGTATGCCTTTAAATTGGATATTTCATTTTTCAATTACGACAATGTGAAAAAAATGTTGCTCCTAAATTATTTTTAGAACTGTTATCTTGGAGTTTAAAAGTTGAACAATCTTATAATTTGGAAATTCTTTTCCTGATGTTCATTGAGCTATTCGCCACAATTTTAAAAAATTAAAGAAGAAAATATAATCATAAGGACAAAATGCTGGATATACTTGTTATATTTTGGAGTTGAAGTTCTTATTTGTGAGTCAATGGTGTCAATTCAAGTAAGGAAAAAACATCACCCGTGGCGTCATGAATTTATTGATGGACCAAGATCAAGTCATAAAACGAGCTTCTTCTTCGAAGGGTAAACACGTGGCAGGAGATACATTAGGGGATATTGTCTGATTTAATTTAATTTATATAGAGTGATACTCCCTCGTCTCAATTTAAATGACATTTTTCGCTTTTTGGATGTTAACTTAAATAATCTTTGATGCTAAATTGAATCCGATCAATTCTATATTTTAAAAGTAAATATAGATATTCAAAAACTATATGATTATTACTATAAGTTGCAATTTTTCTCGTGTCAGTAGTGTGAAAAAATAAATTTTAAAATATCGGTCAAAATTCACATAATTTGAATCTCAAAAAGTGAATAGTATCGCCGTAAATTGAGACGAGGAAAGTAATATCCTTACACTATTTGCTTAACACATATTGTATTAGATTATTTACCTTACTTTTTAGTTATTAAGTTCATTTATTATTATGAACAGTTATCATGGAGTCTCATTGAGTGTTATAAATCATTTTGGTCACTTTTCGTCTATTAGTTTTCATATAAACTATCTAGTAAAAAGTTGCAATTGCATATTTCATCTATACAATATTCTAAACAATTATCAAATTCTTAAGAGAAAAGTGTTGAGTTATTTCAATCGCAATAGATTACTAT
Organism: Lycium barbarum; assembly: GCF_019175385.1. Lineage (NCBI taxonomy): Eukaryota > Viridiplantae > Streptophyta > Magnoliopsida > Solanales > Solanaceae > Lycium > Lycium barbarum. The sequence goes on from NC_083344.1 coordinate 84,352,849, forward strand.
GAGAATCTTGAAATAACAGATGTGAGATATTTCACAATTCTAACATGATCCATTCAATTTTTGAGCTAGTTACCATTTGGAAAGCAGTAAATTCTTCTCTAATTACAATTTCTGATTTTCATGTTGTATCTTTAATTGTAATTATAGTCTTAAGAGAACGTAATTAATGACCAAATTAAGGAATATAAACTACTAATATAGCTAGTCTGGTAAACTTTAATGTTAATCAATTTAAGACGAATATTTTACTTATATGATACTTGTAATTCTTAAATTGAAAAGGTTGACAATGTCCAAGGTCAAAGAATTTAAATGTCAAAGCTGAAGTAGGATTTGCATAAGTAAGGAGGATTCAAAAGCAGTGGCTATTGATCCATGGAAAAATGGAACAACATTTTGAAACAACTAAATGTAGATGAGGACATTTGTGGCACATGAATTAATTGCAACACCAACTGTATAAAACATATATTACAAAAAGGCAACCTTTATCCCATTCGCTAGTACACTAGTAAACGCGTTGAATTCCAAATTTGGGTACTTCACCGACATAAAAATGTGGGTACTTCACCGGCATAAAAATGTACTCCTTTATCTCAAAATGAACATCAACTACTAGTATTTCGGATCAGCAACAAAGGGTTGGAATGGTTGCAACTTGCAAATTTTAGTTGTTCAAACTCCAAACGAGTCTGCTCAAGTGATGTAACATTTCGATCTTCGATCATGTAGTATCATATTTTTGAGCTTGTTATAATTGTGATTTTGTTACAAACATGTCGATGATTAATATCTGTCAATGAGATGAGTTGGGAGCCAAAAAAGGGAAAAACTGAAAAATAGAATCAGAAGACCACTGCGCTAGTGGAACCACAATTGCATTCAGAGGGAGAAGAAAAAGGGTTAGGAGTCATTCGTATTGCAATGGGCTATGATCGGTAGGGATATCACATGGGTAGGTTGGGCTAAATTTAGGTGGGTCTAAATGGACTGAGTTAATAAAAAGATGGGTTATTAACCCACCCAAAATTTAATTGAGCTTAAATTGGCTAAGCTAATAAATGTGCAATCAATGACCAACCCAAACTTGAGCGGATTGGACGAGTCATATTTTCATGAGTAATTTTACCACACCTAATAGACGACAGAAATGAAGTGGCTTAGAGGAAGGACCAACCAAGTTATTGTGGTCACGATAGATGTTGAGACATTTATCATTGAGCCTACAACCACATAAATGTCACACCTCGGACCTGAGCCTGGGCGAGGCTGGCACCCGGTGCCTGAACTGCTGGACCTAGCGAACCAATCATGACTGACTAAACTCCTGATAATATAATTGTGCAGAATGTATTTAAAGCGTGCTGAACTACTTAAAAGTCTGACTGAATATCATAATTATAAAATATTGAGATAAGTCTGAGGATAGAAAGATGTAGCCAACACGGCTAACTCACTATCTGAAAACACTGCTACTCTAGAGCCTCTGAAGAATACTGAAATACAGACTGGTTACCGGGACAAGGCCCCCGGCATACCTGACTGTCTAACATAACTGAATAAATGAAAGTAAAAGCAACGCCCCCAAGGACACTCGGGCTCACCAAGCAGCTAATAAGAGGGAGATCCTGACGAACAGATCTGTCGTCCTGTAAATTAGTACTTGCATCATGAAATGTAGGCCCCAGGCAAAATGGACGTAAGTACATTTAAATTGTACTTGTATGTAAAACAATTGAATGAAGGAAAATAATAAGCGGGGTTCTTGGGAAAAGGGGCAGCCCAAATCAATAACATAAGTCAAACTGAACATTGGATACTGAAACCGAAAACATAAGGATAACTGAATGGAACATAAGGGTCATAATCATTAGCCTTTTACTGAACATGGAAAGTCACCTGTTTTAAATGAGTTCATAAATTGTGGCCTCTGACCCACTTATAAGTGCACAATTTTGTGGCTTCGGACCAAGTATACATATACATAAACTGTGGCCTTGGGCCTAAATACATGTGTTCATCATTTTAGCAATTGATATCATGGAGTTGAGAATCATATTGTAATTTGTAACCTATAATGTTGAGCATTACTATTTTGAGACATGGAATCATGGATTGTTTATAAAACTTAAAGTATTAACCGTTCATAAGAATTCTGGGGTTTTATGACTAAGAATCTTCAGATTTCAAACATGATCCCACACTGATTACGTATTGAGTTCACGATATTCGGAATGACAATCATGAACAAACTATGAAGCTATATGTTTAAAAGGATAGAAGTTATGAAACCTTTCATGAAACTAGGGCATAACTCTACTACTGATGCAATTCGTAGTAATAGTAAAAAACGTGGCGCGGGGAAGATCAACAAAATTCCCGCACGTAGAGAGTTAGCATTAAATACTTGTATTCACTCAAATCTAATGAATTAAACTGCTTTTTTGACGAAGAACACCAAAACCCTAACTTGAATTGCTTGAGAAGGATTTACCTTGGAAATCATATGTGTTAATTTAAGAATCATGAAATTAATGCTAGAACTGATTAAGAATCATAGAGATGATCTTATTTTGATGTGGGAGGTTGAGAGGAGAGGACAACGTTTGCTAAGGGTTTTTCCACGAAGTTGGAAAGACTGAAAAATGAATTTTCGAGTTAAGTGCTGAATTTATAGGATTGGATCTGAGCTGTCCTGGCTCGCTGAGCGACCCCCAAAGCGAATTGCTGCCTCGCCATGGTCTTCGCTCGACAAGCTCGGTGATCCCTAGCTTTGAGCTTTGCTCGGTGAGCCTTCCCCTATTTCTGCTACTTAGTCAAATTTTTTTTAGCACAATTATGCCTCGCCGAGCGAGGCCTAAAGCGAGACCTTGTCTCACTTTGGAGCTCGCTCAACGAGTTCCTCTGCCTCGCAACACTCAGAAAAATTCTGTTGTTCTGATTCCATGGTTCTATACCTTAGTTCGGAAGTATGGAATGTTACAATATCTTCCCTTTGGGATCATTCGTCCTTGAATGATGGGTCATGGATCACATGGTCGAACTTAACATGCATTGCTGACATGGTTACATGAATACTGAATTGAAGGAATACTGAACTGAATGAATACTGAACTAAATGATTACTGAACTGTCATGACCCAACTAGGGGGCCATGACGGGCACCCGGAGCTAACCTACCGAGCACCTCTGAACATACATCTCATAACTATCTCTAGGTGGACCACAAAGATAGCTCATGAGTATCATTATTCAGTAAAGGTTCATATATTACAAAATAACGGTACAACTCTACATAACCATCAATAACTATACCTATCATCATAAGCCGACAAGGCTACCACAATATTATACAACAATATGAACTGATAGGTTATGAAATATGTGGCTACATACATGTCTACGAGCCTCTATATAGAATACATGAATTCATAAGGATGGGACAGGACTCCACCATGTCCAAGTATATACACAAAAGAGTGCAGCTCCGAAGCAAATGGAGCGCTCCTGATACTCCGCTGATGAAGCCCTAAGGATCAAATCCGCTTACCTGTCTACCTGCGGGCATGAACGCAGCGTCCACAAGAAAGGATGTCAGTACGAATAATGTACTGAGTATGTAAGGCATGAATAACAACATAATGAAAGTATGAATATAAAGTAATATAAAAGAGATTAACCAGTGCCTCTGAATGCCTTTTTAAGGCGGATGTCGTGCATGCTTAGCTTTTTTTTAAAAAACGTTTCCATATATACATATATAGTATCCTGCCCGGCCATTGAGGCTCGGTGTTGTATATATATAGTATCTTGCCCGGCCGTTAAGGTGCGGTAATATATATATATATATATATATATATATATATATATATATAGTATCTTTCCCGGCCGTTAAGGCGCGGTAATATATATATATATATAGTATCTTGCCCGACTATTAAGGCGTGGTAATATATATATATAGTATCTTGCCCGGCCGTTAAGGCGCAGTAATATATATAGTATCTTGCCCGACCATTAAGGCGCGGTAACATATGTATAGTATCTTGACCAGCCGTTAAGGCTCGGTAAGTATCTGAATTACACATAGATAAATACATATAACATGCACGAGAGCCCGATTAAATGTTACTCCTCTATCGAAGTGACGTAAGGTCGGTAACCTCCGATTTATATTATGGAGCAATCATCATCACTATATCTCACCTTGAAGGAACAATTATCATAAAGTGAGATCAACAACAATGAATAAAATCAAGAAAATCATGAAATAAGCTCAATAAACTCATAATAGCATCAAATCCATAAGCTTTGGAATTCCCCAAAAATGGAATCATCATCATTATCATCATGGAACATACTTATCTTTAGCATCATAAGAAACTCTAAGAATCATGAACTTCTAACTTTTGGGAATAAGAATGTTATGGAAAACATGTATGAGTTTATAAGAAAAGAATCATGCCTTTAGAAAGAAAAGGACTAGCCTTAACATACCTTTTTGGTCTTCCTTAACTACGTAACGCTTATCCTCCCAAGCTCGTAAATCTACATTCAAGAGAATTCATATTATTGTTAGGCTTATTGTCATATGCTTATCTTAAGTCTCCAAAGTAAACCCCTTTAGAATCTACCGAAATTCGGGCAGCATCTCTCCTATATCTTCTACTCCCTCCAATCTTCAAAACAACTCCCAAAGCACAATAAAACATCAAAAATTCCATAATCAAAAGATTACATTCAAACTATACTCAATTCAATCCCAAAACTTCTTTCATAATTAATCCATAACAACAACTTCATACAACCCCTTATATACTCGTATACAACAATTCCTTAACATCATTATTATCCCTCATAACAAGATTATGCTCAAAGCATACTAATAATTATAACTCGAGTTACTTCACAACTCAAAATATCATCAATTGCATATTTGAACTTTTCCTCCAATTTCCTTCTCTTCAAATCTTAACATAATTACCAAACAAACTCATAAACATGAAACTAATATGAAATCTTACCTCAAAATTCAAGAACACTTCAATTCCATGGTTTCTCCACCTTAAAAATACTCACTCCAACATCTTCAAGAAGGGGAGAGAAGTGTAGACCTCCCTTGGAAACCCTTAACCACTTTAATCTTCACTTTGATCCTTGGTTTGGGCTTAGAAATATGTTGGAATATATTTGGAGAAGTTTCTAGGAATTCCTAGGACTTGAGGCTATGTTAAAAATGAAATAAAAATGACCCAAAATTGTCTTATAGACTTGTAGGAATATATGTGCATGTAGTAGAAGTTGGAAGAAGGTTCTAGAGGATTTGGGATAAGTTTAGAGAGGTTTGGAGATTGGATGAATGTTGTGGGAGATTCTAGAGAGGTGTGGAGGTGAGAGATGGTGAGAAATTGATGAAAGATGATGAGTTAGATGACTTAAGGGGTATATTGTTATATCCCGTATTTTTGTACATTGGAATATTTTTAAGCTAATCGAGATAAGTTAAGGACGAGATTATTTTGGGATATGAAATAAAGACTTTTAATCCCTGACTTTTAATTAATGCACGAATTGCTTATAAATTTTATTTGGTATAGAAATATTAGTGGAGATTAGGGATTAATTAACCATGATTAGATTATTAAGTGGGGATTAGAGACTAATTATCATTAATTAGGCAATTAGTGGGCCAAGTGGACCCCACCATGGCATGGCCAAATCTGGTTGGCCCATGCCATAAGTGGGGCACGTGTCCAGCCCTTGGACACTATATATATAGTGAATTGATGACTAATGGACTAGCCATTTCATCTTCAACACTTTGTGAATTATAGAGATAGAGAGAGACTCGGCCATGGCTGTCCATGGTGAAGCTCAAGAGTTTGTAGCAAAGAAATTAATTTTCCAAGGTATTCCAACTATTTGAAGGATCAATAGCAACGTGAGTTTGGTTGTTGGGGGCAACAAGAATACTTGTCTTTTAATTCACCAATTTCAGCAAATTAAGGAGCCAAGTTGTTAAGGTAAGGTTTAATCTTCTTTTACAAGTTTGAGGGATGGTTTGGACTTGGATAATTTGGTAGATATGAATTGAATCTAACTAATTGTGTATGTTGATGTTGAGATGTGGTTTGAGCCGTGTAGGGGGGGGGGGCGTTCTAGTTAGAATTGGTGAATTAATTTTAAGTAGCATTTTGGTTGTTGTTGTCATGGATTATATGATGAGAGTGAAGGAATTAAATGGTTAAAGTTGAAGTTGAATTTGTTTTGTGGGCTGTTGTAAGGACTTATTGTGCTATTAATGTAGTTTTCTGGCATATGAATGAATGATGTTGTTGTCGTGTGTTTGCTCGTATAATTCACTAATTTAGATGAAAGGAGTGTATGAAATAACGTATAAGAAGCGTATGTGGTTTGCTTGGTGTATCCGTAGATATTCGTAAGATTATGGGGCATCTCTATGTTGTTAATTAGGGGATGTTTTGGGCATGTTGCTATTCTTGTTGAATTGGAGGATTAAGCATAGTTAAGATTATATATTGTATTGTTGTATTGGTTGAGCTGTTACAAGGTCGTTTCGATGAAAACGTTGAGGTTTTGTATGGCAGGAAGTGCAGGTCACCTATTGGCTGGTTTGATGTTGGTGAGGCTAAGTTAATCGGCCCAGATATGATTCAGCAAGCTGTTGATAAGGTGAAGCTTATTCGGGAAAGGTTATTAGTAGCTCAGAGTCGACAGAAGTCATATGCAGATAATCGACGTCGACACTTTGAGTTCCAGATTGGTGATTGGGTATTCTTGAAGGTGTCACCCATGAAGGGTGTAATGAGATTCGGTAAGAGAGGGAAGCTTAGCCCGAGGTACATTGGGCCTTATCAGATTGTTCGTAAGGTAGGAAAGGTTGCCTATGTGTTGGACCTACCATCTGATTTTGAAGCAGTGCACCCAGTCTTTCACGTGTCGATGCTTCACAAATGTATTGGTGACCCTTCTAGAGTATTCCCCGTGGATGATGTCCAAGTAACAGAGGAGTTGTCTTACGAGGAGAACCCTATAACTATACTTAATCATCAGGTGAGAAAGTTGCGTACTAAGGATGTGGCTTCCATCAAGGTATTGTGGCGAAATAATAATCGGGAAGAGATGACATGGGAAGCCGAAGAGGAGATGAAGAATAAGTATCCTTACTTGTTCCCTATGCCTACAGGTAATCTAAACTCCTAAATTGATTATATTGATCGATAGATGAAACTATATGTTGTAGCAATAAAAGAGATTCCCCCGAAATCTTTATAAGACCTTATGAGGCTAGTTTAACATTCGAGGACGAATGTTCTAAAGGGGGGAAGGATGTTATATCCCGTATTTTTGTACATTGGAATATTTTTAAGCTAATCGAGATAAGTTAAGGACGAGATTTTTTTGGGATATGAAATAGAGACTTTTAATCCCCGACTTTTAATTAATGCACGAATTGCTTATAAATTTTATTTGGTAAAGAAATATTAGTGGAGATTAGGGATTAATTAACCATGATTAGATTATTAAGTGGGGATTGGAGACTAATTATCATTAATTAGGCAATTAGTGGGCCAAGTGGACCCCACCATGGCATGGCCAAATCTGGTTGGCCCATGCCATAAGTGGGGCACGTGTCCAGCCTTTGGACACTATATATATAGGGAATTGATGACTAATGGACTAGCCATTTCATTCATTTCATCTTCAATACTTTGTCAATTATGGAGATAGAGAGAGACTCGGCCATGGCTGTCCATGGTGAAGCTTAAGAATTTGTAGCAAAGAAATTAATTTTCCAAGGTATTCCAACTATTTGAAGGATCAATAGCAACGTGCGTTTGGTTGTTGGGGGCAGCAAGAATACTTGTATTTTAATTCACCAATTTCAGCAAATTAAGGAGCCAAGTTGTTAAGGTAAGGTTTAATCTTCTTTTACATGTTTTAGGGATGGTTTGGACTTGGATAATTTGGTAGATATGAATTGAATCTAAAGAATTGTGTATGTTGATGTTGAGATGTGGTTTGAGCCGTGTAAGGGGGGAGGGGGGGGGGGGGCTGTTCTAGTTAGAATTGGTGAATTAATTTTAAGTAGCATTTTAGTTGTTGTTGTCATGGATTATATGATGAGAGTGATGGAATTAAATGGTTAAAGTTGAAGTTGAATTTGTTTTGTGGGCTATTGTAAGGACTTATTGTGATATTAATGTAGTTTTCTTGCATATGAATGAATGATGTTGTTTTCGTGTGTTTGCTGGTATAATTCACTAATTTAGATGAAAGGAGTGTATGAAATAACGTATAAGAAGCGTATGTGGTTTGCTTGGTGTATCCGTAGATGTTCGTAAGATTATCGGGCATCTCTATGTTGTTAATTAGGGGCTATTTTGGACATGTTGTTATTCTTGTTGAATTGGAGGATTAAGCATAGTTAAGATTATATATTGTATTGTTGTATTGGTTGAGCTGTTACAAGGTCGTTTCGATGAAAACGTTATGACTATAGACCATTAAGGATAACTTGAATATGTTGTAATCATATGTAGATTATTATCGAATGTTGTATTATGTGGGCTGATTGGAATGTCATGTGGGCTGTTCGGAGTGTTCTCGAATCTTGTCTTGATTAGTCTTGATATAGTACTTAAACGTGTGGTTATGGATGTTGATTTGGTTGTTTTATAGTTGGCTTGAATATAAGGGAAATGCCGCCTAATCTTCTAGAAACGAACTACTAACGTTGGAATACGTTTTGAACCTTTCCATAGCTTAACCATAGTTCTTAACGTCTTAATATAGGTTGAGACACTGCGGGCAGCGTATACGTATTGTATTACGGATAAGCGTTGAAGGTATGTAAAGTTATCCCTTCTTTCTTTTGGCATGTCTTAGATATAAGTGATGTATGATATGGACTTTGGGATAATTCCATTCATAAGTTTCGAGTGTGATCCATGATCCTTATTCACTTCTTGATGTTAGAACTCTTAAGGTGATTGAGCTATTGCCTATCAAGTCTTCTATATGTTGGATAGTAGTCGGTATGTATAAGCTCCTATCCTTAGAGACTCTACGATGACTAATGTCTTTGACTTCCATAAGCTATTTCACATTATCTTGGTACATGTCTATGATTCCTGAAGTTCTATTTTGATATAATCCATTGTGACATTCGAAGGATACTTGATATGATTATTGTCTTGATATTCAAGTGTTAGTTCATTCTATCTATTCTATCGAGTCTCAGATGATGATTTGATTTGCATATGGTTACTCACTACTCTGCTCGTGCACGCTGTTATTATATCTTTCACCGAGTCCCCTGATGGGCCGGGTATGTATTCGTGCACAGTTTCACTGCATTGTTCACCGAGTCCCTCACTAGAGGGCCGGGTACGGTATATGTATATGATGATATGATGATATGATTATGGCACCGAGTCCCATGATGGGCCGGGTATGGTATACGTGTACATGACTTTATTCACCGAGTCCTATAATGGGCCGGGTAAGGTATATGATAATGATATGCATGATTTTGTTTCTTAAGGCACAGGTACAGTGATTTCTTGATTATCATACTTGTCTCCTGGAACCTCTACTTCAATTGTGATCTTACTTAATGTATTTCATGCTTTATATACTCAGTACATATCTCGTACTGACCCCTTTTCTTCGGGGGGGCTACGTTTCATGCCCGCAGGTGCAGATACTCGCTTTGGTGATCCTCCAGCTTAGGACTTCTACTCAGCTGTCTTGGAGTGCTCCATTGTTCCGGAGCCTAGACTTTTGGTACAAATCCTTTTGATGTATATATATGTTTATCCAGGGGTACGGCGGGGCCCTGTCCCGTCATATGTCACTGTTGATACTCTTAGAGGTCTGTAGACATATGTGTGGGTTGTGTACAGATGTTGTTCGGCTGTGTTAGCATGACTTATATTTGGGACGTTCCCATACGTAGTGGCGGCCTTGTCGGCTTGCATATACATATATTTTGGGATGTTGTATGTAGTAGCAGCCTTGTCGGCTTGTATATATATATATTTCGGGATGTTCCCGTATGTAGAGGCAGCCTTGTCGGCTTGTGTATTATGTCATGCTTAATTGATTGTCACTCCTCAGGAGACAGGTTACCTTGATGTATATGTGTGACAGTTCTGAGACGACGTTTTGTTTTTACAAGTTTCCATATTATGTTTAGTTTCGGGTTGATTATAGCTAACAGGTATGTATACGAGTGTCCAGCTTGGGCACTAGTCACGGCCTACGGGGTTGGGCCGTGACATATATATAATAGTCCAATTCGGTTTTGGACTAATGGGCCCAAATTGTTGGGCCTTTTTAAGTGGTTTCTAGAATTTTCGCGTAGGTTCGCGGGCTTTTGACAGTCCGTTTTAAAATGTCCATAACTCCCTACTCCGTTGTCGTATCGACAAATGGTTTATTGAGTTGGAAACTAGACTCAACGAACTTTATTTTAGGCTCTTGAAGCACCTCAAAACTCCTGATATACTCAGGGATATACCCTCCAAAGTTAGACCCAAAATTCTGCCAATTTTTTTCCAAATTTTTGACAAACTTATTTTCTTCGATTTGCTTGATCCCGGAACCTTTAGACACTTGATTTACACTTGCTAAGATTATTTCTTAACCTTATAAGAGTTCCATAACCTCTCCGTGCTTACGTTAGCTTACAAATGACGAGAATTTTTTTGGTGTGTAACATTTTCCCCCCTTTAAAAACATTCGTCCTTGAATGTTGAACTCTCAGAGATCTTATGGGAGTTTTCAGTAGAGCTTCCTGTGTAGCTGTAGTACTACCAACCTGAAGGTTATAATGTCTCAATCTAGATATCCTTTAGTAATGGAGACAAATGCGGATACTAGGATCTTATATCTTTCTTAACTTTTCAAGTCATCTCTTCTACCTTCATATTCTTTCATAGTACTATTACCAAAGCTACCTCTCTGGTTTTTAATCCACAATCCTAGACCTTTTGCGATCTGAGAGGGTAGTAGGGACTTCCTCATACGATAATTTTTATGTACTCCAAATATCATCAATTGGTACAACTATGGGGGAATTTCTCAATACACTTGCGAAACATAGACATGTAAAAGACTGAATATACCGATTTCGATTTTTGGGGGTAAATCTAGTAGGTCCTTGGACTATCATCTTGCGAAGTCAAAGATATCCAAAGGTCATACTTACTTTCTTTATTAATTTTCGTAAATTTCTCCAGAATGAGATTCCAAATTTCAAACAATATGACATTCTCTCATTCTTATAAAGCTTCATGTGAGCCATATGGATATTGGAATGATGACTAATACCATATACAAATTCAATCCATACTAACTGGTCCATATGGATATTAGATTTCCATCTTTTAACAAGGCCTACTACTGATCCAATACTTGTTTGTGTCATCATCCCCCCTTAAGGTGTTAGCCCATTATTCTATATTTAACATCCCATTAGTTCTCCTTTTTCTTGCAAGTACATATTCTCAGCGAATCCGTAACTAATCTTAGTCATGACTATTCGCCGTCTAAATTTATCTGGGCGGTTGCACATATTTGTAACGAGTCACATATTCTCATAGACGTACTAGTCCTGGATGGGCCTAAGCTTTCATCAAAAGGGTTTTCATAGTTTCTTTACTATTCTTCCAAGATCACCTTTCTCCTATTATTCGCTTTCCCCATTTCATCACCGTGATGGTATCTAGCACAATTTATTCTTAAAATCTGCCCTGATTGTTAATATTCCTCCTTCTCTTTGCCACATAAACACTCGGTCTTTAGACAAATCTCTTTTAAACTACAAATTCATCTCCTTAATGAAGGGTACATCTTATATCAAATTATGACTTCAAAATTATTCATAAACCATTATACCACTAATTTCTTCAAAGCATCATTCACATCCTTCATTAGCTATTCAACGACTAACTCAATAATCTTGTGACAAGAAAACTTCTGAAAAAGAATCTTTATGTACCTTAGTCCTAACTTTGTCTTATATCCATATCTCCTTATACTCGTACCTCCGTACAACATCCCTGCCAATATATTTTATATGATAAAAAGGCCATTGTCAATATCTGGCTTAGTAACGCACATCGTTCTCTTATCTCTCCTACCCCTTTGTAATCTTAAATCATTAGCATATTTATACTCAAGGGTTATATTTAAACACATACTTATCCCCTTCCACTTCTTACTTCGAGAAGAAGTTACAACTCCTATCTAATCATACTAACATCTCATTAATGAAACACTTTGAAAGGTTTAATCGACTCAAGTTTCGCCCCAATCCAATCAGAATATAAGGAGGAATATATAACGATGTAGAACCTGGATCAATCAATGCATACAAATCATAAGAAAATACTGACAATACACCTGTAACAACATCGGTGAAGAGTCCAAGTCCTGTCGACCCGTTAATGCGTGAATACGGTTTTGAGGACTGCTCAAGCTGGACGCTCCCCCTCTACCTCTACCACGACCTGCTGATGTCTGAGTGTCTCATCCCAGAGGGCACACCAATGACGATGATATGGTTGCCGATCCGGTAGGCTGCACCATCCTTCGACGGCCTAGAAATGGACACTTATGCATAATATGACCTGGCTGACCACAGACATTGCAAACATCCGAACCCAAGCCACACGGTCCAGAATGTGGCTTACCAAATTGATTACACCATGGTAAGGGTGGTCTTATCTGACCGGATTCCCCTCTATACTGGGAACCTGAAACTCTAGAGCTCTGACCCCGTCCGAATTAATTAGGACGATCAAATCTCTTGCTTACAAACCGAGGAGGTGCACTAGCCACTGAATGGCCTGAGTGCCTAGAATGCTGCTGCCCCTAACCTCCTCTATACTCACTAACAACACCGGAAGATCTGGCCCTCTTACTATAACCTCTATCATAGTCACACTCACTCTTTTGTAGCTGCTGTTGTCCTTCCAAATTCTGGGCATGGGCCTGAATACAAGAAATGTCCATTCCTTCCTAAAGTGAGGCCGTCAACAACTCCTTAATCAAATGTGGCCCCAATCCACTCACGAACCGGTGCATGCGGTCCCCCATATCGGTTACCATGGCTGGAGCATACCTTCCTAAGGAATTAAAGCGAAGACTGTACTCTCGAGCACTCATATTCCCTTGCTTAAGATTCAAAAACTCGTCAGCTCTGGCCCGTCGAACCTCTGGTGGCAAATTATGTCGGAGGAAGGCATCTACGAACTCTTGCCATACCAAGGGAGGTGCATTGACTCCTCTAGAAGACATCTAAACTGTATACCAATGAACCGCAACATCTCGTAATCTATAGGAGGCCAACTCTTCCGACTCCACATCCGAAGCGGGTATTATCCGCAAGGTTCTGGATATTTCATCTATAAAGCTTTGCGGGTCCTCATCCGGTTTTGACCCAAAAATTTTTGGAGGATTCAAACTAATGAAATCACGAGCTCTAGCACTGAAAACTCTGTCACCATGTCTCGTACTTTGCCACTGGGCCTGAGCGGCGACTAACTGAGTCAGCAAAAGAATGGCCTGTTTCATCTCCTGGCCCGTGGCATTTGGTGAGGGAACTGGGGGTATTGGAGTTGGAGCTGAGGCCCCTTCTTTCTCCTCTAAAATGGGTAAAGTAGGAGAGGTTCGAGATAGAACCTCATTGTGGAACTCACCCTCCTCCATATCTGCCGGTGGCTCCCATTCAGTCCACCTTCCGGCGACTATTTTGCCCTTCTAGGCTGCTGTAGCTTTCCTCTTCATAGGCATAGCTGAAATCATAGCAAACAATTAGGAAAAAGGGAATCCTGATAATATAGCTCTATCACACGATCTAAGATGAGAAAGAAAGGTCAATCATTCCTAAATGCCTCGTAGCCTCCCGTTTGTAAGTGTGGCGCGCTTCAAACCCATAAATAAGACTCTACTGGACACGGCTTGTAGGCACACCTTAGGACAAACTGCTCTGATACCACTTTTGTCACGACCCAACTAGGGGGCCATGACAGGCACCCGGAGCGAACCTACCGAGCACCTCTAAACATACATCTCATAACCATCTCTAGGTAGACCACAAAGATAGCTCATGGGTATCATAATCTATAAAGGTTCATATATTACAAAATACCTGCACAGCTCTACAAAACCGTCAACAACTATGCCTATCGTCACAAGCCGACAAGGCTACCATAATATTATACAACAATATGAACTGATAAGGTTATGAAGCATCTGGATACATACATCTATCTACGAGCTTCTATATAGAATACAAGAATTCATAAGGATGGGACAAGACTCCTCCATGTCCAAGTATATACACAAAAGAGTGCTGCTCCGAAGCAAATGGAGCGCTCCTGAGACTCCCCTGATGAAGCCCTAAGGATCAGATCAGCCTACCTGTCTACCTGCGGGCATGAACGCAGCATCCACAAGAAAGGACGTCAGTACGAATAATGTACTGAGTATATAAGGCATGCATAACAACATAATGAAAGTATGAAGATAAAGTAATATAAAAGAGATTAACCAGTGCCTCTGAATGTCTTTTTAAGGCGGATATCGTGCATGCTTAGGTTTTTTTAAAAAAACTTTTCCATATATACATATATAGTATCCTGACCGGCCATTGAGGCTCGGTGTTGTATATATATAGTATCTTGTGCGGTTGTTAAGGCGCGGTAATATATATATATATATAGTATCTTGCCCGGCCGTTAAGGCGAGGTAATATATATATAGTATCTTGCCCGGTCGTTAAGGCGCGGTAATATATATATAGTATCTTGCCCGGCCATTAAGGCGCGGTAACATATGTATAGTATCTTGCCCCGCCGTTAAGGCTCGGTAAGTATCTAAATTACACATATATAAATACATATAACATGCACGAAAGCCCAATTAGATGTTACTACTCTATCGGAGTGACGTAAGATCGGTAACCTCCGATTTATATTATGGATCAATCATCGTCGCTATATCTCACCTTGAAGGAACAATTATCATAAGGTGAAATCAACAACAATGAATAAAATCAAGAAAATCATGAATTAAGCTCAATAATATCATAATAGCATCAAATCCACAAGCTTTGGAATTCTCCAAAAATGGAATCTGTCACAGCCCGACCGGAGGGCTATGACGGACACCCAAAAGCTGACCTCCTAGATGCCACAAAACATACATACATACCTGCTCATGCTCATTCTGGGCCACCTGAGGGCGCTCCCAACATGATCTGCTGCTTGATAGATATCATAAACTGGAGGGTCACAGCCCTCAAAAGATATATATACATGCATCACTAAACTAAACCGGGATACAAACCGAAAAGGCTACCCGATAAAACTATATAACCAAACATGTGCTGAGCGGGCCACACTGTCTGATTGAATATAAGCGTCTATGAGCTTCTGCTGACATACTGGACATGCTATGGATGGGACAGGGCCCCTTCCCTACCCATATATATCAAAACATATACCCGATTTAGAAGGCAACTCCAGGAAGAGAGGAGTGCTTCGCTATCTAGCTGAAGAAGTAGCCTAAGGATGCGATCTGTCTTCCTGGCTATCTGAACCTGCAGGCATTAACGCAACCCCCCGAACAATAGGGGAGTCAGTACGTATAATGTACTGAGTATGTAAGGCAGAAGAGTAACATACATATAGGAGTCATGAAGACACTCTGAAAATCAAAAGCTAAACTGACTTGCTGAATACATCTTTATGAATGCATCTATGTGTCTGACTTTCTGAACATATCTGTCTATCTCTGCTTACTGAAAATGCCTCTGACGGCGTATGATATGCATAGGTCATAGTGCCGAGGAACGTATGGCCCGATCCATATCCTATATAATAGTGCCGAAGAACGTACGACCCGATCCATATATCATATAATAGTGCTGAGGAACGTACGACTCGATCCATATATCATATAGACCCCTTCGGGTAGCCCCTGCGGGCATCATAATCATCATCACTGTGTACAACCTGATCAGGTGGTAATGCATATATAACGCCTCGCCTTTTCCCCATACCCCACATACATATAATATACGCGTATATAACGCCTTCTGGTCACGGGTCAATGTGCATATATATAAATGAATGCAATGCATAAATGTGAACTAACATAATCATGATACAAAACTTAGGACCCATGAACAGAAGGGACAATCATAAAAAGGGTACAAGAACATCAAAGACTGAAGTACTCCTAATGCTTCTGGAGTAGAGTAATATGGAAGCTCGTTTACTCGTTGTTCGCTCATATCATAGGATCATGCTAAAAAGAAAGAAAGGGAAAGCCTTAACATACCTTTTTGGTCGCCTTAACTTTAACTACTCAACGCTTAGCCTCCCAGGCTTGTAAATCTATATTCAATAAAATTTATACTATTATTAGACTCATCTTCATAGGCCTCTCTTAAGCCATCAAACTAACTCTTTCTAGAATCTACCGAAATTTCGGCAGCATCTCCCCTGTTTATATCCCTAGCCCAAAATCGCAATTACCAACAACAACAACAACAACAACAACAATACCAACATCAACAACATCATCACTAACATCAACATACTCCATAAGACATCTCATATGATGTTTATCCAATTTCTTAACCGATAAATTAACTATACGCTCATTTAATCGCTCTACCTTCGTAAATAAACCTAAGTCAACATTAATAAGGAAAGATTCATACCTTAGTCTTATTAAAATAGAAATATCTACGATGTTCACCTTGAATCCATTCCAAATTCCACCGCAAAACGATGCTATAGCCACAACTATGCACCACCCGAGCCTTGATTAGCTAAAGTCACTCAAATCTCTCAATTTTTTATGACCAAAATGACCCTATATGAGCCTTTAGATCTGATTTTTGGTGAAAAAATGGGGTTTTGACCCTTTTATAGATGGATAAAGTCGGTTCGGGCACTGTAGTTGTTACTGTAGCACGTCGGTTACTGTAGCGCGCGTTTCTGCTCTTTTATCCTAACTTGTAACGTCCATAATTCTCTACTCCGATGTCGTATTGACAATCGGTTTGTTTCTTTGAAAACTAGACTCGACGGGCTTCATTTTAGACTATTGAAACACCTTAAAACTCCTAATATACTAGGAGATATACCCCTCCAAAGTTGACCCAAAATTCTGTCAACCTTTTTCCAAATTTTCGACAAACTTATTTTCTTCGATTTGCTTGATCCCGGAACCTTTAGATGCCTGCTTAACACTTGTTAATAGTATTCATTAACCTTATAATGGTTCCATGACCACGTCGAGCTTGCGTTAGTTTACTCACAACGCACATGACGCGAACATTTTCGAGGTGTAACATCCTCGCCCCTTAGGAACATTCGTCCTCGAATGTCGACTTAACTCAAGTCCTTATCAGAAACCTTATAGGGGATGTTAATGTGAACTTTCAATGAACTTATCTTCTTCAATTCCTTTCTCTTATATCTTGCATATTAGAACACTTAGTCATAACTCAACTCCGTCTTCTTTTATAAGCTATTCCTTCAAGATGTATCATTCACTTCGTCTTACCTCTCAACCTTTACACAAGACTTATAACTCACCTATGTCCCTCGTTGATTTATTAGAAACCTTACAACCCTTGAAGTGTTTCATGCCTCTTGGTAACCTATAGGCCATTCGCAGACTCTACGAATCGAATGAAATTTTCTCGCTAATAACTCTACATGGTCCTACCGTTCCAGTCCATACTCTGAGATCTTCAGCCTTATGCATCACTCTTCGACTTCTTTAAAGGACTTCAACTTTACTTTCTTGGTTTTAACCTCAATCTTTGGAGTTGGCTATCAAGTATGGCGCTGGAGTTTTCTCATACAGTAACTGTACATAGCTGCTCTGTAATCTGACCATCATTAACTGGTATGATTCTGAAAGAATTGACACATAAATCGTGGGGTGCTGACTCTAGGTCTGAAAAGGGTTTTAAGTCACTGGCTTGCGTATAATCTGTAAGGCTCAATATATCAAACGCTAAGTTTGCTCTGCTTTCTAAATTTCATTGCGTTCTTCTGAGATGGTACTTCCCAGAGTACTTAGTCTGATATAGGCGGGGGAACTCTTGTCGATTCTGGGAATACTAGATCCTTCTACTATTTGCTATTAATATATGAATCTGATCCCAACCTTGTATAGATTCATCTGAATACCGAAATATTGATCTCAATAAGCGTTAGGGGTCATCTCGGTTACCTTTGAAATCTGTCACGCAAACTTGTAGCGTATCCTTAAGTATCTCATGGTATGCTCAGCTTAAGCAAGACTTATCTAGAGTCTTTAAATCCTTTTGGAGTGAGCTATAATCTGCGCTTCCCTTATCTGAATGACAGACATAAGCAATGGACATATCATACTATTCCCCCTGACAAAGGATTTACGTAGTCCTCTGCTGTACAAGTAGTCCTGATGGACAGGAAATAGGCTAATTCCATAGGCCTATTGGTAATTTCCCTAACTGAATTAAACTTCCATGGTAACATGGTCATCTGTACTGATGATTTCTCATCTCTGAATTGGAATTTCAATAACTTGCTATAACTTACTGAACTCCTGTTATCTCACTTTCGTTGCATTATGAAGTTTGCTATGTCTTTCCTTATTCCCTTTTTAGTAGTATCAATGTATGTCCTTGCTGTTCTCAACTGCCTAGTATAACGAGGCAATAAGCTTTTCTTTTCATCAGTCGTCAATCTGATCACGTTGGATAATCTGCTTCAGTATAATTCCAGTCCATAGGATGTATAAGGGTAGCTTCTCCCTTGAGGATCCGTAATCCTATAATGAGCTGACATCAAATTCAACGAACTATTTTTCCTTGACTTAATAAGGCTATGCCCCAGATAGATGCCATGATCTAAGTTTACTAATCAATTCTGATACTGACGAACTGCTGAACTCACAAGTCCTTAACATTTCCTCTTTATCTTAACATAAACTGAGTTACTCTAGATCTGTGGATCGAACATTAGCGACTTTCTTTGCTTCCATTGACTTCCCAATCATCGGAGTCTTTCCATCATTCTATCTATTGACCTTGTTGTAAACTTAACCATCTTTGATTAAGGGTGCGCTACAACTTCTTAGGGTACTTATATAATTAATATCGACGGTACCCCAATATATCCTTTCCTGTGCACATAACTATAACTAGCTTAAGAGCATAGGTCGAATGATTCTTCTTGTACCTTTACAGCTATCCTGAGGCATGAGCTATAATCTCACCACGCTGTATCAATCTATAACTTAGCTCAATGCTTGAATCATCATAGCGCGTGATATGGCTATCCGGTCCCTTTAGGAATGTTACACTTGATGCTGAAACTTAACTTGTTACTCATCTTTTGGAAACTTAGGCTTACAATTATCAATCCTGTGAAGTCTGGATGTTTCCTTGGCCAGTTTATTAGTGGCACAAAATGTGAAAAAAAAAAATCCTTCACAAGATTCCAATAATAACTTGCTAAGTCCAAGAAATCACCGACTTCTATAAGTTTTCTAGCCTTTGGGCAATTCTGTATAGCTTCAACTCTCCTTAATTCTAACCTTAGAAGCACTATACCGTTTGATTTGGAAAAACTTCTGAGCCGACAATTCCTGATCCTAAAAACTATAAGTCTGCACGTAACGAACAACATGCTCTGACTTTGAGCAAGAGTAACCCCAAGATCGTCTAGGAACACTGTTACGAATAGGTTTCGGAGGAGTCTAAACACACTTACTCATCAAGCCCATAATACTTCTAGGGCCTTAGTCAATCCAAATGACGTTGCTCAAAACTCGAGGTAACTTTCCTGATCTTGAAAGTTGTATTTGGGACCCCTTTCCCCTGACCTTTATCTGGGAATAACTGGAGCCCATGTTCATCTTTACGGAAGCATTCTGTGCTAGCAAAACAAATCGTCAACCCTTAATCATACTTGCTCATCCTTAGCTATCATTTTATTTAGCTGCTTACAATCACTTGTACATATGCAAGGAGCTATCCTCTCCCTTATAGACCGAATTGATTCAACTGATCCTTCAAATAATCTTTATTTTCTTCAACTTCGTAGGGATCATTTGCATAAGGCAAAGTAAATATTGGCTGCGCATTTAATAATACTTTTGTTTAGCAAGACTAATCCTTTACTTAGAGGAAGTCTTGGGGTCTCCCTCAGACATCCCTAAAACTTATTCACCATAAAGTTGATCTGGAAGATCGATAACTTGGCTTTCATAATATGAACTCCAATCATACGGTATGCATACTTGTTTCTGATTCATCTTCTCGATCTTAGGACAAGAGATAAACTTATTCCTTGGTACTTATACAACTTTGCATGACTTGAGTGCCTTTGAAGGTCTGCACCCAATTTATTTTGTAGACTATATCATTCCGGTCCGTATACCTTGGAAGGAATACTATATACTTTATAGGCTACTCACAGATATTCCTATAATGTTCCGCTTAATATCTTATTCCCTATCCTGCATTAAAACATATCCTTTGGCAGAATACATAATTCGCTCCTTGACTTTAAATGGCTTGGTTTTTTATATATCACAAAACTTGCAATCCTTCAAGACGTTGACCTTAACAATTACTCCCACAAGCTACCTTATAACCATCTTGTAATCCTTAGTCAAAATTATGTATATTCTATAATTTGGTCCTTGCCAAGGACCTCAAATTCATTGATTAACTCACTTTCTGATCCTGCTCCTTACTTTCTGGTCTATGAAGCCTTGATTTACATACACTATTAATACAAATCATCCAGTATCCTTTTCTTTGATCACATACCGCACTCCTTTTCCATAGGTATCTGCAAATATCATCTACTCGTATCTACTACACCTTTTATCATTGGTGCCTTATTCCTTTATTCGACTTTTTTTTCTTTCCGTTTTTTTCCTCTTAAAGGCTTATATATTATAAGCCCAGGGTGCTTCAATCTAATACTGCTAATAAGTGTAGGGGATGAAATATCACCTCATCTTTCTTCAATTTCTTACAATTCTTATGTCCCACCTTATCTGCTTAGTCATACTACAACTTCTGTACCCATCCCTGAGAAATCTTTCTGAGAGTACATAAACTTATATGACTTAAAATTTCAATTCTCACTTCAAAATCCATGTTTGTAATAAGGATTTCCTGACTATAATTATTCATAAGAACAATCCATTATCAACTTTTTGAGGCCCCAGAGTAACGAATGATCGATGATATCCTGAGATTAGGTCATCTACATATAAACCATAACTGGTTTTGACAGAAAGGGCCATATACCTGTAAATAAGATACTGGAGAACTTAGGTCGGATATATCTAGGAATAAAGCCCCTTTGTCCTTATTAAAAGCACTGCTCCTTAACTGACTCTCTTCTTCCTCTATCTTGTACTCCCTACGACCTGTAGGTAACTCCTGGTTAACTAAATCCCAAGATAGAGAACTAGGTACCTTTGTGATACTAACATCAGAAGCTGGCCTAACATAATGCTAAAATGTAGGGAAAATATGGATGTGCCAAGCTCTGTACTTCCTCAATTGCGTCTTCGTCCATAGGAGTCTCGTGAACCTTTAAACGGGTCTTTGTCGTATGATTTCTCAGTCGGGTCTCCTCCTACTGGAGCCATATCCTCCGATGGGTCCGTCTCAATGGAATAGCTGATGCTCCTTTTTATACCTCTTGACATCCTCAATCCTGAGTCGACGGGTGATACGGATCTCATGTCCACCTTTGGAGCCTTACATACACTCCCATTAACTGAACTTGTCCTCTTCTCCAATACAATCTTGCAATTTAACAAAAATCGTACCAAGAACGAGCTTTCCTATCATTGGCTCCACTGCACGATCTATGATCAGAAAGAAAGATGACTATCCTAAATATCCTGCAGCCTCCTGCCTATAAGTGTGATGGACGACATACCCATAGACAAGACTCTGCTGGATACGGCTCATAGACAACCCTAGAACGAACAGCTCTGATACCACTTTTGGCACAGCCCAATCGCAGGGCTATGATGGACACCCAGAAGCTGACCTCCTAGATGCCACAAAACATACATAACATACCTGCTCATGCTCATTCTGGGCCACCTGAGGGCGCTCACAACATGATCTGCTGACTGATAGATATCATAAACTGGAGGGTCACAACCCTCAAAAGATATATATACATGCATCACTAAACTGAACCGGGATACAAGCAGAAAAGGCTACCCGATAAAACTATATAACCAAACATGTGCTGAGCGGGCCACACTGTCTAACTGAATTTAAGCATCTATGAGCCTCTGCTGACAAACTGGACATGCTACGGATGGGACAGGGCCCCTTCGATACCCATATATATCAAAACATATACCCGATCTAGAAGGCAACTCCGGCAAGAGAGGAGTTCTTCACTATCTAGATGAAGAAGCAGCCTAAGGATGCGATCTGTCTTCCTGGCTATCTGAACCTGCAGGCATGAACGAAGCCCCCCCGAACAATAGGGGAGTCAGTACAGATAATGTACTGAGTATGTAAGGCATAAGAGTAACATACATATAGGAGTCATGAAGAAACTCTGAAAATCAAAAGTTAAACTGACTTGCTGAATACATCTGTATGAATGCATCTATGTGTCTGACTTTCTGAACATATCTGTCTATCTCTGCTTACTGAAAATGCCTCTGAGGGCGTATGATATGCATAGGTCATAGTGCCGAGGAACGTATGGCCCGATCCATATCCCATATAATAGTGCCGAAGAACGTACGGCCCAATCCATATATCATATAATAGTGCCGAGGAACGTACGACTCGATCCATATATCATATAGGCCCCTTCGGGCAGCCCCTGCGGGCATCATAATCATCATCACTGTGTACAACCTGATCAGGTGGTAATGCATATATAATGCCTCTCCCTTTCCCCATACCCCACATACATATAATATACGCGTATATAACGCCTTATGGTCACGGGTCAATGTGCATATATATAAATGAATGCAATGCATAAATGTGAACTAACATAATCGTGATACAAAACTTAGGACCCATGAACAGAAGGGACAATCATAAGAGGGGTACAGGAACATCAAAGACTGAAGTACTCCTAATGCTTCTAGAGTAGAGTAATATGGAAGCTCGTTTACTCATTGTTCGCTCATATCATAGGATCATGCCAAAAAGAAAGAAAGGGAAAGCCTTAACATACCTTTTTGGTCACCTTAACTTTAACTACTCAACGCTTAGCCTCCCAGGCTTGTAAATCTATATTCAAGAAAATTTATACTATTGTTACACTCATCTTCATAGGCCTGTCTTAAGCCCTCAAACTAACTTTTTCTAGAATCTACCGAAATTTCGGCAGCATCTCCCCTGTTTATATCCCTAGCCCAAAATCGCAATTACCAACAACAACAACAACAATACCAACATCAACAACATCATCACTAACATCAACATACTCCATAAGACATCTCATATGATGTTTATCCAATTTCTTAACCGATAAATTAACTATACGCTCATTTAATCGCTCTACCTTCGTAAATAAACCTAAGTCAACATTAATAAGGAAAGATTCATACCTTAGTCTTATTAAAATAGAAATATCTACGATGTTCACCTTGAATCCATTCCAAATTCCACCGCAAAACGATGCTATAGTCACAACTATGCACCACCCGAGCCTTGATTAGCTAAAGTCACTCAAATCTCTCAATTTTTTATGACCAAAATGACCCTATATGAGCCTTTAGATCTGATATTTGGTGAAAAAATGGGGTTTTGACCCTTTTATAGATGGATAAAGTAGGTTCGAGCACTGTAGCAGTTACTGTATCAGCGCGGCTACTGTAGCACGTCGGTTACTCTAGTGCGCGTTTCCCCTCTTTCAGATTAACTTGTAACGTCCATAATTATCTACTCCGATGTCGTATAGACGAGAGGTTTGTTGCTTTGAAAACTAGACTCGACGAGATTCATTTTAGGCTTTTAAAACTCCTAATATACTAGGAGAGATACCCCTCCCAAGTTGATCCAAAATTCTGTCAACTTTTTTTCCAAATTTTCGACAAACTTATTTTCTTTGATTTGCTTGATCCCGGAACCTTTAGACGCTTTCTTAACACTTGTTAAGAGTATTCATTAACCTTATAAGGGTTCCATGACCTCTCCGAGCTTACTTTAGTTTACTCATAACGCACATGACACGAAAATTTTCGAAGTGTGACAGAATCATCATCATTATCATCATGGAACATACTTATCTTTAGCATCATAAGAAACTCTAAGAATCATGAACTTCTAAATTTTGGGAATAAGAATGTTATGGAAAATAGGTATGGGTTCATAAGAAAAGAATCATGCCTTTAGAAATAAAGGGACTAGCCTTAACATACATTTTTGGTCTTCCTTAACTACTTAACACTTATCCTCCCAAGTTCGTAAATCTACATTCAAGAGAATTCATATTATTGTTAGGCTTATCGTCATATGCTTATCTTATGTCTCCAAAGTAAACCCCTTTAGAATCTGTCGAAATTCGGGCAGCATCTCCCCTATATCTTCTACTCACTCCAATCTTCAAAATAACTCCCAAAGCATAATAAAACATCAACAATTTCATAATCAAAAGATTACATTCAAACTATACTCAATTCAATCCCAAAACTTCTTTCATAATCAATGCATAACAAAAAATTCATACAACCCCTTATATACTCCTATACGACAATTCCTTAACATTATTATTATCCCTCATAACAATATTATGCTCAAAGCATACTAAAAATTATAACTCGAGTTAATTCACAAATCAAAATATCATCAATTGCATATTTGAACTTTTCCTCCAATTTCCTTCTCTTCAAATCTTAACATAATTACCAAACAAACTCATAAACATGAAACTAATATGAAATCATACCTCAAAATTCAAGAACACTTCCATTCCATGGTTTCTGCACCTTAAAAATACTCACTCCAACATCTTCAAGAAGGGGAGAGAAGTGTTGACCTCCCTTGGAAACCCTTAACCACTTTAATCTTCACTTTGATCCTTGGTTTGGGCTTGGAAATATGTTGGAATATATTTGGAGAAGTTTCTAGGACTTCCTAGGACTTGAGGCTATGTTAAAAGTGAAATAAAAATGACCCAAAATTATCATATAGACTGTAGGAATATATGTGCATGTAGTGGAAGTTGGAAGAAGGTTTTAGAGGATTTGGGATAAGTTTAGAGAGGTTTGGAGATTGGATGAATGTTGTGGGAGATTCTAGAGAGGAGTGGAGGTGAGAGATGGTGAGAAATTGCTGAAAGATGATGATTAGATGACTTAAGGGGTATATATAATAGTCCAATTCGGTTTTGGGCTAATGGGCCGAAATTGTTGGGCCTTTTTAAGTGGTTTCTAGAATTTCTGCGTAGGTTCGCGGGCTTTTGACAATCTGTTTTAAAATGCCCATAACTGCCTACTCCAATGTTGTATTGGTGAACGGTTTGTTGTGTTGGAAGATAGACTCGACGAACTTTATTTTAGGCTTTTGATACACCTCAAAACTCCTGATGTACTCGGAGATATACCCCTCCAAAGTTGACCCAAAATTCTGTCCAAAATTCTGCCAGTTTGTTTTTCCAAATTTTTGACAAACTTATTTTCTTCGATTTGCTTGACCCCGGAACCTTTAGAAACTTGATTTACACTTGCTAAGAGTATTTATTAACCTTATAAAAGTTTCATGACCTCTCCAAGCTTACATTAGCTTACAAATGACGTGAAAATTTTCGGGGTGTGACGTGAACTAACTCAGTACTGGGAATATGAAGATTATAGCATGAGGTGTGAATACTGGAAAAACAAGTGCTATAATAAGAGGTCTGAATGTAAAGGTTAGTTACCTTCAACATTTTTTGCTTGTTCTTCAAACAGTTGCAGATAATTGAAATTTATGTCCTCTTCAGCTTCACATGTAGCCTCATTGACTTTTTGATTTTTCCATATCGCCTTTACTGAGGCAACTTTATTAGTTCTCAACTTGCGAACTTGACGATCAAGAATAGCCAATCTCCTCATAATCTAGCCATCTTTAATTGTGTCCGTTTCAACAGGGACAACCAATTATGGGTCCCCTACATACTTCTTTGGCATGGCTACATGAAACATTGTGTGCACGGAAATCAAATCCTGCGATAACTCGAGATCATAAGCTACTTGACCAATCCTTCGTAGAATTATGTATGGCTCGATATATCTGGGACTAAGTTTTCTTTTCTTCTCAAATCTCATAACACTTTTCATAGATGAAACTTTTAGAAATACCCAATCATCAATCTGAAACTCCAAGTCTCTACGTCGCACGTCCGAATAAGACTTTTGGCGACTCTGAGCTGTTTTCAAACGCTCGTGAATCAATTTTATGATGTAAAGGCATTGTTCCTCATATTTATACTTCTCCACAGGCTTAGAAGGCTCGATTTTCCTATCACCAACCAAATATAATGTAGAAAAATATTTAGAATGTGGTCCAACATGCCCCAACCTCCAAATACCTTTAATTTTGACATTCTCTCATTTGTACCCCGCTTCAACATCAGCATCATAAAAAATGTTTGTCTAATTGTTGGAACTCCTCTTTCTGCTCCATAATTTGGCCAATATCCATAACAATTGGTGGTTGGGAATCAGACGCCTCAATTTTTTTATTTAGTTGAGCCTGTAGGTCATGGATATTTGAGCCAAATTGGTTAATCTCTTGTCTGAGCTCAGTTCTGCCTTGTATCATTTGTGTCGCCATGTTTGTAAGACCATCAAGAAGAAACTCATGAAATTATATTTTTTGAGTTTGCTGCGTTAGCCAATAGTGGCTCACTATCTCTGCTTCTTTAAAGTTGTCTCCTTGCGGGAACTCGCTCTCTTCTTGTGATCGAGGTTCGTTTTGGATATTGGCTGAGCCTGTAACTTGTGTAACATTACAAGTTTCAGCATCGACCTGTATTTATGTGAGTTTGGCACTAATCCTCACTATGGATTTCTGTTGTTCTGCGGCCTACTCTCTCATTATTGCGTTCCGCTTTCTTATTATTGCACTCTGCTCAAGCATTTATTTTACCATGTCACTAATCTCAGCATGATGTTCCGCGTCCTCCACTTCATTACTCCTGTCAATATCACAAACAACAGGAAAATCATAATAGGGGCTCAAGGATGGGGAATAAGAGTTAGGACAACCATTCTAATAGCCGTCTTGACCACCACACATACTATATACATTCCACTCAAAGGATTGGTGAGGTGCACACAACCCATTCCCGATAATATTGTCACACCCTAATTCTGATGGGGCATGATGGGCACTCGACCCTTACTTAGAGCCGAGCGAACTCGCTGGTTCTCGTTATACTCATAATCTTACTGGACTCTTAATCATGAAATGACATGCATAATGAAAGATTTTCAAAACATTATTTTCGTCTTTCTTAAATCAAGTAAAATCTGTAATAATATGAATCCGTAAAGTAATGCAAAATGATATGTCGGCTTATATAGCCGCTTACAAGACTGACATACTGTATACATGACTCTTTCTGCAAAAGTCTCTAATGTAGAACATGATGTCAAAACATAACTTGGGACAGGGCCCCAACATACCCATAATGCATCTAACTCAAATCATAAAGAAATACTTTGACTCGGCCATACTCCGAATGAAATGGAGTTTACCAATCCAGCTGATAGCCTGGGAATACCCTACAGTCAGTCTCCTGTATAATCTTTCCTGCGAAATAATCTGGGGCTGCGTGGCATGAACACAGCGCTCCCAGGAAAAGGGACGTCAATACGAACAATGTACCGAGTATGTAAGGCATAAGAACATCAAGTACAGGTGAATCATGAAAACCAGTCTCAATATTTGAATGCATCTGTGGCTAACATCTGAGAATATCTGCGTAACTCTATATGACTGAAACTGACTCTGTGGGGTATGATAGGCATAGGTTATAATATAACTGATAATGATGTGGAACGTACATCCCGATATATATAATATAATAGTGCCGAGGAACGTACAACCCGATCCATATACATAATAGTGCCGAGGAACGTACGGCCCGATCCATATATATAATAGTGGTGCCGAGGAACGTATGGCCCAATCCATATATAATATAATAGTGCCGAGGAACGTACGACCCGATCCATATATAATATAATATATATAAATGCATGTAAGACTCGGAAAAGGATACTTTGAATTAAACTCCTCTGGTGACATAAGAAGCTAGTATGGTAAGTCTCAAAGAGTTATGGACATAAAACATAGGAGGCCAAGGATACAAATGTTACACCTCGGAAATTTCTCCATACTTGTATGATGAGTGGAATGATGAAGAGTTTGAGTGAATGATGTTTTGTTAAGTCGGGAATGGCTAATTAAGAATTTTTGGAAATAAGAAAGTCGCGGAAACTTTTCAGCCCAGTGGTCATATATGGCACTATACGACCCGTAAAGTGGTTTACGGACCGTATAGTGCAGTCGTCCTCCAGCTTGTCAAAAATCTCAACTTTCTGTAAATTGTGAAAATGGTTCAATACGACTTGGAGGACGGCCCGTAAACTGGTTTACGGACCGTAAACCTCAGTCGTAAGGTGCCACAATCCCCAGCCAAACTTTCTGTTTCTGGGATGATTAAAAATGACCATGGAGGACGGACCGTAAACCACAATACGGTCCGTAAACTGCAATTTACGACCACTGTTCATCC
The DNA here is from genome assembly GCF_019175385.1 of Lycium barbarum. Taxonomy (NCBI): domain Eukaryota; kingdom Viridiplantae; phylum Streptophyta; class Magnoliopsida; order Solanales; family Solanaceae; genus Lycium; species Lycium barbarum. The sequence goes on from NC_083344.1 coordinate 84,381,693, forward strand.
CGACAAGAATTCATTAAAGATCAGATTTTGTGATTTTTAAAAGAGACTTAAGCCTCATTTCACTTCATTTTCATCCATACACCTCAAGAGACATTCTAGAACTCTCCAAATAATTCCTCCACAAGAATTCAAGAGAATTAAAGGGAATATCAAGACCAACAACACTAATTTCATGGAATCAAGTGTAAGAACACAATAAGGGATCACCTAAGTGAAGAAATTTCAAAGAAGCTGGAACTAGGGTTTTGGCTAAGTGAAGTATTTCAACTTAAGGGTTGTTCAACCATCATCCAAGGTAAGTTTCATGATTTTTACATGTTGTTTGAAGTATTGGAAAGCCTAGACACTTGAAATGTAGAAGAACATAGAAATGGGTCATTATTGAGTGAATAGTGACATAAATGAATGATAGTGGAATTGAAATACGAATGTTGAAGTGTTGAGAGTACAAATACATTATAAACAATGTTTATATCATGAATCAAGCATTAAATGCATAAAAACGCAAAGACGAGTCATAAGGCTAAATATGGGGGGGGGGGAATTGGAGGAAAATGGTGGATTTTGCTAAATGTACGTAAATGACGATTGTCGATGACGATATTGCGAATAATATTATGAATGTTGGAGTTGAGATAGAACATGAGAAAAATGGTATGAGCGAAGAAAGCGTTGTCCAACTTCTCCTAGAATTTGCGACGCGTTCTTATAGTTAGTTTACTAATGTTGATACGAATTCTCTTATGAAGGTAACGACGTGATATCCACGGAGAACAAGTGAGCGATATCTTAGCTAAGCGACCAAGGTATGTGAGGATAGCCTTTCCTTCTAATGGCATGAATCGTTTAACTTGAATCCCTATTCCTTTCATGAATTCTTGCATTCTAAGAAGTTAAAAGCTTATACTTATGAATGTCTATATGAGATAAGTTATACGATATGATGACACTAGAATGATGATGATGTTATTCCTTGCCTACACTCACCTTATGTACTAGTCCTTTCAAGGTGAGGCAAAATGTCCATGATGGTTCCATAATGTAATCGGGGGATCACGACCTTACGTCACCCCGATAAAGTAAAGTTGATCATGAGTCTTATATACGCATTATGATACGATAAGTATTTTATGATAAGCATATTACTATGAGCATTTACATTGAGCATGTCATGAGCATTTCACACCGGGCCTAGTTGGCCGGCAGACACCACTAGTGGGCGGCATGAGATGGTACCCCGGACGCGGGCTAATATTATTGATTATCACACCGTTCCGACAAGGACGGGCAGCTTGCATATGATGCATACATGTTATGATGATGAGTAAGATAGCATGCATTACTTCATTTATGATTATCAGTCAGATCCAGATGTCTCATGTTGATATTATCCTAATATTATTGATGTTTCCTTTCATTATGTATGCCTATCATACTCGGTACAATATTTGTACTGACGTCCTTTCTTCGGACGCTGTGTTCATGCCCACAGGTAGACAGGGAGGAGAGCTTGGCCCAGGTCCTCAGTAGCTGTCAGCTGATAGATAGCACTCCATTGTTCGGAGATGCTTATGGCTATTCTTTTGATGTACATTCATATATGCATATTTTTGGCATGGCGGAGTCTTGTTCCGTCTATGTATTCTTTATGTTAGTAGAGGCTCGTAGATACGCAGTGTGGGTTAGATGGTCTCACAAGATGTTTTCTTATGTATGTATATTATTTTGATGGCCAAGAGGCAAATGTATATAAAGTATTTATATTTGATTAAATACGATTTTTCCTACAATTGGTATGCAGAATTGATAAAAGAGTATTAAATGAGTAAGATAAGTAATAGAGTGAGCGGTGCTCGGTAACTAGCTCCGGGTTCTCGTCGCGGCCCCTAGCTGGGTCGTGACAGAAGTGGTATCAGAGCAGTTCTCCTAGGAAGTGTCTACGAGCCGTGTCTAGTAGAGCCTTGTTTATGGTGTGTTGCGCGCCACGCTAATAAACAAGAGGCTACAGGGCATTTAGGAAAATGACCATCCTTCTTCTCATGAATCGTGCGATAGAGCCATGTCTAGGATTATATCATTCCTAAAAGTGCGTTATGGTTTCAGAAAAATGCCGCCGAAAGGAAAAGCTACAGCTGCCCAGAAAGGCAAAGCTACGACGAAGAAGCGGGCAGAAAGGGAGCCTCCGGCGGGGGTTGAGGAAAGTGAATCGCAAAGTGAGGCCGTGCCCAATGTAGAAGAGCAGGGAGGAGCCTCAGTTCCGATTCCTCCACCGGGTGCTTCGGGTCAACAAGTGTCCGAGGGCATACATTTATTAATGCAGTTGGTTGCCGCTCAGGCACAACGACAGAATGCGGGCCCAAGTGATCGTTCAGCTAGTACAAGAGCCCGTGATTTCCTTACTCTAAATCCTCCAGAATTTTTCGGGTCGAAGCCGGATGAGGACCCACAAGGTTTTATCAATGAGATGTTGCAGACGCTGAAACTTATGCATGCTTCTGAGACCGAATCCCTGGAGTTGGCCTCATATAGACTTCGCGACGTGGAGGTACTATGGTATAAGAATTGGGTGATAACAAGAGGAGAGAATGCTCCACCTCCCGTGTGGCAAGAGTTTGCAGATGCCTTTATTCGTCACTACTTGCCACCTGAAGTCCGCCGAGCTAGAGCGGACAGGTTCTTGAATTTGAAACAGGGAAGCATGAGTGCCCGAGAGTATAGTATGCAATTCAATTCATTGGCCCGGTATGCTCCGACTATGGTGGCTGACATGGGAGACCGAGTCTATAGATTTGTGAGCGGTTTAGGACCACACTTGTTTAGAGATTGTCTGACAGCCTCTTTGCAAGACGGGATGGATATTTCCCGGATACAGGCCCATGCTCAGAACCTCGAGGAACGACAACGACAGCAGAGAAGTGATCGTGAGGGTGACAGAAGACAAGGTAAGAGGGCTAGATCTATGGGGGAGAGCATTGAGTACTGAGGGGGACCGAGACAAACGCATTCCAGGCACTCAGGTCAGTCAGCGACCAGTGCACCTCCCAGATTCTTGGATAGGAGATTTGATTGTTTTACTCAGTCAGGCCAGGGACAGAGTTCGAGGGCCTCAGATTCGCAGTCTAGGGGAGACTTTAGCCAGAGGAGACATTCAGTACCGTGGTGTAGCCAGTGTGGAAAATTACATTCCGGACAGTGTCGTCAGGGTTCGGATGCTTGTTATGCTTGCGGGCAGGTCGATCGCATGATGAGAGATTGCCCCTCAGCAAGAGATAGAGCTGGGACTCAGCCCACAGGTTCAGCAGCGGGTTCTTCTTCAGCACGCCCGACAGCACAGACTCCTCAGACTACAGCAGGCAGAGGCAGAGGTAGAGGGGGACCATCCACTTCAGGTGCTGTTCAGCCCCGTGTGGATGCTTTAGCTGGGCGACAGGATCTTGAGTCTTCCCCAGACGTTGTCACAGGTACCTTGACTATATTTTCCCGTGACGTATATGCTCTGATTGATCCGGGTTCTACCTTCTCATATATTACTCCGTATATCGCTGATTGTGTTGGGGTGAGACCTGAGCCAATTAAACCTTTCGTGGTATTCACTCCGGTTGGTGATCCTGTAATAGTGAGGCAAGTATATAAGAACTGTGTAGTCATTATATGTGATCGTCAGACAAGGGCTGATTTGATTGAACTTGAGATGATAGATTTTGACGTAATTATGGGTATGGACTGGTTGGCATCGTGCTATGCTAATGTTTGTTGCTAGACAAAAATAGTTCGATTCCAATTTCTGGGAGAGCCCGTACTTGAGTGGAAGGGTAATACAGCTTCCCCAAAGGGTAGGTTTATTTCCTACCTTAAGGCGAGAAAGATGATAGCCAAGGGTTATATTTGTCATCTAGTTCGGGTTAACAATACGGAAGCGGAAGTGCCAACTTTCCAGTCTGTCCCGCTAGTGAATGAATTCCCAAATGTGTTTCCCGACGAGTTACCAGGACTTCCTCCAGAAAGGGAGATTGATTTCGCCATCGATATGTTACCAGACACCAAGCCCATCTCTATTCCTCCGTATCGAATGGCTCCAGCAGAACTGAAAGAGCTAAAAGCACAGCTAAAAGATTTACTTGAGAAGGGGTTTATAAGGCCTAGTTCCTCGCCATGGGGAGAACCAGTCTTGTTCGTAAAGAAGAAAGACGGATCTCTACGAATGTGCATCGACTACAGGCAGTTGAACAAGGTGACAATAAAGAATAAATACCCTCTTCCCAGAATCGACGATTTGTTTGATCAATTACAGGGCGCTAAATGGTTCTCTAAGATAGATCTGAGATCGGGTTATCATCAGGTGAGAATTAGTGAAGCAGATATTCCCAAGACTGCCTTCAGGACAAGATATAGTCACTACGAGTTTCGAGTAATGTCGTTCGGGTTGACGAATGCCCCGACGGTGTTCATGAATTTAATGAATAATGTGTTCAGGCCGTTTTTGGATCTTTTTGTGATAGTGTTTATTGACGATATCCTGGTATATTCTCGCACAGAATCAGAACATGCAGATCATCTAAGAATTGTTCTTGGCGTTCTTCGAGATCGGGAATTGTATGCAAAGTTTTCGAAATGCGAGTTTTGGCTAAACTCAGTGGCATTTCTAGGCCATGTTATTTCAAATGATGGTATCCGAGTCGACACTCAGAAAATAGAAGCTGTGAAGACTTGGCCAAGACCTACGACGCCTACAGAAGTTCGTAGTTTTCTGGGTTTGGCAGGTTATTATCGAAGATTTGTAGAGGGCTTCTCATCTATTTCAGCCCCATTGACAAAGTTAACCCAGAAGTCGGCTAAATTCCAGTGGAGTGATGCCTATGAGCGTAGCTTCCAAGAGCTGAAAAACAGGTTGACCTCAGCGCCAGTGCTAACACTTCCAGAAGGATCAGAGGGCTATGTGGTGTATTGTGACGCCTCCGGTGTGGGATTAGGATGTCTATTAATGCAGAATGGGAAAGTTATTGCATATGCTTCGAGACAGTTGCGAAAACATGAACAGAATTATCCCACTCATGATCTTGAGCTAGCTGCGGTCATTCATGCATTGAAAATGTGGAGACACTACTTATATGGTGTGCACGTGGACATCTATACGGATCACAAAAGCCTTCAATATATTTTCAAACAGAAGGAGTTGAATCTGCGGCAAAGGCGATGGTTAGAATTACTGAAGGATTACGATGTGAACATTCTATATCATCCAGAGAAGGCGAATGTAGTAGCAGATGCACTTAGCCGCCGATCGATGGATAGTTTATGTGGAGTTCCTTCGGAAAAGCGAGAAATGGTTCGTGAAGTCCATCGGTTAGCAAGTCTCGGCGTACGGCCAATTGATTCAGGTGATGCAGGTATTAGCGTCAATGACCCCACAGTTTCATCATTGAATCTAGAAGTGAAGGAACGGCAATATGAAGATCCTCAATTAAGCCACTACCGAGATCTATCCCATGGAAAGGAAAAGTCTCCATTCGAAGTTTCCATAGAAGGGGTTCTTAGATATCGAGACAGGTTATGTGTACCGAATGTAGCAAACTTGCGCCAACGGATTTTAGAGGAAACACATTATTCCCGGTATTCTATTCATCCAGGTGCAACCAAGATGTACCACGATCTCAAATTGATATATTGGTGGGATGGCATCAAGCGAGACATAGCAGAATTTGTAGCACAGTGTCCAAATTGCCAGCAAGTGAAGGCCGAGCATCAAAAACCAGGAGGCTTATTGCAAGCAATGGAAATTCCTATGCGAAAATGGGAATAAATTAACATGGACTTTGTGGTAGGATTACCCCGTACGCGAGGGAAGTATGATTCTATATGGGTGATCGTGGATAGACTCACGAAAGCAGCTCATTTTCTCCCCGTTAGAACCACATATTCAGCAGAAGATTATGCTGAATTGTATCTCAAGGAAATTGTACGACTTCACGGTATTCCTTTGGCCATTATCACAAACAGAGGAGCACAGTTCACAGCCAAGTTATGGAAGTCCTTTCAAGAAGGTCTAGGTACCCAAGTTAAGCTCAGCACGGCGTTCCATCCGCAGACTGACGGACAAGCCGAGCGCACTATTCAGACCTTAGACGATATGCTACGGGCATGTGTATTGGACTTTGGCGGTAGTTGGGATGAGCATTTGCCTCTTATTGAATTTTCCTATAATAACAGCTATCATTCCAGCATTCAAATGGCCCCGTATGAAGCCTTATATGGAAGAAAATGCAGATCTCCAATTGGATGGTTTGAAACCGGAGAAGTACAATTGATAGGCCTCGACTTGATCCAACAAGCAGTTGAAAAGGTTAAAGTGATTCGAGACCGACTGTTAACAGCTCAAAGTCGCCAAAAGTCTTATGCAGATAATCACCGACGAGATTTGGAATTTCAGGTGGGCGATTGGGTGTTCCTGAAGGTATCGCCGATGAAGGGAGTGATGAGATTTGGCAAGAAAGGAAAGCTAAGTCCCAGATATATCAGACCCTACCAAATCATTCGCAAGGTGGGTCGAGTAGCCTACGAATTGGAATTGCCTTCAGAGCTCGAATCTGTGCATCCAGTATTCCATGTTTCGATGCTCCGCAAGTGTATTGGAGACCCAACAAGAATAGTTCCGATTGATGATGTGCAAGTAACAGAGGAGCTAACATACGAGGAGATGCCCATTGCCATTTTGGATAGACAAGTACGAAGGCTTCGGAATAAGGAGGTTGCTTCAGTCAAAGTTCTATGGCGGAACAATAATCGGGAAGAAATGACTTGGGAAGCAGAGGAGAAGATGAAATCTATGTACCCCCATTTGTTCCAATCCCCAGAAGAGATTCAAGATGAGACGTCGATGGTGTAAGGTATGCATGTTTTAGTTTTATGTTTTTGGTCGTGTGTGGCCATAAATGTGTTGATATTGTGATATAGCCCTGTGAGGCGAAGATATTGTGGGTTGTTGTAATGGAAAGGTAGTATCCAAATTACAAAGGAAACTCTGGCAAAATTTTTCTTGAATCCCCAAGTGTCGAACATTCGAGGACGAATGTTCCAAAAGGAGGGAAGAATGTTACACCTCCGAAATTTCTCCGTACTTGTATGATGAGTGGAATGATGAAGAGTTTGAGTGAATGATGTTTTATTAAGTCGGGAATGGCTAATTAAGAATTTTTGGAAATAAGAAAGTCGCGGAAAATTTTCAGCCCAGTGGTCGTATATGGCACTATACGACCCGTAAAGTGGTTTACGGACCGTATAGTGCAGTCGTCCTCCAGGTTGTCAAAAATTTTAACTTTCTGTAAATTGTGAAAATGGTTCAATACGACTTGGAGGACGGCCCGTAAACTGGTTTACGGACCATAAACCTCAGTCGTAAAGTGCCATAATCCCCAGCCAAACTTTCTGTTTCTGTGATGATTAAAAATGACCATGGAGGACGGACCGTAAACCACAATACGGTCCGTAAACTGCAATTTACGACCACTGTTCATCCCGACAAGAATTCATTAAAGATCAGATTTTGTGATTTTTAAAAGAGACTTAAGCCTCATTTCACTTCATTTTCATCCATACACCTCAAGAGACATTCTAGAACTCTCCAAATAATTCCTCCACAAGAATTCAAGAGAATTAAAGGGAATATCAAGACCAACAACACTAATTTCATGGAATCAAGTGTAAGAACACAATAAGGGATCACCTAAGTGAAGACATTTCAAAGAAGGTGGAACTAGGGTTTTGGCTAAGTGAAGTATTTCAACTTAAGGGTTGTTCAACCATCATCCAAGGTAAGTTTCATGATTTTTCCATGTTGTTTGAAGTATTGGAAAGCCTAGACACTTGAAATGTAGAAGAGCATAGAAATGGGTCATTATTGAGTGAATAGTGACATAAATGAATGATAGTGGAATTGAATTACGAATGTTGAAGTGTTCAGAGTACAAATACATTATAAACAATGTTTATATCATGAATCAAGCATTAAATGCATAAAAACGCAAAGACGAGTCATAAGGCTAAATATGGGGAGGGGGGGGGGGGGGATTGGAGGAAAATGGTGGATTTTGCTAAATGACGATTGTCGATGATGATATTGCGAATAATATTATGAATGCTGGAGTTGAGATAAAACATGAGAAAAATGGTATGAGCGAAGGAAGCGTTGTCCAACTTCTCCTAGAATTTGCGACGCGTTCTTATAGTTAGTTTACTAATGTTGATACGAATTCTCTTATGAAGGTAACGACGTGATATCGACGGAGAACAAGTGAGCGATATCTTAACTGAACGACCAAGGTATGTGAGGATAGCCTTTCCTTCTAATGGCATGAATCTTTTAACTTGAATCCCTATTCCTTTCATGAATTCTTGCATTCTAAGAAGTTAAAAGCTCATACTTATGAATGTCTATATGAGATAAGTTATACGATATGCTGACACTAGAATGATGATGATGTTATTCCTTGCCTACACTCACCTTATGTACTAGTCCTTTCAAGGTAAGGCAAAATGTCCATGATGGTTCCATAATGTAATCGGGGGATCACGACCTTACGTCACCCCGATAGAGTAAAGTTGATCATGAGTCTTATATACGCATTATGATAAGATAAGTATTTTATGATAAGCATATTACTATGAGCATTTACATTGAGCATGTCATGAGCATTTCACACCGGGCCTAGTTGGCCGAGCAGACACCGCTTCGGCGGGCGGAGATACGGATACACCACGACCTACGGGCGTGGGCAGACACCATTAGTAGGCGGCATGAGATGGTACCCCGGACGCGGGCTAATATTATTGATTATCACACCGTTCCGACAAGGACGGGCAGCTTGCATATGATGCATACATGTTATGATGATGAGTAAGATAGCATGCATTACTTCATTTATGATTATCAGTCAGATCCAGATGTCTCATGTTGATGTTATCCTCATATTATTGATGTTTCCTTTCATTATGTATGCCTCTCATACTCGGTACAATATTCGTACTGACGTCCTTTCTTCGGACGCTGTGTTCATGCCCACAGGTAGACAGGGAGGAGAGCTTGGCCCAGGTCCTCAGTAGCTGTCAGCTGATAGATAGCACTCCATTGTTCGGAGGTGCTTATGGCTATTATTTTGATGTACATTCATATATGCATATTTTGGGCATGACGGAGTCTTGTTCCGGCTATGTATTCATTATGTTAGTAGAGGCTCGTAGATACGCAGTGTGGGTTAGATGGTCTCACAAGATGTTTTCTTATGTATGTATATTATTTTGATGGCCAAGAGGCAAATGTATATAAAGTATTTATATTTGATTAAATACGATTTTTCCTACAATTGGTATGTAGAATTGATAAAAGAGTATTAAATGAGTAAGATAAGTAATAGAGTGAGCGGTGCTCGGTAACTAGCTCCGGGTTCCCGTCGCGGCCCCTAGCTGGGTCGTGACAACAAATATCTCTACGATATCTAAGAATAGAGTCTTTGTAACTCGCTTTCTCACTGTGTTCGTTCATATGATAAGGATCGTGCCAAAATGAAAGAAAGAGATAGCCTTAACATACCTTGTCCGCTTCTTAAGCTAATCCAAACTTAAGTCTCGAGCTTCCCAAGATCTACAACAACGTTAGTAGACACCAAACATTAGCTATAGGTACTTAGGAATCCAACCCTAAGCTAGTACGTCATTTATAGAAATTCGGACAACATTTCCTTTATAAATTCAACAAACCCCGAGAATTCAACTCGGCCAAATCATCAACAACAATACCAACAACCACATTAACAACATCAAAAATTAATCCCATAGATCCAGCCCATCAACAATATAAAAATAATTTCAATAATTCAAACAATAATGCGACGAGCGGCAAGCTCGGCTTGTCAATTAAACAATAGTTTTAAACCCCATCTTCATTCCGAAATTTCTCAACAATATTAACAACAACAAAAACACCTCTAGGTTATTCAATTAATTTCCAGTCATATAATTTCATAAGAATAACCTCCCAAAACAGTCCACCGAACTACAACACCAATTTATCTGATTTCTGATAAAATTTTCGTATTTCTTTCATCTAGCAATGTAGATACGAATTGCATAAATCAAATACATATAGAAGAGAGGATTTATTACCTTATATTCAAATAAGTACTCTTTTTCCACCTTACTTCACTTTGAAGAAAGCCCGAATTCAACCACGCGACAAACAGAACAACGAAACCGGGCGGTGGGCAAAACCCGCAAATTGTGCTTGAGAATATTTATACATGGTTCTCTTAAAATATGATCCACTTCACTTCTTGGACAGAAACTCTCGTTGACTGCCTCCAAAACTATATTTAGCAAAACCTTAATATATATATATATATATATATATATATATATATATATATATATATATATATATATATTTTTTTTTTTAATAGAATCACGTTGATTGACCTTGGATTGAGCTTAAATAGGACAACGTTGCTATGCTTTTGGAGTGGAAATTTTTGTTGCTATCCTTTTGGAATAAAAACATTGCAGCTTATGTTAAATGGATAGAATGTTGCTGACATTAAAAGAGTGCAGCCTACGTACTTATATCTCCTTACAATGAAATACCAATAAGTTGATATAAGAGACTTTAATGGATCCTTTGTCCCGTGCACGTGGCTCTCTTAGGCCATATATTAGTATTTATCTCTAAATGTGACACCACCAACTTATGTAAATGACTACTTGTCGATTATGATACCACCTGTCCATGACTCACTTGATTATGTCCACTAATTGTTATCCAATAATCTCAAATAATTCCTTTAATGAATTCAATTGTCCAACTTTTAATCCCCTACTCATATAATTTATTTTTTGATCTCAATTCACTTAAATAATACATTATTTTTCACACGCTCCGTACACTCGTTATCATAGTCATGTCATGTAACACTAGTCCGTAGCCTCTTTTGGCACACACGAGATTTTATTTCTAATCACCGTCATCATACTTTTAAGTCCTAAATCATTTCGGGACATCATATTTTTATACACTGAGCTCTTGATTTGCATGCTTTAATATGACCGTATCCTCCGGGCTCGGGTAAATTTGCTCATGTTGGACGGTTCAATTTCCTAGTCCAAAAATATGGAATATTATAGCTTGGACTGTATTTCATTGGAATAAATTTCAAACCTCGACGAAACTTATTTTCTTCGATTTGTTTAACTTCTAGTATTTACAACACATTTGTACCATCACTCTAACCACCTACAAGCTTGGGGGACAACCTTGTTTCCTTTACTAATGTCATTTAACTCGCACGTTTTCCAATGCATGAAAACACGGGATGTAACAAATATTATGACAGTGTTGCCAGAGATGGAGTCCTCCACAAATCTGACAAGGATCACTAAAATAAGAACAACCAATATTCGACCAATGTTCGTTCCAAGATATCATGTCAAGAAGAATAATCAAAATATTTAAAAATAAAATAAAACTTGTGTAGACAACAAGAAAAGTCCAATCTAGATAAACTGTTAATTTCTAAGTCTCCGTCAACTGTGCAAAAATTTGTTGCTCCTAAACGCACACACAAGTATAGGTTGTACAAGTAATATAGTGATTTTAGAAATCAGATGTCGAATCCACAGGGACTTATGATTAACCGTTAACTAAATTAAACTAATGCTAATTATCTAAACAAGAGATAAAATCCGAAGGTTATAATTATAGACTAACCAAAAAAAAGAAGAAGAATGAACTTCAAGCAAAGAAAGAGAAGGTTTTTATGTTTTCGACGAGATGAATATTTCAGGGTTGCGGTTGGTTTACCGATCTTATTGAGTCATGCAAGTAGTTCACCCTACCAGGTTTATTCACAATAGCTAATTAACCGGATTATTAATCTCGTAGTATTATCCCGAACCACGACTCGCCGATTCAAAACAGTTCATCGCCTATATTCTTATGGAATTGACTTGTTAAGAACGCAATTTGTTTACGATATTTAATTGAATGCGACGACTAAGTATATTTCTATCCTAGCCACAAATCCTAACCCAACTATAGGGATAATCAGATCACGCCCTCTTTACTTCTTCTCTGATCTAACAACATATTTTCCAAGTATGTATACTAGATAGTCGATATAACCTAATTGTTGGCCAAACAATAAAGCAATTATGCATAGAATTAAAGAAACAATAAAAAACTAGTAACTCGTATTAAGTTAGTAATAATCATCAAACGTCAATATTCAACGTTTACCACATTCCTAGAACGAGAAGTTTAGCTCCACATAGACATGGAGGAAATACAATAAATCATCCAAAGAAAAATGCAAAACCTAATAGAATAGAAAATAGAAGGTAAAACCCAATAAACTCCTGTCATGCCCCAAACTCGACCCTGGACGTAATAGGCATCCGATGCTATAACAACACTGGAAGCACCTTACGAATCAATAAACATCAAGTTCTTCTTTTTCTTTTTATGATCTCTCATTATTTATTCCAAAATTATAAATAGTCAATTGAGTCTGATCACAGTTATGAAATAAAACAGCGGAAGTCTAATTTAAATATAGCGTCACAAGAACGTAGCAACACCCAATGAGTCAAATGTCAACTTCAAAAACTACCCACAATATCAATGTCTATCTATGGAGCTTCTAATATGATAAATAATGAATAATTTAACTTCAAGACGCAGCTTGAAAACAAAAGAAAAAACTAAGATAGGGTTGTCCCACGAACAAGGATGTGGGCTAACCAATAAGTCTGGAAGTAGCAAGCTCTCCTGATCCGCACGTGTATCACGAACTTGTTTTTCAACATTACCTGACACACCATCTAAAACAACAATAGTACGCCTGAGTACTGGATACTTAGTGAGTGTCTAAGGGGCAATAGTTAATAAAACAAAATAAGATAGTAAAACTCAGTAAAGCAGTATTTATGTAACAGTTTAAAATCCAGAGAGAGAGAGTAAAACATCAAACTTAACCAAAATCATCAGAGAGAAACCAATAACAAAGAATACCACGAGTTTAACTCATTTACCACATCAAGTCCTTACTAATATGAAATCATCAATAAGCAAACTTATGGATAACCAAAGAATCCATACCTGCCAACTCACGGGCGAACAATCATTTGATACACCGGGGCTATTATCCCATGAAGGCTAATCGTCCTTTGGACTAGCACACCAATAGATGCATTGGGCTACTCGCGTCGGAGGTCAATCATCCTCTAGACTGACACAATAATAAATACACCAGGCTATATGCCACAATGGTCAATCGTCCTCTGGACTAATACAAAAATGCTCAAAAGCGATACGTTAGGATCCATAATGGCTAATCGTCTGCGGGACTAGTACAACTTGCCCATACAGACCCAAACACAAACAATTACAATTCATGGCATAATAATCGAATCATAAATCATGGCTTATAGCCGAATTCTCTTCTCAAGTCATTTTCTCACAATAAAGGTATTTTAGGTCACAATCAATTTAGAATTTGATGTTCAAATCATTTATCCAAGTTTAGGAAACCCATTCAAGGAAAACATGTTTAAAGTTCAAACCTTTGGACAACTAAGTTTAATCATCCCTATTAGGGGAAAACATGTACATTCCGATAGTATATTTCATATAAGGTTCGATGCGGGCTTGACCCTACATGCGTATGACCTTGTTCAAATGTCATCTTTTAGTTGGAAAACAAGTTCAACAAAGAACAACCGCCAAACTAGGGTTTTAATTTTTATAAAAAATAAAAGTAGGATTCTCAAACATCAATCATGCTTTCACAACATCAATGTACTGCAAAGAAGAATTTCCAAAAATATGGATATACATCCAAAGCGTTTTCAAAAAAGTAGACATACCTCAACTGCCGTTAAAAACGCTACCAACGGATTTCCCACGTTCAACAACCACTCTACAATTGATTAGGATGATACAGATTAGAACTTCCATCTAGTTCTATGTAACACCCCAGTCCTTTAACTTAAGCTTTGATCATGATTCTAGACTTAAAAAACCGGATAAAGAATGTGGGAATTGGAAATTTCTCTTCAGTGGTAAGAAGGGGATTTACGCCCCAGAATACGGATCATATTTTAGTATACGACCTGTATTTCAAATCGTAATTTGGCATCTAAATCACTATGCATTCTGGAATTTGACTTGGGGAATATATATTGTTAAATACAGACTGTATTTTAAAATACGGCCCATATTTGATGGTCGTATTTGGGAAGGAGGTGATACAGTGTTTCTGTCCTGTTGAACATGCTTAATTACGGTCCAGGTTTACAGACCGTAATTCAGAATACGGACCCTATTTTGGTCCGTATTTCCCACTTCGCACCAGAAACTATAAATACCTGGTTTCAGTTCTAATTTTTATTTTTACATATCCCTAAACCCTAGAACGACCTGTTCCTCTCCTCCATCACCAAAACATCAGGGTAAGTCAATCCAAGCCCTTCCAAATCAATTCTAACATATGTTTATGAAATCTAAGCATGAAATCATTATTCCCAATCTAGGGTTTTCAAGAAAACCCAATTAAAGGGAATTCAAGGCTAGGCTTTGGGATTCTTCTTCCAAGAACAGATTTTTAATATAAGTTTGGAGAATTACCAGGAATGTAGGGTTGCTATCTACGTGTGGGAACATCATTGTTCTTCCCCACGCTTCTTCTTCCATAAAGTATGAAGCTTTACGAAAATTAAGGTTTTTAACCATGTTCATGAAAACCCTAGGTCTATGCCCTATGTTATATTATGTATTTAATTGTTATAAATTCTTCATGTGTTCTTGATACATCATTATGATTATTGAGAATCTGTCCATAATCTATAAAAACCCATACCTTGCATTTCATGGGTTCTTACATGAAAGTTTATGAACTATTATGATATTTTCTAGAAAAGCTATATATGTTTTATAAGTTCATGCAAGAATAATACAAATGATATCCATGTACATGCAAGTTATGATTCATGAAAATCCATGGGCAGCAAGTGCCACTTATTGTCCATGTTCATGTTTTTGGGAGTTGCATTAATTACCGAGAAGGCTTCAAATAGCATGAAACTACATAGCCACCGTAGGATGAGGATCGCTCCACTCATGCTTAGGAAGATCTCTCATAATGACTGGATCCTTTCATAATATTATTAAATCCCATGTCCCTGGCAAGGTATGAGTGTTCTGCTGGTAGGACGCAAGTACCAGACCATGTTGTCAGTTATATTTACTGCTCTCCCTACTCACGATATTTTACACATGTTACATATGTATATGTACTCATGTTCATGATCATGTTTCAGTTCAGTCTCTATTATGTTATTTCCATGTCTCATGTTATTTCATTCAGTTGCTTTACATACCAGTACATTCAATGTGCTGACGTCCCCTTTTTATTGCCCAGGGGCCTGCATTTCCTGATGTAGGTACGGATTTACAGGACACCATATCTTCTTAGTAGGATTCGCTCGTATCAGCTTGTTGGTGAGCCCTATCTCTTTCGAGGTTTTAGTCAGTTATCTTTATTTTATTAGTTATGCATTTAAAGGTATGCCGGGGTCCTTATCCCAGCAAGTACGTTTTCTAGTCAAGACTCGTGATTAGAGGTTTCATAGACCTATTAGTCAGTTATGTCGGATACTTAGAGTCGTGTAGCCATCTTTGGCTCAATTTATGTTATTTGCGCATTCATGATTTAAAGAAGTATTTCATTAAATTATTATGACATCTCATGTTTTATAAAAGCTCATCATATTTCATGTTATATTCCGCTCATATTATGCCTCATGATGATTCAGCAAGCCATGTGGTTCGCTCGGTCATATGCAATAAGGCACCGAGTGCCGTGTTTCTCCCAAGCCATAATTAGGGGCGTGACGAAGCTTGGTATCAGAGCCCTAGGTTCAAGTGTCTTAGGGAGTCTATGAAATCGTGTCCAGTGGCACCCACACATATAAACAGCTGACCACCAAGACATTAAGATTGTCTCACTTCTTTCAACTCTAGATCGTGCAATAGAGCTATGTTCTCATAAATCACTCGGACTCGTGTGTTGTTTCCCGTTCTACTGAATATGCCTCGTCTTAATGGATGAGGAAGATGTAAATCTAATTATTATCGACGTGTTGCTTTCAGATGGAGTCATCAGGAATTATTCTAACTCGTGCCATGAAGCTTAGAGCTGTAAGTAACATTCTTTTTCAATTGAATTCTGAACGTATTAAATGTGTAAGCGGCGAGAAGGAAATTCGAGACCCAAGACTTGCCAAATAGTGCATGGTGTGTTTATCAGGTGTTAGTACCATTTGAAAGACAAATTTCGGTATTGTAGCACACATAGGTTATATACCCTATAGATTAAGTTTATTTGGACATTTTGACCATGGAGCTGTAGTATAAGGATGATGGTTTAGATTTAAGACCCTACGAGGTAACATGTTATGAAGTTAAGTGCAACAGGCATAAATTGTCCATGGTAGTTTTGAGCAGGAAATAGCCTAAGAGAAAACCACCTGTAATACTAGAAAGTCTCGACTTTTTCAAGGATATATATTTTTGCCATATGATCTATGCACATGACTAAGAAGGGACTGAGTACGATAAGAAAACCACGAGAAGACGATATTGAATTTTTAGGGATAATTTTAAATTATTTAAGCTTATTCAGATCAGACCTAGAGAGTATGACGTTAGTAAGTTACTACAATAAACAAATATTACTATGAGATAAAAGATATGACAATTCCCTTTTAGGTTATGTGATTAAGTATTTATCCCCGATGTGTATAGTATGATATAATTTTGAAAGTGTATAGGGAGTTTGGGGTTAGTTGTTCCAATTTCTCATTTAACACAGATGGAATTTCCCTAAGTGTATCCATGTCGATAGTTGAGAAAGATAGTATACAACCCCAGAATAGAGTCAGATGAGGAGGAAAAGTTAGAAATAACCTTATGCTTCACTTTAGACTCAGAGAAGAATTAGAGAATATGATGCTAGAAAGTGGTTAAAAGAAGCATAGTAAGTTTGAGTAGATACAGCGAATTAGAAATTTTCAGCAGAGTTAGTAGAAGTACGATTTGAGTTACTTAGTCAAGTTAACACTAGTGAGTGGGTAACCGTCTGAATACACTGAAGGCGTGTTAGAACCCAAAGGGTTTAAGTTAAATTCGAGGTATAGAAATTGGTGAAAGCAGAAAACCATCTAAGTAGTAAGAGACCAAGCTACAGAAGAAGAGCCTTTAAGAGTTATCAGAAAAGAGTTTTCCCCAAGACTGAAAAAGCTAGTATGCCAGTTATGTACATTAGAAACCCGTTCATTTAAGTAATCCAGTTTTTGCAGTAAGTAAGACTTGCTTGAAGTAAGCCGAAGAAATGAGTCATCAGTATTTTAGGGGAAATTTGCAGAACCACTAGACCACTTATCACTAACTTAAGAGATCCACAGGCTTTAAACTTCAGCTTTTGAACTAAGAAGGAGATTGTGCGATAAGGTGCCGATATAGATTCTGTGTTTCGTAAGTTGATAGGTGTTAAGGAGATTATGTCAGAGGATCACAGTTTCATGTAGCCAAGATAAGGTGCGTAGAATGTGATTTTTGTCATGCCCGTTGAGATCAAGTACTAGGTAATTATGTTATGAGATAAAGTTCTAGATTTAATAGTGGGGTTTAAGGGCGAAATGGTTCCAATTCCAGAGTAATTCATGCACTATGTGGTACTAATGCCCAAGCATACTCTACTCGTTCCTTTCATACCTATATCATGCCCATGTTAGAGCTTTACACTCCACGTTTAAGATACAAGAATTAAGACTACATACGATGATAAGCCACCTAAAGGAAATGTCCTTTCATGTTTCTCATATCAGGTTGTGCTCATGTCTAAAGTTAAAAACCACATTCATGTCCCACGTATTTATAGTGATTTTATACCCATGTCCACGTTCTAGCTTCTAAGTGATTTCCTATTATGATGTTGACGTTGATAAGGATCGAAGGGAAGGTAACATAATAGTTTAAAGAATAAGAATCTTATGGAGCGCACACCTATACCTTGAACAAGAGGAGAACGCCTTGGGTAAATGACTTATTTCGACATTAATGGTATACTACCTACGTTTTCACGTACTCATGTCCACGATAGATTTATTCGAGCATCCACCTATAGAAATAGCATAATAATGATGTTGGTAGGCAATAATGAGAGTAAGTCAAGATGGATGTCCTATCCACGATTCTATGTAACTTATGCTTATGTTCCTCTAGCTAATGTTTTACGATTATGATGAAATGATTCCCTTTTCTTTTGCTAAATATCTATGCCTTGTTATGTTCAAGGTGACTTTCTACTCATATCTTAGATGCTCGAGGAACGAATTATTCATGCCTATAATCCATTATTTCATGAACCTTATTTATAACAAGGGTGTGTACTCACGGTGATAAGAGTAAGCTATGTTGAACCATGTCCTATTCTTTCGGTATATATAAATTCTAAAGGTAATGTTTTATCCATGCGCTATGTCTCTGACTCAAAAGTGAAGCCTACAGATTGTGCTCCATGCAAGTAACACTTATGCCTTAGTCTTATTTCAATGCTCATAAACTCAAGTCCATACGCCATGGTATGCAGGTACTCATGTAAACGCCATGTTTTTCATGTACCCATGTCCCAAG
This sequence comes from Lycium barbarum, assembly GCF_019175385.1. Taxonomy (NCBI): domain Eukaryota; kingdom Viridiplantae; phylum Streptophyta; class Magnoliopsida; order Solanales; family Solanaceae; genus Lycium; species Lycium barbarum. The sequence continues at coordinate 84,400,426 of NC_083344.1, forward strand.
TCATGCTACTCACGTATTCATATTTTATGCTATATTAATCCCGTTTCCATGTATGTTCCATGTTACGTCCTTCCGTTTGATGTACGCATGCCACATTTATGTTCTAAGACGAAGTGTCTCCTATGATTCACTTGAATGATTCCTTGCTCTCAATCCTTTATGATCCTCTCACGATAATAAGCAAGATATGCCAAGGTATTCCTATCTATGTTTCAGAGCAAACAAGAGTTCCTTTCCTGCACCCTATGGTGCTTATCTCAGGAGTATTCTACTTGGATTCGACGTATTCATGTCATGGCTATGCTAGAGCTTTATAAACACCTATGTTAGAATCATATTCTTTTTATGTGACTCAAGTCTGTTGCATTCACACCGAGTTGCGCTTACATTAAAAGCCTAAGTCATACTCCTATCTCATATTACCGCGGTGACATACAAACGTCTATGATCAAGTCTCTAAGTGTCTAATCCTACCCGCGCTTAGTATTCAACCCTCATGTTATGACAATCATGTTTTTGACATTTAGATCTAAGGTTATGATATCCATGTTTACACGTATTCCTATCTCATGACAGTTTAACACTCATGTATTTATGTCTGTCAGTCTTTATGTATTTATAACCCACGTCATGCGCCTCACACCAAGGTAATCATGTCATGTTCGTGCCTATTTCCAGTACTCATGTCATTCGTGCCTACGGATCCTCTTCCAAACCCCATGTATAGTAATCATGTAATCATTCATCCAATATCCGTGTGTTCAGGCCAGCTCAGTATTCATGTTAGCCACATTCAAGATTCAGTAATCACGTTATGTCACCTCATGCATATTAGGATACCCTGTGAGTTGTGTGTTGGTACTTTAGTTAGTTGGCAGGCATTTGAGAAATGTTGTGAGGGTCTGAATTATGAAGGAAGTCCTGCTATAAATTTGTAGATTCTAGAGTTAGTAGCGATTCTTAACCACTAGTCATAGATCGAGGACAATCATGTAGGTACAACTCACTTTCATGTTCCCGTGTACATTTTCTATGTAATCACGTATTCAGTTCTTATGATCCATCACCATGTTCCCACGTAACCATGTCAAGCTCTTATGTTTTATGTCATGTTTCTTTCATGTTCATATATTCAAGCCTTGTCCTGTCTCATTCTTGATCATGACCCATCATTCGAGGATGAATGACCCCAAGAGAGAGATATTGTAACACCCCAAAACTTTAACTTAAGTGTTGACCATGATTCTAGACTTAGAAAACCAGATAAAGAATGTGGCAATTGGAATTTTCTCTTCAGTGGTAAGATGAGGATTTACGCCCCAGATTACGGATGGTATTTCAGTATACGGCCTGTATTTCAAATCGTAGTTTGGCATCTAAATCACTGTGCATTCTGGAAGTTGGCTTGGGGAATATATATTGTTAAATACGGATCGTATTTGATGGTCGTATTTGGGAAGGAGGTGTTACAGTGTTTCTGTCCTGTTGAACATGCTTAATTACGGTCCAGGTTTACGGATTGTAATTTAGAATACGGACCGTATTTTGGTCCGTATTTCCCACTTCGCACCAGAAACTATAAATACCTGGTTTCAGTTCTAATTTTTATTTTTACAAATCCCTAAACGCTAGAACGACCTGTTCCTCTCCTCCATCACCAAAACATCAAGGTAAGTCAATCCAAGCCCTTCCAAATCAATTCTAACATAATCTGGGGTTTTCAAGAAAACCCAATTAAAGGGAATTCAAGACTAGGCTTTGGTATTCTTCTTCCAAGAACAAATTATTAATATATGTTTGGAGCATTACCAGGTATGTAGGGTTGCTATCTACGTGTGGGAACATCATTGTTCTTCCCCACGCTTCTTCTTCCATAAAGTATGAAGCTTTACGAAAACTAGGGTTTTGAACCCTGTTCATGATAACCCTAGGTCCATGCCCTATGTTATATTATGTATTAAATTGTTTTAAATTCTTCATTGTGTTCTTGATACATCATTGTGATTATTGAGAATCTGTCCGTAATCCGTGAAAACCCATACCTTGCATTCCATGGGTTCTTACATGCAATTTTATGAACTATTATGATATTTTCAAGAAAAGCTATATATGTTTTATAAATACATGCAAGAATAATACGAATGATATCCATGCACATGCAAGTTATGATTCATGAAAAACCATGGGCAGCATGTGCCACTTATTTTCCATGTTTATGTGTTTGGGAATTGCATTAATTACCGAGAAGGCTTCAAACAGCCTAAAACTACGTAGCCACCGTAGGATGAGGATCGCTCCACCCATGCTTCGGACGATCTCTCATAATGACTGGATCCTTTGATAATATTATTAAATTTCATGTCCCTGGCAAGGTATGAGTGTTCTGCTGGTAGGACGCAAGTACCAGACCATGTTGTCAGTTATATTTACTGCTCTCTCTACGCACGATATTTTACACATTTTACATATGTATATGTACTCACGTTCATGATCATGTTTTAGTTTAGTCTCTATTATGTTATTTTCATATCTCATGTTATTTCATTCAGTTGCTTTACATACCAGTACATTTAATATGCTGACGTTCCCTTTCTATTGCCCGGGGGCCTGCATTTCACGATGCAGGTACAGATTTACAGGACGCCACATCTGCTCAGTAGGATTCGCTCATATCAGCTTGTAGGTGAGCCCCATCTCTTTTGAGATTTTAGTCAGTTATCTTTATTTTATTAGTTATGTATTTAAAGGTATGCTAGAGGCCTTGTCCCAACAAGTACGTTTTCCTGTCAAGACTCATGATTAAAGGTTTCATCGACTAGTCAGTCAGTTATGTCGGATACTCAGAGTCGTGTAGCCATCTTTAGCTCAATTTATAATATTTCTGCATTCATGATTTAAACAATTATTTCATCAAATTATTATGACATCTCATGTTTTATAAAAGCTCATCATATTTCATGTTATATTCCGCTCATGTTATGCCTCATGATGATTCAGCAAGTCATGTAGTTCGCTCGGTCACATGCAGTAAGGCACCGAGTGCCGTGTTTCGCCCAGGCCATGGTTCGGGGCATGACATTCTACCCATCTCATCATTACTAGAAAAACTAGGGTTTTTAAGTCAACATTCATTTTCTTTCTTTCATATGATTCACCCATGGACTCTAACAACTTGTAATAACTCACACTAGTCTCAATCTGTTTAATAAACACTATTAGAGGTCAAAGATCTTACCTTTATTGAGATTCCCCCAAAATTCCTTTTCACTTGTTCGTCCTTGATTTTCAAGAATCTATGGATTGGAATGATAAGCTAGTGTTAACCCTTGTTACTTTGATATAGATTAATCATAGGATGGTTAGGAATTCACCTTGGAGGGTTTTTGAGGCTTGGGACTTGTTCTCTCTGCCTTTAGGATGATATTTCGTGATTAGGGGTGTTAGAAGTAAACCCCAAGCTTAAATACAAGTACAAACGCGAAAATCCAACTTTTGACCCGAAAACCCGATATTCCCGCGATGGGCCTGCAACGCATGGCCATCGTGGGACCACCTGCAAACCTGAGTTCAGTGAGATAGTTTTTGTGCGCTAGGCCCGCGAGGCGGGGCCATCTCATATGCCCCCACGGCGGACTCCACATAGCATTCCACATGTCTAAAATGTCACATTAATACTCATTTAGCACGATCACACCTAACTCGGATTTATGAAGTGTTACATTATCCCACTTTCAGGATCATTTGTCCTCAAATGTGAGTTATGGCCTAAGATTTTCACTAAACCTCAAGTCTTCAAGGTTTTTTTTCCACCAGTGCTCCTTTGTATTGCAAGCTATCCTAAGATAAAACTCAGCTAACACCCTAACAATAACCATATGGTCCTCACAAGGACTCACACAACTACACCAACAAGCCTATTTATGAAATAAGGGATTTACACCTTTAGTCTAAACTATCACAAGCATTCGATGACCAGAAGATTCAACACATACATATATATATATATATATATATATATATATATATATAGTTGCTTTCCCTTTAAATTCTTGTTAATTTATTTACTAGGTCTAGGTTCTTTCTAACCGCATTTCCCCTCATTTGTTTTTGCATGGAAATCCATACGGACACTCGAGCAACTCCTACATGAACCAATGTTGGGCCAAAAGCCCAATAACACTTCTCTTCTATCGAGTCCGGAATATAAATTGATTGAAGGCCAAACCATAGGCGAAAATGACAACTAGTGGGCTTCAGTAGGCCTACTAGCCTAACTCTTCTCTTTTTTCATTTTTATATAATTTGTATGTGTTTGTATGTGTAAACAAATGATTGAAAGCCGGATGTATTAGAACTTAGGAATTTCGCGTAGAAACTTAGGGATTTCTCAAATGACTTTTTAATCAAACTTAGTAAGGACAAATGATGCATGAAATTGGTAAACGGATTTTTTTGGTAAAGTCTTTGAAAAATGGGAAATTGATATACGGTATATATATGTGTATAAGGGTATGCGTACTTTCAAGTAAAAATGGGACTGTTTTTTAACCTTCAATTTTAGACCAAAAATCGGAATTTACTTCTACACTTGGATTGATTTTGAATGAAAAGAAAACAAAAACTGATTTCAAGGAAAAAAATGAATGAATTGTTTCAAAAAACAACTTCAAAACTTAAAGTCATTTTAAAAACCTTTTGGGCCAAAGCCCAAGCCTTAAGTCAAAAAACAAGAGGAAATACATTTTAACCTTATTTTGGGATAAAGGTTTAAAAGTAGGACATGGTTGACTAAAATCTGGACAAAGATAAATTAAAACAATGCAAAAAATATTTTTCATACTTGTATAAACCCATGGCATATTTGCAAAAGGAATACACTCAGTTTTTCATTAAAAATAAATTGTAAGGATTAAATTGCACATAACACTTGGGACTAATTAAGTTGAACTCTACCCAAGGGAAACCTGTTTGGTCGTTATTTCACTTTTGACACATTTACCCCTATTGACCCTTCCTCGAGTCATGTTAGTATGATTTTGACCCGCGGGGTTGGGCAACATGGTTCCCAAGGTCATCGGGCGAGTTCTAATAGGATTTGTGGAATCTAGAGTCTTAAAGTGATAAACATTAGACCAATAGTTAAAGTTTGGGTAAACATGCTCGTACTCGAATTCTGACAGTTCCATTAGGTTCGGAACGTGATTTATGACTTAGTGAATTCATTGGTTTGGTTCCCGAAAGGTTTGGGTATGATTTGAGTTATTGATGGAGGAACTAGTTAAGTTAAAGAGCTAGAGATGACCCTAGTCAATATCGGGTCAAGATGACCCCGTGTAGATGTTTTGAAAGTTTCGACAAGTTCGTATGATGATTTTGGATTTGTCCGAAAGTTTTGGTGAGATTCCGAAGAGTTTCAGATGGATTTGGATTGTGTAGCGCTCGTATTCGATGTTTTCATCGTAGTTATTTGGCCATAAAGGTTATAGTACTAATCAAACGAGCCCTATTTTGTGTTTCGATTAAACTATTAGATCCATATCATAATTACGAAGCCATAGAAAAAAGAATCATCGCATTTCACCTTCGTATGAGGACGTTATGGTCATTTTAGCGCGGACAGCTATTACTGTACCTGGTGTGTATGCTGTAGCGGACTTCTGGTCCACTGTAGCAAACTTCTGGTCGTTGTAGCGGACATAGCTGTGTATAAAAAAATCAGATTGCGTTCATTTCGTATTTTGAGCATATCTTGATTTCTAGAGCTCTTTTTTAGGTGATTTTCGCATTGTTGTTCTCGTCTCAATGAGACGGTAAGTATCTAACCTTTATTTTGATGTTTTCTCAAGTTTATTTTTGTCGGTTACAAATTTTATCCGAGTTTGATTGGGAAAAATTGGGGTTTTGAATCTAAAAGTTGAAAAGTGCAAAATTATGGTTTTGAAGATCAAGATGATGGCTTTTTGAATAAGTTTTCTGGATCTAGACGAACTAAGCTATGGGTAAACTAATTTTGACATAAATTTCCAGTTTTTTCCTTGCAGACTCGGGGTTACCTTTTTGGGTTCGTTTTGGGGTTTCGAATTAAAGTATAGTGATATGGGTATCGTTGGATTTGTTTAAACTCGCAGGTTACTATTTTGACTATATTGAACCCGATTTTTAATAAAATTACACTTTTGCTCTTGTGGCTCGGGTTTGGCTATTTTGGGTCCATTTTTGGATTTTGGGTAAAACTAAGGCAATATGGGTATCCTTAGATTCGTATTCTAATGTAGAATTTGTATTCTAATGTAGAATTCATATTTGATAGATGTTAATTGTTCTGAGGTTCTTCGAAAAGGAAAGGTAGGGCTCAACTGGATTAGTTCGTGGCACCTGTTCAGCATCGAGGTAGATTACGACTTACCTTATGGTTAGACTTCAGTTAGAAAAGCATATGTAGAGTTAGTGATTTTCGGAGAAAGCATGTTACGCCTTTAGGTATGAAGTTGGGATGGGTTACCTAGGTTGGTACTGCTGCTTGATTGTGAGCTTGTCGCCTTGTTGTGATCTATTGGCTTATTGCCACGTATGTGATATTAGACTTGATACTTAGTCGTCTTATCATGATTGTGAAATATTTGTCCCTCACTTATTGGAAATTATCTTGGATAGAGGAAAGAACTTGACTGATTACTGATATCGAAAGATGTGTCCATGTGTGGCATAATTTTTTTGATATGTTGACATTATTCATTGATATTATGCAGTGTACTCATTCTCATCTTTTATGATACTCTGATATGAGATGAGCTTGGTAATGTTGTTTGATTATGGCTTGTTGCCTTATTTTGATTTATTCGTGATATTGTGATATATGTGTATGTGGGGCACGATTAGTATTGATAGATTCTCATTAGCATTGATTTCTTTGGTTGATTATTGACTTTAGTTGTCGTGTGCCTGATTAATACATACTTGAGGATTGATAGACTCGAGGATTAAAGACTTTCTCCTAGGCTATGACTTGAGGTTATGGAGATCTATTGTTGGTTGTACTGATGTTTGTGGTTATTCTGAGGAATCGTGGGAAACTTGGCAGACTTATGTTGAGGTGCTTCACCATAGGCTATGATTCGGCTATTTGATCCTTCTGTACTTGAATTCTTATTCTTAGACTGTGAGGTGTCTATACTTGATTTTGAGCATGTCTATTCTTCAGTCTCTCCCTTTATATATGTTAACTAACTGTTATTAGCCTATGAAGCCTACTCAGTACAAGTTGTTTATACTGATGCTACTTGCTACACTTCTTTTCAGGGTGTAGAGTGCGTGACAAGTTCTATTTATGATCTTCGAGAGTGTTTCCCAAAACGGTGTTGTTGGAGACTTAGGGTGAGCTACTACCAGATCTGCAGCCCGAGTTTCCATTCCTCGTATACTTGTCATCTACTTCCAGACAGCATTCTTTTTGATGTTATGAGCCTTGTATGACAACATTCAGATTGTTCTTATTAGATATTCAGACCCATGTGTTTATTATTAGCCCTTGTGCTGTCTTAGAAGAGATGCCTTGGGTAGAAGATATATTCCACACTTATTCTCTTTTAATTGGTATTGAGATTTATTGTAATTTACATTGTTCTTCTGCATTTATAGTTTGTATGTTGGGTAAGGGAAGGGTTCTCCTACTAATGTGGGAAATGGTAGGTGCCCTCACGACTAAGCAATTTTAGGTCGTGACAAGTTGTAATCAGAGACCTAGGTTACCCGATCTATAAGTACAACAACATGTCTAGTAGAGTCTTGAGTATCGGTACGATGAGCTTCGTACCGATCTGCGAGAGGCTATAAGACATTTAGGAAACTTCCAATTCTTTCATTCTTTCGTGCTACTTCATTCAAATTGGGCATCTAGTCGATTCTAATTGGTATCTAAATTTCCTTGTCTCAATCACCATGAAAGGTGGAACTCATCCTTAAATTCTTATGCGAACGGTTTGTCCATAAAGTGTTGTGGTATGGCATGAAATGTGTCGTCCTGATTCAGACGCGTGATTAAGTTCAGTTTCTAATTATTGATTGAGGTTTCAGTTATGTGGGATTGTGACTCGTTTATTTTGGGATTTTCTTGAGAAATGGGAAAGATGGTACAAAAGGTCAAATAATCTCAATGTTTTCAGCGTTGGGTTGCTCGAAAGTGGAAAAACTGCATTTATGGCTTAACAAGAGTGATTTGTTTGATGATATGATTGGTTTTGGGAAAAGTTTTGACTTCGTCAAGGCATTATGATGGTGTGTGTGGCACGGGTGTACCAATGGCAGGTCAATGATTCATCAGTGTCAGGGTATTAGATATCGATATGCGGGGACGAGTGTAAGTTCGGTAAGGATCATCGAATTTGGCAAAAATATAGTGACCACGTGTAATAAAGAAGAGAAGTTGATAATAAGGACATAAATGATGACTTTTGTGGAAAATGTGTAGCGAAGTAAGATTTCTTAGGGTATTTTGGTATGAGTACTTTTTGTGTTAATGGGACAGACGTGTAAGGAAGAGGATTTAGATAGATTAATCTCCGCTATTAGGAAGGGAAAATTGGTATATGACGTGTTTGTCAGGATAAGGTTACAATCGATACGAGAGTGGATTTTGTATTCGGACGTGAGAAGTTAAGTTGGACTTCGACGTGACTATATAGTAGTGGTTTGTGGATTCTTTCAGGAAAGTGGTTATCGGTTCTAGATTCGAAAGCAAGGTTACTTGTGATGAGTGGATACTTAAGATATCGGGTAGCGGTAGCCCTGGTCTTTCAGTAAGGGGTATGTTTGTCGGTTCGTTGTGTTTAGAGGAATGATAAGGAGATGGTGGGGATCAAGAGCTAGTTGATTCGAGGATTATGTTGCAGTCATGCATGGTAAAAGAGACATAAGGGTTCAGTGTTGAGTTAGTAAGTTTGGTTATGCCGTGGGCCAATGGGAGCCGGTGGTTGATTAATAAGAATGACTCTAGTGTTTACAAGTGCGAATTTTTAGTACTCAAGGAGCTAACGGGTGTTGCATCTAATATTGGATTAGGGTTGAGAGCTTTGTACTTGTTGTGTTAGTTTGGCTAGTTCGGGCTATTACTGGTGTTGCTACACGATTGAGTTGGTTGAATGAAAGGGATAAATGCGCGAATGGTTAGAGCTGTTCTGATTTGACAATTGGGACGTTCGAAGTGGTAAATCAGTAATGAGGTTTAAATTAATTCGAGTTGTGGAGAACGTAATTTGAGCTAAAGCACCTTGGTGGAGATACGTGGGGACATTAGTAAGATTGTGTATGTGATACCCTGGATTTAAAGAGTATTCAGTTTTAGAGTTAAGTGCGTTAAAGGAACTCTAGTGTGTAGAGTGTGTGGTATGCTACTATCTCCAGGTTAGACTCAGCTAGTTTGCTAGACTTATGATTATACGGTATTCTATTGAGTGGGTTTGAGTAATGGTTAGATGGTGGCGATGATTGTGATTTGATTGGAATTGCGAAATTGAAGAGTCAAGAAAAGGTATAGTTGATCGAGAATCAGTAAGAATGAGGTAAATCTTCGAGATTACTTGGGTCAGTGTGGATTGTGGTGCTGTTTTCTTGCATATTTCAGATGGGTTTTGATTGTTGAGTATGCTTAAAGAAGAAAGTCTACAAAAATGGACTAAGTGATATAACAGAGTTCCGTGAGGTTTCATGATCAACAACTAGTGAGAAGAAAAATTTAGGTAACCGATATGTTAAGGCTTATGGAAGTGTCTTGCGTGGTACACAGTTGGGTAATTTCATGACACTCTTCAGGGGATGAGTTAGTGTGGTTTAAGGGAAAGGAATTGTGGAAATCTCTATTATGTGAAGGCTAAAGTTATTTTTTTTAGATGAGACCGTATTCGTGGTAGTGTATTATGTTGCAAGTAATATTAACTGGATGGTCTGGGTGAGAACTTGTGGATATTAAGGGCTTGGGAGTAGTTGTGTGAGGTTTAGAGCAGTAGTTGTAACATTTGATACTTTTAGAATTGTTATGGGCATATCGAGCTGTTACAGCGGGAGATTCGATGGTTAAAGGGGTATTACATGAGGCTACAGGTTTTACGTCGAAAAATTCGGGGCTGTGTCATATTTGCGTATTGGGTAAAGGATGAGAAACATGAAGGTTGCAATCATAATATATAGTTCTTCGGTACTAAGTTGACAGCTTGGATAGGACTTAACTTTTGGAGTCAAAGGTGACAGACATGATCGATTTTGCATGAGGAAACGATTAGAGTTATCTACCTCAGATGTGTGGTAGGACTGTGATTGGTTTCGGGAAGTTGGAGTCAATTCGAGTTTCTATCGGTGGTATTCAGGGGTTGTGCATTCATTCCGGGTTAGGATCGTTCGATTAGAACTTGATGGACTACATCTATATTCCCAGAAGGACTTACGGGTTTCCGAAGTCACCTTCACGGATTTGATGAGTTTCAGTTCAGATTTGAGGTATGACACTTTTATCGAGCTTTATCAGGGTTTGCGAGTGGACTTGATGATATTTTACCGAGAACAGCTATCTGTACAGATGTAATGGTTTACGTCAGCACTTGGTAATGATTTACGGAGGTACTATAGTTGCGAGAGGTCTTTAGAGAGATCAGATAATTTTCTACAGACATGGCTCGGCGAGGTATTCAATGGTATGCTTCCTGTATAGTGCTTTGAAGGTTTAAGAAGACTTGGAAATAGCAAAGTCGGCTATGAGTAAGATCAGTTTGATGGAATTGCTTAGAGTTGCTCCGATAATGCAAGAATTCTTTTCTGGCAAGAGTAAGTCATGGCTTCGGGCTTGTGTTTATGTGTTTCTAAGAAATCGTGGTGCGAGGAACGGCTCTACGGGCGAATGAAAGGTTAGCGGAATCAGGGTATTTTACCGGTTCAGAGTGGGCTATGATTGTGCCTTTATTTAAAGGTTTGTGCTGTTTTGAGAAATGTTTGTGGGACCTATTGATCGCGTTCAGAGGTATGGTTATATCGAATTAGAGAATTCCAGCAAAAGCAGTTCTTTATTTCGGGGATCAGTGGTGAGAGAAATTCGAATATGAAAATATGGAAATTGGGTATTTTAGCTAAGTTAGAGGAAGTTTTGACTGATAAGGTGAGCGGGCAGTTATTTTGACATACTTAGTGCAGTAGAAGCTTCCGTGTTGTTATGTTAAAGATTCCTTGGTTACCGTCAGCTTTCATACTCTCTTTCTTTGTTCGAGGACGAATAATTATTTTATTGGTATCTGATGTAATGACCCATTTGGTTGTTATTTCACTTTTGACCCATTTACCCCTGTTGACCCTTCCCCGAGTCTTGTTAGTATGATTTTGACCCGCGGGGATGGGCGACATGATTCCCGAGGTCATCGGGCGAGCTCTAGTAGGATTTGTGGAATCTAAGTCATAAAGTGAAAAACCTTTGACCAATAGTTGACTTTGGGATAAACGTGCCCATAATCGAATTTCGATAGTTCCATTAGGTCTAGAACGTGATTTATGACTTAGTGAAGTCATTGGTTTGGTTCCCGAAAGGTTTGGGTGTGATTTGAGTCATTGATTGAGGAACTAGTTAAGTTAAAGAGCTAGAGTTTACCGTTTTCAGCATCGGGCCAAGATGATCTCATGTCGATTTTTTGAAAGTTTCGACTAGTTCATATGATGATTTTGAACCTGTCCACAGTTTTGGTGATATTTCGAAGAGTTTCGAATGTATTTGGATTGTGTCGCGCCCGTATCTGATATTTTCACCGTAATTCTTTGGCCATAAAGGGTACCCTACTGATCAAACGACCTTTGTTTTGTGTTTTGATTGAACCATTAGATCTGTATCGTAATTACAAAGCCATAGCAAAAAGAATCGCCACATTTCGCCTTCGTATGAGGAAGTTATGGTCATTTTAGCGCGGACAACTGTTGCTGTACCTGGTGTGTGTGTTGTAGTGGACTTCTGGCCCGCTGTAGCGGACATAGCTGTGTATAAAAAAATCAGACTGCGTTCATTACGTATTTGGAGCATATCTTGAGTTCTAGAACTCCGTTTGAGGTGATTTCACTGCGTTGTTCTCGTCTCAACGAGGGGGCAAGTATCTAACCTTTATTTTGATGTTTCCTCAAGTTTATTTTCGTTTGTTACTGATTTTATTCGAGTTTGATTGGGGAAAATTTGGGATTTGAACCTAAAAGTGGAAAAGTGGAGAACATGGTTTTAAAGATCAAGATGATGGCTTTTTGAATGGATTTTCTCGATCTAGACTAACTAAGCTATGGGTAAACTAATTTTGACATAAATTTCAAGTTTTGCCCTTACGAGCTAAGGGTTACCTTTTTGGGTTTGTTTTGGGGTTTCGAATTAAAGTATAGCGATATGGGTATTGTTGGACTTGTTTAAACTCATAGGGTACTATTCCATCCCGATGGGGGTGGTGAAGGGAGAGCCCTAGTTGGTAGAAAAAACACCCACAACCCCTTGGGGTTATCCTAAACTTGGAAGAAGAAGTAGAAAAAGGAATACTTGGAAGACAAACAAGTGAGATAAAAATGAGACCATATAAAATGAATATTCATCAAATTTGGGTTTTGGGTAAAACTATGGCAATATGGGTATCCTTAGATTTGTATTCTAATGTAGAATTCATATTTGATAAATGTTAATTGTTCTGAGGCTCTCCAAAGAGGAAAGACAGGGCTCAACTGGATTAGTTCGTGTCTCCTATTCAGCATCGAGGTAGGTTACGGCTTACCTTATGGTTAGACTTCGGTTAGAAAAGCATATGTAGAGTTAGTGTTTGTCGGAGAAAGCATGTTATGCCTTCGGCTATGAAGTTGGGAGGGATTACCTAGGTTGGTACTGTTGTTTGATTGTGGGCTTGTCGGCTTGTTGTGATCTATTGACTTGTTGCCCCGTGTGTGATATTGGACTTGATACTTAGTCGTCTTGGCATGATTGTGAAATTGCTATCCCTCACATTTTGGGTATTATCTTGGATAGAGGAAAGAACTTGACTGATTACTGACATCGAGAGATGTGTCCATGTGTGGCACGGTTGATTTGATATGTTGTCATTATTCATTGATATTATGCAGTGTACTCATTCTCATCATTCATGATACTCTGATATGAGTTGATCTTTGTATTGTTGTTTGATTGTGGCTTGTTGCCTTATTGTGATTTATTCGTGACATTATGATATGTGTCCATGTGTGGCACGATTGGTATTGATAGATTCTCATGTATGTATCATTGCATTGCATTTCATCGCACGTGTATCCATATTACATCCATTCACATCTCTGATTCGGTTGTTGTACTCATTGTATTGCATGGTGCGTTTCCACATTCATTTCCTTGGTTGATTATTGACTTGAGTTGTCGTATGCCTGATTAATACATACTTGGGGATTGATGGACTCGAGTATTAGATACTTTCTCCTGGGATATGACTTGAGGTTATGGAGATCTATTGTTGATTGTACTGATGTTTGTGGTTATTCTGAGGGATCATGGGAAACTTGGCAGACTTATGTTTAGGTGCTTCACCATAGGCTATGATTCAGTTATTTGATCCTTCTGCACTTGAGTTCTTATTCTTAGACTTTGAGGTGTCTATACTTGATTGTGAGCATGTCTATTCTTCAGTAGACCACACGTACTGGTAAGTATCATAGGTCGACTAAGATTAGTTCATGCAACACAATATAAAGTCAACGAGATAAACAGATAGGTCTATGAACCTCAAGATTCTCAGCAAAGATTATTACACTCTCACTACTTACCTTTCTTCTCTCAACTGCTCGCTTCTTTTATTTTCAAGAGTTACAGGTATTCTACATACCCTCTAATTCCAATCCTTAATTGTCCGTAAAGTTCAACTACTCAATTTTACTTACTGCTATACAATGCACTAAGGGAATAGTTCACTAATTGACAGTCCGCCACCATATTTATCTTATATTAAACACTCCTCCACGCACAATCTTACGTAAATCATAAAGCTAAATAAACAATACCAACGACAGTAATCCACACGTGCATAACATAGAATTATGAGATGTAGTGATATGCAGAATGCGATGCAAGGGCCCAACCACACTGTATATACATGCTAACTGATGTCATAGCTTAGTAGTCATGACATGCAGGGGCCCCATGGTGTCCATGTACCACTCGTTTCGGATTCACTCCTCGGACTCGAGCCATAAATCCTCCGCTCTGAAAAGAACCTCGGACGCGGATCCATTTCACATAGAATACTAGTATCCAACTCAACGGCCCAAAGACCAGATAACGCAATTTCCCATACTCGGCCTTTCCTGCTACCTGTGTTTCCTCAGAACCTGGACAGTGCGATGCGATGATGCAATAAATCAACCAAATCATAAATCATGCCCTTGAGGGGCGTTGTGCTAGTTCGACTTACTCGGACCACTCAATACAAATTTCTTATTTACAAGAAAGACAGCCAGGTGAATAATTTAATATAACCTGAAACAAAAACGGAAATCACCCACTCCTAGGGATAAGTTAAACATAAAATACCCCTCAGTGATAATAGTACTCACATCAATATCCATTCATTGTTACCCTAGCCACTATTACACGAGATTTTAGTTACATTATAGAATATGTCCAACCCAACTCCGTGTCCGAAGACCTAATCATGCAGTCTCCCGTCAACTGTAACAGTAGATATGATTCACTAATCAAAGTCTAACTCAAGTAAGCCATAACCTACCTCATTGGCGAACAGCTAATTGAATCTCCATGAATTTCTCGTCTTCCTAACATTCATCTGAATCTATAATAGTCGTAGGGAATGGTGGGGAGGAAATTAGAATGGTCTCTTTTTCTTGGTACAAGGGTTTTCTTTCATATGCAACCCTAGGAGTAGCCTTTGGGAGTCTATTATTGAAAAAGCTGAGAAAAATAAAGTAAGTGACCAAAAACCTGGTCACTGTTCCTCGTGGACCGCTGCGGCGGTCGAACTGCCGCTACAGAAGTGTCGCTATGGCGGTCCCTTGACCGCTATAGTGGTCCGAAATTAATTTTTCCCACTCTTAACCCTTAAATCACACCATCGATCTTATTATTTATGACCCTAGACCTAGATTGGGCATGGGTTCGCGGAGTATTAAATAACGACCGGACGGGTCGTTACATCAGATACCAATTAAATGACCGTTCATCCCCGAACGGAGTGGGGTGAGGTAAGGGTCACCTTCCTGGGCCCTACACCATAGGAGATGGGATTTTCATCTATCAACATAGGGGCAAGGAAATTCTTTGACACAGAACAAAAGAAAAATAAAATTCCAAGGACACCGCTATAGCGGTACCGCTGCAGCGGTTGAATTGCCGGCCGCATCGGTAATCAGCCAGAAACAAAATAAATGTTCACCCCTCCCACTTCCCAGTTATCCCCCATACACGAAAACTTTCCTTCTTCCCACTAAAATTCTTCCCCCTTATACATTACATAACCCACCCCCTCCCTCCCTCCCCACTCTCTTATAACCACCCTAACCCCTTCTATTTCCCAAAACACTACCCAAAGCAGATAAGAAAATAAGGGTTTTCCCTACCCCAAAGTTCACTTTTCTTGCCAAGTCTACATATTCCTCGCCATTTCAAGGTATGTGCTCTTTTTCACTGTTCTATAACTTGTCTATGGCTTTCGATTTCGAAATTTTCATGCTTAACTTGCTAGGTTAGGAAGAAATTCAATTTTCCATACAAAAAGGGGTTTTTAGTTCTTGGGGAGGGCAGCTCCTTGGATCATGGAGGGTTATTTCACGTTCATAATGTTTTAGCAACACTTTGTACTGAAGATCTGCTAAATATGGGGTGGTTTTACATTGGGGTGGAAGGTTTTGTAGTGGTATAATTTTTCGATGTTTTTGCTCAAAATTTGGTAACCATGGTAGTTGGAATAGGGTAGAATAAGTTGTAAAGGCCATGCATGCTATCACAGTACTTGATCCTCGACAAAAATTGGAAAATCATGGTGAAAATTTTGGGTTTGAAAAAGGTTGGGGTAGGAATTTTCAGACTGGAGAAGGTGGGACCGCTACGATGGTCCTTCCATCGCTACAGCGGTACCGCTGTAGCAATGGAACTATCACTGGGAGTGACCCTTCTGTTTGGGAGGTGGCCGCTATAGCGAGCCCGCTACAGCGATAAGGCACCGATATGGCGACGCCTTGTCTGCTGTAGCGGCCATCTTACTGCTATAGCCGCTTCGCTGCAGCGGCCATACCACCGTCGCAGCGGAGCTGCTTCAGGCAGAAACGAAATTTAGGATTTTTCTGCTATTTCATGCATGAGCTATCACTACTAACTCTTTCTACCACGCTATTCTAACTTTGTTTTTCACTTTTGCAAGCTAACTCTCTCGCTTTACTATGGCGGATCAACAACAACAACAAGGTCAACAAGGACAATAAGGACAACAGCCCCCAGCTCCCCCCGCCTAGGTCAAGTTCTCCACCCATGCTTGTAAGAGGCGTTTCATGGAACAGCAGACCAAGGGTCTGCTTAATGAGCGGGCTTTCATTATGTACCAGGTTGAGGAGCTGGCCCCAGAATTCTATTAGACTTTACACTGCATTCGTTGGGGTCCATTAGTCGAGGAGCCCGAAAATGTCAACTATAACTTGGTCAGGGAGTTCTATACTATGCTCCCTACTATGGATTGGACTGTCCTGGAGTCGCAGATTACTGTCCGAGGGGTTGCCATAAAAATGGGTGTTGAGGCTATAAATGTCGTTCATGGGCTGCCCAACCCTCCACAAGATGAGCTTCGGGCCAAGGACGTTGAAGGAAACGGGCCGTGGTTGGCGAGGATGCTGATGAGGGAATAAAAAAGGAAGAAGGCTACATGGGTTGTCTCCCATTTGGCTATTAAGAGTAGAGACTTTACTCGTGAGTCCTGGAGGTGGTTAAACCTCGTTGCCCGATGGGTTTGCCTTTCGAGCAATACTACCGATGTTACTTACCTGTGGGCCCTTGTGGTGGCTTGTATTCTGGATGGTTTGCCTGTGAATATATGTATGCAGGCGATCGAGGAGTGCCAGGGCTTTGTGGCCAAGGCTGGCCTGAGTTTGATGTTTCCCTCCCTGATCACCCATCTTTGCCGTAATGCTGGGGTGCCTATAGAGCCTGGGGGCCGCTGTGTGGAGTGTGATGTCGTTTTTGACCCACTGAAGGTCAAGGGAACACAGGGCAGGGGCAAAAGGACAAGGACTGGCTCGGATGACAGCGATGATAGTGGTGGCCCATAGGGCGGGAGTGGTTAGTCACAGACCCCGAGTACCCTGGAGCGCATAGAGGATGATATGGCTGCAACCAAGGCGGCCATGATGGCGTTTGCGTGGCCTTCCATGGAGGCCGGATTGTCTAGCAGTGCTGCGGGTATGGGATATTTTACTATGGAGCAGATAGCGAGTTACATGGAAACCCAGACCAAGATGGGAGAGGCTGTGGATGCCTTGCAGGGCGCCTATGGATCCTGGGCTCAGGCGCATGTGGATCTCTGGGATGACTTGAATGAGGAGAAGAAGAAGAGACGGACTAGGGACAAGCTATTTGTGAAGATGTGAAAAGGCATCAAGAGTCTCTTGAAAGCCCTAGTCCCGAAGGTGAAGCCTCCCAAGGTGACTACCAGAGATGCCTCCCAGTTCTCCTTTCTTAGTGAGTCCGGACTTGGTAGCGAGGACTCTAGTGACTCGGAGGATGGTGGCGACGAGGCGACTAGCCGAGGAGTGGCTTAGAGCTCCCCCTCCACCCCCCCCCCCCCCCCTTTTGTTTTTCAGATTTGGTTAGTACTTACCTTTACAGGGCTTTGATGTTCAGACAATTTGCTTGCTTTTGGTTGTTTTGGCATGTTTGGATAATTTCTATTTTGTCATTTTGGTGCAGGTGCCCTAGTTTAAGGGTGCTCGTAAGACAATTTCCCTAGTTGGGCGGATGCTTTTATGAATGTATTTGCTTTGGAAATCGATTTTTTCTTGGTTTGTTGATGAACTACACAACTTGGAAAAACAGGGGAGGAAGGAAGAGGCTATTGATCAAGTGGTACCGCTGCGGCGGTTACTCGACCACTGCAGCGGTATCGCTATGGCGGTCCCCGTACCGCTACAGCGGTGCTACAGTGCTAGTGAGCGGAACTTTTTCCCTCTTTACTTAAATGATTAGCGCGTTAAAACATGGTTTTCACCTAAGAGTACGAATGCGCTATTAACTTGCTAATATTACCAGAATCAGTACCCAGTCCATAACACTAAACTTATCAATGAAGTTTCTTTTGTTCACACAAATACTACGCACCTGTTGCTGAAAATATTCCTTGCGTCAAAATAGAGAGACACCAATTGGAATCGACAGATACCAATAAGCCCGTCAAGATACCAATTGGGATCATCTAGATTCCAATTGGACCCAACTAGGAAACGACAGATTTGAGGCGGCACTATGGAATGAATGAAGGAAAACTTCTAGATGTCTTATAGCCTCTTGTAGACGAGTACGGATGTCATCGTAACATTCCACAAGACTCTATTAGACACTTGCTCTTGTACTTGTGAGACCAGTAACCCAGGCTCTGATACCAACTGTCACCGGCTAACCCTCGGGTCGTGCGGCCACCGACCATAATACTACCCTAGTAGGCGAACCCTTACCAACTAAACCCAACTAATAAACAGTTGCGACAGCAATCTTTCAAAATCACAAAATTAAGTAAAAGCTTTGTACAAATTCTATTTTCAAATAAAATAAAGCTGAAAATAAATCCCCGGGATCTAGGCTAGACAGGTACAAGAGCTCCTACAGTACAAGAAGACAAGTAAATGACACCAGCCTCTGCCTGGAGTGTGATGAGCGAGGCTGTGAGAGAATGCCTGATAAATCCACATGACGAAACTTCAACTAAAACCTGCAACATATCTACACGCTAAAAAGGGCGTAGCAAGAGTAATATCAGTACACCACACGTACTGGTAAGCATCATAGGTCGATTAAGATTAGTTCACACAACACAATATAAAGTCAAAGAGATAAACAGATAGGTCAATGAACCTCAAGATTCTCAGCAAAGATTATTAGACTCTCACCACTTACCTTTCCTCTCTCAACTGCTCTCTTCTTTTATTTCCAAGAGT
The DNA here is from genome assembly GCF_019175385.1 of Lycium barbarum. Lineage (NCBI taxonomy): Eukaryota > Viridiplantae > Streptophyta > Magnoliopsida > Solanales > Solanaceae > Lycium > Lycium barbarum. Next base: position 84,419,611 of record NC_083344.1, read on the forward strand.
TACAGGTTTTCTACTTAATCACAACCGTTCTCTTCCTTTAATTCAACCTATTAACTCTTGTCTCCACGCTTGAAATATGCTCTAATTCCTACCCTTAATTGTCCGTAAAGTTTACCTACTCAATTTTACTTACTGCCATACAATGCACCTAAGGAATGGTTCACTATTTGACAGTCTGCCACCACATTTATCTTATATTAAACACCCCTCCACGCACAATCTCACGTAAATCATAAAGCTAAATAAACAATACCAATGACAATAGTCCACACGTGCATAACATAGAAATATGAGATGTAGTGCAATGTAGAATGCGATGCAAGGGCCCAACCACACTGTACATACATGCTAACTGATGTCATAGCTCAGTAGTCATGACCTGCAGGGGACCCATGGTGTCTATGTACCACTCGTTCCGTGTTCACTCCTCGGACCCGAGCCATAAATCCTCCGCTCTGGAAAGAACCTCGGACGCGGATCCATATCACATAGAATACTCGTATCCAACTCAACGGCCAAAAGACCAGATAACGCAATTTCCCATACTCAACCTTTCCTGCTACATGTATTTCCTCATAACTCGGGCAGTGCGATGCGATGATGCAATAAATCAACCAAATCATAAATCACGCCCTTGAGGGGCGTTGTGCTAGTCCGACTTATTCGGACCTCTCAATACAAATTTCTTATTTACAAGAAAGACAGCCATGTGAATAATTCAATATAACCTAAAACAAAAACGGAAATCACCCACTCCTAGGGATAAGTTAAACACAAAATACCCCTCAGTGATAATAGTACTCACATCAATAACCATTCATTGTTACCCTAGCCACTATTACACAAGATTTTAGTTACGTTATAGAATATGTCCAACCCAACTCCGTGTCCGAAGACCTAATCATGCAGTCTCCCGTCAACTCTAACAGTAGATATGATTCACTAATCAAAGTCTAACTCAAGTAAGCCATAACCTACCTCATTGGCGAACAGCTAATTGAATCTCCATGAGTAGCTCGTCTTCCTAGCTTTCATCTGAATCTATAATAGTCGTAGGGAATGGTGGGGAGGAAATTAGAAAGGTCTCTTTTTCTTGGTACAAGGGTTTTCTTTCATATGCAACCCTAGGAGTAGCCTTTGGGAGTCTTTTATTGAAAAAGCAGAGAAAAATAAATTAAGTGACCAAAAACACGGTCATTGTTCCTCGTGGACAGCTGCGGCGGTCGAACTGCCGCTATAGAAGTACCGCTATAGTGGTCCGCATCCTTCCCTGGCCCACAGTTTTCTAATTTTTCCCGAAATTAATTTTTCCCACTCTTAACCCTTAAATCACACCACAGAGCTTATTATTTACGATCCTAGACCTAGATTGGGCACAGGTTCGCGGAATATTAAATAACGATCGGACGAGTCGTTACAATCACGAACTTGCTTCTCAACGTTATCTGACATGCCATCAAAAACAACAATGGTATGCCTCAATACTGGGTACTCAGTGAGTGTCTAAGGGGCAATAGTTAATAAAACATAATAAGATCGTAAAACTCATTAAAGTAGTATTTATGTAACAGTTTAAAATCTAAAGATAGAGTAAAACATCAAACATGACCAAAATCATCAGAGAGAAACCAATAACAAAGAATACCACGAGTTTAACTCATTTAGCACATCAAGTCTTTCACTTACTAATCGGAAATCATCAACAAGCCAACTTATGGATAATCAAAGAATCCATATCTACCAACTCACGGGCGAACAATCATTCGATACACCGGGGCTATTATCCCACGGAGGCTTATCGTCCTCTGAACTAGCACTACAATAGATGCACCGGACTACCCGCCTCGGAGGCCAATTATCCTCTGGACTGACATAGCAATAGAAACACCGAGCTATATGCCACGAAGGTCAATCATCCTCTGGACCGAAACAACAATGCTCAAAAGCGATACGTTAGGATCCATAACGGCTAGTCGTCCTCTAGACTGATACAACTTGCCCATAGAGGTCCAAACACAAACAATTACAAGTCATGTCATAATAAGCGAATCATCAATCACAAATTATAGCTGAATTCTCTTCTCAAGTCATCTTCTCACAATAGAGGTATTTCAAGTCACAATCAATTTAGAATTTGATGTTCAAATCATTCATCCAAGTTCAGGAAACTTATTCTGTCACGACCCAACGCCGTAGGCCGCGACTAGTGTCTGTGCTGGACACCCAGACGTACCCGATAACCCAAATTAGCAAAATGACAGAATATTTCAAATATAAAAGTCACTTGACGTTAGTAATTAGCATAAAAGAACCGACACATACATGGAGGCCGATGAGGCTGTCACAGATCGTATCATACCCGAACATATACAGAACCCACACAAGTATGTCAACAGACCTCTACAGATCATAACATAATCATAAGACGGGACAGGGCCCCGTCATACCCCTGAATAACATACATATATATAATAGCGGCAAACTGTACCAATATACAGGCTCTGAACAAAAGAGCGCTCCCAATATAGCAGAATAGATGTCCTAGGCAGGCGGTCAGCAAATCTGTCTTCTGTACCTGCGCGGCATGAAAACGCAGCCCCCGAAGAAAGGGGGTCAGTACGAAATATGTACTGAGTATGTAAAGCACAGAACGTAGTAAACAAAGTCATAATCAGAACAGAAGGTACAGAAAATGGACAGAATATCCAGATTATCAAAATATTGATCATAAAGCATAAATAGTATTTGTTGAAAACATATGTCGTACCTGGTCCCAATACGGAACAAGATCATAACCGAAACAGGACTTACAGAGAAGTGAGTGTGACATCTGAAGTATCAAATGCATATTTTCAAAACATGAGGAGTGTGTTCAGAAACATACAGCATATCATATCCGGCCCCTGTCAAGGGCTCGACAAACAGAACGTGGCCACCCCCCGACGCTGGTGCCACCATACATACGGAACAGAGTAGGGGATAACCCCGTAACATAACATATCATATTAGATGGCCATATCAGATCATAGCATATGAGAATGTGTGTACATGGCACAGCATACTCCAAAACCCATGTACATATATACCTGCCCCCTCACATCGAGGCACGGCGAACAATGCAGTGGAATACGCTTGACAACATATCCTGGCCCGGGCTCAGTGTGGGAAACATTGAGGCATCCACGAATGGAGTAGTGAGAAACTAAATGCAATAAAAATATCATAGATTTCCAGAGACTCAATGAGGCATATCGAATGACAAATCAAATCGATGAAGTCGGACGGAATCATAGCAAGTGTATGTCATATGTCATAATGAGTTACGGAAGAATAATCCTCCTGAAATCTTTTTCATATTCCAAAATAGCTTACCAAACTCGAGGGAGTCAGCAAACTATTTTCCTTAGTAGTTGAAAGGATAGTTAAAACATTTTATTTTATATTATTCGAAAATAAGGCAATAGTAGAATAAGAGGGCAAAGCGGGAATAGTGGAGCTAAACGTAATACAAAATATCGTACCTTTACAGAGACTCGATATAGTATCCAGAATAAGTATCATTAGTAGTCGGAAAAGTAGTTAAGACGTTTCCTTAAAAATTGCTTGAAATCAAGTTACAAAGGACCATAAGGGTAAAATCGGAAATAGTGGGCCCGCCTCGGGACAAACAAGGCGTCGGGCTCAAATTACGTATATTAAGCTTATGGGGTCACCTACAGAGGTCTTAGGGGTATTCCATAACTTTCTAGGCAGTTTGGAGAAGTTTGCATAATTTTTCAGTAAGCCTGCTTAGAGGGTTCAATTCTATTGAACGAAAAAGGAGCATTTTCAATTGCGGATTCCAATGGGCAGAATGTCTTCCGAAGTTCAAATCCAATCCTAGTACACCTAGGACATGCCAAGAGAAGAATCGGGATAGCTTTACATACCTTTTACGCACTTTACGCCTTTCCAAGTTCACTTCCCGTTTCGTCCAAATTCTGCAAATGGTCACATTTACCAAATGTTAACCATAAGGCTTTAGGCTTAAATCTCAAGTCAACACTTTTCTACAAAAATTTGGGCAGCATCTCCCCTATACACATAGCATCCCCGAGAATTTAACTCGGCCAAAACAATCAACAACAACCCAACAACAACAACAATCACTATAACCACAATATAACTTAACTAGCTATCTTTTCAACATAATGTCATAACCTTCATTTCAACTTCAATTTCCAAACTAATCTCAATGGTTTCACATTCATCATTAATCTAGATCATCACAATATAATTTGGAAATATTTCATATCATTTCTACGAAATATTCACAAGATATACAAAATATACAAACTTTCCACCAAAACATAATTCACCCAAAACTTCAAATCTTCAACCTACATATTCATAACATATTTCCATCTTCCAATTTCATCAACCAAAATCATAATTTACATCTTAACAACTTCATTTCCATAATATCACAAAATTATTCTAAGGTGACATAATCTTCTACATTCCAACTTCAACCAAAATTCATTCAACTTTCATTCCCAATATAATTTCCATCATAACCACAACTAGAATACAACATAAAATTCAACTCATATCATATATACAACAATATACACACACGGCTACATACACTATATTTCATACCCACTTTGAAATCTTCCATTTTTCCATACAATCAACTCATTCCCACATACTACAACACAAACAAGACTTCATAACACAAATAAAAGGGATGAATTCTTACCCTTTTTCCTAATCTTCTTCACTTGAATATATGATCAAATTGAGGAACCAAGTGCTCCTTCTTCCAAAACAACTACACCAAGTTGTAGAGGGACCTTGAATTAGTAGGAATTCAACAAGAAAATAATTTTAGAGGCAAGATTTTGGGGGTTGATTTTTCTATGGCCAAACCCGAAATTGGCTTGAGTTGTTGTTCTTGTCTTCTCCTTATGTTGTTTTCTTGAACCCTCTATAGGATAATGACTACTATATATTATTAGCACATGGAAAATTTAATTAGGACCATGGGTTTGGGCCATTGTTGGCCGGCCACCCCTTTGAGTTGGGCCCAAAATTTTCTTTTCATTTTTTTGGGCCAACTCGGTTGGTCCCGAGTTGGGCCTAGCCCACTGACCTTTCGACCTTAAAACGTTCATATCTCCTTGTATCGACGTCACCTTGGAACCCACGACCTATGGATGGAAAGCTAATTCAATTATCTACAACTTCTATTTCTTGGTATTTTCCAAATTCGAAACTTATAATACCGTTTGTTTCCCCTCAAAGTCAGGTCACCCGAAAACGTTTTCTTAAAAATATTCGTTTGGAGGACTTCCACTTTGATTTGGCCCAAGGGTCCTTCTTGAGTTGTGTTTAACTTCACATATGTGATTCATATAATTTGTCACATGTCCCAAAAAAACATCTTGAAGTGTGGGCCCCACCTCAACTTACAATTAATCCGACGTTCAAAAATACGGGATGTAACATCCTCCCCCCCTTTAGAACATTCGTCCTCGAATGTTAGATTAGGCTTATAGGGTCTGTAAGTACTTCGGGGAAGTTTCTCTTTATGGTCAGCACACATAATACACATTCATTAATGAATATAACTAAGCAAAGCTTTTAAATTACCTGGAGGGATAGCGAACAACTGAGGATATTTCTTCTTCATCTTCCCAGGTCATCTCCTCCCTGTTATTATTCCGCCACAGCACCTTAACGGAAGCTACATCTTTGTTCCGTAATTTTCTTATTTGGCAATCCAGAACGGCTACAGGCTGCTCTTCGTACGATAGTTCCTCCGTCACCCGAATATTATTTGCTGGAAATATTCTAGGAGGATCGCCGACACATTTTCGGAGCATGGATACGTGAAATACCGGATGTACTTCTTCCAAATCAGATGGTAGGTCTAGCCCGTAAATGACATTCTCAATTCTTCGAACAATCTGATAAGGTCAGATATATCGCGGATTGAACTTACTCTTTTTACCGAATCACATTATGCCTTTCATAGGCGATACTTCAAAAATACCCAATCACTAACCTGGGATTCCAATGGTCGACGCCGTTTATCAGAATATGACTGTTGTCGACCCTAAGCTGCTAATTGTCTCTCTCGGATAAGTTTCACCTTATCAACTGCCTATTGGATCATATCTGGGCCTATTAATTCTGTTTCGCCAATATCAAACTAGCCGATGGGTGACCTGCATTTTTTTGTCATACAAAGCCTCGTATTAAGCTAGAATGGTAGCGGTTATTATAAGCAAACTCGATCAACGGCATATGATCGTCTCGGCTACCTCCGAAATCAATAATACAGGCTCGCAACATATCTTCTAGCATTTGTATAGTGTGCTCGGCCTGTCCGTTACTCTGAGGATGGAATACTGTGCTTGGACTTACCTGAGCCCCTAATCATTCCTGAAACGAATCTCCAGAAATTAGTCATAAACTGAGTATCTCTGTCAATGACAATAGATATAGGAGCTCCGTGGAGTCTCATTATTCCTTTAATACATATAGTCTGGCATAATCCCCAACCGAATAAGTGGTTCTGACGGGGAGAAAATGGGCTGATTTTTGTCAGTTTATCAACTATACCACATATGGAAATCATACTTCCGTGGAGCGCGAGGCAAACCCGTAATGAGATCCATACTAATTATTTCCCACTTCTAAGTCGGAATTTTCATTTCCTGAAACAGTCCACCCGGTTTCTGATACCCAATTTTAACTTGCTGACAATTTGGGCACTGGTCAACGGGTCTTACGATGTCGGGCACACATAATCTTCCTCGGTATAACAATACTCATCCGGTAAAACCTCGAGATGGATCTTTTCCTTGTCCAAGGTTGTATCTCTGTACGATACTAGAATAGAATCCTCAAACTGACGCTGTTTTACCTTTCCCATGATCGATGATTCAGTAACTTCTTCGGACAAAATTCCAATATCTTCAGAACCGACCAAACGGACTCTAAGGCTAGCTGACTAATGAGTTTTACAGACCAATTCTTTACTTCTGAATGTACGCCGGTCAAGCCGTCCGTAGACTCACGACTAAGTGCGTCTGTCACAGCTTTAGCTTTTCTGGGGTGGCACAAAATATTAACATCATAATCCTTCAATAATTGAACCATCTTCTCTGTCGCGAATTCGGCTCCCTTTTTCTTAAAACGTATACTGGCAGCCCTTAGGATCCGTATAAATATCAACGCGCACCCCACGTAAGTAATACCGCCATATCTTTAAAGCATGAATCACCATGGCTAATTCCAGACCATGGGCGAAATAATCTTTCCTCGTGCGGTCTGAGCTGCCGAGGGACATAGGCCATAATCTGACCATTTCCAGACAACTACATATTTCAGTCGATGTCGAAGGCCTAGACCAGTCCTTTATCGCTTCAATCTTCTGTATGTCAGTTATTTTCGTTCATGCTTAATTTATTTTACTTTCATTCGCTCCCCCTCCTTGGGGTTATACTTACACCATATTCGAATCTTTTCCTTCTAACCTACAACTTGATTATCTTCGTACGAAACCTTAACAGAATCATAATTACATAGTACACAATCTTACTCGATAGTTGGCACTCAAGTGATATAATTAGGGTAGTTTCTTATCTCATAGTAACCACATACTTTCTTCATACCCATTCCTTATCTGTCGTCCTATTTTCTCGACAATCGAATTATTTGATATTCACATAATTCATCATTTCATGTCGTAAGTTTTTCTTTGCCCTGTACTATTCCATTTTAGTTTGCTTTCGCAATTAACTTCGTGCTTTGCCCGTCGACTCTTTCAGAGACTCCGCTTAATTACGTTTCTCACGGTTCACTTCTCCTGACATTTGGATCTTCCAATCTCAACCGGTAGCGAAATAAGTATCAATCTATTTCGTAACATTGGTACCACACCTTTCCCCTTTTCTCGTACATTCTCTCCAGTTAATGTTTTTCGTATATGACAACACTGGCTATTAGGGTTCACCAATCAATCGACATCATCATAAATAGGGGGGCCTACACATACGCATATATATCACTGCCATTTCTTTTACAATACATCTTCAATCACTTGTTCGAATTTACTCTAATTTCAGGGCTGCGCTGATTTTTCTTTCTTTTTAACAATCCAATCCGTCTCAGCTCGTGTGACCCCTATAACATTTCTAGCCATTCCACATATCCTAATTCCATTTAGGTTACCCCGAATTTCCTATTCGTCTCTCATATCTATGTTGCGAAAATTTTGTACATTTCCCAGGGGGTCACCCATCCCAGAATTGCTCTGGCCCTGACACACTTAACCTTACAACTTTAATGCATTTAGGCACGTTAAGACCGGAATAATTACATCGATTGCCCCGCACAGCCTTTGTCACGTAATTTAAGGCAAATCGGGGTCTTAACAACTTTTCAAAACGTTCTCGTAGCGGGTCCCACCCCGACTTAGCGAGAATTCTTTTACTTTTCTGACTATATAGTTACCGTGTCGCCCCTTGTACGTCCTCAATATTTACCTCCATGTATATATATATTATTCTAGACGGCCCCCGAGTTGGAGTTTTTATTCCACAAATTCCATCTCCAATCAGTCGAGGAAAACTGATAAAATGTTACTGTAAGGCATCTTCCGACCACCAACAAAAGAAAACTAGAGTCCGACGAACTTCACGGAATCTTTTAGTACTTAATTCACATAACTACCTCCATATTTTTATATATATATATATTTGAGTCGTGAGCGAACCACTCAATTCCCGCCTGCTTGTCATACACTTTGTATTCTTTCAATTAGAGGAAACTTGATCGTCGGACATTTTTGCCCTTCCACATATTTTGCCCTTCACATGGGCTATGCTAAAACTAAATGGGGTTAGAACATATTTCTGGTCCCTCCAAATAAATTGTGAATTCGCTACTCGTATATGCTTTCTCGAGATAAAATTTTCCATATGAGGATAACGCTTCTTACGAATGACATGGAGGGTATGTCTTAAACTTTTAACCCAACATAAGAGATTTACCCTATCGGTATCGACTTTCAAGACATATTAAGAATTTATATCTTATTTTCCTGTTTATATTTCTGGAAAAATTTGGGCAGAGGTTCCTCTGTATTTCTTACTATCCCAAAACCTGTACACAGGAAATACCAACCATGCCTCACAGGGCCAACACATATACGTATATACATATCATATCATATCGCATCATAGCCACACGGGGCTAACAATTTCAAATAAAAGTACAAAGATCCCGAGGCTTACCTCACATGCCCAACTCAAACTGCACCTGTTACACTTTCCTGTTTACTTTCCCTTACGATTTTAAACTTTATGTTTCAATCGTACTTCAATACCTTACCCAGCATACGTCTTTCATACCATTGCTTACCTGTGTACTGTGTAGCTTCCAATATCATCAATCGCTGTCTTACGTCGATACCGTTCTCCAGCTGCAATCAAGGGTTAGTAAAAAAAGGACTTCATTTCCTACAGCTGGCTCTATCGCACGATCTAAGATTCAAAGAAAGGTAACACCCTAAATGCCCTGTAGCCTCCTGTTTATAGATGTGGTGCACAACACACTGATAAACAAGACTCTACTAGACACGGTCTGTAGACATTCCGAGAACCAAACCTGGCTCTGATACCACTTTTGTCACGACCCAACGCCGTAGGCCGCGACTAGTGTCCGTGCTGGACACCCAGACGTACCCGATAACCCAAATTAGCAAAATGACAGAATATTTCAAATATAAAAGTCACTTGACGTTAGTAATTAGCATAAAAGAACCGACACAGTACATGGAGGCCGATGAGGCTGTCACAGATCGTATCATACCCGAACATATACAGAACCCACACAAGTATGTCAACAGACCTCTACAGATCATAACATAATCATAAGACGGGACAGGGCCCCGTCATATCCCTGAATAGCATACATATATATAATAGCGGCAAACTGTACCAATATACAGGCTCTGAACAAAAGAGCGCTCCCAATATAGCAGAATAGATGTCCTAGGCAGGCGGTCAGCAAATCTGTCTTCTGTACCTGCGCGGCATGAAAACGCAGCCCCCGAAGAAAGGGGGTCAGTACGAAATATGTACTGAGTATGTAAAGCACAGAACGTAGTAAACAAAGTCATAATCAGAACAGAAGGTACAGAAAATGGACAGAATATCCAGATTATCAAAATATTGATCATAAAGCATAAATAGTATTTGTTGAAAACATATGTCGTACCTGGTCCCAATACGGAACAAGATCATAACCGAAACAGGACTTACAGAGAAGTGAGTGTGACATCTGAAGTATCAAATGCATATTTTCAAAACATGAGGAGTGTGTTCAGAAACATACAGCATATCATATCCGGCCCCTGTCAAGGGCTCGACAAACAGAACGTGGCCACCCCCCGACGCTGGTGCCACCATACATACGGAACAGAGTAGGGGATAACCCCGTAACATAACATATCATATTAGATGGCCATATCAGATCATAGCATATGAGAATGTGTGTACATGGCACAGCATACTCCAAAACCCATGTACATATATACCTGCCCCCTCACATCGAGGCACGGCGAACAATGCAGTGGAATACGCTTGACAACATATCCTGGCCCGGGCTCAGTGTGGGAAACATTGAGGCATCCACGAATGGAGTAGTGAGAAACTAAATGCAATAAAAATATCATAGATTTCCAGAGACTCAATGAGGCATATCGAATGACAAATCAAATCGATGAAGTCGGACGGAATCATAGCAAGTGTATGTCATATGTCATAATGAGTTACGGAAGAATAATCCTCCTGAAATCTTTTTCATATTCCAAAATAGCTTACCAAACTCGAGGGAGTCAGCAAACTATTTTCCTTAGTAGTTGAAAGGATAGTTAAAACATTTTATTTTATATTATTCGAAAATAAGGCAATAGTAGAATAAGAGGGCAAAGCGGGAATAGTGGAGCTAAACGTAATACAAAATATCGTACCTTTACAGAGACTCGATATAGTATCCAGAATAAGTATCATTAGTAGTCGGAAAAGTAGTTAAGACGTTTCCTTAAAAATTGCTTGAAATCAAGTTACAAAGGACCATAAGGGTAAAATCGGAAATAGTGGGCCCGCCTCGGGACAAACAAGGCGTCGGGCTCAAATTACGTATATTAAGCTTATGGGGTCACCTACAGAGGTCTTAGGGGTATTCCATAACTTTCTAGGCAGTTTGGAGAAGTTTGCATAATTTTTCAGTAAGCCTGCTTAGAGGGTTCAATTCTATTGAACGAAAAAGGAGCATTTTCAATTGCGGATTCCAATGGGCAGAATGTCTTCCGAAGTTCAAATCCAATCCTAGTACACCTAGGACATGCCAAGAGAAGAATCGGGATAGCTTTACATACCTTTTACGCACTTTACGCCTTTCCAAGTTCACTTCCCGTTTCGTCCAAATTCTGCAAATGGTCACATTTACCAAATGTTAACCATAAGGCTTTAGGCTTAAATCTCAAGTCAACACTTTTCTACAAAAATTTGGGCAGCATCTCCCCTATACACATAGCATCCCCGAGAATTTAACTCGGCCAAAACAATCAACAACAACCCAACAACAACAACAATCACTATAACCACAATATAACTTAACTAGCTATCTTTTCAACATAATGTCATAACCTTCATTTCAACTTCAATTTCCAAACTAATCTCAATGGTTTCACATTCATCATTAATCTAGATCATCACAATATAATTTGGAAATATTTCATATCATTTCTACGAAATATTCACAAGATATACAAAATATACAAACTTTCCACCAAAACATAATTCACCCAAAACTTCAAATCTTCAACCTACATATTCATAACATATTTCCATCTTCCAATTTCATCAACCAAAATCATAATTTACATCTTAACAACTTCATTTCCATAATATCACAAAATTATTCTAAGGTGACATAATCTTCTACATTCCAACTTCAACCAAAATTCATTCAACTTTCATTCCCAATATAATTTCCATCATAACCACAACTAGAATACAACATAAAATTCAACTCATATCATATATACAACAATATACACACACGGCTACATACACTATATTTCATACCCACTTTGAAATCTTCCATTTTTCCATACAATCAACTCATTCCCACATACTACAACACAAACAAGACTTCATAACACAAATAAAAGGGATGAATTCTTACCCTTTTTCCTAATCTTCTTCACTTGAATATATGATCAAATTGAGGAACCAAGTGCTCCTTCTTCCAAAACAACTACACCAAGTTGTAGAGGGACCTTGAATTAGTAGGAATTCAACAAGAAAATAATTTTAGAGGCAAGATTTTGGGGGTTGATTTTTCTATGGCCAAACCCGAAATTGGCTTGAGTTGTTGTTCTTGTCTTCTCCTTATGTTGTTTTCTTGAACCCTCTATAGGATAATGACTACTATATATTATTAGCACATGGAAAATTTAATTAGGACCATGGGTTTGGGCCATTGTTGGCCGGCCACCCCTTTGAGTTGGGCCCAAAATTTTCTTTTCATTTTTTTGGGCCAACTCGGTTGGTCCCGAGTTGGGCCTAGCCCACTGACCTTTCGACCTTAAAACGTTCATATCTCCTTGTATCGACGTCACCTTGGAACCCACGACCTATGGATGGAAAGCTAATTCAATTATCTACAACTTCTATTTCTTGGTATTTTCCAAATTCGAAACTTATAATACCGTTTGTTTCCCCTCAAAGTCAGGTCACCCGAAAACGTTTTCTTAAAAATATTCGTTTGGAGGACTTCCACTTTGATTTGGCCCAAGGGTCCTTCTTGAGTTGTGTTTAACTTCACATATGTGATTCATATAATTTGTCACATGTCCCAAAAAAAAATCTTGACGTGTGGGCCCCACCTCAACTTACAATTAATCCGACGTTCAAAAATACGGGATGTAACATATTCATGGAAAACATGTTTAAAGTTTAAACCTTTAGACAACTAAGTATAATCATCCCTATTAGGGAAAAACATGTACATTCCGATAGTATAATTCATATAAGGTTTGATGCGGGCTTGACCCTACATGAGCATGACCTTGTTCAAATATCATCTTTTAGTTGGAAAACAAATTCAATAAAGAGCCACCACCAAACTAGGGTTTTAACTTTTACAAACAATCAAAGTAGGATTCTCAAACACCAGTCATGCTTCCACAACATAAACGTACTTCAAAGAAGAATTTCCAAAAATATAGTTATACATCCAAAACGTTTTCAAAAAAGTGGACATACCTCAACTTCAGCTAAAAACGCTACCAACGGATTTTCCCACATTCAACAATTGCTATACAATTGATTAGGATGATAAAGATTAGAACTTCTATCTAATTCTAGCCATATCACCCTTATAGGAAAAACTAGTGTTTTTAAGTCAACATTCATGTTCTTTCTTTCATATGATTCACTCATGGACTCTAATCACTTGTAATAACCCACACTAGTCTCTGTGAACACCTAATGTTTGACCGAACATAAGTTCTTACACCATTTTTAGTGTTTAAATATTTCTTTAGGTTTCGTTACATATTTTAATTTTTATTTCATTTTTTTAGTAAGTCTTACATTTAAAGATCGAAAGCTACAAAAAATGAGTCATATTTTAGGATAAGTTTTGATTTCATTTTCAAAAGAAAAAAAATTACAAAAAAGTATAATTTCTTCTAATTTAGATTTTAATAAATAAGCTAGTGATTTTTAATAGTTTTATTTGTTATATTTTATTTTGGACTAGCTATTTAACTTTTCTATATTTTTAGTAGTCTAATGATTGTTACTTAATATTTTTATTATATATCTTTTAAACAAAACAAAACAAATAAGAAAAAAGAGATAAAAAGAAAGAAAAGGAAAAGGACAAAAAAAAAGAAAAGATTACCTATGATACTAAACTCCTCGCCAGCTACAACACACACCAATTTCACTCAACTAACTATCCTCTCGCCATAAAATTCTTACCAAAACAAATCCCTTTAGTTTCTCCTTCCCTCACAATCTCTAAAACACACATACACACGACCCCACACATACAAATACCTATATAAATTAACCATCTACACAGATACATACACGCACAACACATAGAGAAAGAGTAAGAAAAAAAAAAACAACAACAACAACACAGGAACTGTAGAGAAAACAGAAAAACATGGAGAGAGAGAAAAAACACTGGAGTTTCGAAAAGGTTTTGTTCAAGTTTGAGGTTTTCGTTCGTGGTTTCGAGTTCGTGGACTTGAAAGTTAGCTCTTGTTGACTTAGAAATCAGTAGATTGTAGCTGTTTTCTTTTGTGAATTAATCTACGCAAAGGTAGCACTCAATCTTCTTTATATAGTTTAAAGTTACGATTGTATGTGACCTGATTCCAATGTTATGATGTTTTTCATATCGTATGTGTCTAACTGTTCATTATTCTTTGACGTTATGATATGAGATCAATGTCCAATTTTACATATTAATTTGATCATGTAATTGAAATTGAAATATAACCTATTAAATGATATTTGAAGACGGGAAAGAAATATGAGTTTAAATATGCCGTGAAAAATGAAAAGGTCAAACTAAAATAGCTAATGTGTTTGATCTATAGAGATCCAATTTTTTTATTATTAATGTGATTCAAGAGATGAAGAGTTTATGCATTTTAAATGTTATTTTTTTGGATCATTTGTATGTATACTTACAATATAAATTCATATGTATTGAATCATTATTTGCTGAAGATGAAATAACTCTTTACTTGTTTGGGATTTTAGATCTTTATCACTGAAATGGCCTGCATGAATATGAATATTGAAATGTAATTTGATCATTAACAATATGGTTCAGTTTCGTTAATAATAGTAGGCAATAGGATTTAAGGCAAGCATGATTTTATCGAATTAAGGCAAGCATGATTTTATCGAATTAAGGGAAGCATGATTTTAAAAGTCGTATGTGCGGTTACGCTCCTAGGATTAAAATTTAAGTCACAACTTTAAGCGAATAAATTGGGTAAACATAGTTAAGAATTAAGGCAAGCATGATTTTATCCAAGATTAATATAAGTAGAATATTAGTCAATAAAAGCGACTGTGCTAGAATCACGAGACTCAGGGAATGCCTAATAGCTTCTCCCGGATCAACAAAATTCCTTACCCGATCTTTTATTTTCGTGGACCAATAATACATAGATTCATTTCCTTTTGATGAGAGATTCAATAAGGTGACTTGGAATACCAAAACCCAATTCCAAGTGACGACTCTGAATAAATGAAATAATCCCTTTTCAAAAACCCACTTTAATTGGAAAAACCCTTTTTTAAAAATAAATTTAAACTAGTTTATTTATTTATGAAAAAAAGGGGTGTGACAGATGACGACTCCGTTGGGGATAACCAGAATTCGAGCTTTGTATATTGACTTATGTTTGGCTTCTCTTTTTTTTTTTTTTTTTTGATATATACTGTATTTGTTGACCTAATGTGCTATTTGCCGCTTATTTACCGCTTTGATATTATGTGACTGCATATATAAACTGTCTTCTCTCACGCACCCCTCTGAGTCTCTGAACACATTCACTACTGTTCATTGTGTGTGTGCAGATACGCTTCACAAAATTTTCTGTCTGAAATAAGCCTGTGTGCGGTTACACTATCGGTTCAAGATAAATAGCAGTCACACATGTTAGGTGAGGTTGGACCACTAGTGAAGCCAGAAAAGCTCTGCTACCGGCAATCTAGCCCTTCCCTGGCTCGAGGTATCTGCTCGGGAAAGCAGTCTAGACACTTTCTTCTTTAGGCTGTTAAACCTAGTAGAATAAGCCACAAGCAATAATTATCTCTAGTAGTCTACGCTTTGTTTGCGTCACGTTCATTTGACCTAGTGGGACTCGGCACATGGGCTGGGTCCGTCTAAGACAGGTATCTATTTCAAAAGACCACCATGTTCATGTTATGTGCTATATGAAAACATATTTTGAAGGCCTTTGCATGTTGACCGGTTTTTAGGGTGATTAGGAAGAATAAGAGAGAAATAATTATCCTCCAATTTTATTTTTTCAAAAAATCATGTTCGCAAAAATTCGAAGATTGATTGTGTAACGACCCGTTAGGTCGTTTTGGTTATTCTCATTTTTGCCTATTTTACCATTGTGAACCCACCCCTTACTTGTTTCAGATTGTCGTGTAGTGGGTGTGGTTGGCAAAAATCCCGAGATAGCCAAAATATCTTAAGTTGGAAAGTTGCTAAGTTGAAAAATCTTTAAGTGTCAGGTTGACTTTAGGCATCATCAGGGGTATTTGTGTCATTTTGGGAATTTTGCCAGTTCCATTAGCTTCGGAACGTCGAGTATAGGATTTTTGAGTGTTTGGTTCAGTTCCTGAGGGTCTTGAGGGCATTTTGGTCATTTGGTTGGAAAGTTGGTTTTTACATGTTTGGGTTGACTTTGTCAACGAGACCTCTTTTGGGATTTCCGAGTGCACGAGTGGGTTCGTAGCGCGTTTTTACATGTGTCTGCATATTTAATTTGTGCACCAAATTTTTGCTGGCTCTAGTGTGCGCGCAGGCGCGAGGTTGGTTCCGCCCCTGCAGATGCGCTCCAGTGAGAGGAGGCCCGTAGGAGCGAGAACCTGGTGAGTTGCCCCAGTTCCACTACTGCGAAGATTTTCCTGCAGCAGCGAGGCATCTTCAGTTGCTGCGGCCCTGGGATATTTCTGGTGGTTGCGCCTCAGCATGGAGTTGTCCGCCGGTGCGAGCTTTGGTGCCCCGGTGCACAAATCGCTAAACAGAACGTGCCTTTAGTGTCTCCCATCCTTAGGTAATTCATTCTAAACCTTGAAGTCTTGAGAACGAATTTGAAAAAGATTGAAGAGATTTCAAGGAGAAAACCATTGGGTAAGTCTTCTAATTTGGTATTTTGATTATTTCCATGATCTAGGTTCATAACCCATGCTTAGAATGTTTGGATTAAAGAGGAAATAGAAGAGTTTTGGAACCTAACCTAAGAATTGGGGGTTTTGATGATTGAGTATGAATTAGTGATTATTTATGAATGATTTTTGGTACATAAGTTATATTGAGTATGACAATCATGATTCTAGGTCCAATTTACTGTTTTGTCCTTTTGGGTTCTGAATCCTAATTTTAGGGCTTAATTTAGGGATTTGGATTTATGAAGAAATATGGGTATTGATAGACTCGTATTCTAACGTGTAATCCCTATTTGACTAGATTTTTATCATTCAGAGATTGTTCGTCTTGGCAAGAGGGCATTGTGATTCGATTATCGGCATTCTAGGAAAGTTAAGACCTTGCACTCTTTCTTGAACGTGTGGTAGACTAAAATAAATCTAATAAGAAGGTTACGGGGTAATTAAAGGGGTTCCGATACTCATGAGGTGGCGAGCACCAGTATCGGGTACCGGTTATCATGTTTTGGATATTTGCGCAATTTGAATTGTATAGTTGGTCTGAATGTCATGCTTTAGGCACCAGTTGATAGAATAGTACGATCCTTTGGATCTGTGATTGGGGTCCGATGCCCGTGCTTTATGTCTCTTATTATTATTGCCTGCCTTGTCTATTTGTATGCATATCACTCATATATCCTAGTTGAAATGAAAAGAAAGTAAAAGGTTAAGCCTTTATGATATTGAGAACATAATGATGGATTTCATGCTTATATACTTGTTCTTGACTTGTGGTATGCCATATACATACTCTATATGTATTTCATGCATACTATTTGAGGATATGATTATGAATCCGAGGGGATCTAGTTCTGGACGAGTGATGATGCTTTAGCACGTTCCGTTAATAAATGGGTCCGGTCAGCTAAGACACAGGTTATTGAGATATGATATGATGAGATCGTGATCCGAGGATTTACTGGAGTAGTGATATATGGGCCTCATTAGCCCCCTATGGGTCATGATTCGTAGACATTCGAATGTGTGTATATCGGGAAGTGGAAACAGGCCTTGCATTGCATTTGCATCTCATTCATCCATACTTTATATTGTTGTTGTGATTATGGGTATCTGACTTGTGGAGGCACTACTTGTACGACATTCATGTTGATATCTATACGGACCATAAGAGCCTTCAGTATATCTCCAAGCAGAAGGAGTTGAATTTGCAACAGAGGCAATGGTTGGAGCTATTGAAGGATTATGATATTAGTATCTCTAATCATCATGGGAAGGCAAACGTAGTAGCCGATGCCCTTAGCTGCAGATCCATGGGTAGCTTATCTTATGTTCAACCACAGAAAATCGAGCTAGTTCGTGAGCTTCAGCAGTTAGCTAGCCTAGGAGTTCGATTATTGGACTCGGGCGATACAGGGATTACTATTCAGGATTCAGCGATCTTATCTTTAGTATCCGAGGTTAAGGAGCGCCAGTACGAGGATCCTATGCTAGTTCATTATAAAGATACAACCTCTCAGAAAAAAAGACACCGTTTGAGATTGTTGTAGATGGAGTTCTCAGATATCGAGTAGGATATTTGTTCCCAATGTTGCAGGGTTACGTCGACAAATTATGGGAGAGGGGCACTACTCTTGCTACTCTATTCATCCGGGAACGACGAAGATGTATCATGATATTAGGGAAGTATATTGGCGGGATAGAATGAAGAAAGACATAGCAGAGTTTTTATCCCAGTGTCCTAACTGTCAATAGGTAAAGATTGAGCATCAGAAACCCAGTGGATTATTGCAGGCTATTGAGATTCCAACTTGGAAGTGGGAAGCAATTAATATGGACTTCATTACAGGCTTGCCCCGTTTTCAACGTAAGTTTGATTCCATATGGGTGATTGTTGATAGACTTATAAAATTAGCCCATTTTTTACCTGTTAGAACTACGTATATAGCAAAAGATTATGCAAACCTTTATATTAAGGAGATAGTACGACTTCATGGTGTTTCAGTATCCATCATCTCCGATAGGGATACGCAATTTACAACTAACTTTTGGAGGTCTTTCCAGAAGGGTTTGGGGCCTCAGGTGAGTCTTAGCACAACATTTCATCCCCAGACAGACAGACCGACTGAGCGTACCATTCATACACTTGAGGATATGCTACGGGCATGTGTGATGGACTTCGGAGGTAGCTGGGATGATCATTTGCCTCTTATTGAGTTCGCGTATAATAATAGCTATCATTCCAGTATCCAGATTGCCCTGTTTGCGGCTTTATATGAGCGGAAGTGTAGGTCACCTATCGGATAGTTCAAAGTGGGGGAAACTAAGTTAGTAGGGACAGATTTGATTCAGCAAGCAGTGGCGAAGGTCAAGCTTATCCAGGATCGATTATTGGCATCTCAGAATTGTCAGAAGTCTTATGCAGATAAGTGCCTACGAGACTTAGAATTCCATGTTGATGACTGGGTATTCCTGAAGGTATCGCCTATGAAAGGCGTTATGAGGTTTGTTAAGAAGGGTAAGCTTAGTCCTCGATACATTGGGCCTTACATGATCGTACGTAGAGTTAGCCAGGCGGCCTATGAGTTAGATCTACCACCAGACTTTGAATCAATCCATCCGGTTTTTCGTGTATCGATGCTTCGTAAGTGTATTGGAGATCCTGCCAGAGTCATACTTGTTGATGATATTCAGGTTACCGAGCAATTATTGTATGAAGAGGTTCCCATTGCTATACTAGATGGACCGGTTCAAAGATTGAGGACTAAGGATGTAGCTTCAGTTAAATTCCTTTAGAGGAATACGAATGTCAAGGAGATGACTTGGGAAGCTGAGGAAGATATGAAATCCAGGTATCCACATTTGTTTCCACTCCCAGAAAAGGTCCAGACTAAGACATCATTACCTTCAGGTGCGTAGTATTTCATTACTTATGATTACTGGTCGTGTGAGACCATTTTTATTGTTGTTTGTTGTGGCCCTGTGTAGCAATATGTATATTTTGGGTTGTTGTGTCACGGGTTGGTAGCGGTACAATTATAAGGGAGACTCTGCCAAACTTTTTGTAAGACCCCCTAGACTTCAACATTCGAGGATGAATGTTCTTAAAGGGGAAAGAATGTTACACCTCGTCTTTCGCATACGTTAAAGTTTTGTCTTAAGTCGTTTATCGCAGACTCGTATTAGGAATCATTTGGGAAGTTGTGTATGAGGACTCTGGCTACATCTCGGAGTTATATAAGTCCTTAAACATGTTTGGACAAGAGTACGAAGGTTAGTCGTCAAGCGAGTCGGAAAGAATACGTTTCCTTGGAAAATTGGATAATGACCATTCCACGGCCATTTCCACGGACCGTGAAAATGTTAGTTGGCCACCGTGGAATGGGTGACATCAAGGTTTCTCACTGGAAGTGTTTCACGATCACTTCCATGGACCGTGAAAAATTTCATGGCCGTGAAAGTGTACTGCGAAAATGAGGCGGTGGAAATTTTGTCATTTCATTATAAATCATTTTCCATGACTTGGGGCTGCTTTGTTCCATAAAATCAGACCCTCTATTGACCGTCTAAGCTCTCTCAATCATCCCTAATCATTTCAAGAGAAGATCAAATTTTAAAAACCTCAACTAGTTCATAGAAGGTGCTTGTTCCTGCTTCTAGTTGAAGTTGTGGTGACTAAGTCCTGAAATAAGCCCTGTGTGGCTAAAGTTCTTCAGGTTATAAGGTGTTTTTTTCATTCTATATCTTATGTTGAGTTGATTTGAAGGTTTAACAAATCTTAAAAGTGACAAGACTCATGGTGGAAAGGTCATAAGGTGTTGTGTTGAAGTTATTAACTATGGGCTGGATTCGAAAGGAATTTTTGGACTGATTTGAGTCTAGTTTGAATTTAATCTCTTGGCTATGGTATTGTTGATGTTGTTATTGATATTTTGGAGTTGTTTTGAAGTTGGGAGGAAGTATATGATATAGGGGAAATGCTGTCCAATTTCCGTTAGCCCACCTACTAGTTTAATTTGACCATATAAGTGTTTCAAAGACTTAACCTTAGCTTGAATCATCTTGAATATAGATTTGCGAGCTCGGGAATATAGACGTTGAGTGGTTAAGTATGTTAAGGCTGTCCCTTTCTTTCGTTTGGCCTAATCATATTGATACGAACATTCATGAATGATATCCATAATGACTCCACTCTTAGAAATATTAGAAGCTCATGTTCTTGATCCTCTTATGATATTATCGATCCTTCCTCATGATTATTGATCTTGTCTCCTAATTATTAATCTTGTCTCATGGTTATTGATCTTGTCTTATGATCATTGACTCTTCAAAGTAAGTTATGATGATGATGTTATTTCCATAATGGTAATCGGAGGTATACCGACCTTACGTCACTCTGATAGAGTCGTAACACTTCTTTGTGCTCTCATGCATGCTTTATATATATATATATATGTGTGTGTGTGTGTGTGTGTGTATACATATATATATATATATATATATATATATATATGTATATATGTATCTATATTATGACACCGAGCCGCACTATAGTCGGCCATGTATGGCAGCTATTGTGCACACTACTACACTTGGGTATGGTATGATGATGATATCCCCAAGAGAGGCTTAGTGATGATGATGCATCCCCACAGTGTGTCTTATATGTATATGTATGAAAATGTTTTTAAGAAAGGAAAGCATGCATGTCATCCCCCTTCAGAGGCATTCATATGTGCAGGTTGATTCTCTTTTATCTCATGTTACCTTGATGCCTTTAGTATGTTGTTCTTTATGCCTTACATAATCAGAATATTATTCGTACTGACGTTCGTTTATTTATGGACGTTGCGTTCATGCCCGCAGGTAGAGAGGGAGACAATTCACACCCTTAGGCTGCCATCTCAGCGCTTGTACTGGAGCACTCCACTTGTTCCGGAGTTGCAGTATAGCTTGGTGTGATTCTTTTGTGTACATTTGGGTATGGCGGGGTCCTGTCCCATCCATATTATTGCACTCTAGTAGAGGCTCGTAGACAGGTACGCACGGTTAGATATTTTATGGTCATCTCGGTGTACATTTTATTGTATCATTATGTTTGGTAACCTTTTCGCCTTGTATACTTGGGTTTAGCTTGATTACGCATGTATGTATATATGCCTTTTGGGCTTGTGTCCCTTCCAGTTTATGATATCTATTAGTTAGCAGGTTGTCTCGTGACAGCCCTCATGGCCCACTTTCAGGTATGACTATGTGATGCATTGTTACACCTCAGAAATTTCCGTTATGTTGCCTTGTGGATAGGCTAATGTGAGCTTAAGGTGATTATGAAACCCTTACGAGAATAAGGAAGGTATTAGATAGCTTGAGGTGCATACCATAAGATTTTGAAGTTATACGAATATATGAGCTTTAGTTTGTTGATGGAAGTGAAATATAAGTCAAGTTCAGAAAGGTTTTTGCTATAATTGAGCTAATATTTATTTGATAATATCTTGAGGGGCTGATATAGAGCCTATTGTATGGTTAATGAAGTATTATGTAAGTGCCAAGAAGGTTCCATGAGAATTGGAAGTCAAACGAATCAACGAGAGAAAGTTTCGCAAAAACTGGGAGTTATACGACCACTTATACGGTCCATATAACTTTATACAGCCCGTATAAGGAGGGTCCGTATAACCTGCCCTCAATAAAAAGGGTCACTTTCTTGGTGGTGTTATACGGTCCACTTATACGGACCGTATAAGTGGTCCGTATAAGTCCATCAGGCTGAATTTTTCTATTTTGTATAAATAGAGGGCTCTTATTCTTTTATTTCATTTTTTATATTCCACAAGTCTTGAGAGCTCAAAACCCTTCTCCAAGCATATTCCACTCCAATCCAAGAGAAAACAAAAATCAAGAGGCAAGAATCAAAGTGTTCATGTTTTAGATGGCTTCCTAGGGTTAGTAGACTACAAGAGATTCTTGAGGATTGAAGCTAGGATTTTCACCTAAGTTGATAGCTACTCCAAAGCTCATTCCCATGAGATAAAAGGTTAGTTTTCATACTTATTTCGTGTTATCATGGATGCTTGGTTGTTGAAGAACTTGGGTAGAAGAAGAAAGTGGAAAATGAGGGCTCAATGTAACTTTTATGATGTTTTTGAGTAGTAAGCTAACGTGAGTCATGATTTGTAGTATGATATAGATATAATCTATATATGGAAGGTGGTAATAGTGATAAAGGAGCATTCTATGAAAATGTGCTAAAATGGGTGTGAGGTTGTTGGTATAAGTTGAACATAAGGATGAATTTTGAAGGCCTAATGGAATGTGATTACTTGATTATGATATTGTGGGTGTATTATGGATGTTTGGGAGTTGTTTTATAATATGGTGGAAGTTGATGAAATAGGGGAAATGCTGCCCAATTTTCATTAGATCATGAATTATTCTAGTTTGAATTTAAGAGTATCATTAAGGCTTAACCATGGTATGAATCCTTCTAATGTAGATTGTTCAAGATTCGACGGTGAACGTTAAGTAGTTAAGAAGACGAAGAGGTATGTAAGGCTAACCCTTCTTTCATTAAGGCATGGTTCCTTTTCCATATATCCTTTCATGAGTTCCATAATGTCTTCCAAATGACTCTATCTCTAAGATTACCAAAGCTCATGATTCTCGATACTTTCACGATACTAGTACCTCCTTTATATGATAGTTGATCCTCTAAAGATAGATGTAATGAAAACGATGATGGCAATGATGTTGATGATACTTATGGACTTTTATGTATACGTGTCTAAGTATGTATGACTATTATGTAACGCCGAGCTGATATGGCCGGGTATGATACCTATAGCGCGCACACCACTGCAGTTGGGTACGGATAACACTGAGCTTTGGTAGTGCCAGGTATGTATAATCACCGAGCCTTATCATGGCCGGGTATGTGAATCACCGAACCTTTGTGGTCGGGTACGGTATAAATACGAATATGAATACGAATATGTATATGTATGTATATAGGCATGAGTAAGCATTGGGAATGGAAAGTCCCTATGAAAGACAAGTAAGTAAATATGATGATGGCCAATGGAGATACAAATGGCTCTATTACCTCCTGATTCACCCATCTTGTGCTATATCTTATGCCACTTCTTACGTTATTTCTTATGCTCTTATTATGATGTTGATTATGCTTTACATACTCAGTACATTATTCATACTGACATCTTTTTGTTTGTGGACGCTGCGTCATGCCTGCAGGTGGACAGTGAGACAGGCTTGATTCATAGATTTCTTATTCAGGGACTACTTAGAGGGGCTCTATTTCATCCGGAGCTACAGCATTTGGGTATTATTATTTTGTGTACATACATATGGGCATGGCGGGGTCCTGTCTATATGATTTGATATACTTTTCTTAGAGGCTCGTAGACAGTCGAGTATGGTTAGATGTCTTTTAGCCTTGTCGACTCACATTTTGTATATTATTTTGTTAGCCTCGTCGGCGTGTATATATGGCTATGGTCAAAGTTGTTGATGATGATATAAATGTGTTGTTGCCCAATGAGATTAGCTATTGATGTATGTAAATTATGAGTAAGCCATGTGGCTCACCTAGGTGTAATTATGAGAGTACGATAAGAAGTGCCCCGGGGGGTTGGCACCGGGTGCCCGTCATGGCCCTCCGGTTGGGTCGTGACATGCATGTATTTCTTGTGGTGCTCGGTAGGCTAGATCTGGGTGCCCATCATGGCCCTCCGGTTGGGTCATGACAAAAGTGGTATCAAAGCAGTTCGTCCTAGGGCTGTCTACGAGCCGTGGCTAGTAGAGTCTTGTTTATGGGTGTGTAGTGCACCACACTTATAAACAAGAGGCTACAGGACATTTAGGAAGATTTTCCTTCTTTCTTATCTTAGATTGTGCGATAGAGCCATGTTATGAGGATTCCCTTTTTCCTGATCATATGTTGTGATTTCAGTAATGCCCGTGATGAGGAAAGCTTCAGCGGCCCAGAAGGGCAAGTCAGTGGCAGGTAGATTAATTGGTCGGGTACCACCTATAAATATCGAGGAGGGCGAGTCCCAGAATGAGATTCTATCTCAGACTTCTCATACTCTGCCCGCTCTAGAGAGGTATAGAGGAGCTCCAGCCCCAGCTCCAACTCCAGCTCCAGTACCCCCAGTTCCTCCACCTGATGCACCTGGACAAGAGATGAGGGAGTCTATTCAGTTGTTGACTCGGTTAGTGGTCGCTCAGGCCCAACGCCAAGGTGCAGGTGTTGATGTTGTTGATAGGGTTGTCAGTGTGAGGGTCAGGGATTTCCTTAATTTGGACCCCCCGGATTTCTTTGGATTAAAACCAGATGTGGACCCACATAATTTTATTGAAAGGATGTAGAGGACCCTGAGGGTGATGCACGCTAGCGAGACTGAGTCAGTGGAGTTGGCTTCCTATAGACTAAGGGATATTGTTCACTGGTACGAGACTTGGGAGCTATCTAGAGGGGAGAATGCTCCTCCAATGGTATGGCGAGAGTTTACAGAGGCCTTTATCCGCCATTATTTACCACCAGAGATTCGACGGGCCCGAGCTGATAGGTTTCTAAATCTTAGATAGGGGAGCATGAGTGTTCGGGAGTACAGTCTTCGTTTTAATTCATTGGCTAGATACGTTCCAGTTGTTGTAGCTGAGATGGAGGATGGGGTGTACTGGTTCATGAGTGGTTTGGGACCACACTTGATTGATGAGTGCATGACGGCCTCACTTCAGACAGGTATGGATACTTCTCGCATCCAGGAACACGCTCAAAACCTTAAGGAGCGTAGGCAGCATCGGAGGGCCGACCATGAGCATGACAAGGGTCAGAGTAAGAGAGCCAGATCTTTAGGTTCTGTCAGTAAGTTCAGAGGTGGTCAGAGGCAACAGTATCCTAGGCATTCAGCCTATTCAGCGGCTAGTGCACCTCCGCAGTTTGCAGGACAGAGATTTGATCGATCTAATTATTCAGGACCAAGTTAGGGTTCCAGAGCCTCAAGTTCTCAGTATAGAGATGAGTCAGGCAAGATGAGGCCACCTTTACCATGATGTACTCAGTATGGTAAGTTACAAGCTGGGCATTGAGAGGTGGTACAGGTGTAGTTCATCCTACAAGATCAGTAGCTAGTTCGTCATCATCTGTATGCCCTTCGGGGAAAGGATCTCAGACATCAGCAGGCCACGGTAGAGGCAGAAGGGGAGCATCTAGCTCGAGCGGCCCTCAGAACCGCATTTATGCATTGGCTGGTCGACAGGATCTCGAGTCTTCGCCTGATGTTGTTACAAGTATACTATCAGTATCTTTCCATGATTTTTATGAGTTGATAGATCCAGGTTCTACATTGTCGTATGTTACTCTTTTTATTGTTGTTCAGTTTGGGGTGAAACCAGAGTTGATTAAACTTTTTGAGGTGTCTAAACCTGTTGGTGATCCAGTGATAGCTAGACGGGTATACAGAGATTGTGTAGTTATAGTCTGTGATCGTTATACTGTAGCAGATTTGATTGAGCTAGTTCAGTCTTTTAATCTCTTGTCTGTGAGATCCTCTCCTTACAGTCAAGTGGCTTTCACTCCAACACAAAAAAAGCCTGATATGATAGACTTCGATGTCATTATGGGTATAGATTGGTTAGCTTCTTGTTACGCTAATGTTGATTGAACAACGAAGATGGTTCTATTTCAGTTTCCAGGAAAGCCAATTCCAGAGTGGAAGGGTAATACAACATCGCCGAAAGGTAGGTTTATTTCCTATCTCAATGCAAGGAAGATGATTTCCAAATGTTGTATTTATCATATAGTCCGAGTTGAGGATGCAGAAGCAAAGCCACCGACTTTTCAGTCTGTTCCAGTGATTAATGAGTTTCCAGATGTATTTCCGGACGAGCTTCCAGGTCTTCTGCCAGAATGGGAGATTAGTTTTTCCATCGACGTATTACCAGATACTCAGGCGATATCTATCCCTCCTTATAGGATGGCGCCTGCTGAGTTGAGGGAATTGAAGGAGCAATTAAAGGACTTGCTTGACAAAGGCTTATCAGGCCTAATACATCACCGTGGAATGCACCAGTGTTATTTGTGAGGAAGAAAGACAGCTCTTTCCGAATGTGTATTGATTACAGGCAGTTGAATAAGGTGACAACAAAGAATAAGCACCCACTCCTGAGGATTGACGATTTATTTGATCAGTTTCAAGGTGCTAGATGGTTCTCGAAGATAGATTTAAGATCGGGGTATCACTAGGTGAGGGTTAGAGAGAAAGACATTCCGAAGACAGCTTTCAGAACCAAATATGGTCACTTTAAGTTTCGTGTAATGTCGTTTGGGGTGACTAATGCACCGACGGTATTTATGGATTTGATTAACAATGTATTCAGGCCCTTCCGAGATCTGTTCATGATTGTGTTTATTGATGATATTCTGGAATACTCTCGATCAGAGGCAGATCACGCAGATCATTTACGTGCTGACCTTAAAGTTCTTCAGGCTCGGAAGCTGTATGCAAAGTTCTCTAAATGTGAGTTCTGGTTGAATTCTATGGCTTTTCTGGGGCATATTATTTCAGATGAGGGTATAAGGGTGGATACACAGAAGATTGAAGCCGTGAAGACTTGACCGAGACCCACGACACCCATGGAGGTTCGTAGCTTTTGGCTTAGCAGGTTATTACAGAAGATTCGTAGAGGCTTTTTCTTCCATTTCTGCACCACTGACGAAGCTGACTTAGAAATCAGCTATGTTCCAGTGGACCGATGCTTGTGAGCACAATTTTTAGGAGTTGAAGAACAAATTGACTTCGGCACCCGTTCTGACACTTCCGGAGGGATCAGATGGCTATGTTATCTATTGTGACACTTCAGGCATTGGGATAGGTTTTGTGTTGATGCAGCACGGTAAGGTTATAGATTATGCTTCGAGGAAGTTGAGGAAGCACGAGAAGAATTACCTGACCCATGATCTAGAGTTAACAGCGGTGATTCATGCATTGAAGATGTGGAGGCAACACTTTTATGGCGTTCATGCTTATATCTGTACGGACCATAAGAACCTTCAGTATATCTTTAAGCAGAAAGGGTTGAATTTGCGTCAGAGGCGATGGTTGGAGCTATTGAAGGATTATGATGTTAGTATCCTGTATCATCCTGGGAAGGCGAACATAGTAGCCGATGCCCTTAGCCGCGTACCTGTGGGCATCTTATCTTATGTTCAACCAGATAAAAGGGAGCTAGTTCGTGAGCTTCAGCAGTTAGCTAGCCTAAGAGTTCGATTATTAGACTCGGGCAATACAGGGATTACTATTCAGGATTCAGCAGTCTCATCTTTAGTAGCTGAGGTTAAAAGCGCTAGTACGATGATCCTATGCTAGTTCATTATAGAGATACAGCCCCTCAAAAGAAAAAGACACTATTTGAGGTTTCTGTAGATTCTCAGATATCGAGGTGGGATGTGTGTTCCCGATATTGCTGGGTTACGTCAACAAATTTTGGGAGAGGCTCACTAATCTCGCTACTCTATTCATCCGGGAACGACGAAGATGTATCATGATATTAGGGAAGTATATTGGTGGGATGGAAGAGTTTGTAGCCTAGTGTCCTAACTGTCAACAAGTAAAGACGGAGCATCAGAAGCTCGGTAGATTATTGCACGCTATCGAGATTCCGACTTGGAAGTAGGAAGCAATTAATATGGACTTCATTATAGGCTTACCCCGTTCTCAGTGTAAGTTTGATTCCATATGGGTGATTGTTGATAGACTTACAAAATCATCCCATTTTCTACCTGTCAGAACTACTTATACAGTAAAAGATTATGCAAACCTTTATATTAAGGAGATAGTACGACTTCATCGTGTTTCGGTATCCATAATATCCGACAGGGCTGCGCAGTTTACAGCTAACTTCTGGAAGTCTTTCCAGAAGGAATTTGGGGACTCAGGTGAGTCTTAGCACATCATTTTATCTGTAGACAAACGGATAGGCTGAGCGTACCATTCATACTCTTGAGGATATGCTACGGGCATGTGTGATAGACTTCGGAGGTAGCTGGGATGATCATTTTCCGCTTATTGAGTTCGCGTATAGTAATAGCTATCATTCCAGTATCCAGACGGCCCCGTATGAGCTTTATATGGGCAAAAGTTTAGGTCACCTATCGGTTGGTCAAAGTGGGGGAAACTAAGTTAGTATGGCCAGATTTGATTCAGCAAGCAGTGGCGAAGGTCAAGATTATTCAGAATCGATTATTGGCAGCTCAGAATCGTCAGAAGACTTATGCAGATAACTGCCGACAAGACTTAGAATTCCAGGTTGATGACTAGGTATTCCTGAAGGTATCGGCTTTTTTTTTTAATGAAAAGCACCAAAGATGGCATTTTATTTAAAATAAAAGAGTTTGTACAACCAATCAAAAAGAATGGAAAATAAAGAAAATATTAAAACATGCAGAAATAACAACCTAAACAAGCTAATCAACTAGAAACTCCTGGATACTTGACTTTCCTCCAATATTCACACCTCAAAGCTCTAAGGTATCGCCTAAGAAAGGAGTTATAAGGTTCAGTAAGAAGGGTAAGCTTAGTCCTCGGTACATTGGGCCTTACATGATTGTACGGAGAGTGGGTCAGGTGGCCTATGAGTTAGATCTACCACCAAACTTAGAATCAGTCCATCTGGTTTTTCATGTATCAATGCTTCGTAAGTGTATTGGAGATCCTGCCAGAGTCATACTTGTCTTATGATCATTGACTCTTCAAAGTAAGTTATGATGATAATGTTATTTCTATAAGGGTAATCGGAGGTATACCGACCTTACATCACTCCGATAGAGTTGTAACACTTCTTTGTGCTCTCATGCATGCTTTATATATATTGTATGACACCGCACCGCGCTATAGTCGGTCAGGTACGACACCTATTGTGCACACCACTGCAGTTGGGTACGGTATGATGATAATAGCCCTAAGAGAGGCTTAATGATGATGATGCATCCCCACAGTGTGTCTTATATGTATATGTATGAAAATGTTTTTTAAAAAGAAAGCATGCATGTGTCACGACCCATTTTGACTAAATCGTGCGGGCACATACCTTTCCCACCTCGGTAAGTGAACCCTCAACCCGCCGATAAGTAAACACATGAATAATTAAATCAAGCAAGCGAAAAAGAATAATTACGTAAGTCTCACAATAATATATATAGAAATAGTGCGGAAATAAGGAAATACCCCAGAGTCTGATCTAAGTCATATAAGAGCATCTAAAGGAAATAAATACAAGTCTGGAATAATATAATAATGTATGAATGCAATGCAATGCCATGCAAATGTTGAGTACACATGTACTCCGGACGGAAATATCGACGTCTCGGTAGCACAACCCAAGGTGGCTCGTGAAGTCTAAGTGCCACTCGTCCCGGATCTTTGCCCAACAGACAGACGAGACCCGGATCTTTGCCCATGAGGGTTCTCATTAGCACCACCCTGGGGGATACGCTGAGTCCATGCACTCTCTCAATCCACGATTCCGGGGCTAATATCGGATATTGGACTCTCACGCCAGTCTCATTTAAAAATCGAGCCCAGCTCATCACAGTGTTTCATCAAGTACCAACAATGTATCAACAGTACATTATGAGAGTGCGTGCAATGCGTGTATCAACATCAATAATCAGATCAATATCACAAGTACCAACATTGGATACGCCAAAAATATATCAGGATCACAAATACCAACATGGGTACGCCACCACTATCATGAAAGACTACACAAGTCATATAGAACTCTATCCTCGTATCAACGTCAACCCGTAAGTTACTACAATATCACAATCAAAAAGGAACAACATATTCCAATATCTACTAACAGCACGTGGCATCAAGCCAACATAATAGAACAATCAAGGCACAACACAACGGGGTGGCTAGCCCCAATCACGCAATAAGGCCCAATCTAAGACAATATCCAACCCCACTTCATACCCGAAGGTTTCCATGCTTTCTCCGACAATATCATCTAAATATATGCTTCTCTACACGAAGTCTCACCAAGGGTAAGCCATAACCTACCTGGATGGCCGAACAGCAAACACCAACCAATCACTCTTTTGCCTTGCCCTTCCGCTGAACCTCAAGATCAAAGAAGCCTAGGCATATTCGAAATCCAGATTAGAAATTCTGAAGATTGATACCTATATTACTATCATTCAAATTGGGTCAAAACAAACCCTAGAATTTAGGGAAACGGAGCCCACAACGGCAAAACAGAAAATTTGGGGGTAAATTATCTAATTAAGCACTATGTGATCAAAACTCATCAACTAATTGCTAATATTAACTCAAGGATTCATCCAATTTCGAAATCCAAGCAAAACCCCCTATTTTAGATATAAATGCTAACTCTTAAATTCAAGAATCGAACACTAATAATGGAAGATATATGATTAACAACCTTAGATACATCATAATCTAGCATAAACCCAATCAATTTCATCATTAAAAAGCCTAGAAAGAAGAACTCATAAAAACTCTCTTTTAATCCACAAGTTCTTAAAGAAACTAGCACATTTTATAGATTTTCCTATGATGATTAAGGGAATAAGGAATGGTAATGAAGATGGAAGACTTACCACAATGATTCTCCCCCAAGAAATGCTCCCAAAAGCGCTATTTTCGGAGTGGGTAATGAATGAAACACTTATGGCCTTTTAAAAAGAAATCTGGTTCGTCGGCCGCTTCCGCGGACAGGCCAGCACTTTTGCTTTATCACTTTGGCAGTTCGGCCGTGATTTCTCGCGCGCTTCCGCGCCTCTGCTTTGGCACCTAAGAGGTCACTAGACACCATATTTTTTGGTGTCTTCCAAACTTGAAATCGACCCTCAGAACCATCCCGGAACCTCCTAAACACAAACCAAATATGTAGATATACATAAAAACACGCTACGAATACACTCGTGGCCTCGGAATTCATATTGGAGGTCTCGTTGACCCAGTCAACCCCCGATACCTCAAATTCAACTTCCCAACCCAAGTCCCGAAATGCACCCGAGTGCATTGGGAACAGAACCAAATATACACATAAGTTCGTATTAAACAACCATCCGGACCTCTCGGAATCGACAGATTTTCGATAAAGGTTCGTTTTCCCAAAAGTCAACTTTGAGTCAACTCTTTTTCGCTTTAAGCCCAATTTCACAAAAAGTCATCCGAATCAAATCTAAACACCTCAGGAAGCGTATCAACGGTCCCCTCGGGTCTAAAGGGAGCTAACCAAGCTCGGGAAAGGGTCAAAAGGGCCAAAAATGCAATAACATCCGATACCAATTAAACAATCACTCGTCATCGAGCGATAAGGACGAGAGGATGGAAAAAAATGCTCGGATCGGCAATAACTGAAGCTATCGGCCACGCACGTCAGACTTCTCTCTACAGGAAAGATTCTCATCAAACAAAACTGAATCCCAACGAATGATACAGAAACCACCAGAACGGTACTTCTCGAACACAGAACCATGGAAAACCGGATGAACATTCGATAGATCTAGTGAAAAACTAACTCATAGAACAAGGGTCCAACAACGAGTAGTCTCAACGGCCAATACACCTCGGGCTCACTTTCCCTCCTTCCCAAATCGCAAGACACCCTTGCTGGGTGTAACATTAAAACTTGATCGTTCACTCTACCAGTCACAACTCTCTAACTTAGCTCAAGCTCCAGTTCTCGTATCTCAGCATTCAAATTTCCTTCACAACTGATTCTCGAATAACAATTTCCTTTTACCCGAATTCTCTACTAGGATAACACCGCAATCCTGAACGCGATCAATACA
Organism: Lycium barbarum; assembly: GCF_019175385.1. NCBI lineage: Eukaryota > Viridiplantae > Streptophyta > Magnoliopsida > Solanales > Solanaceae > Lycium > Lycium barbarum. The sequence goes on from NC_083344.1 coordinate 84,452,455, forward strand.
CCCCACAAACACTTTCCCAAACCAAAGCAATCCTTTGAAACTTGGTCACAAATCATAGCCCATTCTGAACCGATAAGATACTCTAATTCCGCTAAATCCTTTTCCCACATCTTCTAAAGCAGTTACTCGTACCGCGATTTCTTAGAAACATATGAACACACACACCAAAATTCTGTACTCATACTTACTCTCACCAGAAAGAATCCTTGATTCATCTGCGATCTCTATTCAATTCTATCAAAACTGATCTTACCGGAAGCCAACTTGGCCAATTCCAAATCTTTTTGAACCTTTAAATCACAAGACAGGAACCATACCACCGAATATCTCATCGAGCAAACAACTTATCACAATAGAGACCCCTTGCACAACAGTTCCTCCTCAAATCTGTACTAAGCTCATTGCAATCCAGTATTCTATACAAGGGACTGTTCTCAGAAAATATCATCAAATCCACTAAGAAACCCTGACAAAGCTCGGTAAATCTGCCATACCCCAAATCTGAGCCAAAACGCTTCGAGCCCTTAGATATCTTCCTGGAGGTGTAATCATAGACGTTTAAGCTTAGCTCAAACCACACTGACCCTAAATGAGTGCACAATTCTCGAATATCACTAATAGTCATTAGAACTGACTCTGAATTTTGAAACCAATCATAGCCATACCACGTATAACAAATCCTGTCTATCACTTTCAACCCCCAAGTTGAGTCCTATCCAAGTTATCAACTTAGTACCGAAGAGCTATACCTTACTATTTTAATCTTCAGATTTCTCAACTGTTACCCGATACGCAAATCCGATACAATCAACAACCTTTCGGCGCGAAACCTGAAGCCTCATATAGTAATTATATAAATATCGAACCTCCCATAGTATCACCTCGATATGCTCATAAATTCTCCAAAAGTATCCAGTCTTACACTGCAGCTCTAAATCTCACGCAATCACCCCCAAGTCTTTAATAACCAAAAACGCTTACCCAAACTGTCCAGTTAATACTACTTGCAACATAAAATATCACCACGAGTAGGGTCTCACCTCGAAAATATAACTCTAGTCCTCACATGATAGGGATTCCACAATCTTCTCTCTTAAGGCATGCTAACTCATCCACTGTAGAATGTTACAAAACTTATCAGATGGTGTACCACCAAGCCACTTCTTACAAACCTCAACATGTCGGTTCACTAAAATTTGCTTCTCACTAGTCGCTGATCACGAACCTCACGGAACTCTATCATATCACATAGTCCATTCCTATAGAATTCCTTCTTAAGCTCACGCAACAATCACATCTCAACTGGAATATGCAAGAAAACGACACCACAATCCATGCTGACCCAAGAAATCCCCAAGATGTACCTTTTTCTTATTGATTCATAATCAACTATACCTTTTCTCGACTCGTCAATTTCCCAATTTCTAATCAATTCACGATCATCAATACCGTAGTCAATCCTCGAATCCACCCAATCGAATACTGCATAATTATAAGTTCTACAAGCTAGCCAAATCAATTCGGGAGATAGGATCATACCACACACTCTGTACATTAGAGTTTTCTTAACGCTTACAACTTGAAATTGAGCACTCTTTAAGTCCAGCGTATCACATAACAGTCTCACTAATATCCTCACGTATCTCACTGAAGCGTCCTTACCCGAATTGCCTTACTCAATTCTGAAATGTATACCAAACTTAACTCAGTTAACATATCACCGTCTATTCTATCATTTCAAGTACCAATGTTTAATAAGCCATTACTCAAATCCTTAACGCTATCAATCTTCGAAGAATCACCTCTTACCTCAATTATCGAATCTGAACACCTCTAACCACTTGCACGCCAATCCATCTTCTAACAACGCCAGTAACTGAATCTAGACAATTTTACACAACGAATACACGGTTCCCAACCTTAGTCCACCACTGATCTCTATTAGTCTATGACATAACTGAACATACCAACTCATCCATAAACTCTCAAGCCCAATCTGCACTGTACAATCGCAACCAAGCTCTCACATCATAACTCTTGTTTCCATGATTTTCTTGCTGCCCTTAACCTCGCAGATCCTATCAACCTCATCGGTCAATCTTTTACTGTACGTCATGATATAATGCCCATGCATTCTAACATAAATCACGTACTCATGTTACCTCACCTTAAGTCTTATGAACCTCAATCTCTTGAACCCGATGGCAAGATGCCTTATTGTCACCCTTCGATTCCCGTATTCCATCTCAAATCACTCTATCACTATCAACCAACAATACTCAAATCCACTCTATCAACTAAATCAATTATCCCTCTGAGCCGAAAGAACCACAAACAATATCAATACTTCTCCCTAAATCAAAGTGGAACAACTAATAACTCCTCAAGTCATTAACTCATCGCATTCGCCCCTAATTGAAGTCATTTCTATCAGTTGATTACTGACTTCTCAGAAGTCTACAACCCAGTCAATTCAGCAATCAAACGATGTGCCCATTAACGAGCAGTCCTTTAACATTAACGAGCTTATATCGAGAATGACTTTTAGTACCATATCTTCGAGATATCACGAGAACTTGTAAGTACGATCGTTACCAACCCATGCCTAATTATTCCCACAAGATTCAACACTTTATAATAAGCATAACTTAGACAACCACCTCCATCGGTACCGTTCTGTCATGTAGAACCCTCTTTACCTTTCACAACCGAATATGAAATTCGCCCTCCCATTAATTGTAACCTTATCGTGACAACCATGTCAGATACCAATTTTTCCTTTCCCAATATCACGAAAAGTACTCATATCCAAGATATTCTAAGAAGTCTTATCACGAAAAATACTCATATCCAAGATATTCTAAGAAGTCTTACTTCGATACACACTTGCACAAAAGCTTCCTTCATGTCCTTATTGTCCACTACTTTTCTTTATTACCCGCGATCACAATACGTTTGCCCACATTTGATGGTCATCAGCAAACTTACACTTGTTCTCACATACCGAAGTGTAATACTCTATCGTTGCTGAGTTGTCGACCAGCCATTGGTTCACTAGTATCACGCACACCATCATTAAGCCTTAACAAAGCTAAAGTCAAACTGATCATATCATAGAGCAACCCACTGTTGTTAAGCCATAATTGCCCTTTGTCACTTTCGAGCAACTCAATGCTAAAATATGGAGACCCTGTAACCCTCTGAACTATCTTCCTATTTCTCATGAACTCACACAATAAACGAGTCTAATCACAACTCCACAAAACAACCGAGTCTAATCCCGACTCCGCACAATCGAAATCGCAGGCCATAACTAGAGACTGGACTTGATCACTTTCCCGAATCAAAATAACACACCTCGTACCATGCCACGACACGTCATAGATCAACCATTCACGTAATAATTTAAGGATAGATTTTCATCTTCTGAGGATAATCAAGATAAGAAGGTCCAGCTACCAATTGGAATCAACTAGATAAGAATTTGAATAAAGTCGCACAAGAGAATGAAAGAATTCAAAGTTTTCTAAATGTCTTATAGCCTCTCGCAGATAAGTATAGAGCTCATCGTACCGATCCACAAGACTCTACTAGACACGCTCTTGTATTATAGACCGGGTAACCTAGGGCTCTGATACCAACTTGTCACAACCCATTTTGACTAAGCTTGCGGGCACTTACCTTTTCCATCTCGGTAAGCGAACCCTCAATCCAACGATAAGTAAAGACATGAATAATTAAATTAAGCAAGCGAAAAAGAATAATTACGTAAGTCTCATAATAATATCTATAAAAATAATGCGGAAATAAGGAAACACCCACAGGGTCTGATCTAAGTCATACAAGAGCATCTAAAGGAAATAAATACGAGTCTGGAGTAATATAATAATACATCAATCTGTCTATGTCTCGGAGTAGAAAAAAGTAAGACATAACAAAAAAATAAGTCTTCAAGGCGGCGAACTACTCGTGCTCACCCTGGAAACTCGATGCTAATGCTGAAGGCTACTCTCAGCCACGAGAGACGGAGGAAGACCCAACCTGGTACTCTGCATTCATAAAAGAATGCAGCAAGTGCAAATTAGTACAAAACCACAATACCGGTAGGTATCATAGGCCGACTAAGTATAGCCAACATAATTTAGACAATAAAGCAAGATAGGCAGATAAATCAACAAGTATAAGTCAAACATAATCATAACCAAGCACACGTCATCGCCTAAGTAGAGCATCTAATCCCAAATGTGCCAAGTCTCAATATGCCCAATCCAAATTCAACATCACAAGTAAAGATAAGAAAAGAAGAGATTTTTAGTTTTTTGTTGATCAGGCGACACCCAGATTTGAACTGGGGAAAAAGGATTTGCAGTCCTCTACCTTACCACTCGGCCATGTCGCCAAAATGCTACAAATACAAAATAGATGAAAACTTTCCCAGATTACTGAACTGCTTTTTTATTGTACTTGCACCTTGAGTTCTGTTTTCCTTAATTTTTCCTAACATCACAAGTAAAAACACCAAGTCGTCTCAGTGTAAGTCATGATGCAATGCAATGCAATAATGTATGAATGCAATGCAATGCCATGCAAATGTTGTGTCTATATGTACTCCGAACGGAAATATTGACGTCTCAACAGCACAACCTAAGGTGACTCGCGAAGTCTAAGTGCTACTCGTCCCGGATCTTTGCCCAACAGACAAATGAGGCCCGAATCTTTTCCCACGGGGGTTCTCACCAGCACCACCTTGGGGTACCCGCGAATTCCATGCATTCCCTCAATCCACTATTCCGGGGCTAACATTGGATGGGGTTCTCACCAGCACCACCTTGGGGTACCCGCGAATTCCATGCATTCCCTCAATCCACTATTCCGGGGCTAACATTGGATATCGAACTCTCGCATCACTCTCATTTAAAAACCGAGCCCAGTTCATCACAGTGTTTCATCAAGTGCCAACAATATATCAACAGTATATCATGAGAGTGCGTGCAATTCGTGTATCAACATTAATAATCAGATCAATATCACATGTACCAACAATGGGTACGCCAACAATATATCAGGGTCACAAGTACCAACATAGGTACGCCACCAATATCATGAAAGACTACACAAGTCATACAGAACTCTATCCTCGTATCAACGTCATCCCGTAAGTTACTACAACATCACAATCAAGAAGGAATAAAAGATTCCAATATCTACTAACAGCACGTGGCATCAAGCCAACATAATAGAACAATCAAGTCACAACACAACGGGGTAGCTAGCCCCAACCGCACAACAAGGCCCAACCTAAGACAATATCCAACTCAACTTCATACCCGAAGGTTTACATGCTTTCTTCGACAATATCATCTAAATATATGCTTCGCTACATGAAGTCTCACCAATGGTAAGCCATAACCTACCTGGATGGCCGAACAGCAAACACCAACCAATCACTCTTTTTCCTTGCCCTTCCGCTGAGCCTCAAGATCAAAGAAGTCTAGGCATATTCGAAATCTAGATTAGAAATCATGAATATTGATACCTATATTGCTATCATTCAAATTTGGTCAAAACCAACCATAGAATTTAAGAAAATGGGGCCCACAAGGGCAAAATAGAAATTTTGGGTGTAAATTATCCAATTAAGCACTAGGTGATCAAAACCGATCAACTAATTGCTAATATTAACTCAAGGATTCATCCAATTTCAAAATCCAAGAAAAACTCCCAATTTTGGGTATATACCCTAACCCTTAATTCAAGAATCCAACACTAATAGTGGAAGATATATGATTAACAACCTTAGAACATCATAATCTAGCATAAATCCAATCAATTTCATCATTAAAAAGTCTAGAAAGAAGAATTCATAAAAACTCTCTTTTAATCCACAAGTTCTTAAAGAAACTAGCTCATTTTATAGATTTTCCTATGATGATTAATCGAATAAGGAATGGTAATGAAGATGGAAGAACTTACCACAATGATTCTCCCCCAAAAAATGCCTTGAAATGCTCGCAAAAGCTCTATTTTCGGAGTGGTTAATGAATGAAAGACTTATGGCCTTTTAAAAAGAAATCTGGACCGCCGGACGCTTCCGCGAGCAGGCCAGCGCTATCGTGCTACCACTTCAGAGATTCGGCCGTGCTTTCACGCCATGCCACTGCTTTGGCGCCAAAGCTGTCACCAAACACCAGATTTTTCTTGTGTCTTACAAACTTGAAATCGACCCTCGGAACCATCCCGGAACCTCCCGAACACAAACTAAATATGTAGATATACATAAAAACATATGCTACAGACACACTCATGGCCTTAGAATTCCCATTGGAGGTCTCGTTGACCGAGTCAACCCCCGATACCTCAAATTCAACTACCCAACCCAAGTCCCGAAATGCACCCGAGTGCATTGGGAACTAAACCAAATATACACACCAGTTCTAAACGACCATCCAGAACTCTCAAAATTGATAGATTTCCTATAAAGGTCCATTTACCCGAAAGTCAACTTTAAGTCAACCCTTTTTCGCTTTAAGCCCAATTTCACAAAAAGTCACCCGAATAAATTCTAAACACCTCGAGAAATGTATTAACGGTCCCCTCAGGTCAAAAGAGAGAAAATCAATCTCGAGAAAGGATCAAAAGTGCCGGAAATGCAATAATGACCAAACGGGTCGTTACAGCATGTCATCCGTCTTCAGAGGCATTCATATGTACAGGTTGATTCTCTTTTATCTCATGTTTCCTTCATTTATTTAGTATGTTGTTCTTCATGCCTTGCATATTCGGTACATTATTTGTACTGACATCCTTTTGTTTGTGGACGCTGTGTTCATGCCCGCAGGTAGACAGGGATACGATTCACACCCTGAGGCTGCCTTCTCAACGCTTGTATGGGAGCACTGCACTTGTTCCAGAGTAGCAATCTAGCTTGGTATGATTCTTTCGTGCACATTTGGGTATGGCGGGGTCCTGTCCCATCCTTATTATGTTTTGCACTCTAGTAGAGGCTCGTAGACAGATACGCACAGGTAGATGTTCTATTGCCATCTCAGTCTGCATTTTGTTGTATCATTATCTTTGGTAGCCTTGTTGGCTTGTGTACTTGGGTTCAGCTTGATTACGCTTGTATATATATACCTCTTGGGCTTGTTGTCATGACCCAGCTGGGGACCGCGACGGGTACCCGGGGCTAACCACCGAGCACCGCTCGTGCTATCATTTCCTTAACCCATTTAACAATCATTCATCGATTCCCTGTTAACCTTAAAAAGGATCTGGTTTTCATTACAGAATATAATGCTCTAATACAAGAACATATTTCTATATACTTTATACACATACATACTATCCACGTCGTGGAACCACATAGCCCACATCGAGTATCTACGAGCCTCTATTGGATGACATATACCAATATACACAAAAGGATCACTCCTCTTCGGGATAGTGGAGTGCTCCTGTAAGTCTGCAGATGGCTCCTACGGATCTGCACCGTCTCCCTGTCCACCTGTGGGCATGAGCACAGCATCCAAAAAGAAAAGGATGTCAGTACGAGCATTGTACAGAGTATGTAAGGCATGCATCGAGAAATAAAGAAGAGAATAAGAAGATAAAGTGAATACAAGAAGATAACCAGTAGCTGCTTGCCTCTTAAGGCGGATTCATGCATGCATACTCATAAACATCATATCATGTATTGCTACGGAACGTGCAGCCCGATCCATATATCATCATGTGTCAATATAATGCCGTGGAACGAACGGCCCGATCCATTACCCATATATCCCGCGTCCGCGCATCCCGCGTCCGGGCATCCCGCCTCCGGGCATCCCGCGTCCGGGATGAGATCATAATGTGCCAGCTGACCAGGTGGCTATGCATCTATAGCGCCTCTCCTTTCCCCATATCCCCTGTATACATATACATATCATTCACTTATATAATATATATATAGCATGCATGAGAGCCCAAGGAAAAGCTATGGCTCTATCGGAGTGACGTAAGGTCGGTAACCTCCGATTTTATTATGAATAAATCGTGATCGTCATGTCTCACCTTGAAGGAACAATTGTTATAAGGTGGGACTATCCATGAAGAATACAGATATGAACAATAACGTCAAGAGGAACATAAAATAGGGTCATACTCTTATAAGAAGTCAATCCATATATTTTTGGAATCTTAAAGAAAATGTAGTCATCATCCATGAATAAAATTGAGACATCAAGAAATAGTTCAACATTCTTATATCGTCATTGAAATCATAAACTGGGAACCTTTACACACAAAATCATTCTCATTATAGTCATCATAGAAATATTCTCACCCTTGACATCATCGTCGTCATTGTAAAACATATCCATCGTTGTTGTCATAAAAGCTTACGGAGTCATAAACCTCTAGTTTAGGAAATACGAACATTTTGGAAACATTCATGAATTATTAGGAAAGGGGTTATGCCTTGGAATCATGAACATCTAACTTTTGGAAATACGGAGGCTATGAAAACATTTATGGGATTATAATCATAGGAATCATGCCTTTGAAAGAAAGGGACGAGCCTCACATACCTTGGACGTTTACCATTCTTATCGCTTGTTCGTTTCCCTTATGATGCACTCGTGTATACCTTCAAGAGAGTTCATGCCGTCGTTAGTTAAGCAATTATAAGAACAGGCTTCTATTTCTAGGGAAAATTGGGCAGCATTTTCTTTGTTTCTACTACGTTTCCCATATTCTACTTCAGCTCCCAAACATTCACAACAATAATCGCAATATAGAAACCAACAATCATCGTTTATATACATTTAGCAAAATCCACCAATTTCCTCCAATTTCTCCACACTTAGTGGTTTTAGCCTATCATCACATCTCCTCATATGTCACACTTATCCCATGGTCTAAACGTTATTTATAATGTATTCATGATCACAACATATCAACATTCATGATTTCCATCCAACTTCCATTCAATTGTGACACTACTCATCCTTTTAAAAACTCATTTTCCATGTTTTTCTACAATCCAAGCATCTTAGCTTTCCAATGCCTTAAACAACATAGTAAAATCATGAAACATACCTTAGATGATGGTGGAACAAGCTTTGAATGGAATTCTTCCTCTTGCACCAAAGTTTCACTTCGCCTCCTTAGGGTTTTCTTGAAGAAGATGAATCCTACTTGAGTTTCATATGCTTTGCTCCATGGATTTTATGTTGTTGATCATCAATTCCCCTTGAATTTTTCTTATGGATGAATGTTAGAGTATTCTCTAAAGGGTTCTTGAAGTGGAGAGTGGGAATGAAATGAAAATAAAGTGAAAAAGGGCCCTTATATTTAAAATTGAAATCTGGCCGAGGGACTTTATACGGACCAACATACGGTCCGTATAATTTTTACTGACCGTATGTTGGACCGTACATTTGGTCCAGAATGTTATCTTCATCTTGGCCAATTATACGGTCCAACATACGGCCAGTATAATTTATACGTACCGTATGTTTGGCCGTATAATGCCAACTGAAATGACTTCCGTTCTCGTCGACTCGTTTGTTCTCCGATCCTTATGGAACCTTCTTAATACTTGTTTAGCACTTCAATACCAATCTAAGGGACGTTATTACTTAAGACATCATTATGCCCTCGTTAACTCGTTGCTCGAAATTCTTGTCCGATATACAACATGCGACTCGCTTTCCCTTAATAACTTTCGTTTCTCATCTCGGATGTCTTTGAGAATCTTAATTAGGGCCATTTACACCCTTATTGCTTGCCAAAACATCGCATATGTTATGTCTTTCGCTCACCTATTCACTGTACATGTACGAAGAATTTTCAAGGTGTAACACTTGTTTCCCTTCAAGCTTATGATATCCATTAGTTAGCAGGTTGTCTCGTGATGGCCCTCATGGCCCACTTTTTGGTATGACTATGTGATGCATGTATGTCTTGTGGTGCTCAGTAGGCTAGATCTGGGTGCCCGTCATGGCCCTTTGGTTGGGTCGTGACATATGCCATATTCATACTTTACACGTATTTCATGCATACTATTTGTAGATATGATTATGAGCCCATGCAGATCTAGTTCCGTACGAGTGATGATGCTTTAGCGCGTTCCGTTGACAAATGGTCTGGTCGGCTAAGAGACAGGTTATTGAGATATGATATGATGAGAACGTGATCCGAGGATTTATCGGAGCGGTGATATATAGGCCTCACGAGCCCCCCATGGGTCACGGTTCATTGACATTCAAACGTGTGTATATCGGGAAGTGGAAACAGGCCTTGCATTGCATTTGCATCTCATTCATCCATACTTTATACTGTTGTTGTGATTATAGGTATTTGACTTGTCTTATATTGAAATCTATCTGTTATGTAGGTTTAGCTGTTAATGTGATTATCTCGTATTATGGAAAAATGGCAAAGTAGTGTGGATTGGAATCGTGAACCAACCCTCTTCTCTGTTCCAGAAATGGTCGATCAACGATGCAGCGGAGTACTCATTGCTTATTGTACTCATACTACACTTGTTGCACCTTTTTGTGTGGAGATTCGATTCCTAGTACCAGTGGAGCTCGTGACTATCAGGCTGACCGCTAGAGCCTTTGCTAAGACACCGGGGTGAGCACCATGGTTCTGGACGGCTCCGGACTCTCCTTTATCATTTACATTATGTCTTTCTTCATTCTAGACAGTCCTATTTATGTATTTTCAGACTATTTGTACTCCTAAGCAGTCCTTGTGTTTGATGACATTAGATTTCAGAAAGATTTGTAATAACTTCTAAGTATTTCTATTTAAGATTGTTAAGACTTGAAATTGACTTGTATGATCTAATTTCGCTTTTAGTATTTCCTTATATTTTGGGCTGTTAATGGTTTGTGTTGGCTTACTAGTACGGTGAGACTAGTGTCATCATGACTTGGGAAATTAGGTAGTGACAGATTGGTGTAGAAAAAAAAGTTTTTTCAAGAGTCTAAGCTAGTTTCACGAAGTACGCACACCTGATTATCACCCTAATGAAATATGTAGGCAGCACTTTCCGGATCCGGATATGAAAAAAAAATCCAAAAAGAAAAAGAGAGTTTTATTCAATATTCAAAAATTTAAAAAAAAAATATTCTTTATTTAAAAATATCCGAAAATAAAAAAGAAGAAAAGAGATTTATTCTTTACAACAACAAAAAAAAGCCAAAAAAAAAGGAGAGAGTTTTTTTACTTTACTTTTAATTTTTCACGAACTACGCACACGTGATTCTCATCCTAGTGAGATACGTAGGCAGCCCTTATTGGGTTCGGTGATCCTTATTCAAAAATTTAAATCAAAGGAGTTTTTATATTCCTTATTCCAAAAATCCAAAAAGATTCTACCTTATTTTTAGGATTACTCTTTGTAGAAAATTAAAAGATTAAAAAAATACCAAAAATATTTTCTTTTATTCCTTCTTTATTCAATTCTTCGAAAATAAAAAACAGTTTTCTTTTCTTATAAAGATAAAAAAAAATCAAGAAAATAATACATTTGTCTACTCTCTTGCTGAACTACGCCTGGCCTGATTCTTGTTTCAACAAGATACGCAGGCAACCCTTATTTTGGGTTCGGTCCCACTATCAAAAAAATAAAAATCTTGACTTGGTTGGTACTAACATATTTAGGAGTGTGCAAGGGAAAGTAACATATGTTAAAAAATTGTGATGATAAAGAGGACCAATTTTGTTGTGAACCATAGATTCTTTTGGTACCTTTTGATTGTACCTATGTAACACTTGAGAAATCCTTTGTTAAAAGTTAGGGTCAAATTAATCCAAGCTCATCGTTTCAAGTGCATTGTGTGGTGAGCTATATTGAAAATTCAATTACATGCTTTGTTGATCTAGAACTTGGCTCGAATGTTTGTTGAGGCAAAATTTTGAGCAACACTTGGTTTGAGAAAGGATTGCAGGCTTTCTTTAACTCGATTGTGTCTTTCAAGCCTACCAAATGACATGCAATCCCTAGTGTTCCCATTTTGAGCACAAAACTTTTTCTTTGGATAAACCACAATTTAGCCTATACCTTTTGAGTGCATAAGTGTACTATCCCTCTTTTGGCCCCACCTTCCTGAGCGTACTTACAAAGATCTAAATTGGGTGACAAAGTGAAAAGGTGAAGGATGCGAACGTCCAACAAAATTACAAGGACAAAAGAAAGAGCTGCAAAAGATATCCAACAAGAAGAAGGAAAACTCCATAAAAAGGGAGAAAAGAAAAAAACTTTAAAAAGGAAAAGAAACAAAATAAAATACGAGAAATGAGAAGAAGCGGCAAAGCAAATGAAGAACTATTACGGAAGTGCAAAAGCATTGAAAGCATAGTGCTCAAGGAGGGAATAGTCACTTTATCCCAAATAAGTATCATTCCCATCCTTAAACCTATATTACAAGCTAATGACAAGTCCTACTTGATCCCATTCTAAGTGTTCTCACATTAGTAGATACTTACATGAAGGCCAATCATATGGTATCTCAATTGCATGCATTGAACATCCTTCTGAGTGTGAGTTTACTTCTTGAATGTTCTAAGATCTAAATGCTTCTACAGACTGTGAATTAGGCGTCTGACCTGATTCTTGCTACGGCAAGATATGCATAGGCAGTACTACAATGGGGCTCAGTCTCGCTTAATAAAAAGTCTCATATCCCCAACAGATAAAAACTGGGGCATTTTAAAAAAAAAAAATCCATTTCAAAATAAAAAAAGAAAAAATGAAAATTTTCAAAGGGGAAAAACTTACTTCTTTTGAGTCTTCACAGGGTACGGCATTCCCTGGTTGCATTTTAGGGAATTAAAAACCCCTACTTTTTTTCATGATTTCACAAGGTACGACAATCCCTGGTTACATTTTAGGGAACTAAAACCCCCTACTTTTTTTCATGACTTCACAGGGTATGACAATCCCTGGTTGCATTTTAGGGAACAAAACCCCCTACTTTTCTCATGACTTCACAAGGTATGACAATCCCTGGTTGTATTTTAGGGAACTAAAACCCCTACCTTTTTTCATGACATCACAGGGTACAACATCCCCTGGTTGCATTTTAGGGAATAAAATTCCCTACCTTTTTTTTATGACTTCATAGGGTCCGACATTCCCTGACTGCATTTTAGAGAACAACACCCTTATTTCTTCTCATGCCTTAACAGGATACCACAATCCCTGGTTGCATTTTAGGAAATAAAAACCCTATTTTCTTTTCATACCTTCATAGGGTACGACGTTCCCTGGTTGCATTTTAGGGAACCAAAATCCCTGTTTCTTTTCATGCCTTCACAGGATACAACATCCCCTGGTTGCATTATAGAGAACAAAATTCCCTACATTTTTTTTTTTATGACTTCACAGGGTCCGACATTCTCTGCTTGTATTTTAGAGAACAACACCCCTATTTCTTCTTATGGCTTAATAGGCCACAATTCGTGGTTGCATTTTAGGGGGAAAATCCCCTACCTTTTGTTATAACTTCACAGGGTACGTCATTCCCTGGTTGCATTTTAGGGAACAAAAATCCTTGTTTCTTTTCATGACTTCATAGGGTACGACATTCCCTGGTTACATTTCAGGGAACAAAAATCGTTATTTCTTATTTTATGACTTGAAAGGGTACAATTTGCATTTTAGGGGGAAAAAAACCCTACTTCTTATTTCATGACTTCACAAGGTACAACAATTCCTAGTTGCATTTTAAGGAACAATAAACCTTACTTCTTTTCAAGCCTTCAATGGGTACGACACTCCCTGGTTGCATTTTATTTTAAAACAGGAATCTTATTTTATTTTTGTACCTAGTATCAATGTTTTCCATTCCATTGGAGTAGTTAGTTTCTAGTTTTTACTAATAACTCACAAAATTTTCTTAGTGCAAACTTGGACGGAAAATGTTGTTCGTTTTTGTTTGTCTTTGATGGCTTTCAGGTTCTCCTGCAAAGCGTAGAATTGATATTCGAGAATGAAGTTCCATCTTTGGTCAGAGAAAAGAAGAATGCTCAATCGCAACGACAGTTAGAGTTAGCTTTGATATATAAAGCGGCCTAACGTCTCAAGATTCATCTTCTTAGCTTTTAATCAAGAAACAAGCATCCAAGAACAAGCATCAACGACTCAACCCAAGTCTAAAATCCTAGCTTTAAGATCAACCTTCGAGATCAATATACCCACCGAAAGAAGGTGAGCTGATAACTGAAGATCCAAACGAAGGTCCAAAGGAAGGCTCAAGATAAGTGGAGTAGATAGGACCTTGTATTTCATTTCCACTTTTGTTATATGTTTCATTTCTTTTTTATGTAATATCAAGAGCCACAGACCGGAACCTCGAAGGGACCTCATTCGATTCTCCTGCTCATCATTCCATCTTTATGCCCACTTGAACTACATGTGACCTGATTCCCTTATTACCCGGGATATGTAGGCTGCCCAAAACCAGGACTCGGTCACATCCTTTTCTTTTATTTCTTTTCGCCTTTCAAATAATTGTCAGGTCAAAAATTAGTCACAGTGTTCACTGTTTTGCCTGAAAACTCTTCATGTTTCCAAGCAAAGAGGGGCATTCTGTGAACACCTAATTTTTTACCGAACATAAGTTTTTACACCATTTTTAATTAGGTTTAGTTAAATATTTTAATTTTTATCTCATTTTTTTAGTAAGTCTTACATTTAAAGATCGAAAGCTACAAAAATAGAGATATATTTTAGGATAAGTTTTGCCTTCATATTCAAAAGAAAAAGAATTACAAAAATATATTTTCTTCTAATTTAGATTTTAATAAATAAGCTAGTGATTTTTAGTAGTTTTCTTAGTTATATTTTATTTTGGACTAGCTATTTAACTTTTCTATATTTTTAGTAGTCTAAAGATTGTTAGTTAATATTTTTATTATGTATCTTTTAAACAAAACAAAACAAATAAGGAAAAAGAGAAGAAAAAAAAAGGAAAAGGACAAAAAAAAAAAGATTTCTTATAATACTAAACCCCTCACCAGCTACAACACACTCACGTTTTTTTTTTTTTATAAAACCGATCCTCCCTAATTTCACTCAACTAACTATCCTCTCCCCACAAAATTCTCACCAAAACAAATCCCTTTAGTTTCCCACTCCCTCACAATCTCTAAAACACACATACACACGCCACCACACATACAAATACCTATATAAATTAACCATCTACACAGATGCATACACGCACAACACACAGAGAAAGAGTAAAAAAAAAAAAACACAGAAACAGTAGAGAAAACAGAAAAACATGGAGAGAGAGAGAGAAAATACTGAGAGTAATTTAGGAGTTTCGAAAAGGTTTTGTTCAAGTTCGAGGTTTTCGTTCGTGGTTTCAAGTTCGTGGACCTAAAAGTTAGCTATTGTTAACTTTGGAAATCAGTAGATTGTAGCTGTTTTCTTTTTGCGAATTAATCTACGCAGAGGTAACACTCAATCTTCTTTATATAATTTAATGCTACGATTGTATGAGACCTGATTCCAATGTTACGAAGTTTCTCATTTTGTATGTGTCCAACTGTTCATTATTCTTTGATGTTATGATATGAGATGAATGTCCAATTTTACATATTAATTTGATCCTGTAATTGAAATTGAAATATAACCTGTTAAATGATATTTGAAGAGGGGTAAGAAATATGAGTTTAATATGCCGTGAAAAATGAAAAGGTCAAACTAAAATAGCTAATGTGTTCGATCTATAGAGATCCAATTTTTTTTATTTTTTTTTTATAATATGATTCAAGAGATGAAGAGTTTATGTATTTTAAATGTTATTTTTTGGGTCATATGTATGTATACTTAAAATATAAATTCATATGTATTGAATCATTATTTGTTGAACATGAAATATCTTATTTGTTTGGAATTTTAGATCTTTAACAATGAAATGGCCTGCATGAGTATGAATATTTAAAAGTAATCTGATCATTAACAGTATGGTTCGAATTCGTTAATAATAGTAGGCAATAGGATTTCGCTCGAATGTCAGCCAAAATTAGGTTCCCTTAAAAGATTAATCATGTGTTCAGTTACGGTCCTTGATTTATATGTAGTTAACTTTAAAAGACGTATGTGCGGCTACGCTCCTAGGACGAAAATATAAGTCACAACTTTAAGCGAGTAAATTAGGTAAATGTAGTTAAGAATGCAAACATGAGTTTATCCAAGATTAATTTAAGCCGAATATTAGTCAATAAAAGCGACTGTGCTAGAACCACGAGACTTAGAGAATGCCTAATACCTTCTCCCTGGTCAACAGAATTCCTTACCCGATCTTTTATTTTTGCGGACCAACAATACATAGAGTCATTTACTTTTGATGAGGGATTCAATAATGTGACTTGGAACACCAAACTCAATTCCAAGTGGTGACTATGAATAAATGAAATGATCCCCCGTCACTTTAATTGGAAAAAACCCTTTTTGAAAAAATAAATTTAAACTAATTTCTTTATTTACCAAAAAAAAAACAAAGGGGTGTGACAGTCTCAATCAGTTTAATAAACACAAATAGAGGTCAAAGATCATACCTTTATTGAGATTCCCCCAAAAGTCCTTTTCACTTATTATTTCTTGATTTTCAAGAATCTATGGATTGGAATGATAAGCTAGTGTTAATGTCACACCCCAACCTTGGGGGAGAGGGGTGGCCGGCACCCGAAGGCCCGAGCGAATCAACTGTGATATCTGAACTCTATAACATGAACTGTGGACCAAGAAGGCCACTAAATGATAATAATGAGAATAAAACATAACAACCTGCAAGCAGAAAGGCCCAAGAATACATATATCCATATCTAAGGCCGACAAGGCCATAACAAAGAAAGATAACTATCCAGAAGGATGAAAAGGCCAAACAAAACACATAAGCACTGACTGATAGTCTGTAAGCTCCGATGACTCTGACCAACAACTCCAGAGAAGTGGAGTGCGACAACCAACTGCTAAACTCTGATACCTTACTGGGGAGGTGCACGGGCCTATATACCTGCACCTGTGGGCATGATCACAGTGCACAAAAGGGCGTCAGTATGAAAGATGTACCGAGTATGTAAGGCGGTAAGCATAAACATAAAGTATGTAATAACATAAGAATAGATATAGAGACAACCTGAAACTCAGAACAAAGCTACTGTGGGCATCCATAACTATAACATGAATGTAAAGGCATGCTCGTAAAATCATTCCTCACTATGGAGGCATATACAATATCATATAATAATAAATCCCTTTATGGGGTGAACTCATCATAACTGCAGCCATAAAGCACGCGGTAAATCTCTGCCTAACTTATCAGTGGTATGCACAGCTACGTGCTTGCCCAGCCGTCTGTGACACGGCGCGGTAATGCAAAAAATACATCTCGGTGCACATCTACGTGCCTTCCTGACCGAGTATAGCGCTACGCTATAATGAAAAAAAATACATATATGTAAGTTCAATACAAGACCGACCTCAGAAGGGATATCATAGAAAGAGTTGGAGTGACCTATCGTCATTATCCTCCGACTATTGTTATTGTCGTTACGTTCTTTATTCTTTAATTCAAGAGATAATAAACATGGAGAACATGTCAGATATTTGATATGAATTACACGTGAAGAAGGGTTCAACTCATTCGGATGGTATATGATCAATTCAAGTTTAGTGGAAACGTTTCAATCGATGACTGCAAGAGATAATAAACATTAAAGTTGCTAGATATAAATCATATAGATGGGGAAGAACTTAGTTCAATCTAAAGATGTGTGTTCATCTCATGTTAATCGGAAATATGTTTCAAGAAAAGTTCGTCGAATTCTAGTCATACCACAAGAAAAAAAAAACCCTACATACCTCGTTGTTGAAGCGAATCCTGTCCCACAAGTCTTTTTATCCTTTAAAACTGATTAGCTACATCATATGAAGGATTCGAGATCAATTCCAAGTCTATAACTTATAAGAACATTAATTGAGACATTTTATCGAATAACTCGCGGGCGCAAAAGTCACCGTTTTTTCTCCTTACTAAGGAAGAAGAATGACTTCGTTTGGACACCGGAGTGTCAAAGAGCTTTGCTAGAATTGAAAAGGTACTTGTCCAGCCCGCCTCTACTGCACACACTGAAAGCGGACGAGCAGCTTTTTCTCTACCTTGTCGTATCCGAGGTAGCGGTAAGTGGTGTTTTGGTCCGAGAAGAATCAGGTACGCAATTCCCTATATATTATGTGAGTAGAACTTTAGGGGATGCGGATGTTGACATCCAATTTTGTCCCGCCTCTCCTCCGAAATACTTATTTGTGCTTCTAATATTTTTGAGAAAATAAAATAAATATATATTATTTTTTACTAAATTATTAGCCTTTTATCAATACCGACACTTCATTATTCTATTACAGTTACTATTATTATTATTATTATTATTATTATTATCATTATTTAATTCATATCATTTCGGTATTTTACCAGCTTACGCACAACGCATCGTATTTATCTTTGCATAATTAAATAATGGTATTTATTTTACTGTGGATTTTCAAAAAAATATTATTGCACAACTATTATAACACCATATAATCTTATTACCCGAGTTCTAATAATTACATATTTTGGTATTAGGTGATATTTTGCCACTCTCAGTACATCGTTAATCAAAATGGATCTCTTATTCAAATTTAAAAGCCAAACTATTTCCTGCACTCGGTCCGTATTTTGACTTACCGGATCCCAAATCAAAGTCCAATTAATTCCTAATATTTTTTGGACTAGCCCATATCTTTTATCTCAATTTTTTAACCATTCTATGTTTTTTTTAATTTTAGCCCATCTTTTAATACCCGATCTAAAAATCGATCCGGTCCACAAATGGACCGGGTCCGATCCTTTCTCACCCAAAATAAGGGAAACCCTAAAAGGGTTTCCCCTCATTTCCCATTTTTCCGCCGCTACCCTTTTCTCCTTCGTCTCCTCTCTTCTTTTTCCCCCTTTCCCTTTTCCGCCGCTCCTTCCCCACCACGCCGCCGCTCCTCTCTTGTCATCATCCCCACCACGCCGTTCCCTTTTCCCTACCCCCGCTCCTTTCTTTCCCTTTCATCATCATCATCGTCGTACCCCGCTACCCCACTCTCCACTCACCGCCGCCCCTGCTTCCCTCTTTCATCATCACCTACGCTCCCTCCGCTCCTCTTTTTCCTTACTCTATAAAGGGGGAGATGATAAGTTTGTTGAAGGGGAGAAAAAAAAAGCTTTGGAAGAGAAAAATCGAAAACCCCAAAGAATCTGAAATTTTCATTTTTTCTTTCTGGTCACGAAAAACCCCAAAATTACCTCAACAAAAAAATAGTTTATGAAGCTCCTAAATCATTCTTTTAGCAATATTATTTGATATTGAGTCGAAATCCACACCCTTTTTGTTCTTTTTTGCCCTTGGCATCCGTTTGGATTCGATGGTATACAAATCCGGGATTCGCAGTGTTTCGAAGTAGATTTGAAGTGTCCGAGGTTAGATCGAAACCTTCGCACCCACTCCGCTGCACCCGAAGAAGGTAAATCTCCCTCCTTTAAATTATTTTAGTATTTGTCCGATTGTTTGAAACCGTTTTTTGTTTGATTTATTGCTTAGTTGTATTTTAGTTTCGTTTGGAGTTATTCTGGTTGAATTAAGCATAAGCAGTCCTGTTTAGTTCAATTCGGTGAGTATGTTGGCTTTATAGGAAAGTTCAGATTCACCCGATGCTTCTAATTTACATTGTTGATGGATACGTCATTGCACTGATCAAGTGTTAATTCAGATTGGATGATCTGTTAATCGCGTTTGCATGCATTAATTTTTCTCCATCTCATTTGATTAAGCTCATTTAAACATGTTTGTTTTAGCACTGAATTGGTAATTTATTAGATAAGCTCAGTTAGGTGTTGGTTGCTTAATCGTGTATATACCTAACCTTAGTCACACCTAATGCAAAATGTGCATGTTCATCTCAAGCTAGCTATTGTTCATTTGTCTATGTCAAGCCTGATATTATTTGGTAAATTTTCGTACAGATTTGGTTTCCCTGTGATTAGTTGAATTTAGATTAATCCTTGAAGATGATATACTATCTGCCTATGTTAGCTTCAAGGATCATATTTGCCTACTTGAATGGCTTAATCTTGCATGTTTGAGGCTTACAAATTGCAGAATTAGGTCCATATCATTAGCTGTTAAGAGTCATTAAGTTATGCAATTAATGAACTAATTAATATCACTAGCAAGAGTTTTATGTGTTTTTTTTTTCACTATCATGAAAGGATGTCAGATGTTTACTAAGAATTTAAGAGTTAGTGTATGTTTCAGCATAAGGTTCAATTGGCTTACAAATTTGTTGTTTCTTCTTCTTTCTTGACAAATGTGTTATTTTGATTGTTTAAGATGGGTTTTGAAAGTAATGACTTATTAAACTGGTGATAACATGCTCAATTACACTTGAAAGATTTGTTTTTAAAAAAAAAATAAAGATTGGCTTACCAAGGTCAAGTTGAAACCCAGATTCAGAAGCAAAAGCTTGTTTCAAGTGCAAAATAGAAACTGTTAACTTAAAGAAACATAATGTATATGTGAATTATGGCAAATTCAGAGAATCATTTTAGAATTGAAGTTGACTAGTTAAAAATACCTAATATGATGTTGTGTACAGTTTAACAGGTTTGATTTGATAAGGAATAAGTATCCAGATTTCTTGCTTTAAGGATTGATTCTCACTCTATTTTGTTTATATTACCCTGGGAGATTTTTCTGGTTATGATGTGGACTGTGCTAACAGAATCAGGATCTTAAATATAATCAAGATTTGAGATGGTTTGTGTGCTTTAATGAATGTTGGAATGATCACTTTTTATTATGAATAGGCCTGTTTTCATTCATTAACATCCCTTAAGAATATTATGTGGATCAGTTAAATGCATATCTCTATGTATTACTTGTTGAAATCCAAAAATTGATATTGTCATATTCCATTGAATTATCTGTTGGGATTGGTGGCTGCTTTTGGAATGGATAAGCAATCGATGGCTACATTTGTCTTTCAGAATAGACACTAAGATTATTGTAGTTCTGATTCAAGTTATTATAGTACTTTCGGGTTGTCTCCTTATTTTGCTGTTATCTGGCAGTTCGCTTATGGGTTTAACCCCTGATGTTTCCTTTAAGTTGAGTACAATCTTTCATGATATGACCCTCGTTTGCTATTCTTTTCCTGGCATTTTCTGTAAAAGATCTGAAAATACAAACATGAACTGGTTGACTTCATCTCACAGTTTGTTCTAAATTCTGTCCAAGATCAGATAAAAGAGCCTAATGTAGCTTGCTTTGAATTGGATATTTATTCCCTTCGTATCTGAAATATTCCTTTGGGTATCACTCTTGGTTTACTTCTATTCCCCTGCTTGCTTCAGTCTTATTTCCTACGCAAACATGAGCAGTTGATATGTGTTTGGCCACTTGGTGTTTGTTTGGTGTTGCTGTTGGCAAGAAACTGCCTTCAGTTGTCTTAGTTTACTATGGCAACTGATAGAAAACCGCATTTTAACATTCAAAATTTGTTTGCTGGCATATAATTGGGTATGAAGCCATGCCCAGTTGTTGAGTTTGTCCTGTGTGAGTGCTGCAGTTAATGTAAAAAATCACAAGAACACAATTGGTTTATTCAGTGGAGATTGTTTTCCTCAAATTTCATGCGCTTGTGTAAATATATGTCAGTTAAAAATCTGCATGTAAAGACATATTGAAGTTGTGTTCGTGAAATGCACTTGGATATACATAATATACGTAATCAACAGAGTTGTTTTGAATTCATATGTTTGTATGCTTAATCTTATTGATCATGTACTAATTCCTTTTCTCTCATATTTTTATGCATGACTATCGCGTACGAGTCCAAGACTCGTCTTCTTCAGCATTTGGAGTTGGGCTAAAAGCCCAACGTGACCTCTCTCCTGTCCAGTTCTGTCTGCAACAAAAAATATAGAAAACAAAATTTCTGGGCTTGAACCCACTCTCACCAACAACAGCAGCAGTCCTTCAAATGTGGGCTGAGCCCATTGATTTTTATTTCAGCCTCTATTTCGTTTTATGCATTTAAATTGTATTATTTGACTACTTCTTACTTTGCTGTTTTCCTAGCTCAGATGAATTTTAGTAAAATTTAATGGGTTAACTTTAGTATAATGGGTAGGATTTAAGAAAGGAAATTCGCCATTAGTCCCATTTTTATTTTCCTGTTAAAACTATTTATAACGTCCAATATTTATTTTATTTAGCATAATTGATTTTCAAAATAGCATGACTTTATATATTGAGTTTAAAAGAATCATATTTTGTGCTCATCATCCCAAAAATTCCAAAACGTCACTAATATGCAAATATAAGTTCAAACACATTCTATGAATAATTCTACAAAGTTTATCCAATAATACATTTTTTTTTAGTCATGTATAGTTAATATAAATGAAAAAAAAAACTCATCACCATATTAATACAATACAAAATTTTGTCAGAAGTTCATATTTTTTGCAAAAAACCTATAGGCGAGTTGTTATATTTTTGCAAGTCTTATTTTCAACAACATTATTACATTTTCATTCAAGGCTTTAGCATTTCCAAATTTTTTATTTTAAATAATCTTTAAAATCTTCTTTTATGCAATACATCATATTTTGTACAGAGTGTTCTTTCAAACGACATCATTATTACTTCCATTTAAAGTCGTAGCAACATTTTAAGCTTTATTTAATAGCATTTAAAATCTTCTTTTATGTAAACTATCTTTTATAAGTTTTATTTCTAAATAGCATTTTATTTAAAGCCTTAACAATATTTATAAGTTTTATTTAAAATGGCATTCAAAGCTCTCTTTTATACAAATTCTCACCTTAATTAATTAACCTAAGTTGGCCGGATAACCGTAAGTTAACGGATTCTAAAGGATGCCTAACTCCTTCCCTTTAGGATAATATAGAGCCCTTACCTAGAATCACACTGGTTAAGCAGACTATTAATTGAGGTTTAGTTTTAACTTTGCCTTAGTTAACCTCTAGGTGTCCTAATTCACCGTTAAATTAATTAGGTGGCGACTCCTAAAAACAAAACAAATAGGAATCTCCAATACGTCATACTCCCTAAATTTAACCCGGTTAAAAGGGGGTGTGACAGCGGAGACCCTTTATCCCCACCTAGAAAAGTTGGCATCGGCATTGCTAAGTGCTTCTAAAAGCTCAAGCCTTACTTTCAATGTCATCCGATATGTGTAGTGACTACTTACCCTCTAAAGAACATCATGCATAAACCGGAATTATCGGGTAGACTAATTAAATGGGCCGTAGAGATTAGCAGATATGATATCGAATACAAGCCTCGGATGGCCATCATGTCCCAGATCTTGGTTAATTTTGTGGCAAACTTCACCCCGGCTATGGTCCCCAAGGTTGAGAAAGAACTTCTACTAACCTCGGGAAAAGCTTCGGGTATTTAGTCGCTACACACGGACGGGGCCTCGAACCTCAAAGGTTTCGAGCTAGGAATCGTCCTTAGAACCCCCGCCGGGGATGCCGTTCGACAATCCATTAGAAATGTTAAATTGACTAACAATGAAGCCGAGTATGAGGCTATGATTGCAGGTTTGGAATTTGCTCGGAGTATGGGGGCCAAAATAATTGAATCAAAATGCGACTCTCTCTTGGTCGTTAACCAGGTGAATGGCGTCTCCGAGTTTAAGGATGAACGGATACAAAGTATCTGGAAAAAATCCAAGTGATACTATACCGGTTTAAAGAATGGACCATGCAGCATGTACCCAGGGAGCAGAACAGTGAAGCCGATGCATTGGCCGATTTGGGATCTTCAGTCGAAGGGGAAGAAATCAACCCCGGGACTATGGTGCACTTGATGAATTCAGCGATAGAAAACGGACATGCTGAAATAAACACAATGGGTTTAACTTGGGATTGGAGCAACAAGTACATCGACTACTTGCGAGATGGAAAGCTCCTGAGTGACCTAAAAGAATCACGATCACTAAGGACAAAAGCTGCACGTTTCTGCTTGGTAGACGGCCAATTGTATCGACGGTCTTTCTTCGGACCCCTGGCCAAGTGTTTGGGTCCCGGAGAAACCGAGTATGTGATGAGAGAAGTACACGAGGGGACCTACGGCAATCACTCCAGTGCTGAAGCCTTAGTCCGAAAAATTATCAGAGTCGGTTACTACTGGAACCGGATGGAGGAAGATTCGAAGAATTTTGTCCGGAAATGTGACGAGTGTCAAAGACATGCTCCGATAATTCATCAGCCCGGGGAGTTGCTGCACTCGGTGATATCACCTTGGCCCTTCATGAAGTGGGGAATGGACATTGTTGGTCCATTGCCATGGGCACCAGGTAAGGCCCGTTTTATTTTGTTTATGACTGACTATTTCTCCAAATGGGTTGAAGCGCAGGCCTTCAAAAAGATTAGAGAAAAGGAAGTTATTAACTTCATATAGGACCACATTATTTGTCGTTTCGGCATCCCGGCCGAGATAACTTGTGATAACGGTCCTCAGTTCGTTGGCGGCAAAGTCAACGATTTCCTCGAAGGGTTGAAGATCAAGAAAATCGTATCAACTTCGTATCACCCGAGTGTGAACGGACAGGCAGAATCCACGAATAAAAAAATAATTCAAAATCTGAGGAAAAGACTTGAAACATCAAAGCATCACTGGAGGGAAATACTAACGGAGGTATTGTGGGCTTCCAGAACCACATCGAAATCAAGCACGGGAGAAACACCATTCTCGTTGGTCTACGGGGCCGAAGCCCTCATTCCCGTAGAAGTTGGTGAACCGAGTCTCCGATTCAGGTACACCACCGAGGAGTCAAATGAGGAGGCCATGGCCGTAAAACTCGATCTCACGGATGAACTTCGCGAAAACGCGTTGGTCCATATTGCAGCCCAGAAGCAGAGAATGGAAAGGTACTACAACCGGAGGGCCAATTTTCGACATTTCCAAGTTAGGGACTTGGTGCTTCGGAAAGTTACCTTGAACACCAAGAATCCCAACAATGGAAAACTGGGTCCGAACTGGGAAGGGCCGTACAAGATAATCGAGGTAACATGCAAAGGATCGTATCAGCTGGAATCCATGGACGGGAAACGGTTGCGCAATAACTGGAATGTGG
This sequence comes from Lycium barbarum, assembly GCF_019175385.1. Lineage (NCBI taxonomy): Eukaryota > Viridiplantae > Streptophyta > Magnoliopsida > Solanales > Solanaceae > Lycium > Lycium barbarum. The sequence goes on from NC_083344.1 coordinate 84,477,659, forward strand.
CTCATTTGAAGAGATACTACTGCTAAGGTATGGACACTTGTGTTTATTTATTAACCTTTTATTTTTTGCAGGAAGTCGAGTACCGGATACAGTTAGCTGCTAGGTCTGAAAACACGTGTTGCACTCTTTTCCTTGGTACGGTTTTGTCCCAAAATGGGTTTTTCGACAAGGTTTTTAATGAGGCAACAAGTACAATGTGTTACTTGATAAAGACGAGGACAAGTGCCCGGAAACTCGGGGCCACACCCTACGAATGAGGACTTGATAGTGCTTACCCGATCTTGCAGCTCGGATAAGCACTAGGGGACTACTATACCCACATCGAGGTTTACCCCGGTTAGTCGAAAACGGAGGAGCTCAACAAAGCAAGTGAACGCTAATAGATGCTATCCCGGAAAAATCCTCGAGATTTTTGTATTTCCCACATTCGCCTAAAGTCGGACCTTCTGTAGTAGGTTTAGATGTAAGGACCAAACGATCAGAACGAATCCTGTCAACTTAGTACTTGCTACGGCAAAAACAGAAGGAAACGGACGAAGTCTTCATATCATGTACATGAAAATACTTGCAATATTAAGATCATTACGGATGTGTCTTCTTGTTAAAACGGCCTACCCTGGTGACTACCACCGAAATTCGGCATCATTTTTAACTAAATACCCTATACCGGGGACTATAGTCGAAATTCGACAAAGGCAACAAGGTCACATTGAACCGAGCCAAAATCTTGTAAACATCCCAAATGGGGACTGCTGTATTAAAAATTGGTAAGGCCAAAAAAATATCGGCCCTAAAAATGCCTAACGTGATTCGGCGACGTCTGAATTCACAAAGCATAAATAAGTCCCACGGGGCAAACCACTCGATCAAATTCCCGAACAAAATGTACCGGATGAAGAGAAAAGTCAATATTCAGGCACAATCGAAAACAATGACTCCGAGTCTCTGCTTGTCCTTAAAACGGACCGACTGTTATACCCCATTTAAACCGGGTCCAAATTGGAGTACAACATATTGGAGATTCCTATATTGCTTTATTTTAAGGAGTCGCCACCTAATTGATTTTAAGGTGAATTAGGGCACCTAATCATTAACTGAGGTAAAGCTAACTAAACCCGTTAATGGTCTGCTTAAATTTTAATTCTAGGTAAGGGTTCTAATTATCCTAAAGGGAAGGGGTTAGGCATCCTTTAGAATCCGTTAACTACGGTTACCGGCCAAACTTAGGTTAATTAATTAAGGCTAAATATAGTGTTTAAATTTTAGAAAATGGCTCACAACTATTGCTAAAGTTTTAAAGGAAAATAATGTTAGTTAAAATAAGATTTACAAAAAATATAATAATTTGTATAAAAGAAGAAATATAAAGGCTATTTTAAAATAAGACTTATAAAGGCTGTTAAGGTTTTAAAGAAAGAATATAATAATGCTATTTAAATAGGACTTGTAGAATAATTTGCACAAAAAGAGACTTCAAATGCTATTTAAAATAAACTATAAATATTGCTATGCTTTAAATAATAATGTTATTTTAAAAATGAGGCTTGCAAAATATAATGATTTGCATTACATGTAGAAGCTTTAAAGAGAAGACCTAGCCAATTTAAACTTGGAATAAAATTACATTATATGTAGAAAATCTAAAATTATTTGTAAATAGCATGCAAAAGGTGATAGGGTTTTCTTTCTCTTTTTACTAACTTCATTTAATTATATTCAGCTTAAAGTATGCATAATTTGATAAATCTTTAAAATATTTATAAAATGTACTTGAGTTTATTTTTGCATATTAATGACGTTTTGAAATGTTTATGATAAAAAATATGATTCTCTTTACTTAAAATATATAGTCATGCCATTTTGCAAATCAATTATTCCAAATAAAATAAATATTAGACGTTATAAATAGTTTTAACATGAAAAGAAGAGAATAAAACTTATGGAATTAATTGTTAGTCTTCCTAAAACTAACTACCCATTACTAAAACGAAACCACTAATTCATTAGGATTTATCTAAACTAAGAAAACAAAACAAACAAAGAGTTAGTTGCATAATACAAATTAAATGCACAAAGAAATAGAGGAATAGATAATTTAAATGGGCTCAGCCCATTTTTTTTAAAAGAGCTGCTGCAATCGGGCATGGGCTCAAACCATTTTAAAGCTGCTACGATCTGTTTACTGCTGTTGGGCCTCGGCCCAGCAGAGATTTTATACACTGCTGCGGATGGGCTGGACACGGAAAAGATTTCGTTGGGCTTTTAGCCCAACACCGAATGTGGAAGAAGAACGAGTCCCTCGGATTCGTATATGATGGTCATGCATAAAAATGAAAGGAAAAGGATTAGTATACTTCAAACCTATACGTCAAAATAAAAAATAAAAGCAACATCCGAAACAAATTAAAACATCACATAAATAATAAATAAAAGCAGGACCTTGACATGCCAAATTAATAGAGCAAACTCAACTCACAAGTGATGTATATATACATTAAGTATACTTCGTGTACACATGCATATAATTCATAAAAAGTAGCAGTGGTGCACACATATGTGTTATTGGGCCTTTGCAGCCCAGCAAGAGATAAAGTAAAGTAAACAGCATTCAAGTAGGAAACTTTGCACTAGTGAAAGAAAACAATTTAAACCCACTACTTTAGGGGAAGGGTTGAGTTGGTATCTGATACTTAGTTTACACTTAAAGAATGCGATGTATAACATTTTATGTCTTAATATAAAGATATCATACAACCTCTTCTAGTGAAAACTTTGACATGGTTCAAACAGTGAGGTAGTAAGTTTAAGGGATTTTTAAGAGAACCAAATCAAATATCAATTTGTTGTCATGACTGAAACAAACTGCTTAACTATACACTCAAGTTTACGAACAGATTCAAGTTGCTAGAAAAATGATCATAAGGAATGCAATTAGTACATTTATCATCCAAGCACATCTCACAACTTATTAGACTTAACAGGATATGGATAAAACTTTCAGATATTAGGACTGGTTTTTAAAATCCTTCTAAAACCTTCAAAGTATACTCTAATGGATATTTGTCACTGAACTGGCAGCAGACAGATGGTACCAGTTTCGCACTTTAAGGGGGAAATATATGGCACACAGAAGGGGAAACTGGCAGCAGACAGACACAAATACAGCAACAAACAGATACAAATACAGCAGCAGCAGATGGTTTTCGTATATTCTTAATCAATACCTTAAACAAATACAGCAGCAGATTATCTAATTCATATTTAATGCTACCAACAAAGTAAAAAAAAAAAAAATCGTATGAGGGCTTAAGACCTCAAATCCCGTATGGCTAGAAAGAAATGACTAAAGTCTGGAAATAAGGATATGATCAATCTTAATGGTACAGGCCATCATGCAGGAGACAGGTTTATTAGAACACTTAGCTTATTTTATCCGAACCATAATTTCACACTTACCAAACGATAGACTGCCAGTTTAACACATATTCTGCAGACACTTTTGCAACCAATCAACATCCAATATCTATTATAGAATGATCAACTTATTGTAACAGCCGAATCAATCAACATGGAGTGCTTACTCAACATGGCTACTGACCCGGATGACATTTCAAGGGAGCTAATCTAATATGCCGGACTAACAACCAATTTAAGTTTAACATAGCAAGCTGCAACAGGTAGGTAAGACATAGAGAACTAAATCAAGGCAGTCTATAGGGTTATTAGAACTAGGCCAAACCAATGTATATAGACAAATTTCTTTACCAAATTAAAATCAAGACAGCAAAGAAGGGAAACTATTCATCTAATCCGTAACGGGCACATGAACAGACCCCCTCACACGTTAGGCCAACACATGTAAGACCATTTGATTAACAGCTTGGACTAAGTCGGCAAAACATAACTCACACATTTGAATTAACTAAAGCCGAGCTATCACACCTAAATACGTAAATAGAGCCAAACTCGATAATTAAACCATCATACAAGACTGATTAGGTCTGAACTAATATCAACATACAAGTCGACTTATCCATTAAAACTAAGCTAATCTAACTAATCAGCATGTTTTAAACCTACATAACGATTAAGAAAACATAGATAAGCAGAAAGTAAAAGGGAAAGGGGAAATTACCTTCTTCGGGTGCAGCGAACTGGGTGCGGGGCTTCGATATGCAACTTCGAACACTACGATTTCCAAAGCCGTACGCACTCAGATTCAAGGAAATCCCAGAAGCAATGGAAAACAAAAAATGATTCAATCTTTAAACTCGCTATCCAGAAATATAAGACTGATAAAAACTAAAATTGCTTAGGGGATTTTGGCGACTGAGGGAAAGAACTCTCTCTTTTTTAAAGGAGATTTTGTGCAGCTAAAAATAAATCCTTTTTCTTAGGGGGAATTTTGGCGACTCAAAAATCTACCCCCTTTTCTCAATGAAACGATTATTTATAGGATGAACTAGGGTTTTGCTAGGGTTTGACAACTGAAAATTTGGGCGGGATTCTTAGTCGAAAATCTTTTCAAATCAAACATTGGGGTTGTCCTTTCTCTGTCTCCGATCAGAACAACGAAGGAAGAAAACAAAACCATTAAAACCCTTCGTACCCGAAAGTCAAAAAGGAACTGATCAAAAGCGATTTAGGTTCATAACGAACAACACTCATTAATACTTTCAGATGCCAGCAGAAAAGAAAGAGGAAGAAAACAAAATATAACCCCCTTCAACGGTTGAACAAACTGACGGGGAAAAGGACGGGCATTAATTGCTTTTCCCCGAAATGGCCATGGACGGCCTGGGGGATCGAAGGTTTACTGCTGATTTTGCTCTATTCAAACGAAGAAGAGAGAAGAGGAGAAGGGAAATAGAGAGAAGGGGGGGGGGGGGGGTCTGCGGCGGATGAAAGAGGGAGTATACCCTAGCCCTTTCATTTCTTGAAAAGAATTGGGCCGGGTTGTTGGCTTAATGGACTGGGTCGGACCAAAAAGAGTAGTGGGCTGAAAGATGTGGGTTGGGTATTAAAATGGGGCTGATGAATAAAATGTAGGCTGAGTAGTGAATTAAAATGTGGGTTGGTTTCACAAATTAGGCCTTAGCCCAAATAGTTTTATGATTTAATTATGGACTGAATTAATACGGACTAAATTATTACCTAATATAAAATATGTAATTATTAGTGCCCGGATAAAATAAAATTATACGATGTTGTAATAGTCATGCGATAATATCAGTAAATAAACGCTATCATTTAACTGCGCAAAATAAATGCGATGCGTGTGCATAAGATGGTAAAAATGCTGAAATGATTATAATGCAAATTATGATAATACTGGGAATAATAATGATAACAAAAATAATAATAATAATAATAATAAGTAACAAAATAATAACAGCTAGTGACTACAATAGAATAATGAAATGCCGGTATTAATAAAAGCTAATAATTATAGTAAAAAATATAAATAGTTATTTCTTAAGTGGTCAAAAATACTAGAAGCGTAAATAGATATTTCGGAGGAAGGCGGGACAAAATTGGGTGTCAACAACTTGTCCCTCTTTGCCCAGTAATGATGAAAGAATTTTCGGGCACAGACGTTGACTCAGTAGCCTATTTTGTCCCGGCTTAAAGAAAATTTGAGAGGATTATGGCGGAACTCCAGTCTCCGAGTTGCCTACATATCTCGGGCTGCATGAGAATCAGGCCGTGTGTAGTTCTGGGATAACTACGACACTCTATGAATAACGAATCCCGATTGGCGCGACTCTTTGCAAAATATTGTCCCACTGTCGAATTATGATGACACTGGGTGTTTTGATAGAACTCGGGAATTCTGAAAATCGAATGTGCTGGAATGCAAGCGGAATATTTGGGGTTGGAGACGAGTGTTCGAGGTAGATCGTTGACCCTTGTCGAGAAGTCTGATCATCCTTCCCAACAAATTGCCCCTGTTCGCTGCTTAAGATTATGATCCACGAGTTGATGTGCAAAGCCATTTTAATCTTGTCACTTTCAAACAGCCACAAGCTAAAAACATTTGTTAGTGATAAAGAAATATATGTAAACAAGATAGGGTTGAGGAAGTTTACACTTGTAAACCGTATTTCGAAAGTTAAATATACATCATGCTTCAGAGATGTATTGAATTTATGGCTTCCACTTGAAGAAGAAATTAAGTCGACGAAAGCTAAATCCACATCCACGTCTGTTTTTTGAGGAAAGCTAAAACCATGATGACACCACATTTTTAAGGGTAGCTAATTTTATGACCATATTCAAGCCCTTATGTACAAAATCCACTGTGCGCAAATATAAATCCACGTCCTTATCCATGAAATCCATGCCCGCGTCATAAAACTCATGATGTAGAAAATGAATTCATGTCCTCATACACAAAAATCCACTCTGCACAAATATAAATCCACGTCCATGTCCACATTCCACGGTACAAAAATATAAATCCACATCCACTTCCACAAACTTTAAGTGCAAAGAGATAAATCTACTTCCACATCCACAAGATCTATAATGTAAAAAAATAAATCCACGTCCACGAAATTCACTGTGCTGAAATTTAAATCCACGTCTATGCCCCAAAATCCACAATGCAAAACATAAATCCACGTCCACTCCACGAACTTTATAATGTAGAAATATAAATCCACGTCCACATCCACATCCACATCCACGAATTCATTAGAGCGAAAATGTAAATCCGCGTCTACTTTCACAAAATTTATAATGCAAGAAAGATAAATACACGTCCACGTCCACAATGCTCATAATGCAAAAAGATATATCTACGACCACGTCCACAATATCCACAATGTAGAAAATAAATCCACATCCACACAATCCACGATATTGAAATATAAATCCACGTCCGCTCTCACAAATTGTAATGTAGAAATGTATATCCACGTTTATGTCCACATCCACAAAACCATTCGTGAAGATATATAATTCCACATCCTAATCCATGTCCCGTTGTGACGGAAGTTAAATCTACAATTGTCCCCACGATTTGACATATGATGCAAGATTTCGATACTGCCATCTCATTAAATACCACATTCTACAAAGAACTTGTTAGCGCCTTGAAATAAATAAATATGTACAAAGTGATGACAAAATTGAGGAATTTAAACCAATAACAGGTGACCATGTTCGTATCCACTTCAAAGAAGGTTAAATCCATGATTATGTGTCCTTGATCCATCGAGAAATGCCACGAGCTAAAACAACTGTTAGTGGTAAGAATATGTAAATAGCTGGGTTTGAAAGAATTACGCTCACAGCCCTTGGTTGAGAAGATAAATTCATGTCCACTGTTGCGATCAAAATTTCATGAAGAGTGGAACAACGTCCACCGTTTAGCGCAAGCTAAATTTACATTAACATTGAAGAATATTTGTCTTTTGAAGAAAGCTAACTCTTTGTTCACGTCCATAATTAAAATTTGAAGAAAAGTCAAATACGCGTTGCATTCATGTTAATTGAACCTGTCTCATCAAAGAAAAATTGTGAGTTTTAAAAAGAAAATTGGTTGACTTGTGCATATCGGGGAACTTGGTCCTTGAATTGATTCCTGTCTCGGTTGCCTCCACATTCTTCGATGCCCCACCAGATATTTTGCTTTGCCAAGGAGTTTCAGTAATAAGTAATAAAGAACGTGTTCTTATTTAAAGTTGTTGAACATTCAAGACCACTTTTGTGCTACTTCTAAAAAATTACCCAAGTTTCCAGTCTTGGAGGCGCTTGGTTCTAAACAATTGAAAAGTGAGAAGTTATAATGAAAGTTTTTGGAAGCGATTTGATCGATTTCAAAAATTTGTCCCAGTTTCAAGATACTAGGACACATGAATTTAAACAATGGGAAGACCAAACCTTTATACAAAATCCTTATGTATCTTATAGGGACTAAAATGGTTGGACAAACCAAAGACTTTAAAATAGAAGGGTCGAACCCGCCTTGGGTTGCCTACGTATCCCAAAGGAATCAAGCCAAACGTAGTTCGTGAATAAAAATAAGAACTTTTGAGGTTTTTTTTTTCTTTTTTTTTTTTTTTTTTTTAATAAAAGGAGGGCCGAACCCGATGTGGGTTGCCTACGTATCCAAAAGAAAATCAGGCCACACGTAGTTCAAACCTAAAAAACAAAGACACCGGAATATTTTAAAAAGAGTGGCCGAACCCGATATGGGATGCCTACGTATCCAAAAGGAAGTCAGGCCAAACGTAGTTCATCACAACAAATGACAAAGTCCTAATTTAGAACGGCCGTAACAAAACATAGAGGCGACATGACAAAAAAAATTCTAGCTTATGCCCCCGGCCTATTACAAAAGGAAATTTAAACTTAAATTACTGAAACTCCCGGCGAACCGGGGCTGAGATGCAAATCCAATTCTTCAACTCAGGTCCTGGTTCGGCAGCCCATAAGGTCGGTGTTTCCGCAATGTCCTCAATCACCACAGCATGATCATCTTCATCTTCCACGAACAAGTTCTTGATCCCTTCCACAATATCATCATAGGCAACTTCGACAGTCAAATCTGAAGTTTTGGAGATGGCAGGTTTTGAGAAAGTTTGATCAATGGTAGGAATGGGTTTTGGCAAGAACATCTCCTTTCCTTTATTCTTTCGTGCTTCCTTTACTTCTTCCTCAGTTGGTTCATATCCCAAACCAAATGCAAACTGTTGTGCAGGGAGAACTACAGGCTCAACCCGCCCATTTAATGTCTTCCCTAACCCAAATCCAGGTTGATACCCATTTTTCAGCATTTCCTTTGCAACCATGATTGCGGCGCATGACATTTTTTATTCTTGAGTTTGACTCCCTTCACCCACTCTAGTAACATTCACAACCTCCCAAGCATGGTAAGTTGTTCCATCAAACCCTCCTGTTGCCTCAATGAATCGGATAGATTGCTCTCGATAGATGGACACGTCACATTCTCCTTGTACGCATATTTGTTGTTAATTCCACTCAAATTTGACGGTCTGATGCAAAGTAGATGGCACAGCTCCAGCCAGATGGATCCACGGTCTTCCTACCGACATGTTGTATGTCGTGGAGATATCAAGTACTTGAAAATCCATAATGAACTCAACAGGTCCAATCAGCACGTTTAACTCTATTTCTCCAATAGGACGCCTTTGAGCCCTATCAAATGCTCGAATATTCATATCACTTGTCTTAAGCTCGCTAATATTATATCTGATCTTCCTCAGACTTGTTAGTGGACAAATGTTAAGTCCAGATCCCCCATCAATCAACACTTTAGACACAAACTGTTACGACACCTGACAGTTATATGGAGTGCTCTGTTGTGACTACATCCCTCTGGTGGTAGTTCTTCATTATCGAAGCTGATTCGATGACTGTCAAGCACGCGCCCAACTATTTCAGCTAACGTCTCACTATTTGTTTCGATTTGAACATATGCTTTACTCAAAATCTTCAAGAGTGCATTTCTGTGTACATCCGAACTCAAAAGCAAAGAGAGGATAGGAATATGGGCATTGGTCTTTTTCAACTGCTCTACAACTGAGTATTCGCTGGCCTTAATTTTTCTCAAAAATTCTTCTGCCTCGGCTTCTGTCACAACCCTTTTGGGAGGCATATTGCTTTCTTTAGTTTGCCTCAATCTAGTTAGCTCTTACGGAGTATAGCACCTTCCGGACCTTGTCATTCCTGACGTCTTAGTCTTGTCAGTGATCGTTTCCTTTCCTCGACATTCCATCACAGCTTGTTGATAGTTCCATGGTACGACTTTGGTATCGAGTACTGGCAACTGATTTGGCGCTTGAACTACCTCCACAGGTGTTGATGAAGCTCCTAATATCTTGATAGGCACAAAACCTCTTACCACTATAGCCGGAGAAGCAACGGCTATAAGACCATGATCTTCCACGCTATTCACAGGCACTATAAATTTGGCCAGATCGTCATCACTTTCATCTATCCCAATCATATTTATCGAGGCCCTATCATGGGTCGGGAATGGATTGTTATCCACATTTGGTGCCCGTTGTTTGACCATGATCTGTTTTGCTTCAATAAGATCTTCAACCTTGAGTTTCAATGCGTAACAACGATCAGTGGAATGGCCTTTTACCCCTGAATGATATGCACACGTTTTAGTGGGATCAAAACTTCTAGGTAGTGGATCTGGAATTCTACCTTCCACAGGATATAATAAGCCTGAAGCTTGCAGTCTTTCAAAAACAACGCTCAATGGCTCTCCTAACGGTGTAAAATTGTGGAAAGGTCTATTTGGGCGAGGTGCGGATGTGTTGTTTGGATGATGAAGTTGTGATGGTGGAGCTGGGTATGTTGGTGGTTGTGGAGCTCGGTATGTTGGTTGTGTGTTATAGACGGGGTAGGAAATTTGTGGTGATTGAGGCTGGTAAGATGACAAAGCTTGGTTGTATGAATTTGACGAATATTGGAAATATTGTGAGTGGGGAGCGTTAGATTGGTACCGCGGAGGTTGTTGATGGTGGTATGAGGTGCTTCCCAGAGCCATTACCGCTGCCGTTTCCTTTTCTTTTTTCTTTCCATTTCCTCATACTGCAATGCCGCTAGACTTGTTATTCTCCCTGTCTTAATGCCATCTTCGATCATGTCCCCAGCTTTGATCACTTCTGCAAAAGTTTTTCCGCCCATTGTCACCAAACGTTCATAGTATTCCGGTTCTAGTGCCCGAATGAAGAAACTAACCATTTCTATTTCCTCCATGGGCGGGTGTACCCTAGATGCTTCTTCCCTCCACCGTATAGCATATTCTCGGAATGATTTAGTTGACTTCTTCTTTAATTTTGTAATTGAGATTCTGTCAGGAGCGATCTCAATATGAAACTTGTAATGATCCACAAAAGCATTTGCCAAGTCATCCCAAGTACGCCATTTGGTTGTATCTTGCTTGGAATACCATTCCAAAGCTTTTCCACTCAAACTCTGATTAAATAGTTTGATTCTTATCCCTTCATTCTTCCCCACACCAATCAACTTTTCACAATAGACCTTCAAATGGAAGAAAGGGTTTCCCGACCCATCGAACTTCTCAAATTTTGGAATCTTGTAACTTGGTGGAAATTCTACCTCAGGAAATGCACATAATTCTTCATATCTCACGCTTTGGTTACTACCGAGTCCACGCAAACTTCTCATAGCATCTTCCAAACTTTTGAGCTTACTATTTGTCATTTCATCATTAACTGCCCTTGCCTCCTTTTCAACTTCAACATAATGATCAACATCTGTGTGACATAGTCCTTGGGTTTGTGTCATGGGTGGAGCTGTGGTATAGGTATATACCGGCGGAACTTGATGTGCATTGGTAATATCACGTGCCAGCGGTATGTATTGAGCCTTTGAAGAAGCGGCTGTAAACAAAAGAGGAGCATTTTGAGTAACTAGGTGGTCGAGGGGTTCAGAAGGAGCTGGTTGAGAAGTGGTAAAATAGTTCGCTTGGTTAGGTTCATCCAAGTTTGGGAATGGGGGTGGCATAGGCAAAGTCTGACGAACCCCATGAGATGGAGTCATGTGTGGTGGAGTTTGAGAAAATGACCGATTTTGAAGTCCTATGCGACTTAGTTCAGCAACTCGTTGCTCCAGACGAGCAATGATCTCCAAATGTGTTTCTGGTTCATTAGAGGATGTGGGATCACTCATGATCGGTAAACTAAGAGATGGCTCAGATGAAGTGGTTGCATTAATCAAACTTTGCTCCATTTTAGAACGAGTCTTTTTAGTTAACCAGGTGATTAGTGATGAGCCAGAGTCTGATTTCTTGGCTTTAGACTGTGTGAAATATGGATGCTCCGCCAGTTCCCCTTTAGCACAAGTCAACCTTTTGTTTTGAAAATAAGTTTAAAAGAAAAAAGATAAAATAAGAAAAGAAAAAGAAAATGAGTCAGTATACGGTAAGGACATATTATTGCACATAAACACAATATTGCACATAATAAATCGTGTTCTATAATGCAAGGGACCTCTTTATGCCAGAGGTAGGCCTAACGAACATTTGAAGGACAAACATGTCTTTTATGTATCATTCCATAACTCTTCCTAAAACTAATTTACAAGAATAATAAAAATTTATTACATGCCAGTTAATAATACAATTCAAAGTTAATATAAGATATCTAATACTTCATCTCTACTAATTTCCTTTGGTTGTCTTCAAACCTCCGACATTAATTGGATGCTCCACGACAACCCTGCAACAAAATGTCAGTTTTCCTGAAATATTTATCTATAGAGTACTAGGTCCACATATTCCTCACATTTGTCCTTCAAATAATGCACATAAATAGTGAATAGTGTCACTTAGAGTCATAGACTCATTTGGACATTTGGTAAGGTTGACTAATGAACTCAATACACCAAGGGTATTTAAGCCTCCTAGGTTTAAAATGATGCATGTCCTTACAAGGTTTTGGTTTTCGCTCTACCCTAGGTAGACTAAGAGTTGGTTTCCTACAACACAAGGCTCCCACAAGTGGATAACTTGGGAGTGGAGAGTCCGTGGCTGTCGACTGCACCGCCGATCGACTAAATCCACAAGATCGATCCAACTAAAGGGGTAATTTAGTAGTGCACGGCCGCGAACCGCAAAACCGCTTTAAGTGTGTGAATTTGTGTGAATTTTCCAGGAGTGGAGGAAGTATGAGCGCAATGCCAATTTAAAGCAAATACATATTACATAGCAAAGGCAAATAAGGAATAAAACAATAAAACATTTAAAAGCATATAAGGCAAAATAAAGAAAACAAACAAAACATCCAACAAAATATTAATTAACCTAAGTTGTTATGGTTAAGAACCTAAAGTCCCCAGCGGAGTCACCAAGCTGTTATACCTCATTTAAACCGGGTCCAAATTGGAGTACAACATATTGGAGATTCCTATATTGCTTTATTTTAAGGAGTCGCCACCTAATTGATTTTAAGGTGAATTAGGGCACCTAATTATTAACTAAGGTAAAGCTAACTAAACCCGTTAATGGTCTGCTTAAATTTTAATTCTAGGTAAGGGTTCTAATTATCCTAAAGGGAAGGGGTTAGGCATCCTTTAGAATCCGTTAACTACGGTTACCGGCCAAACTTAGGTTAATTAATTAAGGCTAAATATAGTGTTTAAATTTTAGAAAATGGCTCACAACTATTGCTAAAGTTTTAAAGGAAAATAATGTTAGTTAAAATAAGATTTACAAAAAATATAATAATTTGTATAAAAAAAGAAATTTAAAGGCTATTTTAAAATAAGACTTATAAAGGATGTTAAGGTTTTAAAGAAAGAATATAATAATGCTATTTAAATAGGACTTGTAGAATAATTTGCACAAAAAGACACTTCAAATGCTATTTAAAATAAACTATAAATATTGCTATGCTTTAAATAATAATGTTATTTTAAAAATGAGGCTTGCAAAATATAAAGATTTGCATTACATGTAGAAGCTTTTAAGAGAAGACCTAGCCAATTTAAACTTGGAATAAAATTACATTATATGTAGAAAATCTAAAATTATTTGTAAATAGCATGCAAAAGGTGATAGGGTTTTCTTTCTCTTTTTACTAACTTCATTTAATTATATTCAGCTTAAAGTATGCATAATTTGATAAATCTTAAAAATATTTATAAAATGTACTTGAGTTTATTTTTGCGTATTAGTGACGTTTTGAAATGTTTATGATAAAAAATATGATTCCCTTTACTTAAAATATATAGTCATGCCATTTTGCAAATCAATTATTCCAAATAAAATAAATATTAGACGTTATAAATAGTTTTAACATGAAAAGAAGAAAATAAAACTTATGGAATTAATTGTTAGTCTTCCTTAAACTAACTACCCATTACTAAAACTAAACCTACTAATTCATTAGGATTTATCTAAACTAAGAAAACAAAACAAACAAAGAGTTAGTTGCATAATACAAATTAAATGCACAAAGAAATAGAGGAATAGATAATTTAAATGGGCTCAGCCCATTGTTTTTAAAAGAGCTGCTGCAATCGGGCATGGGCTCAAGCCATTTTAAAGCTGCTACGATCTGTTTGCTGCTGTTGGGCCTCGGCCCAGCAGAGATTTTATACACTGCTGCGGATGGGCGGGACACGGAAAAGATTTCGTTGGGCTTTTAGCCCAACCCCGAATGTGGAAGAAGAATGAGTCCCTCGGACTCGTATATGATGGTCATGCATAAAACTGAAAGGAAAAGGATTAGTATACGTCAAACCTATACTTCAAAATAAAAAAGAAAAGCAACATCCGAAACAAATTAAAACATCACATAAATAATAAATAAAAGCAGGACCTTGACATGCCAAATTAATAGAGCAAACTCAACTCACAAGTGATGTATATATACATTAAGTATACTTCGTGTACACATGCATATAATTCATAAAATGTAGCAGTGGTGCACACATATGCGTTATTGGGCCTTTGCAGCCCAGCAAGAGATAAAGTAAAGTAAACAGCATTCAAGTTGGAAACTTTGCACTAGTGAAAGAAAACAATTTAAACCCACTACTTTGGGGGAAGGGTTGAGTTGGTATCTGATACTTAGTTTACACTTAAAGAATGCGATGTATAACATTTTATGTCTTAATATAAAGATATCATACAACCTCTTCTAGTGAAAACTTTGACATGGTTCAAACAGTGAGGTAGTAAGTTTAAGGGATTTTTAAGAGAACCAAATCAAATATCAATTTGTTGTCATGACTGAAACAAACTGCTTAACTATACACTCAAGTTTACGAACAGATTCAAGTTGCTAGAAAAATGATCATAAGGAATGCAATTAGTACATTTATCATCCAAGCACATCTCACAACTTATTAGACTTAACAGGATGTGGATAAAACTTTCAGATATTAGGACTGGTTTTTAAAATCCTTCTAAAACCTTCAAAGTATACTCTAATGGATATTTGTCACTGAACTGGCAGCAGACAGATGGTACCAGTTTCGCACTTTAAGGGGGAAATATATGGCACACAGAAGGGGAAACTGGCAGCAGACAGACACAAATACAGCAACAAACAGATACAAATACAGCAGCAGCAGATGGTTTTCGTATATTCTTAATCAATACCTTAAACAAATACAGCAGCAGATTATCTAATTCATATTTAATGCTACCAACAAAGTAAAAAAAAAAAAATCGTATGAGGGCTTAAGACCTCAAATCCCGTATGGCTAGAAAGAAATGACTAAAGTCTGGAAATAAGGATATGATCAATCTTAATGGTACAGGCCATCATGCAGGAGACAGGTTTATTAGAACACTTAGCTTATTTTATCCGAACCATAATTTCACACTTACCAAACGATAGACTGCCAGTTTAACACATATTCTGCAGACACTTTTGCAACCAATCAACATCCAATATCTATTATAGAATGATCAACTTATTGTAACAGCCGAATCAATCAACATGGAGTGCTTACTCAACATGGCTACTGACCCGGATGACATTTCAAGGGAGCTAATCTAATATGCCGGACTAACAACCAATTTAAGTTTAACATAGCAAGCTGCAACAGGTAGGTAAGACATAGAGAACTAAATCAAGGCAGTCTATAGGGTTATTAGAACTAGGCCAAACCAATGTATATAGACAAATTTCTTTACCAAATTAAAATCAAGACAGCAAAGAATGGAAACTATTCATCTAATCCGTAACGGGCACATGAACAGACCCCCTCACACGTTAGGCCAACACATGTAAGACCATTTGATTAACAGCTTGGACTAAGTCGGCAAAACATAACTCACACATTTGAATTAGCTAAAGCCGAGCTATCACACCTAAATACGTAAATAGAGCCAAACTCGATAATTAAACCATCATACAAGACTGATTAGGTCTGAACTAATATCAACATACAAGTCGACTTATCCATTAAAACTAAGCTAATCTAACTAATCAGCATGTTTTAAACCTACATAACGATTAAGAAAACATAGATAAGCAGAAAGTAAAAGGGAAAGGGGAAATTACCTTTTTCGGGTGCAGCGAACTGGGTGCGGGGCTTCGATATGCAACTTCGAACACTACGATTTCCAAACCCGTACGCACTCAGATTCAAGGAAATCCCAGAAGCAATGGAAAACAAAAAATGATTCAATCTTTAAACTCGCTATCCAGAAATACAAGACTGATAAAAACTAAAATTGCTTAGGGGATTTTGGCGACTGAGGGAAAGAACACTCTCTTTTTTAAAGGAGATTTTGTGCGGCTAAAAATAAATCCTTTTTCTTAGGGGGAATTTTGGCGACTCAAAAATCTACCCCCTTTTCTCAATGAAACGATTATTTATAGGATGAACTAGGGTTTTGCTAGGGTTTGACAACTGAAAATTTGGGCGGGATTCTTAGTCGAAAATCTTTTCAAATCAAACGTTGGGGTTGTCCTTTCTCTGTCGCCGATCAGAACAACGAAGGAAGAAAACAAAACCATTAAAACCCTTCGTACTCGAAAGTCAAAAAGGAACCGATCAAAAGCGATTTAGGTTCATAACGAACAAAACTCATTAATACTTTCAAATGCCAGTAGAAAAGAAAGAGGAAGAAAACAAAATATTACCCCCTTCAACGGTTGAACAAACTGGCGGGGAAAAGGACGGGTATTAATTGCTTTTCCCCGAAATGGCTATGCACGGCCTGGGGGATCGAAAGTTTACTGCTGATTTTGCTCGATTCAAACGAAGAAGAGAGAAGAGGAGAAGGGAAAGAGAGAGATGGGGGGTGGTGTGCGGCGGATGAAAGAGGGAGTATACCCTAGCCCTTTCATTTCTTGAAAAGAATTGGGCTGGGTTGTTGGCTTAATGGACTGGGTCGGGCCAAAAAGAGTAGTGGGTTGAAAGATGTGGGCTGGGTATTCAAATGGGGCTGATGAATAAAATGTAGGCTAAGTAGTGAATTAAAATGTGGGCTGGTTTCACGAATTAGGCCTTAGCCCAAATAGTTTTAGGATTTAATTATGGACTGAATTAATACGGACTAAAATATTACCTAATATAAAATATGTAATTATTAGTGCCCGGATAAAATAAAATTATACGACGTCGTAATAGTCGTGCGATAATATCAGTAAATAAACGCTATCATTTAACTGCGCAAAATAAATGTGATGCGTGTGCATAAGATGGTAAAAATGCTGAAATGATTATAATGCAAATTATGATAATACTGGTAATAATAATGATAACAAAAATAATAATAATAATAATAATAATAATAATAATAATAATAATAATAATAATAATAATAATAATAAGGATAAGTAACAAAATAATAACAGCTAGTGACTACAATAGAATAATGAAATGCCGGTATTAATAAAAGCTAATAATTATAGTAAAAAATATAAATAGTTATTTCTTAAGTGGTCAAAAATACTAGAAGCGTAAATAGATATTTCGGAGGAAGGCGGGACAAAATTGGGTGTCACCACCGACAATTCGGGCAAAAGTCATAACAAACATTCAAGCAAAAGAATAAAGGGAATCGGAACGAAAAATGTACATTTCATATATGGAGGTCTTTTACACCTGAAATTCCTACGAAGTTGAAAAACAAAAATCAAGCCAAAAAGGCAAAGACAAAATAAAGGCTAAGTACAGGCCCTGGTTTATCCGGTGCGGCTGGATCCAGAATGCTCGGATACTGTCCGCTCGGAATCTTCGGAGTCAGTATCGATGGCTCTCTTAGATTATTCCTCGGTCTTTTTAGCTTCGAGTATCAGGGCCTAGAGATCTGCAAAGCCATGCTTGGCTTGCTCAAGGGTGGCCCTCAGGGACTTCCACCGTTCATACTCCACCGCAATCGTGGTGTGAGCCTCGGCAGCCTCCACACTCCTAAGGGCTTCTGCCAAATAGGCCTCAGTTTGGCCACTAATTAATCTCTCTCTTCATCAAAGATTCTTTGGATTTGAGTGGCCGACTCGAGCTCAGCTTTGAGATGGTCATTAGCCTCGGCCGTCTCCTCGAGTTCGGTTTTCAGCTCGTCACATATCCAGGCCCTTTCCTCAGCTTTTTGCTCGAACACCCTCATCCTCTCCTTATACTTAGCACCCTCGGATTCAATCAGCCGATGCCTCTCGGCCATGTTCACGGTATCAGACTTGACCGAGTCAAGCTCCCCCCGGAGTTGAGAGATAGTGGCCTCGAGCTCACCAAGCCTCGAAGAAAAACGAGCATTATCTTGGCTAAGGCTGACCTTGTCCGCTTCCAGAAGTCGGTTCTTCTCGACCATCCCGGCCAACTCATCCTTTAACCGAAGGTTTTCGGCTTTCGCTGCTTCGAGCTCGGGTTGAAGGTTGGAAAGTGCAGCAGCTCGGTTCAATTGGTCCTCCTTTACTTGCAAAAGGTGCTGGAACTTCTCCGTTTCCCGACCCTGGGCATCCAGTTGGCCTCTAAGGTCTTAAACCTCTTGTTGAGCACGGATGAAGGCTTCATTGACGAGCACCATACTCTGTGAAAGAAATGAGACATTTAAACTTAGATAATAAAATGAGAAGGAAAAGTTCACATCGAATTATGGAAGGATAGACTGATAAGCTTACCCGGTTACCCGCGTGCATGCCCTCGTTAATAAGACTCTGCCAGGGGACCCCGTTCATCTTTCGCTTATCCAAGTCCGAGACGAGGGGCCTTAGGTAGCTTGCAACCCCCACAGGACGCGATAAAAAACTGCAATCCTCGGGGACGGTAATCACGGTCGATCTTGTCCTCCTAGGTTTCATACTGGGGTCGGGAAGATGGGCACCAGGCTATCCCTTGCACCAGTTTCAGTGGACCGGCTAGCTGCCCTCGTGACTCGAGGGATAGGGAGATGTCCGAAACTGGCAGCTTCCCCGGTAGCAGGAGGAGTATCCGAGAACATATCATCAAAGTTATCCGACCTCGAAGCTGGAGTCGGAGAAACTGGAGTTGGAGAATTCGGAGCAGCCTCAGCAGCCTCGGTAGAGGCAGGGATCTCGGAAGTTGCAGTAGCCTCATCGCCGGGCAGTGGACCAACATTCATTGGAGCCTCGGTCTCGAGGACCGGCTCAGCCCTCTGATCAGCTTTGGCAGCTGGAGCTTGCCCAGACCTTCTAGTCCTTTGCAGGGGGATCTCCTCGGATGAAGCATCACCTGAAATATCAACATATTCAATCGACCTTAGAGGAGTCGGGTAAAGAACTTCTTACCCATCTGTGTGCAATGTCGGAGCTGACGGTCCTTCCCCGGCTGAAGGAAGTGGTGGAATGGTGATATCCTCCTCCAGAATAGAAGCAACGGAAGGGGTCACACTGATCCTCCGAACGAGGAAATCAGGCTCTGTTTCGTCTCTTAGAGTCCGAACGACGCTTCTTGCCCTCTTTTTCGGTTTCTACCCTTTGTCTGAGGGGTTTCTCCTCGTTTTGTTGGCAGCAGCAATAATACGGGATGTACCCGCTGAATCAAATTCGGGTGCCGGCGCAGCGGGTTCGGCTGCTAGCTCCGGTCATGGGTCCACCGAGCCTTTGGGTAGACCTGAATACCGAAGATGTTACAAAAAGGGGGGAAAGGAAAAGGTAGAAAATGCGATAAATTCTGACCCAATCATAGTATTACCGTGGTTTTGAGCGACCCATCGGCCACGCGACAGGAGTCCCCATGTCCGTGCTTCATGGGTGTGTTGGCTAAGGAGAGCACCAACCCATTCGTTCATGTTCCGGACAGCCGGAGGTATCCATGCCACGGCTGGTATAAAGAAGGGGACAAATCGTGATAATATGAAAGGACAAACGTTTGACAAAGCATTCAAAGGTAACTATTAAAAGAGCTGAGACACTTACGATTATCATTCCACCTCTCCGGAAAGGGCATATAGTTGGCCGGAATAATATCCGCAGTCCTCACCCGGATGTAGCGCTCTAGCCAACCTCGGTCTCTATCTTAATCCATCTTCGAAAAGATTGGGTTCCGGCTTCGCTTGGCGAGCTTTATTACACCCCCTCGGAACAACCTTGGGGAATATAATCGGATGAAGTGAGCCATCGTAAACTCCTTCTTCAAGTTGTTGGCCAACAGCCGGAGGCAGGCCACGGTCCTCCAGACTATCGGACCAATCTGGGCCAAGGTTACATTGTATGTCTGGCACATATCCAAAATAACCGGGTCGATTGGGGGGTCGAGCTTGAGTGTAAAAGGATAGGTGTAAACGTACAAGAATCCCTCCCGATGATCGGTGATCGATTCATCAGGTCCGGGGGCAAACACTTGTACCGGACGGTTATCCCATCCGCAATCAGCCCGGACTTGATCAAGTTTTTCCTCGGTAATGGACGACGGGTACCGCCTTACATCAAACCCTCTATCAGCAACCGGAGAAGGCTTCTCAACTTCAAACTCCTTGTTATAGTTGGGTTTGGACGGTACAATGTCCAAAGCATCGGGCTCAACGACGGTTTTTCCTTTGGGTTGTGAAGTTGGCTTGGTTCCTTGAGAAGAAACCGAGGAAACATCCTGGGAGGTGGTTTCGGTGTTGGCAGACATTTGGAAGTTATGGAAAAGGAGATTGGAGAATTCGAAAAGGGAAAAGGAACAAGTTAAAAAATAAGAAAGAGTGAAGGAGCAGTTGAAAAAATTCAAAATGGCAAAGTGAGAGAAGAAACAAAGCAGCACTTTCGATAGGAAAACAGCAAATGAAAAAGTTGGGAAAGTTGGTTTTCTTACACACAATGTAAGCAACGAATTAAGGGGAGAAAACGGTTGAAATTAGCAAGAAATATGAGATGAAGATTATTAGAAGTGGAGAAGAAGAAAGTGAAGAAGTAAAATGGAGAAATGAAAGGGTTAAAAGCCTTATATAGGCATGGGAAACCAGCGGTTACAGATCCCAGCCAATCGGGGGATGCCACGTATCCCACAATTAATGAGACGTGATTTGAAACGACGTGCGTTACGGAGGTTGCCAAAGTTGGCCGTTCGGGATAAGACACTTGGTTGATGGCAGAGGGACGTGACGCAATTGTTCCCGCCAAAATGAAAAGATAAGAACGAGCTTATGGAACCACCGGTTTCGTGACTCATCCACTTCCCGTTACTCCGGTAAAACTACGGTCCGAAAAGTGTGGGGACTATCTATATACGGTAAAAATCGGATTTATGCTAGACCAGTAAGATCGGGAATCGAGGGAAGAAATAAACAAGCACGAGCATGAAGAATTTCTTTCGGACCGGAGGTATTGCACTAGAAGTGGTTGATCAGAAGAAAGCGGAGGAAATCGTTTGGTCCGGTTTCTCTATGGCCGAGTTGATTGTGACTGTTAGTCAGGTTTCTCCATGGACGAGTTGATCGTGGCCGTTAGTCCGGTTTCTCCATGGCCGAGATGATCGTGGCTGTTAGTCCGGGTGATCAGTTACAAAATTGCCACGCGTCAAGACCGTTCTGCCACATTGTACTGTCAATCGTACGGGTGTCAGACCGTACAACCCAACCTTATCCTTTTAGGGTTTTCTTTATTCTAAAGGGGCTTTATGTTGTATGCAAGGCCCATAAGGCAAAACTATAAATAGGAGGCATTTCCCTACTTTTAAGGGTTAGCTTTTTCAAGATCAAGAACATTGTAATAGAAATTATACATTGAAGCTCTCTCTCCTTTAGTCCGGATCAGTGGGATTTTATGCTTATTCTTCCAATATAGTTGGCTTAATCACAAACATCCATATCTTTATTTCAATCATTAGCGTATATATTCACGTACACATGCTATAGCACGCAAATCTAGAATTATTTCCTATAAACCCAAAATAGATTAAAGTTCATCCACATATCCTATACCTCACTTACAAATTCAATTGATTACCTAAATTCGAGGTAAACAAGAATGCCAGCATGTCTGACACGATTATGAAAAGGCGCCATTGATTCTAAACTAAGGTCATGGTGACAGCTGCACCGTATTTCCCGCTCAGTATCAAGGAAGACGAATGGTCTTTTCCATCGTGGGCACTTCCACTTCCAATGATTGTTTTAGAATCCACCTGAAAAGTGCGAGGACTATCTGTATTGGTGAAAATATGTCAAGATAAAAGATTGGACATGTGGCAAAGAAACAAGGCACGCTTAGATATTCGTAACATCTGCTGATTGTGGTCTCGAAAAT
The DNA here is from genome assembly GCF_019175385.1 of Lycium barbarum. Taxonomy (NCBI): domain Eukaryota; kingdom Viridiplantae; phylum Streptophyta; class Magnoliopsida; order Solanales; family Solanaceae; genus Lycium; species Lycium barbarum. Next base: position 84,499,819 of record NC_083344.1, read on the forward strand.
GATATGAGACTTGCCACCGGATACGACTTTCTGCTTCCGGAATTATGTACATCAAGGTGCCTTGTTGGGAACTTCGGAGAAAAAGAGGCATGCATAACCTCTTTCGAACAAATTCAACTGGTTTCTTAATAGACGAATTTTACTCTAACCAAGAGTGTAAGTAGACAAGTTGAAAAGAAAAGAAAAGTAATGGCATGACTTGTAAATTCCTATGTTGTACCATCCAGTTACTCAATCATTTGATGGAATTTAATCTGATAATTTTCTGCCACTTCTCTTATTGTAAGTTAGTATTTCAGATTGGTCCGCATTCTTGTATAATATAGGCTCCTGGAAGGACACCCTGTGTGTGCCTATTCGGCGGTAGCGAAAAGCAAAGACAAAAAAATTGTTAGTTTCTTACTGGTCTTTTAGATTACAAGCGAAAATTTGCAATAAAGACTAGGTAGAATAACATAAGCATCTTTTTCTGGAGAGTAAATTTTATCTGGGGCTGTGATAGAGAATTCTATTGCATATCCATTCTGTTGTCAGTAGAGCAAATTAAGGGACAAGAGACCTCTAGTTTGTTATTCACCTATTTCAAGATGTTACCCACGTTAGCATATATGTTTTGATGAAGATGCAACTTGTCCACTTTACGTCCTTATAAAAAAAAGTTTTTGGCTTTTCAAAAAAGGATTTAATAACAAAAAGAGTTGGCCCAAGTGCGTATTGTAGGCAGACTAGTGGACCAGGAATTTTTCCGCTAATATATGGATCAATTGGATCCGGCTCCTCTCCATTTTCCCCAAATTCTTGCTTGATTAGTGACACATATCATAGTCTAAAATTAATGGTCTAGATTTAATTAAACTAAAATAAAAACTCTTACCACAATTAGAATAATTAACTACTTCCATATATTTGCTCTCAAAATATATTTTTACGATCCCACAATTCTAAATCTACATTATATTTTTTCTAAATATATTAAAACTTTTCTTTCTTGGCATGAATATATTTTGGCCGTGAATCATTGTTATTTTTTTTGCTACCTTTTTTCTATCCCTCAATATTGAAGCTTATCTCATAGGTATATACTCACCTTCTCATTCGAAGATGGAAAATTAGAAGTAAACTTCAACCTATGAATTATGATGATATAATTAAAGAACTTTATAAAACAATATTTGTCAAATAAAAAATAAAAGTCTGGCCTAACATATTTTTAGTAGTACGAGCAAATTAAATTTAAGCACACAACTTTATGTTACTCTATCGCTTTATAGGAGTTGTGGCCCATTCAAATTCAAATAGAAAAATAAATATTATGAATGAAAAAAAGGATAGACATGAAAATATTTAAGGCACGGCAAAAGTTTACTCAAGGAAAGAAAGAAAAGTTTTTAATATATTTAGGAAAGATATAAGGTAGATCTGGAATTATCGGATTGTAAAAATATATTTTGGAAGAAAATATATGGAAGTAATTAATTATTCTAACTATGGTTAGAGTTTTATTTTAGTTAATTAAATCTAGACCATGACATGTGTCATTCATCCAAGCAAAAACTTGGAGAAAATGGAGAGAACATAAATGAAGAGGAGCCGGATCCGGATTAATTCAACTCAAAATGAAATTGTTACTTGAGAATAATCCTATATTTTCTGTTGTAATTACTTCACATCCATTCTCCATTTTCATTCTCCTATATTTATGATGACAAGTACAAAAAAGATAACTCGTAGCTTTAAGATCTCTTGAACAAGAGAGAATTTAGAGGAGAAGCAAACTCTTTCTCCCTGGACCATGAGAAATTTTCCGAAACAAGCAAATCAAATCAGAACAATTTTTGTATATATGTATCTGTTTGTTGAGTTTTGAGGGTACAGTGTCTTTCTTACATTAGTTCTGCATCAAAAGTTGAATCAATCAATATAACAAAATTCTTCCTGACAACATCCTTGCACTCCGCATGTGAAATAACCATAATATATGGACATCATTATCATTCCTTTAATCAAGTTTCCTCACATAATACTTGTTCTACAAACCATAGAAGAGAAGTGGAACAAACAAATACAGTGCACTTATACATGCCTAGTTTCTTTTATAGGACAAGCCCGGAACGGAGCAGCTATAACTACTGAAAATAAGTGGGAACAAGTTGACATTACATCATGCAAGATCGCTGTCTATGAACTCATGTCATCCTTTGCTGTTGTGAAAACGAAACCTGATTGTGCAGCAGGACTCCCCTCATTAATATCGGTTCTCATACCCCTCTTCGGTCCACCCAGCTCACGTGCTGCACGGGTCTCCTCTACTATGTCACTTGGCATTGTTAACTTCTCCTTGATGGAACCTGTTAGATTCCCCATAGCACTATATATATTCCTTTTTGCCGTACTTCCCCTGTGTTCAACATCAGAAAGCAAAGGGACTTAGTTATGGTTTCAGGACTAGCAACACAATTAATTAGAGCCGGCAGGTTCAACATGTCCAGCTAAATCCATTATTTTTGGCTCAAAATATGGATGCATATGCATAAAAATTCAAAAATCTATACATGTCTCTTTGCATGTTAATTTAGAAACATTTAACACCAACTGTCTTTATACAATGCATAAACATATTAATCAGAGACAAGGAAAATAGTGTCACCTAGCAGCTGCTGTTTCTTTATCTGCCTCGGCTCTCTGTCTAGACTCGTCCTGGATTCCTTCTTCTTTGAGCTTAAGATCTTGCATCTTCTTCCTTGCATTCTCCTCTGTTTCTTCGTATAGTTCCTGCACTATAGACAGATTATTTCAAGTACTAAAGCTGATCATAATTCATACATCATAATTTTCTACAAATGTCTGCAGAGGTGAAAACATATTCCTGAATACTTCAGGAAATGTCACATGTTAAAGTTACTTACCCCTGCAGTAATGGAAAGGGTCGATGCACACAGAAAGAAAGGAGATTTTCCCTTCATATTCCTCATTATCCACTACACATTTATAAATATTATAATGAGCTTCATCCTTTGCAAGTCTCACGTGTGTTCTTGTTGCGTTTTAAGAAACATAAGCAGCATGAAGATTGAAAAATGATTGAAATTGATTCTTAAAATTTATTAAGCCTAGGGCTTGAAATAGCCAACTTGAAACAGAAATCCGCAAAATATTATTCAAAAACCTATCTCAACAACCTAAACTATCTAACAAAAATTTAAGTCCAAACAATGTAGACTCCACCTACAGCTAAACAACTTATCATTCTAGCAAAAACAATCAGCAGTAATAGAAGCAATATTCAATAGTTCTACTGCATAAAAACCTTAGCAGCGCATAAGTCAGTGGCGGACCCAGGAATTTTGAGTTCGGGGGTGCTCTATTAACTATTTATATTTATTTCCTTTATATTTTCTATACAGCTATACACTCCGTGACTGAGTTTAATGGGTGCTGGAGCACCCAAAATTTGCACATGGGTCCGCCACTGGCTTAAGTAGTAGACAGTTTTGTTTTTCCGCATATCAACTTTATCAGCACTTAAGTAGCTTGGACAATACAGAACTACTAAACAAACAAAACGATGTAGAAATTCAAATTCTAAAGAGTTGAGAATTAAGATGAAAGGCTAAAGGAGAATAAAACCATTAAGGTCTTACCTTTGGTTCCTCCTTTTTTTGTGCTTCACCGGCAGCCTCTTCTTTTTTCCCTGTGAATAAACCGACAGCTCTTCTAGCAGCATCAGCGGCTGAATCTTTTAGCTCAGAGATCTTACTGAAACTAGTATCCTTTCCTTCTACAGCTTTCTCTGCTGTATAGTCCTTATACCCAACTGCTGTATCTTTCGTTTGCTTTGCTTTATCAGCTATTGAATCCTTGCACTCTCCTGCTTTTTCTGCACCATAATCCTTATAGTCACTGGCTTTTGCCATGGTAGCTTCTTTCGCCTCCTTAGCTTTCTCAGCTGCATTGTCCTTATATTCACTGGCCTTCCCCATTGTCGAATCCTTCGTCCCCTCAGCTTTCTCTACAGCTTTGTTTTTAAGTTCAGTCGCTTGTCCCATAAACGAATCCTTTGTCTCCTTTTCTTTCTCCTTAACATCACTCGCTTTTCCCATTGTGGAATCTTTGGCTTGTTTTGCCTTTTCTGCAGCAGAATCCTCCATCTCCTTCGTCTTCTTTTCCGTGTAATCCTTGTACTCACCCACTTTTTCTGCTGCCTCACTTTCTCTTGTCGTCTCGGTTGTGTCATGAGACTTCCCACTGATCGTCTCTTTAACAGACTGAAATATGCTTCCGATTACGCCAGTACTTCTCTGCTCATGCCCCTGACTGTATGGAGTTTCTTCGTGCATGATGCTACCTTTCACACTTCTAGCCTTGTTTACATCATGAAGTTCATTAGCTGCTTCCCTTGCAGCTGCCTCCGCTCTTTCTTCCTTAACTGCTTGTCTCGAAGCCATGTTTTTCCACTCCACAGCTGAAAAGGAACCAAGATATTCTGCTTTAGTTTTCATCAGAAGGTGGATCTCACATTCGAGAATCACCAAAATTTGCAAAATTAGTTCTAATGTTTTATTCAGAAGTTCATTTCTGATGTGTTTGACATCTCCAAAGCTCAAACAATGTAAAAGTTGCAAGTGTTTATGGTTATGAGAAATATACACCTAAATAAGCATCTGTGTCTTTTTGGAGCAACTGGAGAAGTACAAAGAACTACTATAACATTTGTGCATATACACAAGCAAATGTTGTCTTTTGATCGATGTTGTTCCAAGATAATGAATTGGCTATGGTCAGTTTTCATTTATTTGATACAGACCCATATTTTTATGGGTTCAAGTATTAAAAGAATAAGGGACATAGGTTTAAAAAAATGATGATTTGTGCCCTTTATTTGAGTCGAGAAACCATTTGCTTGATTTTGTTGTTAAAAATTAAAAAAAAAAAAAAGTGACGTTAGTAGGCTATTTCCATAATTTTCTCAGCTTATTTTACCAAGTTCAAGACATCATTTCACCCCCTTGAAGTGCTTGGCGCATCTTCACGAAGAATTGTCATCAGTTACAACTTTCTACCATGAATGCTTCAATCTTATCAAGTTCTAATGTGATTCTCTCCTAAATATCCTAGTATAACAGCATAACAATATGTTCAATACTATATGTAGTTTGATGCAAGTAGGATTCTTATCATATAATCACTCTTATCAGCTTTTGCTAAGTCTTAAAGAGATTTCTATTTGTAACGTTCCCTGAAAGACTTGTTTTCTAAAGAAAAGCTAAATTATGTGTGTTGTAGTAAAGTTTGCAAAGGGAAAACATTGAACCAAGTCATTGAGTACATACACTAGACAGTAAAATGCAAAAGTAAACAAGAAAGGAAAAAGCATCTTACCTGTTAAAATTCAAACTTCAAATTGAACCGAATTGTCTCCTATATTCTTCCCTGGATTGTTTTCTGTAGTTTATGCAATGGGATTTTGTTGAAAGGTTTTGAACATTATAACTTTTGCATACGCATTTGGAACCATGAGTCATTCTTGCAGTTTCCAAATTCTCCCCATGTCCACATGTGTCGTATACGTGTGAGCCAAAGAGGCATCTGAGTTTCGGGAACATCTATTTGGCATTTGCTCATAAATCTATATCTATATCTATATATAATAGGAGAGGCAAAATGATATGATGGCAAGTGTCGTCACTAGAAAAATCCTATTTAAAAAAATAATAATTAAAAGACGAAAAAAAATGAAATAAAAAACAAAAAGAGAAAAAAAATACAAATTCACAAAAAACTGTAAAAAACTGCAAATTCATAAAACACTACTCAAAACAGATAACTGCACTACTCAAAAGTGGCGTTAAAATTAAAGCCCATATTAACTGCTCGAAAAAACCGCTTCTCTCACTAATAATCTTCACTCTCTCTGGGTCGAAACGGAGATTTCTCTCCACTGGTAAACAAATAGCCATTTGATTATGAAGCATTGGTGTTAAATGAATATATGCTCCAGAACTTCTGCACAGCGAAAGATTTGTCAAGTCTTTTTTTTTTTTTTGGTTGCTTTGCTGTTCAAGGGAATTCGGTTACAGGAAGTCTATCTCATGTTCCATTCACCATCTCACCCTTTTCTTTATGCTTGGCATGATCTGATTCAGATTGATGATATGTTACATTTTGCAGGTTCAAAATATCCAAGAATTTTGTGTTGTGGAGAAAACAATTTCCAGTGACAAAACAAGGAAATTAAGAAGAGATCAAGTGAGAGCAGACTACTACTCCACCATATTCTTCTCGTGCGTTTGTTTGAACGGCTAATTATATGGTAAGATAATACATTAGAAAGTTGCTAATACAATAATATTTCTCAAAAAGTTTGATCAAGTTAAATTTATCATTATATCTTGGGATACATTGAAGATGATCTCGTTTCCAGAGACTTTGTTGGTGACAACAGGTATTACTTTGTTCAGTTTTACTCAAAAGGGGGTATTTTAATTATTAAATTGCATTTAAATTAATGTGAAATTTTGGTGAAGGTCAAGCATTTTTTATGCAAAGCTGGAATTGCTTTGACCAAGAACTTTGTGGAACTTGTGTCATGGAATTATGGCAAAATGATATGAGAACTTCCTTTTTATTCTCCACGTCAGGTAACGTTTTTAAAATCTATTAATATCTGTTAGATTATGTAATTATTAGTCAAATATATTTTGTAATCTTCTATTTTAGGATAGCAATATGTTAGAATTATTTAGTCAAATTAGTTCCTAATTTGTAGCCTACAATTATGTAGTAAATCATGTATATCAACTCATTCAAGGGAACAAAAGAATCAAGGAAAACATTCTCTTACATAGTATCAGACTAGGTTCTCCTAAAAACCCTAGCATCCTTAAACCCTAGCCCTTGGCTGCCGACCCCCCCCCCCCCCCCCCTTTTTCGTTTTCCTCTCTTTCGGCTATTCCCCCTCCTCTTCTACATGGCTGACACCTTCAAGTTGCATCTTGCGACTACCGTCACCAATATCAAATCATGCATTCCTATTGTGCTTGACTACGAAGAAAGCCAATACAATAACTGGGCTACCCTCTTCAAGCTCCATTGTCGTGCAAACTTAGTCATTGACCACATCCTACCTCCTGCCTCCCCCACCGTGCCACCACCGGCAACTGCAACCGAAAAACTTGTTGCTAAGGCCCTATGGGAACGACTAGTTGACATTGTTCGGCAATGGATATATAGTACGATATCGAATGATCTTCTCAACACGATCATTCATCAAGAGGACACCGCAACCGAAGCTTGGGACTGTCTTGTTCATCTCTTTCAGGACAACAAATCGGCTAGGGATCTTTCTCTTGACGCAAAATTCACCAACACAAAATTGGTGGATTTTCCGAATGTGAAAGCATACTGCAGCAAGCTGAAGGTCCTTGCAGACAACCTTGCCAACGTCGGTCAAAAGGTTTCCGACGAACGACTTGTGCTTCGTCTTCTGCGAGGATTGTCGGAGGAATATAAAACTTTTCGCATGACAGTGCAGCACCGTACTCCTCTCCCATCTTTTGACGTTTTCCGATCGATGCTTGAGCTTGAGGAAGATAGCCATGCCGAGGACGCCATTCACGACTCCGACTCGAATGCTGCTCTTGTTTCCCACAATGTTAATCCTCAGAATTTCTCAGGAAATGGACAGCCCAATAATTTTGCAAATAACTTCAAAAATTGTGGGAATTCACAGAATCGTGGAAAGAAAAATAACCGCGGTCGCAGCGGCGGCAACCGCGGTCGCAGCGGCGGCAACCGCGGTCGCAGCGGCAATGGACAAAGCAGCGGCGGGGGCAGCCGCACCAATGTACAGGCATACCAGCCCGCCGCGTCACAACAACAGGGACCCACTGCCCCGTCGTGGTATTTTCCACTGTGGGCAGCTTGGGGCCAACAGCCGTGGGCCACTCCACCATGCCCGTACCCTACGGCTGGGTGGCAGCAGCCCCGTGGCTGGCAGCAGTCGCATCCAGCTCCTTCGCAGCAGGGAGTTCTTGGTCCTCGTCCTCCACAGTCGTTCTACTTGTCAGCCTCGTCATCACATGGTGGGTATGCGCCCACAGATATTGATCAAGCTATGCACACAATGTCGTTGAATCAGCCCGATGACAAGAATTGGTACATGGACACCGGAGCCACATCTCATATGACCAACTCCCAAGGTACTCTCTCTTCTTATTATCAATTGAGCAAAAATAATGGCATTGTTGTTGGTAATGTTAACATGATTCCAATTCGTGGTTATGGTCATACATCCCTTCAAGAAAATCCCTCTTTAAAACTGAAAAATGTCTTACATGCACCTAAACTCATCAAAAACCTTATTTTCGTTCGTAAATTTACTATCGATAATATGGTTTCTGTTGAATTTGATCCTTTTGGTTTTTATGTGAAGGATTTACGGACGGGGAGCAAACTCATGAGATGTGAGAGTTCGGGTGATCTTTATTCATTCTTCAAAAATTTTCGAGCCATCTCGTCTTCCGCACCATCTGCTTTTAGTGTCATCTCTCCTCTTATCTGGCACTCCCATTTAGGTCATCTAAGGGATGTTATTCTTAGTTCTTTACGTAGTAGTAATTTGATTGAATGAAATAAGGCTCGAAACAATGTTTGTCATTCTTTCCCTCTAGGGAAATTAATTAAATTGCCTTTTTATGACTCTCTTTCAACTACTACTATGCCCTTTGACATTGTTCACAGTGATTTATGGACTTCACCTGTTCTTAGCTCTTCAAGTCACAGATATTATGTTTTATTTCTTGATAATTACACTAATTTTCTTTGGAATTTTCCCATCAAAACAAAGTCCCAAGTTTATAATTGCTTCATGTCTTTCCGGACTTTCATTCGCACTCAGTTTGAAAAAGAAATCAAAACCTTTCAATGTGACAACGGGCGTGAATTTGACAATGGTCCTTTTCATAAGTTTTATGAACAAAACGGGATGCTTTTCCGCTTTTCTTGTACCAACACTTCCCCCCAAAATGGTAAGGCGGAACGGAAAATTAAATTCATCAATAATTTTGTTCGTACACTCCTTTCCCATGCATCTATGCCCCCCTCCTATTGGCATCACGCCTTGGCCATGGCAACGTACCTTCACAATATTCTCCCTTCTAAACTCTTAGCATATAAGACATCCACTCACATTCTTTATCAAAAGAATCCATCCTACTCTCATCTCCGAGTCTTTGGCTGTCTATGCTTTCCTCTCTTTCCCTCCACACAAATTCATAAGTTGCAGTCTAGGTCCACTCCGTGTGTCTTCCTAGGATATCCTTCTAATCATCGGGGGTACAAATGTTATGACTTATCGAGCCGAAAAATAATCATAGCCTGGCATGTGTGGTTTGATGAAAATTCCTTTCCATTTTCACAAATCAATACTCCATCTCCTACCTCATATGAATTTTTGGATGATGATAATTCCCCATTGAGAATCCAATTGTTGCATGACCAGGCCACTGCTCCACCAATGTAGCCCCCTCCCTCTCGTGCAACCCACCCGATCTCCCCCGCCTTCTCTCCTTCATCGTCGACTGCCCAGCAGTCCACCTCCGCTGCCCCAACTGCCCGCCAGCCTCTTCATCCTCCTGCCACGGACCACACGGCATTCCCCCCACTGCTAGCTCCTCCCTCTCCCACGCTACCCCACCACGACAGTAGCCCCCCCTGCCAGCCCCCCACCCGTTCGTCCCATGACTACACGTAGTCAACATGGGATTTTTAAGCCCAACTTGAAATACCATAATCAAGCCTTAAGTGTCACTAACAATTCCATCTCCCCCATTCCTCGGAATCCCGTTACTGCACTTAATGACCCGAATTGGAAAAATGTTATGCAAGATGAATATAATGCTCTTATTGATAGTAAGTCTTGGGAGTTGGTCCCTCGTCCTCCAAATGCTAATATTATTCAGTCTTTATGGATTTTTCGGCATAAAAAGAAATCTGATGGTTCTTTTGAGAGGCATAAAGCCCGTCTTGTAGGTGATGGCAGGTCTCAACGGGAAGGTGTTGATTGTGACGAGACTTTCAGTCCGGTGGTCAAGCCGGAAACTATCCGTGTGGTTCTTACTATTGCTTTATCTCACTCTTGGCCCATTCACCAGCTTGATGTAAAGAATGTTTTTTTACATGGCAATTTGAATGAGACCGTCTATATGTATCAGCCTCTGGGATTCCGGGATCCAGCTCGTCCTGACCATGTCTGTCTCTTGCGTAAGTCTCTTTATGGTTTGAAACATGCACCACGGTCTTGGTATCAGCGTTTTGCTGAATATGTGGCAACCATTGGTTTCTCGCATAGTACATCTGACAACTCTCTCTTCACTTATTGTCGTGGAAAAGATATTGCTTACATCTTGTTATATGTGGATGATATTATTCTAACTGCATCTTCAGACTCTCTCAGACTCGGTATTATGTCCAAGTTAGCTACAGAATTTGCAATGAAAGACTTGGGTCCGTTGAGATATTTTTTGGGAATTGCTGTCTCCCGAGACAAAAATAGTCTCTTTATGTCTCAGAGTTCTTATGCAAAGGATATTCTTGACCGGGCAGGCATGTCACAATGTAAGTCTTGCCCCACTCCTGTTGACTCAAAAGGCAAACTCAGCGCTTCTTCAAGCGCCCCGTATGAGGATCCTACGAAGTATCGTCGTCTGGCAGGTGCTTTGCAATACTTGACATTCACTCGGCCTGACATATCATACGCCGTCCAACAGGTTTGCTTGTTTATGCATGACCCCGAAGTCCAGCATATGGAAGCATTAAAACGCATTTTGCGTTACATTCGAGGTATGATTGACTTTGGCACACATTTATACAAGTCCTCTCTATAGTCATTACTATCATATACAGATGCTGATTGGGGAGGATGTCCAGACACTCGACGCTCCACATCGGGTTATTGTTTCTATCTTGGGGATAACTTTATTTCTTGGTCTTCCAAGCGCCAACCTACTCTATCTAAGTCAAGTGCTGAAGCGGAATACAGAGGGGTTGCTAATGTTGTCTCTGAGTCTTGTTGGATTCGTAATCTGTTGCTTGAACTCAATTGTCCTATTAGTAAAGCAACTTTGGTCTATTGTGATAATGTGAGCGCCATTTACTTGTCTGGAAATCCGGTACAACATCAACGTACCAAGCATATTGAAATGGACATTCACTTTGTTCGTGAAAAGGTTAGACGAGGCGAAGTTCGTGTCCTACATGTTCCGTCCCGTTATCATATTGCTGACATCTTCACCAAAGGTCTTCCGCGCGCACTATTTGATGATTTTCGGGACAGTCTAACCGTTCGTAAACCTCCCGCTTCGACTGCGGGGGTGTGTTAGATTATGTAATTATTTAGTCAAATATATTTTGTAATCTTCTATTTTAGGATAGCAATATGTTAGAATTATTTTGTCAAATTAGTTCCTAATTTGTAGCCTACAATTATGTTGTAAATCATGTATATCAACCCATTCAAGGGAACAGAATAATCAAGGAAAACATTCTCTTACAATATCAATATTTACATATTGGTATGTGTTGTATAAGTTTTTTTTAATATCATATCAGGGATGGTGAAAGGATATTGGATGCTATATTGCAGATTTGGTACTCAAAATTGATACTACATCATATCAGGTAAACATAATTTTTCCTCCTCTTTTGAAATAATTTATGTATTATGGTTTCATGAGTTTGTGGTCGGATCTAAATGTATTCGGTAGCGTTCTCAGGATTTATTTGTTCTTTATCTAAGCTTTGCGGGTTGTTTGATTTTCACATTGTAGTTTTAGATTTGGATTATGCTTTGTCAGTGAGTACGACACATTGTAATGCGATTTCCACAAGGAATGTGTGTAATGTCTTATCTAATTTTTATCAACCTTCTGTATTTATGTTAAAGAGGGTTAAAATATTGATATTAATAGATTTTGTTTTGTCCTGTACTATGTATTTGTGCAAGCTTTCATTTTCTTTCAGAAAGTATATGAGAGATTCATTTAGCCAATTTAATTGGGAGATTCAAAGTAGGTTGCAGTACATGCGTGACAAAATGAACATCCAAAATGATGAATTGTTCTCCAAAAGAAATTGAATAAATAAGGACATGGGATGTAAAAAATATTCTCTGAGGTTGTCTATTAAGTAATGACATTGATTATGGAAGCTACATATGACTCTGCCAGGGGCATCTCTAGGAGTTGGGACATAAAAAATTATGATGTGGTAAATTTTGAGGAATAATCAGGGGTAAATTTTGATGATCATTTGCAATCCTATTATACTTTCTTCATGTCAAAGTCGTTGGGTCGTGTTAAACAGTTAGTACATACTTGCTTATGAGATGGAAGAATAACGTCGCTATAACAAAGGGATGACTGTTGAAAAAAATACACAAATGCGTGGTCTGGCTGAACCCACATTCGAGGTGATTTTTAAGATTTTACGTTAGCCTAATAGCCAAGTAAAAAGCTTTTACTTTTTTAAGCAACCGTCTGAATACCTCCTTCTTTGTAGTCTGCTCCATTTGAAGCCCATATGTTTAGTTTGTGTATATGTATAAGAAGATTTACACTATTTTTAATGTGTTTGTTCTTTAACAATTTTGTTTGCGTAATCTACCTTCTCATTAGCAAAATCACCATCAACAAGATGTAATAGAATTTGAGTTGATTATGTAGGACAAAAAGGTTAGCAGTCAACTTTTACTCTTAGTTCTACACTATGGTTTTAACTTTTAATGGCTCAAATTATGATCCGCTCGATAAAAGCTGCTGACATTGATGCATAAAAATAATGAAAGCTAAATATTCGTTATATCTTTCTTGTGTTTCAATTTACTGTTGGTTTATAAAGAAAAGGTGTATCTATTTTATGAATTATGCAGTCAGGAGTCAGGGCATCACGTACAGGAGGTCAGTGGAGAAGAATTAGGTCAACTCATTGCTAGAATTGTTGGAAAAAGAAGCAGCGTTTTGTGATTATCATAAGATCTAATCTCTGGATTAAATGGGTAGTCTATCTATTAAAATTTATATTTCCGCAGTAATTGTTTTCGTGGGTAACTCTATTGCCTTTTTGCTGAGAGTTCAGAGGTTTTTGCAAGATTTTGCTCATAATACTGAGCATATATCTATTGTAAATACACTGACCATATATCTATTGTAAATACTCCTGCCAAGATAGGTATATCAGATACTAGAACAGTAGTTGATGATGACCCAAATGTACAACCATCCGGAAACAAAATCAAGAGAATATTGAAGAAGGAGAAGAATAAAATTGCATAAGTTACTGTATCTAGAAGTCTTGGAGAATCATTATTTAGTCATGATTATGGTTTTTTTATTTCATATTTTGTTCCTAGGAAATTTCTTTTGGTTATAAGAAAATATGCTACTTATGATATCCAGGTTTCTGGTATGGATCAACTTTTGGGATGAATCTCTTATTTTATATCTTGCCTATACATATTTCATTAAATCGGCGTCTCATGGATATTTTGAAGCCGATTATACCTTATTGTTGTTTAACGGCTATCATACTGTCAACTAAAAACTGAGGATGTTGGCTGAATAGAAGTGAGAAATATGTTGGTCTAAAAATAATTATGGACTCATCCAATTGACAAGTCTTCATTGAATTGGATAATAGCAAACCAATTTGCAAGATTACTGTCCAGAAAACTTATAAAATGTTATCTAATCATCGAATTTACGATGATTAGATAACATTGGGAATGCACATATAAAATTGCAAGTTCAATGTCTTTTGATAATTCATTTGTTGGATTTGGGGGTAGTAATGAGCGGGATTAACAACACATTTTCGGAGAAAAGGCCCCACAACAGCATAGACCTGAAAGCAAATTATCAATCAGAGAAAGTAAAAGAGAAAGCAAAAGAGCTGAATTTGTGAAGATACAGGCCGTCATGAACATACCATATTTTATTAACAAGGCAACCGACACTTACCTTAGATGGCTTATACCTTCATTGGCTTTAAAGGCTGACATTTTCTCCACAATAATAACTTCAAATGGTCCATAATAATGAAGCCATTTCTACGGTCATACATTTGTTTTACCCTCATTAAAGACACAAATGATTAGTATACTGTTTGAAGAAATGATCAGTAATGAATCATAACAGCTACATATACCATAAAAAATGTTAGTCTCCAAAAAGATGAGAATATAAAATCTGCAATATGTCACACATGGTTCGTATTCAACTGTTTCTATTATCTCTTGCCGCTATTTTTTTCTTTTGAAACGATCCGCGCATTGCGCGAGTACGTATACTAGTATTATTAAAAGCAGAGAAAAAAGGCACCACATTAAGCCATGTGGCAGCCTAGAAAAAAGCCACATGTAACTTATTAACTAATTAATTATTAACTAATAACTAATTAACCAATAAAAAATCATTAAAAAAGGAAAGATGCTAACCGTATCAACTTTTGAATTTATTTTAAAACCCAATAAATTTCTTTTTACAGTTTTATGTTGAACGGTAACTGGTCAGAATCCACGTTTTATCCAACTGCACCATTTATCATCTGTATCCACATTCTCCAATTTCCTTTCATGTCTGAACTTCCATAAGATGAAGTCTGGACTGATTAAAGCCCTCACTGTCAGTAACAACTTAAATTTTATGCATTTCCCATTTATAGTTTGGGTATTTCATTCTTTATCTGATGGATTTTGCAGATGTTGCACAATTTTATCGTAAGTGCTGCAAAAAGGTCGTTTAACAATGATGGCAGATCGGCAGTACTTTTTCCTTTTCACTTGTGATTTGGTTTTCCATCTACTTATGTAAAGATTTAACTTTATTGGTTTAGATTTCCTGTTATGTGCAAATCTATGAGTTGAAGATCGTGTCAGCAAGAGCTTTGCCATAGTTTCTGTATGGTCCATCTATTTTTGGGGATGAAAATGAAATGTCCGAGAAGCGAGTAGACTTGAGGGTTTCGTGCTCTTCTCAGAACGTTATATTGCAGGTTTACAGTACTAATACAAGATTTAAAAGAATTGTAACTGTTTTGTAGGTTTAACTTAGTATCATTTTTAATTTTACACTCGGCAACAATTGTAGATTCTAATTTCACTTTCTATTTCATATTCATTAAACAAGTAGCACGGTCGACACACTTTCAAGATTGACATACTGAAGGATTAATACTTTGGTGTTTGCGGAAACCCATAGCAGTTTCTTTATCCTCGCCTGTTCAGGTTTAGAAGTTGCAAACTTAAAGAAAAATCTTGATGCCTTTCATGTAGGAAAAAGTCAGATGATCAATAGAGTGAACTAGTAAGAAACTACTTTACCTTGCCTCATAGAGTTGATCCTTTGAAAAAACTGCAATGGAATTTGCGTCAAGGATTAGCTAATTCTAATTATCTTAATTAAAATTTGAGCTTTAAAAGCGTCAGTATTCGTTTCTCATTCCACTGCTCATAGGGACCATAATCATGAATATTCTAATCGATTTATTAAAATGTAACTTTGAAGTTATATAGTAAATTTCAGGTATAAACTTCAAGTGCGAATGGCTTTAATTCTTTGTTGCTTTGGGATCGTCAAGCAACAAAGCTCATAGAGAAGTCTGCTACTCAACTAAAAGGACAGTTAGAAGAGGTATGTTATTTTTATTTTTTTTTTGTCCAGACTACTAAGATAAACAATTAAATTATAGGGTGTGGATGCATGTTTGGTAATACAGTATGATGTCCAATTCCCTGTGACTATTAGCAATAGTTGATTGCTTATAGATTGTATTATTCTGCTGAGAGAAGTGATAATTTGGCCGAGTTATGTGTGTTCGATTTTCTGCATCCATCCTTACAGCTTTGTATCGTTGTTGTAGTTTGATCATTCTTTAAGGTTGTTTTTTCAACTGAAATCAAAGGTAGCTATTGAAATTTATTTGATGAAGCTTTTTCTTATGCTCTCTGCCTATGATTTTGATCCTGATGTGTATTTGCTGACGCTCTTGAAGTTTATTAGCTGGATTTTTGTTCTTTTCATAAAGGGTGTTTTTTTTCCTAAATTTGTTCAAATATCTTTTGCTGGATTTTGGTTGATAACTAAATTTCCAAAAATAACAACCTATGAGTTGATTGAATTTGATAGGTTCTGTTTGTTTAGATTCTGTAGAGCACTATTTGATTAAATTGGTTTGATAACTGATAAGACCATCCGAAGAATAGATTTGTTAGATAATATCTCTCTTATTTTTGTGTATATGCTGCTGTGCAGTCCTTATGTTTGGGTGGTATAGCATTTTCATCTGCTATTTCTAATGAAGACCTGCAAATTTCCCTTTAGGTGCCTTTGTGGTTTCTCTTTTTGCTACCATTTACTTCGTTCAAGCTATTGACTAAATAAAGCCACAAGTGACTTTTGCTAAAGTTTGGTTAATTTTGAATTTGTTTACCTATGGGAAAACACTTTACAGTGATCCATACCGAATGCATCTTGGAACGGAGTTTTATCACTATAACACTATTCTTGTCCCCTACCCTACATTTTGTGAAAACTTATGTATGTAGCAAACAAAGGAAATGATCCAAATATCCCTGTGGGAAGCCATTTTACGCTTCTCAGTACCAAATGCATTTTGACAAGATACTAACATATGTATGAAATCATGATTATGCAAGTAATAATAACTTTTGTAATATGGAATTCCTTTTAATGTTAGATGAGAAAAGGGAGACCATAGTTTCATTAGATGTTGTGAATAGTATCTTTTCAAGGAATTAATAAAAGAATTGTCATATTAACTTATCAAATTTATATTGTTTGTAATCACCTTATATTAAGTGCTTATTATCGAAATGTACATGCTTTATCATAGGAAGGGTTGTTCCATCAAGATGTACAAGTTGGAAAACTGTTTGTTGAAAGATGTATTGGTATGTGATTAAATTGAATGTATTTTGGACATGGCCGGCAAAATAAATCATTTTCTGCTATCTTTTAACCACATTATTTTCCTTATTTGATTTTCCCCCCGTGGAGCCAATTTTTTATGTGAAGTTTATGAGCAAATAGTTCCTAAGAATAGATTGATATTTCATCTTATTAGTAGGTTAAGGTACAATAACTTTGGTAGTATTCGTTGTGGTTAATGATTAGTGTAGGAAATCAATCTGTAATCTGTATTGATGTATGATAGTCAATATATACAAAGTAGGTATCTAACTGTCAACATAATACTAGGCTAAATTATAGGACCTAATTACTATACATAAGGAAAAGATCACGCCTAATATACATTTGCTAATTATGAAAAGATTATCCTAATATTTACGTTGACTATTTCATAGTCTATCACACCCCCGCAGTCGAAGCGGGAGGTTATCGTACGCTTAGACTGTCCCTGAAATCATCAAAAATTACACGCGGAAGACCTTTAGTGAAAATGTCTGCAATCTGGTAACGGGACAGGACGTGAAGAACACGAACTTCTCCACGGGCAACTTTTTCACGTACGAAATGTATATCCATCTCAATATGTTTAGTGCGTTGGTGCTGAACTGGGTTACCTGATAGGTATATGGCACTAACATTATCACAATAAACCAATGTAGTTGTCCGGATGGGACAACGAAGCTCCAAAAGAAGGTTTCGAAGCCAACAGGACTCAGAGACGACATTAGCGACCCCACGGTATTCGGCCTCGGCACTCGACTTAGACATAGTAGGTTGCCGTTTGGATGACCATGAGAGTAGATTATCGCCAAGGAAAACACAGTAACCGGATGTGGATCGGCGAATGTCTAGACACCCACCCCAATCTGCATCTGTATAAGAAACAAGAGAGGCAATGGAGGATTTGTACAGATGGAGACCAAACTCAATAGTACCTTGAATGTAGCGTACTATGCGTTTAAGAGCATTCATATGTTCAACCTTTGGATCATGCATATGAAGGCATACTTGTTGAACTGCATAGGAGATGTCTGGTCTCGTGAACGTAAGGTACTGCAATGAGCCACCCAACATACGATATTGTGTCGGATCATCGCAAGAAGGCCCGGCAGTGGCGCCAAGTTTGGCTTTGGTGTCGACCGATGTCTGACTTGGCTTACAGACAGTCATACCTGCACGCTCTATAATATCTGCTGCATAATTTTTCTGAGAGAGAAACATGCCTTGTGAAGTACGGGTAACAGCAATACCCAGAAAATAGCTTAAAGGGCCCAAATCCTTCATAGCAAATTCGGCACTAAGCAGAGACATGATGGATTTTCTTAGAGCATCTGATGAAGCTGTGAGAATAATATCATCAACATATAGCAGCATGTAAGCAATGTCAGAACCTCGACAATAAATAAAGAGAGAGTGATCAGATCGGCTATATGAAAAGCCAATAGTGGAGACATGGTCTGCAAACCATTGGAACCATGCGCGGGGAGCTTGCTTAAGCCCATATAACGATTTCTTCAAGAGACAGACATGATGAGGATGCTTTGGATCCTTAAACCCAATAGGCTGATGCATATAAACAGTCTTATTAAAATTACCGTGTAGAAAAGCATTCTTGACGTCCAACTGATGAATGGGCCAAGAGTGTGCAAGTGCAATGCTCAATACAACACAAATAGTATCCGGTTTGACAATCGGACTGAAAGTCTCGTCGCAGTCAACTCCAACCTGTTGAGACCTGCCATCACCTACAAGACGGGCTTTGTGCCTCTCAAAAGAACCATCAGATTTCTTTTTATGACGACAGATCCACATAGAACGAATAAGATTCACATCAATGGGACGGGGTACCAAATCCCACGTCTTATTTTTAATTAGAGCATTATATTCATCAACCATGGCAGCTTTCCAATTTTGGTCATTTAAAGCACTCACAGGATTTCGCGGGATGGGCGAAATGGAAGTAGTGGTGGAAGTGTTTAAATTACACGGTGGTTTGGGCTTATAAATCCTATGTTGGCTTCTAGAGACCATGCGGGTGAGCTGCTGGGCAATGGTAATAGGTGCAGCAGTGGGGGGAAGGGGCGCTGGACTGGGTAGGGGCAAAGGATCGGGCTGGACCGTAGGGGAATGAGCGAGGGGTGACGGGTCCGTAGCTGGCATGCTACTGGACTGGTGGTGCGAGGATTCTGTCGGGTGGACTGGGGGCACGACGGGTGGAGTGGGCTGCGACAGAAAGTGCAAAGTGTATGGAGAAATCCCATGGTCCAAAAATTCATAAGAAGTTGGGGTTGGTGGGTGCAATTTTGAGAAGGGAAATTGAGTTTCCTCAAAGATGACATGCCTTGATATTATGATTTTGTTGCTTGATAAATCATAACATTTATATCCCCTATGGTTCAACGGATATCCCAAAAATACACACGGGGTGGACCTTGCTTGCAACTTATTAATAGTTGTAGATGGGAAAAGAGGATAGCATAGGCACCCAAAAATCCGGAGATGAGAATAGGAGGGGGTCCGTTGGTAGAGAATTTGCGTTGGTGATTTATACCCAAGGACCTTGGTGGGAAGTACATTAAGGAGGTATGTGGCCATTTGGAGAGCATGATGCCAAAAAGAGGGGGGCATGGAGGAGTGGGCAAGAAGAGTGCGCACTATGTTTTTAATGGATTTAATTTTTCTTTCCGCCTTGCCGTTTTGAGGAGAGGTATGGGGGCAAGAAAATCTGAAATTCAAACCATTGGAGGTGCAAAAAGATTGAAAATGCCCATTGGCGAACTCCCGCCCATTATCACATTGAATGTTTTTTATATCTCTTTCGAATTGAGTCTGTATTAATGCCTTAAAAGATAGGAAAATAGAATAAACTTGGGACTTGTTAGAGATCGGAAAAGTCCAAAGAAAATTACTATAATCATTAAGAAAGAAAACATAATAGCGGTGCCCATTAGAACTCAAAACAGGAGATGTCCATAAATCACTATGAATGATATCAAATGGCATAGTAGTAAATGACAATGAATCATGAAATGGAAATTTAACTTGTTTCCCCAAAGGACAAGAGGTACAAAAAGAAGTTCGGGCCCGCCCTATTACATTTAATTAAAGCATTACTACGAAGAGAACTAAGGATAGCAATTCCCGGATGCCTGAGTCGAGAATGCCACAAGCTAGGTGATGCGGCAATGAAGGTTGATAGTGGAGTGGTCCGTTTTGTGGCAGTGATAGGATACAATTCCCCGGTGCTCTCACATCTCATTAGGCGGCTCCCCGTCGATAAATCCTTCACAGAAAACCTAAGAGGATCAAACTCAACAGAAACATTATTGTCTTTAGTGAATTTGCGTACGGAAATAAGGTTTTTGATGAGTTTTGGAGCATGTAAGACATTTTGGAGATGTAATGGGGGATTAGGAGGGGGTAGGGATGTATGACCATAGCCACGAATTGGAATAGTGCTACCATTACCAACAACAATTCCAGAATTCTTGCTCAAATTAAAATAAGACGTGAGAGTACCTGTGTTGGCAGTCATGTGGGAAGTCGCTCCGGTGTCCATGTACCAATTATCATCTGGTTGATGCATGGACAGAGTGTGCATGGCGGCCTCTACGTCTGTTGGAGTGTACCCAGAGTAGGATAGACCATGCATGGAATAGGCCTGCTGAGGTGGGCGTGGACCTGCACCGAGAACGCCACTGCCAGGCCTTGGCATCGTGGGACGCTGCTGCCATGGCCTTGTTGGATACGGACAGGGGGGCAGTGCCCATTGCTGTGGAAGCCAGGCAGGCCAGTAGTAGCCCCCTGCTGGTGGCTGGGCCGTCGGCCACTGGTTGTGGCTGGTCTGTCTGCCGCCGCCGCGGCCAGATTTCCCGCGGTTGTTGTTGTTGTTATTTCCCTTTCCCTTGTTCTTGTTGGAATTCCTGCCACGATTATTATCACGACGGTGGTTTGAATTATTGTTGCCTCCATGTGGCGATGAGGGAGCATCATTATCAATAATGAGAGCCGCGGGACTAGAATCGCGGGCTCGTTCCTTGGCAGCTGCGTCTTCGAGCTTGAGTCTGGAGCACACTTCAGAGAAAGAGGGCAGCA
Organism: Lycium barbarum; assembly: GCF_019175385.1. NCBI lineage: Eukaryota > Viridiplantae > Streptophyta > Magnoliopsida > Solanales > Solanaceae > Lycium > Lycium barbarum. Next base: position 84,520,896 of record NC_083344.1, read on the forward strand.
TGTCCTTCTGCTGGATGGTTGTGACAAAGTGTGCATATGTCTCCGGTAAGCCCGCAAGGAGGCGCAAAACCATACGTTGGTCGGACACTGGCGACCCCAGGTTGGCAAGTTGATCGGCGAGTGACTTCAGCTTATTATAATAAGCCATAACCGATCCGAAGTCGGCCATTTTTGTGGTGGTGAATTCTGTTTCAAGGTACACTGCCCTTGAGTTCTTGTTATCTTGGAAAATATGAGCAACTCGGTTCCAAGCCTTCTCCGCAACATCATCCGCCACGAGAACAGAGGTAAGAATATCATGGGATACGGTGGCGTATATCCATTGGAGAACCACCGCATCGAGCCGTTTCCAGAGCGGAAGATTAGCCGCCTTCGTTGCATTGTACGCGGTGAGTTCGGTGGTGTCAGTTGGTGGTATGATGTGCTCAAGTATGGAGTAGACGCGAGCTAGAACCTTGAAGAGTGTCGCCCATTGGTGATAATGGCTGGTTTCCATGTCAAGGGTGATTGGTATTAAGGATTTCACATTCGTGACGGTTAAAGCAGAATGAAAATTTTTGTCAGCCATTGAAGAGAGATAAGGGAGGAAGAAGATGACGGCTAGGGTTAGCAAGAAGGTGACGGCTAGGTTTAGGAGGTGAGGAAGGAAACCTAATCTGATACCATGTAGGAAATCAGTCTGTAATCTGTATTGATGTATGATAGTCAATATATACAAAGTAGGTATCTAACTGTCAGCATAATACTAGGCTAAATTATAGGACCTAATTACTATACATAAGGAAGAGATCACGCCTAATATACATTTGCTAATTATGAAAAGATTATCCTAATATTTACATTGACTATATCATAGTCTATCAATTAGTCATGATTAGAGCAAAGTGTCTAATTTGTTCTTTAAGTATAGTCTTAAGCTTATGTTAGAATAGTGATCACCAAGTACAATAAGGCTGTTATAAAGTACTGGAAGGGAGGCAAACACTAATTTTGAGCTAAGCCCATATGAAGGGAATTAAGATCCGAGGCTTATAATGGAGGTATATTAAGGCTTTCCCACACATTAGAACTCCATTATGATTGTTTCCACTTTTAAGTCCTACTTATCGTGTTTAACGGCATATTTTTTCCATCTGCGTGCAGGTGCCATCCACGAGCTAATGAACTTGGGATTATTCTAGGAAACTGAAGTAATTTTTAGTTGTGTACCTTGGTTTATGTCTTTAAGAATCATGATTGTAATTAGTAGTTACTTAACTCCTTTTGTTAAGGATTTTTTCATGCAATATGCTAGTAGTTGAACAAATCGAATAGTGATGGGATGTGTTGGTGAAGTTTAAGATTTTCGTTCAACTTATGTTTCCAAGACTTAATAGCAAGCAATGTATATGTTCTGTTATAGATATCTAAGTCCTATAAAATCAATTTGTTTTTACTAGCTGCAATTTAATTGCCGTTGAAAGTTGGTTTGTTTGGTTGGGGACTATTCTGCTAAGTTTAACAATCTTATACAATTTCTATACAGCAATTACTAGACACAGTTGATGAGAAATTGTAAACATCACCCGTCGGCATTTGAAGAATTTTAATCCATTCAGTCTTTATAGGAGATACATTTGATATTATGCAAGAAAATGTTACAAATCTCTACCAATTTGATGAGATTTTGGTAAATGTAACCTCTTGCATCTATTTATGTGAACAAGAATAGTATAACTTAATTCATACATATAATTCCTTAGAGGCCTTGAACATACTGCAACATTCTAATTTCTTCCTATTCCTGTGAACAACATTTTTTTTCTTGCAAATAAATGACTAATATTATTCAAAAGAAATATGAACGTGATATTGGGAAGAGCTAAAGATCAAGAGAAATACTCATATCTTTCTATTCAACAATATGGATGAACTTTTTCTCTTAATAATATCAAGCAAATAAATATAATTTTTCAAAGTTTTCTTCTTTAACACGATGCGCGGGTACTATACTAGTAAGATTTAACAAGTGTCTTGTTTCAAAGAAAAAGCAACATTGTTATTTGAAGTTTGAGTGCTTGTAAAATAAGTTTGGGAGAATCGGGGCTACTTTACGCATTGAAAGAGAATACGAAACACTTTCTTGTCCAAAAATAATTAGATTTTGATGCGGATCTTAGCAAAGCACATTTTAATAGTAAATTTATATAAAAGGTACTATTAAAGTGTAATTATGTAATCCTGATCAATTCGAAAATTGCTAGAATTCATATAAATCCATAGATCATGTTTCTATAGGCATAAGAGATTTTTCCTTTATGTTAGATTAACACACTCTATACTATATTTCAATAAATAGATATCCCTATTATCATACGAGTCCCCATTTTCAAAAGAAAAATTGGATGAGAGAGGATCCCATCTAAACAATCTTATTTTTTTAACATTGAAAATAAACAAGCCATTACAATTGCCGGAAAGACTATGCCTACTAACAACACAAAAGTAGATGCAAGGTCCAAATTTGTCATAGAAGGGTACCTCGATTCGTAATAAAGATTTCCTCTAATAATAATAATTAAGTTAAAATTTTGAATTCTATTGAGATACTCCCCGCATCCATTTTTACTTGTCCTGTATTAACTTGGCACACAGAAGCCATAAGTAGAATGATAATTTTATTATATCACCCACCCCCGTGACCTCCCAAAAAAAGAATCTTAATAGTTACAACATGCCATGTAGTTTGTCAACCTCAATATGTTTTGCCTTTTCATTTTCACTCTTCAGTGCGAGTAGAAAGTTTTTTCGCCTTTTCTTCACTTTGGTCAAGAGGGCCAGTGGACACAGGAAGGGAGCAACAAAAGCGTAACGTTCATCGTGGAAAGAACGATGCGATTTATTCTACATAATCCATAGTGAAATTTAGAGAATTGGATTGGATTCTATAACATAACCAGGAAAACAGTTAAAGCTAAAATGAATGCTCCAACTAAAAGATGGATTTTACTTATATAACACTTCAAATATAAAGAATTTTTACTCCATTAGTGTATTACAATATTAATCAATTGTAGCAAATAACCATTCTTATTTTACAAGTTATCAATCTTACTCTTTTATGAATGGTTACCTGTAGTTGTCTTTCAATCACCTATTAGTGTAAAAATTCTTCACTGTCATCGTCACTGTATAGAAATTAAACTCCTTAAAGATGCATATCAGTACTGCAAAAGAAAAAGAAGGTTCTCTGCATTGATCAGCTAGAACAATGAGTATCTTGTTCAAAGGTCTATAATTCACTAATCTATAAAATTGGACAACATATACAAAGATCAACATTCTCTGTTTTGGTTTATTGTAAACAAAAGCAAATTTGTCAGAGAAACAGGAAAGGGGGGAAAAAAAAGAGAAAGGGGAATAAGAATTTATGTATACTTAGTAGGAAAAATTCCCTCTAGTGAAATGGTTTCATTTGAAAGCATCTGAAACTGAGTAAATGAAGTCCAAGAAGCCTGTTCCTTTGAGAAGACCTTTACCCGTCAAGAGTTCAAAATCCAACAGCAACAGGAAACCAATTGCTGCTGCTTTTCCATTTATCAGTTCATTCCTTCCAGTGAACCCAAAGGCCTCTTGACCCTCGTCGACAACCATTCTTACCTAAATACAAATAAGGAGAATCAGATCAGAACGTGTCATTTACTCCGTAGGACGAGTTTGTAGCTAAGCAAGATTAAGTTGGTTTTATTACCTCATCTACATTGACGTCACTTGCTGTTACACCAGGCTGAGCCTTGCCACTGAAAACAATCTCGGCAGATGCATCAGCTTTTCCACCTCTCATACTGATGTAGATATTCTCATCGTCGGTTTTAACAGGATAAACAAACAAACTTCTCAAGGCGGGAGTAAGGACTCTCAGCACAGGGTTATTCGGGTACCATTCTTTGATGGCTCCATTTTGCAGATAAAATGTGCTATCTGTTGTAGGACACACGATACATCCATCCTGTAGGAATTTGAGATTTATGGGCTTTTACATTATCGAATCCAGAAAGAATATGCATATTGTCAGCATGTTCATGCGGCATGGAGAAATGCACAATTTATATGAGGCATGAAACATCATTATTGTAGAAATTGCTAGCACTCAGTAATAAAAACATCAAATAATTGGATAACAAGAATTCTAACATAACATGAAAAGGAAGTTTTATGCTGCAGCAGCAGCAAAGTGCATTCAAACAAACACACATTTTTGTTTTATAATAGCCCCTTAATTTAGTAGTATATTTTAAGTCGAACTACTAAAATTGGCAAGGCCAACATCTTGGCTACTGGCTAGTTGTATAATCTTGCAAAAATATAGCATTTCATCATTCAAGCAGAAGCTAGCACTATGTAAATGAAATGAATTAATGGTTTGCCATCTTTACACCATATCTTATTTCATTTGTTGTTTAATCATTTTGTACTTGTAAATTTCTCTAATCAATTTGTAATTTTAAATTTCTCTAATCAATTTGTACTTGTAAATTTCAGTAACACGTATAAACTGCCATATATTTGTAACCACTACTAGAATTCAGAAGATTTTATATAAATATTTGGGCTGAAATGTTCTATCGGAACAGAATGCTAGTCATGTCATGACATTTACACAGTGCCAAAGTCATACCCTTCACCAGCAGACCTTAGAGGTTAACTTTCTTCACTGTGCAAATGACAAAAATTATCCCTCATGCATCAATTGTAATTTTAAGTGAAGTCCTAAGTGAGTAATTACAAACTCAAACCAAAATTTCATGGATATGGTACTCCTAAGGAACAGGGAACTGAATCGTCACTGCCCAGAAAACCTAATTGAATTGACAGAGAAGAAAAAGAGAGAGAACAGCATTGAGGGAGAACAGAGAAATTGCATTCTGATTCCAAAATCCAATATCTCTATAGAAGCTTCCACTCCTTCAAATTTGCTAGGAAGGCAGTTAAAACAACCATTCTAGCAACCTAACAAACTAGCCAGGTGATTATTTACATATCAATTAACAGATTCCGCCTGCCCCCTCAAGACGTTATACACAAATAAATTAACAGGCTCCTAGGTGCCCCTTCAAGCACTATGTACATATCACTTAACTAACTCCCATGTGCCGCTGACGTGCCTAATAACAATATGAACTCGTTCGCTAGCTTCTTTTGCAGTTCATATTAGAGAGGTACAAAGGAAATTAGATGTTAAAGGCACTCCAATACAGCTTGCCTTGCAGACACACCTATGCTCGTGTAATACACGAACCCGTTGCTGTGCAGAATTTTGATTGACTGACTGAAATTAGCTGGAAGAGGGCTCTATGATCAAGACAAAAACAAGTCCTAAAAGTAAGCAATATTTCCAGATCCTCATACTTGGCCCCTCAACCAACGTTGCGAAGAGAAGATCAATAACTTCCACATGAAATATAGTAGCCCTGCCAATTAGCATTCTCTTAGAGTCCCACATTGATTGAAGGTATGGTGTTGTAGTCTCTTTATATGGTGTTGGAAAATCTTCACGTCGTGGGACTCACTTTTGAGGTAGAACTAGGTCTGAGAACAATTTGTGTTGCCATAATATTTGAGCTAGACCATTCCTTGATGGTAGGTCCCATGTTATATTATTCATGCACCAGCTATCCATCCTAGAATGCATAGGGCGCTAGAGACTCGCATTGGTTAAAGGTAGGGGTTGTATTCTGATTTAGGATAAATCTTACCTTATGAGCTAGCTTTTGTGGTTGAGCTAGGCAAGTATATTTTTCTTAGCACATTGGATTTGAGTTTTGAGTTTTCAATCAATCAATAATGAATTACTACCTGCAGCCCATCCCCGGACCCTGCTAAGGCAGGATGTTTTGCGCACAGGGCTACCCTTTAATGAATTACTACCTTGGAGTAGTAGAGAGGGTAAGAATAATATGGATACTAGACATTCATAAATTGTCAAATGAGCACTAAAATCACCACAGTATTTCCCACACAATTATTCAAATGAGCCCAAATTTTACTGATTTTTACACTGTTTTGCAATAGTTATTTTCCTAAGTAGGCGTTTGGACATGCGGTTTGAAACCATGGTTTGAAACCATGAGATGAAATCAGCGTTTGGACATGCATTTCATCTCATGGTTTCAAACCCCAAATCATCCAAAAAGGCATGATTTGGAGTTTGAAACCATGGTTTCAAAAATCTTAAATATAAAACTTGACCCATAAGTTTATATTTTAGGAAAAAAAGACCGATAAGTTGTTAAATATTTTTAACAGTTACTCCCACCAACCATTTACTAACCTCATTAACTTCTAGCAACCTTTATTTATGTCTACCATGTGGGAGGATTATATTAAAGAGTAGTTACATTGCTATTCATGTTAAATTTTCATTTTTATTGAACAAAAATTTGATCAATTGATGTTGTATTTTTTAGGAAGGCTTTCTAGTAGCGTATTAATTTTCTTATGATCTATGACTTGCTCATTTGGTAAGATTGTATAAGAATTGAGAATGTTTTGATAGTTTTCACAACTTGTGGGTTTTTATGTCTATACGAGAAAATACAACTTAAGATATCCAAATTACATATCCAAACATGGTTTCAAACCATGTCCAAACGGCTCGAAAGCTACCTTCATTGGCATTTAGGAAATCATCACTTCCCCAATAGCATCACATACAGAAACCAACATCAACAGCTATTCCATCTATCTAAATGACATGAGCCATTGGCTAATCTTTGTAAGCTCACTTATTCAAATGCTTTTTTGCATTCATGCACCATCATCACTCATAATGTAGCGCAAAACGAACCCCCAACACCTACATAGTCCAATAGCCATTGTGTTTGAATTGGCTATAATCACAAGATATAGCCAGAGGAAGGAGAAACCTACCCAAGAAAACTTTACTCACTTAGGAATTTCGCAAACAAAGCATTAAAAGAGGAGCATATTTGGGAAATGGAGTTTGTCTAATCACAGTGTTTTTTTCATTGGACTGGAAATTGCAACCCAATGTCATCAATCCAAATAGAATTATACCCCAAAATCAAGCACTCGCCTCCATCCCATAAATCTTGTCTCCTGTGGTTCCAAGAACTGATTTTTTTAACAAGATTTTAAATCTGTTACTCCCTCCGTTTCAATTTGTTTGTCTTAATTGACTTGGCACAAAGTTTAAGAAAGTAAAGAACTACTTTAAATCTTGTAGTCTTAAATTAAAGATATGTATACAACAATAACATACCCAGTGAAATTAAAGATATGTATAATGTACCAAATGTTTTTTATCTTGTGATCTTAAACATACCACGTGGGATGTTGAAATTAAAGAATTGTCAAATTAGGAAAGAGACATTCTTTTTTAAAGAGACTAAAAAGGAAACTAAGACAAACAAATTGAAATAAACAGATTATATAGTTAGCTTTTCATCTAATTCTAAATGTTTCCATCTTCCTTCCAAGAACTGAATTAAGCGACTAAATTATGGCATAGAGAGAGTATAGCAATGAAAATAATACTCCCTCTGTCCCAATTTATGTGATACAATTCGAATTTCGAGAGTCAAATAAGTTTATTTTGACCATAAATTCAAAAATACAATCTTTAAGTTTCTTGAAAAATAATTTACATATTTAGAAATTACCTGAAGCTACTATAATTAACAATTTTAAAATATTTAATGAGCATACAAATAAATTATGGTGAAGATTTTCTTGTTTGACTCTCGAACTCTGAATTGTATCACATAAATTGGGACAGAGAGATTACAAAAGAAGAGGTAGAAAGGAAGCAAGTAAAGGGGAAAAGAACCTGAGTGAGCTTAGCATTAAGAAGTCCTTCACTATAAGCACCTTCAGCAGGTGAACGATTTTCAATAGCAAAAATAGCATCTTTATACCAAAGCAAGAGTATAGTTTCCCCTTCTTGTATTATAACACGTCTCTCTCCTTTTGGCAATGCTGACAAAGGAACCACTGGCACCCAGTTGAACTTCCCATCTCCTCCACCTGACGCTGATGATCCCTCAGCCACCGAAACCTGATCAGTAGCCTTGCATGTGATCACCTTAACATTCTTGCTACTTCTACTATAACTGTATGAAATGGAGTTGGTTGTTGAAGAAAGGGTAGTTGGGATGAGGGAGGGTGGTTTACGGTGGAGAATGCCGGTGGCTAACTTGGGGGATATGGTGGCCATTGGTTATGGCTTATGGTTATGGGGAGGGAAGAGAGAAAGATGAAGCAAATGGAGTAAATGTGTGTCTGTGTGTGGGGTATGTGTGAGACTTCCTTAATGGCCACATATATATTTTTTTTTTCATGGATAATGAGTTAATTGACAAATATGTACAAAGATGTTATGGTTCGTGAGGAAACACGGTTGTTTCTATTTTCTCTTATAAGGAGAAATTTAAAAGAAGGGAACATAACATTTCTATATTTTAATTTGAGCGTTGCAACACGGGTGCACTAAGAGAAGTTAATCCACTATCAAATATTACGAGGAAATGAGATCCCTTATTTTCTTATATAATTTAAATAAAAAAATGACTTTTTTAAATATTTTATATGTTTTTTTTCAGATTTTTTATGTATAAAAAATGAAGATTTCTTGTAAAAAAATTATAAAACTAAAAAACAAAAATTGTAATGGGCTAAAACATTTCTCCCGACATGATAGCAAAAACAAATCACGATTTATTTTTGTTAACAAATCAAGTTCAAAATATGAAGTCTTGATATGATAATTGCATAGATATTTAAAATAAGTGTTTTTACCCTATGTATCACCCAGCTCAAAATCTATATCTATATATTATTAAAAGGAGAGGCAGAAGCACCACATTAAACCAAGTGGCATAAGCAGCTTGAGACATGTGTACAATTTTAGGACAAAGCTCCAAAAAATTTGGAGTTTGAAAATAATTTTACAAAATCTGAAAATTTATTTTAGGACAAGTGCTCAAGAAAATGCTGCTAAATTTTAGGAAATAGGAATTTATATAAATTAACACATGATCTTGAACACAAATCAATCAGGTCCTATTTTTGTGAAATTATATTTTCACAAAATACTCCTAAGAGATAATTGCAATACAAATAATGTTGCCAAATTTAAGAAGGGTAAAATACGTCTATATACATATTAAGGAGAAATATTTACGAAACATTACGATAGTTTTCTATTTACCAAAAAATAGCATTACAAACCTGTTATATCCCGCATTTTTGTGCAATCGGATAATTCAAGACAATTGCGAGAAGTTAACAAGCAAGGCCTTATTTTTGTTTTGTTTGGCATATGTGTTGCTTATGAAGAATTTAGAAGCGGAAATATTAAGAAAGGCTAGGGGCAAAAAGGTAAATTCGTAATATGACTCATGGAAATGTGGGGGAAGACGAAGGGCAAATTTGGAATTTGGAAAAATAGTTTTCATGAATTATAAGAACTAGCCAAGAAATAATTGGGCTTGAAAACAAAAAAAAAAAAAGGGAAGGCCCAACCGGCCATGGGCATGGGCTAAGCCCATGTTGAATTAAAATCCATGTGATTAAATAGAAGACCACTCTTATTTTCTTCACAATTCAAGAAGTTTCAAGAAGCAAAAACTTGAAGAAACATTAAGGGGCCATTCGGCCATAGCAAAATCCCACAAGAACCTTGGACAATTCTTCACCAAAAATCATTCTCTTCTAGCCAAACAATCCATTGAAGGGTTCTTAGCAAAGTAGAGTGATTTTTGGAGCAAGAAAAACATATATTCATATAAGTTGGAAATTCTAGCTAATTGGAGAATCAAAGAAGAAGGTAAGAATTCATTCCCTTTACATGTTATGGATGTTTGTGCATGTTGTAGTGTATAAAATGAGTGAAATTCATGAAAAATACGGAAGTGGGGGTGGTGGCCGTGAGGTGTAGTATATGTGTGTGTGGCCGTGTAGGCATATGGTGGTGTGGCCGTGTGATGGTGGTGTAATATGGAAGAAAATGAGTCAATTTTATTTAGTGTTTTGGTTGTTATTGAATGAATTCTATGTTGCTAATAAAAGCTTAATGATCTTAGTGAAATTGTAGTAGTTGGAGATGTGTTTTAGAAGTTTATGTAAATTGAATATAATGTTCTTGTATGTATGGAAGACAATGTGATTAGTATGACGTTGTTGGTGTATAAATTATTAAGTTGTTATTGCTCTTAGTGGAGTTGGAAGGTCTTGAAGGAAGTAGTATATTGATTGAATCGTTAGAATGTAATTTGGATAAATCGTTAAAGTAGTTAGTATGATTGTTGACATTGTTGTGGATAGTTTGGCCGGGTTGAATTCCCGGATTGTTGTTGAGTAAAATTGGCCAAGATAGATTCTTGGGGGACGTTGTATTTACAGGGGAAATGCTGCCGAAATTTCGGTAGACAAGTGTTACCTTATGATTCAACTTCTAAAGGCTCTAATTAGTGTTTGGTAAATGTGACCAATTTGTAGATTTTGGAGAATTTGGAACTTGAATTCGGAGTAGCGTAAGAAGCGGAAAAGGTATGTAAGGCTTTACCCTTCCTTCCTTGGCATGTCTTAGACGTAATAGGTTTGGATACGGGCCTCGGGGACAACTCCATTCCTAGAAATCCGAATTTGAATTTGGCCCTCTTTCATTCAGTAGAATTGAATTAAAAATTGCATGAAATGTTGGAAAATTACCTAAACATCTAGAACTCGCACAAATAGGACCCGACTACCTTAAAACTCTCATAAGTGACGTCATGGAATGTAACATATGTAAATTGTGTACGCCACCTCATTCGGCCCGAGGTGGGCCCATGGTTCCCGGATTTTTCTTGGTTGTTCCATTTATCAAACGATAAGTGTTGTAACTGTTCTAATGAGAATATTTCTATGATGACAATGATGAGAATGGTTTCACGTCTCAACGTCTTAAGTTAAGGATTCAATATGAAAATAAGAACAACAAGCTAGTTTTCGATTTCAATTCTATTCCTTATTATGACTCTATTTTCTAAAAGACTCTAAAGTGTATGAATGAATGTTTTATGAGGCTCGTGATCTTACTCTACGTTTTCTCTTAATGCCATTTCCTATTGATAGTCTCGCCTTATAGTACTAGTCCCTTCAAGGTGAGACAAAGTCATGATGATCATTCCATAATGTAATCGGAGGTCACCGACCTTACGTCACTCCGATGGATACATGATTTTCTGTCACGATCCAACCCCGTGGGCCGTGACTAGTACCCGATCTGGGCACCCAAACACATATATCCAATGCTATCTCAACTGTTATCAAACACATTCAAGTATAAAGCAGAAGCCGTCAAGGCTATATTTCAAATTTAGATAATTTCCAGAAAAATTTTGGCAGAGTTTCCTTTTGTTTTACAGACTATCCAAAATAACCCTGCGCACAGAAAATACCAACAAAGGCCACACCGGCCAACAAAGCAACATATAAACATATGCGGACCGGCCGCCGCGGCGAATGGGGTTGCCCCAAACACAACATATACACACATCCGTACAGAAAGACCCTAACCCACAAACATATCTACAGGCCTCTAACAGACTTACAGAGTCATATGACGGGACAGGGCCCCGCCGTACCCGAAGTTGCCATACATACAGAATATACAGAAGACAGAAGGTATATACCAAAAGTACACGCTCCGGACCAAAGGAGCTCTTCAAAATAGCAGTATCTGAGCCCTAGACTGGCGGCGTATCTTCAGGTGCGTCTGTACCTGCGGGCATGTAGCGCAGCCCCCGAAGAACCAGGGGTCAGTACGAAAAATGTACCGAGTATGTAAAGCAGAAACATAACAAACATAATCATAGCATGAACCGGAAGCATAGAAGTATAACGGACAGAACCATAAATCAAACGGACGGACAGAATTATGGTCCAGACGGACGGGCAGAATCACAATCCATACGGACAGGCGGAATCAGAATCCATATCAGACAGACAAAATCAGAATCCAATCAGACAGACAGAATCATAATAGGGCACAGGAACGTGGTCGCCACTCCTGCCTCTGGCGCCACAACATATCATATTTCAGAAGATTTCATATCTTCGAACATCTCCGTCACATAACACATCATATCATAACCACGGTAACCCCGGGGACAGATCACACGCCGGGAAACCGGACACATCATACTTCGTAACATATACACGGTAACCGGGAACGACATATACCACAGTACCCTGGAACCGGACACATCATACTTCGGAATTCATACATGGGACCCGGCCCCCGACAAGGGACTCGGCGGCCCATCCGCACGATATAAACCGGCCCGGGATCCGGTGAAAGGAAGCATTGAGACATCCACGAACAGATTAATGAGAATCCACATACATACAGATCGTTATACCGACTCAATCAAACTGAAGTAGGCCAAATGGCGAGTCAAATCAGGGTATTCGGATAGCGTTCATAATATGCGCCTATATCCTGCTTGGGAAGGCACGACGGATTATTACCAGAATCAGATTTTCAGATGTCAAAGCCATTTTCCAAATTTTCCCAACCAACCAATTCGCGATATAACTATTTAATAATTTCGCAAAGAGGTCAAAATTAACACTAACAACATCCTCCACATTCTACAAGTTAAACACATTTGTTTTCATCCAAAATTTTCTTCAAACCCCATTCTACAAATCAGCCATACCAACAAACGAATTTATCCCGTTATTTCTTCGTTCTAATCCGTTAAAACTCTAAATAAACTTGTTAACAATAAAAAAAAAAAAAAAAAACCTTATTCATACCTTAAGTGCACAGCCACCACGTCCACCCTCTTATTTTTAGTTGATTTTTAGCTCAAATCGAAGGCAACGCGACGTAGAACACTTTTCTCTTCATGGGCTTCGGGATTCGGGACTCCGATTTTGGTCAAAAATTGATTTTTTTTCTCTAGGCTCTCCTATCTCTTTTTCTCTAGAGTTTTCCAGGTTTCTTGATCTGAAAATGAGGGAGAGAAACTAATTTTTTTCTGTTAAAAGCGTGGGTAATGGGCCTGACCCGAATTGGAATCGGGTTGGGCCCATTTCACTGCCCAGCTTGACCTTTCGACCTTAAAACGTCCATATCTTCTTGTACCGACGTCTCCTGGGAGCCCACGACCTACCGTTGGAAAGTTATTTCAATTATCTACAACTTTTATTTCTGGGCGGTTTCCCAAATTCCAAACTTATAATGCCGTTTTTGCCCCTCCAAGTCAGGTCATCCGAAAATGTTTTCTTAAAAATATTTGTTTGGAGGGCTTCCACTTTGATTTGGCCTCAGGGCCCTTCACGGGTTGTGTTTAAATTTACATATACGATTCATATAACTTTTCACATGTCCCACAAAAATCTTGATGTGTGCGCCCTACCTCAGCTTACAAATAATTCGACGTTCGAAAATGCAGGATATAACATTTTCCTTAGGCTCTCCTGCATGCTTATATGATATATGTGTATGATATGTATATGTACATGGGGGGAGGGAGGGAGATATGTAGGGGAAGGGACATATGTTGCGCTATAGACGCGTTGCCACCTGGTCAGCTGGCGTTGTATCATCCCGGACGCGGGACATATGGGCGAGCCGACGTGTTTCGGCGCTATGTGGGCGAGCCGACGTTGTTCGGCGCTATGACATGATATGATATGATATGAGTGTCACACCCTAACCTTATTAGGGTGTGATGGGCACTCGACCCCACATACAGAGCCGAGCGAACCCGCAGACCCTGATTACACACCTAATGTTTTTTTTTTTTTTTTTTCCAGACACGAATCATACTTACTCATCTCGTATGCCAGACGGATTACAGAACGTACAAATTACTCAAATGATGTCATATAGCAAACGGGCTACAGAATATACGGAAGGTCAGAATGCTTACTCTCCAACACAAGTCATGCATATCGGAATCGGATATCATATCACATACGCGGTAACCCCGAGGACATATACCACGCCGGGACGAATACCATATCATACATACGATAACCTCGGGGACAAATATCACGCCGAGGGACCGGTTACATCCTATCATATACATGATAACCTTGGGGACAGATAACACGCCGAGGAACCGGTGAACAATACCAAGGGATGCGCACGATAACGTAGGAACGTGGTCGCCACTCCTACCCTTGGCGCCACAACACATCATATTTCAGAAAATTTGCTCCGATCTCCGTCACACATCATAACATAACCACGGTACCCAGGGGCGGACAGATAACACGGCACCCCGAGCCCGGACACATCATACTTCATAATATATCCTCGGTAACCGGGGACGGACATATAACACAGTACCCCGGAACCGGACACATCATACTTCGGAATTCATATATGGAACCCAGCCCTCAACAGAGGACTTGGCGAACCATCCGCACGATACATACCGACCCGGGATCCGGTGAAAGGGATCATAGAACATGCACGAGCAGAGTAGTGAGCAACTACATGCACATAAATCGAGACTCGATAGAATGATCGAACGTGCCATCAGAATAATCATAGCAGGTTACCCATATCAGAATGCTTATATTAAAATACTTATGTCGGGGTACTCATATCAGAATACTTATGTCAGAATGCTTAGGTCAGAATACTTATATCAAAATACTTATATCAGAGTAGTTATAACAAAATACGTATGTCAGGATTCTCATATCCAAAATACTTATATCCGAATACTTCTATCAAAATGTTTACGTCAAATTTCTTGTATCGGAGTACTTACATCAAAATACTTTTGTCAAAATATCCATATCCAAAATACTTGTATCCAAATACCTATATAGGAATACTCATATCAGAATTTCCAGATACTTATATCAGAGAGTAGATACAGTTCATAACAAATCCAGAACAATAGCCCAAGTTCCTCTTAATTACTATGCGAAAATGAGTCCAATAGAGCAATACAAATGGGGTTCGGGAATTATGGGCCCACCTCGGATTAAGTCGAGGTGGCGTATATAAACTATGAACATTTAGCCTTATAGAGTCATCCATGAAGGTTTCAGGGCAATCTGGTTTCATTTGTAGAAGTTACGGACGTTCAAACTATGTTTCTATCAAAGCATAAGGTTCTTAGTTCAATTTCACTGAATGAATAGGGGTCAAAATCAAGCTCGGATTTCTAGGAATAGAGTTTCCCTCGAGGCTCGTATCATAGCCTATTACAACTAGGACATGCCAAAAGAAAGGAAGGGTAAGCCTTACATACCTGTGCTGCGACCAACTAGTTACGTTTGTGCATCCAACTTGTTTGTCTACATGCAAGAAAGTTCATCCCTTCATTAGTTCCATTATCATATACTTGTTTTAACCTTTCAAACACATTCACTTATATTCTGCCGGAATTTCGGCAGCACCTCCCCTGTAAATATACCAACCCCGAGAATATGGCTCGGCTCCAAATCAACAACAACAACAATAGCAACAATACCAACAACCATAACAATAGTCGTTAGGAGTCAATTGAACGTATTTTAACATTGATGACTCCTACACAATTCAACAACATAACCTCATATTCAATTCAACTACTTACATTCAAACCAACATCAACGTTTATACATTCAATTACTAATCCGAAACCGTTCAGAACAATATTCAAAACCCTTTAAACAATTCACACAATATTTCAAACAGCCCAACCAACACTCCAACTTACCCGAATTCATCCCCCAAACCCGAGAACAACACCAAACACATCTTTTCCTTCCAAATTCACACATTATGTCACAATACATACATTTACAACTTCATTTCATAAATTCAAGAAACCATATCAAGACTACATTTCCTTCCAATTCGGCCCATACGATTATGATCTCAACTCGGATTATTAAAACTTCATTTTCCATCATGAAACTCACAACGACGACAACCAAAATACTACATCACATTAGTCCACCATGCCTACACTAAATCAGCCCATTTTCGGCCATCACCATAACACACACATTCCATGATTTTCATCCATTTTCTATACATTACAACACCACATAATTACGCTACATACACTTAATTCATTATTCCAACACATTGCACACAACACACGGCCAAACAATACTTCACACGGCTCAACTTGAACATGCAATATTTCATGAATTCCCATTTTTTTCTACACACTACAACACATTACAACAACAACCAATACATCATATAATTTTAATCCATTCTTCCATACATAACACTTCATACATACGGCCTCTACTCCAACTTGTTTTCTATCATGAATTTCTTTCATTTTATCATACTACAACACATGTAAACCCTTCATAACACATAAAACAAGATTAAAACTCACATTTCTTCTTCAACTTCTCAACTTGCCTCGAATGCGGAAACGACGAAACGGATGACTTATCTCCCGAAATAATTATACCACGTCGTAGAGGACCCTTGAATTAGTGGGTATACCATGAGAAAATAATTTTTAGAACAAGATTTCTCATGGCCAATTTTTCCATGTTGTGGCCGAAACCTCTCCTTCTTTTTTTTTTTTTTTTTTTTTTGTTCTTGTTCTTGGTTTGTCTTGGATTGGAAGATAACACATATATATATATATATCTATATTTTCCAAGCATGTGAGGGGCACATGCCCCTCTCTAGAAAGCTCTCCATTTTTCTTGATTTTTCTTTCTTTTTTTCTTGCTTTGTTTTATTTGGTCAAAGAAGACCAAATGTTTTTCTTAGTACACTTTAGCCCCCAAAGCAATGTGGGCATATACTTATGCCACTCAACCATCATGGAAATTTCATGAACTTTCGAGACTTTGCAAAATTCCCATTTTACCCTTATCCTTTCCGCAATATTTCCATAAGCCATTTTACGAATTTCCTTTTTCGCCCTTGGTCTTCCTCAATATTTTCATACTAACAATATTCATAAATAATATTTTCAACAACTCGTATATTAAAATAATTTTTGAAACGTAGTCTTGTTCTTGACTTCTCCCCATTACCTTGAATTTTCCGGACGTAGGAAATACGGGCTATAACAATGAGATGATATGATATGATATGATATGATATGATATGATATGATATGATATGACATAATATGATATAAGTTCTATTTTCTATGTCTATGAAAAAGAACCGTTTGTTTTTAAAGAAAAAGACAAGCATGCATGGTATCCGGCCAAAAAGGCATTCATATGTACAGGTTACTTTCTTACCTCCTTCTATGTTCTAGGACCCCATGATGTTGTTATTCATACTTTATGTCGCTTATTATGCTGTTTTCTATGCCTTACATACTCGGTAAATTATTCGTACTGACGTCCCTTCTTGTGGACGCTGCGTTTCATGCCGCGCAGATAGGCGGGTTTGATTCCTAGGAGCTCTATCAGCGGTACTTGGCAGCGCTCCCGTTGTTCCGGAGCCTCAGTTTCTTGGTACTATTTTTGTGTATATATATTCGGGCACGGCAGAACCCGGCCCTTCCTAAGTATATGTGTACTTTGTTTAGAGGCTCGTAGACAGATATGTACAGTTAGATGTTTGCACTTTTATTCGTTCTTGGGGTTGTATAATATGTTAGAAGAGTTTATTAACACATGATTATGATTATGCTATTAAGGATAGTATTAAGAAAAGAAATAATGGTATTGTTCATACGGCCCACTTAGTAATAAGAATAAGATACGAGATAGGGGGTGCTCGGTACAAGTATCGGGTACCCGTCGCGGCCCCTAGTTGGGTCGTGACAAAACCCTATACAAAACATGCTTTTTTAAATTTTTCTATTTTTAAAAATATTTTTTATTTTTTAAATTTTATTTTTAAAAAAATATATTTTTATTTTAAAAAAAAATTAAAATATTTTTTTCGCTCCAAATTTATGTATGAAAGTTGTATGAAATGTGTATATCTCGCTCAAGGCTCAAAAAATTCGTTCAAAATTTATTATATGAAATGTATTTATCTCATTCAAAGCTTAAAAAATCCGCTCAAAATTGTGTGTCTGAAACGGTATGAATTTTGTATTTCGCTCACATTTTTGTGTATAAAGTTCATGTTAGATTTTTGTAAAATCAATACAACTACAATAACATTGTATACAACTTTGATACAACATTCAAGACTTAAAATAATCGCTCAAATTTTTGTGTATGAAATGTGTACATCTTGCTCAAGGCTTAGAAAGTTCACTCAAATTTTGTGTATGAAATGTGTATATCTCGATCAAGGCTTAAACATTATGCTCAAAATTTTATGTATGAGAATGGTATGAAATGTGTATATCTCGCTCAAGACTTAGAATTTCATTCATATTTTTCTTATATAAAGTTAATATTAGGTTTCTGGAAAATGAATACAACTACAACAACATTGTAACAACTTTCGTACAATATTCAAAGCTTAAAATTTTCGCCCACAATGTTGTGTATGAAAATTGTATTAAAAATTTCACTCACACATACACATTTCATACATTTTCATACACAAAAATTTGAGGTAATTTTTTAAGCCTTTGAGTAAATAAAAAATTATTTTTTTAAAAAAAATAATTATTTCTGGAAAAAAAAACGAAAAATATATGAAAATCCGTCATGTTTCGTAAAATCGTTATGTTTTGTAAATAAGGAAAACTATTTATATATTTTGTAATAAAGAGTGTTAAGGAGGTACCCTATGTCATTTTCCCAATTAAGAATTAGGAATTTATATATAACTAAGTAGTTAATTACTTAATACGTCGTTACTTTTTAAATTTAAATTTAAAAATAATTAAAGCTCAATTTTTTAAAAGAAATATTTTTTTAAACTTATTCTATTTTAAATTGGGAAGTTACCAACACCATTGTTTTAAAAGGCAGTGTCAGGACTCGCCCCGGGGCTCGCCTCGGGGCAGTGGCAAAACGCCCTGGGGCTAACGTGCGGGGCTTAGTTCCTATGAAGCTTACGCCCTAAGCGCCCAACCGTACGCCCTAAACACGCCTAACGCCCAACGCCCAGGGCTCGCCTAACAGTTGTTACACAAATTATATTTTAAATTCCTTAATTAAAATCATTCATCCTCATAATTGTTTAACAAAATAATGATACTTAATAGTTTTTCATCTATAGAAATAGAAGATTGGGTGTAACTCATATAACAAGTCGTAGTATTTGATATTTACTATTTGAGAATGTCGTGAGGGTGAATATCACTTAAATTTTTTAAAAAAAACACATAGCGGAATTGTACATTTTCACTTGTCATTGGTCATAAGTCCTATGTATCAAAATTATCATATAATTTTATTTTTTGTTCATGAAGAAGTTATGTTTTAATTGTAATATTAATAAATTTTATTGATTATTTGCTTATAGGGAGATAAAATGAATAGTATGATAGTAATAGTGTTTTAAGAAACTGTGTCTTTTTTCAGGTTTGAAAGTTAAAATGTTAGAATTGTTTTGCATTTCATAATAACTTTTATTTCATTGTATTGTTTATACTTGTAAAATTATGTTATATATAATTAAAAGTTATAAGCAGTGTATAATGGATTGCTTTGATCATTTTTTTGTGAGGATCAAGCGCGCGCGCGCTCACACACACACACACACATATACATACATACATATATATATATATATATATATATATATATATATATATATATATTTCATTTATTTACAATTTTCTTTTATTTTTTTATGTAATTTTACCTATTTAAAAATATTTATTGTAATTATATTATTTTAAGAAATACTAAAAATTAAATACCCATGGGGCTTACGCCCCGTGCCTCGAGGCTTACGCCTCGTCGAGGCTTACGCCTCGTCGAGGCGTATATAAAACGCCCCGCCTTTTAAAACAATGACCAACACTTCAAATCGTTTATTGAAGACAAAATCAGGAAGAAAAAAATTACTAACCTATACTGCCCCCACCTCTGCACCACGTTCCCATTTGCACGATCAAACACTCATGCACACTGCCAAGAAGATAAGTCTCCGCCTAATTTTACAATTTCAGTTACTGCTACTCTTCAACTTATTCTCAAAAATCTGAAGATCAGAGACGTAAAAAGACAGAGAAGTAACTGCTAATTTTTTAAATCAATTTATCACTTTTCTTCGTAAGCGTTTTCATTCCCCGCTTTCTTTCCCTCAAATCAGTCGAAAGTTCTCTACTTTTGATGATTTTCTGTGTGGTTATATCTTTACTAATTATACTGACATTCATGTATATCTGCAATTTCGATTTGTTGATATTCATATATTTTCTGAGACTATATGCAAATCAAACACACAATCACTGTTTATAATTGAAACGGAGAAATTTAACTGCAAATTCAAGCTTATAGTGGTTTAATTACAAAGTTAATGATATATTGGTGAGCATAAACAATGTTAAATAGCAGCATAAACTACGTTCTGAACTATGGTAAGATATTAGAAATTAGATCAATGAGGAAACTGCCAATTTTTTGTGGGGTCCAGCCCCATAAATTGAGGAAGAAAAATCTTCCCTTTTCATATGTGCAAATCTGCCCTTCTTCAAAATGGCAGTAAACATTGAAGAATTGGCACTGGCCAATTAATGCCAAGAGAAAATTGGCACACTCCATCCCTATAAATAGAGAGCCCTTGATCAGTTTACAGACACAAAAAAAAAAAAAAAAAAAAAAAAATACATCAATCTCAAACAAATACATCTGAGTACTTAGAGAGCGGAGTGAGGTATACCATAAACTGTGTAAGAAAACAGTCTGTGAAGAAAAATAGAGTGTGAGTGATATTGTAGTGAGGTGGGAAAAACCAAAAAGAGTGTTATTTCTTTTGAGTGTGTAGTGGACTTTGGAGTATTTATACTCGTGACTACACAGTGTAAAATTCCTTACTATAGTGATATCAGTTGCTCCTCTTGGCCGTGATTTTTCCCTTATTCAGAAGGGTTTCCACGTAAAATCTTCGTGTCATTATTGCTTCATTTTATTCTTGTTGATTTAACCATAACTTAGTATTCCGCGTTTATCGCTAATATCGTGAATATTATTTTTACGGGTCTATTTTATTCCTAACAAGTGGTATCAGAGCCAAGGTTCTGTCTGAGTATGCTCTATGGTTGCAGCACAGTCTGAACTTCCACATCAAAAAAGAATTACTTTGGTCTCCTAATAAATAGTATTTATATTTGTGATAAACGATGAAAGCCAACACTAGTAGAATAGTTACTTTGAGTGGCGTAAATTATGCCATTTGGAAGGGCAAAATGGAAGATTTGCTCTATGTCAAGAATTTTCATCAACCTGTTTTTGCCACTAAAAAGATTGATAATAAATCAGATGAAGAGTGGAATTTGTTGCATCGGCAGGTTTGCGGCTTTATTAGACAGTGGGTTGACGATAATGTTGTCACGCCCCGAACCATGGCCTGGACGTAACACGGCACTCGGTGCCTGACTGCGTGTGACCGAGCGAACCACATGGCTTGCTGAATCATCATGATACATACATGAGCGGAAATATAACGTGAATGCATGATGAGCCTTTATAAAACGTAGTAAGTCATAATACTTAATAAAAACACTTGTTTAAACATGAGTGCGGAAATAACATGAATGAGCCAAAAATGGCTATACGACTCCGAATGTCTGACATAACATAACTGACTTGTCTAGTCTATGAAACCTCTATCATGAGTCTGACTGGAAAACATACTTACTGGGACAAGGCCCCCAGCGTACCTTCAGATACATAACTAAGCATAAAACAAAAGTTGACTAAACCCCGAATGAGATGGGGCTCACCAATAAGCTGATACGAATGCTGTCTTACTGAGCATATGTGTCGTCCTGTATATCAGTACCTGCATCGTGAAATGCAGGCCCCCGGGCAATAAAAAGGGGACGTCAGCACATTGAATGTACTGGTATGTAAAACAACTGAAAGAAATAACATGGGACATGGAATAACATGATAAGAACTGAAACTGAAAACCTGGACATGAACATGAGTGCATACATATATATATAAAACATGGTAAAAATATCATAAGTAGGGAGAGCAATAACTTATAACCGATCCATGGTCTGGTGCTTGCGTCCCGCCAGCAGAACACTCAGTCCTTGCCAGGGAACATGAGATTTAATAAAATATGAAAGGATCCAGTCATTATGAGAGATCGTCCGGGACATGGGTGGAGCGATCCTCATCCTACGGTGGCTACGTAGTTTCAGGCTATCTGAAGCCCTCATCGGTAATTAATGCAACTCCCAAAACATGAACATGAAAATAGTGGCACTTGCTGCCCATGGTATATCATGAATCGTAACTTGCTTGTACATGGTATTCATGATCATAACTTGCTTGTACATGGTTTTCATGAATCATAACTTACTTGTACATGATTTTCATAAATCATAACTTGCTTGTACATGGTTTTCATAAATCATAACTTGTAAATATAGTTTCATAAGATAACTTGTCATAGTCTTGCAAAACATGTTTTTGATGCATGAGTAATAACAATAGTTCATAATCATATATATATACTTGACTTGAAAACATGCTTGTAACTTGCTGGATGAAATCATAAAGTTTCATATAAACATAATGAGAACACATGAGGAAGAATTCATGATTCATGGATTTAGCTAGGATTCCTAATATCCGTAATGGAAGATTAGGAATACAATAACGAACATAGATACAAAATTCATGTACATACATACATAATTACGGGCTACCAATATGTTGGGTTTAATGCCCTAGGATTTGAACTTCATATATTTTACGAAACGAATCATGGGGAAGAACGTAGAGATTCCCACATGTGGATGGAAGTTCTACATACCTTAACTTTCCGCTTTTGAGCGTATCACAATGTCCTTCAACCCCCTTCAACTTCAATCTATAGCAATACAAGTCATAGGGATCCTATATTAGCAACAATATCCATGTTTCGTTCATCTAAGCATTTTATCAAACACTTAGTGGGCATGAAGCTCTATAACCCTCATTAATGGTGTTTTCTTCACCCAATCTCCATTCTTTTACTTCTAGCTAATGCTAAAATCTCAATTAGATGTAATTAACATCATTCTTCATCACTCATATGAATACAACAATCCCAAATCAACAATCCAACAACTCTAGCATAGTTCATATAATTCTCTTCATCCAACCCAAATATTATTCTCCCAAGAATTCATCAATTCACAACTATAAATGATTAGGGATAAACACATTACCTTTTTGAAGTCCAATCCTCTTGAATTCGGGTTCTAGGGTTTCCACATCCAACAAAAATGTTCCAATCCTAACTCTATGGATTAGAAGAGTTTTACTCAAGTTAGAAAGGGATTAGGGACTTAAATTCAACTTAGAATCATGATAAAAACTTACCTTGGAAGATCTTGAGGTTTGGGATTTGTTGTCTCTGAGTTTAGAGAGAATTTTCGTGAATGGGGTGTTGGGGAAATAAACCCCAACCCCAAATATAACAAG
This sequence comes from Lycium barbarum, assembly GCF_019175385.1. Taxonomy (NCBI): domain Eukaryota; kingdom Viridiplantae; phylum Streptophyta; class Magnoliopsida; order Solanales; family Solanaceae; genus Lycium; species Lycium barbarum. The sequence continues at coordinate 84,544,392 of NC_083344.1, forward strand.
AAAACGCGTAAACCCGACTTTTGACCCGAAAACGTACTTAACGGACCAAACGACGGTTCAAACGACGAACCGTCGATCAGATCGACGGAGCGTCGATCTGCTCCGTCGAATTGGTCAAATTTCCAGTGAACAATGCACAATCGACGGTTCAAAGGACGAACCGTCGATCAGATCGACGAACCGTCGATCTTCCCGTCGAAGTCACCCATTTTCCAGCGAAGACAGGCTTCAGTAAAACGGGCATAACTCTTTGCAAAGATGTCCGTTTGACCTCCATAATATACCGTTGGAAAGCTATTTCAAAGGGCTACAACTTTAATCAAGGATGTTTTCCCAAATTCCAAATTAATAATGGGGTTATAATCGTTGGAAGTATGACCTTCTATAAACTCTCTTGCAAACATGTTCCGTAGAGTGGTTTTCAACTTTGCTTTGCCCAAAGACATTTCTTATGACTTAATTGGTTTTCAAAACACTTCCTATAATCCTCATATTGGTTCCATTATATTATCATCTTATGAGTCAAACTTTCGTCCGAAGTTACGAGGTGTTACAAATGTGTTGAACCATATTTCTGGGGAGACACATGCTCGGACCCTATGGGAGCATCTTGAAAGTTTGTATGCTCGGAAAACTAGTAACAACAAGATGTTTTTGATAAAGCAAATGTTGGGTTTATGTTACACCTCGGAAAATCTTCCGTTGGTACGCAAATGAATGAACTAGTGATGAGTACGAGTGTATGATGTTTTCATGAGTAAGAAATGACGTTCGATGACCCTAAGTGAGATTTCAAGGGCATCCGATGTTAGACGAGAAAGTTGGCTAAGATGAGGCAAGGTATACGATGAGCATCGGAAAGAAAATGCGAGTAACGAGTTAATGAGGACTTGATGATGTCTTGAAGAAGTGTGATAATGTCCCTTAGATTGGCATTGAAGTGTTGAACAAGTGTTAAGAAGGTTCCATAAGGATTGGAGATCAAACGAATCGACGAAACAGACTTCGGAACCACTGGGGGTTATACGGCCAAACATACTGGCCGTATAAATTATACGGTCCGTATGTTTGGGACCGTATAATCAGCCCAGAAAGGCAAAAGTTTCTAGACCAAATATACGACCAGACATGCGGTCCATATAAATTATACGGACCGTATGTTGGTCTGTATAAATGGTCGGGGCAGATTTTGGTGCATTAAATAAAGGGACCAAGGTTATTTCATTTCATTTCCACTTCACACCCCTTCTCTCTAAAACATCTCTCTACATATATTCCACAAGAATTCAAGGATATTTGGTGATCAACAACATTAAACAAGTGAATCAAGTGTAAGCAAACCCATTAAGGATCATTCAAGTCAAGAAAATCTCATGGAGATAAACTAGGGTTTTTGCTCAAGTGGAGTATTATCAACTAAAGCTTGTTCCTACAACATCTAAGATAAGATTCATGATATTTTCATGTTGTTTAAGAGTTGAAATACTTGGATTGTAGAAAGGTATAGAAAAATGGGTCATGAATATGGAATAGTGTCATTTTGAGAAATAGTTTGAATTGAGTTATGAGTCTTGATGTATTGTAATGTAAATGTGTTATAAATGACGTTAAGATCATGAAAATGAGAATTGTATATGAATGGACGAAGTCGGGTGATATGACCATGAATATGGGTGAATTGGGGGCGAATTGAGAAATCTAGATAATGTGGTTAATGTAAATGATTAATGGCCATTGTTATGGTATCGTGAATGTATTGTTGACGTTTGGGAGTTGAATTACGATATGGAGGAATGTTGTATAAATAAAGGAGATGCTGTCCGATTTTCTCTAGCTTTAATCATATATGCTAGCTATCGATTCTAATGATAGTATGACTTTAATGAAGGTAGAAACGCTAGCATTGGAGGAGAACGCGCAAGTGTAGAATAGTTCAACGGAAAGGTATGTAAGGCTAACCCTTCTTTCATAAGGCATGGTTCTTTGGCCAAACGTCTAAATCTTCCATAAGTCTATGATGTCTTTCAAGTGATTTGATCTTCCGAGCTAGTAAGCTCACGATTCGTGATACGCTACGATCGTACTAGTTCCTCGTATAACGAGTAAGCCTATAAAGATAGATGTGACGAATGACGATAATAGTGATAATGATATCGATGACGATAATGATGACGATGATGATAATGATGTTAATAGTAATGATGCTTATGAGCTAGTATGTATATGTATCTATGTATGACTATTATGGAACCCCGAGCTTATGAGGCTGGGTATGATATGTAAATAAGTATGTATACGATTACGAAACGCGCGCACACCTCTGCAGATGGTACGGATAACCCTGACGCCTTGGTAGGGCCAGGTAGATGTAACCCTGAAGCCTTGGTAGGGCCAGGTATGTGTAACCTTGAGCCTTGGTTGGCCAAGTACGTATGAAACACCGATCCTACGTAGTCGGGTATGCTATGTAAATGCTATGTATATGATATGATTATGTATATGATATGAATACGAATATGATATGACTATGTATATGAATGTGAATAAGGGCATGTATACGAATACGAGCACAAATATGGTACGGGTACTATTATGAATACAGATAATGATGTATGTACACAAATACGTATTAGCAATGGAAAGTTCCTATGAAAGGCAAGTAAGTGCATATGACGATGATACTTCCATCTCCCATTCTATGTTATTTCTTATGTTTCTATTTATGCTTCTATACTGATATTGATCATGCTTTACATACTCAATACATTCTTCGTACTGACGTCCTTTTGTTTGTGGACGCTGCGTCATGCCCGCAGGTGCACAAAGAGACAGACTTGATCCATAGCTGCTTTCTCAGAGATTACATAGCAGCGCTCCAATTCATTCGGAGCCATAGCTTTTAGGTACTCATTCTTTTGTGCACATAATTATGGGCATAGCGGGATCCTGTCCTGCTCATGTGATATGTTATACTCTTCTTAGAGGCTCGTAGCCACGTGTATAGGGTTAGATATGTCTGGCCTTGTAGGCCTATATTTTGTATATCATTTTGATAGCCTCGTCGGCTCATGTACGTTGATGTGGCATAGATGCCAATTATGATATAAGGGCATTAATTGTCGTCCAATGGGACTAGTATGATGAACGAATAGATTTATATGTTTAATTGTATGGCTCACCTAGATGTAAGCACAAGTGTAAGTTAAGGGGCGCCCGGGTGGGCTAGCGCCGGGTGCTCGTCGCGACCCTCTAGACGAGTCGTGACAGTTTAAAATACCACGATGGTTCTGCAATGACAGATCATCTGAATATTTTTTAGGGGATCATGAACCAGTTATCTGCTATGGGCATTAACTTTGATGAAGAAATTCAAGGCTTGTTTCTACTTGGTTCCCTACCAGATTCTTGGGAAACTATTAGAACTTCATTATCAAATTCTGCTCCGGATGGTGTGATCTTTATGGATCTTGCCAAGAGCAGTCTTTTAAATGAAGAGATGAGAAGAAAATCTCAAGGTTCCTCCTCATCAGATGTCTTGGTGACTGACACTAGGGGGAGAGACAAGAATCGTGGTTCTCAAAATAGAGAACATCATAGAAGCAAATGCAGAAGCAGATTCAAAGATATTGAGTGCTATCATTGTGGGAAAAAAGGGCACACAAAGAAGTTCTGCCGAATTTTGAAAAAGGAGAATAGAGATAAGGAGGAAAAGAAAAAATATGGCAATCGTGTGGCCACCGTCACTACAGAAGATCTTGTTACTGTCTTTGATGCGGATCTGATAAATATTGCTTGTGATGAGTCAAGCTGGGTTATGGATAGTGGTGCCGCATCTCATGTGACATCAAGGAAGGAATTTTTCTCATCTTGTACTCCAGGTGACTTTGGAACTTTGAGTATGGGTAATGAGACTGTATCTAGGGTGGCTGGTGTTAGAACGATTTGTCTGGAAACTAGTATTGGAACTAAACTAGTTTTAAACAATGTAAAGCATGCACCCGATGTTCGTTTGCACTTGATCTCTGTTGGTGTTTTGGATGATGAGGGATATGTCAGTACCAATGGTGCTGGAAAGTGGAAGCTTACTAAAGGTTCCATGATTGTGGCTCGTGGCGAAAAGCTTCGCGGTCTATACTGGACTACGGCCTCTACATGTGTTGATATGGTGAATGCAGTTGAGAGCAATAGCTCTACAACATTATGGCATAAGAGGCTTAGCCACATTAGCGAGAAATGACTAAATGTTCTGGCTAAAAAGAAATTATTGTCAAATTTCGAAAGTGCTTAATTAGAAAAGTGTGAGCACTGCTTGGCTGGAAAACAAAATAGAGTTTCCTTCAAATCTCATCCTCCTTCAAGAAAGATAGAGTTGCTTGAATTGGTGTATTCAGATTTATGTGGTCCAATGAAAACAAGGACCTTGGGTGGTGCACTTTATTTTGTTACTTTTATTGATGATTGCTCAAGGAAACTTTGGGTCTATGTCCTAAAGACTAAAAACCAAGTGTTGGGTGTCTTTAAGCAGTTTCAGGCTTCAGTTGAAAGAGAAGCAGGAAAGAAGCTGAAGTGTATTCGTACTGATAACGGTGGTGAATACTGTGGACCGTTTGACGAATACTGCAAGCAACAGGGTATCAGACACCAAAGACTCCTCCAAAGACTCCTCAACTTAATGGTTTAGCAGAGAGGATGAACAGGACCTTGATGGAAAGAGTCAGATGTTTGCTTTCTGAAGCAAAGTTGCCAAATTCCTTTTGGGGTGAGGCTTTGTTGACCGCCGCACATGTTATTAATCTATCCCCTGCGGTTGCTTTGCAAAGTGATGTTCCAAACAAATTTTGGTATGGCAAGGATGTTTCCTATGACCACTTGAAAGTGTTTGGTTGCAAAGCTTTTGTACATGTGCCTAAAGATGAGAGGTCAAAATTAACTACCAAGACAAGGCAGTGCATCTTCATTGGTTATGGCCTTGATGAGTTTGGTTACAGGCTATATGATCCAATTGAGAAGAAGGTCGTGAGAAGCCGTGATGTTATCTTCGTGGAGGATCAAACCATTGAAGATATTAACAAAGCGGAGAAGATAAAATCTTCAAGTTCTAAAGGTTTAGTTAATCTTAATCAAGTCCCTCATACAAATGTTGATGAAGTTGGTGGGCTCGATGATGACGGTAATGCCCAGAATCATGTTCCAGATCAGCATGTTGATGATGATAACTATGCTGCTATTGATGAGGTAGATGCTCCTACACATGAAGTCGTGGATGAGTTAGATATTCCATTTAGAAGGTCTACTAGACCGCATGTTCCTTCTTCCCGTTATTCACCTAATGAGTATGTATTACTCACTGATGGAGGAGAACCTGAATGTTATGAGGTGGCCATGGAAGATGAGCACAAGGATCAATGGATTGAAGCCATGCAAGATGAGATGAAATCTCTGCATGAGAATCATACTTTTGAGTTGGTGAAATTGCCTAAGGGCATGAGAGATTTGAAGAACAAGTGGGTGTTCAAAGTTAAAGTCGAAGAACTCAGCTTGAAGCCCAGATACAAAGCTAGATTGGTTGTTAAGGGATTTGGTCAAAGGAAAGGTATTGACTTTGATGAAATATTTTCTCCTGTCGTAAAAAATGTCCTCCATTCGGACAGTTCTTGGTTTAACTGCCAATCTTGATTTGGAGATTGAGCAGATAGATGTGAAGACTGCTTTTCTTCATGGTGACTTAGAAGAGGAGATCTATATGGAACAACCTAAGGGCTTCAAGGCAAAAGGTAAAGAAAATCTTGTATGCAAACTTAAGGAGAGTCTATATGGATTGAAGCAACTCCCAGACAGTGGTACAAGAAGTTTGAATCTATTATGGGGGAGCAAGGCTATAAGAAGACTTCTTCAGATCACTGTGTGTTTACACAAAAAATTTCTGATGATGACTTTATCATCCTCTTGCTATATGTGGATGATATGTTGATTGTAGGCAGGAATGCTTCCAAGATTGACGAGTTGAAGAAACAGTTGAGTAAGTCTTTTGAAATGAAAGACTTGGGTCATGCTAAGCAGATTTTGGGCATGAGAATTACTCGTTCAAGAGATGAAAAGAAGCTTTATTTGTCGCAGAAAAAATACATAGAACGTGTATTGGAGCGCTTCAATATGAAGAGTGCTAAGTGGGTTAGCACACCTCTTCCTGGTCATCTGAAACTGAGCAAAGAGATGTGTCCTACAACAACGGAGGAAAAAAAGAGAATGGCCAAGATTCCTTATTCCTTTACCGTCGGAAGTTTGATGTATGCAATGGTATGCACTCGACCAGATATTGCTCATGCAGTCGGTATTGTTAGCATATTTCTCGAAAATCCAGGGAAAGAGCATTGGGAAGCTGTGAAGTGGATACTCAGGTATCTAAGAGGAAGCTCAGATGAATGCTTGTGTTTTGGAGGATCAAATCCAATTTTGAAAGGCTATACAGATTCTGATATGGTAGGTGACCTTGATAACAGAAAATCCTCTACTGGATATCTGTTTACTTTTTCAGGGGGAGCTATATCATGGCAGTCGAAGTTGCAGAAGTGTGTCGCACTGTCTACAACTGAAGCGGAGTATATTGCGGCTACTGAAGCTGGCAAAGAGATGATATGGCTCAAGAGATTCCTTCAAGAACTTGGATTGCAGCAAATGGAGTATGTTTTCTATTGTGACAGTCAGAGTGCAATAGACTTGAGCAAGAACTCCTTGTACCATGCGAGAACAAAGCACATCGATGTCAGATATCATTGGATTCGTGATCAGGTAGAGAACGAATTGTTTCAGGTCAAGAAGATTCACACGAGTGAAAATCCTGCAGATATGCTTACCAAGGTGGTACCAAGAGACAAGTTTGAATTGTGTAAAGAACTCGTCGGCATACACTCAAACTAGAAGCCCGGTGTACCCTCCTTCAGGTGAATAGGACTGGAGGGGGAGATTTGTGGGGTCCATCCCCATAAATTGAGGAAGAAAAATCTTCCCTTTTCATATGTGCAAATCTGCACTTCTTCAAAATGGCAGTAAACGTTGAAGAATTGGCACTGGCCAATTAATGACAAGAGAAAATTGGCACACTCCATCCCTATAAATAGAGAGCCCTTGATCAGTTTGCAGACACACCAAAAAAAACACACCAATCTCAAACAAATACATCTGAGTACTTAGAGAGCGGAGTGAGGTATACCATAGACTGTGTAAGAAAACAGTCTGCGAAGAAAAATAGAGTGTGAGGGATATTGTAGTGAGGTGGGAAAAACCAAAAAGAGTGTTATTTCTTTTGAGTGTGCAGTGGTCTTTGGAGTATTATACTCGTGACTACAAAGTGTAAAATTCCTTACTATAGTGATATCAGCTGCTCCTTTTGGCCGTGGTTTTTCCCTTATTCAGAAGGGTTTCCATGTAAAATCTTGGTATCATTATTGCTTCATTTTATTCTTGTTGATTTAACCATAACTTAATGTTCTGCGTATATCGCTAATACCGTGAATATTATTTTTGCGGGTCTATTTTATTCCTAACATTTTTCAACTTCAAGATTGTCTTCAAAAAGGTTCTTATCGAGATATGGGGACATTGGCCTGGATTTGTGCTTTGTTATTCTTTTGAATTTTTTCTTGCTGCTACAATTTTCAGATTTGCTATTCTTTCAAGGCTTGGCCAACTTTGTCCTTCTTTTCTTCTTAATCTGATGTATTTGCTTTTATCATAGTTTTTTTATCTGATCTAATGAAACAAACTCGGTATCAAACGCAACAGTTTCTACAACCATGTAATAGAGTAGTAATATTTCTTCACTGAAATTACAAAGGAACTGATTGTTGTAATAAAATACTAGAATTGAACATAGCAGAAGGGGGTGAGATACTAGACAGAAAGGGGATGAGGGAATACAGACAGTTTATCATAACAATTCGCATAAATTTTACATAAATGACTACATTTTGAGGTTTAAAATTTGCCATAGCTATTTTTTCAATATTTACATGGCATAGTTACTTTTGTTTTTTCGCTGTATTAATTTTTTTTTCGCTGTGTACATGAATAAAGCGATTATTTTTCTTTTTTCACTGTATTCACATAATGACTATCTGTATTCATAAAGGGGCTCGTTGTATTCATGAATACATCAAGTAAAACTGAATACATAAAAACATAGATACTCCACAAATTAACAAATACACCCTAAAAAATGAATACAACAACACCAACCACTAGTTCCGGCCAGATCTGCCGGAAATTTCACAACAACGACAAACAACACTTATGCTAACAAATAACAACAACAACAACAACAACAACAACAACATACCCAGTGAATCCCACAACATGGGGTCTGGGGAGGGTAGAGTGTACGCAGACCTTACCCCCACTTATGCTAACAAATACACCCTAAAAAATGAATACAATCGAAAAAATTAACAAAAAAAACTCAGAAAAGTGAATACAATCGCCGTATTCGTGAATACAACAACTTCCGGCCAGATCTGATTGTTTCCGTCCAGATCTGACACCGACGCCACCAAATCTACGAAAAGATCGTCGTCACCAACAACCGCCGCTATTAACCTTCATCGTCATCGTCACCAACAACTCCGTCATTCAAACGAAATCGAAGCTTGTTCAAAAACCCTAACAATGTCATAAACGTTTTTTGTTAAAATCATAAAAATGGAAGAAGATATTCAACAAAATACATATAAAAAACAACTAAAAAACGAAAAAATTGTTGTGTGTGTTTTTTTAGAGAGAGAAAGAAAATGGAGATTTTTAGAGAGAGAAGATAGTTGAAGAAGAAGAAGGTGGGCAAGTACAGAGGGAGAGAGTCAAAGAAGAACTGACATTTCTAATGTTTTTTTCTTTCTTCCCTTTTTCTTTTTTACTTTATTTTATTTTAATAGTTATTAAGTGTCATTAAGATACAACTATTAGCTATGGAATGTAATTAATTGAAACTATAGCTACTAAATATAATTAGATAGTAATAGTTAGTTACGTCCTGTAATTATTCTAACCCCTAGTCTCTTTTAACAATTGCTAATTGGGCCTAGATCTCAAATAAAACCTTCCAACATTTTACTCAGCCCAATAAGCTCAACTAAATATGTCTTATTTATCACTTCTAGCCCATAAGTCCTTATAGAGTCGGCATGGTTCACAACAATATTCCCGCGCTAAAAAAGAACCTTATCCTCAAGGTTCGAGTGAAGCCACACTGACATTACCATGGTAATTATGGCAAGTCTTGAATGTGTGTCGAGCGCTACTACGTTAGTGTGAAGATGAAGCCAAGAGTTGTCAACCTGAAGTACTGATGAATAAGTTTCAGTGCCCTTTGTAGATGCTAAATTACAAAGAAGAATAACAACAGTCACAACTCTTAAACTTGCCTCTGGCTCCTTCTTGCCAAGTCCAAAAAATTTCATTACCTACTTTTCATCAAGAGAATCATGAGCATTAATAACACCAACTAGTTTGTTGCTAATTGGTTCAAGTATTGGATTGAAATCCAGAACTTGATGTTGCTCCAGTAGCTTGTCAATGCTTTTAAGGCCACCAAAATTAATAAGCAAAATAGTGCTTAAGCATTGTAGTATTTTCATTCTTACCAGCACCATATTGTCCACTAACCAAAATAGAATTGATGTTTTCCTTAGTACTCACTGCTCCATCATCAAAATTAGAATTAGCAAGTGAAACTAACATAACCAACCCAACATGTGTTGTACACCTTGCATGGACATGTGCATACAGATCTCTTAAAATTGCAAACAATAGAACAAACTTCTGATGAGTAGCCTTGTAAGCATTATGTTCTGAAAGGCACCGTTCTGATGTTATCAATAAGCCCCTTACCTTCACGCTGCACTTCAATTTCTTTGCTCGTGTTATTGAGTCGGATACCTCTCTATTCTGTATAACAAAAGGTTTGGCCATGGAGACATGCCAATGCAATGGAATTGACATAAAAGTAGTAAGCACTTGTTTCTTCTTGAAAGTCTTAAGCTTGAACTTGGTTACAGGTTCTTCTTGAACCACCATCATATTGTTGGAGATCCTAGAATCCACAACAACAATTCGTACCTCAAAAGGAACTAGTAACATGTTTACAGGATCCACGAAGTTGTTTAAAGATGCATCAGCGATAGCTTGCTCATCCTTGTTGTGCATTAAATATAAATGACAACCCTTTCTGCCTTATGCAGTCAATAACACTGAAACTACTTCATTTGAATCATATTGCCTAGAATCAAACCACTTACATGTGTGTAAGTCCTTTTTCAATTTATTATACATTGTGAGATCCCTAAAATCAACCGATACCAAGGGCAAAGAGGACTGTTTTAAAAGGTAAGGGAAACACTCAAGAGTCTTGGCATCTTCACCAGCTAACATTCTATTGGTGATAAGTGAAGTCACTCCCTCATGTTGTTCTAATTCTTCAGATTCAGTAAATAAAGGAACATTAGAATCAGCTTGAAAAACTTGCCCTGTATCGAACCAAATGTCCCTACAACTACATAATGGAGTGATCCCTAGTAATTCAATTTTGTTGTGTAGTCGAATGTCATGGAAGCGAGCATCGTATTTGAATATGTTAAATAAGCCCTGGGTGTGGATACAGGAAGCGTAAAAGGATTCGGAGAGAGGCACAGTTGTAGAAATTGGAATAGGTAACTGAAAAACCTGGAAGAATGGGATAAATTCCTCTGGAATCAACTCCTCTTCGATACTTGTAGAAGCAACCAGCTTCTGCAGAACCACATTCTTTGAGCCTTCAACTTGCGCTTTCGCTTTGCTTCCTTCCTTTCCATCCTCGAAGGTAGACTCTATCGGTGTTAAAGGGAACAAAGTAGGTGCTGAAATATCCTGTGCCGAATTGCCAATGTCCACGCTATGCTTATTATTCAGAATCTCATTATTTTTGTCACAATAAGTATCAGTCTCCTTACAAACAGTTCATCAAACACATTGCGTGCATCGGTGTCGCTTTTGCACCCAGATTGCTTATCATAGCATTGCGGCAAACGTGAGGCGGTTACATTGCTCCTTTGTGAATAAACATATGTAGGGCATGGCGGAAGTACAACTGACTCACGGAAGCCCGACAAAATAACCTCAAAACGACTTTGGTACTCAATCATAGAGGTTACCTGCTGGATAATGGCCAAGTGACATCTTTGCGATTCGAGATGTTGTTTACGAAAGCGAATCATTACTTTCGCAGTAAAATGTTTCCAATCCACCAATTGTTTGTTCCGAAAAATCCATTGATACCACTTCAAAGCTTCCCCATCGAGATAGAATGAGGCAAGAGATAACTTTTCATTTTCTGCAATTTCACAGAATTCAAAGTAGTGTTCAGCCTGAAAAATCCATGACTTTGGATTATCACCACAGAACCGTCCTAATTCTACCGAATTATGCTTATGACGAAGCAATGGTGGTGCCGAAGCCGGATCTCTGTTCTCATCAGGTCTTTGGTGATGACACACTATGTCTATCACTGGAACTTTGTTTTGGGGCCCAACGGTTGCAAGTTTTCGAACCAAAAGTCCTGTGACATTGAACGAATTTCAGATATCTCCTTCGACCATGAATCTTTCCCAACGTTAATTCAATCATAGTGAGTTAGAAATTTTTGGTCCTCCATTGAAAACCTCTCAATGACAGCACCAATGAAACAAACTCGGTATCAAATGCAACAATTTCTACAACCACGTAATAGAGTAGTAATATTTCTTCACTGAAATTACAAAGGAGCTGATTGTTATAATAAAATACTAGAATTGAACATAGCAGAAGGTGAGATACTAGACAGAAAAGGGATGAGGGCACAGACAGTTTCTTCATAACAATTCGCATAACCGCTAGTCTCTTTTAACAATTGCTAATTGGGACTGAATTCCAAATAAAACCTTCCAATCACTTCTAGCCCATAAGCCCTTATAGAGTCGGCATGGTTCACAACATCTGAATTGTTGGGCTTGAGTTATATATTTTTCTATGTACCCTCTTTCCTTTGTTTCTCTATTCAAGTTTGAATTCTATCACTTGATGTTTTGGTATTTCCTCTGTGTTGTGACTTGTGATTGTTGTTCATTCCTCTTTTTGTTCAGCAGTTCGGAGATTATTGGACGTCAATTACTTTATTCATTTCCAGTCGTCTTAGTCATATTTGGACGCAATGTTCAATTTAAAGGTAATATATTCTGTCAAATTTTGCTTATTTAAGTACAAATATTTATGTTGAGTTGTTGTTTTTGTTTTAGGCATATCAAATTATGTGGAGGTTTTGACCCACCACTTGGGCAGGGGCAGAAAAAAGGTAAGCTCCTTTAACATTATTACTAAATTAGATTAGATTAATTCAATATTCCAAAAATCAAATTTAGATATTTCAAAACTCTATCCAAAATTATTGTATATTGCACATACATCTTAAAATATCCATAAAGTTTATGTAATTTGAATCGAGAAATGAAAAGAGACTCATATTGGATGATGTTTATGTGTATTCGGAGATTTCTTTTCAATCATAATGAAGGAAACATCTATTTTACGGATAGCAGCACCAAATACCAACGAAGGTTGTGAATTTACTGTTTCTTCAGATTTATGTAGATCTCTTAATATAGTTAACCTTTTATCCCAACTCAAGAATGACACTTTGTCATAAATGCATTGGGATATTCAAAAATTTAAACATGACCTAAGGTTCGGCATGGTGAAACTTGAAGTTGACTAATTCCATTTCACTATTCGTTCTGATTAATGCCAAACGGGAGACAGAGGGCTCGCTATCTTAGTGGGTGAAAATTGGTTTCTTATGCATCTAGGACAGAAATGAAAGTTAGTGTTGTGGCAAGGTGAAAGTGAGTGGATGATCATTGAGAAGCTTAGATTTCAACGTGGTTGCATGGTTGCACCTAACTCTGCAAACATTTCTTCTTTATGATGAATACCTAACTCTGCTAACATATAGTAAAGATGTTTATATCTGATTTGGAATATTTTTGCATTGCGGTTTACTTCAGGTTTTAATACACCATGAAGAAGTTTCATGTGTGTTCCTTCTTCGATTAGAATATTAATACCACCCCATCTTTCTCAGGAATTTCATGTTGTTACTTTACTCAGCAGAAGATAGTGGGAGGGTTCTACATATATACTTTTCAAATGAAATATTAATTCACTATATTTTTTAGCTTCATTAACAGTGTAGTTTCATGGTAATTCGCTGAAGTTCTTAGCTTCATTAGAGTAGGAATTAATTGGTCATGTCAATTGATGATATGTTATGCCATTTTGGAAGGAAAATGTAGATAGTATATGTTTATTACTCCTATAAGTTTAAATCAGTTGTTGCAGAAGCTACATGTACCAACATTAACCACCATATAAGTGATGATCTCACTTTTGTCTTTAATCTAGATTATTGTAGTTAAAAGTCTGTTGCTTGACTGCAAGCTACAAAGCAAAAAGAGCTCTCCAATCTTACAGTGGTAAGTTGACCATGTTTCATGAGCATGGACAAAAAGATAAAGAATAAAAATGGAAGTAGTAATTATTGATGTTAAAAACCTGTGATAGTTTTCTCCTAAATATTTCCTTTTCTTGCATATATCTATCTATCAAATAAAAACATGATATAAGTGTTTGAAGAATTGTAGTTTTAATTTGTTGGAGAAATTGAAATGAAAAATTTTAAGCCAGTTACAGTATTTGTCAAAGTAGGGGCTGGAAACAATGAAAGGTAACATAGACATTGCATGAATAACCTATTCCCTACATTTCGCGCGGAAGAATTGGCCTGCATCAACTTACAATTGTGAGACTGTTTATATTTGTGCTTTGGCTTAACTTCTAAGTTAGAAGCATTTGTCTTCGCGTCCATTTTCCCCTGGGGTTATTCTTCTCAGGCAAATTGCTTGTCCTTTTAATTCCTTTTACTCTGGTGTAACGACGTGTCTGGTTGTTATTAGACTTTCCTCAGCTCGTTTATAAGAACCAAGTTGAATCGTGGTATGATTGGTCCACGGGGAGATTTTACGTTTAATTTTAACTATAATCGAGTCGGTTAGAGCTAAAAAGTATGGGGTCTGGTAGAGCCGTTTCGCCTCAGCAGTTGAGGCACCGCCGCAGCGAGTCTTCCCCAGCCGACAAGTAGACCACTGCAACGGTCGACGCGAACCAGACCCAGCTTAAAAACCTTATTTCAGCATTTGATCCCATTTTTTCACAAAACCCTATTCTAGGCCGTCACCTGGGAGGATTTCTGAACAGAACACTTAGAGGCTTGAAAAAGGTAACCTTCAAACATCCTTCTTGCTATTTTCTTAAAAGATAATTCTTCCTTGCTAAGATTTTCTTATAGGGTTAATGAAGATGGGTTCTTTGTCGTTGTTAGACTTGACTTCTCAAACTGGGAACCCAAGGGGAAGGGTTATATTATACGACCTATAAAGATTAGCTAATTATGAAATCTAGACTACTAAGTATGCTTTGATTTGACTCTTGTTCTCAGATTCGTGAAATCCCTAGAATTCTCTGTCAAGGCTTCCGGTTCGAAAACGGGATAGGAGAAGATTCCATGGACATTCGTGACAGCTGCTCGGCATCGAAGTAGGTTATGGTTTACTTGAGTTGGACTTTGATTAGTGAGTCGTATATATGTTCTACAATTGACGGGAGTAAGAATGATTAGGTCTTCGAACACGGCGTTCAGTTGGATACTAGTTAGGCTAGTATTAATTGTGGAATTATGTGGGCTTGTCTCCATTAAGAGAAGTAGTTGAACCAAGTGTGTAGTTGTTATGTTCAAAGGGAGATGGTAGAGCTTGTATATCCTCTTGGTGTTGATTTAGTTGAAGAATGAGATTTGTTTTACTAGTGAGTTGGCTAATATAAAGTCTTGCTATATCATATGCTAAAGTGATTCGTACTTAGAACGTAATTGACTTCATGTTTTATTCTTGATGTGGTCGAATTGATTCCTTGAGTTTATTTGAATTGAGGCATGAGGTTTGGATTCCTTGGCATTAATGTTATTAGAATTGAGGCATGAGGTTTGGATTTCTATTTCTATATATGGGGACCATGATATATATATATATATATATATATATTTTGGATGCACGTTGAGATTCATGTTGTGATTAGATACAGAAATATATATATATATATATATATATATATATATATATATATATATATATATATATATATATATATATATATATATATAAGGTACATTGACAGGGAGTGAGGATGTGGCCTAGTTATGGGCTTGTGATCCGAGGTCAGTTTCGGAGCGAGTGATACATGGACACCATGGATCCCCTGCAGGTCATGACTATTGTCACACCCCAACATTTCGAGGGTGTGATGGGCACCCGACCCTTACTTAGGGCCGAGCGAACCCTCAGACTCCTGCTACACAGAAAATCACATCGAACTTTCTAAATCGGATAAGGTAAAATGCATAGTAAATTTTTTTTTGAAATATTCTTTCAAATCAAACAAATACATATAATCATACAGAATCCAGTACATAACTCAGACCTACATATCGGCTGATGGAGCCGCTTATGTCACGCCCCGAACCATGGCCTGGACGTAACACGGCACTCGGTGCCTGACTACATGTGACCGAGCGAACCACATGACTTGCTGAATCATCATGATGCATAACATAAGCGGAATATAACGTGAATGCATGATGAGCCTTTATAAAACATAATAAGTCATAATACTTAATAAAGTACTTGTTTAAACATGAGTGAGCCAAAATGGCTATGCGACTTCGATTATCTGACATGACATAACTGTCTGTTCTAGTCTATGAAACCTCTATCATGAGTCTGACTGAAAAACATACTTACTGGGACAAGGCCCCCAGCATACCTTTAGATGCATAATTAATCATAAAATAAAAGTTGACTAAACCCCGAACGAGATGGGGCTTACCAATAAGCTGATACGAATGCTGTCCTACTGAGCAGATGTGTCGTCCTGTATATTAGTACCTGCATCGTGAAATGCAGGTCCCCGGGCAATAAAAAGGGGACGTCAGCACATTGAATGTACTGGTATGTAAAGCAACCGGAAGAAACAACATGGAACATGGAATAACATAGTAAGAACTGAAATTGAAAACTTGGACATGAACATGAGCATGAGCATGAGTACAAAATCATGAAATTTAAAACTGAAACTGAGTACTGGAAGCATGAGATAGTCTGTAGTAATCTGTAATAATCTGTAATACCGACATAAACCACCACGGGGAGGAGCGTGGAGTCTGATCTCTGCCCGATCAGCTAAGCCATCTCGTACCTTGCCGGGGCACGAGACATGAACATAACATGAATGGATCCAAATCCCTCAATGGGGAACATATGAAGGAATCGTCCTACTGGGCGGAGCGATTCTTATCCTACGTTGGCATACGTAGTTTCAGGCTATCTGAGCCTTCTCGGTATTATTACAACTCCCGAACATGAAAATAATATAGTTGGCTAAGAAGCCCATGACTTTCGTGAATTAACTTGTACTTGTCTTGAAATCATGATTTCACGAAAGGACTTGTAAACATATTTTCATGAAATAACTTGTAAACTTGATCATGAGAAATACCATAATGCATAATCATACGTTTGTAGTTGACTTGAAAACATGCTTGTAATTTGTAAAATAACATTTTACAATTTCATATAAACATCATGAGAACACATGAGGAAGAATTCATGATTCATGGATTAAGCTAGGATTCCTAATGTCCGAAATGGAGGTTTAGGAACACAATAACGAACATATATACGGAATTCATGTACATACATACATACATAATTACGGGCTACCAATACATTGGGTTTAATGCCCTAGGAGTTGAACTTCATAGAATTTACTAAACGGATCATGGGGAAGAACATAGAAGTTCCCACATGTGGATGGAAGTTCTACATACCTTAACCTTCCGCTTTTGGGCGTATCACAATGTCCTTCACCCCCTTCAACTTCAATCTATAGCATACAAGTCATAGGGATTCTATATTAGCAACAATATCCATGTTTTGTTCATCTAAGCATTTTATCAAACACTTAGTGGGCATGAAGCTCTATAACCCCCATTAATGGTGTTTTCTTCACCAAATCCCCATTCTTTTACTTCTAACAATTTCTACAATCTCAATTAGGTGTAATTAACATCATTCTTCACCACCCATATGAATACAACAATCCCAAACCAACAATCCAACAATTCTAGCATAGTCCATATAATTCTCTTCAACAAACCCAATTATTATACTCCCAAGAATTCATCAATTCATAACTATAAGTGATTAGGGAGTAGAAATATTACCTTTTGGGTAGTCACCACGAAATCAACACCCCCAAGTCCGATCTTGGGCTTAAAATGACGACAACGACTTGTACTACACTTTTTCCTTCACGAGCTTTGGGATTCGGGGCCTTAAACTTGGTTGATTTTCTACTTTCTCTCTCTAATTTCCCTTCTCTCTCACTTCCTCTCTCTAAAATCTGAATTTGGAGAAATAAATGGGCTGCTAGGGTTATATTTCCCTTTTATACCAAGGGAAAATGGGTTTGACCCAACTTGAAAACGGGTTGAGACCTTGCTGTCTTAAAACGTCCATATCTCCTTATCCCGACGTCTCCTGTGAACCCACAACCTATGGTTGGATAGGTTTTTCAATTATCTACAACTTTCGTTCTTTGAGTTTTCCCAAATTCCCAATTTATGATAGGGTTATGGCCTCCCGAAGTCAGGTGACCCGAAACGTATATACGGACCAAGATACGGTCACTGTTACGGTCCCGTAACACGAGGTACGGACCGTAACTTGGTACCGTACCTTGGTGACAATTTCCAGTGAGGTTCTGGAAATTTTCGGGACGTTACGGTCCACTGTTACGGACCGTAACACGAGATACGGCCCGTAACGTCACCGTTACGCTGGCAGTATTTCCAGCGAACAGGCTTCGGTAAAATGGGCATAACTCTTTGCACAGATGTCCGTTTGACCCCCGTAAGATACCGTTGGAAAGCTATTTCAAAGGGCTACAACTTTCATCAAGGAAGTTTTCTCAAATTCCCAACGGATTTTCATGAAATTTGACTGGAAGGCAGACGTATCAAAAACTTTGCCGATTCTATAGGATTTCAAGTGCCTTACTATTAGCCATATTGAGACGATCATATCTCCTTGCTCCGATCTCTGATTGGCTTGATCCTTATATCGTTAGAAAGGTATTTATACATACTACAACTTCATTGATAGTACCTTCCAAAATTCCAAACCGATCAAGGAGTTATCGCTGCCCGAAATAGGTCTATCAACCATTTTCGCAAAACGTTCAAACCTTCCATGTTTCCACTAGAACTCTAATGATATGAGCTTAAACTCAGTCCCAAAATGCGGGGTGTTACAGCTTACATACAAACAACCAATACTCACGACACTGTCTGCAAAGTCTCTAACATAATCCAGAACCATAACATACGGACTCTGACTCGGCAGCACTCCAGAAGCAAATGGAGTTTGCTAACCCCGCTGGATCATCTTCTGTAATAGCTTTAGCTCATCTGGGAGTACCTGCGCGGCATGAAACGCAGCCCCCGAAGAACAGGGGGTCAGTACGAAAATGTACCGAGTATGTAAAGCGAAAATATCACAAGTATAATCATAGCCCGGACCAGAAGCACAGAAATATATACAGAAGTATAACAGGCATAACCGAATCCAAATCCAAGACAGACATACCGAGTCCAACTGACAGAATCATCGCACAGAGCTGGGGCACAGATGTAACTGATACCATCATAATCAGAGACAGGTACAGAATGGAACAGACTGAGTCGTGGTCCGGTTCAGATTACCAGAAGTACAACATACCGAAACGTAATTTAGCCGGACAGACAGAAGGGTAGCGGACAGAACCATAATCTTATCAGACAGACCAAAATGTACGAATAGAATCATAATTGTATCGGGCAGACCGAGGCGTAACGGACAGAATCAAAATCCAGACGGACAGACAAAATCATACTCCAGACGGGCAGATAGAATCATATTTCAGATGAACAGGCAGAATCAGATTCCCGACGGATAGACAGAATCACATTTCAGATGGACAGATAGAATCAGATCCCAGGCGGATAGACAGAATCATAATCCAGAGTTATATAGAGTCATATGCCATATCAGAACGCCGTAGCGTATCGGATCAGATGTTGCCACCTGTGAATCATATGATGTTTACAAAGAGTGTGCCACCTCGAGCTCAGCCCAGTACAGTGGTCACACCATACACAAACATATCGTATCAAATCATATCAGATCATATCAGAATACGCGTCTACAAGGGGTATGCCACCTCGAGCTCGGCCCAGTACAGTGGTCATCCCATGCAGAAACTGCCCGTTTTTCCCGCTCGAGCTCTGCCCAGTACACGGGTCACGGACCAGTCTCGGGAGCTCGAGCTCCGCCCAGTACACTCCCAACGCGTCTGCCTGGTATCAAATCACACAGTGCAGATACTATCCGCTTTGGGGATCGAGCTCAGCCCAGACCACCCCTCACGGTTTTATTTCAGAACTCCATAGGCAACATAGGGAAATGGCGCACGACAGCATAGCTTGGTCCGGCTCAGTGAATAGACATGGTAGGGCTTGCACGAACGGAGTAGTGAGAGACCAGATACACATATTTTCAGACTCGAAGATACAAACACTTATTGACATTGGAGGATTCTAGACGTAATTCGGAACGATCAGAATTGATGTGTGAAATTTACGGATACTTTTACCACATAATCGTCACGAACGTTTCAGAGCAGATTTCAATCGACGAATCAGTTCAAGGAGTCGGACAGTAGTCATAGAGCATGTACATAACTTTTTAGACGACGCGATAGAAGGTATCAACCCAAACATCTGGAGTAATCTTACGTGTCCAAACATTTATAAGACTGGTGAGAGTGATTGAACGTACTATCGGAATATTCGTAACGGATTACTCGACCAAAATATTCATGTCCGAATACTTATATCAAAATAACTCTAGCGGAGTAATTGTATCGGAACACCTATGCTCGGATACTCATGTCAACAAAAGGGCATATGGTCGACTTGTCATAATTCGCGCGATCAATAACCGGCCCGGGGACCTGTGAGCGATATCAAAATAATGGGCACGAGTTGAGTCATAAACGGCTAAATCAATTTATGAATCGGAATAGCTATAGGGCCCCATATGGTCATATGTCGGCCCGTTAGTCCAACTAGTCTGAACAAGTAGTCATTACGGGGTTTGTTTCACAAAAGTTCTCCCAAAATTATGTTTATATTTCAAAATGTAATTTAGAATGTCGAAATACCCCCTTTTTTTTTTATAAGCTTGATAAAATCATAGGTTGGCCCAATAGTCAAAATAATTCGGATAATTAATCAACGGGGTTCATTTCACAAAAATATTTCCAAAATGGTCGTTGTGGTTCAAAATATAGTTTAAGATATCGTGGCGACCAAAACATTATTTTATGATAGTCAAATTCATAAACGAAAGTCCTTTTCCGGCGTTATGCCGAGGTGAACCTTATAGGGCAAACAAAAGGGTTTCGGACTTAGCGGGCCCACCTCGGGTCAAGTCGAGGTGGCGGACATGATTTACGGACATTTGAGGTCTATGGAGTCATACATAAGGGTTTCGAAGCGATCCGACTATGTTTGCACAAGTTTCGGACGTTTGGTTACTTTCTAGCCAAAATAGGGTCCTTAAGCTTCAATTGAATTGAATGAATAGTAGTCATTTTCTAATTCGGATTTCAAGGAGCAGAATTTGCTCCCGGGGTTCCGATATCGACCTAGCATACTAAGACATGCCAAAAGAAGAAGTGGGGAGCCTTACATACCTTTCTTACTTCGTACGCTCGATCAAACTCGATTCCCGTTTCGTCCAAAATCTGCAATTGGTCATTGTTACCAATTAGAATTTTCAAGGCTTAAGAATGCACTTAACTTCATTTTGTCTACCGAAATTTCGGCAGCATCTCCCCTATAAATATAGCACCCCCGAGAATCATCTCGGCTCAAATAGTAGTAACAACAACCCAACAACATCAACAATGTCCACAATCACCACAATATTGCACAATATAAGGCAACTAGTTCTACTTTCCGACACAATGCAATAACGTTCATTCCGACTTCACATTTCCAAACTAATCTCAAATTTTCATATTCATCATTAATCAAGGTCATCACCATATAGTTTAAAAGCATTTCATATCGTTTTCACAAAATATTCACACGATATACAAAATATACAATTTTCCACCAAAACCATATTTCATTCAAAACTCCTAATCTTTGGCATACATATACATAACATGTTTCCATCTTCCAAATCCACCAGTGATCATCATAATTGTATCCTTACAACTCCATTTTCATAATGTCATAAAATCATCATAAAACGACATAAACTTCTACTTCCCATTTCAATGCAAACTTATATCATTTCATCTTCATTTACATTGCAAGCATCACATTAACACAATTAACATATTAAACAAAGTGATTCATTTCCATTCCAATTTCAACATCACACGGCCACACTCCATTTTTCCCAACTTCCATCAAATTCATGCAACTTTCATTCTCAATATACATTCCATCCTACACACAACTAGAATGCAACATAAAATTCAACTAATCACACCTATACAATAACACACACACACACGGCCACATTCTATATTCCATACCCACTTTGCAAACATCCATTTTTCCACACTTTCTACTCATTTCCATATACTACAACACAAACAAACCTTTATAACATAATAATATGGAATGAATTCTTACCTTTTCTCTTCAACTTCTTCACTCAAATATGTTCTCCCATTGAAGAAACTAGTGCCCTTTCTTCCCAAATAATTGCACCATGTTGTAGAGGGACCTTGAATTAGTGCAAATACCACAAGAAAAATATTTTGGAAGCAAGATTTCAAGGGGGTGAAAGTGAGAGCAAGGGGCCGAATGCCCCTTCTCTCTTGCTCTCCTTGTTTTATTTCCTCTCTTTGGCTTGTTTCTTGAACTTTCTAATGGATAGTGACCCTTATATAATTTTTGCACATGGAAAATTATTAAAATCATGGGTTGGGCCATAGCTTTGGCCGGCCACCCCATTTCTTTTGGGCCTAATTTTATCCCTTATTTTGTGAGCCCAATTCCAAAGAAATCTTATTTTTTTATAATTCCCGAAACTAATTTCCGAAGTTCCAATTTTGCCCTTGGCCTTCCTCCGTATTCCCACACCAATATTTTTCATGAACAACACTCACCTATGTGAATTCCTATCAACATATGACCTCATTCCTTGCAAATCAAAATCATTTCGAATTTTCCCGAACATGCGAAAGTACGGAATATAACAACTATTGGGAAAACAATACCATTAGCATGTGTGTACGGACGTGATACTAACTCGGGTTGCATTACATTTTATTTACTCATATTCTTGTGATAGAGGTGATACTCGTCTTGGCTACACTACATTGAATCATGACTCATTCTGGTGATTTCATAGTTGATTTCCCTTATTTTTGAGCTGTTGTGTTTGCACGTAATTTCATGGTCTTGTTTGATAAATGAAGGGAAGTTATGTTGAAGTGATCCCACTTAGAATGGTTAAGGTTGGAACGTACGGGAGAAGTATTATCGTCAGTCGCATTGCTTGTGCTTACTCTTATTGCATATTTGATAGATGATTACTAACTGATGTCTATTTGAGTTGTTATGCTGTCGAGTCTGCCTATCAAATTATGAGTCCGTCATATCGTTAGAAGGAAAGTAAGGTTTAGTGATTTCAGTTGGACTGGGTTAATACGAAGGTTGTTGTCCTGACTTAGTTATTATTGAGGATTAGGTGGTCTAGGAGTTTTTCTTGAGCTGAAACAAATTGTTGCCTGTTAGTCTTTATTTTCCGTTGTTACGTTGATGTGTTAGTGGTAGAGGAATTCGAGCGAGCTTATGACAGAACTGTTACCTTGTGTAGGATTTATAAAGGTGTTACGACTGTACTTATATGTTTATCTGGATTGATTCTATATTATACTGCGTGAACTAATCTTAGTCGGCCTATGATGCTTATCAGTACGTGTGGTGTACTGATACTACTCTTGCTACATTACTTTTGCGGTGTAGATGTGTTTTAGGGTATTGCTTGAAGGTTTCGTTAGCTGCAGTGGCGGATATCTTCCTACAGTTTCTGTGTATCTCATTCCAAGGAAGAAGTTGTGTCATTTTATTTAAGTTTTATTCCTCTATGATTGTAAAAGGTCTTGTACATGTCTAGACTAGGTCATGGGAAATTAAAGTGTGACTTTTGATTTGTAAAGAGCGTCCTTTATGTTGTCATACTTATAGTTCATTTTCAGCAGTTATTAAGTTGTCAAATGATTTTAATAATGGGTTGGTTGGTAAGGGTTCGCCTGCCAGGTGGGATAAGGTAGGTGCCCGGATAAACTGTAAATTGGGTAATGACATCTGGCAAAGTGATGCTATCTCATCTTGTGTTCTCCTGAACAATGTTGTATCATTTGTCACCTTATTGTGCCCTCTCTTTAACGAAATTGAGATGTTATTTGCTAACACCAATTACTTCTTTTGTAATTCAATTTTCTCTTTCTCAGCGGCTAAACTGATTACTTATGGCACTCCGTGCCTTGGTTCCTTATTTTCTAGGTAATGGATCTTAATAAATATTCTTACTCAAAGAGAAATATGATAGGAGCTTATACTCTTATGACTTCTTAATGTTAAAGCATACACAGATTAATTACGGAGGAGCTTGAGCTCCGTCTTTCCAAGATTAATTCTACTATTATCGGCTTACTCTTGCAAGTAGGTAATCATACTATTTACTGTTATTTTCATGATGATACATTTATTTATGTGGCTTACTATATTTATAAGCTTCTTATGTGAGAATTTGAGTTTTATAGCTAAGATTTATAGTAGTATGTAGAATTGTCCTTTCGAACTTCAACTATTGCATGTAACGTTGGCCTATAGATATATTGTTTTCTACATGTTAGGATGTGGACAGTAGAAATAAGTTTATCTTCTTTCCTTTCCATTGGACATGGAGTTGTCAGTTTACTGTGTTGCCAGATTAATGTTGCATCTGGTCTCAGGATAACTGCATCCTTATATGAGAAATACTGAGAATGAGTTCCTATGTTTATCTATTCATTTTAATACCTATGGTGCAAGTACTAACTTTTTAGGATCAATAATTTTTAAGAAGCTAAGATGTTTTTTGAGAAGGGAAGCTAAGATGGTTTTCAAAGTCATTTTTTATCGGTAAGTTGGTTTGGTAAATCATTATGACATAAAGAGTTAGATTTGATGGAAATCTGCGTACACTTGTGGGTAACATTTTGTCTATAGTGTTAGATATATTCTTACACAATAGCTTAAGAAAAAAACCTTGTCAGTTACAGGTTTTCAACGTTTTGGGGACTGCAATTAGACCTTAAATACAACTTACTATTCCTTTGGGATTTTGTTAAAGTTTGATAGTTATCATTATAATGTACCTCACAGAGTCCAACAATTATAGTTAGTAGGTATTAACCAGCCTTTGCTTTCTACTGATGATGCTTATATCATGAAGTTGATTTTGTTCTGCGAAAACTCTTATTTCACATGTGTTCAAGAGACCTCTCATATAATATCTTTTCAGTTGCTTATTTTTATGTATATGTTAGTAGGTCGCAAAGACTTCTTGAAATATTTATGTTGCAGGTGACAAAGATTATATTGTTGGTGTTACCGTTCATTGAAGTAGATATCTTGATATGATAAGAGTACTTTCAGAACTCAGAAATATGGACTCTCTCTTAATACAGGTATATTTGCTAATCTTTTTGAGTTCTTATATTCAGAGCATCCCTTGGAATTAATATATTTTATTGTCATGGTTCAAATATTGGAGAACCCTCTAAAATAACTCTTATTTGAAGTTATTAAATAGAAGCAGGAACATTCAAGAATTTCTTTAAATATTAGAGATTCCTTTAATATAGCATGTAAAAATGACTATTAAAATCTAAAAGTAAAAAAGCAAAAGAGAAGCGTTATGGAGTCTCTTTTCTGAAACAATTTAGATGGATTTTTAAGAAATTTCAATCATCTAAAATCGACATCAGTATATAACAATTAAAGAGTTTCAACCCTTTGTTAACTACAGGTAAGGATTTTTTTTGAGGTAAACAGTATGCTACATTTCAAAGCACTCGGTGCTAGAGCTTGAAAAGATTTGACCTGGCTCAAATGTTAAATGGGTTAAAGGAGGGCATGTATCGTGTTTCACAACAATGGTACACTTCGCAAGGTAATAGTAAATGGGCTTAACCGACTACAAAGGAGTCACCTATGTAACATTGCCATAGCTGTGAAGAAATACAAAGTAATATTTTATTTGAAACATGTAATATATATACATGACTTTGATAATCTGAATTGATACTTTATTCATTTAAATAAATCGATGTAAGAAATATTAAATGCTTAGGACCTTATGTAATTCCTACCCAAGAAAAAGGAGCTTATGTAATCAGTTTCCTATAACATAAACTGAGGCAATGCTTCACATATACATTCTTTGAAGTGATCGACCCCTTTTTATCATCTTTGAATATCTTTATATTTCAATATTCATGTGTAAGTACATTATTGAAGGTAGTTGGAGATAATTTAAGGTGGAAGTGGAAACTTTTATTGAGTAGAACGTATAGTTAAAGAAATCACACATAAAGATAACATAAAAAGTTTAGTTTAAATTGCTACTCTAAGATTTCAAAACTTATTACTCCCTGTCCTATTTTAAGTTACACTTCTAGTATCTTTTACTATGATTTTTTCAAATAGTTCTTATATTATTCTGCCAGAAATCCCTTTGAACGCAAGACAATGAACAATATCGCTTTACATGGTCAGTAATGAAGCAGAAGCAACTACATATATCATAAAAATGTTAGTCTGTAATAAGAGTGATCTTAAAAAATGAGAATATAAAATCTGTGATATATCACAAATGGTTCATATACATTTTCTTTTATTATCTCTCTCAACTCTTTTTTTCTTTGAAACGATTTGCGCATCGCGCGGGTACGCATACTGGTTATAATTAAAACGATTAAGCCCATTGTTGACACCCAATTTTGTCCCGCCTCTCCTCCGAAATACCTATTTACGCTTCTAATATGTTGAAAAATTAAAAAATATATGTTTATGTTTTATTATAATTATTAGCTTTATTTATACCGACATTTCATTATCCTGTCATTATCTTTACTGCCGTCACTACTACCGTTATTATCATTATTAATTATTATCATTATCATTAATTTATTATTATCATTATTATTATTATTATTATTATTATTAATTATTTATTATTATTATTATTATTATCATTATTATTACTACTAATTATTAATATTAGCATTATTATCACCACTATTCGTTAATTTCATTTTATTATTAGTATTATTATAATTTTTACGTTTCAGCATTTTTTACCAATTTCTGCACACGTATCGCATTTTATTTCGCACAATTAAATGACAGCGTTTATTTATTGTTAAAATGATATTGCACGGCTATTATAGCATCATATAATTTTATTACCCGAGTCCTAATAATTACACATTTGAATTAGGCAATATTTTGTCATGCTCAGTATATTACTAATTAAAGTGGGCCTTTTGTTCAAATTTAGAAGCCAAGCCATTTCTTGCACTCAGTCCGTATTTTTGATTTATCGGATCCCAAATCAAAGTCCAATCAACCCATAAATGCTTTCTGACCAGCCCGTATTTTGATCCCAATTTTTTTAGACAAGTTCATGTTTTAATTCGCCAGCCCATTCTTTAAATACCCAGTCCAAAAAATTGACCCAGTCCAAAAAAGACCGGGTCCGGCCCAATTTGTTTAAGGGAAACCCTAAAGGGTTTCCCCTTCTCATTTTCCCTCATTTCACTTCACCTCCGCCGCACTCTCCCTCTCTCCATTTTCACTTCACCTTCGCCGCTCTCTCTCTCTTTCCTTCCTTTCGTCCTTCTTCTCCGCTCCCACTTCTCCCCATTCTCCGCTTGTCCCCCACACACTGGTTCCTGTTCCCCACTTGATTCTTGTCTCCCCCGCTCCTCTCTCTCTCTCTTCGTCGACGAAAAACCCTATAAAAGAGGGTTTGATTAGTTGAAGAAGGGGAGTTTTTTTTGGGGATCGAAAATCTGTTGCATTTTTTTTAATTCCCCAAGCATTGAGACCCTTTTGAAGGAAGAGAACCCCAAAATCGCCTCACTAAAACGGGTTCTTGAAACCCCAAGAATCTGTTCGGTTCTCTTTGGATCGATGAAATTCCCTAAGAACTAGGTCTTTTTTTTTTTCAGTCGCTAAAAATTCCCAAAAAGTTTTAAACGCTCAGTAGTTGTTGCAGTTTCCGGTATCAAAGTCTATATCGTTGTTTTTTTTGTCTTACTCCTTTGGTATCTGTTTGGATTCGAAGTGGATACAAATTTGGAGCTCTTAGTGTTTCGAAAGAAATTTGAAGTGTTCGAGACTAGATCGAAACCTTCGCCTCACTTCGCTGCGCCCGAAGAAGGTGCGTTAATTCCCTTCTATTTATTTTCATCTTTCGCATTTTTAGCTTCTTAATTGTTATGTGTCAGCATTAGTTTATGGTTCGCATGATTTAGCATATTATTACGTTAGTTCAGTTTGGAATCTGTGAAGCATGTTGTATGCTGTGGTGACTGGATGAAAGGCCTATGCCCTGATTTTGCTTAGTAGTTAGACCTGTTTTAGTATGATAGGTCAGTTTTAGCATTGTATGTCTTACGTGTCATAGTCTGTTAGGTCGAATATGACCGGGTGTATTGGGTTTGCAGTCGAGTAATTTGAGAATAGCATGAAGATTACTGATTGTTTGGAAGCGAGATATGATGTTTTTTTATGTCCTATGTTTAAGTTAAGAACTTGTTCAAGAGGTTTGCATGGTCGTCTGTGGCTTACATAATTTCTTGTATATGCTAAAAGGTTAATAATATAGAGACTGATGGATTGAAGAAACCAAGTAGCCTGTGCCAATGATATTTGTTGTGTTTAACTTTGCGAACATGTAAAGGGATTAAATCAGTACAAAGAGGATAGATTACAATTTCTGGGCTTGCATAAAAAATGGATTATTGACCCTCCCTTGACTGGAACATGGACTAGTGTTGATTTTCTTGTTGAAATCTTAAGTCATGAAAACTAACTTTGTTTAGGTAATGTGATCCTGAGTCTTTTACAACTATCTGTATCTTTGAAAGAAAAAATGGTTTTCCTGCTCTACTTGCCTCGAACTGCCTCGACATACCCTGTTTTACCTGTTTTAATCACTATTGTCCCACTAAGTGTTATCAGAGATCCTATGCCCTCTGCAAACTTAATTTAAATGTTTGAAACTGCCTATGGTCTATTTTGGACTGCCTAAGTGACAATATGCTTAGTCGCATGCTCTTATGTTGCCCTTTTGCTGAATCTGAGTCTATTCTCCATTCTTGCATATAGTCGTTACCCTTTAAAAGCATCACATGAACCTGCCTAACGCATAGTTTCTCCAGTATTGTCATGTCTCTATGCCTATACATGTCTCTCTTTTCTCTGAAACACCTAGATGATGGTCCTAAATGCATTGTATGATACTGAAAGGATGTTGTCCTCAGTGAAGGTTATTTAAGGCTTATAAAACATGAAACTGGAATTGCTGGGTCTATCACCATTATAGTTAGAGTTATAGAATGCTTTCAATGACCCCAAGATCGCATGTTTGAATTCTTGGAATGGATGGACATGATGTACTAAATAGCTTGTTGTTTGTTGAGCCAAATCTTTGTTTTCTTTTAGTTCAAAATCTGGTCAAAGAAGGTGTATTAAAATCCAGTTATACCATCTGAACTTCTTTCATGAAGTTTGGATTTTAAATGAATTAGTTACTGATCAAAGGATGGAAAGATCAGAGAATAATATGTGCTCATTGTTTCGTTAGTAAAAGACGACTTGAATAGGTTTTTTTTTTTTTTTTTTTTCTTTGGCCATTCTTTAACAAGATAAAAAATCAGAATAGAGAGCGGATGACATATTTCTCTTAAAGATTCAGCTTCAAATCTGTAATGCCATCTAAACTGGTGCCTGTCTATGTGTTTAAAGACAAAGTATGTCTTCCTTGATGATGATTCCTGATCCCTTTAGTGTACACTTTCAGTTGTCATTTTTTTCGTCGCCTCTCTGTCCGTTGTTGTTGACACTGGTGGTAGTGTCCTAGGGATCCCTTTGATGAAAAAATGTTTCTTTTACAATATGATAATGTTTTTCAGCAATAAAATCTGGTTATGAATCAAGTTGACGGAATTGTTGTGTGTTCATGTATATAACATGATGGTCTCTGACAAAGTCAATGAATTTAGTTATTGGAAGATTCCCCTCTTATATATTTTTCTTGTCTGATCTAAGGATCTGTATACCATTGATGTACTAAAATCTTGTCATTGCTGCTCTTTTTTCGTTATTTTTAGTTGTTGTTGCCACATTTACTTCGGCACTTTATTCGTATGGTTCTTCTGCCTGATTATACGCAATAGGAATAGTTTAAGTTTCCTTTATTTCTAGCTTGATGAATTATATTAAGTATTTAAGGTCCCACTCTTTTCTGTTTTGAATGATCTGTGGCCCTTTAGTATGTCTTTGAGAATTACTTTCGTTTCTCTTTCAAAGTGAGCATGATGACTTGTTGTTCAGCGGTAACATTTATCACATTCTTAAAGAAAGAAAAAGGTTAACCATAGGAATTAATTTGTACCCATTTCAGGATAGTTTTTTTTTTCATATTATGCTAATACATTATATATGTTCAGCCTTATTTATTAATTACCTACTAATCCTTTCCTTTTGTTTTTTTTTTACGCATGACTATCGCGTACGAGTCCAAGGGACTCGTCTTCTTCCGCATTCGGAGTTGGGCTAAAACCCAACATAATAGCCTTTAAGTCGCCCAACAGCAGCAAAACAGATCCGCAGCAGCCATTTTAGGAAATGGGCTGAACCCATTTCAACAGCAGTATGGCTAACGGTCCGAAAATGGGCTGAGCCCATTTAACAGCATTTGCCCCTCTATTTTATTTTTTATGCCGTAAATTTTGTATTGCACAATTAATACTTTACTTTGTTTATTTGTTTCCTTAGATAAAATGAACCTTAGCAAAATTAGTGGGTTAGCTTTAGCATAACGGGTAGTTAATTTAAGAGAGATTCATCATTAGCCCCCCCTAAGTTTCTTTTATATTTACAGCATATATAGTATTTATTTTATTGGAATAATTGATTTGCAAATAGCATGCCTACATATTTTGGGTTAAAGAAATCATTGTTATTCTTACTATCTTAGGAATTTCAGAATTTCACTAACATGCAAATATATTTTATAAATAACTCTTTAAGTTTTGAGTCAATTACACATATCTTCAAGCATAGTTAATAAAAGGATAAAGAAAGCTCACATTGGCT
This sequence comes from Lycium barbarum, assembly GCF_019175385.1. Taxonomy (NCBI): domain Eukaryota; kingdom Viridiplantae; phylum Streptophyta; class Magnoliopsida; order Solanales; family Solanaceae; genus Lycium; species Lycium barbarum. The sequence continues at coordinate 84,575,059 of NC_083344.1, forward strand.
GTTTTTATATTTTGTTTAGGCTCTTAAATCGCAAAATCAATTAATATCTCACCATTTGAGTTGTTTCAAATATTTATTTAAACACTGCACAAACTCGCGTTTTCTTCTACTTATATATTTCATGCAAATCTTATTTTAAACAGCATCATTATTTAAAGTCTTTGCAACATTTATAAGTTTATTTTAACGGCTTTTTGAAGTTTTCTTTTATGCAAATTATTATATTTTCTACATATCTTATTCTAAATAGCACATTTTTTTTTCTGAGCAACTTTTAAAAGTTTTATTTTAAATGGCATTTAAAATCTACTTTTATGCAAATTATTATATTTTCTCTAAATCCTATCTTAAGCAACATTCTTATATTTTTTCTTAAAAAATCTTAGCAACATTTCTCAGCTCTTTTCTTAAAATTTCAGGTATCTTATTTAGCATTAATTAATTAACCTAAGTTTGGCTGGATAACCGTAGTTAACGGATTCTAAAGGATGCCTAACCCCTTCCCTTTAGGATAATATAGAACCCTTACCTAGAATCACACTGATCAAGCAGACTATTAACGGAGGTTTAGTTAACTTTACCTTAGTTAATAATCAGGTGTCCTAATTCACCATAAAATCAATTAGGTGGCGACTCCTTAAAATAAAGCAATATAGGAGTCTCCAATATGTTGTACTCCGCTTCAACCCGGGTTAAAATGGGGTATAACAGCTTGGCGACTCTGCTGGGGAACTTTTAGGTTCTTAACCATAACAACTTAGGTTAATAATTAAATTTGTTGGATGTTTGGTTGTTTTCTTTATTTTTTGCCTTTATTGTTGCTTTATTTTTTTTATGTTCTTTTAAGTGATTGTTTTATTATGTAAATTTTCTATGTAATATGTATGTTATTGCTTTTCTTAAATTAGCATTCCGCTCATATTTCTTCCACTCCTGGAAAACTCACACATATTCACACACTTAAAGCGGCTTCGCAGTTTGCGCCCGTGCACTACTAAATTACCCCTTTAGTTGGATTGGTCTAGTGGATTTAGTCGATCAGCGGTGCAGTCGACGGCCACGGACTTTCCACTCCCAAGTTGTCCGCTTGGGGGAGCCTTGCGTCATAGGAAAACAACTCCTAGTCAGCCTAAGATAGAGCTAAGCCAAAACCCTTTAAGGGCATGCACGAACCTAGGAGGCTTAATACCCAGGGTGTATTAAGTCCATTAGTCAACCTCTTCCAAATGTCCAGGTGGGTCTACGACCCCGAGCGACGGTTATCACGTTATGTGCATTGATTTGAAGGATGAATGTGCGTTATGTGGACCATGTGCTCTTTAGGTAGAACTAACCATTTGTGAACGCTGGTAACCATGAGTCAACACAATGCCTACCCGAGATTCAGCATGGTTTTGAGCGTCCCTTCCCAACTAACAGCATGGTGGGTTGATTTGGGGGATTACGGACAGCGGGTTGTACGTGGAGCATTGGGACACTTACCGTCTTTGATGGATATCCAGCCCTGCAGAGACATCATCGAAGCTGCAACTGTGTTTTGGGATGAAAAGAGGGTCGTGTTTAGATTTGGCAACATTGAGATGACTCCGTTGTTAGAGGAAATAGGAGGCTATATAGAAAATGTGGCATTATTACGTAAACCAAGAAAATGGCAAAATTGTGGCATGATTATTCCGAGGCAACCTTTACCAAAAGAATTTGCTGACAGCTTCGGGTTCAGAGAGGGTAAAGGTGTGGAATGTTTGCAGAAGTCTATGATACCACTCGAGTATTTGTATCACAGATTCGGTTATCAAAGGAGTTTCGTCGATCATCAGGATGAATTCTTCTCATATGACTCTTGGAAGCAGAAACGGTGCTTCGCTTTCGCAGTATGTTTTTTAGGGACTATAGTATTTCCTAAAGGAACCACAAAAGACATTCACACCCATCTTGTTACTGTAACTAAGGCTCTTTTTGGTGGCATCGACGGGAAACACTACACTCTGGTCCCTATGGTCGTGGCAGATATCTACCGAGCATTAGGCCGTTGTAAACACGGGTATAAACATTTTGAAGGATGCAACTTGCTTCTGCAAATTTGGTTAATGGAACATCTTCGCAAAGTCAACGGGGGTCTAGAATTCCGGAAGCCAACGGGTGAGAATCACGTTCTGGGTCACGTTCCAGGTGCTATCTTAACAGCAAAATCATTTGAGAAACCAAAGTGTGTGAAAGAGTGGGTAGAATTTCTTAGCCATTTGAACGATGACTCGATGCAATGGATGTTTAGTTGGTTTCCGTCCGAGGTTTTGGTGTTTCGAACGAAAATCGTACCATTTTTGGTCTTGATAGGACTTCGAGGTTTGCAGCCTTACGCCCCGCTGAGAGTTTTGAGACAATCAGGGAGGAAGCAAAACATACCTTTAGTGGCAGATATGAATCATTACTGTGTTGACTACAAAGAAGGGAAAATTCCTTTTGCAAAAGAGGTTATTCGCATGTGGAAATTGAAAGAGACCACAAAAGCAGATTCAGTTGAGCCAAATAGATACCAAGCTGGGTGCGAGGACAACTATGTGGAATGGCTGGCCGCTGATTTGGAGGAATCAATCAAACCCGGTGATAGTTTGAAAGATCGGATTAAGGATGGGGAAGCCGAAGCATGCATATTACTCCGACAATTGCGTAAGAAAAGTCTTATTTCTGAAGCCGAGCATCATGCGCAGCTTAAGGAAAAGGAAAAGGAAGCAGAGAATTGGAAGCAGCAAGCACTTAGTTACGAGCAAAGCATGCAAGAGCTAGATACACTTCTGGCTGAACAGGGCGATACTTGTATCAAAGAAGGCATCAAAACAGGGGGTGTTTTAGCTATGTCATACCTTGCCCAGAATCGCCGAAAGATCGATCAGTCAATTCGGGCAACCAAGAGGTTCAAGAGCGACGAAGGGCCATCTTCATTTTAGTTAACTTGTTCAATAGCGATTGTAATAATTTCTTTTGCATTGGGATTGTATTCGTTTTGGGCCTTCAATTAATAGCACACTGGAATGACACATAACTACATATGTTATCCTTCAAATCCACGCTAGGCCTACCTTTGGCACAAAAGGTCCCTTGCATAATAGGACGCATTGATTTCCTTCCGATATGTTTTGTTTGCTATTCAATATATGTTTGTTTTCAATATGTTTTGTTTGCTATTCAATGTATGTTTGCTACGCAATATGTGCTTATTTGCTATGCAACATGTGCTTATTTCAACATTATCTGCTAAATCTCCATATTATTTTAAACAGCAATCATTCGGACCGTACTAACACAGCTTTCTTCATTCTTAGAAGGTTTATTTTTACTATCCCCCAGAGGTTGATTCGCGTTGACTGTGAACTGGCAGACCACCCATACTTCACGAGATCAAAAGCACGAACATCCGGCAATATGAATGATTCAGGGGCATCCGAACAGACTGGCTTGGGACTCGTCACTCTTCCAAGAGAGGAACCTGAGGCTTCAGGAGGGGGAAATGATGAACTCATTGCCTAATTGTTGCAGCGAATGGCCAATATGCAGACCGAAATTGAGCGGCTGCGGAATCTCACCAATCTGTCCATCACTTTGAACGCCCCTCACCCTGAGCAAAGAACAAACACAACAATTCCACCATCCTTTTCGCCTGTCGATTCACCCGCTCCACAACCTTCTCCCTCAAACCCTCCGCTTTACACAGTCCATCCAAATACCTCCAACCCCCAACAAACTAACCAACAATCCGCCTCACAACAGTCAAATCCACAACAAACCATTCCACACCAGATCCACCCGCAACCAACCATCCCGCAACAAACTATCCAACAACAAACCATCCCACAACAAGCCAACATACAACAAACTACTTCACAACCAAATGACCAGCAACAAGCCAACCTCCAACAAATTAACTTCCAACAAACCAATTCACAACCTTTCGCTACTCCTTACATTCCTCAACCTGCAGTTACCCAAATTAACCCACATACCCAAAACTACCAAGCAGTTCACCATACACCATTGGCGCATATTGCCAGCCATAACACACAGTATGCGGCAGAAGCTCATCCTTTCACTATCCAGGCACAGGCCTTGCAACATCCAGAAGTTGACCCCTATGAAGAGTTGGAAAGGGAAGCTAGGGCAAGAGCGGACGAAGATGTGGCAAAAGAGCTTCGCAGTCTGAGGGAACCAGTCAGGAACATCCAAATCAACAGGGGATGTGAAGGACTTGAATATGAAGATCTGTGCATTCACCCGGACATTGAGTTACCTGCTGGATATAAGGTGCCGAAGTTTGACATGTTCGACGGGAAGGGAAACCCTCGGGCTCATTTGAGATCATATTGCGATAAGCTTGTCGGAGTGGGTAAAAATCAAGCTATCAGAATGAAACTGTTTATAAGGAGCTTAACTGGAGAGGCACTCGATTGGTACACATACCAAGACCCGCAGAGGTGGCACAGTTGGGGAGATATGGCCCAGGAATTCATGGACAGATTCAGGTTCAACACTGAGACTATCCCGGACCGGTTTTATTTGATGAAGCTGGAGAGAAAATCAACAGAAACTTTCCGGGAATACGCTATGCGCTGGAGAGCAGAAGCGGCAAAAGTCCAGCCTCCAATGGCAGAGAGTGAAATGACGATGCTTTTCGTACAATCTCTAAAGGACCCCACATATTATGAGAGAATGTTAAGTGTCATTGGGCAGAAGTTTGCTGAAGTCATCAGGATGGGGGACTTCATAGAAGAAGGGATAAAAACAGGAAGAGTTACAAATCTTGCGGCCTTGCAGGCCACAAGTAAGGCCATTCAGGCGAACCCTGCTAAGAAGAAGAGAGACGGAGTATCCCCGGTCATGGCCATCCAAGATCAAAGACCCACCCCAAAATCAACCCGCCAATATTCTTCACCCCAGCCCTCGCACTACAGCCAGTACACCCAAATACCTCAACCTTATTACCAACCCCCACCTACCCCCCTTCCGGTCTATCATACTCAACCAACATACTACTCACCCCGGTCACCTTCCTACCAAAACCCACCACAACACCGTCCAACCTACGCAACGCAACCCCAGTACCATTCACCAAACCGCCCACAAAACACCCCTAGACCACGCCCAAATGTTGAAAGAAAACCAACCAGGACCTACACACCATTAGCCGAACCCTTAGCCCAACTGTACGAGAGGCTGAAAATGGCTGGGATACTCCAACCGATTCAAGGAAGAACTCCTGATCCCATCCCAAGGTGGTATGACGAGACTAAACATTGTGCATATCATTCGGGAGTTGCAGGGCATGATACCGGAAACTGTTTTGCTCTCAAGGATAGAGTTGAGGCATTAATCAAGGAAGAGGTCATACAGCTTAAGGAAGCTCCCCCGAACATAAACAACAATCCACTGCCGAATCACGGCGATGCAAATGTGCACATGATCACTGTTGACGAAGATTGCAATCTGGAGGGGACTATCGTCCCGGTTAAGGAAAGGGAAAAGGTCGAATCATCAGCTTGTGTTGCTCCCATAATCACAGTTCAGATGAGGGCCCCATTCGAAGTGCTCACTCCAAGGCCCAAGATCACAACTTTCATTGCCCCAACACCTTCTCGCAACACCAAAGCGGTCCCCTGGATTATCAATCCGGTGAAAAGGACAAAGAGAAAAGAAGAGTAGTCGTGGAAACCATTGCCACCGGAATGACTAGGTCTGGACGATGCTATGCCCCCGAAGAGGTAGCACGAGGGGCGCCAAGCAAGGAGAATGGCTCGAAGAAAACTGTTACAGAAAGCTGAAGTGGAAGAATTCTGGAGAAAAATGCCGACGAAAGAATACTCTGTTGTAGAACAACTGAAGAAAACACCAGCTCAGATTTCCTTATTTGCATTATTGATGAGTTCTGAAGCTCATAGGAGTGCTCTAGTGAAAATACTGAATGAAGCCTATGTTCCGGCCCAGACTTCCAGTGAGAAACTGTCAGCTATGGTAGGAGAAATCCTTGAGGCCCACCGGGTCTCTTTTCATAACGACGAGTTGCCGCCTGAAGGTTTGGGGCATAACAGAGCATTGAACATCACCATCAGATGCAGGGATAAGTTCATCTCCAAAGTATTGATCGACGGAGGTTCAGCTGTGAATATATGTCCTGTCGCTACTTTACGAGCCTTGGGGATCGATGTTGGAAAACTCCGCGGCAGTCAGGTCAGTGTCAAAGGTTTTGACGGAGCACAAAGAGATGTTGTTGGAGAGATTGATTTGTTTCTGGAGATTGGGCCTGTGGAGTTCATGGTGAAGTTCCAAGTAATAGACATATCTACTAGTTACAACTTGCTGATCGGGAGACCATGGATCCACATGGCTGGCGTGGTTCCTTCCACTTTGCATCAGAGTCTAAAGTTTGTGTGGAATCATCAAGAAATAGTGATCCATGGAGAAGGCAACAATTCTCTCTACCCGGAATGTTCAATTCCTCCTATTGGAAGTGTGGAAAGGCTAGACGGATCTGTTTTTCATATTAAGGAGAATGTGTGCACTGCTCAAGCGAAGAGAATGGAATTGCCACAAGTACTTATGATGGTGGCATGGGAGATGCTGAAGAATGGCTTCCGACCCGGTCAAGGCCTCGGTTTGAACTCGAATGGGATTGTGGAGCCAATCCAACTGCCCGGACACAAATATACTTTCGGTCTCGGATATGAGCCCACCCCTGAAGAGATTGCTTTAGTTAGTCTCAAAAGAAGAAGTGACGGTCCCTTGCCAAAGCCTGTTCCTTTCCTGAATCAGTCATTTCTCAAGGCTTCCGCTGCCCAAGCATCAAAGGAAAAACTTGAAGACAACCTCCTAGAAAGTTTTAAAAACTTATTCATCACCGAAGAAGAAACTGAATGCAGTATGGTTTCGGATGGGTATTCTGAAGACCCGACTATCCGGGATGCAGAGCCAGGATGTCGTTTGAACAATTGGATTTGTAACCCGCCCCCGTTCCTCCGGGAGTCTTGGTAGACTAGTTGTATTCAGCATTTGATAAAACATACACGATTTGAAATTGAGGCCTGAATTGTGTCTATGCTTTTGTTATTTTTGCCTTTAAACTTTGAAGTTCAAATGCAATTTTCAAGCCATGCTTTTATTTATATTTTTTCCGTCTTTGCTTAATTAATTTTCTTTTATTTTTTCAGCAATCAAATTAACAAATCTGCCGATACTGTGAATGTGACACATAATGAAACAAGCGAGCCCGTAGGAAATGCCGGGCAAGATTCTGAAGAATATGAAGGAGATATGCAACCCGAGGGATTAACTAAGGATTTTGAGTATTTTGAAAATAAGCCGAAACCAAATTTGGATGAAACGGAAATTATAAATTTGAGTAATTCAAAAATCATGATGGAAGTGAGAATCAGTGTCCATTTGACCCCGTCGCAAAGAGAAGAATTGATCAAACTCCTGAAGGAATATATAGATGTGTTCGCTTGGTCTTACGATGATATGCCCGGATTGAGCACTAACATTGTTTCGCATAAGTTGTCTCTTGATCCATCCTGTCCTCCGATAAAGCAAAAGAAAAGAAACATTAAATCAGACTTGAGCTTAAAAATCAAGGAAGAGATCTCCAAACAATTTGATGCGAAGGTCATTCGAACTACGATGTACCCCACTTGGCTAGCCAATATCGTTCCCGTGCCAAAGAAGGATGGCAAAGTTAGGATATGCGTGGATTATCGGGATCTCAACAAAGCCAGTCCAAAAGATGACTTTCCCCTCCCGAATATCCATATGCTCATTGATAATTGTGCGAAGCATGAGTTGCAATCTTTCGTTGACTGCTACGCGGGATATCACCAAATCCTAATGGACGAGGAAGATGCAGAGAAAACAGCATTCATCACACCTTGGGGGGTGTACTATTATCGGGTGATGCCTTTCGGGCTCAAAAACGCAGGGGCCACGTACATGAGAGCCATGACCACCATTTTCCATGATATGATCCATAAAGAGATTGAAGTCTATGTGGATGATATCATCATCAAGTCGCGAAAGAGCTCAGACCATCTGACGGATTTGAGAAAGTTCTTCGACAGGTTGAGGCGATACAATCTGAAGTTGAACCCCGCAAAATGTGCATTCGGTGTTCCTGCAGGGAAGTTGTTGGGTTTTATTGTGAGCAGGAGAGGCATAGAGTTAGACCCCTCGAAGATAAAGGCCATTCAGGAGTTGCCTGCCCCAAAGAGTCGGAAAGATGTGATGAGTTTCCTCGGGCGTCTCAACTACATCAGTCGATTTATAGCGCAATCAACGGTGATATGCGAACCAATAATTAAGTTACTGAGAAAGGACGCTCCTACCAAATGGACTGAAGATTGCCAAAGAGCCTTTGACAAAATCAAAGAATATTTGTCTAGCCCGCCTGTTTTGGTGCCTCTAGAAGCTGGAAGACCTTTGCTATTGTATTTGTCCGTATCGGAGAACGCGTTTGGATGTGTATTAGGTCAACATGACGAAACAGGAAGGAAAGAGCGAGCAATATATTACTTGAGCAAAAAGTTCACACCTTACGAGGCACGGTATACGTTATTGGAACGCACCTGTTGTGCTTTGACTTGGGTTGCACAGAAGTTGAGACATTATTTGTCTGCATATACTACTTACCTCATCTCAAGGATGGACCCACTCAAGTACATCTTCCAGAAGCCTATGCCTACGGGGAAGCTAGCTAAGTGGCAAATGTTGTTGAGCGAGTTTGATATTGTGTATGTTACTCAAAAGGCTGTCAAAGGGCAGGCGATAGCTGATCATCTTGCAGAAAATCCTGTGGGCAAGGAATACATACCCCTTAAAACCTATTTCCCGGATGAAGAAGTGTTGTTCATCGGGGAAGATATCGCAGAAGAGTACCCAGGGTGGAGACTGTTTTTCGATGGGGCGGCAAATGCTAAAGGGGTCGGCATTGGAGCAGTTTTGATTTCAGAGTCAGGCCAGCACTATCCCATTTCAGCCAAAATCAAGTTCCCGTGTACCAATAATATGGCAGAATATGAGGCTTGTATTCTTGGCCTCAGAATGGCCGCTGATATGCATATACAGGAACTTTTGGTTATAGGCGATTCAGACTTACAGGTTCATCAAGTACGAGGCGAATGGACCACTAAGAACGGGAAGATACTTCCGTACTTGCGCTGCGTGAAAGATTTGTGTAAGAGATTCATCAGGGTGGAATTCAAACACGTTCCAAGAACACAGAACGAGTTCGCTGATGCTTTGGCCACTCTGTCTTCTATGATTCAGCACCCGGACAAGAATCGCATAGATCCTATCAAGATAAATGTGCACGATCAACAGGCACATTGCTTCTATGTGGATGAGGAGCCTGATGGAGAACCTTGGTACTACGACATTAACAAATATATTAAGACAGGAGACTATCCGGAAGGCATAACCAGTGTTCAGAAGAAAACACTTCGGAGATTAGCAAACCATTTTTTCCTAAGTGGAGAAATCCTGTATAGGAGGACTCCAGATTTAGGATTATTAAGATGTGTTGATGCTAAAGAAGCGGCTCGGTTGATTGAAGAAGTGCATGGCGGTACATGTGGGCCTCATATGAATGGCTTTACTCTGGCCAAGAAAATCCTTCGCGCAGGCTATTTCTGGATGACTATGGAATCAGATTGTATCCGTTTTGTGCAGAAATGTCATCGATGTCAGATTCATGGTGATTTGATTCGGGTTCCGCCAAATGAATTAAATGTGACAAGTTCTCCGTGTCCTTTCGCAACTTGGGGTATGGATGTCATTGGTCCTATCGAGCCAGCCGCGTCGAATGGACACAGGTTCATTTTGGTAGCCATTGATTATTTCACAAAGTGGGTGGAAGCATCTTCGCACAAGTCGGTAACAAAGAAAGTGGTAGCAGATTTCGTTCGGAGCAACATTATTTGCCAATTCGGAATCCCAGAGTCAATTATAACAGATAATGGAGCTAATCTTAACAGTGATCTAATGCGGGAGATTTGCGAGACATTCAAGATTACTCATCGCAATTCCACTCCTTATCGCCCTCAGATGAATGGGGCAGTCGAAGCAGCCAACAAAAACATCAAAAGAATACTGAGGAAGATGATCGATAATTACAGGCATTGGCATGAAAAACTGTCGTTAGCTCTCCTCGGTTATCGCACTACTGTGAGAACTTCAACGGGGGCAGCACCTTATCTTTTGGTCTATGGGACAGAGGCGGTGTTACCTGCTGAGGTAGAAATACCATCTTTGAGAATCATCCAAGAAGCTGAGTTAAGTGACGCTAAGTGGATGCAGAATCGATACGAACAATTGATGCTCATTGACGGAAAGAGATTGAATGCCGTTTGTCATGGACAGCTTTATCAGAACAGAATGGCCAAATCTTTCAACAAGAAGGTAAGACCGAGGCAATTCAAAACAGGGCAATTGGTACTGAAACGCATATTCCCATGTCAAGATGAAGCCAAAGGAAAATTTGCACCTAACTGGCAGGGACCTTATATGGTTCATCGGGTATTGACTGGAGGAGCATTAATCCTAGCAGAAATGAATGGCGAAATTTGGCCGAAAGCTATCAACGCAGATGCCGTCAAGAGATATTATATTTAGAAACCTTCTTTTATTTGCATGAAATATTCTTCAACACTTTTCCATGTAATAGCACTACTCTCCCGTAGCGGGACGCATGACAAACCTATATCGGGTTAGGTCTTTAAGATAGAATTTCTCTCAAATATTTTTTCCGCTTGTATTATGAACTACGCCTGACCTGATTCCCATGGGGGATACGTAGGCGGCCCGCATAGGCCTCGGTCACATTCTCACAAAACCTCAATATCCTTTTTGTAATTTGAACTACGCTTGACCTGATTCCCATGGGGGATACGTAGGCGGCCCGCATAGGCCTCGGTCACATCATTTATTCTCCCCAATTTCATTTCCTCTTGTAATTTGAACTACGCTCGACCTGATTCCCCTAGTGGGATACGTAGGCAGCCTATGTAGGCTCGGTCTCGCCATTTTGAAAAGATCAACATCCCTTGCACCAGAAACTGGGACAATTTTTTTTAAAAAGGGATCACCGTAAGACAACATCGACAGACTCGGGAGAATATTGTTCGACAGAGTCGTCGGGCAGAAGAAAACTTCGGAAAAGGGGCATTCGCTTTGTTTCACAATGTGTCACAGTTCCGAGTTCAGCAAAATTATTTATCACCATACATATAGTTTACTATGTCTATTTTTTCGAAATAATGTGATTCTAATCAGACTGTTTACTAGTCGGCCAAGACTTAAAATGAACGGAGGTTACAAGTTCATACGAAGCTGGAGGCACGAAACACAAGAGCCAGATCCCCAAGTCAACGCGAATCAACCCCCTCCCCAAACTTACAAAATTTTCTTTGGATGCAGGTCGCCAAGTTGCAGGAGCGAAATAGGCACGACCTTGTAATGATGGCGCGTCAAACGGTTTGAGCATTCTTCTATCAATTATGTCTTCAAATATAAATAACTTTCGGCCATCACAATAAGCTAATCTTGCAAATTATTTTCTTCAAATATATATCAACGCACAAATATTTTGTATTGCCTTCGAATACATTGCTTTTATTTTTAAATGCCACTGCGTGTGCTTGCAGCCGCATTGCACTGCACCTGCATTAATCACCGTTTTTCGTATGATACATGGGTTGCGCATCGCCCTTTGCATCGCTTTCATATGTTACATGGGCCATGCACCGCCCTTTTTAATTTTCTGTATAAGGCCATGCACCGCCTTTCATATGATGCATGAGCTGCGCACCGCTTTTCGCATCGCTTTCATATTGCCTGGGCCATGCACCGCCCTTTTAAATTTCTACATAAGGCCATGCACCGCCTTTCATATGATGCATGGGCTGCGCACCGCCCTTTGCATCGCTTTCATATATTTACTGGGCCATGCACCGCCCTTTTAAATTTCAGCATAAGGCCATGCACCGCCTTTCATATGATGCATGGGCTGCGCACCGCCCTTCGCATCGTTTTCATATATTGCCTGGGCCATGCACCGCCCTTTTAAATTTCTGCATAAGGCCATGCACCGTCTTTCATATGATGCATGGGCTGCGCACCGCCCTTTGCATCGCTTTCATATATTTACTGGGCCATGCACCGCCCTTTTAAAATTTCTGCATAAGGCTGTGCACCGCCTTTCATATGATGCATGGGCTGCGCACCGCCCTTTGCATCGCTTTCATATATTGCCTGGGCCATGCACCGCCCTTTTAAAATTTCTGCATAAGGCTGTACACCGCCTTTCATATGATGCATGGGCTGCGCACCGCCCTTTGCATCGCTTTCATATATTTACTGGGCCATGCACCGCCCTTTTAAATTTCAGCATAAGGCCATGCACCGCCTTTCATATGATGCATGGGCTGCGCACCGCCCTTCGCATCGTTTTCATATATTGCCTGGGCCATGCACCGCCCTTTTAAATTTCTGCATAAGGCCATGCACCGCCTTTCATATGATGCATGGGCTGCGCACCGCCCTTTACATCGCTTTCATATATTTACTGGGCCATGCACCGCCCTTTTAAATTTCTGCATAAGGCTGTGCACCGCCTTTCATATGATGCATGGGCTGCGCACCGCCCTTGGCATCGCCTTCATATATTGCCTGGGCCATGCACCGCCCTTTTAAATTTCTGCATAAGGCTGTGCACCGCCTTTCATATACCGCTTGGGCCATGCACCGCCCTTTTAAATTTCTGCATAAGGCTGTGCACCGCCTTTCACATGATGCATGGGCTGCGCACTGCCCTTTGCATCACTTTCATATTGCCTGGCCATGCACCGCCCTTTTAAATTTCTGCATAAGGCCATGCACCGCCTTTCATATGATGCATGGGATGCGCACCGCCCTTCGCATCGCTTTCGTATATTGCCTGGGCCATGCACCGCCCTTTTTAATTTCTGCATAAGGCCATGCACCGCCTTTCATATGATACATGGGCTGCGCACTGCCCTTTGCATCGCTTTCATATTGCCTGGGCCATGCACCGCCCTTTTAAATTTCTGCATAAGGCCATGCACCGCCTTTCATATGATGCATGAGCTGCGCACCGCTCTTCGCATCGCTTTCATATTGCCTGGGCCATGCACCGCCCTTTTAACTTTCTGCATAAGGCCATGCACCACCTTTCATATGATGCATGGGCTGCGCACCGCCCTTTGCATCGCTTTCATATTTACTGGGTCATGCACCGCCCTTTTAAATTTCTGCATGGGATGCGCACCGCCCTTTGCATCGCTTTCATATATTACATGGGCCATGCACAGCCCTTTGTAAATTTCTGCATAAGGCTGAGCACCGCCTTTCATACATTACATGGGCCATGCACCGCCCTTTTAAATTTTTGCATGGGCTGCGCACCGCCCTTTGCATCGCTTTCATACATTACATGGGCCATGCACCGCCCTTTTAAATTTCTGCATGGGCTGCGCACCGTCCTTTGCATCGCTTTCATATATTACATGGGCCATGCACCGCCCTTTGTAAATATCTGCATAAGGCTGAGCACCGCCTTTCATACATTACATGGGCCATGCACCGCCCTTTTAAATTTTTGCATGGGCTGCGCACCGCCCTTTGCATCGCTTTCATACATTACATGGGCCATGCACCGCCCTTTTAAATTTCTGCATGGGCTGCGCACCGCCCTTTGCATCGCTTTCATATATTACATGGGCCATGCACCGCCCTTTGTAAATTTCTGCATAAGGCTGAGCACCGCCTTTCATACATTACATGGGCCATGCACCGCCCTTTTAAATTTCTGCATAAGGCTGAGCACCGCCTTTCATACATTACATGGGCCATGCACCGCCCTTTTAAATTTCTGCATGGGCTGCGCACCGCCCTTCGCATCGCTTTCACATATTATATGGGTCATGCACCGCCCTTTGTAAATTTCTGCATAAGGCTGAGCACCGCCTTTCATACATTATATGGGCCATGCACCGCCCTTTTAAATTTCTGCATAAGGCTGAGCACCGCCTTTCATATATTACATGTGCCATGCACCGCCCTTTTAAATTTCCGCATAAAGACATTGCACCGCACCTGCCTTGTTTTATTATTATTTTATTAATGCCCTGCATATGCTCGCAGCCGCATTGCACCGCACTTGCATCGCTGTATTTCAATATTTATTCTTACTGACTATTTTCATCTAGGTTTTAGTTTCGCAGGAGCTTTAGCGCAACGTGGAACTATTTCTTCGGCAGCGAACTGGGGCAATACGTCGGGAAGGACAAGCAGACTTCTCGACAAGGGTCAAAGATCTACCTCGAACACTCGGCTCCAAATTCAAATTTCCCGTTCACATTCCAGCACAATCAATTTTCAGGGTTCTATCACAATGCCCAGTATCATCATAATTCGACACTGGGACAATATTTGCAAAGACTCGCACCGATCGTGATTTGCCATATCATAAGTGTCGTAGTCATCCCAGAACTACACACGGCCTGATTCTCGTGCAACCCCAGATATGTAGGCGATTCAGAGACCAGAGTTCGGCCGTAATTTTCTTTACCCTTAGTCCTCCACAATCCTATTAGCCGGGACAAAATAGGCTACTAAGTCAACGTATTTGCCCGAAAATTCTTTCATCATTACCATGCAAAGAGGGACAAGTTGTTGACACCCAATTTTGTCCCGCCTCTCCTCCGAAATACCTATTTACGCTTCTAATATGTTGGAAAATTAAAAAATATATGTTTATGTTTTATTATAATTATTAGCTTTATTTATACCGACATTTCATTATCCTGTCATTATCTTTACTGCCGTCACTACTACCGTTATTATCATTATTAATTATTATCATTATCATTAATTTATTATTATCATTATTATTATTATTATTATTATTATTATTATTATCATTATTATTACTACTAATTATTATTATTAGCATTATTATCACCGCTATTCGTTACTTTCATTTTATTATTAGTATTATTATAATTTTTACGTTTCAGCATTTTTTACCAATTTCTGCACACGTATCGCATTTTATTTCGCACAATTAAATGACAGCGTTTATTTATTGTTAAAATGATATTGCACGGCTATTATAGCATCATATAATTTTATTACCCGAGTCCTAATAATTACACATTTGAATTAGGCAATATTTTGTCATGCTCAGTATATTACTAATTAAAGTGGGCCTTTTGTTCAAATTTAGAAGCCAAGCCATTTCTTGCACTCAGTCCGTATTTTTGATTTATCGGATCCCAAATCAAAGTCCAATCAACCCATAAATGTTTTCTGACCAGCCCGTATTTTGATCCCAATTATTTTAGACAAGTTCATGTTTTAATTCGCCAGCCCATTCTTTAAATACCCAGTCCAAAAAATTGACCCAGTCCAAAAAAGACCGGGTCCGACCCTTCTCATTTTCCCTCATTTCACTTCACCTCCGCCGCACTCTCCCTCTCTCCATTTTCACTTCACCTTCGCCGCTCTCTCTCTCTTTCCTTCCTTTCGTCCTTCTTCTCCGCTCCCACTTCTCCCCGTTCTCCGCTTGTCCCCCACACACTGGTTCCTGTTCCCCACTTGATTCTTGTCTCCCCCGCTCCTCTCTCTCTCTCTTCGTCGACGAAAAACCCTATAAAAGAGGGTTTGATTAGTTGAAGAAGGGGAGTTTTTTTTGGGGATCGAAAATCTGTTGCATTTTTTTTAATTCCCCAAGCATTGAGACCCTTTTGAAGGAAGAGAACCCCAAAATCGCCTCACTAAAACGGGTTCTTGAAACCCCAAGAATCTGTTCGGTTCTCTTTGGATCGATGAAATTCCCTAAGAACTAGGTCTTTTCTTTTTTTTTCAATCGCTAAAAATTCCCAAAAAGTTTTAAACGCTCAGTAGTTGTTGCAGTTTCCGGTATCAAAGTCTATATCGTTGTTTTTTTTGTCTTACTCCTTTGGTATCTGTTTGGATTCGAAGTGGATACAAATTTGGAGCTCTTAGTGTTTCGAAAGAAATTTGAAGTGTTCGAGACTAGATCGAAACCTTCGCCTCACTTCGCTGCGCCCGAAGAAGGTGCGTTAATTCCCTTCTATTTATTTTCATCTTTCGCATTTTTAGCTTCTTAATTGTTATGTGTCAGCATTAGTTTATGGTTCGCATGATTTAGCATATTATTACGTTAGTTCAGTTTGGAATCTGTGAAGCATGTTGTATGCTGTGGTGACTGGATGAAAGGCCTATGCCCTGATTTTGCTTAGTAGTTAGACCTGTTTTAGTATGATAGGTCAATTTTAGCATTGTATGTCTTACGTGTCATAGTCTGTTAGGTCGAATATGACCGGGTGTATTGGGTTTGCAGTCGAGTAATTTGAGAATAGCATGAAGATTACTGATTGTTTGGAAGCGAGATATGATGTTTTTTTATGTCCTATGTTTAAGTTAAGAACTTTTTCAAGAGGTTTGCATGGTCGTCTGTGGCTTACATAATTTCTTGTATATGCTAAAAGGTTAATAATATAGAGACTGATGGATTGAAGAAACCAAGTAGCCTGTGCCAATGATGTTTGTTGTGTTTAACTTTGCGAACATGTAAAGGGATTAAATCAGTACAAAGAGGATAGATTACAATTTCTGGGCTTGCATAAAAAATGGATTATTGACCCTCCCTTGACTGGAACATGGACTAGTGTTGATTTTCTTGTTGAAATCTTAAGTCATGAAAACTAACTTTGTTTAGGTAATGTGATCCTGAGTCTTTTACAACTATCTGTATCTTTGAAAGAAAAAATGGTTTTCCTGCTCTAATTGCCTCGAACTGCCTCGACATACCCTGTTTTACCTGTTTTAATCACTATTGTCCCACTAAGTGTTATCAGAGATCCTATGCCCTCTGCAAACTTAATTTAAATGTTTGAAACTGCCTATGGTCTATTTTGGACTGCCTAAGTGACAATATGCTTAGTCGCATGCTCTTATGTTGCCCTTTTGCTGAATCTGAGTCTATTCTCCATTCTTGCATATAGTCGTTACCCTTTAAAAGCATCACATGAACCTGCCTAACGCATAGTTTCTCCAGTATTGTCATGTCTCTATGCCTATACATGTCTCTCTTTTCTCTGAAACACCTAGATGATGGTCCTAAATGCATTGTATGATACTGAAAGGATGTTGTCCTCAGTGAAGGTTATTTAAGGCTTATAAAACATGAAACGGGAATTGCTGGGTCTATCACCATTATAGTTAGAGTTATAGCATGCTTTCAATGACCCCAAGATCGCATGTTTGAATTCTTGGAATGGATGGACATGATGTACTAAATAGCTTGTTGTTTGTTGAGCCAAATCTTTGTTTTCTTTTAGTTCAAAATCTGGTCAAAGAAGGTGTATTAAAATCCAGTTATACCATCTGAACTTCTTTCATGAAGTTTGGATTTTAAATGAATTAGTTACTGATCAAAGGATGGAAAGATCAGAGAATAATATGTGCTCATTGTTTCGTTAGTAAAAGACGACTTGAATAGGTTTTTTTTTTTTTTTTTTTTTTACTTTGGCCATTCTTTAACAAGATAAAAAATCAGAATAGAGAGCGGATGACATATTTCTCTTAAAGATTCAGCTTCAAATCTGTAATGTCATCTAAACTGGTGCCTGTCTATGTGTTTAAAGACAAAGTATGTCTTCCTTGATGATGATTCCTGATCCCTTTAGTGTACACTTTCAGTTGTCATTTTTTTCGTCGCCTCTCTGTCCGTTGTTGTTGACACTGGTGGTAGTGTCCTAGGGATCCCTTTGATGAAAAAATGTTTCTTTTACAATATGATAATGTTTTTCAGCAATAAAATCTGGTTATGAATCAAGTTGACGGAATTGCTGTGTGTTCATGTATATAACATGATGGTCTCTGACAAAGTCAATGAATTTAGTTATTGGAAGATTCCCCTCTTATATATTTTTCTTGTCTGATCTAAGGATCTGTATACCATTGATGTACTAAAATCTTGTCATTGCTGCTCTTTTTTCGTTATTTTTAGTTGTTGTTGCCACATTTACTTCGGCACTTTATTCGTATGGTTCTTCTGCCTGATTATACGCAATAGGAATAGTTTAAGTTTCATTTATTTCTAGCTTGATGAATTATATTAAGTATTTAAGGTCCCACTCTTTTCTGTTTTGAATGATCTGTGGCCCCTTAGTATGTCTTGGAGAATTACTTTCGTTTCTCTTTCAAAGTGAGCATGATGACTTGTTGTTCAGCGGTAACATTTATCACATTCTTAAAGAAAGAAAAAGGTTAACCATAGGAATTAATTTGTACCCATTTCAGGATAGCTTTTTTTTCATATTATGCTAATACATTATATATGTTCAGCCTTATTTATTAATTACCTACTAATCCTTTCCTTTTGTTTTTTTTTTACGCATGACTATCGCGTACGAGTCCAAGGGACTCGTCTTCTTCCGCATTCGGAGTTGGGCTAAAATCCAACATAATAGCCTTTAAGTCGCCCAACAACAGCAAAACAGATCCGCAGCAGCCATTTTAGGAAATGGGCTGAACCCATTCCAACAGCAGTATGGCTAACGGTCCGAAAATGGGCTGAGCCCATTTAACAGCATTTGCCCCTCTATTTTATTTTTTATGCCGTAAATTTTGTATTGCACAATTAATACTTTACTTTGTTTATTTGTTTCCTTAGATAAAATGAACCTTAGCAAAATTAGTGGGTTAGCTTTAGCATAACGGGTAGTTAATTTAAGAGAGATTCATCATTAGCCCCCCCTAAGTTTCTTTTATATTTACAGCATATATAGTATTTATTTTATTGGAATAATTGATTTGCAAATAGCATGCCTACATATTTTGGGTTAAAGAAATCATTTTTATTCTTACTATCTTAGGAATTTCAGAATTTCACTAACATGCAAATATATTTTATAAATAACTCTTTAAGTTTTGAGTCAATTACACATATCTTCAAGCATAGTTAATAAAAGGATAAAGAAAGCTCACATTAGCTGTTTTTATATTTTGTTTAGGCTCTTAAATCGCAAAATCAATTAATATCTCACTATTTGAGTTGTTTCAAATATTTATTTAAACACTGCACAAACTCGCGTTTTCTTCTACTTATATATTTCATGCAAATCTTATTTTAAACAGCATCCTTATTTAAAGTCTTTGCAACATTTATAAGTTTATTTTAACGGCTTTTTGAAGTTTTCTTTTATGCAAATTATTATATTTTCTACATATCTTATTCTAAATAGCACATTTTTTTTTCTGAGCAACTTTTAAAAGTTTTATTTTAAATGGCATTTAAAATCTACTTTTATGCAAATTATTATATTTTCTCTAAATCCTATCTTAAGCAACATTCTTATATTTTTTCTTAAAAAATCTTAGCAACATTTCTCAGCTCTTTTCTTAAAATTTCAGGTATCTTATTTAGCATTAATTAATTAACCTAAGTTTGGCTGGATAACCGTAGTTAACGGATTCTAAAGGATGCCTAACCCCTTCCCTTTAGGATAATATAGAACCCTTACCTAGAATCACACTGATCAAGCAGACTATTAACGGAGGTTTAGTTAACTTTACCTTAGTTAATAATCAGGTGTCCTAATTCACCATAAAATCAATTAGGTGGCGACTCCTTAAAATAAAACAATATAGGAGTCTCCAATATGTTGTACTCCGCTTCAACCCGGGTTAAAATGGGGTATAACACCCATTATATATATATAACTTGAAATAACTATTTCACGCGTTAGCAGGGTATTTAAGATCCACTCTATATTAACTATACTCATTTTCTTCTTTCATCTCCTTATTAATTCTAGACGTATTTTCATGTAACAACTCATCCTTAAATTTTAAGTTTAACATTCTATTTTAGAACTTAAGACTTTTTACAAGTCAATGAGGAGGTTCAGGTTGGGATCAGAGGGGCTCGGGTGAGTTTTGAAACTAAAACGTTTTCATTTTGGTAGGGTAGGAATGTGGTTTTTTTTTTTTTGGGCGCAACAATAGTGCTTTGCGATCATGAGAGACTAGGTCGCAATTGCCCACTTGATTTCACAAATAGGCTTTTCAAGCCTAAAGTGTTGAATTCTCAAACTCTCACTAATACCCTTAGGGGTCGTTTGGTAGGAGGGATAGGATGGAATTGGATTATTAGTCTCATGGGATTGGAATTAATCCCATCATTAGTTGGTAGGATAACTCATTTGGTATCCCACCCAATTCCATGTACATGGGATAAAAGGTGGGACAAGTCATCCCACATAGAGAGTGGGATAAATTATCTTATCTTATCCCACCCAATCCCATCTACATGGAATAACTTATCTCTCCTACCAAACGACCCCTTAGGGTCTGTTTGGAAAGCCACCAAGGCAATTGGAATGGTTTGTAATTACACAGTTTGGCCTGTTTGTTTGAGCAAGTAATTACTTGGTTAGGTGGGAATTGAGTGTAATTGAGATGGTGTAATTACACTCTCCAATTCTCAAGGGGGTTGAGAATTGGTGTAATTACACGATTACTTTTTAGTTTCTTTCTTTTTTATTTTTATTTTAATTTCTTTTCTTTTTTAATTTATTTTAATTTCTATTATTTTAAATTCTTTTGTCTTTTTACTTTTACTTAGTTTTATTTTTAAAATATATTTTTCTTTATATTATTTATCTTTCATTTCCTTTCTTGTCATTCCTAACCTTTACTTCTTGAAATTCCATGTAATTGCTTGTATTTTTTTATTTTTTTATTTTATTCATTTAGCACAACTGTGTTATTATTCTAATTTTTAGAACTACCGCTCCTAATATTAGAAAGAATGAGTCATTGACAAACTTGGCATATAATGAGTGATGTTATTAAAGTAGAATTTCGTTGTGAATGAGGTTATGGACTTATATTTTTCCTTTCTTTTGAATTATATTTACTTAAGTTACGTTGGAACTTACTAATGTAATCTTGAAATTTGACATAAGAGTATTATGTTAAACTTCTTCTTTTTTTTGGGATTTTGAATTTAGGTTATATTTGCTATTTTAATTTATTTGCTTTAGTACTATTCACTTGTTATTTCACATTGGATATTGTTTATTTTTCACTTACAGTTGATAGATTTTTTTTGTCAAACATTTGAATAATGTTATAGTATTATATTTATAAATATTAAAAAAAAATTTGTCAAACCTCCAATCCATGATGTTCTCACAAAAAAAAGGTGTGCTTTTAATTTTTATAATTAATTAAAATTAAAATATTATTAATTTGAAAAATATGTATCAATTTTTTTTTACAATATTAGTTACAAATATATAATTATTAATTAATATATAAGAAACAATGTGTGGTTAAATACCTAATTTAATATCATTTATAAAGACACATATTTTTAAAAAATTAATTTTTAAGTTTTGATAATTAAATTTTATTTTTAAATTAAACTAACTATGTAATTATACTTGTGCAATCAAACAAAATGCATTGTAATTACATTATAATTACGTTATGACAAACAAACAGGTCATTAAAATTACAATACTACGTAATTGCTACCCTAGTAATTACACCACTTTCAATTACCAGGTGGCTTTCCAAATAGACCCTTAGTTGAATCCCTTTTATATCTAGTTGGGATTCATTAAATGAGATTTAAAGCCCCAAGTCCTAATTAATTTACACATTTCTTAGACTCTAGTTTCCTTTTTCAAATTTAAGTAAAGACCATACGTACAATGGGTGTTTTGTAACCAGCACTTAACTATATTTATGAGGGTAATTAAGTATCCATACCTACAACAACATTATCATGTTTTAAAACTCAACCCATTTACAAAGGCCTATTTAAACCCACAACCCAATTAACTATTCATAGTAAATGAAAGACAAAACATAAAAGTAAATAAGGCAATGAAATTTCACAATGATTATATTGAACTTGACTGGGCTTAAGTAGTTGATCACAGATCGGAATGCGGTCTGCAGAACTGGAATGCGAACCGCAGATGGCCATCGCATTTCAGGTCCTAAGTTCTTCTTTCTCTGTCAAATTCTGCAATGCTGAGTCCTCATCTGCGGCTCGAAATTCGATTTTGCGGTCTGCAGAGAAGATCTTTTCTGTACTTCTTCATTTTGTGTTTTAAGCACAATGTTTCCCCTTAAAATGGATAACAATTAAATTTGTAAGTGGTTGATAGGATATGCGTTTAGATTAATTTATAGTGTAAGATAGTAGCAAGTAAATAGTAATATATTGATAAATTAATAGCAAAGAAACCTTAGGAAGACAAGTTAGCAAGCTCTGCAAACTGGTCCGGTTTGGAAGATGCTCCCTTTAACCGAGCTAAAATACTTAAGAAGATTTCTCTGCCACTTTACTGATTACAAATGTGTTGAATAATGAAAAAACTAACCTAAAAAGGGAAAGAGTAGACCCCCTATTTATAGCTAACAATATATGGGCCATAGTACAATGTAAGAAAAAGTCTTTCTAAAAAAATCCTAAAATAGATAAGGCTGTGTTCGTATGGTCTGACACCCGTACAGTTGTGAGCGCAAATGGCGGAACGGTCAAATGACGCGTGGCCTGTTACATAACGGATTCTCCGGATCTATGTTGAATGTGCTCTCTTCTGGCTCGGGTTATCTATACACATCAAAATACCCTCGGTTTTGGCGTAAAGTTGAATGTACTACGACTCCTCGGTTTTCATTCCTACCGGTTGTTACGACCTTGATTTCCCTCGATCTCATATCGGACGGCCTTAAACTTTACCACGGTTCTTACCGGGTACAAATTGCATCGGTTTTTACCGCATACAGATAGTCCCCACACTTTCCGGATCGAAGTTTTACCGAAGTGACGGGAAGTGGAACAACTGCCTCGGTGACTTCTCTAGTAAGCTTTTACTTTGAAATAAGCGGCAAACAAAACGTCCTTTCATGTCACGTCCCTCTGACTTCGGGCACGTGTCACCTTCCAGTTGGACGGCTTCGATGTCCCTTCATGTCACGTCTTTCTGACTTCGGACACGTGTTCGCTCTTGGTTGGATGACTTCGGTAACCGGCTCAAAACTTTCTCTATATAATGCGTTACAGTGATCTTTTTTTTTTTTTTTTTTACTTTCACTTTTCTCTTCCTTCTGTGAATCCTTAGTTTCTTCTATCATATCACCCATCTTGTTCAGTTCTTGCTTCTCTTTTGAATTCTTTTCTCCGAAATTTGGTTTCTTAAAAAAATTGTTAAGAGAATTCCCCCGGCGTCCCAAAACCTTCACCATTTTCTGCAAAATCTTCTTAAATCTTTCCTTAGCTTTATTTGTTCATCTCCAAACCTTCATATCTACATATTTTTAGCCTTCAAATCTTCATATCTTCAACTCAGATCTTCATACCTTCATCCCAAATCTTTATACCTTCATATATTCATCATCTAAACTCAAGAAATGGCAACGGACACCGACTCTACTTCTCAGAATGTTCCTCTGGGTTCTTCTCCGGCTACCGAGCCTGTCGCCAATCCCGGTGACAAAACACAAACCACTCCCTTTGAACCGACCGCCAAAGACATTATACTCGTGAAATACAATTTTAACCACGAATTCACCGTTGAGAAGGCCGTAAAGACATCTGACTAGGGTTATGACATGAGACGTTACCCATCCTCGATCAAAGAGGAGCATTTAGAGGATCGTGGCCTGCCTCCGTCTTTTTGCCAATAATGCTAAATTGACTTTACCTTGTCCCATCTGATCCGACTACACTTCCCGAGGATCTTTCGAGGCGGTGTTATAAAAGTCTCTAAATGAGCAAAGTACCCCATTCTTTCCTATGTTGACGAGAACAGGGATCGGGGCTAGTACGAGCGTTTTGTCCGGGTTAAGACCGAGGACATTATACCAGCCAAATATATGTCTTTCCCGGAAAAGTGAAATGACAAACGTAAGTTTTGTGGCTTATCTCCTTTACGTGTCTTCGAGCACTTCTTCTAACCTTTTCTATTGTTATAGCTGAAGCATGGATTCCCGAAGCAATTCGCGAATTGGCCAGGTGGATTGAAAAAATCATCGGTCAGCACCCACATGATGATCGGACATGGGGAGAGTTGTTTCGTGACCGATGGATAGCGCAGAACCACAGTATCCTCTTCTTCCCCTAATTCTTGCCACTCTTCTTCGTTCCACTTTACTCCGATTTAATCCTTCGATATCCAGGTTTGGGTAAAGGCTTTTCGACCCCACAGCCTGCACCAGCAGACGAGCCTACCACACCGGGCTCGAATTTTGATATGTCAGGATCAGCACGGCTTATTGCCGAGGCTAAAAAGAAAAGGAAAAAAACCAAGTCTAAGGGTCAAAAGATAAAGAAAAGCTCAAAGGATGCTGCAGGTTCATCCGGAGCTCGAGGTCTGAGAGACGACCCCGAGGATGATATTTGGATTGCGACTATCACCCCGAGTCCTGCTGCCACTGGGGCCGAGGTAACTCCGATGGAGTTCCCAGAAGAAAATGTTGCTACTGACTTGTCGGGCCCGGCCACAGGTGGGGAAGTCGAGGCCCCTTTTCCCTCGTTAACCGAATACCTTCAAGCTTTAGTTCCACTAAGATCTGTTGATTTTATCGATATTACAGGTGACACTTTACTCGAGGTAGTGCCTTTGGTAAAGAGGACCAAAAGGGTCGACACAACTTCAAGGACCAAGTCACCTCCAAGGGCCAAAACAACTACAACTGCCGACCTGTCCCCAAGGGCCGAACCAGTTATTACGGTCGAGATACCACCAAGGGCTGATATAGCCCCAACTTCTCCTTATTGTTCGTCTTCGGAATATGAGAATCTTGATGACATGTTTGACAATACTCCTCCTGCAACGGCGGAAGCCTCGGGGTTCGGACACCTCCATATTCCATGGGCAATGAGAATTGCTAGCCGGTCCACTGAGTCAGGTTAGAGATCTAGACTCGTAGATATTGTTTCGGCTCCAAGTGTAGAGCCGAAGAGGACCAGGTCGACTATGGTCACTGTCCCTGAGGACTGCAGTTTTTTATCTCGCCCCGTGGGGGTTGCTAGTTATGTAAGACCTCTCATTTCAGATTTGGACAAAGAGAAGATGGAGGGACTCTTGTGGCAGTGCCTTTTAAACGGGGGTATGCACGCCGACAACCGGTAAGCATTCTTATCTACCCGTTCTAATAAGTTTAAACTTATCTAATGTAAATTTCACCATCTGCCGATTTCTTAACCTTGTTTATTTTATTTTTGTAGAGTGTTGTGCTTGTGAATGAAAGTTTCCTCCGAGCGCAGCACGAGATAGACGATTTACGGGGCCAGTTAGATGCTCAGGGCCGAGAAACGGAGAAGTTCAAACTTCTCTTGCAACAAAAAGAGGATCAACTGAGCCGGATCATTGCTCCTCCAACTCTCCAATCCGAGCTCGAGGCAGCCAAAAAAGAGAACCTCCGGTTGAAGATTGAGCTCGACGATATAGTTAAAAAAAGCAAAGTCCTGGAAGGGGACAACAAACAACTCAGCCGAGAGAATGCTGAATATGCCACCAAACTTGGTGAGTTCGAAGCTACCATCACCCAATTGAGGGAAGGGCTCGATTCAGTTAAAGGAGAGGCTGCAAAAATGGAGGAGAAATTCAGGAAGCTTAAAGTAGAGAAGACCACGGAAAAGGACAAGTTGAAGGTTATGGAAGAAAAGGCCGAGTCTCGAGCCCGGATAGACGATGAACTCAAAAAAGAGCTCGAGGCCGCTGTCCTAGCCAATGATGCCCTTCAGGCTGAGCTGGCATCTTCCAACGAGGTTCGGGTCACTCTTGTTGATATGAGGTCCGAGTTAGAGGAGAAGTTAAAGAAAGCTCAGGCTGACCTGGAGGAAGCCTATAAAGAAATTGTGGCTACCGAGGCTCGTTCTACCCTTTTAGTAGAACACGAGAGGTGGAAGTCACGAAGGGTTACACTTGAGGCGGTTCAACGGGGTTTTGAAGATCTTCCTGCTCGTATACTCGACACAAAGATGATAGAGGATAGGGCTAAGAAAGCACTCGAGGACAGCTCCGAGAAAGACCCTGAAGGGTCCGGTTCTGATGACTCGGGTTCTTCTTTGACAGAGTAAATAGGGCCCGTAGGAACTTCCTCTTTTTTTTTTTTATCTTTATGAAAACCACAAGTGTAAAGCTTCGGCCCATTATTCTATATATAAAATTCGCATTTCCTCCGATCTTTGAGTCGGGTATACTTTATGATATTGTTTCGTATAGATATTTGCTTCGTAAAAAATGGCTGAGGTTCGACCTTGAGCCCTTAACATTTTTTCTCTTAGAAAATTGAGCCAGCTTAACTTAGGAGTTATGGGCTTTACTTTATCCTATTCCTACTTGACTAAAGACTTATTGATGGCTTGCCCGTGGGAGCCTTTTTATGCTTTGTGAATTCAGACGTCTCCAAATCACTTTAGGCATTTAAGTCGAGGTCTTTAATTATTTGACCCGCTTCCAACTGTTCGAACTTTTTGTAGCTTGGGCTTCGGTTAATTATAACCTTAGTGCCTTCGTCGATTTTTTTGACGACAGTCCCCAGTCGAGGGTATCATTCATAAAAAGGCATATTTTGAAACGTATTTCTCAAAAATATTTCTCTTTGCATTTCACATATTTTTTTCATACAAAAACTAAGGACTTCATCCGACCCCTTTTATTCTTGCCGTAGCAAACACTATCTGGGCACGATTCATTCGATAGTTTAGCCTTTACATCGAAACCTAATACAGAAGGTTCAATTAAATCCAAAAGAAAACGAAAATTGTATCAACATGGACTTCATTTCTTACTTCGCTTCTTTGAGCTTTTCTCCAGTCTTATTATTTCCAACTAGGGTATCATAGTCCCCTAGTGTTTGTTCATGAAGCATGAACGGAGAAACACTATACGAAAATGATGTTGTTGAATGCCCAGACCCCAGTACTTAGTTAGTCTTCGAGTTCACGGCACTTAGCCTCATTCTTCAAAACTAAGGTAACACGTTGTACTTGTTGCCTCGTTAAAAACCTTGCCGAATAACCCACTTTGGGATAAAACCGAGCTAAGGAAAAGAGTGCAACACGTGTTTTCAGACCTAATTCTAAGACCTTTGATTTTACTCCGATTTGACCCTGCAAAGAAGAAAGGTAAGAATTATCGGAATTCACAAAGGGTTAACGGATCGTACCTTAGCAATAGTATTTTTTTTAAGTGTGCTACGTTCCAGTTGTTGTGCAGCTGTTGGCCGTCTCCAGTTTCCAATTGATATGATCCTTTGCCGGTTATTCCGGTCATCTTATACGGTCCTTCCCAGTTCAGACCCAATTTCCCATCATCGAGATTCTTAGTGTGCGGGGTAATCTTTTGAAGCACTAAGTTACCAACTTGGAAATGTCGAAGGTTCGTCCTTCGATTGTAGTATCTTCCCATCCGCTGTTTTTAAGCTGCTAAACGGACCAGCGCATTCTCGCGTAGTTCGTCCGTTAAGTCAAGCTTTACGGCCATAACCTCTTCATTTGACTCGTTTGTTGCATAACGAAACCTCAGGCTCGGTTCACCAACCTCTACAGGAATTAAAGCCTCGGCTCTATAAACTAGGGAAAATAGTGTTTCTCCCATACTTGACTTTGATGTCGTTCTGTAGGCCCATAATACTTCCGGCAAAACTTCCTTCCATTTGTGCTTTGACGACTCTAACCGCTTCCTCAGATTTTTTATTATGATTTAATTCGTTGATTTCGCCTGTCCGTTTGCACTCGGGTGATACGGAGTTGATACAATCTTTTTAATCTTCAGTCCTTCGAGGAAGTCATTAACCTTATTGCCAATGAACTGACGACCATTATCGCAAGTTATCTCGGCTGGGATGCGGAACCGACAAACGATATGGTCCCAAATAAAGTTAATAACTTCCTTCTCTCTAAATTTCTCGAAGGCTTGTGCTTCAACCCATTTTGGAAAGTAATCAGTCATAAATAAAATAAAACGAGCCTTACCTGGGGCCCACGACAAAGGGCCGACGATATCCATTCTCCATTTCATAAACGGCCAAGCGGACAGGACCGGGTGCAGCAACTCCCCCGGCTGGTGTATCATCGGCGCGTGATTTTGGCACCCATAACATTTACGGACAAAGCTTTTCGCGTCCTCTTCCACCCGGTTCCAGTAATACCCCCCTCTGATTATCTTCTGGACCAAGCTTCGGCACCCGAATGGTTACCACAGGTTCCTTCGTGGACTTCCTGCTACACCCCGTACTTTCGGAGAATCATTTGTTAAATTTGAATGTAAGTATGTCGAGCTATGGCTAGGTAAAACAACTTTGGATTGTGAGGAACGAAGCATTATTAAGTATATTGTTTAAGTAAGGGATGAATTATGATCTTGTAAGTCATAATCGGGAAGGACAACCTTGGAACCAAAGGACATGACCATTATCAAGTATGATTAATGATAAACATCATGTATGGAGAGTTCGGAAGACTCCGGGACCAAGCAAATCGAAGAAAATAAGTTTGTCGAAAATTTGAAAAAAGGTTGACAGAATTTTGGGTTAACTTTGGAGGGGTATATCTCCTAATATATTAGGAGTTTTAAGGTGTTTCAAAAGACTAAAATGAAGTTTGTCGAGTCTAGTTTCCAACGCAGCAAACCGCTCGTCGATACGACATCGGAGTAGAGAATTATGGACATTACAATTTAGGCTGATAGCAGACCGCGCGCTACTACAGTAACTGCTACAGTGCCACCGACTTTACCCACCTATAAAAGGGTCAAGACCCCATTTTTCTTCACCAAAAAAATCAGACCAAAGGCTCAGCCCACACAAAGGGCAATTATGTCTAAAAAGTTGAGGGTTTGAAGTGATTTTGGTTAACCGAGGCTCGGGTAGCGTATAGTTATGGTTCTAGTATTTTTTTGCGGTGGATTTTGGCGTGAATTCAAAGTGGATATTGAAGATATTGCTGTCTTAACAAGAATAAGGTATGAATTTCTCCTTATTAGTATTACTTTTAGTGTATTCACGAAGATAAAGTGATTAAATGGTCATATATTAAAGTTGTCGGTGGAGAAATCGGATAAAAATCATATGAGATGTCTTGTGGAGTATTTTGATATTGATGATGATATGGTTGATATTAGTATTGTTGTTGTTGTTGTTGTTGTTGGTTGTTGGATTATGATTTCGGGCTAGGGATATAAGCAGGGGAGATGCTGCCCGAATTTCGGCAACTCTAGAAATAATTATTTGAAGGACTAAGACAAGCGTATAAACGTGAGTCTAACAATAGCATAAATTTTCTTGAATAGAGATTTACGAGCCTGGGAGGACAAGCGTTGAGTAGTTAAAGTTAAGGCGACCAAAAAGGTATGTTAAGGTTGTTCCTTCTTTTCTTGGCATGTTTCCATATATGGTAAGAGCGTGATAAACCTTATGACTCGAGATTTGTCAAAGTAGAGCTTGTCATATTGTTGTCTAGTCCCGGGTGTTATGTTATTCTTTCCGAGGGGCCACATCCCCTCCCTATGCCCTTGAGTTTATAGAGAGACAGAAGAGACATGTTACAGTATCAGTGTCTTCAGCATATGCATGATATACATACATATATATATATTTATTTATTTTCTTTAGCCTGGCCACTTGGTCAGTGAGACAGAATGCCTGGCCTACGGGTTAGTGAGACAGAATGCCTGGCCGACAGGTTAGTGAGACAGATAGCCTGGCCCGACGGGTCAGTGAGAATTTTCAGTTACCTGGCCACTTGGTTAGTGAGATATATAATAGTATTAAATTGCATTTCATATGAGACAGGTCAGGTGAGATTTTCAGGGCATTCTTTGGCGTCCAGATTATATTATTTTCAGTTCAGTTTCAGTTGTTCCACTGCGTTACATACTCAGTACATTGTTTCGTACTGACATCCCTTTTGCTTGGGGGCGCTGCGTTCAAGCCCGCAGGTTCAAGTAGCCAGACAGACGATCCAGCTCAGTATGTTTTTCACTCAGCTGCAATCAGAGCACTCTACTTGGTTCGGAGCTGCAGTCCCTCCTGGTATGCTATTTTGACATATATATATGGGTATGATGGGGCCTTGTCCTGTCTTTTCTACAGCTCGTGTTCCCTGGAGGTCTGTAGACAGTTGTATGTAGTTGGGGTATTATGTAACCTTGTTGGCTCTCAGTCTTGTTGTTCAGCTTACATAGGAGCCTCGTCGGCTTGCTCAGTTGTGTAATTATATTTTGGGTATGTGTGCCAGTTCAGACGACATGGTCAGTATGTATATATATATATACAGGTTATAGCCTCGCCGGTTTGTTGTATTGTTTGTGTGCAGGTAGGCCTTATTAGTTTAAGTTGGGGGTTATTCCCACAGTTGCAGATTTGGAGTGGTTCGCTTGGGCCTAGGCGGGCATCGAGTGCCGATCACGCCACTCCAGATTTTGGGCGTGACAAACTTGATATCAGAGCAGTTCTGTCCTAGGATTTTCTATAGACCGTGTCCAGTAGAGTCTTGTTTTTGGGTGTGAAGCGCGCCACACTTATAAACAAAAGACTACAGGGCATTTAGGAACAATTGACCCTTCTTTCTCATCTTAGATCATGCCGTAGAGTTAAATTATAGGATGTGATGTCCCTGAATCTAATCCTAAATGTTTTGATTGTGGACAAGTAGTTGATTATACCGCTATGAGGTAATTGATGAGAAATGAAGTTGTTCCTCCGAAAGGTATGTTTCCTGCCTTATTGATATTGATGGACTTGGATATAAGAACCTGAGCTAGATACTACGGGTATTTGTGATCGCCCTGTGAGGCATTGGATGTGTTTTCTAGGCTGTGTGCAGGAATGAGGCAGTAAGAAGTATAGAGGAAACTCTACCGAAATTTTTACAACTGAATTGTTTGAATGTCTATGCTATAGAGAAAGAATGAAGGGAAAATGTGACAATCGGATGTTTGGTAAGTCATGATTGAATGAACCATTATGAGACGCTTTTAAAGAGAAGTTTTAGAATGATTTTAATTTAAGGGAAGGACCCTGGAGGGGAAAAATGATTAGTAATTAACGGGGTTGGAATGAGTGCATTTGAGATTTCGGGGAATTGAGATTTATTGAAGATATAGGGAAAGTTGGCACTAAGAATTAAAATGCACTATTACGATTTATAGATTGGTAAGTAAGAGATAATGAAAAGATATTGATATGGGAAAGGAAGTTAACGAGTAGGGGAAAGTTTTACTCTAGAAGTTTATACATACATAAGACCAGGACGGGTTGATGACAGGTGCATGAACTCGTTTTATCGGACTTTCCTATATGATGTGAGTTTACATTTGGATTCAGAAGTCACCAGTCATTCGACATCAAGGGGGTTTCTGAGTATTTGATAGTTGGTACTATTCTGAGAATCATTATGGCTAAGTTACTTCGGGTATTAATGATGACCTTGAACTCAAGAATGAGAAATGGATAGGTAAGTTGGAATGTAATTATGATTGACTTCTAGATTGCTTATATAACTTCTAAATGTGATGTTGCGTGGCCGACGAAGGAAGTAGAGATTGTATCAACCTTAGGAATATGTGGTGTATTTCTAGCTAATCCTTATAAGAAGGATTCACCTCAAATTTGTTTTAGACGGGTGTGTGAAGGTTATTTGACGATAGAGAAATTAAGTGCGATATCGGCTTATCTGTAAGGAAAGAAGAGAGTAGGTGTAAAAGTGAAGATAAAATATTGCAAGGATCGATTCGGTTGCTACAGGAAAGTAAAGGATGTGAGGTTGATTATTTTAGACAAAGAGGCAGGGTACAAGTATGAGTAAAGATTTTTAAGTAAAGTTATATTGCCAGGAGTTACAATTAGGATGTAGGAAGGTATGCTAAGAAGGCTTACAAATTTAAACATACGAAAAAAGAATATGAGAAACCAGAATAGCCCGAGGGAAATTAGAAGCATATGAGCTTTACAATTAGAATTCTCTGGCTAGCTGGGCAAAAAGAGAGAGGAGATGTATTAAAACCACAGATTCAGGACAAAATCAAATGGCAATGGGATATCTTGCAAGAAAAGGTGTTGAAAAGCGATAAAAAGATAAGTCACGAGTGGCTACATCGAGTATCATGTATACCTTTATGATTGATGTTACGACATGTTAAAAATATTGATTGTGTTGTATGTCAAAATTTAGGTAGCAAGCACTACAGAAAGAATTAGGATTGGGTTTTCTCGGAAATTAAAGTCGGATAGCGGTAGCGCGACCAAATATGTAAGCATGAGCATTAGGAAAAAGAAGGTCATGATATCATGAAGGGAGAGAAACTTGGACAAGGAAAACATATACCCATTGAGGGTCGGGTAATATATATTTGAGGAAAAGGTTAGGATAAAAGCAGGAAAGTAGATGATACAATTAAATTTAAATAAATCAACGGGAGATAGAGTAATGTTGTACGTGACAAAGGGTGAACGTGAGGACCCCGGAACCAACCTATACGTCTTCATAACTAGAACCAAGAAGGTTGTAATTAAATAATGGACAAAAGTGCATCCTTGAGAAGAAATAAACAGGTCTTATGAGAGCGATGAGGAAATTTTAAACTCCTGAGATTTAACCAAGAGGATGGATGTGAAACCATAATTGGTACGCCTATTTAAGGGAAGAAAGTACCTCAAGAAGAGATTTTCAGCGTCAGAAGGGATTCACACTCGTAACGAAACTCTCCAAAGTTTCCTATCCTAAGAGTAAAAGATGACTAATGGAAACAGGCATTTTACAAGTAAAAAAACTATGAGGACTAAAGGAAGGACGAGGTGTCGATGAAATGGATAAAGGGAATTATGTGGTCGCCAACAACAATAAGAAGGTTAGTGAATCAGTAGGCTTGCCCAAGGGGAAACAAATTGAAGTTACGAGACAATGGTTGGGTGAAAGATGCAAAGATGCGATCATGATGAAAACCGAGAAAATTCGAGATATATATCTATATATGTGTGCACAAGTTGTGATGTCATAAGGGAAGATGGAGACTTGACGAAAGAAGAAAGGAAAGGGTGTACTTTGTGAGGATTTCATGATAAGAACAAGAACCGACAGAACACTAGAAGGACTATAATGCATAGTTGTGATGTAAACAAGTAGTTAAGAAGAATTACGGGACAAAATGAGCTAAGCTAATGAAAGGCCGAGTCGTGGGAATGGATGGTGTAGGATATAAACTTTAAGGGTATAGTACAGACATAAATCGGAATTGGGAACCTAGAGTATGGAGAATTTCAAGGATATTAAGAAGATAGTCTTAGAGAAAGACTAGGGCTAAAGGAGTGTGGTATAGTTGGACATTCCATAAGGGGCCTAATGAATCCGGTGTCCCCATTAATTCATTAGCCTAGGGGATTACTAGTCATGAAGGTAGAAGTGAAAAGACAATAAAGAAGGCATTTGAATTATATCCGATATGTATAAGCATTTTGATTTGATACAAGAACTCAACTAGCAAAAAGGAAAACAAGTTAAACCATGCGATGAAAAGAACTCCGGCATTATATGGAATCGAGGAGTTGAAGGATCGCTAAAGTCAACCAGATGACTATCAAAGATGGTTAACACTCAAAGGCTATAGTATATGAGAACATCCTTTAAAAAGGGGGAAGAACAAATTCAGTTTTAAGATGAGCTGCAATATTCTGAAGCTCAAGAGAGGGAAATATATTGGATTGGAGTAAGAAGGGTATGTAAGCTGACCAGGGAGTAAGTATAAAGGACAATCTGGATTAGAAAAAGGGAAATCTTAGCATTAGAAGAGATGAAAGTTTTAATAAGAGGAATAATTATAGGGATTTCAATGATCTCCAAAGGAAAGGAAGATAGCGTACTTATGGATAGCAAGACAACAGTACTGCCTGAGATTAGGGAGTACCTCGTAAGTCGTGAAATTTCAAGCCGTCGGTTATATCGATTGTGAGAGTGCATGAGATAGAACCATATAAATAGTCGCCATGATGAAATGGCTAATAAAATAGTGCAAGGACGACGATAAGGAACCGAAGATGAATGGAGGTTAGTTTAAGTCTCAATTAGACACCGGTATAAGAGAGCCAAGGACTTAAGGAGGGAAGCATACTCGTATTGAAAGGAAATTATGATTAAGTAGGATTTTATCTTAGTTCCCTGTTCATGAAATTATTTTGTAATTATGCAAAAACTGAGGAGAGGAAATTGGAGGAAAAGTTCAAATATGAATATGATGATATTGTAAGGAATTAAGAGGGGTCCTTGGCATAATTAAAAGGAATTAAAAGGAGACAATATGGTATGTATATAAGGTCGGCTGATACAAAAAGGGATAATCTAAAATAGCACCAGAGAAGCAAGCAAGGAAAGGTGCTATATCTGAACAAGAGAGCTTGTCTACTAGTAGAGAAATAAGGAGCAAGGAAAAACAGTACGACAATCAAGAGCTCACAGGTCGGCAGGGAGCCGTAGAAATCATGCATTAAGACCGTTTTAATGGCCACAGGTCCCAGGACGGTAACTAGATAGCAGTTGATCACTGGTTACATACATAAGGACTTGAGGATATGGAACTAATGAACAAGTTCGACAAAGATTTAGGGGAATATGAAAGAAGACTGATGAGCCCATAGTATAAGAGTATGGAGATCAGGAACTAAAGGAGGACAACCATTTCAAGAAATAAACGATAGCGTCGTAAGCTAGCAAGTTACAACATTCGAGGACGAATGTTTCAAAAGGGGGGGGGGAGGAATGTTACACCCCGTACTTCCGGAGAAGCACTTGTTAAATTTGAATGTAAGCATGTCAAGCTATGGATAGGTAAAACAACTTTGGATTGTGAGGAACGAAGCATTATTAAGTATATTGTTTAAGTAAGGGATGAATTATGATCTTGTAAGTCGTAACCGGGAAGGACAACCTTGGAACCAAAGGACATGACCATTATCAAGTATGGTTAATGATAAACATCATGTATGGAGAGTTTTGGAAGACTCCGGGACCAAGCAAATCGAAGTAAATAAGTTTGTCGAAAATTTGAAAAACAGTTGACACAATTTTGGGTCAACTTTGGAGGGGTATATCTCCTAATATATTAGGAGTTTTAAGGTGTTTCAAAAGCCTAAAATTAATTTCGTCGAGTCTAGTTTCCGACGCAGCAAACCGCTCGTCGATATGACATCAGAGTAGAGAATTATGGACGTTACAAGTTAGGCTGACAGCGCAGAAATGCACGCTATAGTAGTCGCGCTGCTACAATACTACTACAGTACTGCTGCAGTAACTGCTATAGTGCCACCGACTTTACCCACCTATAAAAGGGTCAAGACCCCATTTTTCTTCACCAAAAAAATCAGACCAAAGGCTCAGCCCACACAAAGGGCAATTATGTCTAAAAAGTTGAGGGTTTGAAGTGATTTTGGTTAACCGAGGCTTGGGTAGCGTATAGTTATGGTTCTAGTATTTTTTGCGGTGGATTTTGGCGTGAATTCAAAGTGGATATTGAAGATATTGTTGTCTTAACAAGAATAAGGTATGAATTTCTCCTTATTAATATTACTTTGGTTTATTCACGAAGATAAAGTGATTAAATGGTCGTATACTAAAGTTGTCAGTGGAGAAATCAGATAAAAATCATATGAGATGTCTTGT
The DNA here is from genome assembly GCF_019175385.1 of Lycium barbarum. Taxonomy (NCBI): domain Eukaryota; kingdom Viridiplantae; phylum Streptophyta; class Magnoliopsida; order Solanales; family Solanaceae; genus Lycium; species Lycium barbarum. The sequence continues at coordinate 84,610,820 of NC_083344.1, forward strand.
GGAGTATTTTGATATTGATGATGATATGGTTGATGTTAGTATTGTTGTTGTTGTTGTTGGTTGTTGGATTGTGATTTCAGACTAGGGATATAAACAGGGGAGATGTTGCCCGAATTTTGGCAACTCTAGAAAGATTTATTTAAAGAATTAAGACAAGCGTATAAAGGTGAGTCTAATAATAGCATAAATTTTCTTGAATATAGATTTACAAGCCTGGGAGGACAAGCGTTGAGTAGTTAAAGTTAAGGCGACCAAAAAGGTCTGTTAAGGTTGTTCCTTCTTTTCTTGGCATGTTTCCATATATGGTAAGAGCGTGATAAACCTTATGACTCGAGATTTGTCAAAGTAGAGCTTGTCATATTGTTGTCTAGTCCCGGGTGTTATGTTATTCTTTCCGAGGGGCCACATCCCCTCCCTATGCCCTTGAGTTTATAAAGAGACAGAAGAGACATGTTACAGTATCAGTGTCTTCAGGATATGCATGATATACATATATATATTTTTCTTTAGCCTGGCCACTTGGTCAGTGAGACAGAATGCCTGGCCTACGGGTCAGTGAGACAGAATGCCTGGCCTACGGGTCAGTGAGACAGAATGCCTGGCCGACGGGTCAGTGAGACAGATAGCCTGGCCCGACGGGTCAGTGAGAATTTTCAGTTGCCTGGCCACTTGGTCAGTGAGATATATAATAGTATTAAATTGCATTTCATATGAGACAGGTAAGGTGAGATTTTCAGGGCATTCTTTGGCCTCCAGATTATATTATTTTCAGTTCAGTTTCAGTTGTTCCACTGCGTTACATACTCAGTACATTATTTCGTCCTGACGTCCCTTTTGCTTGGGGGAGCTGCGTTCCTGCCTGCAGGTTCAGGTAGCCAGACAGACGATCCAACTCAGTAGGTTTTCCACTTTGCTGCAGTCAGAGCACTCCACTTGGTTCGGAGCTGCAGTCCCTCCTGGTATGCTATATATATATATATATATATATATATATATATATATATATATATATATATATGGGTATGACGGGGCCTTGTCCTGTCCTTTCTACAGCTCGTGTTCCCTAGAGGTCTGTAGACAGTTGTATGTAGTTGGGGTATTATGTAGCCTTGTTGGCTCTCAGTCTTGTTGTTCAGCTTACATAGCAGCCTCGTCAGCTTGCTCCGTTGTGTAATTATATTTTGGGTATGTGTGCCCAGTTCAGACGAGATGGTCAGTATATATATATATATCCAGGTTACAACCTCGCCGGCTTGTTGTATTGTTTGTGTGCAGGTAGGCCTTATTGGTTTAAGTTGGGAGTTATTCCCAGAGTTGCAGATTTAGAGTGGTTCGCTCGGGCCTAGGCGGGCATCGAGTACCGGTCACGCCACTCCAGATTTGGGGCGTGACACTTCCCTCATCACATAATCCGTTTCTCCGGGCCCTAAGCACTTAGCCAAAGGTCCGTAGAAAGATCGACGATACAATTGATCGTCGACCAAGCAGAATCTCGCAGCCTTGGTTTGAAATGACCTTGATTCCTTTGGGTCCGTTGGGAGCTTCCCTTCTCGCAAGTAATCTATGCATTTGTTGCGCCAATCCCATGTCAGACCTATTGTATTTATATCGGCGTGACCATTTTCTACTGCCGAGTTCATAAATTGGACGACCGTGCCTGAATTGAATTCCTTCGCTTGAACCGATGAACCTAAGTTAGCCAACATATTTGCTTCGTTGTTCTGCTCCTTCGGTACGTGCTGCATGGTCCATTATTTAAATCGGTGCAATATTACTTGAGTTTTTCCCTAAACTCCGAGCCAATTCCAAACCTGCAATCATAGCCTCATACTCGACTTCATTGTTAGTCAATTTTAATGTTCTTATCGATTGTCTAACATCACCTGCGGGGGACTTAAGAACAATACCCAATTCGGACCTCTTTAGGTTCGATGCCCCGTCCGTATACAGGGTCCAAATGCCCGAGACTTTTCCTGAGGTTAACAGAAGCTCTTTTTTCACCTCGGGAACCATTGCAGGGGTAAAATCCGCCACGAAGTCGGCTAAGATTTGAGATTTAATAGCCGTTTTGGGCCTATACTCGATATCATAACCGCTAATTTCCACGGTCCATTTAGTCAACCTACCTGACAATTCCGGTTTATACATGACATTTTTTAACGGGTAAGTAGTTACTACACATATAGGATGGCATTGGAAATACGGTTTTAGCTTCCTTGAAGCACTTACCAAGGACAAAGCTAAATTTTTGAGGTGCGGATAACGGGTCTCCGCTTCTCCTAATGTCCTATTTACATAATAGATAGGGAATTGCGTACCTCCTTCTTCTCTGACCAAAACGCCGCTTCCCACAACTTCGGATACCGCTAAATACAGGAACAATTGTTCATTTGCCTTCGGTATGTGCAGCAAAGGTGGACTCGACAAGTACCGTTTCAAATCTTCCAAGGCCTTTTGACATTCCGGTGTCCACACGAAGTCATTCTTCTTCCTTAGTAAAGAAAAGAAACAGTGACTTTTATCCGATGACCTCGAAATGAGCCGGTTCAGAGCTGCTATCTTTCCAGTCAACCTTTGTACTGCCTTCACATTGTTCACTACTTCAATGTCCTCAATGGCTTTGATTTTATCCGAGTTGATTTCAATCCCCCGGTTTGATACCATGAAGCCCAAAAACTTGCCAGACCTAACTCCGAAGGCGCGCTTCTCCGGGTTCAGTTTCATGTTGTATTTGCGAAGTATATCGAAGTTATCTTGCAAATATTTTAAATGGTCCTCTGTTTCCAGGGACTTGACTAACATGTCATCAATGCAAACCTCCATTGTCTTACCTATCTGTTCTTCGAACATTTAGTTAACTAAGCGTTGATAAGTTGCTCCAGCATTTTTTAGTCCAAACGGCATTACATTATAGCAATAAGTCCCTTACCGGGTTATAAAGGAAGTTTTCTCTTGATCCTCCGGGTCCATCCGAATTTGGTTGTACCCGGAGTAGGCATCGAGAGAGCATAACATCTCATGCCCGGCCGTCGCATCTATCATTCGGTCAGTGTGAGGTATAGGGAATGAATCCTTCGGGCATGCTTTGTTTAGATCTTTATAATCAACACACATTCTAAATTTGTTACCTTTCTTCGGCACAACTATAACATTAACTAACCAGTCCGGTTATTTCACCTCCCGGATAGAACCTATTTTTAAAAGCTTTGTTACCTCATCTTTGACGAAGGCATGCTTTAATTCGGCCATCGGTCTTCTTTTTTGTTTAACTGGAGTGAATTTTTTATTGCGACTGAGCTTATGCGTCGTCACCTCCAGTGGCACACCCGTCATGTCTAAATGGGACCATGCAAAACAATTGGCATTAGCTTGAAGAAATTTAATTAATTTGCTCCTGAGCTCCGAGGTTAACCCCGTGCCCAGGTATCCCTTTCTATCCGACAAGTGCACGAACAAGATAACCTGTTCCAACTCCTCTATGGTAGACTTAGATGCATCCGATTCATCCGGTAACACGAACGATCTGGGCATACCAAAATCACCTTCTTCGAAATTCAGACTCATCTCTTCCTTCTCTTCATCCGAGCCTGCATTCTTTAACCGCTATTTGGTGTCTTTACCTTTGGTGGATTCAACAGCTCTTTGGACCGGTTCCTTTAGGACGAGAGAGGCTTATTCCACCGTGAACATCCCCTTGCTGCGGGTTGTTCACCTCGAACAGTCTTTATTCCTTCAGGAGTTGGGAATTTCAACATCTGGTGTAATGTTGATGGTACTGCCCTCATGCTATGAATCCACGGTCTGTCGAGTAATGCATTATACTTCATCTCTCCCTCGATGACATAGAACACAGTCTGCTAAATAGTTCCGTCAATGTTGACCGGTAAAGAAATTTCTCCCTTAGTAGTTTCGCTTGCCATATTGAATCCGCTGAGCACCCGAGCTACCGGAACAATTTAGTTCAACAACTTCAGTTGTTCTACTACTCTCTATCGGATAATGTTGGCCGAACTACCTGGGTTAATCAAAATACGTTTAACTTGAGATTTAAAAATAAGGATAGAAATTATCAACGCATCATTGTGTGGTTGAATGATGCCTTCTGCATCTTCATCGTTGAAGGAAATAGATCCCTCAGGCACATAATCTCTGGTCCACTTCTCTCGTACAATTGAAACCTTTGTTCTTTTCATCATCGATCCTCGTGGTGTATCTGTTCCTCCGATTATCATATTGATCACGTGTTGTGGCTCCACGGGCTCGACCTGTTTGTGATTTTCCCTACCTTTATAGTGGCCTTTGGCTCGCTCACTCAAGAATTCATGAAGCTGGCCGTTTTTTAACAACCGAGCCACCTATTCTCTCAATTGGCGGCAGTCCTCGGTTATATGGCCATGAGTCCAATGATACTCACACATCACGCTCGGATCTCTTTGAGCCTGATCGGATCTCAATGATCTCGGTCACCTGGCATCTGTGATACGGCCAATAGCTGAGACAAGATCTGAGGTGTTAATGTTGAAGTTGTACTCTGATAACCTCGGAATGTCCCCATTGCTGGCTGAACTACCGGCATCACCTATAAATAGCAACCTTCGGCTGTTTGATCCACGATCAGCTCGCTTATCACCTCTACTCGAGAGATGACTGGGGCCACTTCTTCCCTTATCCGACCTAAAGCTGGATGGTCGATACCTGTCCCTCGATAGCCTTGTCTCCGGTTCATAATTCCTACTCAACCTCTCAGAGTTCTTACTTCCATTTATCGGACCGGAGGGAAGTTCAAGTTGATCATCCTCTACCCGAATCTTGGATTCGTACCTGTTATGGACATCGGCCTAAGTTACTGCCTCGTATTCCAATAAGTTCTCCTTTAATTTAAACGAGGCAGTTGAGCTTCGGGGAATGAGTCCCTTAGTGAAAGCTTGAGGCACCCATTCTTCAGGGACCGGAGGAAGCTCCATCTGTTCTTTTTGGAACCTATTCACGAACTTTCGTAGCAGCTCATTATCTCTTTGGGTGATTCTAAAAATGTCTGTCTTTCTTGCCTGTACCTTCTTAGCCCCGGCATGGGCTTTTATAAACGCATCTGCGAGCATTTCAAAAGAAGTGATGGAATGCTCGGGCAGATAGTCGTACCAAGTCAATGCCCCTTTAGATAATGTTTCACCAAACTTTTTCAGTAATACCGATTCTATTTCATCCTCCTTGACATCGTTGCCTTTTATGGCACAAGTGTACGAAGTCACGTGCTCCTGCGGGTCCGTCGTCCCATCATACTTAGGAATATCTGGCATCTTAAACCTCTTCGGGATCAGCTTCGGGGCTGCACTTGGTGGGAAAGGCCTTTGAATGTACCTCTTTGAATCTGTTCCTTTCAAGATCGGAGGTGCTCCCGAGATCTGATCCACCCGCGAATTGTATGTTTCCACCCTTTTCTCCGTGGAATCGACCCTCTTTACTAAAGTTTCGAGCATTTTCAGAACCTCGGTAGATGATCCAGCCCCGAATCCATCGCTTTCGACTATACGGGCCTCCTCTCGCCTTGGTTCGGTAGGCAGATTTGGCTTCGTTGATACTGCTTTGTTGTCATTGTTCTGGAGCTGAGCTATAGCAATCGCTTGTTCCTGCAACATTCAACTATCAAACGTAAGCTAATCTCGTCCGGTATATCCGGTGTTTTCTGGGCTTGCGCCCGAAGCAAAGTAGTTGAGTTATTGCTATTCAAAGGGTCTGTGGCCGGAAGGGCGACATTCTCCTGATTGACGATATTCTGGCGGTTAAGGCCTTCGGTTGAGTTGACAACATTTGGATTGGCCGGGTCAGCAGGGGGTACGGTGTTGTTCTTATTTTCAGCGACCATTTCGCGGTTGTTCACGTGTCCGGAATTGCCATTGCTTGCCATCTTGAACGTATCTGAAGCACAAACTTTTAAAGGACAGGTGAAAGAGGGAGTAGCGAATTAAACCACCACTATTATCCTATGCCCCACGGTGGGCGCCAAACTGTTTCCCCTTAAAATGGATAACAATTAAATTTGTAAGTGGTTGATAGGATATGTGGTTAGATTACTTTATAGTATAAGATAGAAGCAAGTAAATAGTAATATATTGATAAATTAATAGCAAAGAAAACTTAGGAAGACAAGTTAGCAAGCTCTGCAAACTGGTCCGGTCTGGAAGATTCTCTCTTTAACCGAGCCAAAATACTTAAGAAGATCTCTCTGCCACTTTACTGATTACAAATGTGTTGAATAATGAAAACACTAACCTAAAAAAAGGAAAGAGTAGACCCCTATTTATAGCTAATAATAAATGGGCCATAGTATGTAAGAAAAAGCCTTTCTAAAAAAAAAAAAATTCTAAAATGGATAAGGCTGTATCCGTGCGGTCTAACACCCGTACAGTTGTCAGCGCAACTGGTGGAACGGTTAAATGATGCGTGGCCTGTTCTATAACGGATTCTCCGGACCTATGTTGAATGTGCCCTCTTCTGGCTCGGGTTAGCTGTACACATTAAAATACCCTCGGTTTTGGCGTAAAGTTGAATGTACTCACGACTCCTCGGTTTTAATTCCTGCCGGTTGTTACGACCTTGCTTTCCCTCGATGTCATATCGAACAGCCTTAAACTTTACCCCGGTTCTTACCGGGTACAAATTGCATCGGTTTTTACAGCATACACACCACTCCATAAGTTTCAATTAAAGTGAAAAGTATTTGCTATCGCCACGACTAATAAGTGGGTGTTTGGACATAAGAATTGTGAAACATGGAAAAAGGTAGTATTTATTTTTAAGTTGAAATATATTTGAAAATTAGAGTTGTGTTTGGACATGAATACATATTAAAGTTACTTTTTTGGATTTTTGTGAGTGAAAATTGTGAAAACAACTTTTTGAAGTTTTCCAAATTCTAAAAAATTCCGAAATTCAACTTCAAATTGAATTCCGAAAAATTATAACAATTTTATGACCGAACAGTTTTCCGGAATAATATTCGGGGGAAAAGTGACTATCCATGGCCAAACGTGCCCTAAATATCTCACGTTTCATATTTTCTCGTTCTTTAAGAAAAAAAAAAGAATTATAATATCGGTTTGCTAAAAGAAAGCTTTTTTTTTTTTGTGCGGAATGCCCTGCACTGGTCTTTAATTTTTGCCCCTCAAATTGGTGGTCTTTAATTTTTGTTCTTCACTAAAAATTTCTTGATTCCGGGTTTGAACCCCTGCATGGTCAAAATTTTAAAAAAAATCACAAGGTAGAGTTTGGATTCACAAGGTAGAGTTTTTCCTCAAACTCTACCTGATCAGGCAGAGTTTGAGGTAAGGAAAAGTTTAAAACTCTGCCTGATCAGGCGGAGTTTGATTGCAAACTCGGCCTGATCAGGCAGAGTTTGAGGCGAACTTTGCCTTAACGGAGAGTTTTGCCTTCAGGCATGACAAAACTCTACCTTACAACAGAGGTTTGCATTAAGACAATTTTTATTTTTATTCAGTTAAATTTTTGCAGAACTCTGCCTTAGGTCTAACTTTTATCCGAATAGGTCTAATTTTGCTATGAAACTATGAATTTTTATTTTTTATTGAGCAGAATTCGAACTCAGGAGTGTAAAAGTTAAAACCATCAATTTCAGGGCCAAAAATTAAAAATAGTACCTTTGAAGGTCAATCGTGGTCCAAAAGAAGGGGGTTTTGTGAAGGTGAGTGAAGTATGAATTAAGGGCTTTTTGAGTAGCATCTCCTTCCAGTTTTTCTGCTCTAAGTGTCTCCACAATGCTGTCTCGTCTGATCTCAAAATCGTCACATCTCCGGCTGTTAACCCTACTTTCCCCTAAAACCCAATCCCTCTTAAACCTTAAACCCCCCATTTCCCCTAAACCCATCATTACCCACCCATATTCCAACTCCCATTTCTTCTCCACTGGTAACAATGGCAAAGATGATTTCTGGAAACTGTCTTCTGAAGCCGAAGAATCACTATTCAATGAAGACTCAGAAAGTAGTGTTGAGGGAATAGAAAAGCAGGTTGTTGATGATGATGTGTCATGGGCTAAAGAAGAAGAAGAGGGGAGTGATGTGTTTAAGGAAGAGAAGGGTGTTGGTGCTGGTGGGGAAGAGGAGATTTGGGCAACTGCTGAAGGCTACAAACCTTGGAGTTTTGACGTTGAAGGAGAAAGAGTGTTTGATGTTGGACAAGTGGTTGAGGAGCTACAAAATGAAATGAAGGGTTTTCAAGAGGGGCCTAAAGTTGACGAGAATCCTGAACAGAAAAAACTTCTTGAATTGGAAGAAAAAACTCTCACTGAGGTTCTTAAAGGTAAGCTTTTTAGCTTATTTCAGTTTTTCTTTTCTGCGATTCTTTCTATATTTCCCTCCTTGCATACCAGTAGCATTAGTACTAGTCTCGTAGTTACTTTTCCTTCAATTTTCTGTTACTGCCTGTTGTTTTCTTTGCCTCGATTATGTTCCACTTTTGAATGCTATGCAATGATTTCTCTATTCTTTGCTATGTCTGCTTTACTGCTGTATTAACTGCTTTGATATGCGTTACTTGAGCCGATGGATTACACTGGGTATGTTGTTGTTTTATTCTTTCCATATTTCATCTCAGAACACTGTAAAAGATTTGTGCTTTAGGGTGTGTTTGGTATGATGGAAAATGTTTTCTTGAAAAACAAGTGGGGTTTTTACATGTTTTCTAGTATTTGGTAAGTAAGCAAGAAAAAAAAAAATATTATTCCAAGAACATTTATATATAATCTAACATAACATTGTGGGAGTGGAATTGGGACGGAGGGGGGTGGGAAAGAGAGGGGGGGGGGTTGTTGGGTGGGTGGGGAGCAGATAATGAACTTGAAGTGTCACTTATGGAACTTGTTTTTCCTACTTCGAGGTCATTTTACTCATTTTTAAGGAACTTGTTTTCCTAGAGAAAATGTTATCCAAAACATTTTGACCAACCAAACATAGGAAAATTGAATGTTTTCCTCCATGCCAAACACATCCTTATTGTCTGGTTGGGAAGTCTTATGTTTACTGTCATTTCTTTTCATTAGGTGCACTATTTGTGGAGTAGTGACTAGCCTAAATTGTCATGCTATTTGAAGGTGATTTTAGCTTCTTTCAGCTCATTTTCCTTGAAAAGGTGTCAACTTTTCAGGGATATTCTTAATCTAAAAAGCACTGTGAAGATGCATACTTTATGGTTTGTTAGTAAAGTTTTGTGTTTGTTGTGATTTGTTTTGCATTATGTGGCGTCTCTGTTGAGTAGCTTATGACAAGGCTAAACTGTCATGCTTTCCTAGAGTATATAATTTGAGATAAGGTAGGAGATTAGCTAGGAAACGCTTAGTCTTCTGTAGTTGCAAATTTCTGTCTGACATTTTTCAAGGCTGGAGAGTATTAGAGAAAATGACCAAAATGGTCCCTTAATGTATGAGGTTTGGTTCTATTTGGTACTTAATATATAAACTTGATGGAAATAGACCTTGATGTATCCTAAAAGGTGATGACTTGGTCCTATGCGCTATAAGTAAGGAAAATCTCTACTTTTCCCTTCAAAATAAACGGAGCCCTCACACGACGTATATGTGAGCAATCAAATTACAAAAGAGTTGCTATCAATATATGTTTTGCTGCTTGTGAAGAGGCACTTAAGGCTGGTTTTGCTGCTATCCATGGCTCCTACTATTTTCAACTGTAGTGCAATTTGCTCATAGATTGTGCATATATTATTTTGGCTCTATTACAGGTTGATACCTTTAAGGTTATCGGTTATGTTTAAGTATCTGATATCTTGGTTTCATTTTTATCTTTAGCTCTCAGACAAATGTAGCTGCTGATTTTATTTTTTTACTTTGAGTTGGCAATATTAATGGTTATTAATGTTACCAAAGACTGAAAATCTCTAATCTCAGTCAGATCTTTCTCTAATTCTGCATTGTATCATGCAACCAAGCTGCCGTTCTCTAGTTCTCACGGTTTTCTTACTTTAAATTATATGCTACCATCATATGCATCTGGCTATCAGATGCTACTAAATAGCTCACTTAATTCACCTGGTGCATCCAAAGCAGAGACAAAAATGTGCACTGTAGAGTTAAGTCTTGATGCAAGAAGGCAACTTTTTATTTTTGCAATTTGATAGCTCCTGTATATATCACGTGTGAGGGCTCTGTTTATTTTGACGGAAAAAGTAGAGATTTCCCTGAATTATGGGACTTAGGACCAAAGTCATCACCTTTTAGAATACATTAAGGACTATTTCAATCAGGTTTATATATTAAGGACCAAATAGAACCAAAGCCCACACTTTAAGGACCATTTTGATCATTTTCCCAAGACCTCCATTATGAAAGCCCCATGCTCAACCAATTGAGCCACCCTTGCGGGTGATAGTTTAAGTACATTCTTGCTAACAGGAAACATCTTTAACTTTCCAAAACTCGACAACATTTTCCCAAACCAAGTGGCACTTACCGTATGACTGGCTTGATTATATTTCCTATCCTTTTGCGTTAATAAAATTTTAGTGCATAATCTAATGAGATTGTTCCAATTTTCTTTTGATTTGAAGTAATAATTCATGGACTCCATTTGTTCTTTGATGTTTGGAAAAATCTAATATTTCTGGACGCATGTTATAGGTGCTGTAGCTACTTCCTGATTAAGTTAGTCTGTTTGATACTAACCTGACAATCAAAAATTAGCTCCATCAACTTCAATTACATTTCAGTTTCCATAGGTTAGAGATTTTGAGAAAGAATATCACTGGAGAAGTGGATACATGTCAGGGGTGGGCAGTATATGCTCTCCTACTGGTTATGCAAAACTTGATACTGCACCTCTTCTTATTGCAACAATGATTCCTTAATCCTGTTTTTGGAAATTTCTTAACAAAGTGCCTTTGGTTTCAGGTCCTAATCGTGCATTTGGTGATCTAATAGCGGCATCTGGAATCACGGAAGAAATGATGGACAGTTTGCTTGCATTGAGAGACCTGGATGGCATTCAAGGACTTCCTCCTTTAAGAGAAATCGAAGAAATGCGTTATGAAAAGAACACTAGGAAGTCAACCAGAGCTGACATAGAGCGCCAAAAACAGGAGGAAGTAGCCAAAGCACGAGTCAAACATGTAGATGAAAAGGGGAGGGCTTATGGGACAGGAAGAAGGAAGTGTAGTATAGCCCGTGTTTGGGTTGAACCAGGGGGTGGTAAATTTATGGTGAATGACAAAGAGTTTGATGTATACTTCCCAATGCTTGATCACCGGGCTGTTCTTCTTCGACCTTTTACTGAAACAAAGACATTGGGCATGTGGGACGTGAGATGTACTGTAAAAGGAGGGGGTGTGTCAGGTAAGCAGCAGTATCCATGAGTTACACTCATCAGTACCTTTACCAATAATTTCTTTTTTCTTGCCCCTTCAATCTGATAATAGTTGCTGCCAATTGATCTGTAAGCATATGACATCCTACTGATTTCCTTTATGAAGCTTTCTTGCTTGTATGTATTGCTGGGTGCATTCTAGAACAGCAATCAGACAAGGAGATGGGTAAATAGGAGTTTTGGCAACTGCATAGTTTCCACAACTGCACTGAGACCACCTGTTTATATGTGGGAGTTGGAGCCCATATGTTTTATTGACATAAATTCAATCTACTATTTAGGGAAAATATAGGAAATTTAAGAAGTATGTTATGAAGCATACTGTCCTTTACTAATAGGCCTATACCTCACATTTTCATTCCCTTTTCATTCCTCTTTCACGTTGGTGATCATTTTAACTTAGCACAAGCATTTTGTACCCCAAAATCTCCAAATAAAAGATTAGAGGTGATGTTGGCATGTTACCGTATGAAATATGTTTTTTTCCTTGAGAAGGAAATGCCAAAGTGGCCACTAGACTGAAACACTGGCCTTTTTACTGCATGAAATATTTTTTGATGTTTTGAAATACTTGGATTTTTTTTTTAATGCTTTGAAGCTTGGAAATTCTTCTCTTATAGTTGTATTTTTTCGACTGCTTTCTTTTCATCAGATTGCCCATTATGATGTTACGCTTTTAGTTAATCGTTTCATGAGACCAGTGTTTAGGAAGGCAAGCACCTTACTCCTTTTGGCGTGAGGCGAGGCGTGGCGAGCCTTCGTCGCCATTAACAGCCAAGGCGTGGCGTTTTTGGAAAGGCGAGCTGTGGCAATTTTTTTTTTTTTTGAAACTGGTAATTTTGTATTCCTCAGCATTAAGGGTATGCTGGCCACCTCCAAAAATTTACACTTTACTGAAAGAGATATACTTACAGTAATCCTAAAAAGTCCACTAATTGAACTTCCTCTTCTACATATTGTTCTTTACACCAAAAACTTAAAGAAGTAAAGACCTTCCATTGGATCTTCTGCAATGAACTTTCTCTGCCTTTAAAAATTCTGTCGTTTCTTTCCTTCCAAATGTTCCACCAGATGCAGGCAGGAACTGTTTTCCACCAAATCTTCTGACTCTTGCTCCCTCCCCTTCTTATCCAACAGCTTAGAAGGTCTGCAGTGTGTTCAGGCATAGTCCAGTTCACCTTAGCCAAATTAATGAACAGTGCCCAGACTTGTGCCGTAACTTTACAATGAAGGAAAAGGTGATTGTTTGTCTCTAAGGCCTCCTTGCATAATGTGCATCTTGAAGCAATGTTTATTCCTCTTTTTTGCAGTGCTTCATGAGTCAAGCAGGCTCTCCAAGCTACCAGCCAGGTGAAACACTTCACCTTAGTTGGTGCCACACTCTTCCAAATGGATTTCCAAGGTCCTGGTGTCCTCCCTGAAATTTCAGTCAAACCCTTGTTGTACAATCTGTTCACAGAGAACAGTCTATCTTGATTATGCTTCCATGTCAATTTATCTGGCTCAAAATTAGTTCCTTGAAATCCACCAATTACTGTCAGTAGTTCTGCTACCCATGCTATTTCCCAATCATTTAGAAGTCTTCTGAAAACCAAATTCCAACCTTGGGGAGACCACATCTCCTCTATTGTACTATCTGGATTTGTGCTTATAGAAAATAAGCTAGGAAACAGTAGTTGTAATGTCCCCTGTCCACTCCAATTTTCCTTCTAGAAAAGAATCTTGTCACCCCTACCCACCTTGTAGTTAACATTTGCCTTCAGAGCCAGCCAGAAAGCTCTAATGGTCCTCCATACCCCCACACCATAGGTATTTGTCACCTCATTTGTACACCATTTCCCATTTTGGCTATACTTATATTGGATTACCTCTTTCCATAGTGCCTGATCTTCCTGATTATATCTCCATAACCACTTCATGAGTAAGCTTTTATTTTGTAATTTTAGGTTCTTCACCCCCAATCCTCCATGCATTCTGCTTTGTTGAACTACTTCCCAATTTACCAAGTGGAACTTTTTTTCCTCATTGTTTCCTTGCCATAGAAAGTTTCTCCTTAGAGTGTCCAAAGCCTTAACCACCTTGCTTGGGATAGGAAATAAGGACATCACATATGTTGGCAGGGAATCCAAGACTGAGTTGATTAAGATGAGTCTTCCTCCCAAGGATAGGTATTGAGATTTCCATAGAGCTAGTTTCTTTTCAGTCTTCTCTATGATGCCATCCCAGATTTCCACTGCTTTATGCATTGATCCCAAAGGCATTCCAAGATAAACAGTAGGCAAATTCTCAATCTTGCAATTCAAAATGCTTGCAAGCACTTGGATCTGCTGCACCTCCTTGACTGGGAATATACTGCTTTTCCTCCAGTTGACTTTCAGCCCCGAACATGCTTCAAAAACCACTAGTATCACCCTCAAATGGCAGATCTGTTCCTGATTTGCCTCACAAAAAACTACTGTATCATCAGCATACAGTAGATGGGAGATTTCCATAACCTCATTAGCCATATTTCTCACATTAAATCCTCTGATCCAACTATTTTGAGAAGCAATTCTCATCATGCTGTCCAAGCCTTCCATAGCTATAATGAAAAGGAAAGGGGATAAAGGGTCCCCCTGCCTGAGCCCCCTTTCTGCAGGAAAAAAACCCACAGGTTCTCCATTTACTAGAATAGAGAACCTGGTAGTTTTAATGCAGAATTCCATCCACTTTAGCCACCTGCAATCAAACCCCATTTGTCTTAGAGTGTTGATAAGAAAATTCCAGTTCAAATGGTCATAGGCTTTTTCAATATCTAGCTTGCACATCACTCCTGGCTCTTCTTCTCTAAGTCTGGTGTCAATACACTCACTTGCTATTAAAGCAGCATCCATAATTTGCCTCCCCTTTATGAATGCCATTTGGTGCTCATTGACTAACTTGCTCATCACTCTCTTTAACCTTTCTGCCAGCACTTTGGAAATTATTTTGTACACACCAGTGATCAAACTAATGGGCCTAAAGTCCCTTAGTTCAATTGCACCCACCTTCTTTGGAATCAAGGCCACAAAGGTGGCATTGAAACTTTTTTCAAACTTCTGTTGAGAATGGAAATTCTGAAAAGTCAGCATCAAATCCTCCTTCAGAACATCCCAAAATGCCTGGAAGAAGGCCATTTTGTATCCATCCGGGCCAGGTGCCTTATCAACAGCACACAGTTTGATCCCTTCCCATACTTCATCTTCTTCAAATTGCCTTGACATCCATATTTGCTCTTCTCCAGTAATGCTTTGGACACCTTAAATGTTCAAGTTTGGTCTCCATGCTTCTGTCTCACTGTAAAGGTTCTGATAGAATTCTAGAATTGCATTCTGAATATCCATAGGTTCAGAGGATCTAACTCCATCAACCATTAAAGTGTCAATAGTGTTGAATCTTTTGTGAGCTGTGGCCATCCTGTGAAAATACTTTGTGTTTTTGTCTCCACTCTTGATCCATTGCACTCTAGATCTTTGTCTCCAGGCTATCTCTTCATTTCTAGCCACTTCTTCATACTCCATAGCCAACTGAGCCTTCTGCAATTGCTCATCTTCAGTCAGAGGTCTTTGTTCTTGAATAACTTCTAGACTGCCAACTTGTTCCAGTATTTTGTCTTTTCTTTCCCTCCAGTTTCCCTTATTCTCCTTGCTCCATTCTTTAAGTTTTCCTTTTAACAGGTTTAACTTTGCAGCTAACTTGTAGTCTGGTCTTCCTGTAACATCAAAGGAGCTCCACCATTCTTGCACTTTGCTTCTGAAACCATCCACCTTCAACCACCAATTTTCAAACTTGAAATAAGTTTTCTTAAAGGACCAATCTCCGCATGTTAGCATGATTGGATTATGATCAGATCCCAGGTTTGGCATTACATCCTGTTTGATCTGTAGGAACGTTTCATCCCAAAGTGTTGAAAAGAGGAATCTGTCAATCCTAGAGGCAGTTCTATGATTTGTTCCCCCTCTCCAAGTATAGGACCCCCCCAAATAAAGGAGGATCCACCAACTCCACCTCATTGATGCACTCAGAAAATTCCTTCATAGCACCAGATAGCCTGCTACATTCAGTTCTTTCAGATGGGAACCTTGTGACATTAAAGTCACCACAAACCACCCACGGACCCTCACATAAAGCCCTCATAGCACCTATCTCCTCCCACAGTTCCCTCCTTACAATTCTCCCACAATCAGCATAAACTGCTGTAATAAACCAGATGAAATCCTGATTTATCCCACACAATTTACAAGTTAAACTTTGATTCCCATTTTCCACTATTTCTCCTCTCCACTGCCTCTTATCCCATAACACTATAATGCCCCCCCTAGTGCCTAATGACTCAAGCCATACACCCCCCACCCATCTGTTTCCCCAGAGTTGTTGTAGATAATTTCCCACTTCCCCACTCAATTTTGTTTCCACCAGAACATAGATGTCAGCCCCCCATTGTTGTATTCTACTCCTTACAGTATTCCTTTTACTCTCCATATTCAACCCCCTCACGTTCCAAGAAACTATTTTTATCCTCATTATAAAGGAGTTATTAGATTCCTCCCCCTACTTCTTGATTCACTCCTTGGTTCCCCATCTTTGAAATTCATATCAAGTATCAAATTTCTTAGCTCCCTAGGAACTGTCTGTTTATCAGCATTGTGTTCTATTGAGATAACTGAAGTTATCCCTTTTTCTCTCCTTTGGTCAATCTTTGTGAATAAAGCTTCGGCCTCCCTAGAGCAACCTTCAAATGCTGCTCCGAATTCCTGGCTCATCCTCACAATATTACCCTGAACCCACAGGTTCGATCTCATCACTGCTTCCTTGTCACATTCAGAAAAATCTGTTTGTATGGGAGTAGGCTCTCCCAGTAGAGTTATCTGGTTTGTGTTCCCATGTTCTTCAATTTTCTCTTCATCTTCTTGACTTTCAGTTGGCAAAACCATCTGTCCATCTTCTTCTTCTTCTTCTTCAAACTCTTGGTACTGATCCATTCCTTTATCTCCTGCATCTTTCCTCCCCGACCCAAAATTTCAATTCGCCACTTTCTTGAACCCTAAAACTGGGGAATCTGTGTGAAGTGGTAATATAGAAGAGGAGGGAATTGAAATTGCCTTTTGCATGTTGGTAGAAGCTTCCCAATTGGCAAAGCACTCGAGGAATTTGGATGCCATCTCTTTCAAGTTGTTGAAGTGATTCTTATAGCCATCTACAGTGGAAGTATCCGGAGTTTTAAGTTCTGTAGATGAAGCACGTGACCCACCATGTGATTCACTTAAAACTGGTCCCTTTTCAGACTCATATTGGGCCAAACAGTTAAGTTTATTTGGGCCCAGAGTTAAATCCTTCTCAGATCCAACATAAATCTGGCCCTTCTCAGTATTTGAATTTAAACCTATCGCACGTGCCACTGCAGAATCACGTGCAAAGTCAGCAACATCTGACTTTTCCTTCTGCTTAGCGACTGTATCTGTACTTTTACCCAGTGTCTTCGATATCTGCTGGGTAAAAGAATGTAACACCTCTTTCTCCTCTTCTTCTCCGATGACAACTCTCGCCGGAGATTCCACCCAAACCTGGAGGGTAAAAAGAAGTCTGCCTTGCTGCAGGGTGACTTCTTTAGGAACCTCTCTACCATCTCCTTTGACTCTGATTCTAGCCCACTTTACATGATTCCGGAGTTGAGTCTCTTCCTCTGTTTCCAGCCAGCCTCCACAAAATTCATCAATGACTTTGAAAACTTCAGATGACCAGAATTGGAGCGGCACACCCACGACCCTAATCCAGACGGAATTTGGCATATTTCCTTGTTCTATGACTCCTGATAAAGAAGACCACCACTGAAGATTGATTTGGGCTCTTTTCCAGTGCCACTCCCCTTTCAGGACTTGCTCAGCTATGCTTTTGGATGGAAATTCAAACAGAAATCGATTTTCTCCCATGGCATAAATATTGAGCCCATGGATCTGTTTCCAAGTGGAAGAAGTCCATCTTCGTAGGTCATACAAAGTTGGAATTTCCTCATTTACAAAGTAACCCACCAAGCATCTGCCAAGTACCATATTCTGATGACGTGCCATACCTTCCTTTATCTGAATAACCTCTCCCCTCTTTAATGTGGAGCCTCCAACCACTTCATTGTTCGACCATTTACAGCTTTTAATTGCTTCTGCATATTGGAACTTTTTGTCTACAAACCTAGGTTCCCTCACATTAAATTTGTCAACAAAGCTATTAATGAATCTGCCAATCTTGTCAGCCAGATAGGTCCAACCAGCATTAAACGATACTTCGGGTATGATTATCACCGCTCTCCTTCTCCCTCGTAAACTGATAATGCTAATATATCTACCAAAGCCATTAAAATTCCTGGAACAAAAGGTCTCAGAGAAACTGTCTCTCCTCTTCCATCTTCTCACTACATTGCCTCGTACCTTTGATGCCTCCCTCATGTTCTGGACTATCCATTCCAAAGTCTTCTTGTTCAAAGAAACTCTTCTGATGAAATTTTTCCCTCTTTCGGTCCAGTCAAACCAATGTTCTGCTGTGTTTGAGGATCTAGTGATATCATAAGACTTAAAGCCTACCGCGAAGTAAATGCTATCATCCATCTCCTAGAAGGTTGGAAAAAAAAGGAAGTAGAGTGAGAAATCTGGTGATCAGAAGGACCACCGGAGTTAGGGGCTAGTTATCACAAAGCAACTTTAGTGCATTGCCTCGGGATAAGTGCCTGGGAGCATTTTTCAGATAAAAGAGAAGACTTGTTTAAAAAAAAAATGGCGAGCATGGCGACGCCTTTTGATTAAAAAAAAAACGTGTGACTTGAAACAAAACAGAAAAAAGATAGCAAAAGATTAATTTTTACCCTAGGGCTTCGCTTTCAGTTGTTTCATCTTCCATCTTCCTCAGTCGCAGCTGCTAGGAAAATAGAAAAAAGAGAGCAAAAGATTAATTTTTACCCTAGGGTTTCACTTTCAGTTGTCTCATCTTCCATCTTCCTCAGCCGCTGCTACTAGGGTTTTCAGGTAAGCCTTTTCCAGCAGCAGATCTGACTTTTAGACTTTAGTATCAACTATCAACTATCTACTTTTAGTTTTTTAATTGAAATATTTGCTAGTATTTTGTTGAGTATTTGAGTTTTTGGGTATTTATATATGCATATTTAATATTTTAATTTTTTGTGTTAATTCTCGCCTCGCTTCTAAAAGGCGCTCGCCACGCCTCGCCATGAGGCGTGAGGCAAGCCCTTGTCGCCACGCCTCGCCTCTCGCCATCCTAAACACTGCGTGAGACTATTCTAACAATTCCAAGAACAGCCCAATTGCGTCAAATTTCTGGGCTAGCTCCTTTTTGGTGTCCAAGTCAGATTGCGTGCACGCCGACTATTTCTCTTTTCCCTTCTTTCCAACCATAATTAATATTTTTGATTGGTTCTCTTGTTGTAAACTTCTCATTGTGAAGTTACAGGTCTTATACGCCTAAAGGAGATGAAATACGTGTTTGCATTAAAAAAGTGTGTTGAGTCCCTTTACGTGGACCAATGTTGAAGAAGGAAGAGAAAGGTTTTCTTTTGGTTGCATTTAGAAAGATTGAGAGAACTGGAATAGAATTTTACCTTCATATATTCGTCAGCTGCATAATTGATAAGGTTATTTGGTATATATCTCTAAAGAAAAGAGAAAAAGAAGAAGAAGCTATTTGGTATTATAAAAAGTGCTATGATTACTTTTTATATCGAACCTCCATTTATACTGATAAGGAAAAGTTCAATAATAGGTAATTGTAGCACTTCTATTTCTATAAAATTTTAGGGGCCAACGATGAAGCATTAATGTGTACATCCTTTACTCAATTAGCTTAATCAATTCAGATAATAGCTAGTGACCTGACTTCCTCAATTCTATCTACCGAAGAGCCGTTCCTTGACCTAATCCTTCCCAATTCCTTGCTCCTCTGCCAATTTGTTTAAGATAAACCGTGTTCTTTGTTCTTTTATCTTTCTCTTTGCCAGGTGAAGTGCTTATCAAATACCATTCTTTGGTAGTCCTGGTTCATGTAATTTGTTTAAGATAAACTGATAAGTACGGTTGCATTTGAAAAGTTGCATAATGCAAGTATCTGGTGAATTCTGGCTATCAATATGAAATTGCATAAGCTTCGTTTTCAGTACTCACGCTTTACATTCTAAACTTAGCTCCTATTTGCCCATAGATTTTGGGAGCATATTTTGAACATTTGTTTTCAAATATTCGTTTGGCCATAAAATTTTGATAGATTTTGAAAAACAAATCTTCAAATCCCAAATTCTGGCTCAAACCTGTTTTTGGGCCAAAATCTATGTTTTGGCCTTTTCAAAACTTTTAAAAACTACCCCAAACTTTTATATTTTATAAAAAGCCCCATCTATTTATGACCCAACTAATTCTATATACCGTGTTCCTCGGTTATCTGATCTGGAAATGCATACTTGTCGTGAAGAGATTGTTCGTACAATGTGGGAAGATTATATTAAAGAATAGCTAGTTACTAACGTTGGTTTTTTTTTTTTTTTTTTGCACGGATGGATCTTTGTATTGTAATTTGAATTGTAGTAGCTAGTAAGTGTGTTATTAGCAGCGGTTATTAAAATATCATGTTCTGCATAATTTGGAATTAGCAAGTATGTATGTTTTGTATGGTTGGGTATTCTTGATAGTTTTTAGAACTTATGGGTAAAAGTAATGTTTCATGTTTTCCAAAACAAAAAGTGAAATATGTTTTGAAAAACTATGGCCAAACACATTTTTAAAACTTGAAAAACTTCACCCAAATCAAGTTTTTCAATATTTTTTTGGGAATCTATGGCCAACCGCTAGCTTATACTGTTGTTAATGGATCTCAGTAATCAAGCTGTCTAGTAGTAATTGCGAATAACAACCATCTTTCAATAACCGGCCCAACCTGCCCATGTTTAAACGGGCTGGGTGAGTGATATTATAATATGGCTCAAATGTGGATGAGCCCATACTTGACCCGTTACAAAATGGGCAAAATACGGGGTACTTGCTAACCCAATAATAACACTAACCTAATTCCCCTTCACAGTCCTTCGGCAGAATCCAAACCACTTCCCCAGAAAAGAATTACCAAGTGGGATGTGGAAGTCACAACTTAGTTCCGCTTTCAAAGATCACCTTTAGAGGCAAAGGTCTGCATCAGTGTTATCAAAGGCGCGCTTAAGCCCTGAAGCGAGGCTCAAAACATGTTGAGCGCTTCACCTCGCTTTATATGCGCTTCAGTGTCATCATCAAGGCTCTAAGACATACTTTTCCTTGCCAATGAGCCTCTCTTGGAGAGGTGACACTAGATGATTGATATTTCACTTTATCGTAATATTTTTACAATTTCTTTGTCCATATATTTGTTATTCATGCTTATTATTATCAATCTTGGACTAAACATATATATACACAGTCAAACCTCTCTATAACAGCATCATTGGGTTCGAAATTTTTTGGCCGTTATAGAGATTTACTGTTATAACCTATAACAACATCGGCATTTAAATAATATTTTGCCGTTATAGGCAAAAAAGATGCATAAAATCTAATTTTTCATTTTTAATTGCCAAATTCTAAGTTTAATCACACTTTGTATAACGAAGGAAAATCTTTTAATGATGACAATATATATATATATATATATTCATATGATATTTTTTGACAATATATATATATATATTCTTTGTCCATATATTTGTTATTCATGCTTATTATTATCAATCTTGGACTAAACATATATATATATACAGTCAAACCTCTCTATAACATCATTGGGTCCGAAATGTTTTGGCCGTTATAGAGATTTGCTGTTATAACCTATAACAGCATTGACATTTAAATAATATTTTGCTGTTATAGGCAAAAAAGATGCATAAAATCTAATTTTTCATTTTTAATTGGCAAATTCTAAGTTTAATCACACTTTGTATAACGAAGGAAAATCTTTTAATGATGACAATATATATATATATATATATATATATATATATATATATATATATATATATATATATATATATATATATATATTCATATGATATTTTTTGTCATAAATATTGTATTAAAGGATCAAATATTTGGTCAAAATCTCTACACTTATTATTGGTAATCATAGATATTCTATTTTTATAAAGATGGTTAATTATTATATTACCAAAAAAAGAAGATAGTTGTTATATGGGGGGTAATTTTACAAAGAGCGTACTATTATAAAGTTGGATGTTGCTGTTATAGGTGAAATGCTGTTATAGAGAAGTAAAATATAACATAAAAAATCGGTTCCGAAAAAACTTGGCTGTGATAGAGAGGTGTTGTTATATGCGGATGCCGTTATAGAGAGGTCTGACTGTATTTGTATTTTTGCACCATTGCACTTTTTTTCATTAAAGCCCACGCTTTATTTGCGCTTTGCGCTTAAAGCCCCAGCTGACCTTAGAGCTTTTTTGCGTTTTTCGCTTTTGATAACACTGGTCTGCATTTGGTTTCACTTTGTTCCAGTATAGGCTGCTATATGAATCTGTTTTATATTGAAATAGATCTTATTTTTGTATCGACCTGTATGGAATTAAATGAATATTTCGTTATATAGATTTTCAGTTTTCACTCAAATAGAGTACTTTGTTATTTTTTTTCCTGAGAGTACTTTCTAGATTAACTTTATAGTTACTTCATCTAGTTTGGCGAATAGTAAGGTCTTTCGGAAACAGTCTATCTACCTTCCAAGGTAGAGATAAGGTCTGCGTACGCTCTACCCTCCCCAGACTCCACTTGTGGGATTACACTGGGTATGTTGTTGTTGTTGCTAGTTTGGCGAATAGTATGACGTTACTTAGAGAGCGATCCTGAACTAATAATTATAAAGACTGCTTAAGTACTTCCAGCTTAATGCTTTCTTTTAGAGAGGCTTTCCTTTCTAGTTTCTACAAACATCATTCTGTCATGTGTTCTCTGGCAAGCTGTTGAAAAGCTTGATTGTTGTGAATATTACAAAGACTTCTAATTACTGTATGCTGATTATGCCTCTTGCTCTCATGTTGACATGACCAAATATACTTTAGATAGAAGTTTAGGGGGGAACCACAAGCTGATCCTCTGCCTTATGTGATTGAGTTTTGGCCTATGTATGCCTTCATGATTTTACCATGCTCCCTCCCCATCATTCCAAAAACCCAAAAATAGAAGTACTTTATATTTCCAGGATTAGGTAGGAATTGGAACTTCTTTCCTTTCAACTGTCTGTGTATAGAGTGTTCTTTATTTTATCATTAAGTTGAAGTTGATATTTTTTAAGCTCTCAATCATTTGCCTTAGATTGTTTTACGTGTGGTTTTGGATGACTGATATGGTCAAAATCAGGTCAAGTTGGTGCAATTCAGTTGGGTATCAGCAGGGCATTGCAGAATTGGGACCCAGAGTTGCGGCCTCCCCTCAGAGAAGGTAATACTTGCTACATGTACTGCCTCACCTAGATGTGTTTGTAGGGTTCTTGGCTTGTCAAATCTATGACTTCTTCCTCCATATCATGTCAAGTTAGAGGATGTATATGTTGGTTATTGTTACAATGCTACTCAGTTGCACTCGAGCTCACACTTGTTTTGCATCCCAAACATATGGGAATTGAGTTTCCGTGATCAAAGCTGCTTATCATTATCTTTGCAGGTGGCTACTTGACGAGAGACTCGAGAGTTGTGGAGAGGAAAAAGCCTGGTAAAGCAAAAGCAAGAAAGAGCTTCCAATGGGTCAAGCGTTGATCTGTTATGGCGCTTACATTTGGATGTTGCAGGAATTTGCATCTCGAAGGATTTGGCATCAATCACATAGTTTTCTATTTGAAGCCATGGTTTACTTAAGGCACGAGCATACAAAAATTGTTGCCCAGAATATTCTGAGTTGGCTGAGTTTTAGCCTTTTAGGATGCTTGCCTATTTTTGTTGTTTAAGATATTTGCTTTCTCACTCTCATTTTTGTAACATATTAGCTTGATAGAACTAAATTTTGTATCCAAGAGGATAGATGAGCAATGCCATTGAGAGCTTTAATAATGCAAACTACCCTACCTTTGATGTGTTCCAAGTCCTGCAAAATTTCTCCATTGTTAGCTATCCTCTTGAGTACAAGTTGTAGGTTGAATTCTTGTAAACCCCAGCTAGCTTAAGATTGAGGTGTTATAAACCCACATAAATCCCTTGGCGACATTAATGTTTTTGTTATCTTAAAATAAAAAAAACTTTGTTGATATCATCTTTCTTTTTATATAAAATTATAACTTGGTGGACAACTTTCACTAACAGCTTACTTTAAGAGGAATCCCACTTGGCGTTTTGCATAGTCTTTATTTTGTTTTTGCTTAGAGATGTTCTCCCGCGATATTTGTGATCAGGTAGATATCAGAACCTGAATTCCTATAAAAATATCATAACCGCAGTATTTATATTCTTACTCTTATGGATAGAATCACTCCGTACAATTGCTATACTATCCACAGTTATGTTGACGGGACAAAAATTAGCTCACAGTAAAAAATTACTGTCTCCAACAACTGTACTAATTCTTTAAAACAGCTTAGATCTTCATACTCGACGTCCCTATTGCTACTCACTTCGGGAAATACCATGCTTTCCTATTTTTTACTGAAAAACCCAAAGATAGGGACTTCAAATTTATCCTTGTTACTGGTAAGGAAGTTTTCCATAGTGCTCAGGAAAGTAAAGGTAATACTTATTAAATGGCATCCTCCACCTCTTGGCTTCTTCAAATTGAATATTGATGGCTGTGTGAAAGACACAAGTAATGCATTGGCCTGAAAAATATTAAACCCTCTAATTGCTCCCCTCTCTTCCAAAAATAACTGACTAAAACCCTAAAACCTTTTTTTCATGGCCACGGCGGCCGGCGGCCAGCCTCAACCGGTGGCTGGTCTGCCCTCAACCATCCCAAATAACAATACCCCAAAAACTAAACCATATCACAACCTTTCAACCACCAGAACAAGTGGAAAATCTAGACCTTAAACCTATTACATATTTGCATGGAGAACCTACTATTGTGTGGACAAAGAGAGAATTTGAGGAACTATCACGACGCCAAAATTTGAAATATGCTATTATTGCAAAGTTCTCGTATGGCCCGCCAGATCAACATGAATTGAAGAGGATTTTGCCGATTCAATTAGAGATCAAAGGACGTTGTGACATTGGATTTTTTGAGGAGAGACGCATCTTATTACGACTATCTTTGCTGGAGGATTATGCTGCACTTACGTCAAGTGCTTTTGAATTGGATCTTAATATGGGATCCTTGGTTTAAGCCGGAGGAAGAAACCACGATTGCAGTTGCATGGATCTCATTCCCTGGATTACCCACAAATTTATTTGACAAAGAATCAATGTTCTCTATGGCCCAAGCAGTGGGCACTCCATTGGTAATTGATAAAGCTACGAAAAATCGGACTAGACCAAGTTGTGCTCGTGTGAAAGTGGAAGTTGATCTAATGAAAGAATTGCCAAAAGAATACACATCAGTTGTGTTGATGAGGATACTGGTGAAGTAATGGCAAAAAATTCAATATGATTATCTACCAAATTATTGTACACATTGCAAGCTACAAGGGCATGATATACATATTTGTTGGGTAGTCAATCCAGAACTTAGGCCCAAAAAGGAGGAGGAGAACTCCAAACCCAAAACTGCTCCTGAAAAGCCGAAAGAAAAAAGTGAGGATGCAAAGCAGCAGCGTACAAAAAAGCAAATACAATGGGAAGCATAACAATGGGAAAGGTGCACATTACAATGAGAAGCATAACAATGGGAATCAGCCTAAAATGGAATGGAATATGGCGATAAATAAAAAGAAAAGAAATTATAATATGGGGGAGAATCAGAAAGTGAATGACAAGATGGAAATTGCTGGTAGCAGTCAACAGAACTTGAAAGGAACAATGCAAGGGGTTAATACTAATAATAACTTTGCAGCAATGACTAATGTAGAGGAAGAACAATCTGTGGAATTGGTTCAGGAACAAAAAAGTAAAGAAACTGCAAAACCATGGATTGAGGCCTCCTTTGGTAAACAATTGCAATCTTCGGGGGAAGCACACAAGGAGAATGACAGTTTAAATGGGGACAAAGATAACAAAGTACACATAGAGAAAGAAAGTAGCTCCAGCAAACCAGCGAGTGACAAGGAAAACAAGGTGGATCAAAACAACAAAGTATCATACAGGGGGAGAATAATGATCAACAACAACATCACAACGAGAAGAGGGATAGTGACAATGATACAAACCAGAGGCAACACAATGAAGAGGCAACACAATGAAGAGGTTCATGGTAACAACCAATCAACAACTGAGGCTGAGCAGGAAGTAGCCAAACCTGAATTTGGTGAAGAAGAAATGGAACATGTGGTTTTTGATGTGGATTTGAACAAGGAACCAGACAAGTCTCCTGATGATAGTACTGAAGTGGCATTTGAGGAAGAACATCCTGATCCTGCAAACAAAGATACAATTGGGGATGATCAATCTTCTTCAAAAGGGGAAAAGGAAGCAGAAATTGAAGTCCACAACACAGGGATTCACCAGAAGCAAAATATTATAGAAGTCAGTGATGAAAACATGCAGAATATTGAGGACAATAAAAGAGAGTGGAAAATACAAAACAGGAGACACATAGAAGAGACAACAAGTTGGCTACCAAAAATTTTGAACCCGGAGAACAAACAAAAGTGGAAAGCAGCAAAGAAATTGACATCAGTGATAATGCTGAGTTGAATAATCAGAATATCACACAGCATATGCAGCAGGCAATGACCAAGGGAGGTGTATCACCAAGAAATTTTTCAAAATAAAAAAAAGCCAACAAGAAACTAGCCCGAGAGAAAAGTGTACCTCCATCAATTGGTGGAGGTGTACAGACAAGGAAAACTGCCTCTAAATCAAAAGTTTTCCAATGAATAGCGCACTTATATGGAATATTAGATATGTTAATACGAAGCAAGCTTTTGAAAGAGTGGTGGTGTTAAACAGACAGAAGAAATTCAATTTTACAGCTTTAATGGAGCCATTTCAACATTAGAGACATATTGAGATATATAAGTTATAGTACGAATGTCAACTGCATGGCATAACATTAATGGGAAGATCTGGGTGTTTTTTGATGAGGAATACCAAGTGGACGTCCAGATGGATACATAACAACTTTTGTTAATCAAATTGGTAAACTTAGATGGAGGTCAGGAGCTTATTGTCACTTTGATCTATGCTAGCACAGATAGAAGAACTAGGGTGAATTTATGAAATGATTTGTACTATATGTACGGTGGCCTAAATTCGCCATGGCTAGTAGGAGGTGACTTCAACATAATAGTGAAGTATGGTGGATTAGAAGTGCCATTTGTGGAGGTTAAGGATTTCAATCAGTGCAATAATCTTTGTCAACTCACAGATATGGGATTCAAAGGTAGCATGTATACATGGTGGAATGGAAGATTAGATGATCAATGTATTTTCAAGAGATTGGACAGATGTTTAGATAACCAGGAATTACAAGATATGTATCCTAATTTTGAAGTGGAGCATCTTATCAAGCAAGGATCTGATCACTCTCCATTGATGATTACTTGTTCAGAAGATAGAAGGATAATTAAGAAAATTTTCAGGTTGTTAAACTTCTGGGTAGAACATCCTACTTTTGTGGAAATGGTGAGATCTAACTGGTCAGGATATCATGGATCAAACCCTTTCTATATCTTTCATAGCAAGTTGAAGAATCTCAGTAAAGTGTTGTCTAAATGGAGTAGAGATACTTATGGGGATATCTTTAGACAGATAGATACACTAGTAGAAGTGGTCAAAATTCATGAATTGGAATTTGAAGAAAACCCCACAGGAACTAACAGAGAAAGATTGCAGAAAGTACAAGCTGAGTTGATTAAATTCTATGCTGTGGATGAGCAATTCTGGAAGCAAAAATCTGGTATGCAGTGGTTCATGGATGGGGACAGAAATACAAAATTCTTTCATGCACATGTGAAAGGGAAGAGGAAAAAGCTGCAACTTAATAGAATCCAGGATCAGAATAGTATGTGCTTAGAGAATGGAGATGATATTGTGAGGGAAGCTACTAATTTCTTTCAAAATCAGTTTATTGCTGAAACAGAGGCAACTGATTTTGAGCTACTGAAACACATCCCTAAATTGATCACAGCTGAACAGAATAGAGAACTACATGAGTTTTCTGAAGATAGTGAAATCAAAAGTGCAGTGTTTGGGTTGAATGCTAATAGTGCAGGTGGTCCTGATGGATATACAGGAAAGTTTTTTCAAGCTACATGGGATATTATTGCTAAGGATGTCATCACTATGGTACATTCATTCTTTTGTGGACATGAACTACCAAGATATGTAACCTGCACCAACTTAGTGTTAATTCCCAAAAAGAAAGAGGTTCTTACTTGTTCAGATCTAAGGCCTATCAGTTTAAGTAACTTCATCAGTAAGGTTTTCTCAAGAATAATACATGAGAGAATGGTGAAGTTGCTATCCCAGATAATATCACCTCAGCAGGCAGATTTTGTGAAAAGAAGAAGCATTGTGGAGAATATTTTTCTTGTTCAAGAAATAGTCCATGACATAAGAATAAGGGAAAGCCAGCCAATGCAATTATCAAACCGGATATGGCAAAGGCTTATGACAGAGTTTCTTGGTTATTCTTAACAAAGGTACTGAGGAAGATGGGTTTTGGAGAGATGTTGATTGACATGGTATACAGAATTATCTCTAATAATTGGTATTCTGTATTGATAAATGGGCAAGCTCATGGGTTCTTTAAATCATCAAGGGGAGTAAAGCAAGGAGATTCTCTGTCTCTTACTCTATTTATCATAGCAGCAGAATGCATGACAAGGGCCTTAAATGCTTTACACAAAAAAGAGGGATATGTTGGGTATGATATGCCAAAATGGAGTCCATATATCAATCATTTGGCATATGCAGATGATACCATTATATTCACATTTGCACAGCCAGAAACATTAAAGATGATAATGGATACTTTGGAAAAATATGAGAAGATCAGTGGCCAAAAAATCAACAAGGGAAAGAGTGCAGTGTATCTCCACCAGTCAGCTACTCAGACAGTGGTCAACAGAGTAGTGGAGAGTACAAATATTCCAAGAAAAGAGTTTCCTTTTTTTTATCTCTGGGTGCCAATCCATTATGGACAGAGAAGGATAGCATACTTCAAGGAAATTACAGATAAGATTCAAAACAGATTAAGTTCTTAGACTGGAAAGTTGTTATCAGTAGGAGAAAAAGCTACTCTCATCTGTCATGTGCTTCAAAGCATGCCTATTCACCTACTTTCAGCATGTGACCCACCATCAGGGTTTTTTGCACAGATGCATAGGTTGTTTGCTAAATATTTCTAGAATAATTTTGTTGGAAATTCAAGTAAGCACTGGGCCTCTTGGACTACACTGTGTCATCCTAAAGAAGAAGGGGGAATGGGATTCAGATGCTTGCAAGATATGTCCAAAGCATTGTTTGCCAAACTCTGGTGGAATTTTAGGACAAAACAGTCTCTGTGGAGAAACTATATGAGTAACAAGTATCTGAAGAAGAAGAATGCTGTGTTGGCAGAGTGGAAGGGGCGAAACTACGTATGGAAGGAGATGCTACAATGTAGAGATGTCATAGAACATGAAATCTGGTGGCAATTGAAACAAGGAAATTCTTATTTTTGGCTGGACAACTGGACCGGAATGGGAGCATTGTGTCATACAGTACCGCCTAATTTTTAATGTGATTACACTGTGGTACTAGTAAATGAGATCCAGGAGGAAAGGACATGGAAGGAAGAACAAATAAGAGAGATACTACCTGAGAATTTGGCCAATCACATTATTCAAAAGGTTAAGCCACCTACTGAAGAAGATATACTAGATAAAGCTTACTAGAAATTAGACACTAGACGTATCTTCCCAGTAAGTTCAGCTTACCAAGTTATAAGACAGAGAAGGGAGCTTAATAAAATCTATGAATATATGTGGACTAAGGGCTTGCCGATCAAAATAAGTTTCTTTGTATGGAAACTTTGGAAAACCAAGTTACCATTAGATGATACTATGAAGAAATGGGGTTTTCAGTTTGCTTCAAAATGTAATTGCTGCCAAATAGGACATGAAGAGACAATTGCACATGTCTTTCTGAAGTCTAATGTGGCACAAATGATCTGGAAGCATTTCAGTGAACTAGCAGGTATTAACATAACTGGACTTCAATTGACACAGGTAATATTAGCATGGTGGGAAGCAGCAGTGAACCAACACATGAAGAAGGTTTATCAGGTGGTTCCGGCAGTCATAGTATGGGAGTTATGGAAAAGAAGGAACACTATATTACATGGGGGAAGATGTCCTTTAACAAATTAAAGTATCAAATCATGCATACTTTAATTTTGTTCATGAAAGCTAGGAGAAAGAACTTCAAGTATGCCCCATACAATTGGGTAGAGCTAAACAAGGCATTACAAACTTACACCCCTAGCTTGAAGGTCACTCAAGTGTATTGGAAGCCCCCAGAAACAGGCTGGATTAATTGCAACACTGATGGAGCCTCTAGAGGCAACCCAGGAAGAAGTTTATGGAGTTTCTGTATGAGGGATCCTAGAGGGGACTTGCTATATGCACATTCTCAAGAAATGAAGGAAGAAAACTACACTAACACACAAGCAGAGGCAGAGGCTATTCTACAGGCGCTGAAGTTTATGGAAAACAGGCAACTACCTCAAATGGTGGTGGAAACTGATTCTTTATTAATCAAGAATGTCATGGAGAAAAGATGGCAGTGTCCCTGGAAAATCATCACTATAATAGAGGAAATCTGGAGTATTATAGGAGAAAGGACAGTGGTGATTGCTCATGTGCTAAGAGAAGGTAACAAACTTGCAGACTTCTTAGCAAATCTGGCTTTAGATAAAGTACATTGCTCACAATTTCCTTGAAATGGAGACATTGGGAAGGAAATTGATCAATAGTGACAAAAGAAACATACCATACCTGAGGATTAGAAGCTGTAAGAGATGTTCATGGAACTTGAGAATGAATGGAATCTGAGGAGGAAATCAAGGAAAAAGTAAATGAGGCCGGCTAATGACCAAACTTCTCAAGTTTCTTGGAACATGAGAAGGATGGTCCTTTTTTATACTAATGTAATTTTCTGTTTTGCAGGTCTTATAACTGTGGTATATTCACTATTGAATGCCCAACAGGTGGTATTAGTATCCTTAGATACTCATCCTTTTGGACAAGAAAATAGTGAAACATACACCATGTGGGAAGGAATGCTAGCAGATCAGGACCATTTGGAACAACACACCACAGTTACAATCAGAAATCCATCCTAACTCATTAGGTAAAAAAGGAATTCAAGGACAACAGACAAGCAACTTGAAGGAAGCAAAAAAGATGAATTTCAGAAAAAGCAGTAGCACAGGTACAACAGGTAGAATCATTGAGGATGCATAAAGTTAGAAGTGAGTGGGCAAATAAGTGTAAACATCAGGTGATTTGTAGCAACATATGTTTCATACTAATTCATCTGGTGGTTGCATTTTGGTGGAATTAGTACCATTAGGTACTCATCCCCTTCTGTAAAAACCAGTACGTTTTAGGATGAAGCAACATGAATGTCGTTATAGTCACAAAGTTAAGGAACATCAACAACAAGGACAAAATGGGAAACACAACAAAAGGAAATGCAAAGCTCATGAGGTTGAACAGAGTGGGTTAGAGCATAGATGGTTATATACACAAAAATTAACTCCACTCTGAAAAATGGAGTCATGATAGATCGGAAGAGCAAAGGGAACAACAGAGAAATCAATAGCCAACAAAATCAACAACACCAAACAAGTAGATCGAGTATACAACAAAAAGGAAACATGAGCATAACAGGGGAGCATAGATTCAACAACAAATTTGGAAGCTGGAACAAAAATTGCAACAGGCAGGACAACTATGGCGAATTGTGGCAACAAATCGAACAAACAAACAACACATATAGCAGCAGCTACCAGCATCAACAACAACAACTATGAACTGGTTCTTGGAGACAACTAACAAGAAAGAGGAGAACACAAGCAAGACGGAGTTTCAGCAACAAACCGGATATGAGTCAAACCGGAGAAACGAGGAACCAAAGGAAGAAGAGGACGAGAGCATATATGAAGATTCTAGTTCTGAACCGGGGGAACGCTTGGACCGGAGCTAAGCAGAGGCACCATTTGGTCCGGTTTCTTCGTCACCGGACCGGTCGAGGCCGTTAGTCCGGTTATCCGTAGTCATTCGTCCGGTAAAGCCGTTGCGCGTGAGCCACGCGTCGGTAGCGTCCTGTCATGATCAACCACCAACCATGCGTGTGTCAGACAGTACGGCTTACCTAATCCGCTCAGAGCTGTCCTTCTCTGTATTTTTTAATGATTTGTATTGTGTGAGGCCCATAGAAGAGACACTATAAATAGGGCTCACCCGGGGTTGGCTTCTTCATTCTTCCAAGAACACTTGTAATAGCAAAACATATATGCAATTTCTCTCTCTCTAAGATTGGATTCGGTCCATAGCAATTATATGCATTTCCGTTGTATTTCTTCAAACAAGTATTGTACGTCGTTTGGCAAACATTAATACACTTCACCAATTGCTTTGCTACATAACGTTCATACATTCCATTTTCCACACGATTTATATCGGGATCCAAACACATATCCTATACCTACTTACAAATTCAATTGCTTATCCAAATTCGGGGTACACAGTTTGGCGCCCACGTTGGGGCTAGGATAATAGTGGTCTTTGGTCTTGATTTCTATCGTATTCATCAAAATCAAAAGCATCTCCTGCCCGTCTCCTGCAAAAACGAACTAAATGGCTGGCATCGAACAATCTGGCCATGTCAACAACACCGAGATTGTGGCGAAAAATGAAGGCAGTGGACCACGGGGATTGCCAAACCCTGCTGACCCGAACCCCGTCGATTCGAGGGAGGGCCTCAACCGGCAAAACACCGTGGACCAGGAGAATGCCGCCCTACCGGCCACTGATCCTCTAAATACTCACAATTCCGTTACATTGTCCCGGACCCAGGGCCGAAGAGAACCGGATGCACCAAACGATAATGTTAACTTACGTTTAATTTTTGAAATGTTACAGGAACAAAAGGAGGAAATTGCCGAGCAAGGAATCGCGATTGCCCGGTTGCAGAGCGGAAAAGATGAAGCAGAGTCGGAGAAGACAAAGGGTGTTGCCGAAACCGAAAGAAATGAGGCACGAATGGTTGAGAGCAACAACTCCGGAGCCGGTTCTTCAACCGAGGTTCTAAAGATGCTCGAAACTCTGGAAAAACGGGTAGACTCAACCGAAAAGAGGGTCGAGACATACAATTCTCGGGTGGACCAGATCCCGGGGGATCCGCCTTTACTGAAGGGGCCGAATTCGAAGAGGTACATCCAAAGGCCTTTTCCTCCAAGCGCAGCCCCGAAACTGATCCCAAAGAGGTTCAAAATGCTGGATATACAGAAATATGACGACACAACGGACCCGCACGAGCATATGACCTCGTACACTTGTGCCATAAAAGGCAATGATATGGAGGAAGATGAAATTGAGTCAGTGTTTTTGAAAATATTTGGGGAGACCCTATCAAAGGGAGCATTGACGTGGTACGACCACCTGCCCGAGCATTCGATCATTTCTTTCGAAATGCTCGCCGATGCCTTCGTAAAAGCTCATGCCGGTGCCAAAAAAGTACAGGCCCGCAAGGCTGATATCTTCCGAATAACCCAAAGGGACGATGAGTTACTGCATGAGTTCGTCAACCGGTTCCAGAGGGAACAGATGGAACTCCCCCCGGTTCCAGAGGAATGGGCCGCGCAAGCTTTCGCAAAGGGGCTCAATGTTCTAAGTTTAACAGCTTCGTTCAAATTAAAAGAAAGTTTGCTGGAATACGAGGCTGTGACATTGGCCGATGTCCATAATCGGTATGAGTCAAAGATTCGGGTGGAGGATGATCAATTCGAGCTCCCCCCGGGCCCGGTAAATATGGATAGAAGTTTTGAGAAACCAAGGAAGGGTTACGAAACAAAGGCCGAATCTTCGAAGGAAAGGTACCGGCCATACTCCCATTCGGAGAGGCAAAATTTTAGGTCGAAAAAGTCAAGGGAGAGCCCAAGCCGTTTCTCAGGTCGGGGTATCAAACGGGGCGAACGCCCGTCAATCAACCGGGGTCTCTCATTCAGGAGCGATGCCGGAAGTTCTGCCGGTAATAAGGGTTTGCCAAAGATTTCAGATTACAACTTCAACGTTAGTACTTCGGGCCTCGTCTCGGCCATCGGCCGTGTCCCGGATGTAAGATGGTCAAAACCTCTAATGTCGGATCCGGGTCAACGGGATCCGAGTATGGTTTGTGAATATCACGGAACCCATGGCCATAGAACCGAGGATTGTCGCCAGTTGAGAGAAGAGGTAGCCCGGTTATTGAAGAACGGGCATCTCCGAGATCTGCTGAGCGAGTGGGCCAAAAGTCATTACAAGGAAAGGGAAGCTCATCGAAGAGCCGAGCCGGTCGAACCCCAACATTCAATCAACATGATAGTTGGGGGTATTGACGCCCCTCGGGGGCCGGTAATGAAACGCACCAAGGTTTCTATTGTTCGTGAAAAGCGCATCCGAGATCACTCAACCGGGGGCTCTATTTTCTTCGACGACGAGGACGTAGAGGGCATCATTCAACCGCACAATGATGCATTGGTAATTTATGTACTTATCTTTAAAACTAAGGTTAAACGCATTTTGATTGACCTAGGTAGCTCGGCCAACATCATCCGATGGAGAGTGGTCGAACTGCTAGGGCTGTTCGATCAAATCGTACCGGTGGCCCGGGTACTTAGTGGGTTCAATATGGCGAGCGAAACCACGAAGGGGGAGATCTCATTGCCCGTGAACGTCGATGGCACCATTCAACAAACGGTGTTCTACGTGATCGAAGGGGACATGAAGTATAATGCATTGCTGGGCAGACCCTGGATACATAGTATGAGGGCCGTGCCCTCGACGCTGCATCAGTTGCTGAAGTTCCCCACCCCGGAAGGAGTAAAAACTATCCGAGGTGAACATCCCGCTGCAAGGGAAATGTTCGCAGTGGAGGAAGCAGCGCCTCGGCCCATAGAATCGGCTCAGAAGGAAAAAGGCGTGACCGGAGGAGAGCACGCCCAATAGCAATCAAAGCACACCGGGTCGGGTCCAATGCACGAAGAGGATGACTTCGAGGTGCCCAGATCGTTCGTCATGCCGGATGACTCGGATGCAACTAAATCAACTGTAGAGGAGCTGGAGCAAATCATCCTGTTCTAGTACCTACCGGACAGAAAGGTATACCTGGGCACGGGGCTTACCCCGAAGCTCAGGCGCAAGTTAATTGAATTTCTTAAAGCTAATGCCGATTGCTTCGCATGGTCGCATATAGATATGACAGGTATATCACCAGAAGTGGCAACTCACAAGCTCAGCTTGGACGGGAAGTTCTGCCCGGTGAAGCAAAAAAGAAGGCCCATGGCTGAAGCAAAACACGCCTTCGTAAAAGACGGGGTAACAAAACTTTTAAAAATAGGTTCTATCCGGGAGGTGGAATACCCGAATTGGCTTTCTAACGTGGTAGTGGTACCCAAAAAAGGTAATAAATTTCGAATGTGTGTCGATTATAAGGATTTGAACAAAGCATGCCCAAAGGACTCATTTCCGTTGCCCCACATCGATAGAATGATCGATGCGACAGCCGGACATGAGGTGTTAAGTTTTCTCGACGCTTACTCCGGGTATAATCAAATTCGGATGCCCCCGGGGGATCAAGAGAAAACGTCCTTCATCACCCGGTACGAAACTTACTGCTATAATGTGATGCCTTTCGGCCTAAAAAATGCTGGTGCAACTTACCAACGCCTAGTTAATAAGATGTTCGAAGAACAAATAAGAAAAAAAATAGAAGTTTACATTGACGATATGGTTGTTAAGTCCCTGGAAACAGAGGACCATTTGAAGCATTTGCAGGAAACCTTCGACGTGCTCCGCAAGTATAACATGAAGCTCAACCCGAAAAAGTGCGCCTTCGGTGTCCGATCCGGTAGGTTTTTGGGATTCATGGTGTCAAACCGGGGTATTGAAATCAACCCGGACAAAATCAAGGCCCCGGGGTATTGAAATCAACCCGGACAAAATCAAGGCCATCGAGGATATCGAGGTAGTAAATAACGTCAAAGGAGTACAGAGGCTCACCGGAAGGTAGCGGCGTTGATTCGCTTCGTATCAAGGTCTTCGGACAAGAGTCATCGTTTCTTCTCCTTACTGAGGAAGAAGAACGAATTCGTTTGGACACCGGAGTGCCAAGAAGCTCTGCAGGAATTGAAGAGGTGCTTGTCTAGCCCCCCGTTGCTGCACACACCGAAGGCGGACAAGCCGCTTTTTCTCTACCTTGCTGTCTCCGAGATAGCGGTAAGTGGCGTCTTGGTCCGGGAAGAATCAGGTACACAGTTCCCTATCTATTACGTAAGTAGAACTTTTGGGGATGCGGAGACCCGTTATCCCCATCTGGAAAAATTGGCATTGGCATTAGTGAGCGCCTCTAGAAAGCTCAAACCCTATTTTCAATGCCATCCAATATGTGTAGTAACCACTTACCCTCTCAAAAATATCATGCATAAACCGGAATTGTCGGGTAGGTTAACCAAATGGACTGTAGGAATTAGCGGTTATGATATCGAGTATAAACTTCGAACGGCCATCAAATCCCAGATCTTGGCCGACTTCGTGGCAAATTTTACACCGGCTATGGTCCCCGAGGTCGAGAGAGAGCTTCTGCTGACCTCGGGAAAGGCCTCGGGCATTTGGTCTCTACATACGGATGGAGCCTCGAACCTTAAATGTTCCGCGCTAGGGATCGTCCTTAGGACCCCGACCGGGGATGCCATTCGGCAGTCCATTAGGACTGCTAAATTGACTAACAATGAAGCCGAGTATGAGGCTATGATTGCAGGTTTGGAATTGGCTCGGAGTATGGGGGCCGAAATAATCGAGGCAAAATGCGATTCGCTTTTGGTCGTGAACCAGGTGAACGATATCTTCGAGGTCAAAGACGAGCGGATGCAGAGGTATCTTGAAAAAATCTAAGTGGTACTTCATTGATTTAGAGAATGGACCATGCAGCACATTCCGAGGGAGAAGAACAGCGAGGCCGACGCATTGGCAAATTTGGGATCCTCAGTCGAAGGGGAGGAAATCAACCCCGGGGCGACAGTGCACTTGTCAAACACAGCCATAGAAAACGGACACGCTGAAATAAACACTATGGGTTTAACTTAGGATTGGCGTAACAAATACATCGACTACTTGCGTTATGGTGAGCTGCCAAACGACCCGAAGGAATCACGGTCACTAAGGACCAAGGCTGCCCGTTTTTGCTCGGTAGACAGCCAATTATATCGGCGGTCTTTCTTCGGACCGCTGGCCAAGTGTTTGGGCCCCGGGGAGACGGAGTACGTGATGAGAGAGGTGCACGAGGGTACATGCGGCAATCACTCCGGTGCCGATGCTCTGGTCAGAAAGATTATCAGGGCCGGTTACTATTGGAACCGGATGGACGAGGACTCAAAAAACTTTGTACGTAAATGCGATGGGTGTCAAAGGCATGCTCCGATGATTTATCAGCCCGGAGAGCTGCTGCATTCGGTGGTGTCACCCTGGCCTTTCATGAAGTGGGGAATGGACATTGTCGGCCCATTACCGAGGGCACCAGGTAAAGCCTGTTTCATTTTGTTTATGACTGATTATTTCTCCAAATGGGTTGAAGCGCAGGCCTTTGAAAAAATCAGAGAAAAGGAGGTCATCGACTTCATATGGGATCACATCATCTGTCACTTTGGCATCCCCGCCGAGATAACTTGTGACAACGGACCCCAGTTCGTAGGCGGCAAAGTGAACAAATTTCTCGAAGGGTTGAAGATCAAGAAGATTGTATCAACTCCGTATCACCCATGTGCAAACAGACAAGCGGAATCCCCGAACAAGACAATAATACAAAACCTGAGGAAAAGGCTCGAAGCATCAAAGCACCAATGGAGAGAAATATTACCGGAGATATTATGGGCTTACAGAACTATATCGAAATCGAGCACCGGGGAGACGCCCTTCTCGTTGGTTTACGGGGCTGAAGCTCTTATCCTCGTAGAAGTTGGTGAACCGACCCTCCGGTTCCGATATGCAACCGAGGAATCAAACGGGGAGGCCATGGTCGTAAGACTCGACCTCACGGACGAGCTGCGCAAAAACGCATTGGTCCGTATTGCCGCTAAAAAATAAAGGGTGGAAAGATACTACAATCGGAGAGCCAATTTTCGTCACTTCCAAGTTGGGGACTTGGTACTCCGAAAGGTTACCTTGAACACCAAGAATCCCAACGAGGGAAAACTGGGCCCGAACTGGGAAGGACCCTACAAGATAACCGAGGTAACGGGCAAGGGATCATATCAGCTGGAGTCCATGGACGGGCAGCGGTTGTGCAATAACTGGAATGTGGCCCATCTAAAGAGATACTACTGTTAAGGTAAGGAAACCCCATGTTTTCTCTCTTTTTGACCTTTTCTTTTTTGCAGAGAGCCAAGCACCAGGCAGAGCAGAGAACCCAGAACTGAAAACACGTGTTGCACTCTTTTCCTTAGTACGATTTTGTCCCAAAATGGGTTTTCCGACAAGGTTTTAATGAGGCAACAAGTACAACGTGTTACTTGACAAAAACAAAGGACGAGTGTCCGGACCATCGAGGTCACGCCCTCCGAGTGGGGACTTAATAGCACTCACCCGACTTTGCAGCTTGGATAAATGCTAGGGGAATACTATGCCCACATCGAAGACTACCTCGGTCAAAGAAGACAGGGAAACTCAACACTTGCTACGACAAAATTGCCCCGGCCACCGACCATAGCCTCCGATGTAAGGACCAAACGATCATAATGAATCGTGTCCCATTTAGCATTTGCTACAGCAAAACTAAGGCCCGGCCATCGGCTATAGCCTTCGATGTAAGGACCAAACGATCATAATGAATCGTGTCCCATTTTATATTTGGTACGGCAAAGGCAGAAGGAATTAAAATTCTCATATGTACAAACATTTTGCAAACACAAAGTTATCGAAAGTTTGGATAACAAAATCTCGGGTGTCTTTCTGTTAAATGGACTTTACCCCGATGATAACCGCCGTATTTCGGCACTGCCTCATTCACATACCCTATACCGGGCACTGTGGTCGAAATTTCACAAAGGCGACGAGGTCACAATGATCCAAGCCAAAATTTGATAAACTTCCCCAAACGGGGACTGTTACGGCAAAATTTAGCCAAGGCCGAAAGACGCTCGGCCCTAAAATATTGCCGAAAAATACCGGCCCTAAGGAAATGCCTAGCGTTTCGGAGACATCTGAATTCACAAAGCATCGGGTAAGACCTACGGACACAATGAATTAATGACCGCGAGTCTACTTGTCCTAAAAAGGCATTACACAAGTCCTACGGGCACGAGGAGCTAACGACCACGAGTCAGCTCGCCCACAAAACGGACCAACAATTCTGGCAAAAATAGTAATGAACATTCAAGCAAGGAAACCAGAAGGATGGATTTCTCATTCATGTAAATTTATACAAAGGTGTTTTACATCAAAACCAAAGGCAAAAAGTAAAAACCAAGTACAGGCCCTATGCTATCCGGCTTGACTAGAGGCGGAGTGGTCGGACTCGATCCGCTCGGAGTCGTCTGATTCAGACCCAAGAGCGCGGTTGGCCTCCTCCTCGATCCCTTTGGCTTCGAGTATCTGGGCCGAAAGATTCTCAAAACCATGCTCAGCTTGCTCGAGGGTAATCCTCCGAGACTTCCACTTCTCATATTCGGCAACAATGGCAGTATGAGCCTCGGTGGCCTCCACATTCTTCAAAGCCTCCTCCAAATCGGTCTCGTCCTTGGCCAACTTTGCAGCCAAAACACCCCGGTCCTCTTCGAGGGCATCTTGCCTTCGAGTGGCCGCTTCGAGCTCGGCCTTGAGAGCATCATTTGCATTTACCGCCTACGCAAACTCAGTTTTCAGGTCCTCATACATCTGAGCCCTTTTCTCAGCTTTCTCCTCGAACGTCCTTATGCGCTCTTTGTACAGGGTAGTCTCAGATTCGAGCAGCCGGTTCTTCTAGGCCAAGCCCGTTGCATCGACCTTCACCAAATCTATCTCCCCCCGGAGTTGAGAAACTGTGACCTCGAGCTCATCCAGCTTCGAGGAAAATCGAGCATTCTCCCGGCTAAGACCGATCTTGTCAGCTTCAAGACTCCGATTGTACTCGGTCATCGCGGACAGCTCACTCTTCAACTGACAGTTCTCGTCCTTTGCCACATCAAGCTCAGGTCGGAGGTGGGAAAGAGCGACCGCCCGGTTCAACTCCTCCTCTTTCTCTCGGAGGAGGTGCAGATACTTCTCCGTTTCCCGGCCCTGGGCGTCCAGTTGGCCCCTAAGATCGTCCATATCTTGCTGGGCACGGACGAAGGCTTCGTTGACAAGCACCACACTCTGCGAATAAAACAAATTAAAAACTTGGATGAAACGAAATGGAAATTCTCGATGAAGCTGTGCACAAACGGCTATATATCTTACCCGGTTAGCAGCATGCATGCCCTCGTTCATAAGACATTGCCAGGAGACCCCGGTCATCTTGCACTTGTCTGAATCCGAGACCAGAGGCCTCAGATAACTCGCCACGCCCACCGGGCGAGAAAGGAAGCTACAATCTTCAGGGACGGTGATCGTAACCGATCTTTTTCTCCTCGGATCCACACTTGGGGCTGGAAAAATATGCACCAAGCTATCCCTAGCCCCAGAGTCGGAGGTCCGGCTAGCCGACCTCGTGGCCCGAGGGATCGGAAGATGCCCGAATCCAGCAGCTTCGCCGGTCGCAGGAGGAGTACCCGCGAACTTGTCCTCAAAATCATCGACCCTCGGAGCGGGACTATAGGAACTTGGACCGGCCTCAGTATCTTCAACAAAGGCCGGGGGCTCCGCAGTTCCAGCAGGCTCAAACTCGGGAGTCGGATGAGCGTCTACGGGGCTTCGGTCTCCAGTTCCGGCCCAGTCCTTTGGTCGGCTTCAGTAGTGGCCGCCTCTCGGGGCCTCTTTGCCCTTTGCAGGGGAGCATCTTCCGAAGAAGTTTCACCTGAAATGTCGACAAAGTCAATCGACCGAAGAGGAGCCGGGGAAAGAATTTCTTCCGCACCTGGGTATGGAACAGGAACCAAGAGACCTTCGCCAGCAGAAGGCAGGGGTGGAACGGAGACAGCCTCCTCCGGTATTGGATCCACAGAAGGGATTGAGCCGACTCTCCGAATGACGATATCGGGCTCTGTTTCGTCCCTTGAGGACCGAGCAACACCCCTCGCCTTTTTTTTTTTGGCTTTTGCCCCCTTTCAGAGGGCCTCTTCCTCTTTGTAGCATCGGCAAGAATACGAGACGAGCCAGCTGTGTCAAACTCGGGTGCCGATATTGTGGGCGCACTCGCCGATTCCGGTCTGGGGACCACCGAGCCCTTTGGCAGACCTGAAAATTAAAGATGTTAGCGAAGGTTGGAGGGTGTGACGGCTACGGATAATAAGAGATACGATAAACTTGGGTAAAAACAAAATACTACCGTGGTTTTGGGCGACCCATCGGCCACGTGACAGGTGGGTCCATGTCCGGTTGTCGTGGTCATACTGACTGAGGAGTGCCGTGACCCATTCATTGAGGTCACGGACGACCGGGGAAATGTATCCGTTGGCTAATAAAGATAAGAAAAGCAGTGAGAAAATAAGACCGAAGAATGACAAAACATATAAAGGCGATAACTCGAAGTACAGGCTTACGGTTGTTGCTCCACTCCTCCGGGAAGGGCATGAAATCATTCAGAATGATGTCCGAGGTCCGCACCCGGATGAACCGCTCCAACCAGCCTCGGTCTCTGGCTTCATCCATCTTCGAAAAGAAGGGATTCCGGTTGCGTTTTGCCAGTTTTATTATGCCGCCCCGGAAAAGCCTCGGGGAATATAGACGTATCAAGTGGGCCAACGTGAGCTCTTTTTCGGCATTATTGGCCAGTAGCCGGAGACACGCCACGACCCTCCAAACAATTGGGCCGATTTGGGCCAAGGTCACGCCGTAAGTCCGGCACATGTCAAGGATGACCGGGTCAATCGAAGGGTCGAGTTTGGGAGTAAAGGGGTAGGTGTAATCGTACAAAAAACCCCTTCGGTGGTCGGTGACTGATTTGTCCGGTCCGGGAGCAAAAACTTGGACCGAATGTGTATTCCACCCGCAGTCAGCCTAGAGCAGGTCGAGCTTATCCTCGGTAATGGAGGAAGGGTATCGTCTCACATCGAACCCCCTGTCGGACACCGACGAAGGTTTTTCAACCTCGAGGTCTTTGTTGAAGTTGAGTTTGGCCGGTATGATATCCGAGGTTGTAGGCTCGAAGGAGCTCTTTGCTTTAACCGGAGATACGGCCTCGGTTCCTGGGGATGAGACTGAGGGAATGTCATGAGAAGTGGTTTCAGACATTTCTAAAATATGAAAAAAGGAGATTGAGTGGGTTCTGAAAAGGAAGTGAAAAAGAGTAAGGGAACAGGCTGGCCAAGAAAGTGGCAGAACAAGAAGTAGCGACACTCGAGTAAAAGCAGTTAACAAAGGTGGTAGCAAGTTTGCTTCTTTTCACGTGGTGTGAGTGATGAATTAGCAGCAAATTTGTATTGAAGGAGAAGTAATGCATCAAAGAGTGAAAGAGAAGGGGAAATGGATCGTGAAATGTGAAAATGAAGGAGTGAAGAGCCTTATATAGGCATGGGAAGGGAGCGGTTACCAATGCCGGCCAATCAGGGGAAGCCACGTGTCCCCATAATTAATAAGAGGCGACTCAAAACGACGTGCGTACGGCGGTTGTCGGAATAGACCGCCCGGGATAAGACACGTGGCCGATGGAAAGGGAGACGTGACGCAACCGTTCCCGCCAAAATGAGAAGATAACGATGAGCCAATAGAGTCACCGGTTTCATGATTCATCCACTTCCCGTTACTCCGATAGATCGGTGGTCCGGAAAGTGTGGGGACTATCTGTATACGGTAAAAACCAGATATGAGTCATACCGGAGAAACGAGGAACCGAAGGAAGAAGAGGACGAGAGCATATATGAAGATTCTAGTTCTGAACCGGGGGAACGCTTTGACCAGAGCTAAGCAGAGGCACCATTTGGTTCGGTTTTTTCGTCACCGGACCGGTCGAGGCCGTTAGTCCGGTTATCCGTAGTCATTGGTCTGGTAAAGCCGTTGCGCGTGAGCCACGCGTCGGTAGCGTCCTGCCATGGTCAACCACCAACCATGCGTGTGTCAGACAGTACGGCTTACCTAATCCGCTCAGAGCTGTCCTTCTCTGTGTTTTTTAATGATTTGTATTGTGTGAGGCCCATAGAAGAGACACTATAAATAGGGCTCATCCCCCTCCATTGGGGGGTTGGCTTCTTCATTCTTCCAAGAACACTTGTAATAGAAAAACATATATGCAATTTCTCTCTCTCTAAGATTGGATTCGGTCCATAGCAATTATATGCGTTTCCGT
Source organism: Lycium barbarum (assembly GCF_019175385.1). Lineage (NCBI taxonomy): Eukaryota > Viridiplantae > Streptophyta > Magnoliopsida > Solanales > Solanaceae > Lycium > Lycium barbarum. The sequence goes on from NC_083344.1 coordinate 84,653,972, forward strand.
TGTATTTCTTCAAACAAGTATTGTACATCGTTTGGCAAACTTTAATACACTTCACCAATTGCTTTGCTACATAACGTTCATACATTCCATTTTCCACACGATTTATATCGGGATCCAAACACATATCCTATACCTACTTACAAATTCAATTGCTTATCCAAATTCGGGGTAAACAGACGGGACACCAGATTCAACAGCTGGAACCAACAGAGTCGGTGTAGCAACTATCAATCGCAGCAGCAGTACCCATCAAATTTGAGCTTCCAAAAGCAAGATTCAAGCTTGTCAGAAAAGAAGGCGTCACTTGGACCTTTGATTTCATAGATATGGACCGATGGAATTTTCTAGATTGGAGCTCAAATGGTGTCTCCATGGGTTACCGTACCAGTTTCTTTTTATTTTTGTTGTTTTTTGCTTTAGACCATGTATTTTGTTGGATGATTTGATTAACATAATAAAATAGTCACTAGGACCCACCCAGTGACCTTGAAGTTTTTTTTTTAAAAAGATACAGGTAATGCAAGTATTGGTGATTAAAAACTCAAATGGAGATTGTATTAGGGAAAATTCAGAGAGTGATCGAGTCAGACGTTGATACGTGGAAATAACCGACAAATTAGACGTGAGTCAGCGAGTGAGGCACCGAGCAAGCAGTGGCCGGTGAGGGCCTAGCTCGAATCACAGTCTCCGAAGACGAAGGCTATAAGTATCTGGAGAAGCATGCCAGTCTACCGGTCAAATGCGAGGAAGCCAAGCAGGCTACTGTTACGGCAGATACCGGGGCCTCCTCTAGGCTTTATTACACATTATTGCAGGCATTAATATTTGTAATTAAGAGGGCATGATTCATGGATCATGCTTCCCCTAGCTCAACCAATAATGGAGGGCTTCACTCCCCTTGTAACACATTCGGAATTCAGCTATCACAAATGCATTGTAAACACTTAGCAATTTCTTTAAGATCACTTATTCTTCATAGTGCCCGTCTAGCTCAGTCAGGATCCCTGTTCGGAGACTCAAGCTTACGACACCTCCAAGATCCAGGCTATTGTACTCTTAATATCATTTTATTGTCTTCTTTAAGCATATGCACTAGTTATTGCTTATTATCTTATCAATTTGGTCATTTTGATCAGCATGTCCATAAACCACGTATAGAAATTCAACTGTACTGTTTTACGGGTAAACAAAGATTGTGTTCCTATTGTTTTTATGCAAGGTGCATGCATAGTAATCATACACAATTGGAAATTCTAGCCTTGTTACAGGGATTGAAATTAGTTGCCCAACATGGACTAGATTCAATTATAACTGATTCACATAGCACTAAGGCAATAACATATATTACAGAATGAATATTTTTGCTCTAACAACATTATTATCGAGTTCAGGTTGTTAATAGACTAGTTAGAGAGCTCGAAGATCAAGTATTGATTTAGAGAAGGCAGTGTTATTGCAGATGTTATGGCACATAAAGGATCCAAGCAAGCCAAAGCTTTTGTCCACATCTATCTAGTTCCTCCTCTTTTTGCTTATTCAATTGTAATAGCGTATATATAGGTTAGGAACAAATTTTGCAAGAAACATTTTGACTGGTATGTGTACGTAATTATTTTTCTAGACCTGTTAGTGAAATCATCCTTGTTGATATTGTTTACCCTAAAAAGAGTACAGTTGAATTTGTATTGTGGTTTAAAGGATATGCGAATTGATTGTTATAAGCAAGAGTTAAAACTTAGTAATTGACAATTGAACTAAATAAATATAAGATAAATATTAAAGGATTTAGCCTGAGCCGAATGATCTTATAAGGTATCCTTCAATATATTGACTTCGGATGACCAATTTTCCTTCGGTGAGCTTGAATATCCGGTACAAAGAATAATAGAAAAAGCTTATAGAATTTATACTAATGGTCTTTAGCCAGTGAGAGTTGTCCTTCAATCATGAGATTATGATCCTTTTATAGGTGCAAATCATCAACCATTCATTTGCCAATTAATCACCACATAATGAACAATTATGGATAATTAATGTCCTTAGTTGCAGAGACATTACACTCGGATAAGCAGCTGGTCCGAATTCATAACAGTCATAACGTGTAAACCCTTCCGTGTCAATTGCTATGAATCGATTGCTCCGATCTTTAAATGTTATCTTATTCCTTCAGTTATTTCTCACAACAGATTCCTTCGAATTTCGTCATTATACATATGTCCACGTTACCTCATGCCATGTGTAAATAAAGAAGTTTTTACCCTATACAGATAGTTCCCTCACTGTAACACTCCGTAAATATGGGTTAGGTGTGAACGCGTTAAATGAGTATTAATGTGACATAATAGTTGTAAGAGTCCTACCAAAGGTGAATATGGGTGAAAATAGTCGTTTGAAATCAAGCGTAAGATTTGATAAAATCGTCTAAGTCTGGGTAGTCCAGGCTTCCAGCCTGATTATGTGAAAATCCGTTGAGACTTTGAGAAAACCTAAAACATGAAAGATGTAGGTCTTTGAAATACCTTTCCAACTATATATTATGGAGCTCAAATGGATCTTTGTACTAGGAGTTATGCTCGTTTTACTAGTCACTACGCAGTCTGCGCGACCGGCTTTAGGTGTGATCACGCACCAGAGGCAGTGTTACTGCCTTTGCTGCGTGATCATTGCATGGTTGGGCCTCCAACTGCATGGCTGCGCACTGAGAACGACATTTTAAAAGCCTAACTTTGTTATAACCCTTCCCCATCGTTTTGGCTGACTTTTTGGAGGAAAATAACCATAAGGACCTCAATCTCTAAGGTAAGTTCTTGCTTAAACCCTATTAGTTTTACACCAATCTTACATCAAATTAACCCTTGTTTATCATTCAAAATCATAGATTGTTGAAAACTGAAGAAAGAGAAGTTGAAGGAGACTTTGGGAAACTTCTTAAAGGTATGTTTTATGATTCTTCCTGGGATTATTGTCACGACCCAACCGGAGGGCCATGACGGGTACTAGGAGCTAACCTATCAAGCACCTCTTAGCATACTTCTTATAATCGTATCTAGGTGGAACACAAAGGATAACTCATAAATATCATAATCTATATGAGCATGAGTTCAAAGATAAAACACATCTATATAATCGTCAACAACTGTGCCCATATGTACGAGCCGACAAGGCTGCCAAAATGATGTACAAAAATATGAATCGATGAGCTTATAGAACATCTAACTATATACATTTGTCTACGAGCCTCTACAAGGAGTACAAAACATCATAAGGACGGGACAGGACCCCGCCATGCCCATATATATACACAAAAGTATAGTTCCAGTTGAACTGTAGCTCCAGAACAAATGGAGCGCTCCTGTATAGTCGCTGATGAAGCAGCCTAAGTGTCCGGTTTGTCTATCTGTCTACCTGCAGGCATGAACACAACATCCATAAATAAAAGGACGTCAGTAAGAGTAATGTACTGAGTATGTAAGACATGAATAACAACATAATAAAAATATGAATGAAGTTTGAGATAAGAGAAACAACCTGTATATCTGATGGCCTCTTAAGGCTGATATCATGCATGCTTAGCCTTTTTAAAAAAACATTTTCATACATACATATATAATATAACTGTTAGTGCTGCGGAACGTGCAGCCCGATCCATATATCATATCATCCTGTGTCCCGGGAAACATCATAATCTGCCCACTACAGTGATGTGCACATATACGTGCCTGCCCGGCCGACTATAGCCCAGTGCGGTGTGAGAAAATACATACATTTATATAAAGCATGCATGAGAGCTCAAATGAAAGCTATAAATCTATCGGAATGACGTAAGGTCGGTAAACCTCCGATTTTTATAGGGAACCATCATCTTCGCTATATCTCACCTTGAAAGAATAACTAGTATAAGGTGAGATCAACAACAATGAATAAAACCAATAATCATGGAACAAGCTCGATAATATCATAGGATCATCAAGAACCATAAGCTTTGGTATCTCTAAAAATGAACTTATCATCATCATGAAGAACATTTAACAATAGTATCATAAAAACCTTGAGAATCATGAGCTTCTAGCATTTTTAGGAATAAGGATATTATAGATATTGTGTTTAGGTTCACAACAAAGGAATCATGCCTTAAGAAAGAAAGGGTTAGCCTTAACATACCTTTACGTCTCGTTAACTATTTAACGTTCTCCTCACAAGCTCGCAAATCTACATTCAAGGGGATTCATACTAAGGTTATGTCTTGAAAACACTCTTAAATTCAAACTAGAGTAACTAATGGGCTAGCGGAATTTGTGCAGCAGTTCCCCGATTTTATTGATTTCCACCAAATTCTAAAACAACTCCCAAACAACAATAACGATATTAACAATTCCATATTTAAGAAATTATATACAATTTTACACCTAAAACAATCCAAAACTTCCTTCCAAATTCCATTCATGAACAACAACTACAACACAATGTCTCATAACTTTTCCTACCACAACTTCCTTCACCTTTATGACTTACTAATCTCCAGATCAACTCAATATAAGAATAAAGAGAGAACATACCTTAATATTGAAGAACCCTAACTTTCCCAACCATTTTTGCAACCCAAACTATCACAACTTTAACTAAGGGCAAGGACCATCACCATCTATGAGCTAGCTTAGGGTTTTTAAAGATTGATTCTTACTTGATTTAGCTTAGGATGTGTATGGATAGCTAGGGAGAGTAGAGAGAGCTTGAAGAGTCTAGAGAGTTCTGATTTTTTGGTGTAAAAATGATCCAAGTCGTGGCCCTTTTAATTTATAGGAGAGAGAAAAAATTTCACTGCCTGCAGATCGACGGCAAGGTCGATGGTCCATCGACTCGCAACGTCGAATGGCGGCAGCCCCTAATTCTCAGAGAGCTGTTCGACGGTGTACGTTGACGATCCATCGACCAGTAGACGGTCCGTCGACTTGCAACAGTCGAGTTGCTCAGCTGTCATACTCAGTTTTTCTGGTTTATTCCGCCTCTAATCTTTCCGATACTTGCTGTACGCAACTTAAACTCCCGCATACGTGGAATAATCATGTAGAATCTCTTATAACCTTGACTACAACCTCGCTTACTAACTTCACGTCGACTATCTTACGGCGAAACTCAACATATAAAATACGGGGTATAACATTCTCCCCCCGAATAACATTCGTCCCCGAATGTTAAACTCTTAAGGGTTCTACAAAATTTTTGCCGGAGTTTCTCCTGTAACGGTACCTTTGCCACCCTATCATAACAACCCAAAATACATAATGCGTCATAAGGATACAACAACAACAATAACAATAATGTCCCCATACGACCAAGAAATCATAAAAAGAAAACATTATGCATCTGAAGACAATGGTGTCCCTGTCTGAACCTCCTCTGGCAGTGGAAACAATTGTGGATACCTGGACCTCATATCATCTTCAGCTTCCCAAGTCATTTCTTCCTTATTCCCGTTTCTCCATAAAACTTTAACTGAAGCTACATCTTTAGTCCTTAATCTCCGAACTTATCTATCTAGGATAGCAATGGGAACCTCTTCATAAGCTAATTGCTCGGTAACCTGAACATCATCTACATATACAACCCTGGAAGGAACTCCAATACATTTGCGAAGCATTGATACATGGAAAACTTGGTGAACTGTCTCCAAATTTGAAGGTAGATCTAACTCATAGGCTACCTGGCCCACTTTGCGTACATATTTTATGGCCCAATATACCAGGGACTAAACTTCCCCTTTCTACCAAATCTCATGACTCCTTTCATCGGTTATACCTTTAAGAATACCCAGTCACTAACTTGGAATTCTAAATCTCATCGGCAATTTTTCGCATAGGACTTTCGTCGACTTTGGGCTGTCAATAATCGATCCTGAATAAGCTTGACCTTTTCCACTGCTTGTTGGATCAACTCTGGCCCTACTAACTTTGTCTCCCATGATTTGAAGCATCCAATTGGTAATCTACACTTTCACACATATAAAGCTTTATACGGGGCCATTTGAATACTGGAATGATAACTGTTGTTGTATGCAAACTCAATGAGCGGAAAATGATCATCCCAACTGCCTCCGAAGTCTAACACACATGCTCTTAACATATCTTCGAGGTTCTGAATAGTACGCTCAGCTTATCCATCAGTCTGGGGGTGAAATGCTGTGCTAAGACTTACCTGAGTCTCCTAACCCTGTTGAAAGGACTTCCAAAAGTTATCTGTAAACTGCGCACCTCTGTCAGAGACAATGGATACCGGAACACCATGGATTCGTACTATCTCTTTGATATAGAGCTTTGCATAATCTTCAGCTGCGTACGTAGTTCTAACAGCAGAAAATGAGCTGACTTTGTGAGTCTATCCACAATTACCCCTTTAGAATCATACACCATTACCCATATTAAATCATACTTACGCTGAGAATGAGGTAAGCCTGTAGTGAAATCCATATTAATTACTTCCCTTTTTCAAGTCAGAATCTCCATAGCTTGTAACAATCCTTCAGGTTTCTAATGCTCGATCTTTACCTGCTGACAGTTAGGACATTGAGCTACGAACTCTGCTATGTCTTTCTTCATTCATCCCACCAATAAATAGACTTAATATCATGATACATCTTCGTCGCTCTCGGATGAACAGAATAACGGGAACAATGGCCTTCTCCCAAAATCTAGCGACGTAACCCCGCTACATCAGGAACACATAATCTGCCTTGGTATCTAGGAACTCCATCTGCAGGAATATCAAATGGTGACTTCTTCTTCTGAGGGACTGTATCTCGATAATGAACTACCATAGGATCCTCATACTGGCGCTTTTTCACCTCAACTACTAAAGACGAGATAGCTGAATCCTGGATAGTTCCTGTATCACCCGAATCCAATAATCGGACTCTTAGGCTAGGTAACTGCTGGACCTCACGAGCTAGCTCCCTTTTCTCTGGCTGGACATCACATAAACTACCCATGGATTTGCGGCTAAGAGCATCAGCTACTACATTTACCTTTGCAGGATGATATAAAGTACTAACATCATAATCTTTCAATAGCTCCAACCATTGCCTTTGCTGCAAATTCAACTCCTTCTGCTTGAAAATATACTGGAGGCTCTTATGGTCTGTATAGATATTAACATGAACGCCATACGAATAATACCTCCACATCTTTAATGCATGAATCACCGCAGCCAACGCTATATCATGGGTCGGGTAGTTTTTCTTGTGTTTCTGCAACTGCCTTGGAGCATAAGCAATAACTTTACCGTGCTGCATCAACACACAACCTAGTCCAATATCTGAAACGTCACAATAAATAACATAGCCCTCCGATCCTTTTGGAAGTGTCAGAACTGGGGCCGAAGTCAATTTGTTCTTCAGCTCTTGGAAACTGCCGCTCGTAAGCGTTCGTCCATTGAAACTTAGCTTCTTTCTGAGTCAGCTTCGTCAGTGGTGCAGAAAAGGAAGAAACAATTCTACAAATCTTCTGTAATAACCTGCCAGATCCAGAAAACTACAAACTTCAGTAGGTGTTGTAGGTCTTGGCCAAGTCTTCATAGCTTCAATGTTCTAGGTATCCACCTGAATATCATCAACCTAAATAATGTGCCCCAGAAAAGTCACGGAATTCTACCAAAACTCACATTTAGAGAACTTCGCATATAACTTCCGAGCTTAAAGAACTTTGAGGATAGCATGTAAATGGCCGGCATGCTCTGCCTCAGATCGAGAATACACCAAAATATAATCGATGAACACAATCACAAATGAATCTAAGAAAGGCCTGATACGCTGTTCATCGAATCCATAAATACTGCCGGTGCATTAGTCAATCCGAATGACATTACCCGAAACTCGAAATGGCCATATCTAGTTTTGAAGGCCGTCTTCGGAATGTCCTTCTCTCTGATTCTCACCTGGTGGTACCTCGATCTCAAATCTATCTTTGAGAACCATTTGGCGCCTGCAACTGATCAGATAAATCATCAATCCTTGGAAGTGGATACTTGTTCTTTATCGTCACCTTATGCAGCTGTCTGTAATCGATACACATTTGCAAGCAACCATCTTTCTTCCTTACAAATAACACTGGTGCTGCCCACGGCGACGTACTAGGCCTGATAAAACCTTTTTCAAGCAAATCCTTTAATTACTCCTTCAACTCTTTCAATTCTGCAGGAGCCATTCTATAAGGAGGAATAGATATTGGTTCAGTATCTGGTAGCACACCAATGGCAAAATAGATCTCCCGTTCTGGTGGAAGACCTAGAAGCTCATGCAGAAATACATCTGGAAACTCATTAACTACTGGGACAAACTGATGAGTTGGCAGCTTTGCTTCTGTATCCTGAACACGTACTAGATGATAAATACACCCCTTAGCAATCATCTTTCTTGCCTTAAGAGAGGAAATAAACCTACCTCTCGGGGACGCTGTATTACCCTTCCATTCTAAAACTGGCTCTTCTGGGAACTGAAAACGAACCATTTTCCTTCTACAATCAACATTGGCATAACAAGAAGCCAACCAATCCATACCCATAATGACATCAAAATCTACCATAGTTAGCTCAATCAAATCAGCCATGGTATGACGGTCACAAACTACAACCACACAATTTCTATACACTCGTCTAGCTATCACTGGATCACTAACGGGTGTAGACACTTCGAAAGGTTTAATTGACTCAGGTTTCACCCCAAACCAATCGGTAATATAAGAAGTAACGTACAACAATGTAGAACCTGGATCAATCAATGCATATACGTCATAAGAAGATACTGATAATATACTTGTAACCACATCAAGTGAAGACTCGAGATCCTGTCGCCGAGCTAGTGCATAGATACAGTTCTGAGGACCGGTCGAACTAGATGCTCCCCTTATACCTTACCACGGCCTGCTAGTGTCTGTGAACTCTACCCTAGAGGGCGTACTGATGATAAAAACTAGTTGCTGATCCCGTGGGCTGAACCATACCTCTACTACCTCTCGATGGACAGTCGCGCATTATATGGCCTATCTGGCTGCAAGCATAACAAGCATCTGAACCCAAGCGACACTGCCTGAATGTAGCTTACCACACTGAGTACATCATGGTAAAGGTGGCCTCATCTGACCTGAATCACCCCTAAAATAGGAACTCGAGGCTCTAAAACTCTGACCTGGTTCGGAATAAATAGGGCGATCAAATCTCTTGCCTGTAAACCGCAGAGGTGCACTAGCTGCTGAATGGCCTGAGTGCCTGGAATACTACTGCCTCTGACCCCCTCTGAACTCACTAACAACACCTGAGGATCTGGTCCTCTTACTATAACTCCTATCATACTCACGCTCACTCCTCCACTGCTGTTATCGCTCCTCAAGATTCTGGGCATGAGCCTGAATGCGAGAGATATCCATGCCCTTCTGAAGTGAGGCCATCAGACAATCATCAATCAAATGTGGCCCCAATCTATTCACAAATCGGTGAACGCGATCTCCCATATCAGCTACCATAGGGGGAGCATACCTAGCCAAGGAATTAAAACGAATGCTATACTCCCGGGAACTTATGTTTCCCTGTCTAAGGTTTAGAAATCTATCAGCTTTGGCCTGTCGAACCTCTGGCGGTAAATAGTGTCGGAACCAGTGGAGGTGCATTTACCCCTCTAGAAGACACCCAAGTACTATACCAATGAACAACCACATCTCGCAATCTATAAGAGGCCAACTCTACCGACTCAACATCTGAATCATGTATTACCCGCAATGTCCTCAACATCTCGTCTATGAAGTTCTGCGGGTCCTCATCCGGTTTTGACCCAAAGAATTCTAGAGGGTCCAAACTAATGTAATCACGGACTCTGGAGCTAACAGCTCTATCACCATGACCCGTACCTTGCCGCTGAGCCTGAGCAGCTACTAACTGGGTCAACAACTGAATGACCTCCCTCATCTCTTGGCCTGAGGCATCCGGTGGAGGAACTGGGGGTAGGGGTGGGCATGGTGCGGTATGGTATGGTATTTGAAACTTCAGTACGGTAATTTTGATTTTTGATTTCTAAAAATACTTTACCATTACCGTCCCAAATTAATTCGGTATGATTCAGTATTTTAAAGTTCGGTTTCGGTATTTTACAGTACGGTAAATCGCTACCATAGTTTGTCCAACTTCGACTAACATATACTCATATCGAGGAGAATTATGACTTCCACTACTTAAGAAACGTCTCAATTATTATTTACTAAACACCTTACACATGTAAAAATATTCAAAGGAAAGTACAAGCAATCCCCTTCGTAAATCAATTACACAAAAAATATATTTAAATCAAGATAGAGTAGTCAAAGTTCCAATGTTTAAACAATTAGTTTTCTAATAATACTAGTTTATATATTTGTTCGTATTCTAATAATAAGATATATGAATTGTATATGTAATTATATACTTCGGTATGGTATTCGGTATTTCAGTATTTTCTTTATGAATACCCAATACTGTACCGAATACCAAACTTTTCAATAATGCATACGAACTACCGTAATATCGAAACCGCAGTATAAAATTTTTTGGTTTTGATATGGTAATCGATATCTACCATACCATGGACACCCCCAACTGGGGGTGCTGGAGCTAGAAGTGGGGCTCCTTTTTGCTCCTCTGGAGCGGGCGGAGTGTGAGAGGACCAAAATGGAACCTCATTCTGGGACTCGCCCTCCTCAACATCTATAGGTGGTACCCGTTCAATCCTCCTACCTGCCGCTGACTTGCCCTTCTGGGCCGCAGTAGCTTTTCGCTTCACAGGCATCGTTGTAATCATAACACACTGTTAGGAAAAGGGAACTCTTATAACATGGCTCTATGGCACGATCTACGATGAAAAATAAAGGCTAATCATTCCTAAATGCTCTGCAGCCTCCTGTTTATAAGGGTGGCACGCTTCACACTCATAAACAAAATTCTACGGGAAATGGCTCGTAGACACACCATAGGACAAACTGCTCTGATACCACTTTTGTCACGACCCAACCGGAGGGCCATGAAGGGTACCCGGAGCTAACCTATTGAGCACCTCTTAGCATACTTCTAACAATCGTATCTAGGTGGACCACAAATGATAAGTCATAAATATCATAATCTAAAAGAGCACGATTTAAAAGATAAAACAAACCTATATAATCGTCGGCAACTGTGCCCATATGGACGAGCCAACAAGGGTGTCAAAATGATATACAAAAATATGAACCGATGAGGTTACATAACATCTAACTATATACATCTGTCTATGATCCTCTACAAGGAGTATAAAACATCATAAGGACGGGATAGGACCCCGCCTGTCACGACCCAACCGGAGCGCCGCGACGGGTACCCGGTACTAGCCCACCCGGGCACCTCTTAACATACCTTTACATTTATATCTAGGTGAGCCACATATTATATCATACATATCTATTCATCCATCATGCTAGTCCCATTGGACAACAATACCTTTATATCATCATTGACATCTATGCCCATATCAATGTACATAAGCCGACGAGGCTAACAAAATGAAATCCAAAATATAGGACGACAAGGCCAAACACATCTAACTATATACACATGTATACGAGCCTCTAAGGAGAGTATGTCATATCATATAGGCGGGACAGGACCCCGCTAGGCCCATAAATATATACACAAAAGAATGAGTACCAAAAGCTTTAGCTCTGAAATAAATGGAGCTCCGCTATGTAGTCCCTGAGTAATGTAGCTACGAATCAAGTCTGTCTCCCTGGGCACCTGCGGGCATGACGCAACATCCACAAACAAAAGGATGTCAGTACAAAGAATGTACTGAGTATGTAAAGCATGATCAATATCAATGTAGAGGCATAATAAGCAACATGAGAAACAGCATAAGATGGGAGATAGTAGAATCGTCGTCATAAGCACTTACTTACCTTTCATAGGGACTTTCCATTTCTATTGCGTAATTATGTACATACATCCGTATCTGTATCCGTATTCATATCCGTACTCATTTACATTTCGTATCCGTGATCGTACTCATATACATATTCTTATTCATATTCGTATTCATACTCATATCTATATCATATACATATCCATATCATGTACATATCCATATCATATACATATTTATATCATATACATACGTGGCCAACCAAGGCTTCAGGGTTGCACATACCTGGCCCTACCAAGGCTTCAGGGTTACATCTACCTGGCCCTACCAAGGCTTCAGGGTTATATCTACCTGGCCCTACCAAGGCTTCAGGGTTATCTGTACCAACTGTAGAGGTATGCGCGCGTTACATAAATATATACATATTCTACCCGGCCTTATAAGCTCGGGGTTCCATAATAGTCATACAAAGATACATATACATAATAGCTCATAAGCATCTTTACTATTATCATCACTATCATTATCGTCATCGTCAGCGTCATTACCATTATAGTCATCATAAATATCTTTGTCACCGTTATCGTCATTCATTACATCTATATTTATGGACTTACTCGTCATATGAGGAACTTAGTATAATCGTAACATATCGAGAATCATGAGCTTAATAGCTCGGACGATAGAATCATTTGAAGGACATCATAGACTTATAGAAGATTTAAATGATTGGTCAAAGAACTATGCCTTAGGAAAGAAGGATTAGCCTTACATACCTTTCCGTTCAACTATTTTACCACTTGCACGTTCTCCTTCAACGCACACGTTTCTACCTTCATTAAAGTCATACTATCATTAGAAATCGATAGCTAGCATACATGACTAAGGCTAGAGAAAATTGGACAGCATCCCCTTTATTTATACGACATTCCTCCATACCATATATCAACTCCCAAACGTCAACAATACATTCACAATATCACAACAATAGTCCTTATTCATTCTACATTATCCATATTTCTCAATTCACCTCAAGTTATCCATATCCATGGTCATAACACACGATTACATTCGTTCATATACAATGTCTATCCCATGTTCTTAACATCATTTATAATGTATCCATATCACAACACATCAAGAATCATGACTCAATTCAAGCTACTACTCACAAACATCACTACTCTCACATTCAAGACCCATTTTCTATATCCTTTTACAATCCAAGTGTTTCAATTTTCAAACACCTTAAACAACATGGAAATATCATAAAACTTACCTTAGATGGTGAGGGAATGAATCTTGAGTGGATATACTTCACTTGAACCAAACCCTTGTTCTCCTCCAATGGAATTTCTTGTGGTCCTCTAACCCTTGGAAGCTTTCTAACACAAAAACACTTGATTCTAGTCTTTGATCTTTGTGTTCTCTTGGACTTGAGTGGAATATGTTTAGAGAAGGGTTTTTGAGCTCTCAACACTTGTGGAATATGAAAAATTAAGTAAAAGAACCCAAGGCGTCTATTTATACAAACATTGAAAATCAGCCCGTCGAGACTTCCACGGACACTTATGCGGTCCGTATAACTTTGCACGGACCGTATAAGTGGTCATGGTTCACGAACCAGCAAACCAACTCCGTGCTGGGAGTTTATACGGACACCTTATATGGTCCGTATAAGTGTCCGTGGTTCACCACCATGGAACACTTTGTTGCTGTTGGGTTATACAGAGCATTATATGGTCCGTATAACATTCCACAGGCCGTATAATGTGGTCGTGTAACTCACAGTTTTTTCGAAGTTGTTCTCGTCGTTTCGTTCGATCTCCAATCCTTATGGAAACTTCTTGACACTTGTATAATACTTTATTATCCATTCAATAGGCTTTATATCAGTCCTTTAAAACATCACCACATAAACATTAGCTCAATCATAACCGAATTTCTCCGAACACGACTTACGTTTCGCTCTCTTCAACAAACTAAGCTTCACATATTCATAGAACTTCAAAACCTTTTTGTATGAAATTCAAGCTATCGAATCCTTCGCTTAACCTCGTAGGGGTTTCATAATCACCTTAAGCTCACATTAACCCATCCACAAAGCAACACATACGGAATTTCCGAGGTGTAACATTCTCCCCCCTTTAAGAACATTCGTCCTCGAATGTTAAGTCATCGGGGATTCTATAAAAATTGAGTTTCCTTTGTAATACAACACTACCATCCTGCCACAACATCCCATAATAACAATGCCTCACAGGTCCACAACATAATAGCAATAGAATTTGGCCACACACAACCCAAAAGCATAAAAGGAAAACATACGTACCTTATGATCTTGATATCTTATCTTGGATTTCTTCTAAGGGATGAAATAAATGCGGGTACTTGGATTTCATATTTTCTTCTGCTTCCCATGTCATTTCTTCTGGTTTATTGCTTCTCCATAAAACCTTAAGTGAGGCCACTTCTTTGTTTCTAAGCCTCCGTACTTGCCTATCTAATATGGCAATGGGTACCTCTTCATAACGTAACTTTTCTGTCACTTGTACATCACTTACGGGCACGATCCTAGTAGGATCTCCAACATATTTACGAAGCATCAAGACATGAAAAACTGGGTGAACTGACTCTAAATCAGGAGGTAGATCTAACTCATAGGCCACTTTGCCTACTTTGCGCATAATTTCATAAGGCCCAATGTATCGGGGACTAAGCTTCCCCTTTTTGCCAAATCTCATTACACCTTTCATTGGTGACACTTTCAAGAATACCCAATCTTTCACTTGGAACTCTAAGTCCCTTCGACGATTATCCGCATAGGACTTTTGACGACTTTGGGCTGCTAATAACCGATCTTGTATGAGCTTGACTTTCTCCATGGCTTGCTGGACCAATTCTGGCTCTATCAATTTAGTCTCTCCTACCTCAAACCACCTAATTGGGGATCTACACTTTCGCCCATATAAAGCCTCATACGGTTCCATTTGAATGCTAGAATGATAACTATTGTTATAAGCAAATTCAATGAGTGGCAAGTGATCATCCCAATTACCTCGAAGATCTATCATACATGCCCGTAACATATCTTCAAGAGTCTGAATGGTACATTCAGCTTGTCCATCGGTCTGCGGGTGAAATGCCGTGCTAAGGCTCACTCGGGTCCCTAAACCCTCTTGGAAAGATTTCCAAAAATTAGCTGTAAACTGAGTCCCTCTATCGGAGATAATAGATTCTGGGACACCATGGAGTCGCACTATCTCTTTAACATAAGGTTTTGCATAATCTTCCGCCATATACGTCGTTCTGACTGGTAAGAAATGAGCTGACTTCGTGAGCCTATCCACAATCACCCATATAGAATCATACTTACGTCGAGAACGGGGCAAGCCTATAATGAAGTCCATGTTAATTACTTCCCACTTCCAAGTTGGAATTTCTATAGCTTGCAACAATCCGCCCAGCTTTTGGTGCTCGATTTTCACTTGTTGACAGTTGGGACATTTAGCCACGAATCCCGCTATATCTTTCTTTATCCCATTCCACCAATATATAGACTTAAGATCAAGATACATTTTCGTCGCTCTAGGGTGAACAGAATAACGGGAACAATGAGCTTCTCTCAATATCTGGTGGTGTAAACCTGCCACATTAGGAACACATAGTCTGCCTCGGCATCGGAGAACTCCGTCTCTCGCAATCTCAAATGATGACTCCTCCTTCTGAGGGAGTGTATCTTTGTAATGCATTAGTATGAAATCTTCATATTATCGCTCTTTCACTTCCGCTACTAGCGACGAGACTGCTAAATTCTGAATGGTGGTTCCCCTGCTCCCTGAGTCCACTACTTGAACTCCTAGACTAGCTAACTGCTGGAGCTCACTAGCCATTTCTCTATTCTCTGGTCGTACATCATACAAACTCCCCATAGATC
This sequence comes from Lycium barbarum, assembly GCF_019175385.1. Lineage (NCBI taxonomy): Eukaryota > Viridiplantae > Streptophyta > Magnoliopsida > Solanales > Solanaceae > Lycium > Lycium barbarum. The sequence continues at coordinate 84,669,811 of NC_083344.1, forward strand.
TACGGCTAAGAGGATCAGCCACAACATTTGCCTTTTCGGGGTGATATAGGATATCAACATCATAATCCTTTAGCAATTCCAACCATCGTCGTTGCCGCAAATTCAACTCTTTCTGGTTGAAGATATACTGAAGACTCTTATGATCTGTATAAATATCCACATGGACACCATATAAATAATGTCTCCATATATTTAATGCATGAACTACCGCAGCCAATTCTAGATCATGGGTTTGATAATTTTTCTCATGTTTCCGTAATTGCCTTGAAGCATACGCAATCACCTTACCATGTTGCATCAACACACAGCCTAGCCCAATGCCTGAAGCATCGCAATAAACAACATATCCTTCCAATCCTTCTGGAAGTGTCAGGACTAGGGCAGAAGTCAATCTATCTTTTAACTCTTCGAAGGTACGTTCACAAGCATCTGTCCATTGACACTTTGTTGATTTCTAGGTTAAATTTGTGAGTGGTGCAGAAATAGAAGAAAAACCCTCAACAGATCTCCTGTAATAACCTGCTAAGCCCAGAAAGCTATGAACCTCCGTAGGAGTTGTGGGCCTTGGCCAAGTCTTCACGGCCTCGATCTTTTGGCTATCTACCCGAATACCATCGGCTGCAACAATGTGCCCCAAAAATGTCACTGAGTTCAACCAAAACTCACACTTAGAAAATTTTGCAAACAACTCTCGAGTTTGAAGAACGCTAAGGACGGCACGTAAATGATCCGCATGTTCTGCCTCGGGATCTAGAATACACCAAGATATCGTCGATAAATACAATCACAAACAGATCTAGGAAGGGCCTGAACACGTTGTTCATTAAATCCATAAATACTGCCGGTGCATTAGTTAGCCCAAAAGACATTACCCGGAACTCAAATTGGCCATATCTTGTTCTGAAGGCTGTCTTAGGGATATCTTTCTCCCTAACTCTCACTTGATGATACCCGGACCTCAAATCGATCTTTGAAAACCATTTGGCACCTTGTAATTGATCAAATAAGTCATCAATCCTCGGAAGAGGATATTTGTTCTTAATCGTCACCTTATTCAATTACCGATAGTCAATGCACATTCTCAAGGAGCCATATTTCTTGCGGACAAACAATACGGGTGCTCCCTACGGGGATGAACTAGGCCTAATAAAGCCTTTCTCAAGCAAGTCTTTCAATTGCTACTTCAACTCTTTCAATTCTGCGGGAGCCATTCTATAAGGGGGAATAGATATAGGTTTAGTGTCTGGCAACACATCAATAGTAAAATCAATCTCCCGCTCAAGAGGGAGGCCTGGAAGCTCTTCCGAAACACATCCGGAAATTCATTCACCACGGGAACTGACTGAAAAGTTGGCGGTTCAGCTTCTACATCTTGAACCCGAACTAGATGATAAATACATCCTTTTGTGATCATTTTCCTTGCCTTTAGATAGGAAATAAACCTACCTTTTGGTGACGTAGTATTCCCTTTCCATTCTAAAAGTGGTTCTCCCGGAAATTAGAAGCGAACCATTTTCATTCTACAATCAACATTGGCATAGCAAGAAGCCAACCAATCCATGTCCATAATAACATCAAAGTATACCATTTTTAGTTCATGTAAGTCAACCATAGTACGACGGTCACAAATCACAACTATACATTTTCTATATACTCGGCTAGCTATTACCGATTTGCCAACGGGGGTAGACACCTCAAAAGGTTTGATCGACTCCGGTTCGATTCTAAATCGACCCGCAATATACGGAGTAACATATGACAATGTGGAGCCCGGATCAATCAAAGCATATACATCATGAGAAAATACCGATAATGTACCTGTGACCACATCAGGAGAAGACTCAAGATCTTGGCGTCCAGCCAAAGCATAAATACGGTGCTGAGGACCGCTAGAACTGGGGACTCTCCCTCTGCTTCTACCATGGCCGACTGGCGCATGTGAACCTGACCCTATAGGGAGTACAGATGCTGAAGATTCGGCTACCGATCCAGAAGGCTGGGTCCTACCTCTACCATGAACTGAGGGGCAATCACGCATAATATGGCCTGGTCGACCACATGAATAGCAAACCTCTGAACCGGATCGGCACTGCCCCCAATGTAACTTCCCACACTGGGAATATCGTGGTATGGGTGGCCTCGCCTGACCCGAATCACTTCTAAACTGAGACCCCGAAAAACTCTGACTCGGCCCGGAACGAGTAGATCTATCAAATCTCTGGCCTGAAAACCGTGGAGGCGCACTAGTCATAGAATGGCCTGAATGCCTAGAAAATTGCTGTCGGTGCCCGCCTCTAAACTCACTCATCGGACCTGAAGATCTCGCTCTCTTGCTATGTCCCCTATCATGCTCACGTTCACTTCTTTGCTGTTGTAGACTTTCTTCCAAATTTTGAGCATGGGCTTGAATGCGTGAAATATCCATATTGTCCTGAAGGGAAGCGGTCAAGCACCTATCCATCAAATGTGGCCCTAGGCCTTTCACAAATCGGTGTACCCGATCACCCATATCCGCTACCATGGCCGAAGCATACGTAGCCAAAGAGTTGAAGCGGAGACTATACTCTAAAGCACACATGCTACCTTGCCTCAAATTCAAGAATTTATCGGCTCTAGCTCGCCGAACTTCTGCAGGCATATAGTGTCGGAGGAAAGCATCAACAAATTCTTGCCATACCGGGGTGCATTGGCTCCCCGTGAAACCATCCAAACCGTGTACCAATGGATCGAGACATCCCTCAATCTATAGGACGCTAACTCCACCGACTCGGTGTCCGAAGCATGTATCAAGCGAAGCGTCCTTAACATTCCATCAATAAAATTCTGAAGGTCCTCATCCGGCTTTGATCCAAAGAATTCCGGAGGGTTCAAGCTAATGATGTCACGGGCCCTTGCACTAACAGCCCTATCACCTTGCCCTGTACCTTGTCGCTGAGTCTGAGCGACAACCAATTGAGTAAGCAAATGAATGACCTCTTTTACATCTTGGCTTGAAGCATCCGGTGGAGGAGCTTGAGGTGCTGGAGCTGGAGCTGAGGCTCCCTCACGCTCCTCAGAAATAGGCACTGTCTGGGAGGGCTGAGATTGAGCCGCATTCTGGGACTCACTTTCCTCTACAACTGTTGGCGGTGCTCTTTCGGCCCGCTTTTCTACCGCTGTCTTGCCCTTTTGGGTCGCTGTAGCCTTTCTCTTTACAGGCATCTCTGAAATACATAATACACGGTTAAGGAGAAAGAAGTTCTTATATCATAGCTCTATCACACGATGTTATGAAGAAAGAAGGTCAATCATTCCTAAAAATGCCCGCAGCCGCTTGTTTATAAGTGTGGCGCGCAACACACCCATAACCAAGACTCTACTGGACACGGCTCGTAGACACACCCTAGGACGAAACTGCTCTGATACCACTTTTGTCACGACCCAACCGGAGGGCCGCGACGGGCACCCGGTACTAGCCCACCCGGGCACCTCTTAACATACCTTTACATTTATATCTAGGTGAGCCACATATTAAATCATACATATCTATTCATCCATCATGCTAGTCCCATTGGACAACAATACCTTTATATCATCATTGACATCTATGCCCATATCAATGTACACAAGCCAACGAGGCTAACAAAATGAAATCCAAAATATAGGCCGACAAGGCCAAACACATCTAACCATATACACATTTCTACGAGCCTCTAAGGAGAGTATGTCATATCATATAGGCGGGACAGGACCCCGCTAGGCCCATAAATATATACACAAAAGAATGAGTACCAAAAAGCTTTAGCTCCGAAAGAAATGGAGCTCCGCTATGTAGTCCCTGAGTAATGTAGCTACGAATCAAGTCTGTCTCCCTGGGCACCTGCGGGCATGACGCAGCATCCACAAACAAAAGGACGTCAGTACGAAGAATGTACTGAGTATGTAAAGCATGATCAATATCAATATAGAGGCATAATAAGCAACATGAGAAACAACATAAGATGGGAGATAGTAGAATCGTCGTCATAAGCACTTACTTGCCTCTCATAGGGACTTTCCATTTCTAGTGCGTAATTGTGTACATACGTCCGTATCCGTATCTGTATTCATATCCGTACTCATTTACATTTCGTATCCGTGATCGTATTCATATACATATTCTTATTCATATTCGTATTCATACTCATATCTATATCATATACATATCCATATCATGTATATATACATATCATATGCACATTTATATCATATACACACCTGGCCAACCAAGGCTTCAGGGTTGCACATACCTGGCCTTACCAAGGCTTCTGGGTTGCCTCTACCTGGCCCTACCAAGGCTTCAAGGTTATATCTACCTGGCCCTACCAAGGCTTCAGGGTTATATCTACCTGGCCCTACCAAGGCTTCAGGGTTATTCGTACCAACTGCAGAGGTGTGCGCGCGTTGCATAAATATATACATATTCTACCCGGCCTTATAAGCTCGGGATTCCATAATAGTCATACATAGATACATATACATAATAGCTCATAAGCATCTTTACTATTATCATCACTATCATTATCGTCGTCGTCAGCGTCATTACCATTTTAGTCGTCATCAATAGCTTTGTCACTATTATCGTCATTCATTACATCTATATTTATGGACTTACTCGTCATATGAGGAACTTAGTACAATCGTAACATATCGAGAATCATGAGCTTAATAGCTCAGACGATAGAATCATTTGAAGGACATCATAGACTTATAGAAGATTTAAATGATTGGCCAAAGAACAATGCCTTAGGAAAGAAGGGTTAGCCTTACATACCTTTCCGTTTAACTATTTTACCACTTGCACGTTCTCCTTCAACGCACACGTTTCTACCTTCATTAAAGTCATACTATCATTAGAAATCGATAGCTAGCATACATGACTAAGGCTAGAGAAAATTGGACAACATCCCCTTTATTTATACGACATTCCTCCATACCATATATCAACTCCCAAACGTCAACAATACATTCACAATATCACAACAATAGTCCTTATTCATTCTACATTATCCATATTTCTCAATTCACCTCAAGTTATCCATATCCATGGTCATAACACACGATTACATTCGTTCATATACAATGTCTATCCCATGTTCTTAACATCATTTATAACGTATCCATATCACAACACATCAAGAATCATGACTCAATTCAAGCTACTACTCACAAACATCACTACTCTCACATTCAAGACCCATTTTCTATATCCTTTTACAATCCAAGTGTTTCAACTTTCAAACACCTTAAACAACATGGAAATATCATAAAACTTACCTTAGATGGTGAGGGAATGAATCTTGAGTGGATATACTTCACTTGAACCAAACCCTTGTTCTCCTCCAATGGAATTTCTTGTGGTCCTCTAACCCTTGGAAGCTTTCTAACACAAAAACACTTGATTCTAGTCTTTGATCTTTGTGTTCTCTTGGACTTTTGTGGAATATGTTTAGAGAAGTGTTTTTGAGCTCTCAACACTTGTGGAATATGAAAAATGAAGTAAAAGAACCCAAGGCGTCTATTTATACAAACATTGAAAATCAGCCCGTCGGGACTTCCACGGACACTTATACGGTCCGTATAACTTTGCACGGACCGTATAAGTGGTCGTGGTTCACGAACCAGCAAACCATCTCCCTGCTGGGAGTTTATATGGACACCTTATACGGTCCGTATAAGTGTCCGTGGTTCACCACCATGGAACACTTTGTTGTTGTTGTTGGGTTATACGGAGCATTATATGGTCCGTATAACATTCCACAGGCCGTATAATGTGGTCGTGTAACTCACAGTTTTTCCGAAGTTGTTCTCGTCATTTCGTTCGATCTCCAATCCTTATGGAACCTTCTTGACACTTGTATAATACTTTATTATCCATTCAATAGGCTCTATATCAGTCCTTTAAAACATCACCACATAAACATTAGCTCAATCATAACGGAATTTCTCCAAACACGACTTACGTTTCGCACTCTTCAACAAACTAAGCTTCACGTATTCATAGAACTTCAAAACCTTATTGTATGAACTTCAAGCTATCGAATCCTTCGCTTAACCTCGTAGGGGTTTTATAATCACCTTAAGCTCACATTAACCCATCCATAAAGCAACACATACGAAATTTCTGAGGTGTAACACCGCCATGCCTATATATATAAATAAAAGAATAGTACCAGCTGAACTGTAGCTCCAGAACAAATAGATCACTCCTATCTAGTCGCTGATGAAGCAGCCTAGGGGTCCGGTTCGTCTCCCTGTGGCCATGAACGCAGCGTCCATAAATAAAAGGACGTTAGTATGAGTAATGTACTGAGTATATAAGGCATGAATAACAACATCATAAAAATATGAAAGAAGTATGAGAGAGAAGAAACAACCTGTACATCTGATGGCCTCTTAAGGCGGATATCATGCATGCTTAGCCTTTTTAAAAAAACATTTTTAGACATACATATATAATATAAGTGTTAATACTGCGGAACGTGCAGCCCGATCCATATATCATATCATCCCGCGTCTGGGTTAACATCATAATCTGCTCACTGCAGCGATGTGCACATCCTCGTGCATGCCCGACCGACTATAGCGCGGCACAGTGTGAAAAAATACATACATATATATAAATCATGCATGAGAGCCCAAATGAAAGCTATAAATCTCTTGGAATAACATAAGGTCGGTAAACCTCCGATTTCTATTATGGAATCACCATCTTCGCTATATCTCACCTTCAAAGAACAACTACCATATGGCGAGATCAACAACAATGAATAAAAGCAATAATTATGGAACAGGCTCAATATTATCATAGGATCATCAAGAACCATAAGCTTTGGTATCTCTAAAAATGAACTCATCATCATCATGAAGAACATTTAACAATAATATCATAAAAACCTTGAGAATCATGAGCTTCTAGTATTTTTAGGAATAAGGATATTATGGATATTGTGTGTAGGTTCACAACAAATGAGTCATGCCTTAGGAAAGAAAGGGTTATCCTTAACATACCTTTATGTCTCCTTTACTACTTAATGTTCTCCTCCCAAGCTCGCAAATCCACACTCAAGAGGATTCAGTCATGACCCAACCGGAGGGCCATGACGGGCACCCAGAGTTAACCCACTCGGGCACCTCTCATCATACTTTCACAAACATAACTAGGTGAGCCACAAGGCTAACTCGCAATTCATGTGCAACAATAATGCAAATCTTATCGGGCAAGAGCACTTTTATATCAGCATCACCAACTACGCCCATATACATATACACAAGGCGACGAGGCTAACAAAATGAAAAACAAAATATGAGCCGACAAGACTAAGAGACATCTAGCTATACACAATTGTCTACGAGCCTCTAGAAAGAGTATGTAACATCATAAAGACGGGACAGGGCCCCGCCATGCCCATATGTATATACACAAAACAATAGTACCAACAACTGCAGCTCCGGATCAAATGGAGCTCCTCTAAGCAGTCTCTGGATAGGTAGCCTAAGGATCAAGTCTATCTCATTGTCCACCTGCGGGCATGACGCAGCGTCCACAAACAAAAGGACGTCAGTACGAACATATACTGAGTATGTAAGGCATAATCAATAACATAATAGAAGCATGAAGGATAACATAAGATAAAAGAGTCATGAGATAGTAGAGCCAGTTATACCTCTAGCGACATTCATCATATTTACTTACACTTTTTCAAATGGGAGCTTTCTATTACGTACACATACATATATAGTAGTACTATACTCGACCATGTAGGTTCAGTGTCATACATACCCAGCTATAACAAGGCTCGGTCTTATATGTACCCAACTGTAGTGGTGCGCGCGCAACAGATATCTGTCACGACCCAAACCGATGAGCCATGACGGGATTCTGACCTCTAGCGACCAAACAACCCTAAATACTTATCTGAGACATACTGAACATCAAAGGCCCATAAATGGCACAAACTAATCTCATAAAAAGGAAACATCAGAACTTCATACAATCTGCATATATATATATATACACAACATGCGGAAGAACAGTGCAAGCTGGCTAGGCTGCTACATATACTGTACACAAAAGAATAGAAGCCGACAATGCTGCATCATCTGACTACTACATACAACTATCTACAGACCTCTACTGGAATAAAACCTATAGAAAGGATGGGACAGGACCCCGTCATACCCATATGCATACACATCTAAAAAGGGGCATACCAAAACTGACTGTAGCTCCGGATCGAATGGAGCGTACTGACCACTGCTAGATCTAGAGGTCCTACTGAGCTGGACCACCTGTCTGTCTCCCTATACCTGTGGGCATGAACGCAGCCCCCCGAGCAACGAGGAGTTAGTACGGATAATGTACCGAGTATGTAAGGCATAAGAACAATAACATATATATACATATATATACATGAGAATCATGGATAAGATCTGAACTCATAAACTAAAATGACTGACTGCATGTACTTGTATGAACTAGTATCTGCCTAAATCTGCATAAGTCTGCGTAACTGATAATGCCTCTGTGGGCTCATAATATGCATGCTCATACCTATCAATGATGGTCGTGCATTTATATGTGTGCATATATAACGCCTGATGTATGTGCATATATAACGCCTGTAAGCCTCTATGGCATCTTGTCATATCATATTGGCTCCTCTGTGGCCATAATCAATATCATCATCATAGTAGTAATGCATATATAACGCCTTCTAGTCACGAGTCAATGTACATAAATATATAATGAATGTAAAGCATGAATGAACTGTATGAACAGAACTAGCTACGTAAGACTGGACCCATGAACAGAAGGATCACTCATAAATGGGGTACATGAACATCAAAGACTGAAGTACTCCTAATACTTCTAAGAGTAGAGTAATATGGAATCTCGCTTACTCGCTTGTTGGATCATATCATAGGATCATGCCAAAAGAAGGAAAGGTTAGCCTTCACATACCTTGAGGTATACGCAATCACCCAACTTCTACCTCTTAAACTTGCAAGTCTACAATTAAGCTAACATAGGGTTTAATTAGGCTATTTACTTCGCTTACTAGCCATCCTCAAATGCGTATAAAGCTCAACGAACTATAGACAATAATTTCCTTGTAAGCTTACAACTCTCCAACTTCTCATTCGATCCCACATCAACTACAATACTAACATCAACAATGACAACATACACACACACATACACACACACACACACACACACACACACACACACACACACACACACACACACACACACACACACATATATATATATATATATATATCAAAATATACGTAAACTCGTTTCCAATCATCTCTTAAAACAACCCTATATCACTACATTGCCCTTCATCAACTTAACACTTCCAGAATTACCTTCTCTTCACTTAACATCACTAAAATCTTGATAAACAACTTAAATATAAAGGTAGAAATCAGTTACATACCTTGAGGGGTCAAGATTCCCAAGAATCGCTTCAACTTCAACTCCATAAACTCTATAACTTGAAGAAACCCTAAAAGCAACCTTCTTCCTCACCCTCTCGGGTTTACGGGGTCTGGGTTTTGTCAACTCTTCACTAATATGATGGAAAATATTGGGAGAGAATATATTAGGGTTTTCTGATTTTGGAAGGAGGAAAAATATGAAATAGGGTCGTGGACCACCTTTTTATACTTGGAAGCCAAAAAGGCTACAGCGTCCGGTTCGACGAGCGGGTCGACGGCCTGTCGACGTGTCGACGGTCCGTCGACTTGCCCCGTCGGCCTGCGCCTACAGATGTAAGGCTGCGGGATCCTATCGACGCCGCACGTCAATGGTCCGTCGAACATGTCGACGACCCGTCGACGATGACTGGTGTCCTGCATGTTTTTCTGGTTTAGTTCCGATCGCGTCGACTTGATTCCCTCAACTTTTAACTCTATAGATTGCCGGGAATATCTGCTGGTACCCTTGTACACGGGGTAAGATATTTTCTACCTCCAAACTCGGGCTCGGATCTCTATTCCAAGGGCATACCCGACTAGGAAACCATAGGTTCTACCACTATGAACACGAGGGGTGTAACATTCTCTCACCCTTAGGAACATTCCTCCTCGAATGTTCGAATATTCCTGGGTTATAAAAATTTCGACAGAGTTTCACATATACTTATACCAATACACATTGCACGCAACAACCCAAAATAATGCTACACAGGGCCACATACTATAACACACAATACTACGACCAATCACGATTACTGAAATGAAATAATGCCTGGGGGCGATGATTGTTACATCCCGTATTTTTATACATTGGGATATTTTAAACTAAACGCGACAAGTTAAAGACAAGACTATTTTATGGTATGAAGTAGAGGCTTTAACTTCCGATTTTGTTTCAAGTCACAAAATGCCCATATATTTCGTTTGGTATAGAAGCATTAATGGAGAAATGGGATTAAATTAATCATGGTTATATTATTAAGTGGGATTGGGAAAACAAAAATCAGCCCATTATTTTAAGCCATAGTTGGCCGTGTAGTATAATGGAATGGTCAAAGAATATTTGACCCAAATGTTGAGTGGGACACTTGTCCAACCCTTGCAATGCATATATATATAAAAAAAAAAATCTGACTCATTCCACATTACACAATTCATTCTACACATTACAAGTTAGAAATATAGTGATAGAGAGAGAGGGTCTCTCGGCTAGAGCTAGCCGAGAGTGAAGGGTTCCAAATTGCTCCAAAAATTCAGTTTTCTTAAGCAATTCAACTCCATTGAAGGTATATTAACGTGTAGCATCCATTGATATAGCAAGAACAAGTGTTAAAATTCAAGAAGAGAGTTTGAGGGGCTAGCCGACTGAAGAAGTTAGTTACAAGGTAAGAATGATCATTTTTCTTGTGTTGTATGATAATTTGAAGGTACAATTCGTGCATGTTGTTGTTGGATTGTTGTTGTGGTTGAAGTTGGGGGGTGAACCGTGAGCTTAGTGAAGTCATGGTTGGTCTCATTTTGCATGTATTGTTGATGGATTGAATGTGTGTCAACATATGTAAATGAACAAAGATTGTAGAAGTTTGTTTATGATGTTGCATGTTGGTATTGGACTGTTTTTCTTGAATTTGAAATGAGCCGTGTGTTGTAGAGTTAAATGGAATCATGCTTAATCTTCTTGTACATGTATTGGAAATGGATTGAATGTGTTGTAGTATGGATAAATGGATGAAAATCATGAAGATGTTGTAGTTGTGTTGAAGCCGTGTAGGGGGGACTGTTTTAGGGGAATTTATGGACTGTTTTGTGTCATATTTTGATGTATTGTATGCATATTGAATATGTGAATTGAGGTGTTAAAGAAACGAATCATGTTGAAGGGGGAAAACAGTCCAAACCGTGGACTGTGTTGATGATAGGAGTAAATTTGTGCGTTCTGAATGTTGAATGTTGTTATGAACGTATAGTGAAAGTGAAGTTTAATGATTCAAGTTGAAATTGAAATGGTTTGTGGGCTGTTGTAAGAATGAAAATGATGCTAAAACAGTTCCAAGAATCGTAAAGGTAATGTTGTTAAATGTGTTGTTGTCGTTGTAAGTTAAAACTGGAAAATTACTAAGTGAAAATAGTATTGTGGTATGTGCTGTTTGGCCGTGAGTTTGGGACTGATTTGAATGACGTACAAGTTGTCCAAAGTCCCTTAAGTCATGTTTAAACAAGTTCGGATTGGTACTTGAAAGTATGACTAGCAATGTTAGCTTGTAGCACTAGTTGGTTAGAATGCGAACGAAACGTCGTTTAAATGTTAGAAAGGGATTATTAACGTTAAAATACGTATTGAATTCCCTCATAGACTAATTGTAGCTATTGATATCTTGATATAGGATAAGTGCTATTGGGAAGCAAGTACAAGTTATAATACGACTAAACGCTAATGGTATGTGAAGCCTATTCCTTCTTTTCTTGGCATGTCCTAGACGTAAGTAAAAAATGATATGAACCTTGGGGTGAATTCTACTCTCTAGTTCCAAGCATGACTTGTGATTCTATTCATTCCGTAATGTTATGGTCACGAGCCTACTATATGATTGACTAATGAATGATGTATAGAAGTTCCTATTTTTAAAGAATTGCATAATTAGAGGCATACTTGACTATCAAAAGTTACACCATGTCAAATTGATACATGTACATGAAATCTGAAACGTTCCTTGCTATAACTTGTAATGAGATTTAAAAAGAACTGAATATGATTATTGTCCTGACACTTTAGAGCTGGTTAGTCACTTATCTATTGAGTCTCAAAAGATGAATTGCATATATGTGGTTGCTTATTATTCTGCTCGTGCTTACCGCTATATCCTTCACTGAGTCCCGGGCCAGGGCACGTTTTCGTGCGCATATTTACTATATTACTCACCGAGTCCCTCACTAAGGGTCGGGACACGCTATATATATATGATGATATGATGATATGGAGATGGTGGCCAGAAGGGCATATATTCCTTATTACCGAGTCCCTCACAAAAGGGCCGGGACACGTATATGTTTATGTTATGATGCTATGATTATAATTACCGAGCCCCTCATTAAAGGGCCGGGACACGTTATATATGTTATATACAGAATGATTATGCAGCTTTGATTACAAAACACTATATTGACATTGATATGAGAATGATACAGATGAAATATGTTCAAAGGCAAGTTTTATGAAATTCTGTTTGTTGCATTGAGTCCTATACACCTTGTCTCAATATGAGTCTATTACTATGTTTCATGATTTACATGCTCTGTACATATTCCGTATTGACCCCCTTTCTTCGGGGGGCTGCGTTCATGCCCGCAGGTACAGACGCTCGTTTTGGAGATCCGCCAGCTTAGGATATCTATTCAGCTACTTTGGAGTGCTCCTTTGTTCCGGAGCCTAGCTATTGGTATAACTCCCTTTTGCTGTATGTGTATGTGTTTATTCGGGGTATGGCGGGGCCCTGTCCCGTCACATGATACTGTTATTACTCTTAGAGGTCTGTGGACATCTGTGTGGGTCTGTGTATAGTTGTTGTTGCGTTGTATGAATATGACTTATGTTTGGGGCGTATCCACTCGTAATGGCAGCCTTGTCGGCTTGCATATATATATATGTTTGGGATGTTGCATGTAGTGGCAGCCTTGTCGGCTTGCGTAGATATAAATATGTTGTTGTTGAAAATGGTAACTCCTCAGGAGACAGGTGCTTATGACATACAGAATCGTGACAACTTTAAAATAACGCCCTGCCTTTTTATACAAATAAGTTCATGATATGTTGGTTATAAAAGATTATAGTTAACAGGGAATATGAGTGTCCAACTCAGGCACTAGTCACGGCCTACGGGGTTGGGTCGTGACAATGATGCTTCAGACTGAACCTCCTGTACTGCTGGGAACAAATGCGGGTACTCCGTCTTTATTGCCTCTTCTGCTTCCCAAGTCACTTCCTCAACATTCTTACTCCTCCACAAGACTTTAACCGAAGCTACATCCTTGGTCCGCAACTGACGGACCTGTCTGTCCAATATAGCCACTGGAACTCCTTCGTATGATAACTGCTCGGTCACCTGGATGTCATTCACTGGTATCACTCTTGAAGGATCTTCGATACACTTATGAAGCATTGATACATAAAATACTTGATGTACCGATTCTAACTCAGAAGGTAATTCTAGCTCATATGCCACTGTACACACTATACGAATGATGTTATATGTCCCACTATACCGAGGGCTCAACTTACCCATCTTACCAAACCTCATCACTCCCTTCATAGGTGAAACTTTTAGGAATATCCAGTTTCCCATCTCGAACTCTAGCTTACGTCGCCAATTATCCGCATAGGATTTCTGTCGACTCTGAGCTGTTACCAACCTCTCTCTAATCACTTTCACCTTATCAACTGCTTGATGAATTAGGTCTGGGCCTAGTAACTGATTCTCCCCGACATCGAACCACCCTATGGGCAATCTGCATCTCCGCCCATATAAGGCTTCATAAGGAGCCATCTGAATACTGGAATGGTAACTGTTGTTATATGCAAACTCGATAAGAGGAAAATGATCATCCCAACTGCCTTGAAAGTCAAGTACAAAAGCTCTAAAAATATCCTCAAGGGTCTGTATAGTACGCTCTGCTTGTCCATCTGTCTGGGGGTGAAACACCGTACTAAGACTTACCTGAGTCCCCAATCCCTACTGAAAAGACTTCTAGAATTTAGCGGTGAACTGTGTTCCCCTAATAATGGCTGAAGGAACACCATAAAGTCATACAATCTCCTTCAGGTAAAGCTTTGCATAATCCTCGGCTGCATAAGTAGTTCTGACAGGCAGAAAGTGAGCTGACTTTATAAGCCTATCAACTATGACCCATATCGAATCACACTTCCGCTGAGTACGGGGAAACCCTGTAATGAAGTCCATATTAATTACCTCCCACTTCCATGTCGGAATCTCCATAGCCAGCAATAGGCCTCAAGGCTTCTGGTGCTCTATTTTGACCTGCTGACAATTTGAACACTGAGCGACAAATTCCGCTATATCTCTTAGCATACCATCCCACCAATAAAATTCCTTGAGATCATGGTATATCTTTATGAGCCTGGATGAATAGAATAGCGGGAGTAATGTGCCTCTCCCATAATCCGCTGACGGAGTCCTGCAACACTAGGGACATGCAATCTACCTCGATACCTGAGTACTCCATCACCTGTGATCACAAAGGGTGTCTTTTCTTTCTGAGGGGCTGTATCTCAGTAAAGAATTATAATAGGATCCTCATACTGATGCTCCTTTATCTCTACTACCATTGATGATATCGCTGTGTCTTGAACAGTAACTCCTGCATCACCTGAATCTATCAATAGAACTCTGAGGATAGCCAATCGGTGAACCTCACGGACCATTTCTCTTCTCTGTGGCGACACGTGAGACAAGCTACCCATAGATTTACGACTGAGAGCATCGGCTACTACATTAGCCTTCCCGGGATGATACAGAATATCTACATCATAATCTTTTAACCTCTCCAACCATCGCCTCTGACACAAGTACAAGTCCTTCTGCGTAAAGATGTAATGGAGACTCTTATGATCAGTATAGATATAAACATGGACACCGTATAAGTAGTGCCTCCATATCTCCAAGGCATGAATCACTACCGCTAACTCAAGATCATGGGTTGGATAATTCTTCTCGTGCTTCTTCAACTGTCTAGAAGTATAAGTGACAACTTTATCATGCTGCATCAATACGCAGCCCAATCCAACACCTGAAGCATCACAATATACCACATATCCATCTGCTCCCTCTGGAAGAGTCAAAACTGGTGCTGAAGTTAGCTTATCCTTCAACGTCTGAAAAATCTGCTCATAAGCATCTATCAATTGGAACTTAGCTGATTTTTGAGTTAATTTAGTCAATGGGGCTGAAAGAGAGGAAAATGCTTCTACAAACCTTCTATAATAACTTGCCCAGCCCAGGAAACTACGTATCTCTATTGGTGCCATGGGCCTTGGCCAATTCTTCACAACCTCAATCTTCTGGGCATCCACTCTAACGCCTTCCTCTAAAATAATATTACCCAGAAAAACCATAGAGTTCAACCAGAACTCACACATAGAAAACTTGGCATACCACTCTTTACCTTGAAGAATTCCAAGAACTGTCCACAGATGTTCTACATGATCGGCCTTTGACGGCGAATAAACCAGAATATCATCTATGAACATGATCACGAACAAATCTAGAAAGGGCCTGAATACACGATTCATCAAATCCATGAAAACAGCTGGGGCATTTGTTAGCCCGAACGACATAACATGAAACTCATAGTGGCCATATCTAGTCCGGAATGCCGTCTTCGGAATGTCCTCTTCCTTGACCCTGACCTGGTGATATCCTGATCTCAAGTCTATCTTCGAGAAATATTTAGCGCCTTGTAACTGACCGAACAAATCATCGATCCTCGGGAGCGGATACTTATTCTTTACAGTCACTTTATTCAATTGCCTATAATTAATACACATTCGCAAAGAGCCATCCCTTTTTCTCACAAATAACACCGGCGCTCCCCACGGTGATGTACTAGGCCTGATAAATCCCTTCTCGAGCAAATCTTTCAACTGTTCCTTCAACTCTTTCAACTCCGCAGGTGCCATCCTATGAGGAGGGATAGATATTGGCTGAGTGTCTGATAATAGGTCAACAGCAAAATCAATCTCCCTCTCTGGGGGAATACCTAGAAGCTCATCTGGAAACACTTCTGGGAACTCATTAACCACAAGAACAGACTGAAGAGTCGGCGACTCTGCTTGCACATCTTGAACTCGAACTAGGCGAAAAATATACCCTTTTCTGATCATCTTCTCTGCCTTAAGGTAGGAAATAAACCTACCTCTATACCTATTTCCAATCATCTCTTAAAACAACCCTATATCACTACATTGCCTTTCATCAACTTAACACTTCCACAATTGCCTTCTCTTCACTTAACATCAATAAACTCTTGATAACCAACTTAAATATAAGGGTAGAGATCATTTACATACGTTGAGGGGTCAAGAATCCCAAGAATCACTTCAACTTCAACTCCCTAAACTCCACAACTTGAAGAAACCCTAGAAGCAACCTTCTTCCTCACCCTCTCGGGTTTATGGGGTCCGGGTATTGTCAAATCTTCATTAATATGATGGAAAATATTAGGAGAGAATATATTAGGTTTTTATGATTTTGGAAGGAGGAAATATATGAAATAGGGTCGTGGACCACGTATTTATACTTGGAATCCAAAAAGGCTATAGCGTCCGGTTCGACGAGCGGGTCGATGGCCCGTCGACGTGTCGACGGTCCGTCGACCTGCGCCTGCATATGCAAGGCTGCAGGATCCTGTCGACGCCGCATGTCGATGGTCCATCGAACATGTCGACGACCCATCGACGATGACTGGTGTCCTGCAGGTTTTTCTGGTTCAGTTCCGATCGCGTCGACTTGATTAGCTCAACGTTTAACTCTATAGATTGTCGGGAATATCTGCTGGTACCCTTGTACACGGGGTAAGACAAGGGCATACCCAACTAGGAAACCATAGGTTCTACCACTATGAACACGAGGGGTGTAACAACATCATACCCGGCCATGTAAGCTCGGTATTACCAGATAGCCATACACACACACACACACACACACACACACACACACACACACACACACACATATATATATATATATATATATATATATATATATACATAGCAGTACATAAGTATCATCAACATCATCATCACTATATCTTTCCTTAGAGGGCCAACTATCGCAGGATGAGATCAACAATATCATAAGAGTATTAAGACTTAGGAGCTTTAACACTTCTAGAAATGGGGCCGTCATGGAGGATATGGTGAATTTCATAAATAGGTGCACAACAATGGAATCATGCCTTAAGAAGGAAGGGTTAGCCTTACAAACCTTTACGTCTTCTTAACTACTTAGCGTTCACCTCCAAAGCTTGAGAAATCTATATTTAAAAGGATTCATACCAAGGTTAAGTCTTAACGACACTCTTAAGTTCAAACTAGAACAATTCATGAGCTAGCGAAAATTGGGCAGCATTTTCCCCTATTTCATCTACTTTTACCAATTTCCAAAACAACTCCCAACAACAACAACAACAACATTATCAACAATACAATAATCAAGAGGCTTCATTCAAGTTAAGCATCACTCAACCCCCAAAACTGCTTTTCATGATCATGCATAACAGTAGCTACAACACAACACCATATGTATACTTACATACAACACTTCCCTAACATCATTAGTATCCCCCACATCAAGATTATACTCATAACATGCCAAGAGTTACAATTCAAGTTAACTTATAGCTCATAATATCCTCAAGTTCACACTTGAACTCTATTTCCACTTTTCTTCCTTTACCCACACGGCATAGCAATCAAACAACCATAACCATATTTATAAGATGTGAAATATTACCTTAATCACTCAAGAACAAGTCTTGGATCAACTTACTCCACTTAAGTGAAGTCTCCAACATCAACACCATAGGAAATCTTGAGTTCCACAAACCCTAGCAAGCTTCTTAGCAGTTGAATCTCTTGATTCTCTTAGATTTGGCTTAGATTAGTTTATGGGCATGAAGAGAGGTTTGGAGAGCCCTAAGATATGTTTTGGGGAAATAATGAGCTCAAATGAGGTGAAATGAAATAAATAAAGCGTGACTTAAAATCCCATCAGGCAATTCTACGCTCACTTTGATGGACCGTCAAAATTCCTACCGTCTGTCAAAATGCTCCGTTAAACTGCCCAGCCAAACATGTCTCACTATGACTGTTTTACGCTGGGAAAGTACCCATTTGACAGGCCACAGAAATTTCTGCGGTCCGTGAAACTGATCCGTCAAAATGTTCTGCCCGAGCAATCCGTCTTAAACACCCATAACTTTTTACTCCGATGTCACATTGGCGAACAGTTTGTTGCATTAGAAACTAGACTCAATGAACTTCAATTTGGACAAAAGGAACAAACCACAACTCCTAATATTCTAGGAGATATACCTCTCTCAATTTGGACCAAAATCCTATCCAAAATTTTGCCAAGTTTTCCCAAAGTTCTGACAAACTTAATTTCCTTAATTCGCTTGTTCTCAAATCCTTCCGTAGCTTATTTCATGAACTTAAACCCTCCATAACCATAAGATAGGAACATATATCCTAGAAGATAACTCCAGTTTCCACGATTAGGATAACCGACACCTAACGAATTTTAACGTACAAAACTATGATGTGTAACATCCTCCCCCCTTAAGAACATTCGTCCTCGAATGTTTGGATCTTAGGGATTCTACAAAAATTTTGCCAGAGTTTTTCCTGTAATATGCCACTACCATTGTCACACCCCACCCTTGGTAAGGCATGACTGGCACCCGGCACCCTACGGGAACTGAGCGAACCTACTTATAACTTGCATCCTTCATGTCTCGAATGGTAAAAATACGGCTTAGGGCTAAATATGAACATAATAGCATGCATAGATATATGTGCAATGGACCCATGACGCCAACATAATTGCCGACATAATATAACTAAGCTGTACACAGGAACTGTGTGCAAAGCCTCTATGAACATGACTGAAGTATACAAGTCGGGACAGGGCCCCTGACATACCCTTAACACACACACACACACACACACACACATATATATATATATAGATAGAGAGAGAGAGAGAGAGAGACCCAGACTCGACAATGCTCCAGGAAGAAATGGAGCCCACCAATCAAAACTGGTACCTGAAAGCAGCCTATTGCGGTAGATTCTCGTCCCGTCTGTCTACACCTGTGGGCATGAATGCAGCGTCCACAAGAAGGGATGTTAGTAAGAATAATGTACCGAGTATGTAAGGCAAAAATGTAATATAATCAACATATGCTGCAAAGAAAGAGGATAAGAATAAACCTGGCACTTCTGACTTACCGATGAGAATCTAGTACGCATGTCTCTTAATACTCTCATATCTTTAAATGCATCTATGGACAATACTCTATCTCTAACTTACTTACTGTCATAATGCTAACTGCCCAACTGATCAGTGGTAGCTGCCCGACCGGCCATAACTCGGTGGTAATAACTGCCCGTCCGATTATCGTCCGACGAAAGAGCGCAACTGCCCGACTGATCAGTGGTAACTGCCTAACCAGCCATAGGTCGGTGGTAATAACTGCCCAACCAGTCGTAGCATGGTGGTAAACACATATCTGCCCAACCGGCTGTAGCACGGTGGTAACATTTGCCTGACTGGTCGTAGACCAGTGGTAATTATAATCCACATCATAACTAAACTTCTACAAGTAATCTCTATACACTTCTCGTGGTCATCACTTAACCGTAGAGTCTACATAATCACATAAGACTTATAAGCACAACCCAGGCCATTAGTACTTCTTCCCACTTGACTAGACTATAACCAAATCCTAAGATACAACATGAACCTCTCTTCGAACATTTAATTCCACATTAGAGATCCTCTGCTAGCACTCTATTTATGTCCTATAAAACATTCCTTAAGAACCTGTTCCTAAACTCATTGGATTATTATTATGGAACCGTCACCATGAACACGTCTCACCTTGGAGGAACAAAGTCATAAGATGATATCAACATTAATGAATAACATCAATAGCCATGAAACAAGCTTAAGGATATCACAAGAACATCGGGAACTGTAAGATTGGGTACTTTTAGAAACAAGGTTATTGAAGATATCATGTATAGGTTCACAACAAAGGAATCATGCCTTAAGAAAGAAAGGTTTAGCCTTAACATACCTGGAAGCTTACTTTTCGACTTTCTAACCAACCTCCTGTCTTGCAATCTAGTTATGATTATTTGTAGTCTCGTAATCTACAAATAAGACCATTCATACTCTTTTTAGGTGCACCATCATACACTTATCTCAAGCTTTTAATTAAAATCCATTTAAAATCTGCCGAAATTCGGGCAGCATCTCCCCTGTTTCTATGCCTAGCCCGAAATCACAATCCAGAAACCAACATCAACAACAATATTATAAATACCAGTATATTCCATAAACATCCCACATGATTTTTTCCCAAGTTCCACAACTAACCAACTCGTTATACGAATAGTTAATAACTTTATATCCGTAAATAAACCGAAACTAACATTAATAAGAAGAGATTCATACCTTACTCCCGTTAATATTGCGATATCTTCAATTTCCCCCTTGAACTTGAGCAAATCTCGTTGCTATACGATTTTATAATCACAACTATACGCTGTTCAGACTTAAATTCGGAGATTTCACTTAATTTACACTAAAATTCTATGAATGGAAGTTGGGGGATTATTCTAGAGATTTTGGGATATTTTGAGAGGTGTTTGGATGAACAATGAGAGGTAAAACCCCTTTTATAAGGTTTTAAAGTCGGTTCAGGTATTGTAGCTGTTACTGTAGCAGCGGGACTACTGTAGCAACTCGGTTACTGTAGCGCACGTTTCTGCTCTGTCAGCCTAACTTGTAACATCCATAATTCTCTATTCCAATGTTGTATCGACTAGTGGTTTGTTGCATTGGAAACTATACTCGACGAACTTCATTTTAGGCTTTTGAAACACCTTAAAACTCCTTATATACTAGGAGATATACCCCTCCAAACCTGACCCAAAATTCTACTAATTTCCAAATTTTAACCTTTTGAAACTTTCCATACATGATATTTATCATTAATCGTACTTGATAATAGTCATTTCCTTTGGTTCCAAGGTTGTCCTTCCCGGTTACGACTTACGATATCATAATTCATCCTTTACTCATACAATATACTTAATAATGCTTCGTTCCTCATAATCCAAAGTTGTTTTACTTGGCCATAGCTCGACATACTTACGTTCAAACTTAATAAGTGCTTCTATGAAAGTACGGGGTGTAACAACCATCCTGTCACAGCAACGCAAAATATATCGCCTCACAGGGCTATAATAACAGCATCAATAACAATGGCCACACACGACCAAGAAAGCATCAAAAGAAAGCATTACATACCTGAGGACAATGACATCTCTGCCTGAGCCTCCTCTGGGGTGGAAATAAATGTAGGTACCTAAACTTCATGTCTTCCTCTGCTTCGCAGGTCATTTCCTCCCTATTATTATTTCTCTATAAGACTTTAACTGAAGCTACATCTTTGGTTCTGAGTCTCCGTACTTGCCTATCTAGAATGACAATGGGAACTTCGTCGTAGGACAATTGCTCGGAGACTTGAACATCATCTATAGGTACAATTCTAGAAGGATCTCCAATGCACTTGCAAAGCATCGATATATGGAAAACCGGATGGACCGACTCCAAATCCGAAGGTAGATCTAATTCATAAGCCACTTGGCCTACCTTGCGTACAATCTCATAAGGTCCAATATACCGAGGACTAAGCTTGCCCTTTTTGCCAAATCTCATAACGCCCTTCATTGGCGACACCTTCAAGAATACCTAGTCCTTCACTTGGAATTCCAAGTCTCGTCGACGATTATCCGCATAGGATTTCTGATAACTCTGAGCTGTTAATAATCGATCTTGTATAAGCTTGACCTTCTTTATAGCTTGCCGTACCATGTCTGGCCCTATCGGTTTAGTTTCTCTTATATCGAACTACCAAATTGGCGATCTGCACTTGCGCCCATATAAGGCATCATACGGGGCCATTTGGATGCTAGAATGATGACTGTTGTTATAAGAAAATTCAATAAGCGGTGAGTGGTCATTCCAACTACCCCCAAAATCCAACAAAAATGTCTGTAGCATATCCTCGAGAGTTTGGATGGTACGCTCAGCTTGCCCATCAGTCTGTGGATGAAATGATGTACCAAGACTCACCTGAGTCCCCAGACCTTCTTGAAAAGATTTCCAGAAATTGGCTGTAAATTGTGTTCCTCTATCGAAAATAATAGATACTGGGACACCATGGAGTCGTACTATCTCTTTGACATAAAGCTTGGCATAATCTTCAGCTACGTCTGTAGTTCTGACTGGTAGGAAATGAGCTGACTTCGTAAGTCTATCCACAATTACCCATATAGAATCATATTTACACTGAGAAAGAGGTAAGCTTGCGATGAAATCTATATTAATCACTTCCCATTTCCAAGTTGGAATTTTCATAGCTTGCAACAACCCACTGGGTTTTTGATGTTCAGTTTTCACTTCTGACAGTTAGTACATTGAGCAACAAATTCCGCTATGTCTTTCTTCATTCCATTCCACCAATATATGGATTTAAGATTGTGGTACATTTTTGTTGCTCTGGGATGGACAGAGTAACGGGAAAAATGGGCTTCTTTCAAAATCTGATGATGTAGTCCTGCAATATCGGGAACACACAACCTGCCTTGACATCGGAGAACTCCATCTCCAAAAATCTCAAACGATGACTCTTTCTTTTGAGGAAGTGTATTTCTATAATGAACTAGTATGGGATCCTCATACTGGCGCTCTTTCACTTCAACTACTAGTGACGAGACAGCTGCATTCTGAATGGTAGCTCCCATATTGCTTGAGTCCATTACCCTAACTCCTAGGCTAGCTAACTGTTGGAGCTCACGAGCTAACTCTCTTTTCTTTGGCTGAACATCACATAAACTCCCCATAGATCTACGGCTAAGAGCATCAGCCACAATGTTCTCCTTCGCGGGATGATACAGGATGTTAACATCATAATCTTTCAAGAGCTCCAACCATCTCCTTTGCCGTAAATTCAACTCTTTCTGCTTGAAAATATACTGAAAGCTCTTGTGATCCGTATAAATATCAACATGGACACCATACAAATAATGTCTCCATATCTTTAATGAATGGATCACCGTAGCTAAATCGAGATCATGGGTTGGATAGTTTTTCTCATGTTTCTACAGTTGCCTTGAAGCATAAGCAATCATCTTACCATGCTGCATCAACACACATCCTAACCCAACACCTGAAGCATCACAATAGACAACGTAGCCTTTCGATCCTTCTGGAAGTGTTAGGACTGGGGCAGAAGTTAATCTATTCTTTAACTCTTGAAAACTACATTCACAAGCATCCGTCCATTGAAATTTAGCTGATTTCTAAGTTATCTTTGTCAATGGTGTAGAAATAGAAGAAAATCCTTCTACAAACCTTCTGTAATAACCTACCAAACCCAGAAAACTGCGAACATCTGCAGGTGTTGTAGGCCTTGGCCAAGTCTTCGCAGCCTCAATCTTCTGGGTATCCACCCGAATACCATCTGCTGAAATAATATGCCCCAACAAGGTCACTGAATTCAACCAAAACTTATACTTCAAAATTTTTGCAAATAGCTCTCAAGCCTGGAGAACTCTAAGGACAGTACATAAATGGTCTGCATGTTCTGCCTCGGACCGAGAATATACCATAATATCGTCAATGAACGCAATCACAATCAAGTCTAGGAAAGGTCTAAGCACATTGTTCATCAAATCCATGAATACTGCCGGTGCATTATTTAGCCCAAATGACATAACACGAAACTTGAAATGACCATATCTCGTTCTGAAGTCCATCTTAGGAATATCTTCCTCCCTAACTCTCACCTGATGATAACCGGATCTCAAATCTATCTTTGAAAACCATTTGGCATCTTGTAGTTGATCAAATAAGTCATCAATTCTTGGAAGCAAATATTTATTCAGTTGTTAGTAATCAATACACATTCGTAAAGAGCCATCTTTATTTCTCACAAACAACACGGTTGCTCCCCATGGGGATGAACTAGGCCTAATAAAGCCTTTTTTAAGCAAGTCCTTCAATTGCTCTTTCAACCCTTTCAGTTCTGCGGGAGCCATTCTATATGGAGGAATAGATATGGGCTTGGTATCAGGTATCACATCAATAGCAAAATCAATCTCCCGCTCTAGGGGAAGGCCTGGAAGCTCATCTAGGAATACATCCGGAAACTCATTCACTACGGGGACAGACTGAAGAGTCGGTGATTCGACTTCTATAGCTTGAACTTGAACTAAATGATAGATACATCCTTTAGCAATCATTTTCCTTGCCTTGAGATAGGAAATAAACCTACCTCTCAGAGACGCTGTATTTCCCTTCCATTCCAAAACTGGTTCCCCTAGAAACTGGAAGCGAACCATTTTTGTTCTATAATCGACATTGGCATAGCAAGAAGCCAACCAGTCCATGCCCATAATAACATCAAAGTCCACCATTTTCAACTCATGTAAATCAACCATAGTACGATGATCACAAATCACAACTACACAATTTTTATATACTCGACTAGCTATTATCGGATCACCAGCGGGTGTCGATACCTCGAAAGGTTTGACTGACTCCGGTTTCACCCCAAATCGACCAGCAATATAAGGAGTAACATATGAAAATATGGAGCCCGGATCTATAAATGTATATACATCAAAAGAAAATACCAATAATATACCTGTAACAACATCGGGGGAGGATTCAAGATCCTGTTGCCCAGCCAATGCATAAATACGGTGCTGAGGACCACTAGAACTGGGAGCTCCTCCTCTACCTCTACCATGGCTAATTGGTGTCTCTGAGCCTTGCCCCGAAGGGTGTATATACTGAGCCTGAGGGCTGGACCCTACCCTTACCACCAATCGAGGGGCAGTCACGCATGATATGGCCTCACCGACCGCATGCATAGCAAACATCTGAACCTAATTATGACACCCCGTAAAGTTGAACTAGGTGTGAATGTGTAAAAATCTAGTGTTAAGATAATATTTTATCTATATGAATCCATTCTTGATGAATTCGGGTGGAAGATGGTCATTTTTAAGTCAAACCAACAATTGAAGTTCTTAAGCGCTCTTAAATTCGCCTAAGTTTTTGTAGGTCTGTCTTCTGGGAGATTTTCAGGAAAATGTGTTGAGAATTTGGAATAACTTCCTTGACGAAAGTTGTATTTCTTTGAAATATCTTTTCAATGGTAGGTCGCCTAGATTCAATGGATCTCTGTGCTAGGAGTTATGTCCATTTTACTGAAGGGCGTAAAAGCTAGAAATTTCGCCCAATGTACGCCCAGAAAGTACGGGATGTCCTTTTAGGTCGTCCTTCTTCCGTTCCTCACTGTTTTAAGCAGCCAAAGTACGGCCTACAAGTACGGGACGTACTTTGTGGCCATACTTTCACCGTTTTTGGCAGAAAATTTGGTTTAAAATGGGTATGGTCTTATTTTGTTTCCATTTTTTTTCATTCTCCCAAACCCGAGGACGAAATTCTTCTCTCCCAAACTCAAAATACTCTAAGGTAAGCAATTCTAATCCATTCCAAGTTAATTTTAACATGTACCCATGATTAGTAATCAAGAATTCATTATTCCCAACCTAGGGTTTTCTAATCAAGATTCTAGCGATGTTTATGAAAACCCTAGTTTTTGAAATTCCAAGAAAACTTCAAGAAACGATTCAAGTTCTGATCTTTATCATCTAAAACCATTGTAGTGTGATTATTGAAATCTTGGAAAGTGCGTTTGAGCGGGATTTGAGGTATTCTTGAAGTATGTCTATATTTCAAAAATCATCTTTTCAACTATGTCTACTTGTGAAGTAAGTTTATATTGTGAAAGCATGAATTGTATTTGAGAATCCTTCCTTGATTGTTTGTATAATTTATAACTCCTGTTTGGTGGAATTTATTTTGGAATTAAAGATGATTTCTTTTAGATAAGGTCATGCGTGTGTAGGGTCAAGCCCGCATCGAACCTTATACGAACTATACTACTTTGTGAAACTCGCTTTTCCCATTATTGGATGATTGAACTTATTTTTCTAAAGGTTGGACCTAAACTTGTTTTGTTGTTGAATGGGTTTTTGGGACTTGAAATTGAATAAGAGACTTGAATGAGATTCCAAATCGGTTATGACTTGAAATGCCTCTATTTTGAGATGATGACTTGAGAAGTGAGATTCGGCTCTAAGCCATGATTGATAATTCGGTAATATGCCATGATCTGTATTTTTTTTTTGTGTTTGGGCCTGTATGGGCAAGCTGTGCTATTCCAGAGGATGATTAGCCGTTATGGATCCTAACGTATCGATACGAGTATTGCTGTGTCAGTCCAGAGGATGATTGACCTCTGTTGCTTCCTAGCCCGGAGTATCTATTATTGTGCTAGTCCAGAGGACGATTAACCTCCATATCTTCCTAGACTGGCGTATCTATGGCTGTGCTATTCCAGAGGACGATTAGCCTCCGTTGCTTCCTAGCCTGGAGTATCTATTGCTGTGCTAGTCCAGAGGACGATTAGCCTCCGTGGTTTCTTAACCCAGAGTATCGATTGATTAATCTGCCTGTGAGTGGCTGGTTTCATATCTTGTTACCTGTGAGTGGCTTGTGGTGATAGTTAATTCGTCAGTGAAATACTTGGCCTGGTAAATGGAAAGGCGTTAAGTTAACGTGTCTGTCATTGTTGGGTTCTTTGATGACTCTTTAATGTTGCTGAATCACTTTATTCCGGGGTTTGAACTGTTATTTTCATTAATATCATTTTATTGATCTTATTCATTATATCTTGTTTTGTTAACTATTGCCCCTTAGGCACTCACTGAGTACCCAGTACTCAGGCATACCATTGTTGTTTTGGATGGTATGTCAGGTATTATTGAGGAGCAGGTTCGCGATATGCCTATGACTTAAGAGAACTTGATGCTTTCGAGACTATTCGGTGAACCCACATGATTGTTCGTGGGCCACCATTCTGTCTTTACTTTTTATATTTCAGTTTTGGGCTGCATCCCGATGTTTTTAGACAGTCTTTATTATTTTAGAAGCTCCATAGACAGTTGTCATATTGTGGGAAGTGTGTTGGAGCCTTGTGTTACCCGTTGGGCATTTTACCACGTTTATTTACTAAATTTTTGATTTGACTTCCGCTGGATCATCTCAAAGTATGATCGTTCTTTTATTCAATTTATTAATGACTAGTTTTCGTATCTACTAAAAGATTATCAAAAGAGATTATATGTTTATTGATTTTATAAGGTGCTTCCAGTGTTGTTCATAGCATCGGATGCCTGTTACGCCTAGGGTGGTGTTACACCCCGAAAATTTTCCCGTTAAGTGCACAGTGAATAGGCTAACAAGGATATAGTGTATACGATGTTGTGGAGATGAGTGGTAACGTTCATTTGATTGGTATTGAGGTGTTGAACAATTGTTAAGAAGGTCCCGTAAGGATCGGAGATTAAACGAAGTGACAAAATAAGACTCAGTGAACTGGCGAATTATACGGTAGATTATACGGACCGTATAATGGTTTTACGGCCGTATAACGAACCGTTAAAGTGTCACAGAAAGAAGTTGAAGGAAAGTGAGTTTTACGGTAGATTATACGGACCGTATAAAATTATACGGCCCGTCAAATGAACCGTCAAGTTGACACAGAAAGGGGTGATCACTGAGTCAGTTTTACGGTCAATTATACGGACCATATAAATTTTGTATACGGAGGTGCCTACGATGATTCTTTTGTATACAGTTGTAGATGTCATCTCTTAGAGGCTCGTAGATACTCGACGTGGGTCGTGTGGTTTCATGGCATGGTCATTATTTATATATGAATATGTGTGTATATTATTTTTCTAGCCTAAGGGCTCGTATGTAAAAAAGCATTTCGTTCTAAATGAAAATGAATTTTATTATATATTAAGCATGAATCGGATAAATGCCTGCTAAATAAGCTTAATAAGTGATGGCACGAGCGGTGCTCGGTGGTTAGCCCCGGGTACCCGTCACGGCCCCTAGCTGAGTCGTGACAAAAGTGGTATCAGAGCAGTCCGGTCCTAGGAAGTGTCTACGAGCCGTGTCTAGTAGAGTCTTGTTTATGGTGTGTTGCGCGCTACATCAATAAACAGGGCTACAGGGCATTTAGAAAAAATGACCATTTTTCTTCTATGAGATCGTGCGATAGAGCCGTGTATACAATGTTATCCTCCCTAATAGTGTGTTATGATTTCAGAATGCCGCAAAAGGGAAAAGCTACCGCCGCCCAGAAGGGCAAGATTACGACAAAGAGGCGGGTAGAAAGAGAGCCTCCAGTGAATGTAGAGGAAGGCGAATCACACAACGAGGCCTTGTCAAATACTTCTTCTACCCCGCCCGATGTGGGAGAGCAAGGAGGAGCCCCAGCTCCGATCCCTTCACCGGTTGCTTCGGGTCAACAAATGACCGAGGCTATTCAGTTATTGACCCAGTTGGTTGCCGCACAAGCACAACGACAAAATGTGGGTTCCAGTGACCCGGCAGCAAGTACAAAGGTGTTATATCCCGTGTTTTCACACGTTTGGAAAAATTCGATAAATATTGGATTCTTGAGATATAAGGTCAAATTTGATAGTTTGTTGAACATAAGAGTTATGTATGAGAGAATAAAGTCATGAAAGAGCGGGACAAGGCTAAGGGTAATTTTGAAATTTTGGAAATTAGTTTCGGGAATTACAAAATGCGATCCATAACCAATTGGGCTCAAAAAAAAAATGAAACATGAATGAGGAATTAAGGCCCAAAAACGATGGGGTGGCCGGCCAAGGCCTAGCCCAAATCCATGACTTAGTCATGTGACTAAGTCATGTGATCAACTATTATAAAGGGACCAAATATTCATTAGGTTCTCTAGAAATTTCAAGACATAGTGAGAAAGAGAAAAACAAAAGAAAACAAGAAGAACAAGAGAGGAAGGGTTCGGCCTAGTCCAAGAAAAAAACCAACCTTCAAAACCTTGATCCCAAAATTATTTTCTTGTGATTTTCATACCAATTCAAGGTCCCTTAACAACTTGGTGCAATTGGTTTGGAAGAATAAGCATTGATTTCTTCAATTCAACACTTGAGACAAGTGAAGAAGTTGGAAGGAAAAG
Organism: Lycium barbarum; assembly: GCF_019175385.1. Lineage (NCBI taxonomy): Eukaryota > Viridiplantae > Streptophyta > Magnoliopsida > Solanales > Solanaceae > Lycium > Lycium barbarum. The sequence continues at coordinate 84,699,277 of NC_083344.1, forward strand.
GTAAGAATTCATCCCTTCTATTTATATTATGAAGGTTTGTTTGTGTTGTAGGGTATGTAAATGAGTAGAATATATGGTAATATGGAAGTTTGCATGGTGGTAGGGTAAGAGTGCATGTGGCCGTGTGTGTGCCTTAATGTGTAGTGTGGTTATGTTGAATTTTATGTGGTATTATGGTTGTAGTTGTTGTGGAATTCACATTGGGAATGAAAGTTGAATGAAAATGGAATGTAGTTGGAATTTGGCCTATGGCCGTGTGGTATATGGTAGGAGGAAACATGTCGAATTTATTTTGTTTAATGTGTTAGTTGCGTCGTCATAATCGTTACAATGTAAAGGGAGCATGTATAGGTTAAGAGTCCATGAAAATGAGATGTAGAGAATTATGTCGCATTGCGGTGATTTTATGATATTAAGATAATGAGGTTGCTTGAGTGTAGATTATTGTTGTTGGTAATGAATTAGTGTGTAGAAAATGTGTCGGAAGGATTTGGTTGCATATATAAGAAGTTTAGATAGGATATAGAGGTATTGAATATTGGATTGTAAGATTTGAAATGTTCTTGGTTTGTGTTTGAATGATTGTAAATTAGTATGTGTGTATGGAAATATTGATATTGATTTGGAATTGTGAAGTCGGAATGGAAACCGTCGCATTATGTCGGAAAGTAAACTAGTTGTGTTATGTTGTGGCTTGTGGTGAATGCTGATGTTTTTGGTGTGGTTGTTGGGTTGTTGTTAGCTGTATTGAGCCGAGTTGAATCTCGGGGGTGTCATATTTATAGGGGAAGTGCTGCCAAAATTTCGGTAGCTAAATAGTAACCAAAGATTAAAATGTCAACTTGCATGAATAGTAACTGGTAAGGGTGACCATTTGCAGATTTCTGACGAAACGGGAAGTGAGTTTGGAAAGGCGTAAAGAGCTTGAAAGGTATGTAAAGCTACCCCGATCCTTCTTTTGGCATGTCTAAGTGTTTTAGGATCGGATTCGGGCCTCAAAAGACCTTTTTGGCCATCGGAATCCGCAAGAAAAAATCTCAGTTTTTCCTTCAGTAGAATTGAACCATTTTGATATGATTTTCCTGAAATTATGTAAACTTTCTCTAAACTCCTTGAAAAGCTATAGAATGTCCGTAGAACCCCTACAGGTGACCCCATAAGCTTAAAGGGCGTAATTTGAGCCCACCGCCTTGCTTGTTCCGAGGTGGGCCCGCTATTCCCGGTTTTGCCCTTAATGTACTAAAGTCCCCTTTTTGAACGATTTTTGAAAGAAACGTTTCGACTACCCTTTTAATTACCTAACTAATATGGTTTTAAATATTCCATTAAGTCTGATAAATTGTTTTGATACTCGAAACTCATTTACTATGATTCCTTCCGACTTCATCGGATCGGTTTGTCTTTGATATGCCTCATCGAGTCTCTGGAAACATTCATGATATTTTACTTGCATTAGTTTCTCACGACTCTATTCGTGGATGCCCCAATGTTTCCCACACTGAGCCCGGGCCAGGATATGTTGTCAAGCGTAATCCCCTGCATTGTTCGCCGTGCCTCGATGTGAGGGGGCAGGTATATGCGTACATAGGTTTGTGGAGTATGCTGTGCCATGTACGTTTGTTCTGATATGATTTACTATGGCCATCTGATATGACATATTATGTTACGGGGTTATGCCCCTATTTTGATTCTTCTGTGTTGTGGCACCAGCGTCGGGAGGGTGGCCACGTTCTGTCTGCCGAGTCCCTTGGCAGGGGCCGGATTTGATATGACATATGTTCTGTACACACTCTGCATGTTTACGAAATATGTATCTGATACTTTGGATCTTCCGTTTACTTTCTGTATGTTCTGCACCAGTTATGATTTTGTTTCTGTAACTCAGGCTTTGCATATTCAGTACATATTTCGTACTGACCCCCTTTCCCCGGGGGCTGCGTTTTCATGCCGCGCAGGTACCGACGACAGGTTTGCTGATCCGTCCGCTTAGGATCCCATTCTGCTATTTTTGGAGCGCTCTTTTATTCAGAGCCATCTTTTGGTATAGTCTGTCACTTCTATATATGTATATTCTCGTTCATGGGTACGGCGGGGCCCTGTCCCGTCATATGATTCTGTCGGTCTGTTTAGAGGTCTGTGGACATGTTTGTGGGTTGGGGTCTTTCTGTACAAATATGTGTATGTGTTGTGTTTGGGCGATCCCATTCGCCGCGGCGGCCGGTCCGCATATATTTAAATGTTGCTCTGTTGGCCCTGTGTGGCCTTTGTTGGTATTTTCTGCGTGCAGGGTATTTGGGATAGTCCGTAAAACAAAGGAAACTCTGCCAAAATTTTTCTGGAAATTATCTAAATTTAGAATAAAGCCTTGTCGGCTTCTGCCATATACTAGAATGCGTTTGAGTGCCCAGATCGGGCACTAGTCACGGCCTACGGGGTTGGGTCATGACAAAAGTGGTATCAGAGAGGTTCGTCCTCGGAATGTCTACAGACCGTGTCTAGTAGAGTCTTGTTTATCGGTGTGTCGTGCACCACACCTATAAACAGGAGGCTACAGGGCATTTAGGATACTACCCTTCTTTCTGTCTTAGATCGTGCGATAGAGCTGTGTTATCAGGATGATTCCTCCCTAACGAATTGTTACATTTGCAGTTATGCCTCCAAAAAAGGCGACAGCGGCCCAAAAGGCCAAGGCAGCAGCTGTGGGAGAGACTAGTCGGGCCCAGAGGGTTACCAGGGCCCATGCTCATATTGCTCCTGATATTTTGCCCCCGGCAGAGGGCTCTTCCACACCGCCACACGTAGAGGATATTGGAGCAGCAGCAGCTGCAGGTCGAGGGGAGGCTCCACCGCCAGCTCCCGAGATTCCAGTACCTGAGCCTCCAGCTCCACGGCCAGGGACTGAGGATCAGACTATGAGAGAGGCAGTCCAGCTATTGACCAGACTTGTGGCGGGACAGGTTCAGGGGCACGGATTGGGAGGTGACCGAGCATATAGGCGTGACAGTTCGAGAGCTCGTGAGTTCTTGACTTGTGGCCCTCCAGAGTTCTTCGGGACAAAGCCCGAGGAGGATCCTGAGGAGTTTATCAGGAAGATGCGGCGCACCTTACAGTTTATTAATGCTTCCGCGACAGAGTCAGTCACATTGGCTTCTTACCGGTTGTATGATATAGCGGCAAATTGGTACGAGTCATGGGAGTTATCCAGAGGCGACGGCGCTCCCCCAGCAGTTTGGGATGATTTTTCTCAGGCTTTTCTTAGTCATTTTCTGCCTCCGGAGTTACGGCGGGCCAAGGCTGACAGATTCTTATTGCTGAGACAGAGGGGTCACAGTGTTCGAGAGTACAGTATGGAGTTTGACTCATTGGCCCGATACGCACCTGCTGTGGTAGCTACTATGGCTGACAGGATGCACAGGTATATTATGGGGCTGGACCGTTATTTGGTCGACAACTGTTTGGTATTGGCTGCTCAGCCCGGCATGGATATTGCCCGGATTCAGGCCCATGCCCAGGGCATGGAGGACCGGCATAGGGAGCGTCAGCCTGATAGGAGCCAGGATCGGAGACAGCCCAAGAGGGCCAGATCATCTGGGTATTCTGGAGATTTTCGGGGCAGGCAGCCTCAGCAGCCGCAGCAGCCTAGCAGACATCTATCCCAGCCGGTACAGAGCGCACCTCCACAGCCTACAGGTCGCAGATTTGATAGCCCAGGCTATTCAGGAGCAGGTCAGAGCTCCAGGGCTTCAGGTTCGCGGACAGACAGAGGTTCTGGTCAGACGAGGCCACCTAGGCCTCAGTGTTCTTACTGTGGCCGATACCATCCTGGGGAGTGCTACAGAGCCACCGGTGCATGTTTTTCTTGTGGCCGTCAGGGCCATTCTGTGAGAGATTGCCCGTATAAGGGTAGTTCGGGTGGTGCAACGCAGCCTACCAGATCAGCCGCCGGGTCTTCATCTTTATCAGTGGCTATGCGCCCTACGGGGCCGAGTACTTCAGCACCAGCGGGTCGCGGCAGAGGCCGTGGTGGAGCTTCTAGTACTAGCGGTCCTTCGAACCGCATTTATGCTCTGTCCAGCCGCCAGGATCAGGAGGCATCGCCTAATGTCGTTACAGGTACATTATCGGTTTTCTCTCGGTCTGTGTATGCATTGATTGATCCAGGTTCGACCTTGTCATATATTTCGCCTCTGGTTGCTTGTAAAATTGGTATAACATCTGAACCTATAGAGCCGTTTGAGGTAGCCACACCGATTGGGGACTTTATTGTAGCAAAACAGGTATATAAGAACTGTTCCGTAATTGTATGTGGCCGTGACACTAAGGCAGATCTGGTGGAGTTAGATATGGTCGAGTTCGATGTTATTATGGGAATGGACTGGCTAGCCTCCTGTTATGCTAATGTTGATTGCCAAAATAAGGTAGTTCGTTTCCAGTTTCCTAGGGAGTCAGTTATAGAATGGGCCGGTAATACAGCATCGCCGAAAGGTAAGTTTATTTCATACCTTAAGGCAAAGAAAATGATCAGAAAGGGTTATTTTTATCATCTGGTTCGGGTACAAGACTTGACAGCAGAAACGCCGACTCTTCAGTCAGTTCCCGTGGTTAATGAATTTCCAGATGTGTTCCCAGAAGAGCTTCCAGGCCCAGGCCTTCCTCCAGAGCGGGAGATAGATTTTACTATTGATTTGCTTCCAGATACTCAGTCGATATCTATTCCCCCGTACAGAATGGCACCGGCAGAATTGAAAGAACTGAAAGAGCAGTTGAAGGATCTGTTAGAAAAAGGCTTCATTAGACCCAGCACTTCGCCTTGGGGAGCCCCGGTATTATTTGTGCGTAAGAAAGATGGGTCGTTGCGTATGTGTATTGATTACCGACAGCTGAATAAGGTAACCATAAAGAATAAATACCCCCTCCCCAGAATTGACGATTTGTTTGATCAGTTGCAGGGCGCCAAGTATTTTTCGAAGATAGATCTTTGGTCTGGCTATCATCAGGTACGGGTACGGGAGGCCGATATTCCTAAGACAGCATTCCGGACCAGATATGGGCATTATGAATTCAGAGTTATGTCTTTTGGGCTGACTAATGCTCCTACGGTATTCATGGATTTAATGAACCGGGTATTCAGGCCATTCTTAGACATGTTCGTGATTGTATTTATCGATGATATCCTGGTTTATTCTCGGTCCGAGGCAGAGCACGCAGATCATCTGAGAGAGGTATTAGGGGTACTTCGGCATCAGAAATTATATGCAAAATTTTCTAAATGTGAATTCTGGCTGGCTTCAGTGGCATTCCTGGGGCATATTATTGCAGCTGATGGTGTTCGGGTGGATACACAGAAGATTGATGCCGTGAAAAATTGGCCCAGACCCACGACGCCCACAGTGGTACGTAGTTTTCTGGGGTTAGCAGGCTATTACAGAAGATTTGTGGAAAAGTTTGCTTCGATTTCAGCGCCTTTGACAAGGCTAACTCAGAAGGGAGCCAAGTTCCAGTGGACTGATGCTTGTGAACGAAGCTTCCAGTTGCTGAAAGAGAAGCTGACTACAGCCCCAGTTCTGACTCTTCCAGAGGGACCCGATGGATATGTTATTTATTGTGACGCTTCTGGTGTGGGATTGGGCTGTGTATTGATGCAGCACGGCAGAGTTATAGCTTATGCTTCTCGGCAATTGAAAAAACATGAAAAGAATTATCCTACTCACGATCTGGAGCTTGCAGCAGTGATCCATGCCCTGAAGATATGGAGACATTATTTATATGGCGTTCATGTTGATATCTATACAGATCATAAGAGTCTCCAGTATATTTTCATACAGAAAGAGCTTAATTTGCGGCAACGGAGGTGGCTGGAGCTCCTGAAAGACTATGATGTGGATATTCGGTATCATCCGGGCAAGGCTAATGTTGTTGCAGATGCGCTTAGCCGGAAATCTATGGGCAGCTTGGTAGATTTACAGCCAGACAGGAGAGAAATAGTACGTGACATTTATCAGTTGGCTAATCTTGGGGTTCGTCTGGCCGATTCTGGAGGTACGCGGATTTCTGAATCATCTATTAAGGAAGATATGAAACGGCATCAATATGAAGATCCTGTTTTGGCACAGTACAGAGACACAGCCTATGATAAGGAGAAGACTCCGTTCGAGTTCACTCCGGACGGGACTTTATTATTCAGGGGCAGGTTGTGTGTACCTGATATTGCAGGTCTTCGGCAGCAGGTTATGAGCGAGGCACATTATGCTCGCTATTCGGTCCATCCTGGGTCTACGAAGATGTACCATGATCTCCGATGCTTATACTGGTGGGATGGCATGAAACGGGATATCGCAGAATTCGTCGCCCAGTGTCCCAATTGTCAACAGGTCAAAATTGAACACCAGAAACCGGGTGGACTGTTGCAGGAAATGAAAATCCCGACGTGGAAGTGGGAGATCATTAATATGGACTTCATTACAGGATTGCCTCGCACTCCATGGAAGTATGATTCCATCTGGGTTATTGTTGATAGGCTGACAAAATCAACCCATTTTCTCCCCGTCAGGACTACTTATTCCGCCGAGGATTATGCCAGGCTTTATATTAAAGAAATAGTGAAGCTTCATGGAGTTCCTATATGTATTATCACTGACAGAGGTGCTCAGTTCACGGCGAACTTCTGGAGATCTTTTCAGGAAGGATTAGGGACTCAGCTGAGCCTGAGCATAGCTTTCCATCCTCAGAGTGACGGACAGGCCGAGCGCGCTATCCAGACGCTTGAAGATATGTTGCGAGCCTGTGTTATTGGTTTCAGAGGTAGCTGGGAGGATCACTTGCCATTGATTGAATTTTCTTATAATAACAGCTACCATTCCAGCATCCAGATGGCTCCGTACGAGGCTTTATATGGTAGGAAATGCAGGTCACCTATTGGCTGGTTTGATAATTGCGAGATGGAATTAATCGGCCCAGATATGATCCAGCAGGCAGTTGATAAGGTGAAACTTATCCGGGAGCGACTATTGGCAGCCCAGAGTCGACAGAAATCATACGCTGATAAACGGCGTCGTCCTTTGGAATTCCAGGTTGGTGATTGGGTATTTCTGAAGGTATCGCCTATGAAAGGCGTGATGCGGTTCGGCAGAAAGGGGAAACTTAGTCCGCGTTATATTGGGCCTTATTTGATTGTGCGGAAAATTGGGAATGTCGCCTATGAGTTAGATTTGCCATCTGATTTGGGAGCAGTACATCCGGTATTCCATGTGTCTATGCTCCGCAAATGCATTGGTGACCCCTCCAGAATATTTCCTGCGGATGATATTCAGGTGACGGAGCAGTTATCTTATGAGGAGCAGCCCGTAGCTATTTTGGACCGTCAGGTACGGAGGCTCCGTAATAAGGATGTAGCCTTTGTTAAGGTACTGTGGCGGAACGAGAATAGGGAAGAAATGACATGGGAGGCCGAAGAGGAAATGAAGAAGAAATACCCTCATCTGTTCCCTATGCCCACAGGTAACCTTGAATCCCTACTTAATTTCATTTTAATACCAATCGTATGTCATATGTGTTGTCCATAATTAGAAACTCCCCCAAGGTATTTTCCAACCCTATAAGATTAATTTTACATTCGAGGACGAATGTTCTAAAGGGGGGGAGGATGTTATATCCCGTGTTTTCACACGTTTGGAAAAATTCGATAAATATTGGATTCTTGAGATATAAGGTCAAATTTGATAGTTTGTTGAACATAAGAGTTATGTATGAGAGAATAAAGTCATGAAAGAGCGGGACAAGGCTAAGGGTAATTTTGGAATTTTGGAAATTAGTTTCGGGAATTACAAAATGCGATCCATAACCAATTGGGCTAAAAAAAAAATGAAAAATGAATGAGGAATTAAGGCCCAAAAGAGATGGGGTGGCCGGCCAAGGCCTAGCCCAAATCCATGACTTAGTCATGTGACTAAGTCATGTGATCAACTATTATAAAGGGACCAAATATTCATTAGGTTCTCTAGAAATTTCAAGACATAGTGAGAAAGAGAAAAACAAAAGAAAACAAGAAGAACAAGAGAGGAAGGGTTCGGCCTAGTCCAAGAAAAAAACCAACCTTCAAAACCTTGATCCCAAAATTATTTTCTTGTGATTTTCATACCAATTCAAGGTCCCTTAACAACTTGGTGCAATTGGTTTGGAAGAATAAGCATTGATTTCTTCAATTCAACACTTGAGACAAGTGAAGAAGTTGGAAGGAAAAGGTAAGAATTCATCCCTTCTATTTATATTATGAAGGTTTGTTTGTGTTGTAGGGTATGTAAATGAGTAGAATATATGGTAATATGGAAGTTTGCATGGTGGTAGGGTAAGAGTGCATGTGGCCGTGTGTGTGCCTTAATGTGTAGTGTGGTTATGTTGAATTTTATGTGGTATTATGGTTGTAGTTGTTGTGGAATTCACATTGGGAATGAAAGTTGAATGAAAATGGAATGTAGTTGGAATTTGGCCTATGGCCGTGTGGTATATGGTAGGAGGAAACATGTCGAATTTATTTTGTTTAATGTGTTAGTTGCGTCGTCATAATCGTTACAATGTAAAGGGAGCATGTATAGGTTAAGAGTCCATGAAAATGAGATGTAGAGAATTATGTCGCATTGCGGTGATTTTATGATATTAAGATAATGAGGTTGCTTGAGTGTAGATTATTGTTGTTGGTAATGAATTAGTGTGTAGAAAATGTGTCGGAAGGATTTGGTTGCATATATAAGAAGTTTAGATAGGATATAGAGGTATTGAATATTGGATTGTAAGATTTGAAATGTTCTTAGTTTGTGTTAGAATGATTGTAAATTAGTATGTGTGTATGGAAATATTGATATTGATTTGGAATTGTGAAGTCGGAATGGAAACCGTCGCATTATGTCGGAAAGTAAACTAGTTGTGTTATGTTGTGGCTTGTGGTGAATGCTGATGTTTTTGATGTGGTTGTTGGGTTGTTGTTAGCTGTATTGAGCCGAGTTGAATCTCGGGGGTGTCATATTTATAGGGGAAGTGCTGCCAAAATTTCGGTAGCTAAATAGTAACCAAAGATTAAAATGTCAACTTGCATGAATAGTAACTGGTAAGGGTGACCATTTGCAGATTTCTGACGAAACGGGAAGTGAGTTTGGAAAGGCGTAAAGAGCTTGAAAGGTATGTAAAGCTACCCCGATCCTTCTTTTGGCATGTCTAAGTGTTTTAGGATCGGATTCGAGCCTCAAAAGACCTTTTTGGCCATCGGAATCCGCAAGAGAAAATCTCAGTTTTTCCTTCAGTAGAATTGAACCATTTTGATATGATTTTCCTGAAATTATGTAAACTTTCTCTAAACTCCTTGAAAAGCTATAGAATGTCCGTAGAACCCCTACAGGTGACCCCATAAGCTTAAAGGGCATAATTTGAGCCCACCGCCTTGCTTGTTCCGAGGTGGGCCCGCTATTCCCGGTTTTGCCCTTAATGTACTAAAGTCCCCTTTTTGAACGATTTTTGAAAGAAACGTTTCGACTACCCTTTTAATTACCTAACTAATATGGTTTTAAATATTCCATTAATTCTGATAAATTGTTTTGATACTCGAAACTCATTTACTATGATTCCTTCCGACTTCATCGGATCGGTTTGTCTTTGATATGCCTCATCGAGTCTCTGGAAGCATTCATGATATTTTACTTGCATTAGTTTCTCACGACTCTATTCGTGGATGCCCCAATGTTTCCCACACTGAGCCCGGGCCAGGATATGTTGTCAAGCGTAATCCCCTGCATTGTTCGCCGTGCCTCGATGTGAGGGGGCAGGTATATGCTTACATGGGTTTGTGGAGTATGCTGTGCCATGTACGTTTGTTCTGATATGATTTACTATGGCCATCTGATATGACATATTATGTTACGGGGTTATGCCCCTATTTTGATTCTTCTGTGTTGTGGCACCAGCGTCGGGAGGGTGGCCACGTTCTGTCTGCCGAGTCCCTTGGCAGGGGCCGGATTTGATATGACATATGTTCTGTACACACTCTGCATGTTTACGAAATATGTATCTGATACTTTGGATCTTCCGTTTACTTCATGTATGTTCTGCACCAGTTATGATTTTGTTTCTGTAACTCAGGCTTTGCATATTCAGTACATATTTCGTACTGACCCCCTTTCCCGGGGGCTGCGTTTTCATGCCGCGCAGGTACCGACGACAGGTTTGCTGATCCGTCCGCTTAGGATCCCATTCTGCTATTTTTGGAGCGCTCTTTTATTCAGAGCCATCTTTTGGTATAGTCTGTCACTTCTATATATGTATATTCTCGTTCATGGGTACGGCGGGGCCCTGTCCCGTCATATGATTCTGTCGGTCTGTTTAGAGGTCTGTGGACATGTTTGTGGGTTGGGGTCTTTCTGTACAGATATGTGTATGTGTTGTGTTTGGGCGATCCCATTCGCCGCGGCGGCCGGTCCGCATATATTTAAATGTTGCTCTGTTGGCCCTGTGTGGCCTTTGTTGGTATTTTCTGCGTGCAGGGTATTTGGGATAGTCCGTAAAACAAAGGAAACTCTGCCAAAATTTTTCTGGAAATTATCTAAATTTAGAATAAAGCCTTGTCGGCTTCTGCCATATACTAGAATGCGTTTGAGTGCCCAGATCGGGCACTAGTCACGGCCTACGGGGTTGGGTCGTGACAAAAGGCCCGTGATTTTATGAGTCTAAATCCCCCGGAATTCTTCGGGTCAAAGCCGGAGGAAGACCCCCAAAGTTATATTGATGAAATATTGAGGACGTTGATGATTGTCCATGCCTCCGAAACCGAATCCGTGGAGTTGGCATCCTATAGGCTCCGGGATGTGGCGGTGTTGTGGTACAACAATTGGTTATTATCAAAAGGAGAGAACGCGCCTCCTCCGGTTTGACAAGAGTTCGTAGATGCTTTCATTCGCCACTATTTACCACCCGAGGTCCGCCGGGCGAGAGCGGATAGATTTCTAAATTTGAGGCAAGGAAATATGAGTGCCCGGGAGTATAGCATGCAGTTCAATTCCTTGGCTAGATATGCTCCGACTATGGTGGCCGACTTCTCAGATGACAGCAGGCCGAGGCAGAGGCCGAGGGGCAGCATCTACCTCGGGTGCCACTCAGCCCCATGTATACGCTTTAGCGGGATGACAGGATCTCGAGTCCTCTCCGGATGTAGTCACAGGTATATTGTCTATATTCTCCCGTGATGTGTATGTGTTGATAGATCCGAGTTCTATATTTTCTTATATTTCTCCATATGTTGCTTGTTGTATCGGGGTAAAACCCGAGTCAATTAAACCCTTTGAGGTACTCACTCCAGTTGGTGATCCTGTGATAGCAAGACAAGTGTACAAAAATTGTGTTATTGTGATATGCGATCGTCAGACCCAAGCTGATTTGATTGAGTTAGAAATGGAAGATTTCGATGTAATCATGGGTATGGATTGGTTCGCCTCGTGTTATGCAAATGTTGATTGTCGCACAAAAGTGGTTCGATTCCAATTTCAAGGAGAGCCCGTGCTCGAATGGCAGGGTAATACAGCATCCCCGAAGGGTAGGTTTATTTCCTACCTCAAGGCAAGGAAGATGATAGCCAAGGGCTATATTTATCACTTAGTTCGGGTTCATGATACGAGGCAAAGCCACCAATTTTCCAGTCAGTTCCGGTGGTGAATGAGTTTCCAGACGTATTTACAGATGAACTTCCAGGTCTTCCACCAGAAAGGGAAATTGATTTCGCTATTGACGTATTGCCAGACACAAAGCCTATTTCTATTCCCCCTTATCGAATGGCTCGGATAGAATTAAAAGAGCTAAAGGCGCAGCTGAAAGACTTGCTCGAGAAGGGATTCATTAGACCCAGTTCATCACCGTGGGGAGCACCGGTCGGGTTTTTTTTTTAAAAAAAAAGACGGATCTCTACGAATGTGTATCGACTACAAGCAATTGAACAAAGTGACGATAAAGAACAGATATCCTCTCCCAAGGATTGATGATTTATTCGATCAATTGCAAGGTGCCAAGTGGTTTTCAAAAATATATTTGAGGTCGGGCTACCATCAAGTGAGGATTAGAGAAGCGAATATTCCAAAAATAGCCTTCAGAACGAGGTACGGCCACTATAAATTTCGAGTGATGTCATTCGGACTGACTAATGCTCCGGTTGTATTTATGAATTTGATGAACAACGTATTCAGGCCTCTCTTGGACTTGTTTGTGATAGTGTTTATTGACGATATCCTGGTGTACTCTCGCACAGAATCAGAACATGCAGATCATTTGAGAATCGTTCTTGGTATTCTTCGAGCTCGGGAGCTGTATGTAAAATTTTCAAAATGTGAATTTTGGCTGAACTCAGTGACATTCTTCGTCCATGTTATTTCCAATGACGGTATTCGAGTCGACACTCAGAAAATTGAAGCAGTGAAGACTTGGCCAAGGCCTACGACACCTACGGAAGTTCGTAGTTTTCTGGGTTTAGCAGGCTATTATATAAGGTTTGTAGAGGGTTTCTCATCCATTTCAGCCCCATTAACGAGCTAACCCAGAAGCCGGCAAAATTCCAATGGAGTGATGCTTGTGAACGTAGCTTTCAAGAGTTGAAAGACAGATTAACTTCAGCTCCAGTGTTGACACTTCCAGAAGGGCCAGATGGCTACGTTGTGTATTGTGATGCTTCCAGTGTGGGATTAGGATGCGTGTTGATGCAGCATGGTAAAGTTATTGTAAATGCTTCGCGACAATTGCGTAAACATGAAAAAAACTATCCGACGCATGATCTTGAATTGGCTGCGGTTATTCATGCCCTGAAAATGTGGAGGCATTATTTGTCTGGTGTGCATGTTGATATCTATACAGATCACAAGAGCCTCCAGTACATCCTCAAGCAAAGGGAGTTGAACCTGCGGCAGAGGCGGTGGTTAGAATTATTAAAAGATTATGATGTTAACATTTTATACCACCCCGGGAAGGCGAATGTAGTAGCCGATGGGCAGTTTATGTGAAATCCCTCCGGAAAGGAAAGAGATGATTCAAGAACTTCATCGATTGGATAATCTTGGAGTGCGTGTAATCGATTCAGGTAATACGGGTATTAGTATCAAAGATTCCGCAATTTCGTCCTTGGATATGGAAGTGAAAGAACGGCAGTGTGAAGATCCTCAGTTATGTCATTATAGAGACACATCTCATGAGAAAGAAAAGTCTCCGTTTGGAATTTCTATTGATGGAATTCTTAGATACCAAGGTAGGTTATGTGTACCAAAGGTGGCGGAATTGCGCCAACGAATCCTAGAAGAAGCGCATTGTTCCCGGTATTCTATTCATCCAGGTGCAACCAAAATGTATCATGATCTCAAGATGATGTATTGGTGGGATGGCATGAAAAGAGATATAACAAAATTCGTAGCACAATTCCCAAATTGCCAACAAGTAAAAGCAGAACATCAAAAGCCAGGAGGCTTGTTGCAAGCGATAGAAATACCCACTTGGAAATGGGAAGTGATTAACACATTTCATCGTGGGATTACCTCGTTCTCGGGGTAAATATGATTCTATATGGGTGACCGTGGATAGATTGACAAAAGCAGCCCATTTCCTTCCAGTTAGAACCACGTACTCAGCAGAAGACTATGCAAGGCTATACCTTAAGGAAATTGTGCGACTCCATGGTATTCCATTGTCTATTATCACAGATAGAGGAGCACAGTTTACAACTAAGTTCTGGAAGTCTTTTCAAGAAGGTTTGGGCACGCAAGTGAAGTTTAGCACGACATTTCATCCACAAACTGACGGGCAAGCCGAGCGTACCATTCAAACCTTAGATGATATGTTACGGGCGTGTGTGTTGGATTTCGGTGGTAGTTGGGATGATCATTTGCCACTAATTGAGTTCGCATATAACAATAGCTATCATTCCGGCATTCAGATGGCTCCATATGAGGCTTTATATGGAAGGAAGTGGAGATCTCCAATTGGATGGTTTGAAACAGGAGAAGCACAATTGATAGGCCCCGAATTGATTCAACAAGCGGTGGAAAAAGTTAAGGTGATCCGAGATCGATTACTAACAGCTCAAAGCCGCCAAAAGTCTTATGCAGACAATCGCCGACGAGACCTGGAATTTCAAGCTGGCGATTGGGTGTTTCTGAAAGTATCACCGATGAAAGGGGCGATGAGATTTTGGCAAGAAAGGGAAGCTAAGCCCTAGATACATCGGACCCTATGAAATCATTAATAAGGTGGGTCAGGCAGCTTATGAATTGAAACTGCCTTCGGAGCTTGAATCAGTCCATCCAGTATTCCATGTTTCGATGCTCCGTAAGTGTATCGGAGATCCCACAAAGATTGTCCCGATAGAGGATGTGCAAGTGACAGAGAAGCTAATATCTGAAGAGGTGCCTATTGCTATTCCAGATAGGCAAGTGCGAAGGCTTCAGAATAAAGTGGTAGCATCAGTCAAAGTTCTATGGCGGAACAACAATCGGGAAGAGATGACTTGGGAAGCGGAAAAGAAAATGAGATCCAAGTACCCCCATTTGTTCCAATCCCCGGAAGAGATTCAAGATGAAACGTCGACGATATAAGGTATGTATGCTTTATTTTTATGTTTTTGGTCGTGTGTGGCCATACATGTATTGATATTGTGATGTAGCCCTGTGAGGCGATGATATTATGGGTTGCTGTGACAGGTCAGTAGTGCCAGATTACAGGGGAAACTCTGGCGAAATTTTTATAGAATCCCGAGTGTTTAACATTCGAGGACGAATGTTCCAAAAGGGGAGAAGAATGTTACACCCCGGAAATTTTCCCGTTAAGCGCACAGTGAATAGGCTAACAAGGATATAGTGTATACGATGTTGTGGAGATGAGTGGTAACGTTCATTTGATTGGTATCGAGGTGTTGAACAATTGTTAAGAAGGTCCCGTAAGGATCGGAGATTAAACGAAGTGACAAAATAAGACTCAGTGAACTGGCGAATTATACAGTAGATTATACGGACCGTATAATTGTTTTACGACCGTATAATGAACCGTTAAAGTGTCACAGAAAGAAGTTGAAGAAAAGTGGGTTTTACGGTAGATTATACGGACCGTATAACATTATACGGCCCGTCAAATGAACCGTCAAGTTGACACAGAAAGGGGTGATCACTGAGTCAGTTTTACGGTCAATTATACGGACCATATAATAGACCGTATAATGGCATCGGGACTGGTTTTGTATTTATAAAAATATGATCCAAGTTCATTTTTATTATTTCTCCTTCTCACTACACGACCCAATCTCTCTCTAGAAACATCCAAACACTTCCAAACCAAGAATGCAAGTAAAAATCTAGATCAATAACTCCCAAATTCATGAAATCAAGAGTGTGAAACTCCTCGTAGTTCATCTAAGTCAAGGAATTCCAAAGAAGGTGGAACTAGGGTTTTGTCTAAGTGAAGTATTTCAACTCAAGACTTGTTCAACCATCATCCAAGGTAAGTTTCATGATCATTTCATGTTGTTTAAGGTATTGGAAGGCTTAGACACTTGAAATGTAGAAAAACATAGAAAGTGGGTCATTACTGAGTGAATAGTGACATAATTGAATGATAGTGGAATTGAATCATGAAAGTTGAAGAGTTGTGATTATGAATACATTATAATGATGTTTATATCACGAAACAAGTATTAAATGCGTGAAAACACAGAGACGAGTTATAAGGAGAAATATGGGAAAATTGGAGGAAAATGGTGGATTTTGCTAAATATACATAAATGATGATTGTTGATTGTGATATTGTGAGTAGTATTGTGAATGTTGGGAGTTGATATAGAACATGGGAAAAGTAGTATAAACAAAGGAAGTGCTGCCAAAATTTTCCTAGAATTAACGATGCGTTCTTGTAGTCAATTAACTAATGTTAATTCGAATTCTCTCATGAAGGTAGCGACCTGATATCGTAGGAGAACAAGTGAGAGATAGCTTAGTTAAACGACCAAGGTATGTGAGGCTTAACTCTTCTTTCAAAAGGCATGAATCCTTCAATCTTTTCATAAATTCTTCTATAAGATGAAGCTTAAGAGCCCTTCCATATATTAAATCCTCTATGAGCATGATAGTGATGACAATGAGCTAGAGTATAGAGATTCAAGAAATTGTGGCATGTTGTTCCTACAATGCTAATGATGTTATTACTGTAAACACTCGCCTTATGTTTTATTTCCTTCAAGGCGAGGCATGATACTCATAAATGTCCATAATACAATCGGGGGTTCACGACCTTACGTCACCCCGACATAGTATGGTTGTCTTAAAGCTTAATGAATGCTCTTAATGCTAATGTATGTTATGACAATAAGATGACAATTAATGCTAACTTGTAACACTATGGGGTACATGGGACACTAAGAAATGATAACATGATGCTATGGCTTGAGATGTATAATAATGACGTGTTATGATTGATGTTATGATGATATGATTCCACCGCGCCTATATGGCCGGGCATGTCACCGCTAATGCGGGCTGCGATGTTTACACCGAGCCGAGAGGGACGGGCATGATCACCACTAGTGGGCGGCATATGAGGGTTACCCGGACGCGGGTAACGATACAGATTATGATGTGATGAGGTATATAATGACGTACGTGATGATGTATGGGATGTGATAACATGGGTACTATGATTGTGTAAACTGTGAAATATGATAATAATACGATTGCCTATGATATGTGTGTAGGTTATATCTTTGTCCCATGACTCATGATCTTTCTATTATGTTTGTTTATTTCATTCCTTCCTTACATACTCAGTATAATATTCGTACTGACGTCCTTTTTCTATGGATGCTGTGTTCATGCCCGCAGGTAGACAGGGATGAGATCTTGCTCCGGATTCTTAGAGGCTGCTAGCTGACTGAAAGCCCTCCATTGTCCCGGAGGTGCCTATGATGATTCTTTTGTATACAGTTGTAGATGTCATCTCTTAGAGGCTCGTAGATACTCAACGTGGGTCTTGTGGTTTCATGGCATGGTCATTATGTATATATGTATATGTGTGTATATTATTTTGCTAGTCTAAGGGCTCGTATGTATAAAAGCATTTCGTTCTAAATGAAAATGGATTTTATTATATATTAAGCATGAATCGGATAAATGCCTGCTAAATAAGCTTAATAAGTGATGGCACGAGCGGTGCTCGGTGGTTAGCCCCGGGTACTCGTCACGGCCCCTAGCTGGGTCGTGACAGGTGGGTTTTGGGGCGTGACACTAATCGACACTGGCCCCAATGTAACTTCCCGCACTAAGAATATCGTGGTATGGGTGGCCTTGCCTGGCTTGAGTCACCTCTGTAGTGCGAACTTGAAGCTCTAAAACTCTGACTTGTCCCGGAGTGAATAGATCTATCAAATCTTTGGCCCGTAAACCGTGGAGGCGCACTAGTCATGGAATGGCTTGAATGCCTATAAAAATGCTGTCTTTGCCCTCCTCTAAACTCACTAGTCGGACCCGAAGATCTAGCCTTCTTGCTATACCCTCTATTATACTCACCTTCACTTCTTTGTTGTTGTTGGATTTCCTCCAAATTCCGGGCATGGGCTTGAA
This sequence comes from Lycium barbarum, assembly GCF_019175385.1. Lineage (NCBI taxonomy): Eukaryota > Viridiplantae > Streptophyta > Magnoliopsida > Solanales > Solanaceae > Lycium > Lycium barbarum. The sequence goes on from NC_083344.1 coordinate 84,716,889, forward strand.
TGCGAGAAATGTCCATATCATCTTGAAGTGATGCAGTCAAGCACTTATCCGTCAGGTATGGCCCTAAGCCACTCACAAACCGGTGCACTCGGTCACCCATATCCGCTGCCATAGCCGGAGCATACCTAGCCAAGGAATTGAAGCGGAGGCTATACTCTAGCGCACTCATGCTTCCTTGCCTAAGATTCAAGAACTTATCGGCTCTAGCCTGCCGAACCTCTAGAGGCAAGTAATGTCGAAAGAAAGCATCAACGAATTCTTGCCATACCAAGGCAGGTGCATTGACTCCCCTAGAAGACATCCAAACCGTATACCAATGAACCACAACATCTCGTAGTGTATATGAAGCCAATTCTACCGATTCGACATCCGAATCATGCATTAACCGAAGTGTCCTCAACATTCCATCAATAAAGCTCTCAGAGTTCTCATCCTGTTTCGACCGGAAGAATTTTGGAGGGTTCAAGCTAATAAAATCACGGGCTCTTGCACTAACCACCCTATCACCATGACCCATACCCTGCCGCTGGGCTTGAGCGGTTACCAATTGAATCAGCAAATGAATGGCCTCTTTCACATCTTGGCCCGAAGCATCTGGTGGAGGAGCTGGGGCCGAGGCTCCCTCAAGCTCCTCTGAAATAGGCAATGAATGATAGGACCGAGATGGAACCTCGTTCTGGGACTTGCCCTCCTCTATAATTGTCGGCGGTACTCTCTCAGTCCGCCTTTCTGTCACTGTCTTGTCCTTTTGGGCTGCTGTAGCTTTTCTCTTTACAGGCATCTCTGAAATACATAACACACGGTTAGGGAAAGAGAAATCCTTATATCATGGCTCTATTGGACGATCTATGAAGAAAGAAGGTCATTCATTCCTAATTGCCCACAACCTCCTGTTTATAAATGTGGCACGCAACACACCCATTGACAAGACTCAACTGGACATGGCTTGTAGACACACCCTTGGACGGAACTGCTCTGATACCACTTTTTTCACGACCCAACCGGAGGGCCATGACGGGCACCCGGAGTTAACCCGCCCAGGAACCTCTCATCATACTTTCACAAACATAACTAGGTGAGCCATAAGTCCAACTTGCAATTCATGTGCATCAATAATGCAAATCTTATCGAGCAAGAGCACTTTTATATCAACATCACCAACTACGCCCATATACATATACATAAGCTGATGAGGCTAACAAAATAATATACAAAATATTAGCCGACAAGGATAAGAGATATCTAGTTATACATAACTGTCTACGAGCCTCTAGAAAGAGTATGTAACATCATAAAGACGGGATAGGGCCCCGCCATGCCCATATGTATATACTCAAAAGAATAGTACCAACAGTTGCAGCTCTGGATCAAATGGAGCTCCTCTAAGCAGTCTCTAGATAGGCATCCTAAGGATTAAGTCTATCTCCCTGTCCACATGCGGGCATGACGCAGCGTCCACAAAATAAAAGACGTCAGTACGAACAATGCACTGAGTATGTAAGGCGTAATCAATAACATAATAAAAGCTTAAAGGATAACACAAGATATAAGAGTCATGGGATAGTACAACCAGTTATACCTCTAGAGACGTTCATCATATTTACTTACCTTTTTTCAAATGGGAGCTTTCTATTACATACACATACATATATAGTAGTACTATACCTGACCATGTAGGTTCGGTGTCATACATACTCGGCCATAACAAGGCTCGGTCTTATACGTACCTAACTGTAGTGGTGTGCGCGCAATAGATATCATACCCGGCCATGTAAGCTCGGTATTTCCAAATAGCCATACGCACATATATATATATATATATATATATATATATATATATATATATATATATACATAGCAGTACATAAGTATCATCAACATCATCATCACTATATCTTTCCTTAGAAGGCCAACTATCGTAGGCTGAGATCAACAATATCATAAGAGTATTAAGACTTAGGAGCTTTAACACTTCTATAAATGGGGGCGTCATGGAAGATATGGTGAATTTCATGAATAGGTGCACAACAATGGAATCATGCCTTAAGAAGGAAGGGTTAGCCTTACATACCTTTATATATTTTTAACTACTTAGCGTTCACCTCCAAAGCTTGAGAAATCTACATTTAAAAGGATTCATACCAAGGTTAAGTCTTAATGACACTCTTAAGTTCAAACTAGAACAATTCTTGAGCTAGCGAAAATCGGGCAGCATTTTCCCCTATTTCATCTGCTTTTACCAATTTCCAAAACAACTCCCAACAACAGCGACATTATCAACAATACCATAATCAAGAGGCTTCATTCAAGTTAAGCATCACTCAATCCCCAAAACTCCTTTTCATGATCATGCATAACAATAGCTACAACACAACACCATATATATACTTACATACAATGCTTCCCTAACATCATTAGTATCACCCACATCAAGATTATACTCATAATATGCCAAGATTTACAATTCAAGTTAACCTATAGCTCATGATATCCTCAAGTTCACTTGAACTCTATTTCCACTTTTCTTCCTTTACCCACATGGCATAACAATGAAACAACCATAACCATATGTAAAAGATGTGAAATCTTACCTTAATCACTCAAGAACAAGTCTTGGATCAACTTACTCCACTAAAGTGAAGTCTCCAACATCAACACCATAGGAAATCTTGAGTTCCACAAACCGTAGCAAGCTTCTTAGCACTTGAATCTCTTGATTCTCTTAGATTAGTTTATGGACTTGGAGAGAGGTTTGGAGAGCCCTAAGATTTATTTTGGGGAAATAATGAGCTCAAATGAGGTGAAATGAAATATATAAAACGTGAATTAAAATCCTGTCGGACAATTCTACGCTCACTTTGACGGACCGTCAAAAAGCTCCGTCAAACTTTCTAGCTAAACATGGCTCACTGTGACTGTTTTACGCTGGGAAAATACCATTTGATGGGCCGCAGAAATTTCTGCGGTCCATCAAACTGATCCGTCAAAATGTTCTGCCCTAGCAGTTTGTCTTAAAACACCCATAAATTTTACTCCGATGGCACATTGACGAACGGTTCGTTGTGTTGGAAACTAGACTCAATGAACTTCAATTTGGACAAAAGAAACACACCAAAACTCCTAATATTCTAGGAGATATACCTGTCTCAAGTTGGGCTAAAATCGTGTCCAAAATTTTGCCAAGTTTTCCCGAAGTTCCGACAAACTTAATTTCCTTAATTCGCTTGTTCTGAAATCCTTCCATAGCTTATTTCATGAACTTAAACCCCCCATAACCATAAGATAGGAACATATAATCTCATATATCCTAGAAGATAACTCCAGTTTCCACAATTAGGACAAGCAACACCTAACGAATTTCAACATACAAAATACGAGGTGTAACGGATTCATACTAAGGTTAAGTCTTGAAAACAGTCTTAAATTCAAACTAGAGTAACTAATGGGCTAGCAGAATTTGGGCAGCAGTTCCCCTATTTTATTGACTTCCACCAAAATCCAGAACAAATCCCAAACAACCATAACGACATCAACAATTCCATATTTAAGAAATTATATACAATTTTACACATAAAACAATCCAAAACTTCCTTCCAAATTCCATTCATAAACAACAACTACAACACAATGTCTCATAACTTTTCCTAGCACAGCTTCCTTCACTTTTATGACTTACTAATCGCCAGATCAACTCAATATAAGAAATAAAGCGAGAACATACCTTAATCTTGAAGAACCCTAACTCTCCCAACCTTTTTTGCAACCCAAACTATTACAACTTTAACTAAGGACAAGGATTATCACCATCTATGAGCTTGCTTAGGGTTTTAAAAGCTTGATTCTTACTTGATTTAGCTTAGGATGTGTATGGATAGCTAGGGAGAGTAGAGAGATCTTGAAGAGTCTAGAGAGTTCTGATTTTTTGGTGTAAAAACGATCCAAGTCGTGGCCCTTTTAATTTATAAGAGAGAGAAAAAATTTCACCGCCTACAGATCGACGGCAAGATTGACGGTCCGTCGACTCGCAATGTCGAATAGAGGCAGCCCCTGATTCTCAAAGAGCTATTCGACGGTGCATGTTTTTGATCCATCGACCAGTAGACGGTCCATCGACTTACAACCATCGAGTTGCTTAGCTGTCATACTCAGTTTTTCTGGTTTATTCCGCCTCTAATCTTCCCGATACTTGTTGTACGCAACTTAAAACTCCCGCATACATGGAATAATCATGTCGAATCTCTTATAACCTTGACAATAACCTCACTTACTAACTTCACGTCGTCTACCTTTTTATGATTATTCCATCGTTTAGTAGGATTTTTCATGCTAAGATTCTTGAATTAAGGGAGGTAAATTGGGGATTTGAAACCCTAGGCTTGAACTTGGTTTTTCTTCAATTAAACATGAATTAGTGGATAAATTTCACTCATTTTTGGTATATAGGCTCCATAAGTAATGGGTAAACTGATTTTGAACTAAATTTCCTATTTTGCCTTTCGTGGCTCGGATTCCTATTTTTGGAGACTTTTTGGGTTTGGATTTAAAGTATGTCAATATGGGTACCATTGGATTCGTATGACTTCCTAGATTCATAATTTGACCTCATTAAACCCAAATTTCTTATAAAATGACCATTTTCCCCCTTGAGGTTGGGAATGGGTTTTTGAACTAACTTTTTGATCCAAAATTCTTCTAAGACCATTATGGGTATGCTTTGAATTTCCTCATTTTTCTCATTCCATGAGTTAGGGTTTGGGACTTGATTAGGAATATGGTTATTTGGGTATTTTCTTATTGATTCTAATTTTATATCCGGATATGATTAGACTTTCATTATCATGATGCACAAAGGAAGGGCAAGATCAAGGTTTGACTGTTGGAGAATTGCTGTTCAGCTTTCCAGGTAGGTCATGGTTTACTTTATGGTGAGACTTCGATTAGCGAAGCGTATGTTTAGATGATATTATCGGAGAATGCATGTAAACCTTCAGGTATGAAGTTAGGTTGGATATTATCTTAGGTTGGGCCTTGTTGTGTGATTGGGGTTAACCACCCCGTTGTGTTGTGACTTATCTTGTTCTATTGTTGTTGGCTTGATGCCACGTGGAGATAGTAGATATTGGATACTATTGATATATCTTAACCATGTTATTGTAGTATCTTACTTGTCGACGTTTGATACGAGGATAATGTTCTATTATGGCTTATTGTGTAGCTTTTTCATGATATTGTTGGTGTGCCCATGTGTGGTACTTGTGATATTGATTTGATTATTGACATTGAACTCATACATTGCACGCATTCTCATCCATCATGATATACTATTGATACATTGATGATACTTGATGAAACACTGTTATGAGCTGGGCTCGGTTGGATGAGAGTGACATAAGGACCGATGTTCGATGGTTATCCCGAAATTTAGGTTGTGTGTAGCGATTGCCGATTTTGTTGCCAGAATTGTGAGGTAGCAGTTGTCGAGGTTGTTGCCGGAATCGTGAGGTACATGGACTTCACTGGTCCCCCATGGGTTATGCTATCGAGATGTGATGTTCCATCATCAGAGTACATGTGTACACAACATATGCATTGCATTCACATTTCATACATTATTGCATTGCATTGTATAATTTGGCTTCCTGTGATATTCCTGTGATTTATTGTGATACCATTGTGATATACGGATTCGGTGTGATATATTGGCACTTGGCACAGTTGGGCTTAGATGCTATAACATAGGTGATGACTCGTTGTGATACTATTGTGATGTACTATTTTGGATTGATTTTATTGAGACTTGGCACAGTTGGGTTTAGATGCTATAACATAGGAGATGTTCTGCGGATATAGATTTGTGTTGACTCGTACTTGTTAGTTCACGTACTTATCTTTCTCTGTTGTCTTTATAGACGTTAGCTAGTCTTAGTCGGCCTATGATACCTACTTGTACTTGTTGTTTGTACCGACCTGCACTTGCTGCATTCTTTGCTGCATTCTTTTATGAATGCAGAGTACCAGGTGAGATCAACTTGTACTCCTTGTGACTGATATTCAAGGATGGCTGATTCGAGTCCTTCAGGGTGAGCATGAGGACATTCGCTGCCCGATGACTCTTTCTATCATTATGTCCTTATTCCTATTCTGAGACATGATCTTTGAGACTACTTATGTTTTATTATGATTCAGACTTGTAGTAGTTAGTTAGATGCTCTTGTATGACCAGAACAAATATTGGGGTGGATTTCATTTACTTTTGCATTTTCTTATTTATATTATATTTGTGAGGCTTTCGCCATTTTACTTCTTTCGTTATTTTTTATTATTAGTGAATGTCGAGTTAAAGGTTCTCCTACCGAGGTGGGAAAGGTAAGTGCCCGTACGACTTAGTGAAATTGGGTCGTGCCATTTTCAACCTTTAAAAATGGTTTCTTTTGCAAGGTTTGTGTGCGTGAGGGACAAGCTCGCATTAAACCTTATGTGTATTATATTATATATATATCTATATGTGATTTCCCCTACAAAAGGATGATTGAAATTGAATTATAAAGCTTTGAACTTTGAACATGCTTTATTCCTTATAAGGGATGACTTAACTTGATTTTTAAAGCGATGATCTTAGAACTAAATTGCCTCTACTATGGAATGATTGAATTGATTTCTAAAGTGATGATCTTTAAACATGATTTTCCCCTATTATGGGATGATTGAACTCGATTTTTAAAACCTAGAATAAAATGTGTTTTGCCCTATGAATGGGTTTTGGCGAGTTGAAAGTTGATTAATGATTAAACATGGTCTCTAAACCGCTTAATGACTTGATCTCCCCTATTAACGGGATGATGAACATAATTCATAATGAACAATTTGGCTATCATGCTATGACTTGTGATTCGGCTTCTATGCCATGATTTGAGGTTTGACTTCCAAGCCAGGACTTGTGATTCGGCTTATATGCGATGATTTCTATTGTTTGTGTTTGGCCTAGCTACTCGGGAGGAAGGGTAGTCACTATGGATCCTAGTGTGGTTTGCCTAGCTATACGGGAGGAAGGATAGCCATCGAGGGTTCATAACCCAGATGTGGTTTTGCCTAGCTATTCGGGAGGAAGGATAGATATCGACGGTTCATAACTCTAATGTGGTTTTTCCTAGCTATTTGGGAGGAAGGATAGCCATCAAGGGTGACAAACCCCGATGTGGTGCTTCTATGAGGTTTTAGGGAACCGTAAGTGGTCATCGCTTCATTATATTGATTTGGGCCTGTATTGGCATATGTGATACTTTGGTTGCTTGTGAGTGACTTGTTGATGATCTTGGGTTCATGAGTGAGAAGACTTAATGTGATAAACAGTACAATAAGTCGAATATTGATATATTCTTGTGTTATTGGCTTTTACTGGTGATTTTAATGAGGTTACTAGCTTACTCTATCGTTGAATTTCGAATCGTTTGAAAGAACATAAGGTAACGAGAACGACTTACATATTCAAAGTGATTTTTTCTTCATCATTGTCTTATATTGGATATTCATGAGATGTTACCATTTGTGTTGAACTGTTTCTCAATACTGTTCAATTATACTTATTACTTATATATTTTTCTATTAACCATTATCTTGGAGACACTCACTGAATACCCAGTACTTAGGCACACCGTTGTTGTTTTTGATGGTATGTTAGGTAACGAAGAAGAGCAGGTTCGTGGTACGCGTACAAAATAGGAGAACTTGTTGCTTTCCAGACTTATTGGTGAGCCCACACTCTTATTCATGGGACAACCCACCTATCTAGTTTTATTGTTTTTAGTTTTCGGATTGCGTCCCGATGTGCTAGACCATGTTTATGTTCTTAGAAGCTCCATAGATGGTTGTCGGATTGTGGGTGGAGGTTGAAAGTGTCATACGACTTATTGAGGCGTCTGCCATGTTTTACAATTGATTATTCTTTTTTTTTTAAGACAATATCCACTAGGCTTGTGGGACTAGGGCTAATATTATAACTTTTTCTCAAAATCAAATCACCATAAGTCTTTACATAGTTTCCAACTTGCTAGGAAATGCTAAAAATAATCTAATGAGAAAACCAGGATTCATATATCCTAATCTACTACTACTAATGGCTAGATAATAAACTAACAAGTAACCTAATGTAACATAATCCTCAGAATGCATCCAGCAAAGCCAAAGAGTCTATTCTCTCTGATCATGAGTTATGTGTGGTGTATATCCATCTCTCATTGTATGGACTGGACTTTGTAATCCTTTGAAAATGCAATGTGTGATGAACTGTAACCTTGTATAGTCCATAGTTAACCATATCATGTCCCAAGTTTGTACCCTTGATGCATAATATGACCAACATATATGCCTTCTAGCTGCAACATCTAAATGGTGTGTCCATGATGAGCTCCAATGACTGATATCGAGAAATGTATCATCCTGTATTGGCCGTAAATAACTGTAGCCCTTAGTAAAGTCCTTAATGTCCCAAGTTTGTACCCTTGATGCATTATATGACCATACTAGAACTGTAGCCTCATGTACTGCATATGTAATGTAACAATATCCTATGCATATCAGTAGTTTAAAAACCAACTCATGTCCAATATAAATTAGATCATTGGTATTAAATGAAAGTACTGCTAATTTGTATATATTCCATCCCAGTTAATGTGTGTTGTTTGGGTGAATTGACTCCAGATCTATAAGAAAAAATGTCTCCAATATTGCAGGTTTTGCATTACACAACTTTCCTGAAAAAGAGAAAACTATATCAAGTATAAAGTGTGTCCTTCCACTTCTATGAAACAATATTTCTGCATTGATGCAAGTCTCCAGTTCTGTAAAAAACTAGAGATTGCAACTATATGCAGGCTTCAGATCCTGATCTTGACTCTCTTCTGGTTCCGAGATCTTGAGTATGAGCCAGTATAATTGTACTGCACTGCATTTTTTCCAATGTGCAGCATAACATATTCTCTTTCCTCTGTGGATTCCATCATCTGCATATTCAGTAAAATACCCTCCTCTACAAAATTATAAACACTCTCCATAGATTGTTATATCTCCTGTAGAATGAGCATGAAATACTAATACCACTAACTGAAGACAAGTCAATACATGGATCATGTTTTCCTTTGTATCAGGTGTAGATTTCCTTATCAATGAAACATCTGTATTCTTCATCATGGGCCTTGTCCTATCCATATCATATCCTATAGGACTTGGATCAATGGATGAAACAATCATCTTCCAAACTTGCATCAAATCCTATCCTGCATTAGCAAGATCATTGACACAAAGTGTGTCCACTTCTATAAGTGGACTGTGTTGACTTTGGTGCACAAGTAAGACTGGATACACATCATATCTTGTGCCATGATCAATGTACCAGTAACATGGATAAACTTTGTATCTAAGGAAAACTACATCATTTCCAAGCTACATAGATTAGTAGTGTAGACATCTATAGATAGTGAGTGTACATGGTTCTTGAGTTCCTTCATTACATGAATTCCATCAGTTGCCATAATACCTGCAAAAAAGAAAACAATAATAGTGGAAAAAACTATCACCGTACTCTTCTCCAAATGGACTTGAGTGTGATGATACAGTCCCTCCTCCTCCAACTTCATCATTTGTATCTCCTCTGAGTTCTAATCTTTATGGACATTGTAGTTTGTCACTATTAAGGATTTTCCTTGCTGTTGAATCTGCAAAATTATACACTTGTACTTAACCATGATCAAGAACATAGTTGGCTAGGTGGTTAGCCAATTGATTACCCTCTCTCAAGATATGCAGAACCTGAACATTTGAATGATCCACGATATCCCATAGTTCCTCAACCATAAATACAATGTGCCAAGGGGGTTTCCACTCCCTCTCCAATATCATCTTCATGAGCATGGAATCAGTCTCAAGAGTGAATGAGTACACATGTTGAGACAATTAATACCTAGCAGCTTTAAGTAAAGCTCTTGCCTCTAATTCTGTATTTGTACTTTCTTCCATTTCCTTAGCAAATGCATGAACCAAATCACCCTTATGATCCCTTACACAGAATGCAAATGAACTCCTACCAGGGTTACCCCTAGTAGCACCATCTGCGTTACACTTCCATGCACTTTCCATAGGAAAACTCCACACCACCTTAGTTACTTTCAACTTAGGCACAAATGATTCCAAAATATGCAGAATCTCAGGCCACCTATGAGGAACTTTCTGTATACATGGTTTCCTTAATTTCACTAGTTGTTGTATCAAGGTTGAAGCTTGATATATAACTCTTTCATCTGTCACCTTATTGTCATGCTTATCCCCATTTATTTTCTTCCATAACTCCTACACAACAATAGAAGGAACAACATTTTAAATAGCTTGCATTCTAGGCCTCACATCAACAGACCACCACTTTAAAATAATTTGCTGCAAGTGCATACTAGTGATTTCAATACCTGCAGCAACACTGAAATAAGACCAGGTTCTTTTTGCAGTAGCGCATCTTAAGAAAATATGAGAGATGGTTCTTCTTTTGGATCTGCAGGACAACATAAATACTTAGAGGGTAAGTTATAACCCCAACTCCTAACCACTTCATCCAAAGAGACATTAAAGTGCCATACTCTCCACATAGTTAAAGCAACTTTGTAAGGCAATCCCTTTACCCACATCTTCTTATAGATATCTCTCTTTTCTACTTTCCTTCTAACATATTCCCATGTTGTTTTCACACTGAATTGACCATTAGTTGATAACCTCTAATATGGAACATCGAGATCATTTCCCCTACTTGGAGGCTGTACCTCAGTCAATATAAATTCTGCATGTTCCTCTGGCAAACTGTTTCTAATTACAGCCTCATTCCATCTTCCCTCAGTAACAACATCATAAACATTGTATCACAATAGAAATCAGGGTCAGTGAGAAAATACAATGGACTTAAACCAGTCCAATTATCAAACAAAAAAAATGAAGATCCCATCCTCAGCTGCCACCATATTTCATGATCAATGAGATCTCTAGCTTCTAACATCTTCCTCCAAATATATGATCCTTTCTTCCATGGAACAAGAATAGGATTGTTCTTCTTCAAATACTTATTGCTCATGAATGCACCCCACAAAGTAGGCTTGGTTCTGAAATTCCACTATAATTTGGCAAATCAAGCCAATGAGATGTCCATCAAGCATCTGAATCCCAAACCACCTTCTTCATGAGGCAAACAAACAGTGTCCCAACCTGTCCAATGCATTTTCATTCCCCAACTTTGTTACTCCAGAAGAATTGTGCAAAAATCTTATGAAGTTTCTTGATAACAAAATCAAGTGGATCAATAGCAGAAATCAAATGCATAGGCATAGCTTGTAGAACATGCTTGAGTAACACAACTCTTCCACCAAAGGATAACAATTTACACTTCTAACTTTGAAGCCTGTTCTTGACTTTAGATATCAAATCCGAGTAGAATGCCATACAACCTCTAGCATAGTAACTAGGACAACCAAGATACATTAAAGGAAAATCCTTTCTTTTAAAGCCAGTTACCCTCTCCACTTTAAGAAACACATCCTCATCCACTCTATCATGCAGATAACTGGAACTTTTTGCTTTGTTAATCAATTGACCTGAAGCAGCTTCATAATTTTTCAAAACATCCATGATCAACTTCAAAGAGATCTCACATGCTGAAGAGAAGATGATAGTATCATCAACATAGGCTAAGTGGTTAATTTTGGAACTCCACTTAGGCAATCAAAAACCACAAAACCAAGGATTTTCATGTAACACATTCAATGCTCTAGACAGTGCTACAGCAGCAAGGATAAATAAAGTAGAGGACAAAAGATCCCCTTGTTTAACTCCCCTAGTTGAATAAAAGAATCCATGAGCCTGTCCGTTAATGAGCACTGAATACCAATTATTCCTTATTAGTTCATAGATCAGACTGATGAACCATTCTCCAAATACTAACTTCCTTAGAACCTTTGTGAGAAAGCTCCATGAAAGTCTATCATATGATTTTGTCATATCAAGCTTCATTACGACATTTTGGACAATCTAATTACCATTCTTCTTCCCTTTGTTAGTTCTTAGTCTGATATCAGTGATGATTTCTTGAGTCAACAAAATGTTTTCCACTATACTCCTACCTCTAACAAAGCCAGCTTGGTTATGAGAGATTAAGTCAGATAAAAAAGTAGCCAACCTCTCATGAGTCACCCTAGAAAAAACCTTATTAAAAAAATTACTTAAGCTTATAGGCCGCATATTCCCAAAGTTCTGAACTTCATCCCTTTTAGGCAGCAGAACAAGGTTTGTATGAGTAATGTACCTTGGAAGCTCTGAACCATGAATAAAATCACCTACCATGTTAAAAATGTCATTACCAACAATTTCCCAGCAAGTTTGAAAAAATAAACCTGTGAAGCCATCAGGACCTGCTGCACTAGCACTGTTAAGCCCAAAAACTGCATTTTTAACTTCTTCTTTAGTAGGCCTTGCTACCAAAGCTTCATTCTGTTCCACAGTAAAAAGTCTTGGAATATGTTCCAAAATATCAAACTGGACTGGTGGTGTAACTTCATGGAACTGAGCCTAAAAGAATCTAATGGCTTCATAAGCAATTTCTGCATCAATTTCAAGCCAGCCTTTTGCTTCCAAAAGTCTTCCTCTATACTTAATAGCCTAGTCAATTCTGCATTAACTTTGTTGAGCTTCTCTTTATTTGCATATGAAGGATCAGCTTCAAAAATAGTCTCATGAGCCTTAATCACCCCTTTCATGTTGGTTATTTGCTGAAATATATCCCCATAAGTTGATCTACTCCAAGCTGTTAATACCTTCTTCAAATTCTTTAACTTAGAATTGAAAACATAGAATGAATTAACATTCATATCTGTCTCCCAATTGGCTTGGACCACCTCCAAAAATGTCTCATGTTTGACCCAAAGGTTAAGAAATTTGAAAGGTTTCTTAAAATGTTGGACCTGCTGCTTCAATTCAACTAACAAAGGAGAGTAATCTAAGCCATTTTTAATCAGGTAAGTAATCTCAAGGCCTGGATAAAGCTGTTGAAACTCAAAGTTACTAAGGCACCTATCAAGTCTCTTAAAGATACAATGTTCTGCACTCCTTCCTGTCACGACCCGGCTAAGGCCATGACGGGTACCCGGGGCTAACCACCGAGCACCACTCGTTCTATTACTCATTCTGCGTACAGTCGTATTTCTTATGCTCATAATTGTAGGAAGACCATTTTCATTTGAAACATATTTACCTTTATATATACATAAGCCCTTTGACTATCAAAATAATACATATATACACGTGGGAAATCACGAGACCATACTACCCACACATACGTATCTACGAGCCTCTACTAGAGTACTAGACAAATGGACGGGACAGGACCCTGTCGTGCCCAAAACATATATGTACACAAAATAATAAATCAATGGCACCTCCGGAACAATGGAGTGCCCTCAAAGTCTACTAGAAGCTCCTATGAATCTGGCCTCCCTGTCTACCTGTTACACCTCGGAAAATTTTTCGTTGGTACGCAAGTGAATGAACTAGTGAGAAGTATGGGTGTATGATGTCCATGAGCAAGAAACGACATTTGATGACCTTAAGTGAGATTTCAAAGGTATCCGACGTAAGATGAGAAAGTTGGCTAAGATAAGGCAAGGTATGAGGTGAGCAATGCATGCAAATGGATGTGGATGATTGGAATGAAAAGCCTAAGAAATATGAAAAGTTGCAAATTTGCAATCTGCCCAGTGGTCGTAAAGTGCAAATACGGACCGTAAAATGGTATACGGTCCGTAAACTGCCAGGTCGTAAACTGGCATGCAAAACTTCAACTTTCTGCCAGTTGAGGAAATGGTAAAATACGACCTGGTTTACGGACCGTAAAGTGATTTACGGCCCGTAAACCATGGTCGTAAATCACCATGGTTGCAGTCTAAAGTTTCTGGTTCTGGAAATAGTTAAAGACGACAGCGAGGGACGAACCGTAAAATGGAATACGTGGTCGTAAACTAAGTTTACGACCACTGTTCACCGCAACACAGATTTTACAATTCATTAAATAAAGGGACCAACACTTGTTTTATTTCATTTCCACATTACACACCTTCTCTCTAAAACCTCTCTCTACATTTATTATCTAAGTTTTCAAGGATCATAAGTCATCAACAACATAAAACAAAGTGAATCAATAGTAAGAACATCATCAAAGGTCATCCAAGTCAAGAAATCCAAATGGAGAAAAACTAGGGTTTTGCTCAAAGTGGAGTATTATCAACTAAAGCTTGTTCCTACAACTTCTAAGGTAAGATTCATGATATTTATATGATGTTTAAGATATTGGAGAGTTGAAATGCATGAATTGTAGAAAATATGGTCAACTAGGTCATGAATGATGAATAGTGACATTTTGAGGAATAGTTTGAATTGAATCACGAATGTTGTTGTGTTGTGATATGAATGTGTTATAAATGGTATTAAGATCATGAACTAGACACTTTAGACGGATGGATGAAGTTGGGTGTTATGACCTTGAATATGGATGAATTAGAAGCAAGTTGAGAAATCTAGATAATGTGGATAATGTGAATGACTAATGGCCATTGTTATGATATTAATGAAGGTAGAAACGCTAACATTGGAAGGGGAGTGCAAGTGTAGAATAGTCCGACGAAAAGGTATGTAAGGCTAACCCTTCTTTCATAAGGCATGGTTCTTTGGCCAATTCTCTAAATCCTCTATACGCGTATGTTGCCTTCAATTGATAAATTTTCCGAGCTTGTAAGCTCACGATCCTTGATACATACTACGATTGCACTACGCTCCTCGTATGACGAGTAGGCCCATGATCAAGATGTAACGATAATGAAGAGGATAGTAATGATGACGATAATTATGATGATGCTAAAGGTGCCTATGGGCTATTATACGTATGTGTGTCTATACAAGGCTATAATGAACCCCGAGATTATAATGCCGGGTAGAATATATGTATATGGATGTATATATATGTATGTATATGATTACGTAACGTGCGCACACATCTGCAGATGGTACGGATAACCCTGAAGCCTTGGTAGGGCCAGGTAGATATAACATTGAGCCTTGTTGGCCAAGTATGTATGAAACACCGAACCTTATGGTCGGGTACGCTATGTATGTATATAAGTGTATGGCTATGTATATAATATGAATATGAATGTGAAAAGACTATGTATATGAATGCGAATAGGGGCATGTATACGAATACGAGCACTATTATGAAATACGCATGAGAAATGGAAAGTTCCTATGAAAGGCAGGTAAGTGCCATGATGATTGTATTATTGTCTTCCCTCCTATGACACTTCATATATTGTCTATGATGCTTCTATATTGATGTTGATCATTCTTTACATACTCAGTACATTCTTCGTACTGACGTCCTTTTGTTTGTGGACGCTGCATCATGCCCGCAGGTGCACAGGGAGACAGACTTGATCCATAGCTGCTTATTCAGAGATTACATAGTGGAGCTCCATTCCCTTCGGAGCCATAGCTTTTATGTACTTATTCTTTTGTGTATATAATTATGGGCATAGCGGGGTCCTGTCCCGCTCATGTGATATGTTTTACTGTTCTTAGAGGCTCGTAGTCACGTGTATATGGTTAGATATGTCTGGCCTTGTCGGCCTATATTTTGTATATCATTTTGTTGGCCTCGTCGGCCCATGTACATTGTTGTGGCATAGATGCCTATGATGATTGAAGATGTTGTCGTCCAATGGGACTAGCATGGTCGATGCTTAGAAATGTATGATTAATGATGTGGCTCACCTAGATGCAAGTCTAAGTGTAAGCTAAGGGGTGCCTGGGTGGGCTAGCACCGGGTGCTCATCGCGGCCCCCTAGTCGGGTCGTGACAAAAGTGGTATCAGAGCAGTTCAGTCCTAGGGTGTGTCTACGAGCTGTGTCTAGTAGAGTCTTGGTTATGGGTGTGTTGCGCGCCACACTTATAAACAGGAAGCTGCAGATATTTTAGGAATAAATGACCTTTCTTCATAAGAATCGTGCGATAGAGCTATGATGTAAGAAATTCTTGTTCCTTAATCGTGTGTTGTGTATTTCAGAGATGCCTAAAAAGAAAAAAGGCTACAACGGCCCAAAAGGGCAAGACGGTGGCAGAAAAGCGGGCTACAAGAGCATCGTCACCGGTAGTAGAGGAAAGTGAGTCCCAGAGTGCGGCTCAATCTCAGTCCTCCAAGACAGTGCTTGTTTCTAAGGAGCGTGAGGGAGCCTCAGCACCAGCTCCAGCACCTCCAGCTCCTCCACCGGATGCTTCTGGCCAAGATGTGAAAGAGGCCATTAATTTGTTGACTCAGTTGGTTGCGGCCCAGACTTAGAGGCAAAGTTTAGGGCGTGGTGATAGGGCTGTTAGTGCGAGGGCCTGTGATTTCATTACTTTGAACCCTCCAGAATTCTTTGGGTCAAAGCCGGAGGAGGACCCTCAGGACTTTATTGACGGTATGTTGAGGACACTCCGATTGATACATGCTTCAGACACCGAGTCGGTGGAGTTAGCGTCATATAGATTGGGAGATGTCTCGATCCAGTGGTATACGGTGTGGATGGCTTCACGGGGGGCCAATGCACCTCCCCCGGTATGGCAAGAGTTTGTTGATGCCTTTCTCCGTCATTATATGCCTCCGGAAGTTCGGCGAACTAGGGCCGATAAATTCTTGAACTTGAGGCAAGGTAGTATGAGTGCCCTAGAGTATAGCCTCTGCTTTAAGTCCCTGGCTAGGTATGCTTCGGCCATAGTAGCGGATATGGGGGACCGGGTACACCGATTTGTAAAGGGCCTAGGGCCACACTTGATGGATAAATGCTTGATTGCGTCCCTTCAGGACGGTATGGATATTGCACGCATTCAGGCACATGCTCAGAACTTAGAAGAAAGCCTACAACAGCGAAGAAGTGAGCGTGAGCAAGATCGGGGACATAGCAAGAGAGCTAGATCTTCGGGTCTGACAAATGAGTATAGAGGCGGACACAGGCAGTAGTTCCCTAGACATTCAGGCTATTCTATGACCAGTGCATCTCCACGGTTTCCAGGCCAGAGCCTTGATAGATCTGCTCGTTCAGGGCCGAGTCCCAGTTATTCAGGACCTTAGTTCAGAGATGATTCAGGCCAGTCAAGGCCACCTGTATCACGATGTTCCCAGTGTGGGAAGTTGCATTGGGGTCGATGCCGATTGGGCTCGGATGGTTGCTATTTATGTGGTCAACCAGGCCATATCATGCGTGATTGCCCATCAGTACAGGGTAGAGGTAGGACCCAGCCATCAGGGTCGGCAGCCGGATCATCAGCATCTGTACGCCCTACGGGGCCAGGTTCACATGCGCCAGTCGGCCATGGTAGAGGTAGAGGGAGAGCTCCCACTTCTAGCGGTCCTCAGCATCGTATTTATGCATTGGCGGGACGCCAAGATCTTGAGTCTTCTCCTGACGTGGTCACAGGTATATTATCGGTATTCTCTCATGATGTATATGCTTTGATTGATCCGGGCTCCACATTATCATATGTTACTCCATATATTGCGGGTCGATTTATAATTGAGCCGGAGTCTATCAAACCTTTTGAGGTGTCTACACCCGTGGGTGAATCGGTAATAGCTAGCCGAGTATATAGAAATTGTGTGATTGTGATTTGTGATCGTCGTACTATGATTGATTTGCATAAGCTAGAAATGGTAGATTTTGATGTCATTATGGGTATGGATTGGTTGGCTTCTTGTTATGCCAACGTTGATTGCCGGATGAAGGTGGTTCGTTTCCAGTTTCCGGGAGAACCAGTGTTAGAATGGAAAGAAAATACGGCATCACCAAAAGGTAGGTTTATTTCCTATCTAAAGGCAAGGAAAATGATCACAAAAGGGTGCATTTATCATCTAGTACGAGTTCAAGATGTAGAAGCTGAGTCGCCGACTCTTCAGTCAGTTCCCGTAGTGAATGAATTTCCGGATGTGTTCCCGGAAGAGCTTCCAGGCCTTCCTCCCGAGCGGGAGATTGACTTTGCTATTGATGTGTTGCCAGACACTAAACCTATATCTATTCCTCCTTATAGAACGGCACCCGCCGAACTGAAGGAATTGAAAGAGCAATTGAAAGACTTGCTTGAGAAAGGCATTATTAGGCCTAGTTCATCCCCGTGGGGAGCTCCCGCATTGTTTGTCTGAAAGAAAGATGGCTCTTTGAGAATGTGCATTGATTATAGGCAATTGAATAAGGTGACGATTAAGAATAAATATCCCCTCCCGAGGATTGATGACTTGTTTGATCAATTGCAAGGTGCCAAATGGTTTTCAAAGATTTATTTGAGGTCCGGGTATCATCAAGTGAGAGTTAGGGAAAAATATATCCCTAAGACAGCTTTTAGAACAAGATATGGTCATTTTGAATTCCGGGTAATGTCATTTGGGCTAACTAATGCGCCAGCGGTATTTATGGATTTGATGAATAATGTGTTCAGACCCTTCCTGGATTTATTTGTGATAGTATTTATCGATTACATCTTGGTGTATTCTAGATCCGAGGCGGAGCATGCGGATCATTTTCTTACTGTCCTTGGAGTTTTTCGAACTCGAGAGTTATTTGCAAAGTTTTCCAAATGCGAGTTTTGGTTGAACTCGGTATCATTTTTAGGGCATATCGTTGCAGCCGATGGCATTCGAGTGGATAGCCAAAAGATTGAGGCCATGAAAACTTGGCCAAGGCCCATAACTCTTACAGAGGTTCGTAGCTTTCTGGGCTTAGCAGGTTAGTACAGGAGGTTCGTTGAAGGTTTTTCTTCTATTTTTGCACCACTCACAAAATTGACCCAGAAATCGGCAGAGTTTAAATGGACAGATGCTTGCGAACGTAGTTTCCAAGAATTAAAGGGTAGATTGACTTCTGCCCCAGTTCTGACACTTCCAGAGGGATTGGAAGGATATGTCGTTTATTACGATGCTTCAGGTGTTGGGCTAGGCTGTGTATTGATGCAGCATGGAAAAGTGATTGCGTATGCTTCAAGGCAATTACGAAAACATGAGCAGAATTATCCTACCTATGATCTAGAATTGGCCGCGGTGGTTCATGCATTAAAGATATGGAGACATTATTTATATGGTGTCCACGTGGATATTTATACAGATCATAAGAGTCTTCAATACATCTTCAAGCAGAAAGAGTTGAATTTGCGGCAACGACGATGGCTAGAGTTGCTAAAAGACTATGATGTCGAGATTTTGTATCACCCCGGAAAGACAAATGTTGTGGCTGATGCTCTTAGCCGTAGATCGATGGGAAGTCTAAGTGATGTACGACCAGAGAAGAGGGAAATGGCCCGTGAGCTCCAGCAGTTAGCTAGCCTAGGAGTCCGGGTAGTAGACTCAGGTAGCAGCGGAGCTACTATCCAGAATACAGCAGTCTCGTCGCTAGTAGCAGAAGTGAAAGAGCGACAATATGAGGATCCCATGCTAATGCAGTATAGAGATACACTCCCTCAGAAAGAGGAGTCATCATTTGACATTTCAGGATACGGAGTTCTCCGGTGTAGAGGAAGATTATGTGTTCCCGATGTGGCAAGTTTACGCCACCAGATTTTGAGAAAAGCTCATAGTTCCCGTTATTCTATTCACCCCGGAGCGACGAAGATGTATCATGATCTTAAGTCTATATATTGGTGGAACGGGATGAAGAAAGATATAGCGGAATTCCTAGCTCAGTGTCCTAATTGTCAACAAGTGAAAATTGAGCACCAAAAGTCGGGTGGATTGTTGCAAGCTATAGAAATCCCAACTTGGAAGTGGGAAGTGATTAACATGGACTTTGTTTCAGGGTTACCCCATTCTCGACGTAAGTATGATTCCATATGGGTGATTGTGGATAGACTCACCAAGTGAGCTAATTTCTTACCGGTTAGAACGACCTATGTGGCGGAAGACTATGCAAGGCTTTACTTTAAAGAGATAGTGAGACTCCATGGCGTTCCAGTATCTATTATCTCCGATAGAGGGACTCAGTTTACAGCTAAATTTTGGGAGTCTTTCCAAGAGGGTTTAGGGACCTGAGTTAGCCTTAGCACGGCATTTCATCCACA
The DNA here is from genome assembly GCF_019175385.1 of Lycium barbarum. Taxonomy (NCBI): domain Eukaryota; kingdom Viridiplantae; phylum Streptophyta; class Magnoliopsida; order Solanales; family Solanaceae; genus Lycium; species Lycium barbarum. The sequence continues at coordinate 84,737,037 of NC_083344.1, forward strand.
GACCGATGGACAAGCTGAACGTACTATTCAGACTCTTGAGGACATGTTACGGGCATGTATGATAGACTTTAGAGGAAACTGGGATGACCATTTGCCACTCATTGAGTTTGCTTACAATAATAGTTATCAGTCTAGCATTCAAATGGCACCGTATGAAGCTTTATATGGGCGAAAGTGTAGATCCCCGATTGGGTGGTTCGAATCAGGAGAGACTAAATTGATAGGGCCAAACTTGGTTCAGCAAGCTATAGAGAAAGTTAAGCTCATACAAGATCGGTTGCTAGCGACTCAAAGTCGTCAAAAGTCCTATGCGGATAATCGTCGAAGGGACTTAGAGTTCGAAGTGAAAGATTGGGTATTCTTGAAAGTGTCGCTAATGAAGGGCGTAATGAGATTTGGCAAAAAGGGGAAGCTTAGTCCCCCGGTATATTGGGCCATATGAAATTGTACGAAAAATAGGCAAGGTGGCCTATGAGTTAGATTTACCTCCAGATTTGGAGTCAGTCCATCCAGTTTTTCCATGTCTCGATACTTCGGAAATGTGTTGGAGATCCTACGAGGATCGTCCCAGTAAATGATGTTCAAGTGACAGAAAAGTTAACTTATGATGAAATACCCATTGCCATATTAGATAGGCAAGTACGGAGGCTTAGAAATAAAGAAGTAGCCTCAGTTAAGGTTCTATGGAGAGATAGCAAACGGGAGGAAATGACGTGGGAAGCAGAAGAGAGTATGCGGTCCAAATACCCACATTTATTTCAGCCCTTGGAAGAAGTCCAAGACGAGACGTCAAGATTCTAAGGTATGTATGCTTTCCTTTTATGCTTTTGGGTTGTGTGTGGCCAAACTTTGTATGCTATTGTGTTGTAGCCCTGTGTGGCATCGATATTATAGGTTGTTGTGGCAGGATGGTAATGCCATATTACAGGGGAAACTCTGGCGAAATTTTTATAGAATCCCCGAAGACTTTAACATTCGAGGACGAATGTTCTTAAGGGGGGAAAATGTTATACCTCGGAAAATTTTCCGTTGGTACGCAAGTGAATGAACTAGTGATAAGTATGGGTGTATGATGTCTATGAGCAAGAAACGACGTTTGATGACCTTAAGTGAGATTTCAAAGGTATCCGACGTAAGATGAGAAAGTTGGATAAGATAATGCAAGGTATGAGGTGAGCAATGCATGCAAATGGATGTGGATGATTGGAATGAAAAGCCTACGAAATATGAAAAGTTGCAGATTTGCAATCTGCCCAGTGGTCGTAAAGTGCAAATACGGACCGTAAAATGGTATACGGTCCGTAAACTGCCAAGTCGTAAACTGGCATGCAAAACTTCAACTTTCTGCCAGTTGAGGAAATGGTAAAATACGACCTGGTTTACGGACCGTAAAGTGATTTACGGCCCGTAAACCATGGTCGTAAATCACCATGGTTGCAGTCTAAAGTTTCTGGTTCTGGAAATGGTTAAAGACGAAAGCGAGGGACGAACCGTAAAATGGAATACGTGGTCGTAAACTCAGTTTACGACCACTGTTCACCGCAACACAGATTTTACAATTCATTAAATAAAGGGACCAACACTTGTTTTATTTCATTTCCACATTACACACCTTCTCTCTAAAACCTCTCTCTACATTTATTATCCAAGTTTTCAAGGATCATAAGTCATCAACAACATAAAACAAAGTGAATCAATAGTAAGAACATCATCAAAGGTCATCCAAGTCAAGAAATCCAAATGGAGAAAAACTAGGGTTTTGCTCAAAGTGGAGAATTATCAACTAAAGCTTGTTCCTACAACTTCTAAGGTAAGATTCATGATATTTATATGATGTTTAAGATATTGGAGAGTTGAAATGCATGGATTGTAGAAAATATGGTCAACTAGGTCATGAATGATGAATAGTGACATTTTGAGGAATAGTTTGAATTGAATCACGAATGTTGTTGTGTTGTGATATGAATGTGTTATAAATGGTATTAAGATCATGAACTAGACACTTTAGACAGATGGATGAAGTTGGGTGTTACGACCTTGAACATGGATGAATTGGAAACAAGTTGAGAAATCTAGATAATGTGGATAATGTGAATGACTAATGGCCATTGTTATGATATTAATGAAGGTAGAAACGCTAACATTGGAAGGGGACATGCAAGTGTAGAATAGTCTGACGAAAAGGTATGTAAGGCTAACCCTTCTTTCATAAGGCATGGTTCTTTGGCCAATTCTCTAAATCCTCTATACGCGTATGTTGCCTTCAATTGATAAATTTTCCGAGCTTGTAAGCTCACGATCCTTGATACATACTACGATTGCACTACGCTCCTCGTATGACGAGTAGGCATATGATCTAGATGCAACAATAATGAAGAGGATAGTAATGATGACGATAATAATGATGATGCTAAAGGTGCCTATGGGCTATTATACGTATGTGTGCCTATACAGGGCTATAATGAACCCCGAGCTTATAATGCCGGGTAGAATATATGTATATGGATGTATATGATTACGTAACGCGCGCACACATCTGCAGAAGGTACGGATAACCCTGAAGCCTTGGTAGGGCCAGGTAGATATAACATTGAGCCTTGGTTGGCCAAGTATGTATGAAACACCGAACCTTATGGTCGGGTACGCTATGTATGTATATAAGTGTATGGCTATGTATATAATATGAATATGAATGTGAAAAGACTATGTATATGAATGCGAATAGGGGCATGTATACGAATACAAACACTATTATGAAATACGCATGAGAAATGGAAAGTTCCTATGAAAGCCAGGTAAGTGCCATAATGATGGTATTATTGTCTTCCCTCCTATGCCACTTCATATATTGTCTATGATGCTTCTATATTTATGTTGATAATGCTTTACATACTCAGTACATTCTTCGTACTGACGTCCTTTTGTTTGTGGACGCTGCGTCATGCCCGTAGGTGCACAGGGAGACAGACTTGATCCATAGGTGCTTATTCAGAGATTACATATCGAAGCTCCATTTCCTTCGGAGCTATAGCTTTTGGGTACTTATTATTTTGTGTATATAATTATGGGCATAGCGGGGTCCTATCCCTCTCATGTGATATGTTTTACTCTTCTTAGAGGCTCGTAGTCACGTGTATATGGTTAGATATGTCTTGCCTTGTCGGCCTATATTTTGTATATCATTTTGTTGGCCTCGTCGGTCCATGTACATTGTTGTGGCATAGATGCCTATGATGATTGAAGATGTTGTCGTCCAATGGGACTAGCATGGTCGATGCTTAGAAATGTATGATTAATGATGTGGCTCACCTAGATGCAAGTCTAAGTATAAGCTAAGGGGTGCCCGGGTGGGCTAGCACCGGGTGCTCGTCGCGGCCCCCTAGTCGGGTCGTGACACTACCTGTGGGCATGAACATATCGTCCAAAGAAAACGGACGTCAGTACGAGCAATGTACTGAGTATGTAAGGTGTGGATAATAACATGATAAGAGCGTGAGGGATAGCATAAGATAAAAGAACCGTTCATTTCTCATAATATTTTTTAAATATTCGTCATACGTACTTACCCCTTTATTCTCCTAGAGATACACTTGTTACATCCACATGCTTACATATATAATAACTTACAATGCAGTACAGCCACGTACCCGGCTATATAGGCTTGGTATCACCCGTACTCGGCCCTCCCGGGACTCGATAGTATCCGTACTCGGCCCTCCCGGGACTCGATGCTATCCGTACTCGACCCTCCCGGGACTCGATGCTATCCGTACTCGACTCTCCCGGGACTCAATGCTATCCGTACTCGGCCCTCCCGGGACTCGATGCTATTCTTACTCGGCCCTCTCGGGACTCGATGCTATCCGTACTCGGCCCTCCCTGGACTCAATGCTATCCATACTCGGCCCTTCCGGGACTCGATGCTATATGTAACTGAGCAGTGGGAGTGCTATGCATACATACATACATACATATACATAAAAAAATACATAAATGAAATCAACATCATCCTTAGAATTACCATACATCCATCATTAAAGCATACATTAGAACATTGAAGGCAACTATGGCGATGTCGGGGTGACATGAGGTCATGGACCCCCGATTACATTATGGAGCAATCATAATCATCATATCTCACCTTGAAGGGACTAACGTTTTAAGGTGAGTGTACACAAGAAAAAACATCAATGGAACCATACTTAGAATCATTAACTTCATGGGCATCATATCTCACTTTAGGATTCGTTATACTTACTCATCGTCATCATTATCATCGTATTCATGACATATTTCTCATCTTTATCTCATAAGAAGCTCTTTATCAATGTTGACTCATAGTTCCCGGAATGTAAGAAAGTCATGGAGAGCTAGGGAAAATAATATCATAGGAATCATATAAGGACCATTAGCTTCATAGGAATGTCATATCATGAGCTTTAGGACTTCTAGACTTAGATTCATCATCAGTATTGTCATGCTCGTAACGTATCTCTTTTCTTTATCTTGTATGAAGCTCTTTATAATCGTAGACTCATAATTTCCGATATGTAGGAAAATCATGGAAAGATAGGACGATTCATGCCATAGGAGTCATGCCTTAGAAAGAAGGGACTAGCCTTACATACCTCTTTCGTTTTGACAATTCCATCGCTTGATTGTTCTCCTTTAATGCTCACGTTTCTACCTTCAAGAGAATTCGCATTAACATTAGCTAACCGATTATATGAACGTGCTTACTAAAGCTAGAGAAAATTGGGCAGCATTTCCTTAGTTTATACAACTTTCCTCATATCATATATCAATTCCCAAACGTCTGTAGTAATATTCACAACATTATAACCAATAATCTTCATTCATCTACATTACCCACATTCCACAATTTCACTTCAATTCATCCATAATAATGGTCGTAGTATACTAGTACGTTTTCTTGCATATAATACCTATCCCATGTCCTAAATGTCATTTATAACATACTTACAATCACAACATATCAATATTCATGACTCATTCCAAACTACTACTAAAATCTCGTTACTCTCATCTTTGTGACCCATTTTCTATATCCTTCTACAATCCAAGTGTTTCAACTTCTCAATACCTTAAACAACATAGAGTGATCATAAAACTTACCTTAGATAGTGTAGGAATAAGCCTTGAGCGGAAATACCCCTCTTACACCAAAACCCTAGTTCACTTCCATTGGAATTTCTTGACTTGGATGAACTCTAATAAGTTTCTTACACTTGATTTCCTTGGTTTGATGAAGTTGATCCTTACTCTCTCTTGGATTCTTGTAGATGAAGTGTGGAGAAATGTTTTAGAGAGTTCTAGAGAGAAGGGGAAATGAAATGAAATGAACTTGATCCCCTTATTAATAATACACAATCTGTCCCGTCTTGTTTCTACGGACCAACATACGGTCCGTATAAATTATACTGACAGCATGTCTGGCCGTAGATTTGGTCCAGTGAATGCTGCCAATCTGGGCTAAATATATGGCCTAACATACGGCCAATATAATTTATACGGCCAGTATGTTGGGCCGTATAATGCCCAGCTATTCCGATTTCGTTCTCGTCGACTCATTTGATCTCTAATCCTTATGGAACCTTCTTAACACTTGTTTAACACCTCATTAACAATATAAGGGACATTATAGCTCTTCTTCAAAACATCATTAAGTCATCATTAATTCGTTACTGATAAATCCTTTCCGATACATAACGTATGCCTTGCCTTTTTTGGCAAACTTTCTTCTATTACCTCGAATGCCTTCGAAATCTCAATTAGGATCATCCAATGCTATTTATTACTTATTGAAACATCGTATACTTTGTGCCTCTCATTAGTCTATCCACTGTGCATCAATGAAAATTTTTCCGAGGTGTAACACTTCCATTCCACCATGTGAATACACTTCCTTTGTAGCCTAAATCCGTGAGATTACATGTGGTAATACAATGTCTGAAGTATTCCACCTCATTCAATGATACTGGATTGCCACCATACTTCTCATTTTCATCAGTTACGACATTGAAATCCCCAGCAACAAGCCAAGGCCTAGTCATATCATTTTCCAAATAATCCATAGCATCCGACAATTCAATTCTATCCACTCTATCACATTTTGCATAAACTAAGGTAACAATCATCTCAGTATCCACTTCCAAATTGGATAACCTTAGAGTTAAATGTTGTTCACTGTCAATAAGGATAGTAACTTTCCATGATTCATCTAAAAATGCCCATATTTTGTTATTGACATTATGCAAAGCTGTCTCCAAACCAAGTCTCATTCTATAGCTTTCCAACTTATAAGGTTTCTGAAAATGTTCCATCAACCCAATAAGGAAGAAACTATACCTATTATGCATTGTTAAAAGCCTCTTGAAGGCTTTCTTTGTATTTACTGATCTCACATTCCAAATAAGTGCATTCATCATGATCATATACTGGATTTAGAGACAGTTCTCCTTGTTTGCACCTTTGTTGAATAAGGTACAACATTTTCTTTAGATTGCTTCTTCCTTGTTTTCCCTATAGCCTTAGAGATTAGAGTAGGTGACAAATCTCCATCCTTAGCTGCATTCTGAAAATTCTGAGCTATAGATTTTTCATCAAGATCTATTTTGGCATTAACATCCTGTGGTAGAACAACCTGCAAACTTCCCTTAGCTTTAGGATCAACCACCTGATTGCTATACTTGTTAGAAGAATGTTGCTGATGTTTATATTTTACTACTGATGTTTCCTGCCTCTGCTGAGAAACAGTGCCCTTGACTCCATTTTTTCCCTTGCTAGCATTATTCACACCATTTTTGGCATTGTCATAAGATTGAGGAATACCACGTGCCTTGATACTTATAGGTGGAGTAAGTTCCAAGTTCAAAATAGCTGGCATATCTTGACCACCCACTAGTTGTTGTAATTGAGACTGTGCATCATTCTTCTCTTCACTAACACCTTTAGCTTCATCTACATCCATCATATTCACAAGAAACAGGATCCTACACACCAAATAATAACTCCAAAGCATTTTCTGAAGGGTCAGTAGAGCCTATAGATTGATCATGATTCTCATTCTTATAAAAAATTTCACCCTCCTCCACTTGCTCACTCCACAGTACTCTTTCCACACCTTTAGTACCAACATTAACACCAGTACCAATAGTATTAACATTAACAAAAGTATTTGAAGGAGCCTCTTGATAAGACTGATTAGTAGGACTAATAATGGGACGATGAAAACCTTTTTCTACCCAGGCTTTTGTATCCCCAGGTGACATGATATTCTTCTTTGGAGTAAACACATTTGCATTCACATTAAGCTGCTTCATATTGATGTTCTCTTCACTGTGGACTGCAGCCTCAACATTATTTGCAGTCTTACTAATTACTAGAGCACCTTGAACATCTATATGATCACCACTTCCATTAGTAACATCCTTAGTCACTATGTGTTTTCCACTTCCACTAGCCAAATCATGAGAAGCATCCTTTATGACTGCTACAACATTACCATGCACATCATGCATTGCATTTGCATGCACCACAACTGCATTTGCAAGCACCTCTTCATCGACTTCCACCACCTCCGCCTCCTCCCTTTCCACTAAAGCTGCATATCTATTAACAAAATTAGGGTTAGGGTTTATAGTTTTGGTAGCTTTAAAAGCTTTAGGATTTTCATTATTATTCTTCTGCATAATCTTTTGCTGATCATGTTCACCATTTCCATTTTTATTATTTTTGCCCTTCTGAATTTGCCATTGTTGCTTGCCAACCACCAAACCACTATCAAGAATCTCGATATCTCCTTTACGATAATTTGGATTTGCATGACCTTTATTATTTTGTTCCACATTGTTTGTCATTTTCTACCTTGTCATCACCTTGAGCTTTATTAGCATTATTCACCGTGTCACGACCCGACTAGGGGCCGCGACGGGTACCCGGGGTTACCCACCAAGCACCGCTCGTTCTATTACTCATCATACTCATTAAAGGCTCTTTTATCAAATTTATACTCAATTCATCAGAAAATCATCTTTCGTTTGAAAACATAAATATTTTCATATACACAAGCCTTTCGGCCTTCAAAATAATATATATACATGATAGCAATCCCGTGAGACCATATTACCCACACTGCGTATCTACGAGCCTCTACTGAAGTGCTAGACATAATGACGGGACAAGACCCCGTCGTTCCCAAAATACATATACATGAATATACACAAAAGAATGAACTAAGTAGCACCTCCGGAACAATGGAGTGCTCTCAAATCAGCTGACAGCTACTATGATTCTGGATCAAGCTCACCTCCCTGTCTACTTGTGGGCATGAACATAGCGTCCAAGGAAAACGGACATCAGTACGAACATTGTACGGAGTATGAGAGGCATAGACAATGAAATATGTCAATGAGATAAAGGAAATATCAATATGGAACATCTATGTCTGACTGTCAATTATAAAGGAAATAAATCATACTGTCTTACTCATACTCATCATCATATCATATATGCATATGTATATAGGTATAAGCAGCTCGTCCATATAGGTACGGTGTGATAGTAATTAACCTGCGTCCAGGCCTCCCGCGTCCAGGGTATAAGCTGCTCACTATAGTGGTGTGTATGTCTGCCCGTCCATATAGGTACGGTGTAATATCATCATCATATGCTCATCATAATATGCTCGTCATAATATTCTCATCATAATATGCTCGTCATAATATGCTCATCATAATATGCTCGTCATAATATATGCATGAAGACTCTAGGACAATTATACTTTATCGGGGTGACGTAAGGTCGTGATCCCCCGATTTCATTATGGAGCATTCACAAGCATTCTGCCTCATCTTGAAGGAAGTAGCATATAAGGTGAGTGTTTACATGCATAACATCATCGACTTTATGGCTGCCTCACCTTGAAGGGACAATACAATAAGGTGAGTGTATACAATACATGACATACTTAACTTAATGGTATTCTGCCTCACCTCGAAGGAAATAATGTATGAGGTGAGTGTATACAACATACGACATCATTAGCGTTATAGGAACATCATATCATGAACTCTAGAGTCTTTAGACTCAAGATTACCATCATCATCATAGGACTCATAACATATCTTTTATCTCATATATCTATTCATGGAGAGAAAGGAGAATCATACCATCGGATTCATGCCATAGAAAGAAAGGACTAGCCTCACATACCTTTGTCTCTTAACTATTTTATTTCTTGCTCGTTCTCCTTTAATGCACTTGTTCTACCTTCAAGAGAATTTTGTATCGACATTAGCTAAACGGTTACAAGAACGTGCTTGCTAAAGCTACAGAAAAATTGGACGGCATTTCCTTCGTTTGTACAACTTTTCCCATATTCTATATCAACTCCCAAACATTCATAACAACATTCACAATATCATAAACGACAATCATCATTCATTTATATTATCCACATTTCACAATTTCACTTTAATTCATCCATAATCATGACCATAGTTCACTATCGTGTTCTTTCACATATAAAACTCATTCCATGTTCTACATGTCATTCATAACCTATTTACAATCTCAACATATCCATTTTCATGATTCAATCCAAACTTGTACCCAACAATGTCACTATTCACACATGCATAACCCATTTACTATATATTCCTACAATCCAAGTGTTTCAACATTTCCATACCTTAAATAACATGTAAATACCATAAAACTGACCTTAGATGGTGTAGGAATAAGCCTTGAGCGGTATTACTCTTCTTGCACCAAAACCCTAGTTCACTTCTCTTGGAATTTCTTAGCTTGGATGAACTTTGATGAATTTAATACACTTGATTCACTTGAATTCTTGATATTGATCTTTGATTTCCTTTGTTTTCTTGTGGATGAAGAGTGGGAACTATTCTAGAGGTTTCTAGAGAGAAGTGGTGTGAAAGTGAAATGAATTAATTAACTTGGGTCTCTTTTTTAATGACTTAAAATCTGAACCGTCGGGCCATTATACGGACAATTATACGGTCCGTATAAATTTATACGGTCCGTATAATTGACCGTAAAACTGCTCCAGAGACCATCCATTCTTGTGTCAATTTGACGGCCGATTATACGGGCCGTATAATTTTATACGGTCCGTATAATTGACCGTGAAATTGACCCTTCAGGAACTTCATTCTGTGACAATCCTACGGTCCATTATACGGGCCGTATAAAATTATACGGTCCGTATAATCGACCGTATAGCCCACTTTTCACTGATCTTTCTCTTGTCACTTTGTTTGATCTCCGATCCTTATGGAACCTTCTTGACACTTGTTTAGCACTTCATTAACAATCTAAGGGTCGTCATAACTCTTCTTCAAGGCACCATTTAGTTATCATTAACTCGTTACTCGTAATTTCTACCCGACGCATAACATATCCTTTACTTTCTTTGATAAACTTCTTCCTTTTAGTCAAATGTCTTTGAATCTCGATTAGGATCGTCAAATGCTATTTCCTACTTATCAAATCATCGTATACGTCATGCTCTTCGCTAACCTATTCACTATATGTTAACGGGGAATTATTCCAAGGTGTAACATTCTTCCCCCCTTTTGGAACATTCGTCCTCGAATGTTAAATACTTGGGAATTCTACGAAAATTTCGCCAGAGTTTCCCCTGTAATATGGCACTACCATCCTATCACAACAGCCCATAATATCATTTCCTCACAGGGCCATAATATAATAGCAACATATCTATGGCCACATACGACCAAAAGCATGAAAAGTAAGTGTACATACCTCATAGTGTTAGTGTTTCATCTTGAATCTCTTCTGGTGGTTGGAATAAGTGTGGATATTTGGATTTCATTTTATCTTCCGCTTCCCAAGTCATTTCTTCTCGATTATTGTTCCGTCATAAAACTTTGACTGAAGTTACTTCCTTATTTTGAAGTCTTCGTACTTGCCGGTCTAAGATGGCAATGGGCACTTCTTCATATGCTAGCTTCTCTGTCACCTGTACATCATCTATTGGAACAATTTTTGTAGGATCTCCAATACACTTACGGAGCATTGAGACATGAAAAACTGGGTGAACTGACTCGAGCTCTGAAGGCAAGTCCAACTCGTAGGCTACATGACCCACCTTGCGGATAATTTTATAGGGTCCAATGTATCGAGGACTTAACTTCCCCTTTTTGCCAAATCTTATCACCCCTTTCATTGGCGACACTTTCAAAAATATCCAATCATCAAGCTGAAATTCCAAGTCTCGTCGGCGGTTGTCCGCATAAGACTTTTGGTGACTTTGGGCTATCAACAGTTGATCTCGGATCACTTTAACTTTTTCTACCGCTTGCTGAATCAATTCAGGGCCTATTAGCTGCACTTCTCCTGTTTCAAATCACCCAATTGGGGACCTACATTTCCTTCCATATAAGGCTTCATACGGAGCCATTTGGATACTGGAATGATAACTATTGTTGTATGCAAACTCAATCAGAGGTAAATGATCACCCCAACTACCACCAAAGTCCAAAACATACGCTATTAGCATATCTTCCAAGGTATGGATAGTACGTTCGGCTTGTCCATCGATCTGCGGATGAAATGTCGTACTAAGCTTCACTTGAGTACCTAGACCTTTTTTAAAAGACCTCCAGAACTTGGCTGTAAATTGTGCTCCTCTATCTGTAATAATGGATAGTGGAATACCATGAAGCCGCACAATTTCTTTGAGATACAACCTCGCATAATCTTCTGCTATGTAGGTAGTTCTAACCGGAAGAAAATGAGCTGCTTTCATGAGTCTGTCCACAATCACCCATATGGAATCATACTTGCCTCGAGAACGAGGTAACCCCACAATAAAATCCATGTTGATTACTTCCCATTTCCAAGTACGAATTTCCATCGCTTGAAATAATCCTCCTGGCTTTTAATGTTCGATCTTTACTTGTTGGCAATTTGGACACTGAGCTACAAATTCTGCTATGTCTCTTTTCATGCCGTCCCACCAATATATCAACTTGAGATCGTGATGCATCATTGTTGCACCTGGGTGAATGAAATACCGAGAGTAATGGGCTTCTTCTAGAATTCGTTGGCGTAATTCTGTCACATTCGGCACACATAGCCTGCCTCGGTATCTAAGAATTCCATCCATAGAAACTTCAAATGGAGACTTCTCTTTTCCTTGAGATATGTCTCTGTAGTGGCATAAATCGGGATCTTCATACTGACGCTTTTTCACTTCCATATTCAGAGAAGAGGCTGTGGGATCATTAATACTAATCCATGCACTACCTGAATCAATTACACGTACCCCAAGATTGGCTAACTAGTGGAGCTCATGAACCAGATCCTTCTTTCCCGGAGGAACTTCACATAGGCTACCCATTGATCGGCGGCTAAGCGCATCAGCTACCACATTTGCTTTTCCGGGGTGGTATAAAATATTCACATCATAAACTTTCAATAATTCTAACCACCATTACTGCCGCAAATTCAACTCCTTCTGTTTGAAAATGTATTGGAGACTCTTGTGATCTGTATAGATATCAACATGCACACCATACAAGTAATGTCTCCACATTTTTAACGCATGAATAACTGCAGCCAATTCAAGATCATGAGTTGGGTAGTTCTTTTCATATTTCCGTAGTTGTCTCGAAGCATAAGCAATCACTCTACCATGCTACATTAGTACACACCCTAACCCAACGCCAGAAGCATCACAATATACAACATAACCATCTAGCCCTTCTGGGAATGTCAAGACTGGAGCTAAGGTCAACCTGTTCTTCAGCTCTTGGAAGCTACGCTCACAAGCATCATTCCACTGAAATTTTGCTAACTTCTGGGTTAGCTTCATCAAGGGGGCTGAAATAGATGAAAAACCCTCTACGAATCTTCTATAATAACCTGCCAATCCTAGAAAACTATGAACTTCTGTAGGCGTCGTAGGCCTTGGCCAAGTCTTCACAGCTTCAATTTTTTGGGTATCAACTCGAATGCCATCATCTGAAATAACATGACCCAGAAATGTCACAGAATCCAACCAAAACTCGCACTTTGAAAATTTTGCATACAACTCCCGAGTCCGAAGAATTCCAAGAACAATACGTAAATGATCTGCATGTTCTAATTCTGTGCGAGAGTAAACCAGAATACCATAGATGAATACTATTACGAATAGATCCAAGAGAGGCCTGAATAAATTATTCATTAAATTCATGAACACTGCCGGGGCATTAGTTAGCCCAAATGACATCACCCGAAATTCATAATGGCCATATCTGGTTCTGAAAGCTGTCTTGGGGACATCTTCTTCTCTATCTCTCACTTGATGATAACCCGATCTCAAATCTATTTTGGAGAACCACTTGGCGCCTTGTAATTGATCAAATAAATCATCAATTCTTGGAAGAGGATATTTGTTCTTTATCGTCACCTTATTCAACTGCCTATTATCGATGCACATTCGTAGGGAACCGTCTTTCTTTCTTACAAATAAGACAGGTGCTCCCCACGGTGACGAACTCGGTATAATAAACCCCTTCTCAAGCAAATCCTTCAATTGTGCCTTTAGCTCTTTCAATTCTGCTGGAGCCATTTGATACGGAGGAATAGAAATAGGCTTGGTGTCCGGCAACACATCAATAGCCAAGTCAATCTCTCTTTCTGGAGGAAGGCCTGGAAGTTCATCTAGGAATACATCTGGAAATTCATTCACTACCAGAACAGTTTGGAAAGTTGGCGACGTTGCTTCGCTGTTATGAACTCGGACTAGATGATAAATATAGCCTTTAGCTATCATATTTCTTGCCTTAAGGTAGGAAATAAACCTACCCTTTGGAGATGCTGTATTACCCTTCCATTCAAGCACGGGCTCTCCCAAAAATTGAAATCGAACCACTTTCATTCGACAATCAACATTAGCATAACATGAAGCCAACCAATCCATACCCATAATCACATCGAAATCTAACATTTCCAGCTCGATTAAATCAACTTTAGTCTGGCGATTACACACAACAAGTACACAATCTTTGTATACTTGTCTAGCTATCACGGGACCACCAACCGGAGTAGATACCTCAAAAGGTTTAATTGTCTCGGGTTTCACCCCAATACAATTAGCACCATATGGAGTAATATAGGATAGCGTAGAACCCGGATCTATCAATGCATACACATCATAAGAAATACGAACAATGTACCTGTAACCACATCTGGGGAGGACTTAAGATCCTGTCGTCCGGCTAAAGCATACACACGGGGCTGAGTGGCACCCGCAGCAGATGCTACCCCCTGCCTCTACCTCGACCTGCTGGAATCTGGGAAGTCTGCCCTACCAGGCGCATTGAAGATGAACCAGCCACTGATCCTGTGGACAGAACCCCAACTCTACCACTCATCGACGGGCAATCTCGCATCATGTGCCCGATCCGGCCACAGGCATAGCAAGCATCCGATCCCTGGAGACACCGTCCGAAATGTAACCTACCACACTGGCTTCACTGCGGTACTGGGTCTCCTCTGGCTATGGTCTCCCCAAACTGAGAATCTGGGGCCCTCGAACTCTGACCCTATCCTGAACGAAAGGAGTGATCAAATCTCCTTCCTGCAAATCAGGGAGGTGCACTGGTCACTGACTGGCCTGAGTGTCTGGAATCAGTCTGCCTCGATCCCCCCTATAATCACTACCTGTCCCCATAGATCTGGCCCCCTTGCTTCGCCTTCTCTCAATGTCACGATCACCCCTTTGTGGATGTCGTTGTTCCTTTAAATTCTGGGCATGAGCTTGTATTCGAGAAATATTCATCCCATCTTGCAATGAAGCCGTTAAGAAATCTTTAAATAAATGTGGTCCCAAGCCACTCACAAAGCGATGCACTCTATCTCCCATATCAGCCACCATAGTTGGAGCATACCTCGCCAACGAATTAAATTGAAGACTATACTCTCCGGCACTCATGTTCCCTTACCTTAGATTTAAGAACCTATCCGCTCTAGCTCGGTGGACCTCGGGTGGCAAATAGTGACGGGAGAAAGCATCTACGAATTCTTGCCAAACAGGAGGAGGCGCATTCTCTTTTCTCGATGCTATCCAATTATTGTACCACAATACCGCCACATCTCGGAGTCTATAAGATACCAACTCCACGGATTCAGTCTCGAAGGCGTGAATAATATTTAATGTCCTCAGCATCTCATCAATAAAGCCTTGCGGATCTTCATCCGGCTTTGACCCGCAAAACTCCGGAGGATTTAGACTCATAAAATCACGGGCTTTGGTACTAGCTGCCCGATCACTTGGACTCACATTTTTCCGTTGTGCCTGGGCGGCAACCAATTGTGTCAATAAATGAATGGCCTCGGTCACTTGTTGACCCGAAGCGGCCGGTGGAGGAATTGGATCTGAAGCTCCTCCTTGTTCTTCTACATTAGGCGGGGTGGAGGAAGTATTAGATAGGGCCTCAATATGTGACTCGCCCTCTTCTACATTCATCAGAGGCTCTCTTTCCACCCGCCTTTTTGTTATAGTCTTGCCCTTCTGGGCGGCTGTAGCTTTTCCCTTTGGCAGCATTTCTGAAATCACAACACACTATTAAAAGGGGAATTCTTATAACACAGCTCTATCGCACGATTTCTTAAGATGAAAGATGGTCATTTTTCCTAAATGCCCTGTAGCCTCTTGTTTATTAGTGTGGCTCGCAACACACCATAAACAAGACTCTACTAGACACGGCTCGTAGACACTTCCTAGGACTGAACTGCTCTGATACCACTTTTTTCACGACCCATCTAGGAGCCGCGACGGGTACCCGAGGCTACCCACCGAGCACCGCTCGTTCTATTACTCATTATACTCATTAACGGCTCTTTTATCAAATTTATACTCAATTCATCAGAAAATCATCTTTCGTTTGAAAACATAAATACTTTTATATACATAAGCCTTTCATCCATCAAAATAATATATATACATGATAGCAATCTCGTGAGACCATATAACCCACAATGCGTATCTACGAGCCTCTATTGAAGTGCTAGACATAAGGATGGGACAAGACCCCGTCGTGCCCAAAATACATATACATGAATATACACAAAAGAATGAACTAAGTAGCACCTCCGGAACAATGGAGTGCTCTCAAATCAGCTGACAGCTACTATGAGTCTGGATCAAGCTCACCTCCCTGTCTACCTGTGGGCATGAACACAGCGTCTAAAGAAAACGGACGTCAGTACGAACATTGTACTGAGTATGAGAGGCATAGACAATGAAATATGTCAATGAGATAAAGGAAATATCAATATGGAACATCTATGTCTGACTGTCAATTATAAAGGAAATAAATCATACTGTCTTACTCATACTCATCATCATATTATATATGCATATGTATATAGGTATAAGCTACCCATCCATATAGGTACGGTGTGATAGTAATTAACCTGCGTCCAGGCCTCCCGCGTCCGGGGTATAAGCTGCTCACTATAGTGGTGTGAATGTCTGCCCGTCCATATAGGTACGGTGTAATATCATCATCATATGCTCATCATAATATGCTCGTCAAAATATATGCATGAAGACTCTAGGACAATTATACTTTATCGGGGTGACGTAAGGTCGTGATCCCCCGATTTCATTATGGAGCATTCACAAGCATTCTGCCTCATCTTGAAGGAACTAGTATATAAGGTGAGTGTTTACATGCATAACATCATCGACTTTATGGTACTCTGCCGCACCTTAAAGGGAAAATACATAAGGTGAGTGTATACAATTCATGTCATACTTAACTTAATGGTATTCTGCCTCACCTCGAAGAAAATAATGTATGAGGTGAGTGTATACAACATACGACATCATTAGCGTTATAGGAACGTCATATCATGAACTCTAGAGTCTTTAGACTCAAGCTTACCATCATCATCATTGGACTCATAACATATCTTTTATCTCATATAGCTATTCATGGAGAGAAAGTACAATTATACCATCGGATTCATGCCATAGAAAGAAAGGACTAGCCTCACATACCTTTGTCGCTTAACTATTTCATTACTTGCTCTTTCTCCTTTAATGCACTCGTTCTACCTTCAAGAGAATTTTGTATCGACATTAGCTAAACGGTTACAAGAATGTGCTTGCTAAAGCTAGAGAAAAATTGGACGGCATTTCCTTCGTTTGTACAACTTTTCCCATATTCTATATCAACTCCCTAACATTCATAACAACATTCAAAATATCATAAACGACAATCATCATTCATTTATATTATCCACATTTCACAATTTCACTTTAATTCATCCATAATCATGACCATAGTTCACTATCGTGTTCTTTCACATATAAAACTCATTCCATGTTCTACATGTCATTCATAACCTATTTATAATCTCAACATATCCATTTTCATGATTCAATCCAAACTTGTACCGAACAATGTCACTATTCACACATTCATAACCCATTTACTATATCTTCCTACAATCCAAGGGTTTCAACTTTTCCATACCTTAAATAACATGTAAATAACATAAAAATTACCTTAGATGGTGTAGTAATAAGCCTTGAGTGGTATTACTCTTCTTGCACCAAAACCCTAGTTCACTTCTCTTGGAATTTCTTGGTTTGGATGAACTTTGATGAATTTCATACACTTCATTCACTTGAATTCTTGATATTGATCTTTGATTTCCTTTGTTTTCTAGTGGATGAAGAGTGGGGAATATTCTAGAGGTTTCTAGAGAGAAGTGGTGTGAAATTGAAATGAATTAATTAACTTGGGTCTCCTTTTTAATGACTTAAAATCTGATCCGTCGGGCCATTATACGAACAATTATACGGTCTGTATAAATTTATGCGGTCCGTATAATTTACCATAAAACTGCTCCAGAGACCATCCATTCCTGTGTCAATTTGACGGCACATTATACGGGCCGTATAATTTTATATGGTCCGTATAATTGACCGTGAAATTGACCCTTCAGGAACTTCATTCTGTGACAATCCTATGGTCCATTATACGGGCCGTATAACATTATACGGTCCGTATAATCGATCGTATAACCCATCTTTTCACTGATCTTTCTCTTGTCACTTCGTTTGATCTCCGATCCTTATGGAACCTTCTTGACACTTGTTTAGCACTTCATTAAAAATATAAGGGTAGTCATAACTCTTCTTCAAGGCACCATTTAGTTATCATTAACTCGTTACTCGTAAGTTCTACCCGGCGCATAATATATCCTTTACTTTCTTTGATAAACTTCTTCCTTTTAGTCAAATGTCTTTGAATCTCGATTAGGATCGTCAAATGCTATTTCTGACTTATCAAATCATCGTATACGTCATGCTCTTCGCTAACCTATTCACTATACGTTAACGGGGAATTTTTCCAAGGTGTAACACACCGCCTCTTTCTTTTCATTCACAACTGCTTCACTGCCTTCATTCCTTGGATACAACTCAGGATGGACCTTCCAACACGATTCAATATCTTGACCTTGAATACAACACTCATTACAATATTTTGGCATGTAATCGTATTGAATCTTTACCTAGCGAGATTTCACACCTCCATTAGGAGTCTCAACATCAATTTTCAATCTTGTAGGGTGGTCTTCCAATAAGTCAACTTCCACCTTCACCCTCACACAACTAGGTCGCGTCTAATTCTTTATATTTAAGTCCACAGTGAGTGGCTTACCCACTGTCGCCGCTAAAGAAAAAAGAACTTCTTTAACAAAAAAAATTCTTACTAAGGTTGGAATGTTATCCATGCAATAGCAATGCTTGTTTCTTCTGCTGGGGTGAACCATGAATCCCACTTCAAGGTTCACATAGGATAAGAGAAGTTCTTATCTTTAATCCAAAACTAGGGCTTGGACATCAATGTAACATAATCTTCTAGTAAGTTACATCTAATAAGAACGTGGCGATTACATAGAAAACCAATCATAAGCTCTCTTTTTAACTCACATTGTTCAGGAATGGCAGTACATAATGCATTAAAATCATTTCAACCATTAGTAAACTTCCCAACAACTGCATATTAAAGATTTTCACGTAAAATCATTGCTTCAATCTCATTCTCATCAAATTGCAGCGGAGGTTCTCCTTGTTGATGGATTAAAGGACAAAAAGGTATTTTTTGAAGTGGTTGTTTTGATATGGTAGGGTTCTGCATGGATTGTTGAATAATTGTGGCATAGTTATTGGTAGTTGTAGGTGTAGAAGTGGTTAAGGGTGGCTGGACAACCTCTAGAGGAGGTTGTCCAGTGGCGTTGGCCGCCATAAATGGCTTGATTGAAGGTTTCTCTCACTAGAACCAGGTCACCTAGAGAGAGAGGCTAGGGTCAATTTATTATTCATATTAGACTTCCGCTGATTTTTTTAAAATAAGTATGAGTATGCTTTCAGTTAGCCATAAATGACCATTTTAAATAAATATTAAAAGATGATTGAAAGAGAATAGATGTTTATTGATTTTATACGGTGCTTTTGGTGTTGTTTGCCTGTTGCGTCCAGGGTGGGTTTTGGGGCGTGACATCCACTTCTCGGATGCATCGAACAAATGTGTCCGGGGAGTGGATAAAGACTTATCCCAAATTCAAAATGATCAAGGCTGGCAACTAATTTTTAGGCGGGATAGCATAACATTTCTATCTTCCTTTGATTTTATGTGCGTCCATTCAACTCTGCCACCCTGGACACGTGTCCTTACTTAACTAGATGTTGCAAGCGGTGTGATTATCGAACCGTCTCTGTAAAGATGACAAATTTCCTTATAAAAGACACCAAACTTCTTTCATTTTTCTTTTACACTCTTTAATCTTGCTTTATTTTCTTTCTAAAAATCTTCATTTATTTTATAGCTTTCATCCTTCTTCCTCTTTAACTTCTCATTAACAAACCCTTTATCAAGCTATGGCTAAAGCTGATGCTGGTGAAGCTGCGAACCCCATCGTAGAAACAACTTTTCCATTTATTCTGGGTACATTTAATTTCTCAGATGACTTTGTCGTCATGCAGGCAAATACCAAAGTTGATCACGGGGAGATGGTAAAACATTACCCTTTTTCTATCACCGCTACTTCCCTTCAAACAGTCCGTGATGACTATAACTGCGAAAAAATCTCTCTCATCACTATTCCTGGTCCGAATTATGACATCACCACTCCAAGACCGGATATGTCAAATGTATATCCGTTCACGTTGGGTTTAAGACCACCAATTGATCAAGTGATCATAGATTTATGCAAACGTTGCAACGTTTGTCTTGCTCAAGTCGGCCCTTCTGTATGGAGGATTGTTTCCAGTATTCGTTTCTTGGCCGTCAAGGCCACATTACCTTTTACATTGGATGAGTTCATCCGGATTTATAGTCCCAGACTCTTCCGGGGTGGAATTATTACCATCTCAAAGAGGGGAAAGTATTCTTTCATCACCAGTCTTGATAAAGATCATGACAAAGGGTTAATGGAAAGATTTGTTGCCGCCCCCAATGCGAAGATCATCGAGGCTAAGGATATGCCTTTTTCAGAGGCATGGAACCTCTCTTGTATGTACGAAATTTTGTATTTTTTATATTGACAAACTTCTCGTTGCATGGCTCCGAAAAATTCCTTTTTTTTGCAGCTAATCGATATACCCCTCCTACTAACATGCACTTCCCTGATTAGGTTCAATGCTTTTGAATGTTTCCAACCGTGACATTCAAACATGGAAGCGAATTTTCGCCGGTCAGTGGAAAGCAAAGAACCTTGGTAAGTCGAAGTACTCATTTTTTTTTCATTTCACCTTTTTGTCTTTTTTCTCTTTTCTTCTAAATTCTTTAGTTCGACCAGGTTGGCCCAAAGGTACTGTTCGCCCAGGGATGATAATGGAGGACCCGGTCCTTGATCCGGAGCCTTCTGTTAACCAGATCAATCAAGAGACTAAGAAGTTTAAGAAAACACGACCAACTGGTTCTTCTTCTAAGAAACCGGTGGCCCTGCCACCATTCCTGCCGCATCAAGACCTCTCAGAAGAAAGAGGCATTCTAGAGAAGACAGTTCCTCCAGTATAAATAATGAGAATGAAGCTAGAGGTGCATCGAATCAAAATCTTCACCTCCATGAAACCGTCATCGTTGAAGATAACGAGGATACTAATGATGACCTTATGATCAGAAACATCAAAATCAAATCGGCTCTAGAGACTCTTCCCCACTATCCTCGATAGAGTCAAACTTTCACCGAAGGCCCTTGAGCAGTTGTTTATTGATGCTGAAATTAGTAATTCCAAAGTCCCATAGTTTGCATCAAGGGCCTCTCAAACTGCTCTAAGTATTCCTACGAGGCTTTTTCTACATGATCAGCCACAAGAGATCTAAGAGATCATGCCTCCTCCAGGGCTAGATTATTGAATGTTTATCCGGCTCCGAGCGTAACTACAAATCACCTTAGGATTGTTACTATATCAGTCCCCGAATATACCAACTTCCTATCAAGTCCCGTTGGTGTTTCCAATTACTTGAAGCCATTGATAGTGGAGTCTGATAGAGAGAAGATGAGCGGAGTTTCCTGGATGTGTCTCATCAATGAAAGCATGCACGCTTCTGCTCAAGTAAGAGTTTTTCCCTTTTTTTTTAATATAAATTTGTATTCCTTCCGGTTGTCATTAAAATTTACACATTTAATATTTTCTCAGTCCGGAGTACTTGCTGTCGAAGGTCTTAAACTTGGTCTTGAGGATGTTGAATCATTGACGGCTCAATTGGGTGATCGTGATCGAGAACTTGAGTTCTTGCAGGCTGAATTAAACCGAAGGGAATCCCAGCTGATTGGAGATTCCCCAGCCCCGGAAGCTGAACTTGAAAAGGTTAAAAATGACATTAATAAAGCTAACCAAGACCTTGAACTGGCCAATTGGGATAAAGAAGCTTCTCGTTAGCAAGCCGACCGTCTCCAAACTCAGCTTCAAACCTTTCAGGTCGAGTTCGATAACCAGGAAAATGCCTTGCACTTCTGGGTTCAAAGGGATTGTACCCTTGATTCAGAAGTCAGAAGGCTTAATTCTGAACTTTCAGCAATTGATGAAGAACGTGCAGCCGCAGATCATAACTACAACCACCACTTTACGATTTGGAAAGAGCAAGACTTTCAAAAGTCTTTAGAAATTGGTAGGTTGGAAACAAGTTTAGCGACATTAACAGCAGAAAACCAAGCTCTTAGGGTTTAACGGGACGAGGCTTAAGTTCAAAGAGATGAAGCTCGAGCAAATCTCAAGGTTGAGGAATCTCGGTTGATTTTTCATGCCGAGTATACCAAATGGAATGTTTGGAGATTTACTCTTAAACAAGCTCGTGATGGTATTAAGGATCTAGCTAGGAAAATTAAACAAGCCAGGAAATTGGAGATTGATGCCTTCAATGTGTTACCTCCATCCCCTCAACAAGATGATAAAAACCTCGAGGTTGATTCCGAGAAAGGTTCGGGGGGTGAAGAGGACACCGATGCTGATGATGAAGAAGAATCTTTGAGCCCAAATTTGTCTTTTGCCCCTATTAAGTTTCCAAACATTGATCCTATCGGGGGTAATTTACCCCCACACAACTAAGCCATTTCCAGACTTTAGCGGACCATGGAATCGGCCATCCCGGTTCCTTTTGCTGGCTTTGAAATTTTTCCTTTCGATCAAAAATGTTTGTCTGTTTTGAAGCATTCTACTTATCTTTTATTCTTCTCTAATGAGTAATATATGCTTTCTGCACGATGAATTTTCAAGTTGCTATGCAATCGTTATTCGAAGTCTTCGAGACTTATAAAATCTTAGTCTAAGCATTATGCTGGTGGGATAACCAAACTTACTTGTACTTAAAAATTTTTGAAGTTCATATAAGCGTGAACACCTCGCATAAATTATTTCGAAATTCGAACAAATTCAAGTCAGTCTTACCTTGGTGTAAGATTCTAGTTTACTTTAGTGCGTTACTCACTTTGAAGCTAAGTTCATTTTTTTGCCTTAGCAGTTCATATGATTTTTAATCATGAATAGGTTTCGTACTTTTGGTCACGTAACCTTAATATATGGGTGTTAAAATTATACTAATTAACCCTCAATTTATTCAGGCAAAATTCTTCCGAATAGTTATCTGAACCGGTTCTCAGTATGTTCGGGTGTGATTCATCCAAAACAAATTAAAAAATGGGCCTTATATTTGTGCTATTTGAATGGGACGTCTCTGATTCAATTTTGGCATTTTTAGTTGGAATCAATGCGTATTCTCAACAATTAGCTTTGGCGAAGCTTATAGCTCAACAACCAAACATATGTCTTGTTTATTTTTGAGATGAAATGAGTAACTCGGAGGAAATTCCTCCCTTTATTAATTTAAAAAACACACGTCATATTGACAAAATGTATAATTGGAGAAAATTTCTTCCTTTATTGACATGGGAATTTGTCTTTGTACTACAATCGCGAATACATCACTGAGTTTACAAACTTGCATTTGAATATCCAAAGCAAATTCCTTGAATATCTCAAAATAAATTCATTTTGGTCCATTCCAGTTTTGGCGATAGTCTCCAGTAATATGGACGACAGTCCCTACAATCTTTTATTATCGAAGAGTATTTCCCGGGGTGTTGGATTTTAAAGAATGAAGGCTCGAACACTTGATTAAGTCCTTCTCATGCCTGTCCCAAGTTTTTGGGTAACTTACTCGAAATAATTCTTCTCCAATTGCAACTTCCATGTGTTCACACTTGAAGAAGCCACACTTTATGTTGCTACCTCATTAAAAACCTTACCGGAAAAACCCATCTTTGAGATAAAACCCGGTCTAAGGGAAAAAGAGTGTAGCACATGATTTCATCGAATCGTGAACGGTCTTCAAGTACTTGTTCTTCATGAATCTTCTTGCCCTTCAGCATCCTTTTGTTTTGTATAACTCCTCGTTTCATAGTTTATGCAAAAAGTGTTAGTGCATAATATACAAACCATTTTAAAGAGAACATACCTCTCAACAGTAATACCGCTTTAGATGACTAACATTCCAATTATTAGGAACCTCAGTTACATTTTCCTTCTCGAGTTGATATGGCCCTTTTCCTGCTATACTTACTATCTGGTAAGGCCCTTCCTAGTTTGGACCTAACTTTCCAACGTTTACATCTTTGATATTGAAGGTTACCTTCTGTAGGACTAAGTCCCCTACTTGAAAGTGTTGGAGATTGGTTTGACGATTGTAGTATTTTCCCATTTGTTGTTGTCATGCTACAATTCAGAGCAATGCCATTTCTCTGTGCTCTTCGGCTAAATTCAAGTCGACCAGAATTGCTTTGTTATTTTCTTCCTCATTTGCATGCTTGTATCGTAAGCTAGACTCCCCACACTTCTACCAGTATCAAAGCCTCAGCTCCTTATACAAGTGAAAAAGGAGTTTCATCGGTTTTTAGTTTTGTTGTCGTATGGTATGCCATAGCACTTCTGGCAGTACATCTCCCCATTTTCCTTTTGATGATTCTAATCTTTTCCTTAACTTTCGTAAAATCGTTTTATTCATTGACTCCGTTTGTCCGTTTGTGCTTGGTTGATACGGCGTGGATGTATTTCTCTTAATTTTCATATTCTCAAAAAATGCAGTGACTTTCCTTCCCACGAACTGCGGACCATTATCACAAACAATATCCTTTGGGATTCCAAATCGACAAATTATGTGGTCGTAAATGAAGTCGATAACTTCTTTTTCATGTATATTTTTTATAAGCTCCTGCTTCCACTTATTTAGAAAAATAATTAGTCATTATTAACAAAAACTTTACCTGTCCCATTGCCACTGGTAATGGTCCGACAATGTCCACCCCTCATTTCATAAATGGCCACGAGGAGATCACCGGATGAAGTAACTCTGCCAGTTGATTTACCAGTGGGGCATGCCTCTGACATTTGTCGCATTTTTTAACAAATTCCCTGCATCTTTGATAGTTCTAAGTGCATTCGTGTTTTGATGATTGTAAGCTGTTTCAGAACCAGAAAGAGACCTGGTCTGTAATCTGTTGTCTGTGCACCTTGTACTATCGGCAGAGACAACTGCAAAGCCGAGCCACTTGCTGCATACAAATATAGCTGTGAATTGGCCTATGCTTTAGGTCAAAATTGAAGAGTGGTCTCTTTTCACCCCACATGCTCCCACTATATATACAACATGGTAGCAGCATATTTGGTAGATTTGAAAAACCTAATTCAAATTGTGCAAAATCTGCCGATGCAAGTTTCTCAAGATTTCTCATGAACAAAGTCATCTACAAGCTGAAGAACCTGATCCAGACACAAGATATTGTCTATGTTCTTTAGGATGTTGTGAGTCCTTGTTTACTTCTGCTTAAACTGTAAACCTACTCATCAAAAAAATAAACATGTTTATCGGTGTTCTATATTCTCAAGGTTTCTTCCACAAGCTCTTGAGTGGTACACTAGGATAGAGTTAGCTTAGTTGTATTAGTTGAATTCTCAAAGGTTGCTTGTTGGATGAGTGTCTTCACAAGAACTTTTAGTGGTACACTAGGCTAGAGTTAGTTTAGGTGTATTAGTTTCCTTGGCTAGAGTTAGTCAAGTGGAGGTGTTTGCAATCAGTGTGTTATAAAGGTTGAGGGACTATGGGAGTTAGTTCCTAGGTTGCTACTACTATAAGGGTAGAGGGATTATGAGAGTAAGTTCCTCGTTTACAATAGGTTGTAATCTAAAGTTGTTCGTGTAGTGGAGTTGAAATCCTACTGGGGTAGGTCGTGAATTTTAATCCTTTGAGCAAGGAGTTTTCCACAGTAAAAACAGTGCCTTTTTTAACTTACTGCATTGCATAAGGGAGTGGGTACAAAACCAGGTCCTCATACATTATTTGGTGGATGCACAGCCTTCGACAAGTGGTTTTAGAGCGGGTGCTTTCTAAAAGGTTAACACCTATAAAGAATCTGTAAAATGGCAGCCCTACCAAATATGGAAGAATGATAGCCTTTCATCAGGCCACCTATATTTAACGGAAAATATTATGGGTGGAGGAAGACTAGAATGCACGACTTCATCATAGCTAAAGACTCAGAGCTGTGGGATATCATTTGTGATGGCCCCTATATTCCAGTACGCACAAGTGGAGATGGTGTAAAATCTATTGCCAAAACTAGGAAAGAATAAAATGAAGCTGACAGGGAGGCAGTGGAGAAAAATTATAAAGCCAAGAAGATCCTTGTGTGTGGAATAGGACCTGATGAATATAATAGAGTCTCAGCGTGCTCAATTGCTAAAGAGATATGGGAAGCTCTTCAAGCTGCTCATGAATGAACAACACAGTTGAAGAACTCCAAGATTGACATGCTCACCACAGAGAGTGAAATGTTCAAAATGAAAAAGGGAGAATCTATTCATGATATGTACACTAGATTCACCTCTATAATCAATGAGCTTCATTCTGTAGGAGAGGACATCACAACTACTAAACTGGTGAGGAAGCTGCTTGGTGTTTTGTCGGATTCTTTGGACAGCAAGGTAAATGCTATTTCTGAAGCCCAAGACCTCACCAAGCTGACAGTCGATGAACTCATTGGAAACCTTAAAACCTATGAGATGAAGATGACCTTGAAAAAGGATGAAAATATTGAAGCAAAAAGAGAAATAAGTCTTGCTCTCAAAGCTACCAGAGAAGACTCAAGTGATGATGAATCTACGCTGGCATATCTCACACGAAGATTTATTAAAATGATCCAAAGAAGTGGTGGAATCCTGAAGGTAGGAAGTTCCAGCAGAAACTCCATAGGAAATGACTATCTCTGCCATAGGTGTGGTAGGCCTGGTCACTTCGCTAAAGAGTGTTCTCTGAATAAATAGGACAATTATGATAGAACTACATGGAGAATTAGCTTCCTGATAAAAGGTTAAGAAGAAAGGAAGTTCCTGATGAAATAGTAAAGCAGGCACTTGTTGCATTAAAAGACTCTTCCAGTCAGTCTGAAGATGAGGATGAATAGGGGATACAACTATTATGGAAATTGAAAATGAAGCCTCCAAGTACAAGTCTATCCTTGCCCTCATGTCAAAGTCAGATTCAGACGATAGTGATAAAGTGGAAGAAGTAAATTTCTTGGAGGAAAAGAAAAACCTGAAAACGTACTCTCTAAATAAACTCATGTCACTATCAGGTATGTTAATTGATGCCTATTATGCCCTTATTTCAGAAAAGGATGCACTAGCTCTTGAAATCTGTAATACCGAACTTGAAAGAGACAATTTGTTGGTGTCAATTGGAGAGATGAGAGAGCAGGTTGATGAGACTAATCAATAGAATGTTATCCTGGAAAGTCAAATAAAAGGGGATACAGGAGCTTCTCTTAAAGGGAAGGGTGAATCTAGTAAAATTTACTTGGAGGTTGAATATTAGATTAAAAAGGAAAAACTAAGTCTCATTACTGAAGTTGAGAGGAGCAAGGAATTGGAGGAAGACTTGAATAAAATTAAGCTTGATCTTGATAAAACTCTCAAGTGGACTTGGTCCTCTAATGCAATTACCTCCATGTACAAGAGTAAAGGAAGTGGTAGGGAAGGGATTGGTTACAAGTAGACACCGTAAATCCCCACTGCAAGTATGTCTCCACCACTGAGAATTAGCTTTGCACTCACTGCGGGAAAGCAGGTCACTACAAGGAGTCATGCAAAGCAAGAATTGAATCTTTTCAGAGGAACAAAGACTTCATCAAAAGGAAAGCAAGTTTGGGCACGAAAGAAACTGGTTCTCAAAATAAAGGACCTCAGAAGAAGAAAGGTAATGTGTTGCCTATTTGGGTGAAGAGGAACTTGATACATCCCTTCTATAACTATAAGGGACCCAAGCTGGTTTGGATTCCCAAATCCAAAAACTGACATCATATGAACAAAGTACAGAACTGCTGCTCAGCACGGTCAAAACTATCAGAGACCCGGTCTCTTTGTGACTCAGGTTAGTAGTTCTTTCAATACCTTCATATGTTCTTAATTATTTAAGTGCCAAGTCAGTCAAGCATCTTCTAATTCAAATTTCAAACCTTAAGTCTTCCAATCGATGCTGCACTTCTGATCTAACTTGTCCCGTCCTAAAATGTCATCTCATACACCTTAAATGCATCTCTATTGTCCTTCTCTCTCTTCACTTACCAAAATTGCCAGACCGTTGAAACTTCTCATTCTCTCTTCTGTCCTATACAAGTTCATTTGAACCAACTCCTATCTCATCACTCTTACCAAGTACAAATATCTCAAAATACTCCTTCAAGCCAAATCAAAATGAACTCCCAATCGTCATCCTCAGAGCACTCAATCTCCTCTAACCAAAGTACATCTACATCTCTATCTGGTGTCTTCAAACTAAGAGGACCCTTGAATCTTAAGGAAAGATCATCAAAATCCTCTTCAAAAGAATCGGACGAAACAAGTGGAGAGGTTGAAATGGGAAGAGGTAAGATTGACAACTCTGAAGGAAAACAGGTAGGAAATCTTAACAGAAAGAAAAGGCTGCAGATGTCGTACCCGTCTCTCACTATGAGAAGAAAACTTGGTGTCCCATATGTGCAAAAGCACCTGGTCCCTCAAAAGAAAATTCAGGAGAAAATGTTGACTCTGATGGTGATATCATACTTCGCTCAGTGCGCAATCAAATCTCTGGGGGAATGAAGGAAAACAAGAAAAGGAAATCAAAGGGAATGACAGGAAGAGAGGAGGAGATAGGAGGAGAAGAAAATGATACTCAATCTGCCTCACAAAATAAATGGAGGACAAGTGCCGTTGGGATACATGAAATTGAACTAAGAAAGGAACATCTCAAAATGCAGAAGATTCTCTTTGGGATGATGATTGACATAAACCTGAAAGAGGAGACTGGGATGAAAGAACTGTGGGAGATGGTGGAATTTCAAAAGTGGACTCATCTTCTTATTCTCCCAGCTCCTTGTGTGTATGAAGCTGAAGTAATGGGACTGTACACAAATCTACTTCATCTTGATGGCAGTGTGTTGGCCCTAACAATGAATGTGACAGACTTTGTGCTGACTGATGAGGTACTAGCCAATATCTTGGGAGTACCAACTGAAGGGTTGTGGGATATGACTATAAGGGCTTCCACCTACTTCAAAAATGTGATTTTTAAGGAAGGAAGATCAGTCCGTCCAGGAAAGCTCATCAAACAGGATCTCGAGCCCACTTGTCAACTGGTTTTCAAGTTTATGGACAAGGTGCTCATACCAAGAAGTGAAAGGGAGGGCCATGTCACTTCAAAACATATGGTACCCATGGAAGCTTTGTCAACTCTTGAACTGATCAATCTACCAACAATCATGATCAATCACATGATCAATGCCGTGAGCACTAGTGAAAATGATCCTGGTCTTCCTTATGGATTTTTTCTGACAAAGGTCCTTGGGCATTTTAATGTAAGAATTGGCATAGCCACCTTGGGAACAGAAGATAATGTGATCTCCATGGCTACTCTGAAAGATTGTGAGTGTGCGCCTAAAAGAGCAGGCTCCATCATCTATGTTCTCACCAAAGCCCTGAAGGCAACACATGCTGAGATTAAGCAGGTGAAAGGTGAGAATGCTCTTCTGAGGGGTCAGTTGAAAATCAAAGTGGAAGATATCAGGAAGCAAATGCTCCAAAATCAGGGCGCTTATATTGAAAAAATTGACAATTTTCTTCAAACCTTGGATCACCCCCAGTAATCAGCTCCTAGCATTTGCCTTCAATCTCTGATCCCTACCCTTGTCCTCCATTGGTTGATATCTTAACCTCTATATTCTCTACCTTTCTTGTCTGACTAGCACATTAGTAGCTTACTTTGACTTATGCTCCTATTCTTAGGCTTTTACATTATGTTTTATGCACTATTGCTTGCTTGCTCGTGATGATTCTGCTTGTAACATTTTTTGCTTGTACCTCTTACTGGCGGCACTGTGGTTGCTTTTCTGATAATGCCAAAAGGGGGGAGAATATGAATGAATATTGTGCATATGTAGTGAAAGTGTGGCGATGGGATCACTGTGTTGTGAGAAAGAATGCAATGGATGTGCTGGAAGACATGCTGCTGAACTAAGAGGGAAGATATGCAGTTGAAATAGTATTATGTTGCTAACATGTTGCAGGTGCCTTGACAATGATGGTCTGCTTCGCAGGGGAGAACAAGTGGGAAGCTGGTTCTTAAAAGGAACATCAGTCTATGAGTTTGTCATCATTAAAAAGGGGAAAATTGATAGTTCCAAGTACATTCGTGTTTTGATGATTGTCATACTATTTCAGAACCAGATAGAGACCTGGTCTGTAATCCGCTCTCTGTGCACCTTGCACTGTCGGCAGAGACAGTTGTAACATCGAACCACTTGCTGCACATAAGTACAGCTGTGAGTTGGTCCATCCTTTAGGTCAAAATTGAAGAGTGGTCTATTTTCACCCCTCATGCTCCCACTATATATACAACATAATGGCAACATATTTGGTAGACTTGAAAAGCCTAATCAAAATTATGCAAAATCTGTGGATAAAAGTTTCTCAAGATCTCTCATGAACAAAGCCATCTACAGGCTGAAGAACTTGATCCAGACACAAGATATTGTCTATGTTCTTTAGGATGTTGTGAGTCTTTGTTTACTTGTGCTTAAACTGTAAACCTACTTTTCCCAAAAAGTAAGTTGTTTGTAGGTGTTCTAAATTCTCAAGGTTGCTTCCACAAGCTCTTGAGTGGTACACTAGCCTAGAGTTAGTTTAGTTGTATTAGTTGAATTCTCAAAGGTTTCTTGTTGGAAAAGTGTCTTCACAAGAACTTTGAGCGGTACACTAGGATAGAGTTAGTATAGGTGTATTAGTTTCCTTGGCTAGAGTTAGTCAAGTGGGGGTGTTTGCAATCAGTGTGTTGCAGAGGTTGAGGGACTACGGGAGTTAGTTCCTAGGTTGCTAGTATTGTAAGGGTAGAGGGATTATGGGAGTTAGTTCCTAGCTTACAATAGGTTGTAATCTGAAGTTTTTCGTGTAGTGGAGTTGAAATCCTACTGCGGTAGGTCGTGGTTTTTAATCCCTTGAACAAGGAGTTTTCCACGGTAAAAACAGTGCCTTATTTACTTATTGTGTTTCATAAGGGAACTGGTACACAACTAGGTCCCTCATACATTATTTGGTGGACGCACAACCTTCAACAATCTTTTTCCATTTGGGACCAATAATAACCTGCCCTAATCAATTTCCGTACAAGTAGATCTGCTCTGGAATGGTTACCACAAATTCCCGCGTGAACTTCCCTCATTACATAATCCGTTTCTCCGAATCCTAAGCATCTTGCCATCAGCCCATAAAATGACCTTCTGTACAACTGTCCGTAAAAAAAGCTATACCGAGCAACTTTCATTCATAAAGCTCTCAGGTAATTTCTCATCTCTGAGATAGTCTATGTATTTCTTCCTCCAATCCTATGTCAAACCGATGGAATTGACCTCAAGATGGAAAGTATCAAATGCTACATTTAACAATTGCACCACTTTTTCGAAGTTATATTCGTCAGCGTCAGTTGAAGAGCCCAAGTTACCAAAGAATCAGCTTCCATATTTTTCTCACGGGAAATATGCTCCAATGTCCACTCCTTAAACCGACGCAGTAGTGCTTGAACCTTGTCTAAGTACCTTCGCATCCTTTCAGCCTTTACTTCAAAGACTCTATTCACCTGATTAACCACTAAGAGCGAATCACTCTTAGCTTCTCTGATTTCTTCTCCCAAGCTTCGAGCTAATTCTAAACCTACAATCATGGCCTCATACTCGGCTTCATTGTTAGTTAATTGCACAATTCTTATTCACTGTCTAATTATATATCCAGATGGATTTTTTAACACAATTCCTAATCCGGACCCTTTCATATTGGAAACACCAGCAGTGAATAAGGTCCAGACTCCGAGCATTGCTCCGGATAAAATTGTAAATTCTTTCTCTACATCGGGCGACATCCCTGGGCTAAAATCCGCAACAAAATCAGCCAAAACTTGGGATTTTATGGTCGTTCGAGGTCTATACTCTATATCATAACCGCTAATTTCTACTGCCCATTTGGCCAATCTTCCTGAAAGCTCAAGCTTGTGAAATATATTTCTTAACGGATAAGTAATCACTACATAAATTGGATGACACTGAAAATAAGGCCGCAAGTTTCTAGCAGCAGTTATTAATGCTAAAGCCAATTTTTCTAAGTGAGGATATCTAGTCTCAGCACTTTCTAAGGTTCCACTAACATAATAAATGGGAAATTGTGTACCTTTTTCCTCTCGAACCAAATCCGTACTTACCGCCATCTCGAACACGGCCAAGTATACCAACAACTGCTCATCCGGTTTTGGTTTCACCAACAAAGGAGGACTTGATAAGTACCTATTTAGGTCCTTTAAAGCTTGTTGTCATTCTGGAGTCCATTCGAAATGCTTTTTCTCTTGCAAAAGAGAAAAAAATCTGTGGCTCTTTTTCGATGATCGGGAAATAAACTGACTCAACGCAGCTAATCTCCCGATCAGCCTTTGTCCAGCTTTCACATCGTCCAATACTTCCGGAATATCTTCTATGGCTTTGATTTTATCCGGATTGACTTTGATTCCTCTGCTTGATACCAAAATCCTATAAACTTGTCGGAACCCACCCGAAGGCATATTTCTTCGAGTTCAACTTCATGTTATACCTCCTTAGGATCTCGAAGGTTGCATGCAAATTCTTCGAATGTTCTTTCGAATACAGAGACTTGACCAGCATATCGTCAATATAAACTTTCATAGTTTTACCAATTTGTTGCTAAAATATACAATTTACTAAACGCTGATAAGTTGTTGCGACATTCTTTAATCCAAATGGCATAATATTATAGCAGTAGGTCCCATACTTGTTATAAAAGATGTTTTTTTTATCCTCGGGGTTCAATCTAATTTGATTATACCCAGATTAAGCATAAAAAAAACTTAACATTTCATGCCCCGCCGAAGCATCAATCATACGATCAATGTGCGGCAAAGGGAAAGAATCTTTAGGGCATGCCTTATTCAAATCTTTAAAATCTATGCACATTCTCAACTTATTTCCTTTTGTAGGTACTACTACTATGTTAGCAAACTAGTCGGGGTACTTTACTTCCCGAATTGAACCTATGTTAAATAACTTGTTTACCTCCTCTTTAACCAACTTGTTTTTATATTCAACGATTGGCCTTCTCTTCTGTTTTACCGGAGTAAATCTTGGATCTAAGCTCAGCTTGTGAGTTGTGATCTCTTGTGGTATATCTTTCATATCTTCATGTGACCAAGCAAAACAATCAACTTTAGCTCTAAGAAAATGAACTAATTTAAGCCAGAGCTCTGGATTTAACCTGGTGCCCAGGTATACCTTCCTTTTGAGCAAATGCTCAAAGAGGCTAATCTGCTCAAGTTCTTCTACGGTGGATTTCATGGCATCCATATCATCCGAATCTACAAATGACCATGGAACCCCGTGATAATCATCTTCTTCAACATCCTCTTTTATCGGACTTGAGGCTTTAACTACATTTGGGTCTGTGGCTAATGTCGTTACTGGTCCGATTTCCTTTAATTGCTATTTGGACACATAATCTTTTTTTCTTTTTTCTCTAACGGTTTTACCTCCGAAGGTAGCTCTTCTATTGGTAACTATATGGAAAACATCTCCTTTTCTGTGAGTTGCTCACCCCTAATAAATTCGATCCTTTCTGGGGTAGGGAATTTGAGCATCAAATGCACTTTTGAAGGCACCAATTTCATACCGTGAATCCAGGGCCTCCCTAAGATAGCATTATATCTCATATCTCCGTTTATGACAAAGACTTTTGTTTGTTTGATGATGCCACCTATTTGGATTGGTAACATGATTTCGTCCCTTGATGTTTCGCTTGACATGTTAAAGCCATTAAGGATCCTTGCTGACGGGACTACTCCACCCAGCATTTCTAGTTGATGTATGACTTTCCATCGAATGATATGAGCTGAGCTACCTGGATCAATTAAAATACGCTTAACTTTACAATCACTAATCATAACGGAAATTACCAACGTGTCACTATGTACCAATGTGACGCCCGAATCATCATCGGTAAGAGTTTTAGCGCTTTCTTGTGCACAGTCTTGAACCCTCTTTTCTCGATTTATTGTAAACTTGGTCCTTTTTATTGTGTAAGGTGCTCCAGTGATTTCATCCCCACCAATGATCATGTTTATCACATGACGAGGTTCAACTTGTTCTACCTGTTTCCCACCATCCTAATTTCTGCCATAGTTCTCTTTATCCCAGTCACTTAAAAATTCTCTCAAATGACCATTCTTTAACATCCGTGCTACTTCATCACGAAGGTGTCGACAGTCAGTGGTTCGATGCCCATGAGTCCCGTCGTAATCACAAATTAAAGTTGGGTCCCTTGGATTGGGGTCTGATCGAATTGGTTTTAGCCATCTCGTGTTGCTAATTTTCCCCATAGCTACGACCAATCCAGCTACATCGATGTTGAAATTGTATTCAGACAATCTCAGATTCTCAACATTATTGGTCGTTGAAGCGCTTGCTTTGGTTTTGGTCTGCAAACCTTTGCTACTTTGACCTCGATCGCTCCTCTTGTCGAAGCTTGGCCTTTCGAACTAATAGCCTCGGCCCTATTTCATCCTTGACTGGGATCTTTCATATGGTTGGTACCAGTCGTAAGAGAACTTGAAGTTGGAATCAACCCCCTTTTTTGGTCTATTATGATATTGACTATACACCATGGTGTTGGCTGGCAATCCCAACTGATCATGATCTACTCGAATTTTCGACTCGTACCCATTATGGACGTCTGCCCAGGTTGTCGCCGGAAACTCCAACATGTTTTCTTTTAATTTTAGAGATGCACTTGAACTCCTAACATTCAAACCTTTGGTGAAGGCCTCAGTTTCCCACTCATCTAGTACCGCAGGTAATAACATACGCTCCTTCTGGAATCTTATCACGAATTCTCACAGCAATTCATTTTCCTTTTGAACTATTCTAAAATTGTCCGCCTTTCTTATTGGCACCTTCTTTACCTCAGCATGTGCTTTGACAAAAGCATTAGCGAGCATCTCGAAGGAATTAATTGAATGTTTAGGAAGCAAGTGGTACCATGTCATTGCCCCTTTAGACAATGTTTCTTCGAACTTCTTCACTAAAACTGATTCGATCTCATCCGGTTACATATCATTTCCTTTATTGCGCAAGTGTATGCTGTCACATGCTCCTGAGGGTCTATAGTAGCATCATATTTGGGTAGATCTGGAATTTTGAACCTCTTAGGGATCAATTTCAGTGCAGCAGTTGGGGGGAAAGGTAACTTTTCGTATCTTTTAGAATTCGATCCTTTCAATACCGGCAGTGCTTCCGGTATCTGATCGATCTGAGCGTTGAACGATTTAAATTTTTTTAACTACGATCCAACCGACTGTTCAATTCTTTATCATTCTTTTCTAGTCGGCTAGATAGAACTTCAAGGTATTGCATGACTTCAGGTGCTACATTGTTGTTGATTCGGTTCATGCAACCATCCCCTGCTTCTGCTGCGACATTTGTTTTAGCAAATCTTTTCTCCTTTCACATTTCTGCAATTTCCTTCTGCTACTACTGTAGCAAGATAAGGATGTTTTCTATGTCATTCCTTCTGACTCCAGTTTCGCCTTCGGCATCATCTTCATCATCATAATTCAGGGTTGAGGTATTCCCAGTATGCTTGGACCCCCTGGTGTTAATCAATATGCACTTCATCCCTCTAACAAATTTCACTTGTAGCCAGATCAATTTCTGATCTAGTTGTGTTGTTCTATACGTCGTTTAAAGTGTTTCCCTGAATTCCAGTGTTGACACGGTCTCCAGAATTTGTCATAGCCTAATCACCTGACTTCACAAATTTAAAGGTTCTAGTGAAATGAGATAGAGCAACAAAAACAATATCACTTTTATCCTTAGCCCCACGGTGGGCGCCAAACTGTTTACCCTAAAAAGAGTACAATTGAATTTGTATTGTGGTTAAAGGATATGCGAATTGATTTGTTATAAGTAAGAGTTAAAATCAAGTAATCAACAATTGAAATAAAAAAATATAAGATAAATATAAAATGATTTAGCCTGAGCCGAATGATCTTGTAAGGTATCCTTCAATATATTGACTCCGGATGAGCAATTTTGCTTTGGTGAGCTTGAATATCCGGTACAAATAATAGTAGAAAAAGCTTATAAAATGCTTATAGAAATTATACTAATGGTGTTTAGCCAGTGAGAGTTGTCCTTCAATCATGAGATTATGATCCTTCTATAGGTGTAAATCATCAACCATTCATCTGCCATTTAATCACTACATAACGAACAATTATGGATAATTAATGTCCTTAACTGCAAAGACGTTACACTCGGATAAGCAGCTGGTCCGAATTCATAATGGTTGTAACGTGCGAACCCTTCCGTACCAATTGCTATGAATCGATTGCTCCGATCATTAAATGTTATCTGATTCCTTCGGTTATTT
The DNA here is from genome assembly GCF_019175385.1 of Lycium barbarum. Lineage (NCBI taxonomy): Eukaryota > Viridiplantae > Streptophyta > Magnoliopsida > Solanales > Solanaceae > Lycium > Lycium barbarum. The sequence goes on from NC_083344.1 coordinate 84,773,617, forward strand.
ATCACAGCAGATTACTTCAAATTTCATCATTATCCACATGTCCATGTCACATCATGCCACGTGTAAATAAAGAAGCCGTTACCCTATACAGATATTCCACTGAATAATGATGTAATGTGTTCTACAACAACAACAACAACAAAAACATACCCAGTGTAATCCCACAAGTGGGGTCTAGGGAGGGTAGAGTATACGCAGACTTTAACTCTACCTTAAGGATAGAGGCTGTTTCCGATAGACCCTCGGCTCAAGTAAAGCAGAAATAAGGCAGTACAGAAACATAAGCAACAACTAGGGGTGTACTTGGACCGGGTTGGTTCGGGTTTTTTAAAGACCAAACCAAACAAATTGAATCGATTTTTCAAATCTATAAACCAAACCAAACCAACAAAAGTCAAGTTTTTCAACCTAGGGTTTTCTCACTTTTCTCAATTTTTTTGGGTTGCCGAGTTTTTTGGATTTTTTCGGTAATGTCTTCATACTAAACATATAACTTGTACTTCAAATATTTTTTTAGGCCTAGTAAGATACGACTATCTAATTAAGATATTTTTTAAGAAAATAACACAAAATGTGATATGAGAGATGACATTGTACCAAAATATTTAACAACAAAAAAGTAATGAAATTGCATAAAATAAAATGATCATAATTTAAAAGTACTAAGTCATGTTATAATAAGTACGTTTAAATTATAAGGCATATAGAAAATGATCATAATCTAAAATTACTAAGTCATGCTAAAATAAGTACGGCTAATAAGTATTAATTACATGACTAAATATTAAAGAAAAAATAAAATTAAGTTATGTATTTTCACTTTCTAAACCAATATAAAACTAAAGTATAGATATACTACATTATTGTTGTTCCTAGTGTTAGAATTGAATTTCTTTTGTTAGCATTAGTATTGATTTGATTTTTGTTGAGTTTTATTTGAGTTACTACTATCTATGGGCTATAAAACCTGTTGGACCATTCAAAATTCTAATTCCAAGTGAAATAATATGTGAAAAGACCAAAAAATTAGAAAAGTTTAAGAAATATTTATAAATTACATTATAAATAAATATTTTTATGTATAAAATATTTTTGAAATTTAAGAATGTAATGTCGAGTTGGTTTGATTCGGCTTGACTTTTTTTTTTTTAGTTAAAACCAAACCAAACCAATAGTGGTCGGGTTTTTCTTTTTAAAACCAAACCAAGTCAAGCCAAACCACTAGTCGGATTTTTGTCTTTATTTGATTCGGATTATCGGTTTGGTGCGGTTTGTCAGTTTCCTTTGTACACCCCTAGAAGCAACAATGTCAAGCTAGTACAAAAGCTAAAGTAGAAGCGACAACATGTAGTAATAGCAAACTACGAATAAGAAATACGAGAACATTAAAATAAAAATGACGAAAGTAATACTGATCCTACTAGGAAGGAAAATGTTACACCCCATAGTTTCTGTACGTTGAGATTCGTTTGATGTTAGCTATTCAATTGCAGACATCAGAGTTATTGTCGAGAAGATGCAAGGTCATAGGTGCTCGTTCTATAATTATAAGAGTTTGAGTTCACATGACAGGTTATGGAAGGATTGAAAAATAAGTGAACTAAGGAGATTAAGCTTCCGAGGCTTTGAAGGAAAGTTGGGCAAGGTTTGGTACGGAAATTTTTGGTCTAACTGGGAGAAAGAATATCTCTGAGTATATTAAGAGTTTTGAAGTGAACAAAAGCCTAAAATGAAGTTCGGGAAGTCTAGTTTCCAACGCAACAAATCACTCCTCAATAGGACATCGGGGTAAGGAGATATGGACGTTACAAGTCGGGCTGGCAGGCCAGGAAAATGGTCTGCGCGAACGCGCCAGGGAGTGGCGCGAACGCGCAGAAGGCCAAGGGCCAACACAGCGCGAACGCGCCACCACGAGGCGCGAACGCGCCACCACGAGGCGCGAACGTGCTGAGCAATTTTGAGGCCCGGGTTACGGATGAAGGTTATACTATAAGAGTGTAATAATAATATACATATGACATTTGGCGACCATATGGTGTAAATGAGTTAGTACATTGCTTGATGAAAGCCCTCGTTACTATAAGCTAAGTGGGGCCCACATGCCGGGGTTTTATAAAGGACATATGGAAAGTAATATGAGTAGTACATGGGAAATTGAGTAAGTCTTAAGAAAAACCCTTAGGCCAAATATGGGCATAAGCCCTCCAGAAAGGGTAAGGTAAGAAGGTGTTTCGAAGAATCTGACTTGAAGAGGCCAAAACGCCGCTATAAGTCTGGAATTTGGTATAACTCCCAAAATGAAAGTTGTAGCTAATTGAATTAGCTTTCCAACCATAGGTCTTGGGTCCTCTTACGATATCGGGATCACACGTTATACGCATTTTAAGATCGGCTGTCAAGGCAGGGAATTAACCCTGCGCGAACGCGCCTGAAGGTGGCGTGAACGCGCAGGGCAAGACCCTGCAACTCAGCCCAAACGGGCCACGTGGCGGCGCGAACGCGCTGAGTAAATTTTATGTTGGTCCAGGCAGAACCTGGACCGTTATAAAAGGGGGGTCACCCCCCCCCCCCCCCTCAATTTCTCAGCCAAACACACCCAAAAACCTCTCAAATTCTCTGGAAAATTCCCCAACCTTCCCACACCCAATTTTAAGCCAAAACCAGGTATAATTTCAAAATTCCAACCCGGATAGCGTATAGTTATTGTTGCAGAATCATATAGCGGTGTGTTGTGGCCTAAACTTAAGGTGAAAGTGAAGATACAATAAAATTAACGGGAGAAAGGTATGAATCTCTTCCTATTTATGTTAATACCAGCTTATTTACAAAGATACAGTGGTTAAATGATTGTATGGTGAGTTGATTAGTTATGGAAGTTGGAAAATAGCGTGTGGGCTGTTTTATGGAATACTTTGGTATGGGAAATGATGTTATTGATGTTGGTATTGTTGTTGTTGTTGTTGGTTGTTGGATTAAGAATTTGGACTAGGCATATAAACAGGGGAGATGCTGCCCGATTTTTGACAGAATATAAAATAACTTAATTTGAAAACTAGGAAAAATGTGTGATAATGAGACTAACATAAGCGTGAATCCTCTCGAATGTAGATTTACGAGCTCGGGCGGATAAACGTAGCTAATAGGAGGTAGAGCAGGTAGGTTAAGGCTTGTCCTTTTCTTTCAAAGACATGATTCCTATATTGTGAAACCATAAATTTTTCTATAATATCCTTATTGTTAACAGCGGGAAGTCCTTGACTCAAAGGCATGGCTCTTTTTTCCGATAATCCATACATGTTTTCCAAATGTCCGTATTTTCCAAATCAGAGATTTATGATTCGGTAAGCTCTTATGATAACAATGATGGACCTGTTTTCACAATGATAAAGATGATGTCAAAGATGAGAATATTTTTCTATGACAATTATGATGATGATGATGATGATGATTCTGTGTTTAAAGGTTCCAAGTTTATGATTTGAATGATGATATGAGAATATTGAGATTTCTTTTGACTTTCTCAATTTTATTCATTGTTGTTGGTCTCACCTTATACTAGTTGTTCCTTCAAGCTGAGATAGAGCGATGATGACTATTCCATAATACAATCGGAGGTTACCGACCTTACGTCACTCCGATAGAGTTATAACTTTCCTTGGGCTCTCATGCATGCTACTTATATGATATATGTATATGATATATGTATATGTATATGGGGAATATGGGAAAAGGGCGAGGCGCTATAGAGGCATGGCCACCTGATCAGTTGGTATAATATGATATCGTCCCGGACGCGGGGTATATGGTTAAATGGATCGGGCCGATGTTCCTCGGCACTATCATATGTTCTATTTTATGTATACATGTGTAAGAAATGTTTTTCAAAGATAGCTAAGCATGCATGGTATCCACCTTAAGAGGCATCCCGATGTACAGGTTATTCACCTATCTCATGTTATGTTCCATATGACTTATTACATTACTGTTCAAGCCTTACATACTCGGTACATTACTCGTACTGACGTCCCTTCTTGTGGGCGCTGTGTTCATGGCCACAGGCAGACCGGGAGACGGTACAGATCTCTAGGAGCCTTGTCTGCAGCTTTGCGGAAGCACTTCACTACTCCGGAGTTGCCGCTCATCGGTACATTCTTTTGTGCACATATTTTGGGGCATGGCGGGGTCCTGTCCCGTCCTGATGTTCAGTATTCCAGTTAGAGGCTTGTAGATACATATGTGTGGGTAATAGATGTCTCATGATCACCTTAGTGTATATTTCTGTATAACACTGTTGACACCTCGAGAGCTTATGTATATATGCATGTTTTGTGAAGATATTTAGTGACCATTTCACCGCAAGTCTGTTGGGAACTATAATTGCACAGATTGAGTGATAGATAGTATGATAAGGGGTGCTCGGTAGCTAGTACCGGGTACCTATCATGGCCCTCTTGTTGGGTCATGACAAAAGTGATATCAGAGCGGTTATATCCTAGGGTGTGTCTACGAGCCGTGTCTAGTAGGGTCTTGTTTGTGGGTGTGAAGCGTGCCACACTTATAAACAAGTGATTGCGTGGTATTTAGGAACCATGACCGTCTTTCTTCTTCATATATTGTGTGATAGAGCTATAATATAAGGATTTCCTTTTTCTTAATCGAGTGTTACGTTTTCAGCGATACCTGAGAAGTGGAAAGCAACAGCAGCCTAGAAGGGCAAGACTGCAGTAGAAAGGCGGACTGAACGGGAGTCACCGGTAAATATTGAAGAGGGTGAATCCCATAATGAGGCTCCCTCTCGTACTGCCCACACTCCGCCTATATTAGAGGAGTAAGAAGGGGTCTCCACTTCAGCTCCAGCACCCCCAGTTCCCCTACCTGATGCTTCAAGCCAGTAGATAAGGCAGGCTATCCTTTTGCTGACTCAATTAGTAGCCGCTCAAGCTCAGCGGAAGGGTGTGGGTCCTGGTGATAGGGGTCACAGGAGGAGGACCAGATCTTCAAGGTTTGACAGTGGGTTTAGAGGTGCCTCAAGGCAGCAGTTCTGTAGGTACCCAGCTCATTCAACAACCAGTACACCTTTACAATTTCTTAGACCCAGGCTTGATAGACCCACTTATTTCGGATCAGGTTAGGGCTCTGGAGTTTTGGATTCCCAGTGTAGAGGTGAATTCAATCATATGATACCACCTACACCACGATGTCCCCAGTGTCGTAGACTACATACGGGGCCGTACCGCTTGGGTTTGGATGTTTGTTACGCCTGTGCTCGACCAGGTCATTTTCTGCGCGAGTGCCCATTTTGACGTGGCAGAGGTAGGGTTCAGCCCACGGGAATAGCAGTTGGCTCTTCATCATTGGTACGCCCTCTAAGGCAAAGGCCGCAGATATCCGTAGGCTGTGATAGAGACCAAGGAGGAACGCCCAGTTCGAGTAGACCCTAGCATCATACCTATGTGCTAGCTGGGCGACAGGATCTTGAGTCATCCCCTGATGTTGTCCCTGGTATATTATCAGCATTCTCTTATAATGTATATGCATTGATTGATTAAGGTTCTACGTCGTCATATATCGCTCCTTATATTGTTGAATGTATTGTCTTGAAACCCGAGCCAAATAGAACGATTTGAGATGTCTATGCCTGTTGGTGACCCAGTGATAGCCAGAATTATGATTTATGAGTAAGTATACCTCTAGAAAGAGCGTGCAGGTTTGGGATTGTTATGTTTATAAAGGAAACTCGGCCAAAATTCCTTCGGGAGTAAGGGAAATTGTGAGAACTGTAGGTAGGATTATGGCGAGAAGAAAGAAAGGGCCCAGCAACAAGCGATTAAGGACGGAGCTAGTAGTTAAATGCGGGATAAACGTAGCAAGTAAGTATTAAGCTAAGGGAATGATGAATAGGTTAGGGTGAAATAAGGAACATGAGAAGGGAAAATGATGTGTTTGGGGGTAGGAAAAAGTCTTATAGACCAAGGGGAATTAAAGAGATAAGCATCCCAGAAGAAGTTGCAAGTTAGAAGAATTTGGTTAGCCTTTTATGTTTTGGAAGATGGAATTATGGAATGAACTTGATATATACGTACAGACCGATGCACGGAACACCGAATCAGATTACTAGGCTAGGCTTCATCTGATGGTTATAGTGGAAGAAAACTTTCATGCCACTATGAACTAGCCTTATTGATCTCGGTGATACCTCGAGGAAAGGGATCAAGAGAGATGTATTTACAGAAGCTCTTTGCCTAACAACTGGTTAATCCTGTAACTGTAATTATGCTCTGTGGTATAGTTTAAGATATATATATCTCCAGAAATTTACTCGAACGATTATATAATAGGAGTTGTTAATGCTCGGTATAAGTGATGTGTGTAGTGGAAAGCAGAGATAGAAGTGAAAAGGAAGTATTGGAAACAAAGAAGGAAGGGTAGAAGCGAGCCAAATATGAAGAAGGTCTACTAGAGCAGTAACTCAAAAAAACCGAGGGAGGAACAGAATTAAACCCTGTGGATATTCTAACGCTAAGAGAGGATGTAACAAGGAGTTACGAAGAGGTTGAGTTTTGAATCACGCTGTACGATCGGTGTGGCTCATTAAGTTATGACGAGAATTATGGGACCATTTGTTAAGTAAGATACCTTATGTGTAAGGAGCGCGTATACACGAAATCCATATAAAGACTTTTAAAAGGGCTATGTGTTACCCCGTTATTAGTATGTTGGGATCGCAGAGTACAATACTCCTATAGCAGTGTGTACTGATCGTAAAAGAGTGTAGAGAGATTGACGTTGAACCTTAAGTTGTAGTTTATCAAAAGATGGTGTTCTGAGGGAAAAGAGAAGAAAAGAAAAAGAAGCCAATGGTATTTTGAAATATGTTTAGAGTTATTGTCCTGTGAACGAAGTCATTTGATAAAAGGACGAGGGATACGATAAAAGGAAAAACAAGGTGTCAGTCCGATTAGATGGGAGTTGTAACTTCTTGTTGAAATAAAGGAATGGAAGGGATAAAATTATAATTTCCAGAACACTTGTCTGAAGACCGAGTGTTTACGTAGCAAAGCGAATGACAGGGAAAAGTGATCTTGGAAAAAAAAATTAAAAAACAAATAATAATAAAAAAAAAATATATATATATATATAGTAAAGAAACCATGAAGATGAAGATCTATTTGATGGAAGTTTAGGCCTATCCAGGATTTGTACGCCTACGAGAATATGTGACTCATCACAAATATGTGTAACCGACCAGATAGATTCGGCCGGCGAATAGTCACTACTAAGACTAGTTATGGATTCGCTGAAAGTATGTACTTGCAAGAAAAAGAAGGACTAATGGGATGTTAAATATAGGATAATGGACCGACACCCTAAGGGGGAAGGTAGAGACAAACGAGTATGGGACAAGAAGTAGGCCTTGTCAAGAGATGGGAATATGGTGAAAAGAACTAGAATCCACCTAAAAGGGGCATTACACTAATAGGCTGACTAAATGAAAGGATAGTTGAAATAAGCATGACCAGTCAGTTATGTGCATGACCAAGTAGAGATTGAAAAGGAACACACCAAGGGAGAAATTAAGTGTAAACTCAAGATAAGAGTGTAATGAGGAGCTCACAAATAAAGAAGCAGATAAGGATAGAGCGTGATGGTATTCGAAGTAGATTAGACTAAGGTGAAAGTTGGGTGGAGGAGCCACCACGAGCTAGTTGTATGGATACAAAGTCTCGGCATCACAAAATAATTAGAAAACCACGGTACAAGGAAGCCTTAAAGGCAAAAGTATTCAATCCATAATCTAGTAACATCCTGTCGATAGCAGGAAGTAGAGTTACCGTATGAGAGAGACTGAAATGAAAATGAAATATTCAAAGGAACGCGATAAAGTGATGACATAAATATGTATGATGGTGATATGAAACATTTCCGGCATAGGATGTATACACAAAGGAACCTAAAGAATATAGACTACACCAGTATTTCTCCCCATTTTAAGGACTTTTCCGCCTTGAGATAAATGGGTGAGTAGAACACACTTTTATGACGTTCAAAGATATGTCATGAGCATGTATGTTAGAACCCCGAAGAAAATTTGGGTAACCAGTTGATATGGATTGAAATTACGTATGGTACCAGTCATCACTCTAATGTCCATATGGCTCGGATGAATGTTTTACAAGAATGGGGGATTATCAGATTGTTTGGAATATGGAAATTCAAAGTTAATAGTTGTGTATTCTAGTAGGGTCGTCAATGGAAGGTGTAATGAGATTTGGTAAGGAATGTAAGCTCAGTCCCCAATTCGTTAGCCCTTACAAGCTATGCGCAAGGTAGACCAAGTAGTTTATAAATTAGATCTTCCCTCAGGATTGAAGTCAATTAACCTGGTGTATCATGTGTTGATGCTTCGTAGATGCATTAGGGATCCTCCCAGAAGTATGCATGTAGGGGACGTCCGGTCACATAACAACTGCCCTATTTAGAAGTACCTATTGCCATTCTAGACGGACAAGTTCGAAGAATGAGGACTAAAAACGTAGCTTCAGTTTAAGTCCTGTGGAGAGACAACAATAACTTGGAAGTCTAAAAAAGGTGGAAAGTCCAGGACCTATATTTGTTTTCACCCTCAGAAGAAGTTCCGACAAAGGCGCTAGCACCCTTAGGTATGTACTATTTTTTTTTCTCTGAAGGATTTTTCGATCATGCGTGGCCAATATAAATATTGGTGTTGTCGCCTTGTGAGGCATTGTGTATCTTGGGGCATTGTGACAGGATGATAGTGATCCAGTTACAAGGGAAATTTCGGTGAAATATTCGTGCAATTCCTAAGAGCTTAACATTCGAGGACGAATGTTTTAAAGGGGGAAGGAATGTTACACCCCGTAGTTTCTGTACGTTGAGATTCGTTAAGTGTTAGCTATTCAATTGCAGACATCGGAGTTATTGTCGAGAAGATTCAAGGCTATAGGTGCTTGTTTTATAATTATAAGAGTTCGAGTTGACGTAACAGGTTAAAGAAGGATTGGAAAACAAGTGAACTAAGGAGATTAAGCTTCCGAGGCTTTGAAGGAAAGTTGGGTAAGGTTTGGTACGAATATTTTTGGTCTAAATAGGAGAAAGAATATCTCTGAGTATATTAAGAGTTTTGAAGTGAATAAAAGCCTAAAGTGAAGTTCGGGAAGTCTTGTTTCCAACGTAACAAACCGCTCCTCAATAGGACATCGGGGTAAGGAGATATGGACGTCACACGTTATGCTCGTTTTAAGATCGGCCGTCAAGGCAGGGAATTAACCCTACGTGAACGCGCAGGGCAAGACCCTGCAACTCAGCGCGAACGCACCACGTGGCGGCGCGAATGCGCTGAGTAAATTTTAAGTCGGTCCAGGCAGAACCGGGACCATTATAAAAAGGGGGTCAACCCCCCCCCCCCCCCCCCCCCCCCAATTTCTTAGCCAAACACACCTAAAAACCTCTCAAATTCTCTAGAAAATTCCCTAACCTTCCCACACCCACTTTTAAGCCAAAACCAGGTATAATTTCCAAATTCCGGCCCGGATAGCGTATAGTTATTGTTGAAGAATCATAGAGCGGTGTGTTGTGGCCTAAACTTAAGGTGGAAAAGTGAAGATACAACAAAATTAACAGGAGAAAGGTATGGATCTCTTCCTATTTATGTTAATACCGACTTATTTACGAAGATAGAGTGGTTAAATGATTGTATAGTGAGTTGATTAGTTATGGAAGTTAGAAAATAGCGTGTGGGCTGTTTTATGGAATACTTTGGTATGGGAAATGATGTTGTTGATGTTGGTATTGTTGTTGTTGTTGTTGTTAGTTGTTGGATTAAGTCGGGCTAGGCATATAAACAGGGGAGATGCTGCCCGATTTTTGGCAGAATATAAAATAGTTTAATTTGAAAACTAGGACAAATGTGTGATAATGAGACTAACATTAGTGTGAATCCTCTCGAATGTAGATTTACGAGCTCGGGCAACGTAGCTAATAGGAGGTCGAGCAGGTATGTTAAGGCCTGTCCTTTTCTTACAAAGGCATGATTCCTATATTATGAAACCATAAATGTTTCCATAATATCCTTATTGTCAAAAGGGGGAAGTGCTTGACTCAAAGGCATGGCTCTTTTTTTCGATAATCCATACATGTTTTCCAAATGTCCGTATTTTCCAAATCAGAGATTTATGATTCGATAAGCTCTTATGATAACAATGATGGACCTGTTTTCACAATGATAAAGATGATGTCAAAGATGAGAATATTTTTCTATGACAATTATGATGATGATGATGATTCTGTGTTTAAAGGTTCCAAGTTTATGATTTGAATGATGATATGAGAATATTGAGCTTTCTTTTGACTTTCTTAATTTTATTCATTGTTGTTGGTCTCACCTTATACTAATTGTTCCTTCAAGGTGAGATAAAGTGATGATGACTATTCCATAATACAATCGGAGGTTACCGACATTACGTCACTCCGCTAGAGTTATAACTTTCCTTGGGCTCTCATGCATGCTACTTATATGATATATGTATATGATATATATATATATATATATATATATATATATATATGGGAAAAAGGGCAAGGCGCTATTGACGCATAGCTACCTGATCAGTTGGTATAATATGATATCATCCCGGACGCGGGGTTTATGGTTAAATGGATCGGGCCGACATTCCTCGGCACTATCATATGTTCTATTTTATGTAAACATGTATAAGAAATGTTTTTCAAAGAAAGCTAAGCATGCATGGTATCCGCCCTAAGAGGCATCCAGATGTACAGGTTATTCCCCTATCTTATGTTATGTTCCATATGTCTTATTACATTACTGTTCATGCCTTACATACTTGGTACATTACTTGTACTGACGTCCCTTCTTGCGGACGCTGTGTTCATGCCCACAGGTAGACGGGGAGACGGTACAGATCCCTAGGAGCCTTGTCAGCAGCTTTACAGAAGCACTCCACTACTCTGGAGTTGCCGCTCTTTGGTAGATTCTTTTGTGCACATATTTTGGGGCATGGCGGGCTCCTGTCCCGTCCTGATGTTCATTATTCCAATTAGAGGCTCGTAGATACATATGTGTGGGTAATATATGTCTCATGGTCACCTTAGTGTATATTTCTGTATAGCACTGTTGACACTTCGAGAGCTGATGTATATATGCATTTTTTGTGAGGATATTTAGTGACCATTTCACCGCACGTCTGTTGGGAACTATAATTGCACAGGTTGAGTGATAGATAGTATGATAAGGGGTGCTCGGTAGCTAGTACCGGGTACTTATCATGTCCCTCTTGTTGGGTCGTGACAGAAAATAATACTAATCCTACAACTAGCCGCCTATCATAATCCTCAATCTCCACATCCTCCTATCTAGAGTCATGTCTCGGTAAGTTGAAGACTTGCCATGTCCTGCCTGATCACCTCTCCCCAATACTTTTTTGGCCTACCTCTACCTCTTCTCCAACCCTCCATCGACAACCTCTTACATCTCCTTACCGGGGCATCTGTGTCTCTCCCCTGAACATGTCTGAACCATCTCAGTCTCGCCTTTCGCATCTTGTCTGCCACGGAGGCTACTCCTATCTTGACCCGGATATCTTCATTTCTAACCCTATCTCACCAAGTAAGCCGACACATCCATCTCAAGATCCTCATTTCCACATCTTTCATCTTTTGGACATGAGAGTTCTTGACTGGCCAACACTCCGCTCCATACAACAGCGCTGGTCTCACCACTACTCTGTAGAACTTCCCTTTAAGTCTTGGTGGCACCTTCTTATCACACAAGACACCAGATTCGAGTCTCTATCTCAACCACCCTGCTCCAATACGATGTGTAACATCCTCTCCAACCTCCTCATTATCTTGGATTATGGCCCCAAGGTACTTGAAACTCTCTCTCTTTGGGATGACTTGTGAGTCCAACTTCACTACGACATCAGCTTCACTTGCACCGCACTGAACTTGCACTCTGTCTTCGTCCTACTCAACCTGAACCCTTTAGGCTCCAGGGTCCATCTCCAAACCTCCAACCTGGCATTCACCTCGCTCCGCGTCTCGTCGATCAATACATTGTCATCTACAAATTACATGCACCATGGCACCTCTCCTTGAATGTGACTCATAAATACATCCAATGCCAAAGCAAATAAAAACAGGCTAAGGGTTGAGCCCTGATGCAACCCCATCACGACTGGAAAGTGTCCAGAATCTCCTCCCACCGTCCTTACCCGGGTCTTATAAGCTCCATCATACATATCCTTGATCGCTCTAATGTATGCTACTGGAACCGCTCTCGCCTCGAAACATCTCCAGAGGACTTCTCTTAGGACTTTATCGTAAGCTTTCTCTAGGTCAATGAACACCATATGCAAGTCCCTCTTCCTTTCCCTGTACTGCTCCACCAATCTCCTCACATGATGAATGGCTTCCGTAGTCGATTGCCCCGGCATAATTTCGAACTGGTTCTCAGAAATATACACCCTCTTCCTCACCCTCAACTCCACAACCCTCTCCTAAACTTTCATGGTGTGGCTCAGCAACTTGATACCCCTATATATAGTTGTTGCAGTTTTGGATATCACCCTTGTTCTTATAAAACAGAATCATTGTACTCCACCTCCATTCTTCCGACATCTTTGCCGTCCTAAATATGGCATTAGCAATCCAGTCAACCACTCCAAACCCGCTCTACCTGATATATCTGCCCTTTTCACACCAAATAAAAGGATCCTATAACCATTATGATCTAATTTTTTTGTGATATATAGATATAATTGGAAACAAAATTATCTTAAAAGATTTAGAATATCTAGCAAATGATCGAAAACAATGGGAAGTTGAAAATTCGTATAGGTGATATTAGTTAGAAGAATCTTTTATATTAAAGAATTCCTAGAGTTAGATAATCTTTAAGTATGGCATATTGAAATATTATCTTTGAACCCAACCGAAGCATCAATGATAACGAGGATTTGTAAAGCCGCTTGGAGATGAGGCGTGTTGGAATTTGTTTAAATATTATTATTATTATTAATATTGTTTTTAAATTTAAAAATTAAGTGAAAGGATGTGTCTTTTATTAAAGGGTGTGTTGGTTATTAAATATTTTCTATTTAAACCAATTTAACTTTACTTTGTAGAAGAACTTTTCTTTCTCTGCAAAGTAATCTTTTCATTTTCTCAAACCTCCTTTTTCTTCTCCAAATTCCAAAAGATCAAGTTCAAAGTTTTTGCTTTACTATAGAATTTCTTCACCATTTGCTTAGTGTAGAAATTCAAAGGCTTGTCATATTCACTAAAACTATTTGCATTAATCCCATAGCAATCTCGCAGAGGAGAGGGAGCAAATATCGTTTTTAGGAAAGCGTTTCGTACGTGTTTCAAGCCTTCAATCCAGTGTTCTTTATTCATATTTTCCAACAATCTAAAAACGATATTTAGTTTTGGTTTGGGGGTATTCCGTAGTGGTATTTGGCTGGCAGAGTAGAAAGATTGCTTTGGTTTTGAATCTTCGCTGGGCGTTGTTTTGATTGGCTTCTGCTAATTTCTGGTGGTTTCTTAATCAATCAAAACTTTGTTTTGGTCTCTGTTTTTAGTGGGTATATAAAAGAGATACTTGTTGGTGTTTGTTTCAGAGAATTAAAAAAAATTTGATTCTCTCTAATTTTGCTCTTTGGGTTCGCTGGTATATAATTTTGTCCACTGCCATTTTTTTCGTGCAATTCCATTCCACTAAAACCTAGTTTTATAATTTTGTTTAGTTTGAAGTTTATGAGTTTTCAGAAAATTATTGATCTGGTATTTATATCATGGATTCTAATACAATCAAAATTATGAACCAAAATTTTGTCCGTCTTGATCGTTTCGATAGTGCCAATTTCACAAGATGGAGGGACAAATTGAAGTTTATGTTGACTGCTTTGAAGATTTTTTATGTGCTTGATTCAAGTCTTACTCCAATTCCTCCACCAAAGGATGATGATTCCGAAGAAATTAAGGCACAAAGGAAAAAGAGGGAGGAAGATGAATTCATGTGTAGTGGTCACATTCTCAACACACTTTTGGATCGTCTTTATGATCTCTATACTGTTGAACCTTCGGCAAAGAAAATTTGGAATGCTTTGGAATTCAAATACAAAGCCAAGGAGGAAGGTACCAAAAAGTTTCTTGTTTCTAAGTATTTTGAGTTCAAGTTTAAGGATGACATGCCTATTTTTGCACAAGTACATGAACTGCAGGTTATAGTAAATCAGTTGAGGGTGGCGGGAATTGAACTTCCTGCATTTTTTCAAGTTGGAGCAATTATAACAAAATTGCCAACATCTTGGAAAGGATATAGGAAGAAAATTCTCCATGATTCTAAAGAATTTTCTTTGGAAGAAATTCAAAAGCACCTTCGAATTGAAGAGGAATTGAGGGAGAGAGATAAGAATGAAAATTCTTATAATGGCAATAATAAAGCCAATGCTTTGACTAAGCCCTCAAACAAATCCAACAAAGAAAAGCAACGCAAAGAAATTTCTCTTGGTCCTAAAAAAGATCAAAATAAATTCAAGAAGTCCAAACAAGGAGGTTGCTTTGTGTGTGGAAAACCTGGCCATTATGCTAGAGATTGCAGATTTAGAAAGAACCAGAAACCAGAAGTGAATTCTACAAAAGAAAATGAAGAGATCTACTATGAGCATGATCTACGCCATAAAAGGCAAAGTTTCTGGTTGGTGGTATGATACATGTGCTACTGTTCATGTTTGCTATGACAAGTCCCTCTTCAAGACTTACAGAGAAGTTACTGATGAGCAAGAGGTTCAAATGGGAAATGAAGGAAGGTCCAAAGTTTTTGGCAAGGGAAATGTCGAACTTGCATTTACTTTGGGCAAGATGGTTACTCTAACCAATGTCTTACATGTTCCCGATATGAATCGAAATCTTGTTAGTGGGGTACTTTTGGGCAAACCGGGCATTAAAATTGTAATTGAATCGGAAAAATTAATTTTATCCCGAAATGGTGTCTTTGTTGGAAAAGGCTATTCTACTAATGGAATGGTCAAGTTGTCTGTAACTGATGATTTTATTATTAATAATAAGAATGATGCTTTTGTTTATATGTTGGATTTAATTTCTTTATGGCATTATAGGTTAGCACATGTTGGCCTAAGTACTATGAAAAGAATGGTTAAAAGTGGATTAATTTCATCTGACTTAAATGAATTTAAAAAATGTGAATTATGTGTTAAATCTAAATTGACTAAGAAGTCTTTTAAAAGTGTTGAAAGAAATACTGATTTGTTAGATTTAATTCATTCTGATATATGGGAGTTAAATGGCATGCTAACAAGAGGAGGAAATAGATATTTCATAACTTTTATTGATGATAGTTCTAGATATACTTATGTATATTTGTTGAGACACAAAGATGAAGCTTTTAATACTTTTAAGAATTATAAGGCAGAAGTGGAAAATCAATTAGGAAAAAGAATTAAAGTCTTAAGAAGCGATAGAGGAGGAGAATATTTTCTTAGAGAATTTAATGCTTTTTGTGAAGAAAATGGTATTATTCATGAATGTTCTGCTCCTTGTACTCCTCAACAGAACGGTTTAGCAGCAAGAAGAAATAGAACTTATTTAGAAATGATTAATACTTTTTTGTTAAATAAAAAATATATGCCTCAAGGCAAAGTCTACTCCCTCCGGCAGAGCGAAATTCAAACTCTGCCTTGTAATTTTTTAAAAGCTTTTGATTGAGCAAGGGTTCGAACCCGAAACTCATGGGTTTTAGGCGAAGAGCAAAACTTAAAGACCAGCAATTTGAGGGGCAAAATTTAAATACCACCCCAAAAGAAGCGCATTTCATTTTAAACTTGACGAGTAACTTATCCACTAGCCACAAATTCATGAACATAGATTAATTGTCTAAAATTGTTTGTCACTTTAGCAAAAGATATAAAATAATTATTTCATTTGTTAAGGCCACCAAATCTTCCGACTTAACTCTGACCCATATTCTTTGCCTTATGCCTATATCCCACTTACTCCTTCTACTTTATTTACAATCTTTTACATGTTTGCCACACTTTAATCGGATCATTAGGCACATGATTAATTCAGAATAACTTTTAAAATTTATCGGACATTACATTTATTATGCCTGCGCCATTTTCTCCATTTTTGGGAGGAGTTGAAACTCTGCTTCATACTCTTTTCGGTACACTGAAAAGTTAATTAAATAAAGATATTAAAATTTTCATAAGCCACAAGATTTAAATCTGTTATAAAATAAAATTTTATTTTATTTAACGTATTCTCTTATATTATTAAATCATCTTCATGCTTGCGACTTTTCTTTATATCTATATTATATTAAAAGCACGAAGACCCTTAGCAAAGTGTTGTTTGCTTTTTTTACCCTTTAAATTTTTATTTCATACAACACCAAATAGTTCTTTAATTACTTCTCTAATATTTAAGACTTTAAAATAAATTAAAATTTACCTTATATAAATATTAAAAAATTAATTAACACCGGATCATACTTTTCAATGCAAAAAACATAAGCACAAGAATTTCTTTTACTAAATTATGCATAGTTTTTCTTGTTCGATAATGTTTTTGTTCCTTTTATCCTTCGAATTTCAATGCATTTAAAACTTACCATAGTAGTTTTATAATTTAGAAATTAACTCCATCAGTTAACATCTTCCGCATGATATCTTTATAGAGGAGAACTTTCCACAATTCGTCTTTAATAAATAAAGAACTCTAGATTCTACCGTAGATGAATCCATAAACGTATGCTTTATAAATATGTGTGGTTAAGAGAGTCCTTAAGTATTTTAATCAACGAAGAGAAAATTACGATCGTACAAAAATCATGTAATTTTTTTATTTAGAACTTTAAAATTAACAAAGAAAAAGTTAGAACTTAGAACGATCGAAGAGATAAACACAAATGAGAAGGAAGAACACTACATCACTATGACTAGAAGTTATATTCAGAACCTTTTTATTTAATTTAAATTCCTAATTATTACTTTACTATAAGTTTAAAGTTTGTTTACAAAAGTAACATAAGTGTTATGCAAATTGCAAAATGGACATTATATAACTCCAGAAGAATAATGTTTCAATCTAATTTTTATATTTGATAAGACGAAATCAAATTGCCAAAGTGGGCAGTTAATTGTGCTGTCTTGACCCCACCGAAAATGTGAAAAAATAACTGAAAATTGTTAAACTTTTTAAAAATCTGTCAGTGTTGACTAACCTACTAGCATTATATCTCCTGTAAAACCAATAAGGGTGTCATACGGGACTGGTCGGCCCAGTCCCGATATCATATAGGGGTATGGGGTCAGGGGCAGTGACGGAATCAGAATTTTCGCTTAGGGATTCAAATATAAAAACATAAACATACAAAGAAGCCTAAGGGGGTTCAACATCTACTATATATACATAAAAAATAATTTTAACCTTGTAAAAATAATTTTTTTTTCGCCGAGGGGGTTCGGATGAACACCCTCGGCATAGTGTGGCTCCGCCACTGCTTAGGGGGTAGGGGGATGGGATGGGCGGCGGTAAAAATTTCGGCCAGGCCGGGTCCTGACCCGCCGGTTTTTTTTAAAAAAAAATCCAACCGCTGCCACCAATAGCTATATAGCCGTTTGAACCCACCCCCAAATTTTTTATTTAGCCCTAAACTTTAATAAATTGCCTTTTAACCCAATTTCTAAACTGTAAATAACCCTTCATTCTTATTCATTTTTACACAAATCTTCCATTAATTATCTCTCTCTCTCTCTCTCTCTCTCTCTCTCTCTCTCTAATATTTGTTAATCATCTTTGGTGAAATATTTTTATTTTTGTGAATTGGGAAATATTTGGATTTTGGAGCAACTTTCAAGCTTCAAGTAACCAAATCTCAATTTCAACGTATACGATTACGTCTGCTTTTATACAGACGTTTGATACACTCGTTCCATCCTTTAATTTATTTGATTCTTGCATTTTATTTGCGTTTTTTATTTCAAGTAATTTTCATACTTTATTTTATTATATTTTGAAAATATGTCTTCTAAAAAAATTACGATCCCTTAGATAGGTGTGACTGTGAATATCCCTAACCCTTTTAGTAGTAGTAGTGGTCCTAAACGTGGTTCTTCTAGTAAATCTAAAATTCAAGTTAGAAACAATACAGACGATTTTAGTCATGTTGACGAAACTGATTCTAATTGTCCTCCCGGTTTTCCCCAGAAGATTTAGATTTAGAAAATGAAACCTTATAAAGAGCTTATGGTAATTTAGATTTTGATCAATTTGAAAATTTAGAAGAAGAAGAAGAAGAGGAATTAGATTTAAATGACACACCAACTAGTCCAGTTACCGAAGCTCCAACTCGGACTCCATCTCAGTCTGGAGGTGGTCTTCCCCCTAAACCTCCTACTTGGGGTAAGACTAAGGTGCAACGTCCTAGAACTAGTGTTGTATGGAGATTCATGACTCTTCATGATGATAAAATTTACGTTACTTGCAACAAATGTAAAGAAGTAAGAAAACACGGATCCGGTAAAGGGGCGGGTGGTTTAGATAGACACTTGAAAAAATGTGTTGGAAATCCATACTTTGATGCTCGAATAGAATTCGGACTTGACCCGGTTCCTAGCGGCACTACTAGTTTTGCTCTGTTGGATCCGTTGGGGGATCTAATATGGTCCAACAAACTTTAAATCCTTCTAACCCCGCTGTTACTAAAATTTCTTATAATAAAGATAGAGATCGTGAAGAACTAGCTAAAATGGTCGCGGTCTGTGACTTGCCTTTTAGTTTTCCTTCTAACCCCAGCTTGGTGCATTATATTAGAGTTATGTACAACCCTACTTTTCAAGGTATTCCTAGATTCACTGTTAGAGCCGATGTATTTAAATTTCAGAGTGATTATTGTTAGTATATGCACTGTATATTTCATCACTTAGATACTAGAGTGTCTGTCACTTCTGATATAAGCGGCAGTGTTAATGGCAATGATTATTTATGTGTTACGGCACATTGGATTGATCATAACTGGAATATGCAAAAACGTATACTTGGTTATAAATATGTTGATGAGAAAAAAAAAGTTCTTATATTTCTTCAAATGTTCAAGAAGTTTTGCAATTATATGGTCTTCTTGACAAAGTTTTACCTGTTACATTTGATAATGCTTCTTCCATGACTAAGTGTGCTGAAATTATGGCTATAAGAATTTTCCTAATTAATGCTGATATTTTTTATGTCCAATGTGCATGCCATGTTTTAAATTTAGTTGTAAAAGATGGTCCTGATTTATTTGATGGTTCTAAAAAATCACGATATGCTTGTCAATATGTTTTCAGCGCTCATAAGCAAAGTAGAATTAACTTGTTTAAAAAAGGGGAAATTTCATAAATATACAATTTGTTCACTTACATTGCAAAAAAATAGTCCAAAACTTACATTGCAAAGCATTAACCCACACTTATATACATATACACATATATACACCCATATACAATATTATAACTTATATCCATATACACCCATATACAATATTATAAAATATATCCATATACACCCATATACAATATTATAACATATATCCATATACACCCATATACAATATTATAACATATATCTATATACATCCATATACAATCCTATACAATGTTATACAATATTATACACCCATAGTATTATACAATATTATACACCCATAGTATTGTACGCCCATATACAATATTATACATCCATATACAACAACCACAACGCCGCCGCCGCCACTGCTCCATCTCCGGCCAAACAACCTGGACCAAACACAACGTCGGCGGAATAGATCTGGGGTTTCGGTAGCAGTAGGAGGCGGGGGAGAGAAAGGCGAACTAGATCTAGGGTTTCGCCGACATTTTTGGCCACCGCCGCTAACTAGATCAAGGGTTTTGGGGAGGAGAGAGAGCGAGAGAGAAGGATTTCCATGGCGGCGGCTGCGATGTGTAGCGGCCACCGCCGCGAGCTAGATCTAGGGTTTGGGGAGGAGAGAGAGCGAGAGAGAAGGACTTCTTCGGCGCCGACGGCGATGTGCAGTGGTGGGTGGCAGCACTGGAGGTAGAGAGAGGGGAGAAGAGAGAGAAGACTGGGTCATTTTTTAACAAGTAATTTTTGTTTAAACTGAAGATGGGCTACTGTGGGCAAGAAACTCAAATATGGGCTAAATTTGGTAGCATTGGTACCCCAATTGATACTGAGTGTAATTATCTCTTTAAAAAATATTGTGTTGAGCAAAAATTGCCAGTTAGAAAAATTCCAAAAGAAGTTTGTACTAGGTGGAATTCTTTATACGAAATGCCACTTGTTGCTTATGAATATCAAAAATCCCTTTAGTAGTTTTTAGTGCACATCATTATCTTCCCCAAGAACAAATAGCAGCTAATTATTGGAATGATATTGAATCGCTATGTATTTTTTTAGAATATTTTTATTTTGCAACAAAACAATTTTCCGGTATGTACTATCCTACTATTGCACAAATGTTATTTTATATTCGTGGACTTACAAAACTATTTTTGGAATATAGAGAATTAAACCGATATGAGGAAGCCGTTGATGAAATGATTCTCAAATTTAAAAAGTATTTTTTTCCTATTCCCGATATTTATTTGATTGCTCGTATACTCGATCCGTCTTTAAAATTAAGAGGTGCTAAGGGACTTGCTGAAAATTTTTATGTACATTTAGAAATACCAGAAAACGAACTTCCAACCGTTGAAGAGTGTAAAAATAGCATATATACTAAAGCTAAACTAATGTATTATAGTTATAAATCTTTGGAAAGAAGAGGTGCAAAAACGTCCTTTGCAAAAAAAATAAGGCTAAAGTTGGCAATAGAAAATTTGATAAATCAATGGATACTGCCGGACTTGGTATTGCTTCTACTCAAAATGAAGGCGATCTTGATTCTTATCTTAATCAGGGATTTGAAAGCATCATTGCGGACAACAATCACAATGATGATCTTTTAGGATGGTGGAGGGAGCGCGACAAGTCATTTCCATTACTTTAAAAAATGGCTCGAGATATCCTAGTTGTTCAAGCATCATCAGTAGCTTCGGAGGCATCTTTTAGCGTGGCAAGATTACAACTCGGAGACCACAAACATTCATTAGCACAAGATACCTTGGAGATTTTCGTCTTATTTAGAGATTGGATCAATGCAGAAAGAAGAAATTGTGGGCAACCAAAATTAACCCGTCAAAAAGAAGAAGACTATGAAGAGATAATCAACACTTGACGACATGGAACTTATGGACCGTCAAGCATCATTGTCAATTCCAGATCTATATCCAACGGAAGCGATACGACAATTAGAAAAAAATGTATATAGATCCGTACAAGTTTTCGTGTGATAATTTACAATTAGCTACTTAGATGACTAGTTGAAACAGAACCCTTCCTAGAAGGTGGTCCTAGAAGGTGGTTGTGTAGATTAGGTGATCTTATTGTAACTTAGAGACCTAATTGAAGCAGAACCCTTCCTAGAAGGTGGCTGTGTAGATTAGGTGTTCCTCTTGTATTTGAGACTCTGAGTCAACCTTTATGAAATTTAAAAGTTCTATTGAATAAATAAACGTAAAGTTCTTACTTGAAATTATTTTTCTTTTCATAACTACTAAAAAAATGCAATTCTTTATGATTTTATAAATACTTGAAATTATATTTAATATTATCTAATTAATTAAAAAAACTAGCCCTTTGATGAAAATTTAATATTAACTAATTAGTTTTAAAAACTAGCCGTTATAAGTTCTACAAACTAGCCGTTTAATTTGTATGTTTTGAAGTTTTATGATTTGCAATGTGTTTTAGTTTTGTTTCTATGTTTTGAATTTTAGATTTGCAATGTGTTTAAGTCAATGTTATCAATTTAAATTTTAAGTTTGAAGTTTTATATTAAATTTGTGTCTATTTAGTACTTAAAAGTTAAATATTTAAATAATTTTTTAAAAAAAATCTCCCGACCCGTCTCCTCCCGGAATGGGACGGGACGGTACGGGCCTCCCAAAGATCCCCCTGGTCCCTTTCCTCCCTAGTCCCAGTCCCCCCAAGTCCCCGTCCCATCTTGTCCCGTCCCCCCAAAATAGTCCCGTCCCGTTCATTTCGACAAGCTTAAAAACTAATCAGGTAAATATTTATATTCCGCAATTTATTTTTTTAAAATTTTGATGAAATAACTAATTTTTCAAAGATATAATATATCCCATTGGGTAAAAAGTAATACACATTTATCTTAGTGTCGAATGCTATTTGACAAACAATTCATTTTTTTATACAAATTTTTAATTGATGTTGTGCATGCGTACACTAAACTAGTTATTTTATAGTCGCAACATAAAATTAAATCAATACTTTTTCTTTCCCTTCTTTTCATTTCCTTTCTAGTTTCTATATATATATATATATATATATATTACTATTACTTTACTACTATATAGAAGCACGGGTTTAACCAAGGGTGTTCATGGTTCGGTTTGGGTCGGTTATTGATTAAAACTATAACCAAACCAATTTAGTCGGTTTTTAAATGTCTAAAGCATGGGTTTAACCCATGCTTCGTCGTCAGTCATCATTTGAAAAATAAAATCAGGTGGGTCTCATACTAAAAACACCTAAAATATATTAATAGAAGCATGGGTTTAACTAGGGGTGTTCATGGTTCGGTTTGGGTCGGTTATTGATTAAAACCATAACCAAACCAATTTAGTCGGTTTTTAAATGTCTAAAACCATAACCAAACCAAATAAAATAATAACCACCGGTTTGGTTATTGTCGGTTTGGTTCGATTTTTCGGTTTATGACTAGCAGTCATGAGACTTATCGTTAAAACATTAAAAAGTTAAAAAAGACATGTCTTTTTTTTTTGTTCAAATGATAACTTTTATTTATAGTTTAAGGTGGAACATACATCATAGAAACATTTTCACTATTAGTGCTAGTGTAGTACTCAAGTTACCTAAAGTTGCTAAACTATTACATATAGAGCTAAAACCTAACTTAGTAGTGGCTGCACCATTTTTGTCATCTTAATATACATACCTGGAAATAAAGTAGAGCATAGGAGCTTTTAGTTGTTGTTACAAACATACACATTAATTAAATATAAAGACTACCTAAAATTAAAATGAAAATATATGAAATAAAAAAACTTTGTGTAATGATCCCAAACTTCAGATGTTTTTCTATCATTGTCCCCAAGGCTAGGGTCTCGACTACAAGGGGTTGTTCTTTTCTGCTTTTTAGAAGGATTACCCACGGAAGAAGTATTAGGGCATTACGATGTGGTTGAGTTGTAGCAAATGCTGATGTTACTAAAGTATCTTCTATAGGAATCTCCAAATCTATAACCTCTGTCCTTTTCATATGAAAAATATTAGAAGTTTAGGATGTCACGCCCCGAACCATGGCCTGGGCATAACACGGCACTCGGTGCCTGACTGTATGTGACCGAGCGAACCACATGGTTTCCTGAACCATCATGAGGCATACATGAGCGGAAATATAACGTGAACTGCATGATGAGCTTTTATAAAATATAGTAAGTCATATTATTAAACATAAATACTTGATTAAGTCATGAATGCAGACAATGTCAAAAGTGAGCCAAACCGGCTAACCAACTCTGGAAGTCTAACATGACACTTGTCTTGTCTATGAAACCTCTAACATGACACTTGTCTTGCCTATGAAACCTTTAACATGAGTCTGAAAAACACGTAACATACTTGCTGGGACAAGACCCCCAACATACCTTTAGATGCAAAACTAGATAAAGAAGGATAATGCCTAAACCCCGAATGAGATGGGGCTCACCAATAAGATGGTACCTGCAGATCATAATGAGCAGAGGCGTCGTCCTGTAAATCCGTACCTGCATCGTGAAATGCAGGCCCCCGGGCAATAAAAGGGGACGTCAGCACATTGAATGTATTGGTATGTAAAGCAACTGAAAGAAATAACACGGGACATGGAATAATATGATAAGAACTGAAACTGAAAACCTGGACATGAACATGAGCATGAGCATGAGCATGAGCATGAGCATGAGCATGGGTAGAGTATGATATAAGCAAAACATGATAAGTAGGGAGAGCATTTCATAAACTGATATGTGATATCACCACGTGGGTACGTGGAGTCTGGTACCTCACTGGACCAGCAGAGCCATCATACCTTGACAGGGTATAAGGTGGTAACGTGCCTGATGGATCCATTCGGTGTAAAATTAAGGTATCATCCTAATTGGGCGGAATATTTAGCCTGTATGTATCTTGTATCATAGCATGAAAGTAATTATATAATATAGTTGCATGAAAACTTGTAGACATGTAGGATATTCATGAAATAATCATTCTTAGTTAAAAACATGCATGCAAGAACCCATGGAATACAAAATATGGGTTTTCATGGATTACAGACACATTCTCAATAATCATAATGAGTATCAAGGACACAATGATAGAATAATAGCAATTCAAACATAATATAGTCATAGACATGGACCTAGGGTTATCATGAGCATAGTATAGAATAGAAACCCTAGTTTTGTAAAGTTTCATACTTTATGGATTAGGAGGCGTGGGGAAGAACAATGATGTTCCCACACGTAGATAGTAACTCTACATACCTGGTATTGCTCCAAATTTGAATTAAAGACTTTAACTTTGAAGAAGATTTCCAAAATTTTGAAACTTGAACCTTGAGATGGGTTTTCTTGGAAACCCTAGGTTGGGAATGATGATTCTTGTTTAGATTACAATGATATATTTTAGAATTGAGTTGGAATGATTAGAATAGGCTTACCTTAGTGTTCTTGATGATGGGAGAGAATAGAAGGTCGTTCTAGGGCTTGGGGGTGTGAAGAATGAAGTGAAAATGCCTTAAAATGAAGTTTTAAAATTGCTGTCGGACCTATTTTACGCCCTATTTTACGGCCCATAAAAGTTTTACGGACCGTATATCCCACCGTAAATCAATTATAGTGATTTGGACTTTCTGGACCAATTTTACGGCCTAAATATACGGCTCGTATAATTATCACGGCCCGTATATTCCACCGTAAATCGGTAGAACACCGTTTTAGTAAAACGGGCATAACCTTTTGTACAGATGTCTGTTTGACCTCCATAATATACCGTTGGAAAGGTATTTCAAAGATCTACAAATTTCAAGAAGGAAATTTTCCCAAATTCCTTACAGAGGTTTCCGTATACTCATTTTAATTGAGACATGGTGCAAACTCACTTGAAAACACGCTTCGTAGGGTAGCTTCCGACTTACCTTTGCTCAAGGACTCTTCTCATGTCTTGATTAGGTTTCAAACACCATTTATACACTACTCAAATTGGGTTCATTATACCCCCGTCTTTTGAGTCAAATCTTAGTCCGAATGCACGAGGTGTTACAATATCTCCCCCTTGGGATCATTCGTCCTCGAATGATGGGTCATGGTTAAGAATGTGGCTGGACATAACTTGAATATATGAACGTGAATAAATATGACATGGAACATGGAAAACTGACATGGCATAGTTTCATGAAAACATGAGTGCTAAAACATGAGACATGAATAGAGAATACATGAACTTGAACGTGAAACGTGAGGCATGAATACATAAGGGACATGACATGAATACTAAAGGTATTTACCTTGAAGTCTATCTGCTTGCTCTTCAAACAAGTGAGGATATCTGGATTTCATGTCTTCTTCGGCTTCCCATGTAGGCTCTTCAACTTTCTGGCTCCTCCATAAAACCTTTACTGAGGCTACTTCCTTAGTTCTCAACTTACGAACTTGACGATCAAGAATGCCTACGGGGATCTCCTCATAGGTGAGGCCATCCTTAACTGTTATAGTATCAGCAGGAACAACCAACGAGGGGTCTCCTACACACTTCCTCAACATAGATACATGAAACACTGGGTAAACAGCAGCCAACTCTTGTGGCAACTCAAGTTCATAAGCTACTAGACCGACCTTTCGTAAAATTTTGTAAGGTCCAATATATCTGGGACTAAGCTTCCCTTTCTTCCCAAATCTCATAACACCCTTCATAGGTGAGACTTTAAGGAATACCCAATCATTAACTTGAAACTCTAAGTCCCTTCGCCTCACATCTATGTAAGACTTCTAGCGACTCTGAGCCGTTTTCAAACGCTCTTGAATCAACTTGACTTTCTCCATCGCCTGATAGACCAAATCTGGCCCTAACAACTCTGCTTCACCAACTTCGAACCAACCCGTTGGTGACCCACACCTTCGCCCATACAGAGCTTCAAATGGTGCCATCCCAATACTAACATAATAACTGTTATTATAAGAAAACTCAATGAGAGGCAAGTGATCATCCCAATTACCTTTGAAATCCAAGACGCATGCTCTCAACATATCCTCCAGAGTCTGAATAGTACGCTCTGCCTGGCCATCTATCTGTCGATGAAAAGCTGTGCTGAGGTTCACCTTGGTACCCAATCCTTTCTGAAAGGATTTCCAGAAGTTCGCAGTGAACTAAGCACCACGATCTGAAATAATGGACACTGGGGTCCCATGAAATCTGATAATTTCATTAACATACAGCTTGGCATAATCTTCTGCTGAATCTGTGGTCTTGACTGGTAAAAAGTCCGCCGACTTAGTAAGCCTGTCAACGATCACCCAAATAGAGGCATGTCTCCTAGTTGAACGAGGTAGACCTGATACAAAGTCCATATTGATCATTTCCCATTTCCAGACAGGAATATCAATATTCTGAGCCAAGCCACCAGACCTCTGGTGTTCGGCTTTCACTTGCTGACAATTCGGACACTAAGCTACAAAATCTGCTATATGTTTCTTCATATCATTCCACCAATAAATCTCCTTAAGATTATGGTACATCTTAGTGGAACCTGGGTGAATGGAATACCTGGAGTTGTGAGCTTCTAACATAATTCGCTCTCTGAGCCCATCTACATCTGGAACACATAATCTGCCTCGGTACCTCAAGGTACCATCATCTCCCCCTTGTTCAAAAGCCGTCGTCTTATGCTTGTGAATCCCCTCTCTCAGCTGCAACAAGTAGGGATCACTAAACTGTTTCTCTTTGACTTCAACCACTAAGGAGGAAAGGGCTCTATTCTGAACAACCACGCCGCCATCCTCGGAGTCTAAAAGTCAAACTCCAAGACTAGCCAAACAGTGAACTTCCTTGGTCATAACTCTCTTATTTGCATCAACGTGGGCTAAACTCCCCATGGAGCACCGACTAAGAGCATCGGCTACAACATTCGCTTTCCCCGGATGATAGAGAATATCCACATCATAATCCTTAAGCAATTTGAGCCATCTCCTCTGCCTAAGATTTAGCTCCCTTTGATTGAAGATATACTGTAGGCTTTTATGATCTGTGAAAATATCAACATGCACTCCATACAAATAATGACGCCATATCTCTAGTGCAAAAACTACAGCTGCCAACTCTAGGTCATGAGTCGGATAATTCTTTTCGTGAACCTAGAGTTGTCGAGATGCATAAGCTACAACCTTACCATGCTGCATTAAGACACATCTGAGACCAACTCCCGAAGCATCACAATAAACCATGAACCCTTTGGTTCCTTCTGGTAGTGTCAAAACTGGAGCAGAAGTCAATCTCTTCTTCAACTCTTCAAAACTTCACTTACAAGCATCTGACCATTGAAACTTAACCTTCTTCTGAGTCAACTTAGTCAACGGAGTAGAGATAGAAGAAAATCCTTCTACGAAGCGTCGATAATAGCCTGCCAGACCTAAGAAACTTCTTATATCAGAAACTGAGGTGGGTCTGGGCCAACTCCTTACGACATCAATCTTCTGAGAATCAACTTGAACACCTTCACCTAAGATCACATGGCCTAAGAATGCCACTGACTTAAGCCAAAACTCACACTTTGAGAATTTTGCAAAACGTTCGCGATCCTTAAGAGTCTGCAACACTATTCTGAGATGTTCTGCATGATCATCCTCATTGCGGGAATACACCAAGATATTATCAATGAAGACAATGACGAATAAGTCAAGATAAGGCTTGAAGATCCTGTTCATAAGATCCATGAAAGCAGCTGGTGCATTTGTCAACCCAAATGACATAACAAGAAATTCAAAATGGCCATAACGGGTTCTGAAAGCGGTCTTCGGAATATCAACTTCCTTAACCTTTAACTGATGATAGCCTGATCTGAGGTCAATCTTGGAATAACATTGGGCGCCCTGCAGTTGGTCAAATAAGTCATCTATTCTAGGAAGAGGGTACCTGTTCTTAATGGTCACCTTGTTCAATTGACGGTAGTCTATACACATACGTAAGGAACCATCCTTCTTTCGGACAAATAAGACTGGCGCACCCCAAGGCGAAACACTGGGCCTAATAAACCCCTTGTCAAGAAGATCTTTCAACTGGGCTTTTAACTCTTTTAACTCTGTTGGAGCCATTTTGTATGGCGGAATAGATATCGGCTGAGTATCGGGAAGTAGATCAATTCCAAATTCAATCTCACTGTCAGGAGGGACTTCTAGAAGATCCTCGGGAAAGACCTCTGGAAATTCATTTACAACTTGGACAGACTGAAGAGCTGGAGCCTGGGCATTTGAATCCTTGACTCGAACTAGGTGGTAGATATAACCTTTGGAAATCATTTTTCTGGCTTTTAGGTAAGAAATAAATCTACCCCTAGGTACTACTGAATTACCCTCCTATTCTATGACTGGCTTATTAGGAAACTCGAATCTTACAACTTTAGTTCTACAACATACTGTGGCATAACATGAAGCTAACCAGTCCATACCCATGATCACATCAAAGTCTACCATTTCTAATTCCGCTAAATCAGCTATGGTTCTGCAATGATAGACTAAAACTGGGCAACCCCTATAAATACGTCTAGCTATGACTGATTCCCCAACTGGGGTGGACACCTCAAAGGGTTCATACAATTTTTCAGGTTCAATACCAAATTTCTTAGCAACAAAAGGGGTTACATAAGATAAGGTGGATCTTGGGTCAATAAGGGCATATACTTCAAAAGTGAAAACTGTGAGTGTACTTGTGACAACATCTGCTCTAGCCTCTGTATCTTGACGACCTGTCAATGCATACAAACGGTTCTGACCACCGCCTGTATTGCCGGACCTTGTCGTTCCATGCAAATGCTGGGCCTGATTGTGATGAGGAGTTGCTGAATTTATGGACTGCGTCACATTACCTCCAGTGCTCTGTCTGGCTGATGGACAGTCTTTATGAAAATGGCCCTTCTGACCACATCTAAAGCAGGCATCAGTACCCACACGACACTCACCTGAGTGTCTCCTGTTACACTTGCTGCATATCGGATGAGTATAAGTTGACTGACCCACACTAGCCTGAGAGTAAGAACTTGATGGCCTGAAATTCTGCTTCTTATCATTACAGAACTTGGGGAGTGGGGCATTTGCTGTGGACAGAGCAGGTCCTGCTGACCTGTTCTTAAAGAATTTCCTGTTACCGTTCCCGCTGAACTGTCCGGTAGACTTGACCCTCTTGTTGAACTCCTTGTCTTTCTCTTTCTGCAAGGCTTCCTCCTCCTTTAGCCTTGTCTCATTGCCCTGTACGAAAGCAACCATATTGGAGATGGTCATTCCCCCATTCTGTGCAACAATGTTGGCCCCATCATACAAATGGGAATCAAGTCCTCCAACAAACCTCCTCACTCTTGCCCTCATATCCGGTACCATATGTGGAGCATGCTTAGCCAGACTGACAAATTCCAAATAGTAGTCCTCAACTGACCTGCCATTCTGCCTAAGCTTCAGAAATTGCTCAGCTTTAGCCTCTCTGACTTCTATTGGCATGAAGTGGTCCAGGAATGCACTTGTGAATTCATCCCATGTAGCATCAGGTACATCCTCACCTTGGGATAATTCCCAAGATTCATACCAGGTGTTAGTAATGCTCTGCAGCTGATGAGTTCCAAAAGTAGCTGCTTCGATTTCCGTAACTGTCATACTCCTGAAGATTTTCTGAAGAGCATCGATGTAGTCCTGAGGGTCCTCATCTTTCTTTGTCCCTGTAAAGACTGGGGGATTCATCCTGAGAAAGTCCTTAGTCTTAGAAGACTCTCCATTACCTCCTGAACTTGACCTAGATTCCTGACGTTGGGCCTGAGCTGCTACCAGTTGTGTGAGCATATTGATAGCATTCCTAACATCCCCATCCGAATCACTAGAAGGTTGTAACTGTAGGAGCGGTTGGGGCTGCTGAGTTGGAATGGTCTCTTCGCGAGTTGCTTCCGCAGTAGCCCCTTGGCTAGTAGCTATAGCCTTTCTGGTGTATTTCCTTTTTGTAGGCATTTTCTGAAAATACGTACACACACGAATTAGAAAGACATCCTAAAAGTACTGCTCTAACTGCACGATCTAGAATATGAAAGAAGTGCGACAATCCTGAATGTCTTGGTGGTCAACTGTTTATATGTATGGGGCCCTCACACATATAAAAGTAACCCCACTGGACACGGTTTCATAGACTCCCCAAAGACACTTGAACCTAGGCTCTGATACCAACCTTTGTCACGCCCCGAACCATGGCCTGGGCGTAACACGGCACTCGGTGCCTGACTGCAGTGACCGAGCGAACCATATGGCTTGCTGAACCATCATGAGGCATACATGAGCGGAAATATAACGTGAAGTGCGGAAATATAACGAGAAGTGCATGATGAGATTTTATAAAATATAGTAAGTCATAATATTAAACATAAATACTTGATTAAGTCATGAATGCGGACAATATCATAAGTGAGCCAAACCGGCTAACCAACTCTGGAAGTCTAACATGACACTTGTCTTGTCTATGAAACCTCTAACATGAGTCAAAAAAACACGTAACATACTTGCTGGGACTAGCCCCCCAGCATACCTTTAGATGCAAACTAGATAAAGAAGGATAATGCCTAAACCCCGAATGAGATGGGGCTCACCAATAAGCTGGTACGTGCAGATCCTAATGAGCAGAGGCGTCGTCCTGTAAATCCGTACCTGCATCGCGAAATGCAGGCCGGGCAATAAAAGGGTACGTCAGCACATTGAATGTACTGGTATGTAAAGCAACTGAAAGAAATAACATGGGACATGGAATAACATGATAAGAACTGAAACTGAAAACCTGGACATGAACATGAGCATGAGCATGAGCATGAGCATGGGTATATATATATATATATATATATATATATATATATATATATATATATATATATATATATATATATATATATGATATAAGCAAAACATGATAAGTAGGGAGAGCATTTCATAAACTGATATGTGATATCACCACGTGGGTACGTGGAGTCTGGTACCTCGCTGGACCAGCAGAGCCATCATACCTTGACAGGGTATAAGGTGGTAACGTGCCTGATGGATCCATTCGGTGTAAAATTAAGGTATCGTCCTAATTGGGCGGAACGATCCTTGTCCTACGGTGGCTACGTAGTTTCAGGTTATCTGAGCCTTCTCGGTAATTCGTGCAACTCCCAAAAACATGAACATAATATAGTTGGCTAAGAAGCCCACGATTTTCGTGAATTAACTTGTGCTTGACTTGTAGTCATGATTTCACGAAATAGCTTGTAAACATGGTTTCATGAAATAACTTGTAAACATGATTTCATGAAATAACTTTTATTTAGCCTGTATGTATCTTGTATCATAGCATGAAAGTAATTATATAATATAGTTGCATGAAAACTTGTAGACATGTAGGATATTCATGAAATAATCATTCTTAGTTAAAAACATGCATGTAAGAACCCATGGAATACAAAATATAGGTTTTCATGGATTACAGACAGATTCTCAATAATCATAATGAGTATCAAGAACACAACGATAGAATAATAGCAATTCAAACATAATATAGTCATAGACATGGACCTAGGGTTATCATGAGCATAGTATAGAATAGAAACCCTAGTTTTGTAAAGTTTCATACTTTATGGATTAGGAGGCGTGGGGAAGAACAATGATGTTCCCACACGTAGATAGTAACTCTACATACCTGGTAATGCCCCAAACTTGAATTAAAGACTTTAACTTTGAAAAAGATTTCCAAAATCTTGAATCTTGAACCTTGAGATGGGTTTTTTTGGAAACCCTAGGTTAGGAATGATGATTCTTGTTTAGATTACAAGGATATATTTTAGAATTGAGTTGGAATGATAGGCTTACCTTAGTGTTCTTGATGATGGGAGAGAATAGAAGGTTGTTCTAGGGCTTGGGGGTGTGAAGAATGAAGTGAAAAAAACTTAAAATGAAGTTTTAAAATTGCTGTCGGAACCATTTTACGCCCTATTTTACGGCCCATAAAAGTTTTACGGACCGTATATCCCACCGTAAATCAACTATAGTGATTTGGGATTTCTGGACCAATTTTACGGCCTAAATATACGGCCCGCATAATTTTCACGGCCCGTATATTCCACCGTAAATCGGCAGAACACTATTTTAGTAAAACGAGCATAACTGTTTGTACAGATGTCTGTTTGACCTCCATAATATACCGTTGGAAAGGTATTTCAAAGGTCTACAACTTTCAAGAAGTAAATTTTCCCAAATTCCTTACATAGCTTTCCGTATACTCATTTTAATTGAGACATGGTGCAAACTCACTTGAAAACACGCTCTGTAGGGTAGCTTCCGACTTTCCTTTGCTCAAGGACTCTTCTCATGTCTTGATTGGGTTTCAAAAACCATTTATACACTACTCAAATTGGGTTCATTATACCCCCGTCTTATGAGTCAAATCTTAGCCCGAATGCACGAGGTGTTACATAGGACCCATTCAGACAAGAAAAAAGAAAGGTACAAATTCGGAAAGAAAAAAAAAAGAAAGAAAGAAACAACCTAAAATCAAATGGCTGACAAAGAAAGGCTAAAAATTTAAGTTAAAGACATTAGACTCTAACGTGAGTTTCTGTTAGTAGGTTTACACTTAACACTTAGGGCTCGTTTGGTTGGAAACAACTTATCCCGGGATAAGTTATCCCAGGATTAGTTATTCCACCCTCAAGGTGGGATAAAAAAAACACTATAATCCCGGAATAACTAATCCCGAGATTAGTTATTTCGAGTTTTTTTTCCCAACCAAACATGGGATAAGGCGGCACTAATTTTTATCCCAGGACTATTTTTGTTTATCCATCATACCAAACGAGCCCTTATCCGGGATAACTAATCCCGGGATTAGTTGTCCCGAGTTTTTATTCCAACCAAATGTGGGATAAGGCGGCATTAAATTTTATCCCAGGACTATTTTTTCTTATCCATCATAGAAAATGAGCCGAAAGAGTTAAAAGACTTAAAGACATGGCTTGGACATATTCTTAAAAACATGGGCCTTAAACACTCATGTGAAATAAATAGACCAAAAATCAAATTAATGATTAAAAGGTATAAAATATTTATAATTATTTATGAAAAACTAATATTATACATATAAATAATTATAAAATTTATGTATATAATTTATCGGTTTGGTTCGATTATTTATGCGGTTAGTTTTTAATAGAACCATAACCAAACTAAATATTATTGGTTTTTAAAATTTAAAACCAAATCAAATGTCGATTTTTAATTAGGTTTGGTTAATTTTCGGTTTGGTTTTGGTTTTAACCAAACCGTGAACAGCCCTAGGTTTAACCCTTGCTTCGTCGTCAGTCATCATTTGAAAAAAAAATTAGGTGGGCCCCATACTAAAAACACCAAGAATATTTTAAAAAAAAAGTGGACCCCACCATCTTCAAACTCATGTAAAACAAAAGCGGACCCCATATTAAAAAAATCAAGCAATATTAAAAAACAAATGGATCCCATATTAAAAAAAACAAGCAATGTAAAAAAAAAACGTGCACCCCATATTAAAAAATCAAACAATATTCATGTAATTCCCAAAGTATCCCCATTAAGTCAATAATGATGGATTCGTTGCCACATGCGTATCAACTCATTAGTGGGAGCAAATGAAATTATTATACAGCAAAAAACATGGACCTCATATTATTACTTTTCTTCAAAAGGTTAAGTAGCCAAACCATACAATTTTCTTTCTTTTCTTATATTAGCCTGAGATCTAATCTAGATATTTAACTGTTGTATTTGCTATTCCGCCATGTCATTTATTTGTTATGTTTACTAAAATAAATATACTTAAAATATTTTATTTAAAATAAGATCGAATTTAATTACTTTTTCATTTTTTTTCCTTACTCTAATAAATGTGAAAAGAGATTAATGTCGTAAAAGAAAAAATAATATTAAATGGAGATCAAATAATTAATAAGGTAAATTAGTCAAATTCTATTTCTAATTGAAGTTTCCTTAAAAAACTGTGCAAAAGATAACATGACAAGTAAAATGAGCTAAACCAAGAATATTTACCAAAACTTCAAAAATAGTAGTTCTTCGTTTAAATAAAAAATTAAATTTCTACTTTGTTTCTTTTTAAACATGTAAAATTAATTTAATAATTTGAATTAGAATTATCGAAATTAAAATTTGATAAAAAATAATAAGTATTGTTTAGGTCCAATCTACATACATTAACAATAGAATATTTTACATCTTTAAATTAATCGAACTAAAATTCAAATTATCAACTTGATGCTTAAATATTGCTATTATTTTATCTCAAAGAGAGGAAAATAGTTTCCTTTTAAATAAGTCTTCTCTTTTAAAAAGTATTAATAAATTTTTGCTAACTTTGGATTCGTAGCAAACACTAATATAATAAAGTGTTGGATACGGAGCACAAACTACAATGTTATATTAATCGTGTTTTAAACACATATATATGTTTAAAACACGATTAATATAACATTGTAGTTTGTGCTCCGTATCCAACACTTTATTATATTAGTGTTTGCTACGAATCCAAACACAACTATATACATATAGATACACTATAATCCAAAGTGTTGCACACAGGCATACGCCTTGTAGTGATATATATATGAGTCCAGAACCAAAATGACTCAATAAAAAACCAAGTGAACCAAAATACCCCAATAAAAAAAAGTTACAAAACTACCTTTAGCGCAGTAAACTACTGCGCTAAAGCAGTTCACGGAGATGGAGCCGTTAACTGCTTTAGCGCAGTATTTTACTGCGCTAAAGAATATATTTTTTTTTTGCATAGCACAGTAAAATACTGCGCTATAGCGAGCACTAAAAAAAAAATTTTTGGTAAACTTTTTTTTTTTTGCAACACTTAGTGTGTTTTTTCATACTTTGACCAACGATTAGTCGTGTGTCAAGACTCCGAAACGTCAATATTTTATATAGAACCTGATTTTTTTTCTGCGTACAATAATGTAGGCTCAATACATCAAGGATACATAGACGTTCGGATCGTCATTTTAGGGGTTGAAAAGGTGCCCGAAGTAAGTTTTGTTTGAAAAAACTTAGTGTTTTTTCCATACTTTGACCAATGATTAGTCGTGTGTCAAGACTCCGAAACGTCAATATTTTATATAGAACCTGATATTTTTTTCTGCGTACAATAATGTAGGCCCAATACATCAAGGATACGTAGACGTTCGGATAGTCATTTTAGGGGTTGAAAAGGTGCCCGAAGTAAGTTTTGTTTGAAAAAACTTAGTGTTTTTTTTTCTTTCATATTTTGACTAATGATTAGTCGTGTGTCAAGACTCCGAAACGTCAATATTTTATATAGAACCTGATATTTTTTTCTGCGTGCAATAATGTAGGCCCAATACATCAAGGATACGTAGACGTTCGCATAGTCATTTTAGGGGTTGAAAAGGTGCCCAAAGTAAGTTTTATTTGAAAAAACTTAGTGTTTTTTTCCATACTTTGACCAACGATTAGTCGTGTGTGAAGACTCCGAAACGTCAATATTTTATATAGAACCTGATATTTTTTCTGCGTACAATAATGTAGGCTCAATACATCAAAGATATGTAGACGTTCGGATAGTCATTTTAGGGGTTGAAAAGGTACCCGAAATAAGTTTTGTTTAGAAACTTTAGGGTGTTTTATTTTTTAAGATTTTGATTTAAGCGTGTTATTTTTTAATCAAGACATAACTTTATTTTGAAAAGACATAACTTTATTTTGAATATAAATATAATTCGAAAAAATATAGGGAGAAAAACTAGTTGTAAAGTGGTCAAACTTTAGATGGTCATAACTTTGCGCTCGGACGTCCGATTTACGTGTTTTTGTTTTTTGAACTTGTGTATTTTTTCGAGATCTACGTGGACAAACCGCCGTAAGGGGCAGTTTGGCCGAGCCTATTTTAAAAAAAAAAACACCTTTTATCCCATTCAATTTTAATTTTTTCCCAAATTGGCGTGAAATTTTCAGTTTTATTTACTTATAAGATGATGATACGCAAATAAATTTCAACGTAAAAATCCCAGGGTAATGTTGTTGTGAATGCCAATTTCACTTCTGTGGTTTCAATTTTTGAAAATAAAGCTGACTAATTTTCTCGACATATAAAGTTGACTAAAATAACCTTACAGTCAAACACTAAGTTTTTTCAAACAAAACTTACTTCGGGCACCTTTTCAACCCCTAAAATGACGATCCGAACGTCTACGTATCCTTGATGTATTAAGCCTACATTATTGTACGCAGAAAAACATATCAGGTTCTATATAAAATATTGATTTCGGAGTCCTCACACACGACTAATCATTGGTCAAAGTATGAAAAAACACACTAAGTGTTGCAAAAAAAAAAAAGTTTACCAAAACTTTTTTTTAGTGCTCGCTATAGCGCAGTATTTTACTGCGCTATGCAAAAAATAATAATCTTTAGCGCAATAAAATATTGCGCTAAAGCAGTTAACGGCTCCATCTCCGTGAACCGCTTTAGCGCAGTATTTTACTGCGCTAAAGGTATTTTTGTAACATTTTTTTTGTTGGGGTATTTTGGTTCAAAATAACTTTTTTGGGGGCATTTTGGTTCTAGACTCTATATATATAGAGCCTGTTTGGATTGACTTGTTTTAGGTGTTTTTAAGCTAAAATAGCTTATAAGCACTGTTGTAGTGTTTGAGTAAAATAAAAAAGTGCTTTTAGCACTTGTTTTTAAGACAAAATGGCAAAAATAAGTCAAAAGTCATAATCTAGAATTTCTAACTTATGACTTTTCTCTTATAAGTCAAAAGCAATAAGCCTATCCAAACGGGCTCATGTACTAGTTTCCAAGCAAAGACTATGGAAGAAAAGGAAAAGAAATTCTAGATTATAAGCGTGCTATTTTTTTATCAAGACATAACTTTATTTTGAATATAAATATAATTCTAAAAAATATAGGGAGAAAAACTAGTTGTAAAGTGGTCAAACTTTAGATGGTCATAACTTTGCGCTCGGACGTCCGATTTACGTGTTTTTTTTTTAACTTGTGTATTTTTTCGAGATCTACGTGGACAAACCGAGCCGATTTTAAAAAAACACCTTTTATCCCATTCAATTTCAATTTTTTCCCAAATTGGCGTGAAATTTTCAGTTTTATTTACTTATAAGATGATACGCAAATAGATTTCAACGTAAAAATTCTGGGGTAATGTAGTTGTGAATGTCAATTTCACTTCTGTGGTTTCAATTTTTGAAAATAAAGCTGACTAATTTTCTCGACATATAAAGTTGACTAAAATAACCTTACAGTTAAACACTAAGTTTTTTCAAACAAAACTTACTTCGGGCACCTTTTCAACCCCTTAAAATGACGATCCGAACGTCTACGTATCCTTGATGATAAGCCTACATTATTGTACGCAGAAAAAAATATCAGGTTCTAAATAAAATATTGACGTTTCGGAGTCTTCATACACGACTAATCATTGGTCAAAGTATGAAAAAACACACTAAGTGTTGCAAAAAAAAAAAGGTTACCAAATTTTTTTTTAGTGCTCGCTATAGCGCAGTATTTTACTGCGCTATGCAAAAAAACATCTTTAGCGCAATAAAATACTTCGCTAAAGCAGTTAACGGCTCCGTCTCCGTGAACCGCTTTAGCGCAGTATTTTACTGCGCTAAAGGTATTTTTGTAACATTTTTTTTGTTGGGGTATTTTGGTTCAAAATAATTTTTTTGGGGGCATTTTGGTTCTGGACTCTATATATATAGAGCATGTTTGGATTGATTTGTTTTAGATATTTTTAAGCCAAAATAGCTTATAAGCACTGTTGTAGTATTTGAGTAAAATTTAAAAAAAATGCTTTTAACACTTATTTTTAAGACAAAATGACAAAAATAAATCAAAAATCATAATCTAGAATTTCTAAGTTATGACTTTTCTCTTATAAGTCAAAAGCAATAACTCTATCCAAACGGGCTCATATACTAGTTTCCAAGCAAAGACTCTGGAAGAAAAGGAAAAGAAATATAAATGGAGAGAGAAAAAAAAAAAAAAAAAGATTGCGTAAAGCAAGGCTACGTAATACACTCTCTCCTGGAACAACCGAGAAAACGAAATAAAAAGAAGGTTGATGAAGTATGTTCTTAACTTGTCTACTGAGGCGACACAGTCGTCACAAACAAATCTTCGAATAATATACCAGCTACTAATTCATAGTTGCTCTTCTCTTTTAACTTCCAAGAATAATACATCTAAAGTAACGCAAAGCTCAATTCCATGGAGGAGTCTTGTTCAACGCAAGTGATAGATGGTAATGGAGAATTTAACGTTAAGGTTCTCCAGAATTTCGCTAACTCTGTCAACCTTGCACGTTGTGGTCTCTCTTATGCTGTTGTTGCTATTATGGGTCCCCAGAGCAGTGGTATGTTGTATTTCTTCTCCTGTTGCTTATTAACAGTATTCCAATTTAGCACTTGCTTAGTATCTTCTACTTCTTTTTACTGTTACCTGTTGCTTCTTTGGCTATGTTTATCTTGTCACTTTGTTGCCGTTATATTTCTTTCTTTGTAGTTTGTCTTGGAATCTTGCTTTATTTGTTGTGTATCTTGCTATTGTATTGTCATATTTTTCTTGCAATTCTGGTTTGATTTTCTTTTTCTTTTGAGTCGAGGGTCTATGAGAGAGAGCCTCTATACCCTACAGAGCTAGGGGTAATGTCTGTGTATATCCTACCCTCCCAAAAATCCACTTGGCTATGTTGTTGTTTCTTCTGCTGTTACATTTTGATAAACTGGAAAGACAGGGGATTCTATTAGTATCAATTTTGTTCTTTTTCACTGCCGAGATGAAACCCCATATTCCTTTTCGATTATGATTTTACCTTAATCGCAAATAAACTTGGGTCGGCGATATCAGTCATTTTCAACTACAGATAATGCTAAAAAACACAGCTGAACTGTCACTTTTTCGCGATTTTCACACTCAAACTATCAGTTGTTCCCTTTTCCTGCCTGAACTATCCCCATTTATATATGAAGACACACCTAGTTGAGTAGATGGTGATAGTTCATCTAGGAAAAGGGAACAACTGATAGTTGGCCTAATTAGCTTCGAAATGTATGATACGTAAATGGTGATAGTTCCTGTAGTAAAAAAGAACAATTGATAGTTGGGGTGTGAAACTCGGAAAAGTGATAGTTCAGCTGTGTTTTTATCATTAACTCTTTTAACTATTACGCACCCATTCATTCCAATATTGCTATCTTTTGCCCTGTTTATAATGTTGTTGCTTTAAGGGCACTTTGAACATTGTATGCTCTTTTATTCTCCATTGTTTCTTCTGCTGGTAGAATTTGCCAGCAAATTTTGATAAACTGGAACAAGGGATGCTTTTATTAAATTTGGTAATATTTTCTCTGTGAAGGTGCAAGATGAAACCCTTCATCCCCCTTGGGATATGGATTTACTTCAATCAACTGTGTCTTGATCACCAAAAAAGTTGGCATCAGCTATATGGATCTTTTCTATTCATTCTGTTCATATATTTTGCTTGCAAATTTTCATAAACTAGAAGAAAGAGATGCTATATCAATTTCAGCATTGATTTCGCTTTGAAGTCTCTTCTCGCTATCCAAAATGAAACCTCTCACTACCTTTCAAATATGGTTTTCCCTCAAAAAGCTACACCTCAATTCAAGATAAAGTTGTTGGGGTCTGCCCATGAATCTTCTCCAACTATTCTGCTCTATTCAGGCACAACTCATTATGATACTACTTTTCTTATACTACATGTTTAAGGAGAATTTAATGGATAAGCCTCGTGGGTACCTCTATATACTTCATTTTGATATGCTTGATATGTTTGTTATATTACTTTCATTTTTCTTGCTTTTTTTTTTCTTGAAGTATTTTCTAGCTTTGTGAACTAGGGTGAAAATAGGCTGTTCTTTTTCTTCTGAATTTGCCAGTTGGTTTCTCTGTTTTGTCATTTCATTGTGACATTTTCCTTTGCCAATTTGTTTTTAAGGATCTGTTCATGATTAGTGCTAATCCTAACACTTTTGTCCACAGGGAAAAGTACCTTGTTAAACCATTTATTCTATACCAATTTCAGGGAGATGGATGCTTTCAGAGGAAGGTAAGGCTCCCTCCCTCTCTTTGGCTTTGTGCATACAAGAACTTGAACGACGAGTACGTCTTCCAAATAAGGAAATATAGGCAATTCAACTTTATAGAATGTATTTCGAAATTCATTTCAGGAGTCAAACAACCAGGGGAATTTGGATTGCAAAGGCTGTCGGCATTGAGCCATTGACCATTGTCATGGATTTGGAGGGTACTGATGGAAGAGAGAGGGGTGAGGTATGAAGCATTTTGTAATCTTTTTTAAGCATGTTACACTACATGATGTAATGGTTTGAATCATAAAATGCCACAAACCAGATTGTATCAACAACATAGCTTTAGGCCACTTGGTGCAATCCTGCGCATATTCTTGTAACAAAAGGAACGGCATGTCCTGAATGTGTCACTGGGACAAATTACACCATGTTGTTGAACAAAGTAAAATTGTAAGAATATTCTCGGACACTTGCAATGAGTTATTGGTGAATCAGCCTATTGCTAGATGGAGAGGTCGCTAGAAGTAATTCTTAACATTTAATCTGCGTATAATCAGTCTAAAGTTCCTCCTGAACTTCATCCCAAGGAAAAAAAAAAAAAAGCTCTCGAAATGATGTGAAATTCTTTGTCCTGATCAAAGTAGAGATAGGCAAAATTCTCTTTAATCCATTTATGCTAGGCTTAGTTGACAACATGGATATAGGGTTTAGCATAAAGCTCTTGTGATTCAGGCTGTCATTTGACCTGTCTTGCCTCTTTTTTCCCCCAACTCGAAGGACGACGGTCTTTCACTTGTTATAATTTATATTCTTCTCTCATTCAACTTAATTTGGGTAGATTGTGATCCTTTTTTATTTGGTAAGATTATTCTTACTTTTTTCTACTTGAAATGAGATTTGAGTGGTGTGCTGATCTTGACATCATTGGGAGGTATTTTGTTCTTTCTGTTGATATTTGCGATTGGTTAAGGCCTAGTGCAATTATTTTCAAAGAAAATATTTTTCCATTAAGACATTCTTGGTCTCTTCAAATATGGTAAAAAGGCATCCTGGGCTATGTAGTTTCCATATCTACAAAAATTGCTTCAGAAAATGTCAGCCAAGTTATTTCTGGGCTAAAGAAAGAGATAAATATCGTGTACAAATCTGGGTTTCTATTAGCCTTTCTCATGAAGTTTTACTTCCCTGCACCAGGCTTTTAAAATGTACAAGTAATTGTTTCCATTAAGATACTGTGAGAAAGTAAGACGAGGAAGAGGGAAAGGAGAGAAACTCGGTTTGATTATATGCTGAAGCTATTGGGTATTAAATAGCAAAGGTATGCAAGTTCTAAACTAGGAAGGAGAAAAAAGAAGTATTTACTGGAGAACAATCAACCTAATTTATCCTCTCTGATGGTAATTGGGAAACAATATGTTTACGATATCCTTGACATTTCTCCTCAAGCTGGTACATACTATTTGTATGTACAAACAAATTTGTATGTACCAAGAGTGATACGTACAAAACTTGTTCTAGTGTGGTTTGATTGTCATGCACTCCATTTGACTAGTCTCTCTAAATCTTAATACTTTTTAGTAGTTCATGTAAGTTCACAGGTTGCCACTGTCATTTCTGCTCCTACACTGATCTTGCAACTATATTTTGCTTCGTACTATTCCAAGGCATTAAATTACCTCCAACCAAAATGTAGTACTCGGAAGTAGATTATCTATCAGAGGATGGCCATGTTCAATCTGCATCTACCCAACAATATTTTCATGTCATCATTCCTTGTAAAGTGATGCTTTCCTTAGACTAGGAGAATTGCATACGTTAAAGGATGCGAGTTACTTTATTTCTGTGACTATCACATGGAGAATCCAAAATTCGACTTACAGTACTCACCGAAGAAACAGTGTCAGGTCGAGCCACTTTGAGATAATTTAACTTGTCAACCAACTTCTTACATCTTTCAAGATCCATAAGAGGCTACCTCTAACCTGATAGAGCTCATCAACATTTTGATCCATACGGATGTTGATAGACCTACAAAATGTCATTCATGACTCAAGAATATTTAGAGTATACTTCCTCTGCGAAATGACAATACATGTTTTAAGATTGAGCGACCTCTATGCTTATCTCTACTGGTCGAGATCCTTGGTTTGAAAATGCTGAAAGAGATGATGCATCAACTTAGTAATGCCCTCATGATCATTACATGTGATGACATATCATCAAAATAAACCGCCAAATACATGGACATATCTCGAGCATAATGATGATAGATCACATAATGATGTGCTTCGCTACGAGTGATGTCAAACTCCTGAATACCAACGCGGAATTTACCAAATTATACTTGAGGGGATTGTTTCAGACAGACCACAATCATCATAGCTGGCTTACCAAACCAATAGACTCTCCTTGAGAAACGAAATCTAGTGGTTGTTCCATATATACTTCATCTTCTAAATTCAATATCGAACTGATCAAAATGCAATTGATGGACAACAAGCGCGGATAGACAAGGACAGAGAAAAGCAATTTTTGCTAAAACAGGGAATGTATTGCAATAATCAAGCCAAAAAATCTATGTATGATATAACCTTTGGCAACTAAATGTTACTTAAGTCTATCAATGTGATTATCAGGACCAACCTTCACTCTGTATACCTCTCCATGACTGACATTAGACTTTCTTGAAAGTAACTTAATGAATTCTCAAGTACCACCAGAGTGTAAGCACGTGTCTCCTCTATCACAACTTGTCGCCAACAGGCATGAGAAAGAGATCCACCTTTAGACTTAGGAATTGAAATATAAGATATAGATGGGACAAAAACATAACAGGAGGATGACAAACGATGATAACTTAGAAAGCTATAAGTGGGACTAGGATTACGAGTAGAACGGATTTCTTTCAATAGGCACCAGAGACTATGTGAGGAGACAGATTCGCAACAAGCAAAGGATCAGGTTCTGGGCTTAAATTGTCTATAGAGTTGACGGAAAGCACTGACGATAATGATAAGTCCAGAGTGGTAGGGCTGTAAAAGGAGGTCTACTTGAGGTAATGGTAGGACTTTCAAAAGATGACTTAGGTAAGACCTTAGATATATTGAGATGGTTAGAAGAAGAAGGTGTGAAATAAGGTTGATTTCCAAAAAAGTAACATCGACATGCATAATGTATCGTTGAAAGTTCAGTGAGTAGCAATGATATCCTTTCCTAATCGAGAATATCCGAAAAGAACACACTGGGGTGTACACCAGCCTCTTTTATTATTTCAAGCTTCGAGCTTCGGTTTCCACGTGGTTCTAATGTTAATATGTTTTAGCTTGCTTTTAGAAAGGTTAAATAACGGGAATACTTGCTGCAATTGTCATTTACTGGGCATAATTGTTGTATGATCAGACTTAGCATTTTTGTATTTAAAAAATCTCATAATCCAAGGGGAATACTTGATGTTTGGAAAAGAGAAACGAAAGATGTTTTGAAGAAAAATGTTGTTCTGTCCAGAAAATGAAGATGGCAATGTCTAGCCCTTTTCCATTTTTGGTGTAAACAAGAGTATACGGAAGATGATGAATCTATTGTTGATATTATAGAATTCTTGTAAGAAATTAAGGATTGGAAATGTTCCTGTATCTTAAATTGTAATTATGGATGACTCTTTTGGTTTTGGTGCAGTTAATATTAATACAAATATTGTTATCTTCTGAAAAAAAAACTCTTAGTCAAGATAGTAGTACAATAGATGACAAAAGCATCCTCTCTTTCAGTGACGAAATTAGTTTAATGGTATATGAGAAGCAATTTGAGCATCCAACCAAAACTTGTAAAACAATAAGTGAACTTGTTCTACACTTTCATAAACCCATTTGGAAGCCCTTACACTACTCATGTTGGATAACTATATAACTCAACACCCTTCTACACATGCAATACGATTTGGGGTACACGTGAATTTTGATATGTACTCACGGTATGAGAACGTGCGTATCCAATAGATCCATGAGAAATCTCG
Organism: Lycium barbarum; assembly: GCF_019175385.1. Classification (NCBI taxonomy): domain Eukaryota; kingdom Viridiplantae; phylum Streptophyta; class Magnoliopsida; order Solanales; family Solanaceae; genus Lycium; species Lycium barbarum. The sequence goes on from NC_083344.1 coordinate 84,818,211, forward strand.
TTGGATTTTATTAGATGTGGTATAGATCAAAATGGGACACCAAAAGAATTGACTGCTGAGCCGTATGCATTGACTTTGATATTGTGTGAAAGATCTAAGCATCCCAACTAAATCTTAAGGTGCGGTGGATGAGTTCACCTTTATAAACCCCTTAAGAAGAACAATTACCAGTTTAAAAAAAAAACCCCTTAAGAAGCATAAGCTATGTAGGACAATTACATAACACCTTCCTGCATGTCTAACTTAATTTTGAGGTTCACGTCTCTCTCACTTTGGTGGAAATTCTTGGTTGCAGGACGATACAACATTTGAGAAACAAAGTGCCTTGTTTGCTTTGGCTGTTGCAGATGTTGTGCTAATAAATATGTAAGTTTGTTTGTAGCATGGTGTTTGATTACTGAGAACAATTTAGTTAACTAGCTCATCTAAACATTATTATGGATAACTGGATTTTTCAGTTTCTCTAGTTTGAATATAACATCTTTGACTGTATTTTTTGGTCTCTTTGACATGGCCTCTATATTTATCTTGGATTAACAAATGGTTGACACCTTGATAGAATTGCATCTAGCTTTAGCCTTTCTGCCTCTCGAGAAACTGATAACACACTTATCTTGAACAACTTGTTTATATTCAGAAGTGGCTGCAGCTTTGAAGATAGCATGATTGGCTACTTGGACCTGAGTGCATTGTTAGAGGGTCCTTTATTTCTTAACTTCTGGTTACCTGCCTTTTGTCAGTGGCAGCATAGGAAATTAACTTTTCTCCTAAGTGTTGCTATTGTTGAAGTATTTTTTACATATTCATGAGAATTCCCCTAAAAAGTTTTTTTTTTTTTTAACTGGTTTTGGGTTTGTGTTCATCTTAAATTTTGCATGTAGCACTGGTTTGACCACCTTGAAGGGAATCGTTGTTTGACTGGGATTTTCCTTCTATGGTGTTCAGGTGGTGCCATGATATTGGTAGGGAGCAGGCTGCCAATAAACCTCTTCTCAAAACAGTATTTCAGGTAAATGTTGGTTTATTGGCTCCTTACAAGTGATTGATTCTTCAATTGTCTGAATCTATTTTCTTGTTTGCTAGGTCATGATGCGCTTGTTTAGTCCCCGCAAAACTACCCTTCTTTTTGTTATACGTGATAAAACAAAGGTCTGGTATGTCTTTCTCTTCAACATATTTTAAGATTCACTTGCCGCCTTACTACTTACATTCCCGAAGAGTATTGCCCACCGATTTGTTTCAAATTTCCTTGCAGACTCCACTAGAATATCTGGAGCCTATTTTGAAGGAGGATATCCAGAAGGTAACTAATTTGATGTCGCTTTGAAGTAATCGTTGTCTATTCCTCTCTAATGCTATGGCCTATGAAAAATAATCTGGAAAAAGAATGAAATAATTTGTGTTCAGCCTTATCAGGAGTAACTAATTTTTCAGATATGGGATGCAGTTCGAAAGCCTCAAGCACACAAGGATACCCCCCTCAGTGAATTTTTCAATGTGAGGGTTTTTCTCTCTTCTTATGTTATCAGTACAGCTGTCCATATTAAAGTTTCCTTATTTGTCTTTCTCTGATATGAAGGTAGAAGTCACTGCTCTGCCCAGTTACGAGGAGAAGGAAGAGCAGTTTAAAGATCAGGTAGTTCCTCTTAGCTGCTTGATATCTGCTAGTACCCGACTGTTGTCGTTTTGTAAATATGATGGTTAGTTATCGTGAGTGATTATTGTCTTGTCTTTGCATGTTGTTCATTCAGGTTGCTCAACTTAGGCAGCTTTTTTTCCACTCCATCTCTCCAGGAGGCTTGGCTGGCGATAGGCGGGGTGTTGTTCCAGCCTCTGGTTTTTGTTACAGTGCACAGCAAATATGGAAAGTTATCAAAGAAAACAAGGACCTCGACTTGCCTGCTCACAAGGTGAAGCATCTCTGGTAATGAGTTGACAGCTTATTTACTCAAATGATATAATGACCAAACTATTTGGCTTTTGTAGGTGATGGTGGCCACTGTGCGTTGCGAAGAAATTGCAAATGAGAAGTTCAGTAGTTTGATGATAAATGAGGTCTAGCTACTGCTTTATACTTTTTCTTGTTTGGATCAGAAATATACAGTGCTCAATCCTTACTCCAATATAGGACTGGCTAGCTCTTGAGCATGAAGTGCAAGAGGATGCGGTTCGAAATTTTGGAAAACGACTGAGCTCCATCTTAGATAACTTCCTGTCAGGGTAAGTGGATGTGTTTAACTATATTAGTTGGACTGCTAATACTATCACAAATTAGAGGATTGGTATCACTGTTCTTTATGCCACAAGTATCAATAAATGAGTCTGTTTATGCTAATCATGTGCTTATCAGTCATGTACTAAGAAAATTCTCCAATATGAGGCGTGGTAGTATTGTAATTTTGTAGCGACTCTATACATTTGGTATAAAGACAAGTTCTCAGAGGGGTTTGAAGAGTTTGTCCAATTTAGACGCTGTCTTAACTTTAGACTCTTTCATCCACTCAAAAAAAGTTTCAAACTGAAGGTTGGATTGATAGTCCGTTTATTTGTAACCTTTTCTCCGCCTTCAGAAAGGTAAAGCATAGGCATTTCACTCGTTTTACAATTATCTTAAAGGCAACTACCTCCATTTTATAGAGAAATTTATATAAATCCTTGAAATCAACTTACTCCCAAAAGAAGAAAATACTTTTTTTAATAACCAAGAAATCTCTAAGGGCTGGTGGCATACGTTGCGAAACTCCGGGGATAACGAGCTTGTCCCTCTACCTTGCTCCACTTAAATACACAACTTTTTTTCTACGGTAGGGTTCTTGGGTGCCTAATCCTCACATCACATGCTGTGTTCTTTCCACTAAACCAAATCCCTTGGGGCGTTAAAAGAAGAAAATATGTCAAAAAGATTTACCCAAAAAAGGAGGAAACTTTTGATGGATTCCGGTAGGGGTGACAGAGGATGTGCTCGTACCGTTCATTGAAGGATATGAAAAAGTACTTACCTATTGGGAACTTTCACTCCTCTATATTTGAAATATGCCTTTCTAAGAGCACTACGATCAGCAGCTCAAATAGTCGCCTTATGAGCATGTTTTGATCCTGCAATCGCTTGGATGCTCCTTAACCTAACCCGGAAAGGGACCAGAGGGAACCGCAGCATGGGAAATGTCCGCATCTCGTCGCTCTTTGAATTTAAGGTAACTTCACTGGCATGACCAGCTCCCCTATTGTGAGAGGCGGTGTGCAAAAAGCCGGGAATGATACTTTCCTTTTTCTTCCAGTCGAAACTAAACAAGGAAAGAGAAATATTTCAAACTGCCCTTCCTTTCCCTAGGCTAACATAGTATAAGCATTTAGATAGGTTACATTGACAGAAGGACTTGAATGAACAATTTCCTATGTGCTCCCGTATTTAATATGCATGTCATGCATTTGAACTTCCAAACTTGATGTTTTGCGACTCCATAAAAAGACACTACGCAAAGCAGGTGGTCAAGTTCTTGTCTTGTCCTTAATGTGAGCTGTATCTCTGATGCTTTGAAGTATCTGTTTTCTCTTTTAACAGATATGATGCGGAATCTGTCTTCTTTGAAGAAAACGTGAGAAGTTCTAAACGTCAACAATTTCTATCGAAAGCTTTGCAGGTGAGGCCTTTATAACTGAGTTGTATGTGTTGTACTGTTTTCATGGACGAATTACCTCATAATTTTTTTTTTTTGAAACTAAATTACCTCATAAATTTTCATGGGATCTGCTTCCGCCTTTTGAGTTTTTGGTAGTCATTTGGTAATTTGATCAGTAAATTTTGTATGAATTTCTTGCCCAAGATGGACTTGCTGTTACTGGTTCTCGAGAGTATCATGCTTTATGCTGCATAATTTTATTTTGCTAGTAACTCATCTTGTTCACTATCTCAAAGATTAATTTTTTTGTTTTTTGTTTTTTTGTTTTTTTGTTTTGGTTTCATTTTTACCCCCTTCCCAGTGTACTTTAGAAGCTATGTAATTTTATCTCCTCCAGAGGGATCTTTGTAGATTATGTCTTTGCCTATTCCTTGCATTTCGTGCAATTTTTAGATAACGGATAGAGTGAACACAGTTCTCGACTTGTATAGCAGAATAACACAATTTTCTTGACCAAGATCTTAGTGTCAGCCCAGATCTAGTGTCAGCCTTTCTTTCTGTCTTACCAAACGCAGGAATTAAACATGTTAGACTGGGGATGGGAGAGAGAGCATAATCTTCTACACCTGAGGAGACTAAGTAGGTTTATGTCATTTAGTTGAGAGAAGGTGAAGCAAAAGGGCTGACGTGTACTCTTATAACTTCTATTTTGGGGATATTTCGTATGATACGTCCTCATATCAGTCTGTCTTTTGCCTCTCCTTCACATATACTTTTTAAACCAAACAATGTAAACAATTCATTCTCCTGAGTGTCTACATCACCAGGCCCTCTCCTTCTCTGCCCGCACTTTATCCATCTAATTTCTACGCATAAATGTCTCATTATATAGAAAACTGCTACTCTGTATGTGTCAATTTAAGTGTCTTCTTCTGTTTGTGCACCGTAATGAGGTAAGAATTAGAATATTTATTGTGTTGAAGCGATGATATATAAGTGGAATAATTCTTTACCATTATTTTACATGCTCATCATGCAAAGCTTTCTGCAGTTGGTCCATCCGGCTTTCATTTCGCAGTTGGGGCATCTACGTGTTAAATCACTTGTATCATTTAAGACTCAGTTGGAACAATCATTGCGCAGAGGAGAAGCATTTGCTGCATCTGTTCGGACATGCACGGAGTCTTGTATCATTGAATTTGACAAGGGATGTTCAGGTACTTCTACATGAGATTTGAAATGCTAAGTCTAAAAAAAATGTGAAATCTCCAATGTGGCCAATTTTAACTTCTTTCATTCAGTTCAACTTAAAAGAAAAAGAAGTATGAAGTATAAACAAAGTCGAACATAGAAACAGCCATCTTCTGAATGACAAAGCACCTTGCTCCTAAAGCTTTGGTGCTATTTCCTTATCTAGACGTTATCTAGTTATTGCTTCACCATGTAAATCTTGCTTTTTACTGAACAGCTTTTTAGCTTGCATACTGTCAGTCCCAAGATGTTTTGGTGTTAGTGAGATAGTTTCCCATTTACTCCCCATTTCCTTCCCCAGTTCAGTAAACCGTGCCTATCCAGCGGAATGGAAATCTATTTTCACCCTACTCTATGAGCTACACTTCGTCAAAAGATGTATGGGACAGAGGTAAGAGGGATAGCTACAACAACATACCCAACGTAATCCCACAAGTGGGGTCTGGGGAGAGTAGAGTGTAGGCAGACGTTACCCCTGCCTTGTTGAGGTAGAGAGGCTGTTTTCGATAGACCGTCGGCTCAAGGAAAGCAATACAAAGCAGTTTTGGAAAAATAAAATACGAAAGTGAAGAAGCCATGGCAAGAAGAGGTATAGCTCAGTACCCTTACCCTTATTCCGGACGAGACTAAAATCCAAGATGCATTGTGGAAAGAGTAAAGAGGAGAGAAAAATCTTGTTGAATTTGGTGGTTGACAACATGCATGAAGGCTCCTTATGTAGGAGTATCTAGCTAAACAAGATAAAAAAAGTTCATAATTCTTATGATTCCTAAATTTTGACTTAATTATTAATCACGATCTGCTCGATAATCCTAATGGTTCCCTTCACATCTAGCAAGATTAGTCATTAAACATATGCTATGCAATATGCTTAATGATTCTCCTAACTTTCGACATTCTCCCTCAAACACAAGGTAGCGAAGCAGCTCGTGATTTCTTTTTTGAAAGTAAGAAACACGAACAACTAAGCCAAATAATGAACAGTCACCAGTAGTGTCGCCAAAATGGTGAATGATCACTGGAAAGTAAAGGGATACTGGAGCCTTTTGTTTTTCAATTAAGTGCCGAATTCAACGAGAGTTTTCTCTTCTATACTCTTTCCCACGATTTTGGTAGAAACTTAAGTAGTTTCCGCCTATCAGCGGAGGGCCATACGTCTTCCTCCTACCTAAGTTTTCTTCCTTTCTTATCTTTATCCTCCGCGCCTTTCCTGATGATTGTTCTGGCAGCACCCTGCCTCTTCCAATGACCATTCCAGCAAGTCACGTCCCTTTCCAGTGCTGCAATGTCTCTTTCTGACGCTATCTTGGATGATCTTGTCGCAACTTATCTAGTAAGTTTTACGGTCAATGCTCCAGTTACTCTTCATCCGCTAATTCAAGCTACACCAATGATGTCCTATGGATTTCTACACTGTAACTCCCTTTCTTTTATGATTGAGAAGATATTTCATTTGGCATGTGCTGCAGGCAGCACATTCTTTCAGTATGGAGTTACTAGCAACCTCCTTTAGGAAAAAGATTCCTTATATAGGACTTCTGATGTTCATGAAAGAAAAATCTAACTTTTAGAATTCCCGAGTATAACGACATAACTATGAAGAAACTATGTACATGATGCTCATGATGACTCTTATAACTTTCAGGAAAAAACATTACTCCCTCCGTCCCAAAAAGATTGGCACTTTTTGCTTTTCGAGAGTCAAACGAGTTGTTCTTTGACCGTAATTTTTTCATATGTCTTTTAAATATTTTAAATTATTAATTATGGTGACTTCTAGTACTTTTTACGTAGTTTCCAAATATGTAAATTTTATTTCGAAAAAATTAAAAATTCTATATTCGAACACACGGTCAAAATTAAGAAGTTCGACTCTCGAAAAGTGCTAATGTTAACATTGTCAAAAAAAAAAAAAAAAAAAAGCGAAAAGTGCCAATCTTTTTGGGACAGAGGGAGTATCATTTAAAATATTCTACATAATGTTTTTGATGATTCTCTTCACTTTCTATATGCTTGTTATATTTACCCCTGGGCTAGTGTTTTATATGATTTTTAAGAGATTTTTAACTCTCATTTTAGCTTTTAAGGTAATAGATCCGGGCCATTAGAAGTGTGGTGATGTATGTTCAATTATTTATGAGATACTACACCCCTTCCATTGCTGGTATTTATGTAGTGTGTGCAGTGCAATTAAGCACGTTTGGAGTGCCATCCCCTTGAAAGGGTTAACAAAATTTGGCATGTTTATGTGCAATGTGGTTAGTGGGTGTAAGATGGACAGCGATTTGGGTAGTCTAGGAAACAATCGGCCACATGCTGCCTTCTTTTCTGGGGTGGCCCGGGGGTGGGGGTGGGGGTGGGGGTGGGGGGCTGCTTTATGTGATGGTTGGGGCGGGAGGAATGGATAACTCTTTCAGATTTTAAGATTTTCAGAGAGCGAATATACTTTTAACTCTTTCAGATTTTAAGATTTTCAGAGAGTGAATATACTTTTTGGGCTTTTGTGTAATTGAAGGATCAATCGAAATGGAAGTATATATATTTTTTAAGCTTTTATGTTACTCTTAAGGGTAAATTGAAATGGGAGTTCTTTTCCAAAAAGAATTCTATTACATGGGAGAAGGGGAAGGGGCAAGGAGCGGAATAGTAACAATTGAAACCATACCTATTGTGTGGATAACTCTCCCTGATACCACTAGACTGTAAGCCTTGGTAGTAATTGAAATGGAAGCTCATACCCACCATTTCACTCCATTAATTTGAGTTTCTCTCACTAATTTCAGATGCTGCCATAAGACATGCTAATTGGGATGCTTCAAAAGTTCGTGACAAAATTCATCGTGATATCGAGGCCCATGTGTCCTTTGTTCGTAATGATAAGTTGTCAGAACTGAAGGCAACTTATGAGGTAAGTTTCCTAGTTCAGAAAATTCACCATTGGTAGTTGGTAAAAATTTCAGTTTTACTTGTCTCTGATGTCCAAGGACATCTTTGTTTTGTTCATCTTGGTTCCTTTCATTTCTTCTTCAGCAAAACAATAACTTTAGAGGACGCATGTCTTAGCCAGATTTTATTTGACAGAAACAAATCACAGCTGCACTTGCTGAACCTGTAGAATCCCTTTTTGAGGTTGGCGGGAGTGAAACATGGGCTTCAATAAGAAAGCTTCTAAAACGCGAGACTGATGTGGCCATATCATGCTTCTCCCCAGCTCTTTCTGGCTTTGAATTGGACCAGGGTGCATTTGACAGAATGTTGCAAAATCTGAAGGACTACGCTAGAAGCGTTGTGGAGAAGAAAGCAAGAGAAGAAGCTGGAAAAGTTTTGATGCGAATGAAGGATAGGTAGACAAATTTATTCGTTCTATATTTGATCTTCTGTTCTCTTAACCTTTAAATTACTGACAGCTTTGGGCTTTAGGTTTAATACTGTGTTCAGCCATGATAGCGATTCAATCCCAAGGCTTTGGACAGGGAAGGAGGACATTAAATCAATAACAATGGAGGCCCGCTCTGAGGTATTTTTTCCCGTTCATCTTGAACTGTTTGACACTGTGTGTTTGCTGTTCTCAGAATTCTTATCATTTCTTTGTTCTATCTGGAGCAGTCTCTGAAGCTTTTATCCATAGTGGCTGCCATACGGTTGGATGAAAAACCAGACAGAATAGAAAGCATACTTTTCTCTAGACTCTTGGGAGGGACGACATCAATTTCTTCTAGGAATAGCGATACTGCAAATTCTGGTGACCCCCTTGTGTCAAGCTCATGGGAAGAGGTCCAATGAACTTACATTAGCAGTTGAATTTTTTTTTTACTTTCACCAATAAATTGCTCACTACCAGTACAATGTTTATTAGGTTTCACCAGAGAACACATTGCTCACACCAGTGCAGTGTATATCTTTGTGGAGACAATTCATGGCAGAAACAGAGTATACTGTTAGTCAAGCTATTTCAACACAGGTAAAAGAAGTATATATTTTTCTTTGGAAGTTGTATCCTGACTTTTTCTGTAGAATTCTTGCCCCATGTCTTGCTTAGACTGATATATCTGCCATTGGGTCCACTGCATCCTTCTTTCAGTATTCACCGACTGGAAAAAAGCACCAATCCTTTTCTTATCTCACAGAAACTCTGAATAATTCTTCAATATTTGGCTTTGGATCTTCTGTCCCATACTTTCAGTGCGATCTAGTGTCCATGCGTATTTCTACGACACGTCATGTTGATTGAATTAAATTTATCTTGATTTAACTAGTGCATCAGCCGTTTCAACTCTCTTAAGCTGGTTTTTCCCTTTTTTCTAAAATGCAAAAATATATTACCGTCTCTATGCTCCCCATTGATAGTTGGACTTGGTTCCTGCCAAATTTTCAGACTAAAGAAGCAAGAATAGAGTCCCACCCTTGCTCTCACTCTTGCTGTTGTCTGCTTCTGCTGAAACAAAAGTACCTATGCGGACAGTCTGGTACAGAATAGCACCCATAAGTTCTCGTATGATATTGTTTTGATTGTAGCATTAATTTCATTGAGCAGATGGATTTCCCTTGACCTGTTTAATAAAATTTAGCTTTTGCGATATGGTGTGGCTGACGAAACAATGTCAGCCGCAAAGAGGAAGAAATATAAACAGGATCAGATTCTTATCTTTATTCTTTTCTGAGAGGTTGGAAAAGGGCGTAGCAAGTCAAATAAAGGTGTCTATATCATGTGAGTGAGACACTAGACGAGATACAAATAATTGAAGAACCCAAAGAACCCAACATCCCGAGCCTCGTTTTCCAGCTCACCAGTGTCCTTTGGATCTCCCATTAGAATCTTTCAATTTTACCCTGTGGATTAATACCATATTAAAATTAATCACTCTGAATACCACCAGAAATGAAACGCTAATGTCGTTCCTTTTTTGCAATACAAAGGAAAAAGAGAATGAATGACTATTCCCACTTTATGGATTACCTTAAGAGGCTCCATCTAAGCCATTATTTATTTTGCAAGGAAAAGCCTAATTCGGTGATTGATTGAGGCTCTATTGATTGTTGTTTACTTAATTGAAAAGGCTTTTCTGGTTATGTCAATGTGCATAAAGCTTTGTTTACTGCTTGATTGATGTATTTCTTATGGCCTAGTTGAAGATATTGATTTAGGTGGTTCCTACGGTTTTTTTTCCTGTTTACCTTGAACTTTCTTGTAATGCAATGTCTAGACTATACATAGGAGTTTTTTCTTGTCTCACATTCTCTCATCCATCTGCAAGTTCTCCCATTGAGGAACTGCAAATGCAGGACTTTTGCAAACCCTATATTGTAAACTTCATGCATGAATACCTTTTCGGTGCACCTTTTATCTATTTTTGTGTGATGCTTGTCACTCTATATAGGTGTCTTTCTTATTGTTCTTATTCTTTTAAGGAGTGAAATAATTAACACAGTTTTACTGCTTCTCAATTGTCTCTGTGTTCACCTATTGAGGACTATCCTGTAATCACTTTCAAGTACTGGGACCCTTTTGATGCGAAATTCTTTTCCCCTTCAGGAAGCATACAGGCAAAGCAATAATTGGTTACCTCCTGCCTGGGCTATAGTGGCTATGATTATACTAGGTTTCAACGAATTCATGCTTCTTTTAAGGTTCTTATTTCTGTTGCACACACTTTATTTATTCTGCACATTCTCGTTAACCTAATTCAGTTTCTGTTGTCACAGAAATCCGCTCTACCTCTTCCTTCTTTTTGTTGTATATTTGCTGGGGAAAGCTCTGTGGGTACAGATGGACATTCCTGGGGAGTTCCGGAATGGCACTGTGAGTAAAATAATTGTTCCTTATTTTCATTTATGGTTTTACTGTTTTCTTGAGCATAAGATGGGTTGCTTGAACCAACTGTTTCCTTCTCTGAACATCTGCTGTCTCTATTTCCCTCCTTGAAGAACAAAAGATTTGACACACAGAGGGTGTTTTCAGATGGAGCACTATATTACTTTCAACAATGTACCTTTTTAGGTTGGATTGACCATGCTTGTTTTCTCCTTGTCTCAAGCAACATTAAAAAATAAAAAGATGTTGCAAGTATATTTTTTCCCGTGTGGGATTCAAGATGCAATTATCTGCTTTCTGAACTATGGAAGAATGGGTCCCAATTGAGCACCCAGGCCTTTGGCCTAGTGTTAAGAGCTTAGGGCATGATGTGTGGGTTAAGTGCACGTCATGGGTTCGAACAGTGTCTCAGCCAAAAGCCTGATATTTAAGAGGAATTCTTTGCTAGCTTAGGGCATGATGTGTGGGTTAAGTGCACGTCATGGGTTCGAACAGTGTCTCAGACAAAAGCCTGATATTTAAGAGGAATTCTTTGCTACTTCGCAGCATAGCTGTTGCTTAGATAACCTTGTGAAGCATATTCCCAAATTATAGAATATTGAGATGAAATGGAAATTATAGTAAGAGTGGTAGTTGGTGTAGAAGAAGCATTGACTAATTATAAATATTACTGCAGTCTGATATGCCTTAGGATGTCTTCCTTCCCCTTGCTGATCTTTTACTGAAATGGCTATTGTAGTACCGCAGAATGTTGCATATTATGCTCCTCTCTTGATGAACACTTTTCGCTTATCTATGTTACTTTGTGTGAGTTCACTGAATTTAGCTTTCCTTTTGTGTAGCTTGCTGGATGTATTTCCATCTCATCAAGGTTCCTCCCAACTGTTATGGATCTTCTTCGACGGCTAGCTGCTGAAGCTCGGGGGAATCCTGCTCCTGGAACATCCAGGACCACCCAGCATGTTGCTTCTCAGAGCTTTAGGAGTCAAGTGAGTAGTCCTAATCCCGTTTTGAGTTCAGTTCCCAGTTCATCTGTTTCATCCAACATCTCAACCGAAAATGCTCCCGAATACACGAGTCCTCAGTTGACACACAGAAGAGTTACTCAAGTGGAACAGGAATAATCTTGTGGATAAAGCAGAATAGTGTTATACCATCTCTGCTAGAACAGAGAAGCTACTCTTGTAAATGATGTTTTTTGTATTTTGCCCTTTTTAACTCCACAGTCCTAGGAAGTTATAGTGCTTAAGTGTAGGTTTTGAAGATTCTGAGTGCACTTCTTGTCTTTTTCACATTTGTGGAATTAACAAATGTTCTCTTTGTACTTATTAAGCTGTTATGTTATATTTGCTTGAATCAAGTTTTTATGAAATCTGGTTGTCAAGCAATCTATGAATATCACTCCAATTGAAGTATTGTTTTGCACTTGGACGGATAAACCTTTAACCGGTTTGTAGTGGAGAACTTCGAATGACATAATCATTTACAGTTACTTACGGAGGTTTGATAGCATTTACCCAAAACACGCACACAAAAAAAATAAAGAGTTGCTTTGTTACATATTTGCTTTGTTACATATTTTTTCTTATGAGAGTAATAGCAATATTCTAGTAGTAGTAGACTCACTGCAGTTCTGGAAGAACTACACATACAATAAACATTGAAAACCACCAAAAGAGAAAAAATAAAGGGAGATTTTATGCAAGAGAAGAGAACAAGTAAGTCACAATTCTAAATTGAGATCACATCATTTTTATTTTCTTTTCTTCTTACATAGTCTTTATTCAGGACTTTCTTTACCCTCTGTTTGGATGGTTGTTTCCCGTGGTTCATTAATGTACAATATGGTATGGTATAGTGTGGTGTTGTATTGTATTGTACTGTATTAACGAACACAATGTTTGGATAGACTATATCGTTTGTTGTGGTTTAATAACATTTGTATTGTTTGGTTTGACTGTATGGTACTGTATAATAACTTGTAAGTTTATTAAAATACCCTTAACTCTTAATTAGAAATTAATTTTATATATATATATATATATATATATATATATATATATATATATATATATATATATATTAATAAAACTCAAGTAAAGAATAAAATAGGAACTTTAAAAAATAAATAGGTACTGGATAGGGGCGGTGGAGAGGTGGGTGGTTGTGGGATGAGAGTGGAGGTAGTGGGTGGTAGGGTGGGGGTGAGTGGTTGTCGGGGTGGGGCTAGGTGGTGATGAGGGGTAGTGGGTGGGGGTGGTGGAGGCGTGGGTGGTGTGGGATGAGGATGGGGGTGAGTTGTTATGAGGTGAGGTTGGGGGGTGGTGAGGGGTTGTTGGTGGTGGTTGGGGTGGGTGGCAGAAGAATGGGGTAGTTGGGGGTGGAGGTGGGTGGTAGGGCGGGGTGGGTGGTGTGGGATGAGGGTGGGGGTGAGTTGTTGTGAGGTGGGTTTGGGTGGTAGTGAGGGGTAGTGGGTGGTGGTTGGGGTGGGTGGCAGAGGAGTGGGGTAGTTGGGGGTGGAGGTGGGTAGTAGGGTAGGGTGGGGGTGAGTGGCGGGGGGTGGGGGTGGGGGTGGGGTGAGTGGTAGAGTGGGGCAGGGGTGGGTTGAGTGGTGGAGGATGGGGTATAATGGAGAAATAAAATACGCAACCACGGAAAAACCACCAAATCCGTGATTTCAAAAATTGAGACTTTTCAATGAACCACGAGTTTACAACACCATACCACATAATTTTAAGAACAATGGAAACAAACATGATTTCATAAAAACCATACATTAATGAACCACGGGAAATCACCATCCAAACAGGGGGTTAGGATCAAGCTATTGGATCATGGTGGAGGTGGTCCATAAGGTCTTGGTGGCCCAGGTGAACCTATTGGGCAACCAAAACAGTCTTGTACTAACCAACAACAGCAAAAGAAGCTCAGGCTATAGAATATTACAGCACGTTAGGTTAAAGAAAAATAATTAAGATAAATTAATTGCATCCGAGTCAATACTCAATACTCATTCTCGTTCAAAAAGAGTGTTCATTTAGCCATTTTTTCAAAAAGAGTGTCTACTTACCAAATCAAGAAAGAATTAACTTTATTTTTTTAGATTTGCCCTTATTAAAGGCTAAGTGACTAAATCCCAGTACTTATTTAATTAGGGATAGTTTAGTCAAATTACCTATTTTTTTCTAGGAGTTAATAATTTATTAAGGGTGTGCAAATGACTATGTGGACACACTTTTTGAACCGGAGGGAATACACTAATCAGTAAACAAAATAAATCCTAATATTTTTTCTACTTTTACTTGCATTTAAACGTGTTAACCGGTTTGAACCGGACCGGACCGGTAACCGGTTAACAAACCGGCCGGTTTCCGGTTAAAAAACCAGAACCGGTCCGGTTCAAACACGTCCAAACCCTCTTTTTTTGTTTTTTGTATAGTATATATATATTATAGTATTTATTAGTATATTGTAGATATATTTACATATGTTATATAAGTTTATAAGTAAAGTTTATATATTTACTGACTAACAGGCTAACAGCAAGGCAGCAATACAACATATACGTGTATATATATATATATATATATATATATATATATATATATATATATATATATATATATATTAAGTTATATGCTTAAGTTATACTACATATACCTAAAATATAGTAAGAATATACTTATATATATATATATATATATATATATATATAAAGTTATATGCTTAAGTTATACTACATATACCTAAAATATAGTAAGAATATACTTATATATATCAATATACTTAGGTATATAACTTACATATATATATATATGTTTAAGTTATATGTATAATATATATTATAAGTATATTCTTAGTATATTTTAGGTATATTCCTAACTTAATATAAGTAAAACTATGAACACAAGTAAATAGAAGAAAGCTCAATGAGCCATATATTTTATTCATTCTTGGATAACATTTATTTGCAAGCTGTAGTTTTTTTTTAACTTGCAAATAATACATGAGTTGCAAAGAAATAGTAGAATAATAAAATCACCAATTCTCAATCATTTGGTTAATTTCCCCCATATCATATTCGGCCATGGAGATATCTTCAAAGTCTTCCATTTGGTCCGGTCCACTTGCTATCAAATCTTCAATCTCTTCCTCTTGGCCTTCCTCCGCTTCTAAGTTTTGGTTGCGTCGCTCCGTTCTAATCCAATCGCGAATGCACACTAGTACTTGTAAGCTAAAGCCGGATAATGAGTGTCTATGGTCTCCAATTTGTTGTCTTCCTTGGCTAAATGCACTCTCCGAAGCCACGGTTGATACTTGAACCGTAAGGATATCTCGAGCCATTCTTGAGAGTATTGGATGACTTGCCTTGTATTTCTTCCACCATGCTAAGACGTCCAACTCATCTAGTTCCTTGATATCCACATTTGGTTGCATCAAATAAAAGTGATATTCATCAAAGTTTGCACTACAAGAAGGAGTTGGATGTGAATGTAAAGCTTTTAAACCCGACAAGCCCTTTTTGCTACTTTGAGAAGTAGTAGGGCGTGGAGCAACGGGTGTAGCATGTTCTTCCAAATTAGAATAATGAGTAAAAACTTTTCTAAACATGTCATCAATAGCGAGTTCGGCTTCAGCTAAAGATGGTTGAACTCCCTCTTCAATTTCTAAAAATGTATAAATTTGACCAACCAATGCTTTAGTATAAGACACTTTTAAACAAGGATTTAAAAGAGAACCCAATATAAATAAAGTTGGGATGGAAAAAAAATACTTCTTAAATTTTGTTGTCATATCAAAAATAGCCGCTTGATAACCAGGTTTATATTTATACTCTTGTAAAACTCTAGCTATTTCCGCTAAGTAGGCTAAAATTCTAGTTACCGTGGGATAGAATTGTTTAGAAAAAGCAAGAGTTGCATTATAAAAAATTTCTAAGAGTTCAACACATTCCTTAACATCTTCCCAATCCGTAAAATTTTACCAATCATCACTATTAATATTATATTTGTTGTGAACTTGTTGTATGAGAATCCTATACTCATATGCTTGTTGTAGCATAATGTAAGTGTAGTTCCACCTAGTCTCAATTTCTACTTGAATTTTCCTAGGTCTAAGGTTATTTTCCACACAAGCATTCTTAAAAATCTCTAATTCTTCCCCTATTAGCATTACAAAAAAGAAACGCAACCGCATCACTAACTTTTTGAATAGAATCGTCAAAATGCACAAGACCATCTTTAACAATTAAGTTTAAAATGTGACAACTACATCTTACATGAAAAATATTTTTTAGCGGAAGGTTTAATTCTCTTTTTAAAAGACCAATCGCCTTTGTATTATTAGAAGCATTATCTAAAGCAATACAAAGTGTTTTTCTATAAATGTTAAAAAATCTCATAATAGTAGACATTGAATCCATTAAAAAATTTCCATCGTGACGACCTTTTCCTTCATCATATAAAAAGCTATAATTTTTTTTGCATAACCCTATTGTCATCAACCCAATGACATGTAATAGCAAAAAAATCTAACTTGTTAAGACTAAGACCCAAATCAGCGGTAAGAGAAACATTACAATTTAAAGAATTAAATACATGGCGCAAATAAAATCTATATTTTTTATACAAATCTATAACATCCGCTCTACAAGTACTTCTAGGAATACCCTCAAATAACGTATTATAACAACGTTGAATGTAAATAACAAACCTCAAACCCGAAGGAAAGGAAAATGGTAAACAATCATAAGCTACCATTTTAGCTATTTCTACACGCTCTTTTTTCTTGTCATACTTAAAAATTTTACCGGTTCATGGGTCTATCGTCATTTGAATACCCCCCACATTTGAACCCGTTTGCTCTCCCCAAACATCCATATGTTTCTTTCTCATATGAGCATTTAGTGTACCGTTCCACCATCCTTACTAGTTTCTTGCTTAAAAGTAAATACTTGTCCACATAGGGTACATTTAGCTGTTTGGCTTTCCCTATCCTTAGTCATAAATTTTCAAATTTTAGCGGTTGGCTTACGAGTTCTAGGCGGTTTGTCTTGTGTATGTGATTGTGCAGGACATGTATCTCCTATGGGATTTTCGGGGGCTTGTGTTTCATCATCATCATCATCATCATCATCAATTTCATTAAAAGTGTCGGTATAATGTTGTTGCATTGCCTCATGACCTAAAAGTGGATTATTTCCACCAACATCAATACCTAAATTAGGTGTTTCTTCCACAAATGTTTCCTCATTAAGCCCACGCCTAACAATACCACTACTATCGGCACCACGTCTAAATCTCTTCGCCATTATTAAATAGAGTTAATTTAAATCACACTCAAATAAATCACAAGAAAATAAATTGCAACAAATTAAATTGCGAAAAATAAAGATAGAGTTGGAACGAAGGTACCAAATTGCCGGATTAATTTTCAACAAAATGAAGGCGGCTAGAATTGCAAATCCACCAAAGCTACTTCAGATTGTTGACAAATCACCAACTCCACCAACAATATTATAATTGCAAAATTAATAATTGAAACTATAATAAGACTTTATAATATTTATTTGAGAGAAATTTAAAGTGGCTAATTATTGCAAAGTAACTATAATTGAGAGATTGAGATTTGAGAGAAAGAGAAGAGTGAATTGGTGTGGATTAAAATGGAAATGGAGAGGGGTTTATATAGGGGTGGGGGATGGGTTAAAGTGTTAAAAAAACGTTTGGGGGGTTGGGGGGGGGGGGGGGGGGAAATGGGTTTGAGACCGTTTGGCAACGGCCATTTTTGCAAATGGACCGTTGCCCAACGGTCCATTGGGCTGCCCCAACGGCTACAATTAATTTTTTTTTAATTCCACCAGTTTTACCGGTTTCGGTTTCAAAAAAATAGAAACCGGAACCGGTATATAATAAACTGTTAACCAGAACCGGTTAAACCGTTCAACCGGTTCCGGTTCTGATTTTACCGGTCCGGTTACCGACCCGAACCGGTTAACCCGAACCGGTTGACGAGTTTACTTGCATTACTGAAAAATACCAGAATTTTTTTTTTTAAAAATAAGACAATGGAGAAAAGAGAAGATACAGTCAGAGAATGTTTTTCCAAGAGCCTATAAGGTTGTAAAAACAAGTAAAGAAACCACATAATCCTGCCATCGTTGGTCCTCCCGAACCTTGAGGAGGACCCCATCTAGGTGGCCCTCCTGGTCCAAGCATCAGTGGTCCTCCTGGACCTTGAGGACCCCATCCAGTTAATCTTCCTGGTCCAGGCATCGGTGGTCCTCCCGGACCTTGAGGAGGCCCCACCCACGTGGCCCTCCCAGTTCAGATCCTCCTGGCCCCTTGTGGTAGAAACAACCCTTCCCCTTTTCTTGCTAGTTCCTTTTGAGAAGTCACCCTGAGTGCCATTCTTTTCCTCAGTACTCTCAGCTCTGGTGCTTATGCGCTTAGACTTCCTGCTAGCCTGCAAGGAATTTTTTCCAGTTCAGCATCGGCTTGCCTCTTCTTGATTCTAGTGTGAGAAGTCCTAGATGGGACTTGACTTTCTTCATCACAGGTGTTTCCTCAGCAGGCTTTATTATTTTTTTTCCATATGCTTTTCTAAGTTTGTTTCTAAACTAAATGATAGGAACCTCCTCATCATCATCTATAGTGGAAGTACACGCCTTTAGAGCAGGTTGTATAACTTGTTCCATAGAACCTGCATTGGAGTAATTTGATATAGAAACTGCATTGGACTAATTTGATCAGAGATCTGAGATTGTTTGGGAGTGATGGGGTTTGATGCTTGTTGATCCATTTTTCTAAGTCTCGAAATATAGTCTGGTGTATTTTGAAGGAGAGGGTCTTAAGCGATTCTGGCTATCAAGGAAAGATAAGGAGATAAGTGAACAATTTTTGAATTAAGTAGAGGATGGAGAGAGAGAAAGAGAAAGTCTGATATGTGGGTAGGGTTGAATTGCTTGTTTCAAGGAGTTTTGGCCCATGTATAAGTCTTGGGAAGATTTTGACATGATGGTTGTGTGTTTTCAAAGTTGATTCATTATAACAAATGAGAAAGGATCTTTTAATGTTGTAATGACAGTTATACACCCGTACTTCTCCCCTTTTCCTTAAATAGGCCCTTGTGTCAAGGATTTTGTGTTTGAACTAAATGAGTGGCAAATGTTTCAGGACGTTTTACTGATCTAAATGTGCATTTAAACATATCAATAGATGTACATACCAGTCACCTGATGAACCATTCATTGACTTATGATCATGCTAGTCCTGTGCCATCAAATATTGTTAGACGATACGAGAGAGTGATCAATCATGGTATAAGACATACAACCAATAGTACAAGACTGAGAAAAATATTGTTTAACTAATACATTAACTTAATTTGAAACAACCATTCTAGACATTTAGGGATGCATGTGAAAATGTCATTTCCCAGGTTGACCCCTTTTGAGAATCCTTTCTAAACTCCAATTGATTTCTTGTAACGACCCGTTAGGTCATTTTCGTTGCTTTCGTATTTTTCCCTATTTTTCCCTTGTGAAACCGCCCTTTTGCTTGTGTTCGATATTTTCTAAGTCGGGTAACTTTTAGGCATCTTAGGGGGTAATTTTGTATTTTGGGATTTTTGTCGATTCCATTAGCTTTGGAACGTCGAATATACGCTGTTTGAGTGTTTGGTTCAGTTCCCGAGGGTCTTGGGGGCATTTTGGTCATTTGGTTGGAAAGCTAGTTTTTGCCCGTTCGAGGTTGACTTGGTCAACGAGGCCTCATTTGGGAATTTCGAGTGTGCGGATGAGTTTGTAGCGCATTTTTCCATGCGTCTGCATATTTGGTTTATCTCGGGGAAGTTCCGGGAGAGTCACGGGATTTCGGGGGTTGAGAGTCATAAACCAGATTTTCCTGATTTCTGGTGTATACGCCGGTACAAGAGGGTCCTGCCCCTGCGGATACGCTCCAGCGAGTGGAGGCTCACAGCAGCGAAACTCTGTGGATTGGTCACTATCCGTCCCTGCGAAGAATTTCTCGCAGGAGCACGTGCGCCCCAGCAAACCTGGTTCCGCTGGCGCGAGCTCGGATATTTTGTGAGGACTTCGCCGTGGCAAGGAATTGTCCGCCGGTGCTTGTGCGCCGGGTTGAACTTAAGTTGGTAGGGGCGTGAATCGCTGTACATAATGTAGTCTTTAGTGTGTTCTTTCTTTAGGATCTCATTCGAAAAACCCTAAGTTTGAGAGCATTATTGGAGGAGAATTGAAGGAAATTCGAGAAGGAATCATTGGGTAAGTGTCCTAACTTGGTTTTATGATTATTTCAATGATTTAGATCCTTAATCCATGCTTAGAATGTTGAAATTTAGAGATTTATGGAAGGGTTTTGGGAAAGGAATTGATCAATTGAGCAAGAATTCGTAGTTGTTTATGGATGATTTTTGATATATAAGTTATATAAACCACAAGGATCATGATTTTAGGCTCAATTTACTGTTTTACCCTTTTTGGGTTCGGAATCCTAATTTTAGGGCTCATTTTGGGGATTTCGGGTTATGTGGCAATATGGATATTGTTGGACTCGTGTTCTAATATATATTTCGTATTTGATTAGACTTTGTTCATTTGGAGACTTCTCAGAGTGTCAAGGGGCTTTGTGATTCAAACTTTTTCTTGAATGTGTGTGTTGGCTAAAATGAACCTAATAAAGGGGTAATTTGGCGAATTAAGGGGGTTTCGATACTTGTGCGGTGACGAGCTCTAGTATCGGATACCGGTCATCAAGTTATGGGTACTTCTGTAGTTTCAATTGTATAGTTGGTCTGAATGCCATGTCTGGGCACTAGCTAATAGAATAGTACAATCCTTTGGGTCTATAATTGGGGTCTGATAGCCTTACTTTATGCCTCTTATCATTATTATTTGCCTGTCTTGTCTATTCGTGTGCATACCACTTATACATATATCCTCGTTGGAATGAAAAGAAGTAAAAAGGTGAAGTCTTTATGGTATTACGAACATGAGAATGGATTCCATGCTTTATACTTGTTCTTGACTTGATACATGCCATATTTATGCTTTACATGTATTCATGCATACGATTGAGGATATGATTGTGAGTTCGATGGAATCTTGTTCCAGACGAGTGATAATGTTGGCACGTTATATTGGCACTTGAGCCCAGTTGGCTATGAGACAGGTTATTGAAATATGATATGATTGAGGCCGTGATCCAAGGAAACTATCGGAGCGGCGATATATGAGCCTCATGAGCCCCCTATGGGTCACGATTCATTAATATTCGAACATGTGTATATCGGAAAGTGGAAATAAAGGCCTTGCATTTCATTTGCATATCATTCATCCGTTTTCTACATTGTTGTTATGATTATTGGTATTTGTTTGGCCTTGTCTTGAAATCTATTTGTTATGTGGGTTTAGCTGTGATTATGCTTTTCTTATACTCAGACTAATGGCGGATAAGTGTGGTTATGGCGTCTTAGACCAACCCTCGTCTCCATTCCGTAAAGGGTCGATCAACGATGCATACTGAGTACCCGTTATTTATTGTACTCACGCTACACTTGCTGCACCTTTATTTGTGTGCAGATTTGATCCAGAGCATTAGTGGAGGCCCCGACTACCAGGTTCCCTGTTAGAGCTGTTCGTAAGATTCGGGGTGAGCTCCATGGCTTCCGGATGGCTCTGAATTTTTCCTTATCTTTATTTCACTATCTTTCCTATTTCCAGACAGATTGTGATGTATTAGACTTTTATTACTCTTTGTTGGTCCTTGTATTATGGTGACATCTGATTTTGGGGGTCTAATTGTAATAACTACTTAGTATTTTATTTAAGATTTATTAAGACTTATGAAATAACTTGTATGCTTTATTTCCGCACTTATATTTTGTTTTAATTATGGCTCTGTTGGCATACTAGTATGGTGGGACTAGTGCCATCACGACTTGGGATTTTGGGTCGTGACATTTCTTCTTTTGTTTTTTTTCCAAACCCATACTCCCCCTATCATTATGCAATTCCTCTCCCCTTCTGACATTAAGAGTGAACATAATTAGTGATTCATTCCTGTTATTTCCTATTGAGCAAGCCTGTTTATATCTTATATTTTCTTGCTCTCTATCACTCGTTCCTGCAAGACAATTAGACCTTAGTATCCGGAGCCCAACCTAGTTTGGGTCCCTTTTCTTTAGCTGTTTCATCCCTCCTTTGCTCTGCAATGTTTAGTCTCTTTACCTTGTAACCCGTGTGTTCTTGATGCTTGACTTTTTCATGATCAGATTCTCCATATGTGAACCTCAATTCTTCTTCAGCAAGTTTTGGCTTAATTCTTTTTAGAAAAAATTCGACATTTTTTAGTCAGGTTTATAGCTTTAGCCTGAAAGTTCTAGATGAGTGAACCAAGTCGAGCTACCTATTCCTTCAGGAAGCAGTTTTCCTTCTTAATAGTTTCTTGCTTATCTTGATATTCCTTGGCCCATTCTTTAAGCTAGCAATGGTACTTGATACGCTCAAATTACACCTACTAAATGGCGTAAAGCGGATGTTGTCAAATATAGTAACCCAACTAGGTTGGGGTCGAATCCCACAGGGAATAGGGTGTGAAAAGGTTACTATTGTAGTGACGTACTTACTTGTGGTCTAATTTCGTATTCTGGTATCTTTGTAAAAGTATATTATGTTTACTAGCTATTTTGATTGGATTGTAATTATTTGGAATAAAGAAACCAAGGTTGTGTCCCTTTAGATTATGTGTAATGCTATAGGTGTTAATACGATATACTTCTAATGGATTTTTGTATTGTATGTACTTCATCTCTATTTGACTTCCTAAAATTTCCTAATAGTTAGAAAGTATTTCTCTTTATGATTTTCCCAAATATAAAAGAGTTATGATTAAGAACAATTAATTTGTGCCAAATAGACTCCTCTTATTCCTAAGTGAATTTATTAAACAAGGGTTAACGCCCCGAGTTCGTTACTTATTCCTACCTAACCCTAACTCGCCTTCCTAAGCAAAGCAAGAGTTTATGGCTTAAATCAATGTTTGCAACCATTAACCAACATGAACGAATAATAAATAAGTAAATACAAACAACCCATCATGTATATATTCAACCACAAACACCCATTCACATAACACCCATCATTGGGTTCACGACCTTAATATTAGAATTAGTTACTCATGATGTTTACTACATGACAAAGCCTTAAATAAGTCATTAAAGCTTACAATGGAATAAAGGAGATGAAAAGATGGAATCTTGTCTTCAAAAGCTTCAACAAAATAGACTATTCAATGCTATGAAGTCAAGGAATAAAGTCTGACAATGAATAATGAAATAAAAACCCTAAAAAGTGTATTTAAAGCCTCCAAAAGAGACTGTCCTGCTGTTGTAGATCAGTTGAGCAACCACAAGCCAAAACTGCACTACTGCAAGGTTCTATGGAAAATTCCACAATATGGATTGAAGTGTAACACTGATGGAGCATCTTAGGGTAATCCAGGAATCAGCTCATATGGATTTTGCATCAGAAACGACAAAGGAAATCTTGTTTATGCTCAGCTAAGCAGATTGGTCTGGCCTCAAATATGATGGCAGAAACAATAGCTATCCAGGAAGCTATGAAGTACTATTTAGCTAATAACATACAAAATATTACATTGGAAACTGACTCATTGGTCCTGAAGAACATACTGCAAGATATTTGGAAAATCCCTTGGCAAATTGTGGAAAAAGTGGAGCAGATACAACATATAATGAAACAGCTGCATGTGCAAGTATTGCATACATTCAGAGAAGGAAATCAACCGGCATATTTCCTAGCAAATGCAGCACTTGAAGTAGAGGATCAGCTTGAGTACGCTAGCTTTGAATCACTGCCAGTTCTAGGAAGGAAGATACTAAATATTGACAAGGCACAAATTCCATCACTGATGATCAAAACAAGAAAGATTCAGCCAACTTAATTTCAGATATGGAGCAGTTTACTTGTTATTTTCTAGTTGCAAAGTGTAAAACTATCTTTAAGCATGCTTACTCAAAGATGGTTAGCATCTTTTATTTTTTATTTTCTGTGTTTGCTGTTGAACTTGATCATTATTAATAAAACATCAGGGGGCCATGCCTCCTGATAAATTTGCTTTTAAAAAAAAGCCTTCAAAAGTCATGAACAAAAAATGGACAAAAATACTCGGTCGACACAGTCTGCATTGCATATGCCACTACATTTGGTGATATGCGACGCATTTCACTCTTTTCCCGACATAGATCACGGTTAGATAGCGGATCCTGGTGAGCACATATGCATCGCATTTCTTTGTATGCATCGCATTCTCTTCTTCATTTCAGCTGCCAAATTTCATGAAGTTTCTGTTTTTCATCTGCATTCACACTTGCCTATCTGTGACTTAGTTTTGTCTTTTTCCACTTCACTTTGACATTTTTGCATGTTTTTGGCTTTTTGGTCCTACTTACCTGAAACACAACAAAAATACATAAAACAAGTAAAACTTGTCGTCAAAAGGCATCAAATGTGCCATAATTCTACGACACATCAAAACCCCCAACTTAAAGTCTTTGCTTGTCCTCAAGCAAGTAAAACAACACACTGTACTACACAAACGCTCAGGTATCACAAAACAAGAATGTCTACAATGGTTTTGGCTTAGAACTACCGGCATGCACTTTTCTCAAGTACGACTCCCTCACTTTTACATTTTCAAAAAAGACACATCCCTCAAAATTTGTTACGATTCACAATGAATCTTAAATCAATGACATCATATTATTGGTAGTGTCTATGTTCACATAAGTCCAGTTTGGGTAGTCAGTAAGTTTTCAACGATTTCCTTAACCCTATGCCCTCACGAAGACCAAAGAATGTCCCAAACACACATGTACAAGCATAACAGAGACAGAGACAAATAAGAAGAGAAACATTCACACTCACAAAGAAATTTTGCCATGCCATACATGCAATTACCATAAGTTTGCCCTTATTCTCAATGTCGTTCACTTTGGATAGTTCGGTTGTGATCACACTAGGACTTTTATGGGTTGTAACGTAGGCTTAGGGATGGGAAGGATAGATTTGGATCATGGCGACTAACCCTTCTTGAACACAACACTTAACTTCCATACCCCCCCCCCCCCTCCCTCTTCATTCCTCTTTCCATTTCTTTCATCTTTTTGTAATTTTTTTCTTATATATATGTGTATATATATATATATATATATGTATGCATATGTATATATATCCCACATTGAATCATAGAGTAGGCATCTCATACTCACCCCAAACTTAGGCTTTAGGCCTCGATTTTCACTTCTTTTGTGTTTTCACCCCCAACTTAGGCTTTAAGCCTCTTATTTCTCATTCAAAGTGTCAAGGAGGGAACATGTGCCAAAAGTGGGAACATTTTAAACAAGGGTAACAGTTGATTTACGGCTAGTCAAGAAAAAGGTCTCAAGGCTCAAAATGGGCAACTAGGGATTCTATATGCAATAGGGTAGGTAAAAAGTCTTCAGGGTTTCACAATTATATCAAAGACAGCCTAAGATCATGTCAACAACTAATCTATCCTTAGAAAAGTGGCACGACTAACTAGGCAAGTTCTAGAATGCAAGCATAGCACATGAATATCATACTAGTAATCTTACAACACATTGGTATAAGGATTGAGTGTCACATCTTCAAATATATTTTTTCTTGACTTCCCGGGCAGGTACTCAACACACACACTCCAATACTTATGATGTCATAAAAATATCATGCATGTCAATTCACTAACATTTTCTGAATGTGCATCAACATTTTGGAGGGTTTATTTCATTACAATTTTCAACAACACATGCCATAAGTTCAAAAATCACCATCCTATAAGTCACAATTACTCTATTTTACCTGAGCAACAACCTAAACATTCCAGGTTCAACAGAAATAAAAACCCCTCAAGAAAAGAACCATGGCAAAGAAAAGTCAAGGGAGGAGGGGGGGGGGGGGGGGGGAGGTGTCCTAAACACATATATACAACAAAATACACCAAACACCAAATAGCCCCACCCCCAACCAAAAAAAAATGCATCGTCCCTAATGCATCAAATCAAGTATAAGTGAGGGTAAGGACTCCCTGAGGCACACTAGGAGCGCTGATCGGTCTAGGCCTCGGAGGCTGCAGAACTGGGATCGGTAACTGATACGGTGGTGAAAAGTGCTGCAGACGATGATTGGGCAGGAGGGATTGCTGCATCTGAGTGTGATGCTGTAGTAATAGAGAGATCGGGGATGTCCGAGCTACCATCCCGGGACGACTGCTTAGTAGCTCCCTAAGAGCTCGATCCTACTCCTTTTAGCCTATCAACATACTCCTCCATGGACCGGGCTTTTACAATCTGTATCTGTGCTTCCTCAGTCATCTCCGCCACCCCTGCTACCTCAATCACCTCATCAACAACTGTCTTTCCTTTCGCAGCCTCATCTGTATTCTCAATCTCTTTATCTGCCTCTAAATCAGAGGCCCTCCAGCGCTCCTCAACAAGCTGAGTAAGCATCTTCTATCACATGTTCTGGTGGTGGCACTGGGATATCAAATATGATCAAGTCAGGCTTGAGCAACTGAACATCTGTTTTGACTTTGGCCAACTCAGTTATGATGTCTGTAATATCGTTGTTTCTGTCTTTCACCTCAAGGTAGTCAACCCTTGCTTTGAGCTTCGTTATGGATAAGCGGATGGGCACAAGAGCTTTTTCTATCCATTTCGGGATCGACACCACCAAATTATTCAGCTTCTGGCTGTTAAGAGTAGTAACATTGGCCATTTGTAGAAATCGCTCCCGCGAAAGAGTTTGATCTGGCCTCAAAGTGGAGATAGGTGTAGCAGAGGTGGATAGAGTCTCTGACAGGGTCTGAGTGGAAGCAGTAGCAACTGGCTGGCTTTCTACCTTTACCAAGCGCTCAAACTCAGTGTCGCGCCCACTAGCAAGGGATGGCTCTCTTTTTCTTTTCTTTAAAGCAAGGTTCATGTCATATTTGCTCTTGAGAATGTTAATTTCCCCACCTGCATCGATCGTGGTGTCAATTCTGGGGAGTTTGGGTATCTTAGCAGCTAAGCACAACCCTGTAACCAAGTACGAGAAAGGAAATGAGGTACTACCCTAGTTAGTTCGATGCCCCATTTCAGCGGCAATTATTTCACCTACATTTATATGATAACTAAACATGATACACGCCAACAATATAGCTTTTTCAATGGGGATGTCTTGGTCATTCTTTGTTGGCATCAAGCGGCAAGTGACGAAGTTCAGCTAATGTTTCGCCTCAATGGTAAGGTTGTTCCTCTTTACTTTGAAGTTCGGGTTTAACCATGATGGTTCTTCTTCGGCTGAGATCACAGATGCAACCCACTGCAACTCACTGTCCCCGTTTGACATCCTCATGTTAAATTCTTCGACTGAAGGTAAGTCACATGCAAAATAATACTTGTTGATAGCTTTGGCGTGACATTCAACCTGAACACCTCTCACTTGAACACTATCGAGGTAGGGTCACTGCTTTTTAGGTCCCGACCACTTGAGTTTTTTCACAACTACAGCATACACCGCATAAAATTCGTGTACCAAAGTCGGGTTGTACATCCTAGGTGGATATGTGAACATATCCCAGTCATGCTTATTGATCAGCTCCAACACTCTAGGGATATTCTCCTTCAACCCATTCAAACTGAACTGCTTCTTATCATTTAAATTTCTTTTCTCTTTGCTTTCTAAGAACATTTGCTTCATCCCAGGGGTCCCACTGAAATAAAGGGCATCCTCCCCCTTCTTCCGGCGAAGTTCATCTTGTAGGGCCTTTTCTTCTTTAGACAGCCTCAGTAGGCTTCTATGTCTGGGTCAGACGAGGAATCAGACTCAGCTGCCTGTTGATTTCTTGTCGAGGAGGATGGGGCATCATTTTTCTTGTCATTCTTTCTAGCAGCCCCTGGATGTGAGGTTCACCTGGAAGTCATGCTGCAATCAATGAGTTGTCAATAATTATAACACATGTTATTTTTGTTTTTTTATATTTCTGAAAGGTAAAAACAAAAAGTAGAAAGAAACTAAAAAATAATTAAAAAAATACATCAGGCAAACAAATGCAAAAATGTACAGGCTAAACATGATATGCGTTGTATTTCACTAAATGCGAGATGCATTTAGTGTTATGCGTCACATATCATGGTCTGCGTCGACATCCTTGAGACACTTAAGGGAAAATACAACGCAGACTCGAATGCATATTCCAACTCCAAAAACTTGCCTTAACTAATTTGATATACGTTGGGAAGTGCGAACGCATATGACATATGCGACGCAAAGCCCACCATATATCGTAATTTCAGACTAGTTTTGAATTTTGTAGGCCAATTACTACTTAACAATTTCACATTCCTGACCCTTGATTATCACAATCACTACAATCACAAGGTTACTCAGACTTCGCCCTAGCAATTGGACTTCCTATTAAGAAATTTATTGAATAATTGGCGGGCATAACGACTTCAAATCTTCATTAATGAAGTGGAAAGTCAAAATGTCCTCCAAGTCAAACACATACATGAACAAGAAGATCCAACGGTACATAGTAACTATGCAAAAATCATGAATACTCAAATTTTCCATGATTAGCCAGAGAATTCCCTCAAAATTCACCCAATAGTTCATAAACAAAACACAAACCCTACACCCCTGATTACACAATTTCCCTTCAACAATCATTTTTATTCTATTGTTCACACAAAATACACAATCCATATCAGTATCTCAACAACCCAACTTCTAAGCAACAAAAAGAAGAGAGATGAGATGGAAAGATAAAAGCAAGGGTTTGCTTGTGGTACCTGTTAGTCGATTGAGACAAGAGTTGAGAGCTGAACAATCACTATGGTGAATTCCCTCAAAATTCACCCAATAGTTCATAAACAAAACACAAACCCTACACCCCAGATTACATAATTTCCCTTCAACAATCATTTTTATTCTATTGTTCACACAAAATACACAACCATATCAGTATCTCAACAACCCAACTTCTAAGCAACAAAAAGAAGAGAGATGAGATGGAAAGATAAAAGCAAGGGTTTGCTTGTGGTACCTGTTAGTCGATTGAGACAAGAGTTGAGAGCTGAGCAATCACTATGGTGATATTCTGAGTTGAGATGGTTGGAATTCTTAAGGTCAGAGAGACGGTTTTGTTTGTATTTTGATAGTGTGAAAGAAGAGAAACCGCCTCGTCTATGTTTTAAAAGAAAAGAGGGAACTTGTTTCGCGGGTCGGGTCTCGATCCGACTAAGTTCCTTAATATTAATGAAATGCAATGCATTCTCAACCGCATATAGTAGAATGTGTCACAGATCTTTCCGCATTCGCTTCAGTCAATTTTTTTTATCATTACTTACTGGGTACACTGACTTGGATATGCATTACCATCTGTGTTAGCATTCTCTGAAATGTGACGCAAATCGTTATACCTGCGGGGCAAGTTTTTTGGTTACCCGATCTTTCCTTTTTCAACCTTTGGCTTTCAATTGACCTGCACTTATTGTTACATCTCTCGCTTTCATGGTGGGGATAACTTACGCTTTTCTGGCCAAGAATGCCTTGAAATGGAAATTTATACCCGAGTATTGAGATGCTAAGCATTTTATCCCGTGTATGGAGGTAATAGTGGGTATTCCGGGTATATTGTAGGATTAGAAGTTGAACGGATTGAACCGACGCAGGCTGAGAAGACTCAGGAGAATTTGCAGACACCAGACATAATCGACGGACCGTCAATCATGTCGACGGGCCGTCAATACGAACCGTTGTTATGTTCTGAGAATTCTAATCTGCAAAAATCGATCGACGAGACACGTCGACGGGCAGTCGATCGCCGCTGTGGATATGGTTCTGTAGCTTCTGATCTGCAGAAGCAGGAACAAGTCGACGGACCATCGACCTGCTCATCGAACCACTCATCTGGAACATTCCAGTTCCAGCTATAAATAGACGAGTTACACCCCAAAATTTCAGATTTCATTCTCTCTCCAAGTGTTGAAGGATCTAGAAAAATTCTCTCATTAAATCATTACATATCCAAGGGAAATCAAGGAGTACACACCAAGAAATTGTGGAATCAAGGGTGAAGATACTCTCTAGGGTTTGTGGAACTCAAGGATCTTTTGGTGTTGGAGTAGGGTTTTCCCCAAGTGTAGAAATTCCATTCAAAGTCCATTCCTACATCACCAAAGGTAGAAACGTGAGTATTGGAGAGAAGCATTCAAGTGATTCAGTGGCTAAACGAAAAGGTAGGTAAAGCTAGTCCCTTTCTCTTCCAAGGCATGATTCCTATGACATGACTCCCTTTGTCTCTCCATGACTTTCTTACATTCTAGAAAAATATGAGTCAACGTTATATAGGGCTTCTTATGAGATAAAAGAATAAGAGATATGTTACAAATGCGGTAATGCTAATGATGAACCTAAGTCTAGAGATTCTAAATCCTATGATACAATATTCTCACGATGTTTATGCTATGAATATGATATGACATTTTACGAGGCTAATGATCACTATATGATTCCTTGACGTATTCATTGTTGCTAAACCCACCTTATAATGTTAGTTCTTTCAAGGTGAGGTATGATGATTACGGTTACTCCATAATGGAATCGGGGGTTCTCGACCTTACGTCACCCTAATATGGTTATACATCACCTTCGAATTCTAATACATGCTTTATGATAAGTTTACGATAAGTATGTGATGATGATGATTACACCGTGCCTAGATGGCCGGACATGTCACCGCGAAGACAGGCTGCATACGATTCCATCGTGCCTAGATGGCCGGACATGTCACCGCTAATGCGAGCTGCTTGTGATTACACCGTGCCTAGAGGGCCGGACATGACACCACTAGTGGGCGGCGTATGATGGTTACCCGGATGCAGGTTAACGACGATGGTATATATGATATGTTTATTTATGTGAGATGTATAACACTTGTTTTCTTTTAAAGGTTGATCAGGTTATATCCTCACCTCATGCTTCATGATTTCTTATTATGCCAGTATTATTCATGTCTTACATACTCAGTACAATGTTCTTACTGACGTCCTTTCTTTTTATAGACGCTGTGTTCATGCCCACAGGTAGACAGGGAGACGGTGCGGATCCATAGGAGCTCATCAGCAGATTCACAGGAGCACTCCATTATTCCGGAGGTGGCACTTATGATCATATTATTTTGTGTATATATTTTGGGCACGACGGGGTCTCGTCCCGTCCTTATGTCTAGTACTTTAGTAGAGGCTCATAGATACATACGTGTGGGTAGTTGATGTCCCATGATGAGCACATTGTACTCTTATATATCATTTTTGCAGCCGTGAGGGCTTATGTATACAGACTTGTGTTGCTTTGGAGATTATATATGTTCAGGTTGAGTGTGATGATTAGCCTAATGTGAGGTGCTTGGTAGTCAGCTCCGGGTATCCTTCATGGCCCCCTCTAGTCGGATCGTGACACTTATTGCATTTCAACAACAAACAAATACCAAAACAATAAACTTGGGTTGTCTCCTAAGTAGCACTTGATTTAACGTCGCGGATCAGGAGTGTAACCATGCTTCAAGCGGTGCCTATCAACAATTCTGTTGTCATCAATGTAACCATGGTAATGCTTTACCCTTTGTCCATTCACCTTAAACGTTTGAGTCCATCTCCGGACTTCAATTCAATTATGCCATTGGGTGAAACACTTAGCACTTGGAAAGTTCCGGACCATTTGGATTTTAGTTTGCTCGCGAAAAGCATTACTCGTGAGATTATAGTAGGACATCATCTTTAGGCTGGAAGTCCCGATTGAGGATCTTTTTATCATGGTAATACTTCATCCCCTCCTTGTACAAGGCTACACTCTTATATGCTTGGTACCGAAACTCATCCATCTCATTAAGTTGAAACAACCGAAGCTTGGTTGCTTTCTCCCAATCCATATTCAGCTTCTTCAACGCCCACATGGCCTTGTGTTCAAGTTCGACTGGAAAATGGCCGCCTTTCCAAACACCAACCTATAAGGAGAAGTTCCAATGGGAGTTTTGAATGTTGTTCTTTAATCCCAAAGAGCATCATCAAGTTTTCGGGACCAGTCGGTCCTATTTGCATTGACCGTCTTGGCCAAAAATGCTCCTTATCTCCCGATTGGAGACTTCCACCTGGCCACTAGTTTGAGGATGATATGGGGTGGCCACCCTGTGTTTGACACTATATTTTTTTTTTGTAGTCCCGCAAAAGCCTTGTTGCAGAAATACGAACCACCATCATTGATGATTGCCCTTAGGGTGCCAAAACGAGTGAAAATGTTTTTCTTCAGAAAGCTTGTTACACTTTTCGCCTCATTGTTGGGTAAAGCCACTACTTCTATCTATTTTGAAATGTCTTCAACCGCCACCAAGATATATCTCATACCATATAAACTCGTAAAGAGCCCCATAAAATCAATGCCTCAAACATCAAAGAGCTCTACCTCTAACACAAAATTCATAGGCATCTCGTGCCTTTTAGAAATCGACCCTTGGCGATGATATTGATCACACGACTTTACCATTATAGGCGCATCATGACAGAGAGTTTTCCAGTAATACCCATAATCGAGCACCTTAGCTGTCGTTCAATTTCCACCATGATGACCCCCAATAGGAGAGTCATGACATGCCTTTAGGATATCCATCACCTCATTCGGGAACACAATGCCGAATAATATTGTTTGCGCGGGTTCTGAACAAGTAGGGTTCATCCCAATAATATTTCCGACAATCTTTCAAGAACTTGTTTTTCTGATATGGCTTGATCTCATCGGGTATAAGGCCAGTCACCAAGAAATTTGCTATGTCAGGTAGCATGGTGCTACATCACATGACACTGCTAGAAGCCTCTCATCCGGGAACACATCATTGATTTCAAGCTCCCCCATCGGTCTGGCTGCTTCCTCAAGCCTCGATAGATGATCTGCAACATGGTTCTCTGACCCCTTCCGATCTTTGACCTCAAAGTCGAATTCTTGCAACAAGAGAACCCAACAAATCAACCTCGGCTTAGCATCTTTATTTGCCATCAAGTACCACAGTGCAGCGTAGTCAGTATATACCACTATTTGGGACCACAACAAATAGGCCCTGAACTTCTCGAAAGCATATAAAATGGTAAGTAATTCTTGTTCGGTCACTGTGTAGTTCATCTGGGCACCACTCAATGTCTTGCTAGCATAATAGATAGGGTGCATGATCTTGTTGTGTCATTAACAAAGCACCGCTTTGATAGGGAATCCACTAGAATCACACATAAGCTCAAACGGAAGAGACCAATCAGGTGAGACAATAATAGGAGCTTAAATTATTCGTTGCTCCTTCAACTCATCAAATGCCTTGCAATACTTCTCATCGAACTCAAACTTGGCCTCTTTTTCAAGAAGCTTGCACATGAGATTTGCTATCTTAAAAAAGTCTTCAATAAACTGCCGATAGAACCCGGCGTGCCCCAAGAAATTATGACCCCCTTTGACTGAGATGGGTGGAGGAATCTTAGTAATCACATCAATCTTGGCTTGATCAACGTCAATTCCCTTTTTAGAGCTTTTGTGGCACTTCTCCTAGTTGAGAACAAGGTTAGTGTCCTCCCATCTCTTCAACATTCGACTTAGATGATCACTACAATCATCGAACGAATCACTGACAATAGAAAAGCCATCCATGAAGACTTCCAATAAATCCTCAACCATATCAGAAAAGATAGACATCATACAATGCTGGAAAGTGGCTGGAGCATTGCATAAGTCGAATGGTATCCTACTGAATGCAAAAGTCCCATAAGGACAAGTGAAAGTGGCCTTCTCCTATTCCTCCAAGGCAAAATTTATCTGGTTATAGCCAGAATACCCAACCACGAAGCAATAGTCTTCCCGCTAGATGATCAAGCATTTGATCAATAAAAGGCATAGGGAAATGGTCCTTGCATGTCACAGAGTTAAGCTTTCAATAATCCATACACACTCTCCACCCTATAACTGTTCTTATCGGAATCAGCTCATTCTTTGCATTGCGCACCCCTGTGATGCCACCCTTCTTCGGAAGACATTGCACCGAGCTAACCCATTTGCTATATGAAATTGGGTACATAACTCGAGGGTCTAACCACTTAATAATATCCTTCTTAACCACTTCTTGCATTGGTGGATTCATTCTTCTCTGATGCTCAACACTCGGTGAACTATCTTCCTCTAGTTGAATTTTATGCTCACAAATGCAAGAGGGAATCCCTCGAATGTCTGCAATGGTCTACACTATAGCTCACTGATATTCTCGCAATATTTCAAGTAACCACTTCGTCTGCTTATCATTCAGCAAAGCAGAAACAATAACTAGCAATGTATTATCCAGACCGAGAAACTCATACCTCAGATGGTATTGGAGTTGCTTGAGCTAAAGCTTTGATGGCTCAATAATAGATAGCTTTGCTGGAGGAGTTTTTCGATTCTCAAGATCAAGAGACAATGTCTTCGGTTGATAAGAATAAGAACCCAACCCTACAAGTAAGTTCACTGTCTCCACATAACCCTCCATATCATCATCATCAAAATTAACAAGGATGACTGCTAAAGCTTCACCAAGATGCTCTTCCTCCATTTGGAATTCGACTGCTTCATCAACTACATCAATTGTGTCAATCATAGAAATGCTTTCGTAAGCACTTGGTAGTTTTATTCCCTTGCTCGCTTGAAAGGGCACTTCTTTATTATTTACTCGGAATTTGATTTCATTTTTCTCCTAGTCCATGAGATATCTTCCTGTGTCAAGGAACGACCTCCCAAAAATAATCAGAATATCCTTATCAACTGCACAATCCAGAATTATAAAATCTGCTGGAAGAAGGAATTCACAAACCCGAACAAGAACATCATCAACCACCCCAACTGGCCGCGTTATTGATGTCTTAGCCATTTGCAGATGCATGCTGGTAGGCCTAGGCATCCCCAATTCTGATTGCTTATAGATAGCAAGCGGTGTTAGATTAATGCTAGGCCCATTGTCAGAGAGAGCCCGTGCAAAATCATGATAACCAATAGTGCAAGGAATAGTAAAGGCCCCTGGATCTTCTTTCTTCTGAACCTTGGTAGTGGAGATAATAGAGCTAAAACGATGAGTAACACTCACAATGTCATGTTTTATTGGCCGCTTCTTCATTAATAGATCCTTCAGATATTTCGTAAAACTCGACATTTCATGGAAAGAATCAAAGAATGGTATACTCATAGACAACTGCTTCAATTGATCATAAAAACGTTGGCACTTGACATCCTCAGTCTTCTTCACCAACCTTTTAGGAAAAGGAGGCAAGGATTTAAAGAGTTGAGTTAAGGGTCGAAGCACCCTTCAAGTTATCCCAACTTGAAGTTAAATTTAACTAAATGTTTTTACTTTTATGCTTCTATGAAAGAGGATAAAGATATAACTCGATAAACAAACCTAATACAAAAATCTATACTCAAGAACTGTAAAACACAAATTCTGTAGAACAATTTCTTTAATCTTCTTCGTAGTATCAGGTGGCACTTCTAGAATCCAAACACTCAATCTAGCATTGACTGAATTCACTCAATATTCTGATTTCTCTCTTTATGAATGTGCAAACCTTCTTCTTGGTAAGACTTGGATATATATATATATATATATATATATATATATATATATATATATATATATATGTAAGTTGGCAAAACCTAAACCTTTCGTGAATAGGTCTCTTAGTTGTAATAGGGTTTGAGTTGGCTTAAGATTCTTGTCTTTCCATGCGGCTTTATTGTCCTTGTAGGAGTGTGAAGTATCTTGATAAATATGGCAAAGGATCCTTCAAACTTGACCGCTAAGTCTTTACCATAAAACAAAATTCCTACTCACAGTAGGACTATGATCTGGAACATGTTCTTGGACCTGATCCAAGCACTTGGTTCTTTTGCCTCTGAATTTTCTCACTTATCTGAGATGTAACATGACCATAAACCTGTTTCATTCCCCATTTTCCGACAACGGTCTTTGATTTACACACACATAGAACATATCTGAAACCACTCAATCACTTGGTTCTCTGATCTATTCTTTACACTCATCTTTATGAAACAAGTGTGCAGACCAGATTTACTTGCCTTGTTCATTTACGTTGTCAATCATCAAAACTCTGATCTTATATGCCAACAATGTCAAACCTTGAAACAGGCACAAAGGTTTTAAGAAAATCAATTCCCTATTGTTGGGCATACCCCTTTACAACCAGCCTTGCTTTATGCTTGTTGAGTGTGCTATCTGAATTCAACTTAATCTTGAATACCCATCTAGTTCTAAAAACCTTCTTGTCGTGTGGTCTAGGTAAAACTACCCATGTATTATTCTTGTTAATCATATTGAGCTCAGCCTCCATTCAGGAATTCGTAATGCGTCATCAACACTTGCTGGCTCCAATATAGTTACATTGCATCTGCTATATATATCTTCAATCGATCTGGTACCTTTTATAAATATCATCAGAATCCTCTTCCTCTAAAATTGATTCTACTTCCTGGACAATGTGTTCTTGATTAATAATATGAAAAGAAGGGACAACAACTATCTTCTTCCAGTCCCACGCAACATCCTCATCAAATTTAAAACTCCTACTTACGTATATTTGCTATGAAACAGGATTTAAAATCCTATAGCCTTTAGAAGTGCTGATATGTCCCACGAATATTCCAACATCGGCACTTTTATCAAGTTTATCCCTTTTAACTCCAGCAATGTAATAACAGATATAGCCAAATACTTTAAGATGAGTGATACGCTCAAATTACACCTTTTATTAGCATAAAGCGGACGATGTCAAAAATAGTAATCCAACAAGGTTGGGGTCGAATCCCACAGGGAATATGGTGTGAAAAGGTTACTAAATCGTAGAATGCTTAATTTAGGTCTAATGTCATAATCCGATTATATTGGTAAAAGTTGGTTGTTTATGACTAATGGCTAACAAATTGCTTTGGATTGTAGTTTATGGTAAAAGAAATCAAGGTTGTGTCCCCTTTAGATAAAGTATATGATCATAGGTATTGATCTTGATATACTTCTAATGGATCGTTATGTGAATGCACTTAACCTCTATATGAATCTCTATTATTTCTCAATAAATAAAGAATATATCTTTCTATGATTTTCCCAAATATAAGAAAGTGAATATTGAAGAATGGTTAATTATGCCAAGTAAATTCTTCTCATTCCTAAGTGAATTTGTTAAACAAAGTTTAAAGCTTTGAGTTCTTGTTATTTATTCTTACCAAACCCTAATTGTTTTCCCAAACAAATCAAGGTTTATGGCTTTAATCAATGTTTGCAACCATTAATTATGAATGAAGAATGAAGAATAAATAAACCCTAACAATCCATTATGTATATATCAATCACAAATCCCAATTGTAAAACACCCATCATCGGGTTCACAACCCTAGCAAGGTTGTTTAGCTACTCATGACAAAGAACAAGAAATAAGAAATTGAAGAATTCATAATTGCTTACTTTTGATGAAAAAAGGAATTGATAATACTTGGATTGATGTTTTGAATATCCAAAGTAAAGAGAGTATTTAATGTTCTAAGTCAAAAGTCAAAATAATAACTGATACGAAATATAACCCTACATTGGGCTATTTATAGGTTTTGAAACATAAAAGTTACAAAATTACACTTTGGTCCCTGACGACATAAAATGCGGTCCGTATTTCACATTACGGACCGTAAACTAGTTTACGCCTTGGCCTTCCTTCAAAATCTGGGCAACTGCAACATCATAGATTACGGATCGTATTTTTATTTATGGGCATTCTGCTTAGTCATATTTCAACTTGTAAAATCTCAACTTTCTGCCAAGTGTCTTAATGTTAAATACGCTTTGAAATATGGACCATAAAGTGGAATACGGTCCTTAAAAGTTATTCGTATTTTAACATCTTCTCAGCATGCCTTTCTGTTACAACTTAACTTTAATTACGCCCAGGGAA
Organism: Lycium barbarum; assembly: GCF_019175385.1. Classification (NCBI taxonomy): domain Eukaryota; kingdom Viridiplantae; phylum Streptophyta; class Magnoliopsida; order Solanales; family Solanaceae; genus Lycium; species Lycium barbarum. The sequence continues at coordinate 84,856,005 of NC_083344.1, forward strand.
TACGACCCGTATTTGAGAATACGACCAATATTTTGTTATCAAGGCCAAATTCTGCACTGCAACAGTTTTCATCCCAAAATTGCTCCATTACCTGAAAAACACTAAAAACACATTAAATTGCCACTAACTTGCTTGAAAACAAGTAAAACTTCTCGTAAAAAGGCCTTAGATGTGTCATAATTTCCTGACACATCAACACCCCCAACTTAAAGTCTTTGCTTGTCCTCAAGCAAGTCATACAACACAACGACTCAATCTAACATCTAGATATAACAAAGTACTAATGTCTACAAAGTTTTTAACTTAGAACTACCGACACGCATGTTTGTCACCAATAACCACCTCAACTTTCTAAATCAGAACGATTCATACTAGGAACACTACAACTCACAGTGAAGTTTCAATTCATGTCATAACATTACTAGAGCATTAATATACACACAAACGTTGCTTTTTAGGGAATGCTTATAATTTCATCTGAATGTCCTCGCATAGACCAAAGAATGTCCTTCACACATATGTACAACACAATAGGGACTAAGACAAAGGAGAAGAGAAGTCACTCACTCTCATAAAGAAATTCACAGATTGCACTTACACATACCACAGGCTTGCCCTCATTTTCAATATTCTCATCTTTGCACATCTTAGTTATGACCACTCTTGGACTTTGTAGGGTTGTAATGTAGGCTTCGGGACGGGTAGGATACATTTGGTCAATTGTGGCTCACCCTCCTTGAACACTACACTTTTTCTTCTATTTTATTTACTCTTCTTACTTTACTTCTTTACTTTATCCTGTAGGATCGGTGTGACTTTATTGGACTAGCAGCAATAAAAAAAAAAACTTTTCATATTTTCCATATTTTTTTTGTTTTCAATACTATGCTTATCAACACCGAACCCTATACCATATAACTTCACTTCCACCCTCAACTTAGGCTTTCAGCCTCATTCTCCACAGAATTCACCCAACACTCCCCAACTTATTCATTTTTCACATTCATAATGTCAAAGAGGGACTTTGGTGCAAAAATAGGATTATTCAAAGAAAGGGTAAAGGCTCGTTAACGGCTATTCAAAGAAAATAAGTCACATAGGCTCAAAATGGGTAACTAGAGATCATTGTTCATTTATGTACGGACAAAAGCGTTTAGAAAGGGTTTCCAATTACACAAAGACGACCTAGGATCATTTCACAACCAATAGATCCTTAGAATGCAAACACGACTACTTGGGCAAGTTCTAGATTGCAAGCACAATAAGTGAACGAAACTAAAACTCACAACACAAAATGACAACATAATTCAGCTTAACACAACATCCCAAGCAGTTACTTATCGTGCTTGATACTCTCATATTTATCATGTCATGAAAAGAACCAATCACGTCAGTTCATGGTTATTCCTAAGTGTTCCTAAAAAATTTGAGGGGTTCCATTTTTTTTTTCATAAAACATCTTTCCAAATCATAAATTAACATGCCGTATGTTACTAAAGTACTACCATATAAGCCAAAACTACTCTATTCTACCTAAACACCCTAAACATGCCAGTTTCGACAACAAAAACCCCTCAGGAAAAGAACTCTGGCAAAGAAAAGCCGAGGGGATTCCTAAACACATATTTACACTCCCACCCTAAAAGAAAAATCAAGAACTGTCCTCAGTGCTTCAATTATAAGATCAAGAAAAAGGGAGTTGTACCTGGGCACCCTAGGCGTTGTGCGCATCTTGAGACTGGCCTGCCTCATCAGGCGGCTTACTACTAGACTCGCCTGATCGTCTCTGTGGCTCCACTAATGAATTATGGATGGCCTGCTATATCTCCTTTTCCGCCGTCTTCCTCAATTTCTTAGCCAGCTCCTTGGGATCCTCAGATGTCTCATGGGCCCTCTTGCATTTGTCTCAATAAAGGGACACAACATCCTTCTCCTCCTCCTCAGACTCCATCAGATCCAACACAGAAATTGTACTTGGTAAAGTGGCACGTGGAGCATTGGTACGGCTACTATACCTTGCACTTTAAGTGCCTCAATTTCCTTCTTCAGACTGTCTAACTCACTCCTCAAAGAAGCAGACCCCCACCGGGTGTGGTCTGCTCTAAAGCCACCAATATAGACTCAAATCCATTTAGTCTAGCCTAATATACCTCGTGCTTCTGCCGAAACTCCTCACAAATCTTTGTAGTAGCCTTCGTAATCAATGTCTCCACTATTTTAACCACCTTTGGTTTGAACTGCTACATGATTCTCCCTATCTGTCTTTCAGCCTTCACTACCTTGTATGCAATCTGACTATAGTTATCCTGGCTGAAATTAAGAAACTTCAAATCTGGATCTTCAGGTGCAGCTGACGCAGCTGCAGTGGCAGACCCTTAGGGAGGACCATGTGTGGCAGCTGTACCACGGGCTGTCGCGGCTGCGGAAGCCAGTGTATCTATCGTCTCAGCCGCAGCATCAGCACTCATGGCAACACTCTTTGGGACACCCGTAGTGGTAGCAGCAGGCTCAGTAGCAGTAGCATCAATAGTGGGCTCGATTGGATCATTCCCAAAAGCATGGCTTGGACTCAACTCGAGCTGAGTGTCGTCGTCATCACCAGACTGATCTACCTCATTATCATCCTTGCCCGGAACCTTATTTTCCTCCAATCTCCCCCATGGACAGTTTTGATGGTGTTGTCCCATTTTGGAAGCTCAAATATCCTCTCCCTTTTACACAACTCTGTGATAAGACACGAGAATACCATGGATTGCTAAGGCTTGTGTGCCCTCACATGCAGCTCCTCAGTAATTAGCTCCCCAATATCCATCGGATACTTTAATATAAAAGAGGCAATAGTGATTGCCTGACTGGTCGAAAGGGTGTTGTCAGCCAAAGTTGGATTGATCCGGTACCTAAGCAACGTCCACCAAAACTTGGCTTCCGTCGTTAAGAAACTTTTAGTAATCTTCACTCTCCCATTATCTATCCATTTCTACTTGTCTGGCTGAGATGTGATTGTAGCTGCAGTCCATTGCCTCACAGAATTCTTGTCTTTCCTTGTTCTCCTATCTAGGAATATGATCAAGTTGGTAGGGGCAACATAATCATTACCAAATAAAACTTTGTTGGTGGCCTTAGAGGAAATATCAACATGGGCGTTCCGGACAGTAACATTCTCCAACATACGAACTTCATGCCAAGCGCGGCTCGACTTTTTTAGATCATTCAACACAGCCCCATATGCAACATAAAACTCCCTCACCACGTGCGGACAATACTCTCCTGGCTCGTGAGTGAAGACATCCAACTAACACATCCTGACGGTCTCGTCAATCCGTGGATATGACGAAAGAAACTTGAAAATCAACCACCGCTCCTCAAATATGTTCCTCTGCGACTTGCCCCCATTTTCTGTCCCGACCATCCATTAGTCATATAACTCCTTTAAACCTTTGACCGAGAACCTAGGTTTTTCTTCCTCCAAACGTTTGGTCCGGATGGCTAATTTCTGACCTTCTGGTGGTGTATCATCATCCTGAGCCTAACTGGAACTTGGCTCCTCTGAGCCACTCTCTTGTTCAGTTTGTTGGGTCGCCCCCTTGCTTGCAGCTTCCGCGTCAGAATCCCCCTCTTCAGACTGGGAGACTTCAGACTCGAACTTGGACGGTGTCATGGTTGGGGGCGTAGATGTGCCTTATGGGGGGGCTATGACCTTTGGTGGACGTATAACCTCTCTGTACTCGGACCTTGAATTTTCTCCTTCAGAATTTGAGGGTTCATCCATCAATTTAAAGTCCAAGACCACTTGCTTTTTTTTGTCCTTGCATCGCGGCCCCGCTTTCCCTGTGGCATTTCTTTTCTGACCCATTCCTGCAAAAGACACATCCTATTAGTTACTATGAAACAACGAAACAAAAATGAAAATAAACAAACTGTACAAAAAAAATTGTTTTATTTGTGATCGTAAAGTTAAAATACGGACTGTAAAGTGAAATATGGTCCATAACTCAAGTCGTAATGTGCCATCTTATATTTTGGACTTCATTGTTTTTTTTTTAGCTTTTCAAACTTACGACTAAATACAGACCGTAAAGTGAAATACGATCCGTAACCTGAGTTCATCTTTTGCTGCATACAGTCACAGAAAGGATTTGTTTTGGGTGTTTAAGAAAATAATAATTTCATCAACTCTCATGGTTTCACATTGTTTACGGGGTTGGTTTACCCAGAATTCACCCAATTTCATACCAAATTCTTTTCAAGTACTTATGGTTCATGCTTTTGGTGGGCATAACAAAACTTGAAGTTTGAAATTCAAGATTTGGATTGCCCTCCAACCCATTTGGGTCTTAATAACAAACTTCCCATGAGAATTACAATCTTAGAACAAAATTACCCCAATACAAGATCATTAACCAAGAACACATTTCACAAACTCCTAGTCTAATCAACACCCAAAACTGTTTCATTCCCAAATTGAGTAAATTAAGAGTGGAAAGTCTCAATCATACCTGAAGTGATGAACAATAGATGACAACCATGAAGAACTTAAGAGGAAAATCAACAATGAGCAATTAAACCTAGGGCAGAGAGATTAGGGTTTAGAATTTGTTAAGATGGATGAATTTAAGAGTGTATAATGGTGTATTTATGGAGACGTGGGTGGAAGATCATGGGTCTGTGAGTGGAAGATCGTGGGTTTGGTTATTGAAGAGTAGGAGTTATGTTTGAAGTGGTGGGAATATGAAAAAAGGCGGTACTCTCTCTCTCTCTCTCTGCCGCTATTTAAGTCACTGCTATATATATATATATATATATATATATATATATATTAATCACTAAATACGGTCCGTAAAGTGAAATACGGAGACAGTGCACTGTGTTGTGTTATGAAGGATTATGACCAGGTTTACAGGCTGTATTTTGAAATACGATCCGTATACCATGGTCGTAATTTTTCATGTTGCAATACAGTGCTATTGTTATATGACATTGTTAAATACGTGTTGTTTTACGCCCCGTATTGTGAAATACGGTCCGTAAATCCAAGACGTATTTTGCAATGTTGCAAAATAGTCTATCTGATGCTTAACTTACCTGTTATTCATCAATGTTTTATGCAATATAGTCCTGCACCAAAACAAGTGTTACCTTATATGTTTTAGAACAAAATAAAATAAATATTACACTTGGGTTGCCTCCCAAGAAGCTCTTGATTTAACGTTGCGACACGACGGTGGTACCAATTCACTCCTGGTCGACATGCACCGGGTCAGCATTTGTTCCAAGGTGCTTCAACCGATATTGGTCAACAATTCTATCCCCATCAACCATTCCATGACAGTCCTTCAACCTCTGCCCATTCACCTTAAACGTCCGAGTTCCATCTCCGGACTTCAGTTCAATCACCCTATGGGGTGAAACACCTACCACCTCAAACGGACGAGACCACCTTGATTTTAGCTTGCATGGTAGCAGCTTCAACCGAGAGTTAAACAGCAAGACAGGATCACCCTTGTATAATTCTCGCTTCAGGATTTTCTTATCATGATACTGCTTCATCCTCTCTTTATAAAGTGCTGCACTTTCATATGCCTGGTACCGGAATTCATCCAACTCATTGAGTTGAAACAACCTGCGTTTGGTTGCCTCTTCCCAATCCATGTTCAATTTCTTCAAGGACCACATAGCCTTATGTTCAAGTTCAACCGGCAGGTGACAAGCTTTGCCGAAAACGAGCTTGAAGGGTGAAGTCACAATCGGAGTCTTAAAAGCAGTCCGGTAAGCCCATAGAGTATCATCAAGCTTGCGGGCCCAATCAGTTTTGTTTGCATTTACCGTTTTAGCCAGAATACTCTTGATCTCCTGATTGAAGACTTCAACTTGCCTACTTGTCTGAGGATGGTAGGGTGTGGCCACCCTATGTTTGACGCCATACTTCTCCATCAATCCCCCAAGGCTATATTGCAAAAGTGGGAACCACAATCACTGATTTTAGCCCTTGGAGTACCAAATCGAGTAAATATGTTCTTCTTTAAGAACCCCATGACACTCTTGGCCTCATTGTTAGGTAAAGTCACCGCTTCTACCCATGTCGATACACAGTCCACCGCAACCAAGATATACTTCATGCCACCAGAGCTTACAAAGAGTCCCATAAAATCAATCCCCCAGACATCGAACACCTCCACTTCCATCACAAAGTTCATAGGCATCTCTTGCATTCTGCCCATACTCCCTTGCCGCTGACACTGATCACATGACCGCATTAATAGATTTGCATCATAAAAGATAGTCGGCCAGTATTAACAGTATTCAAGCACTTTAGCGGCAGTTCGGTTACCAATATGATGACCCCTAACTGGAGAGTCATGGCATGCCTTAGGAATCGCCATCACTTCACTTTCGGGAACACAATGTTGAATGGTATTATCAGCGCATGTTCAGAACAAGTATGGCTTGTTCCAATAGTATTGATGAGAATCCTGCAAGAACTTCTTCTTTTGGTATGCCTTGATCTGCTATGGAATTATGCCTGTCACCAAATAGTTGGCGATATCTGCGTACCATGGTGCCACCTTTATTGATACAGCCAACACCCTCTCATCTGGAAATGCATCATCGATATCTAGCTCATCCGAAGGTCTCCCGGTTTCTTCAAGCCGAGAGAGATGGTCAGCAACCTGATTCTCAGTTCCCTTGCGGTGTTTCACGTCGAAGTCAAACTCTTGCAACAACAACACCCATTGGATCAATCGCGGCTTAGCTTCCTTTTTCGCCATCAGGTATCTCAATGCAGCATGATCAGTGTATACCACGATTTTGGACCCCAACAAATAGGCCCGAAACTTCTCAAAAGCAAAACCTATTGCGAGCAGCTCTTGCTCTGTCACTGTGTAATTCATCTGAGCAGCATTCAATGTTCTGCTTGCATAATAGATCGAGCACATGATTTTATTATGTCTTTGGCCTAGCACAGCACCGATAGCAAAGCCACTTGCATCACACATCAATTCAAACGATAGAGACCTGTCAGGAGAAACAATAGTAGGGGATGTGGTCAACCGCTCCTTCAATTCATCGAATGCCTTTCGGCACTTCTCGTCAAATTCAAACTTAGCCTCTTTTTCAAGAAGCTTACACATCGGGTTAGCGATTTTTGAGAAATCCTTGATGAAATGCCTATAGAAACCGGCGTGTCCCAAAAAGCTATGGAGGCGGAGGAAGCGTATAAATCACATCAATCTTTGCTTGATCGACCTCAATCCCTTTTTCAGAGATTTTATGACCGAGGACGATCTTTTCCTTCACCATGAAGTGGCACTTCTCCCAATTCAGCACCAGATTAGTCTCCTCACAGCGTTTAAGCACTTGACCCAGATGGCCAAGACAGTCATCAAAAGAATCACCAACAACCGAGAAGTCATCCATGGATACCTTGAGAAAGTCCTAGACCATATCAGAAAATATTCGACATCATAAACCGCTGAAAGGTAGCCGGTGTATTGCAAAGACCAAAGGGCAGTCTGCTGAACGCAAATGTCCCATACAAACAAGTAAAAGTCGCCTTCTCTTGATTTGCCAGGGAGATGTTGATCTGATTGTAGCCCGAATACCCGTCAAGGAAGCAATAATAAGATCGCCCCGCTAGCTGATCAAGAATTTGATCAATAAAAGGCATAGGGAAGTGATCCTTGCAAGTGGCAGTGTTAAGCTTGCGATAGTCCATGCAAACTTTCCATCCGGTGACAGTCCTCATCGGAATCAGCTCATTCTTTGCATTGGGCACCACTGTGATGCCGCCTTTTTTGGAACGCATTGGGCTGGGCTCACCCATTTACTGTCAGCAATCGGGTAAACCACTCCAGCATCTGAACAGTTGATGATTTCTTTCTTGACGACTTCTTGCATGTTCTCATTCAGTCTCATTTGATGCTCCACACTCGGCTTGCTATCCTCTTCCAACTGGTTTTATGTTCTCAGATCCCAGAAGGAATTCCTCGAATGTCAGCAAACTGTGAAAGGGGCTCTCCGCCCTTTGACTTAGCTTTTCAAATCTAAACTGTGGGTTTAGATTTGAAAAATCATGGTCCTCCAACTAGTTTTATATTCACAGATCCCAGAAGGAATTCCCCGAATGTCAGCTATGGAGGAGGATAGCAAGTCGAGTGTGGAGCATCAAAGGAGACTGAATGAGAACATGCAAGAAGTCATCAAGAAAGAAATCATCAAATGTTCAGATGCTGGAGTGGTTTACCCGATTGCTGACAGTAAATGGGTGAGCCCAGCCCAATGCGTTCCAAAAAAGGCGGAACAAGGAATGGTGAATGCCCACATAACAAGGAATGGTGAATTCCCCAGGATCTCCTTTTTTCTAGACAGTAGTTGTTGAAATGATGGAACTCACAGTGTGAGTCAAACCCACAGTTTCATGCTGCACCATCTTTTTCTTGGTCAACAGGTCCTTCAAGTACTTAGCAAAACCGGGCATCTCTTTGACAGCTTCCAAGAAAGGAAAATTCAGAGATAATTGCTAGGAAAATTCAAAGATAATTGCTTCAGCTGATCATAGATTTTTTCGAACGTAGCATCTTCCATTTTCTTTACCAACCTCTGAGGAAAGGGAGGTTTAGATTTGAAAAGCTGAGTCAAAGGGCGGAGAGCCCCTTTCACAGTTTGCTTGCTCTTGTCATCAACCTCCTTCGAAATTTTTGGAATATCAACAACTTTCTCATCATTAGGATTCTCATCAACAGTAATTAGTGCTTCAGACTGCACCTCTTCCTCTTCATCAATCGGCTCGAGCTCAACAACCTTCTTTTTAGCACCTTAGAGTATTTTACCACTCCGAGTACTAATGGCAAACACACGGTCTACACCGCTTCCTTCATTCTTCGAATTTGAAATAGTGTCACTAGGAAGTCCTCCCTTTTTAGGAGGGTGCTGCCTTCTAGAAATATCACGCATCTGTGACTCGAGCTTCTAAATAGCTGCTGTATGGGATCCCACTGTCTCCGCTAGCCCAGATAACGTCCTTTCAGACTTGCTTTGATTTGCCAAAACCTTCTCAAGCATTGTCACAACTCTCAAACTACCTTACTCTATTGACTTCCCTTTCGATGGAATGTAAGGATTTGAACTCTTATTCCCAAAATTGTTGTTATTGTTGTAGCTCCTTTGGTTCGCACCACCATAATTATTATTGTAGTTCTCTGGATTGTTGTTGTTATAGGTACCTTGGCCTTGCTGAGGTCTCCATTGATTCTGATTTTGGTAACCCCCTTGGTAATTCTGCCTTTGATAACCCCCTTGAGGATTGTTCACATAGTTAGCATCCTCAACCTGCATATGAGGTCCCTCGTGATATGGACCCTCTTGGACTTGGTACATCCCCTTCGGCATGCCTGACTCATCTTCACAAATATTTACCTTCTTGATCTGGGTGTCATCAAACTTCTTGGTCAGCAATGAAATATTTGTTGCAAGCCGAGCCAATGTTTGTTGAGTATCTTGATTCTCCTTCACCATATTCTGGATCATGACACTACCATAGGGCACAACATCGTCATTGTTCGAGTGCCAAGCCTGATTGTGCGTAGTCAGCCTGTTAAGTATATTGGTCACTCGTCGGTAAGATTTATCCATAAAACGATGATCAGCTGCATTGTTTGCAATTGATTGCATCACGGGATCCAACCCTGGATAGAACTTCTCCATTAATATGTGATCCGAAAAACCATGACTTGGAAACTTCTGCAGATATTCTTTAAATCTCTCCCAAGCTTCATATACTTGAGAAAGACTGCTACCATCTCTGCCAATGTAGTAATAGAATTTCGAGGTAGCTTCTCGAACCATGCTCTTGCATCTCCAGCTAAGGAGTATTTGAAAAGCCTCAGCCGAATAACATCCTGTGAAACGTTCTTCTGGATGTGATGAGCACATACATCCACAAAGTTCTGCAAATGGCGTCAAGGGTCATTCTTGGTAGAATTCCAGAAGTAGCCTTCAAGCTTCAACAATTGGTAGAGAGAGGAGTCAATTTTTACACTTGTAGCCCCAACCCGAGGATGAACAATAGCAGATGCATAGTCCTCCTCAGCAACAAGATCAGCGAAGACATTCTCTTCATCTGTTTCATTCTCATGCTCATTCAATCGACCATCTTGGTTACCAGCTGCTGCACATTGGTTTTGTTGATTCTGATTCATGTTCACCTGGTTTACAAGGAATAGCAAACAAGGTGTGATGGAATAAGCAAAAGACTTCAATCAAAGCAGATACTATTTAGTAATTTCAAAATCGTAGTCCCCGGCAATGGCGCCAAAATTTGATACGCTCAAATTACACCTTTTATTAGCGTAAAGCGGACCCAACAAGGTTGGGGACGAATCCCACAGGAATATGGTGTGAAAAGGTTACTAAAATCGTAGAATGCTTAATTTAGGTCTAATGTCTTAATCTAATGATTTTGGTAAAAGTTGGCTGTTTATGACTAATGGCTAACTAATTGATTTGGATTGTAGTTTATGGTAAAAGAAACCAAGGTTGTGTCCCCTTTAGATAAAGTGTATGATCATGTGATCTTGATATAATTCTAATGGATCGTTACATGAATGCTCTTAACCTCTATATGAATCTCCATTATTTCCCAATAAATAAAGATTATCTCTTTCTATGATTTTCCCAAATATAAGAAAGTGAATATTGAAGAATGGTTAATTATGCCAAGTAAATTCTTCTTATTCCTAAGTCAATTTATTAAATAAAATTTAAAGCTTTGAGTTCTTGTTATTATTCTTACCAAATCCTAATTGTTTTCCCAAACAAATTAAGGTTTATGGCTTTAATCAATGTTTGCAACCATTAATTATAAATGAAGAATGAAGAATAAATAAACCCTAACAATCCATTATGTGTATATCAATCACAAAACACCTATCATTAGTTTCACAACCCTAGTAATAGTGTTTAGCTACTCATGACAAAGAACAAGAAATAAGAAATTAAAGAATTCATAATTGCTTACTTTTGATGAAAAGAGGAATTGATAATACTTGAATTGATGTTTTGAATCTCCAAAGTCAAGAGAGTATTTAATGTTCTAAGCCAAAAGTCAAAATAATAACTGATACGAAATAAAACCCTGCATTGGGCTATTTATAGGTTTTGAAACATAAAAGTTATAGAATTTTACTTTGGTCCCCGACGACATAAAATACGGTCCGTATTTCACATTACAGACTGTAAACTAGTTTATGCCTTGGTCTTCCTTCAAAATCTGGGCAGCTGCAATATCATAGATTACAGACTGTATTTTGATTTACGGTCCGTATTCTGCTTAGTTGTATTTTAACTTGTAAAATCTCAACTTTCGGCCAAGTGTCTTAATGTTAAATACGCTTTGAAATACGGATCGTAAAGTGGAATACGGTCCGTATAAGTTGTTGTATTTTAACATCTTCTCAGCATGCCTTTCTGTTACAGCTTAACTTTAATTACGCCCAAGGAATACGGCCCGTATTTGAGAATACGGCCAATATTTTGTCATCAAGGCCAAATTCTGCACTTCAATAGTTTTCATCCCAAAATTGCTCCATTACCTGAAAAACTCTAAAATCACATTAAATTGCCACTAACTTGCTTAAAAACAAGTAAAACTTCTCGTAAAAGGGCCTTAGATGTGCCATAATTTCCCGTCACATCAATGAGCAACCGATGGCTTGGTTCGAATCCATGCTTCATATGGAGTTTTCCCTTCAACAGCTTATGTAGGCAATCTATTCTGAAGATAAATGGCAGTATTCACAGCCTCAGCCTATAGCATCTTAGGCAAACCTTTCTCAAATAAAATACACCTAACCATATTCATGATAGGCCTATTTTTGCTTTCACTTATGTTGTTTTGTTGTGGTGTGTAAGTGACTGTAAGTTGATGATGAATTCCTGCTTTCTGAAGAAATTCCTTGAATTGATTGGAAGTAAACTCACTCCCATTATCAGACCTTAAGATTTTTATCAAAGAGCCACATTGATTTTCAACAGTTGCTTTAAGCTTCTGAAACACATCAAATACTTCAGGTTTATTTTTCAGAAAATAAACCCAGCAAAACCTCGTAAGATCATTAATAATTAAAATAAAATATTTTTTTCCACTATAATAAGGAGTGTTCATAGGTCCACACACATCAGTGTATATTAGTCTGAGCTTATCGGTAGCTCTCTAGGCTTGATTTATAGGAAATGATGATTGACTTACCTTCCCAATTTGACGAACTCCCCATATATTAGAGGGTTCATTTATAAAAGGCATATCTGTCACAAGTTCCTTATTTTGCATCATTTTCAAAGATTGAAAATTAGTGTGGCCAAGCCTTTTATGCCAGATATAACTTTCATCTTGTATGCCGATATAAGCTCCAATCTAAGTATGTTTCCAATCAAGAGGGAAACTTATATTATTCATTTTGACTGAGACCAAATTTATACCAACTAGATCCATGATTTCACATGCTTTATTTTTAAACAACAATGCATAATTATTATCAAGCAACTGGAGAACACTGAGAAAACCTTGGCTAATTCTAGGAACAAATAATACATCAGATATAAGCCTTGTACGAGAGAGTTTGAACAACAGCTGCTCCTTTGCCCTTTGTATCTACAAGTCTGCCATCTCCAAGCTGACCTTAGAAAAATAATTTTTGTCCAAATTTTCAAAAATCTTCATGTTAGATGTCATATGATGTGCTCATTCACTATCAACAAGCCACACATCATCTTGAGTTGCCATATTGCATTCTCCAACAATAGAAGCAACAAATAACTTCTCTTCATAATCGTTAGCATTTTCAATAACTTAAGCTTGCTGGGCTTGAACTGGTTGCACTTGAGTTTGCTGGTTTTGATTTTTTTTTTTGCACATCTTATCCACATGACTGATTTTCTTGCAGATCCTGCATCGAACTCCAGGTCTGTACTAGTAAAATTTCTCCATATGGTTGGTCTTTTTACAATAGGGACACTGTGGGTACTTGGATATTCTAAATCTACATCTGTTGTTATATTAATCCTTCTTCTCCTTGCCATATCTTCCATTTAATTTCCTTTTAGATTCACCATCAAATTGAGCTTTGGACATTTGAACAACCACAAGAGGAATTTCACTTGAATTATGTTCTTATCTAAAAGCTTTCCTTCGCTTCACAGCTTGAAGAGCATTAGAAAGTTCATTCAATGTGAGCTGAGACATATCCCAAGCATCTTCAATTGAGGATATTTTTGCTTCAAATTTTTCTAGAAGCGTCACCATCGCCTTCTCAACAATCCTCTTCTCTTCTATTGTCTCTCCTAATAGCTTGGTCTGATTAACAATTTTCATGATTTTATCAATATAATCTTTCACCTTTTCAGTCTCTTTCATTCTTAACATCTCAAATTCTTTTATGAGATTTATAAATTGCATCAACCTTGTCCTATCACTGCCCTAAAATTCTTGCTTCAGCATATCCCAAACCTCTTTGGCAGATTCACATGTCATGGTCCTCGAGAAAATTGACTCTGAGACTGCCGCATGAATAAAAGATAACACTTTTGGACCTTTTTCCATCTCTTCTTCATGATTTCTGATCTGTTGAAAAATTGGGTTTGCTCTCAAAGGTTCTAGAGTGTTGTCTTCCTCAACATACTTCATAATCCAAGACCCTTTAAGTATGTTTTCATATTCATTGCCCCCACCTGGTAGTTCTCTCCATTAAAGATAGGGGTGAAAGAGAAGTGTTGATGGAACAATGTGAAGAGAGTGGACAGATAAACTTGGTGGGTGATCTTGCTAGTTTTAAAAAAAATAACAGTCCCTCAAAGATCAATTACACTCTGATACCAATTGAAGGAGAAAAGAGAAAACAAACATGAAAGAGAAGAAGGTAATCTGGAGAAATATGGAGCGAATTTTCATTCATACAGCAAAGGTATTTTGTACAAAGAGTACATAAAGTGGAGTCTATCAAATCCTAGAAATTGACTCCTTATATTATTCTTAAATAAAGCTCCACCACACATCACATCTAACTTCCGAATTCGAGAACTTTACAACAAAATAATTCAAAAGTTACAACAAAATATCAAGACAAATTTGCTAAGTTGACAACACTTAGCATCACATACAAAATCATCACCATTCACCAGTTTCATGTAAAAGCCATGTAGGAAATTGTTCATCCCAAGAAACTCCTTCTACTAAAGTCTTCGAAAAAACTAGCTAGATGGTGACTACACCTATTTTTGTTCCTTCTAATAAGAAAAGTCGAACTATATTTTGGGTGTTGAAGCTGCCTGATATCTTCATATACGTTTTGTACAGTCCAAGGTGTTGACTTCGTCCCTGAGTTATCATTATCAATTACTTTACATTCGATAGATATGAACTTTCCTCCATCCTTTATTAACCGCAATCTGCAATGCCTCTCTAACTGCAACTGCTTCAACAATGATTGACTTTCAAATTAACAGAAGTGGGGAACCAAAGGCATGATATATCAAACCACAAGCATCAACTGCCACAACACCAATACTGAAATTTCATGTCTCCCTTTGCACACCTGCATCCATGAAACATAATCTCATCTTGACAAAATATTAATTACTCATCAATCAAAGATGTATCATTTTTAGGATTGTTAATAGAGTCAAGGTATTTAGACTCATGATAATTAAATAATGCATGTGACACAATATTAGAAACATCTGACATTTCATTATTAAAGGCACAATTATTCTTAGCTTTCCAAATAAACAATATTAGATGCACAAATAAGTTCAAAAAGTTCAATGAATCTGGAAATTGCTTAATATTCAAAATAAAAGATCATACCACCAACTAGCAAAATATCAACTCTATGAATATTAGGACATAATTCATGACTCATTTTCTAGACATCTAGAGATCTAGGGCAGTGAAAGAACATATGTCCGGCTGTCTCTTCTTCCATACCACATACCATAAATGTAGCATCTTGAAGCCTTAGCCTCTTCGCCAGCACACGTTTTACCAGTAAGGTATTTGTCAAGTACTTTCTCAAAAAATGCTTTAGTTTATTCTTAATCTTCATTTTTCACACACCCAACCAAAATGTTTTTGGGAAGGACTGCTTACTCGATTCATCATTTCTCCCTTCTTGTGCCTCCAATGAAGATTTTGCTAAGTGGTAACCTGATCTCATGTCATAAGTCTCAGATATTGTAAAGTGCCATAACAATCTAGCTTTCTTATCCAATCTAGGCAAAGGAAGAGAAAGAATAGCTTCATATAGAATAGCTTCATATCACGCTCACGAAATAAACCATGTAGCATACATATTTTCCAAGTTGAGCTCTCGCATTCAATCGAATCTAAAATCATTAACCCATGTCACAATCACCACATATTGTAACAAGGTAGAAGTTATCGTCCTTAGGTAGCTATGGATCAGTCTAGGCATTCACAAGTGAACCATTAGCACTGTTCCATCTCACTCCCTTTTGCAAGAGGTCTCTTCCCTCATCAAACTTCTCCAAATCCATGAAAATGATCCTTTCACTTCTACAGTTATAAAAGAAGAATTTGGGAAATATTTTCTTTTAAAAACATTGGTCATTAACAACTCTGAACTTTTCAATAGTCTCCATTCCATTTAGCTAATAAAGTCATATTAAAAGCTTTTAAATCTTTAAATCCAAGGCCCCATTTGCTTTTTGATTCACAAAATCATGCATCTTTCGTACCCCCTCGTCTTGCCCCCACCAAAATCTATTAAAAAAAAAGACAAGATCTCTTTACACAATTCATCAGGCATTTTAAATCATGTCAACACATATGTGGATATAGCCGAAAGGACCGGTTTAAACAATACTTCTTTCCATGTTGGTCTTAAGAATCGTTTCTTCTAACCCTTTATTTTTGTCCGAACTCTATCCTTGATAAAAACCAACATATGCTTCTACGATCTTCCCACCACTGTCAGCAGGCCCAAATACATATCATTGGTAAATATTTTCATATTTCTAGCACAAAACAAATCTCTTCCTGTTCTTGACTTGTTGTATTCTTGCTAAAAAAACTGCATATTTATCCGTGTTAATCAATTGACTTGAACATCTAGCATAATTCTGCAGAATCGTTTGGACTTCATATGCACTTTGTGTCGAGGCGTCACAAAAAAAGAAAGAACCACATGCAAACAACAAGTGAGAAACATGCGGCTCATTCCTATTCAATTTTAAACCAACTAGTACATGCTCCTCAGCATGTTCTAATAACAACGACAACCAACAAAAAAGTATGGTGAAAGCGGATCTCCCTGACTCAACCCTCTTGATGGAAATACATTACCTTTTATCTCTCCGTTCAAATTAAAAGAGAAGGATGTAGAAGATATACATTTCATTATCCATCCCACAAATTTCTCATGAAAAACCATATGAATCATTATTTGCATGATTAGCCCCATTCTACTCAGTCATAAGCTTTCGAAATATCTTAATTGTCATGAACTTTTTTTCCCTTTCCTTTTATTCCCTATAAGCTAAAACCACATTATCTATGATTTGTCTTCAACTCACAAAAGCTGGCTGATTAGGGGAAATTTAAAAGAGGCTTCATCCTACTGGCTAAAATTTTACCACTATTTTGTAAATTGTAGTACGCAAACTAATTGACCTATATTGATACACCGAAACTAGAGCTTTACACTTTGGAATCAATGTGATCCATGTCCTATTCCAGGACGATGGCAAAGATCTTGTTTAGAAAAAAATTCCTCATCGCTTGAAGCACATCATCTGACATAATCGACCAATATTCTTGAAAAAAATAAAGGGTCGTACGGTCAACTCCTGAAGCTTTAGTTGGGCACATTGAGAACACTGCTTTCTTCACTTCCTCAATGGTAGCTTCCCCAATTAATTTCCTATTTATATCCTTGGTAATTCCAATAGGAAATCCCGTATCGTATTCTTTGATTCTGGTTTTGATTTGGTAAATAAATTGCAATATAATTTTTCAACCTCACCACTAATTCCTTCCTTTTCATACACACTCTATCCATCCTCTCTTTGTAACCCTTATATTAATTTTTTCCTTCAGCTACGATTGCCATATGAAAGCAAGAAATATTTTACCTTCAGACAATCATTATACTCTTGATTTCTGTCTCCAAATTAATTACTCATCGTTATATCCTGACCTAGTTGTTTTTTTTCTTTCAAGATTGCTATTCTTTTGAAATCAATTTCCTCAGAGTCATTTCGTAAAATCTCAATTTGCTTTTATTTTTTATATATATATTTTTTATCTCCCTTATTTTCTCCCTCGAGTTCATTCCTCCTTTTCTTAACCAGACCAACAATGTAAAGTTCCACTTACGAGCTTTCCAACACACTTTAAATTGTCTAGACCCATCAATCTCTCTTCCTCAAGCTTGCCCTATAATATCCTTTATCGTTTCCTCCTCAACCCACCTTTGAGCAAAATAAAATCTTTTTTTCCATTTTCCCTCATTGGTTCGGTAGAACATAATAACATAGAATGATCAGACGCCTCATTTTGAATATGAAGTACATTTGCTTGGTCATACGTTAACCGCCAATCAAGAGAAGCACGTACTCTATCTAACATTCTTGAATTACCCCTCATCCCTCCTAAAGCATCACCATGTCCATGGTTTACCCTTATATCCTAAATTTATTGCTCCCATATACAAAATAAAATTTTTTAAATCATTATACGTCCATTTATCCCTAATTACTCTACCTACTATTTTTTCTGATTGGTCAATAATATTATTAAAATCCCACAAAATTACCCAGATAAGACTCCAACTTAAAGATTTAGCATGCTGTTCATTCCATTGTTCTTTCCACACATTTCTATTAGTACTAGCACTGACATATATATACACCAAAACATGAAATTATTTAGACCGACAAGTTGGTACGACGAAATTTGGATTAAATTATAGGTTATTAACATGTTGACCAAGTCAAATTTTGGTTAATAAAGTCGGATTAATTATTTAAGTCAAAATTACATGACTTGAATGAATTTCAAATTGCATTTGAGTTAGTCCATTAAGTTGACAAGATAAGTCCAATCCATGTTCTTCAAGCCCAAGGCCCGCTAGAATTACTTGGGGACCAAAATACCCCCAAGCTCTAGCTCACACCAATATAAAGGGGTCACACATCTCCTTTTGAAGACATCTTGAAATGGACATAACATCTTGACTAGAGGCAAAGGAGAGCAGCAACATCTACATAAGTCTTCTCCAAAGGTCTTCAATAAGAAGAAGAGTTCGAGAGACACAATCCAAAGTGCTGCTCAAAGTTCTTCCAAGATTCAACACATCAATAGAAGTCCATCCTTCATTCGAGAGACACGCTACATTCGCCCTCGAATCAAGGCGGACAACACGGAGATTAGAATCAAGAGATACATCCAGAGTTGTACTCACAAAATAATCAATAAAATAATTTTTTCTTACATTTGTTTTATGATTGCAGTTATTTATTTTCTGCTAACAAAATTTGTCATGAACAGTTGTATGTATAGACCATGATAATCAATAATAAAAATTAAAAATAATATTCATATAATTAAAGTAAAAACAAACGAATAAATGATATATTCAACAAAATAATACGTAAGAATAGGTAGCTTTGTCTCATTAATACTGAAAATTACATGTTTGAACCTTGAAAGAGATGCTTCCAATAAGAATTGTAAAATCTGAAAGAAATTTTATAAGTTGCATTAGCAAATAAATTTGTACCTTTTCTTTTCTTGTTTTTGAATTTTATTCTAAGAAACGTAGATCTTGCCTATTTTTATTTACAATACCAAACGCACATATATTAATTAAGAATATACACAATATTTAAGTCGCAATTGACTGATTAATTATATACAAGAAGGTGAAATCAACTAAAATATATAATTTACGTAAAATTTCACATCAAAATATTTTTAGACTGTGAAGATTAATGTATCTTTCTTTGTCAAAGTTGTTTGAAATCATTTTTTTTTATGACAAGGGAATCCGCAGCCGCATCCACTATCCTTCCGGTGCGCACAAGGCAAATCCCGCTCATGTGCTAATAATAGCCCGCAAACCACACAGAAGAGATAATCGCACTAGGCAAGTTTCCTGCTGTTGTAAGTAGAGAGTTTTGAACCTGAAACCTCCGCTATGAAAGCCCCATGCTCAACCAACTGAGCCACTCTTGCGGGTTCAATTTTTTATATTTATAAGTTACATTAAGGCGAATCATCTAAACTTTTAACAGTCTAATTTAAGAGAAAACAAAATATAAAATTTGTCCAAACTGGTAAAAGAATGTGATACATGAATTAACATTTAAAGAGTCAATTCTACAAACTGTAAATAGTTTAGATACATGCATTGTAACAGCTTCTTTAAAACTCTAAAGTGGAATTTTAAATTTCAAGACATTTATAGTTTATATTTTAAAATTAACTGTTAAATGAATAATTTTATTCTTAAAGGACATAAAAGTACATCAACTTTTAATGAATACTTATTTTAATAATTTAACTTTTAACTTAGAGACTTCTCACTTATAATAATAACATTCACAAAAAATTTCAAACACGATATGAAGAAACCGTAACTCGATAAACCTATGAATATGTTTTGACATGTTCACGCATGCATACACTGATAAAAGAAGAAACCCATTGAGAAAACTCGACCAAATTAAAAAATGTAAGAGCATTTAAAACTAGAAATGTTGGAAGAGTAGAATTAATGGTGGCCGGAGCTGTTATAATTACTTCAACAAAAACTGTAATTTATTTAGTTTCTTTTACTCTGTGACACCCAATCCATCATTGGCAATAATACTAAATCTCTCGAAAGCATTGCATTCTACAATTAATTAATCTAATAACTAGTAAATTTTTCCGCGCTTCGCGTGGCCAAAAAGAACAAAAAGTAAAACAAATTGTATTGTCCTCAACCGTGTCAGAATTTGTGATATTGATTAATGTTACTAAATGAACTCCACTACATCAATATCTCCGAAAGTATTTTGTCATGAAATATAGTACACTTTCTTTTCCACTTATATGCATATTATAATAGTAAATTTGTTTGCGCTTCAATGATATTAGTAAATTCATACTTTGTTAAATGCGAATTGCTGAGATCATATAATATAAAAGTACCAAACCCTAACAAAATCTGGATGTGTACATCTCTTAATTAAAAAAAAAAAAAAAAAAAAAAAAAAAAACAAACAACAACAACAACACATATTTTAGGAGCCAATGAAACTGAGTAGAGGTATCTGCTCATATATATACAACACTCATTTGTGAAATCAAACTCATCATTATTCAAAAATTAATTGGAGAACCAAACAGACAATATAAAAGTATTAGATTTAACTAAATTCCATACGTACACATGCAATATAATCTATATATAATATAAAGCTAGGCATATACAAGGTGATGTGACACCTCTCTATGACCTCCATTCCTATTTATCTTTTTTCTCATTTTTTTTTGCATTTTTTCTTCATTTCTCTATATAATCTACCAATTAAATGGATTAACAAAAGCCTTAAATATTCTTAGACAATAAATCCAAGTAACGTCATTGAGTAAAAAATGATTACACATGTTTAGACTCCATTATGGAGAATAACTGCTCCCGTTACATGCCAATATTAAACCTGCCAAGCATTAGGAAAGTTTAAAAGTGGCAGCACTTTTATCTTCTTGTTATAGGAAAATAAAAGTTGTCTTTTATGATGCTTTGAGCGTTCATGTGTTTCTTTCTTTGGCAATTAAACACAACTTGATATTTTAGTATCATGCAATTTGGGAATTAAGCCTCAATAAAAGATAACTTTTATTTTCCTATCAGAAGAAGATAAAAAGTTATTCACACAAGAAAAGAATCTGTGCCAAAAGCACACACTTCTAAAAAATCATAATCCACCCACACATCATTTGATTCCGTAAAAATCCGTCATCTAAGATAGGAGGACAAAGGCTGACTTTCAAGATCTAAATATAGAACTTACAAAGCAATATTTTTTATTGCACTTGATAAAATCAAGTGAAACTTCCACAGATTTTCAACCAATATAGCAATAATTGCCAAAAAGCCCTTCAAGTCTCAAAAGCAAAGTCAAAAGAGAAAAAAGAAAAGAAACTAATCAAGCATGAAGCTTCTTACCATTGAAATTTCTCACAATGATTGATTTCTCCTCGGGTGATTCCTTACTGCCTTGGGTACCAATTGAATTTTACGAATTTTTTCCATGATAGAAAATGTTGTATTATAATGACCTTTGCAAAGAACTAATAACAACCAAGTTAATTAGGCTTTTAATTTTCAATTGAGACATACAACGGTTAACTTTTAATTAGTGGTGGCTTTTGGCCTTCTAAATAGTAAATATTAAATTGCATTGAATCAAAACAATAAGGGAAAATTGCAATTAAGGGGAACGACTGTACGTTGGTTATTGATAGTGGCTGGAGAGTGGGGTATTAATTATTAAGCCATTTAATTAATGTAGTTACAATAAGATACATAAAAATAGGAGAATTTTTTTTAAAAAAATTAGGAAAAAGCTTAAAAAGAAAGGAAAAAAAAAAATATCAATGGAGGTCATAGATAGATGTCATATCACCTTGTCTATGCCTAGCTTTATATTATATATAGATGAGGCATGAGAGGATATAACTTGTATACAAAGAAACACATTCAACAGAAGGAAATTAAAAATAGCTTGTATTTACCTCCAAATGTGGCACCATGGTTGTTTGAGCAAACTCGAATATAGCAACAGTGATGGAGACAGTAAACATTCTTTACTAAGGGTGTCATCCTAACACCGCTTCACCAAATTTTGTTTTACATATACGTAAATAGTTTTTTTTTTTTCTAAAGAAAATGTGTATGTATACAACAGACCGACTGTTAAGACAGATTAAATGTTTTGGAACATGATGTAAAACTTTAAAGCCCTCATACTCCTCCATCGATCCAAATCCACTTACAAGACGAATCGCGATAATAGGCTGACATCGCTTCTGCAAAATTCTTCACACGCCATTAAATGATAATTACCTTAGTTTAAAAGTGATATAGAAAACATATCAAATCAACGCATCGTAATCACATTACACACAAAAAGAAGAAACATAAAAGCCAAAAGGAATGGGACAGGTGGATAGATGGTGATGGGGAGAGGCGAATTTAAAGCGACTTTGATTAGTTCCACTAGATTTACTTCTGTCACTTCGAACCAATATATGCATAATGATATTACAGCTTGTTGATTTGAAAAACACAATAACTCTAAATTTAAAGTACGTTTTAGATAATAAGAATATATATATATATATATATATATATTCTTTTTTTTTTTTAAAGGGAGAGGAGAGCTAAGGTTGAGATGAGAAAGTGGTATGCTTGGCTCCCCGTACGCCACCCGCTGATCAGCCAATCAAAGAAGCTGCAGATTGGTGAAAGCGTGTGGCATACAGGGAGTCAGGCACATCCTTGTTTTGCACCTTTTTTTTGTTTTTCACCTGGTGTTCGGTATACGCATTGAGGCCTGAATAACTCTTTATGTCTCCAGTTCTAAGTCATTTTGCACCATTCTATTCCTTCACCAAAGCTGTCTCTGACTAAATAACCAAAAATTTCTTCTTTAAGTGAGGGGAATAAGGAGGGGAAATACTTTGATGCTAGGAAAAGGATTGGCAATGAGAATATATAAAGGTCAAGATTATGGGCTGGTTAGTTTATTACCACGTACATAATAATGTACCGTTAGTCTACTTTCCTTACAAGACATACAAGTTCAAATTTTTGAAATCACGGAAGATAAAAGAAATATACCATAATCTGATGCTAAAATTACTCTTATAACCACAGCCAATTAATTTGTGCGGTGAGATGATTGAGATGCCTCCATTCTTGATCAAAAGTTTCGGGTTCATACTTTGAAAATGAATTTTTTGATAGTTGAGAACTTTACCCCCTTAATTTTTCGTATGACATTACTCGGCGTGAATTTAGATTAGTTGGATTAATGAATTTCAAACGCGGAATATTATTTTAAAGAAAATCAAGAGACCCCCACCACTACTATCGAGCCCTCCACCCATCTTTTTCTATGATCAAGTCCTAATTCACTGTTTAGCTTTTCCTAAGCCGACAAGATCAGCTTCCACCAAAGTTTTGATTAGGTAAAGCAAGGAAAATATATTTTTTAGACTCACATTCATGATTCTTCCTCATGTCATGCTCTTTTTCTTCTCTTGCAACTTTTTCTTACTAATTAAGTTGGGTGGAGGTCTCTTCTCATGTGTTTTCATGAGTGAGATTCCTTTTTAAAGTTGGTCATCTTTGTCAAAGAAAAAGAACTATTTTTCATTGCTCTTGAATGGTTAATCACCACCCAGTAACAGTAGAAATACCAAGTAAATAAATAAGAACATTAATGTGGAAGTTTAAGGGTTTGAATCTCAAGAAATAACAAATTTTATAACCTTATTTCTTGTAGGACAAATTAAACTAATGCTGAATTTTAAGTTTTAGGTAATGAATATAGGATTTAACTTGTGCATACTGACATTATAGAGAATTTTTACATACTTGTAAAATAGGTAAAAATAGCCTCTCTATTTTAATTTTCAAGTTACTTTTTGTTTTTTAAGGATGTTAATTACTACTTTTAAGGATCTAATAATACAAGAGTTTTTTATATTGTTTGTGTATCTATAAAAGTTGAAACAATGACTATGTGCAGTCTCTTTTTTTTTTTTTTTTTTTTTTTTATTTGATATTTGAAATTCACTGAATCTATTAAATCGAATTTGCGGATCCATTAAAAAAAAAATGCCCCTCACCAAAAAAAATTCTACTCTAAGACTCGAACTTGAGACCTTTTATATGCCACCACAATTGGGCACCATATTAAAGCAAATAAAATCCACTTTTTCACTAACTCCCCTCTCCACTTCTATCTGTCTATTCAATTCGTTGACCAAAATTTTCTCTAGCCATGCATTGTTGAGAGAGTGTGATGCAGGGACCCCAAAATTTTTGCAATTAGGAGTCTAATTAGTCCCACGTGTTTTTTGTTAGGTGGTCACCCTGATTAGGATCAGCGTTAATTAACTCTAAAGAAGTTATATGATCATTAAAATTAGCCCCCAAGTTTAAAAAAAAAACATATTAAATCAAAATAATATAAATTAAAACAATAATATAATAACTTATCTAAGCTTTCAAATCAGCCCCCTAGTTTTAAAATACAATTTGGTTCAAAGTAATAAAAATAACATAAACCAAAATAAAAATCTATATCTATATCTTTTACCTTAAGAAATACTTATAAAATTATATTCCCCTCTCTCAACTCATTTCCAAGGTTTTTTCCTTTCACATCTGAAATACTTCATTTACAACCATTGTTGAAACTTGAGCTTCAACTTGAAAAAATGAGTTTTCGAAAAAGTGATTTATTTCAAGTGGGTGTTATTGGATTCTGTTGGGATCTTTTGAGAAGTCTAAATCTCAAATTTTAGGTAGTTTAAAGAAGATTTAAGGTGATTTTGGCTAAAAGTTCATATTTAAGCTTGAGAATAGCCGGTCATTGTTGAAGCGTGAGTTTCAAACTTGAAAATGGGTTTCGCGAACGAGTGATTTATTTTAAGTGAGTATTATTGGGTTTCGTTGAGGATCTTTTGAGGAGTCTCAATCTCAAATTTGAGGGAGCTTGGAGAAGATTTAAGGTGGTTGGGTAAAATTTCAAATTTGAGCTAGAGGTTAAAAATGAATATTCCAGATTTATAACTCTTATTATAGACAGGACAATGTTTATGTATAGACTATTTGAACTCTTATTATAAATAGAATACATTTGTTAAAAGCAAATACAAAAGAGCAACCTTTATGTATAAACTATTTGAACTCTTATAATAGACATAATGTATTTGTGTAGAAGCAAAACAAAAGAGCAACGTTTATGTATAGACTATTTGAACACTTATTATAGACAGAAGACAGTCGTTAAAAGCAAAGATAAAAGGGCAATGTTTATGTATAGACCAACTACAGAGATAGATGCACTGCTGATTTTGTGACGAATTCAGATTAAAGGTGGTGCCTCCATGAATGTCTTGTACCACTTAGTCTGCTCATGTTTTTACCCCAAAGATGTCATTTACCCATCAAATTCTAGCAATACCTTTTGGCTTCTCAAGAATTGGGATTGATATTAGTTGAAACTAGTTAATAAAGTATTTTAGGACGGAAGAATGAGGTCCTCGAAAGAGCTATATAAAGTTCAATAGACGCTAATTTTTCTATAATTTACATATATTAATATTTATTTTAAAAGAAAAATTAATTATATTAAGTCATAAATTGATCAAAATGTCACCGAGAAGGAACCTGAGAAGGAAATATAACAACTATGCTACAATCCTGTTAGTTGATATCAACTATATATTTTATGAGAACGACCTCTTTTATTTGATTTTATAACTAATAATGTGAGCAAACTCATAGAAATGTGTTAAAGATAAGAAGAATTTTTTTGTTTTTAGTTTGTCAAAAAGGAAGAAGAGAATGCAATGAAATATTGAGTTAAATTCCACGAAGATAATGTAGGAGACATATGGCCTAGGTAGACTTTTCTTTTTGTATGTCAAAGATGATTGAGAGCTAATTATTGTACAATTTTCTTTCCCCCACACTCCCCGCCTTTTAAGCTTTTGATATGTACACAAATTGAGGCGTGGACTGAAAAGAGTAGGGCCCAATTTTAATCAACATTATCGTAAGTTAATTGACAATTTAGTCTTTTGGATTTAATCCTTTAATTAACTATAACAAATTATTACTCTATTTAACTTAATCCTCTATGTATGACAGTATGAAAATGGCGGTCCATATTCTCCAGTTCCAACCTCTGATTGCGGAGAGAAGTCGGTTAACTGTTGGCCTAAAACAAGAAAGAGTGTAATTATTTGCTTTTTCATGCCAGCCCAATCCATTGACAGTCAACTAGTCATTCACATATCCGGTCCTTGTTTTATGTTTATTATTAGAGGAAATAACCCATATATATTGGCTCACACACTTAGTTTGCTGCTGATATACTTCACTATATCTTCGGTGTATAGATAATGTATATGTTTCATTAGCTATATATAAATTGCTTAACTTCTTTTGTAACTTCACATATACATGCTTATACACTATTATACAATACATATATACTACATATAAATTTTTTTATACACTATATATAATGTATAAATAATGTATATGCTTTGTATAAATATTTGATAACTATGTATAAACAATGTATTCCCCTGGGGACTAGAAATTCCTCTCAAACGCCACCATACCTCCATTCACCATTACTTCATTTATAGTTGTTATTGAAGTAAATCTATAGAGCTGATAGTTTGAGAAATGATTCGTGGGTAAGAGTAAAATCACCATTGCCGACTTTCGAATCTCTTGGAAATATTTTAAATCTGAGATTTGTGTTAAGATTTTTACTGAGTGTTATTTAAAGCTGATAATCTTTGCTTGGCGGACCTAAGTCTGAAATTTGAAGCCGAAAGGAAAACGTTTTGGGTTAAAATCTGAACAACATCATTACTGCTTTTTTAAGCTTCTTGTGAAATTTCAGACCTACAAATTTTGCTGCTTAGGATCAGTTGGGTGAATAAGTAATCTAAAGAAATAAAGTCAAAAGCTTCAATCGAAGCCTAAAAAGGTAAATGGGGCAGAGAGAGAGAGGGGTGAAGGGGAGAAAGAGAGCGGAAGAGAGACGTATAGAGGAGAGAAGAAAACTAGGTATTGGGCTAAAACTGGCACAAGGGAGTTGGGTTACATTTGATTAACTAGATAGCCGAACAGGATCTTCAGGTAATTATCTCTTATTATTAAGGGCAAGTTACATATTTAGTCAGTTAGTAAAAAATAATTGCATTTGCTAGCTAAATATACAAAAGATATACAATATTTTGTATAAAATATATATAGTATTCATTAATATATAGAAAATATATATTTGGTGGCTATTATTTTGGTGGGTAGTTATTTATGTCAATTTCTCTAATATTAACGCTATTAATACCTATATATCACCCACAGGCAATATTGGTATATTTTTATGGACGAAGTGTAGGGATACTCGATTTTGACGCTACCATTTATCATGTATTTGCTTTTTAAATTTTTTTGCATGTGTACCCCACTTCGGACAACTACAAACATACGACTTTTGAAGTTAGTCTCGACAAAATATAACTTCAGACATATATGGCTGAAATCCAGTAATTTTTGCGTAAATTCTGTTATTTTTGCTTGAATTTCAATCATATATAGCTGAAGTTTAGGCAAAACTGACAGAAGTCCAACTGTTTTTTGCTAAACTCCATGAAGAAATGCATGAAGACTACTCATATGTAACTTCAGATATTTTATCTGAATTTTAATTTTATCAAGCCTAAATGCAGACATCGCATGTCTGAAGTGGGTATTCATACAAAAAATTTAAAAAGGTCAGTACAAGTTAAATGAAAGTGTCAAAACAGGTTTTCCGTGAAACTTTTACATATTTTTTGTCCAAAGAATATATTAGGCAATTGAACCCCGCAAAAATTGACATTGTATAGCCTTTCTAACGAAAACCAACTAGATAATAGAAGATTCTTAAGATTCCCCTTCTAATTTAAAGCTTAAAATATATATCTACCTTCAAAAATTAGCATAGCCATTTGAAACAAACATCAGGTTACTAGGTTTGAATTAGGTACAGGTCATAATCATTTGTAGTACAGGCCCTCAATTGGTCTTGTACTTGTCTTTTGAATATTATTAGGACAAAATCCAATATATAGTATAGGAAAAAGGTCCACACACTCATTATACTCTTATTTGGGTGAATTGCGACCATTTCAAGATTAGTCATGTTCAAGAGATATATACCCAAAAGTTCCCATGACTCGAGTAGATATGTGGTCACTTCCTTCGGTTGCTTCCCTTGCTAATAAAGGAAGTAAATTTGGAATTGAACAACATAAAGCTGTAGTTTGCCCAAGTCGTCAACCAAATACCGGCGGACTATACCTTATGACTTTAATTCTTTCAACTCTGTCAACCTGCGCTAGTTGCCCTAACAAGATAAGCTTCATAGAGTGTGTTTGGGACATGCAGCACTAGATAGGCAATCTTTCTTTAATATATTAGTACAAAGTATATCACTGCAAACCTAATTTTACTAAATATGATTGAATTTGTATTTAAAATTTTGGGTAAGTTTGTACATCTATTTGAGACTCATTGGAATGGTTGAGGCGGAAATTCGAGGAGTCGAGGGTGTTTCGGTACATGTCGAATCTCTACAAAATTGAAAATTTTCTATTGTTGTCCGGTGCATTGCGATCGCGAGATCAGACATCGTAATTGCAGAGGATAATCGGAGGTTGATTGGTCAAGGGAATTTATACTTCGCAACCGTTAAAAGTCTGTTTATAGGCTGGAGCTAGGATTACCATAGTCCACTTCTATCTCCTACCCAGGGGTGAATCTTCGTAAAACTAGTTGACCAACCGGTCAAAATGCCGCACGAATGCGAGGTCTCGGTCGTGATCGTGAACGGTCCGACGGTGTTGCGCTTCGCTTTCTCTTTTAGTTGATTTCCTTATTTTTGAGGATCTATCCCACTGTTGTACTCATATAATTTTCAGACGCTCCTTGACAATGTTATGAAATTTGTGGTGCATTATCAGACTTATGTTATTTATCTTCTTTCCATTTTTTGTTGATATTTTATTTATGCAATAGATGACTTGAACTTATCCTTTCTTTCTTGGTCAATGGTTTGGTGAGCATGGGTTAGTAGATGTTCGGGCACTAGCCATAACCTATGGTTTTGTATCGTCATAAATTTAGTATCAGAGCTTAGGCTTAGAGTCCTGTGAGTCAAGAAGCAGTGTCTGAGACTTATTTATCTGTTACACCTCGTGGTTTTGTACTTCGAGATTCGCCGTGAATTAGTGGTTCTAGTCTTGGATACGGGGGTTATCAAGGATAAATGAGATTAGACAAGTTCATCTCATAGTTATAAAGGGTTAAGTTCATGTTTAGCGAGTATTGGACGGATTAAAAGTTGAACAAATTGACGAGAAGATGTTTCGGGGAAAAAGTGGGTTTTACGGCTGGATATAAGGACCGTATAATTTTCACGGGCCATATATCTGGCTGACTTCCACCGTAAATTGATTCCAGAGAGGGGTGAATTACTGGTCAGGATTTATGGTCCAATTATACGGACCGTATAATTTTTACGGTCCTTAAAGTTGACCGTAAAATCGGGTCGGCCCAGATTTTTTTTTTGTTATACATTCGACCCTTACTCATTTTATTTCATTTTCAACACTTCCCAAATTCTTTAGAGCTCTAGAACTTTCTCCCAAAAATATTTAACAAAACCCTAGTGCAATCAAAGATCAAGAGGCAAAAATCAATAGATTCAAGTGTTGGGAGGTTCACTAGGGTTTGTAGAACCCAAAAATTTCTTTGGTGTTGAAGTTGGGGTTTCACTCAAGTGGAATAGTTGATTCAAAGCTTGCTCTTGTGTGATTAAGGTAAATTTTCACATCTATTTTCATGTTTTTAGGAATGCTTGGTTGTTGAACAACTTGATTAAGGGAAGAAAGTAAAAAAGGAACTTCAAATGTGGGTTTGATGATGTTTTGAGTATAATCTTGTTATGAAGGGTAATAATGGTGATGAGGAAGTGTTGCATATAAGTGTATGTTAAGTTGTGTTGAAACTGTTGCTATGTGTTGATTATGAAAAGGGGTTTTGGGCATTGAATGAAGTCTCTTGATTATGGTATTGATGATAATGTCATTGTTGATTGGGAACTGTTTTATGATATAGTGGAAGCTGATAAAATAGGGAAAACGCTGCTTAAATTTCGTCAATTCGCTAATTATACTAGTTTGAACTTAAAAGTGTTTTCAAGACTTAACCTTAGTATGATTCCTCTTGGATGTAGATTTTTCGAACTTGGAAGGAGAGCGTTAAGTGATTGATGAGGCATTAAGGTATGTTAAGGCCATCCTTTCTTTCACTTTGGCATGATTTTATGATATGAACCAACAAGCGAGTAAACGAGCTTCCACATTACTCTACTCTTAGAAGCACTAGGAGTACTTCAGTCTTTGATGTTCCTGTACCCCGTTTATGATTGTCCCTTCTATTCATGGGTCTTGAGAGTTCTTATATTTGATGATGTTAGCTCAAAGGATGTCTATCGGACGTATTATGACCTTATTTCACTCCGAGAGTTCTATGTATTATTCATGCATTGCATTTATATACATATGCATACTGACCTGTGACCAGAAGGCGTTACATACGCGTATATTATATATATAAAGGGTATGAGGGAAAAAGGGATAGGCGTTATATACGCACTACCACCTGATCAGCTGGTGCACAGTGATGATTATATTGATGATTTTGATAATAGCCGCAGAGAGGCCGACGGGATATGAGATAGGGATCGGACTGAACGTTTCTCAGCACTATGACTTATATATATATATATATATATATATATATATATATATACGCACTACCACCTGATCAGCTGGTGCACAGTGATGATGATATTGATGATTTTGATAATAGCCGCAGAGAGGCCGACGGGATATCAGATAGGGATCGGACTGAATGTTTCTCAGCACTATGAATTATATATATATATACACACATACATATATACATGATTATCATTGAGAGCATGCCTATTATACGCCCACAGAGGCATTGTCAGTTATATAGATGCATTCAGGCAGTCAGTTTGGATTTTGAGTTTCAGATTTCGTTCATGATTCTTATGTATATGCTACTCTTATGCTTTGCATACTCAGTACATTATCCGTACCGACTCCCCTATTGCTCGGGGGGCTGCGTTCATGCCTGCAGGTTCAGGTAGACAGACAGGTAGTCCAGCTCAGTAGGACTTTCATCTAGCGGTGGTCAGTGCGCTCCACTTGATCCAGAGCTGCAGTTCATTTTGGTATGCTATTTTTGAGATGTAGATATGCATATGGGTATGACAGGGCCCTGTCCTGTCCTTTCTACAGCTTTGTATTCTAATAGAGTTTTGTAGACAGTTGTATGTATTTGACATATGTTGTAGCCTTGTCGGCTCCTATTCTTTTGGTACAACATATGTAACGGCCTAGTCGGCTTGAACTATTCTTATCAGCATATATATATATATAGATGGTACAGAGTTCATGATGTTATCCTTTTGTGAGTCAGTATATTTCAGATTGAGTTACTTGTAGGCCACCTTGTTATTCAGTATTGTTTAGGTACGAGTATAGGGGTGCTTGGTCACTAGAGATCAGATACTCGTCATGACTCATCGGTTTGGTTCGTGACAGAAGTGGTATCAGAGCAGTTCCGTCCTAGGGTTGTCTACAGACCGTGTCTAATAGAGTCTTGTTTATGGGTGTTTTGTGCACCACACTTATAAACAGGAGGCTGAGGACATTTAGGATGTTGTTATTCTTTCTATTTCGCAAATTCTGGACAAATCCCCCTATTCAAACATACGAAAGGAGGCTTATCACTTTCTTCTCTTAGATCGTGTGATAGAGCCATGTGTTAAGAGTTCGCCTTCTAATGATTTGTTTTGATTTCAGGGATGCCTCACAAGAAAGCAACAGCTGCCCAGAAGGGCCAAGGAGTGGCCAGTGAGGCTACTAGCAGTACTCAGGGCTACCAGAGCTCGGGGTGAGTCCCAGAGTGAGAGCCCATCTCAGACTTCGCATACCCCGCCTCCAGTACCTGCCCGAGTACCTCCAGATCCTCAGCCAGATGCACCGGGCTAGGATATGCGGGATGCTATACCGCTGTTGACCAGATTGGTAGCCGCCCAGGCTCAGCGTCATGGAGTTGGTGTTGATCAGGTAGACCGAGCTGGTAGTGTGAGGGTTAACAATTTTCTCGGGTTAGATCCTCCAGAGTTTTCTGTGTTGAAGCAAAATATGGACCCTCAGGACTTTATTGATATTATGGAGAGGACTTTGAGGGTTATGCACGCTGATAAGGTCTATTCAGTGGAGCTGGCTTCTTATAGGCTCCGTGATGTTGTAGTGCAGTGGTATCAAACATGGGAGCTGTCTACGGAGATAATGCCCTCCAACCGTTTGGCGAAAGTTTTTGGAAGCTTTTATTCGCCATTATTTACCGCCAGAGGTTCGGCGGGCTCGAGCAGACAAGTTTTTACATATCCAGCAGGGCATTATGAATGTTCAGGAGTATAGTGTATACTTTGATTCATTGGCTAGATATGCCCGAGCTATGGTGGCTGATATGGAGGATCAAGTTCATCGTTTCGTGGCTGGTTTAGGGACACATTTGATTGATGAGTGCAAGACATATGCGTTATAGCTGGGTATGGATATTTCCCATATATAGGCATATACGCAGAATCTAGAAGATCGTAAGCGCCAGCGGAGGACAGAGCGTGAGCGTGACAGGGGCTATGACAAGAGGGCTAGATCTTTAGACATGGTTAGTGAGTTCTGGGGAGGACAGAGGCAGCAGCATTCCCGGTATCCATTTCATTCAGCAGGGAGTGTACCTCCACGGTCCTCAGGTCAGAAGTTTGATCGGCCTTCTTAATTCGGAGCGGGCCAGAGTTCTAGAGCATCAGGTTCTCAGTACAGACTAGAGTCAGGCCAGGTGAGACCACCTTTTCCACGGTGTGCCTAGTGTGGCAAGTTATATGTGGGACAGTGTTGTTTGGGATAAGATATTTGTTATGCTTGTGGCCAGCCAGGTTATAGGATGCGGCAATGTCCGATGAGAGAGGGTGTGGGTATGGTTCATCCTCCAGGGTCCGTAGCTGGTTCTTCTTCTTCAGTACTCCCTTCAGGGCAAGGTTCTCAAACACCAGCAGGACGGGGTAGAGGAAGAAGTGGAGCATCTAGCTTGAGTGGACCTCAGCACCGCGTCTATGCATTAGCCGGTAGATAGGATCGTGAGTCGTCTCCTGATGTTGTCACAAGTATATTATCAGTTTCCTCATATGATATATACGCACTTATTGATCCAGGTTCCACCTTATCATATGTTACACCATTTGTTGCTGGCAAGTTTGGGGTAGAGCCTAAATCGATCAAACCGTTTGAGGTGTCTATGCCAGTTGGTGATCCATTTATAGCTAGGTGAGTATATCGAGGCTGTGTAGTGATAGATTATAACCGCCATACCCTAGCAGATTTGATTGAGTTATACATGATTGATTTTGATGTTAGTATGAGCATGGATTGGTTGGCTTCCCGTTATGCTAATGTTGATTGCATAACAAAGATAGTTCGGTTCCAATTTCCCGATGAGCCAGTCCTAGAGTGGAAGGGTAATGCTGCTTCACCGAGGGGTAGGTTTATTTCCTACCTTAAGGCAAGAAAGATGATCAGGAAATGTTATATTTATCACCTAGTTCGGGTCCAGGATGTGCAAGCAGAGTCACCGACCCTTCAGTCTGTCTCTGTGGTCAATGAGTTTCCAGAGGTGTTCCCAAATGAGCTTCCAGGCATCCCGCCAGAATAAGAGATTGATTTTACTATTGATCTATTGCCAGATACTCAGCCATATCTATTCCTCCTTATAGAATGGAACCTGCAGAGTTGAAAGAATTGAAGGACTAGTTGAACCATTTACTCGAGAAGGGCTTTATTAGGCCCAGTACATCGCCATAGGGAGCACCGGTATTATTTGTAAGAAAGAAGGATGGCTCTTTGCGAATGTGTATTGATTATAGGCAATTGAATAAGGTGACTATAAAGAATAAATATACACTTCCGAGGATGGATGACTTATTTGATCAGCTACAAGGCACCAAATATTTTTTGAAGATAGACTTGAGATCGGGATATCATCAGGTTAGGGTGAAGGAGGAAGACATTCCGAAAATGGCATTCAGGACTAGATATGGGCACTATGAGTTGTGTGTCATGTCATTTGGGTTAACTAATGCTCTAGCTGTATTCATGGACTTGATGAACTGTGTTTTTAGACCTTTCTTAGATTTGTTCGTAATTGTGTTTATAGATGATATTTTGGTCTATTCACCGTAAGAGGCTGATCATGGGGAACACCTACGAGCAGTGCTTAGAGTTCTTCGAGATAGAGAGCTAGCTGTATGTGAAGTTTTCCAAGTGTGAGTTCTGGTTGAACTCTGTGGCTTTTCTTGGTCACATTATTTCAGATGAAAGTGTTAGGGTAGATACTCAAAAAATTGAAGCTGTGAAGAATTGATCAAGGCACATGACACCAACAGAGATACATAGTTTCTTGGGTCTGGCAAGATATTAAAGGAGGTTCGTAAAGGGATTTTCTTCTCTTTCAGCCCCGTTGACCAAGCTAACTCAGAAATCAGCTAAGTTTCAATGGACGGATGCATGTGACCGGAGTTTTCAGATATTGAAAAACAAGTTGACCTCAGCACCCGTTTTGACTCTCCCAGAGGGAACAAATGGCTATGTGATATATTGTGATGCTTCAGGTATTGGATTGGGTTGTGTATTAATGCAACACGGTAAAGTTGTTTCCTGTGCTTCTAAACAGCTAAAGAAGCACGAGAAGAATTATCTAACCCATGATCTTGAGTTAGCTGCAGTAATATATGCCTTGAAGATGTGGAGACACTACTTATATAGTGCCCATGTTGATATCTATACTGATCACAAGAGCCTCCGGTATATCTTTAAGCAGAAGGACTATAATTTACACCAGAGGCGATAGCTAGAGTTGTTGAAAGATTATGATGCTAATATTCTGTACCATCTGGGGAAGGCTAATGTAGTAGCTGATGCTCTTAGCTGTAAATCCATGGGTAGCCTGTCATATGTGTAGCCAGAGAAAAGGGAGATAGCCCGCGAAGTTCGTCAATTAGCTAGCCTTGGAGTTCGGCTGTTAAATTCAGGTGATGCGGGAATTACTGTTCAAGACACACCGGTATCATCTTTGGTAGCGGAGATAAAGGAACATCAGTACGAAGATCCTGTTTTAGTCCATTATTGAGATACGGCTTCTCAGAAAGAAAAGACACTCTTCGTGCTCACAGGAGATGGAGCACTTAGGTATCGAGGTAGATTATGCGTTCCTAATATTGCAGGCCTTCGTCGGCAAGTCATGGGGGAAACTCACTATTCTCGCTATTCTATTCACCCGGGCACACCAAAAATGTATCATGATATCAAAGAAGTGTATTGGTGGGATGGTATGAAGAAAGATATAGTAGAGTTTGTCGCTCAGTGTCTAAATTGTCAGCAAGTCAAGATAGAGCACCAGAAGCCTGGAGGTTTATTGCAGGCTATGGAGATTCCAACATAGAAATGAAAGGTAATTAATATGGATTTCATTACAGGTTTTCCCCGTACTTAGAGGAATTATGATTCAATATGGTTCATAGTTGATAGGCTTATAAAGTCCGCTCATTTCTTACCCGTCAGAACTATTTATTCATCTGAGGATTTTACGAAGCTCTACCTTAGAGAGATTGTGCAACTTCATAGTGTTCATACAACCATTATCTCATATAGAGGGGCACAGTTCACAGCTAATTTCTGGTGATCTTTTCAGAATGGATTAGGGACTTAGGTGAGTCTTAGTGTTACACCTCGGAAATTTCTTCGTACTTGTATGATGAGTGGAATGATGAAGAGTTTGAGTGTATGATGTTTTGTTAAGTCGGGAATGGCTAATTATGAATTTTTGGAAATAAGAAAGTCGCGGAAAAATTTTCTGTCCAGTGGTCGTATATGGCACTATACGGCCCGTAAAGTGATTTACGGACCGTATAGTGCAATCGTCCTCCAGCTTGTCAAAAAATCCCAACTTTCTATAAATGTTGAATATAGTTAAATACGACCCAGTTTACGGCCTGTAAACCAGGTCGTAAACTACCATGTCCATCAGCCAAAACTTTCTGTCTTTGAAATGGTTAAATACGACCATAGTGGACGGACCGTAAATCAAAATACGGTCCGTATATGGTGGTTTACGACCACTGTTCATCCCGACAAGAGTTCATTAAAGATCAGATTTGTGATTTTTAAAGGGGACCTAAGCCTCATTTCAACTCATTATTCATTCAACCAACTCAAGAGACTTCTAGAACCCTCCAAATATTTCCTCCACAAGAATTCAAGAGAATCAAAGGAGATATCAAGATTATCAAAACCAAATTCATAAAAATAAGTGTAAGAACACATCAAAGGATCTTCTAAGTCAAGAAATTCCCAAGAAGGTGGAACTAGGGTTTTGGCTAATTGAAGTATTTCAACTTAAGGATTGTTCAACCATCATCCAAGGTAAGTTTCATGATTATTCCATGTTGTTTGAAGTATTGGAAAGTTTAGACACTTGAAATGTAGAAGAACATAGAAATGGGTCATTATTGAGTGAATAGTGACATAAATGAATGATAGTGGAATCGAACTATGAATATTGAAGTGTTGTGAATACTAATACGTTATAAATGATGTTTATATCATGAAACAAGCATTAAATGCATGAAAACGCAAGGATGAGCTAGAAGTAGAAATAAGGGAAAATTGGAGGAAAATGGTGGATTTCGCCAAACGCACGTAAATGACGATTGTTGATTATGATATTGCGAATAATATTATGAATATTGGGAGTGGATATAGAACGTGAGAAAAGTAGTATGAGCGAAGGAAGCATTGTCCGACTTCTCCTAGAATTAGAGACACGTTCTTATAGTCAGTTACTAATGTTGATACGAATTCTCTTATGAAGGTAACGACGTGATATCGACGGAGAACAAGTGAGCGATATCTTAGCTAAACGACCAAGGTATGCGAGACTAGTCCTTCTTTCTAAAGGCATGAATCTTTTAACTTGAATCCCGATTCCTTTTGTGAGTTCTTACATTCTAAGAAGTTAAAAACTTATACTTATGAATGTCTATATGAGATAAGTTATACGATATGATGACACTAGAATGATGATGATGTTATCCCTTGCCTACACTCACCTTATGTACTAGTCCTTTCAAGGTGAGGCAGAATGTCCATGATGGTTCCATAATGTAATCGGGGGATCACGACCTTACGTCACCCCGATAGAGTAAAGTTGATCATGAGTCATATATACGCATTATGATAAGATAAGTATTTTATGATAAGCATATTACTATGAGCATGTCATGAGCATTTCACACCGGGCCTAGTTGGCCGGGCAGACACCGCTTCGGCGGGCGGCGATACGGATACACCACGACCTACGGGCGTGGGCAGACACCACTAGTGGGCGGCATGAGATGGTACCCCGTACGCGGGAGGCCTGGACGCGGGCTAATATTATTGATTATCACACCGTTCCGACAAGGACGGGCAGCTTGCATATGATGCATACATGTCATGATGATGAGTATGAGTAAGATAGCATGCATTACTTCATTTATGATTATCAGTCAGATCCAGATGTCTCATGTTGATGTTATCCTCATATTATTGATGTTTCTTTTCATTATGTATGCCTCTCATACTCGGTACAATATTCGTACTGACGTCCTTTCTTCGGACGCTGTGTTCATGCCCACAAGTAGACAGGGAGGAGAGCTTGGCCCAGGTCCTCAGTAGCTGTCAGCTGATAGATAGCACTCCATTGTTCGGAGGTGCTTATGGCTATTCTTTTGATGTACATTCATATATGCATATTTTGGGCATGACGGAGTCTTGTTCCGTCTACGTATTCATTATGTTAGTAGAGGTTCGTAGATACGCAGTGTGGGTTAGATGGTCTCACAAGATGTTTTTCTTATGTATGTATATTATTTTGATGGCCAAGAGGCAAATGTATATAAAGTATTTATATTTGATTAAATATGATCTTCCTACAATCGGTATGTAGAATTGATAAAAGAGTATTAAATGAGTAAGATAAGTAATAGAGTGAGCGGTGCTCG
Organism: Lycium barbarum; assembly: GCF_019175385.1. Taxonomy (NCBI): domain Eukaryota; kingdom Viridiplantae; phylum Streptophyta; class Magnoliopsida; order Solanales; family Solanaceae; genus Lycium; species Lycium barbarum. The sequence goes on from NC_083344.1 coordinate 84,894,066, forward strand.
GTAACTAGCTCCGGGTACCCGTCGCGGCCCCTAGCTGGGTCGTGACACTTAGTACCGCTTTTCATCCGCAGACCGATGGACAAGCTGAGCGTACTATACAGACACTTGATGATATGTTGAGAGCTTGCGTACTTGATTTTCAAGGTAACTGGGATGATCATTTACCTCTTATTGAGTTTGCATATAATAACAGTTACCATTCCAGTATCCAGATGGCTCCTTATGAGGCTTTATATGGGCGGAGATGTAGATCACCTATAGGATGAATCGAGGTTGGAGAAAATCAGCTAGTTGGCCCAGATTTGATACAGCAAGCAGTCGACAAAGTGAAGGTGATTCGAGAAAGGTTATTAGCAACACAGAGTCGACAGAAATCTTATAAAGATAATCGGCGACGCAAGTTAGAGTTTGAGGTAAGTGATTGGGTCTTCCTGAAAGATTCGCCTATGAAAGAAGTGATGAGATTTGGCAAGAAGGGTAAGTTGAGCCCTCGGTATATCGAGCCATACAAAATCATTCGTACAGTGGGTAAGGTAGCATATGAATTAGAACTACCTTCGGAATTGGAGTCTTTACATCCGATCTTTCATATATCTATGCTTCACAAGTGTATAGACGATCCCTCAAAAATTGTACCGGTAGATAATATCCAGGTGACCAAGTAATTATCATATAAGGAGACCCCAGTGGCTATATTGGATAGAAATGTTCGTCGATTGTGAACTAAAGACGTGGCTTCTGTTAAAGTACTCTGGAGAAATAATAATGTTGAGAAATGACTTGGGAAGCTAAGGAAGATATGAAGCTCACGTATCCACACTTTCTTCCACTTCCATAGGAGGTTCGGATAAAACCACCATTACTCTCAAGTATGTAACGCCTTCTTTCTAATGATTTCTTGGTCGTGTGTGGCCATTATTGTTATTGTCACCCTGTGAGGCATGGTGCATTCTGGGTTGTTGTGACAGGATGGCAGTGGTATAGTTACAGGGGAAACTCTGGCAAAATTTCTGTAGAATTCCTAAGAGTCTAACATTCGAGGACGAACGTTTCTAGAGGGGGGGGGGGGGGGGGGGGATGTTACACCTCGTGGTTTTGTGCTTCGAGATTCGCCATGCATTAGTGGTTCTAGTCTTGGATACGGGGGTTATCATGGATAAATGAGATTGGAAAAGTTCATCTCATAGTTATAAAGGGTTAAGTTCTTGTTTAGCGGGTATTGGATAGATTAAAAGTTTAACAAATTGACGAGAAGACGTTTCGGGGAAAAAGCGGGTTTTATGGCTTGATATACGGACCGTATAATTTTTACAGGTCGTATATCTGGCTGACTTCCACCGTAAATTAATTCCAGAGAGGGGTGAATCACTGGTCAGGATTTACGGTCCAATATTATGTACCGTATAATTTTTACGGTTCGTAAAGTTGACCGTTAAATCGGGTCGGCCCAGTTTTTTTTAGTTATATATTCAACCCTTACTCATTTTATTTCATTTTCAACACTTCCCAAATTCTTGAGAGCTCTAGAACTTTCTCCCAAAAATATTTAACAAAACCCTAGTGAAATAAAAGATCAAGAGGTAAAAATCAAGAGATTCAAGTGTTGGGAGGCCCACTAGGGTTTGTAGAACCCAATAATTTCTTTGGTTTTGAAGTTGGGGTTTCACTCAAGTGGAATAGTAGATCCAAAGCTTGCTTTTGTATGATTAAGGTAATTTTTCACATCTATTTTCATGTTATTAGGAATGCATGATTGTTGAACAACTTGATTGAGGGAAGAAAGTAAAAAAGGAAGTTCAAATGTGGGTTTGATGATGTTTTGAGTACAATCTTGTTATGAAGCGTAATAATGGTGATGAGGAAGTGTTGTATATAATTGTATGCTAAGTTGTGTTGAAACTATAGCTATGTGTTGATTATGAAAAGGGGTTTTGGGCATTTAATGAAGTCTCTTTATTATGGTATTGATGATAATGTCATTATTGATTGGGAACCGTTTCATGATATAGTGGAAGCCGATAAAATGGGGGAAACGTTGCTCAAATTTCGTCAATTCGCTAATTATACTAGTTTGAACTTAAGACTATTTTCAAGACTTAACCTTAGTATGATTCCTCTTGGATGTAGATTTTTCGAACTTGGAAGGAGAGCGTTAAGTGATTGAGGAGGCGTTAAGGTATGTTAAGGACATCCTTTCTTTCACTTTGGCATGGTTTTATGATATGAACCAACCATCGAGTAAACGAGCTTCTACATTACTCTACTCTTAGAAGCACTAGGAGTACTTCAGTCTTTGATGTTCCTGTACCCCGTTTATGATTGTCCCTTCTCTTCTTAGGTCTTCAGAGTTCTTATATTTGACGATGTTAGCTCAAAGGATGTCTATCGGAGGTATTATGACCTTATGCCACTCCGGGAGTTCTATGTATTCAGTTTATTCATGCATTGCATTTATATACATATGCATACTGACCCGTGACAAGAAGGCGTAACATACGCGTATATTAAATGTATAGGGGGTATGAGGGAAAAAGGGATAGGCGTTATGTACGCACTACCACCTAATCAGCTGGTCCACAGTGATGATGATATTAATGATTTTGAAAATGGCCGCAAAGAGGCCGACGGGATATGAGATATGGACCGGGCTGAACGTTCCTCACCACTATGACCTATATATATATGTACATATATATATGCATGATTATCATTGAGAGAATTCCTATTATACGCCCACAGAGGCATTGTCAGTTATATAGATGCATTCAGGCAGTCAGTTTGGCTTTTGAGTTTCAGATTCCGTTCATGATTCTTATGTATATGTTACTCTTATGCCTTGCATACTCAGTACATTATCCGTACTGACTCCCCTATTGCTCGGGGGATGCGTTCATGCCCGCAGGTTCAGGTAGACAGACAGGCGGTCCAGCTCAGTAGGACTTTCATCTAGCGGTGGTCAATGCGCTCCACTTGATCCGGAGCTGCAGTTCATTTTGGTATGCTATTTGTGAGATGTAGATATGCATATGGGTATGACGGGGCCCTGTCCCGGCCTTTCTACAGCTTTGTATTCCAATAGAGGTCTGTAGACAGTTGTATGTATTTGACATATGATGTAGCCTTGTCGGCGCCTCTTCTTTTGTGTACAACATATGTAGCGGCCTAGTCGGAGGGCCCCCGGTAGGGTTAGCTCCGGGTGCCCGTCATGCACTGTTCTTTTTAGCATATATTTATTTCATGACCCAACCGGAGGGCCATGACGGGCACCCGGAGCTAACCCTACCGGGAGCCTCTCATTATACTTCCACAACAATTTCTAGGTGAGACGTATGGCCTGCTAACAATCTGTACGCATCTATAATACTATTTCGATTGGGCTAAGGCGCTTTTATATCAATATCAACAAACATGCCCATATACATATATACAAGCCGACGAGGTTAAAGATATCTAACTGTACATAACTGTCTACGAGCCTCTAAGAAGAGTATATAACATCATAAAGACGGGATAGGGCCCCGCCATTCCTATATACACACAAAAGAATAGTACCAACAGTTGCAGCTCCGAATCAAGTGGAGCTCCTCTAAGCAGTCTCTGAATAAGCAGCCTAAGGATCAAGACTATCTCCCTGTCCACCTGCGGGCATGACGCAGCATCCACAAACAAAAGGACGTCAGTACGAACAATGTACTGAGTATATAAGTCATAATCAATAACATAATAGAAGCATGAACGATAACATAAGATAGAAGTGTCATGGAATGATAGAGCCATTTATACCTCTAGCGACGTTCATCATATTCACTTAGCCTTTTTCTAGTGGAAACCTTCCATTACATACACTTATATATATATAGTAGTAGTGTACCCGACTATAAAGGTTCGGTGTTTCACATACCCGACCATGACAAGGCTCGGTGTTACTTCATAGCCATATATATACACACATAAGTATCGTCAACATCATCATCATCATCATCACTACTTTCGTTATATCTTTCCTTAAAGGATCAACTATCACCAGATGGAACTAATGGTATCATGAGAACATCAAGAATTATGAGCTTTAGTGATTCTAGGAATGAAGTCCTCATGGAAGGCATTATGGAATTCACGTGAAGGTATACAATAATGGGATCATGTCTTAAGAAAGAAGGGTTAGCCTTACATACCTTTATGTCGTCTTAACTACTTAACATTCACTGCTAAAGCTTTAGGAATCTACATTTAAAAGGATTCATACTGAGGTTAAGTCTTAAAGACACTCTTAAATTCAAACTAGAATAATTCATGAGTTAACAAATATTGGACAGCATTTCCCCTATTTCATCGACTTCCACCATATCGCAAAACAACTCTCAAACAACTATAATAACAACCACGATATCATAATCAAGTAGTCATATTCCATTAAGTCTCAAAATTCATTCTCATATTTAACCTATATCACCCTTCACAATAAGATTATACTTATAGCATTCTAAGAATCATATCTCAAGCTAATTTACTACTCAAAATATCATTAATTCTACACTTGAGCTTTATTTTCTACTTTCTTCCCTCACCCAAGTTATTCAACAACCAAGCATGCTTAAAAACATGAAATAGACATGAAAACTAACCTTTTATCTCATAGGAATGAGCTTTAGATCGAGTTACCAAGTTGTATGAAAACCCTAGCTTCAATACCAAAGAAATTCTTGAAGTCTACCAACCCTAGTGAGTCCCTCAACACATATATACCTTGATTCTTGTTATTTGATCTTTGATTTCTCTTGAGTTTGAGTGGAATATGCTTGGGAGAAGGCTATAGAGCTTTTAAGAGTTTGGGAGAAGTAGGAAATGAAAAATAGAAACAAGGGTCGTCTATATATAAAAAGAGAAAAAACTGACCCGACCGATTATACGGCCATTTATACGGTCCGTATAAATAGATCGTATAATCCCACCATGGTTTGACCCCTCTCTGGAATGGTTATATGGACCATTTATATGGGTCGTATAAGTGGTCGTACAATCCAAATATTTCTGAAACTTTCTCTCGTCGATTCGATCAACCTCCAATCCTTATGGAAACTTATTGACACTTATATAACACTTAATTAACCATCTAAGATTCCCTATATCTCCTCCTCAAACATTACTAAATAAATATTAGCTCGATTATTGCGAAAACCTTTCCAAACATGACTCGCATTTCACTTTCTTTGACGAACTTAGTTCCACCGATTCATATGACTTCATAATCTTGTGGTACGCTCTTAAAACTATCAATTAATATCCTTAACCTCATAAGGACTTCATGTTCACCTAAAACTCGCGTTAGTCCACTCACAATGCTACAATTCGAAATCTCAGAGGTGTAAAATTCTTCCCTCCTTAGAAACATTCGTCATCGAATGTTAGACTTTTGAGGATTCTATAAAAAAAAATTCCAGAGTTTTCCCCGTAATATGGCACTACCATCCTGTAACAGCAACCCAAAATATATTGCCTCACAAGGCTACAGCAACAACATCAACAACCGTGGCCACACACGACCAAGAAAGTATCAAGGAAAGCATTACATACCTGAGGACAGTGGCGTCACTGCTTGAGTCTCCTATGGAGGTGGAAATAAATGTGGGTACCTGAACTTCATGTCGTCTTCCGCTTCCCATGTCATTTCCTCTCTATTATTATTATTTCTCCATAAGACTTTAACTGAAGCTACAACTTTAGTTCTGAGTTTCTGTACTTGCCTATCTAGAATGGAAATGGGAACTTCTTCGTAGGATAATTGCTTAGTGACCTGAATATCATCTATCGGTACAATTCTGGAAGGATCTCCAATGCACTTACGAAGCATCGATACATGAAAAATCGGACGGACTGACTCTAAATCTGAAAGTAGATCTAATTCATAAGCCACTCGGCCTACCTTGCGTACAATCTCATAAGGTCTAATATACCAAGGACTAAGCTTGCCCTTTTCCCAAATCTCATGACGCCCTTCATTGGCGACACCTTCAAGAATATCCAATCTTTCACTTGAGACTCTAAATCTCGTCAACGGTTATCTGTGTTGGATTTCTAACGACTCTGAGCTGTTAATAATAGATCCTGTATAAGCTTGTCCTTTTTCTATAGCTTGCTGGACCAAGTCTGGCCCTATCAATTTAGTCTCTCCTACTTCAAACGACCCAATTGGCGATCTGCACTTGCGCCCATATAAAGCCTCATATGGGGTCATTTGGATGCTAGAATGATAATTGTTGTTATAAGAAAATTCAATAAGCGGTAAGTGATCATCCCAAATACCTCCAAAATACAATACACATGCCCGTAGCATATCCTCAAGAGTTTGGATGGTACGTTCAGCTTGCCCATTAGTCTGTGGATGAAATGATGCGCTAAGACTCACTTGAGTCCCCAAACCTCTTGAAAAGATTTCCAAAAATTGGTTGTAAACTATTTCCCTCTATCGAAAATAATAGATACTGGGACACCATGGAGTCACACTATCTCTTTGACATAAAGCTTTGCATAATCTTCTGCTGCAAATATAGTTCGGACAGGTAGAAAATGAGTTGACTTAATGAGCTGACTTCGTAAGTCTATCCACAATTACCCATATAGAATCATATTTATGCCTAGAACGAGATAAGCCTGCGATGAAATCCATATTAATCACTTCCCATTTCCAAGTTTTAATTTCCATAGCTTGCAACAATCCACCGGGCTTTTGGTGTTCAATCTTCACTTGTTGACATTTAGGACATTAGGTCACGAATTCCGTTATGTCTTTATTCATACCATTCCACCAATATATATATTTGAGATCATGGTACATTTTCGTTCCTCTGGGATGAGCAGAATAACGGGAATAATGGGCTTCTTTCAATATTTGATGGTGTAATCCTACAACATCAGGAACACACAACCTGCCTCGACATCGGAGACCTCTATCTCCAGAAATTTCAAAGGATGACTTCTTGTTCTGAGGAAGTGTATTTCTGTAATGAACTAGTATATGATCCTCATATTGGCACTCTTTCACTTCAACTACTAGCGACGAACCAGCTGAATTCTGAATGGTAGCTCCCACATTGCCTGAGTCCACTACCCGAACTCCTAGGCTAGATAATTGCTGAAGTTCACGAGCTAACTCTCTTTTCTCTGGCTGAACATCATATAAACTTCCCATAGATCTACGGCTAAGAGCATCAGCCACAACGTTCGCCTTCCCGGGATGATATAGAATGTTAACATCATATTCTTTCAATAACTCCAACCATCGCCTCTGCTGTAAATTCAATTCTTTCTGCTTGAAAATATACTGAAGGCTCTTGTGATCCGTATAAATATCGAAATGGAACCATACAAGTAATGTCTCCACATCTTTAATGCATGGATCACCGCAGCTAACTCAAGATCATGGGTTGGATAGTTTTCTCATGTTTTCGTAACTGCCTTGAAGCATAAGCAATCACCTGCTGCATCAACACACATCCTAGCCTAACTCCTGAAGCATCTCAATAGACAACATAGCCTATCGATCCTCTCTGGAAGTGTCGGGACTGGGGCAGAAGTTAATCTATTCTTCAACTCCCGGAAACTATGCTCACAAGCATCCGTCCATTGAAATTTAGCTGCTTTCTGAGTTAGCTTAGTTAGTGGTGCAGAAATAGAAGAAAACCCCTCTACAAATCTTCTGTATTAACTTGCCAAACCCACAAAACTGCGAATCTCCGTAGGTGTTGGAGGCCTTGGCCAAGTCTTCACAGCCTCAATCTTCTGGGTATCCACTCGAATACCATCGGCTGAAATAATATGCCCCAAAAAGGTCACCGAATTCAACCAAAACTCGCACTTTGAAAATTTTTCAAATAGCTCTTTAGTTTGGAGAACTCTAAGGATAATACGTAAATGATCTGCATGTTCTTCCTCGGACCGAGAATATACTAGGATATCGTCAATGAATACAATCACAAATAAATCTAAAAAAGGCTTGAACACATTGTTCATCAAGTCCATGAATACTGCCGGTGCATTAGTTAGCCCAAATGACATTACCCGAAATTCGAAATGACCATATCCTGTTCTAAAGTCCGTCTTAGGAATATCTTCCCCCTTAACTCTCACCTGATGAAACCCGAATCTCAAGTCTATCTTCGAAAACCATTTGGCACCCTACAATTGGTCAAATAATTCATCAATTCTTGGGAGCGGATATTTGTTCTTGATCTTCACCTTATTCAGTTGTCTGTAGTCAATGCACATTCGCAAGGAGTCATCTTTCTTTCCTACAAACAACACGGGTGCTCCCCACGGCGATGAACTAGGCCTAATGAAGCCCTTTTCAAGCAAGTCCTTCAATTGTTCTTTTAACTCTTTCAACTCTGCGGGGGCCATTATATAAGGAGGAATAGATGTAGGCTTAGTATTCAGTAGCACATTGATAGCAAAATCAATCTCCCGCTCTAGAGAAAGGCCTGGGAGCTCATCCGGGAATACATCCGGAAACTCATTCACCACGGGGATAGAAAGAAACGTTGGCGATTTGGCTTCTATATCTTGAAGGACTAAGTGGTAAATACAACATTTAGCAATCATCTTCCTTGCCTTGAGATAGAAAATAAACCTACCTCTCAGAGACGCTGCATTTCCTTTCCATTCCAAAATCGGTTCTCCCAAAAACTAAAAGCGAACCATTTTTGTTCTACAATCGACACTGGCATAGCATGAAGCCAACCAATCCATGCCCATGATAACATCAAAATCCACCATTTTCAACTCATGTAAATTAGCCATAATACGATGATTAAAAATCACAACTACACAATTTCTATATACTCGACTAGCTATTACCGGTTCACCAACGGGTGTCGAAACCTCAAAAGGTTTAATTGATTCTGGTTTCAACCCAAATCGACCAGCAATATATGGAGTAACCTATGAAAAGGTGGAGCCTGGATCAATCAAAGCATACACATCATGAGAAAATACCGATAATATACCTGTGACGATATCAGGGGAGGACTCAAGATCCTGTCGCCCGGCCAATGCATAAATACGATGCTGGGGACCGCTAGAACTGAGGGCTCCTCCTCTACCTCTACCACAGCTGACTGGAATTTGTGAACCTTTCCCCAGAGGGCGTATGGATGATGAAGACTCGGCTGCCGACCCTGAAGGCTGGACCCTACCCCTACTACCAATCGAGGGGCAATCATGCATGCTAATCGACACTGGCCCCAATGTGACTTCCCGCACTGAGAACATCGCGGCATGGTTGGCTTTGCCTGGCCTGAGTCGCCTCTGTAACGAGAACCTGAAGCTCTAAAACTCTGAATCGACCCGGAGTGAGTCCATCTATCAAATCTCTGGCCCGTAAACCATGGATGCACACTAGTCATGGAATGGTCTGAATGCCTAGAAAACTACTGTCTTTGTCCTCCTCTAAACTTACTAGTCGGACCCGAAGATCTAGACCTCTTGTTATAACCGGCTTTCCTCTAAATTCTGGGCATGGGCTTGAATGCTAGAAATATCCATATTGTCCTGAAGGGACGCAGTCAAACACTTATCCATCAAATGTGGCCCTAAGCCACTCACAAATCGGTGCACTTGATTACCCATAGCCGCTACTATGGCCGGAGCATTCCTAGCCAAAGAATTGAAGCAGACACTATACTTTAAGACACTCATACTTCCTTGCCTAAGATTCAAGAACTTATCGGCTCTAGCCCGCCGAACTTCTGGGGGCAAGTAATGTCGAAGGAAAGCATCAACAAATTCTTGCCATACCGGGGGAGGTGCATTGACTCCCCTAGAAGACAACCAAACTATTTACCAATGAACAGAAATATCCCGCAATCTATATGATGCTAACTCTACCGATTTAACGTCGGAAACATGCATTAGCCGAAGTGTCCTCAACAGTCCATCATTAAAGCTTTGAGGGTCCTTATCCGGCTTTGACCCAAAGAATTTCGAAGGGTTTAAGCTAATAAAGTCACGGGCTCTAGCACTCACAGCATTATCGCCATAACCCATACCCTGTCGCTGGTCCTGCGCGGCAACCAATTGAGTCAACAGTTGAATGGCCTCTTTCATCTCTTGGCCAGAAACCTCTGGTGAAGGAGCTGGGGGTGCTTGAGCTGGGGCTGAGAATCCCTCATGCTTCTCAAAAATAGGCAATGAGTGAGAGGACTGAGGTTAAAACTCATTCTGGGACTCACCTTTCTCTATATCCGTTGGTGGTACTCTTTCAGCCCGTCTTTCTGCCACTGTCTTGCCCTTTTGGGCTGCCGTAGCTTTCCTCTTTACAAGCATTTCTGAAATACATAACACGCGGTAAAAGGAAGAGAAATCCTTATATCATGGCTCTATCGCACAATCTTATGAAGAAAGAAGGTCATTCATTCCTAACATGCCTGCAGCCTCCTGTTTATAAGTGTGGCGCGCAGCACACTCATAAAAAAGGCTCTACTGGACACGACTCGTAGACACACCCTAGGACGGAACTGCTCTGATATCACTTTTGTCACGACCCAATCATAGGGTTTCTATTCTAATTCATGATGACCCTACGTTACATGTATCATGATATACCATGGTTGTGGAAGTATGATGAGAGGTATATCAATATCATTAAATATGCCCATATACATATATACAAGCCGACGAGGCTAAAGACATCTAACTATGCATAACTGTCTACGAGCCTCTAAGAAGAGTATATAACATCATAAAGACGGGACAGGGCCCCGCCATGCCTATATACACACAAAAGAATAGTACCAACGGTTGCAGCTCCGAATCAAGTGGAGCTCCTCTAAGCAGTCTCTGAATAAGCAGCCTAAGGATCAAGACTATCTCCCTGTCCACCTGCGGGCATGACGCAACGTCCACGAACAAAAGGACGTCAGTACGAACAATGTACTGAGTATGTAAGGCATAATCAATAACATAATAGAAGCATGAACGATAACATAAGATAGAAGTGTCATGGAATGATAGAGCCATTTAAACCTCTAGCGACGTTCATCATATTCACTTACCCTTTTTCTATTGGGAACCTTCCATTACATACACTTATATATATAGTAGTATTATACCGGACTATAGAGGTTCGGTGTTTCACATACCCGACCATGACAATGCTTGGTGTTATACATACCTGGCCCTACCAAGGCTCAGTTTAATACATACCTGGCCCTACCAAGGCTCAGTGTTATCCGTACCCAACTGTAGTGGTACGCGTGCAATAGATATCATACCCGGCCATATAAGTTCGATGTTACTTCATAGCCATACATATATATATATATATATATATATATATATATATATATATATATATATATATATATATATATATATATATATATATATATATATGTGTGTGTGTGTGTGTGTGTGTGTGTGTGTGTGTGTGTGTGTGTGTAGATGTATGAGCACATAAGTATCTTCAATATCATCATCATCATCATCATCACTTTCGTTATATCTTTCCTTAGAGGATCAACTATCACCGGATGGAACCAATGGTATCATGAAAACATCAAGAATTATGAGCTTTAGTGATTCTAGGAATGAAGTCCTCATGGAAGGCATTATGGAATTCACGTGAAGGTATACAATAATGGGATCATGCCTTAAGAAACAAGGGTTAGTCTTACATACCTTTATGTCGTCTTAACTACTTAACGTTCACCGCCAAAGCTTGAGGAATCTACATTTAAAAGGATTCATACCAAGGTTAAGTCTTAAAGACACTTCTAAATTCAAACTAGAATAATTCACGAGTTAACAAAAATTGGACAGAATTTTCTCTATTTCATCGACTTCCACCATATTGCAAAACAACTCCCAAACAACTATAATAACACCCACGATATCATAATCAAGTAGTCATATTCCATTAAGTCTCAAAATTCATTCTCATATTCAACCTATATCAACAACTTTACACCAACCCCTTGCACAATTGCATACAACACTTCCTTGTCATTATTATCACCCTTCACAACAAGATTATACTCATAGCATTCTAAGAATCATATCTCAAGCTAATTTACTACTCAAAATATCATTAGTTCTACATTTGAGCTTCAGTTTCTACTTTCTTCCCTCACCCAAGTTATTCAACAACCAAGCATGCTTAAAAATATGAAATAGACACGAAAACTAACCTTTTATCTCATAGGAATGAACTTTGGATCAAGTTACCAACTTGTATGTAAATCCTAGTGTTACACCATGGAAAATTCCCCGTTATGGTACAGTGGATAAGCTAGCAAAGGGCACGACGTATACGAGGATTTGATAAGTAAGAAACAGCATTTGATGATCTCCATCTAGATTCGAAGACATTAGACGTAAAGCAAGAAGTTTGACGAAGAAAGTAAAGGATATGTTATGTATCGGGTAGGAATTATGGACGACAAGTTAATGAGGGCATAATGATGTCTTAAAGACAAGTAACAACGTCCCTTATATTGGTATTGAGGTGTTAGATAAGCGTCAAGAAGGTTCCATAAGGATCGGAGATCAAACGAGTCGACGAAACAAGTTTCGGACAACTAGACAGTATACGGCCAGACATACTGGCCGTATAAAATTCACGGACCGTATGTCCAGACCGTAGATTCAGCCCAGAACAGCATACCTCACTGGACCAAATATACGGTCCAACATACGGTCAGTGAAAAACATAGGGACCGTATGTTGGTCCGTATAAGTTGATCGGGCCAGCTTTTAATTCAATATAAGGGACCCTTTCTCATTTCATTTTACTTCAATCCCACTCTCCACAAGTCAAGAACCCTCTAGAATATTCTCCATCACTCATCCACAAGAAAATCAAAGGAAATCCATGTTCAACAACACCAAATCCAAGAAACCAAGAATATGAAACCTAGCCAAAGTTCATCTAACTCAAGAAAACCCAAGGGAAGTGAAGTAGGGTTTTGGTGCTAGAGGAGTAATTTCACTCAAGACTTGTTCATCCATCACCTAAGGTAAGTTTCATGAATATACCATGTTGTTTAAGTTATTGGAAGGCTAAGATACTTGAATTGTAGAAAGACATAGAAAATGGGTCATAAATGAGTGAATAGAGTCATGGTTGAATAGGGGTTGGATCGAATCATGAATGTTGATATGTTGTGATTATGAATACGTTATAAATGACATTTGGACCATGGAATAAGTATTATATGTGAAAAAACGCGATAATGAGCTATAACCATAAATGTGGAGAAATTTGAAGAGAAATGGTGAATTGTGGTCAATGTATATAAATGATGATTGTTGATTGCAATATTGTGAGTGTTGTTGTGAACATTTGGGAGTTGAAATAGAACATGGGAAAAGTAGTAGAAACAAAGGAAATGTTGCTCAATCTTTCGTAGAAATAGTAGCGCGTTCTTATAGTCGATTAACTAACGTTGATGCGAATTCTCTCTTAAAGGTAGAAACATGACATTGAAGAAGAACAAGCGAACGATAGCTTAGTTAAACGTAAAAGGTATGTGAGGCTAGTCCTTTCCTTCCGATGGCATGAATCCTATATCATGACTCTTCCTTCATTTTCATGAATTCTTGCATTCCGGAAAGCTAAAGATCTATGTCCATGAATAGCTATATGAGATAAGAGATATGTTGTGAGTCCTATAGTGATGATGATGAGTTAAATTATAGGGATTCTAAATTGTATGATATGATGATCCTATAATGTTAATGATGTTACTTGTTGCTTACACTCACCTTACATGTTAGTCCCTTCAAGGTAAGGAAGAATGTCAATGAATGCTCCATAATGGAATCGGGGGATCACGACCTTACGTCACCCCGATAAAGTATAGTTGTCCTTGAGCCTTATGCATGTACTATGATAAGTATATTATGATAGATATATTACGATGAGCATGTTATGAAGAGCATACTATGATGAACATGTGTGATGATGATGTACACCGCGCCTATATGGCCGGGCAATCACCGCTAAGGTGGGCAGCGTATACACCATGGACAGACGGCATGGGCAGACACCACTTGTGGGTGGCATGAGATGATACCCCGGACGCGGGAGGCCTGGACGTAGGAGGCCTGGACGCAGGATAATATTATGATTATCACACCGATCTGATATGGACGGGCAGTCTACACATTATTACACCGTACCTATATGGACGGGCAGCTTATACATTTAGGCATACATGATATGATGATGAGTATGAGTATGAGTAAGACAGTATGACTTATTTCCTTTATACTTGACAGTCAGATTCATATGTTCCATTTTGACATTTTCTTTATATCATTGTCTTATTTCATTGTTTATGCCTCTCATACTCAGTACAATATTCGTACTGACGTCCGTTTTCTTTGGACGCTGTGTTCATGCCCACAGGTAGATAGGGAGGTGAGCTTGATCCAGACTCGTAGAAGCTGTTAGCTTATTGAAAGAACTCCTTTGTTCCGGAGGTGCTTGATTATTCTTTTGTGTACATTCAAATATATATTTTGGGCACGACGGGGTCATGTCCCGTATCTATGTCTAGCACTCCAGTAGAGGCTCGTAGATACGCAGTGTGAGTTAGATGGTCTCACGAGATTGCTACCTTGCAGATATATATATATATATATATATATATATATATATATATATATATATATATATATTATTTTGATAGCCTAAAGGCTTAATATAAAAGTATTATGTTTTGAAATGAAAGACGATTCTCTTATGAATTGAGTATAAAATTGATAAAAAATTATTAAATGAGTATGATGAGTAGTAGAACGAGGGGTACTCGGTGGTTAGCCCCGGGTACCCTTCGCGGCCCCTAGCCCGGTCGTGGCAAAAGTGGTATCAGAGCAGTTCAGTACTAGGAAGTGTCTATGAGTCGTGTCTAGTAGAGTCTTGTTTATGGTGTGTTGCGCACCACGCTAATAAACAAGAGGCTACAGGGCATTTAGGAAAAATGACCATCTTTCTTCTATGAGATCATGCGATAGAGCCGTGTTTAAGATTTTATCCTCCCTAATAGTGTGTTGTGATTTCAGAATGCCGCCAAAAGGGAAAGCTACAGCCGCCTAGAAGGGCAAGACTACGACAAAAGGGCGGGTAGAAAGAGAGCTGCCCATGAATGTAGAAGAGGGCGAGTCATATAATGAGGCATTATCTAATACTTCCTCCACCCCGCCTAATGCGGAAGAACAAGGAGGAGCTCCAGCTCCAATTCCTCCACCGGTTGCTTCGGGTCAACAAATGACTGAGGCCATTCATTTATTGAAGGAATTGGTTTCCGCCCAGGAACAGCGGCAGAATGTGAGTTCAAGTGATCGGGAAGCTAGTACCGGAGCCCGTGATTTTATGAGTCTAAATCCTCCGGAGTTTTTCAGGTCAAAGCCGGATGAAGACCCGCAAGGTTTCATTGATGAAATGTTGAGGACGTTGAGGATTGTCCATGCCTCCGAAACTGAATCCGTGGAGTTGGCATCTTATAGACTCAGGGATATGGCAGTCTTATGGTATAATAACTGGGTATTGTCAAGAGGAGAGAATGCGCCTCCTCCGGTTTGGCAAGAATTCGTAGATGCTTTTATTCGTCACTATTTTCCACCTGAGGTCCGCCGAGCTAGAGCGGATAGATTTCTAAATTTGAAGCAAGGAACTATGAGTGCCCAGGAGTATAGCCTGCAATTTAATTCATTGGCTGGATATACCCCGACTATGGTGGCTGATATGGGAGATCGGGTACCTAGATTTGTGAGTGGTTTGGGACCACATTTATTTAAAGACTGTTTGATGGCTTCATTCCAAGACGAGGTGGATATTTCCCGAATACAAGCCCATGCTCAGAATTTAGAAGGGCGAAAACAACCACAAAGAAGTGATCGTGATACTGATAGAAGGCAAAGTAAGAGAGCCAGATTTGTGGGAGCAGGCAGTGATTATAGAAGGGGATCAAGGCAGACATATTCGAGGTACTCAGGCCAGTCGGTGACTAGTGCACCTCCTCGATTCGCAGGTAGGAGATTTGATCTCTCCTTCCGTTCAGGACAGGGTCAGAGTTTGAGGCCTCAGATTCCCAGTTCAGGGAAGGTTATAGTCAGAGGAGACCCCTAGTACCGCGATGTAGCTAGTGCGGTAGATTACATTCTGGACAGTATCGCCAGGGTTCGGATGCTTGCTGTTCTTGTGGCCAGGTTGGGCACATGATGAGAGATTGCCCGTCGATGAGTGGTAGAGTTGGAGTTCAGCCCACAGGTTCAGCAGCTGGTTCTTCCTCAGTGAGCCCGGTAAGGCAGACTCCCCAAATGTCAGTAGGCCGAGGTAGAGGCAGAGGAGCAGCATCTACTTCAGGTGCCACTCAGCCCCGTGTATATGCTTTAGCCGGACGGCAGGATCTTGAGTCCTCCCCGGATGTGGTTACAGGTACATTGTCTATATTTTCCCGTGATGTGTACGCATTGATAGATCCGGGTTCGACTTTCTGTTATATTACTCCATATGTTGTTGGTTGTATTGGGGTGAAACCTGAGCCAATCAAACCTTTTGAGGTATCCACTCCGGTTGGTGATCCCGTGATAGCTAGACGAGTGTATAAAAATTGTGTAACTGTGATATGTGATCGCCAGACAAAAGATGACTTATTTGAACTAGAGATGCTAGATTTTGATGTGATTATGGGTATAGATTGGTTGGCATCATGTTATGCTAATGTTAATTGTCGAATGAAAGTGGTTCGATTCCAATTTCCGGGAGAGCCCGTGCTTGAATAGAAGGGTAACGCAGCATCCCCAAAAGGTAGGTTTATTTCCTACCTTAAGGCAAGAAAGATGATAGCCAAGGGTTATATTTATCATCTAGTCCGAGTCCACGACACCGAGGCAAAGTCTCCAACTTTTCAATCAGTTCCGGTAGTGAATGAATTTCCGGATGTATTCCTTGTTGAGCTTCCAGGCCTTCCTCCAGAAAGAGAAATTGACTTCGCCATTGATGTGTTGCCGGATACCAAGCCTATTTCTATTCCTCCGTATCGAATGGCTCCGGCAGAATTAAAAGAGCTAAAGGCGCAGTTGAAGGATTTGCTTGAAAAAGGGTTTATTAGACCCAGTTCATCACCGTGGGGAGCCCCAGTCTTGTTCGTGAGAAAGAAAGACGGATCCCTACGAATGTGCATTGACTATAGGCAATTGAACAAGGTGACGATAAAGAACAAATATCCTCTCCCAAGGATTGATGACTTGTTTGATCAACTACAGGGCGCCAAGTGGTTTTCCAAAATAGACTTGAGGTCGGGTTATCATCAAATGAGGGTTCGAGAAGAAAATATTCCCAAAACAGCTTTCAGAACGAGATATGGCCACTATGAATTCCGAGTGATGTCGTTTGGGTTGACTAACGCTCCGGCAGTGTTCATGAATCTGATGAATAATGTGTTCAGGCCACTCTTGAATTTATTCGTGATAGTGTTCATTGATGACATCTTGGTATATTCTCGCACAGAATCAGAACATGCAGATCATTTACGTATCGTACTTGGTATTCTTCGAGCTCGAGAATTATATGCAAAATTTTCAAAGTGCGAGTTTTGGCTAAATTCTGTAACATTTCTAGGCCATGTTAGTTTAGATGATGGCATTCGAGTCGACACGCAAAAAATTAAAGTTGTGAAGACTTGGCCAAGGCCTACGACACCTATGGAAGTCCGTAGTTTTTTGGGTTTGGCAGGTTATTATAGAAGATTCGTAGAGGGCTTCTCATCTATTTCAGCCCCATTGACGAAGCTAACCCAGAAGTCAGCTAAATTTCAATGGAATGACGCTTGTGAGCGCAGTTTCCAAGAGTTGAAAGATAGATTGACCTCAGCTCCAGTCTTAACACTTCCAGAAGGGCCAGATGGTTATGTGGTGTATTGTGACGCTTTCGGTGTTGGATTAGGATGCGTATTGATGCAGCATGGTAGAGTTATTGCATATGCTTCGAGACCATTGCGGAAACATGAAAAGAACTATCCAACTCATGATCTCGAATTGGCCGCAGTTATTCATGCATTGAAAATGTGGAGACATTACTTGTATGGTGTACATGTTGACATCTATACCAATCATAAAAGCCTTTAGTACATTTTTAAACAGAAGGAGTTAAATCTGCGGCAAAGGTGGTGGTTAGAATTGCTGAAAGATTATGATGTGAATATTTTATACCACCCTGGAAAAGCAAATGTGGTAGGCGATGCGCTTAGCCGCCGATCTATGGGTTGTTTAAGTGAAGTCCCTCCGGAAAAGAAAGAGATGTGTCATGAGCTCCACCAACTAGCTAATCTTGGAGTACGTGTGATTGATTCGGGTAATGCAGGGATTAATATTAGTAATCCCACAGTTTCATCTCTGGACATAGAAGTGAAAGAGCGGCAATATGAAGATCCTAAACTGTGCCATTACAGAGACACATCTCATGACAAAGAGGAGTCCCCATTTGAAGTTTCCACGGATGGAATCCTTAGATACCGAAGTAGGCTATGTGTGCCGGATGTGGCAGAATTGCGCCGACGAATTCTAGAAGAAGCACATTGTTCCCGGTATTCTATTCATCCAGGTGCAACCAAGATGTATCATGATCTCAAGATGATATATTGGTGGGATGGCATGAAAAGAGACATAGCAGAATTCGTAGCCCAATGTCCAAATTGCCAACAAGTAAAGATTGAATATCAAAACCCAGGAGGATTATTGCAAGCCATGGAAATCCCTATTTGGAAATGGGAAGTGATCAATATGGATTTTATCGTGGGGTTACCTCGTTCTCGAGGAAAGTATGATTCCATATGGTTGATCGTGGACAAACTCACGAAATTAGCCCATTTTCTTCCGGTTAGAGCTACCTACTCGGCTGAAGATTATGCGAGGTTGTATCTCAAGGAAATTGTGCGACTCCATGGTATTCCACTATCCATTATCACAGATAGAAGAGCACAGTTTACAGCCAAGTTCTGGAAGTCTTTTCAAGAAGGCCTAGGTACTCAGGTGAAGCTTAGTACGGCGTTCCATCCGCAAACTGATGGGCAAGCCGAGCGTACTATTCAGACTTTGGAAGATATGTTGCGGGCATGCATACTAGATTTTGGTGGTAGCTGGGATGATCATTTGCCTTTAATCGAATTTGCATACAACAACAGCTACCATTCCAATATCCAAATGGCTCCATATGAAGCTTTATATGGAAGGAAATGCTGGTCTCCAATTGGATGGTTTGAAACAGGAGAAGTAAAATTGATAGGTCCTGAACTGATTCAACAAGCGGTGGAGAAAGTCAAAGTGATCCGAAGTCGATTGTTGACAGCCCAAAGTCTCCAAAAGTCTTATGCGGACAATCGTCGGCGAGACTTGGAATTTCAAATTGATGATTGGGTTTTTCTGAAAGTGTCGCCAATGAAAGGGGTGATGAGATTTGGCAAGAAAGGGAAGCTAAGTCCTAGGTACATTGGACCCTATAAAATTATCCGCAAGGTGGGTCATGTAGCCTATGAATTGGACTTGCCTTCGGAGCTTGAATCAGTTCATCCAGTTTTTCATGTTTCGATGCTCCGCAAATGTGTTGGAGATACCATGAGGATTGTTCCGATTGATGATGTCCAAGTGACAGAAAAGTTAGCATATGAAGAGGTGCCCATTGCCATTCTAGACAGGCAAATACGACGGCTTCGAAATAAGGAAGTAGCCTCAGCCAAGGGCTTGTGGAGGAACAACAACCGGGAAGAAATGACTTGGGAAGAGGAGGAGAAAATGAAATCCACATATCCACACATAATCCAACCCCCAGGAGAGATTCAAGATGAAACGCCAACATTATGAGGTATGTATGCTTTATTTTCATACTTTTGGTCATGTGTGGCCATGGATATATTGCTAATATATTGTGGCCCTGTGAGGTAATGATATTATGGGTTGTTGTGTCAGGATGGTAGTGCCATATTACAGGGGAAACTCTGGCAAAATTTTCGTAGAATCCCGAGTGTTTAATATTCGAGGACGAATGTTCCAAAAGGGGGGAAGAATGTTACACCTTGGAAAATTCCCCGTTAGTGTACAATGGATAAGCTAGAAAAGGGCACGATGTATACGAGGATTTGATAAGTAAGAAACAGCATTTGATGATCTCCATCGAGATTCGAAGACATTAGACGTAAAGCAAGAGAGAAGTAAAAAACGTCCCTTAGATTGGTATTGAGGTGTTAGATAAGCGTCAAGAAGGTTCCATAAGGATCGGAGATCAAACGAGTCGACGAAAATAAGTTCCGGACAACTAGACAGTATACGGCCAGACATACTGGCCGTATAAAATTCACGGACCGTATGTCCAGACCGTAGATTCAGCCCAGAACAGGATACCTCACTAGACCAAATATACGATCCAATATACGGTCAGTGAAAAACATACGGACCGTATGTTGGTCCGTATAAGTTTATCGGGCCAGCTTTAAATTCAATATAAGGGACCCTTTCTCATTTCATTTTACTTCATTCCCACTCTCCACAAGTCAAGAACCCTCTAGAATATTCTCCATCACTCATCTACAATAAAATCAAAGGAAATCCATGATCAACAACACCAAATTCATGAAACCAAGAATATGAAACCTAGCCAAAGTTCATTTAACTCAAGAAAACCCAAGGGAAGTGAAGTAGGGTTTTGGTGCTAGAGGAGTAATTTCACTCAAGACTTGTTCATCCATCACCTAAGGTAAGTTTCATGAATATACCATATTTTTTAAGGTATTGGAAGGCTAAGATACTTGAATTGTAGAAAGACATAGAAAATGGGTCATAAATAAGTGAATAGTGTCATGGTTGAATAGGGGTTTGATCGAATCATGAATGTTGATATGTTGTGATTATGAATACGTCCTAAATGACATTTAGACCATGGAATAAGTATTATATGTGAGAAAACGCGATAATGAGCTATAACCATAAATGTGGAGAAATTTGAAGAGAAATGGTGAATTGTGGTCAATGTATATAAATGATGATTGTTGATTGCAATATTGTGAGTGTTGTTGTGAACATTTGGGAGTTGAAATAGAACATGGGAAAATTAGTAGAAACAAAGGAAATTTTTCTCAATCTTTCCTAGAAATAGTAGCGCGTTCTTCTAGTCGATTAACTAACGTTGATGCGAATTCTCTCTTAAAGGTAGAAACGTGACATTGAAGAAGAACAAGCGAACGATAGCTTAGTTAAACGTAAAAGGTATGTGAGGCTAGTCCTTTCCTTCCAATGGTATAAATCCTATATCATGACTCTTCCTTCCTCTTCATGAATTCTTGCATTCCGGAAAGCTAAAGATCTATGTCCATGAATAGCTATATAAGATAAGAGATATGTTGTGAGTCCTATAGTGATGATGATGAGTTAAAGTATAGGGATTCTAAATTGTATGATATGATGATCCTATAACGTTAATTATGTTACTTGTTGCTTACACTCACCTTACATGTTAGTCCCTTCAAGGTGAGGCAGAATGTCAATGAATGCTCCATAATGGAATCGGGGGATCACGACCTTACGTCACCCCGATAAAGTATAGTTGTCCTTAAGCCTTATGCATGTACTATGATAAGTATATTATGATAGGCATATTATGATGAGCATGTTATGACGAGCATACTATGATAAGCATGTGTGATGATGATGTACACCGCGCCTATATGGTCGGGCAATCACCGCTAAGGCGGGCAGCGTATACACCATGGACAGACGGCATGGGCAGACACCACTTGTGGGCGGAATTAGATGATACCCCGGACGCGGGAGGCCTGGACGCAGGCTAATGTTATGATTATCACACCGATCCGATATGGACGGGCAGTTTACACATTATTACACCGTACCTATATGGATGGGTAGCTTATACATGTATGCATACATGATATGATGATGAATATGAGTAAGACAGTATGACTTATTTCCTTTATACATGACAGTCAGATTCAGATGTTCCATTTTGATATTTTCTTTATATCATTGTCTTATTTCATTGCTTATGCCTCTCATACTCAGTACAATATTCGTACTGACGTCCGTTTTCTTTGGACGTTGTGTTCATGCCCACAGGTAGACAGGGAGGTAAGCTTGATCCAGACTCGTAGAAGCTGTTAGCTTATTGAAAGCACTCCTTTGTTCCGGAGGTGCTTGATTAGTCTTTTGTGTACATTCACATATATATTTTGGGCACGACGGGGTCCTGTCCCGTATCTATGTCTAGCACTCCAGTAGAGGCTCGTAGATACGCAGTGTGGGTTAGATGGTCTCACGAGATTGCTACCTTGCAGATATATATATATTATTTTGATAGCCTAAAGGCTTACGTATATAAAAGTATCATGTTTTGAAATGAAATATGATTCTCTTATGAATTGAGAATAAAATTGATAAAAGATCATTAAATGAGTATGATGAGTAGTAGAACGAGGGGTACTCGATGGTTAGCCCCGGGTACCCGTCACTGCCCCTAGCCGGGTCGTGACACCTAGTTTCAATACCAAAGAAATTCTTGAAGTCTACCAACCCTAGAGTGTCTCTCAACACATGGATACCTTGATTCTTGCTATTTGATCTTTTATTTCTCTCGAGTTTGAGTGGAATATGCTTGGGAGAAGGTTCTAGAGCTTTTAAGAGTTTGGGAGAAGTGGGAAATAAAAAATAGAAACAAGGGTCGTCCATATATAAAAAGAGAAAAAACTGACTCGACCGATTATACGGCCATTTATACGGTCCATATAAATGGATCTTATAATCCCACCATGGTTTTACCCCTCTCTGGAATGGTTATACAGACCATTTATACAGGCCGTATAACTTATACGGTCCGTATAAGTGGTCGTACAACCTAAAAAATTCATAAACTTTCTCTCATCGATTCGATAAACCTGCAATCCTTATGGAACCTTATTGGCACTTATCTAACACTTCATTAACCATCTAAGAGGCCCTATAGCTCCTCCTCAGGCCATTACTAAATAAATATTAGCTCAATTATTGCGAAAACCTTTCCAAACATGACTCGCATTTCATTTTCTTTGACGAACTTAGTTCCACGGATTCATATGACTTCAAAATCTTGTGGTACGCTCTTAAAACTATCAATTAATATCCTTAATCTCATAAGGACTTCATATTCACCTAAAACTCGCGTTAGTCCACTCACAATGCTGCAATCCAAAATCTCAGAGGTGTAACAATATACAGATGGTATAGAGTTCATGATGTTGTCCTTTCGTGAGTCAGTATATTTCGTGAGATTCAATGCGAGTCCTTTCTTCCACAGGCACAAGGATTTTTCCAACTCTAGATCGTACTAAATGATATCCTTTGAAGAGGATCATGTCATACATGAGAGTTGTTGAAACCCAATTTTGTCGTTCCTTTCTTCTAATTTATTTTATTCAAGCTTCTATTTCGCGTGCAAAGCTTTAATATTATCTGATTTTCTTTTACAACCATTTCAAATTAATATTATCTACAAATCTCCATTATTTTTGTTAATATTATCTACAAATATCACCTTATTTATTACTATTTATTACTATCACTTTAATTATTTATAAATATCACATTGGTTGTGTTTTTTTTTAAGTGTTGACGATATATAACAGAGATTATGTATTTAATCTAATTTATGTTCTTCTAGTATTTTCCTATTCAATTTAATTAAATTTTATATTTGTCTCAATATATTCTTTTAAAAACATACCCAAGGCACGAATTAAGAAGCTCAAGTTAAATAGCTAGAAGAGGGAAAGTGTCTACTATTTTCAACAAATCATCCAGCACAAACGCTCCTCTAATTTTGAATTTTAAATCTACCGTATTCCACAAAATCCTCTTCCATATAACAAAATTATACTCCCTCCATGTAATGACCCATTTGGTCATTATGTGCGTTTTGACCAATTTACCCCCGTTAGAGTGATTTTGACCTGCTGGGATGGGCGACACAATTCTCGAGGTCATTGGGCGAGTCTTGGTGAGATTTGAGGAATTTAGAACCTTAAAGTGAAAAATATTTGACCAACAGTTGACTTTTGGATAAACAGACCTTTTGGGAATTCCGTTGATTCCATGAGGTCCGGAGGGTCGATTATGACTTGGTTTTATGTTGGTTCGGTTCCCGAGGCATTCGAAAGCATTTTGTACCCTTGGTTGGAAACTTGGTTTTGACCGTTTAGGGATTGACCGAGTCAAGGTGACCTCCGTTAGGAATTTTGAGGCCACGGTTGAGTTCGTAGCACATTTTTACATGTGTCTGCATGTTTGGTTTGCAGCCGGGAGGTCTCGGATGGATGTCGGGATTTCGGGTGGAACTTGGTGAAAATCAGTTTTTCTAGTTTTTTGATGTTCCACCTCTGCGGGGAAGAGTCCGCATCTACGGGTCCGCCCACGCGGGACTTGTTCCACAAACCCAAGATGTTGAGGTGTTAAGTGACTCCGCTGATGTGGGTCCTTAGTGCGCGTGGCCGTAAGCGTGTCCGCATCTACAGACAAGGTGTCCGGAGATGCGGAAATCGCTGAATCAGTGACCTTATATTTCCCAATTTCAAACCATTCTTTCCATTCCCAAATTCTAAACCTAGAGAGTATTTGTGTGGGAGATTTGCAGAGCTTTGTGGTAAATTCTTCCTTAGGTAAGTTCCTACTTCTCTCTTTGTGATTTTCTTATGCTTAAGAATAGAATCCATGGTAGTTTAATGGGCTAATTGGGGAAAATGGGTTCATCAACCCTAGGATGATGATTATAAATCCCTTTCAATCTGATTGGGTGTTATTGGTTAAATTTACTGATTTCTACCATCTAGTCATTGGGTAATTAGCTTCTAGGCTTGAAAATTGCTTTATTTCAAGAATCAAATTCATGGAAATTAGGGTTCTTCTTTAATTTGGGGGTTTTCGATCTAATGATGGAATTGATGATAAGTTGAGGTTGATTATTGATTTGGAGGGATGGTATTGGACTCCCTAAGGAATGGGTGAACCGTTTTTATCTTGAAATTCCTAGTTTTGCTCTTATGGGCCCGGTTTACTCTTTAAAAAGGGCTATTTTTTATTCGAATAGTATTGTAGCAATATGAGTATCATTAGTCTTCATTTCTAATATAGATTACGTTTTTTAATAGACTTCGATCATTCGGAAGCTCTTCGGAAGGTCAAGGCTCGCGTTGGATAGTTCGTGGCACCCGCTCTGCATTGAGGTAGGTTACGGTTTACCTCTCGGTTAGACTCTAATTAGTGAAGCATATGTAGGAGTTAGAAATTGACGGGAAAAACATGCTAGGCCTTCGGGTATGAAGTTGGGATGGAATTCTATTAGGTTGGTTGTTGTTGTATGTGGGCTTGTTGCCTTGTTATTATGATTGGACTTGTCGCCTTATTTGCTATGTTGTGATTTGCGTATGCATTCATCTCTCTATTGTTATGTTACTTATCATTGGAAGGAGGAAGAATCATGAGATTAGACTTGAATTATGATATGTGCTTATGATAAGACACGAATGAGATTATGATTACGATTTATTGTTGATTATGATATCTTGCATGGCATACGTACTCATTTCATATGTTGCATTGATATGAACTGTGACTTGATACTGATGATGATAAGTAAGACAAAGGAACATTCGAGGTCTTTGCCGGATTGTGTAAAAGAGAGATGAGAATCCATGATCCGAGGTTGTTACCGGAGCGGAATCTGATATACTCGCTGCCCGAGGTTTCTTGCCAGGATGAGGGAGTATATGGACTTCACCGGTCCCCCATGGGTCATGACTATTAAGACGTGGAGGTTTCCGTCCGTAGCATGTGTGTACATGTTTTGAGGTATTGGCCAGTGCATTACATATGCATTCACATTTACATCCATTCTTTATTGTTGATTTGTCCATGGCATTGGTATTGACTTAATCTCATTGTTTATGTGTTTCGTGAACGTGCTTGATTGCTTTCATGTCTACTTGTTGATTCTTTCTTCATATATGTGAACTAATTGTTGTCGGCCTATGATACCTACCAGTACATAGTGTTTGTACTGATACTACCTTGTTGTATTCTTTTTTTAGTGCAGAGTTTGCTACCGGATCCACATCAGCACCTAGCAAGTGATTCCCGAGGCTTCTAGTTCGAGTTTCTAGGGTGAGCGTAGTTCCAAATTCACAGCTCGAAAAACTCTTCTCTTATGATAGTTGTCCCTTGTTTCGAGACAGTATTTCAGACATTTATGTATTTTCCATATTCAGACTTATGTTAGATTTGTAGTAGCTCTTGTACAGTTACAGACTAGATCTCCTTGAGGTGTTGTAGTATTTTCCGCACTTATAGATATATTTATATGATTTGAGACTGTTTAGTACTTATATTTTCTTCTGCACGATTATTTGAATTGTTGAGTAAGGGAAGGGTTCACCCACCAGGGGGGATTGTGTGGGTGCCCGCTCAACCCACGAGTGGGGTCGTGACACTCCGTCCCAATTTATTTGATATAGTTTGACTAGGCACGGAATTTAACAAAGAAATGAAGAATTTTGAAACTTAGTATTTCTAAATATTCGCACTTTCAAGCAGTGTCCATGCAATCATAAATATTGTTGGTGACTATAAAAGAAAACATTACAAAAGAAACATCAATTCAATATAACAAAGCAATGTTTCCAACGACTTCAATTATACAGGTTTTTTAATGTATCAAATATACAACTTGATAACTTTCTTGTGTTTTGCTATTCCAGCAACATATAATTTTAATTTGAGTATGTGCAAAGTGGTTATGGTTGCAAATATTTCATGTCTAAAAAAATTCTTATCTTTAAGAAACGGTTGTCTCCTTTTTTGTTACATACATACTAAGAAGTTTCTGTCAAATGAAAGTAACATTTTGTAGAAATTGTACAAAAGTTCGATCAACATAAGTCTTCCTTATGATGGATAGCTGATCGTCGTCAATTTCATGGTATATATACATTTGCAAAAAAATAGTATTTAATTATTGGGATAGAATACTAAATAATTATCGATGCACGTAGATCATAGTTACACGTGCATGTGTCTGTTTCAAAATAATATGTTCCCCTTCATAACTGCATTTGACATAACAATAATAGATGTAATATAATACATATCAACTTAATAGGATAACCAGTAACAAAATCCATCTAAGAATGGTAAGAAAATACTATTTAAGATTTTCATTATTGTTAGAGAACTCATACACAAAAATAGGGAGCATTTCTTAACCAAATATTACACATACTTAATACACTAGACGAATATTCACATAAAAAAACAATGAATAAAAGAAAATTACCGATCAAAATTGCAACTTCAGAGTTATGCTTCTACTGTTTTTTTAGAAAAGTTCCTATATATCATTTACCATTATGTTCTTGATTGACTCTGTATACGGTGAAATATTACGTTACATGTGGCACAAGTTGCTAGCGACACGTGACAGTTGAGAGCAGTCAAAGATACATTTCATGCTAGAACCCGAAGGAATTGATTCCATGTGAACCCCAAGCCAAGATTATGAAAAATTGCCACAGATCATTTATGAGTTCTAGGCGTTACATATCCGGTCCGGATATGTAGCCAAACGTTATGCTTTTGTAATTAAGTAGCATTTATTGGTCATTATTATCCATTATGAGGCATGATCCACGGCTTAATGCTGATGATTATCACCTATAAAAGGAGTCTAACCTCAGTGTTAGAGGGCATCCAATTCTAGCTTAACAATTTATATTCACGCTTAAAAGCAAATTACATTACTCTTGTCCATTTGTTGTATCGGACTCAAAGTGTTCTTTAAGGGGAAGTGTTCATCCGGAGTTATCCCCACTAAGAGATTCCTCCAAGTTCCTACGACCCAGGCTTATTTTATTATATTCTTGGTTTATATTTACTTGATTTTATCGCTAATTGCTATTATTTTATACTTTTCTATAACAAATCAACTCATGTATCCTTTAAACCACTAAAGAAATTCAACTGTACCTTTTTTGGGGTAAATAGTTTGACGCCCACCGTGGGGCCAAGGATAATTGTGATATTGTTTTGTTGCTCTAATTACCTTACTAATCACTCATAACTTTGTGAAATCAGGTAACAGGAAATTATGGAAAACACTAGAAATCAAGTCAATGATTTGTTGAACAACACAACTGTTCAAGAGATTGACCCAGTTACAGGAGAAGTCCGGGCAAGAAATAATGAACCCATAGTTTCTCTTCAGGGATCCAAATACACCGAGAATGATTCAAACCCAAATGACGATGATGACGTTGAGGACAAAGTAAGGTCGCCGGGTCGGATCTAGCAAAAATGTTTGATATACTAGAACAGCAGCAAAAGGCAATTGCTGACTTATAAAAGAAGAAACGAGAAACCGGTGCACATTTCGATGAATACAGCGGTGGGTCAAGGTTAAGGAAGCAGCAATGGCTTTGGCAACAACGGTTCCGGTGACAATGCGGCACCGGAAGTCATGCAGTACCTCAAGGCTCTATTCAGTCGATTGGAAAAGAATGAAAAGGAGTTGAATGGACGGTTAGACTAGAACGAGAAAGAGTTCAAGGAATTTAACTCATGGATAGATCAGATCCCAAGGGCACCACCGGTGTTGAA
The DNA here is from genome assembly GCF_019175385.1 of Lycium barbarum. Taxonomy (NCBI): domain Eukaryota; kingdom Viridiplantae; phylum Streptophyta; class Magnoliopsida; order Solanales; family Solanaceae; genus Lycium; species Lycium barbarum. The sequence goes on from NC_083344.1 coordinate 84,922,743, forward strand.
AGGGACAGATTCAAAAAGATATGTTCAGTTGTCGTTCCCACCAAGTGTGGCACCAAAGTTGATCCCTAAGAGGTTCAAGATGTCGGATCTGCCTAAATATGATGGAACCACAGACCCTCAGGAACATGTGATGTCGTATACTTGCGCTGTGATGAAATTGAACCGGTTTATTGATAAAGTTTGGGGAAACATTGTCTAAAGGGGCAATGACATGGTATTCGTTACTTCCTGAGCATTCTATTAACTCTTTTGAAATGCTTGCAAATTCTTTTATCAAGGCATATGCCAAAGCGAAAAAGGTGTCTGCAAGAAGGGCAAATATCTTTAAAATAGCCATAAGGACAAGGAACTGTTGCGGAAATTCGTGAAAAGATTCCAAACAGAGCGTATGTTGTTTCCTTTAGTACCGGATGAATGGGCAGTAGAGGTTTTCGCCAAGAGTTTGAACCCGAAAAGCTCAAGTACTTATTTGAAATTGAGGAAAACTTACTGGAATTCCCTGTGATAAGTCAAAAATCTGGGTGGAAGCTGATCAGTTGGGGCTACCGGCCGGGTCGATGGGTCGAAGTTGATACCATGAAAATCCCCAAGAGAGGTGTTGATTCTGAGCTAAGGTCATTGAGGGATAGGTATCAACCGTATGGCCCACCAGAAAGGTCCCACTCGAGGTCAGAACGAGGTCGAGGTAATCAGTACGAAAATCTAGGCTTTGACAGAAGGAGTGATTGGGGCCAAAGCACTAGGAATTTGCATACAAAAATCAAAGCAGGTGTTTTGACAGCCAACAACGTCAAAAACCCAAGGTTGTATGAATATAACTTTAACATCGACGTGATCGGGTTGGTCGCAGCCCTTGGAAATATTAGGGATACGAGGTGGCCTAAGCCTATACGGTCGGATCCTAGCCAAAGGGATCCAAATCTGATTTATGATTACCACGAGACTCACAGACATCGGACAACTGATTACCATCACGTTCGGGGTGAATGTGCGCGGTTGTTGAAGAATCGTCACTTAAGGGAATTCTTGAGTGATCGGGCTAAAGAAAACTATGGAAAGAGAAGGGATTCAGGCAAGCAAGTGGAGCAGGTTGAGCCTCATCATGTGATTAACATGATTGTGGTGGAACCGAGATAGCAGGGACACCCTTTGCAACGAAGAGGACTAAGGTGACAATAACTCGGGAGAAACGATCTCGGGATTTAATACATGAGGGAGTGGTAACATTCACTGCTAAAGATGCAAATGGCGTTACTTTTCTGCATAATGACACATTGGTAATTTCTATTACCGTCGATTATTTTCAAGTTAAACTTATTTTGATTGATCCAGGTAGCTCGGCCAACATCATTCGGTCAAAGGCCGTAGAGTTGTTGGCAATACTGGGCAAGCTAACGTCATCCTGAAGAGTTCTTAATGGATTCAACAATGTAAGTGAAATGACGAAGGGGGAAATTGTGTTGCCAGTTAAAGCGGGTGGTATTGTCAAGAAAATAAGGTTCTATGTCATAAACGGTGACATGAGATACAATGCTATCTTTGGAAGGACTTGGATTCATGATATGAAGGCGGTGCCTTCGACGCTGCACTTGCTACTGAAATTTCCAACACCAAAAGGAATCAGTCAGATCCGGGGTAAACAACCGGCGGCGAAGGAGATGTTCGCCATCGAGGCACCTACAGAGCAAAAAGTGGAACCAACGAATGGAAAGGCGCCGGTTGTGGAAGAAAAGGAGAAATATAAACTAAAGGAGATTGGACCAGTAGGAATTAAGGTAGCAGAACCTTTAGTGATATTTATTTTTTCATTTTGTATCTTTTCTATTTTATTTTTGAATTTAAATTTTTACATCAGAATTGGATTCTGTTTGATTGTATTTGATTGTATTCACCCGACAGAATCTAAATAGCTGACAAGGAATTCCATTAATAACTAGTCGTTTTGATCCTTTGGAACAACTCGATGAATTTAGTAGATCGTTTTAGGAGGCCCTAATGACTATAGATCAAACCCGAAGATTAATGATGAAAGGTTGATTTGTTTATCTGTAATTGAAAAAATCAATATCGATTGGATCCATTAATATGCGTTTTTCTTTCATCTACTTAAACGATTCCCGTGAATAAACTTATAGGAATAATTGGATTTATCTTAGTTACAAGCAATAAATAATAATGAAGAAATGAAAATTATACAATTTTTTTGCATTTTTCATTTTTACATTTTTATAGGGCTATTCATACTCGTACCGTAGACCTTCTCGGTAAAACAAACCAAACTTATTATTATTAAAAAGATATGAACTGTTTCAAAGACCCAACATGCATTTTTTTATTTTTTTTGCATTGGGCTCTTTCATTAACTGACATAAATATCAGTTAGTCAGCCCTTTTTTTTCTTGACAGAAAAAAAGATAGTTGTATATTTAGATTCCCCTATTCTATTCCCTAAGTTAAGTAATTCTCTTGAGCCACCCACCATATACATTTATACATTGCTTTGGGCCTGTAGGAATTAAGGCAGCAGACCCGATCGAAAGCAAGGTAATGGGTCCGGAAAAATAAGAGGTCGAAGAAGAAGATTCTCATAGGGTTTTGAGGCCAATCGTTGTGTTGGATGATTCGGATGCCACAAATTCGACTATAGAGGAGCTCGAACAAGTTGTCTTATTCGTGCACTGGCCTGAAAGGAAGGTATATCTGGGCACCGAATTGTCTCCGGGGCTCAAGCTTAAGCTAATTGATTTTCTTAAAGCAAATGTAAATTGCTTTGCATGGTCCCATTTAGACATGACAGGTATACCACCGGAGATTACAACTCACAACTTGAGCTTAGACATAAGGTTTACTTCGGTGAAGCAAAAAAGAAGACCAATCATAGAGCACAAGATCAAGTTTGTCGAAGAGGAGGTAATCAAATTATTAAGCATAGGATCTATTAGGGAGGTTGAATACTCTGAGTGGTTGGAAAACATAGTGGTAGTGCCTAAAAAAGAAAATAAGTTAGGAATGTGTATAGATTTTAAAATTTTAAATAAAGCCTGCATGAAGGATTCATTCCCTCTACCGCACATTAATCAGACGATTGATGCCACGGTCGGGCATGAAATGTTACGTTTTCTCGATGCTTACTCTGAGTATAATCAAATCAGGATGAATCTAGAGGACCAAGAGAAAACTTCTTTTATCACTACATACGAGACTTATTGTTATAATGTTATGCCTTTTGTCTTAAAAAATGCCGGTGCAACTTACCAACGCCTAATAAATCACATGTTCGAGGAACAAGTAGGTAAAACTATGGAAGTATACATTGACGATATGTTGGTCAAGTCTCTAGATTTAGAGGACCATCTGAAGCATTTGCAGGAAACCTTTAAGATCCTCAGGAAGTACAGCATGAAGTTGAATCCGGAAAAGTGCACCTTCGGGGTTGGTTCCGGTAAGTTCCTTGGTTTCTTGGTGTCAAATAGAGGGATCAAACTTAATCCAGACAAAATTAAAGCAATAGAGGATATCCCGGAGGTGCTGGAAGATGCAAAGGTCATGTAGAGATTAACCAGCAGGCTGGTGGTGTTGAGTCGGTTCATTTCCCGATCGTCCGAAAAAATCCATAGGTTTTTCTCACTTCTAAAAAAGAAGAATGATTTCGAGTGGACTCTGGAGTGTCAATAAGCGCTAAGGGACTTGAAAACATACCTCTTGAGTCTTCTATTTCTGGAAAAATTGAAGGCAGATGACTAGATACTATTATACTTGGTCGTGTCCGAGGTAGTAAAAGTGCAGTACTTGTTCGGGAGGAAAAGGGTACGCAATTCCCTATGTATTATGTCAGTAAGTCATTAGCGAGTGCGAATAATAGGTATCCACACTTAGGAAAATTGGCTTTAGCACTAGTAACAGCGGCCAGAAAACTAAGGCCTTATTTTCAATGACATCCCATTTGTGGAGTAACGACTTACCCATTAAGGAACATATTGCATACACCTGAAATTTCGGGGAGCTTAGCCAAATGGATTGTAGAGATTAGCGGGTATGACATAGAGTATAGGCCTCGAACGGCTATAAAATCCCAGGTTTTGGCTAACTTCGTTGCTGATTTAAGCCCGGGGATGCTTCCCAAGGTAGAAAGAGTTTATAATTTCCTCCGAGTGATGCTGGAAACTGGACCTTATTTATGGATGGAGCTACCAAGTGAAAGGGTCCGGATTGGGTATAGTGCTCAAGACTCACTCCGGAGACATCATTAGGCAAGCTATTAAAATGGTGCAATTGACTAACAATGAAGCCGAGTATGAGGCGATGATTGTAGGTTTGGAATTGGCTCGGAGTCTGGGAGCTGAAATCATTGAAGCAACAAGTTATTCTCTCCTGGTTTTCAATTAAGTGAATGAGGTATTTGATAGGAAAGATGAAAGAATGCAAAGGTACTCAGACAAAATACAAGTATTATTGCGCTATTTCAAGGAAGGGACGTTAGAGCATGTGTCGCGAGAACACAACGCGGAAGCCGATGATTTGGAAAATTTGATGTCGTCAACTGATGCCAGAGGGATTAACTCTAATAACGCAGTGCAATTGCTAAATTTAGTATTAGATTCTAGCCATGACAAAGTAAATTCCACGAGTTGACCTTGGGATTGGCGGAACAAATACATGACTACTTGCATGATGACAAGTTGCCGGATGATGCAAAGGAATCCCAAGCTCTGCGAATGAAGGCTGCTCGGTACTGCTTTTATAAGGGTCAGTTATATAGAAGGTTGTTTTATGGTCCGTTGGCGAGATGTTTAAGCCAGGGGGAGACAGATTATGTAATGAGAGAAGTGCATAAAGGAGTTTGTGGAAATCACTTCGGGGCTGATTTATTGGTCCGCAAGTTGGGTTGGTTACTATTGGTCCCAAATGGAAGAGGATGCAAAAAAATATTGTCCGAAAATGCGACAAGTGCAATGATACGCCCCAATGATATATTAGCCAGCCGAACTCTTATACCCAGTAATATCCCCTTGGCCATTTATGAAATGGGGGATGGATATTGTTAGACCATTACCAGCAGTAGTCGGCCAGGTAAAATTCCTGTTAATTATCACTAACTACTTTTCTAAATGGATGGAAGCTGAAGCTTACAAGAAAATGCGAGAAAAAGAGGTTATTGACTTCATTACGACCACATAATATGTCATTTTGGAGTACCGAAGGAAATAGCCTATGATAATGGGCCATAGTTTGTGGGGAAAAAGAGAATATAATTCTTTGAGGGATTGAAAATCAAGAGAATTACTTCCACTCCATAGCATCCAAGTGCAAACGGTCAAGCTCAGTCAACTTACAAAACGATTGTGCAAAGTTTGAGGAAAAGGTTAGAGTCAGCAAAAAGTAGATGGAGAGAAGTATTACCACAAGAGTTTTGGGCTCATCGAACAATAACAAAGTCAAGTACCAGTGAAACTCCATTCTCATTAGTTTACGGAGCTGAAGCTTTGATTCTGGTGGAGATATGGAAGCCAAGTTTACGTTACAGTCATGCGAATGAAAAAGATAATAGTGAAGCATTGTCAGTCAACTTGGATCCGTTGGAAGAATACCGTGAAACGGCTTTGCTCCGAATTGTAGCATAAAAGCAAAGGATGAGAAAATATTACAATTGCCAGACCAATCTCAAATACTTTCAAGTAGGGGATTTGGTCCTGCGGAAGGTCACCCTTAACACCAGAGACTTAAACGTTGGGAAGCTAGGTTCGAACTGGGAGGGGACTTACCAGTTTGCAAGCATTATCGGAAAAGACTCGTGCCAACTTGAAAAAGAGGACAGAACCAAACTATCCAGTAGTTGGAATGTTAGCCATCTGAAGCGATATTACTGTTAAGGGTATGTTTCTTTCCCTTTTAGTTCGTTATTTGCTTTGCACTAACGCGTTTTACAATAGAAAGGAGGACTTATTTTAGTGAAGAAAAGAAGAAAAGCATTTGAAAACCGTTCATAATATACTAAAAACATGTGTTGCACTCTTTTTCCCTTAGACCCGTTTTTATCCCAAAAAGGGTTTTACTGGCGAGGTTTTTAACGAGGAAGAAGACCTTGGTCGATGGAAAATCAACAAACTCCCTAATGATAAATGGAAGGAACAATGGAAAGAATATAATGGTTGTTCACATCATTAAACATAAGAAGTCGGCGCCAAATGTAATCCCTTGTTTTGTTTCGTTTATAATTGTAAAATTGCAAAGTGAAATTCACGAGTCAATGAAAATAGAGTCTTCTCCGCTCATATTTCGTCTCGTTATAATATATACTTGGTTGTTTGTCTTAAAACATAACCAAAGTTAATTGTTAAGAATAAGCATAGATTCCAACGAATATGCCCAAAAGTGAATCAGAGATGTCCTATTCATAAGTATAAATACAAGACCCTTATTAGTAACTTTTTTTCGGATGAATTTTTCCCGATCAAAGTAAAAACTAGTTCCGGTAATACTTGTGTTCGGAAGAAATTTACCCGAATAAAATTAAAAGTCGGATGAAAAATTTCCGGCACTTACACAAAAAAGTTAGTCGTCATTACTAAATATGATAAGACTTGTTATCGATCAAAATTAAGGTTGAATATGACACTTTCGATGTTAAGGCAGAAAGATAAAATTCTTCATGTGATAAAAATCAAAGTGAGTAAACTTGTTCTTCAGTTAAGAAACTTTCGTTGAAGCTATTTATCATAGTAAAAAAGTTTTTTTTTTATAAGTTGAAGGAAGTTATTTATGAGCAATGATTCGTCAAAATTAAAATATTCTTTGGCAAGTTTGTCCGGATGACAAATGCATATAATTTTATGCTTGAAAAAAAAAAGTAAAAGATAACGATGTGAAACAAAAGTTCCACTGATTAAGGAGTCCAAAGGACCAACAAAAAATTACAAAACAAAAGAAAGATAAAATTATTCTTCTGGGCACAGGTTCCCCTCAGCAAATTCTGCAGGATCGGGATTGACCAAGTTGGTCGGAGGACGAAAAAGATCCGGGCTCAATGGTTTATTGACGAGCTCAAAACACAGTATAAATTAAGCGATTCGCTAGTCAAAGATAGTATAGTTTAAGATTGTCTCCATATTTATTGGTACAAATAATTATTCAAACGGAACCTTGTTCAGTATTATTCAAGAAATAAAACTTGAGATCGTTGTGGTTATAAACCACGATTATCGACTACAATGTAATTAAAGACAATTGACAACGAAAGAAAATGTTACTATTAATATGAGAAGTAAGGGTAGTAGACAAGACAGATGCAAGATTTTAGCAATTAGCTTCGATTCGTTTTATCATTCTCCTTTAAATTTTATTGAGTCTCTCGAATTCAATAAGTAGTTAGTTTACTCTAGAATCTAATAAATAACAACCGATTATTTATACAGATTTGACAAATTAAACTAATGCAAGCCCGGAGAATGTTCAAAAATTATGGATAGAAATAGATCTTCAGACGACTTCGCACGACTATCGTCAGCTTATAACCCAAGATAAAGTATTCAAGAGTCTCTTCCGATTACTCAATAAAATCATTCAATCATGAGCTAAATCATATTTATATTAAGATAATTCATAAGACACTTTCTCTTCCGATTAAAGAATCCAAAAACATCTCAATAATCAAATAAAACTACTATCCATGATTTCAAGACTGATGAAAAGTCTGTGAACATATGCAAGAAAACATTAAGGGTTTAGTCTCAAGGAAAACGTCTCTCGAATATTTTTCTCTCTTAGTTCAACAAATAATTCAAGAAGCACTTTCGATTACTTAGAAGAATCACCAATTCAAACCAAACAAAATAATGCGAAGATATCCACCAAACTATTCCTCTTTCGATTAAATAAAATAGTAAATAACTCTGCAATTCAATTCAAAACCCTAGTAACAAATTCAAGCAATAAAACAAGAATTGAATCTAAAAACGTCAATCATACATCATGTCTGTCAAAACCCTATAAGAAAACCACCCCATAATAGAATAAAAGAACATAGAAGAAATAGAAATAGAAAACATTACAATCGACTATTGATCCAAACTTTCGTATTGAATCGAATCGTGATGAGAAGTAATGAATCCGACCATCAAATCCTCTTCTACACACCTCCAATGCCTTCTAGGTCAAAAAGTCCCCTTAAAAACGTGTTTCTGGTATTTTATATCAGGTCAAAAATAAACCCGGACAAAAATACCCTTAAAAATTCAAAACAAAATTTTCAGCCGTCAAAAGCCGGGCAGATTATCAGAGATTTCCTTTACTGTTTATCGTTTCCAAAGTGTAATACTGGAAACAATGCACTTTGTACTTTTCATCTAATCAACACATAATGATTACTTATCATTATGAGATGATTAGATCCAATATATATAATTTTTTTAAAATTCCCTCTCCAATGTATTTATTATTGGTCCTCAAACCATGAACTCGATCCCGATTTATTCATTGGACTTCTACTCAAACTTCAAAGTGCCATAACTTCCATTTAAGCTCCAAAAATGATCGTTTGCTCGGGAACAAGTCCTACACAAGAAAACACACGTAAAAAGTATAAAATACTAATATTACAGCTCTAACACGATTAAAGCGTAGAAACTAAAAGGTGAAATATAGATAAAAATTTGTATTTCTAGACTACCATCAATTCATCCTCAACTTCGGCATCATCTTCTTCTTCGCCTTCATCTTCTTTGGTTCATCACTGAAATTGTCGGCAAAACGTTTGTGAGATGGAGGAAACACTTCATAAGCTTTGAGCTCAAGCCTTCGGGATTCTTCGATATTTTCTTCGTGGTCATTGATGCGGTCTCGAGCTTCTTCGAGGGTGAACCTTCAAATTTCCAGGTGGTATATTCAGCGTAAAGTACCTCCCGATATTCTTGAGCATCGAGACTTGCATGAGCCTCATCTCCTTGAGCATAAGCCTCATCCTGTTGAGCTTTAAGAGCGCCGTTCTCTTTGGACAGGACTGCCAAATCAGCTTCCAACTTTTTCATGACCAAAGATTGCTGATAGCTTTGTTCTTTCCAAATTGCAAAATGGTGATTATAATCTAGCTCTAAAAGCCTCCCGTTCACTATCAACAACAGAGAGTTCAGCATTAAGTCTTTGGACCTCGAGTCAAGAGCAGATTCCTTTTGGACGCTGAAGTACAGAGCATTCTCTTGAGCTTCAATATCAAATTGGAGGTTGTTAAAGTTGGTTTAAAGTTGATCGGCTTGCTAGCTAAAAGCTTATTTTTCATCGTTAGCATGTTCGAGGTCCAGTTTGGCCTTTTGAAGGTCTTTCTTAACCTTTGCGGGCTCGGCTTTTACGGCCGAAAGATTTTTGGTCAGCTGGGATTCTTCTATTCAGCTTGAATCTCAAAAATTCAAGTTCCCGATCTTTGTCACTTAGCTGAGCATTTAGCTTATATCAGTTTCCTCGATGCAAAGTCGCTGACCTTCACCTATGAGAACTCCGGCCTGAACAGGTAACAAATAATTAAAAGATTTAAAGAAGTAGGCAAAAGAAACGTTACCAAACATAAGAGAGAAGGGAAATCGTATCTGGCCAGTAGCATGCATGCCTTCATTAAAAAGGCACTTCTAAGAGACTCCACTCATTTTCTCCCTATCCGACTCCGAGATAAGTGGTTCAGATAATTAGCAACACCAACGGGCCTCGAGAGAAAGTTTGTATCCTCATGGACTATTATGGTAGCAGTCCTTACCCGACTTGGATCTATACTCGGAGCTGGATAAACATTGACTAATCTGGCTCGAGAAAAAGCATGGCTTCTTAGTGGTCGTGTAGCTGATTGAGAAGAAGATAGCCTCATAGGGATGCTAGTTTGTGTAGGTCTCGAAGGTTCGGCTATAAACTGGGACTTTTGGAAAAAGGAGGAGCACCGATGGTGGCATCGATTTCAGTAAAAAGATGCTCGAAGTCTTCCACATAAGAGTCCAAAGACGGTAATGGACCACAGGGTTGAGTCCTAGGGGCAGCCTCGGACCTAGTTCATTTGATGAATAGGTCTTTATCTTCGGTTTCTTCATCTTCGGTTTCTTCATCATCTTCCACGATGACGGCATCATGAACGGGGAGGTTTTGTTGGTTTGAAGTTCCTCCAACTTCAGCCTTGATGTTGACCCGGAAGAGCTTTCTTCTCTAGAGTTTCTCTTTCTTTAGAGAGAAAGGGTTGCAGTTGTTGCGGTAGCTGCAACAGCCACCAACTTTGTGGTTGAAGAGCCAGAAGTTTGTTTCTTCTTAGTTACTTGAGCGATTCGGCGAGCAAATGCCGCCAGATAAAGGACAGGATTGGTCATGAAAACCCTTGGACAGAAAGTCCCTTTGGGTAGACCTAATAGAATAAGCAGGTATCAGAAAGAGTAGGATTAATTCCTATGAAGGTAAGGAAAAATGAGTAAATTTGTTTACCGTAGTTCTTTGCTTTCCACCGATTTCGGGAGATATCTTTCAGGGTTCAGGAGTCATGGTTCGAAACATTCAGGAGCGCTTGAACCCAATCAAGAAAATGCATATCAATCTCAGGAGTCCACTTGATAGTTGTAAAAAAAGGGAAGGTTAGAAAATGTCGTGAAGAAATTGTACCGGTAAATACAAGTTAACGCTTACGAGATAAATTCCTTGCCTTCGAAAAGGGCATATCTTTGTCATCAATAATTTCAGCCGTAGGAACAGCGACAAATCTTTCCATCCATCCTCTGTCATTATCTTCATCCAAGCTGATAATGAATGAAGATTTACCTTGCTTTGAGATGGTGATAATTCCACCTCGGAAGAGTCTCAGAGTATAGAGTCGAAGGAAACCATTCCAAGTAAAAGGCAACCCATATTTGTTGGCTAAATATCATATACAAGCCACCGGTCTCCACACAGATGGACACACTTAAGCAAGGAAAACGTTGCATCGCTTGTACATTTCAATTATTACCGGATTGATCGCCGGCACCAGACCAACTGTGAATGAGTATGTTAAAGGTCGTACGCTCACCAGACAGTATATGGAGGGACCTGGTTATCTACCAGTTTCCTGAGACAGTGCAGTAAATAAAGAAAATGGGATATTACCTTGGAAAACTCCTTGCTCAAGGGATTAAAAACCACGACCTACCACGGTAGGATTTCAACTCCACTAACCGAGCAACTTCCAATTATAACCTATTGCAAACTAGGAATTAACTCCCATAATCCCTCACCCTTACAATAGTTGCAACCTAGGAACTAACCCCCATAGTCCCTCCACCTTTGCAACACACCGATTACAAGCACCTCCACTTAGCTAACTCTAGCCAAGGAAACTAATCCACCTAGACTAACTCTAGCCTAGTGTACCACTCAAAGTTCTTATGAAGACACTCTTCCAACAAGCAACCTTTGAGAATTCAACTACTACAACTAAGCTAACTCTAGCCTAGTGTACCACTCAAGAGCTTGTAGAAGCAACCTTGAGAATTTAGATACCTATAAGCAGCTTCCTTTTTGGGAAGAGTAGGTTTACAATTAAAACACGAAAGAACAAAAGACCTAACAATCCTACAACTCAACACATATTTAGTTGTAGAGAACAGGTCCTTGGATCTGCTACTGCCTTGTTCTTGTACACCCTTGGGAGAGTGGAGACCTGCACTTTGAGATCTACATTTTTGTGCAAGAGTGAGTTTTGTCCTTAGAATATGTTTGTTATATAAGAGAAGAATTAAGATGAGAGTGACAGGACATATCAGGACACAATAACTCCACTGTTGCTCTGCTGTAACGGTGTGTGTGTGTCAGCAACTTTACAGTTGTAATGCTGACCTATGTTTTTATAAGGACTTGATCATTTACTTGGTCTCTCCCTAAGTCTGAATTAACTAAGCACAAATATCCCCTCAGCTTCCTTGTTAGTGCATCTAGTTCTTTATACATTTTTGTCAAATCAACAAAACAAAATAAGTTACGACAGTACTATTAAAGTAAGTTACGGCACTACTATTAAAGTAAACTATCAGGGTATGTATACATGTTCGAGAAACCCATCCTCGCAGCTGAAACGTCGTCATTCTCACTGGGAATGATAATATGAGAAATGGATTCCCAGTGGCAATCCATGTAGACAACTTTTAGATGGGCAGTGGTGATTAAAGAAGGATATTTTTTTACCATTTCACCCCGGTCACTTTGAGTAAGCATTTTCTTAATGGAATAGTCATCGGTAAAGCGAAACGTGCTGGGGATGAACAGAAATGCATTTCAATAGCGGGATTAGAGTTTCTCCACCATCGACGCCTCGCCAGCGATCGGAGGTGGGCGAGCAGATGAAGATGTTGGAATATCTGAAGCGGCGGAAGATGAAGGTCATGCTCTTGACATTCTTTATTCTTGATTGAAGAATAAAGAGATAGAGCAAGGAATGAAGAATTTGCAGAAAGGGTTGAAGAGGATTTCAATGAGAGAGTTTTTGCTTAAGAAATCGAAGAGAGTAAAGATAGAATGAGAAGGATTTGGAGTTTTTATTATGGAATTCGTCAACATTATGGGACTTCCAAAACCCGAACTGTCCACATTAACCAGCCATAGCATGACACGTTTTCGGAATGGCAGAATTGAAAAGACGTACATCAAATCAGAAGGAAAGGGGAATGTTTCATTTTCCTGCCATAAAGATCCAAAGTTTTGAATAATTTTGGGTTGGAGATAAGATCAAATCCACTTCCCGATCACATTTTGATATTCGACCGGAGAGTGTGAAGACTATCTGTATACGGTGAAATCTTACGTTACACGTGGCACGAGTTGGTATCGACACATGGAAAATGAGAGCAGTTAAAGATACATTTCATGCGAGAACCCGAAGGAAATGATTCCATGCGAACCCGAACCAAAGATTATGAAACAATTGCCACAAATCATTTATGAGTTCCAGGAGCTACATATCTGTTCCGGATATTTAACCAAACGTTATGCATTTGTAATGAAGTAGCATTTATTGGTCATTATTATCCATTATGAGGCACGATCCACAGCTTAATGTTGATGATTATCACCTATAAAAGGAGTCCAACCTCAGTGTTACAGGGCATCTAATTCTAGCTTAACAATTTACATTCACGCTTACAAGCAAATTACATTACTTTTGTCCATTTGTTGCATCAGATTCAAAGTGTTCTTTAAGGCTAAAGTGTTCATCTGGAGTTATCCCCACTGAGAGATTCTCCGAGTTCCTACGGCCCAGACTTATTTTATCATATTCTTACGTTATATTTACTTGATTTCATCGCTAATTGCTATTATTTTATATTTTCTATAATAAATCAAATCACGTATTGTTTAAAACACTAAACAAATTCAACTGTACCTTTTTGGGGTAAACAAACTCCAAATCTCAAATGCGAGAAGAAGTAAATTTGGTAGAAAGAGCATTTGTAGTGGTAATTCCTATAGATATTGGTGATGTAAATTCACTTAAATAGGTTGATCATTGATCAGAATTTAATTATCTATTTAATGAGGTTTTTACAACAAATGAAATAAATGTTTGCTATTTATTCCATTCTTTGGAATGTAAAAAGACATGCAGACTTGAAGAAGTCACAACGAGTTTCATATTCCATGATTACATTTATTTAATATTACACGTCTGACTCTTTAAATTTAGTAATAAGTTATTTTATTCTTGAGCTTCACCACACATTCACATCTTTGCAAGAAATCCAAAAGCCAAGATGATAGTGTTAAAAGCTAGTTATGTGAACAGATTTCTCATTACCTGCTCCCACGTTTTCTTTCTTTTGATTTTTTTTTTTTTTTTTTTTTTTGGTTATTTCAATTAACTCTTTCTTTTGTTTTATTTATTAAATGATAAAATAATGATTTATTTCCTTTAGTTGATTCATTTATTATTTATTACATGGTAAATTTTCTATTTAGTGTAAAAATAGTATAGGCATAGTGTCTAGATGCTGGGTAAAAATATCGTTTAACTTTTAATGGATATTTTGGTAATTCAACTTTTAAACTTAGTGTTGTCCCACTTTTAGAATAGTATGATACTAATATTTAAGTTCATGATTTGATAAAAAATTGTTCAAAATTTAAATATTTCAAGTTCGACGTAAAAATTTTGCAATTGTATATTGTTTTGTAAATTCCAGTCTCTGTAATAACACCCAATTACACTCAATTTCAATTTCCATGTGTCATTTCAAACAGGCCCTTAGTGATAATATAACACTTGATTGATGAAGATTTTTGTCCTAAGAAGCAAAAGGGAATTCAATAGTTTTCGCTTGAAGCATGTCTAAGAGCTTAACGTATGACTCTTTTATCTCACCCTAAGTAGCGGTAAGTTGAGGCTCTTCATCAACACTCTTGTTGTTACCTTCTGCAGTTCTTCCACTGTAGTGACTTGTCCAATAATCTCTTCATCAGTGTATGTTTCAAGGACAAATTTCATATATAATATATTTCTTACAAAATATTATTACACAATATTTGTGTATGGCTATTATAGAAAGGTAATCTTACAAAAAGTGTATCGCTATAATAAATGTGTAACATCCCGCATTTTAGCGTTAAGATGTGTTGTAAGTAAGTTAAGGCAGATGAGATTCATAAATGAATGAGACACCAAGCAAAGGTAGACAACCTATTAGCTTCACCTATATGCTTCACCTATGTGTTTCACCTACATGCCTCACCTACCTGCTTAAGCTATTTTTTTAGACGTCCTATGTGCTTGAGCTACTTGCTTACCCATCCTACTTACTTGAACTATCTGCCACACGTCTTGCTTGTTAAATGAGAATGAGTCACGTGTTTACATGAAAAAGTGACCTGCTTGTTTCACCTACTAAGAAAGTAGGTGACAAGCTGGTGCATCACTAATTAAAAAAGGAAAGGCCCAAAATTAAAGGGGCAAGAGAGAGAATCATCTAAGGCCATTTTAAAGGCCCAAAAAACTTATTTTTATTCATTAACTCTCCTCTCTCTCTCTCTCTCTCTCTCTCTCACACACACACACACACACATTTTGAACCACAGCTCCATAGGTCTATATCTCACTCTGCTTTCCTCCATCTTCAAGGTCAGTAATCCCTAACATCATCCATATTTATTCCTTTGTTGACTACGTAATTCTAACATCAACCTTTCGTAGGATTATAGTGAACCGAAATATTTTGTCCAAGATTTCAAATCCATAACTTCTAGGGTTTTATCAACAAGGTCAAAATCATCTTCTCCTTCATGTTTATAGGTTTGCTTGAGTTCTAGATATGTTTAGTTTCTATGAAAGTATAAACTGGTGTTTATATGTTAAAGTTGAGTTAAGGGGTGTTGTTGTGCAAAATTGTGGGTTATTCTTGTCATGCTTTAGATTCTAGAAGTATTAGCATGTTATATATGGGTTAGTTTGATGATTTAAATATGTTGAATTGTTGTAAGGTTATAGTTGGAAGTTGTTATTGAATTGTTAAGCTTGTCATGAAGTATGTTGGGGGTTGTTCATGTTATAGAAGGATGCTAGAAGTGTTGATATGATGTATTCATATGTTGTTAAAGGTGTTCCTAGGTAAGAAACTTCTTCTTCTCCAAGTATGTGAGTAGTTTGATTTTTAAATGGACTTAGTTGCTATTAGTTTGAAGTTGATGGATGAATGATGTACTTGAGTTAGTAGTTGTGTTGTATAGCATGTTGGGACTGATTTAATTGTATGGAGATGTTGGATGTGTAGAAGTACTTGCATTTATTTGTTGTTGATGATGTTATGAAGAATAGAGGGGAGTTACGTCACGACCCAATTATTAACAACATAACAAGAGATATGAAGCATAACATGGAATAAGGAAATAACTTGTACATTTGTTCGCCTCTTAAGGCGGATACCATGTATGCTTATCCCTTTAAAGAAAACATTTTTCATGCATATATAACGTAATAGTGCTGCGGAACGTGCAGCCCGATCAATATATATATATATATATATATATATGTGTGTGTGTGTGTGTGTGTGTGTGTGTTGCGGAACGAATGGCCCGATCCATACCCATATATCCCGCGTCCGGGCATCCCGCATCTGGGACGATATCATAGTATACCAACTTATTAGGTGGTTATGCGTATATAACACCTTGCCCTTTTCCCATATATATATATATATATATATATATATATATATATATATATATATATATATATATATATATAAGTAGCATGCATGAGAGCCCAAATAAAAGCTACTACTTTATCGGAGTGACGTAAGGTCGGTAACCCCCAATTATCTTATGGAATCAAGAAAATCGTCGTATTATCCCACCTTAAAGGAACAAGTAACATATGTTGAGACCAACAATAATGAATGGAATCAAGAAAATCATGAAATAAGATCAATATTTTCATAATAGCATCAAATCCATAAGCTTTGGAATTTCTAGAAATGGGATCATCATCATCCTCATTATCATCATGGGAAACATCTATCTTTAGCATCATAAAAACCTTGAGAATTATGAACTTCTAGCTTTTGGGAAATAAGGATATTATGGAAAACATGTATGGGTTCATAAGAAAAGAATCATGTCTTTAGAAAGAAAGGGACTAGCCTTAACATACCTTTTGTCTCCTTAACTACTTAACGTTTATCCTCCCGAGCTCGTAAATCTACATTCAAGAGAATTCATACTATCGTTAGGCTTATCGTCATATGCCTATCTCAAATCTTCAAAGTAAACTCCTTTAGAATCTGCCAAAATTCGGGCAGCATCTCCCTGTTTATATCCCTAGCCCGAATTCACAATACCAACAACAACTCTAATGTCAACAACATCATCATCCATACCAAAATATTTCATGAAACATCCCACAAAATGTTTATCCAATTTCTCAACCAACAAATTTCTTATACGATCATTTAATAGCTCTATCTCCGTAACTAAACCTAAATTAATAGCAATAATGGAAGATTCATACCTAACTCCCGCTAGAACCACAATATCTTCAATATTCACCTTGCATTCCAGTCAATATTCACCGCAAGACAATATTATAATTGCAACTATACACTGTCTGAACCTGAATCCGGAGATTATACTTAATTCGCGTTAAAATTTGATGATTGGAAGTTAGGGGAAATTTCCAGAATATTTGGGAAGTTTGGAGGGGTGTTTGGATGAAAAATGAGGGGGTAAGCACCCTGTTATAACATTCTAGATTCGGGTTGCAGCGACCTCGAATTTGCTCTGCTCGATCGCGTAGCCTTGTGGCGCGTTCGCACCACCTCTAGGCGTGTTCACTCAGGGTAAATCCCTGCTTTGGCAGCCCGTCTTAAAATGCTCATAATGCTTGATTCCAATGTCGAATTAACGCGCGGTTTATTGCGTTGAAAACTAGACTTTTCGAACTTTATTTTAGGCTTTTGTTTCACTCCAAAACTCCTAATATACTAAAAGATTTTCTTTCTCCAAGTAAGACTAAAATTATCATACCAAATTTTTCCCAAAGTTCCAAAAGCTTAATCTCCTTAGTTCACTTGTTCTCCAATCCTTCCATGACCTATTATATGAGCTCCAACCCTTTTTAATCATAAGGTGAGCGCATATGATCTCATGTCTTCTCAATAATAACTCCAGTGTCCACATTTGGATAGCTAACACCTAGCGAATCTCAACGTCCAAAAACTATGAGGTGTAACAAGTTAGACGAGCTAGATGTCAAATAATCTAGTATAGACTGAGTTTCCATTGTTGGCTAGTTGTTATGTTTCCCTTATGTTAATAGAAATGTTGTTTTCTTGTTATAGCTTAATTGTGAAGGGGGATGATCTCTCCATCTCAGTTGAAAGGTCGATCAAAAGGTACGTAAGCTATTTCTTGACTCGCCATTACGACACGACTCCTATTATTTGTTTCTCTATATGTGTTGTAAAGTCTAGAGTACAAAGAGCATCTGGGATCTATGTTATACATTTCAAAAAGATAAATAAGAGTTGTGTCATGTGTTACAATATCAATACTCAAACCAGTCATTCCATTTCTAAGGTCGAGTTCCCAAGCAACATCAGAGGGTTAAAGTCTACAAAAGCATATCGATACCGTGTCATAAGTTCCATAAGTCAAATAAGAGATATGTTTGTGTGTATGAGTCGGTACTTCATGTGGTCGTTCCATTCATAGGATCAAGCTTACAAGGATTACTATCATTGATGTTCATGAGTCGAATAAGAGTTGTGTTATATAAGTACGACTCCATACTTCATATAGTTGTTATACTTTTGGGGTTAAGTCTTCAGATTATCGTTCCTTACCTAAGATAAATCATATAAGTAGTCTTCAGGAGATCGTTATTGGTGTATAGCTTCTACTCAAGATGAATCATATTGACAGTGCTTAGAATACCATTATCGGGTTGTAGTATCTTACTTAAGATGAATGAGGGGACGTAGAGGGTGGTTTAAGATGAATTATGATAATAGCTTCCATGTATCATTAATGGATGATAGATTGTTACTTAAGATGAATCATGTGATGTTTCCTTAAGATCATTAAGGGGCGATGGGATGATGGTTAGGATAAATTATATGAATAGCACGCGGATGGTTGCTATTTAAGTTGAATCATACGGTTGGTGTGGTTGTAAAGGGATATAGATTATAAGGTAAGATCAACCAGGTAATTAGATTCTACTGGGGCTTAGTTGATAGATAAGTATCAGAGTCTAGTTAATGGATTCTAGATCATTACTGAAAGGTAAATCATATCGATGGCGTTAGGTAACCATCATGGATCTATATCTCTCAACTTAAGATGACACGTGTTGATAATATTTAGATTACCATTATTGGGTTGCAAAACGTCCCTTAGGATGAATCACATCGACAAAGACGAACATAGTTCTTCACGAGAGTAAGATGACTCAAAGGACTAGAGTATAAGTTTGGAAGGTACCAAATGAAGGTTATAGAATAGTATACGCAATTGTCCTCATGTGTGGAGTATAACAGGTTGCAAGTAAGGCTAAAGCGATTATAGGTCATCATCTAAGATATATATGATGACAGTAGTTTCTATGTGATCGGAATGGGAGTGTAGAAACCCACACAAAGTAAACTAAGTTGATGTGAATGCCATAGTCATCATGAGGATAAGACGATATAGAGAGCTAGAAGACAAGTTTAGGAAGAACCTGTAGGGATTATAGTAGAGTAAGTGCATATGTCCATCTCACAATTAGTGAGATAAAATCCTACCAGATTGTTATAGCCCGTAATTTGTACGTTCGGATATTTCGAGGTAGTCGTGGTACGTTGAAGGCAAGACCATTTTCCAAAATTGATTTAGTGTGCAAGTTGTTTATGAATATTATTTATGAACATTATTAGTATGAAAATATTGAGAAAGGCTAGGGGTAAAAAAGGAAATTTACAAAAGGGTCCATGGTAATATTGTGGAAGGCTAGGGGCAAAATGGGAATTTCACAAAATATTCATGAAGGTTCTTGAAGGGGCCATGTAGGTCGTGTGGCATGTATGGTATATGTCCACAATTTTTATTTAATGGGACTAATTATAAATATATTTGGACTAAAGCTTGCATAAGAAGACACTTAGTCTTCTTTGTTTATTTTTAAGAAATTTCAAGAAAAATGGAGAAGGGACATGTGTCCACCTACTATTTGAAGGATCTATGTATATATGTGTGTTAGCAAGGAAAATCATCTAGAAATTTCATCATTTTCTACAACATAAGAAAGCTTGAAGAAGAGAAAAAAAAAAAGAGAAGTCATTCGGCCATGGTATGGCCGAACCTAGGTCACGAAAAATTGGTCAAGAAAAATAATTCTCTTCTAGTAATTCAACCAATTTGAAGGCCCTAATTAACATGGAGTGATTGTTGGAGCAAGCAAAGCATTTGTTGTGCAAGTTGGAAACCTTAGCCAAGCCAAGAAGTTGAGTGAGAAAGGTATGTGTTCAATCCTCTTTTACATATGTTATGGATGGTTGTGTATGTTGTAGTGTGTGGAAATGGATGGAAATCATGAATTTGGTATGTTGGGGGTTGGCCGAATATAGTTGCATTGTGTAGAACAAATGAATTGATTTTATTTAGTAGTTGGATTGTTGTGTTGTGGATTCCATGATGTAAAATGAGGATTTAATGGCTTGAAATGAAGTTGTAATCGTTGTGGTGTCGTTGTGGAAGTTAATGTGACACTAGCATGAATTCTTATATTTGTATGAATGAAGTTGTTAATGTAAAATGTTGGTGGAATTCATGAATTTGGAAGTGAGACATTTGTTTGGAAGATTGTAAGTTGGGTTGTTGTGATTGAATTTGAAAGAAGGAAATAGGTTGTTATTGTTCTTGTTGGAATTGGAAGGTTTCGGGTGAAGTAGTGTGTTGATTGAGTCGTTTTGAATGTTACGTGAATTGAATTGAATATAAATGAAATGTCGTTAAATTGTATGGCAAAGGTTGTTAATGTTAGAATGCGTCTTGAATTGATTGTTGATGTTGTTGGTATGATTGATGGCATTGTTGTTGATAGTTTGGCCGAGTTGAATTCTCGGATTGTTGATTGATGATTTGGGCCGAGTTAGATTCTCGGGGATGGTGTATTTACAGGGGAGATGCTGCCGAAATTTCGGCAGATCATAAGTGAATTTATTTGAAAGACCAAGACAAGTGTGTATGGTAATGAATCTAATGATTGCGTCAATCTTCTTGAATGTAGAATAGCGGTAGCGAGCTTGGGCAATTAAGCGTAGCTAATAGGACGCGGAACAGGTATGTTAAGGCTCGTCCCTTTCTTTCAAAGGCATGATTCCGATGTTATGATTTCAAAAGTGCTTCCATATTCTCCTTGTTTTCGAAAGTTAGATGTTTATGATTTCAAGGCATGATTCTTTTCCGATAACCCGTCAATGTTTTCCAAAAATGTCCGTATTTTTCCAAAACAAAGGTTTATGGTATTGTAAGCTTTTATGACAATAACGACGGATATGTTTTACAACGACATTGATGATGTCGAGGATGAGAATATTTCTATGATGACTATGATAAGAATGATTTCATGTTCGAAAGGTACTTGATATGGTTGTTGCTTTGATTTTCCAAAAATAGCTTCTGAAACGTTCATAGAAGGTTTTGTACTTCAAACGCTCATAACTTTCTTATACTAAGTCGGATTGACCCGAAACTTGTTTCTGAGCCTTCAGGTGTCGGTTTACGTATGTTGTTATTCATTGCTAGTCTCATCTTATAATAATTGTTCCTTCAAGGTGAGACAAAACGACCATGGTTATTCCATAATGTAATCGGAGGTTACCGACCTTACGTCACTCCGATAGATACATGACTTTCCTTGGGCTCTCATGCATTCTGCTTATATGATATATGTATATGATATATGTATATGTATATGGGGAATATGGGGAAGGGAGATATGAGGCGCTATAGACGCATTGTCACCTGGTCAGTTGGCGTAATATCATCCCGGACGCGGGATGCCCGGACGCGAGACATATGTGGGGGAGCCGACGTATTCGGCGCTATGACATGTTCTATTTTCTATGTATATGAAAAAGAAATGTTTTCAAAGGAAAGATAAGCATGCATGGCATCCGCCCTAAGAGGCACTCAGATGTACAGGTTACTCTTTTATCTCGTGATATGCTCTATATTTCCATTCTGTTATTATTCATATTTACATTCCTTACTATGTTACTATTCATGCCTTACATACTCAGTACATTGCTCGTACTGACCCCCTCTTTCTTCGGGGGCTACGTTTCATGCCGCGCAGGTACACCCAGATTGATAGAAGCCATTATAGAAAATGTTCCAGCGAAGTTGGCAAGCTCCATTTGCTCTGGAGTGTTGCCGGGTCAGAGTGCTATGCTATGATGTCTGGTTCGAAGTTAGAGACTTTTGCAGACAGAGTCGTGGGTGTAGTATGTCAGTCTTGAAAGCGGCTTCACTAGCCGACGTGTCTTATTATATTATGTTCCGATCCATCATGACTACATATTTTGTTTGAACTGAGTACAATGAGAAGAAAAATTCTGAAAGCTTAACTATGTTTTTCATTTCTTATTGATGAGTCTAAAGAGATTAAGTATGAGTCAGCGGGTTCGCTCGGCTTCGAATATAGGGTCGGGTGCCCATGACACCCTAGTAAGGTTGGGTTGTGGCAAAGTGGTATCAGAGCAGGTCGTCCTAGGGGTTGTCTGTAAAGTCGTGTCCAGTAGAGTCCTGTTTATGGGTGTGAAGCCAGCCACATTTATAAACATGAGGATTCAGGGCATCTAGGGATTGTTGACCTTCTTTCTATCTTAGATCGTGTGATAGAGCCAAGTCATAGGAAATGAGATTCCTTATACAAGCCTTACAGATGACGGAGAAGGTAAAGGATGATATGGAAAGTTATAGAAGTCTTGATATATTTGTTCTATTACTTGAAATTGGAACCATTGGATGGTTGAAATGTGTCATATAGCCGTATGTTCTGTGAGGTATTGTCAATATTTGCTGCGTACAGATCTTGAATAGTAGGAATGGTAAAGGAGATTCTGCCAGAATGGATACGCCTAACAGAAAGAAGCATGGGAAGGAAATACTGTAAATAGGCAATAAGTGAGATGCGTTGTTTCAGAAAGGTTATGGATTTGGCATGGCGATGAAGGTGCGATCACTACCATCGGGAATCTGGGAATCCAGGACGAAAGATAGTTATGCACGTAAGCGAAAGGTGAAGGTTGAGAATTGAAAAGGGTAAAACAGTAATTATAAAAGAAATGACGTGTTACGAAAATGTTTTGGAATCTGTAAGACTTCGACTTGCTCCAGAACATGTAATAAAGGTCATGTGTGGAAGCGGACGCGATTATATCAGCATTAAGGCACCGGATTCCATCAAAGTTTCGAGGTTAAGCGTGCTAAGGGGGGAGCAATTTTAGGATGGGTGACCCCCTGGGAAGTATGCAAGAAATTCTATATATCCAGACATAAGAGACAAATGAGAAGTTAGAGTAACCTAAGGGAAACTAGAGTATACGGAATGGCTGGAGGCCATGAGAGGTCGCGTAGGACGAGACAGACTAGATCGGTAAAGAGAAAGAAAGTGCAATACAGCTTTGGAATTAGGATAGGCTTGAATAGCGTTTGGAAGTATTTTGTGGGCTAGTTGATAGTAATTATATATCTATATATGAATGCGTATGATATCTCATATGGGATGGTATCGACGAGCATGTGGTGTATGTCCCAGCAGCCGGTGCTACGGCAAAGAAGGCATTGATCGAGGAAGGGTATCGAAGTTCAAGTGACAGCAAAATAAAGAGTACAAGTGTTACAAGGTAAGTTGATGTCACTTTCACTACAAGTTAAGATTGGAAAATTCTAATGCAATGATATTTGGGAAAGAAAGTGAGTAAGTAGATGGAAAATAAAGAGATCAAGTGTCGGAAGAAGGTGAAAGGTAAGAAACCTCAGTGAGAGAAGCCTCGAGAGAAACTACCGACAAAGCACGGGACGACTTGGGCAAAAATTCAAAGGTAGGCATGTGAAAAGGATAAAGTGCAGTCCTATGGAACAAAGGAGGAATGTGTGGAGTTCGAGAACCGATTCCAACAAGTAGGGCCAAGGGAATAGTGACCATGACGAGGGATGTGAAGCAAGAAACGAATGTCTAGTCCTTGTGACGATGTTAGGAGATTTAGGCCCTTGAGAGGTCTATAAAGAGCAGAGCGTAGGATAAGATTAATATGGCTGCCTCGAGCATGGGAGAGCTTTCCAAGAGGACAATTTAAGAGTAGAGCGGAATTGCGCACTTCAGGGCCGATGCCACAAATGGCAAAAGGAGAAAAGTGCTCGAGTAGGAAGAAATCCGAGGAGGGTTAAGGATGAAAATAGGAAACGTATACTAACGGATTAGTCGAAGGAGGAGGAGAACGTTTGGGATAAAATAATAGGAATCCGATTACGCATCAAGGAAAGAATAAGGATAGGGAGAGTGAAAATTGTAAGGATTTTGTGCTAAGAACAAAAGTAGCGGAACACTTGAGAAATGTGGACGCACAGCTACAACACAAACGCTCCGTTAAAGAAGAATTACGAGCAAGTGAGCTAAGTAAGTGAAAGGACGAATAGTGGATGGAAAGGTATGGAAATGTGGACAAAGGGATGACATAGACAGAAAGTAATAGAAAAACTTGGGATAAGAAGTTTTGATATGTTATGCACAGAGCTGGAAAGAGAGATGAGGAATAAGGTATAAATGAAGACTTCATAAAAGGACTGTTGGCATATAAGGAGCCCCTTAAAGGGGGGGAGACCATATTATATTAGGCCAAAAAGGGATCACAATAAAGACTCAGGAGTTCGAGTATAAGGAGAATAGGGTGAAGGATAAGGAATGGGCATAAAGAGAAGAACGACTATAAAAGGGACCCTCCCGAAGTGCTACAAGACCCCATAAGATCAGTTGAACATTCGAGGACGAATGTTCTAAAGGGGGGGAGGATGTTGTAGCCCGTACTTTGTACGTTTGGATATTTCGAGGTAGTTGTGGTACGTTGAAGGCAAGACCATTTTCCAAAACTGTTTGTGTCCAAGTTGTTTACGAATATTATTTATGAACATTATTAGTATGGAAATATTGAGAAAGGCCAGGGGTAAAAACGGAAATTTACAAAAAGGTCCATGGTAATATTATGGAAGGCTAGGGGCAAAACGGGAATTTCACAAAATATTCATGAAGGTTCTTGAAGGGGCCATGTTGGCCGTGTGGCATGTATGGTATATGTCCACAATTTTTATTTAATGGGACTAATTATAAATATATTTGGACAAAAGCTTGCATAAGAAGACACTTAGTCTTCTTTGTTTATTTTTAAGAAATTTCAAGAAAAATGGAGAAGGGACATGTGTCCACCTACTATTTGAAGGAGCTACGTATATATGTGTGTTAGCAAGGAAAATCATCTAGAAATTTCATCATTTTCTACAACATAAAAAAGCTTGAAGAAGAGAAAAAAAAAAAGAAGTCATTCGGCCATAGTATGGCCGAACCTAGATCACGAAAAATTGGTCAAGAAAAATAATTCTCTTCTAGTAATTCAACCAATTTGAAGGCCCTAATTAACATGGAGTGATTGTTGGAGCAAGCAAAGCATTTGTTGTGCAAGTTGAAAACCTTAGCCAAGCCAAGAAGTTGAGTGAGAAAGGTATGTGTTCAATCCTCTTTTACATATGTTATGGATGGTGTGTATGTTGTAGTGTGTGGAAATGGATGGAAATCATGAATTTGGTATGTTGGGGGTTGGTCGAATATAGTTGCATTGTGTAGAACAAATGAATTGATTTTATTTAGTAGTTGGATTGTTGTGTTGTGGATTCCATGCTGTAAAATGAGGATTTAATGGCTTGAAATGAAGTTGTAATCGTTGTGGTGTCGTTGTGGAAGTTAATGTGACACTAGCATGAATTCTTATATTTGTATGAATGAAGTTGTTAATGTAAAATGTTGGTGGAATTCATGAATTTGGAAGTGAGACATTTGTTTGGAAGATTGTAAGTTGGGTTGTTGTGATTGAATTTGAAAGAAGGAAATAGATTGTTATTGTTCTTGTTGGAATTGGAAGGTTTCGGGTGAAGTAGTGTGTTGATTGAGTCGTTTTGAATGTTACGTGAATTGAATTGAATATAAATGAAATGTCGTTAAATTGTATGGCAAAGGTTGTTAATGTTAGAATGCGTCTTGAATTGATTGTTGATGTTGTTGGTATGATTGATGGCATTGTTGTTGATAGTTTGGCCGAGTTGAATTCTCGGATTGTTGATTGATGATTTGGGCCGAGTTAGATTCTCGGGGATGGTGTATTTACAGGGGAGATGCTGCCGAAATTTCGGCAGATCATAAGTGAATTTATTTGAAAGACCAAGACAAGTGTGTATGGTAATGAATCTAATGATTGCGTCAATCTTCTTGAATGTAGAATAGCGGTAGCGAGCTTGGGCAATTAAGCGTAGCTAATAGGACGCGGAACAGGTATGTTAAGGCTCGTCCCTTTCTTTCAAAGGCATGATTCCGATGTTATGATTTCAAAAGTGCTTCCATATTCTCCTTGTTTTCGAAAGTTAGATGTTTATGATTTCAAGGCATGATTCTTTTCCGATAACCCGTCAATGTTTTCCAAAAATGTCCGTATTTTTCCAAAACAAAGGTTTATGGTATTGTAAGCTTTTATGACAATAACGACGGATATGTTTTACAACGACATTGATGATGTCGAGGATGAGAATATTTCTATGATGACTATGATAAGAATGATTTCATGTTCGAAAGGTACTTGATATGGTTGTTGCTTTGATTTTCCAAAAATAGCTTCTGAAACGTTCATAGAAGGTTTTGTACTTCAAACGCTCATAACTTTCTTATACTAAGTCGGATTGACCCGAAACTTGTTTCTGAGCCTTCAGGTGTCGGTTTACGTATGTTGTTATTCATTGCTAGTCTCATCTTATAATAATTGTTCCTTCAAGGTGAGACAAAACGACCATGGTTATTCCATAATGTAATCGGAGGTTACCGACCTTACGTCACTCCGATAGATACATGACTTTCCTTGGCCTCATGCATGCTGCTTATATGATATATGTATATGATATATGTATATGTATATGGGGAATATGGGGAAGGGAGATATGAGGCGCTATAGACGCATTGCCACCTGGTCAGTTGGCGTAATATCATCCCGGACGCGGGATGCCCGAACACTGGACATATGTGGGGGAGCCGACGTATTCGGCGCTATGACATGTTCTATTTTCTATGTATATGAAAAAGAAATGTTTTCAAAGGAAAAATAAGCATGCATGGCAT
Organism: Lycium barbarum; assembly: GCF_019175385.1. Taxonomy (NCBI): domain Eukaryota; kingdom Viridiplantae; phylum Streptophyta; class Magnoliopsida; order Solanales; family Solanaceae; genus Lycium; species Lycium barbarum. The sequence continues at coordinate 84,949,633 of NC_083344.1, forward strand.
CCGCCCTAAGAGGCACTCAGATGTACAGGTTACTCTTTTATCTCGTGATATGCTCTATATTTCCATTCTGTTATTATTCATATTTACATTCCTCACTATGTTACTATTGATGCCTTACATACTCAGTACATTGCTTGTACTGACCCCCTCATTCTTCGGGGGTTGTGTTTCATGCCGCGCAAGTACACCCAGATGGATAGAAGCCAGTATAGAAAATGTTCCAGCGAAGTTGGCAAGCTTCATTTGCTCTGGAGTGTTGCCGGGTCAGAGTGCTATGCTATGATGTCTGGTTCGAAGTTAGAGACTTTGCAGACAGAGTCGTGGGTGTAGTATGTCAGTCTTGAAAGCGGCTTCATCAGCCGATGTGTCTTATTATATTATGTTCTGATCCATCATGACTACAGATTTTGTTTGAACTGAGTACAATGAGAAGAAAAATTCTGAAAGCTTAACTATGTTTTTCATTTCTTATTGATGTAAGAGTCTAAAGAGACTAAGTATGTAATAAGAGTCAGCGGGTTCGCTCGGCTCCGAATATGGGGTCGGGTGCCCATCACACCCTAGTAAGGTTGGGGTGTGACACATATGTTCCTTTCTTATTTGAGTTCCTAAAAGTGAAGTATCGTGATTTTCTTGCTCATGCTCAGATGTCCATTTCAAGTGGTGTCAGTTGTATGGTAACAAGCCATTATATGGTTAGTATTTAGATCATCGTAAGGGGCTATAACGTATAACGTAAGGGGAATTATGTTGTAAGAATCCAGATTACCATTGTTGGGGTATAGTGCTTCTTTCAGGATAGCCCTAAGTGACATATACATATGGATATACACAAGATTTCCCTAAGTGTCATATACAGATGGATATACACAAGATATCCCTAATAGGCATATATACATGTTGTATACGCAGGTTATTTCCAGTACCCTTTCTGTACCTGTTGTTCTTTCATAGTTCTTTCATATGATTATTCAGTCTGTTTTATGTATTCGGTAAAATCTTTCTGTACTGATATCCTTTTTGTTGGGGATGCTATAGATGTTATGTTTCACATTATAGATCTATACAGGTGGTAGACATTCTCGCTAGATAGTGCGGACTTTCAGCGACAGTATTGTAGGCTCCACTTCGATTTGGGGTTGAGTTAGGTCTAGTATTTGCAAGTATAGAGATTACGGGTAGGTCGGGGCCCTGTCCCAATGCTTGTATCAGTTGTTCAGTAATAGGTACTCGTAGAGGCTTCATAGACGGTATATGTGGGTTCATTTGTATTCAGTTACATAATATAGGCCAAAGGCCATATTTATGTACAGGAGTTGTTTATAGATTTCATTCTACTTCCAAAGTTATGTCACGTGATCTAATACAGGTTCATAGTAGTTACATATAGAACATATTCCATCCCATTCAGGTTTGGGGCGTGAGAGAGCTGGTCAGTCCTAGGGAGTCTATGAAGTCGTGTCTAGTAGAGTCTCAATTATGGGGGTCTTGCGTGCCACACTTATAATTAGGAGGCTACAAGGCATTTAGGAAGTTACTCTTCTTTCATAATCCAGATCGTGCAAGTAGAGCGATGTCTCAAGAAGTTATCCCATTTTGTATGATCATGACTAAGGCGATACATAATCGTACAAGTCCTTCACAAGTTAGGTGAAGTTCCTATTTGACCAGATATATCTCAGTTATGTGAGTAGTATGTTAGAGCCTTTAGTTTAAGTCCAACATTCGAGGACGAATGTTTCTAAGGGGGGGGGGGGGGGTGTAACATCCCGGATTTTAGCATTAAGATATGTCATAAGTAAGTTAAGACGAATGAGACGTCGAGAAAATGTAGAAGACCTACTAGTTTCACCTATGTGTTTTACCTAAGTGCCTAACCTACTTGCTCACATATCCTACTTACTTAATCTACTTGCTTAGACGTCCTATGTGCTTGAGCTACTTGCTTACCCGTCCTACTTACTTGAACTATTTGCCACACGTCTTACTTATTAAATGGGAATGAGCCACGTGTTTAAGTGAAATAAGTGACCTGCTTGTTTCACCTACTAAGCAAGTAGGTGATAAGCAGGTGCATGACCTACTTAAAAAGGAAAGGCCCAAAATTAAAAGGGCAAGAGAGAGAATCAGCCAAGGCCATTTTAAAGGCCCAAAAATCTAATTTTTCATTCATTAACTCTCCTCTCTCTCTCTCTCTCTCTCTCTCTCTCTCTCTCTCTCTCTCATTTCGAACCAGAGCTCCATAGCTCTATATCTTACTCTTCTTTCCTCCATCTTCAAGGTCATTAATCCCTAAGATCAACCATATTTATTCTTTTGTCGACTATGTAATTCTAACATTAACTTTTCATCGGATTATAGTGAACCAAAAGATTCTGTCCAAGAGTTCAAATCCATAACTTCTAGGGTTTTATCAACAAGGTAAGAATCATCTTCTCCTTCATGTTTATAGGTTAACTTGACTTCTAGATGTGTTTAGTTGCTATGAAAGCATAAATTGGTTTTTATATGTTGAAGTTGAGTTAAGGGGTGGTTGTTGTGAAAAGTTGTGGATGTTCATGTCATGCTTTAGATTCTGGAAGTATTAGCATGTTATATATGGGTTAGTTTGATGATTTAGATATGTTGAATTTTTGTAAGGTTATAGTTGGAACTTGTTATTGAATTGTTGAGCATGTCATGAAGTTTGTTGGGGTTGTTTATGTTATAAAAGGATGCTGGAAATGTTGTTATGATGTATTCATATGTTGTTAAGGGCGTTCCTAGGTAAAACCGTCCTTCTTCTTTAAGTATGTGAGTAGTTTGATGTTTAAATATACTTAGTTGCTATAAGTTGGAAGTTGATGGATGAATGATGTACTTGAGTTAGTAGTTATGTTGTATAGCATCTTAGGACTGATTTAGTCACATGGAGATGCTGGATGTGTAGAAGTACTTGCATTCATATGTTGTTGATGATGTTATGAAGAATAGAGGGGAGTCAGACGAAGCTAGATGCCGTAGAATCTCGTATAGAATGAGTTGTCATTGTCGGCAAGTTGTTATGATTCCCTTATGTTAATAGAAGTGTTGTTTTCTTGTTATAGATTAATTGTGAAGGGGGCTAATCTCGCCATCTCGGTTGAACGGTTGACCAAAAGGTATGTAAGGCTATTTCTTATCTCGCCATTATGGCACGACTCCCATTATTTGTTTCCCTGTATGTGTTGTAAAGTCTAGAGTACAAAGAGCACCTGTGGTCTATGTTATACGCTTCAAAGAGCTGAATAAGAGTAGTGTCATGTGTTACAATATCAATAATCCAGCCAATCATTCCATTTCTAAGGTCGAGTTCCCAAGCATCGTCAGCGGGTCAAAGTCTACGAAAGCATATCGATACCGTGTCATATGTTCCATAAGTCAAATAAGAGATACGTTTGTGTGTATGAGTCGGTACTTAATCTGGTCGTGCCCTTTTTAGGATCAAGCTTCCAATGATTAATATCATTGATGTTCATGAGTCAAATAAGAGTTGTGTTATGTAAGTACGAGCTGACACTTCATATACTCCCTCCGTCCTAATTTAAGTGTCTTACTTTCCTTTTTTGTCTGTTCCAAAAAGAGTGCTTCTTTCTATTTTAGTAAGTTTTGGCAAGTTTTCGACCAAAAGATTTAAAGGACTACACATGTCTTTAATTTAAGACCACAAGATTCAAAAGTCTTCCTTCATTCATTAAACTTCATGTCTAGTCAAACTAAGACACTTAAAATAGGACGGGGGGGAGTAGTTGTTATACTTT